>NC_087103.1:5000000-7500000 GCF_963855985.1 Ostrinia nubilalis
GGTGGACAGATTACGGTGTCTTTGTAACTATATGTGATGGGCTTTAATCGCATATCATTTATAATGAGAACAGTCAGGAACACGTCATTATAGTGTTATCATGTCATTATGGTGTTTAACTAATCACGAATCATGTCCAATACTTTGATGAGAACGATTTTGGAAACAACTAACTTTAAGGTGATTTGTTGAAATTGTGACTACAAAGAAAAGTCTTCTGATTTGGCCCACTTTTAGCTTGGCTCACGGGCCAAGTCCCTGTATTTTAAATATTTTTTCTTCCAGCAACTGGGCCCACTCTAAGGCTGGGTTGCACTATCTTACTTTAGCTTTAACAAACGTCAAAAATCTGTCAAACTCCATACAAAAACCATACATACACCGGTTATCGTCAAAGTGACGGTCAAAGTTAGGTGATGCAAATCAGCCTAAGGTTCTAGAGTAGATTTTTGTTGATTTGGTGTTTAAATTATTAATAAAACATTGAAGGCGCCCAGTTCCTGGAAGAAAAAATATTTAAAAAATCAAACCGGTGACTTGGCCCGTGGACCAAGCTAAAAGTGGGTCAAGTCGCTGGAAGACACGTCTTTCTGCATCAGATTTTAAGGAAACCATCATTTATCGGTTCGTAACTCTGAATGAAACATGCCATAATGAGTCTTAGAATGTTTGATAAGCATACGTTAATGAGCACACATTTGTATAGCAAGTAACGAGGCCTCACCTTCCGAATCCATTGTGCTTTCTTTTCTGATTCATTCCTCACACGGCGTAATGATAATTGAATTAATGGGCAGAACCAACGTTGGCCACCCACGGCCATTGTTGGCCCAATGACAAATATTGGCGCGCTCCGTTTGATGTCATGACCGTGTATGAGTTACACGAACACGCGAAAACGTGTTTGTTTATGTTATTAATAGGTGTTATTGAATAGTAAGTTACTAACGATTTGATTAAATGCTACTTTGAGCGTTCATTTTTAAACAAAGAAAGGTGACTAAACTTTTTAGGCCACTTCTAAGTAACTTAGGCCCAGTTTTTTGATTCGTAGTTAAAATAACCAATGGTCAAATTTGACAGATGTCAAATGACAAGTGGTTAAATATCAGAAAAAAATGTTTTTCGAACAATGGTTAGCTTGACTTTTAGTACATTTTTTAACTATCAGTTAACATTTTGTTAATATTTAACCATTAGTAGCAAAATTTAACAATTTGTTATTTTAACCATGAATCAAAAAACTGGGCCTTAGCAATTAATTTAGCATTAGCCTTAGGGGACACTAATGTACAGCTGTGAGCTTCTTCTTCTTCTTCTCTATGGCTATTGTGCTTCCACGTGTGAGCTTAATTGGGTTGATAGTCATGGATCACATCACATTGTCTTAATCTAAGCACCTGAACGGGCTTTTCTTAGTTAGGTCTCATGTCTCCAACAAAAACCTAAACTCTACTTTCTTGGTCGAATCCTGAAAAATATTAAAATACTCCGTAAATTGATTACTGTATAGTTTTGTCAATGTTAAGTTTTTTGTTTTAATAATTATGTGCAATGTAGAGTATATGAGTAATCTACGTAACTTACTTTCGTCGTTATGATTTCTTATCGATCTATCGATTCGATAAATATCTTTGATAATAATGTCTATGTAGCCATGAAAACCCCATTAAAAGTAAAGCCATTTTGACTCCATGTGCAACCTTTAAGACATCTGAAATTTTTCCAGAACACCTTTAAACCTTTTTGACTCCAACTTTGAAGGCATCTGAAAAATTTCCCAGAACACATTCTGCATGAGTATTTGCACCAGCCCTGTATAATGAACGTGTGCGCCCGCGCCACTCTGGCCGCTCTGGGCCACTTAGGTGCCTTCGCTATGCAAGTCTAATTATTAGGTAGACCGACTTAACTTTGAGACTTCATATGGTACATGCAAGTAGAAAAGTATTATGTTATAAATTTTTTACTGTATAGGGATTTAGTAAGAGATTTTTGCTACGGTAAAGGACACAAATATCAACCCTCAAATGCTGTATGGACCTAAAATTCCCGGGACATCTAATGTGCTTAACTTTATAAGACCTTTTTGATGTTTTTAAATGCTAAAATCTTGTTAATTTTAAGTATTAAATAATTCTCATCGATAGCATTTTTACCCGTGCAGCTGCGTTTATAAATGAAATGGTGAATTAAAAATAATTACCTGCGAAGAGGAAGGCAAATTAAATAATGATAGTGACACCGTTCCTCATTACGCTTAGTTGTCGTTTCCCACATTTCATGCGGCTGCGCATATTTAAGCGGTCATTACGCAAAACGGAACGCGCTCTGCGCTTCACAGTACCAAACCTGTTTACTTACTTCATGTATCATGCCCCGAACAATATGGCATGTCACGACGCACACCCAACGAAAAACGATCATCGAGAAATGCACAGTTTTTAAAAAAAATCCAAAGAAAAGCGCACTCGCAACCGAAATAACACCATACATCAAGGTAATAAGGTACACATTGTAATGTGGCCACCTCAAAAAAAATCCGTGAAATATGTCCGCTTGTCCAGTAGGCGTGGGTCAGATACATCGGCAAGTTTATTCTCTTCATTAAAACCAGTGCAAAATAAACTCTTTGCGGAGGTAATAAGATTGTTTAGGTGTTACTAAAAGCGTGCAGGTCACTCACCTCGGCTTAACATCGCGACTTTGAACGACTTTTTTATGTTTTTTGCTGTTGACTGTTGACAATTACTTGTAACATTCCCACAGTTAAGTAGAGAGCCGATTGCCTTATAGGAACCGTTTGGGAACGCAAAAAGTCGAGAGGCCCGCGCTTACGCATTCACTTTATTTTTAGCTGCTGGTCTAAAGATAGCCAATGTTTTACTGAAGAACATATTTTTCAGGAAAATCATGCCTGCACACTACATCTTTCACTTTGGCGGATCTCATTAATGAAAGCTTAAGTTTTTTTCTTACAAAATGAGCAACAAATTGTGAAACAACCCGTTTACACGTCAATTTTATCATTTTAATTTCCACGTCCTTTTTGATTGAATACAAAAATATTTTCAATTAATTTAATCATAAACATTTACACCGTCGCTATCAAACGTTTCGCTCCAAAACTTCTCAGCGTAATATTCGTTACTTGCCACTTTAAAAATCGATCGCTCCGAGATGTGTAATTTAATTAAAGTATATGAATTTACGTCGAGTAATGATGTGATTGGTTAATGGCGGGTATGGGCCTTAAACGCCGCATCGCTCTCCGATAATGAGAAACCCAGCTTTGCTAAAATTAAATTCAGTCACAATGTAAAGGGTTATTCAAGCTTTAAACAAAAGTCTTAACCCTAAATCGATTTATTGGCTAATTTAAAACCAAATTAAAAATTACTACCCCCGCTTATAATCGGCATGTGTGGCTCATAAATTCCGGGAACATTGTAAGCGTCTTTAAAAGTTTAAAATCCCACAAATTGTCGACAATTATAAAAATGATATCCCCAGAACGGTTCCAAACAAAAAACGTCACAGGTCGAGATAAATCTACTTGCACTTACGAGAAGGAAATTACTTTCGGTGAGGGCTATAATTTGGTACGGTCAACTCGATTTGTGGCGTGTGTTTTTGGTAAACGACACTTTATTATCCTGCGTTTATCCGTTTTGTTGCATTAGAAACGGCATCGTTTTTTTTGTAATTGCCGTGTTTTGTGTGAAATTGCCCCCGTGGCGACGATTTAATCCGTCCGTCGGTAATGACACGGCGGGTTGTCGCCGCACGCCATTTTAATGGCGACAAACGTTTGTGAACAAGTGACAAATGTTGGAGCGACACGAGGGGACTATTAGACACGGACTACGACAGTGAAAGGGTTGCACCTAATATAGGTTCTATTGTAACAAAAGTACATAGAAATGACACCTAAACTGAAAGGGTTTTTGCTTAGGTAATTTGTTTTCTATCTGAATAGCAATAAAAGCGAAAACTTGTTAAAGATAGGTAATGTATTTTGGAGTTGGTTGAGCGTGGATAGGTGTTAGTATCAGCACATTTTATTAGATTGCAATTTTACGTGCAAAGAAATAGGTATATTTGTTTCCAGTTTATCATCAAGGTGTTAGCTTCCTAATTTGTTAATTGGAACTCATTATCATTAGGTATACCTACCCGCAATTTGATTTTTATAATATAAACTAGTTTTCCCTAAAAATATCTAAAAACGACAAGCTTCAAATTTTCAAAACGAAAACAGAAAACAGTTGAACTAATAGTTAAGGTATTTTAAACGCACAAAAACTCCGAACTATCCCTTCAAATGTCTTGGTAAAAAACACTTAACAGCTGATCGTTACGTTGATGTCAATCATAAACGGCATCATTTCGGGTTTTGTACGCTAACATTAAAATAAATTCCGAGGAGTGCCCAAATTAAGGCGAACTTAACTTTGACAACGCGGCCAGCCCGAATGCTTACTAAATGAATAGTAATTTTGTTTTCGGATTAAATCGTTCCAAACACGCGACACAAACCACTTTTCTATTCCTGAGTGGATTCGAAGCCGTCATTTTACACAATTTTACCCAATTGCTCTCCGTTCTTGGAATTAATTTGATATTAGCCTTTGAAACGCAAGGTGTGGTTTTGTGCTCTGATAGTTATTTTGAAGAGTTTAAACAACCCGTGTTTAGGGTTTACTCTAGACTCGATAATCTTTTGGAATTAGCCTCACTTATTCATTGTCGTTTTTTCGATTGAATGAAATGTTTACGATAACGTGTAATTTGTCGACTCACTTTTGTTTTTATGGTCCCGCCGAGTATTAATTTGGTAACTGCTACAAAAAGTCTAGCCCCGATTGATTGTAGCAATCGTAACAGCTTGCATAAAACTAATGTAAAATGTTTTCTTGTTACAGGAATCTCAATCTAGCAGCGCAGAGCGATGGGGAGGGCGCGGTCCAGAGCACAACATGGCGTTACAGCAAATTCTGAAGCTGCAAGAAGCTCGAGCTCTCCACAAAACATCTTTGCTGCCAATCTACAAGAAGAACGGCCTACCCTCACCCTCCGAGGATAGTGAAGACTACGAGCAAAGCAGGAGTGACAAGAAAAGTGAACCGTACAGTGATCCGCGAGCTCTTGAACAACTCAAGTTAGAAGCTGAGTTCAGAAAACTGATGGAACAGTCAGCTAAAGATGTACGTAATGAAGAATCATTTAAATACTTTCAACACATGATGGAAGCAAAACACCACTTTGAATACCTCAAAAGCATTCAAGAAAAAGAAAGAAAAAGCCCTTCAAGTGAAAGCAAGGTATTAGTGAAAAGGGAAATGCAGTCACCGGTGCATAATAGGTCGTCTCCCGTTCCGAGCCATTCGCCACGCAGGCCATCATCGGCAGAACTCTCGCCAAATCATAGTGTCCGTTTATCTACCTCATCAAGTCCTCTCTCTACTACTAGTCCCGTAAACTCATCTCCTTTAAGTCACTTACAAAATATGCAACCTTTTGATTTTCGCAAACACAAAATCAATGAAAATGACAAGGAAGAACCTCGAAAGTATGATATGACAGCTGCTGAGAAAGCCACCATGGATTTGATGAGAAGCCAATTCTTCAATTTTCCATTATCAGGTAGCTTGCCTATCCCACCTATGTCAATGCCTTCAACCTTCAGTCATCCAGCTGCAATGGTAGCTGCTCTTAGTCAAAATCCGATGGGACTGGCGTCATTACAAGCTCTCTTACCTCAGATGTCTTCAAAACCAGTGGAGTCTGCAGAAAATAAGCCCAGTAACATGTCTGGAAAAGGAAGGTTGGACGATTATAGACAAGAAGACGAAAACGTACTGAACTTGAGCAAAGACTCGTATGACGCAGTACAAAATTCCAGAAATATGTTGTTGGGTAAATGTATCACGCCACCAAAGCGGCAATGGGGTGCGTCGCCGATGCCTCTAAATTTGGGAACGCATTTTATCAATCCTGCAACTGGCAAGAAGAGAGTACAATGTAACGTGTGTTTGAAAACATTCTGTGATAAAGGTGCTCTTAAAATTCACTTTTCAGCTGTTCATCTCAGAGAAATGCACAAATGTACAGTGGAGGGTTGCAGTATGATGTTTAGCTCACGAAGATCTAGAAATAGGCATAGTGCTAATCCTAATCCAAAGTTACATTCACCTCATTTAAGACGAAAGATTTCACCGCATGATGGAAGAAGCGCGCAAGCTCATTCGGTGCTAATTCCTCCACATGCTGCTGGACTGAGTATACCTCCTGTGATAAATCCAATGCATCCATTTGGTTCGTACCCTCTTCTAAACCCACCCCACAATATGAGGCAGTTTTCTTCAAACTCGCCTCTAGATTACAAAAACAATATGCACTATTCTTCATCCTCCGATCAGTCTCCAATGATGAGAAGGGAGTCAGACTCTGTAGAAAACAAAGATCAAGATGGTCAGGGAGAATCAGATGAAGACGATGGAATCGTAGTTGTTGCAGGCGACGACGACGATGAAGACGTAGATCATATGGATACCAGCGACTACTATTCAACGCTTAACAAATCAAATGGTTCTGTAGAAGACTCTGAAACAGACTATGACCAACGGAGTGTTAGTGATCACAACGAAAATAACGAAAACAAAAAAGATGAACCCACCAGTCCTGAAGTAAAACGAAAAAGAAAGAATCTCAATCCTACGCGTTTGCAAAATAGTCAAGAGCCTGATCATAATGTAAAGGACAATGATGCCAATGATGACATAAGAAATAATGATGAAAACCATGCTCTAGATCTCAAAAGAGTTAAAACTGAAGAAAGTTGTGAAAAAGAAACTAATCACACAGAAGTGAAAGAAACAAAAAGCCTTATCAAAGTTAAAGAAGAGTTTACTCCAGTCAAAGAAGAACCCATGGATGTAAATTATGGAATACAAGATTTGCGTGTTAAAGATGAACCGGCTGATAAGTCTGAAAAATATAAAACAAATGATAGTCTACCAACCAGTGAAGAGCAATTTTCGTCTGAAAATGCTTTGAAGCGCCTTGAAAGCTTATCTAAGTGCGACTTTCCCAGCTTAAGAAAATCTGAACTACACAGTGCTATTGGACCTTACAACTTATCTTTAAATGAGTCAGTAGATTATTCTGACAGGTCACCTTCATCATCCGTGTCTAGTTTTGACTATACGTCAGAAGATACACAAGGCCAAATCTATGGTCACTTCGACAGTGGCTTCTTCATTAGTACCTCAGATGTACCTCTAGATCCTGAGAACCCCCGCCGATGTTCAGTTTGCGGGAAGATATCACAGAATGTATACCTTCTAAAAACACATTACCAAAACGCACATTTAAAAATAATGAATAAATGCAGTGTCGAAGGTTGCAGAGCCGCTTTTCCATCGAGGCAAGGAAGAGACCGCCATAGCGCAAACGAAAATCTTCACAGGAAAATTCTCTCCTCTGAAGATCTACGGGTTTGTGACGAGTCTGGAGCCAGGATTATGGAAAAGGCGAGAGAACAAATGGAACTGATAGCGAGGTTCAACGAGGAAGAACGTGCGGTGCCCTACATTGAATCGCACAAATACTATCGAGCTAAAGAGTCTGATAAGATGAGAAACCATTTCAGTCACATGCCGTTCAGTCCGACATACCCACCGTTGCAGTTAACTGATGCATATTTAGGTAACCGGGACATGTTTGCTCAACACCCATTTCTCTTTGGCCCTTTCGGCATGTTGCCTAATTTCCCGCCCTTGCCATTGGGGTTTCTGCCTCCCAGTTTGAGTGCTTTCGGTTGCCAGAACCAAAATTATTCCCCTCCCTTGTCCCGAAAACTTAATTACTGCGTAGAGGATGAGGCTCCCCGACCGAATAAGGATGGTAGCTTCCCCTGCCGAGGCTGCAGAGAGAGTTTCAAGGATCTGATGACCCTGAAAATTCATTGTGAGAATGCACATGCGCAGTCACTTCACAGGTGCACCGTCAGTGGATGCACCTCTGCTTTCTTCTCCAGAACGAAAAGGAATATACACTACGAAGCTCACGTCGCTAGAAGACCTAACGGGCGTATCCCAGTCAATTCTTCGTGACCTACATAGACCAAAACTGAACGGTTAGGCGCAGTGAAATATCCAGTGCATTTGTGATGTTTTTTTAAATTACCAAATAGTAATAGCCTAGATCCTATCGTAGCATGTCAGTACCTTTAATTCTCATAGATCTTCTCGATGATTAAGTGGGGTGTGTAATTTATAATTGTGTCTGTAAATAATATTGTATGAATGCTTATGTAATGCGATTTCTTGGTGATATCTATTTACAATATTTAATGTAAGAAACGTATGTGTAAAGTAACAGAGAGTAGTCTAAGTTTTAGTGTTCTAATAAAAATAAAAGTTTTTGTATTAGTGTATAGAATCTTGACATTCCATAGTAATAATTTGTGCAATAAAATGTATATAGTTAAGTATTAAATGAGTGTACAAAATGATAGAGAACGGTTCAAAGGCTGGATACAAATTATGATTTTATTAAAAGGTTGCAGTCTAGTACTTTTTCAATAGTCTAAAATTGACGTTAACTTCATATTATGTAAATCTTTCTCTTTATATTGCTTTATGTATCAAAAATACTAGCGTTTTAATTATTATCTAAGTATATCATATTGGTGATTACATTCACAAATATTTATTATTGAATCCATATCTCTTGCTATTTTGGTGCTAATTACAAAATCTTCATAGTAATTGTATGTTAGTATATCTCCTGAAACTCCATAACAATTGCAATGTTAATATTAAAATTGTGTAAGAACCAAAAAGTATTAAAGTGTAAGTTAAGGTCTTAACTGTAATAACGAAGCATGTTATCTTCTTTTTGCCAAACGACATTAATAAAATGTTTTGAAAATTATGTTGATTTTCAATGTATTTACCTTACTACCCCTTACATAGTAAAAACTAAAAAATAGTTGAAAATATTAGTTGGTTTAATGCGGCCGCAATTACACTTGATTAATTCATCCAGTGTCTAAAGAAGCTCTGATGAAAAAGCATTTTCCCGGCGAGGGTTCGATTCCCGCCTTAGGTAGTTCGATTTTCTCAAGTTATTTATAAGGTTAGTTGAATTGCATAGTGTCATTATTGTCAAAATTTAATAATTCCATGACGCAACTGCTCTAAAACATTTAGATTAATCCCTAAAATCCTAATTAGTTTGCAATTAAGTAAAATTAGATGTTCTGTTGTTTCACGTCTACATAATTACTCAATTATTACTAACTTAGGTACGAATTACGTAATAACATAATATTTATAGTGTCCTTGTATAGTATTTGAAATGTAAATACGACGAAAATTCATATGCCTAAGAAATAATTATATCACAATAACTACGTGACTCTAGATATATTATCACAATTGAATTAACCCCAGCGGGATTCAAACCCCCAACCACAGTTACTATAGTGCTAGGTGAGCTAACCACCAAGTGGAAAATACATCTTACATGCCTAGTAAGTAAGTGACAAGTGAGAACATTTAACACGGTAGACCTTCTTCTACCAGTCAATCTTCATGCCAAGTCCAACATTATACTCAATAATCTGATGTTATGGATTTTAATCAAATACCTATTGCTTTTATTTTTATTATTTTTTTTATTATTTTATAATACAAAATATTTTTTCCTCTAACATCTATTGCTTAACTCTACAAAAGATTGGCCTGAGGCAACCATTAGCTAAGTATTCGCTACAAACACCCAGGGGCTGTCTTAATATTCCAGGAGCCAAAATACGCTATAGTGATTTATGAATTTGAAATAGGAACGTTTTGAATAATATTATATTCTTTTTCGAAAAAATAAAACAAACATTTAAGAGCCTTGACACTGGCCACTTGCAAAACATAAAGAAAAACACTTCAAAATGGCGGCAGATTAGACGCGTGCACTTCTTACTAACTTACGGATCAGCTGTCAAAAAAGTTTCGAATGACATCCTTTTTGCAAAAAAAAAAAGAAACATTTACCTTGACACTGGCCATTTGCAAGTTCTAGAAAAAAACATAACATCGGCAAATCAGTGGTTGCTTGCACTTCTGCGTAACTGACGGATCAACTGTTAAAGTCTGTATCAGTGCCTTTTTTTTTAAATTACCAATTTAGTACCATACAAGAAGTTATTGAACCTCTCAGATCTAATAGGATTTATTCTGTAGCACACTTAGGTTACTTACTTTGAAGATACTGACTTTTTCGACATTCTGAGTTCAATGCTAACATTTATTAATTATTAAATACTGCGTAGGTATACCTAAGTCATCACTAAGGGGTCTCAAACTCAAAATCAATTTACTATCCACCCTAACAAGTCCCGATAATTGGGAATTTAAAAATTAACAAGCTGCTGTCACGCGACAGGCGCGACGTGACGTCGCGTGACACGCCCGTGACACCTAAATGTCACGACTACAGGCAGGGTTGCTAACAATTACAGTCCACTTTTTACCCTACGGAGAAACTCTTAGGTTATATCTCACCTGTTTTCCAGTCCACCAGTAGTTGCTGTTGATCAGGCCGAAGGCAGGAGCGAGCTTTGAAGAAAGTAAGAGATAGTCTAAGCTAATAATTCGATTAGTTTCAGCACTAAATGGGAGATTAATAACTACCATTTATCTACCAACTAAAATTACCTTAACAAAAATAACACTTCTACTTCTTAATAAAATATACCTACTTACGCCAGAGACAAAATACGTAAAACTAAAGTGACCGACTTTTTAATAGCTGCCAGCCCTATAAGAAAGTCGCGCGAACGCGACAAGTGAATGTCAGCAATAAAGTGTGTACACATCGCCTTATTTTGTATTTCCTTTACCCTTTGTTACTGCTGCCTTGTGTAGACACGGCTTAAAATAAATCACAGGCGCCATGTGAAATGTATTGCCTGCTACGTCTTTTACATGAGTTTTGTGTTTGCATTCTTGTGAATAGAGAGATATTGAAATTCAGTTAGCTTGGCTTGCTTCTGCAAAACACATTCGTTAATAGTTGTTCCAAAATGATGGTCAGCCTGGCTAGGATGCGCACCGTGATAAAATCTTATCGATGATTTAGACGACAAATGCATGGGTTTATCACGTAAAATCGATAAAATGGCGTGGTAAACGCTTATCGCGGCGCGCATCCTAGGCCTACATAATATCGCTTCCAACATTGGAAAATGCCTGAGGTAATGTTAAGGATTCAATAAAAACATTGAAAATACTTAATGATATTCCCACAAACTTTCTTACAACTTCGGTAATCAATGCATAAGCCGAGTCTCTAAAGCTTCTGTCCTCAGTAATCTCGCTTCTGTAAAACATCACAATACAGACCGGTATCACGGCCAAACAATACGCACTTCTCGAAACCGTAGTCCGCATTTACATAATCAACTCTCATCAACGGCATTTGCATCCGAAACGCACACGAATTAAATTCAAAATACTTCACAACCAACTTAAGTTTACCATCTAAACCACCCCAAAGACCAAAGAAATAAGGTTCATATCAGTGCCAGTGACTACATTGAAAGTTGGCGCGGAAACGGTGCGCAGTTGCCGTATTCAAAATAAGAAATTCGAACGTCCCGCTTGTCAGCAATTTGTTTTGAAGAGAGAACACTTCTAATTCGCAAAAAGAACGAGCCTTCTATTTTTAAAAAGTATCGTCACGCAAGCTACGACATTAAGGCAGGTTTACATTGGACGCAAAATAAGTTACGTTGGTTAGTAAACATTATTTAAAACTTTTGACTGAAGTCTAGCAATCATTCACACTAATCGATAACCAGTGACTGAAACTTAAATAACACTTTTTACACGACTATCGCCTGAAAACAATCTTTTTCAGCAACCTACAACATTAAAAAGATGTTAAACAGTGACGCGTGAAAAGCGTGAAAAACTATTTGATTTTAATTTCTTTAAAGTTTTTAAAATCAATTAACAATTTTTCAATCTTAAACGTTGTAACCGCAGCCTTATGCGAGTTCCGAATTTGAATTTGAAAAGTTCGAAATGGGGCTTTCTAGACCGCTGTTTTTTTCTTCATCATTAATGAGCGTGTGGCTTCTTAGGGAGCCGGTGGGGTTATTACGGAGGACGTTAGGCAATTTAGGGTTGGGCATGATACTGCGGTGATTTAATATCAGGGTGTGGAGGGTTATGGACTTAAACACGAGTAGGCCAATCTATTGTAGAGTCGATCAATAGATATGGTTTTTTCTCAAGTTTTTTAGTTTGATCTAACTTTGAACAAATCAATATTTGGTACCCTTATTTACCAAGTGTTCATTATATTAAACAATTAATTTCAGTTACCATGGCTTTTGTTTTTTTTTAAATAAGGCAATTTAGCTCTTAAGTAAGACAGATAATTTACTTATTTCACTTAACGTGCCATCATATTATGTACCCACAATTACCAAGGTTAGTTTTGTATATGGCTCGAGGCTCAGAATCGGATCATAACTATGATTTTAATAAATTATACACTATAATACATGTCAGTAACATTTTTATTATTCTTATTTTCGGTAATAAAATGTAATGCGCATCATTATTCTGTTCAATGTCCTTCCACGATGACTGTAATGATGTGCACATCTATTGATCAACCTACCTTCTCGGTTTTATTATCTATACCATTGGTTCCCAAAGTGGGGGGCGCAAAGACCTTTAAAGGGGGGCACGGGCCATCTGTAAGAAACCTGCGACCGCTGAGAGAATGCATTCCAGACTGCTCGATACGAACAATAAATAATCTTGACTGGAGGAGGGGGGACGCGAAATTTTTTGTATGGTCGAAAGGGGGCGCGTCTCAAATAAGTTTGGGAACCAATGATCTACACAATTTTAGTGAGTTTTTAATTTTTTAAGTCACCTCTGAAACTACTGAACCGATTTTAAAAATATTTCAGCAGTAGATATCTTTACTGTATAGATATTATAGTGTGGAGACAAATAGAGTTGCCGTTAACCAATCTATCCTATGTCACTCGCCTTTAATGTTATCAATCTAACGTGATTTAGTTCTAGCACAATAAATATTTGTTTTATTAGTATTTTTTTCACAGAGAAATTATAGACTTCTCTATGCTTATTTGGATTTTTTGTTACGTTTTTTGACCTCATTGCATCAGAATCAAAAATTACTTTACTGGATCTCTGTCCGTCTCCATCTGTGCTACTTCAGCTGGCTACAGTCCAATTAAATTACTGCTTTTATAGGCATTTTACTCATGGTAAGTACTAAAACCAAAGACACACCTGCCAGTCCTTCAATACCTCCACAAGGAACCTCATAAGTCACGGTATAGCTCAACCGTCTGTATCTGAGCTACTCAGCTGGCTACAGGCTACATGGCAATATTACAGGGCAATACAATTAATATTATGTAAGTACATATAGCTACTCTTCAGGCTTATTTGGAATTTTGATCTCATTGTACTCATTAAAACCAAAAATACCTACACCTGCCGGTCCCCCAAGGAACCCCATAAGTCACGGTATTGCTCAACCGTCTGTATCTGTGCTACTCTGGCTACATACTAGAGGAAAATTATAGCTATTTCTGTAAGCTTACCCATTTGGAATATTTATAACAAATCCTACGCTTTTTGACCTCTTTTCATCAGAACCAAAAACACCTGCCGGTTCCTCAATACCCCCACAAGAAATCCCATAAGTCACGGCATTGCTCAACCGTCTATGCTACTCAGCTGGCTACTACAGGCTACAAGGAAATTATGTAAGTACACATAGCTACTATTATGGCTTATTTGTAATTTTGATCTCATCGTACTCATTAAAACTAAAAATACCTACACCTGCCGGTCTCCCGAAGGAACCCCATAAGTCACGGTATTGCTCAACCGTCTGTATCTGTGCTACTCAGCTGGCTACAGGCAACAGTCCAATTAAATTACTGCTTTTTTAGATCTCATGGTTACTAAAACCGAAAGCTCTACAATACACACCTGCCGGTCCTTCAATACCCCTACAAGGAACCCCATAAGTCACGGCATTGCTCAACCGTCTGTATCTGTGCTGGCTACAGGCTACAGGGCGCGTTCGACCTCTCATTGTCGAGCGCTCGGTCACGCGAACTCTGCCCCGCGGCACGGCGCCTGCTCGAATTTGGAAGCCTTGCTGGATGCGTATTTGTTATATCTACGAGGTAAGGTAAGTTCTTTAAAGATAGGTAAAACCAAAAACTACATTTTGTATTTAAGAGACTGTATTCAAAAAGAGGGATGAGGAATAGAGAATTTTCTTTAAAGATAGGTGTGACCAAAAACTACATAGGTATGTGTAAGAGACTGTAAAAAGAACTTTGAAAAGGATTTCACCAAAAAAAGGATGCCAAATTTTCAGCATTGTAGAGCTTACCTAACTACCTAGGCATTTTTTCTAACGACTATGCAACCTTATGGTGCTCAGTAATTAACTTTACCTACTGAAATAGTTTTCAGATATGCATGAATGATTCAGAGATTACCATGGTAATCTACAACTTAGCGATATTTAACAACTCTATTACTTAGAAACCTTATTTAAATAAATAACGTTTTAAAGATAGAAAAAAATATCTAAATAAAACACACTACTACTAACGTAAGTATACTAATATTTTGTGTAAATGTAGGTACTAACATTTTGTTGGTATAATTTACTGACAACTACAAAATCAGCAACTGCCGTAACACCAATGTAGTGGTACTAAATACGCGCCCGCGCAGCCATATTGCACACGCGATGCGCGGGCGCATCATTAAGCTATTTCGATGCTAGATCACTAGCGGACACGACCTCAAGGTCAGAAAACAATAAATAGACCCACTTCTTTGAATGTAGGTCATTAGTAAATTATATCTTACATTATTCGGCAGTAGCACGATTAACTAATATTTGTGAAGCGTTTGATAGAGACAGTAAACGCAACCTGATATTGCGAATTGTGAGTTAAGTAAAATAAAGTTGAATATATGGACATTAAAGAAGAGTTTTGATGGTCATTGAATAGAAATCAACGGTCTCATGTTATTAGACATTATTCGAATAAAACTTCTCGAACGTGTCACGAAAATGTCACGTCGTCAGCACATCAAGCTATGCACTGTGTCACCTCCTGTACTTAGTAGGTACTAATTGTCAAGTAAATAGTCTGTTTTGCTTTCGTAAAAACGGGTAGCAGAAGATGTTTTTGCTGTAGTATCTAAGTAGATAGAGACTATTTTATGCAAGGCCATGTGGTAATATTCGATGTATAACACATACTTATAAAACACACAGCACAATAATTTATTTGTTATCGTTTTTATGTTATAATAACAGTTTTAATAGTTTTAAGTACCTAAAATATTGTAAAATTATCTCCTGGCCTCCACGAGACAGGCTTGCCTAGTGTGGAGTCCAAGTTTAATCTGACAAATGTAATTGTTTTTCTTGCAATAAACGATTTTATTATTTTATTATTATTATAATTAATTAAAATCATCGGATTTCCTTGGATTTCCTTTACATACTTATAACGAGTATTGCTTGGCTAGAAATTGAGCTGTTTTAGTGAATAAAACGTTGAATGAATGGTTGGGATACGTGACTCTACATAACTTTTAAGGATCATTTCTATTGTTATGCATCGAAACTTTCCCACACCCCTCATAAGAATTTATGTTAAATTGGTATTTCTCAAAATCAAATCGATCTACCTACTACAATTTGGAATGCAAATTTTATTGAATTTTCCATAATTCACCAAAATAAAATATGCAAAAAATGTACAGAAGCTCAAAAATGCTATTCGTCGTGAGAATTTTAATCTGTTTTACATTTTGAAATTCAGAAGGTATGTGAAAAACGCAGGCGATCACGCAAGCGAAATTCAAAATTCGAATTAAGTAATTCAAATGAAGAATTTCACCGATCACGAGAGAAAGTTCTCACAGTTTGTCACTCCCTCAAGGGACAACAGATTTAAATTTGGAACGCTGGGAATTCAAAGGACACGTGAGGGTATTTCTTCGGAGGCAAAATTTTCGATGTCTTTGGGTATAGTTCAGTAACCAACTAACAAAATGGCATGCAATATTTTTTTTCGTATAGCTTAGCTATAGCCCTATCTGGCGCAAATTACATTTTTGACATAATTGCTGTCTTTATACAAATTAAAAATATTTGAAGTGTGATTCTCTGATTCATATGGTGTGTCCGTTAGCCATTTTCCGGAACAAAATGGTTGATGTAGCATTTTCCTTTTGATATATCAATATAAATTAAAATTATTTCGAAAGCTAATGAGTTGTCCTTCTACAAAATAAATGTGTCATAATTTTAATTAAGTTAGTTTGTTCGCAAAAAAATAAATAAGCAGTGTCCGGCATAAAATACTGATTCATATGGCGTGAGCTGTTCTTGATCATAACTGATCAGGTTTTAATCATGCGAGTCTGGTTTCTGGCGTGGAGGCAAGCCCATCTTGCAACGGATGAGCTAGAAGGCAGACGTGGAGCTGGTTGGCTTAGAACCCTATGTGACGAAGGCAAATACTTGATTCATCTGTGCTTGGTTCAGGTGGCATGCTGATTACAATGCCTACTTTATAAAATTATATTATTGCATTAAAAATCTAATCTGTCTTCCATGTGATGCTTTTGGGTTATAGATTCATGTAGAAAAATGACAACACTGTGGTTTGTGTGTATGACGAGTTTTGCTCGATTTCAGGCAAAAAACTGATTCATCTGTGCGTGATTCATATGGTCAGGGCCGATGTGATTGCGGTTTTGTAATGAATAAAAAAAATCATCATCATTTTTATACTATAAATAATGTATGTTTAAACAGTAAATAAGTAGTATATCCGTTAAGCTAGGAACCATAACACAAGCATATTTGTTGCTTATTTTATGGCTAAATGGCGCTGTATGAAATTCATCATCATCATCATCATTTCAGCCATAGGACGTCCATTGCTGAACATAGGCCTCCCCCAATGCTTTCCATCTGTATGAAATTGCCCAACGATTATTCATTTTTATTATTATTTCAGCTACACTTATGGCGTCCATAGCACATAATAATACTGCTGAGCATAGGCCTCCAATGATTTCGAGATTAACTGATTGCCATTGCCACAACCTCTATAAGCTCATCTCAACTTCTTCATCTTGTGGGTGGACGTCTTAACAACGATAGCTTGGATAAGTGATACAGCTGCTGGGTAGAGTCATCTAAAATACCTTAGTCCCATAAGATGAAAGTCTACATCCACTGTGTGTTATCAGTGATGACATATTGTTCTGAAAAGCGGCCTCTCACTATAGGCCTACGAACCACAAAATTGCATACCATACTATGGAGTGGACTATGCTTGGTTTTTTTATGCAATCGAATCTGAAATGAGGATATCCATAAACGGTCTAAAGTCGCATGGTGGCATAGTCCGATGTTTTAGCAAGCTGAAGTGATAATGGACAGGACACATAGTATGCAGAACTGATGGCCTAGATGACCATCCAATGGATAGCAAGTTTCTGGAGTGGAAGCCACGTGCCGGAAAGCTCAGTGTAGAACGTTCACTCACAGGAAGGCGCTGAATGCAGTCCGCTACCAACTGGTCATTATTGAAATCATTGGGGTAGGCTTATGTTCAGTAGTGGATCTTATGGTTAAAATGATTATGATGATGACAAAATATTATGGATGTATACTAAAGTTTCAGAAAAATGTTTTTCACGATTTATTGTGGAATTCGTTGCATTATTTTTTCTCGTAATATTTTGATAACTGATATTGTTTTCATAACAACAGATCTTTTTTTTATTATAATATGATTATTTTCTTAATATAGAGCCAATTGTACATAAAGATTTTAAATTTTATTTCTATTTTTGATTAATATTAACAAATTCTGATTCATATGGGCACAAAATATTTAAACGTCGATATCTTGAAAACTACTTTACAAAAACGAGTCCCTTATCTAAATATATGTTATTGGGTGTACCTATTTTCATATGAGTCTATGTTACAGACCTAAATTTGAGTTTGAAATTTGTCTATATGAATCAGCCGAAGAATGCAATTTCGAAGAAGTGCCCGTGAGAATTCCGCAAATTTAAAATATCGCATTCAGATAATGGTTCGAATATTTAAATTTAGAAAAAAACGAAAAAGGATCATTTTTGTAAAATTCTTAAAGAATGCCTGATTGTCTGAGTCACATTATTCGCATATCAAAGGCGTTGTTTAGATACAAAAGATGATTGGAATCCGAGACCTCACAAAACGTCGTAATTTGCGCTATATGTCGTTAAAAAGAGAATTGACATAAGGACGCCTTTTGAGTACGTCGCAAAAATTTCCATAGCGAAACAAAAGTAAAAAAAAGTTTTCCACAGAAATACGGGCATTGTCAAAATGACAAAAACCGTGCCACGCGTAATACGAGTATTGTCAAAATGACAAAGTGCTCGACAATTTTACCCTGTTCGGCAAAATACATGACCCGAAGGGCTTCGTTGGTTTCGCAACAAAACGCACGCATTACCCTCGATTTCGCAACTGGCTGACCTATATTCTTTTCAGGTAGTAGTTTTATTCATTCAGTCGTTTATTTTTAGCTCTACATTTTTATTTTCCAACGTATCCTATAAATCCTAAAGTATTATTTACGTTCATCAAGCTTTCAAGCCGATTATATTTTAATCAAATTAAAAAACAGAAGTATCGTGTATAAGATCTTCGTGTTACAGATAAAAGCTTTTTGATTCGAGATTCCAACATAATAAACCGATCTTTTGATCGAAAACAAAAGATTACCGATCACGCCAAAATACCACACGCACCACTTTTGATTTTCGAATGCCAACAGGAGCTCGTGCCAAAATACAAAAATTGTTCTTAATTCAAACTTGATAATCCAGGAGCACGCTTCTGAAGAAACGCACGCTTCTAAAGAAACGCACGCTTTTGCCTCCGGTAGCAGAAAAAAGGTTGCTACTTAAACCCTTACTTCAAATCACGCTACTTTAATTTTTTTAAATTGTCGTTCCTAATTCGAAATTTCACGCGATTAAGTTTTTTATGATGTGCCAGATACATTTTATGCAGTGCTATCCCGCTCACTCGCTGCGCTATTTCCGTATGACTATCCCGTTTCATGGGAGCGCGACAAACAGTGACATCTAGGCGACGTTGTCACCGCTAGCCAATGACGAAAGCTTGCGCTCCCATTGGCCGAAGATGTCATTGTGATATTTTTTTCTGTGACATGTGTTATGGTTATGAACACTATTATTCGTTTGCTTTGATGATGTCTTTACTTTTTCTCACACGATGTTGTTGGTATTATTATGTGTTTAATAATTAGGTAGTAACCACCAACTTAAATATTGTTTACCATTTTCAGACTATTTTCAAGCCATTTCCTGGGTTATAAAAAGGACCGTAAGAATTCGATTTACGAATAGTATAATAGGATTAGAAATAATTAAAAAATGTTAAGTTATGAGACGTCTAACAAATCTTTATCAGAGAGCTTATTGAGAATAAGCTGTTGTTTTGCAATTTACACAGAAAGTTTGATAAATAAGTAGATATTATTTGTAAAGTTTTTCGTTTATTTCTTTAGTGATCGTAAAAATAATAATACATATTTTGGAAAAAATACCCTACTCCTTAGTCTTTCTATGCATTTATTTTCATGGTATACCAAAATTTTAAACTTGTAGCTTGTAGTAGTCAAATCACGTTTTAAAATTCTAAAATAGACGGAACTGATTCTAAACGACGTGGGCGTATTCGCTGTCATTGGTTAAAAATGTCACCAACACCCACGCGTGCCGTGCCATGATTGGTCCAAAGTGTCACCGTGTCGCAGCGCGCGACATTCACCATTGGCCCGACCACGCCCACCTATTTCAAATTAGAACGCGGAAAACGTGCTCTAAATTTAAATTGAGTTGAACGAAGTAGGTATGGAACGCAGTTTGAAATTTAAATTTCGAATTCGTTGAGACATCTGAATGTCTAAGAACTTTTGTTGAGATTGCGACTAAAAGCGCGCCAAATGTAGAGTTCCAAATTCAAAAAGTTAACCCTTGAAAAGCGATACGGTACTGAAAATAGGTCAAATGCAATTTTTTTTCTTTCTATTTAACGAAAATCTTGCTGATAAGAATGTTTTTGGCGTGTTGTCGTAGCCTGCCAGTGTCTCGCTGGAGTTGCGCGAAACTATTGATTGCGGCGCGGCGGGGTGACAAATGACTTAGCGCGGGCACATTTCAGACATAATGCGAACTTAATTGACGGGTATGCGGTTATTGCCGGATTTTGTGGGCGGAATTGTTTTGATTACCCAATTTAGGTAATGAGAACTTTTTAAAAAAATAGCCGTTTTTCTTTTTTTTTTGGTCCGATGAACCCAAACATTTTTCATTCCTAAAGCATAGATATTCGTCTGATTAATTAATCACAAATCTACAGAAATAAGTCAAATAAGGTAAATGAATTAGCCTACATAGAAGTCCAAATCTAATCCCACAGATAATTCGCTACCCAAGATTTATGGGGTAATCGAACCCTACATTCCTGCTCGCTAAATTCAAATCCACTGTCTAACATTTTAACAACCTCAATTCAGAACCTAAGTACATTGTTTCAATCAACATTTTATACCTGCATCGCACTTAAGTCTTATTTATACTGTTTTACTCTGCTTTCCCAAGCCCATTTCTTACAGAGTCTTAGAAAGTATGAGGGGAATAAAAAACCCCTTGAGGTAAAAGGGTAGTGCAGTAGAGGGTTGCACGACATAAAACTTTACGTGTGGTCGTAAAACCGCGGATCAACAGGTATTTTAGGGTTAGTGACGATTTTGGCCCGGGACCAAAGTATCAAAGGTAAGTAATATAATTATTATTCAACCGATAAGGTAAAGCCAAGAAAAAAAAACCGATAAGGAAAGAATTACATCAGAAAGCGAACGTGAGCATTTCCTGTCACCTTATACTTTTTCATTTGATAAGGCCTTTGTGGCTCATAAAATCTGACATCAGGGTTGTGTTTAATTAAAGCCCTGAAACTTGAGGTCGAATTAGTACAACACAAAACCCAAAACTAGATTCAAACTCCTCTGAATTGAATTTCAACTAAACTCAGGTGTCGTTTCATAATACGGGCTTTATATCAGTGTTAAGTCCTGACAATACTTAAGTCGTTGACTGCCGAGACATTAGGACCAAAAGAAATGTTATTTCAAGCATGGCCGCATGGCGTCTAACATGTTAAGTGTAATAAAATAATAAAGTGAGTAGGTAATCATCTACAAACCTTCAGACAATTAAAGCAAGTCTTTGTTTCTATCAACTACCAAGCTCATTGGCGAAGTGGCTTTCAGGAGCTGGCCTTATGGCGCCGTAAACTTTTATTGTAAGGCACAGGTAGACTACGTTCACAAATATGTAGAGGAGAAAGCAGTTTGAACCCTATTGCAAAGATATAGGGCAAGACCTGGTCTCATCAAAAAGGAATAAAAACAAAGAACCTAAAAGACACAGAGTAAACAAATTGATGAATACCTCAAACAACAAAATATTTAAGCTGTAAAGATAGATTAAAAATAAGCTTAAGTTACTTACGTTTTCAGCAGTAGACGTCCTTTGGTTGAAACGAACAAACCCGTGCCACAGTTCTTTGATTAATTAATTAATTGTTTTTCAAAACACTCTAGTCACATTAGACACCACAAAACTCCACTATTGTCAGTACATAAAACAAAATAAAAATCCAGAACGTTAACTTCCTGATAATTTCCTTCATTTGGAAATACTCTTTTCTACCCGCATCAAACGAATTAGGTACCAATCTCTTAAAAAATCCGAATTATTGCAACACACAAGTACCCTTACCTATACAAGAGCCAAGATTAAACGCACAGAAAAATATCGTACGGTGTTCAAAGACTTACATCATCTACCCTCCACTCAGAGCCTCTATAAAAGGCGCGGGTACGCTCATTTGTTTATTTTACTTCACCCAGTTACATTTGCATTCCATTTCATTTCGACTGACTACTGGACACTTTTATACCTTTTTTACTGTCGTTTTATTTTTATTCGGGTACAGCGTAGGTAAGGGTAGGGTTCGTTTTTAGGTTTACGAGTACCCGCGGAGTGTAGTTGGCGGAATGTTCAAGTGGCGTGCTTTATTTTAGGGTTAACTTTGAATGGATGGAACTACTGAAAAGGTGAATAGAATGTAGATGGAGGATGCCGTAATGAATACTTTATGAGTTTGATTTCGTTTGGTGAAGAGCTTCATTGTTATTAAAATTATGTATTGTGAACAATTGTAATCCCTTTCTTAAAGCTAAGAGTAGTACGTTACATTAACTTGTTACTACTAATTAAGTATCTACGTTTAATTAGATCGTTAACCAAGGGAAGATTTTTCAGTATTTAAACTATTTTTTATCAAAGAATAAAATTGACATTCTGACGTTTATTTATTTTTGACCTTGACTAAAACTGATGATAAAATTGTGTGTTTTCAAAATGCGCGAGTAAATAATACTTATTTCTAACAAAACTCTGTACTCAATAAATAGTAGTTAATAATAAATCCAACGCATTACTATTTACGAGTACATTCGAAATCAAATCCACATTTCTCGAAACACTTTAATTTATAAAATTTAGTGGCGTATTACTCCATTACATCCAATTTTAAGCGTAGATTAAGTTTGTTAAGTTGTCAGCTAGTTGAAGGTTAATCAAGAGGCAAGCGCGGTTCTTAACCCTTTACACTCCACAGTATATTAAAAAAACTTTG
The DNA here is from genome assembly GCF_963855985.1 of Ostrinia nubilalis. Lineage (NCBI taxonomy): Eukaryota > Metazoa > Arthropoda > Insecta > Lepidoptera > Crambidae > Ostrinia > Ostrinia nubilalis. The sequence goes on from NC_087103.1 coordinate 5,022,912, forward strand.
GACCTTATGACAAGGGAATAAGGTTCAAATTATGGTGGCAAATATTAAATACGCAGGGTCGTATAAAGGCTTAATTCGTCCGTCTACGGAACCCGTGGTGGTTAATTGAACATCTGCATCCCGCTGGGAACCCTGTCTCTAGGATTCTAGATGCTTCGGGATTGCACAAAGCAGTGGCCATAGTGGAAAATGAGCATAGTTCTTACCCGATACTTTTAACGCTTCATTTTTTTCAAAAATGCGAACTAAAGGTCATAGCAGACTTATCAACTCTGAAAGGGATCAACACTGTATCGCCTTTCACAAGCTGTCACCGCCTTCCGCGCTGTCAACCGTGAGGCGAGGCGTTTACGATACGGTGCGGCTAAGGCCCAGAACACACGGTGAAACGCAACTGCAACGAAACTGCAACTTCTAGTTACTTTTCAGTTGCATCTAAGTTTCTGTCATAGCGTCTGTTGAGAGACCACACATGACGCGACCAGTTTGAAACTGGTAGTAACTAGAAGTTGCAGTTGCGTTTCACCGTGTGTTCTGGGCCTAAGTGTACATCGCAGTATGGATTATGATGGTACTGACCGCCTCCTTTCCGGGTTGATGTGCTACGTTCTTTATCCCTGATACTTAGGTACTTACTAAAAACCTATGTCTTGCCTTATCTATGTGGCATAGGTAATTTTAAATATCCATGTTTGTTATATTGAAAGTCAAAACAGCAGCAGCCTACTTCAATCCTCTATTCAGTAGTAGTGAAATAAAGTAGGACATAAAGCCAGCTCCATAAAATTCACAGCAAAAATATAAATTAGGACTCTACATAATTATGCTATAACCAAACAATGTGACTGCTGCCTTACTCTGGAGCAGTCAAAGTGGTTGCCTAGTTCTAAAAACCAACGCCGCCACTTTGTGTGGTCGCCACTATGTGAGTATTTTTTTTTTATTCACAACGAGGAAGCTCTTGGCCTGTATCTCACCTGATGGTAAGTGACGATCAGGCCGAAGATGGAGAAAGCGAGCTTCACCCGGAATCCTCAAACACAGAAGAACTGGCTACGAGTATCTTACCCCTAACTGCCGGAACACAACAATACATTACCATTTTTTTACAGAGCAAGTGCCGAAAATTAGTAGTAGTTAGTATTATTTGTAGTACACAAATATAATACTTTCGTTAGTAACTCCTACCAAGTTTAGCTTAATTTATGTAGGTAAGTACTTGTGTTTAAGAGTAGGCGCACACCGTTGATTTTTCGTCGGCCGATAGTTTAGTCGGGCAGTTGATCAGTATGGGCTGGGCATGTATGGGAGTGCGCACACTACGCCGATTCAATTTGGCCGATTCTTCATACAAATTAAAATCGGGCACAACTATCGGCCAACTAAAAATCAACGGTGTGCGCATACTCTAAGGATGAGTTTTAATCCAACCAAAAAATGTGTGTCTTTTGCTTAGCAACAAACTCATGTGTTGTCATAGCAACCAAACTATTTCGTGTGCTCACGCGCATACCGCATACTTGGTTTACTTACTTCAAAGTCAAATACAACAGCCAGCACACCACATCAAACCTAAAACAATACTTATGCTACACTAGCGGCTGCCCGCGACTTCGTACGCGTGGATCCCCCTTTACCCCCTTAGGGTTGAAGTTTCGTAAAATCCTTTCTTAGCGGATGCCTACGTCATAAAATCTACCTGCGGGCATGCTAAATTTCAGCCCGATCCGTCCTGTGCTTTGGGCTGTGCGTTGATAGATCACTAGATGTCAGTCAGTCAGTCAGTCAATCAGTAAGTCACCTTTGAGTTATATATATTTAGATTTATTTATTTTGAAAGGGAATTTGACATACGACATTACTGCAACTGATAATTACTCGTAAATCATAAATCTGGGAATCGTACAATACTATTTGAGAACTAAAAGTTAATTGGATGATTCTAAAAACACGAATGTTTCTAGATAACTTTCCTCTTGCAAATAATAATGAGTGCCTGAGTTTGCACCTGACTTATCTCGCCAGACTCAATTCATAAGGTTAGGTATCTACATGAAAACTTAAATAAAAGTGGAAAAGTTGCAGTTGGAAAAGCTGCTGTTGTGTTTTTTCTTTTTCAAGATTGTACTGGCTGTTTTGTTCAGATGTGCGTGCGTGTTAATTCCTAGGCATTAATTGATTCCCTCCGGCCACCCGCGTCGCCTCTGTGTATTTTTAAACTTTGCCAGAACAGTGGGCTACTGTTAGTTCTTCATAAACGAAAAGTTAGCGGTAGAAATATTAAAACAACTGTCCTCTCCAGGAGGATTGTTGGAAGAAATCGCTATTCAGAGGTATAAAGACCGCCAATTTGATTATGTTCTTTCCAAGTGCAATAAAGAAAAACTATCTCTATCTAAGTAGCTTTTTGTGAAAAAAACAAAGAAATACTTAATAAGTTACCTGGATACTTCATCATCAGGAATTTAGTAAATTTAATAAATGGAAAAATTGTTTGGTCTAGTTCAACAATTTGATACTCACACAAAAGGATTGTGCATTATGATAAAATAAGAAACTCTTTATTTGACACATAGACACCTAACAAGAAGTACGAGTATGCTGACTAGAAAAGTTCTAGATTCAAGACTACTAGAAAAACCATGGAGTAATCCTACCAATAGCCACTTAGAACGCCGAATGTGACCGCTAAAATCATAGTCTAATAGCTGGCTGGTGAAATACTCCTTCGATCTTCACTTGTTCCATTTGTTCCACTCCGAAAGTTGAAGTCGCTGTCATAATAACCATCTCGTTGAATGACACAGTGCAAAACAGTCGTCCTACATCAAGATTTCAGGGGTTTTATTACAATGGAAATATGTATTGTTTTTTGTTTTGTCACTCATGCGTGACATGTAGTATAGGTAAATGAAAATTGAGCAGTCTAACATGAAGTTATTTATTTATCAAGATTCTAACCATTGACGTTGCAATTAGGCTTGTAAGGAAAACTAGCCTAGCCAAAAGCTTTTAGAAACCTTTACGTGACAACTGAAATCATCGCCTAATAGCAAGCTAGTGAAATACTCCTTGTGAGATACTCCTCTGATTTTCACTTGTTCCATTTGTTCCACTCCGAAAGTAGAAGTCGCTGTCATAATAACCATCGCGTTGAATGACAAAGTGCAAAACGGTCGCCCTACTACACCCCCGGCGACAGTTCACGATAACTCACGGTACGCCTCCCTCGTTAGTGTTCCAAGTTCAAATTTTAAATTTCGCTCGAGTCATTTGCCGTCGCCGCTCGCGATCGGTGCGCGGGACACATGACGTCATTAGTCAACGGGAATACGCCGCTGAAAAGAACTTGATACTTGACATGCTTGAGTTTAGTTTCTAAACTTCGTTTTATCCAAAAATAAAAGTCTTTAAAAGCAAGACCTACACGCGTCCAATATCGTGTGTTGTCCAGTCTTAATTTATCACAGCGGTTTATTAGTTTTCCGAAGTAATTTTACTACGAAGTGATTCTGCTACTAATAGTGTAGTATCGTGGTTACTACGTTTGGTGAAAAGGTACATGGTAGCAATCCCGCAAATAATAATTATTCTAACGATTGGTATTAGTCAGTAAATCGCAGGCATTGTATGCACCTATGTATGTATGTATGTATACCTGATGGTAATCACATACCATCAGGTGATCCGTCTGCTCGTTTGCCTTCTGTCACATAAAAAATTAAAAAAAAGGCATCTTACAGAAATTACGGTCTTCAAGTTAATACTAGAAGACAGTAATTTCTATTTGTCAGATTCTTATCAGTAACTATTCAATGTTATATTGCTACTGGATTTGTAGACTCGACTCTATGATAATACTAAAGAGTCAGATACTAACAACAAATTGAGACAATTTTCATGAGCTGTCAAAAATCTGTTTCTCTGTAGAGTTCTTTTTAAAATATTCCTGTATGACCATTTGACTAAGTCTAGATTTAGTTCAGCGAATTATTTAAAATAATACGTGTTGATACGCCACCCTATTTGCGAAAGTACCAAATCACATCGGTCGACCTAGCCCCAATAGCGCCGCGGCGTCGGTGTCGCGGGCGCGCGGCGACATGACGAATGGCGCCCGTTCCAAATTTAAAATCTGCCGCGTAACGCTCGCGCTAATGGCATTGTTTATGGAAGCGTTCGCGGCTGCCAGTGACTTACGAAGGCTGAACGGGCGATTTCCTTCGCCCGAGATTAATTTAAATGACGCTTGAAATCGTTTAAGTGCATTTTCTGACTTGTAACGGGGGAGATTATGATGTTTTGCCAAAGTCATTGGAATTGAAACCGGCGATTTTAACTAGAGTGGCTGTCAGAGTTATAATAACAAAACTTAAGTACTTAAAAAGCCTCAGACAAAGAATCGGTTTGAATTTTTCACAGGCATAAACACAAAGTGGACAGATGACCTTATAAAGGTTGCAGGGGCGCTAGATTCGAGCCACCTCCAACCAGCCAATCTGAAATCATTGGAGGAGGCGTCGCAGTGGACGTCCTAATAAGACAGAAATGATGACGATGATGACATAATTTACAAATATGATACACCTACCCACATTCATCAACGGTTACATGAAGGAAGTTAATTACAACCAAAATAGTAATTTTCACTTGGTGCTCAGTTTAGAAAATACGGTACTACATAATAACCTCTTTCTCTTTGATAATAAACAACGGCCGTATAACAAAACGCGGCTCACATTTAGTTAACGTTCTCATTTAGAGCCATTCAAAACAGCCAGCTAATTAATCTTAATTGCACTTTTGCAACTACCCGCCAGCTTGCAGGGGCCTGCTACCTTTGGACGTGCTTATAGTGGAACAACAAAAGGAGTATGGCTTAAATAAAACAGCCACATCAGGTCTCTACATCTATGTATTTTATAAATTGGTTGACTTTTTTCCTTCTGTGTTATGTCTGCCTTTTTTTTTTATGTGTGACAGGAGGCTAACGAGCAGACGGATCACCTGATGTATAAGGTAGAATTACATAAAACTGAACTAAAACAACTATAAGTTGAAGTCTCTATTTTAGAATGTGACAACATTGGATCTTAAAACCGTAAGGTTTGAAACGGCAACAGTAACTAGCTCATCGGTGGGATTGTTCACTCAATATTTATCTAACTTCTAAGGGTCTATACTGGTACGGGGTTCTGTCGCTTGAGTCACTCTGGCTGAACTGGCACTGGCACGCTAATGTCGCTACTCAAGCCAAACAGTTAGCACTTGGCGTCTGCTTTTGCCACTTTGAGTTGTTCTCTCTGCTTTAAGCCAAACGTCTAGTGCCCACACTGGTCCGAGGCTCTGTGGCTTGAGTCACTGCCGAACTGGCATTGGCACGCTAATGCCGCACTCATTGCCAAACAGTTAGCGCTTGGCATCTGCTTGAGATGGCTGTTGTTTCTGGGCTAAGCTAAGGGTCTACTCACACCGGTCCGAGGCTCTGTCGCTTGAGTCACTGCCGAACTGGCATTGGCACGCTAATGCCGCACTCATTGCCAAACAGTTAGCGTTTGGAGTCTTATTGAGATGGCTGTTCTTTTTGCGCCTAGCTAAGGGTCTACTCACACTGGTCCGAGGCTCTGTCGCTTGAGTCACTGCCGAACTGGCATTGGCACGAGAATGCCACACTCATTGCCGCCAAACAGTTAGCGCTTGGCTTCTGCTGTTGCCATTCTGATTGACTTGGCTGTTCTCCCTGCCCTAAACCAAAGGTCTTACCACACTGGTCCGAGGGCTCTGTCGCTTGAGTCACTGCCGAACTGGCATTGGCACGCTAATGCCGCACTCATTGCCAAACAGTTAGCGCTTGGCATCTGCTTGAGATGGCTGTTGTTTCTGGGCTAAGCTAAGGGTCTACTCACACCGGTCCGAGGCTCTGTCGCTTGAGTCACTGCCGAACTGGCATTGGCACGCTAATGCCGCACTCATTGCCAAACAGTTAGCGTTTGGAGTCTTATTGAGATGGCTGTTCTTTTTGCGCCTAGCTAAGGGTCTACTCACACTGGTCCGAGGCTCTGTCGCTTGAGTCACTGCCGAACTGGCATTGGCACGAGAATGCCACACTCATTGCCGCCAAACAGTTAGCGCTTGGCTTCTGCTGTTGCCATTCTGATTGACTTGGCTGTTCTCCCTGCCCTAAACCAAAGGTCTTACCACACTGGTCCGAGGGCTCTGTCGCTTGAGTCACTGCCGAACTGGCATTGGCACGCTAATGCCACACTCATTGCCGCCAAACAGTTAGCGCTTAACGTTTGGTGTTCCCATTATGACATGTGCCGGCGCCGCGGTGGCACTTGGCACGTGTCTTGAGCTAATTTCGATTGTTTGGCGAAAAAATTTATAAAAAAAATATTTTAAAAGAAATGGCAAGGTAATGAGACATTGATTTAAAACAAAAGGGTTGTGTTTGCTTTCTGTAGTAAACGAACAAAAGATTTTACTACGTGCTACGGAAACTGACTACGATAGTACGATACTACATTCGTATCGTAGCAATTCTTAGAGCTTTATCAAACAGGTTATAGTATATTATTGGACAACAAAAACTGATCTTCTAATGTTTTTTTCGGTTATTTATTTAAACCGTTTGTAGATTTTGGATTCGATAAGCAAACGGAACAAGAGTTTCGTTTGACATAATAAGAATTACAAAACGTTGCCGATGTTGCTTATTTCCCGGTTTCTTTGATTTCTTTCGCGTCCAACAAGATGTTATTTTTACGTTGACAGGAAAAGGAGATATATGGGAATGAGCTGATGGCCGCTGGGGCAGGAAAGTTCTTGAGTGGCAACCACGAGCCGAAGACGTAGCGTGGGCAGGCCTCCCACTAGGTGGACCGGCGATCTGGTGAAGGTCGCGGGAGGTGCCTGGATGCGAGCGGCGCAGGACCGGTCTTTGTGGAAATCCTTGGGGGAGGCCTTTGTCCAGCAGTGGACGTCTTTCGGCTGAAACGAACGAACGAAGGATAATAACGTTACGTTAAATATACCTACGTTGACAAGAAAAGAGAGTCGTAAAAATAGTAGCTAGATACACTACGAAGAATATAAATATTGAGTAAGTACAGTAAATTAAGATAAAGGAAAAAACACACTTAAAATAAAACCCTACATAACGGGATGAGTCAATATTATACATGTCCGATCATCACTTAACCTTTGCGGCGCCGTGCCAATAAATTTTTCATTTTTATTTTCATAAATTCCAACTTTGAACCCGAGTACGTCGTATCTGCGCGTACGCATCTTGTATCGGCCAATCGCGCGCGGGGGCGGGTCGGCTTTGAACGTTACGACTTATCGCTTAATGGGCTCTGTCAACGGGTTAACGTAGAAAAATTAGCTTTGGTGTATAAAAAAATACGAGGATGTGTGAACCTAATTTTTTTTAACTTTGGACACATGAACCATTTCCTATGTATGTAGGTACCTAGTATGTAGCCAAACCATGGATCTACATAAGAACCTTAATCATCTTAAAACGCTAAACGTGCATACTTTTTATTTTTACGATAGCAAAATTCCTATTCCAGTTAAAAGCCCCCTTTAGTTCCATTTAGATATTTGGATGCAAAACATGCATTATTAGGTACTTTTTCCAATTTTAAAGTGGCTTCCTTAGTTGCAAACTACAAAAATTTGGTTTGAATCCCAACCATTGGAGACAGTACGATTACTATTTTCGGAATCTTTAATGTATAAGTTTATTTTATAAATTCTTAACTTACCTAGCTTAACTAACCGGAATAAAAATTTTAACCACAAAAACAAAACTTAACCGCATCAGACAATCGGCAATCACAGTTTAACTTCATTATTGTTCTCGGAATTACCATTTTAATTGTATGATCGATTGTTTGACGCGTTCATTTGTCTCAAGTGACAGTTGCCCTTGACATTTGGAACTTCCTCGACCAGCTCTGGACATGCATCAATATTTAGCTAATGATATGCTAATTACATCTTTGGGACGTGGACGTTAGATGAGTTTTCCTGCTATGGTAGTCGCGTAATTTGCTTAAAACAGAGTTATAAGTATTACGCGAATTTCCAGTAATTTGATGTGATTTTACCAAAAACTATGTAAAGAGTAAGAAAACAACAGTACAGATGATGATATAGCTGTTGTATAAGTGCGAGACGAACAATAGGTAAGTATAAATAAATGAATTTAAAGAAGAAGACTACTTTTCCTTTTGTTGGTTTAGCTGTAGCAACCCTGATGTCAAAAATAAGTAGTTGGTACATGACTGAAAATAGTTTATGGCTGAGTTGCACCATCTTATTTTGACTTTAACAAACGTCAAAAATCTGTCAAACTCCATACAAAAAGCACTGGTTATTGTTAAAGTTACTGCTAAATTAAGTTGGTGCAACTCAGCCTTAGTGCCACCTGGGAATCAAAGCAGAAACCGGGTGAAAAGATCGTCTAAAGAGGTCCTTGATACAAAAAAGTCTTGCTGTTTATTCCCTAATAAAAGGTATACTTTGAATCATGTACTTCATGTACCCATCATAACAAACCACCAAGATCCCTACAATCACTATCGTGCGAACAGTTCAGCCGATACACCAAAAATCGTGATCTCATTTCGCGGAACAGATATACACGGCAGCAACAAAAAGACGCGTAAAGCCCGGACTCCACCGAAGCGGAGACGAGGCAAGCGGAGTGGAGATATGTTTTAAATAGGCAATTGAATTCCGTTATTTACGCAACTCGTATCCACTCAGTTTAAGACCAAGTCTCCACAACAGATTTCTGAACCGAAGCTTAGCACAGAGTGGAAATAAAATCTGAATGTAATCAGAACACTTTTCTAGACTATTCTGCTCTTTGCTTTGGTGGAAACCGGGCCTAATTGGATGCCACTGAGCGGAGATGTATATATAGCGGATATTTGTATGTTGCGATGGAAACGAGTACGGTACAAAGCAGAGCGTAGCAAGATCGTTGCTTACATTTTGAGTTTGAAAGACTTCTACGCTGACCTTTGCCCGGTGAAGCTGAAAAATCTGCTCACGACTATCAGCAATGTCGAAAGACGTGCAGCGAAGACGAGAAGATGTAAGAGTCGTATAGTAAGCGGCACCGCCTCTACACTCTCTTTCTTCTACAATATACAACACATAGGGATGGAAAAAAGTCAAGGTGCTTTTTAAAAGCCCACTTTTATTCTAGCTGTAAAACCTCTTCTCGTCTCCGCTTTAAACATCTCCGCTTCAGATGTCATCTCCGCACACCATTTTGGTGGAGTCCAGACCTAACGATACGTTTCGTGACGCGTCTATTAGACATCTATGGCCGCTGTGCACGCACAAACATCATTATTTACCGGCGTCCGGCACAAATGACAGTTTAGTTACAGGGATACGCTTTTTGTGAGGTTACTTTTAATAACGCTGAAGGCTGAGATTGTGTGGCATTTGTAAGCTTAATTAGGTTTCGTAACCGTGATATGTACCTACAGCAAGTGAAGCAAAGTTGTAGGGCGGGGTGACAGATGACGTAGAGCTGTAAATGCTGTAATGGTTTACGTATCGTGAAGTTTGCTTGTCAAAAACGCCACTGATAAATTATAAATCAGCAGCAGCAGGTTAAAAAACTTAATATTTACCAAAAATATGATTTATTGATAAAGTTATAATTTTATCATAAAATTAAAAATTCAAGTACATATTTTTACACACACAACAGTCAGCCTAATATAGGTTAACTTTATAACTTCATGTGATACTACGACGAAATACCAGCTTAATAATTATTTTTATATTAAACAGAATGAAATTATATCAGTCAATAAAGTCCAATGAGTAATTATGTCATTAAATTAAACTTTGTTTGTTGCTTCTTTAATAGACTTACTCAATAAGAATCAATTTCGTATGCAGTTCATTTTCAAATTCTCAAGACACAGCCGTCTCCTAATAACAGAATACAGGTTCGTCCTAGAACATAAGTGCATCAGTAATTATACTAATTACCGTTTCTAAAGAACTCTCGTGATATATGGGTCGAAAATAAGACAGAAAATTACTAAGAAGCCGTATTTTTTATTGGCAAAATGCAATTTGCAAGAAGTTCCAATAATTGAAAAGCTAATTTTATGATGAAAATTATGCACAACAACATAAACTGTTAGACTTATTATTTTTTGAGAATAAACATTAGCTCATTAGAATAGACAGTAATAATGGTACAAAATTAAGTAAAAAAAAAATTAAGACAAAAAACAAATATTATTGCATCTATTTGATCTTACTTACTTTAAAAAAAACTATCACCTATGAAATTCTAGACAGCAAAAAAAAAGCGTCAATTTTCGTCATTAACCCTGTCTCAAAGAAAACCGCATATTTTCCCAAAAGAGCATTTCGTTCCAACTTTTTCGATTTTATAAAAAAATGCCATCAAGTATGAAATTGTAGACAGCAAAAAAGCGACAATTTTCCTCAGAATTACTGTCGCTTGAAAAAACTGAACATTTTCCCAAAAAATCATCATTTATCGCGCGATCTCTACATGCGCTCCAGAACGGTGGTTATGACGAAGTCATGTTTATTCTCACAATTTCTCTACTTTTTCGATATGGTAAAAAAAGCCATCAATTATGAAATTTTAGACAGCAAAAAGCGAGAATTTTCCTCAGTATCACTGTCGCTTAAAGAAAACTAAATGTTTTCCAAAAAAATCTTCTTTTATCGTGCGATCTCTACATGCGAATGCGCTCCAGAACGGTGGTTATTACGAAGTCGTGCGTATTCTCACAATGCGTGCGCCCGCGGTGCGCTATTGTTGCGTTTTATCGGCCGAGCCGTGACATTTAGCGGTCGACTGTCACACCGAACAGCTCATTTGAAAAGTACTTTCTTCTTTTTTTTTATGGCCAATATTTCAAAATAATGTTCTATTTAAAAAAAAAGTTTATAAGAGGTGCATACTTTCAGGCTTATTTTCAGGCAACTAAAGCTGAAAAAAGTTTGTAGTTAACAAGGCTCATACATGTTTTTTATTTTCATGTTTCAAACACACAACCACAATATCACTTCAAAACTTTTGTTTTCTAGAATATCTTAATGTAGAGCCGAAATTAAGAACAATAAGTAGTAGATGATTGTAAGGTTTCAGAAAAATGCATTTCACAATTTTAAAGAGCAACAAATCACGCTCGTAAGTGCCTACAGATATCAAAAAATCAAACGCCCTCTACATTACCTTGTAATTAATGACCGCATCAACAATTCCCACAACGGAGCGACAAGAGACGTCCGCTCAGCTCCATCGCCGCGGGGCGAATGATTCGATTCGTCGTTTTTTCACGCGGGTAGTCGGAGAATGTGACCAAGTGTGCTATATGGCGGCTGCCACGAAGCCCGAGGGCTGAAGACATTCTTGCACCGCGTTTATATGCGAAGGAATAAATTGTGGCTCTTAATCTTAATGCCTTTGAAGTGGTCAATGCAATCTTGACTGTGATATCGCTTTTTACAACTTTTTATAACTGCAATAAAGGAACTTCGTAAATTGAGAAGAGAAATATGTCATGTAAATACAAATATGATTTTTAAGGGTTTTAACTGGGTGCTTGGGGCTGTCTGCAAATTAAACTTTTCATCTTGACAACAACAACGAGTCAATTTGTAAAATGTAATTATTAATTCTCTCTAGGTTGTTATTGAGTGGCAATTATGTTTATTATACTACATAGATATTATAGCTGGCTAGATGCTGTACGACTGTATTGGTTTAGTACAGGATCATGCTAATCTACGGAGGTCTACTGCAGTAAAATCAAATAAGCGCTGAATGATGATGAATGATATTCCTGATTAATGTGACGGTGCTTGTTAATCACTGGACTTCATTGTGATACCTACTTAATTTTCCCGATGACATACTAATTCCTCATCTTCTCTTGTTCATTGATCCGTCGGACATAAATAAGTAAAATATGCTATATTTAATAGAAAAAGAGGCTGACAAAGGTGCCTGAGTTTCTTCCGCCACTTCTTCTAACCACCAGCCCATATGTAGTCCCGAAGTAGTGGTAGGGTAAGCTATATTTGAGCCGTGTATAAGCGCCCTGGAAAAGGCCTAAGCCTAATAAAAGCTTTGAATTTTAACTTTGTGAAGACCTGTAAACTTTTACCGAAACATGGTTTCCACTCCTGTGGGAAAAGTAAAAAGTTATAGGACAATAAGGTCGCAATTTCAAGGTATGGTTACGTTAAGTATGTAAATTCGTTCAAAGTATGTATGTATTACCACAGAATACATAATAGTAGCAACAGAAATTGCACTCCTTTGTGTAGGATCAGATGCCGACATTTTAACGGTAATAATAATAATGCAAAATATCCAACGCACATGGTGCATTCGAAATCGCACCTTACTACTACGCTCACAAGAGCGCAAGTTTTTTGTATTCAGAATTGATCTACCTCACAGCTCAAGCGTCAGGGTTGTATAAGCAAAGTAAAATAAATAAAAACTTAATTTTAATAAACATTTACCTATTGTATTTACGATTGGTAAACTTTAATCTAGTGGTGTTTGTATAATCGTACCATCTCTAAAGTCCTATTAATAAACTTCAGCGTTGCGATAATTCGAAATTGGACAAACAGTTTTAAAAGGTGTAGTGTCGGAAAATACACACTGTGAAGTAAAGTTAATGTTTTTATTAGATAAAATATTTTTTTTTGCTACAGTTTTTTGTCATAAATATTTCAAAATTATTTAAAAAGTGTAGAGTTTTTTAATTATTTAAATTGCTACAGTTAATTATTTTTCCTAAATATTTCGATTTTCCATTAAAGAAGAATAACAGTGCTGTTGGAACAATAAAACTTGATTGCGACGATGATCGACCGAGCGTGTATAGAAATACGCGTGTGTTCACAGGCGCATGGCGGCCCTGACTGATTTGCAACTTGAAGTTGTCGCGCGCTGTAGGTAATTATCTCGGCCGCCATAGGCGAGTGACGGAGGCCTGGTATTACCGCGTCACTAATTACGTAATCGTGCGTCGGGCGGTAATGAGTGTTCTTTCCCACGCGGCTGCGTGCGCGCAAACTGCAGGATTTGCTCAGGTGGCGGATCTTGGACCGGTCCTTCGTCGCGCTGTTTTTGGGAGTTTATAGCAGGGATGTTCAACGGATATCCAAAATAAAAAAATATCCGAAACCGTAACCGATTCAAAAGTTTCGGATAGTTTCGGATGTAGGCAGTTTAAATTGTTTTTGTATAGCATTAGATATATGTAAAGGAAGAGCCTGATTTACCTTTATAATCCCATCTAGTATCAATTTTTATTTTTTTATTACTTTTTATTCGATGTAAAGTGTGCGGCCATGAATGATCCGTGCTGGACAACTATTGCAAATTGCATTCTAAAGCAGAGATATCCGTAACCGTAACCGAAACTTTCGGATATCCGAAATAAAAAATCATCCGTAACCGTAACCGAAACCGTTATAATTCCTATATCCGTAACCGTATCCATAACATCCCTAGTTTATAGGGCCATTTTAGGGTTTCGGTCTTGGCTGTTTTGGACATTACGATCGCGATCGCTGAAATCCGTTCCAGGCTTAATATCGTGGCGTTTACGTAGGTAGGTGTATGTACCTACATAAAATATATTTTCATCAATAAAACATAGTTTGCCAATAAAGGATTTCCTGATATCATACGCACAGACGCACACATTGCAAATAAGCAATTTAAGATTTAGAAGACCATCTAGATCAGACCTGGAGTTAGACTTACTTACCTTGAAGACTAAGTAAGTAGCCTGGCAGACTTAGAACAATACCTATGTCCTAAGTCCGCCAGGCTAGCTTCCATCATCTAACTAACCTATGTCTGTCGTCATAAAACAACAATGTGAGAGCTTTGTTTATAGGTTTTTCGGTAGTTGGAGGTAAGAAATCCAGTTCAGAGGGTGAAGGATTCGGGTAAAGTTGACTTCCACTTTCTTTGTTCAATTCGTATAACCCGATCAAACTAATACGCACCTCGCTAGAATGCGACTCTCCCACTCCTCTCTTCATCTACGACGTGCACAACTCTCCGCTTTCGCCCTGTCCATACTAGAGCAGTGTAGCTAGCACGAAAACTTTCGTCTTCGAATCGTTTGCGTATTCGAAAAAATGCGATACCCAGCTTTCGAATTCAACTTTAAGACGATCTCGACTTTCAAAATTAGTTTCGTTTTACCATTTCTCATACTGAGTTTTCATACTAAATCTTTTGATGTTGATTCGAATACGCAAACGATTCGAAGTCGAAAGTTTTTCGTGCTAGAGGTACAGCTGCTGCTGCATCGATGTGACTTCACAGCCGCCAGGTAGGTAAGTACGGTCATACAGCACAGTGCGTGGTCTAAATGTCCCCTGGCCTACCCCCCTGCACAGTGCGTGGTCTAATTGTCCCCTGGCTCCCCCCCAGGCCAGCGGGGAGAAACTTTGTAAACAGCCGCCGGGCAATTTGCGTATCGAGCGATTGGCGCACTGCACGGGCCTTAATTGTCGTGTACGGATAGCAGAGAAATCTTTGTAATTTTCTTAAAGATAAATGACGTCATAAGGTAGCAGGAAGGCGCTGGATGCAGGCTGTTATCAATCAGACAATAAAAATCATTGACGGAGGCCTATGCTCAGCTGTGGACGTCCTGAATGATGTCATGATGTCCTGATGAAAAGACGTTATGTACTATTTGACTTTGATTATTTCGAGCTGATTTGTTTACACTTACAAAACGATTCATATGACTAAATACTTTTCAGCGACGTTGCCGTAAGTAAGGAGCAAGGACTGAGTAGGTAGGTATCAACTGAAGGTAGGTTACTAACTTAAGGAAATCCTAGAGGGCGGCCTTTGTCCAGCTATGGACGTTATTTGGCTGAAACGAACGAACGAAGGTTACGCACTCAAACATCCAACCACCATAATTGTTAAATGATAATGTTTTGCTCCATTTATTCTGCTGTCCCTCCCAATTCATTAAACACCGTTGTTTGCAACGCACAGCCTCCGTGCCTTCCTCGAAGCACGTTATATCCTCGACACTCTTTGTTCGACTGTGACTGCACTCCTTTTCTCACGGTCGATATGATTCTAGCATAGCTTAGAATGTCCACGAATTTGTCTCTGGAAAGATTATAGAAGATCTTTGATACGAATCTGGATGGGCTGTTTGGAGTCAGAGATTCTGAGGTCCCTAAGTAGTGTCCCATACTCACAAAGTTTGCATTATTTAGTTATTACTTAGGTATTACTTATTTGCAATTTCCCAATAATGGTTATTATGACATTTCTGACTTGATCCAGATATCTATTACGACTATTACGATTTTTTTACTTCGAAGAGCGCTATAGAACCAATTTTTATAAAACATAATAAGGTTTTTATAGCAGATGTTGTGTTTTATCACACTATTGTTCATAGCACAGTTCAAAAGATACATCCTAGTGACAGGTGTTAGGATTAAGTATGCCTACTACAAAGAGAGTCAAGTAATAGAGATCCCTAGGCTTAAAAGCTATAACATCAGTATCGTAAAGGCCTGACTCTACTTTTCTACAGCCACATTTTCCTCCTTTGACTCTACACCAATCTACAATGTGAAAAGTTGTAGTATTTATATCTTTTTGACATTATCCACTACTATGGCGACTTTTACGGACTTGACACAAAAAATACGCGTGCTTACTACCGCAGCGGTTTACTATTGTCGGGCTCATGACGCGGAAAATATTTCGAAATCGCGTTAAATCCTCCATTGTCGACCCTTGTCCAACTTAGCGCCACTTACAAATTATCGACAACGATGTGAATGTGACTCTATCTCATTGTCTTACAGTCCATTTTGACTGTGGACATTCTTATGTTACCAGCGGATTTGAATTTGGAACAAAATTTTTCTGCAACCATAACTTTGGTATTGGATTTCAAAAACTAGCTCCTCTTGAGATGGTGATAAGATAGACATTTCTTTAGCTGTTCTTTTACGAATTATTTTATTTTTCTCAGTGGCCTGTATTTTTGCTACACGGGAGGTCCAATCGTCAAAATCTTGTCATATCTGCATTTGTCCATAACAAAGATGGTTATTGTTCAGTGAACATTACAGAAATGTAATTGCATTACAATTGAGCATAATTGTCGATTGACATACTATATTTCGGCGTGGTCTTGCCTTTGTTGAAGCCATTGTTATTGTGTTTGCAACATACAAAGCATGAATGCTCGGATGCGTAATTGGTGTGGCTATTATTCTATTTTTAGGTGGATAGATTACTCGATCGAAGATAACGTGGTGTCTTTCGAAACAATGATCATAGCATAAAGCATTTTAGAATGTTTATAGCATATGACTCTAGATCGACACTTTGGAGATAAGTCTTATTGATGTTAAATAAAAAGTTTTCTTTTGATGTTAAACATTCATTTGTTATTAATTCGATTAACAATGTCACGCTTTTTATAATAGAAAGGAACTTAGCTACGAAGGTAAGCTACGAAATTATGGTGCATTTTGACCGTAAATTGTTGTCCGTAAGTACTTTTTGAGATTAAAAAGCGAGACAGTCGGCTACCAACTCAGCAATAGCAATAAGTGCACGAATCCTACATCTCCGCGACTATTAAAACTAAACACCACATTATTTTCCAGGGCTTGGCGCAAATTGTTGGAGAATGCGATTGTGGGGCATATAGCGCCTTTCTAGAGCAAAAAAGGTAAATTAGATAAATTTTCTCATTAAAAATGTTTCCGGGACTATCGTGAAAACTGACGGCAGATATGTAAGAAGTTTTTGAACGCACGTTAGAGAATCTGCTGGAAGACTCTACCACTGAATTAAAAACTAGTAAGTATATTGAAGGAAGAACATAGACCGCCTGGACAAATATTGGCAGAAAATAAAAGGCGATCGTGTGAATGCTTTCTAAAAACTATGGTTTCACTGTCCAATCAATAACTGAGTTTTTGTTAGGACATTTCGAGTTCGAGGAGTGCAGCGCAGCGGCGAGAACAAAAGGTGGGCGTTCACCCGAAAATCATCAGTTCATGCTTAAAGAATCCAACTCATCAAAAGTTTTCCAGGCAGCTTTTCTTTTAGCCTTGCTTTAATTTTCTGAGGACTGTCATAATGCAAGACACTATCGCCATTCTCCGTCCATCGGTTCTGGTCCTTCTTCCGAAGTTCTTGGACGCCAAACTTCTTGTTCGCCACATTTTCTCTCAAGGTCTACTAATTTGATTTTGTTTTCCGTCTCATCCTCCACCTTGGCCGGTACGCCCATAGTGTCGGTATCGGCGGCGCGATCGGGCGTTGGCAAATGATGTTAATTTTCGAGTTTTACAGCGAAACAAAGCAATTGTTATCTGGGTGAGCATCGCTCACGAGCGCTCTGCCGGCCCTATCTA
The DNA here is from genome assembly GCF_963855985.1 of Ostrinia nubilalis. NCBI lineage: Eukaryota > Metazoa > Arthropoda > Insecta > Lepidoptera > Crambidae > Ostrinia > Ostrinia nubilalis. Next base: position 5,040,393 of record NC_087103.1, read on the forward strand.
GTGTAGGAGCTCGGACCTGCCGTTAGGCCGGTGGTGTAGTGAGAGCAAGTTATAAAGTAAGTACTAGGTATAACCTTGGTACTCGATAATGTTGTTGTACTAGGTTTATGTGGGAACTTTTTTTTTTAGAATTTACTTTGAACACTTTGTAAGACCCGGTTTCGACCAAGGCGGAGCAGAGCGGAGTGTTTGTGTTTTGAATAACCAATCAGATTTCATTATTTCCACTATGACGACGTGCTGCGCCGCCGCCGTCAATTTGTATAGAAAAATTAGTCCGCCCGACACTTCTCCGCTCTGCTCCGCTCCGCGCCGCCTTGGCCTAAAATTGCATGAAAATAGCAAACAGTGTATAAAATGCACTTACTTTGATGAAGGATTTGAACTACCACGTTTGACCATCAATGCTTACTCGGGAATCGAATGTTGTTTGATTTCTTTCATCGCTCGTTTACTCCTGCGTTCCTTGTCCATAGTTAGCATGTGAGCTTCATAAACCCTGACGGGTCTTATACATCTGCAAGATAGAGAAATAGATTACTTGACGTTGCAGGAAGCCGCTGAATGCAAATGCTGGAAATCACCTATGTTCAGCAAGTCTTGAATCTAACTTCAGTTTGATTATTATTGGCTCTTCCTGAAATATGATTTTAATTTATAAAGCTTTAGGCTTGACATTTCTAGTTTTATTAAGTTACATTTTCAAAAACAAGCCTTATTCAGTAGGTGTATGTATCTCCCAGTGCGCCCCAGCCCCTTGTGAAGAAATCGCGGCGTTGCCGACACGCACGGCAGTCGCGGCCGAATTACGAGCGCGATAATATCGCAGCGACAAATCGCACGACCACCTCCGCCCGGCTATCAGTCTGCCGGAGATCGTTATGCAACATCGTAGCGGATAGGTTTCTACAGCGGAAAAAATGCTTCTTACAAACAAATTATGTAGTTTGAAAAACACAAGACTAAGACTGAGTTGCACCACCTAATTTTGACCATAACTTTAACGATAACCAGTGTTTTTTGTATGGAGTTTGACAGATTTTTGACGTTTGTCAAAGCTAAAGTAAGATGGTGCAACCCAGCCTAAGTACCTAATTACAAAAAGTCGTCTTCGATTATCGTGTGTAACAATGAGTTCGCGACCAGCCACTTGAGGAGAAACCGCTACAGGCGTCGGACATCGCTCAATCGACAGATGGTTTAAGGTGCCCTGAATAGCAAGGAATCTTTCTTGATTTCGTTTTCGGACAATCTGGTTGCTTCAAGCCTATAAAATCTTCCTGAACAAACTGGCAACAAAGAAGTACCTACACAAAGTGATTTACAACTATGTCCTGTGAGTTTGACCCTCCTGAGACACCTAAGAATAGAGCCACGGCAGAGCCTCCGAATCAGAAGAATCTCATTGTTTTAGCACGGGATCACACGAGGTGTTAAAAAAAGAAAACATGCTCATTGTAGCCCGTGTCACTTATTTGAAAAATGTCGTTATCATTAATTTGTCCAGTTTTTCTTGCCGTTAACAATCCTAGATTAAGAAGAATTTGCTTTGTGCGTAATCAGGTAAAGAGCTGTGGCTATTAATTGTCTGTTAAAGATCTTCACAGAGCTCGGGGTTCTACTCTGGAAAACAACTTCGACTGGCTTTTCCGCCACGACACGAAAATAAATCCACTTTTTTTTTATCAAAATGCTGGTTGGAACCTCGATGCCTTTAGCTGGATGCCGCAGTAGCAAATGTTCCCGTAAAAGGAGCGGATTAACAGATTTTTCACTTACAAAAATTGATTCGATCTCAAATTTTCAGGCTCAGGTTCATATCACTGCAAATCATGGTCTAGACTAGATTTATTAGCACTTGCTTTTGTCCGCGGTTTCTACAGCGTAGATTTTTATTAAAACCTTTGCCAGTTACGAATAATATAGCTTTCTACTGGTGAAAGAATCTACATAGTTTCAAAATTAATGAAACAATTTCGTCCGTACTAATTTCCTTACAGTTTTCGTAGTAGACCCCTACAAAGGACAGATCAGCAAGACCCCTGGTCACGGTATTGCGTGTCCCAGACTAGTGCTCTTGTATCGGCCATCTTAACACCTGTTCGGGCCATGGGAACCATGACTTAAGTGGGTACAATCACGGGAGAGATGCTGGGAATCTTGAGCAGATCGAAAATCCTGGGACTTTACCTAATTGCTAGAGTGGGATTATATTAAATGCAAGGGGTCTTTTTAGGGTAAAAAGCATTAATCAAAATCTTTTTTATGGAACTTTAAAATGAGTCCCAATCAAATAAATAGAAAAACGAACACTTACTCATCTAATAACTTACAAAACATAACAAGCAGGTAAGTAAGGTAAGTCCTACTTGGTAGCTTAGATAGTTAACATTAGGCAAAAGGCTGCGTTCTTTAGCATAGTAAAGCTAAAATACAGTGTGAGTCACGTTAAAGTGTACATATGAAAATAGATGAAACTAGACCTATTTTTATCGACAAAAAAGAGGTCAAAAATTTTTTGAGATTTTTTTTTTAATTTTTTATAGAATTTTTTTTCTTCCAATTACTTATTGTAAAGAAAACGTAATAACTTTTAAACTAAGCTGTATATCCTGATAAAATAAAAACAGTAATAATGCTAAATAACAGGCAATACTAAAAAAATACATAAAATACACAAAAAATGCCAACAAATAATAAAAAATGATACTTTTTGAAAAAAAACTGCTTTAAAATTCGTGTTTTTTTGGTTATTTGATAAATTTCTCCAAAAAATGCCCGTATAACAGGTGGTTTTTATTACTTTTTATTATTCTCTATCATATTATCTTTGTAAAACCAAAAATCGCATGTCTCTATCCCTATCACAACATTTGCTATGACCGTTTGAACAAAGGCCTGCCACAACATTATTCTCCGCTACAGGTAGAGACAATTTTAATTTTAACTAAAATGCTTATTTTACTTCGAAATCTTTTGTTTTTATTTGAAATCTAACTTGTCTTTATCAAAATTACAAATCTGGAGCCATTTTCAGTTTCGTTGTTAATGAAGCGTTGAATGGCGCGCCCGGAGAGGCTTAGTTCAAACGATCATTGCAAACGTTGTGATAGGGATAGAGACATGCGATTTTTGGTTTTACAAAGATAATACGATAGAGAATAATAAAAAGTAATAAAAACCACCTGTTATAGGGGCATTTTTTGGAGAAATTTATCAAATAACCAAAAAAACACGAATTTAAAAGCAGATTTTTTTCAAAAAGTATCATTTTTTATTATTTGTTGGCATTTTTTGCGTATTTTATGTATTTTTTTTGTATCGCCTGTTATTTAGCATTATTACTGTTTTTATTTTATGAGGATATACTGCTTAGTTTAAAAGTAATTACGTTTTCTTTACAATAAGTAATTGGTAGAAAAAAAAATCTATAAAAAATTAAAAAAAAATCTCCAAAAATTTTTGACCTCTTTTTTGTCGATAAAAATAGGTCTTTTTTCATTTATTTTCATATGTACACTTTAACGTGACTCACACTGTATAAATCAACCTTTATTTCTGAATTAGGGACTCATAATAAGGATTTTTACAAATAAATAAAAAGTTTACATACCTACTTACCTACCTTACTCACTCATAACGCTTCTACTTCACCCATGATTCTGTAGGTCAGTCCAATCCAAGGCAATTCGAATTCTAAGCAAATACTTAATCTGTCACTACACCTAGTTATCCCTGACTGACGGACCTCCGCTGAACTCACTTTATTTCGCCACGAATTCGTTTAACCCGCGCATGGCCGCACTCTGATTTAGTTTCACTTCATAATTTCATTAAACAACAGATGCTGTACGCTGCTTCCTACGCGGTGACGGTTTGACAGCGATCCTTTAAACTCTTACCAACTTATATCACCCAACAAACACGCTATTACCCACCTTATTTATCCACAAATAAAGGTTAACAAAACTGCAAAGATAAATGGGTTTTAACAGAGATGGGAGGTTAAAAGTTAACCACCATCTTCCAGAGATCAGTTCGAGATGCGGACTGGGTTTAGATAAACGTTGGTTATGTATTTTAAAAGGTTTTATCGTTCCGAACACATGATTGAGGTCGTTAGTTCAATCTGGATAGGTTTGTTTAGCACCTAGGTATCCAGGAAGTCCAGGAACTCATCAGCACCTTGTCATGCATAGAGTGTAAGGTAGAGTACCTATAACATTGTTCTAGGTTGCTAAGTTGTTATGTTTGAAAGACTAAGTTACTCAATATTTTTAAAATTGCTACCACAAAAATACAGACAAGTTAATACTTAAGTTACCTAATAGAAATACAAAATAGAAACGGCAGAATTTAGGCGGTCTTATTGCTAGGAAGTGATCGCTTCCAAACAACCCAGTGAGTGATACGACAGTTTTACCAGTTTATAGATATTTGGTCACGTATTTCAAAACTTCTGAGTGGTTTCTAAAGTAAATAATATTTTGTCATCCAAAGCCTAATTGCAATCTTGAATCCCATCTAAATCCGTTCAGCTTTATAACACGTGATAAAATAAGTTTACAATTAATTATGACAAAGACATTGAATTCCAAGTAAGTTGTCCGAATTAAGTAGGTATTCGACAGCAATTTATAGTCGACATTATCAAGATCAGACAACGGCTAATTCCAGCATTAGAATAAACGATTGTTAAATGTCAATGCTGATTATCTAACAAATAACTATCCTTTAATACCAGAACACTTATAAAACCAATAGAAACCCAACTCTAGCTCTATCCAGATTCGGTTCAAAATCATAAGGCTAAAAACTCGAGCCTACAAAATTCGGTGTAATTTTCACATCAATCGAGACGTTAGCTTCCTGGCCGACACCCAAATTGCTCGACATTGTATCGAGCGAGGTCGACATATGGACAAACAGCTAATTGCACATAATTGCCATGTTATATGTTATAGCTAACACGCTTGAGAAGCGTAGGACAAGGCCCGACCCGCCTTGATCGTAACATTGAAAACTAATGTTTACCTTTGAAGTGACCCAATGTTAAAGGGTTAAATATTAGGCAAGAGGTCATCAACAGTTACATAAATTACAATAGTCGACTTAGCAGTGAACAGTATCTACCTTGGTGTAGGCAAGCTCCCCACTAGGTGGACTGACGATTATGGAAATCTTTGGGGAAGGCATTTGTCCAGCAGTAGTCGTCATTTGGCTGAAACGAACGAATATAATTAAGTATGTATAAAGAAAATTAACTTAATCATTTTCACACCGACCATTTTAGAAAAAACTAACGAAATAAAGAGTTAAAATTCCATACCGGAGGTCCTTGGTCCTATCTTTAAATTACACACACACTATTTATTAAATTTAATAAGCAACGCACTTGTTGCTATTCCTAAACACACCCTTACATACATTTTAATGACTTTCCCAGCAAAAAACAAACGTCTCAATAATCCCATTACAATAATTAAAGAGTTCACTCCGTCTTAAATTAGCAGTGCAAACCGGTCGAGTGCGTTATGTTTAAAATACTGAAGTAGAAGAATTTGAGTCTTATAGCCTTAAAAATAAGGGACAGTTATTAAGGTGCGCGTGCACTTGTTTAATACGTGCGAAACGCAGCCGGCGGGCAAGTCACGACGCGGGCTTTTGCGACAGATGATGCACATTATTGCTTTTTTTATACAGGTTGATAAAATCCTTCGGCCAGCGCTCGCACGCACCAAAGAGTATGCTATGTATCAGGAATCACAATCATTTCAGCGAGCGAGATTACTTTACAAATCGGGACCGCATTTTTATTTTAGAAGATTTATGTTTATAGGGCATTAGGAGTCCTTATAATGGGATAATCCTTGAAAACACTACTGTTGCTTCTATTATCAGCTTTCAAACAAGCAGCGTAATTTGTTCTCTATGGACACCAAGGTACCTATATTTTTTCATTTAATCACGTATAGGTCGCGCAACGAAAGTTGAGGCATTCAGAACACAAATCAATCAGAATACGCAAGACGTCAGCTCGAGAAGCGTATACAGATACAAATATTTTCTCGTGTTGAACGTTTCAAGTCTCAACTCTTGCTGCGCGACCTATAAATAACAAAACTTAATTTCCACAAGTAAATAAATACAACGTTTATACTTTCAACGTCTTTTATTTCATCTTACAACTCTTTTTGTGTCTCAATATCTCCACAGGCGTCATATACAGCGTGTTGTTACAACTCTCGCACTTATACTCTTTGGCGTTAGGTCGATTATCCTTCGGCGCTGTGGTGGGTTCCGGTTTCTTCTGTTCTGTTCTAGAGGAGCACATGAAGTGTTTGTGTTGGAGACGCTCTATTGGAGAAAGACATAAGGCTATACTGCAGTCTGGGCACGACCAAGGTAGAGAGTAGGTTTCTTCGTAAGTATTGTAACTCCAGTCTGTGTCCACCACACTGTAATAAGAATCGAATTAAAATAAAAGTTAAAAAAAATAATAATTGGATAGTTAAAACTCAATATTTATGAAAATCAGTAATATTCAAGTTATTTTAAATAAGTAACTAACATAGACGTATCTAAGTTTCTTTGTTTATATTCTTTGCTATCTATGAGTAACACAGTAAAAAAGATTTACGCCCGTATTCACAAACGATGTTTGCTTAAGTGAAGCAGCAAATGGCACGCACAGCGTTGAATAAAGCTCTGAGATTTTTTCATGTGTCACCCTGTGCGTCACGCACGCACACACGCACTGTGAGACCTCATAGTAATGTTTGTGAATACGGGCGTAACATTTTTGGAATAAAAAGTAGTGCTTGACATTTTGTGCTGACAAAACGATCAAAATAAATAAAAACGTCATTATGTAATTGATCTTAAATGGACGATTCTAAACAATGCATTGGTTGATATCCTAGCGACTGTACTTAAATTTGTAATAAATAATTTTAAAAAAATACAAACCAATTATAGATAATACTGTCCGTCACATAGACCCCGCCCTTTTTCTCATGGGGATGGCATTCGTAACCTTCTTCAAACGGGTTAGGGTCGACAATCGGGTGCGCTTGTTCCGGACCACAGTATAGTACTTTCAGATCACCGGGCAGTAGTCGTTTTATAGTATAGTATACTTCAGTAGACATGTAAGAACTGATGTCACAGGATAGTTGGTGTTGAATTTCTTCGTAGGGTATTTTGGTGTTCTGTTTTTGGAGCTCATTCTCTACGCTTTTGTTTGGGTTTGCGTCTGAAATAATATTAACATGTATTTCCTCTTAAGTTCATCATCATCATTTCAGCCATAGGACATTTACTGCTGAACATAGGCCTCCCCCAATGCTTTCTATGTTGATCGATTGGTAGCGGCCTGCGTCCAGCGCTTCCCCGCTACCTTTACGATGTCGTCGGTCCACCTTGTAGGTGGACGTCTCAGGCTGCGTTTTCCGGTACGCGGCCTGCATCATACTATTAAGTTAGTTAGATTAGATGATAATTTTAGCATATTTTAGAAGTATATTTTAGTCCCCCTTAACTGCGATTCACGGAATGATATGCTTTTAGTAGCCAGGTTGATTCAAAACTCTTATCACCTACCTAACGAGATACGAAGACGTAGGTAATTTTACAGTCTGTGTCCCAACTGAGAATCTAATTACTAAGGCTGGGTTGCACCATCTTACTTTAACTTTGATAAAGGTCAAAAATCTGTCAAACTCCATATAAAAAACACCGGTTATCATTATAGTTACGGTCAAAGTTAGGTGGTGCACCTCAGCCGAAGTATTAACACTAACTAAATATAGCCAGTTAGCCAGCCAGTCTGCTGATATCAGGTTGATAATATTTTTTATAATAAACTAATTTTACGAGTATTTATTTATTTAAAGAAAAGCTGATTGGTTATTTACCTGACAGTCTCCTGTTGATCAAAGCGTCCCATCTTTGCCGCAGTTTGGAGGCCTTCAACAGCAAATTCAATCCCGTTTCTGGATACGGGAACTCCAGTAGCAACCAGGCGTCACAAATGATTCTGTAGAAACGATATTAAATCTATACTAATATTATTATTTAAGATCCAAATGTACCAACATGATGCAATAAACATTTATGACTATGACTATAAATGCGAAAGTATCTCTCTGTCTGTCTATCTGTGTCTATCATGCTTTCACGCCTAAACCAATGAACCGATTTTGATGAAATTTAGCACAGAGATAGTTTGAGTCCCGGGAAAGGACATAGGATAGTTATTATCCCGGTTTCTGAAACAGGGACGCGCCCGATAGTTTTTCAGTGACAGACAAAATTCGACGCGGGCGGAAAGCTAGTTTTAAAATATATTGAAAACAATATTATTTAGATATACAGCAAATTCCGAAGTAACTCATTTTATTTGTAAGAATAGTGTCCTAGACAATTTGTGTAGTTGCAATTTAATGAGAGCTACCTTATTTGCGCTTATCAGTTGGCGCCACTAGCGAGTGGCTAAGACAATGGCGCCAAGTGGTAAGCATTTAAGCAGTAAGAGGACTATTGTATTAGCCTAGGTTAGTGGCGCCACTATCGAGTAAGTTTTCTGTTATAGATGACCAAAACTGAACTGTCCCACCAAACTCATTAACAGAGGGGCGCCACCACCTTTCAAATACAGTTTCCAATATGGCAAAAATCGGAACCAGCGATCCGGTATTGACGGTGGCGCCCCAATGCCAATATCACGGGTAGGACAGTTCAGTATATTGGGTCTTTACTCGCCAGGAGCGCCATTTTATTTTCATTAGTTATCAAAAATATATTTTCTGAATCACTCGTAAATAAAATAAATTTTAACATACCTGGAAAAACCCATGTTGGTGTCTATAGAATGCGCCAATAGCAACAATGTTTGTGCTGCCGGCATTCGCATGGAGTTTACTATGTACGGCTTTGTTGTTTCTAGGAGAGATCTGAAAAAGAGACAATAAGTTTGTTTACGGGACTATTCCCACCTCTCGTTCCCACCACTGCAACTCCTGTGTAGCCAGGATCTACAGCTTGACCGCCACAAAAACCCAACCAATGAAGGTCAAGTTTGTCCCGGGGGAAAGTTAAACTGTCATTGGACCAGCAACGAAATTAATCAGAAGAACATAGGAGGAGTTCGAAATTAAGGTTCGACTTCCCTCCATTGCAAAGCGAATAAGTTTGTTTTGTAACTTCCAACCATGAGTTTGCGTGAGAGCATGAGAGTGCCTAAAAAGTTTGAAGATTTTACTTCTTGAAAGTAGCCGCTAGGGGCGCGATACAATCTGTCATACATTTGGTGTCATTTTTACGCAGTCGCTAGTAAGTACACAGAAACTTGAGTATCGAACTCATAATGCACACGAATCATGTGAGAGGAACGAGATTAAAATTGTAGACACAGCTTTTACCTGTGGTTTCACTCGTGCTCAGTTTGTCACAGAAAAACTGACTTTCTTTATAGCATGATATTTAAAAAGGGTTGGGATTAGCTAAAGCTATGATAACACCACATGCCAGTACATAAGTTTGCTAAGACAACATAATGTAATTACAATACATACTCACAAATAACACAATATCTGGTGTTTCCCTGACACAGGCAGCTTGCTTTTGAACCCAACAGGCGTGTCAGTCTGTATATCACTTTCGTCTAGCTGTATAGTGCGGGGATTCTTGCCAAAGTATGAATTCGGGTGTAGATACACAAACGGCTTGCTCCAAGTGTGGTATAGTTGTTCTGCCACTGACTGAAGAAGTAACAATTATAAAACATTAATTGATAAATAATTCGTGCAACAATGTTAATGAATAAACAATGTTAATGTATTGTGTGTACTGTGTTTTTGGCAAATAAACGTTTTGAATTTGAAAGAAAGAAGCATATTTATTTATTCATGAAGTATCTTTAGGTAAATAATGATAATACACGATAGTAAAATTAATTTGTTGAAATATTTACCTTACAGTGATTGAACTCGTCTGCAACTGCTACTTGTGGATATAACGCTCTGCACAAAACTATCTGCAACAATAAAACATAATTATTATTAATGTACAACATAATAAATAACACTGACTGTTAAGACCCTTTATAATCAAGAACGTATAAACATCGTAGTATCAACCAAACATGTGTCCACTTCTGGACAAAGACTTCCCCAATTATTTCCACATCGCTGCCCGCATCCAGGTGCTTCCCGCGACCTTCACTAGATCGTCGGTCCATCAAATGAGAGGTCTGCCCACGGCTTGTGAACATATCAAGTTATGTTCCATTTACTGTCACTTAAAGCTGTAGAAAAATTAAACCACCCATTAAAGCAGTCCTTTACCTTTAGCACAATTAGATCCCGCCCACCAGAAGCGCTAGCGCCGCTTAGAAGCGAGCGTATTCTGCCCGCGTCGTGCGTCATTTTGAACTCTATGTCCCTTATATCAAGGGCATCGTTAGCGTCGTCTTTGCCATCATCGATCTACTTATAGACGTCTTTTTCTTAAATAGATATCGATTATAGTAGTCCCATATAAATAAGGAGAAAACGGCGATTTAAAAGTACCACATACCTTTAGCACTATTAAGTCCCGCCCACCAGAAGCGCTAGCGCCGCTTAGAAGCGAGCGTATTCTGCCTGCGTCGTGCGTCATTTTGAACTCTATGTCCCTTATATCAAGGGTGTCGTTAGCGTCGTATTTACCATCATCTATCTCCTCATAGACGCTCTTTTTCTCAAATACTGTATCGATTATAAAGTCCCATATCAAAAAAGAAAAACGGCGAATTAAAAGTACCACATACCTTTAGCACAATGAGGGCTATCGTTTTTATACTCAACAGTTGGCACCCCTGGCGATTGACAGGACCTTACTCTACAGTGGCGCCATCTTGATTAGTGCAAATGCGATAGTCCTCCTACCACTTTCGCGCTCACCAGTCGGCGCCACTGTCTTCGCTACTAGCAAGTGACAGGACCTTACTCTACAGTGGCGCCAACTGGTGAGCGCTAAAACGATAGCCCTCATTAGGTCCCGCCCATCGTCGTCGCCGCGTCGTCTTTGCCATCATCTATGGACGGTATTTTTCTCAAATACTGTATCGATTATAAAGTCCCATATAAATAAGGAGAAAACGGCGATTTAAAAGTACCACATACCTTTAGCACTATTAGGTCCCGTCCACCAGAAGCGCTAGCGCCGCTTAGAAGCGAGCGTATTCTGCCCGCGTCGTGTATCATTCTGAACTCTAATGTCCCTTATATCAAGGGCGTCGTCTTTGTCGTCTACTATCCACTTTCTGACGTCACTTTCATAGATACGGTATCGATTATAGTCCCATATAAAAAAAGGAAAAACGGCGAATTAAAAGTACCACATACCTTTAGCACTATTAGGTCCCGCCCACCAGAAGCGCTAGCGCCGCTTAGAAGCGAGCGTATTCTTCCCGCGTCGTGTATCATTCTGAACTCTATGTCCCTTATATCAAGGGCGTCATCTTTGTCGTCTACTATCCACTTTTCGACGTCACTTTCATAGATACGGTATCGATTATAAAGCCTGGTCCGTGAGCACGTAGAATCCCGTCCAATGGCCCCAAGCTACCCATCCCTATCGCTCGCGCGTAATTATGTTGCTGTCGTACTCGCACACTCACTGCGGGCGCCCGTCGCACAATCGCGACAGCAACATAATTACGCGCGAGCGATAGGGATGGGTAGCTTGGGGTCATTGGACGGGATTCTACGTGCTCACGGACCAGGCTTTAGTCCCATTTAAAAAAAGGAAAGAACGGCGAATTAAAAGTACCACATACCTTTAGCACTATTAGGTCCCGCCCACCAGAAGCGCTAGCGCCGCTTAGAAGCGATCGTATCCTTCCCGCGTCGTGCGTCATTTTGAACTCTATGTCCCTTATATCAAGAGTGTCATTTGTATCGTCTTTGTCGTCCACGATCTCCCAAGAGTCCACCTTTAGGCGTTTCTTTCGCTTGGTCTCTTCGGCTGCCTTTTGTTTGTATTGCCTGTAAACAATTTTGATTATTGGTTGTTCTCTTATGTTAGAAGAAGAGGTATATTCGTGGTATAGACTTATTACAAAAAAGTTAAACGCGTGATGAATACTGGTTTAAAATGACATTTCCATACTAAGGCTGATTTGCACTGCCTAACTTTGACCGTAACTATAACGATAACCGGTGTTTTTGTATGGAGTTTGACAGATTTTTGACGTTTGTCAAAGTTAAGTAAAATGGTGCAACCCATCCTAAATGTTAAAGTAAACTAGTGATCAACGCGAGCTTAACTTTTTGTAATATGGGGGATCAAATTTAAACACTGTGGCATTTATCACGGTAGTAAAATAGGTGCTATAACATTAATAATCTGTTCTATCTTCTACTTTTTAATATCCAATGGTTTATGAGTACCTTGAAAGGGATATACAGGGTGACTTTTGTATCAGTATCCAAATTTTTTCCTGACATTAGGTATCGTTTCTAGATGACATTTTTAATAAAAAATAGGTAGGTCAAATTTTAACATCAACTATTTTTTTCCTAACCAATTAATCACGTAGTGTGGTTACCGCGCTTAGCGCGTAAACATTTTGCGGGAGAGCTGGTCGAGCGGAGAGCTGGCAACGTGTGGCAACGCTCGACCGGCCGGCCTGGCCGCGCGGCGCTTCAATCAGTCGCCCGCGCAACCCATTACGAGACGCGCGTATCGCTGCGCGCGCCGATCGTTCCGTCCGCGCCGGTCGGTCAACGTAACGATGTATTCGCAGCGCGAGTGTTATGAAATGATTCGGTGCTACATTTTAAGTGGAGAGAGTTTGAACCGGGCCCAGAGGAATACCTCGACTTCGTAACCAAGGACTAAACCCAACAGTGCCAAACCGGTGAACGATTTTAGCGGCAAACTGAAGCGAGATCCGCGAGCAAGTAGGTAAGTACCTACACGAGACGCGAAGTGCGAAATGACACTGTAGTTTTAAATAAACTCAAAGACAATGTACAAAAGCGTGCAAGTCTGTCTGGAGAAAAATGGTATGCACTTTGGGCAATTATTAAAATAACTACTCATAATTTGTTAGTTTGTTGTTAGGTTAGGTAGATTTGGTAAGCAATCTCAATTATTGCACATGAAAATAACGATAAATACCCCCGAATAGGTACACAAGAAAAGTAGTGTTACCGCTCTCGGTGATTTTATTTTCTTTTTGATAGCGTAATTATTGTCGTAGGTATTTAATTTTTTTACCATAAATTAGTAAGTCTGTTTAATTAAAACTAATTACCACTTTGAAATCTTTTGCATTTTGACGGTCCTAAGCCCGTGAAAGTATGAAGGGAAAATCAACAACTTATAAATCGTATCGCAATGAATGAAATGCGGCGCGGGCAGGCGCGTACGTGTGTGCGTGCGTAAGCGAGTGAGCCGTGACCACGGTGTAAGTGTTTTTTCAGACTGTTTCTGGGTGCTTTATTTTGACATTTTTGTACTGGACGATACAAAAATAAAAAATACGTGTTTTGTCTTTCGCTTCATAGATTATTATATTAAAATTTGGATACTGATACAAAAGTCACCCTGTATTAATAAATAAAGTAAATTTGAGAAAAAACAATTAGTACCTTCTCATATCCTTGAGTTGTTTCAATTGACCGTGTCGTAAGGCTCTCTCGGAGGATGACATCGTTTCTGGCTCGACAGTCTCCAATAAGTTATTATCCTGGAAATCATTAATTTATTTGCTTAAAAACATTATAGCCTGCTTGCAACCAACATGGTAAGGTTCATGAGTCGTGTGTTTGTGTCTATTGTCATTTTGTCAAGATTTTTTTAAGATAAAATACAGGAATAAGAATACAATAATCTTTGTGTGCGAGTCCGATTTGCACTTACGCCCGTATTCCCAAACATTACTATGAGGTCTCACAGTGCGGGTGGACGCACAGGGTTACACACGAACCAATCAAAGAGCTCTATTCAATGCTGTGAGTTCGATTTGTTGCTTCACTTAAGCAAGCATCGTTTGTGAATACGGGCGTTATTCTTTTCCGTTTTACATAAACATCTTCGATGTTTTGAATTAATTCGTAACATAAACTTTCTTGACACTTGGCCTGATGATGGCTGTATTATTGCCACTTAATTTTAGACTTTATTAAAACCCATGATAATTCTACCAGCTCGCACTAAGCGTTTCGATAACTCTTTTATATTGCTAACAGCTAGGGACTGGAATTCGCTGCCTGCTGCTGTCTCTCCTGATCACTATAATCCGGGCCTTTTCAAGGCGAGAGTGAATACGCACTTACAGGGCAGATATGTACCATCCTAGACTGCATCTCACTTAACACCAGGTGCGATTTTTTTTATCCACAACGAGGAAGCTCTTGGCATGAATCTCACCTGATGGCAAGTGATGATCAGGCCGAAGGTGGAAGCGAGCTTCACCCGGAATCCTCAACCACAGAGGAACTGGCTATCTTACCTCTAACTGCCGGAACACAACAATGCTGTTAACATTGTTGTTATGGCGACAGACTTAGGTAAGATGGTGGTAGCTAGCCAGGCGGACTTAGAACAAGCCCTACCACCAACCAAACCGAACAGAAAAATCTGCCCCCACTGGGAATCGAACCCGGGACCTCTGCGTCTGAAGCAGGTGGTCTTACCACTAGACCACAGAGGCGGTTAATTGCGATTGTGGTCAAATACATGCCTTGTCTTGCATAAAAAAAGCATTTTTCTTTACTCCTTAAAAGTAATATGATGTGTATTATTATATTACCTGCAAAAGTCCTCTCAGCTGCGCAACTAACTTGGTGACTTCATACAGCCTCTGCTCCTCTATGCCCCTTCGGCGACACCAGTCCCTGCCTCCACGGTTATCCGCCTACATAACGAACACACATTATAATAATAACTATCGTTCAAGCTGTATAGTAAACCTGTCACTTTAGTGGCGAATACAATGGCGCCAACCGGTCGCGCTTAAATGGAAGGAGGACTGTCCCAAGGTCATTTACACTCAGTAAGGTGGCGCTAGAGTGAGGGTCTGCCAACTGCCGTTCTATTGCCAACTATACAGGGTGGAAACGATAAGTGATCTCACTCGATTATTTCTTAACTATACAAGATATCGAAAAACTGGTTACTGATCGTGAAAGTGCTTCACGAGCTCTTTCAAACGGTACCAATAATAGGTTACAGAATAAATGCTAATAGCTGGAAACATTGAATTTTCGGATAGATCCAGTTTATTCTGAAACATATTATATTGATACCGTTTGATAGAGCTCATGAAGTACTTTCAGGAACAGTAACTAGTTTTTTGATATCTTGTATAGTTTAGAAATAATCGAGTGAGATCACTTATCGTTTCCACCCCGTAGAGCAGTTTTAAGGTCCTTTTTATAGCTGCCTCATTAACAGCTTATTAACCATTTATCTACAATTTGTGCCGTTACCTTTACGTTGAGCCAAGCACAGTATAGCGATAGGAGAGTCAATGGATCGCCGTGGTCGGATTCATCGGGTTTTCTCGCATTCTGTAAAATATTAAAGTTATTTAATACGTATACCATAATAAAGAAATAGTAACAGTAATTGTTGGTGGTAAACAAGGTGGACCGACGACATCATAAAGGTAGCAGGGAAGCGCTGGACGCAAGCCGCTACCAATTGATCAACGGAAAGCATTGGGGAAGGCCTATGTTCAGCTCAGTTCAGTTGAGAAATAATGATGATGAACAGTAATTTGTTCTTGGAAAATAGACTTTAGCAGCTTTTAAATAATAAAACTCACCTCTAGAGATGTAAATAGACTGAATCTGACCGGTCACGATGGTCAAATACCATAAATGGCCAGTCAAAACTCAGTCAATTTGACTCAATATTACTGTAATACCACCGAATAATTTATTTATTTAGGTACTCAATTTATATGCAATTTTAAATGAAGGAACGTTAATTTGCATAGGGTAAGAAAGAGAGCACAATAAATCATCACAAAACACTTATTGTTTCAATTTAGAAGTTGTAGACTCACTGTAAAATGTTTAACTATAATAAATCATTACAAACCACTTTTTTATTTCAATTAAGATGTTGTAGACTTTTTATCAATCACAAAATGTAGGAAAAGCTAAAAAAGTTCTAAACTATTATTAAAATCAAATTGACCGAAATTGACCGTTTTTGATAGTTTATGACTTGTTTTTGACCAATTTGACCGTAAATGACGGTCAGTCAAATTCAGCCGCTTTAGTCATTTTAAACACTACTCACCTCACATTCAAAGTCCCTGTGCGCTCTTGTAGTGAATATAGATCGGATCCCCAAAGCGGCGGCCAGTGCTATCGCCGAGTCTCTCTTGTGGGAAGGGATCGTGGCACTCCCTAAGACGAGGGCTTTGGCTAGGGAGACTTCTACTGGAAGGTCGGCTATGGCTTTGCCTAGAGAAGTCAGCTTCTCATTTGATGTTAGGGCGCCCTGAAATAAAGATTATCGTGTGAAAACTATGAGCCATATAAGAAGACTCAAGGTCACCCAAAGGGCGATGAATGGAACGTGTTATGCATGAAATGAGAAGATCCGCAGGAAAATCAAGTGGCAGTGGACGGGGCACATAGCTCGTAGAGCTGATGGCCGTTGGGGCAGAAAAATACTCGACTAGCGACCACGGGCCGCAACGGAAGATGCTGTGTGGGCAAGCCTCCCACCTGGTGGACCGACGATCTGGTGAAGGTCGCGGTAAGTATCTGGATGTGGGCAGTTCAACACCGGTCGTTGTGAAAACCTTTGTCCAGCAGTAGACGTCATTTGGCTGAAAGGAACGAACGATATAAGGAATAGCGGTGCTATTGTCAGGTCACTTAATAATATTGGAAGTGACACATGTTGCTTGAGCTCTAACAATGCCCCTTCTAATGCAGCAGCCGGCGGCGCGTCCAACAGTGGGA
Source organism: Ostrinia nubilalis (assembly GCF_963855985.1). NCBI lineage: Eukaryota > Metazoa > Arthropoda > Insecta > Lepidoptera > Crambidae > Ostrinia > Ostrinia nubilalis. The sequence continues at coordinate 5,057,369 of NC_087103.1, forward strand.
ATCGGCGCACGTCGCCCACGCCCAGCGCTCCCATCAGAAGCAGTAGCCTCGTTAGCGGTACCCGCGACACCTCGGAAGTACTTCTCCAAATATAGACTCTAGTAGCCTCACATTAAGAACCATTATCTCTTACAACCGAAAAACTGCTGGACAAAGAACGCCTCCATGCCGGAATATAAGCTCTACTAGCCTCACATTAAGACCCATTATCTCTTACAACCGAAGAACAGCTAGACAAAGAACGCCTCCATGCCGGAATATAAGCTCTACAAGCCTCACATTAAGAACCATTATCCTTTAAAATCAAAAGACTTCCACAGCTGGACATAGACATTCCTAAAGGATCTCCATATCATATCAACTGGTCTAATTCATATCCAGGCGCTTCTCGGGACCTTCACTAGGTCCCGGTATATCTAGCCACTCAGGGAACCATCAGTGATTTAATTACCTGACTTTGCACAGGAAGTTGGCTAACCCCCGTATTCACAAACGACGCTAGCTTAAGTGAAGCATGAAATCGAACGCACAGCGTTGAATAGAGCTCTGTGATTGGTTCGTTTGTCACCCTGTGCGTCCACGCGCACTGTGAGACCTCATAGTAATGTTTGTGAATACGGGCGTTAGTATTTTACTTGAGGAAGTGGGTTTTAGTAGACCTCTGGAATCAGTCTCAGTTAGACTCAACCTGGAGTTAAAGAGTTGGACACTCTCGACTTCGTGGTCTAGTTTTCGACTCCCAATAGGGCCACACTCTTAATACCTACATGCTGCTTTAACTCCAGCAGTGCCCCCTCTAATGCAGCAGCCGGCGGCGCGTCCAACAGTGGGAATCGGCGTACGTCGCCCACGCCCAGCGCTCCCATCATAAGTAGTAGCCTTGTAAGCGGTACCCGCGACACCTCGGGAGTACTGCTCCAAATATAGACTCTAGTAGCCTCACATTAAGACCCATTATCTCTTACAACCGAAGAACTGCTGGAGAAAGACGCCTCCATGCCGGAATATAAGCTCTACAAGCCTCACATTAAGACCCATTATCTCTTACAACCGAAGAACAGCTAGACAAAGAACGCCTCTATGCCGGAATAAAGGCACTAGTAGCCTGACATTAAGAAAATCTTTCAACTTCTGGATAAAGGTCTTCCCGAGGATTTTTCAATAAATAGTCCAGTGCTCCTGGTTCTATTGCCAGGTCACAGGTTGTCGAATTACTAAGAGAACCTGACTGCAAGAGATATTTACTAGAGTTTTGCCTAATAAAGACAGCTTTAGTACCTCAGTAGCCTCCGTGATCCTATGATATGAGTATAGTTGACTTTCTTGACCCAGTGCTCCTGGATCTAAAAGTTGATGTTGGAATCTTGATCTGGAGCTCCTTGATCTACTAGTTAGTAAGTGGGTCACTCTCAACTCAGAGGTCCTAGGTTCGGCTACTAGTAGGGTCACACCAAACCTGTAAGTAACTTAATATTCTTAGCAGTAACACTTACATCTTGCTTGAGCTCTAACAAAAATGCAGCAGCCGGCGGCGCGTCCAACAGTGGGAAGCGGCGTACGTCGCCCACGCCCAGCGCTCCCATCAGAAGCAGTAGCCTCGTTAGCGGTACCCGCGACGCCTCGGAAGTACTGCTCCAAATATAGACTCTAAGAGCCTCACATTAAGACCCATTATCTCTTACAACCAAAGGACTGCTGGACAAAGAACGCCTCCATGCCGGAATATAAGCTCTACTAGCCTCACATTAAGAACCATTATCCTTTACAACCAAGACTTCCACAGCTGGACATAGACGTTCCTCAAGAATCTCCATATCATATCAACTGGTCTAATTCATATCCAGGCGCTTCTCGGGACCTTCACCAGGTCCCGGATTATCTAGCCACTCAGGGAACCATCAGTGATTTAATTACCTGACTTTGCACAGGAAGTTGGCTAAGTATTTTACTTGAGGAAGTGGGTTTTAGTAGACCTCTGGAATCAGTCTCAGTTAGACTCTTTCAACCTGGAGTTAAAGAGTTGGACACTCGACTTCGTGGTCTAGTTTTCGACTCCCAAGAGGGTCACACCACAGAATAATAATAAGTAGGGTAAACCAGAGAGTGATTGCCCACTGGTAGTGATTGCCCGCTTTAAGAATAATATTGTCAGGTGCTGACTTTGAATCACTCTAGTTAGATTTGAATTTACTAAGTAGATGACTCCGAGATCAATGTACAGTAGATTTAAAATTTACAATAGGAAACACTAAAAAAAACAGTTATGGCGGATTTTGTCAAGACGGGTGAAAATGTTACTCAAACAGGTAAAGACTTTAACAATTTTACTAAGGAATTACTTGCTTAGAGGTTAAATTTTTTTTGCAAGTTATTTAATATTCTACTAATGGTGTATAATCATGATGAAATTATAAGTGTGTTCTCCATTATCAATGAAAATAACTGATAAAATTTGATTTCTAACGGTCATTTTAACGGTGGGTAATCACTGCACGTAAATCTGTATATTTTTAGTTATTGCCCACCATCATTTCAGTTATTGCCATATGTTAATGTATAGTTATTGCCCAGGGTAATTATTATTAAAGTGTTGCCACCATGCAGTAGCAGTGTTTAAATTGCTCATTGCTAGACTTGTTTTGCAATTTACAGGCATAAATATTGAAATGGCTTTTAATGTTTAATTTTCAGTATGCCGAAGACTCCAAAAGTTCAATATAGCATGGAAAATTTGCAAAAAGCGATCGAAGCTGTACAAGATGTATCCAACAATTTATCTACAAGATAAAAAATATGGTTTGGCTTGAAAAAATTTATAAAAATTCAAACGCAAATACAAAAAATGAAAATCCTACGTTAAATCTACTAGTGAAAATGTTAATTGTAAGGAAATAAATACAACTTTAGGCAAGAATAACCAACAGTTAATTGAACATTCTGAGCAACCACTTGAACTGATATCAAAGAAGATAAAAAAAATAAATACATATAAAACTTACATATAAAATTCAAATTTTTGCGTCATCTATGTTTTGAAGTAAATGATTCTGTCTCTACCGATTCTGACTCATCAACATCAGCTCAAGAAATATTTCATAATACACTCAGCGGCACGGAATTTGGCCCAAGCCTAAACAACCAGATATGAGGCCAAATAGGTGTTTTATACCTAAGTTTCGTGTGACATGTTAACAGAACATTTGTTTTTGTTAATTTAAGAGGCTAGATTAATAAAAAAATGCGTCTGTTTAACTTTTTTGACTCTAGAAACGCATTTCGTTGTTGGAGCGTAAAGAGTACGGGTAAGTTTAAATTCGATATTAAATGTTGTAAGGGTTTGGCGTCTTGTTTTTTGTTTTTAAATTAATCTTAGGGTAATTCTCGTTTCCGTAATTTGAGAATAATGCCCATTACTCCAGCTCAAGTTGCTCAAATAGTGTTGCTTAGAAGTCAAGGGCGTATGCAGCGGGAGATGGCTGAAACTTTCAATTTATGGCGTACAAACTTAAGATACACGTTAAAAAGGCATGACCAGACCGCTATTTAAACAAGAAGATCAAGAAGTGGGGAATTAAGGTGTAAATCAGCGCGCGATGACCCGATTATCGTGCTTGCAATATCAAAAAATCGGGTTCTCACTACGTTTGAGATACGTCAGCGTTTACAAACAGCAAGCCCAGTAAATGTCAGTGAGCACACAATAAGAAGAAGGATGGATGATCATAACCTGCATACTCGAAGACCAGCTCGAGGACCAGAACTTCTCAGATACCTTCGAGAAGAGCGACTTACGTTTTCTAGAGAACATGCAAATTGGACGCAAGGCTAATGGAGTAAAGTTCTATGGATCGAAGATTGCAGAGTCACCTTAAGAGCTCCAGACGGCCGTGGAAGTGTATAGAGAAGGTGCGGAGAAGAGTTAAGTACTACGCAAACAGACAGTTTTCATAAGAGTTTACTCCATTAGTCTAACGTCCAATTTGCATGTTCTCTAGAAAACGTAAGTCGCACTTCGCGAAGGTATCTGAGAAGTTCTGGTCCTTGAACTGGTCTTCGAGTATGCAGGTTATGATCCTCCATCCTTCTTCTTATTGTGTGCTCCCTGACATTCACTGGGCTTGGTGTTTGTAAACGCTGGCGTATCTCAAACGTAGTGAGAACCCGATTTCTTGATATTGCAAGCACGATAATCGGATCATCGCGCGCTGATTTACACCTTAATTCCCCACTTCTTGATCTTCTTGTGTAAAAAGCGGTCTGGTCATGCCTTTTTAACGTATATCTTAAGTTTGTACGCCATAAATTGAAAGTTTCAGCCATCTCCCGCTGCATACGCCCTTGACTTCTAAGCAACACTATTTGAGCAACTTGAGCTGGAGTAATGGGCATTATTCTCAAATTAAGGAAACGAGAATAACCCTAAGATTAATTTAAAAACAAAAAACAAAATACCAAACCCTTACAACATTTAATATCGAATTTAAACTTAGCCGTACTCTTTACGTTCCAACAACGAAATACGGTTCTAGAGTCAAAAAAGTTAAACAGACGCATTTTTTTTATAAATTTAGCCTCTTAAATTAACAAAAACCTATGTTCTGTTAACATGTCACACGAAATTAAGGTATACAACACCTATTTGGCCTCATATCTGGTTGTTTAGGCTTGGGCCAAATTCCGTGCCGCTGAGTGTATGTTAATAAGGCCAAACGCAATTTATTTTGAAGACTGTACTACTAGAATTTAAGTTTAATGTTTTGTTTTGCTTATTTAATGCCTATTTTGTCATTTTAAAATTGATTATTTTGTTTTAAGATACTGGGCAATTACTGTGCTTTGATGTGGGCAATTAGTGTAAGTAATGGGCAATGACTGTACTTTTTGAATGATTTTAAATTTATTTCAATATTTTCTAAGTTACGTAAGTTTTAACTAAAAACTGTTAATATACTGTTTAACAGTTTATTTAGTTATAAGAAAAAAGTCATAAATGGTCGATAATTAAAATACTTTCTTTAATTTTTCATCTCAATGTGTTTGAAATCTTTAAGTGGGCAATAGCTATACGGTTTACCCTACTACGTACAGAAGTTTTACTTCACGAAGGTATTTAAAAAAAATTATGCTCAATGTCATTAACAATATTGGTGTAATTAAGCCTGTCTCAAGAGTCAAGCACCATTTTGTTGACAAATGTCAGTGATCGGCACTGCGCCGAAGCTATAGGGTTGACTTCGGTAAAATGATGTGACGTGAGGTGCCAAACTAATATGAAATAAATGATTAAAATACATGATTTAGCATGAATTATCATGAATAATATTAACTACTTATAATAATTGAAATACATGATTTAGCATGAATTATCATGAATAATATTAACTACTTATTTACCTCTGTGTCTTGAGGCAACTTAAAAAAGTAACATTCTGTGTTTTATTTAGGCAGTTAAATACTGCACAGTATTTAGTACACCATTTTCTTCCATCATACACAAGAATACGCGTGCGTGAGTCAATGTTCGCTCGTATGTGAGGCCTTGTCGAATAGTATCCTGTAGTTGGGCCATCGTGCGTGTTTTGTTTTCGATGTAAACTCGCGGAGATGAACAGGCCTGGTCACACTCTTAATACCTACATGCTGCTTCAACTCTAACAATGCCCCTTCTAATGCAGCAGCCGGCGGCGCGTCCAACAGTGGGAAGCGGCGTACGTCGCCCACGCCCAGCGCTCCCATCTATAGAAGCAACCGTGTGAGCGGCACCCGCGACACCTCGGAAGTACTGCTCCAAATATAGACTCTAGTAGCCTCACATTAAGAACCATTATCTCTTACAACCGAAGAACAGCTACACAAAGAACGCCTCCATGCCGCAATATAGGCTCTAGTAGCCTCACATTAAGAACCATTATCTCTTACAACCGAAGAACTGCTGGACAAAGAACGCCTCCATGCCGGAATATAAACTCTAGTAGCCTCACATTAAGAACCATTATCTCTTACAACCGAAGAACAGCTAGACAAAGAACGCCTCCATGCCGGAATATATGCTCTAGTAGCCTCACATTAAGACCCATTATCTCTTACAACCGAAGAACAGCTAGACAAAGAACGCCTCCATGCCGGAATACTTATAGGCTCTAGTAGTCTCACATAAATCACGGGGTGTCGAATTACTAAGAGAACCTGACTGCAAGAGAAATTTTCTAGGTTTTTACCTAATAAAGACAGATTTAGAACCTCTAGCCTCCGTGATCCTTTAATCTGAGTACAGTGTGATAATCTTGACCCAATGCTCCTGGATTTAATAGTTAATGTTGGACTCTTGACCTGGAGCTCAAGATCTATGATCCTGTAGATCAAGGGATCTACTGGTTAGTAAGTGGGTCACTCTCAACTCAGAGGTCCAAGGTTTGACTCCTAGTAGAGTCACACCAAACCTGTAAGTAACTTAATATTCTTAGCAGTAACACTTACATCTTGCTTGAGCTCTAACAATAATGCAGCAGCCGGCGGCGCGTCCAGCAGTGGGAATCGGTGTACGTCGCCCACGCCCAGCGCTCCCATCAGAATCAACAGTCGTGTGAGTGGCACCCGCGACACCTCGGGAGTACTGATCCGAGTATAGACTCTAGTAGCCTCACATTAAGACCCATTATCTCTTACAACCAAAGGACTGCTGGACAAAGAACGCCTCCTTGCCGGAATATAGGCTCTAGTAGCCTCACATTAAGACCCATTATCTCTTACAACCAAAGGACTGCTGGACAAAGAACGCCTCCTTGCCGGAATATAGGCTCTAGTAGCCTCACATTAAGAACCATTATCTCTTACAACCGAAGAACAGCTAGACAAAGAACGCCTCCATGCCGCAATATAGGCTCTACAAGCCTCACATTAAGAACCATTACCTCTTACAACCAAAGGACTGCTGGACAAAGAACGCCTCCTTGCCGGAATATAGGCTCTAGTAGCCTCACATTAAGAACCATTATCTCTTACAACCGAAGAACAGCTAGACAAAGAACGCCTCCATGCCGGAATATAAGCTCTACAAGCCTCACATTAAGACCCATTATCTCTTACAACCTAAGAACTGCTGGAGAAAGAACGCCTCCATGCCGGAATATAAGCTCTACTAGCCTCACATTAAGAACCATTATCTCTTACAACCGAAGAACTGCTGGAGTAAGACGCCTCCATGCCGGAATATAGACTCTAGTAGCCTCACATTAAGAACCATCATCTCTTACAACCGAAGAACTGCTGGAGAAAGACGCCTCCATGCCGCAATATAAGCTCTACAAGCCTCACATTAAGAACCATTATCTCTTACAACCGAAGAACAGCTAGACAAAGAACGCCTCCATGCCGCAATATAGGCTCTAGTAGCCTCACATTAAGAACCATTATCCTTTACAACCAAAAGACTTCCACAGCTGGACTTAGACGTTCCTAAAGGATCTCCATATCATATCAACTGGTCTAATTCATATCCAGGCGCTTCTCGGGACCTTCACCAGGTCCCGGATTATCTAGCCACTCAGGGAACCATCAGTGATTTAATTACCTGACTGTGCCCAGAAAGTTGGCTAAGTATTTTACTTGAGGAAGTGGGTTTTAGTAGACCTCTGGAATCAGTCTCAGTTAGACTCTTTCAACCTGGAGTAAGAGTTGGACACTCTCGACTTCGTGGTCTAGTTTTCGACTCCCAATAGGGTCACACTCTTAATACCTACATGCTGCTTCAACTCTAGCAGTGCCCCCTCTAATGCAGCAGCCGGCGGCGCGTCCAACAGTGGGAAGCGGCGTACGTCGCCCACGCCCAGCGCTCCCATCAGAAGTAGTAGCCTTGTAAGCGGCACCCGCGACATTTCGGGAGTACTGAACGCTTCCATGTCGGTGTATTGTTGCTCTGAGTAAATTCGGTAGCAGACACCGGGACCTTGAATGGGAGAATAAATGGACAGATTAGGAAAAATTACAAAAAGTTACTTATTTTCATTTCCAACGTAAATCTTTTGTCTGGGCACATAAGCCGCACCCATATAGGAGAATAAACAGTCGAACAGTTCAGGGAAATCAGCAAAAAGTGACTTGTTTTCATTCCTAAGGTAACCCTCCTTATTTGAACAACTCCAAAACAATGAAATGAAATGTCTTTATCAATTTTGACCGAGATTTAACTCTTATAAACGTAAGAAAAAGGTGGCCCCTTTACATGAATATATCCTTGGTTACCAGCGCTAAGGGTCAAACATGTTATTGATTAACTTAAACATGTGTTAAGAAGAAACGCCACAACAAAAGTCTTCTGATCATACTTAGGGCTGATTTTACCATCGTCGGATAACTTTTAACTGAAGATTATTCTTAATATAATATAAGAAGTTTATACTTGTCATTTTGACATATTTCCCATACTGAAACTGTCAATGTGCCAGTTATACCAGGAGTTATTCTCGGATAAGAGTTTGGTCGAATCGGGCCTTAATGCGATAACGTTATTTTTCAATTACCTGTTCGCCCCGCTCTTCCTTTTCTTTGGTCAGCGCTTGCTTTTGATATCCAAAATTCTTTCAGCCTTTGCATTTTGGTTGTTGAATCGTAGCTCAACTCTTTGACCTAAAATTAGAAAGAACATCAGGTCTTTATGCAAATAAGACCCAAAGAAGAACGGTCATCTGTGACCCAGGCCCGACAGAAACAAGACATACCTCAGTTTTTTTGTCATGTCTTAATTAGTTAAATTATATATTTTTTATATTCGAAATCTATGTATAACACCAAAATATTACCCTTTGTTTTTGTTCAGGCGTTATACAAAAACTAATACAAAATGCCTATTTATCACCAAAATTGGTAAATGTATGTACCTAAATGGCTATTACAGCTGCTATGGAATGTATCTAGGTGACCTGGAGATACAGCCGTTTGTATAAAGTGCTTATTCCAAACCGAGACGACAAACCATGTAACAGAAATTAATACGTCACCTCAGTGCAATGGAATATGCACTTTATTTCATACGGCAATATGTTTTAGTTACGCTCAATCAATAGTAATTTAGTTACTGTAAATAGTAGGTAATATTGCTTACCTTACCGGAATCGACGACAAATCTGATTCCATCAATAGTGACAGAAGTTTCAGCAATGTTTGTCGAAACTATACATTTGCGAACTCCTTCTGGGGGGTAATCGAACACCTGCAATATTTTATTGTATCAAACAGGATTCAGGGATCTACAACGCAAATGCCTAACTAGGATTGGGATTCTTGACCGGTTGAACCAAACGTAAATGAAGTCAATATAAAGCTTGTAAAAAGAGCGCGAGTCGCTCTCTCCAATTTAATCTCATCCAAAACGCTTTTTTCATGAGATTAAATCCTTTTAACTCACGGTTTATTGTGTGTACCGGTATAACATCTCAACGTTTTAAAAACGCTTTATTTACTAGGAGTGTTCAAAGGTTAACATTTAACCCTTTAACTAGTAGTAGCACAATTTTTGCCATAATACTTGGGACTATAGCTAGATGAAATACGATTTGTAATGACAGAAAATATTCTTCTTTTCCATGCTAGAAATAAAGGAGATTTTTGAGAGCCACAATAGCCGAGCGGTGAAGGGGTCGGACTGGCCGACTCGTGATCCGGGGAACGACGCCGTTCGACTATTTGAAGTGAGCTCACTCGTGACACAAGCATATTTAGTTTAGTACGAGGGGCTAACGGGAGTATTAGTAATTTGTGTCATTTGGTTTGTTGTCGACACGAAAAGAAGAAGAAAGTAATTTGTGTAATAACAAATTACTACTAATCTTAAAAAAAGATTTTACCTTATCTTGTTCAACAAGAGAGAGTCCACTGTGCAACGGCAAGACGATCCATTTCTTGGTCTTCTCCGCATACTGCTGGGCCGCGTCGCAAATGGCCGTGATCTCTTGGACTCCCGACATGAATACCAGTAAGTCGCCTCTTTCGTCACCTAAAAATAGAAATAAAAATAATAATATTTTAAATAGCTATAACCACAATATATCGTGTAGTACCTCCAGCTACGGGACTATTCCCACCACTGCAACTCCTGTGTAGCCAGGATCTACAGCTTGAACGCCAATAAAAACCCAACCAATGAACGTCAAGTTTGTCCCGGGGGAAGTTAAACTGTCATTGGACCCGCAACAAAATAATCAGAAGAACATAGGAGTTAAAAGTTAAGGTTCGACTTCCCTCCATAGCAAAGAGGATGACACTCAAACAAAGGACTCCAGCTAGGTGGAATGATGACTTGCGAAGTCACTGGCAGAAGCTGGATGCGATAAGCCGTCATAGTAAAATGGCACGCGTTATGGGAGCATCGCAATGCCCAGCTGTGGAGTATAGGCTGATGATGATATGCTCGTCACTTCATACGCAATGAAATCATATATAGCAATAAAATATCCAGTCCACAAACCAAGACTTTCTAAAGTCTGACTGGATCACTGGACTGTAGTCATTCCACTAACTCAGGACTGACTGAGAAACTGTTGCATAGGAATCAGATCAATATTTTAGATCAGTAACCAGTTTTTCGATATCTTGAATAGTTTAGAAATAATCGAGTGAGATCACTTATCGTTTCCACCCTGTATAGATGTCGCAGTCGGATTGTATAATCCGCCGTTTTACATTACCACTAGGCATTTTACATTACAGCTCTGTTTTGTAATACGGCGGTTCAACGTTTAGGCGGATTGTCATTGCGATACGTTCTTCAATACGGCGGCCCACGTTAAGCCGCATCGTACTACTATAGATTGTAGGGTGACCATACTTACAAAATAAAACAATGTTAAATGAAAATAAATTTTAATAAGACAGATTTTAAGAATTATTACCTTCGTTACTGTATAAATAATTGTGGGTACTTCGTGCGTGTGTGTAGTTAAGTCTTGTGTAGGGCAGGGAAACCAAGTGATCAACACAAGATTCTAGTTCCAACTCCTTTATTCATAATACCTAACTAAAACATTACAGTTCGGTGTCACGTGTCCGTGCGTGTGTCAATTTGGACATTGAACTTTACAATGCAATTTATTACAAATGTTATTGACACGGTAACCACATTACTCTCCCCCTTTGAAAATTAATTGGCACAATTTAAAATAGAAAAACAATTTAGACAATGAAAATACAAATTAAATAATAATGACGTTTTGATAACAAAAATAAACGAACACAATAAAAATATCGACAAAAAGTATACAATTTAACATTTCATAAAATATAGGTAAGTAAATTGTTAAAAAATCTTACAAACATTTACATACACAAAATGGTTACAACATACAAGATTGATATTTAATTTGGTAATGAAATAACATGGTTATGAGTTTTCACGCACATTTACAATTTTCACTACACTGTTTCACTGTAACGTTTTTAAATCACTCACTTCACAGTCAGGGTATAAACGCGGGGTTCACTTGGGCTTGCCCCTGCGAGGGCAACGATATCACCGCCGGTGTCGCCGTAGCCGGCGCCGCCGGTGTCATCGGGATGCCGTTTGCCACAGCCAACCTTCCAAGTTCTTTGGCCATGGCCCTCCGTCCTCGGGCTATGCATTTCTTGAATATGTAATACGCCGCCAAGATGAAGAATATGAGGCAGATGGATCCCATTAGTATTTCGGTCCTTGTTACCTCAGAAACTGTTGAGGCCGACCCTCCACTGGCCGTTGATTGGGCTTGTGAGACGACTATTTCGTCCTTCGATGAATATCCTCCCATGTTGATAGATTGCGAGCTTGGTTAACAGGTGACTGATTGGTGTCAATGATTTGCGTATAGTGATGAACAATTAACTACAAAATCGGACTACTGGTTTGCTGACTCTGCCGAACTTGGTCACGTGCGGTGGCGTCGTGTGTCCGTTGGCTGTTTTCGTAATTGAGCCTTGCGGTTTTTCTGCAGTCTGTGCAATTTGAGGTTCATCGACATCTTGTACTATGAACGCTGGCTTTAAGCGGTCGATAGAGACAACTGCGATGCGATTAGGCAATTGTATCTTGAAATATTTTTCGTGACGTTCTAATACTCTGTACGGACCTTCATATGGTGAAACCAATGGCTTTTTCACAGCATCTGTCCTGACAAACACATAATTACATGTGTTCATGTCCTTGTACACAAAAATGTTTTGCTTGTGATTGTGGTTATTTGGAATCGGTTTGGTGCTTTGGATGGAGCGCTGTAGATCCTCAACATACGATTCGTGTGAAATGTTGTCATTCTTCTTACTTCCATCGAAGAAAATCCCGGGTAATCTGACATTGGTACCATACACCATCTGAGCTGGGCTTACGTCGCACCCTTGGCGGAGAGTGGTACGCAGTCCCAGTAATACGGTGGGTAACTCCTGCGACCAATCTCTGGCATTTCCTCGTGCAATAATAGCAGTCTTCATAGTTCTGTGCCATCGTTCCACTATTCCGTTGGATTGGGGATGATAGCTGGTGGTCCTAATTTTCTTGATTCCCATTAATTTAGCTAGTGATGTGAACAGATTGGATTCAAATTGACGTCCCTGATCTGTTGTCATCCTGATAGGGCATCCAAATCTTGAAATCCAGGTGTTGTAGAACGTTTTTGCTACGATCTCAGCTGTGACCTCTGGTACGGGTACGGCTTCAGGCCATCGGGTGAATCGATCAATAAACGTGATCACATACCTATTGTTATTAGATATAGGTAGCGGTCCAACTATATCAATATGCACGTGATCAAATCGTGCGGACTCGGGGAATTGCGAAATCGGCGAGTTGTTATGGCGAAAAATCTTTGATTTTTGACAGGATAAACATTCCTTGGCCCAACGATTTGTATCCTGATTCATGCTAGGCCAAAAGTAATGTTTTTGAATTAACTTCCTGGTAGATCTGATTCCTGGGTGTGTGACGTCATGTAATGTACTGAATATTTGTTTACGAAATATGCTCGGTACATACGGTCGCACTTCGCCGGTCGATACTTCACAATATAGTAATTGACTGTTTGTTAAACTAATTTTCTTCCATTTCAATCTGTCATTTTGTAAAAGTTTCATCATTTCGGGATCAGACATTTGTTGCGCTGCGAATTCATTCCAGTCGATCTTATCGGGGAAGTCTATCTGTGATATTCGAGACAGCGCGTCGGCCACTGGGTTCTGCGCTCCCGAGAGGTGTCGTATATCGGACGTAAATTGTGCAATGTAATCCAATTGGCGTAATCGTCTTGGTGATATTTTTTCTTTACATACTGTTTGTTTATTTTTGAACATAAACGACAAAGGTTTATGATCCGTGTATACGATGACTTCGTGTCCCTCACAGTAGCTTTGAAAATGAGATATCGCCATGTAGATCGCTAGTAGCTCCCTGTCGTATGTGCTGTATCCTTGTTGTGTTTGTGATAGAGATTTTGAGAAAAATGCTATCGGTTTCCATTGTTTGTTGACATATTGTTGGAGAACGGCACCGACGCATGTTTGTGACGCGTCTGTCATTAGGGAGAGCGGTGCGTCAGGTGCGGGAGGACTCAGCGCGATAGCTTTTTTCAAACTATTCTTGCACTGGATGAATGCTTCCCTGGTTTCGTCATTCCACTCGATGTTATGGTTGTTATGTTTCGTGCCATTTCCACACATGTATTTATTTAGCGGGGCCTGGTACGCGGCTGCTCTCGGTATGCTAGTTCTGTAGAAATTTAGCATACCCAGGAAACGTTTCAAATCTCGTACCGTCTTTGGCAATGGATACTCATCAATGGCTTCGACTCTTTCAGGTAGTGGGCTTATACCATCTGTTGTAATTTTGTATCCTAGGAATTCTATTTCTGGCTGGCCGAATACGCATTTTTCCATGTTGATGGTTATCCCGTGGTTGTTCAAACGCTTAAACACTTCATCTATGTGTTCCCGATGACGATCTTGAGATTCTGATGCAATCAGGATATCGTCTACGAAGCAGAAAACATAATCCAGTCCACTCATTATCTCGTTCATGAACCTCATGAAGGTTTGCCCTGCATTGCGAAGTCCGAATGGCATACGGGGAAATTCAAATAGTCCAAACGGTGTAATTATTGCTGTTTTTTCTATTTCTTCTACTGGTACTTGGTTGTAAGCTCTTTTGAGATCAATCCTGCTGAATATGTTCTTCTTAGGTAACAGGTAGGTGAAGTCTAACAGCCTTGGAATGGGATACCGATCTGGCTTGGTGATGGCGTTTAATTTTCTATAGTCGCCGCATAGCCGGATACTACCGTCTTTTTTCTTGGCGACGTGTATTGGACTTGCCCATGCGCTTTTGGATGGTCTACAAATTCCAGCTGCGAGCATATTGTGTTCGATCTCGTTTTTTACCAGCTTATACTTGTCGGCTGACAGTTGGCGGCACTTGGATACAACAGGATGTCCTTCCGTGATGATTTGATGGACGACGTTGTGTTTCGGGGTTTCTTTCGCGCAAAATGGCTTCGTGACGTCTGGATATTGTTCTAGAATGTCAGCGTATGGGGTTTGAGCGTTGATGGTTTTTATAGTAGGTATACTAGATGTGGTCACACGTGCGGGTGTTAATAATCCCGTAACCCCGTCAATTATTTTTTTCTGGCGCATATCGACAAGTAGGTAATGTTTATCTAGGAAATCGGCGCCTATAATCGGCTGCTTGACGTCAGCGATGACAAACGTCCATCGATACGGCCGACGTAATCCGAGATCTAGGTCAAGAGTTCGTTCACCATATGTTTTTATTTCGCTCCCGTTTGCAGCGTATAATTTGTATTCATGCGATTGTATTGCTCTTCTTGTTCTCGGGATAACGGATATGTTAGCCCCCGTATCAATCAGAAAACGATACCGACTTTTTCGATCGGTAACGCACAGGCGGCTTGATGGTAGTATAGCGCTGACGTCCGCCTCCGTCAACACTACTGGGAGTTTTCCGACTTCGTCTTCCAGGAGCAGGGTTGTTCGCATTTCTGTGCTTGACCTCTGAATCGGTGGTGGTAATAACACAGCCAGTTAGGACTATTCTGATCTCTTCTTTGTCTGGATCGGGAACGACCACGGAATCTTGAATTAAATCCGCGCCCTCGGCCACGTGTATTAAATCGGCTGTTTCTGAGTTCAGCGACCTCCAAAGACAGTTTGTTGATATGTGACATTAACTCATTTATTGGAAACGCACTTGAAGAGCTTGAGCTTGCTACTTCAGACACTTCATGCAATCTTACGTTTTCCATGATTTTATCGGCAATGGCGGCTAGATTATCCAGTTTCTGATCCTGGCTGACCGTTAAGACCGCCCTGACTGAGCCTGGTAGTCGTTGTAGCCACAAACTATGCAGGGTGGATTTAGCAACATTCGCATTCCGTGCTAATTCTGACATCTTTCTGAGGAGTTGTGATGGTTTCTGGTCTCCCAATTCTATTTCACTGATGAGTTTTTGGAATTGACGCTCGGCAGACTCTTCATAAATAGACAATAATCTTTGTTTCAATACGTTGTACTTTTGCTCGGACGGTGGATTGAGTAACAGGTCGCCGACTTGTTGAATTGTGTCTCGTCCTAATTTTGAGATGACAAGATTAAACTTGCATTCGTCGCCCTGCTTCTGAGGTGCCATGATTGACTCGAACTGTGCGAACCAAAGTCGTGGTATCTCGATCCAAAAATCAGGAATCCTCGCGGTCACACTGATGGATGAAACTTCGGACGCAGTAGTTTGTTGTGCAGATGACGTACTCGGTGCGTTGGGATGCATTCCTTGTTGTTGTTGTTGATACTGGTAAACGCCTTGTGGAGTTGGTATCTCTGGCATCGTTGGCAGTTTTCTTGCTTGATGATGCACTGGAGAAAATCACGTCGGTTGAAAATCACGTCGGTTGAAAATCACGTCGGTTGAAAATCACGTCGGTTGAAAATCACGTCGGGGTCACCAATGTGGGTACTTCGTGCGTGTGTGTAGTTAAGTCTTGTGTAGGGCAGGGAAACCAAGTGATCAACACAAGATTCTAGTTCCAACTCCTTTATTCATAATACCTAACTAAAACATTACAGTTCGGTGTCACGTGTCCGTGCGTGTGTCAATTTGGACATTGAACTTTACAATGCAATTTATTACAAATGTTATTGACACGGTAACCACATAATATATTTGGCTTCAGTATTTTTTTTTACTTATTTATAAATCACAAGGGATAGCCATCTAAAAAAAGTAACTCAAAACAATTAGACTTTTCTAAACATTTTAAGAATTAATTAGATATTTGGCTTTAGTCTTTTTTAGACATTAAAAATGATCAAAGGGAACAGGTAACTCAAAACAATAAAGTTTTAGTCATTTTTTCTGGGTTATTTTTCTTTAAGATAAAATTATCTTCACCGGCCAAAGCCATGATTTCATATTTTTACACTAATAATATTGTGTAGGATTCCGCCGAAGACCAGAATCCATAGCCACTTTGTCCGGCAGCGCCACGGTATTGAAAATAGGAACTAAAAACTGTCAAAGCGGCGGGTAATGACACGCTGTTTTACATTACGGCTAGCCGTATTGAAGAACGTTTGGCGCCGAATACATTCCGGCGGATTTTCATTCAGCCGTATTCAATCCGGCTAAATGTTAATCCGCCGTATTACAAAACAGAGCTGTAATGCAAAATGCCTAGCTGTAATGTAAAACGGCGGATTATACAATCTGACTGCGACATAGACACCATCTTGTGATGTTTTATTTATAAATTAATTGATAATATACTTGCTTGGATATTTGCTGTCAATCAGTTGCATTATCTGCACATAGGGTTGAGGGTCCAATCTGTCATCCCTTGTTGGTTTTTCTTCAATGAAAATTGGCTTGTAATTCAATTCTATGGGGAACAGTCTGCCTGGGACCTGAGGAAAATAAGTTAACCTTTTTATAAACTTTTTAAAAAAAATTCTCAATAGGATCATCCATAAAAATACAACTATGCCCATGTATAGGATTTATATTATGGAATATGTAGTTTTAATATAACAGTTTAGAGGAAGACCCATCAAGCTTTAAATACTGTAGTATGTGCCGTTGTGTAGTTGACTTATATGTTCTTGCCTGAACGAGCTTTACAAAGGACATACACTCATTCTGTGGCTCTATTTAATTCACAACTAGGTATAGCCAAGTGAACTTTACATGTGTGGTGGCTCGCTACTGATCATTTTCAAAAGTTTTGATAGACATTACACAATCGTTATGTGCATGTATACGAACACACAAGTAAAGCTCACTCGCCATCGTGAGTTACAAGAACTATAATTGGAGTGATAGTTATTACATTCACATCTCATTTCAAAAAAAGTAACATACCAACCTGTATTACTACGGCAGATTCAGCGGAAAAATAGCTCTCAAAGAGTTCGATGTTTATTGTCGCAGACATAAGCACCAACTTGATGTCAGTCCTGGTGTGTATGAGGCATTTTAGCACTCCCAGCAAGAAGTCTCCCATGAGGTGCCTCTCGTGGATCTCGTCTAGAATGATGACGTCATAGTTCGGCATATTTTCAGATGACATCTGTAAAATAGAGAAAATATACAGTGTGTCCGGGCATGTAGTGATCAAACTTTAAGGGCGTAATCTATGGACAATTTTATCGGTGAAAATACTTTAAATTTGGGGCTTGACCCATTTCTCGCATATTTACAAGGATTTAAGGGAAATAACTGAAAAAGGTGTGAAAAAAATCATGTTTATTTCTAATTAAATCCATTCTTACTCCCTTAAAATGTATGAAACTTGTGTCTGTTTTCTACTTCTACTAAAAGATAATTTTATTGGCTATCGCATGATATAAAATATTTGCTTATTAATGTTAAGTTACCCACGCTATCACTTGTTTTTGAAGGAAGAGGTGAAAACATAAAATTAAAAACTTAAATCCTTGTAAATATGCGAGAAATGGGTCAAGCCCCAAATTTAAAGTATTTTCACCGATAAAATTGTCCATAGATTACGCCCTTAAAGTTTGATCACTACATGCCCGGACACACTGTATACATAGAGACAAGTATTTTGAAGTTTTGACTTAGTGGAGCAAGAGATTGAGCATTTGAACACATTTGAATGAGTAAAGTAAGTAGGTTGATGTCATAAATCATGACGAAAACGTCTTCAAAACAAAACAATTGTACATGATTTCAGTTCTATAAACTACTAGCGGCCGCCAACGACTTCGTACGTGTGGATCCCGTTTTACCCTCTTAGTGGTAGAGTTTTGTAAAATCCGTTCTTAGTGAGCACTTACATTCTAAAAGGAACCCCCATGCAAAATTTGAGACTCCTAGCACTTGTAGTTTCTGAGATTTTGTGATGAGTGAGTGAGTCAGGCAGTCAGTCGATCAGTGACCTTTGGCTTTTATAAATATAGATAACGAAATATTAGTTAGAAACTTACCTGCCTCAACAACAATCCCTCAGTAATGAAACAAATCTTGGTGTCAGCTGTTTTGCTCTTCTCAAACCGTATTTGGTAGCCAACTTTACTCTCGAACTGAGTGAGTGTTTCATACGCCACTCTTTTTGACAGTGACACACAAGCAATTCGTCTTGGTTGAGTGCAAGCTGAAAAAATATCTATACTTATAATAAATCTGTCATCAACAGCCCTTTACAGTCCACTGCTGGACTATGAGCCTCCTCCACTATAGTGGAGGGTTTTGCCATAATCTCCACGCTTGGCAGGCGGGTTGGAGATCGCAGTTTAAAAGATTGATGTTTTTCAGAGAGCGCTGCTGCCCATTCTCTGTTTGATGTGTAGTCCCTAAGTCGCCTCTTACGACACCCGCGGGAAGAGTAGGGGTTGGTGACAAATGTATTCTACTCTACGCTTAAGTTAGACGCTGGAAATTTGGTATGTAGGTACCTTAGTAAACTTAAAGCTTAGTTACAACAGGATATTGCAAAATTCCCACGGGAACGGGAGTTAGCGGGAAAAAACATTTGTATGAAAAAATCTAAACTGCGTAAAACGGGATCAAAGCGTACGAAGTCGCGGGCGGCCGCTAGTTACAAATAATTGTTATTAAAATTTCTTAGTGATTAGTCGCTTCTCAAATTATTCTTTTAATAAACAACTTGAAAAAATCAAACTTGCCGGGCATCTGCTCTTACCAAGCCATGTAAGCAAAAGGTCGTGGGTTTGATTCCCTTATCAGGCAGTTCGATTTTTTCAAGTTGTTTATTTAAAATTCAATTAATATTTACTTAGAGCACATTTAGTAGTTTAATTTTCAAGGAAATAGAAAAGACTTCTACTATAATTTTTCCTAGCACTATTTTAATAATTCTTGTGACTGCTTATGAGAAAATTTAACTGCAAGCAGGAAGGCAGGATAAGAAAAGGCTGCACCATCTTACTTTAACCGTAACTATAACCATAACAAGTGTTTTTTGTATGGAGTTTAACAGACTTGACGATTGTTAAAGTTAAGGTTAGATGGTGCAACCCAGCCTAATGTATACTTACCGATGTTTTGAAAGCCAGCTTCATGTAAATACTGCGGCACTTGAGTTGACTTCCCACATCCTGTGTCTCCAGCCACCACCACCACTCTTTCTTTCTGAACTGCGGAGACTATTTCATTTCTGTGAATAAAAAAACACCATAATTAGATAATATTGTTTTTAAGATCTTTTGATAAGTTATACTAAGGTTTGTAAGCTCAACTGGCCACATGCAACTCTAGTATGAAAAAAATACCTAAAGTATTCTTTTTATCAAAAAAAGTAGCTATACTTGGGGATAAGATTAAACTTTGTTTCTTCTTACTGTTTTAATATAATATGAGCAACTTTTGATACCTGAATTTGGCCACTGGTAATTCTTGCTGTGCTTTCCTCAGCTTCTTAAGCTTATCAAACTTTTCCTTGTTTTTAAAATCTATGTATATTGATACAATATTTAAAAATGCATCAAATATTTGTTTATTCAACCTTTTCCTATCACGATCATCATTTACAGTATCAAAATACTTTATATTTGTTTTAAAATTAATACAATGGAACTTTGAAAAGGATATGGGTGCACCAATTTCGTTTATTTCAACGTTTTCATCCTCACAAACAAAAATAGGTTTGCCATTTTTCTTCAGAGTAGCTTCATATTTGGTCACAAAAATCCAGAAATCATTGAGACTATTAGCTACAGTATTAGTTCCACTGCTGTATTGTATTATTTTATTTAATTCTCTCTTGTAATCAAGAAAACTGAAGTCTGCTTGTTGTGCCGAAGAAGATGGACTGGTTTTTCTGACTTTAATTTTATTTCTTTCCCGGGAATGAGAACGTCTCCGTTTATATCTATCTCGTCGAGGGCTTGGACTTCTCCCCATTCCTCTAAAACTCAATTAATGAGCATAAATTAAACATAAATTCACAATTTCTTCAATCAAAAGGCACACGAAGTAAACAACGTTTCGAAGTTGACAACTTGACAGTGACAGTTGACAATTTATTGACACTTGACATTTTTGACAACTTCATTTTTTTTTTAAGAAAGTTTTACGGCCCTGGGCACAATTTTTAAAAAATCAGTTTAAAGTTGAATAAAGGTCATAGCACACTTAATAACATGGAAAGGGATCGTAATCGTATCGCCTTTCGCTTAAAGCCTTAGCCTAGGCACAGACTACGGGCTTTTGATCAGTATGAACATGACTGTATGGAAGTGCGCACACAGCACACTATATTGGAAATCGATCCACCAACTAGTATCGGCCAACCAAAAAGTTAGTGGTCTGCCCCTAGGCTTACAACTAGGCTAAGTGTCAACCTAAAGGGGGTCTTTAACTAGCGCGCGTTTTGCCCTACACAAACATTCAACAAAATTGCCTACAAAAAATGTTGAATGTTGACATGTTTTTGTTGATTGTGTAGGGCAAAATACGCACTGGAGACTGGAGATCGGGCTTATCGTAAGAACGTAACGTACAAATCGGCTGTACACTCTCGCCGAGAGCCAATGGACAGGCTGAGTGCGAGGGAGGTTGTTCAGGGGAGCTCAGCGACCTCTCAGGATGTCTCGCTATCGCTTGCTCGCTCATTGCTCCCGTGTTAGCACATGGGGCTGTCAATAACGAGAGTGTACAGCTAGCCTAAAAACGATTCAGCAGCGCCTGTTTGTCACCTCGGCTATACGAATAGGCGCCACGGCACGCAGGGAGTGGAGGCCAGGGCCAGTCATCCGAATAAAAATAAAATGGATAATTGATTATTTTCATGTTTTACAAAGTATTGGAAATAAAAGTAAAACGCGAAAAAAATATCAAAGGAAAAGTAATTTTCTAGTCTGAACTATTTTTTTTTCCGAAGTCTATTGTGGGGGCCTCTCTTTTGTAAAGGCCCAGGTAGGGGGTATTTCGCCGAAACAGTAAATTTTCTGTGTCCAGGCAGGCGAACACATGTTTTTTTATATTTATATGTATAAAACAATTTTTATGGGAAAGTTAATCAAAAGTTTTATTTGTTTTTGCTATTACAATAGCAGAAACTACAAATAATACCGCAGAAAAACTTAATCAAAAGTCGTTTTTCTAATTTCCTTGTTATGTCCATTACTGTTGTTTGCCAAAATGAAGGCACATTATAACAAATTGAAGCGTAATTTCATTCTAATAGCACTCTCTTTATATTTGAGAAACGTTTGGCTATCGGAAAATAAAAACTTTAAATGTCAAATACTTAAAGGAAGGAAATAAAGTGAAGTTAAGTTCTTGTCCGAGTCAAAAGTATAATTTCCCTGGGTCTTCTTTTCGACCATTGTAGTAACGAAACGAAAGAACTTAGAATGTAATGCACTGCACCGTTACACTCGGCCATTTCGTCCCAAGAGGCCATCGAGGCAGGACAGTACTTCCTTGAACAGTTTCGCGACAAATCGCATAATTAGGTCCCTCCATGGGTTTTTGTAGTTGTTTTATAGTTGTACTGACTAACATCTGTTTTGTTTGGATAACGGTATGCGACCGCGTTTTTGGGACAAAGACGCAACTTAGTCATCATCTACCTGTTTTTTGTTGTGTAGACATTTTGATGGTCCCCCAACACTGCATTTTTTGTCAAACAGTGACAAAGTCTGGTATTGGCTTTCTTGGAACTGATCCATGCAATTCAATGCTCAGTAATGTAATCAAATATTTATGTAAACACATTACTAATCATGTTTGTTTACTATATTGATTATTTTGCATCTACCTGTGCTCAACTAACATTTTTTTCTTATGTGAATCTTGTTAATTAGCAAACCGTTACTAGTTCCAATTTGATTTTGAGTGATTTCATTTGGATTTTTAAATATTAAATTAAATTTTGTTTACTAAAAAGTCAATTTCTTTGGACGGTTTTTTGCAGCTAAACAATGGATTAATTTTATTGTTTATTTACATAGATGTAGTGTCTGTAGGGGTAAACCCATGATTTAAATAGTAAATGCATAGGGTAAATAGGTTTTTGTCTGTGGTGTCTTTTAGGCATAAATCTAATTTCTTTGGCCCTAATTTCCTTGTTTTCTGTGGCATAAAAAGGCCTAGGAAATTATAAAAGACCATTTTTAATTCGGCGTAAAGTAACATTTTGAGTATTTTTTTATTGGAATAAGTTTAAAATTTACATTTTAAGAAATGGGTATCAGAATAGATATAGAACAACTTGTTTTTAACTCTTAACTCAATCTACTGAATTTATCTTCCTTAGTTGTGTAAAAAGATCGTAATGATACAATATTCATTGGTATGTTTGCTTGCGAAGGTACACAAAAATGGGTCGAACAAAAAAAAAGCAAACCACAGAAGAAAACTCAGAGAAAAAAATATTTATAATAATTTCCTTGGCTACCAAAAATTCATGACCTTATAACTTTGTTTCTAAAACGAATTATGACACCCCTATTAGATATATTTGCTTAGTTTTTGTTACTTAATACAATGGGAAACTAAAAATAGTTGAAAACAAAAATATATTTCGTACCAAGGAAATTAGGCAAAATTTACCATTTTTGGCGAAATACCCTAGGGTTGCCAGGTCCAAAGACACAAAAGCCGGACTATGCTTCATTTGACCAGACATTTTACCCTAAAAGTCGGACATGTCATTGGGGTTCATATCAAATAGTGTCATAGCTCACGAGTGACTACCATATCATCATCGGTTGCCTAACATCTTGATGCGTGCGCTTGATATTATTCTGTAGCTCGACTTTCGTCTGGCGCACCGGCTAAGACCCAGGGGCTGTTGCCTCGGTTGCCCTCCCCTAAACCCAGTCCTGGACGAGTGTATAGCCGGCCGGCATAAACTTATTCCTAGGCGAGGCTATACATAATGTATAGGCGTTA
The DNA here is from genome assembly GCF_963855985.1 of Ostrinia nubilalis. Taxonomy (NCBI): domain Eukaryota; kingdom Metazoa; phylum Arthropoda; class Insecta; order Lepidoptera; family Crambidae; genus Ostrinia; species Ostrinia nubilalis. Next base: position 5,080,774 of record NC_087103.1, read on the forward strand.
TTAACTTGCTATTCCAAGAAGACTGAACTGAGTCTCGCTCGACTATGCGCAGTCCACCGATTTTTAGTTGGTAATTTGTATGAAGAATCAATCAGTAATGTGCGCACTTTCATACATGCCCATCCATACTGATTAACTGTCCGACTAAACTATCGGTTGACAAAAAATCGGTGGTCTGCGCCTAGGCTTACAGTTTACGATCCCTTTTTAAAGTAGTAAGTGAGTGTGCGTAGTCCTTTATAAATTTAATTAAAAAAAATAAGCTAATAGCGCCCTCTATGCAAGTTGTCAGAAATCATTAAAATAATTTCCGCCATTGCGTTCCGCCATTTTGCTTGGTCGTGCAGTGAACGTAAAAATTAAGCCCATGTATTTTAACGTGGATAACTGTTATTTAGTTTAGAATTAGTGTTTTTTGTACACTAATGGCTTGCTTAAATACACTTAAGCTAGAAATCAAGACTTTAGAACAAGTGTTTCCAAAAAATCATGAACGGTTTCAGATAATGTCTGCTAGTGTCGACGAACTGACCTGCAGATTCGTTGGCAGAAATGGAAAGAAATATGAAATTCATGCAAATATTACTGTAAGTACCATTTATTACTTTAAAACAGAGATATATCATAATTTTCTATCACAAGGGTATGTTTATTGATTATCTTTAGGTGGGACAAAGGGTCGTTGTTTATGAGGGCAGGGCTGTCAATAGAGGTTTACGGAAGTTAATTTTCTTTTCCCTGTTCAGCTAGGTATGCACTCTGCTCGTTTATAGCTAAAGGAATGGTAGATAAACAAGTTTGCATTTATGAAAACTGCAATCGATGTAAAACTGCATTGAATGTAAACGTCAATACTAGACCATCTGTTATCATTATAATTTACGCATACAAGGCACACACGAATTCAATCGATCATTATGTTTCGTATTGGCGAATCTGGGGTATTCGCCGCATTACAGCTATGTTTTGTACTGACTAACATCTGTTTTGTTTGGATAACGGTATGCGACCGCGTTTTTGGGACAAAGACGCAACTTAGTCATCATCTACCTGTTTTTTGTTGTGTAGACATTTTGATGGTCCCCCAACACTGCATTTTTTGTCAAACAGTGACAAAGTCTGGTATTGGCTTTCTTGGAACTGATCCATGCAATTCAATGCTTAGTAATGTAATCAAATATTTATGTAAACACATTACTAATCATGTTTGTTTACTATATTGATTATTTAGTATCTACCTGTGTTCAACTAACATTTTTTTCTAATGTGAATCTTGTTAATTAGCAAACCGTTACTAGTTCCAATTTGGTTTTGAGTGATTTCATTTAGATTTTTAAATATTAAATTAAACTTTATTATTTTTATTTAAACTAACCATGCCAATCTAAGAAGATACTAAATAGATTACTATTAGACAAGTTAAAATGTTCTCAATGAATGGAAGTGTAATATGATGACTGTATCATTTTCTAAAAGTGACTAAGATTCCAGGATTAACTGTAAATCAGTAGATGATTCAAGATTTCTAGATTATTTCAGAAACAACACATGATGAGTGAATCCTTTTTTTTACCTGGCATTATGACTTAGTTTAGAATTTTAGATTTTATCATTTGAGTGTTATTTTTTATATTGTTCTCATAGGAGACATACCCAAACACACCGCCAGTATGGTTCGCCGATAGCGAAGACCCCATTGTGACAAACGCAGTGCAGATTCTCACTAACACACAAGGCAGGGACAATCACGTCATAAATCAGGTAAAGCATTCCATTCTGTAACGGTTTACATATTTTAAAAGCATTATGGACCTTATTTTCAGTGCTGAGAACATTCAAGATGATGTAATTCTTAAAAATCTTATGAAAGCTTTTGTAAAGATGCTCCACTTTTACAGTGCACATAAAAAGTATTTTTTAACGTCAAATGAGTAATGAAGAAAAACAAATTTTACAAAATCAGATGTTATAATTTCAGTATCTGATTGTACTCATATTACAATTACCAGACACTGAACCTAATTTACGTTATCTGTACTTATGAACTGTGATTTCAAGAGTGCATTGTCTTTAATTGAAAGTATAGTGTAATAAGATTAATACAATCAAGAATGTTATTGTTGTATTTATCTATGAACTACATACAAATCAATAATAATAAGTATTACCTACTTTCATTAAAGTCATTGTTATTAATTATAGGTTGGAATATTGTTGAGGGAGCTATGCAAGTTACACGGTGTACCTGAGCCCCCGGACTTAGACTCCTTGTCGCTACCGCTACACCCTGCCCCACAACAAAGGTATAATTTCTATAATATTGCTTCTTACACCGCTCACTTATTTTATTCGTCTTTGTTAGATTGTCTACACATTATCTCCTTTCCCATGTGCAATATCTACCTACTTAGTTGTTATAACCCACAAGATAGTTGACTGAGTCATGTTAGCTAAATAGAAGAATCTAGGCACCAGCCTGTCCTGAAATGTATAACGTATAAGAGCCCTGGAAAGGGCTTAAATAGTGATTAAATGATTTGGTTTGACAGGTTTTAAGTGCTACAATTCTAAGTCTTCTAGGACCCATTATTTTCTTTAGTTTTCTATCCTACTAGGAGTCTTTAAGTCTAAATTTTAAAATGCTGCAATCCTAAGCAGACTTAGTAGGTAGTTCTAACATTGTTTATCAACATTCATATCTTGTAGGGTCTGGCGGTTGTGAGACGTTGATAAGAATGTCATTAAACTGCTCATTGCAAAGGACAAAGCCTCTACAAAGTATTTTACACAAGATGGAAGATTAAATGCCATCGAGTAATCAAGCATATCATATAATGATTGAGCCAGAATGTGACATGCTATAGAAATTGATTCCAGTGTTACAGTTTATATCACAATGTCTTAAAAATTAAAAACTATAAATTATCTTATGGGAAAAAAAATTGCTCATCATCATCATCATTTCAGCCATAGGACGTCCACTGCTGAACATAGGCCTCCCCCAATGACTTCCACGATGACAAGTTGGCAGCGGCCTGCATCCAGCGCCTTCCTGCTACCTTTATGAGGTTGTCGGTCCATTTTGCTTTTATTGCTCATTTGTATGTGAATAATAGAGGCACACGGTTATAAATAAGTCAAGAAATGTTTCCAACAATCACACTCAAATTCAGTAGGGTTTGCAATGAAGTAACTATGTACTAAAGCTCGATTTCAATAAAAAATTCCACCAGTGAGATTCGAATCCGTAACCTTAGCTGTTGTCGTTATTCATAACTTCGGTACGCGGATCGTCAAACCGGCAGTCGTAATAAAATGATATCGTACAACATTGTCGAGCTTATTGATTGTTTGTATGCAATACATTTGAGTTGCAAGCAGTTTAGTTGATGATCAGAATTGCATCCCAATAAAGAACTAGGTCTTACTGCAATCAGTGTCATTTGAATTACTTCTTAGTGTCAAATAAGCAATTATTTGTGTCGTCTTATAATAATAGTGTCTCACATGACGTGAGAAAATGCGATGCACATCCAAACTACACGCGTAAGATAAAATAAACAGCATATGCAATAATAATTGACTTCCAGCAATTTATGCCAAATTATAGCAAGGTCTTCTTGTATTTTTCTAATTATTTCTATTATTGCTAGAAAAGCTCCTATACCTAGTTCTTCTATGAATTCCCAAAATAAATCGATTCGACAGCAATCTTATCCAATAAAGCATACACTGGTGATAAATCAGTCATTGGATATCAGCTCATATATTTCATTAAAGTACAGTCTGCTTGTGCATGATTAGAATACAAAGTGCAATGGGCTGTATATCATGCGTGACACGGTGTCCATTCTTATAGAGCCCGACCGCTCCCCTATACACGCCCTTAGCTCGAAGTGTATTAAAAACTTATGGCAAAGCCTGGCAGTAAATCAAAACATATTATAGGTCTAGAACAGTGGTTCCCAAAGTTGTCTGGGCTACGACTCATCTAATATAAGTTCCCAAACTCGGGACCCACCTATAGGACATTTCGCCCGCTGCCCAGTGGTTGGATCGGTAGGGTGGTGTGTCGTTCTACAGGCAGGGCCCACTCAATGTTCGGTCGCGACCCATATTTTGGGAAACCCTGGTCTAAAGTTTAACTCAGTCAGTGCTTGAGGTATGGGAGCGGCACGGGAGGGGTGACATTGACATAATACTACACTCGGCATCAAATAAATCGCACCTCCCGCGACAAGCACTTTCAAACGTATGCATCCCCACTTCCCACCAACATTGGTACCATTTGAAAGCCTATTTCTAAACTTCATTTCATTAAAGGAAAGGTTTTTACCCCAAAAATGTGTCGTTACAAGGAGCCAGAGTCACTTCTTCAAAAAATAGGTAGTTACGCTATAGCCATTTTTTATGACTATAAAACTGTTAAGTTGGGATTATTCGCTATCCTTCTGTTAAAGAGGACACGTGAGATCTTTATTTGGTTTTATAACCATAAAAATTAGTCTAATTGATCCCAGAGATGAGCCCAAAGTGAGGTCTATTTTCAAGTCACATTTATGGTATATGTTAATCATTTATTTAGAAATGAAATGTATTTTTCTTTAAGGATATTTATTGGGCTTTCAAATAACACCAATATTTTTGGGGTACCATAATTGTGTCAGAAGAAAATCTTTAAAGTTCGCTTCGCGGAAGGTGCGGTTTATTTGATGTTGAGTGTATTACGCACACTATAATTTGACGTGGTTAACCCCAATCTTTAAAATGTGCACAAATAAGCAAATCTACCATCTGTATTTGCATTGTTTTACGAACGTAGTTTTCCGCAACATGTAAACAAATGTTTTTGCTCAAGTTTACTCAAGGGCATCTTTTTGACATAGGGCGCCATTGAAGCGTTGCACATGTATGTATAGCGATAGTACAGCAGACATAAATATGTATGTTGCAACATCGTTCTTATTACAACAACAAGATGCCACAGTGATTAGGTTACTACCTTGTTGTGGCGTTGTTTCTATACTTACGAGCAAAAGTATGATGTATATGTATTCCAAGGGGGTCCTTGTGTTTTGTTCCGAGGGATCTTATGAACTGAATGACTATGTATGTATCTGTGGTATCAATTTAAAGTTTATAATATTGCCTTTAAAATGGTACCATTTTTATTTGTCTTCTATTAGTCATTTAGTTTTTGTGATCGCTCGAAACGAATAGGGTGATTCCATATTTTTGCTCGCGAGTGTACATTACAACTACTACTTGATGCTAATTTGCTTCAATAATACCTTGACAATAAAAACATGTATTAAATTGATCGCAATCGGTGACCGCGCGATCATCGCTGTGTCTGAACCAGGCCTTAGGGAGAAGCCACACGGTGCGGTGCGGTCGCGGCGCGGCGCCGGAGCGATGTCGCTGCGGGGTCTTGCATATAAAAATCAATGATAATGCCAGATGATGCGATCCGGCGCCGCACCGCAGGCACACCGCACTTCGATTGAGCGAGACGGTGCCGTATTGCGGCGCCGCATACCACATTAACTAATTAAATAAGTATTATGTAACCCGTTGGTGCGTTGGTACCCGCTGAAAACCAGCTTCGTGACTTGACGACCTGTGTCATGTTACGATTTTTCTGGGCGCCTTTTCAGCATGGCTCAATAATGTTAAAAACCTCTGTACATGTATGCACCTAAATGTTAAATGCTGAATAAAGATATTCTATTCTACATGTGTACAGTGATGCGGCCAAATATTTGCGGTGCGGCGTCGCACCACACCGTGTGGCTTCTCACTTAGGCTGCGTTTCCGCCAGAGATGTGCGAGGATGCGTAGCGTGGGATGTGTTTGTAAAGAACCAATACAATCGCTTACATTTACCTCGCCTCGGTAATTAATTCTATTCACATCTCTGGTGGAAACGCATTCTTATTCTCCTGTCCACTCTTCTAGAGTCCCCAGCGTGACGTCCAACGGCGCGGAATCCGGCACAGAGGAGGACGAAGAAATGGCGGCAGAGGAAGACGAGTCCGAGGGAGAGGACGACCTGCCTTTAGAGATGGTTGACGACGCCGGCCGCAGCAACAAGGTAAGATGATCCAGTCCAGATCCACCTGACGGTGTCCTCCCAAAGTCTTTGGGACGGAACTGCGAGTTATTTTCCGAGCTAGTCGGCCTAGACCAAGGCTGCTCAACCTTTTGAAGAGTCGGGCCAAACGGTAGATTCAGTCGTTAACGACGGGCCACCTACATTTTTGACAGCTAACTTCAGAGAGATCTTAAAGTTTGTACTGTGCTCGGCGGGATTTTTTATTTGGTGCGTTTTTTTTTCAAACTGTACATGCGCGGGCCACTTATAATTCTTTTGGGGGCCACACTGTGGCCCGCGGGCCTGGAGTTGAGCAGCCTTGGCCTAGACATTCTTTCGCGGCTCCGCCCCAGACTGTGGCTCGCTCCGATAGAACAAGCGACGACTGGCTTCAGGGGAGTAGTACCTCCCCTGTTCTTCGCTAACGGTGCGCGTGAACACATACGCGCGCCGCCGCCACGGATCCTCCTTTAGCGGCCACCATACACCCCCGTGTCTAGTGGCCGAGGACCGTTAAGAGATGGTACCTAGTGTCTCCTGCGGTGTCCTGGACGTCGGCGTCGGTTCGGTGGAGCGTCAGGCGAGGCCTCTCGCTCCCTCTTCGCCGCTTCTTTCTGCGACATGACCTCCTCGCAGAAGTGGAACACCGCATATCCAGTCCAAATCCAGTCTTGACAGATCCAACTCCTTGCCAGACAATTTTTGAGGGTAGTTGACCAAGCCACGATGACCCAAACTTCATGATGCATCAACAGTCTAACCTATATTGGGAGCATACGCTGACAAACTCTCAGCTTTTACAAAATGACGTAGGTCTGGCGTTCACTAGCTCTTAAGGCTAGCGTCCACATGTCGGTATCGTACGCATCGGACGTATCGCACGCAACGGATCGTAGTATTATTTATATAGAAACTCATATAAGTGCGTCCACCTGTCCGCATCATACGCATCGCACATCCGATACGATGTGTTTTGTACGATGCGTCCGTTGCGTACGATACCGACAAGTGAACGCTTAGCTATAGTCTACTATACTTTTGTTTCATTTATGTAGGTTTAAAAGCCTAGGCGCAGACCGCCGACTTTTAGCTGGCCGATAGTTGGGCCCGATTCTAATTTGTCTGAAGAATCGGCCGATACTAAATCGGTGTAATGTACGCACTTACATACATGTTCATACTGATTAATAGCCCGATCCAACAATCGGCCGACAAAAAGTCGGTGGCCTAGGCTTAGAGATAGACTTTGATTTTATTTATTTATAAAAACAACTGCGTAATACTAATGCATACCCTTATCAAGTACTTAAAATTAGTATTGCTAATTACAGATTTTCCTTATTCATAAATACAGTGTATACTGTATACTGTTAAAAATAGAACCGTGCAGTATACTAAAATATTTGTCTTCAAAATATTCCACCTACAAGTTACTTAGATCTATATATTGTCTCATGTCGACTAGACAATGGATAATCTTTATTGCGAGAGCTAAGTGGAATGTTATGGCGTAAATTATTTGCCTAAGATGCTTAGAAATGTATCTGACGCGGAATTCAATCCAATTCTGATGGTATTCGTCATAAACATATCCCATAAAAAGACTTTAAAGCAGTCAATGCAAAGCAAAATGATACTATTATTTTATTCAATGGCGTCTTTCACTGTTGCGAAAGTAACTTAAATTTTCTCATTACTTTGTCTGCACAACTTTAAAAGATTAAAATAAATTCACTTGCTGTGGCGCTCTGTAGTATAAATTAACAATACAGAACTCATTACCCGAGCATTGCCGGCCGGATCAATTTAGATAATGAAATCTTATTTAAATGAACTCTGTATTCTCATTGTTTTGTCTCTAAATACAACTGTTTATTTAAATGTACGTTTAAATTCCAGGATGACATGGAGACGGAACATTTAGCGACATTAGAACGACTCCGGCAAAACCAGCGGCAGGATTATCTGTCAGGCAGTGTATCTGGCAGCCTGCAGGCGACTGATAGACTCATGAAGGAGCTCCGAGACATATACCGCTCTCATTCCTTCAAGAATAACATGTACTCTATTGGTGAGTGGTTTTTGACAGCTTTATCCTTATTCTAAGCGCCGGTTTCCAGGCGGAGTGGAGATTTCATTCAGATTGAATGAAATTGACAGAATGAAATCTGATTGGTTATTCAAAACATTTCACCGCTTCGCTCAGGCCTTGTTAGTAACCGGGGCCTATGGTCTGTACTTTACTTAAGGCCGGGTAACAGAGAAAATGGCGAAAATGAGGTTTTCATTTTTCATTTTTGAGGTACTAAACAGTAAAATAAAAGGCTAAGATTTTTTTTGGGCATAGTTGAGGATATTTTCTAGGGCTATTAACGGATGGAAACACGATTTGATGAAGTTGACTCGATAGAATAAATTCCCAAAGTTACCTCTATTCGTTTTCTAATTATGGTTTTATTTTTAAAATAAGCGATTTGAGATTCTGAATCTTTTACTAAACTAAAGTTCAGAAATAACTTGAGGGCTTTTAACGGATGAAATTTTTATATTGCGTCTTATTTAGTTACTATGTTAAAAAATGTGGAAAAAATCGCCCATGACGGCTTCGACAATCTCAATCAGTCGCGCGGTGGCGCTTACGGAGGACGGACGCGTGCCAGTTTTTTGGCCGTGACAGTTCTCGATTTGTCAATATTTTTGACAATGATGACTTTGATGAGTCACAGTATAATAATACCAGTGTTACTGGAGAAAGCTAAAATTTTTGATAATTAAGAATTCTGAATTTTGTCTACCTATTGAAATTTAAATCGTTGGCATCCTTTTAAACTAAGACTCTACTCATGATACATTCCTCAAATATGAGACAAAACCAATGAGTTAAAATTACATTTTAATAGTACCTACATACAATCGTCTTCACTTTAGAAGAGCACACTGACACAAATAAATAATAAAAAATTAGGTCAGTGGGTCAAATATAGGGGCAGCTGCACGTCACTGAAAGACGATTCTGTTTACTCGGCATCTGGGCTGGAGAACATGAATCCTTGCTTACAGATGCAGATGTAAATAGAGTTATAATTGGACAAATTTTACATGAAATGTTTAACAGAACTCAGTTAAAAGACACATACATGGAATACCAATAAGGTTGCGGAGGGAAAGCTACCTATTATAAACTAGCGGCCGCCCGCGACTTCGTTCACGTGGGCCTCGTTTTACCCCCGTTAGATATGATGTTTTACCTCATTTTACCCATGTTGATAGATGGCGTTTCACGGTTTCCCCCGAATGAATATTTACGAACGTCATACCGTAGTTTGTCCAGTGCTGTAGATTTTAACCAATGACGATAGATGGCGCTTTTAGACACGTCTTATTTATTTATTGAAATTTATTTGCCACATATCGTCATAATGTTAATCTGGGTTATAAACAATAATACTGTAAAGTTTCAACAAAATCCGTTCAGTAGTTTTTGCGTGAAAGAGTAACAAACATCCAGACATCATGACATCCAGACATCCAAACTTTCGCCTTTATAATATTAGTAGGATATTTCACAATCCAAACTAATATTTACTATTTAGCATTTACTTACAGTAAATATTAGTTTGGATCGTGAAATATTCAAAATAAAAAAAAGAATAAAACAAAATAGGGTTTCAAATTACCTATCTATAATCTAATATTATAAAGAGGTAAAGTTTGTGTGTTTGTATATTATTTTGTTAAATTGTAAGGGGTAATCTCGGGATCTACTGAACTGATTTCAAAAAATCTTTCACCAATAGAAAGCCACATTATATCTGAGTGTAATAGGTTATATAAAAACCAAAAAATTCCACGCGGGCGAAGCGGCGGGCGGAAAGCTAGTTTATTTATAATTATGTAAGAGCATAATTATTAAAGTCGAAGTCAAACATTCTTTATTTGTGTGGACCTATATTAACGAGAGATTACAAGAGATTACAAGGCGTCAAATATTTCAAGAAAAAAATTAAAAACTATTATAAAGCTAAATTTTGCTCTCATGGAGCCTTTACCTACTCTGACAAATTAAGACTTAGAGAAGAAACTAATAATAAAACTATTTAACTGTCCTGCAATGAAAAGCTTGATCGGGTACAACACCTCAAGTTATTTCAGAACTTGATTTCATTAAAAGACTCCGAATATCAAATCGCTTAGGTATCTAAAGTCAAACGATTCTGAAATGTCAAGTTGACTAATGAATAACCCATTAAGATAGTAGCGCCCTCCTGTCAATGACATACCTGGAACGATAGAGTTTTGAACAACTAATAAAAATGCTTTGTCCTAAATGACTGACGGATATCGTAGAGACCTGAAAGTTGGAAGGTGTGTTCTTTTTATGACGTAGGCATCTCATAAGAAAAGATTTTCCGAAATGGGGTCATGAAATGAAGGGGGTGAAAAAAGGGGGCAAAGTTTGTATGGGACAAAGTGATTCCTTGGCTCAATCTACTTGAAATTTAGTTTAACAATACCTTAATATAATTCATGAAAGACGTGTGGAACGAGTAGAAAGTAATTTTGGCAGTCATTTTCTTCGAAGTTGATATCAATACTACTTAGTGCCTTTGATTTAATTACTTTTTATTTTTACAAGTGTTTGAAAAATCCATTTCAGATTGTGTTCAATGTCAAGTGAAATCTCAAATTGAAATGTCTCAATCTCAATGAGGAGACTCTGTATTTATTCCTAGAATTCCCCAAACACCGTCAAATTACCCTTTCGAATTGTGAGTGTGACGCTTGAAGGGAAGGAAGTCAACCTAACCTAACCAACTGCGTATTTCTATACTGTGTAGCTGGAAATTGTGGCGGGAGCTCTTTGACGCGCTGTTTTCGGCGAAGAATTGCGCGCGCAGATTTTGACAGCGCGAAATACCTACTTTAGAAGAAATACCAAGCCTTAAGCTAGACCTGTGTTTAGCACATAACTGAGTATCCTGAGATATAGGAACGGCACGGGAGGGGTGATATATGACGTAACAGCATAAACGTTTGAAGCATCAGAGCATCTAGGGGCTTAACACTAGAGTACACGCGCGGACTACTATAGTAGACCAGGGTAACACTTTACGCTATAACTTTTTGAAAACTTGCGCCAGAGAGCTGGCATTCCAGGAAAGCCTCGTTTACAAAATTTGTCAGTAAGCCAGTAAAGTTTGGGTCGCTAGTGTCTGCGCACTTTTCTAAAATTGGCCGTCAAAACTGCGGGTCTACTCAAAAACCCGAAATCACTCGACAAAAAAATTATGAAAGACTTGCAACAAATGGATTTAGCCCGTGTACCAGGCAGTAGAAAGTCTTGAATACTATGAAAGATAAAAAACAAATTATATTTTTCAGTCAATTGTTTTTTGTTAACATTGGTCTCAGAGTGCAATTTTGGTCCAAAAAATGTACAACTTTTAAATCTGTTTATAATGTTGTTTCCCAAATAGTTATACAGGGTGTTAGGTAAATGGGTATATGAGCCGACACTAGCCCATGTTAACATGGCCATATAAATGGTATGGTGAAGTCAGAAATTTAATATCATCATTTTAATTTTTTTAATTTTCATACAAAATAAATTTTATAAAATCCGATTTGTATGAAAATTAAAATAATTAAAATGAAGATATCAATTTTCTGACTTCACCAAATCATTTATATGACCATGTTAACATGGGCTAGTGTCGGCTCATATACCCATTTACCTAACACCCTGTATAAATAAACTTTGATTATAAAATAACTATAATAAACACTTTTATCATTTACATAGTAATTCTATACGTAAATTGCTTACAAACTGATTTACAGTGATTTTAAATTGGCTTACCAGAGTAGGCCGCGCGTGTATTCGTGTAAAAAAGGGGCGCGTGTGCTGCAGTGTTAATGTGAATTTAAATCAAACGTATTCGATTCGAGTGCGTCAAAAAATCTATGAAAATTTAAGTTCTTGAAAGTATCCGCTAGGGAGACCCTGTACAATCCGTCATACATTTAATGTAATTTTTTACGCACTCGATATCGAATACGTTTGATGTAAACTCGCACTATGCCCTAAGAAGTCTCGTTCACGTTTGACGTCACAAAAACACCCTTATTGAAATATGCGCTAGTTAGAGGTATTGAACGGTAGTTATTGATAGCGAGTTTGATGGCGTATATTGAATCGTTATACACCAGACAGGTCGCTAACCCTGCGCTTGTTGATGCGTGGTTTGATTCGAGGATTTCGCGTGTCATTGACAGTTAGAATCGGACATTGACCTTTAATATGAAGGAAATAAAGAGCAATGTGTGCCTTTTAATTTAATTTGATGGTGTTCCTATTCTATTATTTATTTAGACTCTTCCTGTGGATTTCAAAAAGGCATCTAAGGGACAAATGTGCGAACTTCCGATCTCCTCAAGCCCTGGGGAGTAAAAGCCAAATCCTTCATGAGTCCTGACAAAGGAGCTAAATGATCTGATGATGAATAAGTGTCATTCTCACAGATCACAGAAACTAAAGGGAGATGTGACAAGGGGGCGGGGCCGGTGTCGCAGCAATATACCCAAAAACAGAACACATTGCTCGTAACAGCAATGATAACAGCAGCGACGTCATAATGTGAATAGTTTACATTGCTTGCGTAGTACTAAAGATTATTCGAACGTTGAGTACCGACACCGCAGTGGATAATGAGCACACATTTTGATTCGTGTGTGTGAATTTCTAATGCGACACTGAGTTTCGAACTCAGCGCATTAGTCTATATCTCTGGTAATTCTGCAACTGTAATTTTAGAAAAGCTAAAAATGCGTTTGTAAACGTTGTTTCTAATGTGTGATTTTTTTCTTCCAGAACTAGTAAATGACTCGCTATACGAGTGGAACATCAGGCTGCGTTCAGTGGACCCTGATAGTCCGCTGCACAACGACCTGCTTCTACTCAAGGAGAGAGAGGGCAAAGACTCCATCCTGCTCAATATCATGTTCAAGGAGACGTACCCGTTTGAACCGCCGTTCGTTCGCGTCGTCTACCCCATTATCTCAGGTTGGTCAAAAAGGTGTTTTATTGAAGGGAGCTAAGTTGTTTTTTTACGTCAGCTCACTTGTTACTACTCAAGGAGAGAGAGGGCAAAGACTCCATCCTGCTCAATATCATGTTCAAGGAGACGTACCCGTTTGAACTCCGTTCGTTCGCGTCGTCTACCCCATTATCTCAGGTTGGTCAAAAAGGTGTTTTGTGTAATAGGAGTAAGGCCGTTTTTACGTTATCTAAAGTTTTACAACAACTCGAGGAGAGAGAGGGCAAAGACTCCATCCTGCTCAATATCATGTTCAAGGAGACGTACCCGTTTGAACCGCCGTTCGTTCGCGTCGTCTACCCCATTATCTCAGGTTGGTCAAAAATGTGTTTTATTGACAAGGGAGTAACTGTGATTTAACGTTGGCTAACTTCTACTATTCATGCAGTGCTTTGGCTAACTTTTAGCACATTCACAAACACTTCAATTTTACTAAATAGGTAGTAACTTTGATTTCACAATAGCGCTCACACTTGTGAAATTCCTCCTGAAATTGTAAAATATTGTGAAATCTAAGCTCCAAATAATCCTTTTCTCACATTAAAAAATGGTCTTATACTAAACAGAAGCATGCAACTTATCTCACCGTGCGGCTGGCATGTGAATTCGCCTTAAGGCTGTGGTCTTCTTTATACGCCGTAGGCGTATCACAATGCTTACTATAGAATTGTACTGTTGTAGTCTCTTTCAGACATTGACGTCGGCCTATGGACGTCGATAAGAACGTTTAACTCTGACGTCGTACGCCGCGTATAGCGTTTAATAGGAAACCGTAGCCTAAGGCTAAGAAAACCTTAATAGCGTTGTTTCATTCGAAAAAGCCTTCTCCATCGATAGGCCTATCGATAGTATCGATACTATCGATAGCTCAAATCGAGGCAATACTATTGAATATGTGCAATACTATCGATACTATCGATAGTATTGTTGCTCGTGAAGAAAAAACTATCGATAGTATCGATACTATCGATAGTATTGTCGCTTTTGAATAAAAAGCTATCGATACTATCGATACTGTCGATACTGTCGATACTATCGATACTATCGATAGGCCAATCGATAGTCTTGCGATAGTTTGGCTATCGATAAACTATCGATAGACTATCGATAGTCGACTATCGATAGACTATCGATAGTCGACTATCGATCGGCAACACTAAACCTTAATTAATCATAAAAACTTGTGTTTCCCAGGAGGCTACGTGCTAGTAGGCGGCGCGATATGTATGGAACTGCTGACGAAGCAGGGCTGGTCGTCTGCGTACACCGTAGAAGCCGTCATCATGCAGATCGCGGCAACCCTGGTGAAAGGCAAGGCACGCATCCAGTTCGGCGCGACCAAGGTCGTCTCGCAGTCCCAGTATAGCCTTGCCCGCGCGCAGCAAAGCTTCAAATGTCTCGTGCAGATACATGAGAAGAATGGTCAGTATAGTTCAGTTACTTCAAATCTGATAATACGTAGACTTGGCAAAATGATTTTAAAGCTAAAAAAAGGCCCCGTGTAGCTCTTGGCAAAGTTTTTCACCTGAGGCATACGATTTGTCATTGTTTTCGTGACAGAAATCTTTTGGATGATTTTGGCACTATCATTGCAGCATTAATTGCAGCCCACAACAGATATTGTAGTTTGCACCAGGACGTTTTTACATGTGGTTACTTCGCTCCGTGGAACAATTTCGAATCTAAAATTGTTTTATTGCTGTCTAGGCCCCCTTGTTTCACAACTCTAAGTGTTAGACTTAGCAGCGATATCAACTTGTGATAGATAGGGTCCAAGCTGTAATCACCTAAATGGGCGTTACTTAATACAGGCTACATAATATCTAGGACCATTTCTTGCAGGTCCATAGATTCAAAAGTATTTGGACAAACGCAGAATATCTTGCATCACAGACACTGTATGGTTCATTATTCGTTGACTCCAGTAAAAATATTTGAATATTGTAAGATGATTTGGCATATTGATTGAATTGAAAATATTGTGTTGCAGGCTGGTTCACACCTCCGAAAGAGGACGGCTAATGCCGGGCTCGCCCGCCCTGGGCCGGGTTCCGCCGTCTATGTGTAAGCCGACTGAATGGACTATGTGGATGATATCTCGACTATGTATGTGTACTTTAATGTTAAGTGCTATTAATGTTCTGATAGTGCGGGCGGTCGCGACCTCGCGAGAGACTTCATAAGACTTATAGGAAATGTTTAAATGTGTAACGTTTTTTGTAATCATTAATTTTCTCATAAAAAAACAAAGTTATCCACGAGTAGCCTTAGACGTTACTGGAGTGTAAAGTTGGAAAATTCTTTGCATTTCTTTTTAGTTATGGAAATAAAAGAAAACCTGTGATTCTTATTTGCCGTCTTTTAATCTCCTCAATATCGTCGTGTAATATTTACAGTATCGCGCCGGGTTAGAGGCAAAATCGATTATTTAGGCCAAACAAATCTGTTGATTTTACTATCACTATAGTTCGGTCGCCGAGCACATAGAATTTCGTCCAATGACCCCAAGCTACCCATCGTTATTAGCTTATGGTCATTGGACGAAATTCTATCTGCTCGGCGACCGGACTTTAGATATGAAATCAAATGCAGAGTTGAATGGTATATTTTAAAATAAAATACAGAAAATTGATAGGTTTTCCCTCTAACCCGGCGCATGTTTATTCATTTACCGAGTACATAGTATGCTAGTAGTATAAAAATATATCTGTCACCGTTTTGAATACTTTGGTAGTCCTTGTAATATATTGCCGTGTACATTAAAGTTAATTCGATATTAAATAATTTTACGACAATCCTATAGCTTTGATTTTTGGTTCTGTCTGTTGTGATCCATTAGTATTTTAAGGTAGGCCACGTAGTCGTTACACCCTGGTTCGTTCGCAATTTTGCTGAAGTCTTTAGCATACATTATTTTTAGCCATTGCTTCAGTTTCGCGTACCTGAAAAAAGTATTAAGTTTTATACACAGTATTACTATAAAAATAAGTTCTTCGGAAATTACATTTTTATGGTTTATGGCTAAATAGAATTTATTTATTGTCCTACAATTCTTTTCAGCCAAATGACGTCCACTGCTGGACAAAGGCCTCCCCCAAGGTTTTCCACAATGAACGGTCCTGCGCTGCCCGCATCCAGGCTCTTCCCGCGACCTTTACCAGATCGTCGGTCCACCTAGTAGGAGGCCTGCCCACGCTACGTCTTCCAGCCCGTGGTCGCCACTCGAGAACTTTCCTGCCCCAACGGCCATCGTCTCTACGAGCTATGTGCCCCGCCCACTGCCACTTGATTTTAGCAATTCTGCGAGCTATGTCGGTTACTTTGGTTCTCCTGCGGATCTCCTCATTTCTGATTCGATCACGCAGGGAAACTCCGAGCATAGCCCGCTCCATCGCCCTTTGGGTGACCTTGAGCCTTCTTATGAGGCCCATAGTAAGCGACCACGTCTCAGATCCGTATACCATCACTGGCAACACGCATTGGTCAAATACTTTCGACTTAAGACACTGCGGTATTTCGGACGTGAGTATATGGCGAAGCTTCCCGAACGCTGCCCATCCGAGTTGGATTCGACGATTGACCTCTTTCTCGAAGTTGGACCTACCTAACTGGACTGTTTGTCCCAGGTATACATAATTGTCAACAACTTCGAGTGTAGAGTCTCCAACCTTCAGAGGAGTGGGTGCAACACGGACATTAGACATGATTTTTGTCTTGTCCATGTTCATTCTGAGGCCCACTTGTTGAGAGGCTCTACTGAGGCCATCGAGCATTGTGCCTAGATCCTCCAAGGACTCAGCCATGACTACGATATCGTCCGCGAATCGAAGGTGGGTGATGTACTCGCCGTTGATATTTATGCCAAATCCGTTCCAGTCCAGAAGCTTGAAGACATCTTCCAGGGCGGTGGTAAACAGTTTTGGAGATATGACGTCTCCCTGTCTTACCCCTCGCTGCAACTGGATAGGTTTCGAGTCCCGATCCTGGAGGCGGACCGACATTGTGGCGTTTTTGTACAAACCCCTCAACACTTCGATATATCGATAGTCAATTTGGCACCTTTGGAGAGACTGTAGCACTGCCCAGGTCTCGACCGAATCGAAGGCTTTTTCATAATCCACAAACGCCAGGCAAAGTGGTTGATTATACTCCTCGGTCTTCTGTATAATCTGCCTTAGCGTATGTATGTGGTCTATGGTACTAAAGCCTTTTCGGAAACCGGCTTGTTCGGGAGGCTGGAAGTCGTCGAGCCTGCGAGCGAGACGATTCGTAATGACTCTCGAAAACAGCTTGTAGACATGGCTCAGAAGTGAGATGGGTCTATAATTCTTCAACAAGGTTTTGTCACCTTTTTTGAAGAAGAGTACCACCACACTTCTGTGCCATGTCGTAGGCGTTTTTCCTTCGAGGATGACGGAATTGAACAGCTTCTGAAGAGCCCTTAGTACCGGCGTTCCGCCTGCCTTCAAAAGCTCAGCCGTGATTCCATCATCACCCGGTGCCTTGTTGTTCTTCAGCTGTTTGAGAGCCATTCTAATCTCGTACAGACTGACGTCCGGGATATCTTCGGTATAGTGTCGGGTCAGTCTAGCTCTTGGGTCTTCGGCTAGATTTGTGACAGGTGCGCGTACAGTCGTGTATAATTGTCCGTAGAACTTCTCAACCTCTTCCAATATCTCCGGCCCCGACGAAATGGCTCTGCCATCCTCTGTCTTCAGCTTGGTCAGTTGACTTTGGCCAACAGACAGATCTCTTGCGAACACTTTAGAGCCTTTGTTTCGCTCAATCGCCTCTTTAATACGGTCTGTATTAAATTGGCGTAGGTCGCGAGTCAAAGACTTGGAGATCTGTCTGTTAAGGCGCCGATACTGAGCAGCATCTTCAGAGGACTGCAAAACCAAGTTCCGTCTCTCTTCCATGAGTTGATTGGTGAGGTCAGAGATCTTTTTGGTTCCTTTTGAACGACGGGTTTTAAAGAACTTAGACCCAGTCGTTTGGACAATTTCCACGAACCTGTCATTGTATTCGTCCACATTTTCGCAGTCTCCTAGGCATTCGAAACGATTTTGCAACTCGAACTGAAAGCTTTCGGGGTTTTGGAGTTGGATGGGCGCTGGGCGGAGCGTAGACTTCATCAGTCGACATCTCTCGAGCTTGGGTCTGATATTCAATGTGCCTCTTACCATTCGGTGATCGCTTCCTGTTTTGACCGAATTGATCACAGAGACATCATTGAATATATGCTTCTTCGTCGACAAGATGAAGTCTATCTCATTTTTTGTAGCGCCATTGGGATGCAGCCATGTCCACTTTCGCTGTTTTGGCTTTCTGAAGAAGGAGTTCATCATAAAGAGGCCCTCCTTCTCCATAAAGCCAGCCAGCAGTTGGCCACGTGCGTTCCTCTCTCCATACCCAAATTGCCCCACTTTCGGCTCATTATCGCTTCGTTTACCTAGCCTCGCGTTGAAGTCCCCCATCACAACGGTAAAATGGGACCGGGAGCTATGTATGGCTCTGGAAATATCCTCATACATAGTCTCCACTTCGTCGTCGGGGTGTTCCGTGGTCGGTGCGTATACCTGTATGACCTTCAGCGAATACCGTTTGGTGATTCTGAGTATCAGGTACGCTACCCTCGCCGAAACACTCTCGATCTGGACCACGTTGTTGACAAGGGACTTGTGGACGATAAACCCGACACCACCCTGGGACTGCTGGTCGCCCTCCCGGTTATAGAGCAGGTTTCCGGATTTGAGAATTATGGTGTCCTCTCCCTCTCTTCGGACTTCACATAATCCTACGATATCCCACCGTAACCTGCTCAATTCTTCCTCGAGTTCCATTAGCTTCACGTCTGTACGCAGTGTGCGAGCGTTATAGGTTGCCAGGGCCAGAGGTCGTCGGTGTTGGTAGCTTGGCATCCCCCGGGGATTCTTCGCACCCCTTGCCCCACCGTTACCGTGACCGCTACCGTGGTCCGGGATAGTGGGGCCGCCGGGGACTAGGGGCCGTTTTTTTGTTTGTGCCACCATTTGGAGGGTTTTGCCCTAATCGCCACGCTTGGCAGGCGGGTTGGCGATCGCAGTTTTTTACTTGGTTTCGCACGCAGACGCTGCTGCCCGTCCGGTGCTACAGGAGTTTGTCGCCTCTTACGACACGCCTCCTGTGGGCGGTGGGGAAAAGTATTCTTTTACGGCCGTCCCCACACGGCACAATGTCCTACAATAAATGTATCAATATTCAAAATCTGTTTATTCCGAATGACTCTTTACCGTGAAGGCTTGAGGTGCTATCGTGGTTTTAGATAAAAAAGACAAACTTTATTGACACACACACCACACACACATAATGAGTGTGTACATAGAAAAATGCAACTAAAAAGTAATCTAATGGGTAGAAAAGTTTGCCGGTCATTTTTTAAAACCCTTTTTCTATTACAAAAGCCGATAAAACTTACTTCTTCCCATCAACCGGCACCAGCCCATCCAGCGAAGATAGCGTAGAGAATGCGCAGATGTCAGCTACTGTCATGACGTCATCGGCAAGGTAGGTAGTCTGGGAGAGATACTCTTCCGTGGTGGAGTAGGCGTTCTTGATTCCCCACACCGCTTCTTTGGGCATCTCTGACATTTGGCCCATGTATGTTGGCACCTGGAAGCAAAGTATGATGATTGTTTTTTGTGAACGTAGTTGACGTTCGTTTTTCGTCGAACCACAAAAGTAGGTATTTTTACTTGCCATATTTGGGCAATCAACAACTACAATCTGTGGGGTTATTCCCAGTTGTGAGAGACTGGGAATTGGGACATTTTTGTAAATTAACGCCCGTATTCACAAACGATGCTTGCTAGTGAAGCAGAAATCGAACGCACACGTTGAATAGAGCTCTGTGACTGGTTCGTGCGTCACCCTGTGCGTCCACGCGCACTGTGAGACCTCATAGTAATGTTTTTACATACGGGCGAGGTGACATTGACGGTAGCAACTGGGAATAAGAAATTGATGTTTGTGAAAAAACATCTTACTTTTCTAACTCGCAGATACGAGAAAACAAGAAAAATATTGAAACATCTTACCATCACAGTTCTAAGCCGTTGAAACAAAACGCCACAGTTGAAAAATAGCCTCTGATGGACAGTCGCCCGTTTTCTTCTATCTTTAGGATAGAGATATTCGTGCTCCGGCCCGCCATATTTGTCCAGCAAATAAATTACGATTGCATGGCTGAAAAATTACTAAAATAAATAATAATGGTAATATTATGTATTAAACATTTTAAATTACTTTATTAGCTCCGTAGTTTGAGTTTACGAGTATAGGAGAGTCGTTAAATCTGACTTCTGACCCCGAGGAACTATATTTTACGAGAAATCGATGTCATACCCATTCAGCAAATAATTTTACTTTTTCTAGTGACGGTAAAATAGTCATAAAGAAAAGTTTATGAACTACACTTGGGTTGGATTTCTGCTGAGGTTTCTGCACAACTGCATCTCTACCAAGCATAAATACTATTGAAGTTTGAAATACGCATCAAATAAGCTGTAAGTACCTTCATAATTAATTAAAAGTTACTTAATTTATAATGAGAAGAATAGGGTACTAACCTGTCACTCAGAGCGAAATCTCCTTCATCTATGAATGGTACAGTCCGCATAGGATTTTTCTGGAAAAACGAATATATTGCTACATAACTTTTCATAAGTTCGTTTCAGCTGAAAGACGCTCACTGCTGGACAAAGGCCTCCCCCAAGGATTTCCACTAAGACCGGTAAAGCCGCCCGCATAAAGGCACCACCCGCGACCTTCACCAGATCGTCGGTCCACCTAGTGGGAGGCCTGCCCACACTACGTAAGGTTTTGGTAAGTAACTTAATTTTGTTTATTCTAACCCAGTGTTTTTCAACCTTTTTCATGACGCGACCACCCTAGCATGAAAAACATTTTTGCGACCCCCCGACCGTTCGCTTTTTTTCATGCCTTTTACGAAGATGTTGTAGGGACCGAATTCTTCAATCTGTACAACATTTATGCAATTGCATAATTAGACTTCGGATAAATCTAGCTTTAAAACTTTACTGTTTTTTTACTGAGGTAGTTTTCCTCGCGACCCCCCTATAGAGGCTTCGCGACCCACAGGTTGAAAAACACAGTTCTAACCAATCTGCCAAAAAGGTTATTCCAATTTTATCGCCTGGGTGATAATATAGGGTGTTGCAAATATATTTCTGTGGAGTCAGTAGGTTCGATTTTTAACTGGATGGTATTGATTGTTTATAAAAATCTTACCTTTCTCAACTCCGGCGTATCTTGCTCTCTCAAGATTGGGTTGAGGTCCCTTTGCTCTATATCTAGTCCCAAGATATGAACGAGCATCTTCACAGCTCTGGCTGGAGGGCTCTGATCAGTCTTGTACAATATGGTCTTCATTGTGAGTTGTGTCTGTTCTTTATACTGAAGAAGAAGAAGAAAATAGTTTTTTTTGTCTTTGGTATTCGCGGTTTTTTGTTGAATTTAGGCTAAAAAGTTCTGAGCTATAAGGGCGTTTGGTTGCAGTCTGTTTAAATCGTTTATTTGGTTCACAAAAGCACAGTTTATTAGAATAATTAAGCTAGATTCTACAGCTAAAGCCCGATTACGCTAGTTTTGTACAGATTAACTTCGAATCTGACGAGTAAGTTCTAATATAACAGCAAATCCCAGGATAACGAGTTTCCACACTTTTTAAATCAACTCTTAGTGAATTTAAACACTTTTCAACTACATACCTACCTACTAAGTTGGTTGCGTGTTGCGTGATGGCACCGTGACTCTAGGAGTCCCGGGATCGATTCCTATTAGGTCAATCTGTAATGCGAATATCAAATTGTTGCGCGTCTGGGCGTTCTAAGACAATATTCTGTTAAAAACCTACCTATTATAATCTGAAATAATGATGAACTTAAATAAAACCTATCTCTGACTTTCTTTTTCGTAAACACAGGAACCTTAGATAAAAAACAAACACATAACCTCAAATAAACAGTAACTCTCACCTTGAATTCCTATGTGGTTTCAATGAATTGTAACAAACTGGCTCATGCAGGTGAATAAACTGTAATTTTTAACAAGTGTACGTAAATAGAATTAATTTACGAAAGATTTCACTGTTATTATTCTACTAGCTAGATTGTAGAGTACTTTGACCTAAGATAATTAACGCTATGCGAAGATAAAGATTTATCTTGCGCTTGTTGTTCCACGTACCGGTTTAGTTCGTAACTCTTACCACAGATGGCGGTTTTTCTGGAGATGTAAAATAATACTCGTAGAACCATAAAATGCCAAAGTGGTACCTAACTAAAACTAGTTCGATCTCCACTGACCGAAAAGGCATTAAAACTACAATTAAATAGCTAGGTGTAGTTGTAGGTCCTTCAGTGGCGGATTTACAAATTTGCCGCTAGTAGGCCATTCAATTTTTGCCGCCCCTACCTACTGACTTTTGAAATTCAATACGTTAGTTTAAGGCTTGGTATTTCTTCTAAAGTAGGTATTTCGCGCTGTCAAAATCTGCGCGCGCAATTCTTCGCCGAAAACAGCGCGTCAAAGAGCTCCCGCCACAATTTCCAGCTACACAGTATAGAAATACGCAGTTGGTTAGGTTAGGTTGACTTCCTTCCCTTCAAGCGTCACACTCACAACACTTTCTAATACAAATCATATCCAAGTGATACAAATTAAAACACCTTTCAGACTTTTTGGGAATATTATTCTAGAATCGAATAAATATAAAATATAACTGCAGAAGTAAACACGGTTCAAAGTGGCCGTGGCGTCGCCCGACCTTCTGGAAGTGCTGCGCCGGCTTAAAGAATTTCAAGATTACGTCACCCGACCTATCGGTAGGCCCTTGGGAGCTTGAGCGATTGGATTTTTTTTTATGATAAGTTACTCTTAGTAGCGATTATTTAGAGCTTGGATAATAAATTTAATTATAGTTGTTGCAATTCACGAAGCTTTGCATGTGGTTAATAACATTAATCAGTATAGGTACGCATCAATTTTGTTCAGTCTCTTTGTTTATTAATAAATAAAAATATCATACTAAAATTGCAGAAACATATTTGTTTGTTTTGGTCTGGGTGTTTTCTTTCTATAATATGTATGACGTATGTACGGGGTTCTGTACCTATCGAAAATTGCTATGAGCATCACACGCGGTTACCTGCGTACCTCTGTGCACTCATGGGAGTTTAAGCAGAGGTCCCTAGAGTTTGACTTTGAGCTTTGTTTATAGTCATTACGAAGCAGACTGATGGGAAACTGCACTGTCTTGAATTCGAAAGGGTAATTTGACGGTGTTTGGGGAATTCTAGGAATAAATACAGAGTCTCCTCATTGAGATTGAGACATTTCAATTTGAGATTTCACTTGATATTGAACACAATCTGAAATGGAGTTTTCAAACACTTGTATAAATAAAAAGTAATTAAATCAAAGGCACTAAGTAGTATTGATATCAACTTCGAAGAAAATGACTGCCAAAATTACTTTCTACCCGTTCCACACGTCTTTCATGAATTATATTAAGGTATTGTTAAACTAAATTTCAAGTAGATTGAACCAAGGAATCACTTTGTCCCATACAAACTTTGCCCCCTTTTTTCACCCCCTTCATTTCATGACCCCATTTCGGAAAATCTTTTCTTATGAGATGTCTACGTCATAAAAAGAACACACCTTCCAACTTTCAGGTCTCTACGATATCCGTCAGTCATTTAGGACAAAGCATTTTTATTAGTTGTTCAAAACTCTATCGTTCCAGGTATATCATTGACAGGAGGGCGCTACTATCTTAATGGGTTATTCATTAGTCCACTTGACATTTCAGAATCGTTTGACTTTAGATACCTAAGCGATTTGATATTCGGAGTCTTTTAATGAAATCAAGTTCTGAAATAACTTGAGGTGTTGTACCCAATCAAGCTTTTCATTGCAGGACAGTTAAATAGTTTTATTATTAGTTTCTTCTCTAAGTCTTAATTTGTCAGAGTAGGTAAAGGCTCCATGAGAGCAAAATTTAGCCATATAATAGTTTTTAATTTTTTTCTTGAAATATTTGACGCCTTGTAATCTCTCGTTAATATAGGTCCACACAAATAAAGAATGTTTGACTTCGACTTTAATAATTATGCTCTTACATAATTATAAATAAACTAGCTTTCCGCCCGCCGCTTCGCCCGCGTGGAATTTTTTGGTTTTTATATAACCTATTATTACACTCAGATATAATGTGGCTTTCTATTAGTGAAAGATTTTTTAAAATCAGTTCAGTAGATCCCGAGATTACCCCTTACAATTTAACAAATATACAAACACACAAACTTTACCTCTTTATAATATTAGATTATAGATAGGTAATTTGAAACCCTATTTTGTTTTATTCTTTTTTTTATTTTAAATATTTCACGATCCAAACTAATATTTACTGTAAGTAAATGCTAAATAGTAAATATTAGTTTGGATTGTGAAATATCCTACTAATATTAATAATATTAGTAGCCTTTATAATATAAAGGCGAAAGTTTGGATGTCATGATGTCTGGATGTCTGGATGTTTGTTACTCTTTCACGCAAAAACTACTGAACGGATTTTGTTGAAACTTTACAGTATTAGAATTATGACGATATGTGGCAAATAAATTTCAATAAATAAATAAGACGTGTCTAAAAGCGCCATCTATCGGCATTGGTTAAAATCTACAGCACTGGACAAACTACGGTATGACGTTCGTAAATATTCATTCGGGGGAAACCGTGAAACGCCATCTATCAACATGGGTAAAATGAGGTAAAACATCATATCTAACGGGGGTAAAACGAGGTCCACGCGAACGAAGTCGCGGGCGGCCGCTAGTTTATAATAGGTAGCTTTCCCTCCGCAACCTTATTGGTATTCCATGTATGTGTCTTTTAACTGAGTTCTGTTAAACATTTCATGTAAAATTTGTTCAATTATAACTCTATTTACATCTGCATCTGTAAGCAAGGATTCATGTTCTCCAGCCCAGATGCCGAGTAAACAGAATCGTCTTTCAGTGACGTGCAGCTGCCCCTATATTTGACCCACTGACCTAATTTTTTATTATTTATTTGTGTCAGTGTGCTCTTCTAAAGAGTGAAGACGATTGTATGTAGGTACTATTAAAATGTAATTTTAACTCATTGGTTTTGTCTCATATTTGAGGAATATATCATGAGTAGAGTCTTAGTTTAAAAGGATGCCAACGATTTAAATTTCAATAGGTAGACAAAATTCAGAATTCTTAATTATCAAAAATTTTAGCTTTCTCCAGTAACACTGGTATTATTATACTGTGACTCATCAAAGTCATCATTGTCAAAAATATTGACAAATCGAGAACTGTCACGACCAAAAAACTGGCACGCGTCCGTCCTCCGTAAGCGCCACCGCGCGACTGATTGAGATTGTCCAAGCCGTCATGGGCGATTTTTTCCACATTTTTTAACATAGTAACTAAATAAGACGCAATATAAAAATTTCATCCGTTAAAAGCCCTCAAGTTATTTCTGAACTTTAGTTTAGTAAAAGATTCAGAATCTCAAATCGCTTATTTTAAAAATAAAACCATAATTAGAAAACGAATAGAGGTAACTTTGGGAATTTATTCTATCGAGTCAACTTCATCAAATCGTGTTTCCATCCGTTAATAGCCCTAGAAAATATCCTCAACTATGCCCAAAAAAAATCTTAGCCTTTTATTTTACTGTTTAGTACCTCAAAAATGAAAAATGAAAACCTCATTTTCGCCATTTTCTCTGTTACCCGGCCTTAATCCCGTTATTAGTATGATTGTGAACTTAATGATATTTCTGTCAGTTACTAGATTATTATTGCAACCCGCTATGTAGATGAAGATTTTAATGTTGACCTAAAAACAGCAGTATGTAGGTACTAATCCTAAGGTGGGCAAAGGCATGACTTAAAAATACCTACACTATATGAACACAGACAAAATAATGTGTGGTCAGTAAACATTGTTTTTGGTAAATATTTTTATTGGACTTAACAGTTTAAAAACAATACAAACAATTTCTATTAAAATATAACAATATGTTAACAATTCAGTTAATGGTGACAGACAATGAGATCAAATAAGTTTTACATTATTTTCTTGCGAGATTTTTAATTTGCAAAATCATTAATTATATCGACGTATGAAATCTTTTTCATAAGTTCTGACTCTATGCACATAAGAGATAAAGCATTAATAGGCCAGAAGAATTTTAAATCGTAAATAATTCCTACAAAAGACTTTATTGCTTTAATGGCTTCATTGGTTGCCCTAATGGGCTACGTCGAAGTCGAAAACCTAGGAGAGTCTTAATAGACTCTCCTAGGTTTTCGACTTCGACGTAGTTGTGCTTAAGTGGTGGGGCCCCCGAAAGGGGCGCTTTTTAGGTTTTCCGGTTATACCGCGTAAAGGACTTACCCTATCGAAAAGTGGTCTTCCTGAATGACGGTTGAAGGGCATTTAATCTTGCATTAAATAAGATGAAATTCGTATGTTTTGGACAAACCGTTCTCGTGCAAATGTTCGGCAAAGTAGAAAATATGTGTATAATTAATGACCCTCTCCACGTCCAATGGCTCGTTACCCGTAGGCTCCCAAGCCTTGTAAAGGGTCGCCTTAACCAGCGTATCCCTGTCAAGGCTCACGAGTTGGATTCGCTTATCCTTGTTCGTCCCAGCCGTTCCTTAACTGCGGTTGCTGCACCTCTTCCTCTTGCTGCACCTGGTTGAGGCGCTCCTTTTCAAGACTTGGCAGCCTGCGGGTAACGAGCCATTGGACGTGGAGAGGGTCATTAATTATACACATATTTTCTACTTTGCCGAACATTTGCACGAGAACGGTTTGTTCAAAACATATGAATTTGGTCTTATTTAATGCAGGATTAAATGCCCTTCAACCGTCAGGAAGACCACTTTTCGATAGGGTAAGTCCTTTACGCGGTATAACCGGAAAACCGAAAAAGCGCACCTTTCTGGGGCCCCCACCACTTAAGCACAACTCCGTCGAAGTCGAAAACCTAGGAGAGTCTTTATGGGCAACTAATGAAGCCATTAAAGCACTAAAATCTTTAGTAGGAATAATTTCCCATTTAATTCATTTTTGTGTTTAATTCTACTGGCTAATAAGCTTTTCTTGACTTAAAGTAGATCGTATATAGTTTTTAACCCGTTTTAAGCAAGAAAAGCTTCTCACCTGAACAATTTGTCACCGGTGTGCACAGAGCCATGCGAAGTGCTATATCCAGTATAATTAGCTAAGAACTACTTAAAGGTAAACAGAAAGAAGACCAAGGCTTGGTAATACAGGGTGGCCCAGACGAAAATTAACTTTTGAAAATTCAAGGAAACGAAAACTGTACCTACATTTTTATAGAACTTTAACTATTGCAATTTAAAGAAAATTTAATGCAATTTATTTTTAAATTTACCTTTATTAAATTACATCGCCCAGGAGATTTCCTTGACGCTTACAACATTCGATCAACATACATCAAAATCTTGGAATGCGTTCGTCAGAATAGGGATGTTTCTTGGATCAAAAAGCAAGAGTTTTAATTAGTCCGTCAGTTAACTTATCAAAAAATACTCTACACGTATTTTTCACTTTTTCAAACTAATGAAAATTTAAAGAGATAAAGCGCGCCAAAGTTCATAAGAAGAGGCCCGTGACGTCAATGCGTGCATAAGAGTGCCGCACGTTGTGACGTCGTGCGGAACTTCAACGCACCATAACTATGTAATTATTTGTTAGATTGACAAATAAAAATATATGTGTCCAATGTGGGAACATGTCTCTTACCATCTAAATGCTCTCAGTTGAAGATTGACACGTAGCCCCATCTTGATGAAACCAAGTGCTCCGGTCATAACCTTGCAAATCTTTCAGCTTTGAAATCAAAAAGCTTTTCAGCCTACCAGTATAGCGCTCTCAAAAATTAATCATCCTTTCAATGCAACAAACCAATTAACACGTTGAGTGCGAAACCAGGTCTATAGACCTTGTGTACGTCTCGCTTACCGTGCGGCTAAGAAAATTATAGTCTTCCTTGTCGTGCGAAAGGCATAACTTCAATTGGGTCCGGTGTAGGAAAGTGATGAATATATATCTATGATGTATTCTTAAAATAGAATCCAATGATGTACCTACCTTAATACCAGGTTTTTAGACCTGGTACCGCACGGAAGTAATAAAGTAATAAACCTTGTACCCTGCGCACCTGGTACCGCACCCCACGCTAGCTTCGTGCAGCCAGTGTTGCCTCGCATTCGTAAGAAACGCACATGTCGACATGGCGTCAAGAGAAACAAACAAAATCAAAATGCAAATTGATTATAATTTAATTTGCTACACGATTTATTGCTAATTTAAATAATGTTTTTCGTGACAAACATTTGAAGTTGTAACTAAATGTTATTAAATAATATGTTTTCTTTAAATATAGCTTATTTAAGTATTTATGCACGTATGTCTTATTTGTAAAATATTTAGACTAAATTATTAAAACATCTTTGTTTGTTACTTTTTTAAATTTTTATTAAAACTTAATTTAAACTATCGATATTTGTATTTCACATCCCTAGAATACCCACCAGACTTCCCTACTTCAGTGCGGCACAGGGTGCATACGCCTTGTATTTAGAATATAGCTATAATTTTTATACTAAACAAGTTATTCACGAACGCCTTCAGGTGTATGTCAATAAATGCATTATTATTAATATTCAAAGAAAAAAAACACAATATCTATTAACATGAAGCCAAAAATAAAATTAATATATCTTAAATATTACAAGGTCTTTAAGCCTTGTGCCGCCACAATGTAAGTTTTAATACCAGGTTTACTGACCTTGTACCGAAGGAATGGAAAGTATTAGAAAGTTACTGTCGCAGCAAAGGTGTTAAGCAGTGGTGAAATCTCACTTCCTCTAAGAGGCGCTAATCTCATTCCAGCAGACTTCTTTTTGTGGGGTTACCTTATGAGCAGAGTATACTCTAATAATCCAACAACTCTGCAGCATTCATCTATCCTGAATCCATTTTGAGGTAACTCTAAATCAGCGGTTCTCAGCGGTGTTCACGCGGCGCCTATAAACAGTGCAAAGGCGCGGCGACGGCGCGGCGGCGGCGCGGTAGCGGCGTCGTGTGCAGGAGCACTTACGAAAGTTTTCCAAAATGTTGATGTATGTTGACCGAATGTTGTAAACGTCAAGGGAATCACATGTACGATAAAATTTATAAAAGATAGTAAATTTTAAAATAAATTGCACTAAATTTCCTTTAAATTGCAATGGCTTAAGTTCTACAAAAATGTACAGTTTTCGTTTCCTTGAATTTTCAAAAGTGAATTTTCTTCTGGGCTACCCTGTAAAACAATATACACGAAGTTGTGGAGAGATGGTGCTCGTGCTAGGCTCCGAAGATCCTGTGTTACTTAAGAATTTTTTATTTTATTTTTATTGAAACGCTATTGGAATATTTTAAAATTCATGATCACATAAGTACCTAAGTATATGTATATTACAGTGCGTTTATTAATCGTTTATTTATATATGGATTGTGTAGGTATACGTATAATTATACAGGGTGACTGGAACTGAACCCGCCATAACTAATACGCGTATAGAGGAGGTCATTTGCTAATTATTGAACCTTACTTTCTATGGCTAAAGTTTTATAGTTTAGGAGATATGTCAATTTTTATACTTATTTCCGATTTTTCCGATTTTTATTTAGACCTAAAAACTGCTTCAATTTTTTTTCTCACGTGATTTCAACAGTTTTTTTTATTTGATATTAATATCGAATATGTCTTTATTCAAATAAAATAAATTTCTGATCCAGATAATGATTGAATAGCTAGTTACGAGCCGTTAAAGTCTAACAAAAGTACAAACCACGATAAAAAATTCTACTTCGAATTCGATTGAAACAAAAATTCATGGTGATAATGGATTGCCAATAATCTTAAAAATATCTCTAGCTTCTCTTCTTTCCAATGATATATCACACGTTGTAATTAGATATTGAAATTTGTCAAAAAATCAAAGTTTATGGAAGAAAATGGAGTAATAATACAAAAATTATCCATACAAAGTTGATTTTGAATTTTTTTAAACTCTTTTCTTCATAATGTGATTATTATTTCAAATTCATTTTTCAAAAAACACACAAAAATAGTTATGAAAAGGAGTATAGCAGAAAATATGAGATGTTTGAAGAAACTTTGTATGGATAATTTTCGTATTATTACTCCATTTTCTTCCATAAACTTTGAATTTTTAATAAATTTCAATATCTAATTACTACGTGTGATATATCATTGGAAAGAAGAGAAGCTAGAGATATTTTTAAGATCATTGACAATCCATTATCACCATTAGTTTTTTTTTAAATCGAATTCGAACTTGAATTTTTTATGGTGGTTTGTACTTTTGTTGAACTTTTACGGCTCGTAACTAGTTATTGAATCATTATCTAGATCTGAAATTTATTTTATTTGACTAAAGGTTTATTCGATAATAGTATGAAATAAAAAAATCGGTTAAAATCATGCGAGAAAAAAAAAGCAGTCTTTATATCAAATTTCGGAAAAATCTGAAAAAAGTATAAAAATTGACATATCTTCTAAACTATAAGACTTTAGTCATAGAAAGTAAGGTTCAATAATTAGCAAATGACCTCCTCTATACGCGTATTAGCTATGGCGGGTTCAGTTCCAGTCACCCTGTATATTTTTTTCCTGTAAAAAAAAAATTTGCTAAATTTGCCGCCCCTCTAAATCTGCCGCCCTAGGCACTGGCCTACTTGGCCTATTGGTAAATCCGCCACTGAGGTCCTTATCATCATGCCATTTTGCATTATGGACATCACTTAATGATTGAAGTGAGGTTGTCTGTCTGTCTGTAACATTTATACTCGTAATTCTAATTTTTTATATCAGATTATTCTTTTCTGGATAAAGTTAAGTATTCTTGATTATTCATAAATTAAAATAAATACACTGGCACGCTCATTTACTAATTCTTTAGAAACTCAACCTTTTCTTACGGCAAAAGTGTTTTAACCAGAAACGTGCTATTAACTTCAGTTAGGGGCTTAAGGCAATTACCTTTTTCGACATAATTGGGCAATTAATTTAAAAAATATTCTTATTTAATCTTGTTTAATTAGTTTTGTTTACACATCAACCAATAAAGTAGGTAGTCATTTTACGTAAACAATACCAAGGTTACATCATAAACGATACCTACCTATTTCACTTATCATAAGAGGTATTTTGACCCGACCTGGCCTGGGTAAGAGATAGGGTAAATATAAATTTAATGTAATAGGTACAACATTGATATCTGCCAGTATCTGCTACGTCATTTATTACAAGCGCTTGGACAAATGACGAAACCTTATAATTTGGGGTCTTTGTATCACGTTTGGGGCTTAACCTTCTGTATCAAAGTTGACCTTTGATGTTACAAATCTGTTTTTGTTTGTCTTTACGTAGGCAATAATGTTAAAATAATTCGAGATAAACTCATTTAGAGTAAGTTTGGTTTGGCAAAATAATATTCATGACTACTTACAAGTAAAAGTAAGATTGACCTTTGCAATTAGATAGAGATAATATTAATTTGATCTTATTCTGTCGTGTGGTAATATTTTTTCTAGAAATATTCGAGTGCCTACGTCTAAGTAGTATTGTTACTTTGATTCGATAAAGTTGCGTAACTTGACGTCAAAAGGAATTAAATGACTCAATTACTAAGATTAATGACGAAGTAGTGGATCGTAGGTAGTAGACAAATCGATGAATAAGGCTGCGTTATTTTTATACAGTTTTTTTATTCGGTCAGATATCCATTATGGCAATAATATCGACATACATTTTCTTATAATTTTCATGCTCTTTCATGTTACCCTCATTGATTACAGTATTTACAGTGCATTGTTTCATGTACAGCTTCTTATGTACCCCTTTAATCCATCTTCGGTCAAGATCACAAGTTTTCTTAAAACCTCTTAGTAAAATTTCAGCAAATCTTAATACGGCACATTAGTAAATAAGTATGACACTGATTCGGCGTAATGCGTGCGTCTGATCGCTTCAGCCAACATCACTGAAATATCAATGGTCTGCAATTTCGGACACAACTTCATGTGTTTCTCCTGAGGTATCGTATTCGTCACCACAATAGCCTCCAAACATGAACTGTTGATCTTGTCAATGGCATTTCCAGCGAATATTCCGTGACTCAATATCGCGTATATTTTGCTAGCTCCAGCTTCACGCAATTTCTCCGCTCCTTTGACTATTGTGTCGCACGTGTCAGCTAAGTCATCTACCATGATAGCTATTCTGTTCTTGACATCTCCGACTAGCACTGTTGAGTCGCCTTCGTTCGCTCTTTGTCTCTCTTTGTGGATGATAGCAAAGTCGATCTCTAGTCTGTCAGCTATAGCAGTCATCCTCTTAGCACCACCAGCGTCTGGTGATACCATCACACTGGTTTTCCACTCCGGTATATTCTCCATGATCCACTTCGTGATAGCTGGTTCTGCGTATAGGTTGTCGACTGGGATGTTGAAGAATCCTTGGATTTGGGACGCGTGGAGGTCGATGGTGATGACGTGGTCAGCTCCAGCCACTGATACAAGATTGGCGAGTAGTTTAGCTGTGATAGGTGCTCTTGCCTTTTCTTTCTTGTCCTGTCTGGAGTAAGGGAAGCATGGGATAACAGCTGTGACGCGGGACGCTGATGCAATCTTGCAAGCGTTGATCATGATAAACATCTCCATTAGGTTATCGTTGATATCCCCACACCCACTTTGGACGATGTAGACGTCTTCTCCTCTGACTGATTCCCCAATTTCCACATTGGTTTCTTTATTGCTGAAGTACTTTGTTGTCGCTTTCCCGAGGGGTATTCCCAGTTTTGCGACGATCCTTTTGGCGATCTCTGGGTGAGAGGTGCCGGTGAAAATTTTGATGTTGGGCATCCTTGGGCTTGGGTTGATGAAACTTTTTCTTTGTTTTTCTTCTCTTGGGTTCTCCTGGCTATCTTCAGGTTTCATTAAGAGTTCTTAAAAGCGGTATCTTCTCAGTCCAGTTGCCGGACACAGAATGATCTTGTTTGCATTTAAAACTGATTTATCAATCTGGGGTCAAGATATCAGGTCTCCGGTAATCAGAGTCCCCCGCAATGGAAGTGTACATACAGTTCGTTATCTGTCCAGTAAACACAAACAACGGTTCATATTGTTTTGCGTAAGTCTGTGATAATATTCGTAATAGTTACAACACTTTCATTATGTTTATGTAACTGTTCAATAATAAAACACGGTAACGATGCAATCAATACTTTGAAAAAGCTTTAATTTAATTTGTAATTGGTATCCATAGTAACCATTCTGGTTTTCTTTGGGGTCGGCGAAATTACTTTTAATTGTGTGCCTGGCGTACCTATAGGCTTACAAATAGGTACCTACCAGCTGGGGTTGCGGTAATGCGGTATTTATTACCGTTAGGGACATATTGGAGAAAGTGTGAGAATTACCTAAATATTCTCGAATTCTCCTTGTACCTATTCTCATATATGTATAGTAGGTAATAGTACTTGTGTAGTAACTCGTCAATAAAATATCTAAGTTAGATTTGACAGTTCATAGATAGTTAGTTACTTCTAGTTTTTCCCTTGTTATTTTTGTAACATTGTACCTTGGAATAGTAGCTAGTGGGAGTTGTAATAAAAACTAATTAAAATAATATTATTAAATTTAATCATTACGTACGCCCTAACTAACAAGGTATTGTTTACCTAGCGGCGGTCCCAAACAATAGAACAAAACACAAAGCTTTACAGTTAAATTAGTTAGCAAAATTTGCTTTTAAGGTGTAGGCACTACGAGCGAGCATTGCACTCGTACACGGTCCAATAGTTGCTATTAATTAATTCCATCGAAATAAATTATATAATTATTATATTCACTGAAAATATCGTGAGCAATAACGCCGTTTTTCAAGTCACACAAGTCAATATTTGTTGTGGATTTTCTGTAATTATCGTAGTTATTCTGGTTGTCGTCCAGGCCGTATATTTTGATTTCTGTAACCATATTTGCCCAAACCGCTTCTGGACCGCAGAATACGTCGAAATCATCACCTTCACTTGTTATTTCTAGTTCTGTATGATTAACCTCAAAGTTTACTGTCATATTTGACGACATGTAAAGGCTGCCCAAGGCATGAAAGACCTCTATTTCTATAAGACCGTTGGTGACAACGCTTATTCTCTCCAATGCAATTGTGAGAGAGAAGGGAGAGTTTTTGCGAGTTAGTTCTGCTGTTTCTTTTGTATCCTGAAAAGCAAAATAAAACTGTTAAATAGAAGTTTGATAAAAATCTTAGATTTTATAATAATAATAACTCTTTATTGCACACCACAACAAGAACAAGAAAAATAAAAGAAACACACGGACGAGTTGGTACAATAGATTTGTATTTCAGGATCATCTTCTATGATCTGAGGGTATGACCTAATATTTTTTATGTGTTAAAATTTTAATCGAAAACAATCGAATTAAGAACCTCCTCCTTTTGTTGAAGTCGCTTAATGAGCTCACAATTTAATTAATGGGTATCTTTTTGACTGACGTCTACTTCACAGGCATCTCTTTGAATGATTACTTGATTAATATTATAATTCATTAATTATAATATTTATCTATCAGGTAGGTACTTAAATAGTTCTAGTAACCTACATAAAGTTATATCTTAAGTGAGTCATTCTTATTTATTTTTCCGTTAGTCGAAAGTTTCCAAGTTTGACATGGCTGTAATTACCTAAGCAAATATTTAGCATAATCTATTGTTTAAGTAAACAGATATTATAGGTGTTGTACTCAGTAAATTAGTATAGAAATCATATTAGCCAAATCAAATAATATGTAGTTCGATTTTATAATTCGCTTATAATGTTAAAACTTTTGGAAAAGGCCAACTACGGTGCGTAGGTAATCTATACTAATATTATAAATGCGAAAGTAACTCTGTCTGTCTGTCCGTCTGTCTGTCTGTCTGTCTGTCTGTCTGTCTGTATTGCTTTCACGCCTGAACCGATTTTGATGAAATTGGGCTTGGAGATAGTTATAGGTTTAAGCTTGTAAGCGCTTTGGACCTGCTCTGTAAGCTTACAAGTGTTTTGCATTAATAAATAAATAATAAATAAATAAATAGTCCCGGGAAAGGTCCCGGGACTATTTATTTATTTATTATTTTTATTACATATTTATATTACATAGGATAGTTTTTATACCGGTTTTTGAAACTGGGACGCGCGCGTTTAGGTTTTTCTGTGACTGACAAAATTCCACGAGGGCGAAGCCGCTGGCGGAAAGCCAGTACCTTATAAAATAAGTCAACTTTTTGATCTCATCAATAGCCGTCATTATTATTCCAAAGCAGTAGATCATTTAAATTGGACACCAGAGAGCTTTTTAGAGGCCGATTGCAAAAAAAACTTTATTATAAAAATATTCAAAAGTGATGTGACCAGAAATTATTTTGTTTTTAAGTGATTTTGAAGAATTTTAGTAAACTTTAGTTACTTTGTTTTAAAGTGATTTGAAGAATTTTACTGTTTATAATTATTATAATTTATCTGTCAACTTTTAAGCTAGATAATCTAAAAATAAACCTACATTTTATAACGCGCATTCTTTAGGGCCTTATAAAAGGCAGGGCAAAATGTTGAAAGAATGGAATTTACAGGAATTTAGGACCCAAAGTACGTCCTCAAGTATGTGCCTACATTTTACATAGTTTTATTGAATCTAGAAAATAACATAGATCCTAGACCTTCATTTTTGTTAATACATTTTTCCTAAACAGATTTTTATTTGGAATATTTGTTAATTTTAAAGAGTTCAGTACTTACTCTTTGAGTTACTACTATGCTGCGACTGCAAATCAACGTAATGAAGTCAGATTCCGTGGTCATCAAGGTATGAGAGTCATTCTCTTCAGCTTCTATCTTCAAGCCACCAGAAAACTCGAACCATGTTCCTGGTGGAATCCTAATGTGGACGTGTGTCTGACTTGGCTGAAGATTTGGCACTATCATCAGGTGATCACCCACACAGAATTGCGTGTTCAAGTCGTCCAAATCTGAGTGAGGAAACTGATAGAACATAGGTCTCAACACAGGCCCTTGCTGTAGCACCGTGTACAAGTAAGGCAACAGACTCAAACGCTCATTCAAAGCCCGCATCATTATGTTCTGGCGCGTTCTATCAAAAGCGATAGGGTCTCGTGGGGTATTCTTGGCGTGGATTTTGATCATTGGGAAGTAAGTCGCGGCTAAATACCATTTCACGCAGAGATGCTCCTGGTTGTCTTTGTCAAAGTGTTCTGTGTCACCGCAAATAGGTGTAGTCCAGTGCCATTGACCAGATATCCCTCCTAATGCTGCCTCTACCAGCTCTCTACGAAGACTTGTCCAAGAAGATGCGACATTCTGTCGGTTTGTAGCAGCGTTTGCCTTCATCCATACACTAGTCGAGTAAATTGGAGTGTCAATAAATTTCTTTTCAATGGCGCTCACGAATTTGCTGCCATATTCGTTATGGTCGTAAAAGTATTCTTCTCCTTGTGGCCATCTTGCGTTCCATTGTGGAATGTTATTGAAGGCTATTTTGAAATTCTGTAAAAGAAATAAATAATGTGGAGTTTTTCTATTATGACTGAAATATTAGGTTTTTGCTTGAAAGATACTTTTATAATTCGATTCTCTTTTGTTGTTTCGTCAAATCGTCTTACATAATACATAATACTTAATTTCTTCAAATAATAGGGTTTCTTTTTAAAGTACCTAATAGGCATTCGGAGATATCTGTATATTTGCTATAGGCTTTACTGTAAGAGGATGCCTGAACAAATAGATTCAGATTTACGATTGTGACTTAACTTAGTTTGACTAATTTTGTCTGTTGTATCTTGTCGTAGTTACAAGAACTTTAAAAGGCTGAGTTGCACCACCTAACTTTACCGTAACTATGACGTTAACCGATGTTTTTTGTATGGAGTTTCACAGATTTTTGACGTTTGTCAAAGTTAAAGTAAGATGGTGCAACCCAGCCTAAGCACTACGCATTTAAGGTTTAATCTGAGCAATATGTCTCGTTATTAGGGTTCCACGGACCGAATAGAGAATGATAATATAAAGATAGATTCACAAACAAACAAACTAACCCATTAGCAATTACTTAGTGAATAGACATTGTGTATCCAAGAACGGGGATCATGACATTGAAAAATGTAATAGCCATTGGAAATAATGTATTGGGTAATAATGTGATTGTGGTTGATCTTTCGATCTAAAATCAACTTTAACGTCACAACAGCCTAAATATTTTAACACACGAACTCATAAATATTAGGATGATAATACTGTTAAATAATTTGACTTTTTATAATTTACTTACTTCATTAAAATAAGGCAAAAGCTGTTCAGTTTCGTTATGCAACTTCAATGACTGGTCCAGCGGCCAGCTATCCACCAAAAAGGTTCCGTCCAAGGTTTCGTTATACGCCCACAGCCTATCCAATAAATCCTCAGACGCATTTCCATAATCTGGGTACGCAACGTTGTAGTCATTTACAAGACCCAAGTACAACCCAGACGAAGGCGACTGTAGCATATACTCTTCGAATTCACAAACGATGTTGAAACAGGCCGATCGAACATCTGTCGTATTAGACCCAACATCGTCCGTTTTGTTTTCTATTTCTTCTTTGATGTAACGGATCTGGAAAAGGCAGGCCAAAAAGAGTAAGATTTCATATTTAAGTTAATATAAGTTGCTAAAAATGTTGCCCAAAACCTGTAATTGACGTATATTTTCTCTTTGAAGCCATGAAATAGTTATTTTGAGTGTGAATTTGTCATGTCAGTGAATTGTAAGAACTCTAAGAAAAATAAAATTTCAAGGCCCAAAAGTGTTAAAAGGACAGATAAACTTTTTCTGAGAAACAGCTGAAAAAGAGAAAACTAACAAAAAAGAAATAACGGTTACAATAACAAATATTTTTTTCACGAAGATGAAAGTTATGAAATGGCCAAACTTATCTTCCAAACAAATGATAAATGAGCAAGTATTTTATAAAGATTGTTATTATACTTTTGGACGTTGACACTTACCTATTCACTTTTATAAGTACCTAAGTATCTTTTGAGAGGCTGTTTGAATGTTATTAATTTGATAGAGCAAGTTGCCTAAATTCATTCAAGTTTGAATCTAGACTATTCATTGGGGTGTTTAACCTTACTTGATTAACTTTAAAATACCTACCTACTTTTCTAAGTAATCTCGATCAGTAGGTTTTCGTTGTGACTTCAATCATTAAATACTGCATTTATTTAGTTCAATTCAAACTATCGATATTTTGCAAAACTGTGATTCTTAGCAGTTTTCTGTTTCCTCATAATAATATTAATAAGTTATTTCTTTTTTCTTCTGCTCATAAGGTAGTCAATTATTTTTCGTAGACGTGACATTATTGTGTGTTTTTGGAGCATATTATTGCTAATCAAATATGCAGGCACATCCGTTACGTGTCATATTTGATTCCAACGCTACTTATTTGTTTTGTTACGAACAGACCAAACCATTGCTGATGTAAAGACGGCAGCACATCTAGCTAAGCAATGTAGCTCTTAATTCAATTATTGTAGGTGCGATTTTGCAACATAAATCTATATTCTGATCTGACTTTTGTACCTATCTGTGTCAATGCAATCAAAATGACCTATTGATGGGTGAACCTAAGATACAAACAGTTAACCATTTACAATGGAATAAAATAACTGTTTGCCCGATC
This sequence comes from Ostrinia nubilalis, assembly GCF_963855985.1. NCBI lineage: Eukaryota > Metazoa > Arthropoda > Insecta > Lepidoptera > Crambidae > Ostrinia > Ostrinia nubilalis. The sequence continues at coordinate 5,119,912 of NC_087103.1, forward strand.
TGTACAAATGAAATCTACATGGTGACTTTGGTGGACTACAGGGAGTGGCTAAATTTTTAGGAGCAAAATCATTATTTCTATTAATTTTGTAATTATTTATTTTTATCCACTGCGTGCGGTTTCAAAATTGGCACACGTAGATAATTTACTTCGTTCATAGAAAAATACAAACACCCAGTTAACTGCAAAGTTTAATAGATATTTTAAAATAATAATAAGCCCCTTAATATGTACAACGTGTCCCAAAATTCAAGGATAAGCCGACGCCACAGGACGGACATAGTCATGACTACTTTAGAAAAAATAAGGAAAAAAATCTATCTCAATTATTTTTTTACTTACACAATAAATTATGAAATTCGACGAAAATTGACACCCCTTATGATATTTTACATTACCACGACCACAATTTTTCAGATATTCCTGTTTTTCTGTTTATATCGACAACTTAAGTAGTGCTGCTGTTCACCCCAACTCTTAAAACCCCCAGAATCCTTGCAGTTTTTACACAAAAGTTAATCAAAATATGTTATTTCCTTAAAATTTTCAACGATTTTTACTTTCACTCCACTTTGACTTATCGTTTTGTAAAAAAAAAGTATGAACACTACTGCGGCAAGTTTTTTATAAAGTTGACGCAACTATCCAAGATTCCAAAATGGTATAATACTCTAAGAAACCTAGTCGCAAAAAAGATATGCGTACCATTTTTACAAGCACTTCGCTTGTTAGTTAGTATGGGATAAATCTTGCAACTGAATTTAAAACCAGTTCTCCTTAACCAATTGAGCTAAAATTTGGTATACTTGTGTAAGTACGATGACAATGCAATATTAATGGTACCATTGAGCTGGATGGAGTCTGGAGGTGGCCATAGGAACTCTTAACGAAACGGCGGAATTGCATCTAGTTTGGGTTCGTTGGACTTGTCTTTTCGAGCACTTTAGTGCTAGATGATGTCCAGGGTCCTGATAATGAAGTCAAGAGGTGGCAGAAGCTGGCCATAGGAACTCCTAAACGAAACGTCGGAAGCTTATCGAGTTTGGGTTCGTTGGATTTGTCTTCCCGAGCACTTGGGCCATGAGATTGAGAAACAACTGAAAAGTTTAAAATAAAATTGTAATTAAAAAAAAAACTTTTTTTAAAAACAAGCTTGACTTCGTTTGAAAATTATAACTGACTTCATCATCAGGACCCTGGACATCATCTAGCACTAAAGTGCTCGAAAAGAGAAGTCCAACGAACCCAAACTAGATGCAATTCCGCCGTTTCGTTTAGAAGTTCCTATGGCCACCTCCAGTCTCCATTCAGCTCAATGGAACCATAATATTACATTTTCATCGTACTTACATAAGTATACCAAATTTCAGCTCAATCGGTTGAGGAGAACTGGTTTTAAATTCAGTTGCAAGATTTAACCCATACTAACTAACAAGCGAAGTGCTTGTAAAAATGGTACGCATATCTTTTTTGCGACTAGGTTTCTTAGAGTATTATACCATTTTGGAATCTTGGATAGTTGCGTCAACTTTATAAAAAACTTGCCGCAGTAGTGTTCATACTTTTTTTTTACAAAACGATGAGTCAAAGTGGAGTAAAAGTAAAAATCGTTCAAAATTTTAAGGAAATAACATATTTTGATTAACTTTTGTGTAAAAACTGCAAGGATTCTGGGAGTTTTGAGAGTTGGGGTGGACAGCAGCACTACTTAAGTTGCCGATACAAACAAAAAAACAGAAATATTTGAAAAATAGTAGTCGTGGTAATGTAAAATATCATAAGGGGTGTCAATTTTCGAAAAATTTCGTAATTTATTGTGTAACTTAAAAAATAATTGAGATATATTTTTTTCCTTATTTTTCCTAAAGTAGTCATGACTATGTCCATCCTGCGGCGCCGGCTTATCCTTGAATTTTGGGACACGTTGTATATTGGAATGAAAGAATAAAATAAAATAATGGGCACCCACGAATTATATGTATTTTGATAAAAACTACGATTTAAAATAATTTCGATAAAGTAATATTGTTATTTGTTCTATAGAGCTTATCAAAATTTTTTGGCAACTGTTTGCAATTTCACCCTGTATACAAATATACGTGGAATGTTTTTGTAAATCTTTGGAAGGATACAGTACCTACTTAATTTGATGTCATGCGCCTCGTTGAGTAGGTAAAGTCCACTGTAGTGCAGACTATACACTTTTATCCCAAAGTCGGCCCTATTACAACTACGTAAGATGTACTATAGCTTGAAGTGCCCTCGTCTGTACATTACGTAATCCTGATGGAGGTATGACAGACTGTTTTACGAGGTAAACAGTACATATCCCAGACCGCAGCCGTGTCCTTAGAAAAAGTTACATTCCCGGCAAATGACATTGGGAACTTTTTGCCCCACTTTTCGAAAAGTAGCGGACACAAACGAAACCTATCACAGATGATACATACTAATATCCAATGAATTTCCGTGCATTTTTTTTTCTCTCTTATATGGGAATATTGAGAAAATTAAGTTTTAATATTTTATTTTATTTTACATTTAGGTAACATTTTTGACGACCTCCGTGGCGGAGAGGCGCATACACCGGTTTTCAAGGTGTGCCGGGCCAATCCTGAGGTCCCGGTTTCGATTCCCGGCCGGGACAATATAGAAAACGATCTTTTCACATTGTCTTTAGTTTGGGTGTGTTGTGGTTCGTCGTTCCCAATTTCCATAACACAAATGCCTTAGCTACTTATTTTGGGTTGGAGTAATATATGAGATGTTGTCTAATATTAATTTAAGTATTTATAATATTTTATTTATTTATATTATTTTATTTATATTTTTTATTTATTTATATTATTTTATTTACTTTTATTGGTTACTCTGCAATGCCAAACAACATAACATGTAAAAATATCAAATCATTTTAGACAAATATATTTTCAACTTAGACTCGTCATATCTCAGAATTCCAATATCTCATAACATAGCGCTTTAAGTGAATATACCTACAAGTATAAAGCTTTGAAATAAAATACGTTTCATCTTTGTCCGCCGTGGGGCATTTTCTCATATTAAAGTTCCCAATGTCCTTTAATTCCAAAATCGCTGCCCTACGTTCATTTGGTTACTTAAATACCTAACATTGCGATGTGAACCGGCAATATAAAAAAAGTATAGGAACCAGGAACACTAGGAACTGCAGAGTGCTGATGGAACTAAGATGCGGAAATGAGGAATGCGGAAGAAAGGGGCGCGTCTTCGTGGATGAAACGATCTATATTGGCAATTTAATACTTACATAAGGCGCTATATGGGGTACAAATCTTTTCCCAGCGCTCTTCACGGCTTCGGCCCCTGCGTCTACTGCACTAGCATCGGCACTGCCATCAGAGTGGAACACAATGGGCTTAGTGCCGCAATGGCTCTCGTACGGCAAGCCAGCGAGTGTCGCGTTGGCTATGAAGGTGGTCAGGTGCGTTAGTGCTTCGTCATCGTCTTCTGACATTTCGCTGTAACGAGTAAAAGTCTAATCAAAAGTCTAAACACCACTGTTTTAATTAAAATAGAGTTTTCTTCTTAAGGGAAGACAAAAATTTATTTGCGAATTGCCCATTCTTTTAATTGAACGTTGAACTCTTTTAAGGTGTTTAGAAGGGGATGGTAAAATAATAATAATATTATGAAATTTTTAACAAGATCTTTTTCTTGTTAAAAGTACTTACATAATATTTTAACAAGAAGTGTTAGTACAGAACTTCTTTTCATCTTTCAGTATGGAATTATGTAAATATAACTATCTTAACACATTTTATACAGTACTAAGAATCTCATTGATAGCCAGGTGAACTATTACTATAAGTAACTTCTAATTGAATCCGAGTTTATTAACACTGAAACTAACATTATAAGCCTTCCGAGTACACCTAAGTCCTTGTTCGGGAAGCTTTATAACTTTAAGCTCTACCCGTCTCTTGGTGTATCGTTCGTTCGTTCGTTTCAGCCGAATGACGTCCACTGCTGGACAAAGGCCTCCTCCAAGGTTTTCCACAATGAACGGTCCTGCGCTGCCCGCATCCAGGCTCTTCCCGCGACCTTCACCAGTTCGTCGGTCGATCTTGGTGTATGCTTCAAAGTAATTAGTCGTTACAATAACCAAAAGACATTGTTAGACAAAAGCCTTCCCCTCAAGGATTTCCGTGACCGCAACTACCGGTCCTGCCCGCATCCAGGTGCTTCCCGCGATCTTTCTAATTGAAATCTTTAGACCGACACATTAGGCAGTCAGAAGCGTGACAGCAGTGTGGCAGCACTTCCAATGACTTGACCCACTTTTAGTCATGGACCTATAAAAAAAGTCGGACGGATTCTCATCAACAAAATACTGTGACATTAGGATACACCAGCTTGCCTGTACGTACAGGCCGGCACGCACACATTCACACCCTGTTACACCACTTCGAGTGCAAACTTCACACAGTTGACACATTTAAGCAGCGAAAAAACAACACGAATACGACATGTCTTGTGTGATGAAATTGTGTAAAAACCGTTCTGTTCGAACAAACAAAAATTAAGGAATCACATTTCACAGGCAAAATAATAATCCAATCACTTATTTCCCGACATTAAAATATTGAAATTAATTGAAATCAAACGTCATTCACTCGAAAAAATAATACGTCAAAGACCAGTGTTCTCAGTTATTTACGTGGGAAAATTACCCGAAATATGGGAAATTAATAATAATTTTAGGACTTTTTAGTTATTTATTACGCATACTATGGAAATAAAATAATTTATCATAATAATTGTGTTTTAATGGGATATATTTTCATAGGCAAATTTGATCCTTCCCAAAAATGTGGAACTGCAAAATTCAAATTTTCTTACATTGATTTCAAGTCAGTGTCAGGTTGTATGTTAAAAAAAATCTATCAGAGATAATAATAATATATTGATGATGCATAAGATTATGATTATAATGTACACAAGATTCGTAATTTGTAACTGCGTGAATCATTTTTGATCAACATTATGTACCTACATAACTACATACCCTGACACACTGACTTGCAAACAATGTAAGAAAATTTGAACATTGAAAATTTCGCGCCTACCTCATCGCATTCACCTTTCATCCTTTTAAAATGGCACGGAATAATTCTGTCTACATTTCCAAGTAACATCTGCCGATCTATGTTTTTCTTAAAATAAATGGGTAAAATGTTTTGGCTAACATGGCATCCCTAAATTCACTCACAAAATAGACAAACGCCAAAATTTTGCGTCACAGTTTTGTTGTAGCGCGAGTTCCGTCCGCCTTTTTTTATAGGTCCATGCTTTTAGTTTGGTCCACGGGCCAAGTCGCTGGTTTGAATTTTGTTTGAATTGAAATGGTTTGAATATAGTTTTTCTTCCAGTGACTCGTTGTTAGTTTATTTTGTCACAAAACTAGTAGATTAACGGAAATCCGGGACTAATGGACACGGGACAAGACGCAAAATTCCGGGACAATCCTGGATCCTGCCATCTGGCAACCCTAACTGCAGCAGTTTTAATTTAATAACAAAATACACGTACATTTTGTTTGTGAAAAGCAATTCAAATGAAATCCAAAACTTTGATTAAAGTTAGAATTATAATTTGAAATATTGGTCTCAATAGAAGATTTGTTTACGAAAACATCTTTACCTGACACCAACACTAAATCTCATTACTGCATCTTCGTGTTTTCTTCAAACGTTTGCAGTTTAATAATTTATTTATGCACTTGAGCGATCAAAGGGAGCTGATATTCGAGCAGATTAAAATTGAACTCATCGAAATAAACATCGAAGTGTTGTTTGTACATATTCTGTCGATTGTTTAGACATTATTAAGTAATCTATCAAATAACAAAGAAAGTTTCTTTAATTGTGAATGTCAAACAGAAAATTGTAATCGATATCATTCGGAAAATCAATCTACTTATTTAGAAAAATACTTACTCAAACTGTATTATAAATTAGTGTATCGCTTCATGCTGTAAACCCAAATAAGTTTTGGAAAATTAAAACCACTCACCTGCAAACGTGAGCTCCAAGCATCCAATACTCCAATTGTTTGTTCACCCCAATGAAACTCACAACATCCCTCATAATATCCTTCGGTTCTGGCCCTACAAACACGTGCAACTTCAACCCCGACCTTGTCATAGTTCGCAACGATATCTGCTTCTCATCCCCGACTATTATCTCCGAGGGTGTTGTCACATCCAGCAACAGCCCGTGAAAGGAACCGTTCGACTTCGCAAATATTAAAGGCGCAGTACTCAACCCCCCTTTGTATCTGTAAACCACTTTGCTCGTCCCGGATTCAAGAGGCAACTCGCCCAATCCGTACATAGTCTCGTCTGTCAACTTAAACACCATTTCCCATATGTTATCCGACGCTATTAGGGGCCCTTGTATTGTGTTGAAAATGGTACCCTGGCTTGCATTTACTACGATGTTCAGTTCGGGTGTGGACACTCGGTAGTCATATAATGGGTTGTCGATTCTACCGCCACTTACTGACATGTCTCTGGAGTCGTATACTTGAATAGATAAGTGCGTAGGAGAGACCTCATCTATGGCCAATCTTAAACTGGTCACACTTCTTTGTGAGGCGAAAGGGACTATAGGAATTCTTGGCGTAAGAACCACTTCTTCAGTCCAATTTACTACTGGTACTATATAAGAGAACCTCGATGGAAATCTGTGGAAGCAAACATCATTGACCAAATCGTAGCAGCATTGGCTGTGACATTCTTCCTGCGGGATATTACCAGCTCCACAAGGTACTCTGGATGTTCTTGGCACCAGGCAGGAACCGAATGAGTGGCCATCTGAAGGTACCGAGTCCATACTCGCGAGGAATAGATACCGGAACAATAGTGTTGGAACTAATATACTCGCGAGTAACAATGCAACTATCACTTTCAATGGCCGGTTTAGAAGTATTTTGTCGTACCATCTTACTTCTGAAATAATAAAATAAAGTATTGGTTACTAAAAATTTTAGTAACTTCATTGTGTGAACATTAATGAAATTAAATTTTGACTTTGACTGAACAGAATTTATTCAAATCACAAAAACGCAAATCAAAAACAGAGGCTATAATTTAAGCAAAGAAATTCAGAGAAAGTGCCAATAAAGTTCATAAAACAAACTAACGAACGAAGAACAAGCGTCAAAGTACTTATTCATGTTACTTTATTTGTTCTTTACTATTGGCAAAGTTAACAGTAATAATATGTAAGAAAACAGTTGTGAAACTGAGTATGTTTCCATAAGTTCCATAATGTAAGGGTAAGAGAATGTGTAGCAATCATACTATGCGAGAAAGTGGAGTGTAAACAAACTCATTTAATTTTGTCATAGTGCCTTGAAGACTTCCTTGCACTGTATTTTGCTCTCATTTCATCTCAGATTGTCGTGGCCTTCAATTAAATTAAACTTAAACTCATTGTACATAAAACCAACGGATTTAATATCAGGAATAATATCTAAGTTAATAAAATTAACTCTACATCACCTTTAGCTTTTTCATAGTCGTATGAAACTATTGATTCTTGATCTGCCTCCTTTTCTTTGCCTTGTACGTAAGGTAACATCTTTGTTCTGTACCTGTCAATAGAAGAAATTATCTATGTATGTAATTTTTTTAAATGACACATATTATTGGCTTACAAATGCAATTTTTTATTTATCTGTAAAATGGGCCACATAAGAAATACAAACAATTTGTATGTAGAGTCATATAAAAAAATTAAGCTCCCCCATTTCAAGAGGAGGGGGGTGGACCCACATATGGGGGCATTTTTGTCGATAAAATCGAAATCACAACATCGCCTTAAATTGTCGCTAGCCCTATCCCAAACACACTGTATAAACAGAACAAAAATACAATATTTAGCTAAGATTCTTACACGAATTAGTGTAGATGTTTGAAGTACCTATCCAGCTATTATTTTAGGCCCTGATATGTTATGTCAGCTACTTATGTTTGTTGTTCTATTAAACCTCAAATGATGAGGATCTTCCTTTGTCAGGAATTTCAATGTGTAATCTGAGAGACTCGATAACTTTGTGTGTATTATCTTGAACAAAACTTAGACAGAGAACGTGTGGCTTAGTAGTCGATTCGCACGAAATTCGTTCGCACGAATGTGCTCAATAATAATATTGTTTTAGGAGGCGTTTCGCCCGGATGTATTAAAATCGCGTGCGAATCGACTCCTTCGATAACTAGTAATCGCATACTATGTGCGAATGAATTTCGTGCTAATCGATTACCAAGCCGAACGTAGCACGTAGGTACGACGGCACCTTAAATATTGTGATTATCCTTTAATATAAGTAGGTACTAGTTTTAGAGCTATTTTGGAATAAAAATGTGTGCTCTAATGTGTTGTCAATATTAAAGAAACTTAAAGCTATTCAAGTGTCATAATATGTTGGACTCTTATTATAGTACCTACAAAAATACAAAAAAATATAGCTGTTGCTTTTGTGCGTTATTTATGACACTTTTCTTTTAGAACAAAGACAATTGAATTGAGAAACGGCTCCATTTTAAATCGGTAAAAAAAGTAGTAGAGTCAGTGGCATTTCCCGAGTAGGTACTAAATAATGCCAGCAATAAGAATACATACGATACAAAGGAAAGCATTAGTCTCTATTGTTGGTTATTAATACACTGTTTCATGCAATTTTCTTAAGAGTTATTTCGCTATTAGAGAGCACTATCATTATTGTCGCAGGATAAAGTCTCAACATATTAGTGTATTAGTACATAATAGAAAGATACTTCATTGTGTATCATTCAAATTACCATAATAAAAGAAATACCAAACAAAAAAGGCTTAATGATTTAGAATTATCATCTGCCCTCCTTCTAAATCTAAACAACAGATCTGATTTAACCTACCCAATGTATCCTACATGCTAACTTCACAAATAAAGTTGGATTAAATGAAAATTTTCCGATACACAACTCGAAATATTCCAATCGCAAAACTTAATGCGCTGTATGTGTGCTGTGTATTCTATGCATTCAGTTTTAAATGCATATTTAATAGATTTTCCTCTTCCAGAATTATTTGTAACCGCGACCGCAACTACAGTTATTACGTTACGATACCTGTGGTTAAAACAGGTTGTAACTTGGGTAAACCCGCAAATCATGTTGTACCAGACTTAGTACGACTACATTTTAGTACCATACGAGGTACAGGGATAAAATCCCTTAAATCGAAGCGTTCCGACCTCAATTAGGAAGGATTTAAACGTAATTCGGAGTTCCCTGCATCCTCTTTTAACGAGGTCTGTAGAGGTGAATGTGCTCATGATAATTTCAATGGACATTCTGGCCTCGTTGAAAATGCCGGAGAGGATCGCTGATTTAAAATGTAAAAGGTGTAAAAGGTGCGGAGATAATGAAAGGGTTTGGGTGGAATTAATTGTTCAGCTGGCTTCCACACACACTTCCTAGGGCTAAAGAGGATGTGTTGACTGTTATGCATGTCAGTAAAAATATTGTGTGAATGTTAAATGTGTTTTGCAAAACAAATTCAGGATTTCAAATTGTGCAATAAAGTAACAATGACTGTGTGACGTCGTATTTTAATCAAAGTTATCTACAAAGTTTATACAAAGTTTGTGGTACATTAAATTATGACATCATTTGAATGTTTTAGGCTGAGTATTTTAACCGTAACAATAGCCGGTGTTTTTGTATGAAGTTTAACAGATTTTTGACGTTTTTCAAAGTTCAGTAACATGGTGCAACCCAGCTAGAGATGGGTAAGTGCTAATAATCCGATTAATAGCAATTGGCTAATAACGGATTAAAAGCAGTTATTAGCCATTAATAGCCAATAATAGCCGATTTCAGATGGTAACCCTGCTATTAATGTTATACTAATGATTAAACATATCCCTTCATAGTTTACAAATTTAACACTTGAAATTTGGAAGGGACGTAGCTTAGGTACCGTAGAGGTGCATTAAGAAAGGAATACCCGAAATTCCCACGGGCACGGGAATTAGCCGGAAAATCCTTTTGTATGAAAAATCTAAACCATGTAAGATAGACGCTCGAAATTTGGCATGCAGGTACCTTAGTAAACTCAAAGCTTAGTTACAAGAGAATATTGCAAACTTCCCACGGGAACGGGAGTTAGCGGGAAAAAACATTTGTATGAAAAAATCTTAACCACGTAAGATAGACGCTTGGAATTTGGCATGCAGGTACCTTAGTAAACTCAAAGCTTAATTATAAGAGGATATTCAAAAATTCCCACGAGAACAGGAGTTAGCGGGAAAAAACAGTTGTATGAAAAAATCTAAACCACGTAAGATAGACGCTTGAAATTTGGCATGCAGGTACCTTAGTAAACTCAAAGCTTAGTTACAAGAGGATATTGCAAAATTCCCACGAGAACGGGAGTTAGCGGGAAAAAACATTTGTATGAAAAAATCTAAACCACGTTAAAAGGAGAAACTGACTGACTTAGTGACATATCAACGCACAGCCTAAACGGCTAAACGTATGCACTTGAAATTTGGAAGGGACGTAGCTTAGGTACCGTAAAGGTGCACTAAGAAAGGAATTCCCGAAATTCCCACGGGATCGGGAATTAGCGGGAAATCCTTTGGTATGAAAAATCTAAACCGCTTAAGTTAGACGCTTGAAATTTGGCATGTAGGTACCTTAGTAAACTGAAAGCTTAGGTACAACAAGGAATTCCCGAAGTTCCCACGGCAACGGGAATTATCGGGAAAATCCTTTTGTATGAAAAATCTAAACCGCTTAAGTTAGACGCTTGAAATTTGGCATGCAGGTACCTTAGTAAACTTAAAGCTTAGTTACAACAGGATATTGCAAAATTCCCACGGGAACAGGAGTTAGCGGTAAAAAACATTTGTATGAAAAAATCTAAACCGCGTAAGATAGATGAAGGGGGTAAAACGGGATCCTCGCGTACGAAGTCGCGGGCGGCCGCTAGTACATTGTGAGTCTTAAGAAAGTGCACATACGAAAATAGGCGGAACTACTAAACCTATTTTTATCGACAAAAAAAGTAAAAAAATATGTGAGTTTTTACTATTTATGGACATTTTCTGGGTATTTTATGTACCTATTTTTTTAGTGTCGCCTGTTATTAAGCACTAACGGCCGCCCGCGACTTCGTACGCGTGGATCCCGTTTTACCCCTTCATCTATCTTACGCGGTTTAGATTTTTTCATACAAATGGTTTTTCCCGCTAACTCCCGTTCTCGTGGGAATTTTGGAAAATCCTGTTGTAACTAAGCTTTAAGTTTACCAAGGTACCTCCATGCCAAATTTCAAGCGTCTAACTTAAGCGGTTTAGATTTTTCATACAAAAGGAGTTTCCCGCTAATTCCCGTTCCCGTGGTAATTTCGGGAATTCCTTGTTGTAACTAAGCTTTAAGTTTACTAAGGTACCTACATGGCAAATTTGAAGCGTCTAACTTAAGCGGTATACTTTTTTCATACAAAAGTATTTTCCAGCTAATTCCCGTTCCCGTGGGAATTTCGGGAATTCCTTGTTGTAACTAAGCTTTAAGTTTACCAATGTACCTACATGCCAAATTTCAAGCGTCTGACTTAAGCGGTTTAGATTTTTCATACAAAAGGATTTTCCCGCTAATTCCCGTTCCCTTGGGAATTTCGGTAATTCCTTTCTTAGTGCACCTCTACGGTATTTAAGCTACGTCCCTTCCTTTCGAGTGCCTACGTTTAGCCGTTTAGGCTGTGCGTTGATCTGTCACTAAGCCAGTCAGTTTCTCCTTTTATATATTCTTTTTTAACTACAATGTCGTTTATATAAATTACATTGATGTTTTTTTAGTTCTTTTTTGTTTCTTTGAGTAATATTTGATTTTAAAGGTGGAAGAAAAAACGTAAGAAACTATTAATAGCAGGGTTACTAGCCAATGGATGGCTATTAATGGCTATTAATAGATAATAATCAGTTATTATCCAAACTAGCTGGCTACAAACACATCTCTAAACCCAGCCTTATATTTTTGATTGTTTTACATTTGAAATTACATTCCTAATTCCTATAGATACTTTAGACTTTTTGATATCTCATTCACATTTTATTGGTAATCAACTATCTTTTTATCATTGTTTATGGATTGCTTTTGTATTGATATAGACGTGTTACGAATTTAGTGCCGAAATGGTCGAATATTGTTCAACTACGGACTGAATGTGTCATTTGTACGCGGGAACACAAAGCTACGTCCGAAAACCGACGTATGTAATCCGGCCTCCAGCACGCTTCCGATTCCTATTGCTGGTTTCGAAATTGAAGCTGGAAATTGAGGTTTTGACACGAGGTTACTTGGTAACGGGCAACCATTGACAGGCATACTGATTCCAGGGAATTAAAATAGGTCAGCGTAGCGTGCGGCGTAGGCATTTGTTTTTCATTCACAGATAATCGTAGTGAGAGGAATAACAGAAAATCTGCGATAGTGCGTATACAGTATGTAGACTAGAATTGCATACGCAGTATGTTAATGATGGCTAATCAAGCTATACAACATGGCATCTTGTGGATTGATGATTATGAGTCATGGCGGGCGAACATTATTTTGTTTTGCTTGCATTTATTGACCTACATTGTGCCACTAAATAAGTTCTAATTAGTGCAAAGAGCATAATATACGGTTGCACAATTTGTCTGACATCCCAAGTAACATTTTACTCCATTTAAGAGTTCACATTTAGTTCCAATGTGTACTTAAAGCATTAGTACAGTTCACTCGTGATGTATAAGCTGTATTATTGCAATTAATTACACCTATACCTGTCTAAGGGACTTATAGGAGTGTAGACTAGTGTAGAGTTATACTTTTATACGATTGTTGGTGTTATAATACTCTAACAACTATCCTTTAGTCAGCCATCTGACTAAGAGCATTATAGGAGGGTAGAGATACGGCAACCGCTGTTTAACGGCCTACTTGTACGATGTTATAGAGCTAGCATTTTAATAGAACACACGTGGTCATTTATAAAGCCAAAGGCTGTTATGTTTACTTGTTTTAGACTGTTATACAGCTAGTAGCTGTAGTAGGACTTGTTTGTGATAATTAAAATAACCTTTTTTTACTATCTGTACAAAAGTGTTTCAATGGTTCGCATGTACACTGTAGGCTGTTAAAAGGACTATATGTGTTGTCCATTAACATCAATAGCAGTTTATTTGTCCACAAGTACTACTCTTATTTGCTTTAAGCTGAACACGAATGTGAATGTGATATTCTATTACACATTTCCCCAAGCCTGTTTTTAGTTGTTCATGGTGGTTCTGTACATGATGCAGAGGAAAATATTATGCCTGAACCTGAAATTTCCCTTCAAAATATACCAGATATCAGAGTGTGATGATTGCAGTTCTTGTGATAGTGAATACCATTTTGATTTGGACAATTATTTAACCTTTCGCAAAAAAAAATAAGAACATGGGCTATTGAAAATCGTATTCCTCATTCCGCTTTGAATAAATTGTCAAGCATAATAAACGAATTTAAACCGGGAACACTACCGTCTGATGCTTTAGGTATTCATACTTGACTATTAGTACCTGGGCTAGGCGATTTAACGGACATTAATAATTTTTATTGCGGATCTCTAAAATTTCAGTATTTGAAAGAATTAAAGATACACAATTGACCTGAACTAGGTACATCTTAAAGCTGTACATAAGTTCACATTAGAATAAATTTATAGACATTAGCGCTGTAGTGGTACAAATGTGGAACTTCATATAGATAACAGCATTCTAACAGAACACATGTGAACCTAATATACGCTCACCGCATTAAATTGGAGTTATAACAGTTCACATAGCCGTATTTCATTTCCACCATTTTGTTCTACATAACCTAAAATATTTACCAAATAAATCTCCAAAATTAATGCAGATTTATCACAAAATTCGCAGATAGAGCGATTGAGTTTTGGTTTCATGTTATAATTAATTACCGTATAGCCCGACCAGGAACATAAAAACCCTCGCCATGTTGCGGAAAACTAATGGTACTAATTTCTTTTAATGGCAACAGTAACTGAAAACTTCATTGACATGTCACCTTGCATGTCAGTCTATTGCTGTCAAAGTGTAAACAAACTTTATTTTAAATGCGCGCAATTGATTTTGTGAATTAAATTGCTAAAATCTTTTTATAGTCGTGAAAGAAAAGTGGTTCACAATGTGTTAAAGTATTTGCCGAAGAGAAATACTAAGGGTTCGGACAATATTTTCATTGAATAATTTTTCCGACAATGGTGTCAAATTGACTGACATGTTTATCGTATAGTACAGTCCACTATGAGAATTAGCTGTTGTTTGTTTCAACTACCTATTTTAAAGCTTTTTGTCACTTTCTAAGTGTTGAATTTTATGGAATTAGGAAAGACTAGCGGCCGCCCGCGACTTCGTACGCGTGGATCCCGTTTTACCCCCTTCATCTATCTTACGCGGTTTAGATTTTATCATACAAATGTTTTTTCCCGCTAACTCCCGTTCCCGTTGGAATTTTGCAATATCCTGTTGTAACTAAGCTTTAAGTTTACTAAGGTACCTGCATGCCAAATTTCAAGAGTCTATCTTACGCGGTTTAGATTTTTTCATACAAATGTTTTTTCCCACTAACTCCCGTTCCCATGGGAATTTTGCAATATCCTGTTGTAACTAAGCTTTAAGTTTACTAAGGTACCTGCATGCCAAATTTCAAGCGTCTAACTTAAGCGGTTTAGATTTTTCGTACAAAAGGATTTTCCCGCTAATTCCCGGTCCCGTGGGAATTCCTAAGTATCCTATGACCTGCCCAGGAGTATGAAGAATAATTGTACCAAGTTTCGTTAAAATCCGTCAAGTGGTTTTTGTTTCTATAAGGAACATACAGACAGACAGACAGACAGACAGACAGACAGACAGACAGACAGACAAAAATTTTACTGATTGCATTTTTGGCATCAGTATCGATCACTAATCACCCCCTGATAGTTATTTTGAAAATATATTTCATGTACAGAATTGACCTCTCTACAGATTTATTATAAGTATAGAAGTACCGAGTTTTAAGCGTTCATGAGCAGTTGAATATTCAAGTTCTGAATTTGATTATTGATGAATAATAAAATAAATCCTACTAGCTCGATTGATGTTTTCATATAATTTATTTAAACCAGGTTACTTATAATAATATTTTTTCGTTAATTTA
The DNA here is from genome assembly GCF_963855985.1 of Ostrinia nubilalis. Taxonomy (NCBI): domain Eukaryota; kingdom Metazoa; phylum Arthropoda; class Insecta; order Lepidoptera; family Crambidae; genus Ostrinia; species Ostrinia nubilalis. The sequence continues at coordinate 5,135,192 of NC_087103.1, forward strand.
TGAAAATATCAAATTAGCCCGTAATTCTGAATCCTGATACATAAAGTTAGCCTATTAATTTAACACAGGTACGACTGTACTCAGTGTTGCACTATCAAATGCAATTGACGCGCCTCTATGCCAGGGTTTTTATGTTCCTGGTCAGGCTATAATATAATTATAATGCCAATCCAATATCAAAAACTGAAAATTGTAGATTTCCTCTCAGCCAGTTTTAAATATTTTAAAATGAATATCGCGTTTTTACAGAGGCGCGTAAATATTTTAGCTGTAAATATGTATACATTTCACGATAAAGTTGCATTCCCAATGGCATTAACATTATTAAGTATTTAAAACCCGTGTTATTATTTGCATAAATGATTATCCGCCCGAGTTGTTTCCCTCTTGGCACTCACGTACAAATACCAAACTAATATTAAAATGTGGAAATAATTTAAGACACACGTGAACTTTAGGTAGCATTGGAGTACTTTTGTCGGACTTTATAACTTTGAAAGCTGTGCATTTAGCCACTTGTTACTCTTTATTGTCCTCACGTACGTTGTATGGTTCACACTGCGTCCCATATAGTGCCGTAAGTCAGCCTTAAGTACGATGTTACTACTTAAACTGCTATTATAATGCTATTATACTGCTAATGTACAGCCATAGTGAACTTAAAGCTGTCTAATTTGTGCCCAAACTGGTTCTATAAAAGCATTATAGCAAGCTATACAGCTCGTATACAGCTGACATACACAGCTTGTGAAGTACATGTGAACGACTATTGAACTCTTAAATGGAGTAAAATGTTACTTGGGATATTCCAGGTATCTAAACTCTAAAGATTACATATGACTTCAATATTACAATTGCGAAATTAATTTACAAATAAGTTTGTTTACTTACTTGGTGCCAACTAATATTAGTCCTTAAAACTTGTTGAAAAACTGACACTTATTTCCTAAAACACATTATAACTTCACAAACGAACACTTTATTTCTCGCCGCAAATAAATCACTTTTTGTTATTCCACTAATTATCTTAATCACGTCTTAACAATGCGGTGACGTCGTGTGAAGTACCGATATAACTCGATATCTGTGTCGATATTATAAGATAAGATATTGATAAGACTGCATTACTCGGAAGTAGATGGCCTGAATACAATTAATTAGCGATTGCTTGATGAAATTACATTAGGCTACTTAATTTCAACATATTTCATGTGTCATCATCATCATTTCAGCCACAGGACGTCCACTGCTAATAATGCCTCCTTCAGTGATTTCCAGATTGCAAATGTCCGGTTGATAGCTGCCTGCTTCCAGCACCTTTATAAGGTCATCTGTTCACCTTGGAGTTAACGGAATCCCACTTTGCGCTTGCCGGCTAGCATAGGTATAAATCGGTATAATTTAAAGTGTAAAAAAACTGCACACAAAATAGTGTATAGAAGGTAATGCTAAAAGCATTTTTTGCTCAATTAAATTGAAATGTGCAATTTTAAAATGAAATTCGTAGAGATTGTAGTTTTTGTAGCTCAATCAGGAACGAATCCAACACCTGCCTTATTAATTTTCCGTAGCCATTTTCTGACCAACCTCTTGGTCAGGCTGGTTTCCAACATCTATTTCAAAAGAAATGAGTAAGTGCAAATACGTGTACGTAATAAAAGTCATAGCCATGAATATTATAAAACTGCTAATCGCAGATGCTTAATGGCCTATATCGTAGCTTTCGCTATTCCAGGCATTATAATGGCTGTATGAATTTCTACCGCTCACCCACATATAGGGGTTATTTATTAGAAATATAAAAACTTTTGAGTAGGAACTGGAATTGCTGCTTTTTGGATTGATCTCAGCGATCCCACTTGTACCATGTGCGTAAACCTATGTTATGTTTCAAATCAAATCAAATAATTTATTGCATTACATGTGTGATTTGTATAGGTAGGTACACGGGCAAATTGTCGATGATACTGAATAATCATTTTTTCTTTCTTTCAAAAGTCGAAAAGTCGTGTTTTATTTTTCGAATCTAGCTTTGATTGAAAAAGTAAATCATTTTTTTTACTGGAAAACAGAATATTATTCCAAGTTCTAAAGGTCAATCGTTCAGGCAATCCCGACCTCTTATTCCAATGAGATTCCCATATCTCAAGATTTAATGGTACAGAAAGAAAGAAGATCTCACAAACAAATAAGTAGATATTTTCAAAAATTTTTATTGACCTTTATAATTTGAGAGACAAGTTCGTTTTTTCTAATAAATAAACAAAGGGACACTTTCTACATTCATTAGATTGCTGTGAATTGATTCCAAATATCTCTTCAGTATAGATGTTGAAAAGAAAATGGTCTGTAACAAGTAATCGATATAAGTCGTTTTCGTAGGTCGATGTTTCATTCGAGTTATTGATATTCCAATTTTTTATAATAAAGTGTTTGGTATCTTCAGAATCCAATTTCAAAATTGAATAAGTAAGCAAAACATTGTGGAATGACACTTTTCTGAAATATTCTATTAAATTGATATTTTTCTTATTTATAGATTAAATTGTCTTGCATTATTGGATGCTAGTATGAAAGAAAATGGGGTTTTAAGACTAGGTATAGTCGACAGTTCTTTTAAGACTGTACATTGTTGCAAAAGAGCACCTAATAACAACCACATATAAAATTTATTGGTTTGTGTACAAGCAAAAAACTCTCAATTTCATTTTAATGTTAATTACTTTATTAATAACTGACAATCAAAGTGAGAAAAGGTCTTATGAATATTAACGGCCAAGTGTGATTTAATAATTATGATAGTTTTTTAAAATATTAGTTTCGTGAATCGAAGTGAAATGTTTTTCATTCCAGGTTTAACATAGCACAAGCAAACTTGAAATACCTGTAAGTACCTTTATAAGAAATTTATTTTTTGTTCATTTTACAATCTTTTCTATTAAAGTAAGAAATAGCTTGTTTAATTTAATTATCACTTGGCTTCACAATGTTATAAATATGATAATACATAATAATAAGAGGAGAGGTGAGGTAGGATTTTCAAGTGAAAAATCATGTTCCAGGTAAAGTAAAAGTACCTAAATTGAAAAACTTTTAGGAAAGCTCCAAGTCGAACGGTGTCGATTCGTAATCTATGGACTTAATTTGTTCCTTTCGTTCTGCCTCTTCCACTTTCGTACCTTTTTCTCGTTCATTTCCCCTCGATAATTCTTTTAATATTTATACCAGAAAAGCTTTTAATAAACTTACTATTTGCATGACAAGAGCGGGTACAGAAAGCTCTTAACTCTGTGGCAATATTCCCAGATGTAAAAGCTAGTAACAGATTATAAAAGAACTACTGCAAAAAGACGCTGCGATGAGTTGCATCTGAAAATAAATAAGAAGAACATTTGTTACAATTACTCTACCTTTTTCCTGTGGCTTCACTCGCGTGTTGTTAAATATTAACGCATGTCACCCGATCACAATATTGTGAAATACCTATTACTTTGTATCAAAACATAAATAAATATGCCTTTTAACCCTGAGAATAATGGCATTGCCATACAAACTTTTTTTTTACTTAACAATTTTTTTGCGAAAAAAACAACCTGCATCTTTCCTTAAGGTTTTGTTTATTATGTATGTTATAGTCAAACCTCGAAGTTCCGGCACTCCTAGGTTTGACTAGTCAATCCTCAGGTCTGACTAGAAGTCTTAGTCAAAGCCCAAACATTTCGGCCTTTGACTAAATAATGTTAGTCAAACCTAGGAGTAACTAACTTGGTCAGGCAAAGGTCGAAACTCAATTTAATGAAATCGGGGTTTGACTAGTCAAACCTCAATTAAGACTAAACTGAACTATACTTAATTCTGATCTCGAACTTATTGCATAGGCGTTACGACGGTCGGTTTCTTTAGGTGAAGGTACGAGTAACTAAACTTAAACAATACTGAGGTTGGTTGTCAGTGTTTCTAGATCGATCTTGATTAATTACTAATTTTTAGGGTTCTGTTACCTTAAAGGATACAGAGTTTAGACCCTATTATTATGACTTCGCTAAATGTTGTCTGTCACCAGGCTCGTATCTCATGAATCATTCACTTTAAAAATAAATAATTCAATAACTTAAATATTTAAGGGGGGGGGGGGGGGGGGGGGGCTCCCATACAGCAAACGTGACTTGTTGCAGTTTTTTACTTGATATTTATTAAAACGTAAACAGGTGAACCCTTGAAATATGCACATAATTTTAGTTGTATTTTAAAAATAAGTCATAAAATTAAAATAAAATAAATATTTAAGGGGGCTCCCATACAACAAAAGAGTCGCACGGAACCCTTCGTGAGCGAATCCGACTCACACATGGGTGGTTTTCTATTTGCCGTCTACTTTTGACCAAGTCTGTCAGTCGTTTCTAGGATTGACTAGGCAAAGCCCGAAACAGATTATTTTAGTTTCGACGTTTGACTGAACCGTTTAGGCACTTCTAGGTTTGACTTAGTCAAAGGCCGAAATAAGAATTTACTTCGGGGTTTGCCTGAAGACCTTGGTCAAACCTAGGATAGACCAGTCATTCCGCGAAGAGACTGCATATCGACCTTTGACTATGACATGTATACCACCTACCATATGTATAAATCATTCAAAATAGGTTTTGTTCTTGATTTATATATTACACTAGCTGTACCCGCGACCTCGTACCCGTGAAAACCCGTTTTCGCAACATTTCCTTTTTTTTTTCTGCACCTATTACTCGTAGCGTGATGACAAATAGCCCATAGCCTTCCTCGGTAAATGAGCTATCTAACACTGAAAGAATTTTTCAAATCGGACCGGTAGTTCCTGAGATTAGCGCGTTCAAGTAAACAAACAAACAAACAAACTCTTCAGCTTTATAATATTAGTATAGATTATTATGATTTACACCGATATTTTCCTTATTTACATGAAAATTAAAGCCATGTAAATAGACAAGTAGTTTCATGACTACTCAACTGTAATATTGTTCATGACAGTTTAGCATTTCCAGGAATTAAACGCTGGTCAACGTATAAATAAAACCGAAGTGAACTTAGTCCAACTACAGCCTGCTTGGCAACATCATCAAATGGATTAGTAGATTCTGAATACCTTATAAAAAATATAATTAATCTTAATTGACTTAATATTGCTTTTTTGAGACCTTGTTTAAAACAAAATTGTATCTATGGAGATACAATGAAGATAAAATAGTTTTATCCTAATTTCTACGAGCATTCTCTTTCAAACGAGCTCAATCATTTACTGTGTCAATGTGAATCAAACTGCTTCATAGTAGTTATTCAATATTTAGCGTTATGAGTCGCATCTCAAAGTAATTAATTTGCTTCATGGGTGGTAGGTACTTTATTCAGAACAACAAACTAAATTTTTACAGGTAATTTGCTTCATAGTAATATTCATTCACGAATACGCTAGATTCACATCTCTATCGCCATTGATAACCGCTGCAGTCCTAGCTACGACGCTACGGCGGGCGGACGCGCTACGAGCGCCGTAGTCGACTACGAACAGCTGCGCGAGTCGAACTTCGGTTCAAAGTGAAAGTCGTTCGAACTACGAAAGTTACTTTGCGAACAAACTTATGTGTAGTAGTGATTTTTTTAATATTAGTAAGTGACAGTGTAGTGTTTTAAGTGATTTAAAAGTTTGGACACCAATAATTAGTGAATTATGTGAGGCAAAACTTAAAAAATGTTGAGAAATGTGAGTGAAGTGTTAATGCATACATCTCTGGATTTATGGGACTATTTCGACATGGCGCCCGTAGAAGTGAATTCTACTGATGGATTGGACAGCACAGTCCCACCGCCTGAGGACTTTGTGGTTGCAGTGTACAGTGTCTTATTGGTTGTGGGAGCGATCGGCAACGTGACCGTGTTCGCTTCTCTGCTCAGGTCACGCCGCCGGAAGTCGCGGGTCAACCTGTTGATGACCCATTTGGTTGTTGCTGACATGATTGTGACGTTCATCGTCATCCCTTTGGAGGTAAGAAAACGTTATTGACCCGTTACTTCCCGGAAAAGTAATAGCTGATTAGAAAGAAAGAAAGAAAGAAAAAAAGAAAGAGAGAAATAAAGAAAGAAAGAAAGAAAGAAAGAAAGAAAGAAAGAAAGAAAGAAAGAAGAAAAATGTTTTTGATTAGGAGATTATCTGTACAAAGAACTTTATACAACAGGATAATAATAATTAACCTACGTCTCTAAAGGATATTCTCTGGCAGAAAAAGCTTACAATATAGGCCACTTTTATTTTAGACTAGCTTTCCGCCCGCGGCTTCGCCCGCGTGGAATTGTGTCTGTCACAAAAAAACTTTATCGCGCGCGTTCCTGTTTCTAAAACCGGGATAAAAACTATCCTATATCCTTTCCCGGGACTCAAACTATCTCTATCCCAAATTTCATCAAAATCGGTTCAGTGGTTTAGGCAGACAGACAGACAGAGTTACTGTCGCATTTATAATATTAGTATAGATAGTATTATTATAATTATATGTAAAAACATAACTGTTTTTTTTAACTACTACTAATTATAAGATGACTTTCGTAGGTAATGATACTTACCTAATAGATTCTAATGAATGGAGTTAGTTAAATCGTAAAATTAATGAAATACAAGAATGAGAGAATTATTGTTTATGGCTCTGAATCTGAATTTAAATTACGAGTACATCATTTTATTTGTGACTTTTATCGTGACCTTTAATAATAAGCGTAATATTGTAAAAACCAAACAAAGCTATGTTATTAAAATATCGTGTGGTAAAATTTCAAGTAATTTAAAAGACTCGGGTAGACAACAAAAATGTAAATAATTACTCATGAAATAATTTAAAAATAATCTCTAAAAGATTTTGCCGTTTTATTTACGTTACCACTAGTTACCAGTACCCACGTTAACTTATTTAAAAATGTTTTAGTAATAGAATGTGTTTCTTTAATTGGCTTATGTTCAAGTTGTATCTTCCTGCACATTTATGTACAATTTAATGCTGTTGAAACATTGTTAAACAAATAAAATAAAATAAAAAATAAAAGATACCTTGTGCGTTTAATTTTTTCAAAAAAAATACATAAAAATAGTAACTAGTCCTGTTAACCCCTCGCGGGTCATTTGTTTTCAGTAAGTATTCAATATTTTGCTTTCATTTTAAGCCCATATGAATCTGGGGCAAGCATTTTTTATTATTTGTAACTGTCTACGTTTGACCTCAATCTCACCTGACGGTAAGTGGTGATGATATATTGGCCTATCTCTTACATAAACGGCATAACAGTGTTCATTTTTGTTGCCAAATTACATCTATTATGGCTACATTATGCTAGAATTTAGATTAATGTGGCTTTGTGTCTGAAAAGGGCAAACTTTGTGAGCGTTGTGGTTGTGGTTTGTAAATACACCAAAGCAGAGAAGGGTGGGACCATCATTTAGTTAAAATACGTTTCTAAAACATTCAGGAATACAACGGATATAGAATCTTATATCTACGAGTATAAAAGCGAAAGGTCACTTTTGCATGGCGGATCCTTTTAGAACGTAGGTGCTCACTAAGACGGGATTTTGCAAAATTCATCCCCTAAGGGGGTGAAACGCGATCCACGCGTACGCTACGAAGTCGCGGGCGGCTGCTAGTACATAATAAACTGTGTCTTAATGGTAACCATTGTTTACTTCGGATATACGGCAAGCCAATTAATATTCCGATCCATATTGTCCTATTGTCCTAATATTGATATACTCGTACTGCCAATATGGATAGGTAATTGGTGTATAGCTAGAACAATGAATATCTACTGTATTCTATCCCGAACTCGGTCAGTACGTGAAATATCCTAGCAAAACAAAGAAAGATCGAACACAAATAAAATTTTCTACATTGACTTTATATCTCTAGTTCTCGAAATATCTTAGACCTTTACTTCTATCAAATTAGCTGAAATAACAATCCTATTTTCCACTTCTTAAATTAGGTCGGACCGACGAGACGGGCTTACTTAAGACTGAAGTGGACCCAAAAATAACACGTGAGCCGATATCGCTTTTTTAAGAATAGTAGCTATAACTAGTTGTAAACTTGAATTAAGCTTTTTATAACGGTACTTTTAAGGTTACAGTTTCCTATCTTTTATAGCATATACGGAAATTTGCATGAAATTGATTAAATATTTTGTCACACAGGTGACCGGCAAAATCTACATAATATTAAGGCTGAGTTGCACCAACTTAATTTAACCGTTACTATAACATTAAACGGTGTTTTTTGTATGGAATTTGACAGATTTTTGACGTTTGTTGAAGTCATTTTTTTATGATTGAAACATTGCATCCAAGCTTTGTTTTTGCTGTTTTTGAAGTAAAAATTAGTCGTTCTTAATCCTGACAGTCAAATTTTACTATACCTAGTTATATCCCAGCTTAGCTTTATCTTTGTTTATTACATAGCAAAACGTTATTAGATAGCATTATGTAGGTTTATACCTAGTCCAGATATTATTATTTATTAATTATTTGCTCACTTAAAAAGCTTTTCTTGTTCATTTTTTTTTTATTGTAAATTTTTTTCTTAATTTGTATAACATTCTTGGATGGATGCACTTTAATAAATTATTATGTACGTATTGTTTCTCGGAGGAGGGCGTTGATCCCTGCGACACAGTTTTATACTTCTGCAGGGGTCATCGTTTTTCCATTGTATCATGTACCCTTGCACTATTATCTATATCTATACTTATAATAAATCTGTAGAGAGGTCAATTCTGTACATGAAATATATTTTCAAAATAACTATCAGGGGGTGATTAGTGATCGATACTGATGCCAAAAATGCAATCAGTAAAATTTTTGTCTGTCTGTCTGTCTGTCTGTCTGTCTGTCTGTCTGTCTGTCTGTCTGTATGTTCCTTATAGAAACAAAAACTACTAGACGGATTTTAACGAAACTTGGTACAATTATTCTTCATACTCCTGGGCAGGTTATAGGATACTTAGGAATTCCCACGGGAAAGGGAATTAGCGGGAAAATCCTTTTGTATGAGAAATCTAAACCGCTTAAGTTAGATGCTTGAAATTTGGCATGCAGGTACCTTAGTAAACTTAAAGCTTAGTTACAACAGGATATTGAAAAATTCCCACGGGAACGGGAGTTAGCGGGAAAAAACATTTGTATGAAAAATCTAAACCGCTTAAGTTAGACGCTTGAAATTTGGCATGCAGGTACCTTAGTAAACTTAAAGCTTAGTTACAACAGGATATTGCAAAATTCCCACGGGATCGGGAGTTAGTGGGAAAAAACATTTGTATGAAAAAATCTAAACCGCGTAAGATAGACCCTTGAAATTTGGCATGCAGGTACCTTAGTAAACTTAAAGCTTAGTTACAACAGGATATTGCAAAATTCCCACGGGAACTGGAGTTAGCGGGAAAAAACATTTGTATGAAAAAATCTAAACCGCGTAAGATAGACGCTTGAAATTTGGCATGCAGGTACCTTAGTAAACTTAAAGCTTAGTTACAACAGGATATTGCAAAATTCCCACGGGAACGGGAGTTAGCGGGAAAAAAAATTGTATGAAAAAATCTGAACCGCGTAAGATAGATGAAGGGGGGGTAAAACGAGATCCACGCGTACGAAGTCGCGGGCGGCCGCTAGTACTAAATAAAAAATAAATTATTGTTAAATTATGTTATTAGTTCACGTGCCTGTGTCGTAGGCAACGTCTAATTGCACCATCGTATCGGGTTAACGTGTAATTGCTATCCGTTCCTATTACCGTACCTACGTACCGTTCTGTCGCTAGAGCTAGTGCTAGTATAGCTTTGAGTGAATTGGAATGTATTTCGGAAACGTTCAAATGCCATTTCGCATACGAACCTGCTACTAATTCGTATAAAAATTCTGCTATTTCGTGTGCGAATTGAAATTCTGGAGCTTTAAAAACTTCTAGCAATTTTGACCTCTGTTTCATTGAATTCGAAACTTAGTGCAATCAACATTTAGAATAATAATTTGGTACAATGGTTTTTGGTTTGCTTATTGATATTCTTGGAATTAATTTGAAGTTGTCTTTATTTAATTATAAATAGTTATCGTCGACAAAATCTTAGAATATTTAAACTTCTTCTATCAGCTTTCTTTCACTAAATTAAATAAATGAAATATCTTAGGACATATTTTTATACTGAGTAGAACAAAGCTTGTACTATAGATAATCAAACAACGCATGAAAAACAAACATTTACACAAATATTTGATTTATGTGGGTCGAACCTGCCACATTTAGCATGGTCATAATGCACATTCTGGCCGGACAGTCGTCATTCTATAATTGAATGAGACCCGTAGCATGTATCGCCTCAGGCGTCGGTTAACGTGCCCATCGTTTGGTAGACCACTTCCGTAAACTCAGTGGCCGGTTATTACCGGAAGTCACCGGATATCCGGATAGTAGGAGGCTGCGGTGGCCTGCGCATTTTAGTAGATTGTTATATTTTTGTTCCGTATGAAAACGTTATTTATTCGTATTTTGGATAAGCCTCCTTATCAAATTTTTAATTCTTAACAGCTTCTCTAGTATTATAACATCTTTCGCATATTGTCTTATGTTCTTTGGTTGTATTAACCCTATAAATATTTAACCACATTGAATTCTCAATTAGATTCAATTAGTATGCAATCTTGGAAAAAACTTTCTGCATATTTTATGGCTATTTTATTAAAGTTGAAGATTTTGAACTTTCGCGTTCAATTTCAACTAAAATAGAGAAACACGGGTCTCAACGCGATATTTTTTATGAATTACTTACATAATATATTATAATGTTACTCAAGGCTTGACGTTTCGGCTGCTATGCGTCGTCACAAGCAGACTGGCGGCTCTATAAAAATGTTGCGTTGAGACTAAAATAGAGTTTTAGTTGTGCTAAAGTTGTTAATAATGGTGGATAGAAAATCTGGTTTGTGGCGTAGTTACTGTATATTAATATGTTACTACTCCAAAAAGCATATTAAATAAACCTACTTTACAGTAATTACTCTTGATTTAATTACTTGGTCTCATCACACTCACAGTAACGCCGCAAATGTCCCAAATTGGATAAATTTTCAGTGTAAATCAAAAACCTTTAATTTAGATAAAACACTTGAAAATTCACTTCCAACCATAATACAGCTGGTTAGAGTTCAAAATGTAGCGATCACTATTTGCCCTACAGTTTCCTAGATTTACTTGACCTCACAATGTCAAGGGTTTTATCACAAATTATGAGATCTACGTAACGAATAAATTGAATTGGGGCCAAAAGAAACAAGTTTGAATAAAACATGAGCGTTTGTTACAGAGATGACCACATCAGACTTTTTTATAGAAGACAACAGAAAAAAGCAGAAAGTTTGTTCCTTACAGGATGTCACTTAGTTAAAATATAGGGCAACTTAGACCCTTTGCTTGATTACGAAAAAATACTGTCAAGATAATCTAATCTCTAATCTAAGGGCTGATTTTGCAATCATCAGTCAACTTTTAACTGAAGAAGATACTCAATAACTCTTCCACTAAAGTTTGTCTAGCTAGAAAGTTTAAATTCAGATTTTCAAACATAATGCTGCATCAAACTTTTTAGAACATGAGAAATCGAAATGTTAGATGGGATGGGATTACAGTTTGATGGGAACCAAACTGATTTTTTAATAACTACGAGTACAGGTAATGCAGTATTAATTAAATATTCCCAACCCATCTGTCGAGATTCAGAAACATTACTCAACATTTTCATTACATTAATTTTAGTCTGTCTAGATACGAAGTTATATCATTCAGTGGTTTCGGCGAAAAATCAGACAAACCGCCAGAGGTATTATTATATTACTTAGTTAAGTTAAATTCCGACAGCAGATTTTTTGAGCGTGCCAATTAGAGATGAGACGTATTTACTAGAACAGATCCACACACTAGGTATTTTACAGTACTAGGCGGCACCTATTCCAATTTTTTAAATGTACTTGATCCACCTAGTATTTTATAAATTACACGATTTCCGACCCTATCATCAAAGTAATAGAGGTTATTATTGCGTAATCCGTAGTCGTGTATTACGCGCACCTAGTATTTCTCGCTAAGCTTATGTACGAACGTAGAGATTCACTCCGTCTCTGTCTGACCAAACAAATTTGAGCGCGACGAAGCAAACGCACACAAACGTAGTCAAACCATATTCAAATAAGAAAAAATATGTCAATATTTTTATGAAATTGATATCTTTTAAATACGCCAACTTTTAAGTTGACAGTCCTAAGCCTGTTGAAGTATGAAGGGAGGAATTATTATTCAATTTCAAATTGCATTATTCATACTACGGTTGTATCTTTTAAAAAAAAAAATGTATTTTAAAGTCATATTACGTGGATTAGTCCGCACTAGTCGCGTCAAGTATGCTAAATTACTACGTACTAGGTGGAATAGGTATTCGGATCGAGTATTAATAAATACTAGGAATAGGTGCACCTAGTATCAAATTTACCTAGTATAACCCATCTCTAGTGCCAATTTGGGGCTTATTGAATTTCTCGCTGCCGGGTCGGTGGGGCCTGCAGACAGAAACCATAAGGGCTGGAGTCGCGTGTTTAAGAGCACGTGGGTAACACAATACAGCCCGCGGCAAATGCTCACGTGGACGCATTTAAATTGAGCTATTAATAAGTAATAATAATCTGTTGGAGGTTTACATAATAATAAAAGGTACATAATAATGAAAGGTTCATGATTGAAACAGACAATGACTTTACGCACAGAATCTTTTATCGGGCCAAGCAGGTATAAACCAACACCAAACGACACAAGTTATCTACAGTTATCAGTAGAGTTTACTGCATATACACGTATTTGCAGATTTTAGTCTGTAATGTACGAAATACATAATGATGAATACGAAAACGGCCAAAAGTAGCGGCTTACGACACGTGAAACCATTTAATTTTTAACCGACTTAATGAAAAGGGGCTTATCAATCCCAAGTTCTTGAATTTTCCTCGTAAAGGGCCTACGTCCTAAACAATTTCAATTTGGAAACCACTCGACTCCGTAATATTACGTACGTCTTGAACCGAACAATGGGTCAACGTCTTTGTCGTCTTTGTTTTAATGAGTTTGATGGCACTTGGACGAGGGCAAACACCTTTACAAAGAAACAATTATTTTGGCATAAGATGTCAATTCGATAAAACTTAATATGGTTGTTTCCTATACGTACGGTTGTCTTTTGTATTATATTACGTCATTCAGACATTTATTTTACCTAGATATTTATTTTTAGGGTTCCGCTTTGGGTAAGCGTAAAAACGTGACCTTTTCAGTAAGACTGTCACCAGACTGTATCTCATGAACCGTGATTGCTAAACAGTTGAAAATGTAGGTATATCTGTGGCCGCTATAACAACAAATACTAAAAACAAAAGAAAATAAATATTTAAGTGGAGCTCCCATACAACAAACCTGATTTTTTGCACGAAAACTTTAATTTCAGGAACTATAATATCTTAAAGTTTGTATGGAACCCTGGATGCGCGAGTCCGACTCGCACTTGGCCGGTTTTTTAAAGGCAAGTTGGCGGGCATAAGTTTTATTTCGTATTGAAAGTAGGTAACTACAAAATTCTGACCACTGATTTTGATAAGTAACAGTGTTTTATAAAGTAACTAGCGGCCGCCCACGACTTCGTACGCGTGGACCCCGTTTAAATCCCCTTAGGGGTTAAATTTTGCAAATTTCGCCGTAAAAACCGTCCTTGGACTTCAAAGAACAATAAAAAAAAGAATTGGTAAAAGTGGTCCAGGCGTAGTTGAGTAATGCGCTTACCAACACATTTTGCGATTAATTTTTATATTATAGAAGATAATTAATCTTATAAAGTAATAATTTAATCTAATTGTTTACACAATGTACGAGTATACCCCTAAGGCTCACCTGTACAGTCTGCTGAACAATTTTCTAGATAAATATGATCACAAAAATATTACATGTTATGATAACGCTATATTGTGCCTGGATATTATGTTAACTTTCGCTCAGCGAGCGCACGTGCTATCCTGTCTTTTCACTTAACGCAATTTGAACTATACAGGGTGTTAGGTAAATGGGTTTTTAAATTTTCATACAAAATAAAATGTATAAAGTCAGATTTGTATGAAAATTAAAATAATTAAAATAATGATATCAATTTTCTGACTTCACCATACCATTTATATGCATATGTTAACATGGGCTAGTGTCGGCTTATAAACGTACCCATTTACCTAACATCTGTATGTTCCGCAGTATGTCACTCTATTATCCACTCTATACACTTACACACTCTATATTAGCCTTAATGTTCTATCACCCTTTATTGTGCTGTCTAACTTGATGTAAGTATCGTGGAACTTGGGGAACACGATGTTAGTTCAGACTCCGAGTGAGCACACGATCGCTACGCTATTCTTGGAACTTTAAAGTGAATTGATTTGATTTGATTTCGCATAGCCGTGTAGTTTCGGTACAGCAGAATAGGACCTCTTTCCGATGTCGTAAGCGACTAAACTACAAATGTGCTAACCGACCTGGACCAGTTGCAGTGTGAGCAGTGTATGCCAATCACCTCCACTCTTCCCGTGGATGTCGTAAGCGACTATTGACCGTATACTCGTATGTAGGCTAACATATGGCCTCACTAACCGGACCAGGGTGGGGAGTTGAGGCCAATTATGCCATTTGCTTCTGATAAATTAGAGAGGGTCGTTTTGCAGTGGGAACGTAATAACATGATGATGATGTATACAGCATGTGCAATGCTCCATTATCCCATAATAATATTAGTCCAGTCAATAAAGCATTATACAGTGTGTCCGGGCATGTAGTGATCAAACTTTATGGGCCAAATCTAGGAACAATTTTATCGATAAAAATACTTTAAATTTGGGGCTTGACCCATTTATGGCAAAATTACGAGGATTTAAGTTTTGAATTTTTAGTTTTCACCTCTTCCTTCAAAACCAAGTGAAAGCGTGGGTAGCTTAACATTAATAAGCAAATATTTTATATCATGCGATAGCCAATAAAATTATCTATTAGCAAAAGTAGAAAACAGATACAAGTTTCATACATTTTAAGGAAGTAAGAATGGATTTAATTAGAAAAAAACATGACTTTTTTCACTTCTTTTTCAGTTATTTTCCAACACAAGAAAAACCAGGCCGTTAAGGTATGTTTTATTTGCATTGTATTATTAGTATTTGAGCTATTCTACAAAACGAATGTAAATTTATTAGTCTACGTCTATTATTTTCGACGTAATTGTTGAACAAAGATACCCCTTCCCAGCGGTTTCCATAGCGCACGCGACATGCGAAAATGCACTGCCTGAAAGAATCACACAACCTATTCCGATTACTATGGAAACCGCTGGGAAGGGGGTATCTTTGTTCAACAATTACGTCGAAACTAATAGACGTAGACTAATAAATTTACATTCGTTTTGTAGAATAGCTCAAATACTAATAATACAATGCAAATAAAACATACCTTAACGACCTGGTTTTTCTTGTGTTGGAAAATAACTGAAAAAGAAGTGAAATAATTAACTTTTTAAAAAAATAAAACCGACTTCAAATGCGTGAACACAAAAAAAAACTAAAAATTAAAAATATTGCGTATAAAAAAGTTCATCTCCAATTTTTCACCCTTGGGGATGAAATATTTTCTTCAAATTCGCATGAAACCACCCTTTTGATAATACCTATTCAACAAAAAAATAATCGTTCAAATTGATTTATAATCGGCGGAGATATTGCGTATAAAAAAGTTCATCCCCAATTTTCCACCCTTGGGGGTTGTTTTTTCTATTATTAAATTTAAATGGGACCACCCTTGAGGTATTACCTATACGCCGAAAAAAGATTTGTTCAAATCGGTTCATAATTGGCGGAGTTATCGCGTAACAAACATAGAAAAAAAAAAAAAAACATACGGGTCGAATTGAGAACCTCCTCCTTTTTTGAAGTCGGTTGAAAAGTCATGTTTTTTTCTAATTAAATCCATTCTTACTCCCTTAAAATGTATGAAACTTGTATCTGTTTTCTACTTCTGCTAATAGATAATTTTATTGGCTATCGCATGATATAAAATTTTTGCTTATTAGTGTTAAGCTACCCACGCTTTCACTTGTTTTTGAAGGAAGAGGTGAAAACTAAAAATTAAAAACTTAAATCCTCGTAATTTTGCGAGAAATGGGTCAAGCCCCAAATTTGAAGTATTTTCATCGATAAAATTGTCCATAGATTACGCCCTTAAAGTTTGATCACTACAAGCCCGGACACACTGTAGATGGAAATCCGTGGAACACAATTTTTGACTTCGGGACTTTATTTAGACTAGTTAGGAGGTGAACATAGCAAAAGTCCCCGTCCCCCGAATACTCATGTCACTAGGACGCATAGTTTCCGAGGATTAAGCGAAAAACCGAAGAGTGGTACCTTTAAACCCCCCTCTCCCCGCCGGCTCAAGGGCTAAGGGCGGGGACTTTTACTATGTTCACCTCCTAACTAGTCTAAATAAAGTCCCGCGGTCAGAAATTGTGTTCCAGGGATTTCTCTCTACACCGTAGTTAAAGCATTCATTGACTGGACTATATGTATATTTTACTCATATTAAAATCAAATCAAATCAAAAATCTTTATTTACTCACACATACATACCCACATTGAAAATAATATTATTTAACAAGCTTGTTTTACACAGAAAGCTTGTGATATCTCTATGTTTACAGCTTCAATTTTCACTCTTTGTCCCTTTTTCGTTTGTCAAACTTATACAGCTCGTCAAATAACTTTACTCGTACTTACTATTTGTGTTTCCCAATTTACTTACCCTCATACAAAGCTTTTGTTTAATCACCTCTACATATAATAAACGCGGATACAGTATTCGTGTATCTGCTGAAACTTAGCAGTTTTCGGAGCAGGATTCGCGCTAAAGAAAATAAAGCCAGAGTGAGTATAATTATCATGAAACATTTTATAAAATTGCCGGAATTCTTAAGCTTATTTAGAGAGATGCTTTGAGAATTTGAGATGCTACACGGGCGTTGTTTTTGCCGCTCCGTTGTTCTACATTATGAATCTGAGGGCTTAGTGTGGATTTACATCAAACTTCGTCACATAGGCTGTGTTAAAAAAATATATGAAGATTTTAGTTCTTTGAAGTTTCCGCTAGGGGCGCTGCACAATCCGTCATACATTTAATGACACTTTTTTACGCAGTCGACATCGAATGCGTTTGACGTAAACTCACACTACGCCCCCTGACGTGCGTATGCGTGCCGCTGCGGCACCGCTGCGGTGACGCACTGAAAGTACTGAAATCTCTCTTCTCTTTAGTGTTTATTTGTTTAATTTATGAATTCGCGTTGCTCAGTGTTTCAAACCAGAAATGTGAGGCAAATACTTAAATGGAATGAAATTCCGTTTGAGAAATGTACACTGAATTCGATCACAACGCAAATAACAATGGTAACATTTTACACGTGCATTATGCTTGAGTATTATTGTAATATTAGAATTAATTTAATATAATTTTACAAGTATATCATACAACGTCGGCAAATAAAGCAAAATATTTTCGGAAGTATTAGGACCTACAAGGAAAGGCTTAAGTTAAGACTTAGCGAGATAAGTTATTTTTGCATTACGAGTTCTTTCATCATCATCATCATTTCAGCCATAGGACGTCCACTGCTGAACATAGGCCTCCCCTGATGATTTCCACAATAGCTTGGTGGCAAAACATTATTTTTCTCGTAAGTCTATTTCCAGTACAGATTATAAGGTTCACCAGAAGTTAGGGTCAGAAAGGTATGTAAACAAATAGTTCTCAAATATCAGAAGTCATTAAACTGTCAAAGCCTTCTGTAAATTCATAATTATTTAACTAAATACTATCATGAGATTAGCCAGAACCACCATCCCCAGTTTCTAAGTGGCAAAATTACCGCATGAGTTTGCAGTAATACGAGTACATAGAGCAAATATTTAATTTAAATTATAATTCGGGGAAATGTAATTCCCCAATTCCGGGGAGACGCGAAATGATATTATCTTGTCATACAGAACTACGGGCGTTGACTTACGTTGGTACAGTGAAGTGTTTTCAAGGACGGATCCCTAAATCCTCTTTACCATAATAATTGTCAGTCTTCTAAAAATACTCTTTCCCCCTGGCTTAAGTTGTCATTTAGCATGGAAATATCATTTTAATCCAGTGTTCATCCTAGGTGTAACTTTTTATTAATAAGGGGGTTCATGTACAGTTCATGTATATCGGCAACTCAAAATTAAGGTACATAGGTACATGGTAGCAATCCCGTAATTTTACAAGTTTTGAAGTAATTGTTGTTGCAATTTACAAAGACTATCCAATTTTCTCTAGGTTGGTACCTACTTAATCAATAAAACAGGAAGCGATATTATATTGGAAACAGATAATAAGAAAATAAATTGTAACGGCACGATTTGAAAGGTCTTAATAAGGAAGAAGCGATCACCGTAATTATTTCCTATAACAAGAAAAGAAGCGATATTGAGTAATATCGTTTAATTTACTGTCCCATTTCGATAAATAAGAGCATACATATTTAGCGCATGAATACATTTTCGGGTCGCGTACAGCAAATAAGACTATACAGGGTGTCCCAAAAAGTAGTGTCAAGCCGAAGCCCAGAGGTAGAGCATCACTAGGGCTACCAAACCACTGTGACTTTTGATAGTTTTCAAGATAATAATATGATTTTTTTACAACTTATAGGATTATTAACTTTTGTAATTTACATTCGTGCGATATAAATACTTCTGAATCAGCTAGGCCTAGTATTCACCTAATAATAATAAAAAAATCAGGCATATACTTTATTTATTTGCGCCACAGTGGTAAAAAAGTGCCTAAACACAGAAATATAAAATAATCATAACTCGAAAACTCAAAAATCGCAGAACATACATGGGGGTGATTCGGATAGCCCTAGTGATGCTCTACCTCTGGACTTCAGCTTGGCACTACTTTTTGGGATACCCTGTTTATTTTTGTCACAATAGTTATAAGATGCTACTGTGTATAATAGCTTAATGTGCTGTCCGTACATTGTTGTGGTTATTTCATGCTGTACAAGTTTGCTGATGCATTCAGATGCCATTCCGCATAATAATGGTTCCATTACTAGCTCCAACAATGTTATGAGTGAGTTTAATACTCAGCATCGGAGACTATAAGGACGTCGCACATTTATCAACCCGGAAAGGGATCGTCGATTGTCATCATCATCATCATCATCTAAGCCATAGGACGTCCACTGCTGAACATAGGCCTCCCCCAATTCTTTCCATGCTGCCCTGTTGGTAGCGGCCTGCGTCCAGCGCCTTCCTGCTACCTTTATGATGTCGTCGGTTCACCTTGTGGGTGGATTGTAACCGTATTAAATCGAGGCGGTCAGTATTCTTTGTATAAAACTTTATTCTGCAACGCACACTTATCCGCACCGTAACGTAAACGCCTCGTCTCACCTCGCAATTGACAGTGCGCGAAAGGCGATGACAGCTCGCCAAAGGCGATACGGTGTTGATCCCTTTCCGAATTGATAAGCTGCTCTGCTATGAGCTTAATCGGACCTCTTCTAGGTGATACGGAATAGACATTTATACAGTTCAGGTAAAAAAAAAGGTATGTACCCTACGTTACGGTGCGTATAAGTGTGCGTTGCAGTATGGAGTTTCATGCAAAAAATACTGACTGCCTCGAGTTAATACGGTTACGATTCCTTTCCTAGTTGATAAATGTGCGTAACCTTTGAATTACTGTAGTCTTGGCTCGGGTCATGGTCTTCAAGGTCTTCACGGGAAGCCCTATGCGGAGTTCAAAGAGTGTTTGATGTAAGTAACAATCGCACGTATTTTTCGTCCATGGGGAAAGGCAAGAGTTCTGGGAAACATAAGAAAGACTTCGTGCTGCCTTAGCTACCAACATTTTGTTTCCGAGTTCAACGTTAAATATTATAAAAGATATTAGGATTTGATTAGAATATCATTGTAGTGTACCTAAATGTGCACACTGGCTCACCGTCACACCAAGCGTCTCACTGCGGCACGTCCGTACTCGCCGGCGTCTGCCGTACGACTGACTCGTCCCACTCGTAACGACGTCACGTGACTGCCTATCACTTGTGTACGTGAGACAGCGTATTGTATCTATCTAGTACGTAGATACAAACACTACATCCCTTCCTTGTTAATAAATTTTAATGAAAGTTTTTGTCAAGTAAATGTAAGGTTAATTATTGTAATAGAAGTATGGAAAAGATCGCTATACAGCGATAACACCGACTGAATTGTACTCATACGTCTCACTCTCTTTTTTTTTATATATCTATTAATAGGTACATTACTTTAATAAACATCCAATTTCAGTTTCGTTCAATTAATGCAAATAAGTTAATTTGAATTTAGTAAACAACCAGGCTACCTAATAGATCCGGGTTACATCCCATTTAAAGGATATCAGTTGCCTGAAAAAAAAATTACATCCAATTTAGTGGATATCATGGGTACATCCAATTTAATGGACATCATGGTACATCCAATTTAATGGATATCAAGGGTACATCCAATTATATTATGGATATCAGGGTACATCCAATTTAATGGATATTATTCTACATCCAATTTAATGGATATAATGATACATCCAATTTAATGGATATCAGATATCAGGGTACGTCCAATTTAATGGATATCAGGTTACGTCCAATTTAATGGACATCAGGGTATATCCAAATTAATGAATATCAGAGTACATTTAATTAAATAGATATCAGGGGTACGTCCAATTTAATGAATATCAGGGTACATACAATTGAATGGATATCGGGGGTACGTCCAATTTAATTGATATTAGGTGTACATCAAATTTAATGGATATCAGTGAAACCTACCAAAACTATCTAAGACCTGTATATCTATATGTACCTGGAATTACGCAATTAAAGAAATTTGATTTGATTTGATACAATTGAATTGATATCAGGGTACATCCAATTTAATGGTTATCACGGGTACATCCAATGTAATGGATATCAGGGTACAACCAATTTAATGGATATCAGTGTACATCCAATTTAATGGATATCAGGGTACATCCAATTTAATGGATATCACGGGTACATCAAATTTAATGGATATCAGGGTACATCCAATTTAACGGATATCAGTATATATCCAATTTAATGAGCATCAAGCGATGATCTCTTCTCTTGTCGGCGTCAGGAGTGAAAGTCAGTTCGATCTATCCTGCTATGATCATTATGGCTCTGCGGAAACGCGTCCAACGGTGATGTGCCGATTCGCCTCCAGGTGCCGCGCCCGTATTCCAGTTTAGTGCACGCGCTCACGACTGTCTGCAACACGGCCATCCTGCGCGACATGCGTCCTCGTATGTTCCTTTGAAAAACTAAGAAGAACAGCCAGTATCCGCTCGGCCAATCTTTCTTCATGAAATATAAAATATAGATATGCTTTCAGAACAAGAAAACTAAACTTTTTAGTAGGTACTACTACTAGTTACTCTTTCAAATAAAAACCATCTAACTAAATATCTTATGTTACTAACTTGTAACCATAGCCTATTTTAAGCTACTTAGCTTTTACGATTCCAATCAACTACTAATAACAATTCCAATTAATTGTAACATTGAAGATCACTGAGATCCACAAATCATTGAGCATAATTACCAAAATTTTCTCTAAAATATCAATTAAACAACAGTGGCCTAATTCACGTATTTTGACACATCGTCCGACGTCCTAATGAAAACAGTTCTAAATCGATAGGATTCCAACTCAGCGGTTTGTCATTTGACGTTTAATCACTTGAACCAAATTTCAAAATAGGTAATAGGTGAATACTGCAGAGGCTACGATTGAATACGCATAAAAACGAAATCAAAACAAAATCGGGCGATTAACACGTGAATACGAAAAGTGGCACCAGCGATCAAATCGCTTGCATGCCGTTGAAGTTTTGTTACGTGAATACGGCTACAGGCTCGGGAACCTAGTCAACCAGTCAAACAGTCAATGGCTTTATGATCTTTGCTAAACACAGCAAGATCCGACTGCACCACCCAGAAGTATCTCACCTCAGAACATCTCCCGTTTTCGCTCGCAGCTTGGTTGGCTTCCCATCAGACAGCGTAGACATCTTCGTTCACTTTGTATGCTTCATTCGATTCTCTTCAATCCTGACTCTCCATCTTATTTAACCCTTAACTGGTATCGTAAATTGGACATACGTAACTGGTATCGTGGGGGCCGCGCGGCCCCCATACTATGTTCGCTTCTAGCAAGCATGTTTTACCTATATACTTGAATAAATGCTCATAAATGATATATATCAGGCTTTTTCTATGTAATCATTTAGATTTTATTGTATTGAATCTAATTACATTAATACTTCAAGACATTACATAATAGTAACAACTTTTACGTAATATTTTTTTAACGTTACAAATATCTATGAAACCTACGTTTAGAAAGTTATAACCAAAAATATTATTATTTTAATTAATCCATAATAATGTGAACTTAATAATAAATAACGTTTTAATGTAATGTTACATAAAAATAATAAGCATTTTATAAAAATAAAAACATAAATAATATGTTGACAAACATTAGCAGGAACTGGTGGATTTTCAGACCACTTGTATTTATTTTTTCATAGTAGCTGGATTGACTAGGTCCTACAACATCTTCATTTTCACTCTCTGAAGAAAAAACTTGAAAATCAGAATCAATATCCTCATTATCGACCGAATATTGGTGATTGGGTCTTCACAATGACCTATAATTTTATTATCACTATATCCTTCTTCTGACATGCTACTAATCACTAATTTGGAATCAAAAACTTCGTTCTAGGTATATTCTATCGTTTTATCACTTATAAACCACCAATACTGCAAAAAAATAAAAATTGCCATGAAAAAAAACTAACGTAACTGGTATCGTGGGGGCCGCGCGGACCCCAACACGTACATATCTTCGTCCTGGTGAATGATGCAGTGCTGAAACGCCTGCATCAGACGCGAGTAGCGCCGATATGAGAATACAAAAAATTTTGGCTGCCCACGATGCGTAGCTTCTTAGAAATCAAAGAAAACGTCATGCGTGGGGGCCGCGCGGCCCCCACGATACCAGTTAAGGGTTAAAAGATAAATTTCAGTACCTCCACTCCACTCACAATAGAAATCTTCGCTCTAGTCAGACTCTTCAGCCTTGCCACCCCTCATCATAGCACCGGCTTCATGTCCAACTCTTTCCTAGTCTCCGCTGTACGGCTCTGGAACGGCCTTCCGGCCAAATTACGCAAACCTTCTTCCAAATTTACTTTCAAAAGGGCTCTGCGCAAACATTTCAAGGAATGACCTTTTTTCTCCATTTTCTAGCTATCTCAGACATGAGTGATGTGTACATTTATAATATTATTATGTTTATGTAGGTATTTATGTGTATGTCTATTATATTTATTTGTATTATGTTATTTATTTTAAGGTAATCTTATGTAAGTAGGTTTATTATCAAAATGTAAATTTTTTTGCACCGCCTTACTCTTTCTACATGACCCGTGGTTGACTGGCAGAGAATGCCATCCGGCATTAAGTCCGCCACAGTGCATTGTTAGTTTGTGTGCTGAAGTTTAAATAAATAAATATCGCACTACCGAATTCCAACTGGCTACTCAGGGCAAACACCACCCTCTACCAGAATACAGCCACAATATTTTAGTACAGTCTCCCCTCTTAAGACCTTACTACTCAGCAAGATTCGACTAAACCACCCAGGAGTACCGTGGGCACTATTGCACCACACTATCCGCAGATACCACAGGCAAACACTTATTTCCACCGAGCTACGCTACGGCATCCTGGTACAGTCTCCAACCCAACGAATTGAGAACATCCAATCCAACTATTCTTCACTTACAATTTCAAAGGTACTGGGCCCTCAGGCATCTTCCTATCACGGTGATATTACATACTCAATACACGCTTGTTATTAGGAATCCCAAACACAAATTACGTTCTCCAAATCGCCTGCCAAGCGTGAAGACTTATGACAAAACCTTGCACCAAAGTGGAAGAGGCTGCTGGTCTATACCAGCAGCGGACCTCAAAGGTTTGTTGATGATGATAATAAGAGGATATAAATTATTGAATCGTTTAATGTAAATCCGCAGGTGCTCTTTACGCTCATTATTCTAGCGCTTAAGCAATGTTTATAGCTAATGTTTTATCAGTTTATTTCTAGTATAAATCATTTAATTGATAATTAGCATATTTATCAGTAAATGAATTGTAATTATTAACGAAAATAACGTTCTTCTTAAACCAGGAACCGTGAGGGACTTCAAAGATTTAAAACTATCATATTTTACTTGTGTGTAATCTTGTAGTTGTATTGTAATTTATTACTAACGTAGATTCTGAGAACTTTGTTACTAATACTTTTATGGCCCATGCTTGAAATAAATAACTTTTATTTTATTTATTCAAGGGTATTTGAAACTTTATCAATGAATCTCAAAATTATGCCTGATTTCGGGATTCAATTCAAGCTTATTTAAGAAAATATTATTATGTGTAAAACATTATCTTTTCTTAAGTATTTCAAACTTAAAAGGAATGTACAAGTACCAAAATATCAAGTAGTATCTTCCTGCCTATATACAATTAAGTGCTGTTGAAGCATTGTTTAATAAATACAATTAAATATGTTGTAAACCATTTTCATTTATGGAATAAAACATTTCATTTTTCATTTTCACTTTTTATTCCCAATTCAACATTAAACAAATTATATGCAAGATAAGTAAACATTTTATTCTTTAGGTACTCATCAGATTTTAGAGCGCTGACAACTAAAACTATTGCAACTATTGCATTTATTTTCACTCCACTAATACTTTTCCTTTTTTTTTTTCATAGTGTTCCCATTGAATTATTTTATTTTTATTTTATTTTATTAGGGACAACAAACAATTGTACAAACGGTTTTACAAAAAGTCTTACAGATATATCTTAAATAAATGCACAACCAGCACCGTTATCCACGAAAATAACAAATAGAACAGCTACTATGGTCGCACATTACATTTAAAGAACATTGAATAATTAATTGAACTAATTTAATTTACATTTAGACATTTACAGTAAACATTATACCGCTTTATCCAATTTAATGAAAACACCTTTTTTTTACACACATACAAATTTACGACTTGCTCAAATTGCCTAAGGTGGTACATGTCATACACACCTGTCGGGTGACTAATCCAACTACGAGCCACTTAGACATCGGGCAACTCGTCCTTATAAGTGTTCTACGGCTAGCGTTGTTCCATCAAATATTCTCAACACAATGCCGGTGACCCCATACTAAATTACACGGTTATTAATTCAAGGAATTAATTAAACAACGATAAAGGTGGTCAATATACGCACATTTAATTGCTAAAAATGTGTTAAGTATGATTTTTGTCAGATTAAAATTGCCCTATGTTTGTATTGCCCTATGGCACCAGATGCCTTTTGTAAACTATGTTTTGAGTAGTTAAATATACTGCCGCTATCGTAAAATGCCTCCAAAAACAAATCGTTTTCTATTAAATGCCCCAAAAAAAAAACGAATAATATTAGTAAATAAACATCAAAGGAACCCTGGCGGAACCGCCACCAACAAGCCCGGCGCAAACTCAATTGATGAACTGAATCTGTCACTATGGATATCCTCAGGGGAAGCATCCATCTAGCAGACAACGTCCTCTGGCTAAAACGCAAGTTCTACCCTGCTGGGACCGCGCTCTTGTAGAAAAATCTTAGATTCGATTGCTTACCTTGAATATTCAAAACGATTACAAATTACCATCTGTTCCATCCGATCGATTTTCATTGTTTTATTTGCAGCACAATAAGAGCAATGAATGCTATATGAAATGGTGACAATCCACTAGTAGGCCTTCAAAGAAGCGCTTCATGCACTCCACCCGTGAAGTCACGGTGAGAGCCAGTGACAACAACACTTATTTCTGTGTCCAAATGACGATAACATTTCTGAAGGTAACCAGATCAGTCATGCGGCTTAGGCTAGATTTATGTGAAAACAAGACTGGCGAGCCAGACTCCACCATCATTGTTTAAATTACTACTTAAGAACTATAAAAGGACTCCCTTTTCACCAATTCTTCCACCTGTACCAGACCCCGTTGACCAATTGCTGGATCCACTTTTAATTGTGCAATATAATACCACAAATATACCGCCGCAGAACGTTATTCGATTCTTTCTTTTTATAAATACCGAATGCTGGGACGCCGTCGACATTAACAGCGTTTAACTTCATGTGAGTAGGTATGTCTATTCTCATACATAAAGTACTAAGTTATACGTTAAAAATCTAGACAAACTGTGGGTGGAAGTAGTTTATGTTATAAACAACATTAAAATTCGTAGATACGCTTTACCATAGGTCTGATTACTTTTCTTTTTATTTTATTTTGTTTTGGCCGATTTCTGCTGAATACTTATTTATTTCTAATATCACTACTTATCATCACCAATCACTTTATTGCTATTTTCAAGCTGATAATAAATATTTCTGATAAAATCTGATTTTATAATGATAAACAACAAAATGTTTTCGCCTGCTAACTTGACTATTATCATACAACAAAATAATTATGCCCTTTCCAAAGCAAAATAATCGTTATTTTATCCATAACTCGATGAAATCAGACACATTACTGAACTTTAATTATTATGGCAGGTTTGTTACAAATTAATTATTATTTCAAAAATATGTATTTTACTGACCTTTTATTTTCCTTATTTTTCAAAAAATGTGTATTTATCCTCGTCGCCACTTGTAGTGTACCTAAATGTGCACACTGGCTCACCGTCACACCAAGCGTCTCACTGCGGCACGTCCGTACTCGCCGGCGTCTGCCGTACGACTGACTCGTCCCACTCGTAACGACGTCACGTGACTGCCTATCACTTGTGTACGTGAGACAGCGTATTGTATCTATCTAGTACGTAGATACAAACACTACAATCATGGTATACGGTTCTTATTGGATCCGAAAGAAGTGGTTGAATTAGAGCACTAGGCTGCTGTGTTGTAGGTGCTCAAGTGGAATATGTCGTAAAAATAAATTTAATTCAACTTACAGCACCTGCCCAAAATATCGAGCTCTAAGTGGAATAGTCCAGGTGCTATTCGTGAAGGTGCTAATTGAATGGGTGCTCAAAGTGGAATACGTCCTAAAGAATTTCATAGATTGCATTGATATATGAGTCAGCGCCTAATCTTTCTAATTTATGGAAAATTATCTATATCGTAGTAATAAATTGTAGTTTCATAATCATAATTACAGCGTTGTCTCACATTATTACAGAAATGTTTTCCTCTACTGAAAGTCACGTGGGCGATGCGGCGGGCAGAATTGGTATCACATAAAGTTTTTTTGGTGTCTGGGTGATCGTAAATTTCGCTTAATTCTTAGACGTAGGTTATCAGACGTCTGGATTTTTCCTGACATGTCAGCACTTTTTGAGCCTTGTCAGGATGTCTGTTGGACTTGGAAAATGTCAGGAATTTTACGAAGTAAAATAAATCAAATAAACTACGTCTAGTTGTTTAGTGATCGGCAGGTAGCGCATTAAAACAATTTATTACCGTTTTTGATTTACTAATAAAAATTAAAAACTCGTTGAGCAATGTTTTTAAATGGCGTTTAGTATGGAAATGGCATTTTTAAAACGGTGTTCAACAAGCGTGTAACTTTTTATTAGTTTAGGGGGTTAGAATTTGTATTTTTGTATATTCCAACAAGTACGTGCTTTATATACATAGTAAGGGCGCTCTTAGTTTAATGTCATGACTTTCTGGCAATCAAGTTTTTGTTACAATTTTAGTTACAATATCATCTGGTAACCCTAACTGTGGGGTTTCGAACACTCGGACTTACATCCTATTGTCCCAAATTCCAGATTAATTCCCTCGTTAGGTAGACCTAATGCAGCCATTGTACGATGGAGTGCATTTGAACATCGACCCTGTTAATTGAATGGCGGTCGTTTAGTCCTTTTGAATTCGAATCAAATACTACATTTTGCAACATTAAAAAGATAGAACTACTTCGTTCGTTCGTTCGTTTCAGCCAAATGACGTCCACTGCTGGACAAAGGCCTCCCCCAAGGTTTTCCACAATGAACGGTCCTGCGCTGCCCGCATCCAGGCTCTTTCCGCGACCTTTACCAGATCGTCGGTCCACCTAGTAGGAGGCCTGCCCACGCTACGTCTTCCAGCCCGTGGTGGAGCGGGCTATGCTCGGAGTCTCCCTGCGTGATCGAATCAGAAATGAGGAGATCCGCAGGAGAACCAAAGTAACCGACATAGCTCGCAGAATTGCTAAAATCAAGTGGCAGTGGGCGGGGCACATAGCTCGTAGAGACGATGGCCGTTGGGGCAGGAAAGTTCTCGAGAACTACTTACTTAGCTTAAATTTCAGCTCAGTGAGCTATTCGTGCACTAAGCAAATGTCGTGTAGGTATACATAGCTATAACTGGAGTCAAATTTATTTGATGTACATACCTTTTTTTAATCTAAATTATTTGTAAAAACTAATTTCTATTCTGTTGCTGTACCTAAATAAATAAATTAGCATATAGCACTAAGCGGAAATTTAAGCTAAGTAATTGTATCTTTATAATATCTAATTATGGATTTCCGTAAGGTCTGATACTGTTAATTACACTTTGCGACGTTAAAACGATGTTTTGGCGCTGTGATAGAAAGTTCGACTGTATCGCAAACAGTGAGTGGTTTGATCCTCTCATAATACATACATACATACACTTGTATGTTTTGGCTTAAACAAGTCTATTTTCATTTATTTACACAAACAAAGTATAAGAATGTTTATTCAGTTGTCTGGTTTCCTTAATACAGTCTACATTACATCAGGCTGTATATTTTTTGTCACAAAAGTGGTACCTATTACAACGCCATAAGATTGATTGCTGTCGTCAAATGTTTTTCTTAGTTTGGAACGGAAATAGAAAGAATTTGTTTCAATTGTCACATTAGGTCACAAAGAAGACCGATTGTCAGGGAGCACCTTCGTGGAATATCAATCACTATTGATAGGTACTTTATTATTGTAGCGATCTTGATCCAAATAAGAAAACCTAAACAAAATTGGTCTTCGTAATATTGATTATATTATATGTAGATCGTGTCATCCACGTTGACGCGCCCCACCATATTGTTATCGATACACGCACGCTGTATTATCCATGAGTGCACACGCACACTACAATAATGACGCTCGGATTGCTCGGATCAAACTCCTCGTACTCCGCGCTTCCCTCGACCAAAAATTGGTGGGGCGCGTCTTCGTGGATGAAACGATCTATACTAGTAGCCAAGATGGCGATCTTGAGGCTGTTTACTACCAGCTTATTATTACCTACTTTTTTGAGAAAAAAAATTGAATAAGAAATAACTGGTTTCAAACACGACATTTATAATATAGTCCTTCATGAGTAAGTACTTACAGCTTTCGAGTTTTTCTACAGCTGTGGTCACAAGCAGGTAGACTGGTGGTTTTTGAGATGATGAAAATAATGTATAAGTCGCATTTTGAACGAAATAAAACAAGACAATATGAGCTACTTTACAAGAACTGAGACAAATTATTTAAATGTGTATTATCATAAATCAGATACGGATCCAATTTGTCAAGATTAGCAAAAGACCTTACAAGTCACAAGTAATTCAAACTTAATTTGTTAAACTCGTAAGCTAAGGTTCAGTTGAAATTCAGGACGTGGGCGACACGACACGACATTTATTTATTACAACAGACATTCGTTATAAATATCATGACAAATATATGAAATTTCTTTGTTTCTGGCAAAATTACCCGTTTGTAATCTCTCGTGCTTGGGTTATGAACGCGTAAATTAAACTTGTGAGCTACAAATAATTGCTGGTAGAGATCAACAGTCAACAACACCCATACATAAATGATAAAAGAGACGGTCTCGTACAGTACAGTAGATTATAAAATATTTCGTTGAACTCCTTTTTTGGGCAAATAAAATGTATGTATACCTATTACCTACCCTGCAGGGACAGGGTTCTCCTTATCGGAAGGATGAGGCATACCCACTGAAATAACCCTGGCGTTCCGTCACACATGGGAGTCCGTTTTACTGGATCCGATGTGTGAACAGAAAACTTGCAGTATACCGCCGCTATTCTACAAGGATGGCGCACACAGTATCCATCCGTTAAAATTCTACGTATCCGTATATTTTTACTGTTCCGTCGTCCAGTATTCGATAACAAATCGGAATGTAAATTTTTTACGGAACGATATTTTTACTGTATACAGAATACTGTGTCATGTGTGACAGTTGTATGAGCGACTTCACACATGACACAGTATTCTGTATACAGTAACACATACATCGACGAAAAAAAAACGTACACGATGAAACGGAACAGTAAAACGGAGACATGTGTAAACCGGCCGTTAGTGGGAAGAACTATGGGAATTCGGACAAGCTTTTAACTACACAATTCGGATAAAATATTACTTTCCACATTCATGGGACTCCCATAACTAGTCACGATATTGAGCATCAGTCTTCAATTACCTATACCCACCAAAAAATTCCA
Source organism: Ostrinia nubilalis (assembly GCF_963855985.1). Lineage (NCBI taxonomy): Eukaryota > Metazoa > Arthropoda > Insecta > Lepidoptera > Crambidae > Ostrinia > Ostrinia nubilalis. The sequence goes on from NC_087103.1 coordinate 5,166,031, forward strand.
TTCGCTTCTATAATGTAGGTCTAATACGGAATTACAATTTATTACCATAATTATGAACTCCAAAGAGATCTGTGTGGTTACCATGAGTTTACGTTAGGTGAGCTCGCTAGCGAATAGGTACGTCAAAAAATTCTATGAAGATTTTATTTCTTGAAAGTAGCCGCTAGGGGCGCTGCACAATATGTTCGCCTAATGTTAATATTTTTGGCATTGAAGTATAAATAAATAAATAAATACATTTAAATGACATTTTTTTACGCAGTCGCAGCGAGCTCAATGAAACTCATGGTAAGCACACTGTATAAAAAGTTCGCTTGTAAATTGCAAAAAAAGGTAAATTAAGTTACGTAAAGGTCGAATTTGTTTCTATACAATCTTCTTTTACTTCACATTTTTGGTATCCGTGTAATTTACGCTCGTATTCACAAACGATGCTTGCATTTGAAGCAGAAAATCAAACGCACAGCGTTGAATAGAGCTCTTTGATTGGTTCGTGTGTCAGCCTGCGCGCACTGTGAGACCTCATAGTAATATTTGTGAATACGGGCGTTAATGTCCACCTTAGCTACAAGGTTTTAACGCAAACAAATTCGCGTAGTACCTAAGTAATACATTTTCGTTCGTTCGATCGTTCGTTTCAGCCAAATGACGTCCACTGCTGGACAAAGGCCTGCCTCAAGGTTTTCCACAATGAACGGTCGTGCGCTGCCCGCATCCAGGCTCGTCCCGCGACCTTCACCAGATCGTGGGTCCACCTAGTAGGAGGCCTGCTCACGCTACGTCTTCCAGCCCGTGGTCGCCACTCGAGAACTTTCCTGCTCCCACGGCCATCGTCTCTACGAGCTATGTGCCCCGCCCACTGCCACTGAAATACATTTTACATAACAGGAATGTCTTATTATGTAATATAGATTATTCAATCTATATTACTTTGTCCAGCAGTGGACGTCATTTGGCTGAAACGAACGAACGAACGAACGATAGATTATTATTTGGAAACTGTTAGATGTCGATACAGACAGACTACGTAATAGATACTGTCTGGAGGTCTACCTCCTAGCCTCTACGTCTAGCTTCTAATGAAATTCTATTTGCAGAGTCACTCTATATGACATTGTCTTTGTTAATGTGATGACGCCTAAGTGTGTTTTTATTAGATTTTCGAATTAGAGCAAATAAAAAAGGACTGTATTTCAATGAATGTTTTAATGGCGACAAACATAGATTAAAGAGCTACCACAGACATCTCTTTTTTTTTTTGCCAAAGATAATAATAGCATGAACATTCCGCCCACCAAGAACTTAGTTCTTAAATAACACTTTAAACTTAAATATTTAAATGCTTAATATATCAAATTTTACACAATAAGTTTGTCTTAATGTACCTACTTGATACATTTAGCACTGCTATAGGAACATATTTATGCTGAGAATAGATACTAATAACTTAATAATGAACTTAAGTAGGTTTTACAAATATGTAGTTACACAAAACTAAACAGTTAACCAGCATGAACAAAACCTATTTAGTAATTAAACACAGCTTACTTACTGGACGCTTGAATATACCAGATTTACATTTGACAGATACAACTCTTGTAATGTTATCAGAACCAGGATGTTTTTGTATAATTCTACCTAATAGCCATTTAGCAGGCGGCATATTATCTTCCTTTAAGATTACAATATTACCTATTTCAGGTTCTTTATTTTGTGAATTCCACTTATATCTCTGATTAAGATTACCCAAATACTTTCTATACCACCTATTCCAGAAATGATTAACAATTCTTTGAGTCATCCTCCATCTATCTAAACCCTTATAATTACCATCGACTTCTTGATCAACAATATTTATTAATGGTTCGCCTATGAGAAAGTGGCCTGGTGTCAAAGGCAGGGGATCGTTAGGGTCATCACTAATTAAGCTTATGGGACGCGAATTTAGACAAGCCTCCACCTGTGCCAGGACCGTTGCCAGCTCTTCGTAGGTAAGTGTAGTGTTTCCAAGCATTTTACGCAGATGTGTTTTAGTGCTACGCACGCCCGCTTCCCACAACCCTCCGAAATTGGGTGAGTGCGGAGGTATAAAATGCCAATTTGTACGCTCTAACACAAGCAGTTTTGCTATCTCTTCAGGAAGTGATGATTTGGCATTATTGAACATATCTTGTATTTCCTTGTCGGCGCCAACAAAATTAGTGCCGTTATCACTCCATAAGTCTTGACAATGGCCACGTCGTGCTGTAAAACGCCGAAAGGCCGCAATGAATGCCTTTGCGGTCAAGTCAGTGACGGCTTCCAAGTGTATGGCTTTAGTAGCCATGCACACAAAAAGACATCCATAGCCCTTATAGGATTTGGCTCCTCTACCTGATGAAAATCTTATTTGTATTGGCCCAAAATAATCTACTCCTGTAGATTTAAAGGGTTTACTCGGTTTTAATCTTGACTCTGGAAGAAGACCCATCAATGGAGTGTTCTTCCTTGATGTATATCTCAAACAAGTCACACATTCTCTAAAGGTCTTTTTGACACGCTCTTTGGCTTGTATGATCCAGAACTTAGACCTTAAGAAATTAAGCGTAGCTTGCGGACCTCCGTGAGCAGTCTGATGATGCGCATCAACAATTAAAAGCTTGGTAAAATGACTTTTAGCAGGCATAATCATTGGATGTCGCGTATCATAACATGCGTCTGAATGTGAGATGCGACCTGACACTCTTAAAATTCCCTTTTCATCCAAGAAAGGATATAAAGTGCGTAAAGGACTTTTCTTAGGTACAAATCCTTTAGCATTCAGGTGTTTTATTTCACTCTCAAATTCTATCTGTTGGACTTGTTTAACGCAGATCAATAATGTCTCTCTAAGTTCGTCAACTGTTATAAATTTCGGTAAGTTTAATCTCTCATCTCTTGGTATCTTAACTCTTCTACAGTATGACAGGACCTTTATAACCTCGATAAAGAAGAAAATCTCGACCAGATAAAGTCTTCTTCAATGTTGGTTGAAACAGTTAGAGCCTTAACTTTCTCTTCCTCGTGCGTGTCTTCAATTGATGTAGTATTCGTCTCAAGTTTACTCTTCGACAACCACTGCGGGCCCTGCCACCATAAAGGATGTGCAATGAGATCCCTCGGGGTTACACCTCGCGAGGCACAGTCTGCAGGGTTTGATTCTGTAGGTACGTGATTCCATTGTTCAACGTTCATTATATTTAGAATAGTGGACACCCGATTACTCACAAATGTAGTCCACCGAGATGCGCCTCCTCTCAGCCATGCGAGCACGATCGTGGAGTCTGTCCAGCCAAACAAATGCTCTTTGGGTATCTCCATAACCTGCGATACTTCCCATATGAGTTTGGTCGCCAAGGTAGCACCGCACAACTCCAGCCTCGGGATCGTGATCTCCTTCTCTATTGGGGCTACTTTGGTTTTTGCCGTTACCAGGTGAACATGAACATTGTTTGCTTCATCGGTGACCCGTATGTAGACAGCAGCTGCGAAGGCTGATTTGGAAGCATCTGAAAACACGTGTAATTCCTGTTTAGAACCTGGTGTAGCGTTAAACCATCTTGGTATTTTCAGTTCCCTCAAATCTGCCAAGCTACTTCTATACTCCAACCACTCACTCAGGATGTCCTCAGGTAAGCTTTGATCCCACAATAGTCCTGATTTCCACAGTGTTTGTATAAATTTCTTGGCGTTAACAACGACTGGAGCAATCCAGCCCTCTGGGTCGTAAAGCTTTGCTACATCAGCTAACACTTTTCTTTTGGTAATCGGTTCCTTGGGATCTGGTAACTCCACTGTGTACACAAAATTGTCTGTTATTCTGCACCAACTCACTCCAAGGACCTTGATGGTCTTGTTCAATTTAATAGGTGTTACTTGCTTACCATTTTGCTCATTTTTATCTTGTATTTTCTCTACTATGTTTTCACAGTTACTATTCCATTTTTGAAGTTTGAATCCACCCAATTTCATTAACCTATTCATCTCATCGTATATTTGTAATGCCTCACTTTCTGTGTTTGCTCCAGTAATTAGATCGTCCATATAATAATCTGTCTTAGTTAATTTGGCTGCTAGCGAATACCTATCTTCCTCTAACTTGGCTAGGCTCTGTAAAGCTTTGACTGCCAGATACGGCGCGCATGCAGTACCAAACGTCAGGCGTAATAACTTGAAGTGTTGGATGGGTTCATTTGAAGTGAACATACAATTCTCTGAAAATCTGTATGCTCGTCCGCTACACAGATCATTCTATACATTTTGACGATATCCGCGATAAGACATATCTTATGGTTTCTCCATCTCATCAGAATATGTCTTAAATCTTGTTGCAATTTGGGACCAACAAGTAGGTCATCGTTGAGTGATACATTGTTGTCTCCTTTACTCGATGCGTTAAACACGATTCGTAGTTTTGTAGTCTCCTTATCTTCTCTTATCACGGCATGGTGAGGAAGATACACTGCCTTGTTATTCTCCAACTCATGTTCGTAAACCGGTCTCATATGATTTAAAGTCAAATACTCCTGAAACACTTTGTTGTATTCTTCTCTCAGCTTAGGATCTCTCGATAATTTTCTCTCTAATGACTCCAATCTTTTGATAGCAATCTCTTCAGAATGACCATATTTACTTTTAGGATCATCCGTTGCAAATGGCAATCTCACAACAAATCTTCCTTCCTCATCTCTCACTGTTGTTGCTTCAAATATCTTTTCACATAACTTTTCGCTCTCTGTCATTTCCTTTTGTATTGTATTAGGCTCATTCTCCATTTCCCAGAACTTCTTCAATAAGTCATCCTCCTCAATATGTATGTGCATGCTCGTAAAATTAGCTTGTGATGACTCACCGGGCTCTGGTGTCACTTTCCCTGATATTATCCATCCGAATACTGTGTTTTGCGCCATCAGGCTCCCTTCAGTCTGCTTGATTACTCCTTCCAGTATTATTTCACTATAAACGTCTGCTCCAAGTAAGACCTCTATCTTCCCTGGCGTTGCATAGGTGGGGTCAGCCAATGGTAGGTTATCAATATCTGACCACGATGGTGTGCTGAGTTGTGTAGCTGGAAGCAAAGATGTTAAGGAATGTAACACATATGCATTTACTTGGATAACACGTTGTGGATTATGGCGTGACACAAGGTGAAGTGAAACTGAGTGTTTAATTCTAAAAGAACCATCCCCCAACCCTGACACCCAACCACTTACAGGTTTACGTGATAAACCGAGTAACTGTACTGTGGCCTCAGTCACAAAAGAAGCCTGAGACCCCTGATCAAGTAAAGCTCTTACAGTATGTTTACAATTAGTTGAACTAAATACCTTAACTCTAGCCGTTGCTAACAGGACACAGGTTGGCTGAAGTTTGCCTCTAGAAAATGCTGTAGTAATATGGGTACCACCTGATGATGTACTCGTTCTCTCACGTTGGTAATCTCTAGATGTCACTGTGGCTCCATCTCTCTCGTTCGCTGCAGTAGTTTGCTGATTGGAATCTTTGTTCTCTCTCTCATAATGTAGGGTAGTATGGTGACGACGTCCACATCTCTTGCAGCTCGTTGGAAGACGACACTTCGCGACGGAATGTGTAGGTGATAAACAATTGAAGCATAGCTTGTTACTTTGCACAAAATCTTGTCTTTTGTTGGGTGTTAACAATCCATATTCTTTGCACTGATTAAGGAAATGGTTTTCTTGACACATTTTACATTTGTTCTCAATAGAAGCATGAAAAGCTTTAGGCTTAGCAGCTGGTGTGGTGCGTGCTGGTGTGGTGCGTGTCACATTTGTATCAATCATCTCTAAAGACCTGAATCTGCTCTCTAAATATTCTCGTAATTGTTCCCAGGTCGGTAGCTCATCACTGTTTACGGAATTCATATGTTGTTCCCATAGTTTGATTGATTCAGTATCTAGCTTTGACACTACTAAAAACACTATAATCGCATCCCATTCACTCGTGCTAACACCTATGTTATCCAACGACTTCAAACATGTTGATGTAGTATCCAGCAATTGTTTAATCAAATTAGCCGACTCATTATTCAGTTTTTTCACTGAAAACAAATTTCTCAACACTGCATTACTTATGTATCTCTTATTGTTATAGCGTCTCATCAGCTGTTTCCAAGCTTCCTCGTAGTTCGCATCTGTAGTAGAAAAGTTACTCAATAGGTTTTGTGCTTCACCCGATAAATTACTCTTCAAATAATGAAGCTTTTCTACTGGCGTAATATGTTGATTTTGATGTATTAATGATGAAAACATGTCAAAAAATGTTTGCCACTCTTCATACTTTCCACTAAATGTCGGTAATGTAATACGAGGTAGTTTTAAGTCGCATTGACCAAGATTTTGGGTAACCACTGGTGTTGTCGTTGTTTTCTGTGTAGACGTTAGTAATGATTGTAGATTCTCTCGCAACAACGCCTTATACTGAATGTATAGTTCCTCGAAATTTTCATATTTATCTTCAATGAAGTACGGGTGGTTGCGGTCCGTCAAAGTTTCGGACACTATTGCCTTATGTCCTTCCTTGAAGCTATAGTATAAACTCTCTAGTGATTCCAGTCTAGCTTCCAAATATGGTCTTTTTAACCTATCTCTAGGTGATTTCTTGAAATTTGTTTCCGCTTTCACCAAATTGTTTTTGCACTCATCTTGTAATGCGAACAACACTTTTAGTTTTCCAGAGTCTTTCGCCATCTTGAAATTGCAACAACCAAACGTAGGAGGTTATAGTTCACTGTGAATTGCAATGCTCGCTCAATATTGTAATTGCCAAGTTCACAACACATTAGAAAGCCAGTTTGTATAGTAATCGTTCGTATTGTAGATAATTCGCACTGATAACTGAACTTGCAAAAACCGGCAGCCGAGAGTTCTTTGCCTTCCAATGCACACCACATGCGCAGTTTATTGTTCACATAAATTGTTCACTCAAAAACTCGGCCCACCGCTCGAAACACACTTTTTCTTGTAGTTCGGCTCGTATCCAGCTCGATTTGGACCAAATGTTAATGTGATGACGCCTAAGTGTGTTTTTATTAGATTTTCGAATTAGAGCAAATAAAAAAGGACTGTATTTCAATGAATGTTTTAATGGCGACAAACATAGATTAAAGAGCTACCACAGACATCTCTTTTTTTTTTTGCCAAAGATAATAATAGCATGAACAGTCTTTATTACAATGGATTTGCTTGGGAGATTGATGAGGTCTTGCATTTTGACTTTATTTATGATTTACTCATTTGGTTTTTAAGATAATGTAGCTAAGACTTATTTCGGAAGAAATTGTTTCAGTCGTTTAGATGTTACCTCTTCTGTTTTTTTAACATACATAAATAGGTCAAAATCAAAGTCAAAGTTTTTTATTCAGTACCTTTCCAGGGCGCTTTATACCCTTACTTACCTTACCACCACTTCGGAATAACATGGGCTGGTGCTGAGAAGAAGTGGCAGAAGAAACTCAATGCTTATGCTTATACCTTGTATTATGAATTCATAATCTGTGAATATTTACTGATACAATAGACAGATAAATATGTACTTTTTATTGCACACTACTCAGAACAGACAAACAAAAGTAAAACAAAATCGAAACCGCACAATTTACAAAATACTTATCTCGCGTCTCAAATACATTTACCAGTTAGAGAAACCTAGAGGTCCTTCGAAGAATTTTGCAACATAATAGATTCGATTTTATACTGTGAATTCTAAATCTTTCCTAGAGAGATGTCAGAATCAGATGAAAGCTGTACCTCTAGCATGAACAACTTTCGTCTTGCGACCATTTCTCATACAAAGTTCACTTTACGACACGTTCACAAGGGCGCAGTTGTAGTTTTCGTACTAAATCTTTTGGTGGCGATTCGAATACGCAAACAATTCAAACTCGAAAGTTTTTCGTGCTAGCCGTACTGAAAATGGTATGAAATCGAATCGAAAACGAATTTCAGCTGTTACCTGAGGCAAATTGCACTAGTGAAATTGTATTTTTAATAAAATGAAAATGTGATAGTAATTTTTCCAATATACACTGAAATTACTAACTGGCCAAAATTAAATAACATTATTGAGTTTTAGAAAAGTGGTGCTCTAGAATTTTTGGTACCTAAACGGTGTCAGTGGCAGTGGGCAGGGCACATAGTACGCAGAACTGACGGCCGATGGGGCAGCAAGGTTCTGGAATGGAGGCCACGTTCCGGAAAACGCAGCGTGGGACGTCCACCCACAAGGTGGACCGACGACCTGATAAAGGTAGCGGGAAGGCGCTGGATGCAGGCCGCTACCAACCGTGCGATGTGGAAGTCATTGGGGGAGGCCTATGTTCAGCAGTGGACGTCCTGTGGCTGAAATGATGATGATGATGAAACGGTGTCAAGTACCCAATAGGTTTCTTTGGTACAGGGTCACTTGAGGTATTGGGTTCTCTCTTATGTCCACTCGTGCTCGTAAGCCTTTCGTATCTATGATTTATTTTTGTTATTTCAAAAGGGCGTTTTAGAGATAAAGTACTTTGTCGTGATAATAGAGGCAACCGAACATTATAATATGAAGTATATATACTTTACATACTTAATACCTTTATATCATCATTATTATCCTAGAACCTCTAAAAGTTTGCCGGTAAACAGTAGTAGCCTTAGTAGAAATCCACCAGTCTGAGCCTGTAATAAAGATAAAATTATGTTTATAGCAACATGTTAAGTTCTAGGTATCACAAATATTGTGCACACATAATAATATAATATTAAGTTTTGTACTATTTGTTGTTTTATAGTCCAAATCAAAAACGCGGAAGTTTATTTGCCGTGGTGATGATCTGTTTTGAACTGAATTGGTGTTATTCTGAAATGTATTTAGGTATCATTTGTTTATTTACAACTTAATTGCGAATATTCTAAGTTACATAATGTGAATCTCTATTCTAGTCAATCTTTGATTTAAATTTCACACAGAATACATTTTTTCACACAAAATTTTTTAAACAAAATTTAGCGTTGATTAGCAGTGAGTTGCCCCGAATTTTGTCAGTGTGTGCGTGCGCGCCCCATTCGTATTGGCGCGCGCTCACATACAAACCGCACTCGGTGCGTTTCTATGAAGATGACCTACTCATTTGTATTTACTCTGGTTCTGGTAGTATGGTTATTAATGGTCAGGTAAATCTATTTAGAATTGACCTCCGTCCTCCTATAAGTACATACCTAATTGTCGTAGTTCTACCCTTAGTCCATTACTCCTAATTATTTTTAAAGTTACGTTGTAAGTAGATCAATGGAAATTCTAGGTATTGTATATTAAAAAAAAACGTTTTACTCGTATAATCTCGTTACGATCCTAAAAGATTTAACCCAATTATGTCAATAGCAATTTTACGTTTTAATAATGTCAAGTTTAATACGAGATAAAAAGCTCTATATTTCTTTTACGAATATCCATAATCCTATTACAGAGAAATATAATATTAATGTAATATCTAAGTTATTCAAACGCGAACTTAATAGATAAAGATGAATGAATTAATAGGTGTATTTGAGCTGTCCCACAAGTATACAAGGATTTTCGTAATTAGGTAACTTATTAATATTATAGCTCATTCATGATACAAGCTATAGGTTATTATAGTAGGTAATTAGGCTTAAACCTACGCGGACGAAGACGTATTCATATACTATTAATTACATAATAGATCCATATAATATTAATTATTTCAGCCCTATCTTACGAGTACGTCAGTTAAAGTAATTTGAAATTATGAGAAATGGTTTAACGAAATGTAACTAAGGCCTAGTTTTTTGATTCATAGTTAAAATAATTAATTGTCAAATGCAACTAATAGTTAAATATTAACAAAATGTAAACAAATAGTTAAAAAATGTACTAAAAGTCAAGCTAACCATTGTTCGAAAAACATTTTTTCTGATATTTAACCACTTGTCATTTGACATCTGTCAAATTTGACTATTGTTTATTGTAACTACGATTCAAAAAACCGGGCCTAAGAAGGTCTTCCTAATTCTTTATTCTTAAAAACATCAATACGCTAAAGTTATAAGGTATAAACTGGATTCTGTGGTATCTTGTAGTAGTACGAATTGATGCTATTTTAAGAAAAAAAAAAAAAACATAGGTCTGATGGCCTTTAACCGTTTCATACTACGAGTAATTTGGATCGTATCTGCGACTAATTCGAACCGCAGCTGTGCAGTTTGAATTATCCAAGTGCTCTTTTTGATTGTTGTCGATCGATCGTAGATTCAATCAATCCAATCGTCGTTATTTCACACTCATAGAGAACATGGATATCCTAACAAGACAGATTTGGGATATTGCCATATCGATTTGTTTCCAAGCTTCGTTGTAATTGGTATGTTCGAGACTCACTTTGCTTCGTACTGACGCGAGCCAATTACGTAGCAACTAAAAAGAAAAATATTTTAAGGATATAAAATAATATAACAAGGATTTAAAGGGATATCCAATTTGTTCTATAGAAAGGACATTGTTCGAGCTCCATACATAATTGGATGTTGGAACCAGAGCATTTGAAATGTGCTTGTTTATTTAGTCTTTATGGAATGTTCTTTTGGGTGGTGTATTCTAAAACACTTTTTAAGTAATTTTTATTTTAAAAAGAAATAAATCCTATAAATGTTCTATTATCTAATTATCTATTATATATTTACAAAATGTATACAGCATGTTTATGATTATGTTTCACTCAAAATTACTAAACGAATTTTGATTGAAATGCCAAGTACCTACCTATAACATTGATTAAAACTTGAAGTACCTCAATCTTTTTCGTGCTCAAATGTTCACACATTTTTTTATCTAATTTAACAAAATAAAAGCTTTCGTAAAAGCTTCGTTAGCGTATATTAGGTATCGGGTTTCAAGAAATCTGAATGTTAAACGTGATTTATTCCCGAAAGTTTTAGAAATTTTATTATATTATCTAATTATTTCAATAGTTATATGCTTTCACGTCTTCACGTATATATTACATTGTAATTTATTCACTCAATTTATACGGGAATAATTTAAAGGCTTTTCAATACTAAAACATTGAAAGAGTTATGGCAAAATTGAAAGCGTCAAAAAATAATTGCTTTTTTTGTTTGCGGTCAATGATTTGAGCTAAAGGGGTTTATTTTGGGAATTTAATAAACTTTAAAGTTAATTGACGTCAGACTTTCAAGAAACCTTTTAAGAATCTTATTTATTTAGGTTTTTATAAGATTTGATGTAAAATAACAAAAAAATATTTGAAATGCATCAACACCTTGTATTTTTCTTTTAAGGTGTGTTCATAATTTGTGTTTATTTCTTCGTCAAATACAAGTTGACAAAAAGTAACAAGCAGAGTATTTTGTACATTTATCGACACTCCATCCAGATAGTTTATTTTGTCGGATTTAAACTTGATCCGACGAAAAGTTATCGTTCGGCAGCAAAACTGCTTTCGAAGATAAATTGTTGGATTCGGCTTCCAGGAATGGGAGCGATATTTCCCGATAAAAGTGTTACGAAGTAAAGTTAATTGGGAGAGGTTTCACTGAGCGACAGGGGTTATCTAAACGAAGTTATGTTTAAAGTTACTGTTTCTGTTTCTTCTTCCACCGTGTAACAGTTGAGGACCACTATGCATGCATGAATCCATCAGAATTATAGTGAATAGTAGAGACAGATAAAAGTATTTTTTTTTTTCAATAATTCTAATCTTTTAATCTTTTTTTTTTATATTTTTAAAATCTTTTTTAAAGTAATATGTAAAGGCTTTTAAAAAGCGCTTTTACACGTCCCAATATTACTTTATACCCACCAGTTGCTGCTTTGGGACAATAAACAGGCCAATGCTGAGTGAGTTTTCTTTTCCAAGGGTTTACAATAGTATAACATTTCAATATTGATGCGAGCAAGGCAGTTATAACATTCCAAAACTTCAGTAAATACGAGTTTTATTTAAACTAGGGAATAATTTTCTCTTTTTAGACACTCGGGTAAGTTTAATACCTGCAATGACCTGAGCAAAATGGAAATAAATGTTACACAGAGTAATTTATCACTATTTTCCACTTGGGAATCGAACCCAAAAGTTGTTCGAGTAGATAGTCCAACTCTCTAACGACTGGACCTCCCTTCGTCCGTAGGCGTTATGTAAGGTACTTACTCGTACTTTATAGACCTGAGGTACCTTAGCTGTTTATTGGCAAGAGCATAGTTACCATAGAGATATAGAGAGATACCAACTAATGCGCTGAATTCGAAACTCAGTGTCGCATTAGAAATTCACGCACACATAGTAATGAAAATAATGTGCTCATTATGCACTGCGGTATCAGTACCTACTCAACGTTCGAATAATCTTTAGTACTACGCAAGCAATATACACTGTTTACATTATGACGTCGCTGCCTTCATCATTGCTTTTACGAGGTTTTTGGGTATATTGCTGCGAAACCGGCGCCGCCCCCTTGTCGAATCTCCTTTTAGAGTGCCTACTCTATTGTATGAAGCCGTTGCACACCGTTGATTTTTAGTTGGCCGATAGTTGTGCCCGATTTTAAATTGTATGAAGAATCGGCCAAATCGAATCGGCGTAGTGTGCGCACTCCCATACATGCCCATACTGATCAACTGCCCGACTAAACTATCGGCCGACGAAAAATCAACTCTTAGTTTCTGTGATCTGTGCTAGTTACATTTTGAAAAAAATCTTTATGCTTAGGGGTATAATAGGTACTGATAATACTAACTTCGTTCTGTCACAATCAGTCTTTAAAGTGCACGAGTCATTTTATAAGATTTATATTTACTGAAAACATAATAAACTACCCAAGGACGCACAGTCAAGAGCACACCAGGCTGTTTGTAGCTCACAATAGAGATTCTGAAGTGATTTAATTTCAAAGCGGAGTCACAATGTAAGTGAACTTAACCTAAATTCCAAAGAAACGATTTTAGAGACGGATTCCCCGGAATTGTTAATTAACCATTTTGCAACTGGAAATTGCAATGAAAGAGCAACTTAACGACGTTTTACGACGACTCTTGTTTTAATTGGTCTTTTGTTTGGGGTCCATAAAATATTAATGCGAAAGCAATTCTGTCTTCTTTCCATGTTTAACAATTTTTGTTATGGGTATCTATTTATTGATTGGAACTTGAATAAGGGTAACTTACTTTACATTTTTTTTTTAGGAAAGTTACTTTTTATCGTGACAATTAAACTAAAATAAATTACGTGAAAAACCAAAAGTCATGCGGATGAAGCCGTGGGCCGAAGACAGTTTTTGAGGGTAGTAGGAGTTTTCTTATTCCTTCACAAAAAACTACTTGAGCATGTATTTTCATGAAACTATGCAACGTTAAGTATAATTCTACATAAAAAAGTACCTACCTAATAATTAGTTAGTATGCTACTTTTAATCGAAATCTACTCACATAGACAAAGTCGCGTGTTAAAGCTAAATCTGTTAAATCAAACAGTACAAGCACATCCTATCCATTCAAGAACTACCTAGCATTTTTACAAAAGTAGATTCACAGATACTTTCACACGTTTCAGTATCAAATAGGTACGCCTCAACTTCAAGGGGTGGATAAAACACTTATAATCGAAGATGGCTACTCGTGACAGGCAATTTCCTGGGCAGATATCGGCTTAGGTGCTCCAAATTGGTTGGCGCGAACGTGTTAAAACATGTCACGAGCGCAGCGCGGGGCGTAAGTGGGGCGTGGGCAGACAAAATCAAATACTTGCTCGTAAGTGAAAATACAAGTTGTCTGAGCGAAAGCACGGTGCGAAAGCTTTGACATTAAATTCGTAAATGCGATAGTCTGTCGTTCAAGTCTTTCACAATTAACTTTTAGGTAACTATTTCATTATTTTAATGTGCGAAGAACACAGTCATTCCATTTTTTGCAAACAAAGTAATTGAGTGGGATGAAATGAAATTCTGTATGCTTAGGGCAAGCTATATTTGGGACGTGTATAAATGCCCTAAAAAAGGCCTATGTACCTACTGAATAAACTATTTGAATTAAGCTGACGGCACCAATAATTTCTGAAGTCATTGGCCTTTAATTTAGATACAAAATGATTTGTTGAGTCTACTTATAACAGTTGTAGCCGCGGGGTAGAGTGAAGCTACTATCCAAATTGGTTGACACGAAAGTTTGCTCCAAGTTGTGAAAAAAAACTTAGTCACGCTCACGAACGCACCGCGGGGCATCAAGCGGGTCGTGGGTAGACAAAATCAAATATTGCCGGAGAGTTCATGGGGAAGCCGTTTTCTGCCCGTGTTGTTTTCGGTGTCTTTATCAGTAGGTACGTAACCTACTTATAATGCAAATAGGTACACGAATAAATTGCCTCATTAAATTCACTAAAAATAGTATGTAATTAAAAGAATTATGAAAATTACTGGTTGATAAATATAACAGTAAATTCTTGGGGGAAACCTCAGTCCAGCAATAGTAATTTAGTTGAATCGAACGAACAATGGGTTCCGAGCTATCATGTATTTCAATTTCAAATTTTAGCTTTTTTTAGATTTTGATGTTCTCGAACTACTTTTAGTTCGTGCGTGTTTTTGACAGTTGCATGCTGTAATTTTTAATATTTTTTTGTATTTTTATACAGTTTGTTTTCAATTTGGTATGTATTCTTTATTCATTCAAGATTTAAGATTAAGTTGTAGGTAATAATCTTAAAAGGTACCTACTGAAAAGTTAGATTTAGTTATATGGCATTGAAACTAAAAGAACGGATTCGCGTTCAAACACTTTTACAGCTCACATGCATACTGAATGTCGCCTATCTCTGAATTTCAAAGACGTATTTGTAGAATTGAATTGAATTCCACCCATTCTTCTTTTATTTGATTCCCACATTTTATTTGATTTGATCGTTGCAGTTTCCTTTGTCCTTTTAGGGCTTGTTTCCCACGGAGACATCAGGAAATTTTTTGCAGGAACTGTTTTTTTAAGGATCCCGTTTAGAAGTATACTTGTTTAATATTGACGTTCATTCACACACATCCCGTTTGCAGTGTTCCGAAAAAAACTGGTACGTTCAGACTTTGCAATTCGAATTTTAAACACACATAATGTGTGTTCACACGACGGTCCAGTTTGAGGCATCCTGCAGCCTGGATACCGCAAAACTGGATTGCAGTGGGAACGAGCCTTTACAGTGCAGTTTTACTTTTGGCTCGTTCCTTCGTTCTTTCGTTTTTTGCCAAATTAAATCCACCGCTGGACAAAGGTCTCCTCCTAGGTTTTCCACAATGAACGGTCCTGCGCTGCCCACATCACAGGAGATCCGCAGGAGAACCAAAGTGACCGACATAGCTCGTAGAATTGCTAAAATCAAGTGGCAGTGGGCGGGGCACATAGCTCGTAGAGACGATGGCCGATGAGGCAGAAAAGTTCTCGAGTGGCGACCACGGGCTGGAAAACGTAGCGTTGGCAGGCCTCCTACTACGTGGACCGACGATCTAAAGGTCGCGGGAAGAGCCTTTTGGCTCATCACTTTTATTTCGTGTAGGCAGTAGGCACTCAAATTTACATTAATTCCAGTTTTCATTGATATGCCATTTTCAAACGTTCCATCACGTAATAGCAAATATGATCCGCATTCGGTAACAAAAACAAAAAGAGCGCGATCAGCGTCACGTTTTGCATTGAGCTCTATCAAGGTTAGCGTGTGAATGAATATGACGTAATTGGATAATATCACTGTAAAATTGTGAATTCCGTTAGATTATAAACTGACGTAGTTAGATTACAATATCACACGTTATATTATAAACTGACAAAATTCACAATTTTACGATGACAGATACACTAAAGGAAAATTTCGTAGTCTTTATCCTTATTCAACACTATTCAGGATATTATGAAATAAAGTTGGATTGTTGAAATCGGGGTTTCTGTTTAATTTCATTATGAGATTGAACTTTACTTTATGATTTGCTTAGTCAAGTCTAGATTGACTAATTTGTAATATCAAGAGGCCATTTTCGAATTCTGCTTGATAAAGCAGAAATTTTGAAAATTTGTGATAACAAATTTTCAAAATTTAATTTAAATTTCGAAATTTCGAATATCATTACAGCGTTTCCATACACAAGCCTTTAATTTCAAGGCGCCCTTAATTTTTAATTTTATTTACTCCAAAAATATACATTTAAGAAGCCAAATACTTCGATGTATGCTCGAATATGATACGAATCTTAAACGCAGGCATATACCTTTGTTTACTGGGCGATGATCGTTAAGACGTGTAATTTCCTGCGATATCCATCGGGGTGCCCCAATTAGTCCACGCGAAGTGAAATGTAAGCGTGCGTGAGAACCGAATACAGTCGAGCACATCAGCCTATACATTTACGTTGCAAAATAGCCCGTATTCCAACGAGATAAGATGCCACTTTGTTAAGCTTGATATACTGTACATGAATATAATAGCCAATTAAGTAAACACCCTAAATTCGCTTTATGTCTATCTTGATTGACGTAATTGTCATTATTTTTGATGTATGATAACAATACTGTTAGTTTATGTGAGATAAATGATTTTATATAACTTTGACCCAGATTTGGAACTTATAAATGGCATAGAATAAAGAAGGTAGCCTGTATGAAGCATGTGCCCTTATCTTTTGGGCCCCACCAGCGTTTCGAGACAAACAAATAGCTCTATCATATCTTTTCGCCTAAAAGGGCTCTTTCAAATGTACGTTTTGAGTAGGACGTTTCTCGTGCATTTGGAAGAATTTATTCCAACGCAGTTGTCATACACAATACTTACTCATGTGAGTTCTTGCGTTGCTTCTTCTCAGAACTGGCCCATGTATTGTTCCGAAGCAGTGGTAGGGACGGGTACTGGTGGCAGTGGTACTGGGACGTGTAAAAGTGCTTTTTAAAAGCCTATTTGCAAAAATAAATGAGTTTTATGAATATTTTTTATGAGTGTTTAAAATTCGAATTACAAATTCAAACGGATCGGTTTTTGCGGGACACTGCAAACGGGATGTTCGTGTGAACGTTAAAGTAAAAAAAAAGTAAAGTAAAAATAATTTTATTTGCCAATAAAACATTTACAAATATTTAATATTTATTAATATTTATTTTAGCGGCCGACTAAGCTGTGCTTGTATCGCAGCAGCTTGACCGTCAATAAAAACCCAACCAGTGTAGGTCAAGTTTGTCCCGGGCACGGTAATACTATATGATATTATTACCGTGTCCCGGGGGAAAGTTAACTGTTATTATCATTGACACGTTTGTGACATGGAAAAGGCAGTCTTAAATTGCGGGTGACAGTTCTTATTGTGTCTAGAAACGTGAAGCTAGAACTCATTGTGTCGGTATAAAACCGAAAACTTATTTAAGATCTAGCTTAAGAATGTCAGAGCCAGCTGACGGAAACCCACGTTTTACTGCTGTAACATTGTAAAGTATTAAATGTCCATCCGTCCAAATTTTCGATTCGAGTTTGACGACAGTTTCGCACGTGCGGTCAGATTTTATTGGGCTATAAAATAAGCATTACGTGATCAACCAACTATTGAATATACTATTATTATTAGTCACACTGAATGCGTTTTGCGATCTACGGTCAGGTCAAATGAACGCGCCATTTGTTTGCGTTCTTTGCTCCTGCCCGCACGGTCAGATCGCATCAACACAAATTGTATAGAGACCGACAATGTTATTCATACATGATGCGGGCTGCGTTCACTTTGACCTGACCGTAGACCGCATCCAGTGTGTCAATTCCTTAATACCTTTAAGGTTCAGCCAAACCAATGCGATCACTCGCGATCAGCCGGCGTGCAGCGATGGCGATCAGAGTTAAGATTCGGCCAAACCAACGCGATCAAACGCGATCAGCCGGCGTGCAGCGATGGCGATCAATGCATTTAAGTCTGATCGCCATCGCTGCACGCCGGCTGATCGCGTTTGATCATTGGTCGCCATCGCTTTGGTCAAATGCATTGGTCGCCATCGCTGCACGCCGGCTGATCGCGTGTGATCGCGTTGGTTTGGCCGAACCTTTAAATGCATTGGTCGCCATCGCTGCACGCCGGCTGATCGCGGGTGATCGCGTTGGTTTGGCTGAACCTTTACTATTGGAACTATACTTTTAAGGCAACAATAGCCCAACGGTTTCGGCTTAGGTCTGTGGATTCGATAAATTATTGCCGTTCGATAAGTATGATTTATGTATTTGGATAGGCTTTCTTTACACAAGTTGACCTTGCGACCCTTCCCCACATTTCACGATTTGGTCGGATTTATCTGGTACTAGCTTTCCGCCCGCGGCTTCGCTCGCGTGGAATTTTGTCTGTCACAGAAAAACTTTATCGCGCGCGTCCCTGTTTCAAAAACCGGGATAAAAACTATTCTATGTCCTTTCCCGGGACTCAAACTATCTCCCTGCCAAATTTCATTAAAATCGGTTCATTGGTTTAGGCGTGAAAGAGGGACAGACATACAGAGTTACTTTCGCATTTATAACAGTATAGAGTATAGATACCTATGGGATTTCACCGAATCGGAATGTAAATTAATCTTCCATTCTCTGTTAACCGCACTTATTTGACCACTTTGAAAGTGCGATGAAGTTCTGCAAAACACTTTCGGGAAGGTATGATTTTAGAAGTCATTTGTTAAAGTTAATATTTATAGTAGGTTTATAGTAGGTAGGGTAATCACCCACGGAACATACTTACAGCTTAAGAGCGTTTACGCCGTTTGGCGCAAAAACAGTACTTTTTCAACCCGTTACAATCATTAACCAGTTACATTACAAATATGTTATAGGCATAAATAATTAGGCAATTTCGTCGTCTAAATAGTTAAATGAGAAAATATTTCGATTAGTATAGTAGGTATTTATGAATTCTATCAAGATAAGTCCACACAGGTTTTCAAATTTCCACTTTAGCGTCAGTTTACAAGCTGATTTTTTTATAAAAATACTGTGAAAACGATATAACAAACATTTATATCCTATAGCATAGGTCCTTAGGCAAATAGTTAGTTGAGAAAATTCTTAGATTTAAGCATTTTACAATAAGAAATCACAAATTCAAAGAATTTCTTCCCTGGGATCTCAAATTACCTCTACACCAAATTTTAATTCTTCATTCAAATTTAGCTAATCATTGGTTTAAGCATAAAAGGTGACATGCAGACAGTATTTTCGAATTTATCATAATTTTGGTTTATTGTTTGAAGGAATTCGTTTCGAAGGAAAGAATCATAATTCCATGTTTTGTCCGAAACGAACCGATTCCTGGTATTCGCCACATCAAGTATTGTCTTGAGGCTGTTCCTAGAAATCGACTCCTCCTGAATCCTGTTATTCCTGTTTGTATTGCTTTGGTAGACCATTCCTGTGAATACTTGAATTTATCTTAAGAATTTACAGCCTTATTAGTTCAGCGTTTGAGCTTGTTTTACTTATACTGAAAGCAAATATCTGAAACTTTTAGGCTGAGTTGTACCACCTAACTTTAACGGTAACTATGACGATAACCGGTGCTTTTTGTATGGAGTTTGACAGATTTTTGACGTTTGTCAAAGTTAAATTAAGATGATGCAACCTAGCCTTAGTGTATGACCTACTTATAAATCGCCGAATTTTGCTCAAGAGGGGCTTTTAGGTTACCCTACTAGTTACTTTGAGACAAAAGTTATGCAAGTGCTGAGAAGAAGCACCGCAACAAACTCAGTCACACTCTGACAATGACGAAAATTAGAGAAAATAATTTAAAGAAGCAAATTAAACTGACCTCGCATTGTCGTTGATAGAAAAAGGCTTGTTTCTTGATTGTTAAATGAATCTGCAACTGCTGATTCTATTATATCAATGTTGGTCATTCGATCTAAATTAACCCCCGTCAGCCTCAGACCCACAATCATTTATCATCATTTGATATAATTGATATCTATCTAGCTGCCAACCAGATTATAGATATACCTACTAGGGTTATAGATATTACTGTATTAGCAATCATAATTAATGCGGTTTGGTACACTTCATGATTTTGTGGTGAGATAATTAGGTGTAGTGGACACCTACGCTGAAAAAGTAAACCTATTTAATACATTTCTGACCCACGGTAATTGAAGTTATTTTACTAGCGTAGTAACATAATAGTAGTAGCATAATAACTCAATGCCCACGGTTCCAGTTACCGGATGATTAACTTATTGATTTTTTACTCTTCCGGGAACTGAACTAACGATCGATGTTAAAAATGAAAGTTTTTCACAATAGGTACCTTTTATTATAATAGTGGGTCCAGTTGTCGGAAAAAGAAATATTTAAAAAGACGATCCGGCGACAGGAACAAAAATTGGGGTCAGTCAACGAAAGACTGTTTTATTATAATTTAATATAAGACGTTGACTCTAGCCGAACCGGCAAACTTCGTACCGTCTATGTTCATAACTTCATAAGAAAATTTAGAATTCTAATGGCCAAAGATTTTTTCAAATCGGTCCATTAGTTTCGGAGCGTATTCAATAAAAACAAACCAATCTTTCTTCGCTATAATTAGTGTAGAAGGAATAAAGTTGAACCCTCCTACTTGCTCTGAGTTTGTTTTTAATGTGTTTGTATATGAAATTAATGTAAGCACTCCTTCCGTACAAGTTTATTTCATACGTCAATAAACTCGGAATACATTAGATACTTGGTTTCGGAACTCCTTAAAAACATAAATCACTGATAAAATGTTTCTAAGCGTAGTATTGCAGGGAAGTCAAAGTAAGTACCTACTCTACGTAGATACTTTACTAATAAGTGATTAGGCCTTATTTTCATACTGATTTATGCATTAATTAATTAGTTTATTCGTAAAAAATTGTATCTGAATCTGATATTGGCCTTAAGACTGTCACAAATTAGTGAAGTTGATTAAAATCTTAGCCACCTTACTAAGTAGAAAAAAAAAACACTTCTAGTGGGTATCATTAGAAAAGATGATCCATTAAATTTAAACTAGTTGTCTTATCCAAATAACAAAGAAGTTTATTATTATTCTATTCCTAAAGAAAGAAATAAACCGCTAATCTTTAGTTGATTAATCAATCCATCAATCACAATACGTACTTGGATTTCGGGAATCGGGAAAACCTAAAGAGCTACTCACTGTCCTGATGGATCTAAATAATAGCTACTTAATTAAGTTTATCCAGCCTTAGGTATATCATATTTATAATAGCGGTTGCAAAGGGCTCGTATACACGACACGACGTCGCATCGTGCTACGACGTCGTGTCTCGGGAATCTACGACGAGGAAGCAACACGACATCGACTTCTTCAAATTACTCTTGTAATTCATATTGAAAGAAATGGATGTATCCAGTATCTTCTGTTTCTTATTTATTCGTCTTTTTGATATCAGCATGAGGAGAATACGTCTAATGCGGTACATTTTTAGAAATTAGCTGCGACTGAGCATACCACGAAATCGTGGCACGTATTCCTGCGATACAACGTCGCATCGTGAAACGATGCTGCGTCAGGCTGCGTCGTAGCACGATGTGACGTCGTACCGTGTTATTGTGTACGATCCAAACGGGACGGCCTCCCGTTGCCAGGGCAATTCTAATTGATCTACCAAAGCATTCCTTATAAATTTCCCAGACAAACCTGTTCGGATTTCGCCCGCATCTTTGGTCGATGTTGCGCAAAATGGACTGGAATTAATTTCCTGTGACGAATTCATAGAACCCAAAGGTCCTCAATATTGTTATTGTGGAAGGAAATCAACTATGAAGAAAAGTGTATCAAATCAAAAAAAATATGTTTTGAGATTACAACCATAAAACATCTAAAGATTCTAAAAATCATGGTTCTCGAAACCGAAATATTCATTTATGGTTTCATTGGTATTACGACGATATAGCAACGTTTTTCACTATAATAATATGCCATTTATTCTTTGATTTTAGAAGTTTTCAGAACACAACTAATTTTAATAAAATATTAATGCAATCATAAAGTTTATAAAATGTTACGGATGGTACAAATGGACGCATGATATTAAGGAAATTCTTGGGGGGAGGCCTATGTAATTTGGCTGAAACAAACGAACGAACGAATGCTAGAAAAAAAAAAGTTCTAGAAAAGGTCATTGGTACCGCTGTGCCAAATGTAACACATGTTGCGCCAAATGGAGAGGAAATAATTGGCAGCGACGAGTACTTGGGGCTCAAAAGCTTTAATATGATATTGGTAAGCTTTCGACGTAAGCAGATTACATAGCAACCGTTTACGTAGGTGTGAATAGAGATGAGTGTCTTTTAGAATGTTACACACATATACTGAGTAAAGGACGTAGCACATTTATTAACCTTGAAAGGGATCGTAACCATATCAACTCGAGGCGGTCAGTATTCTTTGTATAAAACTCCATACTGCAACGCACACTTATCAGCACCGCAACGTAAACGCATCGCCTCGCAATTGACAGCGTGCAAAAGGCGATGACAGCTCGCGAAAGGCGATACCACAGTATACCTATATGTATATGAGCTAATGTGGCGATACGGTGTTGATCCCTTTCCGAGTTGATAAGTCTGCTATGAGCTGATGTAGTAGATAGAGATATAGCATAAATAATAATATTGTCCCCTAAGGAGTGCTACTCAATATCAATGAGAGTGTAATCAATTTCTCGCGTGTTTTTTATTACAAAAGGTGATAAGTATGAAGGAAAATAAAAGAAGTTATAAGAATTATTTTCGCTAAAATCCTGTACTTAGAAACACGGTTTCGAAATAAGTCTAGCTAGAACTATGATGTCTGGAAACTTTCAATTATTTATTCTTATTTCTAAATTAGGTGTAACTACTGTTCTTTATTAAAAACGTTCATAATATTTTATCTTACCTATCTAAGCCACAACCTAATCTTGGCATCTAGCAAGTGAATCTGTCACGTTTTCATTATGTCGTTTTCTAATTAAAGCAAAATCAATTTGTCTTGTTAGGGTAATTATATTTTCCGTGAAGATTCCTCTTGTAAAGGCCCACGCTTCTGCTTTGTATGTAAACTACGCTTCAATTAATAATGTTTATTTTTAAGGCCTTTTTTGGGTATTTATACTCGGTGTAAATAATACTTGCCCTTCCGCGATTGTAGGTGAACACGTTAGTTTGATGATAGAAGACATTTTTTTTTCAAGAAATCGTTTAGACATTAGACGTTGTCATAATAATTTCAGGCTACTACATAGTTACAAGGTTTTAAATTAGTTAAAGACCTCCTCAATAAATATTTAACCAGTAAATATTCTGATAGCGCCCACCCAATACTTAACTAGACACGCGGGAGTCTTTCAAGCCAAGTTCGAATGAAAGTACCAAATATTAATGAACTTGGTAACTAATAACTTAAGTCTTATTAACATCTGTAGCGCGCCTAATAACGCCAGCTATCGCCAATCCAGGTAGTCTGGCCGATTCGCCTCGTTCCCGCCGCGCTCACTCTCGTTCGCGCCATATGCGACAACCAACCAACAAACACCACTCCAGTTCGCGCCCTAAGCGTCGGCCAATCAAACGGCCCAAAAGTTACCACGACTAGGGGCTGCGGTGTTTCTATTGTTTTTATTGCTTTGTATTGTATTATTTTGTATTGTTTTTGCTTTACTGCGTCTTCGCAGTAACAAGCCAGTTGATTGTGAGCTTCGAAGCGAAATACACACTTGCCAACATACTCCTGCGTCGTGTTCTTCATTTTAAAAAGAACCCAAACCCTGAGAAGAGCCCAACACTGAAGAGTCTCACGCTAAATTGGCCGCCCAACGTGAGTCACTTTGAAGAACGCTGCCACGCTAAATTGGCAGCCCAACGTGAGTCAAGTTGAAGAACGCTGCCACGCACAAATTGGCAGCTCAACGACCAAGTTAAAGAACACGACCTCCGTGGTATTTATAAAATTCGAAGAAAATGCCACGCCCTGTGACACGCCGCAACACAAATCGCCGCCAGACCGACTTTTTCGACGTGGAAGACGATGGACGCGACAACAACGTTGCAAGAACGCCGACGCCAGCGCCAGTGCCGACGCCCATCACCGTGGACCATCTCACCGCCATGATGGTGTCCCTGCAACAGTCGCAAGCAGAAAACTTTGAGCGCCTGCTATCAACGGTGCTCGAGTGCCGCTCGCCATCTTCACAGCCCGCGCCGGCCCACGCCGCGCAGTGTTCACCCACGCCGCCGCCCGCTCAACGTGCATCTGGAACGTTCGCCACGTGCAAATCGACCTACAGCGGAGCGCCCACCGAGTCCCTCGACGGTTTCATAGATGCCTTGGAAGCATTTAAAGATTGCGCTGATGTTAGTGATGCTAACGCCTTACGTGGTTTGTCGATGCTTCTCACGCACGACGCAGCCACGTGGTGGCAGGGAGTTAAGTCCACGATCACCTCGTGGAGCAAAGCCCTGCAGCACCTCCGCAGCGCCTTCGGCGACAGTAGGCCTCCACACAGGATCTACAGGGAGTTGTTCTCGAAGCCGCAACAACTCCGGGAGAGAACTGAGCTTTATGTAGCCAAAGCACGCGCTCAGCTAGCACGCCTCCCGAAAGAAGACCTCAGCGCAAAGGTGCAACTCGACATGATTTACGGCCTTCTCCATGTGCGAGTTCGGGAACGTTTACGAAGAGAAGAAGTGGAAACATTCGAAACGCTGCTACGAAAAGCACGCGAAATAGAAGAGGTTGCTGAGGAAAACACATGTGTCGCTGCGCCCGCGAGTGCCTACAATCAGCGAAAACGCGCGCCTCCACTCGCGTCTCCGCGCACGTGCATCGATGCCTCAGCCCGTTCACCGTCACCCACGCACACGAATTCATCCACGACCGCAGCCAGCGTGATCGCGCCGCCGCCGCGACGCGCCACGTGCGACGAGCCTGCCGCTGCTGCGACGCCGCCGACAAGCGAAAATAATCGTTTTTGTGTATACTGTAAACGACACGGACATACACGTGAAAATTGTCGTCGGCTGGCAATGAAGAAAGACGGTGTTGGTGAAGTTTCCTGCTATGGATGCGGAGAGAAAGGAGTCGTACGGGCCAACTGTGCTAAGTGTAATACGCAGTTCAACGCCATATCATGTGAATACATACACAAGGCGTCGCCAACCTCCCTCTCCAATCGTAAGTCGCCCGCACAAGTAAGTAAAGCTACTGATTGTTTTGGGGCCGAAAACGTCAAATTACGTTCCTCACATCATCCTAGATCTCTCCCTAATAACAAATTTTACCTCGCTGAGTGTAATAATCGTAGAAAATACCATGCTATCATGCCTAAAGATAATTGTAAAAACAATTTAACGTCAGTTGATGGCACTGATTTTTATTTGTCAGATTTTTTTCCCATACTTCCCTCAGACTTTACGACCTCTAGTATTTTGAACAATGATGGTTCACGTGTAGCGTCCCCAGATGGTGTTTCTAACAACCCGGCTGTGCTATCCGTAGATAATAAAATTCCTTTGTATGATTCCGATCGTCGTCAAACAAAGCGGTCAAACCCATCCAAAAGTACCACGAAACCTTTTGACGAGCATACAGGGTTCAGTGGGAGTAGTAGGGTGACCATAAGCTCTAATTGCGATCGCGGATTTTCTTCAGATGTCGACGAAGTGACGTACGAGCTTGATATATTAGAACTTTTTTCTACGTCTTCGCATTCTCGTCACACATCTGCGTCACAACCACGGCCTCTTTTAGGTGTTAGAATATTAGACCTGCAAGGGACAGCGCTAATAGATACAGGTGCTAAAAGGAGCGTTGTAGGAAGTTCTTTATATAAACTGCTTCAAGAGCGTCGACACCCGACTATCGAGATGACCATGCGAGTCAAACTCGCTGATGGCTCAGCGCAGTGGCGCCAAGTTCTAACCACTACGCTGCAAGTAGATGTCGGTCGTAATAAAAGTGTTAAACTAGATTTTCTCATAATTCCCGACGCTATAGGTAATGAAACCATATTAGGTATCGACTTCCTGTTAGCAGCTGGAATCGTATTAAACTTCGGGAATTCGACTTGGAAGTTTTCTGATGATAGCAAAGTTTTCGCTATTCAATATGAGCATCCCAGTCCATCCTCTTCTTGTTATGCTGCAAAAATGCCACGAGAGAATGAAGGCAAGATGTTGACGCCCGCCGAGCGCGAAAAACTCTCTTCTCTGCAGCAGGAATTGGATGATATCTTCAGGCTCGGGGGAGCTCCGACGCTTTACTTAAAGAAATTTATGAAAAATTGGAAACCAAGAAAAGAAACGACTGATCATCATCGTCGATCAGCAATAACGTATCAAGTGGGTGATGAAGTTCTAGTTACCACGCCCTTACTTAGTAAATATGCGAAAGGACGTACCAATCAGTTTATGCCTAAGCGGGACGGACCATACCAAATCAGCAGGGTTGTTAGCGACACCACCTACGACGTAGTTCAATTAAGCTCTAACGAGCATGTAGGTAGGTTCCACAGTAATTACCTAACCCCTTTTCATAAATTCAATCGGTCCTCGGCCCCAATACAATCACGTAGGCATCGCGGTCGTCCGCGACTTCAACGGGAATCAGCGCTTGTAAAGTCCAAGTCACCAACGGGACGTTCTTATGACTTGGAGGGGGAGCATGTAGCGCGCCTAATAACGCCAGCTATCGCCAATCCAGGTAGTCTGGCCGATTCGCCTCGTTCCCGCCGCGCTCACTCTCGTTCGCGCCATATGCGACAACCAACCAACAAACACCACTCCAGTTCGCGCCCTAAGCGTCGGCCAATCAAACGGCCCAAAAGTTACCACGACTAGGGGCTGCGGTGTTTCTATTGTTTTTATTGCTTTGTATTGTATTATTTTGTATTGTTTTTGCTTTACTGCGTCTTCGCAGTAACAAGCCAGTTGATTGTGAGCTTCGAAGCGAAATACACACTTGCCAACATACTCCTGCGTCGTGTTCTTCATTTTAAGGCCGGGTAGCAGAGAAAATGGCGAAAATGAGGTTTTGATTTTTCATTTTTGAGGTACTAAACAGTAAAATTAAAGGCTAAGATTTTTATTGGGCATAGTTGAGGATATTTTCGAGGGTTATTAACGGATGGAAACACGATTTGATGAAGTTGACTCGATAGAATAAATTCCCAAAGTTACCTCTATTCGTTTTCTATTTATGGTTTTATTTTTAAAATAAGCGATTTGAGATTCTAAATCTTTTACTAAACAATAGTTCAGAAATAACTTGAGGGCTTTTAACGGATGAAATTTTTATATTGCGTCTTATTTAGTTACTATGTTAAAAAATGTGGAAATAATCGTCCATGACGGCTTGGAAAATCTCAATCAGTCGCGCGGTGGCGCTTACGGAGGACGGACGCGTGTCAGTTTTTTGGCCGTGACAGTTCGCGATTTGTCAATATTTTTGACAATGATGACTTTGATGAGTCACAGTATAATAATATCAGTGTTACTGGAGAAAGCTTAAATTTTTGATAATTAAAAATTATCAATTTTGTCTATCTATTGAAATTTAAATCGTTCGCATCCTTTTAAAACGAAGACTCTACTCATGATACATAGTACATTCCTCAAATATGAGACAAAACCAATGAGTTAAAACTACATTTTAATAGTACCTACATACAATCGTCTTACACTCTTTAGAAGAGCACACTGACACAAATAAATAATAAAAAATACTGTCTAAGGTCTGTAGCCAAAAAGATGGCAGATGCAGCAGATGTCAACGGATTTAAAACTGGAGTTGATGTGACTCCTTGTAGACTTGAGTGTCTAGAGCGTCCCTTCCTCCACCATGCGTAAGAATTTTCACAAAAATACTGTCTAAGGCCTGTAGCTAAAGGTCTAAGCCGTAAGATAGAAGAATCTTATAGCCAAAAACATGGCAGATGCAGCAGATGTCAACGGATTTAAAACTTGGAGTTCATGTGACTCCTTCTAGACTTGAGTCTCTAGAGCGTCCCTTCCTCCACCATGCGTAAAAGTTTTCCAAAAATACTGTCTGAGGTCTGTAATAAAAGTCTAAACTGCAAGATAGAAGAATCTTCTAGCCAAAAACATGGCAGATGCAGCATATATCAACGGATTTAAGACTGGACTGGCACCACCTTGCAATGTCATCCTCTCATTGTTATCTGTAATGTAAATTATTTTTAAAATGTATTTAAATAATAAAATGTTCGTTTTTTTATTTCAATAATCTGACCTCTCAACTCAACTAAACTACACAAACACCTTTGTTCGCAACTGTACTGACGAAACCTCGATATTATACCGTTCATTTAAGATGGCAAGCTTTTTGCTGCGGTAATGCACTCCAGGTAACCGTGTGTGATGCTTATTGCTCATTAGTGATTTTCGATACAGAGCCCCGTACATACGTTATACAGGGTATTAGGTAAATGGGTATCCCACCAAAAACATTCTGTAAAAAACTAGCTAAGTCTCGATGGAGGCGCTGCTTGTTTATCTCTAAAAAGTAATGAAATCTAGACAAAGTCGTGCCAAGTCTATGGTTCCTTACTGCGATTTCTTAATTATTATAGTTAATGTTGTGTGACTTGGCCGTTGAAGGGTACAAAACCAGGTGCTCCATGACACCATTGCACCAATCTGTCACCAGAGCGGTTCTGGTCCATTGACGATGGAAAATAAATTGCCACTTGGAAAACGTTGAGCGTATTTCAATAATAATTATGTATGATTATCTTAATAAAGATTGTTCAACGGCCAAGTCACACAAAATTAACTATAATAATAAAGAAATCGCAGTAAGGAACCATAGACTTGGCACGACTTTGTCTAGATTTCATTACTTTTTAGAGATAAACAAGCAGCGCCTCCATCGAGACTAGGCTAGTTTTTTACAGAATGGTTTTTTGGTGGGATTTCACTTCTTTTTGTAGAAAGTGGCGTAATTATTTAACGTCGTCGTCCTTTAATAAGTATTATCAACATTTTTTTTACGATATTAAACACAAATTAAACTTACCTTTAAAATGGACAACGAATAAGAATCGTTTTAATAACACCTTAGTTAACCTCACGATATAATAAACGAAATCGACGAAATGCAAATTACACAACATTCAACTTAATCGACGGGGGGGTCTAGAAAGGAAAAAAAATCTGGACACCGCGTTGCAGAAAATCGACACTCAAAGTGCTAGCGCCATCTACCGGTGAGCGGTACAGGCGAACACCACGGTGCCAGTGTGGCGCTAGTAGTATTGATTATGAATGTGGTGTTACTCCAAATCTTCGATTTTCCTAGTTTTTATAGTTTTCCCTTTATGTGGCCATTAAACCCTAACTCTGTACCAAATTTCAGCTCTCTGAGTTTATGGGAAGTACTAGTTCTATTTTGATGATCATCAGTGAGTGAGTGTCATAAATGCGAAACTTTGCTTTCGCTTAACTTCGGAACTAAATGACCTACAGACCTGAAATTTTGGATTTTAAGTATGTGATTATAGCTTACTAGATGACGAAAATTTCTGCGTTCTGGTCTTATCCAGAGGTTCTCAAATAGGGGCCTGAAAATGCGGCGAAATGGTTCCAGTAAAGGATGGTACGGCAGTGTTTGCTTCGCGCTCGACTTGGCGGGGGCACTGCCGTGCCCCCAGATATGAGCCGACACTAGCCTATGTTAACATGGGCATATAAATGGTATGGTGAAGTCAGAAATTTGATATCATGATTTTAATTTTCATACAAAATAAATTTTATAAATTCCGATTTGTATGAAAATTAAAATAATTAAAATGAAGATATCAATTTTCTGACTTCACCATACCATTTATATGCCCATGTTAACATGTGCTAGTGTCGGCTCATATACCCATTTACCTAACACCCTGTATATAAATTATGGAAAGAAAACACCCAGACCAATACAAACAAATATGTATGCAATTTTAGTATGATATTTTTATTTATTAATAAACAAAAAGACTGAACAAAATTGATGCGTGTACTGATTAATGTAATTAACTACATGCAAAGCTTTGTGAATTGCAACAACTATAATTTATTATCCAAGCTCTAAATAGTCGCTACTACGAGTAACTGATCATAAAATGTTTTTCCTATCGCTCAAGCTCCCGAGGATCTACCGATAGGTCGGGTGACGTAATCTTGAAATTATTTTAGCCAGCGCGGAACTTCCGGAAGGTCGGGTGACGCCACGCCTCTTTGAACCGTGTTTACTTTGGCAGTTATATTCTATATTTATTCGATTCTAAAATATATTCCCAAAAATTTTGAAAGTTGTTTTAATTTGTATCACTTGGATATTATTATGATTTGTATTAAAAAGTGCTGTGAGTGTGACGCTTGAACGGAAGGAAGTCAACCTAACCTAACCAACTGCGTATTTCTATACTGTGTAGCCGCGAGAGCTCTTTGGCGCGCTGTCTTCGGCGAAGTATTGCGCGCGCAGATTTTGACAGCGCGAAATACCTACTTTAGCAGAAATACCAAGCCTTAAAAAGAACCCAAACCCTGAGAAGAGCCCAACACTGAAGAGTCTCACGCTAAACATCTAAAATAATTAAATTACGACTAAAAGGAAATTACAATTTGTACAAAAAAGCAGAATATTATTAGTATAGAGCTTAGTAAAGTTAGCTTAATTTATAAATCTTTATTGATTAAACAGCAAATCCTTTGAACATTGAACCTACTTAAAAATTAATTGATCTTAATCACTGAACAATGAAGCTTTCTATACTATACTAATATTATTAAGCTGAAGAGTTTGTAATTTTGTTTTAATGCTGTAATCTTAGGAAGTTTTGAAAAAATCTTTGTGTTGGATAGCCCATTTATCTAGAAAGGCTTTAGGTTATTTAACATCACCCTACAGCCAATAGAGGTGAAGTAGTAAACAAAAATATTGCAAAAACGGGAAATATAACTCAAACCATTTTCGCAGACCAAGTCGCGGACATAGCTAGTGTTTAATATAAATCGTTGTAGGAATGTAACGCATAAATAAATCACGAACATACTGAAAACTCGTGGGGATTTTTTCCAAAATGGACTCCATTTATCCCTGATAAATTCAGGATAATAAAGGTTTGTAGTCCACATCCCTCGTCTCTTGTACTTCGGACCCAAATAGGGTTGCCATTGGTCCGGGTTTCCCCGGATTTGTCCTAGGGGTTTCCCCGGATTTATCCCATTTGGAGTCCAGGTTTAAAAATTTCATTCTTAGGCCGATGACGCGACAAAGTTTTAAAAATACGGTTGACGTGTCCGGCTTCTGGACTCTAAAATCCGGGGTTTTCACGCGTCTTGTTCTGATTTTCAAATTTTAGAGATGGCAACCCTAGACCCAAACATCCTTATCCTAGCTTTAATCACGGGAAGGGTAACATTATTCAATTTATTTACAGAGAAAACAATCCTGGTGAAATTAAATTCAGCAAAATTACGTTATTTCAGTTAAATCGAAGCCATATTGTTGTCTTATTTTGTTTTGAATGATTAACTTTGGAATCGTGGGAAGGTTTATTACAGACGGTTAATAAAACAATAGTAACTCTAGCTATTTTTCATAATTAATAACTTCCATTACTCAGTGCACTTTCAATATCCTCCATCAAGTTTTGTTACAAAAAAAAATGTGTTTCTGACCTCGAGATGTTTACAGTGTTTTATTTTTTAAACTGATACATGAGACAAAATGGGAAAGAGAAACATCATGTTTATAAGTTTAGTTTTATTTTATAAACTAGCGGCCGCCCGCGACTACGTAAGCGTGGATCCCGTTTTACCCCCTTAGGGGTGGAGTTTCGTAAAATTCTTTCTTAGCGGATGCCTACGTCATAACATCTACCTGCACGCCAAATTTCAGTCTAATCCGTCCAGTGGTTTGGGCTGTGCTTGGCTGTGTCAGTCACCTTTGAGTTAATATATTTAGATTGCCGCAAAATTTCCGCGAGGCCACAGTACAGTGCTTCTCTTTCTATTTTTACTGAAAACCAAAGGAAAGGCGGAACTCATTCGAAAAATTTGACGTTAATTGAATGTTATTTATGTAATATTGGATAAAAAAGATAAAAAATCAAAATTAATATGTTACGACGTTTCCTTATTTGATTTGGCTTTGAAATCTTTACAAAGCACGTTTTTATTCTTATTTCCTGAATCGACATTGACGTTGACTCTGGATTTGTTTGCTTCGATATTATATGTTTCATCAGCTATGGATGCATTGCTCTTTAATATTATATCCTCTTTTATGTTTTCCGTTAGCTAAATAATATTTGGTTCTTACTTCTTCTTCTCAGCTTGCCCGATGCCTTGCCATTTTTAACCGACTTCAACAAAAGGAGGAGGTTCTTAATTCGGTCGTTCTTAATTTGTTTTTTATTTTACATTGGTTTATTAGCACAATTTAAAAAAAAATCAACCCAAAAAAAGACAAATTGAAAAAGTTTTTTACTGTAAAATTGAAAAAGAAAAACGAGGTTCCAAATTACTGGCAGAAGTTTAAATTGGTAAAGTAAATTAAAAACTATTTGTGAATAATAGACTGTAGGTCAACCAAAGTTGTCTGTCAGTCATTATGTAAGTCAGTGGTAGGTAAACGATGTACCGTATAAAATTGGTCACTTTTCTTTGTGATGTTTCCAATGACGAAGCAACGATTTGGTGCTTTCAGGGATGAAACGAGCCTGTACCATAAATAAAGTTGGTGCAGAAAGTCTATACCTATCTATATCTATCAGAAATCTCGAATATCTAAGTATAATAATATGAGTTTTCTTTACATTCCACGTAGTCATACAGGAAGGATCCAAGCCACATGAATTTAATGTTTTACAAAGTATAGGAATTTGGTATACCTATTAAACTCAGTTTTGTCATTTTTGTAGATTGGGTCCTTTCTGCATAACTGCGTCAAACTATAAATGACTCCTCCATACGAGTACTAGGTTTAAAATCTTATTATGGAAATTAGTCGTAAGTTCATTGTAGTATGTTCTTAGGAGTAGAAGATAGAGTGAGACTGGTGGGCTGTTTTTTTGAGAGAAAAGTGTTCAGAGAGTTGTAATATGTACGAGTATACTTACCTATCCTTAACGGCTACTTTTAAAAAATGAATTTATAATAGAAGCGTGAACGTTGTTAATGTAGAAATTCTCCAAGTCTTATATCCTCCCAAATCTTGTACCCTAGCTACTGAAACCCACTTCATTTATGGCCCTTGTAAGCGGAGAAGGGTTTTACAACTCGATTGTCAATAGCTATTTCGCAATTTATCGTTGAACCAATAAATAGCCTATAAACTATTGGCTTTAGTCACCACAGCATTCGTACGGACGCTTTCGACTGTGAAATAAAATATAACAAAGTAAAAGTCGCCAAGTATTTGTCCTGATATATTATTTAAGGATAACGGTTTCATTACAATAAATATCTATCCACCCACGTTACTTCGGGCTTATGATCAGTGGGGTAAAGAATCGCCCCATTGAGTAAGTTTTTGCTTGCTCTCGCAGAAATCATATTATTAGTCATAATAGATTTATCTTCCGACGATAAAGGTTTGTGAATTTATGAGCATTGGCGTTGATAAATTTAATTATATCCTGGAAGTTTATAAGGATGGATGGATGGGTGCTCGCTACTACTACTAAACTATTGCAAGGATTTTAATGAAACTTTATTGTAAGTTAATTGTTTTACCTACATCAGAATGAAATTGCGATATTTCTGTGATAAACTGTGTTTCATGCGGGTGAAGTCGCGGGCAAAAGCTGATAATATTATGTAGTCATACCTCGTATTTTGCACTAATAACCTTAGGGTACGCGTTCGTGGTTAGCAAAAAAGTTTTTTTTTTCTATTTTGGTTAGCGTCTGAGTTCGCCAAGTAACATTTGTTCCTAATTTATGTTTAGTGAATAAATTACCAAACTGAAATGAAAACATCATTTCATTAATTAAATTAAACCAAATGAGTATCAAACATTACGATCTAAAATCTTAAAGTAAAGTTACTGAGTTGGATATTTTATGCTGATAGAATAATCGTACGAAAAATGCCTTTTCCAATGAACGTTTTAATAAAATTTTCTTGAGGCCTTTAAAAGATCTTTTCTATTTGAATATTTCTTATTAAAGGCATTTAAAAATAGCATAAAACAGTTAATATTCACTATATTATTTACTCTAGTTTATCAAAATTCAAAACATCATTACATACCTACTGACAAAAATAGCGAGACGTTCCACAGTTTTTATTAGAATTTTGTTTTAGTCCTTTGATACTTTAAATCGTGCTCAATCAAATGAAAATGGTAACTTAATGGAGTCGTAAATGATATTCATTGTATGTAGGCTTTAATCAACTATACCAACTGTAATGTTGCTCGTATGTAGGTTAATACGTATTATGTTAACCACTCAGGTGTAGTCAGTTTGTGTTCTGACCTTAAACATTGTTTAATGCTTTTCATGCATAATAATTCAATTATTCAGCAAATTTCAAAGGGTCAAACAGCCGCAAAACCTCCTGAAACCTTCAGTGTGGGTCATGAAAGCTTTAACAGCGATTCCCAAAGTGGTTGACATAAACGAAAACTGATTTTGAGGGCTCTTAATATACAAAAGTTCTTATTTAAAATTTTCATGATACTGTGTAACTTATGTAACGTGTACCAACTTTGTAGGTAGGAATTATCATGGTTGTAAAAGCGACAGCACATCGATGCAAACCTATGCTAGCGACCGCATTGCCACTGTATCGATGCGAACGCGCGACCGAATCGTTACTGCATCGCTACAAAAAGTCGCCGTGGGCGAGGGGCCTAATGGAATTTACATAGCCAAATAAATTACTTTAAGGCTATGGGGGTCTGAGGTATCAGTTCATTTTCTCAAAGGGGTCTTCCCCTTAATAGTTTGAGAATCACTGCTCTACAAGAATAATAGGGACGGGCTAATTGCCATAAATATTTCCGCTAATTAAACACGGCACATACATTAACATTCCAGGCCACACATCACTTTACTTAACTTTTTCCCCCGGAAAAGGGGTTTCCTTATGTAAAACTATTTGTATAGACTATGTGTCTGACGTGACGTGCTTTGAAATCTAAGAAGGTAAGTAAGTAGGTAGTTTGCTTCTTGATAGAGACACGTGCAAGTTTGGGACGAAAGATAAATAGGTTTCACCAAACTAAAGGGTGGATCGGTGAACGAACTTATGAGTAGGAGGATTGAGGATAGATAGGGGAAGAGGTACAATGATTGGCACCTTAAGCAATTTTGTGACTTTGAACACTTGTACAAATTTAACTGTTTATAATAGCGACATGCATTTGATGGCATATGATTCTCAAATTATTTAAGAATCATTCTACAACTAGATTAAGCTGTATAAAAACTTTTAGTGAAAAAAAAATCAAAAATATGAAAAAAGACCTAAAGGCACTATTTATCAGCATCCCTCTTTCGATATGTCAATCTATACTAGGTATAAGTTGAAATATTCTACTCCTACTAGGGTAAATTGGATATGACCGTAGAAGACAGTCAGTTAAATTGTTTTTGGAACTAATGGCTACATGGCGCTAGTTAACATTTGGTTTTCTTCTAACAGCATGCAAGCAACATTTACGAGGATGCATGGATGAATATATGGATGTTTGTTATTTTTACACCTATTAACTGAATAAATGTTGATGATATTTGGTATGGAGAAAGTGTAAAACCCAAAAAAACATAGGACAGTTTTTATCCCAGTTTTTTAAAGGGAGATACGCGCTTGATATTATATTATAGCGACGCGGTATTAATGCAGTTTAATACATTTTTGCTGCACATTCTCATTAAAGTAAGAGTGACGGCACATCAAGGTCACAAACATCTATTCACACTTGTTGCGTGGATTGAATTTTTAATTCAAAACTTGTTGCGTAGATTGAATTTGAGTTTTATTTTAAAACTTATTTTACGGACTTAACTTGTGACGTAACTCTCGAACGCCTCAAAAACATAAAGTAAACATGGCCTTAATTAACATAGAAGTTAATGAATCGCTCCAACTTTGCACGTGTTTTAACCGGAACCAAGCGGAGCGAACTCGTGGAAATATAAGGCAAATTCTCACCATAAGATACTTAGCTCTAAATACTGTAGAATCCGATTATAACGACGCTCAAGGGATCGATGATATTACGTCGTACCTACTATCCTTCGTACTGAAGAAGTAATTTTTTACGTTATTTCTCAACAAATCTACTGAATGGCCAGCTGCTGTCTTTCCTTAAAACTATAAAATCCGGGCCTTTTCAAGGCGAGAGTGAATAGGCACTTACAGGGCAGATATGTGCGATCCTAGACTGCATCTCACTTAACACCAGGTGCGATATTAGTCAAATAACTGCCTTGTCCTTAAAAGAAACAACTAAACATCGTCGTCAGTCGCTGAAAGCGGTTGATCGTTATAAGCAACGTCGTACTAAACGGATTCTACAGTACTTGGTTTAATGTTTCCACGAAGCTCGGGTGGTTTTATGAATGAACTTCGCCCACCTCCCCATCTCCTCAGAGTATAAATATACATAAACCGTGAATCACGGTAATGCAATAACCTAGTAATGAGAACCGTGTTGAAATATCTAGAGAAGCTTCTGATAAGCCGTAGACTTCAAGCTATTTTTAATCATAAATAGATGTTAATAAATAGGTATTAGACTAATTGCCCCTGTCCTATCTTTTTATTTTTAGAACTAAAACCTCATAAATGTACTTACTAGGAAGGTGCTGTGCTGGATGCAAGCCGCTACCAACCGGGCGATGCGGAAATCATTGGGGGAGGCCTATGCTCAGAAGTGGACGTCCTGTGGATGAAATGATGATGATGATGATATTTTAAAATGTTTTGGTATTTTATGTTTATGTCGCATAAGTAAATCGTAAAGAGGGTAAACAGAAATCACGGGGAACCCATTTAGCATCACGTTAGTGATATGAATGTCTGATCACGTGTAAGTATATGTCGTAAGAGGCGACTGAGTAAGAAAAATGCGCAAATGGCCTCCAAAAGTCGTCAGGGAGAGTGTAGTAAGACCAAATTCTCTCATGTTGCAATACCCTAGCTGGGTCCATGTTATGGAGACTCAATGACTAGGATACGCGCTATGATAAAATCTTATGGAGGCATTTTATCGATTTTCGACGACGTAATTGTATAATTATCGTTTTATCTACCTGTGTACGGCATTCGTTAAATTCTTTGTCTAACGTCAATATTTATTTCCAGATTGGTTGGCGGACGACAAACGCATGGCTGGCTGGTAACTTGGCTTGCAAGTTTTTCCTGGTGCTGCGAGCTTTTGGCCTGTACCTGTCTTCCAATGTACTCGTCTGCATATCTGTTGATAGGTAAGACTTGTTTTATAAGTATTTTATAGAACCCTGTAATGTCATAATTATGAGTGTAAGCAGGCATAATACAAATCGAACACGAAGATTTTTCATGAATAATTCTCCCATTCTACATCTTTACTGGCATAGTAACACAGAATAGGTACCTAATAGCCGTTCCCTAACAGGTCATGCGGTTTCCAATTGTATTTGATTTCAAAGCATGGCTATTAATATCCATTATGATTTAGGGTGAAGCTACATTTATCAATATTTCTATTTTTACGAGTGCGAAATCGTGAACCAAGACATTTTGCACATTTATATTCAAATCATCGTGCTACATGTACGATTTTCTATAGATTATAAGCCTTTCTCAAGCGCAAAGGATTAGGCTCCATCTTGCCTTTGACTACAAAGTTGATTATTGCTGAGCAGCATTATTTTACACGTGACCTAACGTTGAGTGTAGTGCACATACTACTCACGTCAATTTACTTAGCTCTTTCTGAAAATGTTACGCGTAAACTTAACTCCTGCCTGACTAATTTATGGGCTGTAAAAGACCCTGTGTTAGTAAAAAACATTTTGTAGACTTTTATTACAATTTAATATAAGTATTATATTATACGTATTTATATTTGAAGGCCGGAAACGTACTCGTAACGCCCCCGGGCCTGCGGGTGTCTGTGGGCGACGGTAATCAATTATTAAAAAAAAAAAAAAAATTACATAAAAAAATATCAAATCAAATCGGTCCAGTATTTCATACAAAAATACAAATCGTTCCACTCTAAAATAACAAAATATTAATATTAGCATAGAGACCCGTAACATGAACTCTGCTAGGTAACAATAAAATGTGAAGGGTAAAAATATCACTTTGGTTCAAAAATGGATGTTCCATTTCTACTGAAAACGCGACCAGTTAGTTCTGTAAACAACTATTCGGGCTTTGACGGTCCCTTTTAGTTTAAACCAAATATCGAAAGTACTTCAAATCCGAATAAAGCTGTGGTAGCTGTTGCTTTGGAACCGCTGTCTATTTCGAATCGTTCTCGCAATATAGGGGCTCCGTAATTCCGTTCGTATCATACCTTATCTTTCTCTTATTTGTTGCCTCTGTCTTTTCTTATTGCCCATTTCTTTCTTTCTATAGAATTAATAGTATCATTATCATGGTTGGGTACTTGTGCCGGCGTCTCAAAGCTGAAATTTAAAGATAAGTAATTTTATCTTTTTAATATCTTCTTTCTATAGATTGATGGATCGTGTTTTAAGATTTCAAATCAATACTTGAATTTGCTGCTGAAAACGTAATTATTCCATATGACTACAACTGCGAGAAAAGGAAATGTTTAATTAAATAAAACCATCGCCATGGAAAGTGATTTCCACGCGTACGAAGTTGCCAATATAGGTAGGTACGAGTATGTATTTCTTAACTTCTAAGTTAATTAACTGTGTTCAAATTCTGAAATATTATAACTTCAAATATACATCAGAATATAAAAGACAAACATTACCTACTGACTCGTTTATACTGTTCAAATATGGCTCAACTAATACTGAAGTTTGGCTCACAGTTAGTGACTGAGTTTCTTGCGCTGCTTCTTCTCAGCACTGACCCATTTATAGTCCCAAAACAGGGTCAAAGTAATAATTTTAAAGCGCTGCAAAAAATAAATTAGTTTTATACAGGGTGTCCCAGAATGGGTGAATCAAACTGCTAGGGGAGGTAGCTCTACTAATACTCGTATACTATCCCTAAAAATATGAAAAAAATAAATAAAGCGCCTAAGGACATAAAACAACATTTTTTTGAAATGTGAAAATAAATCAGCTTTGCCTAAGTATCTGGCTATAATTGCTGCGTTTGGAGTTTATTTGTACTTTTTTCTTACTAATATTAATTGTACATGATCGCTTCGTTTATCTGTAAACAAACTTTTGAAAATAATGACTAGATTTTGAGTTTAGAGCACTTTATTTAAAAAAAAATCCGAACTCAAAATTTTTTTTGCGGGATATTACATTAGTAGAGCTACCTCCCCTAGCAGTTTGATTCACCCATTCTGGGACACCATGTATACCTAGTCAGATTTCGGGAGCGGGGTGGAAGCTATTTAAAAAGGATTATATTTAATTAAACTAAGTGATCACGTCCTCGCCGAGTTGGAGGCGATTTAATAATGATTTAATATTGTGGCCGATCGCAGTCGTCCAGTACGGTGTTTACAATTTAGTTCTGCTGACACATCTCTTATGTGAATAACAATTCTACGAATGCTTACACTGTAGAGCGGAAAGTGATGACTTATCTTGTTTAGTCTAGAGCAGGGAGCTGACAGATGCATAACTCCTCCCTCCCTAAGTGAGAAATTATCGGAAGTTTCATTTTTATGAGTATTCCGATAATTTCGTTTACATAAAATTTCTACATGTTTGCGGAAGGCAATTAACACAATTAACATAAAAAGAATCAAAACTAATACAAATGTAAAGTATGTAAAATAAGAAGTGTCTGTTTCATTTTCACTAGCACTGATTGCTGCACTGTGTTTCAGGGCGTACGACATGTATTTGATTTCATCCAAATTGATTCCATGCATATTGAGTGCGCGTGCACCGGATAGCGTTGCGTTTACAGGTAGCTCGGGTAGGTGAATCACCGGTACGTGTTCTACGATGTCTGATGAAATGTAGAGTCGATGGTGGATCTGCAGGCCATGGATTTCCAGGTCACAGGGCTCATCGATGGTGATGATGTACGTGCCGAAGACTGACTGCTTACTGACTTCGCTGTCGCAATGTTTGGTCAGCGTGCCTTTCAGTCTGCTGTACAGAATCCAGTTGTTCGCGTTGAGCTGCTGGAGTTTTACTTCTTCCAGCTGGATCTGGTGCTGCTTGCAGGAGGTAAGGTCCTTACTGAACCTCATCAGCTGTTCCACGCAGGTAGGCTCGTTATGTAGAGCCTGGTTGTCCGTAGAGCACAGGAAGCGATCGCCGGCGGCAAGCGGGCGACACGGTGTTACGATCGGTAAGTATTTCAAACCCTTCGCCAAAAGGTAAGGAAATTTGGGGAAAATGGAAAGCGTAACGTTTTGGGATTCTTGGAATATAGGAAGTGAGTATATCTTATAATAATTGTAAGTATAATTATCTATCAATGGTATTTCTAAAATAAATGTTATCTGATCCTGTTTCATATAAGATTTTACACAAATAGTTTCTTCTAAATTTAACAAATTACTTTCCGTAGGCTGGTAAACTAAATTGGCAGAGTTTGAAATTAACTTCAAATGATACAATAATTCTGTAGAGTTTACAATTGCTTGGTGTAAAATGGATACTCTACTTAATGCTAATGCTGTTTCTATTTCACTTAATCTTATAAATATTGTACGGAAACTACTTATGAATATGTTATACACTCCTAGTATGTATG
This sequence comes from Ostrinia nubilalis, assembly GCF_963855985.1. NCBI lineage: Eukaryota > Metazoa > Arthropoda > Insecta > Lepidoptera > Crambidae > Ostrinia > Ostrinia nubilalis. The sequence continues at coordinate 5,206,961 of NC_087103.1, forward strand.
TAGAAAAAGTCCAATCGTTTTGTGTGGACGTTATGTTTTGCAATAGGCTTTCAACTCGTTTCAAGCGTTCATCAATAATAATAGAGTTGTTATTTATTTGCTCTGAAATATTTATGAAACTGTCGAACATTTTTGAGACCAGGGTAATTTTCTTAGATATTATAACTTGATTATTACTCAATTGAGAAGTCAACTTATCATATTTAAGTGCATCATCGTGGTCAAGGTTTCCTGTAATTAACTTTATAAGATATCCTAATGGATTAATAAGGCCTCGCTTATAGCGTTGCTGTGGTACTAATTGCCTGTATTTTTCTAATGTTATGTCGCGGATGAAATCAGTGTGATATTTATTATTGATAAATTCATGATAATATGGATTGTTATAATCGATTAAAGTGTCTAATTGCCTGTAACTATGGGTTAAACTAACAAGATCGGAGTAAATTCCTTTTAAGTTGATTACTTTAATAATTGTCCAAAAATCTGTTTGCAAAAATGCTTGTCCTTGTTTTACCGGTAGAATGCCTGGATTATCTTTAATCGGTTGCAGTTGAAGGGCCAGCGCCTGCGTCCCTATCATCAGCAGAAGGCACCACCTGCGGAGGGCGTTTTATGTTTTTAATAGGCACTTTGGTAGACCTATCACCTACTTTAATTGGTAAGATGTTTCGCTTGGCTTTGCCTACAACCTTTGCTTTTACATAACGTGGTTTGTCTTTGCTTTTACGCTTATTTACGTCTTTTGCAAATATTATGTTTCCTTCGGAAAACTCTATATCTGTTTCACCACCTTTCTTTTCCCTAATGGTTTCCTTTTTGGCTGTCGTTTTCTGAGCTATGTATTTATATAAGTGCTTTGTACGTTTCGCATGATCTTGAACTAATTGCTGATAATATTGCTTTTCTTTTATTAATGAGAAATATTTCATAAGTGCTCTAGTAACGTCTGATGTTGATTTGCTAGGTATCTCTATTGCTTGTCCTAATTTGCTGAAGGCGTCAATTAGGGTTAAATATGTGATTCCTTCAATACTGAAGAGATCAATGAAAATTTCCTGAAATGGGGAATCTTGAGTTTTAGTTAATTGCAAAAATGGTTTTATGGGTTTCCTATCGTATTTCATTTTACGGCAGGCTTCGCAAGCGTTAATGATTGCGGAAACTGTTTGTTGCATGTTAGGCCAAAAATGATTTCTACGAATTCTAATCAATGTTTCCTTAATACCACGGTGGCATGTTTTTCCTTCATGGTATTGGATAACTATTGCTTTTTGTTCACCCTCGTCTTCTATGTAATTTACCCGTTCTGTACACTCGTAAAACTGAACTACATCTTTCTTAAAAAGTTTAATAATTACGTCTGTGAAAATTCGTCTAAGTTGATCTGATTCAAAATAAATGAAATACTTTGTTTTAGGTTTGATATATTCTTTTAAAAACTGTTTTACTAATTCTGCATTATTATCAGGTAAATGTACTTCAAGAACCTTTTGCTTATCGCGTGAAAGGTTTTTGACTGAAAGTTCATTATCGAATCGTTCAAAGACTAATATTTGATTAGGTTTGTTATCGATAGCTTCGTTTAAGATTGGGATGCCTTGTGATTCGGTATCCTTTGCGGAATGAATAGTTTGTGAGTTATTTGATTGTTCATCGACACAGTCTGAATTATTTGACGACGGAATCGGATATTCTGAACCTAATTGTCTACTTCCTTCTGAGGATGTAGAGTCGGAAATTACTATTGTACTTCCTGATGATAATTTTTCTATTTTCTTTACTACTTTATCAACATGTTTTTGAATACGTTTTTCCTTTTTGCTAACATTTACTTTCATGGACTGATTATCTGAATCAAGAGCATTTACTTTTATGCGGGATAACGCGTCTGCGTTTGTGTTTTGTTTCCCGTTTTTGTACACGATATCGAAATCGTAATCCTGTAAGCGTAAACGCCATCGAGTTAATTTGCTGTTTGGATCCTTTAGCGAGTTAAGCCATGCCAAAGGTCTGTGATCTGTGTAAATGACAAATTTACGACCATAGAGATAAGGTCTGAAGTGTTTTACAGCCCATACAATAGCAAGTAATTCGCGTTCGATTGTACTGTATCGAGCTTCAGTATCACTAAGTGTGCGGCTAGCATACGCTAAGGGTTTATCTTTGCCTACTTGTCCTTGTGAGAGTACTGCGCCCAATGCTACATTCGATGCGTCTGTTGTCAATATGAATTGCTTGTCATAGTCTGGGTATTGTAATAATGGGGCATGTGTAAGTAATTCCTTACATTTGTTAAATGCGTCTGTATATTCCTGATTTATTACGATTTTATTTCGTTTCTTTAAACATGACGTTAATGGTTTTGTAACTTTAGCAAAGTCTTTAATAAAGCGCCTGTAATATCCTACAAGTCCTAAAAAGCTCTTTATTTCTGTGGTCGTTTTCGGAATTGGGTAATTTAATACAGCGTCAATTTTATCATCATTAGGTTTAAGACCGTTTTTCGTGATGGTGTGTCCTAGGTAAAGCACTTCCTTACGAAGGAACTCGGATTTATCAAGTTGAATTTTAAGGTTAGTGGCTCTAAGTCTGTCGAAAATTGATTTTAGATGTTTCAGGTGTTGATCTAAGCTGCTGGAATACACAATTATGTCATCAAGGTAAACCATGCAATGGAGTCCTTGTAGACCTCTAAGTATATTATCCATAGTTCTTTGGAATGTTGCCGGAGCTGTTTTAAGGCCAAAGGGCATTCTGAGAAACTCATAATGACCGTTTTGTGTGCTGAAGGCAGTTTTTGTCTGTCGGATTTTTCTACCTCAATCTGATGATATCCGCTAGCTAAATCAATCGTACTGAAGTAAACGCTTTTTCCTAATTTATCAAATAAGTCATTAATGTTTGGTAATGGGTATTTGTCGTCGATCGTTATATCGTTCAAACGTCTGTAGTCGATAACCATTCTGTATTTTGTTTCACCAGATGCGTCCATTTTTTTTGGCACTAGGTGAACTGGTGCACTCCAAGGAGAGTGGGATTCCTGGATTACATTGTCTTTTAACATTTTTTCTACTTGTTTAGTAATTTCAGCTTGCTGAGCTGGGGCCTGTCTGTATGGCTTTACGTGGATTGGATCCTCATTTTTTGTCCTTATCTGATGTTTAATTTTGTTTGTGAATGTCAATGGAAGTTGATCGCAATAAAATATGTCTTTATATTTATGACAAAGGCTGTAAATTTTTTCACGCTCTTCGTCGTTTGTGTGGTCTAATCGTAACTTTACCAAATTCTCTTCAAGCAAATTGTCAATTTCGATGTCATTCATGTTTTGTGTCGTGTTAACTTGAATGTCAGTCAATTCGAATTTATTAACTTTAAATGGGCAAGTGATTTTATAACTGATTGGTCTGTCTAAAGTGTTTTGAATAATCGTGGATGCGTATCCGTTGCGACAGTTAACGATTGCACTAGGCATTCTAACGCCGTCTGTAAATTCTCTGTAATTTAGAATAGCGTCACCTGAATATTGGTCAACAGGTAACTTTACGCGTTTTTCTGAACGTGGAGGTAAATTAATAACGTAATTAAGGTTGTTATTAATTATCGGAATACATGCTGTTTTAGTCCTAAGTACCCTGTTTTTCAAATCAATTAGTGCTTCTAATTGTTCTAACAAATCATTTCCAATAAGACCATCGTATCTTTTGTCTACATCATACAAATAAAATTTGTGGTGTTTGTCACTGTTAAATGTTGGTAAAAGGGGGATTTCCATAGTTTCATCGTGAATACTCGACGAATGTGTACTCACAACTTGGAACGGTTCATTTCTTATGAATTCACTGAAATACTGATAGCCAATACGCGGACTGAAGAACGAACGCATGCTGCCAGTGTCGATCATCATGCGAGCATCCAGTTCCGGTAGGTAAATATATGGTAATGTTAATTCCGGATCGCAATTAATGTTTATCTGTTCTGTTCTTTGATGGAGGCTGTTTCGTGAAAATCCTGTTGGAATTCAGTTTCCTGGGTTTCCTCGGGAGTTTCCTCGAAATCAGGGTAATACTGTTCGCTGTACATGTTATTATATTCGTCTATAGGGTATTCACAATAATATTGATCGTAATACGACTGTTCTGCTTCGTCGTAGTTCAGATCATTTAAGTTTGTTTCATTTACGTTGTTTGGTTTTGTAGCCGTACGCATAGACACGTCGGTCAGCTGCATACGTGGCGGCTGGACTTGTTGGGCTTGCTGAGCACCGAACTGTGGCTTATAGCCGAATTGAGGCGGCTTGTAACCGAATTGCTGAGGAGGATGTCTATAGCCAAATTGCTGGGGCGGTCTATATCCGAACTGCTGTGGAGGCCTGTAGCCGAACTGCTGCGGCGGCCTGAAACCTGGTTGATGCGGAGGCTTGAAATAGCCGAATTGTTGTAAAGGTTTATTTCCATATTGCTGGAAGGGTTTGTAGCCTTGATTAGGCGGAAGGCCAAATTTAAATTGTGGAGGAATTATCGGTTTGAAAGCATTAGAGCTGACAAAATGAGGCTGATTGCCTGAAAATTTCTGTTGAGTTGGCGTAAACGAATTGTTAGGTTTGGGTTGCGAATGCATTTTGCTTCGCATGTTATATTGGTCCATAAAGTTTACTTCCTCGAGCACAATCGAGAGGGCGGCTTCCAAAGTGGACGGTGCCTTTAGTCTCACAATGCGCACAAGGTTTTCTGGTAAATTATAGAGAAACACGTTTAACGCGGTGTTGTTGTATATGGTGATTTTGGCGTGACGGATTGACTCGTCTGCTATGGTGTTTACTTTGGATATAAGCATTGACCTGGTTGATTGCACGCGGTTGCAAAAGTCTGTGTATGATTCATTCGATCTGATTTTTAATGATTCTAATTCAATATTAATACATGCCTCACTACGCGGGTCTCCAAAATGTTGTGTCAGAATTTCCTTAAGTTCCGACCAGTTTGTTAAATTTTCTTGTTCTGATAACAGTGCTGCTGCATTTTCTGTAAGGCGGCTAGTGATAGCGTGGTACACGTATAAATCTTGCTCAACCCCACCTCTATATCTCGATATAACATACTCACATTTTTTAAGGAACAAATTTAGATGTTTTTTGTCACCATTAAAAAATGGAATTAATCTGAGCATCTCGTTGGGTATTGGCGTGATTTGTACGGATTCGATTTGTGGTGAAGCCATTTTTACTGAATTTAAATTTATTAATTGATATGCGCCAGTCAGAATTTGTAACAGTACTTTACACAATATTCACAATTAAAATACACGGTAATCACAATAAAACACACAATAAAATACACAATAAAATACACAGTAAAAATAAGAGTGGTTCTTAATTTAATTGTTCAATTTCGAGAGACAATTAACTTAACAACTTTAATAATTTTTACTTTATACAATAAACTTATTTAATTTAATTCAATATTCAATTTATTTACTTTATTTCACTTTATTTACTTTATTTCAATTTATTTACTTTATTTCAATTTATTTCTTTACTTTGTTTCAATATTTAATTCACTTAAATCTAAACGAAAAGTGTTAACGATAAAGTTTTATGACGAAAACACAAAATGCGATACCCTGGGAGAAGTTCTATCCCGGAGTAGCAATATTTCCCTACGATTTAAAAAGCATGAAAATTACACAGAGGATAAGGAGTGGAAGGATTGGCGAAAAGTTCTACTCACCAACCGACCGTTCTCTGCATACTCGTTCCACCCGTACTTCGATGACAAATTTATTTGGTTCGGCGGATTTATTAGTTTCCCGTAGTATCACGAATTTAAACGGCGGATTTTGACACCAATCGCGTAAACTTTAGGAAAACTTGCAGCAATAAATCCGAACGGCTGCGCCAGTCAGATTTCGGGAGCGGGGTGGAAGCTTTTTAAAAAGGATTATATTTAATTAAACTAAGTGATCACGTCCTCGCCGAGTTGGAGGCGATTTAATAATGATTTAATATTGTGGCCGATCGCAGTCGTCCAGTACGGTGTTTACAATTTAGTTCTGCTGACACATCTCTTATGTGAATAACAATTCTACGAATGCTTACACTGTAGAGCGGAAAGTGATGACTTATCTTGTTTAGTCTAGAGCAGAGGGAGCTGACGGATGCATAACTACCTACTTATTTTTTTTTTATTTTGACGTAGATGTCCGCTAAAAAAGGATTTTCCAAAATTCACTCCTTGAGGAGATTAAACGGGTTCCAAAGTGTGTACGAAGAAACAAGACATTGTAGTATACCTACACAGGCGAAGCGAAAAGCTGTATTGTACGTAGGTAAAAAGCTAGTATAGACTAGCTTCGCCCGCGGCTTCACCCGCAAATTTCGTTTGTCACAGATCGTCATAAATTATAGCCTAATGTTATTCTGGGTTATCTATACTTATAATAAATCTGTAGAGAGGTCAATTCTGTACATGAAATATATTTTCAAAATAACTATCAGGGGGTGATTAGTGATCGATACTGATGCCAAAAATGCAATCAGTAAAATTTTTGTCTGTCTGTCTGTTTGTCTGTCTGTCTGTATGTTCCTTATAGAAACAAAAACTACTTGACGGATTTTAACGAAACTTGGTACAATTATTCTTCATACTCCTGGGCAGGTTATAGGATACTTAGGAATTCCCACGGGAACGGGCATTAGCGGGAAAATCCTTTTGTATGAAAAATCTAAACCGCTTAAGTTAGACGCTTGAAATTTGGCAAGCAGGTACCTTAGTAAAGTTAAAGCTTAGTTATGACAGGATATTGCAAAATTCTCACGGGAACGGGAGTTAGCGGGAAAAAACATTTGTATGAAAAAATCTAAACCGCGTAAGTTAGACGCTTAAAATTTGTCATGCAGGTACCTTAGTAAACTTAAAGCTTAGTTACAACAGAATATTGCAAAATTCCCACGGGAACGGGAGTTAGCGGGAAAAAACATTTGTATGAAAAAATCTAAACCGCGTAAGATAGATGAAGGGGGTAAAACGGGATCCACGCGTACGAAGTCGCGGGCGGCCGCTAGTAAACAATAATACTGTAAAGTTTCATCAAAATCCGTTCAGTAGTTTTTGCGTGAAAGAGTAACAAACATCCAGACATCCAGACATCCAAACTTTCGCATTTATAATATTAAGTAGGATTAGTAGGAAGTAGGATATAATATTAGTAGGATTATTATAAAGAGATAGAGTTTGTGAGGTTGTAGGGGGTAATCTTTGGATCTACTGAACCGATTTTGAAAATTATTTTACCTATAGAAAGCTACATTATTTGTGTGTGAGTGTCGAAGAATTTTCTGTTACCAGAATTTTTATGTAGGTGAAGCCACGGGCAAAAGCTACTCCTTACCTAATAAATTCCAACAGAATATCTTAAAAGATTTGAGTTTTCCGTCCGTGCCTCCCAGATCGTAACTTAGATAAGTAAGGTGTGACGGCCCCAGAGTTTCTTAATTACAGAGACCTTGCGATGTAAGACAAGCTGATCTTTATCAGTTAGGAAGGCTTTATTTCAGCTTAACAGCGATGATAATAATAGGGTTTTGCCCTTGGAGCTTAGAGTTAAATAGACGTGTTAAGCCCGATATATTAAGTAAGTAACCATGTGTAAAATTTATTTTGTATTATTATTTTTATTTACCACATTGAAGAACGAAGAAAATACATAGCTACTTTTGTGTTAGCATATTAAATTTTCTCGTACAGGTCTCTATGTATTATTTTCAATGTCTATTTCTATCAATATGCACGATGCACGAGCACGATCTTACGGAAACAGACGGTTAATGTAAACGACTTTGACAGCTCCAAGTACCTACTAAGTTTGAGTTAAACTAAGTAGTTCGATAGCGAAGCTCTTAGCAACTAGCGAATCTCAAGGCTATCTAGCATTAGAACGTAGTACTAAAAACCCCTTTGAGTCTTTTAAATCGTGAATAACAACTATCTTTTGAACACGGAGGTGAGTTCAACATCTTCAGAAAAGATGCAAAAAACTAATCAAGCGATCACGACGTTCCCATACTCGTCACTGATATTGCGAATTTTCGAGCTCTATTTTTAAAATAACTGTCACGAACACCCTATTTGAAAAAAGAACGAATTTTACAGCTCTCAGTCGCAGAAACTAATTTCAAAGAAACATAAGAACTGCGGGAAAATAAATGAAAGTGAGTAATGTAAGTGTAAAATTTCCAACTGGCCAGGAATATTTTTAGCAATTTTAGAGCAAAATAAAAATAAAACTACGTGTTTGCTCGGTGTCCGGTCCTGATAAACTCATCTCCAGATACAGTGGAACATGCATTTTACTTTTAGGGTTCCGTACAACTATAAATGAAATGGATCACTAGCGTCTATAAATTTTTCATCCAAATGCGAGAGGTCCTTTCTGTGAAAAGTCACAGAAACCTTTTAAACATTGTGGTTTCTGTGACTTTTCACTGAAACCACAATGTGGTAGAGACAAAAGGTAAAAAATAAGAATGCTAATTGTAATTGTATTAAAAAATGTTTAAATATGAAAAATAAAGCTAAAAAGGTTTGTGAACGATACACTTTTTTACAGTATTGTCTACTATCTACGTCACAGCGAATAAGGACATTGATCCATACATCATCAAATCATGTGATAACTACAATTAAACAGGTACGGAACATTACATGATGCCTCATCCCGTACTTGCCCGATTTTCACTTTTATTCGTAAGGCTCTTTTTTAAGTCCCCAGGGGCACACAAATTTAACGTTTTCAGCACGTACATGCCCCATCACTAACCTTCGGCCATTGCATACTCAGCAAGGTATGTAAAGAGAATAATCTTTGGATACAGCAGAGTGCACTATCGATAGTTTGTGACCGGTACCTAGTATCGATATACGAGCGAACGTAATACAACGTAAAAGTGTATCAATGGCTCATTTAGAATACATTTTTGTTTAAAAATACCTAGTTGTATGTGCTACTCATATGATTTGTTACGCCTATATTAGGATTCGATGGATCTTTAAAATAAACAACATACCTACAAAAATTATTAATCTCTTTAAATTGTAATAAATAAAATAGTATTTTAATACATTATATTTAGTCCTTTAGGACAATAGTAATAGTAAAGAACAAGTTATAAATGCACGAAATTTAGACTAGATTTTATATTTAGTATCAATAAATTACTGCCTGTGACCGTATCGATGTTATCAACGTCACATCACTAAACGGACCTTTTTTTACGAAAGAGGTAAAAAATGTCGTATGTAAAAATGCGAGGCAGTTTCATTATATAAATATAGCTACAGGATTTACGCATTATAACCCTTATGGTCAATGGGACCCCAAAGGGATTCTGGGACTATAAATCAGGGAATAACTTTGTTTATTTTTTGATGTAGATAAATATTATTCTTTTATTGTACACCACACAAAACGGAAAAATGAAGGAAATTGTATATTATAATTATAGAATAGTGACTGAGTTTCTGGCACTGCTTCTTCTCAGCACTGGCCCATTTATTGTCCTGAAGCAGAGGTAGGGTTAATACTGGGATGTGTAAAAGTTCTTTTTAAAAGCCTACTTGCATAAATAAATGAGTTTTATAAGTATTAAATATAAAATTGGACAGTCACAATTTAGTCAGTGTTATTGCTAGGAAGATTATAGTATAGTATAGGTACCTACACTTAATAAGTACATTTGATAATGCATAATCTATACTTATATTAAAACTGTAGAGAGGTCAATTCTGTACATGAAATATATTTTCAAAATAACTATCAGGGGGTGATTAGTGATCGATACTGATGCCAAAAATGCAATCAGTAAATTTTTTGTCTGTCTGTCTGTCTGTATGTTCCTTATAGAAACAAAAACTACTTGACGGATTTTAACGAAACTTGGTACAAAAATCCTTTTGTATGAAAAATCTAAACCGCTTAAAACTCAGTAAAAACTCAGTAAAACTCATTTATTTCTGTAAGTAGGCTTTAAAAAAGCACTTTTACACTTAAGTTAGACGCTTGAAATTTGGCATGCAGGTACCTTAAAAAACTTAAAGCTTAGTTACAACAGGATATTGCAAAATTCCCACGGGAACGGGAGTTAGCGGGAAAAAACATTTGTATGAAAAATCTAAACCGCTTAAGTTAGATGAAGGGGGTAAAACGGGATCCACGCGTACGAAGTCGCGGGCGGCCGCTAGTTAATAATATAATAAATCATTATTAAGGTACGATACCTATATCTCAAAGCTTTGTATGATGATAACAGGAAACCAGATAATAAATTGGAGTATTAGCAAGGAAATGAGATCCAATCTATCTAACATAATACTCGTAAAGATATTAACAAATAGGCAATGAAATGAATGATTTTGAAACAGCCCTTACATTTTAACATTTTTGGTTACTTTATTGTGTCGGGGGTTTATAAACGATTTAATTTAAAGGTTTCATTAAAAGAAAATAAGTTACTGTTTTACTTAAAATCTGTCTGTCTGGAGCCAAACAAGAAACAAATTACATTATAATTATTTTACTCTCCTTAGACGATCCCTAAAGCTCCAACCACATCAACGCGTGCAGATCGCCATCACCGGCGCGATCATAGGCCAATGACAGGTCGCGCGACCCATGACAGTCCGCGCGACCTGTCATTGGGCTATGATCGCGCCGGCGATGGCGATCTGCACGCGTTGGTGTAGTTGAAGCATTAGATATTATTATTACCTGAACAGACTGAAGCGGAGATTATCTAGTTATAGACCTAGCCGCTTAGTTGGATAGGTAGGGTTTGGAACTAAAAGCCTGGACTAACAGTATTACGTCAAAAGGATTAACTTCAAAATCAAGTGAATACTTGTATTGAACAACTAAATAAACATTACCAGGGGCTTATTTTGTAAAATAAATGTACATTTTTTCAAAGCTGATGTCACTTTAGATAATTTTATAATTAACTAGGCCAGCTAGGCTGACAGTTGCTGTTGAGGCAGTTTTCAAATAATTTTCCATAATGTCTCATCCATCTTTATGACACGATAACAAAAAAACAAAGTGATACAAACAAATAATGCATTTGTAAGATTTTTAAGTTAAGTAGCACGTTATTTGTAACAAAATACTTACATAATACGGACTTAAACCAAACTTAAAATAATATGGATGTTTGTTAGAACAAATTATGTAAAAGGGACTCGACCCTTCCGTCTGATATTCTACCCTTTTGTAACCAAGGGCTTTCCTAACATTAAAGATACAAGTATTTAATAAAAATACGTAGTTAATGTTTTTCTAAGTTGGGGCAGAAAAGTTCTCGAGTGGCGACCACGGGCCGGAATACGTGTCGGTAGGTAGGCCTCCCACTCGGTTGAACGACGATCTAGTGAAGGTCGGTTGACGGTAGGTGTAGAAATCCTAAGGCCTTGTCCACCTGTGGACTACTAAAGGTGAGTATAGACAAGAGCATTTCTATGTAATGTGATTATGATTCATCCAACCGATTGTGGTCATGACGAGCACTTCGACTACTAACCGTCTAGGCGACGCTGTTGCGCCCGAAGATAGCTTACGTAGCCGATTGTAAGTACTAATAATATTAATCAAAATCATTATCAAATATATTATCTTTATTTGTTTATAGGTACTCTAACTCTAAACAAATAAAGATAATATTTTTGATTTTGATTTTCGCGGCAAACCCCTTCGCACATTGAGGGCATAACACGCGCTAACGTATGTAATGTAACGTTCTTACCAATGGTACTGTGCCATGTTAGGGGACCGTATGAATGAGACAAAGTTGTTGTTAGTCTGTTTATTAACGTGAACTACGTGAGTATTTATACGATATAGGTTAATGACGTCACAGCATCAACACTATACGTGATAAATGTGCTGACACTGTGAACGTGATCAAGATAAATATGCAGAAATTAATATTGTGCATACCGGCATAGTATAACACAGGTAAAAGCTCAGCTTCCAAAGCATTTTCATGTAGTGTCTTTCCTGCGATTGCTCGGCGCTCTGTACGGTAGATAGATGTACTCGTAGTACATTATAATTTGACTGACACTTATCTAAATCCATGTCAACTGTCAGTGATATAATTAATGATTAAACGAACTTACCTTAGTGACGTTCTATCATAATTATACGAGGGCTTCATCCGAAGAAATTAGAAGAATAATTGTAGTTTCGTGCAACTACTCGCTAATCATACACAATAGTTTAAAGTAATAAAAAAATAACACAGGTAAAATAAAATCCTAAACTGGTATCCCCAAGCAGTCGTCATAACGGTCGCTCGTTCAAACTTCATTTAGTTGAAAGTGGTAGGATACACGAGACAACATCTACAGATGTTGTCGTAGTTACTATAACACCATGGACAAAATAATATTTCGTATTCTTGGGTAAGTATGTGGTGGGAGGGTTCTAATTTCTTCGGATGAAGCCCTCGTATAATTATGATAGAACGTCACTAAGGTAAGTTCGTTTAATCATTAATTATACATCGAGCTTCATTCCTCGAAATTAGAAGAATAATTGTAGACCTTGAGAGTCTGAGAAATATTATTTTTGAATGAAATAATCATATAATAATCAATGAAATTATTTATTGTGTCTTCACAAAAATACAAAATAAATAATAATACATAATTCGAACAAGATAATATTTTCTATCGTAATTCATAATTATTATGATAGGTTATTTAAAAATAATCACAACCTTTGACTTAATCATTAATATCTTCTAAGACAGATATGGCAAAATCATGCTCCTGACGATTATCTAATTGTCTGTTATAAAATTTTCCAAAGACTTTAGACGTCCCGCTCCAGCCAGCAGTGCTCCTAATTGTGTCAATGCTGACGCCTAGCCTGCTGGCCGCGGACGTGCTGGCGTGCCGCGTGGAGTGGGCCGAAAACATTGAAGTGTCAATTCCGCTTTCATTTAAAGTATTTTTAATCCATTTACTTAAGGTTTGGCTACATACTGGTTTGTATGGTTTCCGGTAGCTAATAAATAGACGATCAATATTTCCTCTCAATAATTTAGTAATCTCTATGTAATCTAATAGTGTCTTGGCTGGACAGATTTCGGGTTTCGCATCATAAAATGGAATGGTAAGGCATGGCTGATAAGCGCCTGGTCTCGAAGTTTTTATAGTATCGGGTATTTTAATGGAAATCATGCCTGTACAGCGCACAATATTTTGAACTTTAATGAGTGAAAATGTTTGCACCCTATGTGCTGTAATAAGAGCTATGAGTGTGAGTGTTTTCTTTGCTAACTGTTCTAAAGGTAGGTTTTGGTTGGGATACAGATTTGTTAAATAATCAAGAACAATAGAAGTATCCCAGGTGATATTGTATTTGGGTAAAGATGGTCTAAGTTTATAAAAACCCTTGAAGAGTCTGTTGATCCGATCATCGGTACTCACTCGTGAACCTATTATTAGTGATAGAGCAGAACGGTAACTGTTCAGAGTTCCATATTGTTCGCCTGAATTGAAAACACTTGTGAAAAAGTAAATGATATTTGGAATTGACGCTTCGTAACAATTTAAATTATTTGAATTACAAAAAAGTATCCAACGTTTAAATGCGACAGTGTATTGTGATATAGAACTATCGGACAGGGACGCACAAATAATATCTAAAGAACTTGATGGTACACTTCTTCTGGAGAACGCCTCCCGGATAATACGCCGGCCATAAGTCTGAGCTGAGGCTGCGCCATCACACTGCTGGAGACAAAAGTAAGTGTCTTTTCAACTGGCTCAAGTATGATGGGTTTTGTCACTAGAAGTCGATTAAATAGTGGAAACCAGGCCTGCGTAGGCCAATAGGGAACTACTACTATTCCTTCGGCCCTGTCAGACATAATCTTTCTTATAACTTTTGTTATAACCGATACTGGAGGGAAAGCGTAAAAATTAAGATTATTCCAGCTAACCGTGAAAGCATTAATAGCATATGCTCCTGGGTCTCGATGCCATGAAATGTATCTAGGGCACTTAGTGTTTAGTCTTGTTGCAAAAAGATCAACCTCAGGCTTTCCAAATTTATAAACAATGAGATTATAAGCAGAGTCACTCAATTCCCATTCCGTGTCAGGATGTAACCGACGTGATTCCGCGTCTGCTATATCGTTATCTTTTGACCGTATATACGAAGCATATATAAAAATGTTTCTTGTTTCACAAAAGTTCCATATATCTCTTGTTAATTTATTTAGGTGTGGGAATCTTACTCCTCTCATACGATTGATATACGATATAGCAGTCGTGTTATCAATGCGTAACAATATCTGAGTGTTGTTTAAATTCGCCGCAAATATCTTCAGACCAAAATACGCAGCTAGTAATTCAAGGAAGTTAATGTGTTTGTCTGATTCTTCCGCACTCCATTGTCCGTTCGCGGTCTTTCCATTGCATACTACCCCCCACCCAGTTTTACTTGCATCAGAGAAAATCTCTAAGGTGTAAATATCTTCTCTAATTGGATTAATTGCATTTTTAATTGAACCAATCCACCATTTAAAATCATCTTGTAAATATGTAGGTATATTCATATAAGCATCGTAATCATCATCAGACTGCAGGAGAGCAAGATATTTACATCTTTCCATCTGCTTTGTGTAAAGCCAACCATATTGTACACCTGGGCAAGCGGCAGTAAGAAGACCAACAACACGAGCAAAGTATCGAATTGAGCAACGTTGAAGACGACTCAATTTTGTTAATTCTGTTAAGATGTGATGTCTTTTAACATCAGGTAAACAGACTTGAAAGTTTCTGGAGTCAATTATGAATCCTAAGTACGTGCATCTATTGGAAGGAATAAAACAACTCTTTTCCTCATTAATTAGAAAGCCTAAATATTCAAACAAGGCCCTTGTTTGTGCCATATTCATCATACATTCTCGATACGACGGTGCTATACAACATACGTCATCCAAATAAATGGTTGAAAGATAACCTAATGATCTCAGCACAGACATGACAGGTTTAAGCAGTTTGGTAAAAACGTAAGGGGCTGTGCTTAAACCAAAAGGAAGAACATTGAATTCGAAGAGTTTGTCGTCCCATTGGAACCTTAAATACTGTCTGTACCGTTTGTCTACCGAAATTAAGAAATATGCATTATTTAGGTCGAGAGAAGCCATATAACAGTCTTTGGATACTAATTTCAGAGTTGTTCTAAGATCTTCTAATTTAAAATGGTCAGTCCTAATAAATTTATTTAATGATTTTAAATTCAAAATGAAACGATATTTATCATTTTTCTTTTTTATCAGAAAGTAGCTGGATAAAAATTGATCACTACTCGGTTTGCATTCAGAAATAGCTCCCGAATCCAAAAGCTCTTTTATGGCTTCAAAATGATTATTGATTTCATTTTTTGACAATTTAGGAGGTAGAGGAACTCGTTTCTGTATAACTGGCTTATAAAAAGGAATGCTGTAACCCTTGACCCACGATAATATCGTTGGGTCGTTGGTTATTTGACACCAATGATCATAGAATAAAGCAAGTCTCCCAGAGGAGCGTACCGGATCTAACGACGTTGATACGGGCGTTGTTTGGGCCGCTGCTGCGACTGCGGTGGTGGCGGAGGCGGTGGGGGCGGTGGAGGAGGCGGCGGCAGCGGTGGCGGCTGCGCTGGATACTGGCGCCACTGCGATGTAGCCGGGAATGGTAATGGGGCAGGGGTCTGCGCGTATGCAGCAGGCTCCTGTCTCCTCTTGGCTGGTTGCCTGCCACTCGCCAGCTGAGGTCTCGGGTTTAAAGAACGAGACTGACTGCGTGATGATCCAGCTTTAGGCTTTGTTGCCTTAATTTCAGTTCCGGATCTATTAATGGCTTTAGCTGCCTTAAGAGTATCAGCCAAGTTTTCACCGAACAAGTATTTGTCGATTCCTGTCTCATAAATCTGGCTTTTGATCTCTTTTTTAATAGATGCACATATAAAGCTTCTCCTTTTCATCGACTCGTAGTGTTGTAAATCGCAGAGAAGTTGAGCGCCTTCAAGAAGAGGTCTTATCACTGAGGTATCCTTATGATCAGACTGAAAAATCTTGGTGAGAGCCTCTCCGATGCAAGCAATGACGGACGCTACCTGCGATTGCTTGCTTTGGGAAACCTTGTCTTTGCCAATCATGGTGTCTGATAACGCGGCTTTGATTTCAGGATTCAAAATCGGGGTGCCAATCTTTGAAGAATTTCCAGGAACTAAATGTTTATCTAAAAGTTCCTTCCGGGCGTCTTTTGAGAGGCCTGAAGTAGCAATATGCTCCCATCGTAACGCAATGTCCTTCTGGATGTTATCTCCAGTCTTTTTTGATTCTAACGGAGATGCGCCTAACATCTCGAGAATATCATTATCTAGCGTACATTCCTCGGTACTTGGATCAGCCGGCGGGGAAAGCGCTGGGGCGGGTTCTAAGTCCACGCCAAGTGTGGGTAAACCGAGATGTTCGGTCGAAACCACGGCCTCCGATAACTGCGGTCCTGGGCCATCTAAAAGTGCATAAAATATGTCATATTTTATTATTTTGCACGTTTAGAAAATAATATCCAAAGCATATAGCTCTAATAGGATAACTTAATTACGAGAACAAAATTATTTACAAAGCGATATCGCTAAGTATTTGTTTATTTCGTAAAAATACACATCGGTTACTTGCAATCATAAAATACATTCGTACAAAATTATTTACATGGCGTAAATAAAGTCACAAAGTAACCTTAATACACACTAGTATTTGTACATTTGAATGTTTTAAGCATTTATTGATAGCGAAAAACGAAAAGAGAGAAAAAAAAAATTAAGTAAGGTATTTGCAAATTTTCAATAAAATTACTACTATAATATTACGTTACTGGCTTAAAATTAAAACTGAAGTAACCGATGAAACAATAATTACAAAAGGTTAGACCTACCTTCGCTTATTGATAGCACGGGCGAGGCACATTCCATCCTCGAGTCGCTGCTATCCGAAGATATACGACGAGAACGCTTTTTGCGTTTGCGCAATTTCTTTTCGATTTTTCTCATCTTGCGCCTAATGTATTCATCACAGTCTTCGTCACTACTCCTTTTCGGCATTTTCTTTGCAAGACGGGTAGAATTTGAATTTACGTGTAGACTAGCGAAGCACTAAAACACGAATGAAGTTTGAACGAGCGACCGTTATGACGACTGCTTGGGGATACCAGTTTAGGATTTTATTTTACCTGTGTTATTTTTTTATTACTTTAAACTATTGTGTATGATTAGCGAGTAGTTGCACGAAACTACAATTATTCTTCTAATTTCGAGGAATGAAGCTCGATGTATAACTAACCGCAAATTGCTATCTGTGGTTTCCCTCATGTCTTCCAGGTATGAGGTGGAAATGCTTCTGACTTGCGGTAATTTGCTATCGATTGGGTTGAGGTTTAAAGCCTAAACCATCCTAAAGCGATTGGTCTTGGCTGATTATGAACTGGTACAGACAGAAAAACACTGAAGTATCTTAATTACTTGTAATAGGGGTCAATTTACAAGAAAAATGTATAGTCAGATACAATGTGAGCTGTCGTCTGTATTTGATAAAAATCGAGATATGACATTTCCAAGAAGTAAATTACATAACTACTACCTGCGATCAGTCCATGAAATCTCTATAAAAATTAAACTTGCTGATATTTCGTAGTTATTTCAGTGCGCTATGGCATAAGAAAGCTTTTGTTTAGTAGAAACAAAATTTGGTATTGGTTTCATGTTCTATATATTTTCTAGCAGTAAAAAGGTACCTACAATGATATTTCGTACCTTCGTAGAATATTGAGCATAAATCACTCAAGTATTCCTCAACTCGACGGATAAGAAACAATAATCATTTCGCTCTCTTCTGGGAAATAAATGTAGATTAGCTACATAACAATTATTTCGGTACTAGTGTTTCATAAAGGTTGTCTGAATATAATAGTTATTTATTTATTTACTTGTTATTGTCACTTATTAAAGTATACATATACATCCCTCCAGTGATTGTGTTTAGTTACTTAAGTTTATTTTGCCGCGACTACTTCTTACCTACTAACGCGTCGAAGAATGGTACTTTACTGGTTCTTCAAAATATTTTTGTTATTTGTGTTGTTTGTGAACCGTTTGTTGCTATGAATGGAAAAAACATATACTTCTAAGATTTCTTATTAAATGTATACGGTTGATAGGAATCCATATAGTGCTTTTGGGAGCGGAATAATAAATCCCATCAAAAACAATACTTGTCAAAAAAACCAAGTCTCGCAACTCAGTTGTTCTACGGTAAAAAGTTGTGAGATCCATGTAATACCAAGTCCAGGCCAGGAAATCTTTAACGTTTTACATTTATATTGACTTGGCCATCGCATGAAAACACGTGTAAATTAAATTATTTAGTGTCTACTGATTAATTTTGCTACGCGGGTGTATAGACAGTTTTAACTTTTATCTAGGACAAACTTGGCCCTCACTTGAGTTTTATTAACAGTCAAGTTTAAGACCCAGGTTACGAGGCTTAGTGATGTTACTTACAAGTCTTGTTAAATTTTCTCGTTTCAGCCAAATGACGTCCACTGCTGGACAAAGGCCTCCCCCAAGGATTTCCATAACGACCGGTCCTGCACTGCCCGCATCCAGACTCTTCCCGCGACCTTCACCAGATCGTCGGTTCACCGAAATCCTATTAAAGTGCTTTTCTTATTATTGTTTCAGATTTTTTGCAATCCTCTATCCACTTCGGCTGGCGATAGCGAGGAAGAGAAGCAAGATGATGCTGTACCTTGCTTGGGTAGTTGCGTTGTTTTGCAGCTTGCCTCAGGTAAGAAAATTTCAAATAATGACATTACTGAAGCAGAGAGTTCATTTTTTTAGTGAGACGTGAATTTACAAGGTGGTAACGATAAGTGTTCTCACTCGATTATTTCTAAACAAGACAAGACATCGAAAATCTGATTATTGACCCTTAAAGTGCTTCAAGAGCTCTATTAATAGGTTACAGAATGAACTGGATCTATCCGAAAATTCAATGTTTTCAGCTTCCATACGTTTGGTACACAATGTCAAAAACTATACAAGGTATCGTAAAACTGGTTACTGATCCTAAAAGTGCTTCAAGAGCTCTATTAAACGGTACCATTAATAGGTTATAGAATGAACTGGATCTATCCGAAAATTCAATGTAAAACAAAGGTGCAAGATTTATCCATCGGTTAGTAAACGTAATACAAAGTCGTCGATTAGTTCAAAATAATTTCATTTTTCTTAGGAAATGTATTGTTTAGTTTATTACTGTTACTAGGATTTTATATCTTCAATATCCTGCAGACTGCTAAATATAAAGAAAATACAACGATGAACACATGGACTATCTGGAACAAAAATAAAAACAAATCAACAAAAACCACTTTATAGAGTCTTACAAAGTGTTGTGGAACAACTTTCAGAAGTAAATTTCCTGCTACAGCTATTTTATGAATACAATCTCTCCTCCTTCGAGGGCACTGCAGATTTTGAATTTAAAAATAAACTGCAAAAAGTTTTTAGCATTAAACTTTAGTTGGTGGCACTAACCATAACCAACGTTGGAATAACTAATATTAGCTGTCAAAACGCTATTTCTTTCATCTATGGGAATATGTAATAATGACGTCACGAGTTCGAGAAAATAAACTTCTGTTGCAAAATAACTCGTATTCAATGACATTTTGGATGATGCTAGTGATGCTACCTATGTCATTTTGAATAATGAGTTACAGAATGTTACAGTCATAAAAATAAAATTGTTTTAAACGCATTGCAAGACTTATTTTTTCGTAAAAGCAGAGAAAATAAAATAAAAAATTCTCTCCGGCGGGGAATCGAACCCCGGTCTCCCGCGTGACAGGCGGGGATACTGACCACTATACTACCGAAGACTTATGCTGGGATGCGAAATTGTGGGTTAGTTTTTACAGGGACAACTAAAAGGTTGATATTGAGAATTTTTGACGTCATTATTGACATTTTTTTTTAATTTTTTTTTAGATACTAATAATCATTTAGGTAAACGGTAGTCACATTTTTTTGTAAAAACTAAAACAGTGTTGATAAATTAGTGTTCGTGAAATATTTTTTTGCTTTTAAGAATTAAAATTTAAAAGTTCCGAATAAATAATAATAAGGCACGAAGTTACCGCCTTACGCCGAATACAAAGTATTGAATTAAAATACAATATTATTTTCGTTACCTTGACTTCAATATTCTTACTACGAGTATGGCTTTAATATTGGAAAACGATAGACTAGGTAATGAGTATGCGTCTCAAGTAGTTACGATAAAAATAACAATGTTTACAAATTATCTGTTTATGTTGTTGTTTATTTATCTGTGTGCCTACCATGAGTTTACGTTAGGTGAGCTCGCTAGCGAATACGTCAAAAAATTCTATGAAGATTTTATTTCTTGAAAGTAGCCGCTAGGGGCGCTGCACAATATGTCATACATTTAAATGTCATTTTTTTTACGCAGTCGCTAGCGAGCACACCTAACGTAAACTCATGGTAGGCACACTGGTCGGCCGTTTGGTGTAGTGGTTCAGAACCAACTACTATGCCAAGAGGTCCCGGGTTCGATTCCCGGCCGGGCAAGAAATTGAAATGATGAATTTTAATTTATGTGACGGGTCTGGGTGTTTTCTATGTATAACATGTATGTATTTACAAAAAAAAGTATTTAAACTATGTTTATATCCGTTGTCTAGTACCCAATTACCCATAGTACAAGCTTTGCTTAGTTTGGGACTAGAGGGTTAGTGTAAAATGTCCTAGGATATTTATTTATTCATATTTATCTATTTATGAGCAAGTCACAAGTAATTTTCTATGTTTCTATTACTGTGTACTAATAGGAGATAGTGGGATATTTACTTGCCCATATGTTAACACGGTAGTAATTAACGGAGGGACTACGCCGGGGTACTAATTAATTAAGGTTGTCTTTGTAAATCAGTGACTAGAGGCACAGAATAATAATAAGTACTACGTACAGAAGTTTTACTTCGCGAAGGTATTTAAAAAAATGTATGCTCAATGTCATTAACAATATGGTGTAATTTAGCTTGTCTCAAGAGTCAAGCAAGTTTGTCAAAAGTTTTGTTGACAAACGTCAGTGATCGGTACTGCGCCGAAGCTATAGGGCTGACTTCGGTAAAATGATGTGACGTGAGGTGCCAAACTGCAGAAAATGGCGGAGGAAATACATGATTTAGCATGAATTATCATGAATAATATTAACTACTTATTTACCTCTCAGTGTCTTCAGGCAACTTAAAAAAGTACATTCTGTGTTTTTATTATTATTTAGGCAGTTAAATACTGCACAGTATTTAGTACACCATTTTCTTTATTTTTTCCATCATACACAAGAATACGCGTGCGTGAGTCAAAGTTCGCTCGTATGTGAGGCCTTGTCGAATAGTACTCCTGTAGGGGGCAATCGTGCGTGTTTTGTTTTCGATGTAAACTCGCGGAGATGAACAGGCCTGCTAGAGGTGAGAAGGCGTCGTTTTCCAAGCCCGTTGTCCAAAGATCTTTCAATAATATGGATTACAATTTATATTTATTTTATTTAAGAAGGTGTGCACTAACTTACTTTAATCGTACTATAACATTAACTGGTGTTTTTGTATGAAGTTTGACAGATTTTTGAGGTTTTTCAAAGTTAAAGTAAGTGCAACCCAGCTTAATTCTTAATACTTACCATTTATTATTATTAAAAAGCGAATGTTGGGATTTTTACTTACATTTCCTAATAATTTTAGTACAGCACTTTATATTCAACAACAACAAACAAAAATAAGTATCGTGGGTTCAATTCCCGCCTTAGGCAGTTCGATTTTTTCAAGTTATTTATAATTTTCAAACCAACAAAAAGTTAATTGAATTCTTATGAGATGTAAATTTTGCAAAGGAATGATTTTAAACGAAACTAAGTTTTAGGCTTAAAATAATTTGTAAGCAGTTTTTAAAGTTCGAGTTTGTAAAGCCAACCATAGTTCTAAGAAAATTGCTGATAATTTTATGGAAAATCTGTACTTAGCCGTTTATTTTTAACTTATTATTCATCTGAGGCATAAAACTTTAACGTAAAAAATAAATTAGCAATGAGACAACATTTTTATAGATTATTCTTTGAATAGTACAGAATCAGTCAGGGTTCATTTGGTCATAGACTATACAGGGTGTCAAAAACTTTAAACTGAATCAGCCGAACTAGCTTAAACGATGTTCGCGCCTTGCAGACGCGATGGAATTTTATAAATAAAACTCGGAAACTGCTTATTTCGTTGTATTCTTGAGACGTTACAATTTTGATGTTGTTCGATCGGAATCCAAAAGAGAAGTGATTTTATACAATGGTTCTCAATATAAAGTATTGACTGACAAAAGTTATGTGACATTTACATTAGAAGTAGATTTTGCTATTAGAATATGACGAGGCGCGAGTAGGGCCGCAACATACTCCCCCCGTATGAAGGCTCCAGCTCTTCAACTCTCGAAGTCTTCATCGCTGAGCAGCGGGCAGAGCCGCACTAAGGGCCGTCGGTAGCTGCCGGAGGTGGTCTTCACGTCAGCAACACGGACAATTCCATCAGGGCCGGGATGCAATTTGTTTACTCGCCCAGCACGTCAACAAAGAGGTGGGAGAGATTTCTCGTGAAGTAGAATCTCCTGTAGAGTCTCCTATCTTTATCTTGCTCTTGCTTTGTCTCCATTTTGTTCTGATTTGCAATTTGGTTAAAATTTCGAACTTCTTCTCCAAAAATGTTGTAGTTTCTCCAACAGAGCGTAGCGCTGGAGTCGTTTTTCATCATCAGCCTCCAGAGATGGTGACGGCAGCGCATTCAGTGGTCTTTCTGGTTAAGAAGTGCCCTGGGGAAAGGAAAAGGGAATTGTCAAGGGATGAAGTTAAAGGACACAAGGGAAGGCCATTTAGTATAGCTTCCACTTGTGCAAAGTGTTGATTGAAATTTTCTAAAAAGTTAAATGAGACGTGTCTATTACACGTCTTAAATGATATTTGGCCGATTTGACACCAGCTTCCTAGATGCCACCAAAGTGAGGGGCGTGAGATGTATGTAGGTAAACAAAAATTTTGTGCTTTCTTGAGCAGCAAAATCAGAAAGAAAAAATATTTAAATAGGTATGTAATAAAATGTAAAATTATGTAATTTTTATCATTTAAGTAAGAATATTTCGGCTGGCTGACCTCAGCGGGGAATAAAATATTGTGAGTTAACTCAATTACAGCTGCCAAATGAATACACTTGTATCTAAAATAAATATGAATAAACAAAAGTAACATTTCGACAAGCGAGCACCGCGTCCCCTACGATTTGCAACACTCACTTTAGATATGAATGTTGTACAAGTAGTACACATTTAATAAGGCGCGTCGTGAATCTTCGGCCCATTTAATAAGGCGCGTCGTGAATCTTCGGCCACGCAGACAAGGACAAAAATTTTCCGATTATGTTCCCCGTCGCACTTGCGCAAGCCCCGCCCAGTTCATAATTACACTGCAGGCCAATTGTAACGGAATTACGGGGAATAAAATATTTATCTTTTTGCCAAAAAAAGTTTAATAGAGTATTTAAATAAATAAATAGACTTCTTAAAAAACAAATTATAAATACACTTGTGGTACCCGTCGTTGTTCCCGATTTCCATAACACAAGTGCTTTTGCTACATACTTTGGGATCGATCGGAGCAATGTAGGTACGCGTCTAATATGTATTTATTTATTTACTAGCTTTTGCCCGCGGTTTCACCCGCGTGAGATTTAGTTTGTCATAGATCGTAATAAATTATAGCCTATATTATGTTATTCTGGGTTATAAACAATAATACTGTAAAGTTTCATCAAAATCCGTTCAGTAGTTTTTGCGTGAAAGAGTAACAATCATCCAGACATCCAAACTTTCGTATTTATAATATTAGTAAGATTATTTTTGTGGGATGTATTTAATCCTGATCCTAATAATTTAGAAATGTTAATATTTGCATGCTACATATAATTGTAGCGAATTACGATAATGCACTTTATTTTATTTATCATAACATATTTAATATACTGTACTCTACTAAATGGCAAATAAATATTTGAATTTCCGAATGTGAGAAGAGTGAATGCTGAATCTATTAATGAATTGTGAATGTGTAGATGTACGGAGATTGGAGGCTCACAAAAATAAAACACTTTTTTTGCCACTAAGTGTACTTTTGTCTGCAACGCGTCTACGCACTCTAGAGTATGGCCACAGTATATATATGAGCTAAAGCAGTACGGAAACTTAGCCCTTTCGGCGAGTTAAATACCTACACTTCAACTGAGTGTTAGGGTTGGCACTCTTAATCTTTATAAAATAATAAGGTTCTTACTTACTTATTTATTAAAACGTTTATTTAGGTTTTTTAATTATCAAATACCTAATGGAATAAATTAATTGACTAAGTAGTTAACAAAAAATAAAACGTTAATTGGGTTCTATAATGATCGAATACATTATCGAATAAATTGATTAAGTATTATTAGAGGCCGGTAGAAGATCTATTCTCATAAATAAAATACCGGATACTTTCTTTCACATACCTATTGCCTCATTTTAAATACAGTTCATCACTTAGTACAAAAGCGTGCGGAGCAAATTACTTTATCAAATAGAACACATAAATTGTTAAAAAGCGTAATTACGTAATTTAAAAAGAACTATTACAAAATCAGGTGTAAGCACTTTATTTAAAAAGTAATATTTAATCATTTTTACAATTCAGAATTATTACGAAGTTTAAAAAATGAAAGTTCTGGTTTTGAAGATGCCGAGTTCAAGCAGCCGTATACTACGCAATACACTCGTGGCATGTTTTTAAAAATACATCGGACAGTGCATGCAATACAATTATTATTAAAAACACAACGCGCGCGACACCCGCGACGGATGGACTGCGAGGTTCGCTTAGAGCTCGTGTAAAGCGTGCGTCTGTGTGCGTGAGTCTGATTTCGAGCGTTTGTATGAAGCTTCCGTACTGTTTGATTTATCTACTGTGGTATGGCGGCTGACTAACATGTGTCACAGCGCGCGCAAACATGACGCGGCGACGGACCAATACCGGCACAGGAAGAAGACGCGCCGTGCGTGGAGTATCCCGATTGGTCAATAGCATTTCCCGCGCTACTTAAATTCGTCTTCTGCGCAGGTACATCGGTGAGCCTTATTAATTGTGTACTACTGTACCTTGCACGCGTCGGCACCGAACGCACTGGCGCACAGGGCTCCGGGAGACAAGTCTGCCTTTTGTTGGCCAGATCGTTATCTCACTGCCACTAGGAGAATGTGCGAGCTAGCATGCACAATATTACGAATGCTCTCAAATGTAAAATTAGATAGATAATGTGATTAATTAATTTAATTTAATTGAATTTTGATAAAGAACATGATAAATTAATAATTGAGTTATTTTTATGGATTGTAGATTGATTGCAATGCAGTTGATTACTTATACTTAAATTAATAGCACCGCCAATTAGCCAGCCAAATTTAGAGTTTTGAAGCTTCGGTTTATTTTTCCCTAATGATTTTTGTTGACATATTAGAACATCCCAAAATAGATCTGCGCCTATTAAAAGGTCGATAGGGCCTGGCTGATTAAAATCAGGGTCTGCCAATTTAATATTTTTAGGTAATTTTAATTTATTTAAATTAATTGGAGACTTTGGAAGAACTCCTGTGAGCTCGTCAAGAACAAAGCAATTTAGATTTGTTTGGTAACTGTGACGAGTGGATTTTAGTTGAACAACACAGCTTTCATTGACTGAGCTTGAGTTGTTTCCAATTCCAATGACATTGATGGAAGTTGGATTAGAATTTAATGATAGTTTTTGTTGCAATGATTTTGTAATGAAAGATGACTGACTGCCTGAATCCAATAAGGCTCGAACAAAAGTTGCCTTTTTAGTTATTGGATTCGCGACTTCTATTAGGGCAGTAGTCAAAATGACATGTGTATTTTCTTCTTTAGAGAAGTTGACAATGGATTCCGATGGTTGTATTTGAGCATTGTTGGCTTTAGTGGCATCAACTGAATGCAATAGTGTGTTATGTCGCTCGTTACACTGCCTACATGGACCCATACGACACTCGCGGGCCGGGTGTCCTTGACGTAAACAGTTTGAACATAATTTATATTTAGAAACGTCTACTAACCTATCCTGTATTGATTTTGATTTAAAAATTGAACATTCGTATATTTTATGACTTTTGTTGCAAATAATACAGACGTGTGAATTATTATTATTGGAATTTAAAGTTGCACTATGTGAATTTGTTTGAAATGATGATTTATTGCTATTAAAATTTGAATTTTGATTTGATTTTACGTAATTATTAGTGTTGTTAGAATTATTATTATATTGATTACGACTAGTAGATTCTAATATGTGTGCCCGGTCAATTAAAAACTGCTTAAATTATTCTAAGGTGGGAACATCTCCTAAATTGCTACGTTGTTCTTCCCACTTTATGAGAGTATGGTTATGAAGTTTAGAGCAAATGAAAAATATAATTAATGTGTCCCAGTGCTCTGTGGGCTGACCTAGGTTGGATAGGGCACGCAAGTTTTTGGTGACATGATCTACTACAAATCGTAGGGAACTTTCAGTTTCGCGTGTCGACTGTTGCAAGTTATACAATGATTTAAGGTGATGATTAATGAGTAGTCTTTTGTCATTATAACGCTGGTAAATTAATTGCCAAGCATCATTATAATTGGCAGAAGACACCTCAATATTTGAAATAACACGAGCTGCATCTCCCTCTAAATAGGAAATCAAATAGTGAAACTTTTGAATAGATGACAAGCGTTCATTGTTATGAATTAAATTAGTGAAAGTGTCGCGGAACTCTAACCAGCGGAAATATGATCCGTCAAATTTGGCTATTTGGATTTGAGGTAGGCGAACACTAGAATCTGCGTCAAAAGATTGAGCCTCTAAAAATAAAGATTCGCGGCGTTTTTTGTCTTGACTTATTAACTTCGATTCATTTTGTTCATCTAGGAAACTCTTTGCCATAGCTATGCACAAAATGAAATCTTGCTCAATGCGTTCACGCTCGTCCATCTCATAATCCAAATTTTCAGAATTTATTAATTCGATCTGAGTTTGCAGCTCGTCATATTTGGCCAACTGACCCTCGAACTTGCTGAGTTTAAGTGACAATTCAGCAATCTCAATGGTCGTCAGCGAGGGCTGCTTTGTAATTTTATTTAAGTAGTTTTTAAATCTAGTACTTAATTTGCCCTTTGATTGAACTACGTTTTACTAATAAATCTTTTGACATCGAATGCCTCGATACCAAATGCGGTGATAAAGTGGCTGGATCAGTCATTATTTCTTATTAAAATATCAAATTACTAATAAAGTATTATTTTGAAATGTAAATTGTACTATTGGAATGCGTTTAATTAATAAATTATGAAAGTTTAATGAATTTACACGATAAAAAAAATATGCGAGGTAGTTCAAATCAAAATTACAAAGCCGCGCCTCAGAAAGACACAAATTTATAATAAAAAGATTACGTATCTCACGCCCTCAGCCCCGACGGCAGCTAGGAAGCCGGTGTTGACGCGTTGAATCAGCTGATGTCCCGTTATACCGGCACGTCGAGGGGCGGCCGTTGGCACAACTGAAATATTCGGCAAAAATACTAAAAACCGAGAAACTACTGGCGCGATACGTTATTGTGTTTAGGATTTGGCTTTAGTTAGTCGAAAATGAGAGAAATTACAATGATTTGATGATATTTTGAACAATGAATAAAAATTATGGGGTAGACACGATTTGCACAAGTGAAAGTTTTTACTAAATTGGATAGGATTTCGGGAATAAAAAAGGTTTAGGTGTGGTTTAATGGTGTTGGGATGATGTAAGGAAGGAATAATCAGGGCACTTATCTGAAATCCAGGCTGCGAGGTGAAACTTTTGCTGCGTCACTGCTCGGCTGACTCCAGGTGTCCTTGGCTTAATCTTCCAGAATTGTCCGAAATTGCAGTCCTGTCACGGTCGCCAATGTTCGCGCCTTGCAGACGCGATGGAATTTTATAAATAAAACTCGGAAACTGCTTATTTCGTTGTATTCTTGAGACGTTACAATTTTGATGTTGTTCGATCGGAATCCAAAAGAGAAGTGATTTTATACAATGGTTCTCAATATAAAGTATTGACTGACAAAAGTTATGTGACATTTACATTAGAAGTAGATTTTGCTATTAGAATATGACGAGGCGCGAGTAGGGCCGCAACAAACGATGATTAATATCTCATCTATCTTATAGTGACACCTTCATATATTGATTGTAGATGATGTACTAAAAAATCTTGATCCGTCTGTAGATATAGGTACCTATTACAATTTACCGGGTAACATGGAAAGCATTGGGGGAGGCCTATGTTCAGCAGTGAACGTCCTGTGGCTGAGATGATGATGATGATTACAATTTAACAATATATTGTTTTAAACTTTCATGGTCTCTACCATAATACCACAAAGATCAAATATTTTTATTTAAAATACTCAACGGATTAGTCGACTCTCCTTTCTTGTTAAGCAGTCTGGCTCTGAAGTGTTCTAGACCTGGCGCGAGGCGTAAGTTCACGTTTTCAACCCCTGTTTGTAAGACTAATTACAGATGTAACAGTTTTCTTATAAGAGCTAGTAATAAGTATAATGATGCTTACAGTGATATCGACATATTTCATTTGAAGTTGGCGCAGTTTCGTCGCCTATTGAAGGGTTTATAGATTTCAAACTTTATTATTATAAAGATTTTTTTTTATCCACTTTTAAGAATGTAAGGTTTTGTTGTGCATTTTTTTATATTTTGTGATTTTAAATTGCTCGCACTCTGCATAGCTTTCGATTAACTTGTAAAGTTTATCTGTGGAAACTGATTAGGCTACTGCAGGGTTTCTCAAACTTCTGGCACCACGTACCCCTGTTAAAATTTCCAGGTGACAGCGTACCCCTAACTCATTAATTGCCTCCCCCCCCCAAGGAAATAATAAAATTGACTATTGAAGAAAATAAGGTTTTTATTTGAAATAAAAGGTAAGAAACATAGTGCCAAAAGAAATGTATTTTTAATATTAATGTGATGGATGTGCTTGTTTCTTGTTGCAAAGGGATTCAATTGTAGGTGTAATTTTGGTCAATTTTAACCTTAATTCTGACTCGGCATCAAGTCGATTTCTGTACTTAGTTTTTATCATGACCAGGTGTGAAAATCCACTCTCACATAAGTATGTTGTAGCAAAGGGTAAAAGGAAATTCACCGCTTTGCGTGAGAGTTCGCAATACTCTGACTGTCTAGCTGCCCAAAAATCTATCAAAGGCAACGTTTTGAAATCAGCTTGAAGAGTTTCATCCGCGGACATTTCTATTAATGACTCCTGTTGCTTGATAGTCAAACTAGATATTATGCTCTCGTTCGTAACCGCAAACGGGTTACGAATCCAGCCATCTTGAGCATTATCAATATCCGGAAAATACCTTTTCAGTTCGTCGGAGAGCTGAGAAAGATGCAGAACGATTTCAGCCTTCGTTTCGGAATCCACGGATAAGGCGTTCGTTGTGATAAATTCATGCAAAAGAGGAAAACATTCAAAGATATTTGATCTCAAGCAGGTTTTCCAAAATTCTATTTTTTTTATAAGTGCGTTTATTTTGTCGTGCACAGTGAATACAGTGCACGTGGATCCTTGCATAGAAGCATTCGTCTCATTGAGACAAGAAAAAATGTCAGCTAAATAAGTTACTCTTTCAAGCCATGTTTCATCTTCAAATCGGAATTTAAGGTTGAAGTCACTGTCTTTCAAAAATATATAGATTTCGTGACGAAGTTCAACAAACCGAGCTAATATCTTGCCTTTTGATAACCAGCGAACTTCACAGTGTAGCAATAGTGAAACATGTTCACTACCCATGTCTCGGCATAATAATGCGAAAAGTCTTGAATTTAGCGGTCGCGCTTTTATGTAATTGATTATTTTGACGACCTCTGAAAGCGCTGTTTTTAAATCATCAGGTATTTTCTTGCTCGCCAATGCTTCTCTGTGCAACGCACAATGCACACTTTTGACTTCAGGAGCGAGATTTTTAATCCTGGATATTAGTCCAGATATCCTTCCTGTCATGGCCTTTGCACCGTCAGTGGATATGCCAACGCACTTTGTCCAATCAATGCCATGTTTTTCAATAAAATCATGAATAGTGTTAAAAATATCTTCTCCTTTCGTAGTAGACTCCAAGGTCTTACAAAATAAAAAATCTTCTTCACATTTATTTTTATACACATATCTAATAAACCCAAGTAAATTCGGTAATCCACTAATATCTGTTGATTCATCAACTTGAATCGCGTAATAATTATTTTGTAATCGTTGCGCGAGTTGATGTTCAACATCATGTGCCATTTCATGAATGCGACGTGCAACTGTATCATTTGAAAGTGGTATTTTATCCAACAATTTCGAAAATTTATCTCCCAATACACAACTGACCATATCTTTAGCTGCTGGTAAAATCAACTCTTCAGCAATATTGTATGGCTTGCCAGTCTTTGCAATTTTATATGCCACAAGGAAAGACGCACGTAAATATTCAGAGTTAGTAGCCAAAACGGTTTTCATAGTCTTTTTCGAAGAATCCAACTCTTTCTTTTTTCGAACAAAAAAATCTATAGGTTTGTCTACATACTGCGGATGTTTTGTTTCCAAATGTCTTCGCAGCAATGATGGCTTCATCACGCTATTTGCGAGAACTTCTGAACATATTACACACTGTGGCTCTGGGTACTGAGATTCTTCTTTGCACGTAAATCCAATTTTCAGATAATCTTCGTCATATTTCCTTTTTTTTGTCGATGATGTTGTGTTTTCTTGTTCTCTCGATGTCGCAGGATTTTCGTTTAAAACTGAACTTTCAGCAGAAGTAGACGCAGTTGGAGTAAATGTACTTTGTGCAGGTTGCGAACTGGATGTATTACTTGGACATTTTCTGCGTAATGACCCAGTTTTTAACCACTCATTCATTTTGAAAACTAGCTAACCGCGTGAATGTATTGAAAGTACTTTGTTTTTATTTTACTGTCAACGAAAAAAGCGCATATGCTCACACATTAAAGTAAAACAAATGAATCAAAAACGGAGTACAGTGTAAGTACTCGTAAACGGCGGGGGAGGGCGGCGGGGCGCGCGAGTCGCGCGAGAGCGAGCGAGCTACGAATTCAGTCAGTCGCGCGCGCGCCGCTATGCATGTCGGTCATGCGCGCCTTCCAGTTATAGAGCCGCCATTACGTAAATGTTGTCGCGTACCCCTTGCCCTCGAATGGCGTACCCCTAGGGGTACGCGTACCCCTGTTTGAGAAACCCTGGGCTACTGTACTGTTTTTATTTTTTAAGTTCACATGTATAAACTCATGCTGTTTGTTTCCTTTATAAAGAAAAAAAAATGATTACCTATTATTGACGGGATTGCTACCATGTACCTTAATTTTGAGTTCAAGCGTCATCGTTACTCCTTTACCATCATTTTAACAATGTTAGAAGATTGTGAAGTGATTGTAATGTACTGTAACTGAGCATAATTATAATAAACATAATTATGTATACTAACAGGAACTTAAGTAATTAGGTCTAAAATAAACCTATTCCCCTTTATTACAATAAGTTAAATTCGCATTGATCAGTTTAAATTGACATTCAGTATAGAAATGTCATTTTAAACAAGTGTTCATCGCGCGTTCAACACAGTAAGGCGCCTGTGTTTTATACACTTTAGATGTACTCGTATTTTCATTAAGGTAAATAATAGGTACTAGAAATATTTTTAATGCTATTAATTTAAACAAGTTTTATTTAATTTTTCGGCCTAACACCACCCCTGTGTAGGTAATGCTTAATTTTCGTGCTCAATAAAAATATTATAATAAAATGAATTTTTTAAACATTTGAGCCGGCCGAAATAACATTTAAGAAAATATTTTTGAACCATTTTAATTACAGTATGCAAAAAAGTTATATTAAATATTTTATTATAAAGTAGAATTTATCATTTTCATTCAGTAACGTTTTTTTTGTAGACAAATGAAATCCCTCTGTTATCAAAAGTAATAAACTTTATAGAAAAATAATATCAGAATGAGAGGAGACAATTTATTGGAATCTTATAACTATCTGCTTGCATTAAAATACATTTTATGGATTCCCATGCATACGGTTTCATTGACTTCCTCCTGAATTTATTTTAATTTTAAATAAATATCCTTGGACATTTTACACTGCGCCTCTAGTCCCAAACTAAGCAAAGCTTGTACTATGGGTACTAGACAACGGGTAGTAATTTAGAATATATATAAAAAGTTTTATTTTCATCTTTACGGCGAACCGTAAAGTTTCAAATTCATATCATATTCTGTCAATGAAATATATGAATATGAATGAGCTACTTGATAGGCGAACGTCCTAAATGAATGTATAATTTAATATGTCGTTTTTCGCACCCACGTGCGTAACGTTGTATATTAGCGTGTAGACATTATCATAAAAGTATATGAGTAGGTAGATAGGTATAGATAAGTAGGTACTCTTGCTTTATCGCTTGGAACTGAGCTTTTAAGAGAGCGCAGGGACGCTCTCAAGGGGTTTTAGCAGAAATATGTTCACATAAAACTGTAAACAATCATTATTTTATCATCATCATTTCAGCCATGGTAAGTCCACAGAGGCAGAAGCGGCCACTGAAGAAATGCATTTCTTCAGTGGTTTTCTTTCTTACCCTTATTTACACTATCATTCAGTGCGAAAATAATGGAAATATTATTACACCAATCACAGGGGAGCTGAGTTTGATTAGAATTTTGACGCCACGCACAAACGTTACTATGAGGTCTCACAGTGCGCAGGGTCGCACAGGGTCACGAACCAATCACAGAGCTTTATTCAACGCTGTGCGTTTAATTTGCTGCTTCACTTAAGCAAGCATCGTTTGTGAATACGGGCCTTACACAGATAATAATCTTTTGTTTATACTTTGTATGAAGCACATCAAGGGAACAAACGCGGAAATTATTAATTATGAATGATAGGTATTATACCTACTCCTTTTCTAAATAAAGATTTATTGACACACTCCCAGTTTCCCTAAAGAACTGGACCACGTTCCGAGGCCATGTGTAAACTAATTATTGTGTACATAACAATACGGAACACCTTTTATTTGTTTTCCCAATTTAGTAACAGAGCGTAAAAAGATATTATTAATATCCTAAAACAAAACACGATTGAAAGAGTATACATTTATTTATGTTCTGACGTCAAAAAAGATCTAAAGGCTCTTGTTAGTAGAACAATTTTATTACACGTTAGAAGTACGATACTCACTCAGGAAAATGTAAACAAGACACGTGGATGGATAACAATTGACGATTCATGTCTTGATTTTTTACCCAACTACTTTGAAGCCAAATAAATGTATGTCGAGGGACAATTACGTTAGAATATGTATAAGTATAGAAAAGTAAAGGAAGACACGTGGATGTATACATCTTACATCATCATAAATGTATACATCTATGTCACAATTGACTATTGGCTTTTTACCTGACTACTTCGAAGCCAAATGTATGTACCCGTACGTTTATATTTACGGATGTTATTTTGACGAATAAGGTGTCAATCGATTCGCTATTTTGACCCGGGCAACATAGGCTACATTTTATTAAGGTAACACACATACAGAATGAAATTGAATTGATTGCAATCGTTTGCAGCCTTTTAAAATAAGACTCCACTCATGACTCTACATTACCCAACTAAGAGCCACGTTGTCTTATTTTAAAAGGCACATTAACACACTCATCCCGGTTTTCCGTTAGCAAATATTTATACACTAGCTTTTGCCCACGGTTTCACCCAATTTCGTTTGTCACAGATCGTCATTTTATAGCCTACTATATGTTATTCTGGGTTATAAAGAATACTGTAAAGTTTCATCAAAATCCGTTCAGCAGTTTTTGCGTGAAAGAGTAACGAACATGATAAATAAGAACACAATAATTAATCAGCCTGCATAATTATTTAGGTTCCCTGTAAATCTGATTGATAACCAAATTCATCGAACCATAATAAATATGTTATTACAATTTCTACTTACTACATTTAGACAAATAACTCGTAAATCTAATACACAAATACACTGTATGGGATATTGGTGTTTTTGAGTAAAATTCATTTATTTTCTGAAAGTATGCTTTTAAAGAGAAAAGAGCTCTTCTTCAACATATCCTAATCGTGAGATTAAGAATGTGTCAGATCCCTAACTTCGGTTTGTTCTACTGTGTAAGTATTTATTGCGTTCTGTAAAAATCATAATAATATTATACGAGTAGGAACATGATACTTCAATATAAATATGCATTAAGCCAATTGGACGTGGTTTATTCTTTATTATAAGGAAAGATTCTTACAACGCTGATTTTCAGCCATGCCCTATTCATAAACATATAATGGATAATAGGGTTATTCACATCAGTAGCGATATGAAAAATGGTCATATTTACTTCCAAGATTGCCAATATATTTTCGCGGGCTCCACCAGATAAGTTTTCGGTCGTTTTTGTAAGTGCGACTCAGGTCTTGCTAGCGAAGTACGTGACTAACGCCCGTATTCACAAACGATGTTTACTTAAGTGAAGCAGCAAATAGAACGCACAGCGTTGAATATAGCTCTGCGATTGGTTCGTTCCACGCGCACTGTGCGACTTCATACTAATGTTTGTGAATACGGGCGTAAGAACGCGACGTTGCGACCTTGTGAAGCTTCTTTAGCACTTACCGAATGTTTGTGTCGAAGCGCCGCTGCTTGGGAAAAAATATGAGTAATGTAAAGGCTAAGGGCACTGAAGTACTTAACTTTATAAAAAAATAGAATTTGTAGGTTGTTTTTTTTTTAAAATAGAAACAATAATGTTTGTACCTACACTTTTTGCAATTAATTCAGATGAATGTATGGACAGCAGCACATCAATCTAAACGCTGTGCCATTTTATGTAGTAAGTAGTATTAAAGAAGAAAGAATGAAAGAAGGAAGGAAGGAAAGAAAGAAAGAGCGACTGTTTATTCAGTATAATCGACAATACATTTAACATACAACAATACTTAAAAATAAATGTACGTACAATGATACTACGTACCATTCTGCTATCGACTGTACGTCATGATTGTTATGATGAAAAGCTCGTATGACAAAACGAGTGCTAAACGCACAAAAGAATCGCTCATTTGTAAAAGACCTAAAGCTTACAATCCTGTGCTTGATCAATCACTTCTCTTTGTTTCAGAGCCTGGTCTTCCGCGTGATGACGCACCCGAAGGTGCCAGAGTTCCAGCAGTGCGTCTCCTTCGAAGCCTTCGCCAGTCAGCACCAGGAGTTGGCCTACAACGTCTTCTGTCTTTGCGCCATGTACTTCCTCCCATTGATGATCATCACCGTCTGCTATGCTTGTATCTTCTATGAGATCTCAAAGAATAGCAAGGAGAATTCTGGTAAGAACTGGCTCAGTTTCGTCCGTTCGTTTCAGTCGAAAGACGTCCACTGCTGGACAAAGGCCTTCCCCAAGGATTTCCACAAAGACCGGTCCTGCGCCGCTCATATCCAGGCACCTCCCGCGACCTTCACCATATCGTCGGTCCACCTAGGCCTGGCTCTGTTTATTTTATGTTAATTGTACCTTTACTAGGTATATGGGCCTCAAAGGAGGCTTAAGGATTTGTCACACTGAATACGTTCTGCGGTCATGTAGTGAACGCAGCCCGCATTATAGACGAACAACATTTTCGGTCTCTATACATTTTCTATTGATGCGATCAGACCGTGCGGGCCGCAGACCGGAGAACGCATTTAGTGTGGCAAATCCTTAATTGTACCCTTACTATGGGCCTCATAAGAAGGCTTAAGGTTACCCAAGGGACGATAAAGCACGCTTCCCTGAATGATCGAATCAGAAATGAGGAGATCCGTAGGGAAGCCAAAGTAACCGACATAGTCCGCAGAATTGCCAAAATTATTCGGCAGTGAGCGGGGCACATCGTAGATCTGATGGCCGTTGGGACAGTAAAGTTCTTTGAATATTTATATATTTCATTTATTAACATACATTATGTATGTCTACAAAAGTTTTAGGCAAATTCTTAGTTTTTGCAATAGCTCTATGTTGATCGTTAATTTTCAAATCACAAAGTTTACTCGGGTGTCGTGTATCGGATTTATGACACCATCCTAATGGGTATCCTTTCCTGTCATTAATTACAACCATTAATATCACTGAAACCCGTCTTTGACCGCCACCCACAAAATTAGAGGTACCTAAGTAACGAAATTTCAAAAGGAAAGGAATTTTATTATGTAGGAAAAGTATCAAGTTATTAATTGCTTTCCTTCCCACCAGGTAGGCTTCGGTTTGTTGACGAAAGGCAACACATCGCGTGTCCCTCGGGAAATTAATGTTTTTTTGGGATAAAACGTGGGGGGGGGGGGGGGGTAATTCGGGATTCGTTCATGTAGCTTGGCAACGGATAAGTAACGACAGCAGACTATCTATACAACGTATTTTTATTTGTGACCTAAGTGTATGATATGTTTATTTTATTTTTAAGCTTGTAAGCGCTTTGGACCTGCTCTGTAAGCTTATAAGTGTTTTGCATTAATAAATAAATAAATAAATAAACGTAATTACACACGCAAAATAATTACATGTATTATCCCTCACAGTAATAGTGATTTTCATGAACTTTCAAGGAAAACAACGGCTATGATAGATCAGTTAGTTCCAGAGTGATAGTCGTTTAACTCATGTATTATAAAATTTCTTACCTAATAAAAATTTATTAAAAGAAAATATTGAAAGTGACTTTAGATGAAGTAATTGCATGCTTCTGAAATATATTGTGGTAATGACTGACAACTACGGAACCGACACGACACGCACTTGGCCAATTTTTTCGACTCTAACATTTGATTTACTGGTTTTTGACTTAGGTACATTGCTATGAATAATGTCGAGTGTGTAGGTAGCTGTAGAATTTTCCAGTGTGTAAGTGCTACAGCCGCTTTTGTTTCTAAATAAATAATGGACTTCTACCGTTTCATGTAGGTCTGTACTATCCATCAAGTAAATAAATGGCTAGAAGGCCATTTCATGTATGAGTTGATGAGTATGGTACTTGAATAAGTAAAGCCAGTAGATATTCAGGCAAGCAGTAATTTTTCTAAAAATAAAATGAGAAGTTTGGAGTAAAAACAGTTCTGAATATCATAACTAACTTTCAAAATAAGCAGAACTTTCTTTGGTGAATAAATTCAACCGGATAGGTACTCTTAAACCAAGTCTCGTAGTATAGTTTACTCGACGGACTGACGACTTTTAAAATAAATTTGTCAGAGACTGGAGTAAAAATTATCGTGCTTTGTGGCGCTCCTTGATTGTGTTTATTATGTAAAAAAGTTCTTACCTAATAAACTGACTAACGCCCGTATTCACAAACATTACTATGAGGTCTCACAGTGCGCGTGGACGCACAGGGTAACACACGAACCATTTACAGAGCTCTATTCAACGCTGTGTGTTCGATTTGCTGCTTCACTTAAGCAAGCATTGTTTGTGAATACGGGTGTAACTTTTGTCTCTAGAGGGATTTCATTCACAATGATTAAATTACTAGGTCGTTGTTCATTATCCTGAGTATAATACCTATACAAATTTCAGATTTAACAGAGAGGAATCGTGATCCTAACTTGTATTATTTAAGACTTGAAGGACTTTCGGATTATAAGACTTCTGATGTTTCAGAATTTAGGGAAGAAAACAAAGTTTAATAGGGATTTGTATATTTGTTAAATTGTAAGGGGTAATCTCGGGATCTACTGAACTGATTTTAAAAATTCTTTCACCAGTAGAAAGCCACATTATATCATTGCTGAGTGTCATATGTTATATAAAAATCCGAAAAATTCCACGCGGGCGAAGCCGCGGGCGGAAAGCTAGTCTCTAATAAAAAGGAATACTGTAGGACAAGTTTGTCTGAGGGTAAAGTTAAACTAATTCAAAATGATGACCACGACCACTCTGACAAGAGTGTACCGACTGAGAAGAAGAAGAAAGTTAAACTGTCATGTGTACTAAGTACCTATCTGCAACGAAATTAGTCACAAGAAAATAGAAGGGCTTCTTAAATACCGACATCACTCCAAAGCAAAGCGGATGACAGATGACAAGCAAAGGTGTGGGGTGGATTAGGCAATTAGGCAAAGCTTGTCACGTTGAATTTATGAAAATCAGTTGTTTAACATTTATATAAAGGTTTAACTACTAGGTAAACCCAACTCGAAATGAAATGTAAATTCCCACTATTCCGGGAAACGCTACGAGCGCTTTCACATTTAAGCGATTTCAGCAGCGCGACAAACGCGCGACTGACGCGCTGCAGAAAAAATTTCATACTTACAATGTGACAGCGGATGCATGCCTTCATCCTTCATCCGCGCTCGCACACTCACTGCGGGCGCGCGTCGCACAGTCGCGACAGCAATATAATTACGCGCGAGCGATAAGGATGGATAGCTTGGGGTCATTGGACGGGATTCTACGTGCTCACGGACCAGGCTTTAGTCCTACTTCCTACTAATATTATAAATGCGAAAGTTTGGATGTCTGGATGTTTGTTACTCTTTCACGCAAAAACTACTGAACGGATTTTGTTGAAACTTTACAGTATTATTGTTTATAACCCAGAATAACATATAGGTTGCAATTTATGACGATTTGTGACAAACTAAATTTCATGCGGGTGAAACCGCGGGCAAGAGCCGCTGCCGCGCTGCTGTCGCGCTTCTAACGCCCTAATATGAAAGCGCTCTACAATTACTTAGAAATAACGCTCTCTCGACACCTTCCGAAAATTCAACAATTGAATTGTTGTGTTACCGATTTTTATTGCTTTCCTATGAAAATGTAGATGAAAGGATAAAATATTTTGTTCACAGTAAAGGTCTTCTGTTGTAGGATTCAATAAGCTAAGGGATGTTGAACCTTTCTTAGGAATTTGTTTGTCCAATGTGTTTGGTAAAACTATTTGTTCGACTAAAGTAAGGAATTATAATAATGTCACTTCACATTCCCGATTTACTTACATAGTTTAGTGAATGGAGAATTGAAGTCATTCAAGTAAGAGGTTATCAGTTCAATTTATAAATACTTTAGTATTTACCTAGTTAGGTTATAACATCAAAGGATTGAATGATTTTGAAAGAATTTTATTCTATGCCTCGTTAGGCTGCGTAGCTGCGATTCAATTAAAGCCTGTCAAACACAAATAATGGCTGCTCTTAAAAAAATTCAACAGATTGACCTCAGAAATGTTACTTATAGTCATATTCCACATGATTAATGATTGGTAAATAATTATTAATTGAATATTGTAAAAATATTTAGGATTGAATATCTTCGATATTTACCAAGCTATCAAACAAATGGAAAGTGAAGGTGCCATATTGAATGTAGGTGAGTAAGCAATCAATATTAATATTTCTTTGATATTAATGGTACATGGATGAGAGTACATACATTTATTTCTTCCTCAAGATTAAGCTTGGGGGCGCGCAATAAATTACAGGGCCCATCATAAATTATGTAAAAAGGATGTTTTCCTTCTTTACCATGATTCATCGCCGATGAAAAATGGTAAACTATAGCATACCAACTTATAAGACGTGACAAGTTGACATCCATTTTTTGTTAAAATCAGGCAACAAGGAAATTCCAGGAAGACTTTTATAGAATTATGTAAATACTTTGTTACTAATGGTTGTAATAGGTATCTGGTTAGATAGTGTGGTTAAAAACCTAGTTACCGGAAATAGTAAATAATGTTAACGTAAGTAATCACATCATAATCATAACCATTTACTCATTCAAAATATAAGAAAGTATTACAGAATGTCACGTAGTAGGTACTCGTACAAAATATTCTTAGGTACAGTCTTGATACACCTTAAAGGTATATGAACAATTTGTAGTCAGTTATTTACAATAAAAGAGTGTAGTTATTTTTCGAAAAGGATGAATTAACATACCTAGTGACATAAATGAGTTAAAGAATCAAAGCTAGATAATTCTCTTTGCCTCAATCTCCCCTACTGGGCCATATGAAAGCCTTTAATGAATTCACTCAAAGCACTTTGCTCTATTTTCATCGTTTATTGGCAATCTAGCCAGTTTCCGTGAACTGTAAAACACGGATGCACTTCAAAGGTAAATAACCGGTACGGTTAAATTTTAATACGGTTGTCGGTTATCCTGTCTTTTGCGGCTGTCGCTTTTACTGGGGTAATAATTCATTTTGTTAAGGAGCAAACACATCACCTGTTTGTTCTCATAGTATAAACGTTAAGCGGTACTTATATGGCACTCATTTTTCATACTTCCGCTTCTGGAGTGGAAGCAGCCACTTGAAAGCTTGACGCATTAGGGAAGAAATGTGTAAAATAAATCTTCCGCAACATTATTATTGAGAGTGAGAGCCCTGAGAGCGTTTATTGACTGTTTTTCATTGGATTAGGCTCAGGTCACATTAATTTGAAGGAACTAAGGAAGTTAACTAGCATAGCGATGGCAAAATGTTGCATTCGAGGTTAGACCAATATTTTGGGAACTATTTGCACTGGAACGACCGCGGTATGCGTAAGAACATTCAGCGCAGGGCAGTTGCTGAGAGACGACCAACAGACGATTGTGATCAATATAATCAATAAAGTAATAATGAAGAGCCACAGTTTGTAACTTGCTAAAATAATGACGTATAATTGTTTTTGTTCATAGAAAAGCACCAGCAGTCCGACCACAGCAGAGTGATGCTGAGGAGATCAGACCAGAGGCCGCTGGCGAGGGCTCGTCGGAGGACGCTGAGGATGACCGTCACCATCGTCACAGTCTTCGCTTGCTGCTGGCTGCCATATGCCACCATGACTCTATGGTAAGACCAGCGGTCTGACCACAGCAGAGTGACGCTAAGGATGACCATCAAAATCGTCACAGTCTTCGTCTGCTGCTGGCTGCCGTATGCCACTTTGACTCTATGGTAAGACCATAGCAGAGTCATGCTGAGGAGGTTCAACCAGCGCCTGTTGGCGAGAGCTCGCCGGAGAACGCTGAGAATGTCGGTCACCATCGTCAAAGTCTTCGCCTGCTGCTGGCTCCCGTATGCCACCATGACTCTATGGTAATACCAGCAGCCTGACCACAGCAGAGTGACGCTAACGATGACCGTCACCATCATCCATCACAGTCTTTGCCTGGTGGTGGTTGCCGTATGCCACCATAACTTTATGGTAAGTTAAAATTAAGAAGCTTTCC
Source organism: Ostrinia nubilalis (assembly GCF_963855985.1). Taxonomy (NCBI): domain Eukaryota; kingdom Metazoa; phylum Arthropoda; class Insecta; order Lepidoptera; family Crambidae; genus Ostrinia; species Ostrinia nubilalis. The sequence goes on from NC_087103.1 coordinate 5,248,545, forward strand.
TGATTATGTATGCAACGCAGAACGCACCTATTCTGGTATCGAACGACATATTTTGAAATGGAAAAAACACTTTTTAACGAATAAATTATTAGGTATGATCTAAAATCGCTCCGCTCCTTGAAGGAAAATTAAATATGTCACGAGGGTCTCTTTGTCACATTTTTCTTTGTCTAGGGGGCTGTAATCGGCAGTTGACTGGAATCAATAGCCACTGGTGAGTGACTCATGACTGATATAGATTTCCTATTCTACGAGTATTCTCATTTTTTCTAAAGATGATGATTTATTTACTTGCTGCAATAACGACGCATCCATGAGTGCACATGCACACTACAATAATGACGCTCTGATTGCTCAGATCAAACTCCTCGCTCCCCGCGCGTCACTCGACCAAAAAGTGATGGGGCGCGTCTTCGTGGATGAAACGATCTTTAATATAGTATCATAATGTAAAAGAATATGTAATTAAACTCAAGTACAATTAAGTATTATTACTGTGTTCATTGACCTAGATCAGAGGTGACCGCCATCAAATTAAATGCCTCCTAAAGTTACGGAAGCCGTTTTTCCCTTAAAGTACTCAATTAAAAGGCTCGTTGAAACAGGTGCTGCTCATTGAGAACAAAATGGAAAATGTATTTTTGAACGAATTTTTATATCAATCATAAACTCAGAAATGTATTCAGTTCTAGAGAAAACGTAACTGCTAGTCAAATTCATTATAAACATCACTCTACATTATTTTTATGTTCAAAAATTTTAATTAATAAAATTAATGTGTTTTAGTTATAGATATCACCCCAAGTCACTTATACATATTATTATTATTATAACTAATTAGTAATGTATAAATAGAATTTACAATAGACAGTCCAATCAAATACGAGTAGATAATTATTCAGATTGAAAATAGATTTAGCTCTATCATCACAATGTGTTTAAATTGAGTAAATATAGATTCAATGATACTTAATTTACTTTGAAACTATGTATTGCAAATTTTCTATTTATAACTATGCACTCGATAACAATAAACTACAACTTCAGAGATTCGTAACTAAGGTATTGTTATTTAGTTATGAATAGGCATAATAACATTAGTAGATAAAACTTTAGTGACGAGCTTTTCGAATATAAGCACTTCGATGTTTTTAAGATCGAAAGATACAAAAATAAAGCTTTTATTGTGAATAACGTATAAAATATTACTTTTCAAAAATTAATAGTCAAAGTCATGTTCTTATAAATATTCAGAATAACCTCAAGGCAGACTATTAAGTCTGATTTTAAATCTAGTTCGGTCTTGATTTTAAATTTAGTAGCAGCGTCGCTTCGTACTAGTCTTTACTATTATTCTTTCATTAACGTGAAACGCCGGAGTGTATATTTAAAAGAACTATTTTACTGTAACTATAAATTCCCGTTTTCCTCAGTGTCGCGGCACAATTCTCTTTCCATTCTCCATCAAAGCTTCTTATTTGTTTTTTGTGGGACATAAAGCCTTTTTACGATGTTAACGCCTTGTTTGCGGCAGTAAACATAAAATGTTTGACTCATCATGATTGATGCCAAGCTATTTGTAACTCAGCCAGTGCCTGAGGTGTGTGAGGATGCTTTTGTGACGGTCAAGGCCCCCTTAATTTAATTTATTGTCCGTGGTGCATAACCTTTTCTTATAGGTTTTAAACCTTTGTTTGTCACCTGTCATCCGCTTTGCAATGGAGGGAAGTCGAACCTTAATTTCGAACTCCTCCTATGTTCTTCTGATTAATTTCGTTGCGGGCACAATGACAGTTTAACTTTCCCCCGGGACAAACTTGACCTTCATTGGTTGGGTTTTTGTGGCGGTCAAGCTGTAGATCCTGGGTACACAGGAGTTGCAGTGGTGGGAACGAGAGGTGGGAATAGTCCCGTGTTTTTTTGTGACGGTCAAACGTCAGCGAGACTTCAGATCTCCTTCAGATTTGTATGGATTGTCACGTCAAAGTGTCAATATCACCGGTCGCGGTGCCGCTCTCATACCTCAGGCACTGATTGAGTCAATCGCTAGACCTATAAGGTCGTGGTCGTATTTTACGTGGGACCTCTTAGAGCTTAGTAAGCCTTTTTATTAGACGAGAGCGACTAAAGTAAACTAGGATGGATAAGTAATCCTCTCTACTTTTAGAAGGCTTATTGAGTAATTTTGTTAAAAGGCAAATAAATAAAACCTTTTCATTTAGATAAGTGATTTACAAATCATATATCTTTGCGGCTTCATTCAACTTTACGTAAAAACCTACAGTGCTTATTTTTTTCCACTTCTAAATGTCTTTTCTGATATCAGATAATACAGGGTGGAAACGATAAGTGATCTCACTCGATTATTTCTAAACTATACAAGATATCGAAGATCCTGAAAGTGCTTCACGAGCTCTTTCAAATGATATCAGTAATAGGTTACAGAATCAACTGGATCTATCCGAAAATTCAATGTTTTCAGGCTCCATACTAAATGTATGCCAGCCACACAATATTGGAAGTGTTAATTTTTTTTATTCTATCATAAACACTTAAATTGAACTCCAAATTGCATTCTTATTTAAAAATTTTCATGAAAAACATTGGTTTTAGGCTTTACTTGCTATAATATTATCAAGACATGAGTGCCATGAGTGGCAGTACTAAATGTATGGAAGCTGGAAACATTGAATTTTCGGATAGATCCGGTTTTTTTTGTAACCTATTATTGGTACCGTTGGATAGAGCTCCTGAAGCACTTTCAGGATTAGTAACCAGGTTTTGGATATCTTGTATAGTTTTTAATATTATGTGATTTAACTAAATGTATGGAAGCCGGAAATATTGAATTTTCGGATAGATCCAGTTTATTTGGTAACCTATTATTGGTACCGTTGGATAGAGCTCGTAAAGCACTTTTAGGATCAGTAACCAGTTTTTGGATATCTTGTATAGTTTAGAAATAATCGAGTGAGATTACTTATCGTTTCCACCCTGTATATTTTCAGTGTTGTTCAATTATCTAAATAGGTACTAAAGTTATAAATTACCTAAGAGATAAATATTTAGATTAAATCCCACGACAGAAGCGCTTAATAGGAAGATTCAAAATCGGCCCTAAACAAATAACATATACCAGCATTACCGTTTTTAAATTAAAATACACAAAGGAGGGTTCTTTTTTCCTTTGATAAGTTTCCATCTTCAATTTTTCTGGAGAAATTCCAGAGATTTTCAATTATGGAGGTTAGTCTCAAATTCACTGTTAATATTTTTGTCAGTCTGTTTCACCTTGCATTTATTTATTCAAATTCAAATTATGATGACTATGACGTGCCCCTGTTATGATGGAATCAGGAATGAAAAGAGCCATAGGAGAATCAAAGTAACTGACATAACCCGCAGATTTTTTGTTATCCACAACGAGGAAGCTCTTGGCATGTATCTCACCTGATGGTAAGTGATGATCAGGCCGAAGGTGGAAGCGAGCTTAAGTGGCAAACTTAAGTGGCAGTGAGCGGAGAACATGCCTCGTAGAGCTGATAGCTGGACTGACGATCTTTTGAAGGTCACAGGAAGCACCTAGATGCAGACAGCGCTGAACCGGTTGTCGTGGAAATCCGTGGGGAGGCCGTTCTCCAGTGTAGGCTAGTTTCCTAAAAAAATTTTTTATATTTTTAATTGTCAATCTTACGAACAATTTTAAAGTTATGGTGCGTTGAAATTCCACGCGACGTCACAAAGTACTGCACCTTTAAGCACTCATTGACGTCACGGGCCTCTTCTTTTGAACTTTTCATTGGTTTGAAAGAGTGAAAAATACGTGTCGAGTATTTTTTGGTAAGTTAACTGACGGATTAATTAAACTTCTTGCTTTTACCCAGGAAACATCCCTATTTCACCCTGACTTTCTTTCCAGGTACATGCTGGACCGTCAGTCGGCAGAGCACGTGTCAGCCAGGTTGCAGGATCTGTTCTTCATCATGGCGGTATCCAACTCCTGTATGGATCCCCTGGTCTATGGGACATACACCCTGGATCCGAGGACTCTCACACGGACAGCGAGGAAGATCTTTTGCATACACGCTCCACATTCTGAGATACCTGGTAAGATCAAGTTTTTAAATTTTTTTTATTAAAGTAAAAAAGTGTTTCTATTGCTCGTACAAGTTCTCAGAATTTGGAAAATATCAATATTTGCTTGCAGCAAGCATTCGCGAACATACAAAACGTTTCTTCTTTCTGATATCATTTCGATAGGTAAAATAAATCTACAGTAAGTAATTCTGCTACTATTTCATTCATTTGTCGGTTTCTACGAATCTCCTCAATTCCAATCGTTTATAATAGTCATGAATGAGTTTATCATATGAATTACTTTTTTCTGTGTATCCTGAGGCAAATAAAGGAAAATACAGGGAATGACAAATATTCAGGTCGTATTATTGCGAAAGGTGATGCCCATGCATTCAGATGTTTATTATTTATTGAAAAAGATACACCAACGACATATAATTTTACATGCATAATACAGTGTCGATTAGGTATGTTTTTCCGTAAGCGTGCCCTTGTATAAATATCTGGTATTACTATGGAAAATTCAAAGTAGGTATACAGGTAAGTAAGTAGGTAAGTACATGTTATTTACTCGTATTAGGCCGAGTTGCACCAACTTATTTTAACCGTAACAATAACAAAAACCGGTGCTTTTTTGTATGGAGTTTGACAGATTTTTGACGTTTGTCAAACATAAAGTAAGATGGTGCAACTCAGCCTTAGTCATATTATTGTTTCACTCTCATGGCAACTTTTCATTACTTTATTTGGCCTGCATTTGAGGTGCGGGGATTCGATAAACTATTTTCGCTAACCGATTGGAACGCGGGAGAGCATTCAGCGTACGTTTCCTTTGAGAGATTGTCTTTGATCAAAAATGTTTTATGCGAACTGACCGAACCGAATATTTTCATTGGTCAATAAAATTAAATAGTATTTACCAATTTTATTTCTCCCATACTGTATAATATCGACTGAGTTATTTTGACTAACGATTTGATTTATTTATTTCAAAATCTAAAAACACTTATGTAGAACTTGAAACTAATATTAGTACTAAGGAATATTATTAAGCTAATCAACATCAAAGATATTGTTGACACATCTCCCAGCAAATATTTGAGTGCAATCTGCAATAAAAATGTCAAAGGACGTTTTATTACTTCGTCGGTTATTAAGTTTGTCGAAAGGTTATAAAAAATATACCAACATTCTGACGTAACTTTGATTATATTCATTTTGATGTCAAAAATTAGACTTCTAAATACATCTATGTCGCTTTTGTAACGTAATAACAATTCTACTCGTATAGACTAAGAGCTGGTGAACGTCTGACCTACGTAATTTTATAACAGCTGAAAGTTTGTCAGCGTAGGTATGCTCCCAATATAAGTTAGGATGTTGGTGCATAATGAAGTTTGAGTCATCGTGGCTTCTTTAAAATGACGTAGGTCTGGCGTTCACTAGCTCTTAGTCTAGTACAATACTCACAATTTACGAATGTGCATTTTAAATTCAGCTTTTATATTATTACCCAGCGCCTAAATTAGTTTTTTAAGAGACTAACACAAAAAGGACACTAAACATGTTAGTTTATTCAAATTAGAACTGTGCACTCTAATTGCATTGGAACTGGGTTGCTAATTGAGTTTTGTTTACGAATGACATTTGTTTGCTTCGTTTACTTGTGTGTTGTGGCATTTGTGAGTTAAAAGCCACCGGAAAAGGACTTAGGTTACATAATGGAATTAGTGTTGACTCTTGTCACACCGTTTAACGTCCACTGTAGAGTTAGAGCGCTTTCACATTAGGGCGTTAGAAGCGCGGCAGCGGCGTTTTTATAATGTGAAGGCATGCATCCGCTGTCACATAGTATGACATTTTCGGCAGCGCGTCTGTCGCGCGCTTGTCGCGCTGCTAAATCGCCTAAATGTGAAAGCGCTCTTATTAACTTGCCTTTGTTGCCCGCGATATCGTCTACGTAACTGTCGATAAAAAGATATTATAGCCTTGTTGTGTTTGCTACCAACCAGGTGATGTAGGTATACGAGTAGATAGGTTCCGTATTCATTAAAATTTATGAGAATTACAAATAAACTAATTAACAATAGCTATTAAAAGTAACCAAAAGTACACAAGGGTTGGCTTTTCCTCCTCAAAGGTTAATGATTTAAACGGAAATATTCAGAGGTATGGATTACTACCAAATTGTTCCGAGAAATTAAATTTAATTAAAATGTCAGATCATCTTATTTTAACCACAATGTACCGTTCAATATTGATACCAAATTCTAAGGGCCTCGTTCACCATTTCTGAGTAAAGTCTCAATTAAGGCTTGGTATTTCTGCTAAAGTAGGTATTTCGCGCTGTCAAAATCTGCGCGCACAATACTTTGCCGAAGACAGCGCGCCAAAGAGCTCTCGCGGCTACACAGTATAGAAATACGCAGTTGGTTAGGTTAGGTTGACTTCCTTCCGTTCAAGCGTCACACTCACAGCACTTTCTAATACAAATCATATCCAAGTGATACAAATTAAAACAACTTTCAAAATTTTTGGGATTATATTTTAGAATCGAATAAATATAGAATATAACTGCCAAAGTAAACACGGTTCAAAGAGGAGTGGCGTCACCCGACCTTCCGGAAGTTCCGCGCCGGCTAAAAGAATTTCAAAATTACGTCACCCGACCTATCGGTAGATCCTCGGGAGCTTGAGCGATTGGAAAAACATTTTATGATCAGTTACTCGTAGTAGCGATTATTTAGAGCTTGGATAATAAATTATAGTTGTTGCAATTCACAAAGCTTTGCATGTGGTTAATTACATTAATCAGTACACGCATCAATTTTGTTCAGTCTTTTTGTTTATTAATAAATAAAAATATCATACTAAAATTGCATACATATTTGTTTGTATTGGTCTGGGTGTTTTCTTTCCATAATTTATGTATAACGTATGTACGGGGCTCTGTATCGAAAATCACTATGAGCAATAAGCATCACACACGGTTACCTGGAGTGCATTACCGCAGCAAAAAGCTTGCCATCTTAAATGAACGGTATAATATCGAGGTTTCGTCAGTACAGTTGCGAACAAAGGTGTTAGTGTAGTGTAGTTGAGTTGAGAGGTCAGATTATTGAAATAATAAAACGAACATTTTATTTTTTATATACATTTTAAAAATAATTTACATTACAGATAACAATGAGAGGATGACATTGCAAGGTGGTGCCAGTCCAGTCTTAAATCCGTTGATATATGCTGCATCTGCCATGTTTTTGGCTAAAAGATTCTTCTATCTTGCAGTTTAGACAGACCTCTTTACAGACCTCAGACAGTATTTTTGGAAAACTTTTACGCATGGTGGAGGAAGGGACGCTCTAGAGACTCAAGTCTAGAAGGAGTCACATGAACTCCAAGTTTTAAATCCGTTGACATCTGCTGCATCTGCCATCTTTTTGGCTAGAAGATTCTTCTATCTTGCAGCTTAGACCTTTAGCTACAGACCTTAGATAGTATTTTTGAAACATTCTTACGCATGGTGGAGGAAGGGACGCTCTAGAGACTCAAGTATACAAGGAGTCATAATGAACTCCAGTTTTAAATCCGTTGACATCTGCTGCATCTGCCATATTTTTGGTTAGAAGATTCTTCCATCTTGCAGCGTAGACCTTTAGCTACAGACCTTAGACAGTATTTTTGTGAAAATTCTTACGCATGGTGGAGGAAGGGACGCTCTAGACACTCAAGTCTACAAGGAGTCACATGAACTCCAGTTTTAAATCCGTTGACATCTGCTGCATCTGCCATCTTTTTGGGTAGAAGATTCTTCTATCTTGCAGCTTAGACCTTTAGCTACAGACCTTAGACAGTATTTTTGTGAAAATTCTTACGCATGGTGGAGGAAGGGACGCTCTAGAGACTCAAGTCTAAAAGGAGTCATATGAACTCCAGTTTTAAATCCGTTGACATCTGCTGCATCTGCCATCTTTTTGGCTAGAAGATTCTTCTATCTTACAGCTTAGACCTGTAGCTACAGACCTTAGACAGTATTTTTTATTATTTACTAGCTGACCCGGCGAACTTTGTTCCGCCTTAATGGCAATAAATAAGCAGACTTTTTTTTATATTTCGAACGGAATAAAAAGTATCCTATGTCCTTCTCCTGGCTCTAAACTACCTCCCTGACAATTTTCAGCTAAATCGGTTCAGCCGTTCTTGAGTTATAAGTGGAGTAACTAACACGACTTTCTTTTATATATATAGATTTGTGTCAGTGTGCTCTTCTAAAGAGTGTAAGACGATTGTATGTAGGTACTATTAAAATGTGATTTTAACTCATTGGTTCTGTCTCATATTTGAGGAATTTACTATGTATCATGAGTAGAGTCTTCGTTTAAAAGGATGCGAACGATTTAAATTTCAATAGGTAGACAAAATTGATAATTTTTAATTATCAAAAATTTAAGCTTTCTCCAGTAACACTGATATTATTATACTGTGACTCATCAAAGTCATCATTGTCAAAAATATTGACAAATCGCGAACTGTCACGGCCAAAAAACTGACACGCGTCCGTCCTCCGTAAGCGCCACCGCGCGACTGATTGAGATTGTCCAAGCCGTCATGGACGATTTTTTCCACATTTTTTAACATAGTAACTATATAAGACGCAATATAAAAATTTCATCCGTTAAAAGCCCTCAAGTTATTTCTGAACTTTAGTTTAGTATAAGATTTAGAATCTCAAATCGCTTATTTTAAAAATAAAACCATAAATAGAAAACAAATAGAGGTAACTTTGGGAATTTATTCTATCGAGTCAACTTCATCAAATCGTGTTTCCATCCGTTAATAGCCCTAGAAAATATCCTCAACTATGCCCAATAAAAATCTTAGCCTTTAATTTTACTGTTTAGTACCTCAAAAATGAAAAATGAAAACCTCATTTTCGCCATTTTCTCTGCTACCCGGCCTTAAGTATAATACTTAAAGTCACAAGTAGCAACGAAACCATGACATTGACAATACAATTTAATAATTATGTGAAATTGAAAATAAACAAGTACCTCTTGCTTTTACTTGTTAAATGATGTTAATCAAGAAGTAACTACTTACTTAGTCTTTATCTAGACAAGCTCAATCACAACTTAACGGAAAACTCATACTAAATAAATAATATGTTTTTGATTGAAATTCTGGTGGCGCAGGCCACTAGGTTCTGTGCTTGACCACAATTTTCTAGATTTTAATTATTATTTATTTTATTAACATTAATTTTCTAGATTTTAAAGCTGCAAAACGGCAAATGGCGTGTTGAATGAAATGAAATAACACAGCACTTTGAACTCCAAAAGTTATTATGTAGCCCTTGAAGCGTCGTGCCAATGTGAATGTTCTACTAAAAATATAAAATGTGAAAGTTTGTGATGATTGATGGATTCATCTTTCACGCAAAAACAACTAGGGATTTTCCCGAAACATCACAATATTAATGATAAATCATAATAACATATAGCCTATGATTTATAACGATATTTAGTCGGAATTTCTGTAACGAACTGAATTTTTCGCGAGCGAAGCCACGGTCAATTCCTCCTTTCTTTGTAGGTAGGTAGTATGTATAATTGTTGCGATTCACGAAGGCAAAGGCGCGTGAGGTGGCTCGCTACTGTTCATTTTTCAAAAGTTTTGATAGACATTATACTATCGTTATGAGCACACACACGTACCTACACAAGTAAAGCCTTATAAGTTTGTGATGTGACGGCCATCAAAACATATGAGCATCACGTCACTTTACATGCGGTCTTAGAGCTTAAAGTTTTGAGCTTTGAGTGCACATTAATTGTAATTCATCAAAATGGAAATCTCAATACAGCTACTTATTAGTTCAACGACTGTTTCTCCGAAACCTCATCTTTCTTATCAGTATAAGAGGGTTTTAAAAAACTTTTACTGATTTTGTTTATATAGTTTTTGTGAAAAATTTAGGTACGAGTGGGGATTCTGAACTCTAAGATTTATTTATACCTACCTTTTTATTATTCAAAGCTTATTCAAGATAATTTCTGCTGGTTTATTAATTGTATTGTTTTGTTTTAGGTATCTCGGGGCCCGAGCTTTTGAAGAGCAAAATACAAGGCAACGACATTTCATGCCATCATCATGATCATGTAAGTACCAATCCAATTATAATCTGAGTATAACATAATTAGGACTGAGACACAAAGTAAGGAACTCACATAACTTCGTGACAAAGGTATAATAAAATACTAATGCATTATTTATTTGGGAGGCCTTTGTCCAGCAGTGGACATTAGTTGGCTGAAACGAACGAAATTGTTTATTACTTTAATTCAGACTTTTCAAAAGTTTGAGTCAGTCTTTTATGAGGAATTACAGTTCTTTCTAAATACATTAGAGTTAAATATAGCAGATTTACTAATCAAGTACATTTATACAGTATTAGATAAGTCCATTGTGAGGATTTTGTATTTATTTTGTGACTGACAGGCGATTGTAAAGGAAAATTGTAATTTATCGTCGATCACAATAGATTGGATAGAAACTAGGTCACATTGATCTTGGTCTTTATAGAACTAGAAACTACAACAGCCACTTAACTTAATAGTAAAATAACAATTATTTCCAACTAAATTAGCGCTACAAGAGTAACAACTTCAACGTTTAGGAATTAAAACTGATTTTCGAATTTAGGAATTAATTTAAATCAAACAATTAACTATTTTTGTTGTATTTTAATTATGTGTAATCGGACTATAATATTTTCTTAACTAGTCGTCGGGTGCTTTAGTTGGAGGCTTTTAAATTAGCTCAATGCCATCTATAATGTTCTTCTTTGTAGGTACTTATTAGCTTTTCACAGTCATGATAACTGACTTGATGTTAATATTAACAAATATAATAATTACGTACCTACATAAGTACCTGTGTTAGGAATGACACATCTTTCCCTGGATACATAAATAGATGTAAAGCTAAGTATTATGTGTGTTACTCAGCTGTAAGGCTGAGTTGCACCACCTAACTTTGACCGTAATTGGTGATTTTTGTATGGAGTATGGCAGATTTTTGAGGTTTGTTAAAGGTAAAGTAAGATGGTACACCCAGCCTAAGGCAAAAAGCACCGGTTATCGTCATAGTTACCGTGAAAGTTAGGTGGTGCAACTCAGCCTAAGTGTTTTGAATGGTAACACTAACGTAAAGCTACATTCAACTGACCTTACCTTAAATCATTGAAATGTGCGACTGGTTCCATAATTTTAAAATTCAAGGGAACTCCACGGCGGCAATATCGTTCCGGGCCAGATAACGGCAGTTTCTCACTTTAATTTAATTTCTTAATGGCATACTTCCTTAATATACAGGGTGACCCTTTGGTGTTCTACAGCTCAAACGCAACGAGTTCAAAACAAAAAAAAACCTCTCCTTTTGATTTTGACGAATTTGATAATTTCAATTAGTATGGGCAGTAAAACAAATTATTTTCGTTTTATTATAATGGATCACCCTGTATATTCTACACCACGATAATAATTCCAGCGGGGAACTAATTAAGGAAATTAAGAAACAAAGAGCGTAGGTTTTTTTAAAATTTACTTGACAACAATCTTAAAGAATAGGTATCGTTCGTTAAGAAAGGGCACGAAACGTATTTTCTCTGAGGAGACGTTAAACCAGCTGTAAGCACTTTTTTCTTTTACTCCTAGGTTTATTTGTTTTAGGATTTCTTTAGGTCTCGACGGAATTTGCTGAATTGCAATGGCGGTAAGTAATTGAGCAAAATCGGGCTAAAGATGTTTATTGAGGCGATTGCCACATGTGATTTTTACCAGATGCGAGACTTACTCAGTTTGAAACCGATTAAAAACATTCTTATGTAGTTAATTGATTAATAGTATTTGTCACCGTATCGTATTTCGGCAGACAGTGAACAAATCCATTAATAAATTAAGTTAAACAAGGCACTGGGTAGAATCAGTATCATTGAACTCTTGCCCTTTCTCCTACACGTATTCCATTATCACGTATCAAGACATAGACATTAGATATCTTTATTATCTTATCAACTTAGCAAATAACTACATTATCTAGGTACAGCCCACGCTACATTTCTATCTTACTGAACACGTCATCTTAGAGCCCCACAGACTATAGACTTTTTGACGGCCGATTGTTCAGTCGGACTGTATGAACAAGTATAAAAGTGCGCTCATTACACCGACTTAAATTGATATCGGCCGATTTCTCGCTTAAATTAGAAGCCGATCAAAACTATCGTTCAATAAATCACTACATATTACAAAACAAAGTCGCTTTCCTGACAACTTTAAAAAATTTAACTGTCTAAGGCGTGAATCGAACCCACGACCTTTCGCTTGCCGGTACCTTTCGCTTAGACACTGGATGAACCCAAGCCGGCGTATGCACTTAGCACTGGCCCATTTATTGTCCCGAAGCAGTGGTAGGGTTAATATTGGGACGTATAAAAGTGCTTTTTCAAAATCCTATTTGCAAAAATAAATGAGTTATATTGAGTATTTATCGTTCGGATTTTTTATCGCTCGATAAAAAATCTGTAGTCTGCGAGGACTCTCCACTAGAGGCTCAAAAGACTGAGCTGTCACAACAAAGGGCCCTCGCTGAATAAGTTTCCAGACTCTCTGGCTGTCTCGATTTATGCTGAGCCTGTTTATTATGGGTGCCTTTTATCGCACAAGCAGTTAGACAACTGAGTAGCAGTAATATAATAAAAGAAAAGTCGTGTACAGACATCCTTACAGAGTAAGATTAATAACGCCCCTATTCACAAAGCAAGCATTGATGCAGCAAATCGATCTCACAGCGTTGAATAGAGCTCTGTAATTGGTTTGTGTCACCCTGTGCGTCCACGCGCACTGTGAGAGCTCATAGTAATGTTTGTGATATGGGTATTTCTTCGGAGGCAAAATTTTCGATGTCTTTGGGTATAGTTCTGTAACCAACTAACAAAATGGCATGCAATATTTTTTTTCGTATAGCTTAGCTATAGCCCTATCTGGCGCAAATTACATTTTTGACTTAATTGCTGTCTTTATACAAAATAAAAATATTTGAAGTGTGATTCTCTGATTCATATGGTGTGTCCGTTAGCCATTTTCCGGAACAAAATGGTTGATGTAGCATTTTCCTTTTGATATATCAATATAAATTAAAATTATTTCGAAAGCTAATGAGTTGTCCTTCTACAAAAAAAATGTGTCATAATTTTAATTAAGTTAGTTTGTTCGCAAAAAAATAAATAAGCAGTGTCCGGCATAAAATACTGATTCATATGGCGTGAGCTGTTCTTGACCATAACTGGTCAGGTTTTAGTCATGAGAGTCTGGTTTCTGGCGTGGAGGCAAGCCCATCTTGCAACGGATGAGCTAGAAGGCATACGTGGAGCTGGTTGGCTTAGAACCCGGTGTGACGAAGGCAAATACTTGATTCATCTGTGCTTGGTTCAGGTGGCATGCTGATTACAATGCCTACTTTATAAAATTATATTATTGCATTAAAAATCTAATCTGTCTTTCTTGTGATGCTTTTGGGTTATATAATCATGTAGAAAAATGACAACACTGTAGTCTGTATGTATGACGAGTTTTGCTCGATTTTAGGCAAAAAACTGATTTATCTGTGCGTGATTCATATGGTCAGGGCCCTATATGAATCATAAAATAAATTAGTTTTTGGTCTTTCAAGCACCAAAAAAGGGTTTTTTTAACTAAGAATGACATCCCAGACTGCATCTCACTTAAGACCAGGTGCGATTGCGGTCTTGTTATGAATAAAAAAAAACCTTATCATTTTTATGTTAATAATAATTTGTGTTTAAACAGTAAATAAGTAGTACGAGTATATCCGTTAAGCTAGCAACCATAACACAAGCATATTCGTTGCTTATTTTGTAGCTAAATGGCGCTGTATGAAATTGCCCAACGATTTATTTATTTTTATTATTATTTCAGCTACACTTATGGCGTCCATAGCACATAATAATATACTGCTGAGCATAGGCCTCCAATGATTTCGAGATTAACTGATTGCCATTGCCACAACCTCTATAAGCTCATCTCACCTTCTTCACCTTGTAGGTGGACGTCTTAACAACAATAGCTTGGATAAGTGATACAGCTCGGTAGAGTCATCTAAAATACCTTAGTGCCATAAGATAAAGGTCTACATCCAGTGTGTGTTTATCAGTGATGACAAATTGTACTGAAAAGCGGCCTCTCACTGTAGGCTTACGAACCACAAAGTTGCATAGTGTACTATGGAGTGGACTATGCTTGTTTTTTTATGCAATCGAATCTGTAATGAGGAGATCCGTAAACGATCTAAAGTCGCATGGTGGCATAGTCCGATGTTTTAGCAAGCTGAAGTGATAATGGGCAGGACACATAGTATACAGAAATGATGGCTGATGGGATAGCACGTTTCTGGAGTGGAAGCTACGTGCCGGAAAGCTCAGTGTAGAACCTCCTCCCACAGGAAGGCGCAGGATGCAGGCCGCTACCAACCGGTCATTATGGAAATCATTGGGAGAGGCTTATGTTCAGTTGAAATGATTATGATGATGACAAAATATTATGGATGTATACTAAAGTTTCAAAAAAATGTTTTTTCACGAATTATTGTGGAATCGTTGCATTTTTTCATAACAACAGATCATTGTTTTTGTTATAATAAGATTATTTTCTTAATTTAGAGCCAATTGTACATAAATATCATAAATTTTATTTCTGTTTTTGATTAATATGTAACAAATTCTGATTCATATGGGCACAAAATATTTGAACGTCGATATCTTGAAAACTACTTTACAAAAACGAGTCCCTTATCCAAAAATATGTTATTGGGTGTACCTATTTTCATATGAGTCTATCTTACAAACCTAAAATTGAATTTGAAATTTGTCCATGTAAATCAGCCGAAGAATGCGATTTCGAAGAAGTGCCCATTTACGCGTCATATAATGGAATAACAGACATACGTCGTACACGACATAATTATCTTACTTTGTCGATGTTTTGCTTCCTGTCATGCAGAGTTTTCTGTCAAATAAAAAGTATTCTATTCTCTTCTAAATGGAGACGATGCCTCAACCTGAGGCAAATTTCGCCGCCGCGGATCGAGCCTTAATTTTGTCAATATTTTAGCCTCAGTAGCTTCAGATCAAGCAGCCTCTTTTTGAGGCAGAATACATTTTACGATGATCTGGTCTGATTAAGCTTGCTGAAGTGGATACGAGGCTTTACTCAATGAGATATTATTCCGGGTTAACCTGGGGATACTTGCAAGCGCTTTAATATTCAGGAAACTGACTATCGGGACACGATTGTAAAGCAATCGACGAGTGGAATAATAATAGTCCAATCATGTTTGAATTGCGGTTATCTGGCTTGGTGGGTCGTATACCACAGTAATTTTAAAGGACCCGAGTTCGATTCTGCACAGTTACAACAATTTTCTGCATCAAAATATAGTCTAACATGTATGTATGTTTTTGTTTTTCTTTACGGGTATCAATAAAACTGTATTTAGTTTTTCTCTCTTTGGGACTATTTTACGCCGTGTGAAATCCAAAGATATTACCTACTTATTGAATGGCAATTTGAATAAGTAGTGTCATCAAAAAACGATTATTTTAAATAAGTACCGGAATACAAAATGGCTATAATAATTTAATGGCAATTGAATCGATATTCAATAGGCGCATCGTACATTAGATTTTGGGTCTTTGGTGAGATGAGAATTTGAGAAATAATCTGTCTTTGATAAGACAGACACGTACACAAATTCAGTGCAGTAAAAGTAAAAAACTAAAAAATAAGATACAATGCCATTTACTTAATTAAAATGCTCAAAGTATTAATGCGACAAAAAAGGTGGTTGTGACGTTCTGACAGTTTTCAGTGTTATTAATCCGTTCAATATTAATAAAATAAAAATAAAATTTTAAAATTCATCGTTTGAATAGAACCAAAAAAACTGAACATTTTTTAATTTAACTATTGACAGGGAAAACAAATCTAACAACACTACATACTCGTACCTACATAAAATCCGGAAAACTTAAAAAAGGTGAAATACCGAACAAGCGGTCGCTTTGAGGGAGAGCTCTTTCACAGAGCTCTCAAAAATATTAACTGTGTGCAAAAAATATGTTTTCTTTTGAACCGCGTGTGGATTTTGTTTGACGGAGAACAAATACGAATTCACAAACAAAAATTATTTTGCTACTCGACCCGCAAGTTTTTTGTGTGATATTATTGCAAAAAACACTTTACTAGTTTTTCCGGAACAATTACACGTTTATTTTTTTTTTAAACGTATCGCTTTTTTATTCAAATTTCTCGCAATTACGTTAACATTGTGAAGGTTTTGGGTTTCCACGTAGGCGTTACTACACAATTAAACAACAACTTTGAAAAATATTGTTCGCTTTGATTAGGCACCATGTTAATTATTTTACAAACAATTAATCCAATTAACTCTTGAAATAGCTTTGATTGCCAGAATTTTCCAAGATTGAACAAAGGAATGATCTTGATCGAATTTCCAGAAAGCATAGTCAATGACTAACTTACTTATATCAGTTTTAGAAACGCTCAAAGTAAACTAAAGTAATTAGCAAATAATTTTCACACATCAAAATGGCGCTAAATACTTACTTTAATTGTAAGCCGATACCAAATCGGTGTAATGTGGGCACTTAAACAGCCCGACCCAACTATCGGCCAACTAAAAGTCGGTGGTCTGCGTCGAGGCTTTAGCTCGTCCCGTCTAAGTAGATACCTAATCTTAGTTGTACTATTTTAAATTATACTCAGATACTTAATGAGTAAAACTGAATAGAGCTCAGCCAGCCAGCTGAGCTCGTAGAGACGATGGCCGTTGGGGCAGGAAAGTTCTCGAGTGGCGACCACGGGCTGGAAGACGTAGCGTGGGCAGGCCTCCTACTAGGTGGACCGACGATCTGGTAAAGGTCGCGGGAAGAGCCTGGATGTTATTTTCCCATGTTATTTCCCCTTTGATCTTAATCACAAACTTTTGTGCTAAAAAAACTGTAGCAGTTTTATATCAAGGTCTCGAAATTACGAGTATAGTAAAAACAAAACAGTATCAGCATAACAACAGCCTTATTTCTTGTTAATCTTATAATTGGAATTTTAGTTATTACCTAGCAACTCAAAGTCAAAGTCAAAGTCAAAGTCAAAATTTCTTTATTTGTTTGGACTAATAAATAGTTCTTACAAATCGTCATTTTGCTCACTCAAGCTATTTATAAAAATAGCACACTTAAATTATTTTCAACGTTGTTTGAATCCTTTTACCTATAATTATATTTAGTTACCTAACTAGCGGCCGCCCGCGACTTCGTACGCGTGGATCCCGTTTTACCCCCTTCATCTATCTTACGCGGTTTAGATTTTTTCATACAAGTGTTTTTTCCCGCTAACTCCCGTTCCCGTGGGAATTTTGCAATATCCTGTTGTAACTAAGCTTTAAGTTTACTAAGATACCTGCATGCCAAATTTCAAGCGTCTAACTTTAGCGGTTTAGATTTTTCATACAAAAGGATTTTCCCGCTATTTCCCGTTCCCGTGGGAATTCCTAAGTATACTATAACCTGCCCAGGAGTACGAAGAATAATTTTACCAAGTTTCGTTAAAATCCGTCAAGTAGTTTTTGTTTCTATAAGGAACATACAGACGGACAAACACACAGACAGACAGACAGACAGACAAAAAATTTACTGATTGCATTTTTGGCATCAGTATCGATCACTAATCACCCTCTCATAGTTATTTTGAAAATATAAATTTAATGTACAGAATTGACCTCTCTACAGATTTATTATAGTAGGTACCCATAGATTAAAAATTATTTTAACCATTATTTTCAATAAATACAAGCCCAAGTAATTTGTATTCATTATTTTAATTTACCTTTATTATAGTGAAAATCTCCATTCAATACTTTTTCAGTCGTAGAAAAAAATGGAATTAGCTTGGAAATAATTTTTGCGTGTACCTACTTTTAATTTACGTGAGTCACCCGTGTTGCCATGGCAGCTGAGTCGGGTATGAATTTTATTATGAGAAAGGTGTTTGAATTTGGTCACAAGATTTTTCTGAAACGATTTAATCTTAGGGTCTCCTTACGCTTTGTTTAGTTAAAATAGAGAGACACGGGTCTCAATGCGACATTTTTTTTATACGAGTTACATAACTATGTACTTATGGCGTGACGTTTCGGCTGCTATGCTGCAGCCGTGATCACAAGCAAATCTGATTTTATAAATTTGAATTTGAATGAAAATTTAAAAATTAAAATGATGATATCAAACTGACTTCACTATACCATTTATATGCATATGTTAACATGGGCTAGTGTCGGCTTATAACCCATTTACATGACCCCCTGTATACTTATAAAAGGCTCATTTAGAACATAAAACTTTTCAATAAAGACGATTTTTGAAACTCTTATTTGACTGTTTTAACGTATTTACAGAGCTTCATATCTCGCAGTTTTCAAACGGGTTTCATTTGCTATCATCAAATTAAACTTAATTATATTTACAATATTGTATTCCAGCGTATATTAGGCATTCTTACTGAAAATTAATTACGTAACCATGAAATTGGCTTGGCAATGTTTCAGGCCTTTTGAAACAGAAATTGTACCGACAGTAATTAATAAATTGCTGGATCTTATACTTAGGTCTGAAAACCTGTACAAAAGCGCTTGAATTTAATATTTAACTTTCAATCATACCTCACTCAATCATGCTACCTAAAGAGTGTCTAGAATAAAACCGACACAATAAAGGTATTCATAAAAAAAGGTTAGTAGTTTCTCTTTCAGTTTCCTTATAAACATTACCTTTAGATAATATTATTATTATAGATAGATAAAGTTATTTACCTATGTCATATTACTTTACGGGCGAACGGGCAGCAGCGCCAGCGCTCTCTGAAAAACATCAATCTTTTAAACTGCGATCTCCAACCCGCCTGCCAAGCGTGGGGATTATGGCAAAGCCCTCCACTATGTGGAAGAGGCTCATAGTCCAGCAGTGGACTGTAAAGGGCTGTTGATGATGATGATGATATTACTTTATAATAGAGACACTTGAGTGCCTACTTGAAGTAGGTCAGTTTTTATTACATATTGATTTGTTTTTATTTTTTTTTCTGTGATAATATTTTCTTTTATTTGGCTAAGTTGTCTTTTCCAAGAAACTAGGTACACATAAACCACTGGCTTTCAAGACAGTTTCTAAGAAAGGTAAATAAAAAGTTTGTAGACCTCTTTTACACAATACGTCATGCTTTGTTAAGCTCAAATTGTTTGCGAAAATTCTATCCAAGTCCCCGCAAAATACAGATTTTTATCGACAGATAGTTTGGTGGGCTAGTGCCACTTTTCAACATCAATCCCTAATGTTCAAGTGACCCCTGTGAAAACAAATTTTTTTTTTTTTTTTTTATGTGATAGGAGGCAAACGAGCAGACGGATCACCTGATGGTAAAAAAATGCTTGTTATGTGTTACCATAGGGGTCACTTAAAAATTAGGGATTGATGATTGAAACTGCCATAAGGCTCTGGCCTCCTATAAACGCCGTAGGCCGTATACGGCATCACGCGTACTATGTAATGCTCCTCTAAAAATGTACTACGTCCATACGCCAACGTCGACGTCTGTAAGAGACCACATCATTATCATCATTTCAACCTGAGGTGGAATTATGTAAAGCAATCGTACATACAGTTCATAACGTACGATAAAGTCACTTATACAAAGCGTTCGACAGAATAATCGTACGTTATGAACTGTCAAATAATAACGATTGCTTTACACAATTCCACCTCTGAGGACGTCCACTGCTGAACCTATGTTCACCTTGTGGGTGGACGTGCCACGCTGCGTTTTCCAGTACGTGGCCTCCACTCCAGAACCTTGCTGCTCCATCGGCTGTCAGTTCTGCTGCGTACTAAAGAGACCACAACACTACCTACATTTCTATACGACACTGTACGTGGCCTACGGCGTTTATAGGTGACCAGCGACCAAAACCAAAACGGTGACAATCAGATTCAAACTAATCAGATTACACTATCGGCCGACAAAAAGCCTGTGGGGACTCTTAAACGTTTTTTATTTCCTTTTTTACTTAAATAAGGCAAGGGAATACACCAGTAATGCTGAAAATGAGAGTTTAGATCCGCCAGGATCTGAGATAAGACGTTGAATTCGAGCAATTCCCGGAAATGGTTCTCCTCCTGAAGTTGTTTGCTTACGAATGGTATATTTGGTTAATGTAATTAAATATTTCCTTAAGTATGAGGCACTGCAAATTATTTTACTCTATAGGTAATTTTTTTTTGAGTTTGTTTAACAAACTTATTTTCATATTAGACGTTGTTGAGAAGTAAACTAACCCACAATCAATAGAAAACTATAGGATTTTTCTCATTTATGAAAACTTAAGTTTGAAAAGCTTTGAGTTCATAAACCTATTGCTTACAAATTATTAGCTGAATAAAATCTAATTTAGCTTTAAGGTTTAATGGCCAACATAATTTTCTTCTGCTGAACAATAAATGTTCCAATATTGACTTTAACAAAAATAGCCTCGTAGCCCCTAAGTTATTGACACATAGCGGGAATATTTTTCCCGCCAGTTCATTAGGTGGATTTTGCGAATTAATTCCCAGTAACAGTGTGTCACGCTCGTGCGACTACAGCATAATGAACTATGTAATACGATTTAATTTTACGACTAGCTTTTGCCCGCGGCATCACTTGAATTTCGATTTGTTATAGGTACCCTATGTTACTGAGGGATATGTAGCATTCTAATGGTGAAAGATGGGGCGATCTTTGAATTACATGTTATTCAATTAATGGAAGATAAAATTACTGATGTTTTGAGATTATAACGAATTCCTTCTTTTCCAGATCCGGGTCGTTTATTCCATAATATGAAGTTAATTAAATAGAAAGCTCCACCTGGTAACATCTCTGTAATAGTATTACTATTACCTACTAGTTTTAACGGTTTTTCCTGGAACCAAGGAACTCTTGGGCTATTTTGTCAACGACTTTCTTTTGTGACATTGAATCCTTTTGCCCTTTGAACTTTGCTTGAGTGTGTCAGGAAGCTTTCGTACCTTTAAGTACGAGTATACTGCACTTAGTGACAAAGTTTATGGTAAACTACAAGCGTAATCACACTTGATGTTAAGTGAAATCTAGGATGGTACATGGTTTTGCTACTTAGCAGTTAATTAAACCCGAGGAAAGTGTACAAGGTCCACAAGGTGGACCAACGACTTAATAAAGGTAGCAGGAATGCGCTGGCTGCAGGCCGCTATCAACCGTGCGATGTGGAAGTCATTGGGGGAGGCCTATGTTCAGCAGTGGACGTCCTGTGGCTGAAGTGATGATGATGATGAGGAAAGTGTAAGGTTGCCCAAGGGAAGTCTTTGGCCTTGCTTGAGTTTAGCCTAAGGCTGGAAGGCCTGGATCTGGAAGATACTGTGGAGTGGATACGGCCGCGTCTACAAGGTTGGTAGTATGGGACTTACTCGGACAATCGCCATTAATTTTTTATGTTGCAGGTTAATTCGATTTAATTGTACTCATTTCTGCTTTTTTTTATTTATTTTTTTATGTGATAGGAGGCAAACGAGCAGACGGATCACCTGATGGTAAGTGATTACCGTCGCCCATAGACACCCGCAGACCCAGGGGCGTTACAGGTGCGTTGCCGGCCTTTAAGGTGAAGATACGCTCTCCTCTTGAAAGCTTGCAGGTCGTATCCGTCCTTATGAACTAAGCTTAGTAAAAACGCTGTATTTCGCGATTTTAGTTTATAGCTTAGCCTGCTATGTGATTTTCTCCTTAGGCATTACTAGTTGTTAAAAATGGTTCCTTGGGGATATAAAATATTCATATCTCCCGCGACTCATTGTTACTGAATTTCATACTCTTTATTATTTACAAGTTCATTGACAGCGATATTATTTATCGTAACTTGATAAAGGTAGACTCCCGAAAGGACTAGGGTATTGACATTCAACACGGTATGAAATCTATGAATAACGTTGTTTTGCTAAATAAATTTAATTATGCTTGGAATATTCTAAACCCCACCCACGTGTATATGAATGTTTCAGAAGACTTTGTATGCTTAATAAGAAAATAATTGGGAAGATTACATTATTTAAATCCTCCATTAGCTTTTGGTAGCTTCTTTAGTGGCCTGATGAATGAATTTATGAATATAATTTATAATGTTATAAATAAAAATTAATCTTAGTGGTTTTTAAGGGCTATTGATATTAAAATAATGAACTGTCTTATTGAAATGATAAATAAATAAAAAAAAAGTTGTAGTCTTAAGAATAAAACATCCAATTTGTTGGAAATAAACATAATGATGATAAGCCGCTACACCGCTTACTTAAACCGTTCCGGATTATTTTCTCATCGAGAAGCAATTTCGAAGCACCACCGTACAAACGGTTTTGTAAGTGGGAACAGGATGATGAAGGAAAAATCTTTTTAATAATTTCTTTATGATTTTGCTCTTTTGATCCAGACTGGAGAGGTGCGCTGCGTGTCGTATCAATTTGACAGATCGTATACGTCACGGGAGCTACTTTTCTTTCGCAGTCACGTACTCAGTTCTATCATATTATGATATGATAAAGCCCAGCCTATTGTTCTTTGTCTTAGTGCTCCTTCAGAGTTTTTCGGCGTGTCGCGGCATAACAACTAGGAAAATGAAGTGGGTTACTATGGAGCTTCGAGACGCCTCACATTTTTTCAGCGCACTTCATATTGTCAAATTGGCACAAAAGGATATGCATAGAAATATACTTTCCTGTTCCAATTTTTACGCTTCAGTAAACCCTGAAGCGTGTAGACCCATGAAAAAGTTTACATGCGATTTGCGCGAATACGGAAGATCTTGTTATCGCGCTTGTGCTCGAAGTAGCGAGTCTGGTACAAGATGCGCGTATAAGTACAGGGTAGAATTTTGTAATGGCACCTGGAGGGAAAATTCTATTTCTTTAAAAAAAAAGTTAAAAAAGTGTTGAATGTTTTCTTTGAAATGTTCTATCTATTAAGATAATTTTCCCTCCAGGTGGCATTCCACCCTATACGAGCATACATTGTAATTTTAATTGTTTGTTCCGGCGTTTCTTCGCAGCACTTGCCATATTTTATGTTTGTCTGGACGCGCTGGTAGGGCCCAAAAGATAAGGAGACATGACGTTAAGTGCCCCATAAGGGCTACCTTTTCTTTTTTTCTTATTTACTATATTTTTGACGTTCATAAGTGCCACTTGTGGTCAGAATTGAATAAATATTTTTGATTTTGATTGATTTTGAATAGAGTTGAATTTGCAACAAAAATGTTAGTCTGATGTACTGTCGTCTTTTGTTAGATGCTGTGTTTTAAAGGTTGTAAATCCGTACAAGAATTAAAAAGCCGTTTTATGCTTAAACCACTGAATCGATAGAGATAAGAAAGTTTCAGACCAAAGGATAGTATTTATTTAGGTTTAAGGAAAAAACAGGTGCGATAAAATCTTCCTGTGACAGTTGAAATTCACTCTTGTGAAGCCGCGAGTAAAAGATGGTAACAAATAAATGAAAAAAAATCTCAAAAAGACATGTTCTAAGACTTAAAAAATTAATTAGGTAGTAAGTTACTTAAGAATATAAATAACTAAGTAAGATATAAAACATTCAAGCCTTAAGAATTCCTACTCCATTTTAGTCTAGTAGTACTTAAGTATTTTACTACTTGAGTAACACTTAGCTTTTCTTTTAGTAAACCAGATCATTTATAAAACTTTCACTTTAGTCTGGGATAGATTCCTTAAAGTGACTTTGAGTGTACAACAATGTGAAAAGTCTAGACTAAAAGAATGCTCTAATTGCCGTTGTTTATTTAAGGTTGAGTTACATCATTTTACTTTAACCCGTAACCCGTAGGTATGTAGTTTCGGTTATGGATACGGTTACGGATATAGGAATAATATTATACCGGTTTCGGTTACGGTTACGGATATCTGTGCTTTAGAATGCAATTTGAAATAGTTGTCCAACACTGTTCAATGTTCATTCATGGCCGCACACTTTACATCGAATAAAAAGTAATAAAAAAATCAAAATTTATACTAGATGGCATTATAAAGGTAAATCAGGCTGTTATACCTTTACATAATTATAATGCTATACAAAAAACCAATTTAAACTGCCTACATCCGAAACAGTTGAATCGGTTACGGTTTCGGATATTTTTAATTTCGGATATCCGACAGTTTCGGTTACGGTTACGGATACCTATCCATAACATCCCTGGTCGGTAGTAGACTGCCGAGTCCGGACTTAGTACGAATCCCACCTCCGCTGGATTATTATGGTGAACCCCCCTCAAGCACTTAATTATCTAGAGGTTCATTCGTTCCTTCGTTCGTTTCAGCCGAAAGACGTCCACTGCTGGACAAAGGCCTCCCCCAAGGATTTCCACAAGACCGGTCTTTGCCGCTCACATCCAGGAACGAGGGGTTAACGGGACTATTTTTATAAATAATATTATTAGAAAATGTTGTACCATTGCATAAAATTTACTAATCGTTCCGTTAATTCCTCGTACCTACTAAACCAAACATCCTTGTGTTACGAGTGGGTGCACTAAAATATTCGAAAAAATGTAAGCGCTAAGAAGCCGATCTAAGTAGAAAAGTACGGAAATAAGTAATTTAGTTGGTAAAAAGACTTTGCACCCTCCCTCCAAATGGCATTCCTTCGTTCCGTGAATCCTTTTAACTCTCTAATGACTCCGGTCAATGAACTTTTCAGTCTGTCATTTCAATTTGCGTTACGCCTCCGCTCCGCCATCTTAACACATACCAGTGATTATCTATTATAATAACAACGCTATAGCTTCTTGGAAGTTAATTGAAATATTCATGAGAAACGGACTTCGAATTGAGTGTTTATTTGGCATGTTCGAGCTTGATATTTAACAATTTCAATGTCATGTCAATCTGGATAGCTTGGCCCATCAGTAGGTATACACCTGCTGTATAGTACAGTACAGTTGGCGCAAAATATAATTGCGAACAGCGAAAAGTACTAACTTTTCTCTTTATTTTTTTTATTTACAAACAAGCATTGTAACCAACGAGTTAAATGCATACAAAGCGTACCCATTCGAAATAAATAAAATCAAACTAAAAAAAAAAAACTATTAGGGGATAGTTACCCAGATTTACTATAGTAGCTTTATTGTTTATTTATAGTTATAAAAAAATAAATAAAATTGTAGCTTACTATCTAAATTCTACACACAAAATCAAAAATATTTATTCAATTTAGACCACAATTGGCACTTATAAACGTTAAAATATAGTAAATAAAAAAAAGGTAGCCCTTATGGGGCACTTCACATATTTCCTTATCTTTTGGGCCACACCTATTTCTTTCGTTTTCGCAAAGACCGAAAACAATTTATCTCTTTCCAGTACGCCCCCACTTTAACATTATCGTTAATTAGTATTAAGCTTGGTCACCAAAGAGATTGGACTTACCACAAAACTAGTTAGCTAAGGTGAAATCAAATGAGGACCGTATTGCCTTGATTAGTATGGACGGGAACCCCGATAAGTACTAATCTTGAAATGAAACGTGTACATATGCTAACTTGTAGCTAGCTTTTGCCCGTGACTTTGTTAGCATACCTAGATTTAAAATAATCTTTTTGCCTTGATTAGTATGAACCGGAGGGCCCTGTAAGGTGCTGCCATCTTGAAATGAAACGTGTACTTATACATTCGCTTACTTAAATTGAATTAAGTACGAGTTGGCAATATCCAGAAATATCAAACCTTTCAACTTTATCTGGCTTTGCAATAGTAAAATCGGTAACTTTAAGATGAGTAGGTACTTGATAAGGTATAAAATTTCCTGAACTTTTTCCGTAACATATTAAGTCAAAGCACGTGTAACATTATTACAGAACTAGTTCCCTTGAGTGTAGTAAGAAAGAATATTTTTCTGGCCGGGTTTAGTTCAGCGAGAAATGTTGGCAGCACCTGGAGAATGTTATCATAGAGCCATTTATTTAGTGAATTGTCATTTCTCTTTCGCAAAAACTAGATAGACAACATTTTCCTCCTAAAAATGTTATGTATTTTAACAGTCAGTAATTTTTCCTGAATGGAAAAGTTATGAGAAACGTTTTTGTAATGATGAAGATAGTAACAGGTAAATTTTAATGTAGCAAACAGAATCCTGAGGGTGATTTTTTTAAAACTTTTTTAAAATAATGAAAAACGTATTTATCACTTTTTTTAAATAATGAAAATTCACAGAGATAAAGCGCGCCAAAGTTCAAAAGAAGAGGTCCATCAAGGAGTGCTTAAAAGTCAAGCACTTTGTGACGACACACGAAACTTCAACGCACTATAAATTAGTAATTACTTGTTTGATTGACAAATAAAAAACACGTCCAATATTTTTTTTATGATATAATTGACGGACTAAAAATATTTTTTAAAAACTAGTCTAAAAAACTAATCAACAAACTTGTGAGTGTCACTTAAAACCTGAAAAAAAAATTGCCTGAGGTGAGACCCATGAAAAGTTATAAACCATGAAGTTTCTCTAGTGCGACTAATAATGAATCACTTATCTTAACATTATTAGTATGTATTATTATAATGTACGAGTAAAACTCCAAAGATATTCTTTTATGTGAAGCAATAAAATCAACTTTAAACGCTACTGCATAAACAACACAGACGCCTTTATCGAATAAAAGTGTACAAATGTTTTACTTTATGCAATTACGAATTTCCATAAGCGAGCTTCCAAAATGCAAAGAGCTTTCTTTGGTCATACAAATGAACACTTTTTACCAGTGGTACTAATAAACTTACTCCATAGTTTTCTTTATAGGTAGGTCCAATGTGTAGCAAAAAAACTCTTGGACTTCACATACATTGCTAAAATATTAAAATATTTAATATTTACCTGTAGATGTGTACAATGTACATCTTCGCGAACGTCGTCTGTGATCGGCCTACTAACATAATTCATTTTACCATTAAGTTTCAACAAGGAAATTTGCAATGCTCGTGTAGGTTTAATAATCAGCTGAGTACCTACTGGAAAATACAAAATGTTTAGTAAAGAACAAGAACCTATTGTAAAGCTAGAGCCTAGTCTAGAGCTTTTCTTATTACATGAAAATAATTGCCTTGTATGAGCTGTAGAGTGCTTCAGAATAGAATCTAGCAATTTAAAATCAAATACTCCTTCAAGATTGTTACAAGCATTGTAATTTTACAAGTATTCCTATTTATGGAAAAAAACTTGAAACTTAAATAGTGAAATATTCTTAGGAATCTTTGGACGATTAATTAAATTTTACTCCCTTAGGGGTTAAATTTTGGAAAAACTTGCACCTATGTTCTAAGGAACCCCCATGCAAAAATTGAGACTCCTAGCACTTTAATGAAATATTCTCAATTGACTAAAATTGAATATTTTACTCTATCGTTTGCAAGAAAGGATTTTTTCCTGGCGGCTTGGTGACTGGAATTGAACCGCCACCGGTGCAGACTGAGAAGATGGTGAATTGTCTGCACGTGAAAAAGAGGTTGTCCGGCTTGCAGAAATTTATATAAGTTACCGTTCCTTGTGTGAGATTAGAAAATGTAAATAAAACAGCTCCCTCTCAATTGACACAATTTATTTTGTCTCTTAAGCTCATATTATACGATTGACAATTATGATATTATAACTACTGTAATAGATAGTGCCAATCTCAAGGGATTCAGGGTCGTTAACCTTTAGCTACTGAGGTGGATTTAATTTCACGTAAATACTGACGTGGGGGCCTGAGAGGCCCGTACATTTGTGTGCTTATATTTAAAAATATATAATCTTTTTAGGGTTTTATGTTTAATAATTATTAATAGTGGTTATATTTAACCCTTAACTGGTATCGTGGGGGCCGCGCGGCCCCCACGCATGACGTTTTCTTTGATTTCTAAGAAGCTACGCATCGTGGGCAGCCAAAATTTTTGGTATTCTCATTTCGGCGCTACTCGCGTCTGGTGCAGGCGTTTCAGCAATGCATCATTCACCAGGACGAAGATATGCACGTGTTGGGGTCCGCGCGGCCCCCACAATACCAGTTACGTTAGTTTTTTTTTCATGGCAATTTTTTTTATTTGTTTTTTGTTTTTTTGCAGTATTGATGGCTTTTTAGTGATAAAACAATAGAAGATACCTAGAACAAAGTTTTTGATTCGAAATTAGTGATTAGTAGCATGCCAGAAGAAGGATATAGTGATAATAAAATTATAGGTCATTGTGAAGACCCAAATATTCGGTCGATAATGAGGATATTGATTCTGATTTTCTAGTTTTTTCTTCAGAGAGTGAAAATGAAGATGTTGTAGGACCTAGTCAATCCAGCTGCTATGAAAAAATAAATACAAGTGGTCTGAAAATCCACCAGTACCTGGTAATGTTTGTCAACATAATATTTGTGTTTTTATTTTTATAAAATGCTTATTATTTTTATTATACATTACATCAAAACGTTATTTATTATTAAGTTCACATTATTATGGATTAATTAAAATAATAGTATTTTTGGTTGTAACTTTCTAAACGTAGGTTTCATAGATATTTGTAACGTTAAAAAAATATTACGTAAAAAGTTGTTACTATTTATGTAATGTCTTGAAGTAATAATGTAAGAAGATTTAATACAATAAAAACTAAATGATTACATAGAAAAAGCCTGATATATATCATTTATGAGCATTTATTCAAGTATATAAGGTAAAACATGCTTGCTAGAAGCAAACATAGTATGGGGGCCGCGCGGCCCCCACGATACCAGTTACGTATGTCCAATTTACGATACCAGTTAAGGGTTAAATACAATAAAACGATTTTTATGTAAATTATTTGTTAATAAGTACATATTATTTCAATATTCAGAAAACATGTAGCATTTTTGGCAAAAATCTTATGAAGTCATGATTCACAAAGTTATCATGAAAAATATTCATAAATTCAACAAATCAACTTGGAATCATAATTTTCAATAGTCTTTTTAGCTAATGATATATCAGTAATCCTAATATGAAATAGGGGGAAAAAAATTACACACATCAAATAGTGCGAATTAAACACAGTCTGGATAAACTTCCTTTGCTCAGTGAAGGAAGCCATACATGTTTTTAAAATGTAGATTTCATTTAAATCTTCAAAATACATGTATGGCACTTGGTTTCATCGTTGAAATCTTGATAGACAGGTACAGGCTTATCATTTCCTAGCATACGTGCCAAAAACTACTGTTCTTCTATTTTTCGTTAAATGCTGGTTATTTTTACTTTCGAGATACCGCTTTCTCTCGGACGACATACTGTGGGCTTCATATTATAGATTTTTTCAAATTATTTCAAGAAAAAACGACATCTAAATGAAAACTATAGACAAAAAAAGTTACGCCAATACTGAGGTGGGGGCCTGAGAGGCCCACAAGAAACTTTAAAATTAATTTACCTACTGAAATTGCGCGTGCAATCACGTGCACCGTTGTTGACAGCCTCGGCGCAATGAAACTCGAAGGTACTAAAAGATTCGGGTGTGTCGTGCACGTGGGAGAGGAGAAATTCAACAATTTGACTTTTGCAAGGCCTGAGAGGCCCCCACGTCAGTAGTTAAAGGTTAATTAGGTTCGGTTTGGTGAATATTATTGCCACTACAAATTTCTTAAAACTCAGCCTAAATATTAAAAGACTCTACTAGTTAAGATAACTGCACGATGTCAGGTCGGAAAGACTCCTACTTGAAGGATGGAAAAGTGGGTACCTTGGAAGCCATGCGGTTATAAGCCGTTACCCTGAACGTTCCTCTCTTCTTCCGGGGTCCAACGGGTCTCGCACACTTTTAGGGTCCAAGCAGCGTCCTCCACGGCCTCAAGCGCGCAGTGCCAGATGAAGCTCTTGCATCTCTTCGACAGGTAAGCGTTCAAACTCTTGCAGAGACAGAGGTTTGATGACAAGGAGGAAATGCGAAGAGATCAGCAGTTTAGAAAGGAGAAACAATTCATACGAAATGAAGAGAAATTAAAATATATGAAATATCTTCAAAACATTATGTTTAAATTATAAAATTGTGAAATATGAAATTTGAAATCCCGCATCTGAAACGAAAAATACGAGTGTCAGCATCACATGTGGAACGTGGCATTAGGTTATGAAAAAAACCAGCAATGGGAAATAAATACTTACGAAGACCGTTCGCTAATCTGAGCTTCACTCACAGTCTTCAGCATCCCAATACCCTCATCCGAATAGGATTTAGGGAATTTCTGAAAGAAACGATCACATGAAATACCACGTACTGGAATACGAAAAATATCAATCACGAAAAATAAATAAATTCTCCGACGGGAACTTACCTCATGTGTGATTATTTTAAATTATATTAAGAAATTATCGTGGATGCATTCTGCAACACACGATTTGAAACACAGGGGATTACATCCCCGAAAATAATAAAATTGCGGTTGCGCACGATCGACCAAAATTCCAAAGTGATTTGACAGCTCAACTGAGTGACAATGACTCGCATTGACATCGCGAAACGTTTCGTTTCGCCGCTTAGATAAAAAGCAAATACTAATAAAAACCATGATGAAAACAATCTCCTGAACACTGAAAATATTCTATTAAAGAATAGAATAATCAAAACAAAAACATTAGGAAATGTTTCAATAAAATATATTTGAATTGACTGAGCAAAAAGCGCCATCTATTGCAAATTAATTCAAAATCACGCCAATAGATGTCGCTAGTGGTATCCTAAATCCAAATATCGAGTAAGAAAATCAATTTGTGAAAACAGCCAAAACTGCAACGCTACACGTTCAATGAAGTGGTGTGAGTTGAAGATTTAGGTTTTTTTTTACAATTAACATTTTACAGTACGAACTATAAACATTATTATTCTGTGCTGTAACCTAAAACTCTAGCTCTAACCTGGTATTAAAGCTGGTAGCCGTATAGTAGTAGCATTAGCAGTAGTAGGTGGTAGGATAGTGGTAGGTGGTAATAGAAGTTGGAACCGCTAAATACGTACCTTATTCAAATCGTGTTAAAGTTTTGCCACACGTTGTTCCTTTCTTATCAGCATTTCCAACCTCGTGAAGCCCTTATAGCCTTTGATCTTGTCACAAAAACCGGCGTTGGCGTTGGCATGTAAAGTCACGTTTATGTCTATGACGATACATTCATACGTTCCAAGGCAGTAGCGGGATTTAGTTTTATTCTGGAGTAAGGTCAGAGTTCAGAAGGTGACGAGTCAAACATTGTTGAAGTACCGTTTCTAGGTCAACTTTAAGTAGGTACTTATTGCATACATGCACCGCACACCCGTCAAGGGTAGGTTTAATTAATTCGGAATATGTTTATAAGCTTAGTACCCACCTTCTTCGCTCATATGGAATTAGGTCGATTTACTTAGTGACTTAGCCGCACATGCGTATTTTTTTTAAAAATACATTTTTTTAATTTTTTACTCAAATCTTAATAGTAATAAATATTAATAACTGTTACGGTAAGAAATGATGTGTTGTCAATACGAACATTTATCCCCTATTTTTGAAAGTAACCTTTATTATACTTGCCTTGGGTTTGATCACAACACATCATTATTTATTTAGCCATGAAAACGTAACATGCGTCTGTCACAGGAACTCTTACGTATAAACTTTGTTTTGATAGACAGAGTTCCTTTCATCTTTACTCATATATTATGAGCACGACGTTTATAATAAAGCAGTAAAATATGAGGAAATATGAAGCACACATTACATTTTTAAGTTATTCAGTAAATTATAGAAAAATACACACAAAACGAAATAAACAATTAAAGAAAAAATAAACTCATTATTTTTTCGCGGTCGGCGGTCTACTGAGTCGAGTGAGAAACTCGATAATTTGATTTGACATCACATGACACAATTTTGGAGGGATCGCGAAATGAATAGAAATGAAGGAATCGCGGAAAAAATATTCTGCGCAATTTACTCCTCCCATGCAAATGGTTAAGGCAGTTCGTAAAAGCTTTTACTCGTAATAATGTGGCGACAATGGTGATACTGACAGTAGATGTATTTTATTATTACTGGATTATCTTATAGTAGCTTTCCGCCCTCGGCTTTGCCCGCCTGGAATTTTGTCTGTCACAGAAAAACTTTATTGCGTCCCTGTTTCAAAAACTGGGATAAAAACTATCCTATGTCCTTTCCCGGGACCCAAACTATCTCTATGCCAAATTTCATCAAAATCGGTTCAGTGGTTTAGGCGCGAAAGCAAGACAGACAAAGTTACTTTCGCATTTATAATATTAGTATAGATTTAGTTATGGTAGGAGTGTCGATGGGAATGAAGATGTAAGGTTATAAATTACCCACGACACTACTGACTTGATAGTGTAGAAGGGAAAAAATATTCCCCCAAGACACTACTGGTAGTGTGGTTTGGTAGTGCGGTGGGTTAGAAGGGTTCTATACCCTTTTGACCAAAAATATGAATATTACATATACTCTAAATATCCTTGGACATTTTACACTACGCTTCTAGTCCCAAACTAAGCAAAGCTTGTCTATAGGTACTAGACAACGGATGTAAACATACCTACTTAAATCCTTTTTTTTTTGTAAATACATACTTATTATACATAGAAACACCCAGACCCATCACAGAAATTAAAATTTATCATTTCAATTTCTGCCCGGCCGGGAATCGAACCCGGGACCTCTCGGCATAGTAGTCCGTTCGGAACCACTACACCAAACGGCTGACCGAAAAATGAATCCCTATTTTCTTGCTCACGGCATCACACGTGAACGGCTGGACGGATGTCTCCATAGCTGGGCATTAACTCGTTAATCCGTTAATCGTTAATTAACGAAGTTAACATTTCTATTAACGGATTAACTTTTAAGTTAACTTTAAAAAATGTTAACGGACTCGTTAACTTCCGTTAAATTATCCTAAGTCCGTTAATCGTTAATCCAGTACCTACTATTTACCAAAAAGATACAGCGGGCACGCTGAAAAACGCTAGAAAATCGCGTTCTGACAAGTACGTTCGGGCTTCCAGAACTCCCAGAACCCAAAACAACAGTTTTTGTAACCAGATTACTAACGACACTTGTTAGTATGTGAGTTGTCCCACACTCTTGCAACTGAATTTAAGACCAGTTTTCCTCAACCGATTGAGCTGAAATTTGGTATATTTATGTAAGTACGATGACAATGCAATGTTATGGTACCATTGAGCTGGTCTGATGATGGAGTCATGAGGTGGCCATAGGAACTCCTAAATGAAATAGCGGCATCGCATCAAATTTGGGTTCGTTGGATTTGTCTTTTCGAGCACTTTAGTACTAGATGATGTCTAGGGTCCTGATGATGGAGTCAGGAGGTGGCCATAGGAATTCCTAAACGAAACGGTGGAAACTTAGGTATCGAGTTTGGGTTTGCTGGATTTGTCTTTTCGAGCACTTTGGTGCTAAATTGTATTGTAATTGAACCAAGGCTCTCAGACTGAGATACTACTAAAACCGGCCAAGTGCGTGTCGGGCTCATGCACAAAGGGTTCCGTACCATTGATTTATGAAATTAAAATTATTCGTTTTTTAATTTAAGTTATTTGTATGAAAGATTACGCGGTAATAAGCGGTTTACGATTTACGAGGTATTAAAAATAACTTTACCAGTCAAGATGTATGTATCACTTATGGTGTTCCTCAGGGTAGTGTTCTTGGCCCTACTCTGTTTTTAATTTACATTAACGACCTTTGTATGATGTCACTGGATCACTCCAGAATCATTACGTATGCTGACGATACTGCGATTTTGGTTCAAGGATCTAATTGGTCAGAAACGCGTACTCGTGCGGAATCTGCTTTGAAGACAGTCATGGAATGGTTATCAGTAAATTTGCTTACCCTCAATACTGACAAAACCAAATTTATAACCTTTGCTCCTAGACTTGCTTCCCAACCTGATTCTTTGTTTGATATAACTGCACACAAGTGTGGAATATCTGCTGTAAATGCGAGCTGCAACTGTGTAAGTATCTCCAGAACTAATAGCATTAAATACCTAGGCGTAATGATAGATAGTACGTTGTCCTGGAACTGTCAGATCACATCACTAGTTGCAAGGGTGTATAAACCTTCCATGAAACTTGTTTGTGTTAGTGGCCAATAGATGTCACTGTACTTTGAGACGCGTAAAGCTGTACCGCGGTGTCCAGATTTTTTTCCCCGGCTTTATATACCTGGAGGATTTTGAACCTTTGACAACATCAGGGAACCATTGACAACCTGTGTCAAGCAATAAATTGTCACCTACATATTGACGTCTTATTTATACCTAGATAAGAGTCCCTTAAGTGCGCCGAGAGTATCCGTGGTTTATTCGAAAGCTGATTTTTGTTTTTAGAAATTTACGAACCTCAGCCAACTTCACCACCCTCAGGACTGTTTACTATGCTCTTGCCCACTCAGTATTGACCTACTGTATCACAGCATGGGGTAACGCTTCTAAGACCTCTTTCCTACGTCTGGAAAGGGCACAAAGAGCTGTCTTAAAAGTCATGACTCACAACCCCATTCGTTTTCCAACCAACGAACTATATGCTTTTTGTAAGTTACCAAGAGTAAGACACTCTTTTATCATGCAAACTGTACTCCGGTATTCGAATCTAACCGGGAAGAAAAGACCCGAAGACATGACAAAGTGTGCAGATTGGAGTCCTGCGTACTTGGAGTGGCTAGTCGACAATATCGGTTCCTGAGTCCTAAATTATACAAATAAAATTAATAGACTTCTCAACATCTACAAACTTACCTTGCGTGAATGTAAAATTGTGATTGATAAATGGCTTCATACGCTCACTTATCAGGAGATTGAAAATCTCTTAAACGGGTAACTTGGGTTCTATATTTTTAAAGCCAACACACTCTTACAACACACAAATACACACACCACACACATACACACACCACACACATACACACACCACACACATACACACATCACACACATTCAAACAGCACGCCTAAAGTAGTATGTTTATGGAATATTTTTACGGAAGTGGGCGTTAGTAGTCGCACCACATTTCTCTGAAACTATTGCGGCTATTATCGTACACGCTTTTTCATGTACAAAAAAAAAAACTACTTACTAGATCTCGCTTAAAAGAATTTTCGTTGGTAGTTTTATAGTAATGTACATCATATGTTTTTTTTAGATTTTTCATTTTCTTATTTTAGAAGTTAGAGGGGGGGGGGACTAACTTTTTTCCACTTTGGAAGCGTCTGTCACGCAAACTATTCGGTTTAGAAAAAAAATATTTTAGAAACCTCGATATCATTTTTGAAGACCTATCTATCCATAGATACCCCACACGTATGTGTTTGATGAAAAAAAATTTTTGATTTTCAGTTGTATGGGGAGCCCCCAATATTTTTTTATTTATTTTTGCATCAAAGTCTTAATGCGGTTCACAGAATACATACACCTACCAAGTTTCAACAGTATAGCTCTTATAGTTTCGGAAAAAAATGGCTGTGACATACGGACGGACAGACGGACAGACAGACATAACGAATCTATAAGGGTTCCGTTTTTTGCCATTTGGCTACGGAACCCTAAAAAGTGTAAAATAAAATTATAATAATTAAAAAACTTTTTTAAAAACAAGTTTTTATTCTGAAATGCAGTTGTACTAAAACGAAAAAATAATTGTACTTATGCAAGGTTCAAATAATTTCGAAAGCTTGTAGTGCAAACATAAAAGAGGAATAAATTCCATGCTCGATACAAGCTTTCGAAATTATTTGAACCTTGCATACAATTATGTGTTAACGGATTAACGATTAACGTTAACTTGCGTTAAATCTTGCGAAATGTTTTAACGTTTAACGAAGTAATTTTTTTTATTAACGGTTTAACGATTAACGAAGTTAACTATTTGATTAACGGTGCCCAGCTATGGATGTCTCTATAGTAATTGTTATTGTGAGGAGAATGTTCTTATGTTAAGAAAAATTAAGAAAGCTACGCAGAAAGATAAAGAAAAGGAGTAAACATGTTATTGACAGGATGACGTCTGTCAGGACAGCTATGATAAATTATTTTTTGTTATAAAAACTTTCATTGGATGGAAACAACTTTGATAGTAACTGCCTACTATAACTTTTCTACATTCAGGTGAAATAAGTTCTCAAACAAGTAATCAAACTAGCATGGAAACTAAAGTTTAAAATGGAAATTGCGCTAAAATAACATTTATTTTAGTAATTTAGCTTTTGATATCTAGTATTTGCTTTCCACATTCATACATACATCCACATAATGTTCGTTCGTTCGTTTCAGCCAAATGACGTCCACTGCTGGACAGAGGCCTCTCCCAAGGACTTCCACAACGACTGGCCCTGCGCTGCCCACAATCAGGTACTGTCCGCGACAATTACCTTCATAAAATCGTCGGTCCACCTAGTTGGAAGTGTAATTATGTACTTTAATTAGATTTTTGCTAGTATTCGTGATTCCCAGAAAGTTTAAGCGAAGACTGTAGAGCTTGGTATTGTGTACAAGAGTCATAGCTGGGCATTAACTCGTTAATCCGTTAATCGTTAATTAACGAAGTTAACATTTCTATTAACGGATTAACTTTTAAGTTAACTTTAAAAAATGTTAACGGACTCATTAACTTCCGTTAAATTATCCTAAGTCCGTTAATCGTTAATCCAGTACCTACTATTTACCAAAAAGATACAGCAGGCACGCTGAAAAACGCGTTCTGACAAGTACGTTCGGGCACAAGTTCGGGCTTCCACCCGATCACTAACGACACATTTGTTAGTATGTGTGGGACACTCTTGCAACTGAATTTAAGACCAGTTTTCCTCAACCGATTGAGCTGAAATTTGGTATACTTATATCGCTCACCTAGCAGTATAATGACACATCTACATTTTTCTTATTTTACAGAAATGAGGATCAAAGATTTTACAAATGTTTGAAACGAAGTTACGAGTTCATTTTACATTTTATCATGGATTTTATGGTTTTAGCAACTAGTATAGACCTTAATAGATACTTAGGGATAAAAAAATCCAGTTCAGGTTTCCAGGAGTTACTTCATAGCAGTCAAAGAAGAAGAAGAACCATGCAATTGTGCCGTTATACTTTTTGACAACTTCCAAAAATGACATATATGCCCCAAAGCCATAATTAAACACGATGTGAAAACTAGAAATAAAGACAATTTGGTTGATAGAAAACAAAAGTTTTTATTTGAAATCAACATACAATAAAAAGTTTAACTAAAATATTATAATAACCTATATTTCGATACCTCTGGGCTCAAAGGTCGTAAAGGACAAAGTACGACTTTTCAGGAGAAGCAAAAAACGATTTTTTATTTTTTTATTCGACAATAACTTTTTTGTTTTTTGAGCTATAAGAAGAAAGTGCTTAGAATTCACAGCATTTTCCGAGGAAGTATTGAAAAACTGGACTAGGGCAGTATTTACTGAGATAGATTTCCTTTACGCCCTCAAAATTACAATAAAAAGACCTTTACGCCCCGCAAATATTCGTCCTAGGCAAGTTACTCAGGGCGTAAGTCTATTTTTATTTTACAAAACTACAAAACCAAGGTAATAAAGGACAATTTACATAATTTTATAGGTTTTCATAGGTCATAACGGAACACCCAGGTAAGGTATTATGCAAGGGAAAATTGATAATTTGGCTTAAATATTTAATGTTTTATGGTATTTGATATGTAATATACCATTTCTTCACATATTTTTAATGAATTATGGTATTTTTTGATGAAATAAAATGATTTTTCGTGGCCTCAAAATTTAATGCACACAATTTATGAAACTATTATTTAAGTAAGCAAAAGTTTTGATATCTTCGAACTAGAAGATACCATTTCCGATATAAGAGCGAATTTAAAAATAAATATTATGACGGTTTTAAATAAAACTTCATAATAATGTCTACACGAAAAGCCGAAACCAATTTGATTTGATTTATTTATTTAATCATTATTATTGTTTCGAAAAACTACAAATGGCGGACTTAATTCCATAGGGCAGTCTGTCAATTAGTTGACCTTATGATACTGCAGATAGGATAGAATTATTAAGGACAAACGAAAATTATGTCATTGTACTTGGTACAAAAGTAGAAAGGTTAGGTAAGTAAGATTACAAGTAGGAAGTTTTTTATTCCAGTAAAGTACATCCACTTAATTTGCTCTTACATATTTTAAAAGCCAATTATTTTCAATATAAAAATAAACTTCGAAAAAAAAGTGCATTCACGCTTTTTAGTCTCAACTGACACTATATATTTTCCCATGTTAAGCGTAAATATTTTTCCTACTAGTTATACTTATTAGCTGATCCAAATAACTTTAGAAACTATACTTATTTATTATAATTGTTACAGTCAAAACTCAAAAGATCGTTAGTCAAAATTACTAGGAAATCATTAAAAACAATTGTAAAGCGTAGCATTTGTGTGATTTATGCATACAAAACATACATACACTCGAAAAAACACAACAGTCGGGTAATAATGACACCTTATGGTACTACAGTAAGGTGACTCCTTTACTCATCTAGCTTTTTCATTGTTCAAATTTGTATGATGACTATCCTAACTTAATTAGGTAATACGTTATTAATTTATAGCATGTTTTCATTTTGTTAGATCTTCTTTTAATTATCTTTTACCTGACAAATACCTAGTTTCGTCAAATATGAGAAATAATAAAAAGCATCATTACTTTACCCGATGTGGATAGATGTATTAATTTTTTTATGTACAAATCACATAAACGTTACACTCTAAAATAGTTTTATTACATATTTTTGATGATTTTTTAGTTCTTTCGTTTGTTCTAAACGCACATACTTAAATACAATAAGAAACGGCTATAAAATTTACCTACTCAGTTGTTTTAATATCCTCTCTTTGTAGATTTTTAAAATATTTGTTTAGATAATCTAAGGGCGTAAAGGACAAATTATTTAGACTTTGGTATGAAAATTTGGGTTGTATAGGACAATATATTATACTACATGTACATTATACGCCCAAAAATTTGTGTTTACTTGTTCTTTACTACCATGCTAACTGTACTAAAAAATCAAATGGTATTTACATCCCAATTTTCACTATGAATTAATCTGTTTAGCTTATCAAATATGATGGGTCGTAAAGGCACTTTTTTTGAGAATTTCGACAAACTAAATTATACAGATCGATAGAGAATTAAATTCTGAGTACAACTGTATAAAAAACTCATTTTCGGTATTTTGTCCTTTACGACCTTTGAGCCCAGAGGTATCGATTTGGCTCGTGATTCGTTAAGAAATAGTCAACATCAAACTATAACAAATAAAATAAAGTTTAATCATGTATCTTCTCTTGTCAAATGTACCGTTTTTCTACTAACTTACTAAGTTAATAAAATGTCACATTTGCCACTTACGCCAACACAGATTTAGAAAAGATTGCACCTCGCGGAGCGCCCCGCACAACTGACAAATAAGCCGTTGTTATGCGCGGAAGCGGGGGGAACGTAGCAAGTGGTACAATGACACTGAACGCCCTTTCTCGACAAATAGTAAAACTAACGCCGTGCCGTTTTACCACTTTATAAATTATACACTCTTAAACACTTAGGCCGTAAAAACTCAATTTCGCTTTTTTTGTAAATGTGCCATTATACTGCTAGGTGAGCGATATAAGTACGATGACAATGCAATGTTATGGTACCATTGAGCTGGTCTGATGATGAAGTCATGAGGTGGCCAAAGGAACTCCTAAATGAAACGGCGGCATCGCATCGAATCTGGGTTCGTTGGATTTGTCTTTTCGAGCACTTTAGTACTAGATGATGTTCAGGGTCCTGATGATGGAGTCAGGAGGTGGCCATAGGAATTCCTAAGCGAAACGGTGGAAACTTATCGAGTTTGGGTTTGCTGGATTTGACTTTTCGAGCACTTTGGTGCTAAATTATATTGTAATTGAACCAAGGCTCTGAGATTGAGATACTACTATAAAGTGTAAAATAAAATTATAATAATTAAAAAACTTTTTTAAAAACAAGCTTTTATTCTGGAATGCAGTTGTACTAAAACGAAAAAAAAAATTGTCCAAGTGTGTGTCGTTCCAAGCGCAGTGTAGGGTTCCGTAGTTATCCGTCGTTACCACAATATGTATATTTCAGGAGCAAGCGATTACTTCATCTAAAGTCACTTTTAATATTTTCTTCTTAGGAATTTTTAATAGGTATGAAATTTTATAATACGTGAGTAAAACGACTATTACTCCTAAACTAATTGATCTATCCTAACCGCTATAGTTTTCCTTGAAAGTTCATAAAGAACACTGTTATCATGATTTTTTCAGATTTTTCAAACCAACAGTTTAGTTTTTAGAGGGGGGGGGGACCCCCTACTCGAACAAAAATTTTCACTTTAAACTTTAACATTTTGCTAATGGATCTCTAAATCGAAAAATAGTCTTAGAAACCTTTAAGCCATTTTAAAAGACCTATCCAACGATACCCCACACGATGGGGTAGAAGATGAAAAAAAAATTCATCCGCACTTTACATGTAGGGGAGCTACCATAAAAATATTTTTTTTTTTTTTCAAAATTTTATTTTTCCGTTTTGTCGGCGTGATTAATATGCATATCTCCACAAAATTACAGTCAGTTCCTTGTCAGGACTACGGAACCCTAAAAATAATTGTACTTATGCAAGGTTCAAATAATTTCGAAAGCTTGTAGAGCGCAAACATAAAAGAGGAATAAATTCCACGCGCGATATAAGCTTTCGAAATTATTTGAACCTTGCATACAATTATTTTTTTCGTTTTATTATCATGTGTTAACGGATTAACGATTAACGTTAACTTGCGTTAAATCTTGCGAAATGTAACGTTTTAACGTTTAACGAAGTTAATTTTTTTATTAACGGTTTAACGATTAACGAAGTTAACTATTTGATTAACGGTGCCCAGCTATGACAAGAGTACCGTTAATTATGAACTTATTTAGTTTGTAAAGTTCAGCAAAAACTTAGTAGCCACTTCACTACTCGTTAGCTCAAAGCTGCATACGACATTTAACATCAAGTAAAACAAAGACTACGAACATTAATTCCATCCAAACTTAAAATATAAGGGTTCCGTTTTTTGCCATTTGGCTACGGAACCCTAAAAAGACGAGCAAATTAGCAACAGCAAAAATAAGAGGTAGAAATTTTAATTTGCGCAGTAAAAAGTTTTATACTTTTATATACTTTTGGTTTCTCCACAGGTCCGGGCCCACTGCGGTCGCCGGTACGCGGTGCGGTTCGACGACACCTCAACGGCTGGGCCGAGCGTGAATTCGGACCCGATTCACTTCCTGAGCGAACGCTCGTTCGCCGAGCGGACACTCAAACCCTCGCAGAGCTGCGAAGTGTTCGTCCTCCACACACCTCACAGGACTTTCCACTCATAGGAGTTGAAGACTGACACCATCTCCGAAACGGTGTTTTAAATTTCAAGACTTTTAAGTGATAAATTGTGGGATTAGGTAAGAAAGTTAATGCCCGTTTTCACCATCAATCCCTATTTTTAAGTGACCCCTTTGAAAACAAAATTCCTGTTAAGTGTTACCATAAGAGTCACCTAAAAATTAGGAATTGATAGTGAAAACGGGCATATAAGCCCGTTGACTTATGAATAAGTCACCTAATTGTCGTATTTTCTAGTGTCAATTAAAATAAATCACGTTCAAAATTAGCTGATCTGTGTTGGAACTCTGTTTATTTATTTAGGAGAAAATAAAACATCGTTTTCAGAATTTAACTCGATAAGATTTGGCAAGTTAAGGACAATGTAGTTACTTTCTTATTCTATGAATAATGTAGGTAGTTGTAAATAATGTAAATATATTTTCAACCTACTGTACCTACTTGTGTGAATGAAAAATATATTTTTTCAACCTACTGTAAATACTTTTGAGAATGAAAATTATCATTCAGTATCTAATTGGTTAGTAACAACAATTTTTTAGATAGGAAGATACTTCCTACAGTACAATAAAGAAAGATTGATGATAAAAATTCACTCCTTTAAAAAGCTCATTTTAATTTTAATTCATCTTTTCCATTGAGTCATATTTCGTTTGCTACAACAAGGTTCGTTAGACCTTGTTGAATATTAACATACTTATTAAAGTTTCAGGGCACCTTCTCGTAATATATTAATGTATGTTAAATGCCAAATAGAACTGTTACAACTAAACATCCAAGCTATGCGCTTATTCGTAATAATATTCAAACGAAATCCATATCAGAGCGATTCAATTTAGAATTCTGCAAATTTTCAGACGTATCGCTCATGTCGTGACGTCATTTCGGTATAAAATTTAAATACATAGTGAATATCATCAATAATAGACTAGAAATAAAGTACTACATAGCTTCAAAATAAATGATATTGGTTAAATTGCTTGTACATGAATATTAATTATTTAGCTTTGTGAAGTCCTAACATTTATTAAAACCACATAATAGGTCTATGTTGAAACTGAAAAGTCATTCATTATACCTAAAGGTTCAATAGCCTCGGGTTTTTGTCAGCGAGCATTCGTTTGATGAAAATATTTTAAGGATTCGATGAACGGGTCATACTTCCGTTCTAAAATGAAAATGATACCTAAACTGAATCGTGAAACGAGTATTTTCAGCCAGCACGTCCATTACAGGAAGTTGGCTTCATTAAAAATAGTTTTTGTTAAGTGGGTCTGAAAATGTGCATTTACTCAGAATGCAAAAAGGTTTAACTTGTTTAAATTAAAAAAATAAATTTTACAAATAATGAAGATTCATGTGAAATCTTAGCCTATGTTAAGATTGAAGAGAGACATTTAATGTGTGTCGATTTTTCCATTGTTTTTTTACAATTAAAATATGGTTCTTATTTTATTTAGGGTAGTATTTAACTGCAAGTCAAAAAATCATCCTTTTGCATACTAAAAATATCCGAATTCTAAGCAAAAATACTGATTGCACAGCAAAATAATTACCACAAAATTTATTTGATGTAAAAGTTATTTAAATTGATGAAAATAAATTGATGTGCGATAAGTTATTTGATGTGCAATTAATAATATATTTTTTATTTAGTTACCTATGTCTACGTTCACATAGCACTGCTATCGCATTCCAGTCATGCTGTGGAACCTACTTTTCATTTTAAAGTTATGTATTATTGTCCTTTTTGTAATTAGGCTTTTAAAAA
This sequence comes from Ostrinia nubilalis, assembly GCF_963855985.1. Taxonomy (NCBI): domain Eukaryota; kingdom Metazoa; phylum Arthropoda; class Insecta; order Lepidoptera; family Crambidae; genus Ostrinia; species Ostrinia nubilalis. The sequence goes on from NC_087103.1 coordinate 5,292,126, forward strand.
GCGCTTTCACATGTCTCAGTTAAGCCCTACTACTGCTTGGACGATAATGTGGGCCAATTGGTAGTTCCCAGTCTTTTAGACCTCATTATATGAGATGAAAATCAGAAAATTAATTACAATCTTTGCGTTAAGTTAAGTATCCAGCTTGAAGCTGTAATAATAAAAGTTTAAGTTCCCTTCTACTGAGCTGAAGAAAGTTTAACATCAATGTTACTGTGTCAAAGAGCTGTTGCTAATTAGGTAGATGCTTGGTTCCAAGTTTGTCCACAAGTTTTTTTAATATTATAGTCCAGTCAATGAATGCCTTAACGACGGTGTAGAGAGAAATCCGTGGAACATAATTTCTGACCTCGGGACTTTATTTAGCCTAGTTAGGTGGTGAACATAGCAAAAGTCCCCGCCCTTAGCCCTTGAGCCGGCGGGGAGAGGGGGGTTTAAAGGTACCACTTTTCGGTTTTTCGCTTAATCCTCGGAAACTATGCGTCCTAGTGACATGACTACTATGGAGTAAAAAAAGCTTATTCAATTTGCTACAGGTGAGACCGTCAAGTTTTTCTATATCTTGTATAGTTTTTGCGGCATCTGCTCTGGAAGGTCTGTAAAATTGGAAATTTTATTGTTGTCTTACATGTTCCTTTCAGGAGAAAATCAACTAAATCAACATTGAGCAAACACTATAGACATGCGGGAGGATGTAAAGCCTAGTTCCAGGGAGGGGACTGCACCGTGCGTATATTTAGACGAACTAATTAGAGCCACTTTTGACTCCTCATCATTCAAAAACTACTGTGCATTAACACTTCAAATTTGGCTCATGTATTGAGACTTGCAAGATATACATCAGCTTCAAATTTCATAAATATACCTCAAACGGTTATTTAGGTATTGACGTTCAAAAATCGATATTTAGAGCACTAAAATCTATCTATCACATGTGAAATGTTAAAATTTACTGGTTTTTTATTTGTTCCTTTGTATTTACATAACTACCTTTCTGGATGCCAAATTTGAACCTTCGAGGTCATCTGGAAGTGGTTAGAATTTGGTCTATAGGTCAGACATGTAGATTTTTGGACGTCAATATCTAAAGAACCGTTTGAGGCATATTTATGAAATTTGAAACTGATGTATATCTTGCAAGTCTCAACACATGAGCCAAATTTGAAGTGTTAATGCACAGTAGTTTTTGAGTGATGAGGAGTCAAAAGTGGCTCAAAGTGGTTCGTCTAAATATACGCACGGTGCAGTCCCCTCCCTGGAACTAGGCTTAACATGCTTCCGCATGTCTAGGATGATTGCTCAATGTTGATTTAGTCGATTTTCTCCTGATGGGAACATGTAAGACAAAAATAAAATTTCCAATATTACAGACCTTCTAGAGCAGATGCCGCGAAAACTATACAATTTATAGAAAAACTTGTCTATCTCACCTGTAGCAAATTGAATATGCTTTTTTTGGTTCAAAGTAGTCATGTCACTAGGACGCATAGTTTCCGAGGATTAAGCGAAAAACCGAAAAGTGGCACCTTTAAACCCCCCTCTCCCCGCCGGCTCAAGGGCTAAGGGCGGGGACTTTTGCTATGTTCACCTCCTAACTAGTCTAAATAAAGTCCTGAAGTCAGAAATTGTGTTCTACAGTTTTCCATCTATAATGCTTTATTGACTGGACTATTATTTTTGTTGTGATAAAATATTTTGTTTCCACTTAACTAAGATTATTCGATATTCGACATTGGTAAACATTTTTCATTTTAACCTATTAGCTGCCAATTCATACCACATCATAGGGCAAGTGAGCTTTCCATGTGTGGTGGTCGTTTTTCAAAAATTTTATAGACATTATTACACTTCGTTATGTGCATGTACACACAAGTAAAGCCTTCGTGAGTTGCAAGAACTTATAATTTTATGAGTGGGTTATAACACAGTAACTTTTAACCTATATTCAACGTATTAATGAAAAAGCGCAAAACCTCAGGCACCCCAACTTATTTTTATTATAAAAGAATTATAAATTATTAAAATTAATTTTCGCGGATTATTTACGAATATATTCACTCTTTTTTTTTTTCGCCCCGCGCACTTGTTATCTCTTTTTTACGCATTTCTGGCAACGTATTGACCTTTCACACGCTGATTGCAAGGCATGCACGCCTATGAGTAAGTTAGTAGTTAACGTAGATAGTTCATTCACCTCTGATAGTAGAGTTAAGTAATACGGCGTAATTAAAATATTTTTTTGGTTAAAATTTGACCCTAATTTTTTATCAGTGGAATCGATTCTACTCTCGATTCCGAACAAACTAATTTCAGGTTTTGCGCTTTTTAATTAACACGTTGTTTATACGTTACCTGTGAGTGCTTTCGACGCTAAGCTATATTCACTTCTGGAATTCTCTAAGCTCTCGCGAAACTAAGTTCAAAATAGTTCTGTATTACGGCCTTATCGACAACTTGTCTAGGCGGGTCTGATTTATAGAAGATCAGGTAATAGTGGGTGAAAACGAGCGTGAACGTGCGTGAACTCTTGTAAGTAACCTTCAACAAGTATTTTGTGAATTTCGTAGAATATACGTGATTGGAATTAATTACTATCGATACGATCATTAAAATTGACATTACAATAATTTGCGTTCGGCGCGAAAAAATGCCGCGAAAAAACAATTGACAACAGATATTGGACAACGAAAAAGAAAAAAGTTTCTTAGTGGCCAGGTGTATTATTGAGTTTGACAATCTCTACCAAGAAAAATGCGCGCTTAGAATAATTTTCCTTTTATACCCTTTGCACCACCGGCCTGCACCACTGGTGGTGCAAAGGGTATTTTTAAATCCCTCTTGCACCACCAATAAATAGTGCTGTGCTACCATCGACTGTAAAACTAGTAGTAGACTGTAAAATACTTAATAATTTAATTGTTATGAATAAATCAAAACCTACCTAAAAGTTTTAATTTGTGTGTGTGTAAGTGCCTATAAACATTTCACTTCAGACCCACGATACCCCGGGCCTACATCCTACATACAACGAATAAAGTACCAGGGCAACATAACCATAAAGGAGCTATTTTATGATACATGTTTATTTCTCGGGTCAACCAAGAAGAATTTGATATAGCTCCTTTATGATTATGTTGCCCTGGTACTTTAGGAATATTATTCGTTGTATGTAGGTATGAATGGTTGTTATTAATTTTTATGTTATGTTGTCAAATCTGTCCAGTAGTTTCGGAGCCTATTCAGTACAAACAAACAATCAAATCTTTCCTCTTTATAATATTAATATTATATGATTATAGATAATCGTTTTACAGTTAATGGTAGGGCGGCACTATTGGTGGTGCAAAAGGGATTAAAAAATACCCTTTGCACCACCAGTGGTGCAGGCCGGTGGTGCAAAGGGTACAAAAGGGAATAATTTCACCTTTTTCAGGGTTTTCTTTTTTTAATCAGGTTTGTCTTTTTTTCGTAGTTATTTCTTTGAACATTGCTTTAAAAGTATTGTTTAGCAAATGTTTCTCAAGTTTTTTCTGTAGCAGCTTGTTCCAAGATGTATATGAGTCTTGTTCTTATTATTGCTCTAGAAGTAGGTATATTTATTTACTAAGTGAATCGGCGAACAATTTGAGCATAAACTAATATTCCAAAATATTAAGCTACGAATGCTCTCCAAACTAAATCAATGTACAAACTTTGAAAAGCTGTCTTCGGATTATTTTTCATGTAATTAATATAATCTAGTCAGAAACTTAAAGCTGATTGAATTTCTTAAGAATTTTCTAAACGTTAATCATAAAAGTGAATTGTAAACGAAGACATTTCATTTGCAAGCGACTGTGATAATAATATTAAAATTAACAGAAGATGACATCTACCATTTGCTAGTTACTTGAAATAAAATTTTGCTAAAATTAAATTACCTTGGCAGTTCGTTGAAACGACAATGAATGCAATTAGAAATCTTAATATTATTTTTAAAGTCAAATGCTTTTGTCAAATTATATTGGAATTTCATATGTATATTATCAGAATTGCTTAAGGCCTGTTAGTCAAAATTCCTTTGTGAAAGTTCTAGCAATTCCTCTGTCATTTAATCTAGATTGTCTGGAGTTCAATATACTTTAGATTTAGTTTACTGAATTACTTGGAAGTTTGAAGAGTTGTCTTTAAAAGACATTACATTTTCTTTCAAAGGCTTTGATTTCCAGAATTTCGTACTTAAACGGGTGTTATTAGGATTTATTTATTTCTCTTCTATTTGTCAGAAGTCTTATGACCCAGTTATGTTTGTGGAAGTTTTTATTTAATTAATACACGTGCTACTTCAATTAATCACCTTCTGTTACGAAAGTAATATAACAGTTTTAAAGTTTAGATTAGATTTATGTTTAGTATAGTAACTAGGAGAATAGAGATTTTGCATGAGGAACCTCTATCACTCAATGTCATTCAACATACCACAACTCCATCAGGTCTCTAAAGGGTCATTCCATTATCGCGGGTGCAACATTTAGACGCCTGTTTTAGTTTAACCTAATTAAATAAAAATCATTTTTAACTAAATTTGGTATTCGTCGTAATCTGGAACATGGAAAGCTTGAATAAACCGTGTAGTCGGTAAAAAAGGAATGACTCCGCAGTTTGGAGGGCACGATAAGGTATCGGTGCCATCGATCCATGTCAAACGCCTATGGCGGCTCATTAAGCCTGCACTAGGGGTGTGATCCCATTTGTTACTACCCTCTGTAGTACATGCCAAAATGTATTGACCTTTTCCAAAAAACATTGGATTAATCTATGTATTTTCAGTAAGTAATCTTTGAAGAATAACTTTTATAAGTCGCAATATAAATTACCACTGTTTCGGGACAATAATGCGGGCCAGTGGCCCAGTGAAGAAATGAAATATCTTTTTATTTATTTATAGTAACCACCGAAGAATATTGAAGAAATGTTCATAGAAATGCTGCGTAATCGAACCCACGGCTCTTCGTATGCCGGGCAATTGCTCACTATTGTCAAAATACATAAATCTATAGTATTGTAAATATTGCTGACCTTTTTTTTTTCAAAATGCTACAAGAATACATCTGGTGTGACACACACGTCACACGCTTTTTTATATTAAGACGTTGTTTACATAACATCAAAATGTTGGTTTACCTTGAAACACACTTCCGACCATTAAATATAGATCCTCAAACATTTCCGCGTTATCTGCACGTCGGTAAAAAATGTCAAATCACGTAAATCTACCCTCGTCATATACTCGGTTATTCCCCGAATCCTTCGCATCGCATCGTCACCCATGCAATACGTGATACGAATGAGGATTTACTGGAATATTATTTGGTAAACACGTTGTTTATTAAATATTTTGCGTGGCATTCCATTAAGGGTTAAAAGGGATGATGTTAAAGGCCGTAGCACATTTATCAACCCGGAAAGGGATCGTAACCGTATCAACTCGAGGCGGTCAGTATTCTTTGTATGAAACTCCATACTGCAACGCACAACGTAAACACGGTAATACTATCTATACAGTATTCCAACTCGGCCATATTTTTGAAAAAATGTCAACAGCCCCGCGGTACGTCACGGTATGACAACATGCGATAGGGCTGCTTATCTACAGTACCCATTCTAATTAAATTACATCTGTCTACTTAGAATTTCTATCTAGTTTTATGATTGTAATTTTTTTTTATTTAGACAAACAAAATACTTTGTGAATGGAATAGGATAAAAATGCGTGTTGTTTTGTGATTTAATTTAAAAAAATATACTAAAATAATTTTGAATCTACTAATCATAATGACCTGTTACTTTAATTTCAGGCGGGCGAAATCGTTGGCAAAAGCTGGTTTTATACAATATAATATAATTTTCATTTCAAATCAAACTGACTGAAAATGACAATTTCTGACAGTTAATGACTAGTTTTTGACAAAGATCGTAAATGACGGTCAGTCAAATTCAATCACCTTAGTCATTTTCAACACTAGGCCATCGACGTCCGTTCGGCACATTCGCGACACCCCTAACTTTTGGATTTCGACCACGTCCCGAGATTTGAAATTCGAAGGAAAGCTCGCGTTTCGTTGGTTTAGGTATATGAAGTTACAATACTGTATGATATTATTACCGTGACGTAAACGCCTAGCCTCGCGACTGACAGCGCGCGAAAGGCGATGACAGCTTGCAAAAGGCGATACGGTCCCTTTAAGAGTTGATATGTCTGCTATGACTTCACCTAAAATGTAGAGATGTCTCAAGAAAGGGCTTTATTCTTCAGTGGTTTGATTGGCAATCAAACTGTGATCTTGGCTACGAGAATGTAGAGCGAAGCACATCATGCTGTAGATTTTTGATGCAATATCACCCCTATTCCAAAGACATCAGATGCTAAATTCACTTTTACGTGTCGTCCCTTGTTGACCTATGTCTATGGACATCGTAACACTTGTTTGATCACAAAGTATTCGCTTCACTGCGTCCTCAAATTGCATACCAGTAGACGAGCGTTACATGTTCTAAAAGCACAATTCATGTTTAAACATGGACTTCGAGTGATAGGAACGAGATGTCATGCAAAATTTAATTAGGAACGAGACGTCATGCAAAATTTAATTAACCTTCCTGTCCCTATCCTTTAACTTTATAAATTGAATTTGAGTAGGTAAATCTTATAAACTGAATTTTATGCCCGGTCTTAAGATTGAACTGAATGAGCGTTTTTTGGATGAAAATGTAATAACAGTGTGGTCGTAGAATTCGCCTAATGCTAATAAACTTATTTATTTAGACAAACTGTTCTAGAAAAGTTAACTTTTCAGTTGTTTAAAAGCAAAATAGTAGGTACCTATATCAAAATATCAATGTACAGGAAGGGAAAATATCGGGATTTTTAACTCGAAAGCTAATATAAAAAAATATCTGACAAAATAACTTTAAATATCATTTATGTACATACTTACTCACTTTTTTTTCCTTTTCCCGATATGTTTAAAAACCTATGTCTATAGATATAATAAAGATACCAGATTATTGTATGTATAAAATTAAATGTAGATAGAAAAGAATTTGTACATAATTATGGAGATAAATGTTTTGTGGGAGATACCTTAATACTAATGTTATCTATTTGTTATTAATATTATGTAATTAGCCTTTAATAAAATAAATATTTGGTTTTAGTTACAAATGTATGTACTCGTACATTGTCAATAAATAACTAACAAACTAACCTAACCTAACCTAATCATCGACCGCCAAGAACAAAAAAAAACACGATTTTCGTTGAATTTGTGTAACGTAATATAAATAAATGATACAATAAGTAGGTACATTGCATGTTATATACAAGTTTCCCTTGAAATTACATCTTATACCTTTGATTGTTGCATTTTTGTGATCCTTGTAAATAATTTATTAAGATATCTGTGATCTGTAAGTTTAAAATATTTAATATATCTATGTTCTAATAATAATTATGTTGTATAAAATTTAGATCGAGATTAAATAAATGTGTTTTTATACCGTATACTTTTGTTTCTTTTACTCTAAAAATGTCCCGACCATAATCTCAAATGTATGACATATTAACATTAATAGGGTTTGCCTATTCAGACCAAAGAAACAATAAAAATAAATAATGTCCTTTATTAATACAACCGATTATCTTAACATTATTTTATTAAGATAGATAAATAAAAAATATAATTACCTTCAAAACTGTAGGTACTTAAATATGGAGATAAACATTTTGTTAGTGACTTTTTATTTTTTCTGATTATTTAAACACTGGCTGATTATATGTAACAAAACTTGGATAATAATGGTTTTTACAAAACTCCGAAAGTAGCAAATAATGTTATTATAATTAAAATGGAGCTCCCTTAATCAAAAACACTCAAGTAAAACTAAAACCTAACATACATTTACATTCAAATAATGTACAACCTGAGGGCTTAGTGTGAGTTTACATCAAACGTCGTGAGCATGTAAAAAAGTGACATTATGTATGACGGATTGTACAATTTGTACCCCTAGCGGAAACTTTCAAGAACTAAAAATTTGATATATTTTTTTAACGCGCTCACTAGTGACGATGTTTGATGTAAACTCGCACTAAGCCCTCTGATAAATTGCCTAGCAACGAGACCAGAATCCTTAACACCTATATGTAAATAGAGAGACTAGAACGAACGTTACAAATATGGTACATAAGTGTATGTACTCCGCAAATATTTATTTATTATTTATTTATATTAGGAAGACCAGGGTTTACATAATTGATTATTTTACAATTAATAACACTTGATAACCACTGGAAAACCTTGGGGGAGGCCTTTGTCCAGCAGTGGACGTCATTTGGCTGAAAACGAAAACGATAACCACTTATAGGTCCCCACAGATAGAATTGTGGTGGATATTTATATCCTGTACATAATTATATCATTTTGAAGACTTGTATACTTTAGTAATAATAAAAAGTGAACTTTGTCTCTCTGTCTATTAGCTTATCACGTTTTAAGATCCATGGAAAAATAAAGGATAGTTTTTATCCCGCTTCTTAAAACGGGAACAGTGTCGCAGATAGTGATAGACAGCCTAGGGCATAGTGGGCGAAGTCGCTAGCAAACGCTAGAAGGCTATGTTTTCTGATTCTGAAGTGATAGAATGAACTTCACACGGACGCAGCTTGGAGCAATAGCTATATGTATAATCCTATATAGGGTTTTACCTACAAAAGGGAGCCAATGTGCGTATGCGTCTCTTCCATAACTGCTATACCAGTTAAAACGTGGAAAAGCAATATAACAAACGAATAGACAGATTGATAGAATAACATCGCAGGTCAACATTCTACTTCAAATTCTGTACTGAACTTTTATACATTTTGATCAAATCTTGTGCACTGAAAAAGTTTTCTGAATGGAGCTATTTCAGACAGATCAATTTTCTTTTACTATTTGTAACTATCATCAATTTATTATTCTAAGCGTAAGCTCCAAAATTAATATTCCAGCAACGATATTAGGTATATATTATAATTTTCAAAAAAATAATATTTTGCGTAAAAAACCTATCTACTGCCACTTAAGCAAAAAAATAAAATAGCGCACAGAAGCTTCTACATAATATACATACAAGGTCCCTTGTTTTCATAATATCTTTCTATGCTATTTTATGCCTAAACTAATACAAATTTCCAAAAATATTATTTTATTCAAACACAATTAATTTAGTTAGATACAATTTTATAGACTAGTTTGGTAACATAGTAAGTACATTTTTTATATTACAACGATTCCTTAAAAAAACTATTAACTAATTTTAATTTCTAGCGAAATTGTTGCATCTTTGGTATTTGTTAGATGATTGATTTGCCAACTAGCAAGTCGATCAAGAAAGGCCTTTAAGTCGTACATAATACGGTTCAAAATTCACTGATGCGATAGCCAATTTTATGTATTGAATCTTTATTTCTTACATTATAAAGTTTCATAAATAATTCAAAAATAGTCTGTTAAATAAACGAGTGTGGTAATTTCTTAGGTCAATTTTACAACTTTTCACGTTATCGAACAGAGTAAATAGGTAGGTATGGCAAAGTTGAAATATTAATTGTAAAATTTTATATCACATTTATTCTTTGACCAATGTTTGAAAAGTTTTTCTCTCATAATATCTTTGGTTTTAATAATGTACCTTTTATCAAATTAATATAAAGAAAAAGTACATGTACCTACCTACTCGTACTTTTTACCGACCAACTTAAAGTGTTATAATTATTCGAGTATTCTGTTTAAATACATTTCGCTGTATTCATCTTATTCACTCGCTCTACGAAGATCTTCACCAGTTGAATAAATTACGCCAATAATGGTCGATTCACACATATCAGAGAAGTATCAGTTTCGACACAGAACCAGGACAGTGAGATTCTGTTTCATACATTATCCATAAGCCCTATGTACCAGAAAGCGCAGCGTAGGAAGTCCACCCATAGGAAGGCTCTGGATGCAGGCCGCCACCAACCGGCCATTGTGGAAATCATTGGGGGATGCTTATGTTCAGCAGTGGACGTCCTATGGATGAAATGATGATGATGAGCCTCCATAAACCCCACTTGTCAGTGGATGCGTTCAGTTAGAGAATGTACGAAAGAATTCGAACTGTACTGGAACTGTGGCTTCACCAATATGTGAATAGATCTTTATAGATTCAAATTCAAACAACACGGGTTTAAAGAAGAACGGTCATCTGTGACCCAGGCCCGACAGAAACGAGACATACCTCAGTTTTTTTGTCATGTCTTAATTAGTTAAATTATATATTTTTTATATTCGAAATCTATGTATAACACCAAATTATTACCCTTTGTTTTTGTTCAGGCGTCATACAAAAACTAATACAAAATGCCTATTTATCACCAAAATTGGTAAATGTATGTACCTAAATAGCTGCTATGGAATGTATCTAGGTGATCTGGAGATACAGCCGGATTATACAGGGTGGAAACGAGAAGTTACAAAATCCAAAAATTCAATGTTACCAGCTTCCATAATCTGTAACCTATTATTGGTACCATTTGAAAGAGCTCGTGAAGCACTTTCAGAATCAGTAACTAGTTTTTCGATATCTTGTATAGTTTAGAAATAATCGAGTGAGATCACTTATCGTTCCATATGAATAACCACCCTGTATATTCCGGCTGTATCTCCAGGTCACCTAGATACATTCCATAGCAGCTGTAATAGACATTTAGGTACATACATTTACCAATTTTGGTGATAAATAGGCATTTTGTATTAGTTTTTGTATAACGTCTGAACAAAAACAAAGGATAATATTTTGGTGTTATACATAGATTTCGAATATAAAAAATATATAATTTAACTAATTAGGACATGACAAAAAAACTGAGGTATGTCTCGTTTCTGTCGGGTCTGGGTTTTTTTTTGTATGGGGCGTGACCGTTCTTCTTTATGCTTTAGTCGAAACAGGTTCCTGAATTTTGCTGCACAACACTAGCCTAGTCCCTTGAAGTATACATGAAGTATACATACTATAAATAGGGGATGGGACACTCCCAAAAAGTAGTTTCTCCGTAAAGGACTACCGATGTCATTTGTAGGTTTTATTGCTTAAAGTCAACTGGCTGGTTTATTTCTACAAAAATAAATATCATAAATAAATGAAAACGATGTAACTTTTGATGAATTCGTTAATAAGAGTCTGGGATTTTATAAATAGTGTCCAATCCCCTATTTTCGATGTCGTTATAGTCTAATTTTCTAGTTAGGCATGGGCGACACGGATCTCCTGGCCTGCATCGCTTTGTTGTCGCAGTATGTCCGGATATCGCTCATGGTCTGCATCAGGAAGATCGGGACATCGTCATCTCGTTTCTGGAAAACAAAGAAAATCATGTAAGTATAGGGTGTAAGTACGTATCTATAGATGTATTTAATTCTAAGGGTTCTGATAGATAGACAAACACATTGACTTTCATACTTGCTTCTAAATTGAAAATTGTTTTCTGAATAATGTACCTACATTTTACTACATTTATTACTATTTTAATTTTCACGAATTGGGATGGAAGTGGGCTTTATCCATTTTGTGAAAAAACCATATCAATATTAATTAACACACAGCTTTAATCCATTATTTTTGCGAACCCAACCTATCTGGGCAGCGTGGGAAGTGATTAGCCAATTCTTTATCATGTATTTTGTAATAAGTTTCGTACAAAATCACCTGTATTATAATTCTTCTTCAACTTTTTTTTAAACTCTATAGATCAATTTAATAATACTACTTTATTGTAATTATTTGTAGTCGTGGTATTTTTCGCAAAAAAATATATTTTATTTCAAATCTAATTCGCGGGTGCCCATATCTTATGTTTTAAAGGTTAAGGCTTTCGCGCACCATTACAGTTACTTGTGGTACCTACGTGTTATTGTATGAACGAAGTAAATTATCCACGTGTGTCAATTTTGAAAACGCGCACAGGGGATAATAATAATGAAATATGAATTAAAATGCTTTCTTTACCTAAATTGATTAAGTTGCTAATTCAGAGTCGCTCCTAAAAATTTGGACACCGATTGCAAAATCACCCTGTATATTTTGCCTCTGGTAAATTAGAGGTCATAACTGGAGTGGAGACTAAAATATAACCTTGGCTTGGAAACCGATTTTTATAATGGGAACTTCCGTGTCTTATTTTAGAGCAAGATAATAATAATTGATCGATGAAAATAGACTTTAGAACGGTATTACGAAACGATCCCAAGTCGATTCTGAAACATCGATTGAAGCCCTTAATTGCGTAACCGTTACGGTCGAACCCTGAAAGTGTATAGGGCCCTTTTACATTGCGACTTTTTGCAGCGACACAAAAGCGAGTGGGCTAAGTCGCCGGAAGATTCCTTGCGCTCGATACGGCCCGATCGCCACACTCGGCCTCGTCGGCACGCGCATCGACGACAGCCAAAAGGCCTACCTTCTGTACTCGCCACTCTGCCCGGTTAAGCTGGGAAAGCTCTTAACCCTCAGTTTGCATGGTGACTAAAACTTACGTTAAGTGTAAGGTGGAGACCCAGGGACTCCATATTTCAAATGAAGAAAAAATATACTAATACTTATAAAAGTAATATATTTTTTATTTGGTAACATAATATGGTTAATATACTATTAATTAGAAACAACAGAAATGGAAACATTAATTAAAATTCATGTAAAAAATAAATTTTTCATGAAGTCGTAAAAATCACATAAAAATCGACATAGGCATTTTGTACCTCTTAAACTTAGAAAAAAAATTAACCAAATTTTTTTTTCTCTGTAAATTATGTGGACATAACAGTCTTCTTCATAAATAATATGTAAAATGTTAGAAAAAAATTAACACGAAAAAACGTGCAATGGCTTAGTAGCTACTACGAGCAGCACATTGCCTGCCAAACTTTTTCGAACAATACAAGCATATTTTTGTGAAATGAATTTCAAAATAAGCAGTCTTTCTTTTAATTCATCAAAACACATCATCAAAATACAAAATCATCAAAACAAATCTTTCGGGACGTAAGATGTAAAATCCTCTTCTTTTTCTTCATCGTCTGCATTTTCTTCTAGACTTTCTTCCCAGTCCCTCATATCTGAGGCCTCATTTCCATCTAACGTATTGATAAATCATGTATTGTGACTGTTTGATGCTTTTTTGATCCACTCAAACCGTAAATAAACCATAATTTAAAAAAAATAATAATATCATAATAAAAAATTTTGTTACGCAAAGTGTATGGTGGAGTCCACGGGACTCCGCAAGTGTCAATTACTCAACTTTCTGTGATGCGCACGCAGACGACCTCTCGCCCCCGAGTTGGCCACGACACCAAAGGAAGCTACTCAAGCGCACAGCACTTTATTCGCGTATTGAAAAAAATTATGAACCAAAACAGTTTCACATGGAGTCCCTGGGACCTACCATGCAAATTGAGGGTTAAAGCTTCCAGCGCGCGTCCCTTCAAAAAAAAAAAAACAAACGCCGGAAGATTCTTCAATCGAGTCGCGATGCAGCATCGATACAGTTGCAAAATATCTACCTTTATACACCGGTGTTACTAAAAGCAGCGATACAATCGCAATGCAGTTGGGCAACTGTCAAACGTGTGTCGTCAGAAAGTCGCAATGTGTAAGCTCCTTTAGATAGCAGTATAGCTTCCTTACTCAGAATTTTATCTGTATGAAAATGTTCTTACTTGGAATAAAACTTCTCCTTCGAAGAAGGTCAGCTGGTGTTTCCTAGACCTCAGCAAAATGCCGACGAGTTTGTCTGAAATCACCGTGTATATCTGTAACAAGAAAAACATTAATTAGGTAGGTAGGTATGTGATTAAAGAAAATGATTTATTATTTCACGGAATGGCTGCATTTCGGAAAAATTATGTACCTAAGGCTCGTTTTCGAAATTGGTATAATTGGCATTTAGATATTTGGTATTCGGATTCTGATTGGGCAAAAAGAATGAGACATGTAAAGGCTCCATAGGAGCAAAATTTTTTTTTAAAGTTTTCTTTCTTGCTTTCGGACTTTCAGCCTCAAAAAATCAAAAGGTGCCAATAGTAAGTCTGGCACCTCAAATATTAAATTGACAGTAAAAAATGAGAATAGCGCCATGCATAGTATAGATAAAATATTTAATATCCAAGTAATGATACTGATTTGATTATTTTGCTATAGGTTTTTCTTTTCAGTTCCTTTCGTTATTTACATTTTAATTTCAATCCCGAGTTTTTGCGTCATCTTCCCGATGATATTCTAATATCAAAGATTCCAATACAAACTGATGGAAAATAACAATATTTACTTAAGACTGACGTCTATCGATCCGGACCGAAAGGAAACGTATCCCGCGAGTATTTTGGGAGATATCTCGGATTTATAATAAAACCTCAGCTAAGTACTTATTCACCAAAAAGATTTGCTAATTGTAACTTCGTTACAACATTCAAGTCAGCTGATTTCATTGAAAGAAAAAAGAAAGTTGTAACTACGCAAACTGGAGTACCTAGGTATTTACTTTTGGTTTCTTTTTCGGAGGATATTAGCAAATATTGGTTTCTCCTAAATAAAACAGTATCAGATCGCTCATTAGACTGTACATTTTTGGAGCGAAATAGTACAAGTAGTATAGATCGTTTCATGTTTCATCCACGAAGACGTGCCCCACCAATTTTTGGTCGAGGGAAGCGCGGGGTGCTGGGAGTTTGATCCGAGCAATCCGAGCGTCATTATTGTAGTGTGCACGTGCACTCATGGATAATTTAGCGTGTACCGATAACACTCAAACATTAGCGAAAGAATGGTGGGGTGCGTCTTCGTGGATGAAACGATCTATAACCTAGCCTACCTAACTACAAAAGCCTCTGTGTTTACCTTGGTCTTTAACTCTTAGTTTTTGCCATAAATATGTGATGGAATATGCACGACAGTTTGTTTTGTATACTTCCTGTACCTATGTTTAATGGTTCCAAGGCAATAAATACATTTTTTTATTGTGTAGGTAGCCTTAAAATATTATCATTACGAAATACTACGATTTAACCAATAGGTATCCTATATCAGACCCAATTAGATTATTTAACAGGTTAAATTATGAGATCCAAGCTATAAACATAACCGCACTCATTCAATGTCACTGCGCACATGAAATTAGATGTTTACTCGTGAAACTGATGAATCTGACGTCAGATGCTAATGTAAATCAGTCTTTATTCCTGTTACCATAAAGGGCTGCATACGCGCACGTTTCTAATTACGAATACGCCGTCAGAGGATTGGAATGGACATATAAACAAGAGGAACCAGTAAATGCTATTTCCATTCCATTATGACAAGATTCCATTATAGCGATATAGGATTTGTATTTGAAGGTTAATAGCGCTAAGTGTACGATATTAGGCTCCTTTGAACTAATTTTGTATGTTTTTTATCCAGAACAAGGAAGATCTAATGAAGGCTACCAACCGGCCTTTGTGGAATTCATTGAAGGAGGCCTATGTTCAGCAGTAGACATCCTATGGCTAAAATGACGATGATGATGATGAAGTAAGATCTTGGCTTGCATCTCATCTGATGGGATGTGATGTCATAAGTGCCACTTGTGGTCTAAACTGAATAAATATTTTTGATTTTGATTTGATTTTGATTTTGATTATGGATGACCACTATGACCAGGCCAAAGATGGAAGCGTGAAATTTAATGTTAATATTAAAACACATTATAGGTGTAGTAAACGGGATCCTGCAAAAAACGGGATGTCTCCGTGACAACAAGCTAATCCATCATTCTATTAGTGCAAACCGAATGAAAAATCATACACCACTGTCTGTGACTAGACTAAATAAACACACCGTCCCAGACTTTAATAAATCCGTGATAAATCACATTATAAATACGAAACTAACTCTGTGTCTCTTTGTTTGTCTGCTAACTTTTCACGCCTAATCTACAGACCTAACGACTTAATTTGAATATACTCGTAGTTAGACCTTGGAGAAGGACTAAAGCTTTTTTTATGAAAATAAAAAATAAATTAGATGGATTTTGTTATACGAATTGGAGACCAAGAGCTATGCTACGTTAGTTTAACCGAGTCAGGGCCCCGAACATCAGCTGTTTTGACAAATCCGTTTCGCGGTCGTTTTGACAGCTAGTTGAAACTAAGCATAGACGTAAACGTAAAGCTAAATATCTCATGTGACAATGAAAATACTAGGAAGGTACGTCCATTACCGTGATACCGAATTTGCACGTCAGCTGGAATGAAAAACGGAGCGCAACTGGAAAAGAAGCGCGTATGTATTGGAGACGTTAAAAATTAGCGTAATCGGGGCACAGTGCTTGAAGTATGGGAGCGGCACGGGAGGGGTGACATTGACATAATAATATGACGTGACAGAGCATACGACGGATCTGAAGTCTCGCTGACGTTTGACCGTCTTAAAAACACCGAACTGTACCACTCCCATACCTCTGGGACATCAGATCATAGATGATTTGGTAGGTTAAGAGTTTTAAGAGTTTTTGAAAGGGTAACGCGTTCTGTAAAGATACTCTCTGACTCTATAGACCAAAAACATAACCCTCCTTCTGGCGCAGTCGGGTAAAAACTACGTGAACGAAACCACGGACAAAACCTAGTTTATTGTAATAAGTACATATGGTGACGATTATTATCAGACTGCGCCCACATCTTAAGATTTTCCCAGAATTACTTTATTGGATCTTCTCTACTCGTTTTATTTTTATCCACACTCATATTATAATATCATAAACCGTTATTATATACCGTTATATGTATTGGATTATGTCGGTTACGATTGGTCATTATGGTCTATATGAAGTACGCAATTCGAAAAGGACGGGCAATTTAATAAAGTACTCCTATAAGTACATGTATCGCGTGAGACGTAACAACGGATACCTATTACGAGTATATTATGTACTACGCCAGGCGTCGAGGGTTCGATTCAATTTCGTGCACGAAACTCAACGAAACTACTATCCGTTTTTACCTTTAAAATAATGATTTGTGGTCTTAAACGTTCTTCGTTGAACACTTAGGCTAAGTTGCACCACCTTATTTTAACCGTAACAATAACCGGTGCTTTTTTATGGAGTTTGAGAGATTTTTGACGTTGAGATGGTGTAACTCAGCCTTAGTTCGTTTGATTTGCATTTTAGACCAAATCAAATAGAGACCTTAAGCTTTATAGCAGTAGATCTTAATCAGTTTGTCATAAAATATCGAAGTAAACAACTTTTAGTGGAAAAATAAAGCAAGGGAGGCCGGGATTCGAAGTTTCGATTTTGGAGTAGGCCGCAATATGACTGTAAAACAAAGATTTATAACCCATGATTCCTATATAAAGACAGACCAAGTTACACATATGGAATATTTCTATAGCCCTCATAAAGGTAGCAGAAAGGCGCTGGATGCAGACCGCTACCAACCGCGCGATAAGGAAATCATTGAGGGAGGCCTATGTTCAACAGTGGACGTTCTGTGGCTGAAATGGTGATGAATATTTCCATAGTTTTATTAAAAGCGTTTTTGCTACTCAAATGTAGTCTGATAATAATATGCTATCGTCTGTTCATTACGAACTTAAATTGAAGAGTCTCAAAGACGAAAATAACATAATTAGCTAAATGATAAGTTAGCTCTTGCTTCATGCTTTGTAGAGGTTCAAGACAAAAGCTGGCTTCGAAGTATTTTCCGTCGAAGAAACATTAAATTGCCGGCATCTAATAGACGTGTGTGGTGAAAGGAAAAACATAGAGAAAGAATAAAACGAGGTAGTGTCCGCAACTAAGACAAAAAGGTTGTTTTTAAGAATTTTCAGGAATGGTTATGCTTTTCATCAATGCTGACAGCGAGAAAATTAATCAGCTATTTTGAAAAAATTTTTTTGGGACAATTACCATTGTTGCTAAAGTAAAAGTTGATAATCTTAGGTAAAACCATAAATATTTACCAAAAAACAACTTCTAGGGATTATTTCTTGCAAATGTTCGCTAAATTGGCAATAGCCAATCTAACGCACGTATTCACAAACGATGCTTGCTTAAGTGAAGCAGCAAATCGAACTCACAGCGTTGAATAGAGCTCTGTGATTGGTTCGTGTGTGACACTGTGCGTCCACGCGCACTGTGAGACCTCATAGTAATATTTGTGAATACGGGTTTAAGATAATTTTGGCAAGGTCCATAAACTTTGCCATGACAAATTCTAATAATATTTTACTTTGATATCATTCTATGAACTTTCCTACATCATTTATACATCACAACAACGCCCAAAGAAGTAAGTATGTGCTTAGCATTATATTAAAAACAATATTCTTCAGACAATTTGCTTTCAATATAGTATATTTTCGCTAATAACGTATGATGAAATTCAAGTCTGTCTGCGAACCTACTTAACTGAAGGAGTATTCTTGAATAGTAAGATGGAACTTTTTTGTTCAAAATAAATCTCTCAGTTTGTTGAGTAAGTATTTGGCCTTCGCGAAGAAACGTATGTATATTATATTAAACAGTGAAGGGAAATGGTTTATAAAGAAAAACATTCCGTGTTATTTTACGATAACCGAACTTTTCGGGGTAACTTAAGAAATTGGCTTCGTTCGTACGTATCAGCCAAATGACGTCCACTGCTGGACAATGGCTTCATACAAGGATTTCCATAACAACCTGCGCTGTCCGCATCCAGGAGTTGGAAAGTACAATAACTTTATCGATGTCAAAATGTACGGGAAAAGTCGATAAAATGGCGTGATAACCGCTTATCGCGGCGCGCATCCTAGGCTCCAGGTCGTCGGTCCACCTAGTTAGGAGGCATGCCCAACCTACGCTTGATTGCTTACATACTAATAAAGAACTTTAATTTGTAAAAGTCGTAGACGTTACACGACTTTATGCCTTTGCTACATTTGATTGGTTAAAAAGACTTATCTTCTTCAGAAGAAGAATTATTTCTTCATAAAACTAAGCCTAACGATGCTGAATACTGACTGATTTTCCACACAGAATGCGTAGTTAGCGATGTTTCAGACTTCTACAAAGGCCAATTAACCCAATGAAATATATGACTTATTAACAAAGGAATACATTTAAAATCAGAATGACTCATTCAAAACAACGCGTACTGACTGTGGCATTAGTAAACCAAGTCCAAATTTAAATCTTGGCCATGGAGTTGCGACGCGGAATGCCCGTGACGTCACTGGACGCATCATCTGTCGGATGATGGATGACCTCCTGTTTGTCCCAGGTTCCAATTTTGAACGTTATAAATCGATTATGATTTCCTGTAGCTGAATATAAAGTCATAATAAATATTACAAATACAGGGTGTGAGGGACACATTGGCTATTTATAGAGTACCTTAGGCAGGCGTATTAGGTGCGACTTTGAAACGAAATTATGTTTTATGAGTTCTCGCTATAGGTACAGTCAGCGTCAAATATTTCGTGATATCCAAAATGACAATAAGTTGAAAACACAACCTTATTCCAATTGCAACAAAGACGTGTTGCGAAATTTTTGGGTACTTTGGGTGTTACTATTTGACGATGACTGTACAAACTCAGATCACTTTCGAGAATTAGAGATTTTAGAGATTGTACTGACACGTCCTGTTTTTTTCAGAAACGGTTTTTTGCATTATCCCGTTTAGTAAGTACCTAAGTATACATACGTGTTTTAATATTAACATTCACACGAACATCCCGTTGTTCAGTGTCCCGAAAACCGATCTGTGCCTCTACCATGAGTTTACCTACCGAGCATCTCGCTATCGAGAGCGTAAAAAAATGTATGGCAAATTGTACAGCGCCTCTGGCGGTTAGTAGCAGAACCACAGCAAAACTAAAAACACTACCATGAGTTCATCTCTAATCGTTAGGTAAAAAACCTATCTAAATGAATACGATAGCGACTAAAGTTTTTATTTAGTTTCATACAAATAACTTACCATGAGTTGCAATTTTCAAAGCTGTCATCGAAAAATACCTTAGCTGTCACAGTAACGTAACTCACTGGCTTATTGACGTGTGAGAAGCAAAATAAAATTGTGGTTTTAGGTGTTTTCTTTATTAAATTATGTCGGAAAGAAGTTTATTACGATGGAACATGTTATCAGCATGTGGGCAGACCTCCCACTAGGTGGACCGACGATCTGGTGAATGTCGCGGGAAGAACCTGGATGCGGGCACATTGTGGAGATCCTTGGGGGAGGGAGAGGATGCTGCATTTCCCAGAGATATGCGAGGGAATTGTGTCGTGCGAAGATGTCTAGCTGTGCTGTGAAAATGTGTGCGGGTTTCCACCAAAGCTGTGCGAGGAAAATGTATCGTACGAGGATGTGTAGCAGAGCTTTGAAAATGCTCATTAGTGCTGTACAGCCTGAGCCGTTTCCACCAGAGATGTGCTGACCGAGGCGAGGTAAATGAAGCGATTCTATTGGTTCTTTACGTCCTCGCACATCTCTGGTGGAAACGCAGCCTTACGAGATCATGATAGAAAGTTAAGCCGACAATGAATATTTTCATAAGTTGAAATTTACTTTTGTTTTTAATCTGTCTGTGTATTATGAACCTATTAGGTTTTGTGAAATAAATAGTCAATAAAAATTAATCATTTTATTTTCAACTAGCTTTTGCCCGCGGCTTCGTCCGCGTGAATTTAGTTTGTCACAGATCGTCATAATTATAGCCTATATGTTAATCTGGGTTATAAACAATAATACTGTAAAGTTTTATCAAAATCCGTTCAGTAGTTTTTGCGTGAAAGAGTAACACACATCCAGACATCATGACATCCAAACTTTCGCATTTTTAATATGTATTATGTATTTACTTATTTATTATTACTGACGAGATTGCTACCATGTATGTTTAGTGACCATGAAAGATTAAAACAATATAATGTATTTAATTAATTATAATATCTTAAGTTTTACAATAATAAGGTAGGTATATCCATCCAGTTACCCCTAGGTCTTTACGGATCTGAGGGCACGGCAGTGCCCCCACCAAGTCGAGCAAAAAAGCGGCACGGCCGTACCATCCTTTTCTCGAAGCAATTCAGGCCATTTTCGACCGCCTGTAACTTCGTTGTGGATAAAACTAGAAGGCTGAATTTTCATTAGCTATGCAGGCATTGTAAAGACACGGTATATTTAAAATTTCATTCAATTTGAACCAGTAGTTTAAGAATTATAACGGGTCAAAGTTACTTAATTTTGTCACTCACTGACTGACTCACTGACTCACTGACTCACTGACTCACCGATCATCAAAACTCTAAGGCACTTCTAGCAGACCTAGAAGCTTCAAATTTGGAATATAAGTAGTGTTTGGTGTATGAATCAAGGAAAAACTAAAATATTTGGGGGCACGGTAGTGCAACCGCCAAGTCGAGTAAAATTTTTCAATTTCGGTCCAGTTTTCTAGATACATAACTGCTGTCTACAAAATACAAAAAGAAATGATATTTGGGGGCACGGTAGTGCAACCGCCAAGTCGAGTAAAATTTTTCAATTTCGGTCCAGTTTTCTAGATACATAACTGCTGTCTACAAAATACAAAAAGAAATGAGATCCCATCAAAAACAATACTTGTCAAAAAAACCAAGTCTCGCAACTCAGTTGTTCTACGGTAAAAAGTTGTGAGATCCATGTAATACCAAGTCCAGGCCAGGAAATCTTTAACGTTTTACATAAATTATTGACTTGGCCATCGCACTAAATAATTTAATTTACACGTGTTTTCATGCGATGGCCAAGTCAATATATTTATGTAAAACGTTAAAGATTTCCTGGCCTGGACTTGGTATTACATGGATCTCACAACTTTTTACCGTAGAACAACTGAGTTGCGAGACTTGGTTTTTTTGACAAGTATTGTTTTTGATGGGTTTAATTTACAAGTAGGTAAGCACTCTGCTCTAATCCCTTTGGCTTCAGGGAAGAACCTGGACCGCCACCAGTCCAGTGTTCCCTTGGCAGCTCTGTGTATGCGAGTTGCCTTCTTCTTGCTGTTTAAAGTCACTCCACACCTTAACAAATAGGGTTTCTGATTTCCCGACTTATTTTTTTTCTCGAGTTTCGGGAATTCTCGAGGCCAAAGTCTCGAGTTTTCTCGGGTCTCGAGTCTTTTAATTAAAACTGTTGAAATCGGTTGAAATTTAATAAAAACACGGGTTTTTATTAATGTTATAATGTGTCTGGGTTATAATCAATAATACTGTAAAGTTTCAACAAAATCCGTTCAGTAGTTTTTGCGTAAAAGAGTAACAAACATCCAGACATCCACACAAACTTTCGCATTTATAATATTAGTAGGATAATTTATATTATTAAAGGAACAAAAGTCATAAAGTCGCGTGTACTTTAAGGTTTAATAACCATACATATCTGGAGCTCCAATTGAATCACTTGTTTTCCAAAGAACACAAGTCCAAATTAATAGAAAAATTACGATAATAAACCTACATTTACAAACAAAATAAAACTTTTAAATAAATTTTTAAACTTAAAGATAACGACTTGAATAAACGTATTTACGAGTACCTAAACTAACAGATAGTTGACAAAAAAATTTCAGTCTTTAAATCAGTCAGTTATACAAACATAATAAAATATAGCATACTCGTAGGTGAACATTATTAGTTTCGGTTAAGATCATTACTTGCAAATCAAATTAGTTAAAAAAAGGAAAGACTAGGCCAGTCTAAACGCAACGTTAACCTATTAAATAATTAAAAACTTACTTTTGTCTAAGAAAATAGGCTTTCAAGAATATTAAAGCTTCAAAATCGAAACTCGAGAATTCTCGAGCTCCGGTAATTTTTTTCTCGTCTCGAATGAAGCCAAATTTCTCGAGTTTTCTCGAGTTCGAGAAAGCTCGAGCAGAAACCCTATTAACAAATAAACATTACAAATAATAATGACGAAATAAGATAAAAGCAATCGAAATGAATATAGTAGTAGGTATTTATACACACTTTTCTCAATTTCTCAGTAGTTTTGGTGTCGCCGGTGGCATCAGCATTTCACGTTCGCGTGTCCGTTAGTTCCACCCACCGTTGACTATTGTTGGCTCGTTCTTGGGGCCCTTCAGTGGACATACTCAGATCGCCATCTATAGAAAAACAACTTTATTGTATCTAGAAAATATAAGTCTACCACTCATATTACCTACTGAATTTTAGCTAGGCACGTGGAAGTTATGCTGGAAAG
This sequence comes from Ostrinia nubilalis, assembly GCF_963855985.1. Lineage (NCBI taxonomy): Eukaryota > Metazoa > Arthropoda > Insecta > Lepidoptera > Crambidae > Ostrinia > Ostrinia nubilalis. The sequence continues at coordinate 5,315,453 of NC_087103.1, forward strand.
GTTGTATTTCTCCAAAAAAACCAGCTCAAAATTATTCGTTTAATTTCGAAATTCCTCCACTACATAGTATGTTTATTTTTACTTAACTTACCTTTCCATAAATTCTACAATCGGTTTAAACGGATAGGCGCAGGTTCTCATTTTCCTATCCTGGTTAAAATCCAATTTTTTGTGGAAAATTATTCATCAATAATTCTTCAACAAAACATGTTTTGTTGTCTGTTGTCATGACAACAGCTGCGTCAAAGTCGCAATGACAAGAAATAAACAATACAAATTAAAATCATCATGTTAATTCAGCTTTAAGCACTATTCTAGGACACTTAAATTTTGCAGTGTTATTTTTGACATTTTCGTTATTTCCTACTCTATCTTTTCTATATAGTTAGAAAGGAGCGGCATTCGTTCTTTCGTTCATCCATTCATAGAGTGTGAAGTTGGATACGTTAACATGCTCACCAACATAACATCACAAAACCATCGAATTATCGCTGGCGAGTAAAGTATACGGTAATTGAACTCATGGTATGATTTTAATGCAAACTTCATCGATCCACGTTTAAACTCTATCGACTGTAGTATACGAATACAAGTTTTCGATGGCAACTCATGGTAGAGGCACTGTTTGAATTTGTAATTCGAATTTCAAACGACAGTCCAGTTTCGCGGTATACTGCATTATTAGATCCTGTATACTCTGAATTTTAGCTTCATTAGATAGGTAGGAGTCTGTCGGCGAAAATGGTAAATACCAAATCCTATTAACCTATCATCCGCTTTGCAATGGAGGGAAGTCGAACCTTAATTTCGAACTCCTCCAATGTTCTTCTGATTAATTTCGTTGCGGGTCCAATTACAGTTTAACTTTCCCCCGGGCCCGGGACAAACTTGACCTTCATTGGTTGGGTTTTTATGGCGGTCAAGCTGTAGAGCCTGGCTACACAGGAGTTGCAGCCGTGGGAACGAGAGGTGGGAATAGTCCCGTAAATCCTATTAACCTATTAATACCAATGTAATTTTCTAAATTCTGCGAAACTTGTACCTGTAAGGTAAACATTTGGGACGAGTGTAGGTCAGACACTAATAAATTAGCACCGAAATAGATTTGTGAGAAACTTATCACAAAATTAAGGTGATATCGTCATGAATGTCACTTTCTAAAAATACTTTCGAAAATTATAAGTTTCTTCTAAAAAATAGCATATAAGTTGATAATATAAGTTCTATGTTAGACAGACAGTTCCCCTGTGAAGCTTGCTTCCACTTTCGGCCTTATTATCACTTTGCATTAAATAAGATGGAAGCTAAGAGCTTGCCCGTTACTGTTAAAAAATATAAGACAAACTACAACAACAGCAGAGAGATGCCTAAACATCACAGTCCATGACGTCTAAGGATCAAAATTCACCGGTTCATGATTTTCTACAAACATTTAGACAATAACCAGTCTCTAAGCACGAATGACTATCATAATCACAAAGTAATCGTAATCCCTATGCGAGTAAAACTGTACACCGGCGCTGTTTTCATGCAAATAAAACGTAACATAACCAGAACGATGTTTCGGAGTGTAGATATATCATAGTTGCGACAAACAAAGGTGCTACAAACGTAGTGGCGACAGTACGTTATGCCGACAATCGATGGTGCGATTGCACATCAGCTCGACGAACGTTAGCGCGACAGAACGATGGTTCGACAAACGAAAGCACGACAGGACTTTGGGGCGACAAACCCCAGCGCGACATTACTTAGGCTCGACAAACGATTGCACGACAGAACCTCTGATCGACAAACTATACTGTGGCACAACGTGAATGTATGAGTGTAGGCAAATAAAATTGTAACACCGTGTAGTATGCGTGTTATATCTGTATCTATGAGTGTTACTTTACTCTATCAGAAGGTTTGCTGAATAAAAGTCCGAAGGAATAGGAACGAAAGAACAAAACATTCCATCGCCTTGAAGCATCCTAATCCGTTGATAGTTTTATTAATGAACGATATGAGTCAAGGTTAACGATCTGTTGTTTACGTCAACATTCGCCGAAACGTTTAGACCTCGTTTAAATATGCTTTACGCCCAATTTATTTGATATACAAAAGTCTGATGCGAATTTTTATATCAATTTTAACGTTTAGAAAGAGATATTTAATTTTGTTAAATTAGCGTGGAAAAGTTCCTTGACTGGCTTTTGTGTCTGAGAAAAGTTATTCACATTAAGACAAGGAAAGCGTGTAAGACGTGTTTCTTTTTCTTTTTGTTCTCCCATAGATATGCGGCATAAAAATGATATAAATCACAGAACGTTTTTTCTGTTCTATGGTACAAACAAACAATAGATACAACTAGTTACGTTTATTCCAGTAACTTAGCCTGATGTGGTGACAAATAGTTTGTTCCAGTAACAGTCTAATGCATTGACGAATAGGAGTTGGAGCTTAAAGCAACTTTTCGATGTCATGATTGACTAGGTACAACATTTCGATGTAAAAGCACAGAATAAGTAATAGTACAGGTACAGAAGGATTACTCCGCAAGACGATTTAAATAAATGCGAGTCTTGCTACGACGCGATACAGTGGAATTCAGCTCGCACAGCACTACGTACCTACAATTTTATTCACCTACAAGTTTTGTCTCTTTCTATCGCGTGCCTCTGAACTCTTCTTACGCTGTTAGGGTTGCTGTCTAGTGAAAAAATAATTAATCTACTTATCTGTAATGAGGTACGTATGTAGGTAAGTATGCATTCATTATGGAAAACCTTGGGAGAGGCCTTTGTCCAGCAGTGGACGTCATTTGGCTGAAACGAACGAACGCATTCTGAGCAGTAGTCATAGTAGGTTAGGTTCCTATACTATCCTAAGAATTATTGATTACCTACATGGCCAACATACCTTTCAGCATCTTTGGGAAGCGAAAAAAAAGATGAATCCGGTAGATTACTTTTCGAATTTAAACACCCGAACGCCGCACAATATTTCTATCTCTTTATGTCAATTTTTAAATAATACTTCGATCATAGAATTATAATCATACTACAACGCACGCCAGCGTCCTGACGAGCGCGCGCGTGACACTCGACTGATATAATACCCGCCAGCGGGGCGCTTCGCTGTAGGTAATTATCGGATGTACCGCGCGGAGTGAGCCAGGCCTGGTAAAAGACAGTCGCTGAGTGTTTAATGTGCATACAATGCTTCGGAATTAACAAAATTATGTGAAAAATGTTGACAGAATCAACAAACAAATCGAGCAATGTAGGCAGGTAATTTATAAATGTAATTGTCCTAAAAAATGTTTTTAGAAGTCTGGCATTCGAATTTCAATAGCAAACATTAGTCTATAACCACAGGTAGGTCAGCAGTCTAGAAACTTTCATTAAAGCTTTCTCACAATTTAGCCCCTTGGGCCTTGTTTCCTGAGCCGAGTTTAGTCTGGCCCTCGAGCAGGGGTGGACCCAACCAGTCGATCGATCGTGGCAAGGCAAAAGATACTACATGATTGCGATACGATACGATACGATACGATAGTGCCGACCCAGCCAGGACGAGGCCTGTCCCGGTCAAACCGGTATACCAGGGGGCACGATTTTAAGGAAAGACACGCTCTGGGATGGGAGAGGACGGCCGACTAGCCGCTGCGTCTTTTAAACCGCAACCGGTCGACCACAACCAAGTAGATATGCATCCTGAGCCTGGTCTAGGAAAATAGGTAAAGACGGGTTATCGTTGATAGGACTGAGCGTTGATGCGATGAGATGGGCGGTCTGACCTTTGATGAGATGGCTTTGGTTGTTCTTGGTTCATATACTGCTGCTAGACTAGCCTCGTTGTTCTCTTGATGTCTGCAGTACTAAGTTTTTGTCGTCTCTGTATCTTCCAGATTATTTATTTCTTCTACTTCTTTTCTTAGTGTCGTTGGAAGGACTAAATGCGTGGTGCGATGAGATGGGCGGTCTAGCCTTTGGTGTGGGAGGTGGCTTGTTTATTCTTTGTTCTCGTACTACTACTGGACTAGCTTCATTGTTCTCCCAATTGTATCGTCTTATTTTCTGCCTATATTCCTATAGGTAAAACATTTCTTGTATTTCTTTTCTTTAGCTTAATCTGGCTTTTAGTGAGACGGCTTGGTTATTCTTAGTTCTTGTACTGCTACAAGACTAGCTTCATTGTTCTTCCGATTTTATGCTTCTTTTCTTGATATTGGTGGTAGGACTGAGCGTTTCTGTGATAAGACGGGCGGTCCGGTTGGTGAGATGTGTTGGTTCTTGTACTGCTGCTAGGCTATTTTCATTTTTCTCCTGAGGTCTGTGTTAGGTAGGTACCTACTGAGTTTTTGATATTTCTTATGCTTCATTTCTTTGTGTCATAATTGAGTTCACTCTTTTGTATTTCTTGGATAGTAGATGTTTAAATTTTAGTTCCATTTATCCACAACCTCTGAAAAACTTGACACTTTTGGTTTTTTTATTAATAATTACTACGGCGATAACTGTGGTTTTGGGTTTTTGTCGTCTTCTTTGTTGTCTGTTTTCCCTGAGTCGAATATTTCTTTTTTTTTTTTGTCCTAAATAAATCTTCTCTCTTCGATTATTTGATTTGTTTGCACTTTTGACTATTCAGTCGATATATGCGGTTCTGGGTTTTTGTCGTCTTTTTCGCTGTCTTTTGACATTATTTTTCCATACCTAGTGTTTCTTGTGCTGCTTTTCTTATTTATTTTTATGGTGGGTTAATTTAGTCTTCTCTCTTTCGTTTCTTGGATTGTGCTTGATGCGGTAAGCGGACGGCTGGCCACTAAAAACGGCATTTTTAGGAGCGTGTTCATATTTTCCTAACATTAAACGGTTCGCCTTGGTGTAATCTAATATGATTTCTTTTAGTTCAATGATCTTTATGCAGGGTGATTGTTACATTGGGTTTCTTCCATCGTTTCCATTAGGTTTTTATTTCTTCACTGTTTCGTTGATTTTTTTCGGTGGATATTTTTTATTTCTTTTAGTACTTAAATTATTTTCCGATGTCTTCAAGATATCCATGATATTGTCCTCTAGAGGCAAAAGACATTGCTAACTGCCTCGTTGGATTAGGTTTTTATGCTCTTGGCGAAAGTATGTATTCGTTCGTTCATTGAAAAAAATCTTATTAGATTCAAATTTTCTGGTTGAAATCCGTTTTCCGACAAGGTTGCAGCAGAGCTTGTTGAGCTGTATGTGTACACTGTAGGTTAAATTGCTTTCGATCTGAAGTTTCTTATTGGAATACGTAGTTTTTGCAATCGATTTGAATATTTTGTGGTTCCTATAGAATTTCGTTATTAAATGGTCAATGGCATGGTTTTGGTTCCAGTTTTTGAGTTTTCTTGCTATTAAATGAGTTTTTTAGGCGGAGTATATCTCTTCTGTCTATGATGAAGACCTTTTGCAAAATTCCTTGACTTCTCAGTGCATTTAAGTCTCTTAAAACTGTAGTATGTTCGGTTACTCTTTCAATTTTCCGATTCCGGTAAGCCGATGTTCTATCTGATAGTATTTATCTACGCATGTGTAAATATGGCAGTAAATCCTGATCCTTTTAGGCTCAAAATTTCTTAGATGATTTTCCAGGTACCTGGTCTGCTCTTTGATTGGTGATTCACTTGTTTCATCCACTAGGTATATTTTTCTCGTTAAAATGTACAAGATCTTGTCTGGCCGCTTTTGGATCAAGTCTGGGATACATAGGTTCATTGATTTGGTAAGCTCTTTCTCAAAGTCGATATTTTCCATCGCCAGGTAGTTTTAAAGTGTATGCCTTCATTTTTTAGCTAAAGAGCGAATATTATTATTCTTAAACCAATTAAATAGAAACTAATTTGTGATAGGTTGAAAATAATTTAGGTAAGATTTTTTTGGCATTTTATTTGCTTAAATTTTTAAACTTAGGTATTAAAATAATGCGATGGTCGATAAGTAGGTAAAATTCGTCTCTTTCTAACAAAAGTCGACTTTTAGATTGGACTATAATAGTATTATATTGTTCTGAGAACGCAACTCAACTTGTATTATAAGGAGATAGGCTATTAAATTAAGTATCAATTGGCCTTAACAACAAATTTTAGAAGCTAAGTTCTTATAGACCTATTTCAACGCTGGATTTTATCAAATCCCTTTTGTTATTCGCATTGAATTACAAGTATGTATTTAAGTACCTTAGTTACAGCTTTAATTTCAATATTCTATCTTATTTTATGTACAAAGGAATGAATACAAAGGATAAGATATAATCCAGTTATGTTGTAAGAACTGGAATCCATTTTATTACTAGGTTATAACGGTTTCAATGTTTTCCTGGTTTAGAAACAAAAACTAGACTTTAACAGGTTCCAATAACAAGAGAATTTATAGCGACCAAAAATATTTTTCTCGCATTTAAGAAAGCTTTTTTTCTCGATTTTACAAATTCAGGTTAGGGTATTATAGATCCAGTGCATAGATGAGTCAGAGACTCAGAATCTACGATATGGGCGGCACGGGAGGGCTGATATTTTATGACGTGACAGAACATACAAGTCTAATCCAAAGCACATTTTGAAGTTTCACTGACGTTTGATGTCACAAAAACATCTTCCCACGCCGCTCTCTTACCGGAACTTTATTATTTAGCAACTTTAATTAATTAGCAAGTAGGTATTTGCAGTATTTGTCTGATGTCTAAAAATTTTGAGTAACATTTTGAGACACCAGACATTTACTTGATTATCGCTTAAACATTGTGCGGAAGTCGATTTCAAAGTTCGAGCTTTTCTTATCATTTTCTGATTAATTTGGTCATTACCCCGCGGGGCCAAGGTCATTAAACTTGGCCGGGACTATTCAAACTTTCTGATTGAGTTTTATTGACGGTCAAATCACAGAAGGTCAAGTTGTAGACTCAGAACAGATGCAAGGATTGTGTATATTAAAGTTTGACTTGAGCATCTGGCGTCTGAATATTGACGTCATCTTGATCATCTCTACTGCAAATGATGACCATCCAATGGTCAGTCCCATTTGACACTATGAACCTACATATATTTATAAAGGCTAAATTTCGCAAATAAAACACTTGCCTAACGCCCGTATTCACAAAAATTACTATGAGGTCTCATAGTACGCGTGGACACACAGGGTGACTGGGTGACACATTATCCAATCACAGAGATCTACTCAACGCTGTACATTCGATTTAATTTGTTGCTTCACTTAAACAAGCATCGTTTTTGAATACGGGCGTTAGAACCTCTTAAGGGCTCGCGGGTGACTTTTATCGCCGTGACTTTTTGTCACTTCCATACATCTGTATGGAGTTAGGAAAAAAGTTTTTGTCACTGACCCGTCGCTACGTGCGCGCACTTCCATACATGTCCATGAACTTCAAAAAAGATACGACGACAAAAGTCACACGTGCGCGCGAGCCCTTATTCATTTTATTTTACAGTGTTTGTTGTCTGTAACGTGACTCAAAAACTACGGAGCGAGTTTTAATTTTATTTAGCTACGAGTACATTGTCCGGTAGCACGTTTCCTAACCTGAACTCTGAGGTACATTTTATTCCAATTAGTGACGTAGACTACCTACGAGTATTCCCACCAATTTTTGGTCGAGGGTAGCGCGGGGTGCGGGGAGTTTGATCCGAGCAATCCGAGCGTCATTATTGTAGTGCGCGTGTGCACTCATAGATAATTTTGCGTGTACCAAACATTAGCGGAAGGATGGTGGGGCGCGTCTTCGTGGATGAAACTATCTATAGCATAATCCTCTCTACTGAACGCAAAAAGACTAACTGGGAGAGGATTTTAACGCTTAGCTACCAAAATATAATCATGCCAAAATACAAAATCATAAACTTTGCCTTATGGCCCTTCCAAGTAGTTCCAAGTCCCTTTGAGATTCACCGTTTCATGTAGGTATGAGTTGTTAATGAAAAGTTTCCTGAGCCGAAATGTTTTTGGGATGTATCATCTGCATTCCGTGCCAAGATCATTATAAACACAAATATTGTTAACGTTCTCATTGCCACGTTCAAGGCACAGTCGAGAGCACATAAAGCTTTACATTTTCGTTGCAAAATAACCTGTATTACAATGAGGTAAGACGCCACTGTGTTTGTTTGATGTGCTGTCGTTTGTACAAGAATAACGGGCATTGTTCTTTCTTGGGCATATTGTTGAATCGTATGGAATGGAATTTATAGTACCTATACATTTTTCCGCGACTTCGTCCGCTTTGATTTCATTGTTGCCTGAATAATATGCGACAGGTACTTTATTTACATTATGATGTTTCTATTTGCAAAGTTGGCTGCCTTTTATACCTAGTAATAATATAATGTTTCACCCGGTTCGGTAAATTTCGATAAAATTCTTTTGTTATTTTATTAAAAACGCGTCATTCTGAATAGAATAGAAAAAAACTTGTCTCCGACTGCCGAGTATTTTTAATTAACCTGGTACTAACACCGTCTAAGTGATGAGAAAAATAATCCTTTTCTATTTGAATACTACAAAGTAGATTTATTGATTATTGTTAATTGAAATTGTATACGCAGAACATTTTGATCTATTAAATTGGTGTTTCAATAATTACTCGTAGTTTCTTACGAATTTCAGTAAAAATTACTAAAAATATTATATCCATGTGCTTCAAAAGGGAAGCTTTCATTTTTCTCAATCTTCGAGACCACTGAGATAACCTTTTGATCACAAATATAGACCCCTTTTCCATGTGACAAGTTTCTTTTATAACAGGAGCACATACTGGTAGTTAGGGCAAGTTTCCTTTGATGAACCAAAATTTACGCGACCGAGAAAAGAGTAATTCTAGAGCAAATCTTGTTTTTAACTTTATGTTTGTTGCCAATGTACAATTTTTGTTTTTTTTTTTACACTATCGGGTTATCTGAAACTTTTACTGATAGGTAAAATGTAAAGCATCAAAAATTAACTTGGAAATTATTGGGGGAGGCCTATGTTCAGCAGTGGACGTCCTATGGCTGTAATGACGATGATTATGATGAATGTAAATTAATATTACCTAGTTTGAATGGCAAACTAGACGCACTCCCTTAAACAAAACGGTTAATATTGATTGGCACAAAAAACGTATAAATTATGTATTATCCTTATACTGGAAACTTTAAATAACCCTGGTAACACGTACTTACTTAAAACAATGAAATTCTTTTCAATCATCTCCTACGATAAGATCTAAGATATTGAATAACTCTGATAATGACCCTGTCCCGTTTGCAAGTATTATGCCCGTTTAAACAAACATTACTATGAGGTCTCACAGTGTGCGTGGACACACAGGGTGACACAGGAACTAAACTAGAACCACAGAGCTCTACTCAACGCTGTGTGTTCGCAATGCTGCTTCACTTAAGCAAAAATCGTTTGTGATTGCAGCAGTCAGAACTAGCACTCGGAACTTTAAACCCAAACGCGATTTTATAATGAAATCATGATTTTAAAATGTGCCTCTAAAAATATTTCCTCTCATATAAAGTCACGGGCTCAGCTAGTCATAAAGTTCGCTCCGCTTTGAGTCAAAGTACCTACTATAACTCTCGGGTTATTCCTCCAGATCACATTCCCAGGCCACAGTAATATAAGATATCCAATAAAGCTGACCCTCTTCTCTGTAAAACCTAAGTTTTATTAAGGTAAGGAACTAGAAGAGAAAAGCTAGGAAAGAAATTCCTTTAGTGCTATGTCTTTTGAAACTTGATAAGTAGCGGATGTAATTTTATTTAGTACTAGCTTTCCGCCCGGGGTTTTCCCGGAAATTATTCGAATTTTTCTCGCCGTAAAAACCATCCTTGGATTTCAAGGAACATTTAAAAAAATGGTAAAATTGGTTCAGGCGTTGGTGAGTTACTCGTATGAGCTTAACAACACATTTTAGACTAGCGGCTGCCCGCGAATTCGTACGCGTGGATCCCGTTTTACCCCCTTAGAGGTTGAATTTTGCAAAATCCCGCCTTAGTGAGCATCTACGTTCTAAAAGGAACCCCCATGCAAAATTTGCGACTCCAAGCACATGTAGTTTTTGAGATTTCGTGATGAGTGAGGAGCAGAACGGGGAAGTGTAGGGCCTTCAAATTTTTCTATAGAATTTGACAGCGGCGCAGAGAAGACTGTGTGGAGCGGAGGTAGAAGTGGAAATAATGTAATCTGATTGGTTATTCCAAATACTTTTTCGCTCCGCTCCGCTCTGCTCCGACTTTGTGGAAACCGGACCTTATTGTGCTTGCCTAGAAAAAGAAAACTAACTAAGTAGTCGCAAAATTTCATTACTTGGGTCATTTCCCAGCGTTTTGTCAAGATCATCGAACATTTATTTTCGTAGTGCTAAACGCCGGTGGCGTGACATAACAGTTTTAATTTTAGCAGACAATGGCAACTGCTGACGCTACTAGACCGGTAATTAGCCAGGTGTCTTTGTTGCGGAAGTTAAAAACGTAATTTTTAAAGAAATTTTCTTTTGCAATTACACAGACTCATCTGTGAGTTGAAATTGACGTAAGAGGCGATTAAGGGGAAAAACATACACTAGCATCAGAGGTGGAATTGTGTAAAGCAATCGTAAGTTTTGACAGTTCATAACGTACGATAAAGTCAAGTTAAACAAATAATCGTACGTTATGAACTGTCAAATGATAACGATTGCTTTACACAATTCCACCTCAGGCCTTCTCAACTCGTTTAGCCCGAAGAGTAATAGGCCAAATTCTCGACTATAATATTTTAAGGCGTTGATTGATACCGAATTAAATGATCACGATGATGATTAAGTAAGACTCGTTATAACATTACATGATTCACCCAATCCAAATGAAAAAAAACAGAAAATGTATTTAAATCTACTTTCGTTAATTTGTGTAGCCTAAAGTTAATCTAATTAATTATTTTCATAGAAATAAATATACCTGACAAATCAAAGAGTACTTAGGTAGTGCTTGTTGTCTGCACGTGAAATGAATTAGTCTTGTCTCAGTTTCTTTGTTAAAGAAAGAAAGTGTTATCGACCTAAATTAAAAATGGCGCTAACAAAGAACAAGAGGACTTTTTATTGAGCAGCGTCAAGAGGCAGATTTGTAGTACAAACATAAAGTTTTATGATTACCTACTCGAGTCATTGTTTCAAATTTTGAGACGTTATGATAATATTCATAAAATTCATTTAAAGTATCTCAATTATGAGAAATATCGTAAACAAATTGTGCTATTCGTTCTTTAGAAACTCAAGAGGGCATTAAAACGTTTTTATTGCGCCTACGTCATATAAAATCTTCAAGTGGATTACCTTTTTCAGCCAATTACGCATTTATGAAGCGCACTTTACAAATAAAAATGTAGCGAATTATTTTGTGAGTATATTTTTTATTTTTTGCTTAAATTGGCTGTCTGATCTACTTACAACCTACATTTTACATAATATTATCTTAATAATATGTTAAGGCATTTTAGAAGTTAAATGGGCAGGATTAAGTTGGGTCCTTAACGGCCGAATACTGAAACGCCATTTAAATATTTGACGGCTTCTCAAATAGTTAAGCAGCTCCTAAACTTACATTTCGCATACTCAAAACAATATCTGAGCAGTTCTCAATTTGTAAGCACCTCTCAAATTAAGTTGCACTTAAACGCCACTCAAATGAATTTTCGCATACTGAAACGCCATTCAACGCTAAGCATTACTCAAACAACTGTCAAATCGTCTTAAGCAGCTGTTAAATTTGAGAGTGCTTGCCCGGTATCTTAAATCCTATTCTTATACCTAAATCGACCTAAATAGTGGTAAATAATGTGTGTCATCATTATCATTTCTTTCGAGCCTTGAGGAAATACCTAGATCTAATCGCAGGAACGCAATAAGGCTGAACGCTATTGAAAAATATTATTATAATGACATGCAATTCCGAGCGAGGTTCCGCGTCTCTAAAGAAACGGTGTTGTTTCTGGATTCATAATTTGGAAGCTCTTTGAAACCCCTCACCAAACGCCATACAACCAGTGGGTGGACCAAATACTTATTATAACCCTACTGTTCTACGCAACGGGAAGTTATGAACGTGTATCTACTAGGTGATATCTTCCACATCTAACAGCCCACTGTGCATCGTATAGTGCACGAAGTAACAACCAAAATAGCTGCTATGAAATCGCTATACATAAACATGCCTATTTCTGAGGAATAAGGGGACATCGCATAGCAGCATTTCCAAGAGTTGTTGATTTGTCAATTTGATGCTCTGTCAACAATGATAAATGTCAATTGTGGTTACGTTTCGGTCCACGATCGCCACTTAATAGATTTCAACAATAAAAAGTATCACCTTTAAAATTATTTTTTTAATTAAATAAAAATGCAAGCATTAATTTTTTTATATGACAAAACGAGATTTATATATAATACAAAACTAAAAATAAACTGTTCTATGTTAAGTTGATTGAGTATATTTCCATAAAAGACAATACATAAACAAACGATGCTGCGTGTAATGGATAAAAAACGCAAAGTTATCATTTGTGTAAATGAAAACATACTTTTTTTGGTAAATGTTGCCATTATGTAAACATTTGAGAGCTGCTTGGCTGATCACGGCTTCAAATCCGTTGAGTGGCGTTTGAGAATACCATTTAAAATTGAAGGATACTTAAATTTAGGAGCCCGTCAGCTGAGTGACAGATTTGAGTAGCGTTTCAGTATTCGGCCGTAAGTGAACCTATTACACACTAAGTTACGATGTCTAATCTTACAAGACACAAATTAAGTTATGTTTAGTGGCACTTCTATTTATTTAATTTAGTTAAGATTTTTGTTGACATGATGAGTAAAATTCGTTCTAAAAGATTACGTAGAAAGGTTTATTTTAATTTAACACAAGAAACTTGCATAATCTTTTGTCAATGGCATAATTAAATAAATAAGTTTCTTTTTACAAGCTTTATATTGACTTCACTTGTTAGTATGTGTGGGACAAATTTTGCAACTGAATTTAAGACCAGTTCTCCTCAACCGATTGAGCTGAAATTTGGTATACTTATGTAAGTACGATGACAATGCAATATTATGGTACCATTGAGCTGGTCTGATGATGGAGTCGGGAGGTGGCCATAGGAACTCCTAAACAAAACGGCGGAAACTCATCGAGTTTGGGTTCGTTGGATTTGTCTTTTTGAGCACTTTAGTGTTAGATAATGTCCAGGGTCCTGAGATTAAGATATAACTAAAAAGTGTAAAATAAAATTATAATAAAAATAAACTTTTTTAAAAACAAGCTTATATTCTGAATTTCGAAAGCTTGTAGCGCAAACAGAGAAAAAGAGGAATAAATTCCATGCGCGATACAAGCTTTCTGAAAATTCAGAATATAAGCTTGTTTTTAAAAAAGTTTATTTTTATTATAATTTTTTAAATTTAAAGACTTAAATACAATTATTTTCTTAGTTTAAATTGTTTAATAGAGCTAGGCGTTTTTGTTTAGTTAGGCTGTTTTCTTTTTTCCCTGAGATTTCGATCTTTTAAGTTTCGCGAAAAAGGTTATAATTTCAATCGTTCTTTGTGTGTTGTGTGTTTTGAGATTTGATAAAAACTTACCGAAAATAATTCTCCGAATGAGATGACTTTGGTGGCGTCTTTCAGTTCTGGTGGGAGAAGGCTTTTGCAGGGAGATTTGCCGTATTCATTGATGATTTCACAAAGTTCCTTCATCTCTGAACACACTCTCGCTTGTGCTTCAGCCCCTCTGTATTCCGTCATCGATCCGGGAATAGGCCTGCGGAAGACAAAAGAAGTAAATTGTATTTATTTAACGCAATATTGTAACGCGATGCTTAAAAAAAGTTTATTTTAAATGGAACTTGAACTTTCTTAACCCGAGGTTCTGAGTTCATTCCCTGGAGAAAGATTTTTTCTGATAAAAAGATGGTTCTTTGCTTCAAAAAGCTTAAATTAAAGTAGGCTAATCTTCAAACTTTAAGCCAATCTTATTCCCACTTCTATAAAGCAAATTATCAGCCAGTGATTAAAATGCTTTGAAGCTCTGGGATTTGCTTTCTTCAAAAGAAATGTAATCTTGAAGTAGAGAATCTAGTGGTGGGCTTCAAAAGAAAATGAGTCGATATGATGCCTTTGGGAAATATAGTATGTTAGTGGGTTAATAATAATACATACACTATTATACGTGAACTACGATTGTTCTGACTTATCTATTAAGTTTGTTATGATTTAGGGAACCTCTACTTCGACAGAGTTATTGTCGAATAACTATGATGTGTTAGCACCTAATAATGGCAATCATTTTTCCTTTAGATGTTTTAATAATATCATCAATATTCTACTCAAAATTGAAAGAAAACATCTCTAGGTATATAAATAATTTGATTTCAATGTTAGTCAGCTTGTTTTATATTTATTTCAGGGTAGCGCATTTTCTTACATAACTTTTCAATTCCTATCATTGGAGGTCCGAAAATATTTCTCATACAATTTGATACCATAATGATCATTCTTCATAAAAAATTTAAAACCTACATATTTAAAAACATAATCATTGATATTCATAATATCACTAATCATACACTTAGTTTTTACTAATATTTGTTTTCATATATTTTTCTGTACTAATGATCGAAACTCATAATCATTCTAATAAATAACTATAATATTCATAAATGTGATGTATCCTAATATTTGTTTTCATAAATTTATTACTCATAAGTGTATTTATCCATGTTATTGAAAATCATGATGTCTATATTCGTATTAAATCGTATTTTAACATTAAATTAATTTGAAATGGTACAAAACAGGCAATATTTTGTGCCACAAAACTAACGTGACAGAAACGAATCGCTGCAAAACCGACTCCACGTAGTCTTGTCTGCCCTACCCCTAGAGTGTAATTTAAAAGCCGGAGGCGCGGAGGGAGGGCAGCCCTCGCCCGCTGTAACGAGGCTCAGGCGCCCGGGTGAGCTGGAGCGGCTGAGGCTGGATGGTGATCCAAAAAGCCGAAGCTGCGGAAGCAAGCGTGGGTGCCTGAGCCTCGTTACGCAAGGGCGGAAGGGCTGCACATCCCGCAGCGCCGGAGACGAGGAGATACCAATGCATGCTGCATGCTCTGCATGCTTATCTACTCTATTAAATTATATATGATTTTTTTAAAGATACCAGTATGTCGGTTATAAAGTAAATTATTCTGAACAACAACATTATGAGTTGAAGAATGTTCTTAGTAACAACATTTTAAAACAATATGATCAATGAATGTTATGAAGAAAAAAGATCTGAAAATAAAAATTATGTATTTTAAATGGTTCTTGGTAGTAACAGTATTGATAAAAAAATTATGATTACTAACTGTTATGAGCTCCGATGGTAGTAATAAAAATGTATGAATAAAAAAAGTATGAAAAATAAAATTATGAAGAGAGATTATTATGAACACAAATCGGTAGTAAGACAAAGAATAGGATTTAGAATTTTATGTGAGCCAATATAGAACCTTATTTCAGCTTTATATTGGCAAAATCTATCAAATGCGTGTTTTCAGAACTAAGGCTGGGTTGCACCACCTTACTTTAACTTTGACAAACGTTAAAAATCTATCAGACTCCATACAAAAAACACCGGTTATCGTTAAAGTTACGGTCAAAGTTAGGTGGTGCAACTCAGCCTAAGTAAGATGTAATGGGACCTCGAGGCGGAGTATACTCTTTCAATAGTATAGTAAGATGAAATATAAACGTCAAAATCAATTTACCTACAGTTGGTAGTGATACCTTTGCGAAATTACAAAAAGTCTAACAAAGAAAGCGTAGCTCATTATTTGTCAAAAAGTCCGATTTGGGAACGGGAATTTGTATCACGGAATAAAATTATCCTTTTCCCCTTTGTCTTGACTTTTCATTTAGGGTAGATTCTCCTCATTATTTTTTGACAAATCTACGTGTCTAGGAACGTCTAGACAGGATGGTTTAGACTATCATGGTAAGATAGACTTTACCAGGTCATTTTAGTAGCTTTCCTATTGATGACGGGACCCGACATTCACAAGGTGGACTGACAACATTATAATGCAGGCTGCTAACAACCGGTCATTATGGAAAACATTGGGTGAAGTCTATATTCAGCAGTAGAGGTCCTATGATGATGATGATTGATGACGGGACAGGTACATTTTCATTAACTGGACGGTGTTTTCTATTAATTATTATAAAGTTACATTTTGCTGCCTCTTCTTACGACTGGCTCATATTACATTAGAAACAGTGGTTAAAATTAGTAGTTTAGTCGTGTTTCACAATATTCATTTATTGAAACCCTCTCAAGCGATCTGCGGCGTGAAGGCGCTAATGCGTGAAGTGCCCGAGAACGTTGCGTTGTTCGCGCGCGATAACGTTATAAACGTTATAAAATAGCGTTGCCGCGTTACAGTAGGTATTTAGGGTAAAGGACAGCAGGTATGCCGCAAAACCCGCAGAATTAATTTCTATTGAGGAACGTTCTCGAATTTGTGGGAAATCTCGGAATCTATGGGTCTTAAAGACCTAATGCTATCAATGAAGGGTATTGTAAAAGAGGCGCCACTGGCGAGCGATGACAGGGCCTTACTCTACAGTGGCACTAAGGCAGTTATCACACTGCGCCGCGCTCCTCTTCGGAGCGCGTGATTTCATATAAAAAATCCCGCGCGCAGACGCGTTGTCAGTGTGTTGTGCCGCGTGTGTTTTCTATACAAACTGAGGTACTTGCATACAATGATTAAATCTGTCGTCCCGCGTACCGTGATAACCGCCTAACTGATAAAGGTAATTTTATGATAGCCCTTTTTCAAAAAACATTATCCTCGTAAGCCCGGATGTGCCTCAGAAGGAACTGAAACTTTGTAGTCAGTAACGCCGAGACATTTTCGGAGGTGATTTCGAAGTATCGCCGGATGTGCCTTCGGAGGAACTAAAACTTTAGCGATAAATTTAAGTTCAAAAATTCGCGCCTATCGAAAAAAAGAGTGATAGTCTATGGCTTAAAGTATTCAAAATCAGATATCCGAAATTAATAATATAAAAAAAACAAAATGTCACTGTCAAATTATCATTTTTCTTTGACAAGGTGGTTCGTCCGAGAAGACATGATGTGCCATTAATTTTTTTTCTTCGCGTAAACGTAGTTTAATTGCAAAACTGACCAGTATAATTTAAGTTAAAATACAGCTAAAAAAGCAAAAAAATTTTTTTCTCAATTTGAAGTAGTTTTGTAAGATTTTTTTTCGTTTGATAATAATAGTTCTTTGCAAGGAACATTCGGTCTTGATGGAGAAAGTTTTTTTTTTATATATTTTTCCTATTGAGATGGGATTGAGTATTGGACTTTTAAAATTATGATATGATTGAGAAAATTTACCATGAGAATGTTCTGATTTTTAGTTTAGTAAATATTATAATTAACATGAATATTCACTTTACTTCTTGTACATTCTAAACTATCATTAGTGTATGTTATAAAACCGATAGTACTTTTAAAAGTACTAATTATGAAACATTAAATAAAATTAAAACCGTTGTTCCTTTTCAGTTACATTTATTAATATCATTATTGTATCTTTATGTAGTATTAATTTATTAAGAAGGTTACATTTATGTTTTACTTTAAAGTATAAAATACAATTTATCTACTTTTCCTTTTTATAGTCTGTAATACCGAATGTTCTTTTAAGAGAAAACTTTTTTTTATTATTTTTCACCTAAAATAAGCTCTATGCACTATTATATAGGGCCCCTGAAAATATGAATGCAAAAGAAAATCTCTAACATAGAAATTTTTTTACTCGAAGTGCTCGGCGTTTACTACTACAAATTATTCGTTCTTCTGAAAGCACATTCGGCGATACTTAGAAGTCGACAAAATTTACTCTTCGGTCTTACGAGGTTATTTATCATTTATTTTATAGTAATTTTTGCGATTAGTTGCGTGCCCTAAATATTGTGGCGCGTGCCATCAAATAGTACGCGTGTCATTAGGTCGCCATTCTTGGTGTCTATCTGTTATACTGGACAAACCTGAAGAGGATTTAAGACATTATTTAATCAAAGATGTAACGACTATATGTATAGGCATATGTAATAAATACATATAGTAGTGAATATACATATATAGGGTGATGATGAGTTATTAACCCTAATGTTAGCCAATACGGAAAAAATATGTAGGTATGTTCTGAACTGTACCATAAGGTGAACGAACGAAACATTCACCTTACGGCCATTCCTCATCGCATCGTCACGTCAAAAATAAAATCACTTTCATATAAAGTCCTAATTGGAAATGAATTTGGTACGACAGAATAAGTTAAGCGTTAACTTGGCTTGTTACTTTAGAACTCAAAGAATGTACAGCCAGCGTCAAATAAAATTCGTGATACCCATACTTAGTGGACAAAACAACCTTATTCCCATTGTAATAAAAGGACACGTGTTGCGAACTTTTGGGCTTCTTTAGGTGTCATGAACTTGACGCTGACTATACGTACATTTACCTATCTTAGGGAAACATTAACCCCCTTACTAATAAAAAGTTACACAGTTGTTGAATACTGTTTTAAAATGACATTTCCATACTAAACGTCACCTTAAAACACTGTTCAACGAGCGTGTAAGTTTTATTAGTAAGGGTAAGTGTATTGAACCTGAATGTTAATTATTTAATGATCATTTATTGGCATGATAGATGAAAAATATATTTATTTATTCACAGGAGTACTCCTACTCACTCAATAAAGCCACAATCGAAACAACTTTCTAAGTTCTTTGTATATTGCTGTTTTTCTTGTCTCAGAAACTTTTTCAAAACAGGCTTAGTAAAAATTAAATTATGGGCTTACCCTTTGCAAATTTAGGAATTCATGTTTGAAAAAAGAAACAAAAGTTATAAATAGCCCGAGTTTTAAAGATACCGTGACCCAACTTTCTGGCAAATTACTAAGTTCGTACGACGAAGAATGTTATATCAAGGGTTTTTCCTGGAAAAACCCTTCAAGGTGTGGATTATTATTATTAAATAAGTGATTTATTAGGTCAAGCCACCTGTTTCCGTTTCGTTTTAGTAGAATATCGTATAATATTCAGAATAACGCCACAAGGAAAATGATGCACTGAAGTTTCATGGCAGACCCTTTCTCATTTGTCGTGAGGTGACAGTGGGTTCTTTGAGTATGTTTTTTTTTTTTTTGATAAAACATTTTTATTGTATTTTTTTATAATTAAAATAATATGGAACAGTGGAGCACACTATGTTGCCATTGCTTTGGTTAATCAGTTAGTAGTGTTTGTTCTTACACCAAGAAGTTTCCGTTTATGTAGAGTATAATTTCAAGTTTTGTTTAGATTATCTAAACCCATACATTTGTCGTCTCGCCATCGATAATATTTTATCACAATGCGCATCCTAGCCCGACAGGTCACCCAATCAACGAATGGGATACCTGCCTACTTTTCTCTTAACTGCGTGGTCGCCACTCGACATTCGCAGAAAAGCTAAAGTAAACATACCATAATTGCCAAATTCAAGTAGTAGTGGGCGGGACACATAGCTCGTAGAACGGATATTATCATTATCCCAAAGTAATAACGATTCAGTAATCTACTCATCTATACTAATATTATAAAACTGAAGAGTTTGTTTGTTTGTTTACTTGAACGCGCTAATCTCAGGAACTACCGGTCCGATTTGAAAAATTCTTTTAGTGTTAGATAGCTCATTTTTCGAAGAAGGCTATAGGCTATACCATCACGCTACGAGTAATAAGTGCAGAGCAAAAATGAAAAATGTTGCGAAAACGGGTTTTCACGCGTACGAAGTCGCGGGCACAGCTAGTTTAACATAAATACGTGGGCAGTGGGCAGTAAGACAAACTAGACTCTCATAATGACGAGATCAATGTTATTAGTTGTAGGACTTGTAGGTACTTTAATTACCTACTGTTGTACTAGTAGGTATTAGTTTAACAATAATCCTAACTAATATTACACCGGTCAACAAAAAAATAATTTTTTTTTGCGCATGGATTTTACTTATTATATTCTGATTATTTAAGCAAATTTATATAAAAAAAGTGCGATTACAAATCTAAAATATTTGCTTTTTAAGAAGTTATAGCGATTTGAATTTTCCATCTTCATAGTAAAATGTCTCTAAAGATGCACGTCAAATTCTCATTGGGATACATCTATAGATAATTATGGGGGTTTATTCGCAAGAACAAGGGGCACGCTTCCATAAAAAATATAGTGGGATTTGAGAGACGACGTAACCAAGACCAGTATACTGAAAGCATGATAGGGTTAGGTTTTTTTGAAAAAATCTTCTATGGAACATGACAGGAAAGTAGAACTTTTCATTTTTAATAAATATTTGGACTCTATTTCAAAACTTCTCTTGTGAGAATGAATTTTGAATGGATGTTTGGTATATTTTAATAATTAGAAAAAAAAAGAAAGAAAGAAAAAAAAATATTTGGCAACAAATGAAATCATCTCTATGTCCATATTTCATACATTCTTTGATATGAATTTTTCTATTTTTTACACATAAAAGCAAATTCAGAACAATTTTTTGTTGTTATTCTTATTTCTAGGTATTAAAGCAATAAAAATAAGCTATGCATAACCCGTGCGCAAAAATACTGTAGACAGTTGTTATAAATGCGAAAGTTTGGATGTCTGGATGGATGTTTGTTACTCTTTCACGCAAAAACTACTGAACGGATTTTGATGAAACTTTACAGTATTATTGTTTATAACACAGAATAACATAATAGGCTATAATTTATGACGATCTGTGACAAACTAAATTTCACGCGGGTGAAGACGCGGGCAAAAGCTAGTTAGAAAGTTATTCAGAGTGGATATTAATCATAAATAAATCTAGGTATGTAAATAATAATAAACTCAACAAGTTTGTGATGAGTGTTTGACACTTAGGTAATTTCACGTCAAACTTTGAGAAAAGATCTGATGAAACTTTGATATAGCCTAAACTTTAAGTTAACCAAATCTATAGGTTATAGAGATGTTGATGCAATCATCACTATCTCTATAGTAAAGATTTAATTATAATGGCTATAATTGATTGATTCCAATCAATTATAGCCTTGGCTTCAACTTTACACGTTTGTATGTAGCTTTTCGTAAATAACCGCCACAAAAAAACAGACAGATAACTTTGAAATTACTTTTTTTACGTATGTAAATATAAATTAAAATAAAAGTAAGAACTTTTCATCCTATAAGCATGTTAATCATCTTCATTTGTAATTTGTATGTTACATACAGTTTGAATATGTATAGATTTCTGCGGATTTCTTAGGAGAAATCTAATAAATATTTGAAGACCTGACTGATGGGATTCATGTACGAATTAATATGGATGCTAGTCCCTTCCATTCCTGGTATTTTCCTAACTAATCTTTCCAGGAGCTAACCCAACATTAAGTCAGTGAAACAAAAATGATTTGGCAAATTTAATAAAGCACTTAATGAATGTTACGACATTAATCTGCATTAATTAATGAACGTAAAATACTGAAGATTAAACTGGAATGTTCATTTATCAATATTAACTCATCCACGGACCGTCCAAATTTTGTTCTCGCCAACAATTTTGCAGATTCCAGTCCAGTTTAGGAAGTAAAAGCATGCTGAATTGTTTGCGTAATAAACTTATGGTAGTTAAACCTGAACTAATTATGTTTAATCGATAACATAATGTTACCAAATAGTGTTCAGTTTGATAAGTAATCGTCTGTACGATTGTTGTCTGATTTAATTGAAGTAGGTACCTACAAAATGTTTTTATATTAGGGGTAAATGATATCCAGCAAATTAGGTACCGTTACAAACAGTTTTACCAGCCGGCTAGGGCTAGAATGCTCTCTGTGAGAAAATTTTATACCGTTTAATCGATAAAATGGCATGATAAAGCTTATCGCGGCGTGTACCCTAGGCCTATTTATGAATTCAACACAGTCATTATTGACCCAGTTCATGTGGGTCAGAAAAAATTTGACTCTGCTTCTCAGTTGAAATTAAGTTGAATTTTTATTTGGTTGTTGGTTCCTCTCAATTTCAAAATAAAATTCTCAGGTTTTTAGATTTAAATGATACATACACCTTATTCCATGAAATTCTGGCACGTGCCGTCATTCTATTTGTTTGTATGTACTTAACAAGTCAGTGACATTCAGTGTGCTTACTATGAGCTTAGGTTAGGTGTGCTCGCTAGCGAGTACGTCAAAAAATCTATGAAGATTATAGATCTTGAAAGTAGCCGCTAAGGGCGCTGTACAATCTGTCATTTATCATTTTATTACGGAGTCGCTAGCGAGCATACGTAACGTAAACTCACGGTAAGCATACAGAGCGTGATAGTAAACAATAAAACTTGCAAAATACCGATATTTTTACACATAGGTAGATTAGGTATATTAAGATTGGTCAGGAAGAACTTGACAGCGGCGGCGCGGAGCGGAGCGGAACTGTGCGGAGCGGAGAAGAGAAAAAATAATGAAATCTGATTTATTTAAAAAACTTCTCTGCTCCGCTCCGCCTTGGTGGAAACCAGGCTTAAACCAATATGATCTTTACCTACGTATTACGATTTAAGAGAAAAATCGGCGCTCCATAGAACACTAAGGAATTCCACAATTTTCTTGGCATCGAGGTCATATTCTAATTTTTACGTGAGTTATTCATCTTTTATGAATGGTCGTTGTGAAATGTTATGACGCCTTAAAATAATTTATTGATGGTTTGCTGTCGCGTTTTAAAAAATGATTTATACGATTTGCATATTTTAGATTTGCATTGCAAGCCGCAAGTGTGTTATGCATGAAAATATTTATTTGGGTAGTTAATTCCGCATATTTTAGTTCCAATTTATTTTGAATGATATGATTGCATATGACCACATCTAAACCAGGGCCCGGCGACCACTATGCCAATATAATGTAGTAGATTCACTCCATGGGAATGAGGAATATTTTAAATTGTTTGTTTGTGTGCGCCAATACACTCTGGTAATCTTGGAAAATAATACGGTTAACTTAGATGGACACTAAACTTGCTATAGTGTCAGTAATTATTGCCCAAATGCGTGTCGGACTTGAAGAGTGTGGAAAATTGCAAATACATGACATAATATGTCACATGCGTGAGAAAATTAAATGTATGATACACGATTCATTTTGCTCCCACATCCCGGGGTTTTCACGGGTCGTATAATTTGTAATCAACGGAAACGGATCGTAACTGTATCAACTCGCGGCGGTCAGTAGGATTCTTTGTATGAAACTCAGTACTGCAACGCACACTTAACCGCACCTAAACATAAACGCCTCGCCTCGCAGCGAAAGGCGATACGGTGTTGTTCCCTTTGGTGTGCTAGGTGTGCTATGGCCTTAAACGTGAATCCTGACCCTATCACCGATTTTATACGTAGGTGGTAACTACTTTCACGTGCCGTGATTTAATAATGTTAAGCCTTTAAAAGCCCAAACAAGTCAGACCTATAAAAATAAATAGGCAGACCCAATCAGTCGAAACGTTTTTAGGCTAAACCTACGCTCAGATTAGGATAGGTTTGTTGACCAAATATCGATATTTGATCATAAATATATCGATATTTAGTTGTCCGTGAATACCTTGTCTATGTTTTCAATTGATACGCTTAATTTAAGTAACTTTAAATATAGTATTGAATTTAAATTCTAGAGCTGCAATCATTAATTTTTGAATACAAGTAGTACTGATATTTTACGATATTTTTGTTAAAAAAACCTAATATCGATATTTTTAGGTATCTAGGGCATCTCTAGATTAATATCTAATTTAGACCTTATGAAAGAATATTAACAGTAGTTGTATTTGGTAATGATTTATTCATAATAATGTGGCCTACGCAGGTTATTAAATCTGCGCCAAAATTATTTAGTAAGTACCTACCTTTTCTTGAAATAAACAAAAACCAACTAAAATTGAACGGTTTTAGTAACCTTAACAGTATTTTATTTCAAAATAATACGATAACACGCAGTTCAAGGGGTAATGAGCCCGATGTTTTTTACCTACATGACCATGTATTGTCATGTATAAAGTATGTATTTTATTATCTAGTTACCATACAACAAGCATTTTCTTTGCTTCGATATTGATGCGATTCAGGCGCAAAACAACATCAATCAAAGAGTATCCCGAAAAGTTTAGTTTAATTTCAGTTAAGGGCAGCTTATCCTTCCTGAGTAGGTAAGTACTATAAGTTATCAGAAGTTTAACGGATGCCATTAAAAGTTTGTGTGTTCTTAATGCTTTTTGACACCTTAGAGTAATGTTGTTGCTCGATTTTCAGCTTTGATTTTCAATCGCTGATAAAATATTAAAATTGTTCACATTTTCTTAATTCGATTAATAAATTAATATTGATGATAACTTTGTAAAAAAATTACTATCGATGATTAAATTTTAATACAATAAGCTCTGGCTTAGAAAAGCAATTTGTGTTCTGTTATTTTGTGTTAAAACTTTAATTTATTAAAACATCTCTATAGAGAGAACTTGTAGCTATTAAATTAGAACAACACTCTTGAGTTTGCCGGAAAATTTCGGCAATATCAAAGGTGAGCCTAAAATTTTACTAAAACAAGAATTTCTTCTGTCTATCCACAACTTTTATCTTTGTGATAAATAGGTATGGTCCGTCTACGGCAGACGGTCGGCCCACTGCACTTGTGCTTGCTATTTTTTTTAACTAAATACAGTCGTCAGCACATCAGACTATACATTTTAGTTGCAAAGTCGCCCCTATCGCAACAGCGTAATAAACCACAGTGTTTACGTTGACTTGCTGTCGACTGTACATCAACAGTTTGGTCTTATGTCGAATAATTCTAAGTACCTATGACATTCTAAATATACAATCAGATATTACTTACTTGCCATACTCATCCTTTGAGAATGTGGGTTTGTGGTTTTTGTCAAAGTGTCCGCTGAAGGCTGTAACTTTCTGTAGGTCGCTGTGCGTCTGTGCTTTTGTGTCGAACGCCGAAATTAAATCTGTTAGCGATGAACTCTGAAACAAAAAAAAACTGGATTATAGTAGAGAGTAATGTAGTTTTCTTCAAAATAATATAGGTGGCGATAGCCTAATAATAACGACATTGAGTTGCTAACGCTAGTTCGATCCTCGCCGAACGATGGACTTTTTTGATGAACCCACTATTTTTTACTGCTTACCCTGGGTTGCACCATCTTACTTAAACTATGTTACAAACCTAAAAAATCTGTCAAACTCCATACAAAAAATACACCGGTTATCGTTATAATTACGGTTTAAGTTAGATAGTGCAGATATCAATAGTGAGGTTGATAAAAAAAAACAAGAATATCTAATTTGCTTCCCATAAATCTTTACAACGAAGCGAAAAGGCGTCGATTGAAATGTACCTATAAAATCTAATCATTCTTTTTTGCCAACATATTTTATATTTCGGTCGATTTGCGTTGTGTGTTATTTAACACAGCTTATAAATTGTTTGGCCATTCCACTTGGCATATTAATTTCAGTGCGTTGATAATGAGTTTTTAAATTGCATGAAAATTTTCCGTTGTTACAGTGCTACATTGAATTCTGTAAATTATTCAGCTGCAATTGATAAAATCATTTCAGGATTCTGGTACCAAATAGTTTACTTCGAGGAATAAGAAATAAATTAAAAAACATTAAATTACACACAACGTGTTAGCATGTCTGTCCAATAAAATACGCTATAATGAGTCAACCAAAGATTCTAGACAGTGAAACAATCACAAGATTCGCCTTCACTTTTTTTTACTAAGTTCCTAGATGCTATTATACTCGTATCTTACACTACCAAAGCTGTGGACGATGATAATATATACGACTAAAAATTATATAGAATGAATGAAAACCAATTTTACTGTAGAGCCTTAAACAGCAGTAATAAGAATAATATTGCAACAATAAATAATTTGTTATAATTGGGGGAGGCCTATGCTCAGCAGTGGACGTCATATGGCTGAAATGATGATGATCAATATGTAATCTATAGTATATATGTAATCTGATGGGCAGTATTTTCTGTGCCATTGTGACACTGATCACGCATACAAATCTCGTTGCGTAGGTTTAATTTAGTATGGACTACAATTGCTATTGAAGATGATGAAAAGCGAGGATGAGTGTGATTCATGTAATTAGTGTCATAAATTAATAATGCTTAAAATAACACTCAATGTATGCAATTAGCGTAGTAACACTCAGTATTGTCACGCGGGCATTGATTGTGGCATCTGCAATGAGGGCTATCGTTTTTATACTTAACAGTTGGCACCCCTGGCGATTGACATGACCTTACTCTACAGTGGCGCCATCTTGATGAGTGCAAATGCGATAGTCCTCTTACCACTTTAGCGCTCACCAGTTGGTGCCACTGTCTTCGCTACTAGCAAGTGACAGGACCTTACTCTGCAGTGGCGCTAACTGGTGAGCGCTAAAACGATAGCCCTCATTCTGCATACGCGTACTACCCGTTCGCGCTAAGTTTGCCGGTCCGTGGAATGCGCGTCCCCTTCTCCAACCGCGATTAAACGCAAATAATTAGTAATTAAACGCAATTGAGTGTTTTATTTTACGCAAATACACAATTTTTATCAATATTAATAAATAAAAAGTATTTTCAATTTAGTTTGCTAAAGTTATAGACGCATTCCTTCGAGTGACGTTATATCGCCAGCGGCAAACTTATCGCGAACGGATAGTAGGTAGCTAAAGCTAGTAAATTATTAGCTAGGTTTCTGATAAACTTTTACACAGTTATCTTGCATAATAATCTATGAAATACAAGTTGTTGATTGCCGGTAAAAAACCTGCCGGTTAATAATCTCAGCATCATTAGGTTTTTTCTTGATCTCCATATAAAACAAAAAATACTAAGTAATAAAGCTCAATCTCCTTTAGCATTCGATTTAAAAGAATCTTTATGTCTATCTGTCCTCAACATAATCTAAATATTGTCGCTTCTCAAAGAAACATCTCCAACGTATCCGAATAAATCTGCAATCAGCAAAATTGATTCGAATCGATGCAAATTTGAACACGCGTCGTTGTTTTATGTAAGTACAGTCCTGATCTTCACCGACAAAATAATTTATGTTTCGCTTTAGCGCTGAGAGTATGTGGTGGATAATGTCGTGATGGATTTTCCATTAGCAAAATAGATATCTACGTACGAGTATATGGACCAGACCAGACAGCTTAGTCATAACAAAATTATTAATCTCAACCAAACATACTCTTCAGCTTTATATCGTAATTATTATCACTAAAAAAAGTAGCTTCGTGTCTGTGTCCCTATATGTAAGTAGGCTTAGATCCTTAAAACTACGCAACGGATTTTGATGCGGTGTTTTTTTAATAAATAGAGTGATTCAAGACGAAGGTTTTTAAGTGTAATACATTGTACATGTGCTGTGCATGTGGTGCCATTACAGTACTAAATGTATGGAAGCTGGAAACATTAAATTTTCGGATGGATCCAGTTTATTCTGTAACCTATTATTGACACCGTTTGATAGATCTCATGAAGCACTTTCAGGATCAGTAACTAGTTTTATGATATCTTGTATAGTGTAGAAATAATCAAGTGAGATCACTTTATCGTTTCCACCCTGTAAAGTGGGAATTTTGGTAGTACCCATTCAATGACCAAAAAAATTAAATAAAGCGTTCCAACTTTTTTCCGCTCAAGACCTGTGCCACGTTATAATATAGTATGGACGATTTTGTCTACATCAAAGTAGATCAATAAAAGTTGGCAGTGTTTTCGAAGACAGATCTTAAAATACTATGTCTTGCCCCGTCTGCATTGGGTATGGATATGGCTGGACGAAAATAGCCCTTGTTGTTTTGTAACAAAGACCTGGCTTACTCGTATAGTGCTAATGGACGGATTATAATTTTTCACCTTCAGAATAATTTATCACTGAAGAAAGTAATAATAGTTATACAAAGAAGCATCAAATTGATAGTTCGATTTAACATTATGTAATACGCAAATGCGTATTAAGAATGAATGACTTTGATATAGGTAAACGATTTTGATTTCTTTCGTCTTAAAATGCGTTAGTACAAACGATGTTAGTGGATACACATTTAGATTATCTTTAAATAATAGCTTTTGAAGTAAGACTACGTCATATTGTGCTAAATGCAAGCATCTTAAAGAGCTTGTACCTACTTAGTAGAGCGTTATTGATGGCTCGCTACTGTTCGTTTTTCAAATGTTTTGACAGACATTATCAAATCAAATCAAATCATACTTATATTTTGCGAAAATGGGTTTACATCAGAAGGTGTTACAATTTTTCAAGTAGGTATCTCCATCTTCCACATTTAGGCATGCAAAATTATTACTGTAATTGTCATTTACATTCATTAACAAAATAGAATTCACATTTTAATTACACTATCGTTATGTGCATGTACCTAACGTACACACACAGGTAAAGCTCACTCGCCTTCGTGAGTTGCAAGATAATCTTATCAACATTTAACCAGGGGTTTGTAAGGGAGTAAAAAAGAAACGGATATAATAATTAGATAACAAACGTATGTAATTTGAATTTACATCACCCTTACTACACCCATACCCCGGAGATAAATTGTACACTATTACTCTAAGAAGGATTTATAGGTACTCGTAACGCTTATGTATTAAACATTGTACATAGTCGGTACGCAATCCACCAGGCAATACCAGTAAGAATCAAATTAATTTAATTATTGCGAATTTTAATCAAAAGACAACTCAATGAGCATTACATTGTACGAAAAACTTTTACAAGTCTATTTCAAGAAATCTTTAGTCTCACAAAGAAATGTAGACAACAGCTGTGCCGCATACTTTGCGAATTGCTAACGCGTTAACGTCGAGTTTTAACATGAAAGAATCAAATTCAAGAGATTTTCCGTATTGTTTTGAATTTGAAACTTGTAGCATTCTGGCCAATGAATGAGTGTTTACGTAGTTCGCCTAAGGTCAGACGGTGTTTATTTGTACGAATTCTGTTTGGTCTAACATTTGATGTTTGACGTAGGTACTTGAAAGTTTGATTGTATTTATTATTGAGATATTTTTGTAACATTTAAGAAAGGTTTCCAAGGTCTAGGTCTCGAGATTTATTATTTATCCAATTTAAATAATTTCGAAAATAAAATAATTAATTATACCTAATTGATTATACTTACCACGACCATTTTACGAGTATTTAATGATCAGATTGAAATTATAAACGGCACATAATAAATTGTGTTTTTCGTATTCAGTTCATTAACAGTAATTATGGCATGCTTGAACCAAAATTACTATTCATTTCATTTATTAACATACCAAATGAGCTACATTATCACAGATTCAGGTGTACCGAAATTGAATTTGTACAAATAATATTATGAAATACCTAACTGATAATGCACAAGGCAAATGCCCCGTAACACCATTTGCCAAAACGTTTTAGATGCATTTGCGCTTCATAAAAATGTCATAATACGCTCGGATGAATCACCGAAGACTCACGTAATTTATACGGTTTTCTACGAGTAAATATGTCACGTTGCAGTGCGTAGTTTTTGTATCCTAATTAAATGAATCTAGATATACTCGCATCTGATGGATTGCCAACACCTGCCGTTGTCGCGACTCTACAAAATTGGTGCAAAATAATGTTCAGAATAGTATACTAACATATTTTAGTATACTAACAGAGTGACTGACATAGCCCGCAGAATCGCTAAAATCAAGTGGCGGTGGGCGGGGCACATAGCTCGAAGAGCTGATGGCCGCTGGGGCAGGAAGGTTCTTGAGTGGCGACCACGAGCTGGAAGACGTAGCGCGGGCAGGCCTCCCACTAGGTGGACCGACGATCTGGTGAAGGTCGCGGGAGGTACCTGGATGCAAGCGGCGCAGGACCAGTCTTTGTGGAAATCCTTGGGGGAGGCCTTTGTCCAGCAGTGGACGTCTTTCGGCTGAAACGAACGAACGAACTAACATATTTTATGTATAGGTACTAGAACTAAAGTAAACATACTACAAGTATACAGACGAGCTTTGGGTTTTTGACATGTAACTTTTGAAGCCATTTAGGCCCAGAACAGACGGTGAAACGCAACTGCAACGAAACTGCAACTGCTAGTTACTTTTGAGTTGCATCTAAGTTTCTGCCATAGCATCCGTTGAGAAACCACACATGACGCGACCAATTTGAAACTTTCAGTTTCAGTTTCATTCAACAGATTCATCTTAAAGTATCAGTTTCGTTGCAGTTGCGTTTCACCGTCTGTTCTGGGCCTTAAAGGTGCTGAAACTTGCATATTCACAATTAAAATGTATTTAAGATCTCGATTTCAAGCCTTATAAAATCTGCCATATAACCGTTGTTGAATAATATTTAGCTGTATCTTTTTCCATAAATAAAGAAAAATAAGTATGTTATTTTGCTAGTTATTGATATGTCAATATTATTTTTCGATTTGTTACAAAAAGTATGAACCTATTACTCGTCATAACATTAACCTTATTCATGATGGAATTTTCCTAAATGGAATCTCCCACACATTATAGACAGGTGTATTTGTATAAAAAACAAAATTCACTCAATACACAACAAACAAATAACTTAGGCGGTTATCACACTGCGCCGCGCTCCGCCGCGGAGCGCGTGATTTTCATATAAAAAATCACGCGCGCGGACGCGTTGTCAGTGTGAAGTGCCGCGCGTGTTTTCTATACAAACTGAGGTACTTGCATACAATGATTAAATCTGTCGCCCCGCGCTCCGCGGCGGAGCGCGGCGCAGTGTGATAACCGCCTTATACTTACTTTTGCATTTATAATAAAATCTGCCCGCGGCTTCACCCGCGTGAAATTTAGTTTGTCACAGATCGTCATAAATGATTATAGTCTACTCGTATATGTTATAAACAATAATACTGTAAAGTTTCATAAAAATCCGTTCAGTAGTTTTTGCGTAAAAGAGTAACAAACATCCAGACATCCAAACTTTCGCATTTATAATATTAGTAAGATTATAGGTACATAGGTACATAGGTAACTACCTAATGATTGTCATTAATCACACATTATTAAGACTATTTATTTATCATGTTATTTCATTATATTTGAAGACTAGCGGCCGCCCGCGACTTCGTACGCGTGGATCCCGTTTTACCCCCTTCATCTATCTTACGCGGTTTAGATTTTTTCATACAAATGTTTTTCCCCGCTAACTCCCGTTCCCGTGGGAATTTTGCGATATCCTGTTGTAACTAAGCTTTAAGTTTACTAAGGTACCTGCATGCCAAATTTCAAGCGTCTAACTTAAGCGGTTTAGATTTTTCATACAAAAGGATTTTCCCGCTAATTCCTGTGCCCGCGGGAATTCCTAAGTATACTATAACCTGCCCAGGAGTATGAAAAATAATTGTACCAAGTTTCGTTAAAATCCTTGGAGTAGTTTTTGTTTCTATAAGGAACATACAGACGGACAGACAGACAGACAGACAGACAGACAAAAATGTTACTAATTGCATTTTTGGCATCAGTATCGATCACTAATCACCCCCTGATAGTTATTTTGAAAATATATTTCATGTACAGAATTGACCTCTCTACAGATTTATTATAAGTATAGATTGTTAATTGAAATTGCTGAGTCGTGGCACGAGGCGATATCACATTGGATTTATGTGTAAGACCGTTATGAAGAAAACACTTTTTTGACTCTTCGGATCATCGAATCTCAGAAACGCTGTCTCTTAGGAGAAAGTGTATAGACAATTTTGATAGATAATTGTATGGTCTTAAACCTTGTCATACATATTTTTGTGATAAAACTTACCGTTTGGCTGAAAATCTCAAAAACCCGTATTTTTTAAGTTTGACCTTGAATATTTTTTTTAGCACACGTCGGATCGATGGGGACTTTTCACAGTTAATTCATAATGGTGCTCCGAACATTCGTACCAATTTTCAGCTGTATGCGAATTATTGCAGGGTTTATGTCTAATTTGACTGGACTAATAATAGATGGTATAATGAAATGATGGATTTGATTTCATTTTGCTGATACTAAAATTTTATTTTTGTCACATTCCATTTTGGTTATAAATTTTCCTCAATTTATTATCTTGTCAAAGCTCAGATAAGAATTTCCTTATATCGCTTTTATTAAATAGCATCGTATTTGATAATTCTCTTAATTTAAGGTCGGCATTTTATTGAATTATTGGATTTCACTTCTAAATATAAACGATAACTAATAAATTGGTCCCTATATTGAACGAATTTTACTATCATTATAGCTTTTACTCAGTACGCCATCTATGGCTTATAGGTACAACAAAACATTATATTTTTCTCAGAT
Organism: Ostrinia nubilalis; assembly: GCF_963855985.1. NCBI lineage: Eukaryota > Metazoa > Arthropoda > Insecta > Lepidoptera > Crambidae > Ostrinia > Ostrinia nubilalis. The sequence goes on from NC_087103.1 coordinate 5,347,975, forward strand.
AATCTGGTACGGTTGTACAATTTGAACATAGGTAATAGGGTGTCCCTTATTTTTCAAAGTTTTAAATTTGTAACGCATAGGTCTTAGTTTTGTTTGTTTGCCTCTAAAGCACTCGGAAATAAATTTTTACCTTATTTGGAGTATGATAACCCGTGCCGACTTGCATCGAAACATGTTGCGCGGCAGTAGCGGTGCGTATTCGCGGTATTTGTCATTTGTTCTCAATTAATCTCGTGATTAACACCTATTGTTTGACATTCAGAAGATGGCTGTGGAATTAAGAAGCAATAAAAACAGTATTTTCTTAGTTGGGGACGTAAATTTATCAAATAATAGGCACAAAGTTACCGTTAATCGTCAAGTTTTTGCAGTATTTTTTTACATATTTTGCGAAGTTAATTAAATGTTATTGAAAGCTCTAATCTCATCATTCGGGAGTGTATTATATTTTGGGAAAAGCTATAAATCCTACCAGAGCCTAACTGTGTAAAAAAACTTGTGTATCTTCACCATGATTGGAGGGAGTTGCAAGAAAAATTATTAAAAAAAATCAAGATTTATAAGCGCCGCGGTGAGGAGGATTTAAAAACAAATAAAATATTTTAACAAAAACAAATAAAACCAAGGCGTCCAGAGTGTTAAGGTGTAGACAAAAAGTTAGTTAAGAAAGTAGAAAGTGCAAGACAAAGAAAATTAAATAAATAAATAAATAAAAAATAGAGCAAATATGTTTCGGAGGTTTACCGTCATCTCTTACTACGCAAGATTCTATACAAACGCAAGGACATCACGACCAGCTTACCAGCTCTGAGGAAAGCCTTAAGGAACTCTTGACATCCACTTTCCAAAAGGTATATGAGAGTATTGACAAATTGATTTTAAAGGCAGCCCTGAGCAAGTTTAGTCAACATCTTTGGTACTTCATATCGGAAGAAATTGCCGTTTTATCACTCTTTAATGATGAAGGTAATGAACAAACACCGTCAATATTGTAGTAAAAGTACAAAGAGAGAGTATGTATGATTCTGGGAAGAGATACATACCATCTGAAGAAGGTATGATTATTTCTATGGTAAATAGGACTTAGTACTTACTAGTTTTTTATCCTGTTTTTAATGAATTGATAATAATACTGTCTTATTTATTGTTGCTGGAAAACCATTGAGTGGTTTTGTGTCTGTCAAGAGTATAAATTTATTTTCTCGATTGAAAATTGATAATAATTTCCCCCTGAGACACATTTCTATATGAGATAAAGATGTTGCCTATTTAAAGGCAAAAAAGTGCTTTCTTTAAGGGTAGTTAATGATACAGCTGAAAGAGTTTTAAAGCTTATGCAAGATTTTCATGGTTTGATCACTGCAAAGTAAGAGCAAAAGCTTTTTTTGCTTCGCACAGTGAAGCAAAAATCAGGCCAATATTCAGGAGCATGGAAATATGTATCCAGAATGTAAAAAAGAGTCCCTCAAAAGTAAAATATATTGTCTGATCTGTAATGTTATCTTCTTGTTATAAATATTTTATAAAAATTAAATATTTTAATTGATTTAGCTACTTAATAAAAGGGGTAAAACCAGCATTTTTCAAAATCTTCAGAGCTAGGTCGGCACGGGTTAATGTTGACGTAGGAAGATGAAATTTTGTATTTAAGTATGTCTGAGTACTACGAAAAGAAATAGGGGGTATGCATTTCAATATCTAAAAAAAAATTTTTTTCGGCCATATAAGGGACACCCTAATAGGTAAGTATGTCTAGTACTTACGGTACGTGCTTAAAGTACTATTATATCAATCACACTCGTAGTCATCAAGAACTAAGCAAGTATCTATTCCGAATTGATGAAATCATTGAGTAAGAAAATGTTATGTTCCAATACAAATTAACTATAACGAAATTAAAATATTCAACATGTTAACAGACAAAATAACTATTTATAAACCAAGTTAATTTTAGTAGACTGTTTTATTTACACATGTAACACAGTCAACTCAATTTAACTGACGACGAGAGAGACATTTCAACGTATTAGAATGTTAGTTGGCAAGCTTTCCTTTACAAATCTATACTAATATTATAATGCTGAAGATTTTTGTTTTTTTGTTCCGATTTGTAAAAATTTTTTGTGTTGGATAGCCCATTTGTAGATTTTAGGCTATACAGGGTGGAATTTTGTAATGCCACTAGGGGGGAAAGTACTATTAATACTGTAAATAGAAAATTTTACTCAAAGAAAACATTATTTTATTTTTGAAGAGAAATAGAACTGAATTTAGATTTCCAAAATTTGCTTGTCACACCCGGGAATCGAACCAATTAAAATCTGTCAAAAATTACAATGCAATTTTTATTGCATCGATCGTAAGGGATCGTAAGTAAAGATAAAGTCTCTCTAACAAACTTAATAAATCAAATGAAAGGAAAACCATGAAATCTTAAATTATTTTAATTATTTAAAAAAAAATGTATTTTATGGTGGTGTTCTCGAAAAAAAAATTTGTAATTTTTTGACTGAAAAAAAAAACACTCAAGTAAATAATATGCGAACTAAAACTGTGCGTCATTTTTGTACAGAGTACGCGGCAGCTGTCACAGTTGGTAGATCTGTAGACGGGAGATAACCGACAGTGGGGATTGTCCACAATGATAGAATAACGTCCTTTACAAATAAAATAGGCCATTAAGCTTTTACTAATACATGTATTTTATTTATTTATGCTACTTTGTACTGTCGCCATCTTTGCTCCCGCGCATTCACATTCTTCGCTGACGGAAGAGTGAGTCAGCTGCGTGCACGCGTCAAAACAACGATCCGTCAGCGTAACAAGGCCGGCCCGCCGCCAAGGCGTAACTCACCGCTGTCATTCACCTGGATGTGACAAATGTGCGGTATACAGACTTCTGGGTACAGCAGCGTCAAATAATTCGTGACACCCAAAGTGGCCAAAAAGTTGACAAAAAACCTTATTTCCATTGTAATAAGGACGTGTTGCGAAGTTTTTGACTACTCAGGGTGTCACGAACTATTTGATGCTGACTGTACCACTAGACATGCTGTCCAGTTCGTGACAGTTTTCATTTCAAAATCGTTTTGAGAAGTGAAGTCATTGTGTTCGCTTGTATGCGGAAAAGTGGGAAATAGTTTTTCAATTGGTTAGCATTGATCGAGCGTCCGCAGAAGTACTCAAATCTTTTAGAGTAGGCGCACACCGTTGATTTTTCGTCGGCCGATAGTTTAGTCGGGCAGTTGATCAGTATGGGCATGTATGGGAGTGCGCACACTACGCCGCGCCGATTCGATTTCGATTCGAATCGTTTGAATCTTTGGGTTATCGCCATGTGTGTGGCCCAGGGGTAATAAAATTAAAATAATTAACATTGCTCTCACATGAACTAAACTCACATTAGGTTTTACGTGAAATTTTTTTAACATGTTCACAGACAAACACTATGACATTAGATCTTAGTTTTATTCATTACTTGCCCAAACATGTCCACTACGATCATTGTAGAGTACTAATTACATCAGCTCAGTACAACAGTTGTAGTTATGTAAGTAATGAATATAACTAAGATCTAATCTCATAGTGTTTGTTGACTCCATTGTTGACTCTATGCATTTATGTTGATTTATCGGAGCTATTTACTTTTGTACCATTTTTGTTTTGATTGACACAATGTGATATATTCAATTTTGCAATCCCTTCACGTTTCGTAGTTTTGGACAAAAAATGTAGAGCATAGCGATTTCAGTATTAAAACTGTCACAAAGATGCAGTTAACGCCCGTATTCACAAAGGATGCTTGCTTAAGTGAAGCAGCAAATCGAATGCACAGCGTTGAATAGAGCTCTGTGATTGGTTCGTGTTTCACCCTGTGCGTCCACGCGCACTGTGAGACCTCATAGTAATGTTTATGAATACGGGCGTAAAAGTCAAAGCAAAGCAACACGAAATTGAATTTGTGTCAGAATAATTACTGCAATAGATTTCAATTAGATAAAGTTGTAGAGAAGCCATCATGACATTGAAACTATCACTAAAGGCTGATTTACATGTATTAAGCAGTTAAATTTTAACTTAATTTTAAGTGATTGATTGCATGTAAACAGAATTTAGTAGCAACTTGCAACTTAACTTTCAACTTGTGTTTGCAATTTAATCTCTTAAAATTAAGTTAAAAATTAGTTACCAACTTAATACGTGTAAACCAACCTTGACGTGACATTATCCAGACTCGAGACAACAGTGCCTTGTGATTAGACTCGGCACACTGTTCATCCAGACATTGTAACTATCTTAATTATAATTTCGATTTAGAGCACTATAATTAGTACTCATTATTATATTATGGCACTAATTTCATTTTCAGCTACTTTTCTCTGTCTAAATGTTTCAGGGACGCTGCGTAGAGATCACATGATTTAATCTATTAATGATTGTCTGCGACAATGTTACATTCTTGATAGATAATTATTCGTTAATCTCACTAAGATTGTTAAAACCTTACGAAGCAATAGAGTGAAATTAGGCACTGTTACCACATACTGGCACGACAGTGGTTGAGTTTCTTTATAAGCTTGACACGCACAAAACAACACAGATAACAATAATTCTGTTTGGCGCCAAATTACTTTTCACGATATTTTTGCAAACTTTTGTTTTTCACGACAAGAAAAACAAATGCAGAAAACCGGTGACAAGCAGTTTATTGTGCTGAAGCTTAATTGAGTTGCATAAGTGTTCATCAGTAGGTATCTAATACGATTTGCATTCTATTTGCATGAGTAACATAACACATAGGGAAGCCTTACCCTCGACCGCCTTTGTATGGGGTCGTCGCCTGGAATCGTCAGAAAATTGCCGCTCATTTTCACTGTTAAAAATCCACAAACACAAAACGTCAAACTTCAAGAACGGAATTCGTTATAAATAGAGCGCGAGAGTTGGCGAACGTGCGTACGCGATGGCGGTCAGTTCCCAAGTGGTGCATTATTTTATGAATGAGTGACGTCTTTAAATAGCATCCCCACCACATGTAGCTAAAACGTAAGCGATGGTATGTTGGACGTCTACGTTCCAATACGATTGTTACCTAAATAGACCGCATCGAAATCAGCTGCTTCCGAAAAATCTGAATCAGTTTCTTGGGAGAGATGTAAACACGAATATTAGAGGCGTTTCAGTTGAAATCCTGTTGTTGTTGAATGAAAATTTGTTGACATTTTATTTTATTTGTAGATACTCCATCATGTTTAAGATATTTGCTAGCTAGAGAAAAGTTTTGTCTCTTGAAACGTTCAGTTATGTAAATAGAAAAGGGGAAAATAATAGAGCTATAAAAACAACCAATAATGAAACGAAACAAAATATATTTGAAATACGGATATTTATTTATTTTTTCATAAAAATTCTAAATTCAATAATGTGTTAAACATGTAACATTTACATATATGCATTTATACAAAGATATAATGCAATGTTTAGTGATTTTAATACTAAAATTGGAGCGTAACAGACTCATGATGCCAATGCATGTGTGACGTCACATTTTACACTTACAAAATAATATTTACCAAGTATTGTCAAATGGTAAGGTTATGTGTCAACACGATTTGTCATTTTGATGAGACGATGATTTTTATGTGCGCTTCACTTTTAAACTAACTCGAATCGTAATACCTTCATAAACGTGGCATAACTTAGCAACGCGTACACGTATTTGTAAAATTAATATACATCCAAATTAATACTGATTTGTTTATGTAGATATCACACGATCCCATCAAAACTTTAGCATCCCTTTCACAATACGATGGAAGTACGATTTGTAAGTATTTACAAATGGATGATCAAATGCGAGCTCATTAACGTCATTAACTATTTTTGACAATTTTGCTGACAATTGGATAGATAAATTAAAAATCAATTTTATCAAAACTGATGCTAGTTATATTTTTGCTACTTTTAACAAATAACACTCCATTCAATGCATTAATGCCCGATTAAATAGTATAGTTAATTTGCGTTTATATAATTTTATTTCAATGGACAAAGAATGTAATATATCTAATTCAAATTTTAAACTATTACAAATGCGATAATAGATTGAAAACGTTAATACATTGAATAGAATACTACACAAATTTTGTAACAGAAAACTACTTTTATTTCATTTAAGTGGCAATTTTTCTATAACTCTATTTTACATAGATTCAGTCGACTCAGAAATATAAAATAAAAAAGTTTTCATTAGTAAAGATGAGTAAATATATATTATAATAATATTATTGAGATTTGGACTAGACAAACCACATTCTCTATCTACAGATATGTAATCCATGATAAATGCTAATATATAGAAAATCTAACTCCCGTGTCTGTAGTGATGTGCTCCGCTACACATCGCATACATTTTCATTACCACGAAAACTGTTTTTACTTTGTGCCATTTATTTTGCACGCAAGTGTATTTTTTAGATCAAATACATACTGGGACTGGCAATTCGTAGAAATATGCACTATTTTAGTAAGTTTATTATCAACAAATGATTATTAGAAGATTTTATAAGTTAAAAGTCGCAATTAATTTTAAATATCAAAGTCTTTGTGGAAATGAAAATATACACACTAAAATTTATGTGATGCTTCAAACTGTGTTTTGATTTGGACTGTAATAGTTTAAAGTTTTTATTTTATTAATTTATTTGATATCAATTTTGCCCTTTTAAATCAACAATTATTATTGTTTTATTTAATTATAGCCTTAACAAATAAGTTTTGAGCACTGATCGTTATAGTACAGTCTCGGTAAACAAATATAAAACGATCCAAGTATTGAGTTAGGTACACAACGTGTAAGGTTAACGAGTAAAATATTAAAATTTATTTAATTTAAAATGTCAGTGCCCTGATATTAACTTCAAAAAATAAAAAGATACGAATACAATAATAATAACAGTTAACATCTGATCCATGAATTTATCAGCTAAAACAGTATTACATAAATATTCACGACAGTTAATGATGTAAGTACCTCATTTTATAACAATATCACAATTTTCAATAATATACAATAAAAGACATAGGAGATTTTGATTACATGTTAAACAGGCCAAGCATATTAAAAGTAAGAGCAAAGATGTGATATACATATTTAACATTTTTGTTGTTATTTACAAGTCAGTAAAATACTGAAACAATATGGACCACATTGTACATTGTAGATCACACAAAACGGGACAAAAAAAGAGAGCTTTTAAATATAAAAGATGACAAGACCGTACACGTTATTAGAAATCATAGCTATACCTATATTAATTCCATTTTAGAACACTCATCACCTAACGAACATGCTTTACGTACTTCGCATTAATCCTATACACCACGCAGTAACAAAGGAAAAAATCACGCGCCATTCCAGAATGTAGTAACACTCAATAGACCCTTAACAACATTATACTCCGACTAACTCGACGAGAAGCAAGGATACAAACGAACATAGGAAATAATTTACATAAGGCCATAATATTATTTACTGTACACGCATAACGAGTAGATGATTAATTAGATAAATAATGTTGCATTATAATAAGGGTTATGGATTTATGCATCCGTATTTACGTTTGGTCCATATAAATATTACAATAATCGTGTTTTCGATACGTCCGACTCTTTAGGCGTTCAGCGCGCTTGCAAAAACGTAAACCGCGTCCGTGTAATAAAAAACTCCTATGAAACAAAAATAAAATTTCATTATAAAACCACGCATTAGAATAAAACTCGTATACAAAATCTAAGGAATACAAAATTTTAATTATTTGGAGAGCGAATTCATTGCACGCAAGTGTAGCCCGCTACGTGTTGTACTCGTGACGTAATCTAACAAACGAATCAGTCTTTCTAAAGAAGACGTGTGCGATTGGTTTCACAGAAGTAGTTAAAATAATCGTGTGCCGCGCTGAAGTCCTAAACGGTGTGGACGCCGCGACGCCCGCGGCCGCCTACGGTCAGTCTTTTCTGCTAATGTTTACGAAATTTGTGCAAAATATTCTACTATCCGCGTAACTTAACACAGTAATTTATTATTTACAAACGCCGTCGACGAGGTACGAAATTAAATAGAGCACTGACCGGGTACCGCCGGAGCGTCGGAGTTGGATCTCCTCCGCGAGATACGTCACAGGGCTTGATTCCTCCCTTGGGGGTCCGGAGGTCCGGGGGTCCGGGGGTCCGGGGGTCCGGGGGTCCGGGGGTCCGGGGGTCCGGGGGTCCGGGGGTCCGGGGGTCAGGGGGTCCGGAGGTCCGGGGGTCCGGGGGTCCAGGGGTCCAGGGGGCCGTTTCAGGCCGTGGAGCGGGCGTGGGTGGCACGGGGTCCGGGGTCCCGGGGGTCTCACGAGGGGCCCTGGCCCGCGGGCGCTTCGGTCCTCATCTCCGACTTGAGCTTGACGAACTCGCGGGCCACCTCGTCGCTGTGCCGCTGCGAGAGTATCCGAAGGATGGTCCATCCCGTCTCGTCCATCTTGACCCGGGTGCCGAGTGGTAGCCAACATGCACATGTGCCCTGTACAGATAAATGGACATAATTTAATATTGTTCAAAAGTTGTCGAATTCTATCAGAAAACTCATAGGCTGAGTTGCACCATCTAATTTTGACCGTAGTTATAACGATAACCGGTGTTTTTTGTATGGAGTTTGACAGATTTTTGACGTTTGTCAAAGTTAAAGTAAGATGGTGCAACCCAGCCTTAGTTAGAGAAAGTAACAGTAAAAACCAAAAGAATAATAGGAAGATAAAGTAAGTCTTTGGTGTTCAGAGTGACACTAGCTGTAATAATATCTCTGTATCAGAAAGCCGCTAAATGACCCCCATTGAGGAGTCGTATTGGTCAGTCCCATATAGCATGGAACGCAAGTCAACTTGGTATTTGCTAGGACCGGTGGCGTCGTCTCCTAGGTAACGGAGGCAACACCCCAGTTTCAAGTTTTTAGTAGGAAAACCTGTGAAGTGAAATAACCTGCCATCCCCCATAGATTAAGAGCTAGTGAACGCCAGACCTACGTCATTTTATAAAAGCTGAAAGTTTGTCAGCGTATGCTCCCAATATAGGATATAATGTTGGTGAATTATGAAGTTTGGGTCATCGTGGCTTTGGGAGCTACCCTAAAAAAACTGTCTGGCAAGGAGTTGGAACTGTCAAAACTGTCAAAAAGCTGTTGGGGAAAATACTTCTAATTATTGTCAAAATATTATACATAAAAAACAGATTTAATGGTGGATTTACTACGTACCTGCTCAGCGATATCAGCCAGCCGCATAACTGCCACGCCTACAAGCCGGTCCTCGCGCGCGAAGCAGTAGTCCCGTACGCACACGTGCAGTTCGAAAAGTTCCAGCTGTTCCGTCGCGCTCACCATGCTGGAAAGGAAATCATATTTCGTCAGTAAACATCATTAAATCTACTTCCCCACTATACAAAACGCACAGAGATGAATTTAAGCCGTTGATATTGGCAGAATAGAATAGGACCTCAATATTTCCGTTAATATCTTCTGGGAAGTGAAGGTTAAATTCTCCATTTGTAACTGGTAAATTATTGTCGTCCTCTGGTAGTGGAAACTGAATGATGATGATGATGTCGAGATGTTATTTTGCAATCGCTGGTAGAGACCTGTCAATATCTTAGCTACAAGTTGCCGAAGAAAAATGTACAAAAAAGACAACACTATAATTATAAATGTAATTTTTCATCGAAAATGCCTGATGAATAATAAAAAGCTCGTGCGGTCGCATAAGGATCGCATATTATCAATATGATACGTACACGTACCTTCCTGATACTTTTTCCCCTGTGCCTTGCATTGAGCGACAGAACATCAAATGAACACTACATTGTAGCATCGTAAGTCGTCGTAATAATTTTACTATTTTCCAAACCAACCCGCAGACTGTACATTCCTCAATGAAAAGCTAATAATAAACTCACAAGTGGAAAGTCTCATTGAACTTGGGGCTCCAGTTGTTGCTCTTGGACTTGGTGGCGAACTTCCTCTTCTTGTCGGCGAGGTGGGGCCCGATAAGGTTGACCTCGATGAATGGACGGAACATGCCGCTCGCTATCACCCAAACCAAATAGAGCAGAGAAATATGCCCCCAATGGGAATCGAACCCGGGACCTCTGAATCTACAGCAGGTGGTCTTACCTCTAGACCACAGAGGTGGTTAAAAATGGTCAATTTCCAAATCAACTAAACCGAATACAAAAATCTGCCTCCACTGGGAATCGACCCGGAACCTCTGAGTCTGAAGCAGGTAGACTTACGTAGACTAATGAGGCTGTTAAAAATTTACTATTTTCCAAGCCAATACCTGCTTACACTCTACTAAACCCGACTATACAAAAAACACAACCCTCCTTCTAGAGCAGTAGGGTAAATAGTCGTACATTCTTTAGTAACGATATACTGCTAATAATAAACTCACAAGTGGAAAGTCTCATTGAACTTGGGGCTCCAGTTGTTGCTCTTGGACTTGGTGGCGAACTTCCTCTTCTTGTCGGCGAGGTGGGGCCCGATGAGGTTGACCTCGATGAATGGACGGAACATGCCGCTCGCTATCATCCAAACCAAATTGAGCAGAGAAATCTGCCACCAATGGGAATCGAACCCAGGATTTCTGAGTCTGAAGAAGGCGGTTAAAAATGGACTATTTTCCAAATTAACCAAATCGGATACAAAAATCTGCCCCCACTGGGAATCGACCCGGAACCTCTGAGTCTGAAGCAGACTAACGTAGACCACAGAGCGGCGGTTAAAAATTTGCTATTTTTCAAGCCAATACTTACAGTATAATAAACTCGACTGTACAAGTAGTCGTAGGTACATTCTTTAGTAATGATGATATAATGCTAATAATAAACTCACAAGTGGAAAGTCTCATTGAACTTGGGGCTCCAGTTGTTGCTCTTGGACTTGGTGGCGAACTTCCTCTTCTTGTCGGCGAGGTGGGGCCCGATGAGGTTGACCTCGATGAATGGACGGAACATGCCGCTCGCTATCATCCAAACCAAATAGAGCAGAGAAATCTGCCACCAATGGGAATCGAACCCAGGATTTCTGAGTCTGAAGAAGGCGGTTAAAAATGGACTATTTTCCAAATTAACCAAATCGGATACAAAAATCTGCCCCCACTGGGAATCGACCCGGAACCTCTGAGTCTGAAGCAGACTTACGTATACCTCAGAGGCGGTTAAAAATTTTCCAAGCCAATACTTACAGTATAATAAACTCGACTGTACAAATAGTCGTAGGTACATTCTTTAGTAATGATGATATAATGCTAATAATAAACTCACAAGTGGAAAGTCTCATTGAACTTGGGGCTCCAGTTGTTGCTCTTGGACTTGGTGGCGAACTTCCTCTTCTTGTCGGCGAGGTGGGGCCCGATGAGGTTGACCTCGATGAATGGACGGAACATGCCGCTCGCTATCACCCACTTGAGGTCGTTGGCGGCTACCACTGGAATTAGAATAGATTAGAGTTAAAACCAATTGAAATTATTTATGTGAGTTCTTTTCAGAGCACTTGAAACTGTCTGTAAATGTGGCGAATAAAACTCAAACGTCAAGAGTAGGTTATAGGAATCATAATCAAAGTGGTATTGTTCTGATGAAATCACCATCTTGGGTAACTGCACTGATGAGAGTTTAACTACATACAATAAATATTACGTCTTCTACTTATCTTTTTCAAATTGCACACATTAGAGGAAGATAAATTTAATGACATAAGCATGACCTATATTTATTGTATTCAACAATTAAGTTTGATAAAGTGTACCTTGAAAACAAAATATAATACGGAAAACTGATATTCATCAAGCCTAACTCTTACTTATCTCACATAAAAAACAGTATGTGAGTAAAAATCACACACTTAAAGACAGTGTTTATGAGTAAGTAACAAACCTTTGACGGTGATTTTATGTTCACCGGTGCCAGGATGCGTGAATAAGTCCACTTGCAGCGACACTTCGCCGACGCTTCCTTCTTCCGCTACTGCTGCATCTGTTGGTAACAATTTCATAAGTAGGTAATCACATTTTGAAGTAAGTGGGTTAGTTTGATTTTGAAGGTAAAGAACATAGGAACTTAATTATGGTCTGGAATTGCCGGAGAGCAAAAACTACAATCAATGATCATGCTGCTTAGTTCAAAATCAGTTCCTTGTAACGGGACTATTCCCACCTTTCGTTCCCACCGCTGCAACTTCTGTGTGGCCAGGATAATAAAAACTTGACCGCCAATAAAAACCAAACCAGTGAAGATTAAGTTTGTCTCGGTTAAACTGTCATTGGATCCGCAACGAAATTAATCAGAAGAACATAGGAGGAGTTCGAAGTTAAGGTTCGACTTCCTTATCAAAGATTATCAGCCACCCTGTCCACCACAAACGTCCGGATCAGCGTGTCAGTGGTCTTCGTGTACAAATTCAGCGAATATCTCAAGGACTGCAGTTCTGGATTCTTCTTCAGGAAGGTCTTCTTCAGACCATTTCCACCCGCGTGGAAGTATAGCTTGATGATTTTCAAGAATTATTTTTGTTATTGATCTTACCTTGATTCTGCTGACTGGTCACAAACGTCCTGATCAGCGTGTCAGTGGTCTGAGTATACAAGCTGAGCGCGTATCTCAATGATTGCAGTTCTGGACTCTTCTCCAGGAAAGTCTTCTTCAGACCGTTACCACCGGCGTAGAGGTATTTCGATGATTTTCAAGTATTTATTTTTATTATTGCTCTTACGAGTACCTTGGTTCTGCTGACTGGTCACAAACGTTCTGATCACGGGACTATTCCCACCTCTCGTTCCCACCACTGCAACTCCTGTGTAGCCAGGATCTACAGCTTGACCGCCACAAAAACCCAACCAATGAAGGTCAAGTTTGTCCCGGGGGAAAGTTAAACTGTCATTGGACCCGCAACGAAATTAATCAGAAGAACATAGGGGGAGTTCGAAATTAAGGTTCGACTTCCCTCCATTGCAAAGCGGATGACAGGTGACAAACAAAGGTTTAAAACCTTTAAGAAAAAGATTATGCACCACGGACAATAAATTAAATTAAGGGGGCCTAATGAGCAATTAGCAACTACCTGCCAATAATATTTTTCACAAAATCGCTTAAAAGCACGGAAATTTTTCCTTGTCGCGACAAGATCGGTGTAATAAATTGCGGAAACAGATGTATGTTGTATTGAATTAAGCATTATATCACGTTCATGTTTCCAAAGATTACACTCCCACAAGATATGATGGGCAGACTGCTCATGACTGACATCATCAGTGGAACACTCGCAAAAAGGAGACGGAACTAGTTTGAATTCGTGAAGTTTATGTTTAAAGTTGCCATGTCCCGTGAGGAACTGCGACGAGCAATGGTCGATTTCTAACCATCGCCTAGTTAGACGTTCGCGTACATTCGGGAAGAATTTATATAAGTGACGTCCTTTGACTGACGTATCCCATCTTTTTTGCCATTCATTAAGTAAATCTTCTTCAACGACTTCTCGGGAATCAAATAATCGACTTATTTTAGAACGATCGCGGCTATTTAAGAAATCGGAGGTTATATTTTCCCTTGATGCGAAGTACATAGCCGCACGCTTTTGTACCTCTAAGTCGACCGGCAGTACACCAGCCAGGACTGGCAGAGCCTCCGTGCTCACAGTTCTGTAAGCTTTGCAAAGAAAAATCAATGCAAGGCGTTGACTTTGGAGTAGTTTCCGTCGAGCGGCTCCTATAGTAGCTCTGTCAGCCCAAACTGGTGCACCATAGCAAATGGAGCTTAAATAAGTGGCCGAATATATTACTCGGAGGATTTTAAACGTTAGACCCCACGTCGAGGTTGAAATGTGACTTAAGGCATAAAAGTTATTTTTAGCTTTTTCACCGATCTGTTTAATGTGCTCGACAAAACTAAAGTTTTTCTCTAAAATTAGTCCGAGATAGCAAACAGATTCCCGTTTTTTAACAGTTATTTCATTGAATTTAATGCGAGGCAAAACTTTAAGATTACCTTTTAATAGAAGCTGATAAGTTTTGTGAGGGGCAAACTGCAAACGATTCCTGTCTCCCCATTGAGATATTAAATTCAAGCATGTATCCGCTAGATTTTCAAGCTTTGATCTAGTGTCAGCCTCTATTAAAAGGAGACCGTCATCAGCGTACCCGGTTAAAGAACAGCCTTCGGGTAATGGTAATGCTAGAAAATCATCGAAACCCAAATTCCAAAGGTAGGGCCCTAGGACCGATCCTTGGGGACAGCCGCGCGTGAGCACCTTTGATTCAGCATGATGGCCGAGTTTTAATTTAGTTGTACCGTTACAAAAGTACGAGTGATTCTTGAAACGTTCTGATCAGTGTGTCAGTGGTCTGAGTATACAAGCTGAGCGCTTATCTCAATGATTGCAGTTCTGGACTCTTCTCCAGGAAAGTCTTCTTCAGACCGTTACCACCCGAGTGGAGGTAGCTTGATGATTTTCAAGAATTATTTTTGTTATTGATCTTACCTTGATTCTGCTGACTGGTCACAAACGTCCTGATCAGCGTGTCAGTGGTCTGAGTATACAAGCTGAGTGCGTATATCAATGATTGCAGTTCTGGACTCTTCTCCAGGAAAGTCTTCTTCAGACTATTTCCACCCGCATGGAAGATTAAATAGATGATTTTCAAGTATTCATTTTTGTTGTTGATCTTACCTTGATTCTGCTGACTGGTCACAAACGTTCTGATCAGTGTGTCAGTTGTCTGAGTATACAAGCTGAGCGCGTATCTCAATGATTGCAGTTCTGGACTCTTCTCCAAGAAAGTCTTCTTTAGACCGTTTCCACCAGGTGGAACTATAGCTTGATGATTTTCAAGAATTATTTTTGTTACTGATCTTACCTTGATTCTGCTGACTGGTCACAAACGTCCTGATCAGCGTGTCAGTGGTCTGAGTATACAAGCTGAGTGCGTATCTCAATGATTGCAGTTCTGGACTCTTCTCTAGGAAAGTCTTCTTCAGACCGTTTCCACCCGCGTGGAAGTACAACTTGATGGTGTCCAGCGCTGCGTCTAAGACTGCACACTGCTTGGGTGTTAAGCTCTTCTCTGCTGATAGATGCTGGAAGGAAAATATTGGATTCAGTAAGATCGTAATATCAGAACTAGCACTAGGGTTGTAAATAGTTCTTACAGCTCACATGATAGAAAAGCAAGGAAGGAAGAAACGAAGAGAAAAAATGACCTTTTCAAACTTGACAGGATTTTTTTCCAATTCCCTGTAGGGCTATTTACATTGACAGCAGAGGACGATGCCTTGATCCCCTATAACCCCCATTTTCTCAAGTTACAATACCTTAGCAGGGTTTAGTCTATGTCTATTAAGTAAGAACCTTTGTATATCAAGATGGAGCAATAAAGCCTAAATTAAAGTAAAATTTGAATTAAAAAGGGGATGTAAATCTTACCTCTTTCGAAATGTCCATGACGCCCGACAACGCGTGTTTGACGTCTTGCTTGCCCACGGTGCTCTTGAACAGCTGCGTCATATCCTCGATCTTCGCGTTCGCTGCTAAGTTCTTCGCGTTGTTCGTCAAGTTCTTCAACATCATCTGCGGAAGACAGTGCATTTTAGTATCTTCTGTTGAGTTTAACACTCGTATTCACAAACGATGCTTGCTTAATGTGAAGCAGCAAATCGAACGCACAGCGTTAAATAGAGCTCTGTGGTTGGTTTGTGTGTGACCCTGTGCGTCCACGCGCACTGTGAGACCTCATAGTAATGTTTTATTAATTATTTTAAAGACTAAAACTTTTTTCTTATCTCTGACATGTGTTTTGTGTACGCCAATATTATTATTATGTTTATGTATCTAGGTGTATGTCTATTATATTAATATGTATTCTTATGTTATTTATTTTATCTAATGCTATGTAAGTATATTAATTAACCCTCCGTGTACGAGGTGACTAAAAGTTACGTCCCGTACCAGGTGGGGTATGACACACCCCAATATACAAAGTGATAAAATTTTCATTCAACATTTTTTTGGGTGGAATTTAATATTTAATATTGATTATTTACGTATTCTAATTAGGTTTAAGAAATGCTCTGAGCTAAAAATATGTATTATAACATTTTTATCATAAAAAAACAAAAAGACACAATTTCCGTTGTTCTTGTAATTTAGGAATCAGTTTCCTATGTATAATTTTTAATTAGTGCCTTTAATTATGACAACCGTTTTTATTTAACAAAGTACAAGTATTTACTTATAATTTAAAAGTAAATTAAAAACTGGAAGGGTATAAATTTGTTTTAATCATCGGTTTTCAATTTACCACAATTCTGATGAAAGAAAATGAGTACGCTCAATGCATAAAATGGGAGCGTAACAATTTTATGTATTTATAAAATATGATATTCCATTTCAGTAGCCCATAAATTGTATCACCAAGTATAAATTGTAGCCCATAAGTGTATGTTCACATACATCTTCGAATCTCAGTACTAAACTTCCAGATTCGCACTAAAAGTCATCTCATTTGACTAAAAGTGCTTGAACATTTCAGATACCGTAAAAATCACGAAAAATAATATTTGTATTGAATTTTATTCAATTGACAAAGCTAAAAATATGTAAATTACACCAAAACTGTTAGATTTTTTTTAGAACTTTTTAACAACGTCCCGTACCAGGTGGGGTGTGTGACACCCACACGCACTTTAAAGGCATGTAACTCAGTTGGTAGTCACCGCTGGACTGATTTTGCAACGCTGATCGAAGCAGCAGTGTCATAATTCCAGCTACTGAGAATTTCAAATTCAGCACCTGCAAATTTTTAAAATTGTGGCTATTTTTAAAGGACTGGGGTGTGTCACACCCCACCTCGTACAGCGAGGGTTAAACGTCATATTTATTGCACCGCCTTAGTCTCTCTACTCGACCTGTGGTTGACTGGCAGATAATGCCACCTGGCATTAAGTCCGCCACTGTACAATTGTATGTGCAAAAGTGTAAATAAATAAATAAATAAATGTTTGTGAATACGGGCGTTAGTTTCGTATGGCGTCATTCATTGACGTCTACGATTGGATTGTCTTGGAGAATTAAAGTACATATTTTAGAATCGTTTGAAAAGTTTTCTGTGGATTCATCATAAATTGAAACAAAAATATTTATTGAATACCTACTTTATACAGGCTTTGACACTAATGACTATAACCCTTGATTTGTATTGCCTATTTCGACACGATTTTAAACGAGTCACGGAGACACAATTTTATTTTCTGTTACATAGTCATATTGACCCTTAACCAGGATTAAAAAGTCATTGGTTTTAACCGTATCTTCTTCACAGCATAAAGATCAAATTGGTGTGGGCTCTGTGGATACCAGAGCCTGGATAAGGGTTAAGGCAAATTACATTATTTACTAACCGTTTTGTCAGTCATAGGCGGCAATACAACAGTCTTCTCTAGAATCTTCATCACAATCTTCCACAATTCCTTGAGCAGTCGCTTGAGAACAGTCTTTTCGCAGGACTCGGCGTACATTGTTAGGGAACCATCCTAGAAAAGTAAAGTAGGTTAAATTAGTCCAGCCGCTACTATCTGATGGATCCTTCGAGTAGATTCTAATGGTTTGAGTAGACTACGTCTAGGTAGTTTCTATTTCAGATTCGTTCGTCGATTCTCCAATTATTATATTAGGAGAAATTTTATTTTTGAGTAGTACGAGTAGACTCCCAATCTTCACGTGAATTTTATTAAAGGCTACCAAGGAATAAATAAATATGAGCCACCCCAACCCGTCTGATCATCGTGAAGAGTGTAGCCTTAGCTTAGCTTTTGAGACCCGTGTAGCACGAGTCTCATAAGAGCAATAGTGACTAAAAGACCATGCATGGCAACTCATTGTCATACTGATATTATTATTATTTTGCGTGACAGGGGTAAACATTTGACAGCTAGTAGGATAACGATTTCGGAAGTGGACGCTAATGATGATGAGGGATATAAAGTGCACTTACCAATATATCCATCAGTGGCCTCAATACTTCATCAGCTTCATGGTGAGCCGGTGGTTGAGGGGCACCAGGGGCACCACCACCTCCAACCTTTTGTAACAACTCGCCTAGTTCTTTTACACTCGCTGTGATGCGTGTCTCTAAGCTGTAAACATAATAATTATATTAGGTTTTTATCTAGATCTATCTATCAGCTTGGCACACAGTGATGAAAGTCCTTATTCGTAAACTAATCTCTTCCAGCCAAGTCAAATACAAGGAGTGAGTTCACCATAATAACAACCGAAATAGCGTCCTTCGAGTCTCGAATCGGTAGTGCGAAACCGATGAGATTTGTCTCGCTCTTCCTTTATTTATGAAGTTCATGACTTTGATTGACTCGATAATCACGGAATAGGAGAGAATAATATAGAGTGTAGATCTGGTGCAAATAGGTAGGTACCCGCGTGTAGCTTCCGCGAACTTCGCAAGCGTTTATTTCGCTACAACTGCAGTTTTGTGAGTTTAACGGCGCTATGCAACATTTCTCCTAGCGTTATCCTTACCTGATAGCGAACATGGAAGCGAGCTCATCCAGGGTGTTATTCAAGCTCTGTTGTAAGTCGTTCAAGATGTCAGCCGCGTCGCGCTCCAGCTTTGGCCCTCCCATTGCTTCAAACATCTTTTCTAGCTGCACTCGGAGTTGTTGGATGTTGTTCATGAGGATGCATGCCTGACAGAAAAAAACATCAATTTGAAACTAAGCTATATCTTATTCTAGTTTTGTTCATCATCATCAACATTTTCGCCATAGGACGTCCACTGCAGAACATAGGCCTAGAACTCCCCCAATGGTTGGTAGTGGCCTGCATCCAGCGCCTTCCTGCTACCTTTATGAGGTCGTAAAAGTAGCTTTATTACGGAAGAATTTTTAACAATTTTTTTTTAGTCTTTTGATGATTATACCAAAAGCAAATTCTAAACTAAACTGTTACTTGGAAATGCGAAAGTACTATTACTTTACATATTGTCATCTTTGGCTTCAAAAAGATTCTGTGACGAGACGAATCAAGTGGGATACCCAGCCAGAATTGAATTGGACTGCAATAGGCTAGGTAATAGGGATGATGCATGAACTTCTACCTACTAAATTTTTTTTATCCTTTTAAATACTTTTTCCTAAAAAACTTACCACTCTCTCCTCCTTCAAATGCTCAGGGAACTCCTTCTTCACGATATCGGCGTACGCTACCAGCACTTTGACGATGGTCTTCGCGAACCTCTTCATATACCGCTTCCAAATCTCAGGGTCGGGACACTCCAGCTTGGAGACCACGTCGAAGCATTGCGTCAATTGCGTGAACACGTCTACTACTGAGTTGCTGAAGAGAGCATGCTCGCTGGATTTTTGGAACTGAAAAGAAAGAAAGAATTAAGGAAAATCGTGAAGAAGAATGACAGATTTGATGGTATTTAGAATTGCAGGTACATCTTGAACGGTATAAACTACTCCACTGTAAGTGCAAGTGACACTTAAATGGAGTGATTTAAATGTAGACTTCCATCTACCAGCTGTATCTACCCATGAATTTAAAAGTTTTGAACCACTTTTTTTGTTCTATTGTTTTCAATTAACAAAGAAGAAGAAGTCAAGAAGAATCTAATGAAGAAAAAAATTAATAAATTGCCAGGAATGACGAAAATTTTTAATTTCATTTTTCCTATACTAATCTTTGACAGAATTTAATCTGTTGGGCCAGGTAGTTAGCTTAAAAATTGAAGGCTTCATCATGGTCTTTGACTTATACATTTTTTAAATCTTTGTTGAACCCTGTTCTCTATCTATCTAAAAAGATAAATGCTTACCCCGTCTCTCTTATCCCTGTTGAAGGCCCCATTCAAGTATTCTAACGATACGTCATCGTTTTCGTTCAACCACTGCATGACGAAGGGCTCGAACCACGCTGGATACTCTGGTACGGCACCGCAGTATGGCGGCACGTCTTTGACGTAGTTTGTGTGGAGCCATTTGACCTGGAATGATGGGGATATTTAGGAAAATATTCGATGGAATAGGGTAGAATAATGTTAAAGCCAAAGACTGTATAATTTTGTAAGTTGGAGAAAGTAAGTAAATCAAAAGAATTTATGGAAATCGATAATTTGTTTTTATAAAGTTGAGAAATCTAATAAGATTAAAATAATTATGAGCTTTTTACCAATTTCTAATTAAACTGTGTTAATGTAAAATCAAATGTCAAAAAATACACGTCAATGTTTTTTCCTGGGTGTCATTTGTTTTTTTTATTATTCGCATTTAACTTTTTAATTGTGACTGCGGTGGGTCTAGACAAAGTGCAAAATAAAATCGCAAACCAGTCGATAAGTGGTCGAAAAGCCCCTTTTTTGTATGGAGTTTTGCCGGATTCGATTTTCGATTCGATCAAAAAGTGCGTTTTGTCTAGGGGGGCTGAATGTGTTCAAAGTCGCCAGCATTGATTTAAAAAAGTGATATTGTAATTTTCTTTTTTTCTTTTGAATTATTTGGTTGCCCGTTAAGTGGCCAGGGTGCCCAGAGTTGAGAAAAAGTAAGTGAACTGGTAGGCGTGCAGCATCTTACCTTGAAGTGTAAATTCATGTAAGCGGAAGACTTGCAGAGCCGATGCTGTTCATGTTCTTCTAGAGCATACTTCATATCCACAGCGAATAACGACCACATTGTCGCAGCAGATAACTGTAAAAAAGATAAATACATAATAAGAACACTTCAAACGTTTATGTAATCCTATTGTCTTAAGAAAAGTTTCTGTGCCTAAGACAGCGTGCTATATTTTATTACCTGTCCAATATTCAATTCCTGCGGGAACTGGTTGAGAACGGGCGCGTAGCTATTCCTGTCCTCTTCTATCACAGATACAATGAGAGCAATGAGTTTGTGCCAGAAGTCCACTGAGTCCAGTTGAGGCCCGTGGTCTGATGGGTCACGCTTCGCCTCGTTTGGATCCACCTGATTTGAAAAAGGAACGATTTTTTTCTTGTTTCGATTATTTCATTTATTTCCTTTTGTACGAAAGGCAAAGGCATACGCCATACAGCCAAGTTATTTGGTAAGTATCTAGTCATCCCATATTTATAAAAGTTTGAATTTAACAAAAGAGAAATAAAACAAAGAGAGCGCGACGTTCGGTTTCTTTTTTTAATATTTTAAGGCGCATGATACATCTGGCTGGTTTAGGCTGAGTTCCACCATCTTACTTTAACTTTGACAAACGTCAAAAATCTGTCAAACTCCATACAAAAAGCACCGGTTATCGTCATTGTTGTGTTTAAAATAAGGTGGTGCAACTCAGCCTTAGTTATTAAATTATGAAAAGGTTCGTACCTGGAATTCCCTGTTGTAGAGTTCGTAACAATTCTCAAATAGAAACTGATATGTAGATCTAAGGCAAGCCTTCACACAGTCTTTGACAACGGTGCTGGCGCGTGGTGGACTGCTTAGCTCTTGGACCTGTAAAAGAAAAGCATATTAAGTAAAACTTTTGAGGTAAATAGTCTCTTGCCTGGTGCTACATAATAGCTAACTTCTTCATCGTTTATCATAACAATGTGTAGATATTCTTACACTTCAGTAACACCCAAAAAAGTGTTCGGGTTACGATATTAACGCCCGTATTCACAAACGATGCTTGCTTAAGTGAATCACCATTCGAATGCACAGCGTTGAATACAGCTCTGTGATTGGTTCGTGTGTCACTCTGCGCATCCAGGCGCACTGTGAGACCTCATAGTAATGTTTGTGAATACGGGCGTAAGGCTCCACCTCTCCCAAGTAATTGTTTTTCAGCGAATCAAGTCTGCAGTGTTTCAGGAAAATTAGGAATTGAATAATTTTTTAGTTAGGGGAATTTTCTTACCTCTGACTGAACTTCTTGATTAGAATTGAGCGGCACTTTCGCCACTTATTTTGTTGTGCTGAGCTTAGGTTCTATGTCAATATACTAGACCGAGATATATCAAACAGACAGATGCTTGAAGCTATAGACCGTTTCATCCACGAAAACGCGCCCCACCAATTTTTGGTCGAGTGAAGCGCGAGGTGCGGGAAGTGTGATCCGAGCAATCCGAGCGTCATTATTGTAGTGTGCGTGTGCACTCATGGATGATTTAGCATGTGCCGATAACACTCAAACATTAGGGGAAGAATGGTGGGGTCTTCGTGGATGAAACGATCTAAACAGTTTAAAACGATTGCGATAGTCTTCTTGAATAGCATTACCTTCATCCTGAAGAACGTGATGCTGGTAAGCAGGTCCACGGTGGATTTGAGGTCCATGAGCTTCTCCGCGCTGGACGCTGGGAAGTTGTTCCTGTACATCGACAGGTCTATGCGCAGCGAGTTGTGCAGCTGGTCCAGGAGTTTGACGAACTTCTCCTTCTGCGGGGAAGGGTATAAGGTTGAGTATTGTGTGCATCACTGCCTTGTGAACGGTGATGGTAATTTTGGCAAGTAAACATTTCAGAGATTTTCTTTGGATTGTTGTAAGAAAATTTTTGATAGAATAAGCACATGGACAGGGCATTGCGTAGCGAGTTGTGCATATCTTTTTGCAAGGAAGGATATAAAGGTTGAGTATCGTATTCGTCATTGTGCTAATGATGGGCGACGACAATTTTGGTGATTTTAAAATTAGAATCATCTTATTCTTTTTTTGTTATTTCGCAAATAGACATAGCGGTGGCTTTCTTTTGTTTAATTTATTAGAATTAACTTTTTTCTCTCATTTGTTATTTTTGTAGCTACCAAATAGACTCTACTTTTCTTTTTTTTTAATGACAGCTAGTCAAATAGCTTATTATCTATTCTCCAACTACATGATATTGTCATCATCATACTTACTATCATTAAAAAATATATCAAAACGGTAAATATTCAGATGCTTACCCCAAAGTTAGAAGCAGCGAACCGGTCTGACGCGGAGACGGCAGACGACGCCGTGGTATGAGCATAGTACGCGTTGATGTTGGCCAATAGCGTCGACATCACCGCTGGCACTCCCGCGCATAGGTACTTCGTGGATAGACAGTGGAAGTGTCTGGAAATAATATAAATAAGCGCTCATTAACCTCTAATTCTGTATATTTCTCTAAGGCCGGGTTCCCACTATGCCGGACCGGCAGATCTCCCGGTCCGGTAAAATCGCGGGAAGGCCTAGCGGCGGTACAAATTGTCTCTACGTAGTGGAAGGATTTATTGAACTGGATAATAAAAATCATTGATCAATATTCTACCATAGATCCTAAAAATCTAGCCCGGAAAAAGAAAGGAAAAATAGTCCAGGGACTTTATAGTAGGTCTTCTTTGTTCACGTTATAGTGAACTCACAAAAGTCATTGTATAAACTTTCATGAAACACTGAAGCATCGAAATACCTATTGCCAAAGTTGATTAATTACCATCCGCCTTAAAATTTTAGCCACTCCAATATTTTTGCTAAAATTATAATACCGTGTTGTTCTAACCATAATGCCGTCAACGTCAACATAAATCTACACGAGCCAATTCGGTCATAAATTCACAAGCAAAATCGAACTTAACCACACTCGACAGAAAATCAATTTTAAGTTGTCCCAGACTCTTTTGTGTTGCCGTCATGAAAACGCCGTTTGCGTAGGCATTTACTTAAGTAAGCATCGTAAGTGACATTTGCGCCCGTATTCACAAACATTACTATGAGGTCTCACAGTGCGCGTGGACGCACAGGGTGACACGAACCAATCACAGAGCTCTATTCAACGTTGAGCACATAAGCAAGCATCATTTGTGAATACGGGCGTTAGTCGTTACGGTCTCACGTAAAAAGTATTGTATAACGATCTTTTTCGAAACCACGACACGAAACGTATGAAGTGGATTTGGTCTGGATTATGATATGGCAGGTAACCTATACTTTATTTAATAAGTATTCATGAAGGTAACCCATTTAAGTCACGGTTAAAGCAAGCTTAGCTGAAACGCCTTCCTGAATCACACCACGTATGTCTTGTTTGTAACTAACAAACAAGAGTAATATGCCTACTTACCTCCTCTCTTATTTTTTGTTAAATATGATACTTATACACCATTTAGATTCGCCTTTTTTAGAAGACTGTTAAATAAATAACCCTAGATTTATGACTTATTCAATTTTGTGATACATCTTTTTGGTTTCAACTTGAATAAATTTGCCCTGCATTATTGATTGAAACGATTTGTATGGGTCAAAAAAATACAAATCATCAGAAACCCAGTTAAATTGCTATTTTGATACTGCGAAATTAGGTCTTGGTAAAAATCTTCATTATGTAAGCCACCGCATCGAACGTAAGACCGTTAACTTAAGTCTGTTTACACAGGCTGTTTACCGCCCATTTGGGAGACGAAGTCGTTTTGTATACCGTCCGCCCAACCTTCGACATTCACGCGTTTCGGATTAGATGATAAAGATATACCTACCCTTTCAAAGAAAACCAGCCCCCGCGAGATTAGATTTTTGTGCCCTTAATTGGTGCGGGAAACGTGTGCCCTAATTAGGGTACGTCCTAATTTGGCCTTATTTAGCGAAGCTGTTTGTACAGTGAGACAATATGCCGTTTTCTATGCAAATGTGGGCGGCTTTTGCTTAATAATATGAGGTGGAACTATGCATATAACATAGTTACTGCGTACTTGGTAATTGGCTAAGATTGGATTTTCGGCTTATAGCACGAACTTAGTGTGAACTAAATTACAAAATGGTGTTGCAAAATCTTGTACAAACACATTTGAGTGTGGTAGAGGCTTATGTAAGCACAACATACTTGTATGTACCGTTACATGCCTACGTCATAGTCTTAAATTAATTTTAAGAGCGTTTACGCCGTTTGGCGCAAAAACAGTAGGGTGGGTAGTCAAACAGTGAACCAACCAGATACGCTGAACCACCGCCATATTTCAAAAAGTATGACTTTGCCAGTTCCACCGAACGAGTCACTACGTGTCTCGTGGACGCCCTTCCCCTCTCCCGTAGTGCGCCGGCGACTGTGGCTAAGGTGTGACGTGTGGCTGCGAATTCTTTGTTTCTCGACGACAAAAGATAGTTTTTTCAGATAAGCCTTACGATTTTTGTATATTTTGCTATTTATATTAAGTACGAAATCTATTTGGTATCAAAATTATTGTAGTTTTATCTGTATAATGAGCACATTCCGTGATGACCATTCCGCGTACTTCTTATTATTTGTGAACTCATAAGTTGAATAGTGTATGTTTTGAACAGTGAACCAGGTTTTCAAAGTACACAGTGAACCGGTTGACTGTTTTTTATTTAACCACCAAATGGTTGATTAATTACCTAAAGGCTTTAAGAGGCAATTTTCAGTTATTTTTGTTTAAAGAAGGATTTTTCTTTTCAATTGTGTCTTGTGTTATTTTTGTTTTCTGTGATTTTTTAAATGAAGACTGTTTGTTTACCACCAAAAAGGTTGATTATTGATTACTTGAAGGCTTTATTAGACAATGTTTAGTTATTTTTGTTAAAAGAAGGATTTTTCTTTTCATTTTTGGTTTTGTGTGAGTTTCGTTGTTATTTTTGGATTCTGTGATTTTTAAATGAAGACTGTTTGTTGAAATAAGCATTTTTATTTCCATTTGATTTTTGTGTTGTAAAAATAAAAGCTAATTATCTAAAATTATGTTGTTTATTTTCCAAAATTATAATTTTTACTCGTAATGAACTTTATGGTTCACTGTTGAAATATGGGTGGTTCAGTGAAAACTACCCGTAGTACACAGTGAGCCAAATTTCATTTTTTTTTAAAACCTAATTTAAGTTACCGTTTATTGCTGAGGCTAATTTTAAGCCTAAAAATTAGAAACCTTATTAAATTACCTGACTGATAAGACCATAACGACGTTTTAAACTTCATTTTCCAGCTAATTAGAGCATTTAGAAAAAAGGCCGGTTCACTGTTCAACGATGCACCCTACTTTTTCAACCCGTTACAATCATTAACCAGTTATATTACAAATATGTTATAGGCATAAATAATTAGGCAATTTCGTCGTCTAAATAGTTAGTTGAGAAAATATTTCGATTAGTATAGTATTTAAGAATTCTATCAAGATAAGTCCACACAGGTTTTCAAATTTCCACTTTAGCGTCAGATTACAAGCTGAAATTTTTATAAAAATACTGTGAAAACTATATAACAAACATTTATATCCTCTAGCATAGGTCCTCAGGCAAATAGTTAGTTGAGATTTTTTTTAGATTTAAGCATTTTACAATAAGAAATCACAAATTCAAAGAACGTGAAATACCCAAAAATCAAAGTGATTTTTACACCATTATTCCTCTTTAATTCAACACAAAAATAGCTTAATATAATAAAATAACATCTTCTTTAAAATATTTACTTTGAAACGATATATAATTCATTGTTATTGTTTTGCTATAAACATTTGAAAACTATTAAAAAACGCCGCGCGCGAATCATTTCCAATGATGCCCCTTGAAACGCTGCGCTTAGCGTAAACGCTCTTAAGAAATAATAATGCTTAAAACTACATTCAAATTCAATTATGCATTAGTTATCCATGTGACTGGCCTATTATGTATTGAAAATCAAACAGGCGTTGTTTACGATACGTAGTAGTTTAAGAAAATATGTTTTTTTTTAATGTATGTACTTACACACGGCCACACTGTTAACTATCCATTTCCGTTTTTGCTCTCGCTCTCATCAAATGGTAATTATTTGCGATAGAATGAGACGACATGACCGGCAATGAGTAGTTAACACTGTTGCCGATAGTACCTATGAATTTGGTGAAGAATTAATTGAATGTAAGGGGAATCCCCGAATGATGTTTCCATCAGGAAGGAACCATCAGGTGATCCGTTTGCTCGTTTGCCTCCTGTCACATAAAAAAAATGATGATTTACTGGACTATTCCTGCCTCTAGCTTCCATCGTAGCTAAGATTTACAGCATAACCGCCAATAAAAACCCAATCATTGAAATCCAAGTTTGTCCCAGGGGCAAGGTCATGGATCACCTACGAAATTAATCAGACGCTTGACTGGTAGAAAAAAGATACCTACTGCATCTAAAATGTCCTGAGAAACATAAGCAAACAAATGAAGACTTACGTCATAGCCTGATAGATGGCTTCGATCCCGTATCTCATGGCGAACTCGTCCACGATCTCCTCAGGGTTCTCGTTGAAGTAGACCTTCCAGGCATCGTCTCCCCTCGCCGCTGGTAAAGTGACAGCTCCCCCATTATCCTCGCAAAGGTAGTGGAACAGGTTTTCGTGGAGACAGGTGTACTGTTGAAGAATATTTTAATTTAGTATTTATTGTAAGAGAACCAGTGGCCTAATTCACGTATTTTGACAGTCAAGTTCTCGCTGACGGTCTGATGTCGTTCCATTGAAAAACAGTTCTAAATCTGCAATTCACAAGGGTCATTTTTATACAACGATTACTCGATGGGATCGCAACTCAGCGATTTGTTGTCATTCAAGTTTTGTTACGTCGTCCCATTGAAAAACAGTTCTAAATCCGTATTCATAAGGGTCATTTATATATTAGAACGATTACTCGATAGGATCGCATTCAGCGATTTGTTGTCGTTGAAGTTTTGTTACGTGAATACGGCTACAGTTGATAATATGTGGTTGAGGATTCCGGGTCAAGCTTTTTTCGACATTTGACTTGATTACTTTCCATCAAGTGAGATGCAGGACAAGAGCTAACATCACTAAACATGTTTTGCTTATTTACGCTATATTTGAGAATGGAAGAAAATAATTTAATTTATTTTCTAACAAACGCCACATACTCGTAAAAATTTAACGGAAAAATACTTACGTGAGGTCTTAACAAACTTATCAAAAATTTACTCTCCAATAAGTTGGTTTTTACCCCGAAATATTGTAACTACCTACTTAGGCTGAGTTGCACCACCTAACTTTAACGGTAACTATGACTATTAGGCCAGTAGAATTAAACACAAAAATTGATTAAATCGGAAATAATTCCTACTAAAGATTTTTTTGCTTTAATGGCTTCATTGGTTGCCCATTAAGACTCTCCTAAGTTTTCGACTTCGACGGAGTTGTGCTTAAGTGGTGGGGGCCCCCGAAAGGGGCGTTTTTTTCGGTTTTCCGGTTATACCGCGTAAAGGACTTACCCTATCGAAAAGTGGTCTTCATGACGGTTAAAGGGCACTTAATCCTGCATTGAATAAGACCAAATTCATATGTTTTGGACAAACCGTTCTCGCGCTAAAGTTCGGCAAAGTAGAAAATATATGTATAATTAATGACCCTCTCCATGTCCAATGGCTTGTTACCCACATGCTTCCAAGCCTTGTAAAGAGTCGCCTTAACCAGTGTAACCCTAACAAGGCTCACGAGTTTGATTCGCTTATCCTTGTTCGTCCCAGCCGTTCCTTAACTGCGGTTGCTGCACCTCTTCCTGGCACTCTCCTGAACGACTCTGTGTTACCTAATGTGGCTGCCCCTCTTCCTTGTACCCTCCTGTACGATTTCATTGCTTAGCCATATGCCTGGTCCAAGGTTCGACGCCACAAAATCAACTTCGTACGAGTGAAAATAGTTTAAATACTATTTCCCGTGCTTGCAACATTTTTCTTTACTGCTTCGCCTCTATTAGTCGTAGAGTGATTGTATATATCCTATAGCCTTCCTCAATGTATGAGCTATTCAACACAAAAATAATGATTTCAATCAAACTAGTAATTCTTAAGATTAGCGCGTTCAAACAAACAAACAAAAAACTCTTCAGCGTTTTAATATGAACTTGTTGTTGTTGATTTTTGGCGTCGAACCTTAGACCAGGCATACGGCTAGGCAACGTAGTCATGCAGGAGGATACAAGGAAGAGGGGCAGCCACAGTAGGTAACACAGAGTCGTTCAGGAGAGTGCCAGGAAGAGGTGCAGCAACCGCAGTTAAGGAACGGCTGGGACGAACAAGGATAAGCGAATCAAACTCGTGAGCCTTGTTAGGGTTACACTGGTTAAGGCGACCCTTTACAAGGCTTGGAAGCCTGTGGGTAACAAACCATTGGACGTGGAGAGGGTCATTAATTATACGTATATTTTCTACTTTGCCGAACTTTAGCGCGAGAACGGTTTGTCCAAAACATATGAATTTGGTCTTATTCAATGCAGGATTAAGTGCCCTTCAACCGTCATGAAGACCACTTTTTGATAGGGTAAGTCCTTTACGCGGTATAACCGGAAAACCGAAAAAATGCCCCTTTCGGGGGCCCCCACCACTTAAGCACAACTCCGTCGAAGTCGAAAACTTAGGAGAGTCTTAATGGGCAACCAATGAAGCCATTAAAACAATAAAATCTTTTGTAGGAATTATTTCCGATTTAAAAGCTAATTCTACTGGACTATATAACCGGTAGGTACTTTTTGTATGGAGTTTGACAGATTTTTGATGTTTGTCAAAGTTAAAATAAGATGGTGCAACCCTGCCTTAGTAGTATCATCGTCAATAGTCTTCCCTTCTGATAAACAACACTGCGCCTAGCTTTCAAAAATATTACGTAACTATAATAATTTTCAACATTACGAAATCATACACTCATTCATGAGTTAATAGTCCTAACAATGCTTACTATCTACACATTCTTTATTTTGTTCCCGAGTGCCAAGAGCTACCTTTCATCCTGGAAAATGCAAAGCTCCCAGGAGATATATTATGATAGTACCTTTTAAAGGCTCTAGTGTTATACAAATTACCACAACCTGATTGTATAATCAGCTACACATTTGTGGATAATCGTTTAATTACTTCACACTAATTGACCTTAATAAAACAGTTTTAACTTGGCTATTAACAGTTAAATCTAATTATTTATTTCAATGCGGTCTGCACTAAACAGATGAGCTTAATTTAGTGCGTCGATTATTTACACGAATGCTCGCAATAAAACCAAACTTTGTATTCCTGTGGTTTAGGTATTTTACCTACTATAAAGTTTGATGGTGACATTAAATGGGACACTGCAAATCGAGTTACTGACGAATTAATTCATTTATCGTCTATTATTTCCCAACATTAAATCAAGTAATGTCCATTATATTTTGTAAAATAAAACATCTATATAACAATTTTATAACTTTTTGCCATCATAGTTATTAACCTCCTCCTTTTGTTGAAGTTGGTTAAAAAATTTAACCACTATGTGTTTGAAAATATCATTCATACATAAGTCCATGGCGTTTAATTAAAAAAACATGCTAACGTTTGACGAGAATTATAGAGTTCGAGTTTCGAGATATTACAATGGTTTTTTAACTAAAAATATTGTGTGAACTTTTTCCAATAACGGCTGCAGCCGTTCCATTTTTAAATTGCGTTCAAAAATGCATTTTTGTTTTTATTATTGGATTTCTAAACAAAAGCCGAGCGGGCATCAGATGTTCGTTGCTATTCAGATTGGGACCGAAAATAAATTGGACCGATGGAATATGGTGGAGGCAATTTTTGACAGTGCGTATTCGATTATGATTCGAAAAAGATTGGCACGTGTTGATGAAAACCCTTTTAGCTGAACACGAAACGCGTGATGTTTTTAAAATTAAAGCTGAGTTGCACCACCATATTTTAACCGTAACAATGACAATAACCGGTGCTTTTTGTATGGAGTTTGACAGATTTTTGACGTTTGTCAAAGTTAAAGTAAGATGGTGCAACCCAGCCTATCTCTTCAAATATGATCAATATTACATTTTTAGATTTAGATGAAATGTTAGTTCAATAATAAATTTTGTTTTCTATATTTATCAATATGCAGAACAAGGCATGTAGGTATAACTATTTTTCTTACTTTCTTATTTGGTATATTGCTACTAATAGGTTATTTTTTTCCGATGTTCATAACACTTGCTTCGCATGACTCTAGATTCTTCGCTCATAAATAAAATACTAATTCGTGACCTGCAATATAAAGCATGCTGCAATTTAATATCTCAAGCAAGGCTCCTATCACGTCCTAATTTTATGCAGCACTAAAAACGTTATAAAAGTGGGTTCTCATCAGCAATAAATTGTTCGCAAACGTAAAGAAGGCGTGTGTTAATATTCCACACTTCCTTTCTGAGGAGAATCGACGATATTTTTCTGTCACATAGTTTTTTTTTTAGTCTGAATAAAGCTGAAAAGATAACGGGAACATTATACGAGTATTTTTTGGCTGTTTTAAAATGAAATATCTGGATTTGAGAGAGCAGATATTTTATGATGATAGTTAAATAATTGATATGTGTGGTACCTTTTGTGAATGCTAGCCAATGTCAACTTGTTGGTGATCTAACAATTTCAAAATAATAATAAAGTTTTCTCTTTTTAACCAATTCCACGAAAGATTATCAAAATGTTATCAACTATTTGATAATAATATCGAGTTGAACATTTCGAAATTCGTTTCCAAGTTGACTTATAAAAATATTTTAACGGCGGTTGGAAGCTTAATTAATAATTAACAAATGGAGTGTTACAGCCGTCGGGAGTAGCGTTGCCAGGCGTCCGGATAGAGTCGGACACAGTTAGTCGTGTCCGGCCAAGATGGTGTCTAACTGTCTGACACAATCGAGTTTTTGGTGACTTATCCGGTCATAGTAGATGGTGTCTTAAAATTTGACCAATTATTCTTTTACATTTGCCATCTTCTGATTAAATTCGTGGCGAGTCCAATGATAGTTTAACTTTTCCGAGACATTAACTTGGCCTTCACTGGTTGGTATTCCATTGGTGATCTACACAGGATTTTCAGCGGTAGGAACGAGAAGTGGAACTAGTCCCGTATCTTCACGCCACTCTACGTCGCTTCGAGTTTCTTTACCCTTTTTTTCTGGCTAACGGCTTTCATGTCCGGATAGCTGATCTGTCCGGCTTTTCGGCTTAGACCTGGAAACCCTACAAGAGTGAGCGGTTGCTGCCGGCATTTTAATTAATTGCGGTATCTGTGAGATGTTATTACTGCGCCGGAGAGTTCTAAGGGTGTCCTACATTTTTCTCTAAGGTTTTTTTAATAGATTTTTGTATAAAATGTACGTTCTAACTTCTCTTCGTCTATGGGAACATAATTAATGAACTACAAAAGTGTAGGTACGTTTAATTTTCACCTACTTTTATTTTTGCTCTGAGCTGGGCTTCAGTTTTGTCTTTTCAGGCTAGTTATTTTTATAAGTGAAAGCTATTT
This sequence comes from Ostrinia nubilalis, assembly GCF_963855985.1. Classification (NCBI taxonomy): domain Eukaryota; kingdom Metazoa; phylum Arthropoda; class Insecta; order Lepidoptera; family Crambidae; genus Ostrinia; species Ostrinia nubilalis. The sequence continues at coordinate 5,380,287 of NC_087103.1, forward strand.
TTTGCAACAAACAGGTATAGTCTGACGTGCTGTCGTCCGTGCTTACTTAATTTACACAAGTTTCTTGAGACAAAAGTATTTTACACAGCTAAAATTTTAACTAAATTTTCATAGCAGTAATAATAACATCGTAACATGAATCCTCCCCTTCGATCTCGTAACACACTTGTTATTAAAACCAAGATGGCTTCATTAAATAATTAACAAATGAAATAACAGAGAATACGCGGATCGTACAACGTTTTAATTAATCACAATATACGATGTGACGTCACGGACTTAAATGATGTCACCGAGGAAATGGTGATAATTGAGAATGTTACTAGGTATGCAAAATCACTTGAAACCTATGTTACAGTTAAGCTTTTACATTCACAAATACATTAGTTTTTATTTCATTCAAAAATACCCAGTAGTTATGATTTTATAGGCATTCAAAGTTCGCTTAAATATTGAGTCCCGCCGACGGTCACGTGACCCCGTGTGACGTACATTCACAGCGTCCGCTCACTAGAAAACGGATATAAACATACTTAAATAATTTTTTTTTGTAAATACAAACTTATTATACATATTAACACCCAGACCCATCACAGAAATTAAAATTGAACCAAACCCAAACTTGATGCGATTGTGTCGTTTTATTGCGAATTACCTTCCAGCTCCATCATTAGACCCCGATTACTATATAGAATTAAAATACTCATCATTACAAAACGAACGAGCCCAAACTCGATGCATTTAAGTCGTTTTATTATAGAGTTCCTATGGCCACCTTCCAGCTCCATCATCAGATCAGCTCCATGTCATCATAATATTGCATGGTCATCCAAATCACATGTGTTTGCGAAATTTCAGCTTAATCGGTTGCCTGGAAGTGGGTCTTAATTCAGTTTGCAAGATTCCACCCATACAAATAATATGAGCCAGTCGTTGTAATATGACGTCACGCGCATAAAATGGCGGGCCGGCCGCCGCCCGCACTTTTAAAATTCAATATCTTGGAAACTAATTAACGTATCGAAATAATTCTTTCACGTGTATTTTTTATTTTTAACAGAGAATACAGAAAGCTAAAAAACAAAATTAGTGAACATTCTTCATTATATCAGACTAAATTGTAATTTAACTAAATTATAAATCATTATTAAAGGTACTTTTTCTTAGTTGACTTTACATTAGTTAATTTTTTCGCCATAAATGTATTAATTACCAGTACTACGTTGCTACGGTTTTCATCCGTAGAGTGCGTATCATTAAATTAAATTAACACTGAAAATAATCATCACGAAAATTTAATTGAATCGTTCCATCCAACTTTGAAGACATTTATTCAGATTTATTAGAGAATAAATTTTATAATAATACATTACATTAACTTAAAATGACTTAAAAACTAAAATTTAAAAATCCATCCAACTGTTTAAAACCACAAAATTATAATTGACTATTCAAAAGCCACCGCCTGAGGTATCCATCAATTGGGACGTCAGGATAATATAAATCCCGGGAGAGGATTCTCTAAACTTCCTTTCATTTAAATCGGAAATTATTTATTTGGTCAGCCCTTTCCCTTCGTCACAGAGCAAAATCACTCCTCTCTTTCACTCAGACCGCATTCTGCTAAGAACGAAAAAGACAGAGCTACGGAAATTGTTCTGAACGTTCTTCGGCGGCCACTAGCTTCATACTTCCATAATTATTTTTGAGAAAGTTCCACCAAGGATCGTAAATTAGGAATATTCAGGATTCCCGTTAATGTTTCGTGTTTTCTCCCGTGGGACTAAAGGGAAAGATTTGATGCAAATTGATAAAGGCTCGGAAGTTCGAATATTTTCCTCGTTTAGATTGAATATGGTTGTAACAAGCCGAATCCATCATCGGCTAAAATGAAAGTTTGGCAGAATATTTTCTTTGCCAATAAAAATGGTATAAGCCTAAGGTATTATGAAGGTATAGACTCTCACGCCCGTAAATAGTATATAGAGCAGAGTTTTAAACAGTTTGAAGATAGTTGAATTCACATTGTTATATATTTTCTCTAATTTACAACAGACTGTATTATAAGTAATTAATCAGCAAGCAATTTACTTGCTTTTCATGAACAGAGTAGTCTTTTAGAAAAAAAACAACTGTTTGCTGAAATCTTAATTTTCAAAGAAGAACAGATATAACATAAGGAACAAACACAATTTGAATTAAAAAAAATGATAAGAATTCGACATTTATTGGTGTTTAATAAACGCAAAATCACAGCATATAAAATTAACTTTGTCTGTACTCTGTACTACCTATTTCGTCGACAGAATTTCCTCAGAAAGTATTTTTATTGTAACTTCAGTTAAAACCTTCTTTAACATAGAATAACATTAAAAATAGACTTAAAGTCCATTATTCCGCAGCAACGGTTCGAGTTATTTAGGTCTTTGCTAGAAAATAGTATTAAAAATGCAAATCTACGAGCAGAGTGCATTGTAATTTATTAACAGGAAAGTAGACACAATATTGACTCCGTAATACTTCGTAGAAACCGTTTTAAATTTAATTTATAGGTAATGATCATAAAACTGTCTACATAAACATCGTCAGAGCTAATTATTATTTACGGGATTGCTACCATGTACCTTAATTTTGAATTTTCGGATATTTCAGTTACTCCGTGACCAGGGCGCTAGCAACAGTGCATAAAAAAAATCCGGAAACTCAAAATTAAGGTACCTACATGGTAGCAGTCCCGTAAATAATAATTATTATGTTAGTGACCATGAAAGTTTAAAACAATCCATCGTCAGATTGAAATAAATAAATAAATAAAAAAGGCATAAAAAATATCCGGAAACTCAAAATTAATACATGGTAGCAGTCCCGTAAATAATAATTATTATGTTAGTGACCATGAAAGTTTAAAACAATACATAAACATCGTCAGAGTTGAGCTCATTAAATAATAATGCTATGCTTATTAACTGCCAACATGAAATACGGCCTTAAAGGAACGTCTAAAAATTTACATACGACACTTACCGAACCCTTATATAATTTGCTTAGAACGGTCCCGCTGATATTTTGGACTCCATTTAATTAAGGCACCCTTAATAAATCAAGGCAAGATAAATTGGTTTAGCGGGTACAACAAGGTAAAGGTAAATGGGCAATTTGAATGAGCATAAAGAATTAGTACAGGCTTATAGCACTTACAGTTTGTTACTTGACCTAATGAGCATAGGAATTTATGTATAATGCCTTTAGTTTGATGTAAAGTTAAGGGTTCAATGAACTTTTTGTAATAACACAACTAAATGGCCCTTTAGGAACCGCAACTGAATTTAATGTTGATGAAAATTTATTCACTTTTAAAACTGGCAATAACCATGGTAGGTTTTATATAAAGTGGGTGTAAGTGTAGCCTAGCGTGTGAATGTAGCTTTTATTTCTACAATACAATTTATTGAAGAGTTTACTGAAATCAATAAAATTATTTTCATTAAATTGGCTCTGTAAAAGCTCTCTCACACTGCTCACTATCTTACACATGGACAAGATACCTTTATTAAAATTATTATTCTCTGGACTGGCGCTATTGTATTACCTGAAAAAAGTTTTCCGTAGCAAATAATTGAAGCAACTTTTACATATTTTTATACTATGACTACGATGAGTATATGACAGATCTCACGTCGCGCACTGTCACGCAAAACACGTACACGCCGCGATAATTCCGGGAAAATAGGGAAAATTTAATAGAAAACCCACCCTATATCATGCGTGAGATAAGATAAAAATTGAATCACAGAACTACATTGCTGACCGCACCTGATCCCTCCCTTATATTTCACTGTCACTCCAACAAAGAGGCTAAATGAGGGACGCTTGCCGACCGATTGCCTATGTTATGCAGAAGATTATGTTGTGGACAGGCTTTGTACATAACACTACATAATGCCCAGGTTAAAATTAAATAATGTATTGACATTCGAATGTGGGCTTTTCAGCCCACATTGCTTGCCTATCTAAGGTTTGATCAACGCCATTCGGCAAAGCGATTTTCTGTGACTCAATCGGATTTAGGCTTTTGATTGAGTTACAGAAAATTTAAAAAAAACTGTTTTGGTAAAAAATATAACCCTCTATCTGGCGTAATCAGTTAAATATAAAACTCTGAAAGTTTATTTACCTATTCAGTTTTGGTGTTTATGTAGTCTATCCTAGATGACATTTATGGTCGAAGTTTAATATGAAAGAATTATACACACTTCATTAAAATAATATCTACGTAATAATAATATTATTATCATTAGAACACATTAACATTGTAGGTACATTTGTATCTTAAACGCATATATTTTATGTTGCATTCGGTAAGAACAATCACAGTACCTACCTAGTCATTTTACAGACGAGTTGCAAAAATATTTCTCTTAAATCGTGCCGTATCTCTAATTCGCTAGTCTAGGTAGATGACAAGGGTAACTTCACGTCGGATTTATTATTATCATCACTTGGCCCACAATTTGCAGCAACTCTACGTGGTTCATTTACAAAATTCACAAGAAAAAACGTCGGAACAACTCACGCCACGTTATTTACCGTTTGGGAAACCAAGCTAAAGGATTTTTGGGCACGAAACGAATTTGAAGAGAAATGGCGCCGTGGAACGAATTGCTGCATTAAACGTATTTTGGGTTCTAATGACATTATGAATGGGTTTAATTAAACAATTTTACAAAATTTAAATTAATAATGATTTTGACTGATATGAATATGAAAGGAGATCAGCCTAGTAATATTTACTTACTTTGGATGTATACCTAAGCTACTACTGCATTCACAAAGTTTCGAGCAAATCATTGATAATCGTGGGTATTGTTGATGTCATAAAATTTCTCTATGCACCTAATTAATTATGAACTTTTTGTCAAAAAGTAGTCCATTTCTCTACTTAACTAAGGTCTAACTTTTCGTCTAAAAAGTCAAATAAAGCAAAACAAGTTAATCAACAATCACACCCACCTTTTATCGTAATGCGTAATTCAAAGCAAACATTTAAAAAACATAATGAATCATCTGTGCGCGCCCTAAAAACTTCGCCCTCCGAAATTTGGGTTACATATTTAAGCAGCCCTTGACTGGCATTAAGTAATATTTAACACGCGTCGGCGATATTAATACTCGTATAACAACGTATATTGTGTATTAAATTTTAATTCGAGTTATAGCACACGGAAATGAGTAAGTAAAATACCTATTGAGGTAACGCTTTTTATAAAAAGAGCAATACTCGTTACCTTCATAAAAACAGCCTTTAAAAATTAACAAAATAAAAGTTTAAATTTGTAAAATGACAAAGTCATATCGTGGATGTTTTAAAGGTAGGCCCCAACCCATCTGGCTAGCGCTGCGTGGGGATTGTAGGTCAAATACTTCTTTTCTCCTTTGGTTCTGGTAAATTCGAGAGAGTCGTGTTCGTGCAGTAGAAACTAAATAAACCTGACGATGTTAAATTATACAAAAATTTGCATGTTTTTGTTAAAAAAGTCACATACAAGGATGCCTTTGTCTGCATATACAATGTAGCAGCAAATAATAGTCCAGAAGGTGGAATTTATCTCACCAGTTTATCCATATGCCATTGCTTTTGTGATTTTACTACTCACTATCGAGTTCCTTAGTGGAAAACCTATTGTGCCCAAACAGCGAGATTTTATTGAATCGTTCCTTTCTTATTTATAGCTCGCGTTTTATGAGCCGTAAGTTTTGGCGCTAATAAGCACACTAGACCTTTAGATTTCGCTAATAAAGCTAAATTTTGGCGAAAAGCTAACTACTAAAAGAAAAGTTGACTACCTACCTTAGTATGATACCCAATGTTATATTCACACGTAAGGATTATTTTCCACGGCAATCCAGTAATGCAGGATCCAGCAAAACTGGATTGTGGGAATAAAAAAGTGTGTGAAATTAGAATTCCAAAAATACTTACTGCAAAAATACGATGTCTCACTGGGGAATAGTCCTAAGGTTTCAGTTTGTTTCACCTTTTAAAAACCATACAATTTAATTCATTATTGAATTCTTTTCATTTTTATTTCAATGACAGTTCAAAATTCTGTAATTGCCTGATTTGGTTTTGTTACTACGCCGCTGATGATAATTGAAATCTGATACGTACAACTTTTAGATATATTTAGATTATAAATCAAATTGTAAATATGAAACGATAATAATGTTTCCTTGATGATGCGTACTTTGCTCATTATACAAAACTTTTAATAAGGTACGTACAAATTCGTATCATATTGCCAAATCTGTAACTACTCTCGCGGTTTCTGTATTTTCAGACATTCAACTCTCTCACTCTTATCGAGATGTTGGCATGAGTGACAGGGACAATATAGACCCGAAATAATTCAGAGCGAAATTATTTGCGAGTAAGTTTGAATATGTTTTAGGAACTTCGATGATGGAGTTTGATTTCTTGCTATCGCCAACTAATGCTTCATATTAATTTTGAAGATGAGGAAAATAGAAACGTGTTTTCACCAGGCAACAAGTAACTACTCATAGTTTATGTTTGTTTTTATGTATGGAAATAAATTATTACTCTTCAACTTGTGAGATCCTCCTCAGTTTTTCGTCGGTTAAAAATAACTACGTTATCACCTATCTGGCGCCCAGATTAGGTGGATAAATCTTATATTAGCAAACACTGACACAAAATCAGAAAAAAATACTAATGTGTACCACCTTTGATTAGTTTGAGCCTAGATGGGCGCAGCGTAAAATCTCCAGTCATATTTAGAAAATTTGATAATAAAACAAACTCCATCCATTCCGTCCCCTTCTCACTCAACTGTAACAGGCTGAAACAACGATATTATTTATAGTATTGGTGACCCTTTCGGGCGTGACCGACTTATGTTATCACGCCATCAGCCTCGAACTAATAACGGCCAGGAACTGTCAGTGTCATTGGAATAGCCTTTGTAATTTTAGAAATGGAATCTTTTGTGTACTTGTACTTGTAAGCCATTATTTTTGGTGGCATCAAAAGGGAATCAAGACAAGTGTGGGCAATAGGGTTGACATCTATTAACATAGCATGTAAATGAGTGTGACTTTTCGTTATACTTCATGGTTGCATTTCGAAGATAGCAAAATGAACTTACTAACTTTGCCACAGTGAGTGCTCTTTATAAATAGAATCCGAATCAAAGATCTTCAGGTAAAATGTGAACAAGAACCAGCATATTAGTATTGAGTGAATAATTTAAAATGAAAAGAAATAAATTACAACAATCACACTTCTTTTAAGCTCACTTAACCCTTGACAAGCTTTGTGATATTATTAGTTAATCTTTTAATAGTGAATGTGTAAGTATGTAATCAATACGACATCAATCATGAGGGTCTTTATAATAATACATACCTAGTTAGTTCTATTTCAGAGACGCAACTGTGTCGTCTCTATACAATACTGTAGTGCAATGCTCTTCTTACATTACGAAAATAAAACCGACTCCAAAAAAACATACACTAAAAAGTAGAAAAATAATCACTAATTACTTATTTATCAGGACGAATTAATATTTATCTATACCATGATTGATACTTTTGGAGTCGGTGCCAAGATTATGAAACGTATGAAGTTTGCCTGCACCGACTCCAAAAGTATCAATCATGGTATAGATAAATATTAATTCGTCCTAATAAATAAGTAATTAGTGATTATTTTTCTACTTTTTAGTGTATGTTTTTTTGGAGTCGGTTTTATTTTTTTTTATAAAAATTAACTTATTTCTTGCTTTTTAGTTAGCTAATTATTACCTTGGTGTTACCACTGAAGGTAGGCAGTATATTCTTAATGTCAAGTGTAAAATAATATTCCCTACAAAATACAGGTTACCATATCGGCAACCTAAAAAGACCTTAAACAGTCAGCCCACCTTAAAAACATGAAAGAATACAACTGTTAGGCTATTTGTACCTATAATATTTAAAGAATTATCCTCCAACTCCTAAGCGTTAAGGAGTTGTACCTACCATGACCAGTTCATCGTGATGAGATGATGGCTATCTGATGCAAACACTTGAATAACTTTAGAAACTATACTTATCTATAAAATTAAAAGAATTATCCTCCAACTCCTAAGCATTAAGGAGTTTTACTTTCTATCATCAGCTCATGAATTTGAGATGATGATTTCCATGAGCAAATACTTGAATAACTTAAGAAAATGTTTGAAAAACGATATACGTGCCTATAAAATTTGAGGGTTGCAGTCGATTTCCCTAGGATCCCATCATCAGATCCTGACTTGGTGACAATGGGACCACCTCAGAAGTGTACCCTATTGAACAAAAAAAGAATTTTGAAAATCGGTCTACAATTGACGGAGTAATCGGTGAACATACATAGAAAAAAAAAAAACATACATACAGTCGAACATATAACCTCCTCCTTTTTTGAAGTCATTTTTATCGCTTTCGTTCAATTTAACTGTAAAATGCAGAAAAAGTAGTTAATTATTCTTCAGCGATAAAGACAAAACTGTAGCATCGTCTTAGTTTTAAGGAAACTAGCAGAATAACTTTTGATTAAAAAATTTTTTGTTGTTTAGCTGGATACGAGCTTATAATCCACAAGCACAAGAATAATCTATTATTGTTATACATTTTATGAGGTAATTTGTAAATTTCACCCATCTTGGGTATCAAAATCGCTCTCGAATTTCTATTGTGAGGAAAGTGGTATCGATTGGCATTAATATTGCATCATTCCTGCTCCGTGGGGTTAGAAGACGGTGAGTCTCAAATACCCCATTAAGAGGAATTCTGGGAACACGCCATGGTCATGTCACAGAGAATTATGAGCAAAATGCTGAGAAATTTCAGTCACTTCAAGTTTAATATAGCAAGCAGTAAGTAGGTATTCTTTCATTGAAAATTCAACAGTGACGCCCGTATTCACAAACATTACTAGGAGGTCTCACAGTGCGCGTGGACGCACATGGTCACACACAAACCAATCACAGAGCTCTATTCAACGCTGTGCGTTCGATTTGTTGCTTCACTTAAGCAAGCATCATTTGTGAATACGGGTGTTAGTTAGCGCCTCGAAACATATTCTAGGGCAGAAATCTTGTGGATGGCTGTAAAAACTCCCTCTCGTTACAGAACATAAATCGATGGTGACCTCTCGTCTCCTTCGGTTTGCAATAAAGAATAAATAGCTATCCAGACAATAAATATTCAACATTTATTATTGTGCGACCTACAATAAAGGCCGGGCATGTTTTTTCGTCCCGAGATCAAATAAATGGAAACGGGCACTCTCACAGTTTGACAGATGCAAATTGAGTTCGTTTAGTTGTTCGACGAAATTGTCACCTGTACATATAGATACATATAGTGTAACATAGATCGATATCTGTTTGTTTGCTTACAATGCCACTGAAAGGGCTCCATACATTTATAATGAATCCCGAAGGTTGGATGCCCAAACGTCCGCTGGGTCTATTTATATAACATCGATTCCAATTCGATGTACCAATGAGATTTGAATAATTTAATCGAGAAACTATTATGAAAAGTCATATAACTGTAGTGTGCAGCGTGCACTTGGCCAAATGTAAAAACATAAAGGAAATAGCAATCAATCGATGAATGAGAAATGATTTTCTAAATGATTGTCACACAAAATGAGCAGTGGAATTCCAGCGTTTGCTTTTTCACCCTCTTTAAGGCCTGATTCGACCAAACTTTTATCCGAGAATAACTCCTGGTGGCACATTGACAGTTTCAGTATCTTAATCGTGCATGAGTCAATGATATGTTCTTAGATCTCATCATCATGATCTTACCATCAAATGAGATAGAGGTCAAACGTGAACTTGACTTTATGTAAAAAACTAGCGGCCGCCCGCGACTTCGTACGCGTGGATCCCGTTTTACCCCCTTAGGGGTGGAGTTTCGTAAAATCCATTCTTAGCGGATGCCTACGTCATAACATCTACCTGCACGCAAAATTTCAGCCCGATCCATCCAGTGGTTTGGGCTATGCGTTGATAGATCACTATGTCAGTCAGTCAGTCACCTTTGAGTTATACTAATATACATTACTCGTAGATAATGAGACTCGAGCGACTCGAGTAATAAACAGGTTTTTTCTGTACAAATCATAAAAGGAACCTTGCCAAGTCAAGTAAGTCATACCGATAGTACAAAAAGTTAAAGTCAATCAGAACAACAAGGTCCAAGTACACTCGCGGGCCTGATATCGTACGTTTCTTCTTCGTTTGAACACCACATAAAAGAAATTAGGGTCGGCCCTTTATGAGAATTTGTGTTGGAAGACTGACAATTACTACATTTGTCCCGAACCACGAGCTGGTTTAGAGACCCGCAGGAAAATAATATTAATAGTGGGACATCTTTAGTACAAAAAATATAAAGTATTGTATTGGTAAACAATTACGTAGAAATACACACTGGGATACGTAATTATGGTTATAAAAATGCCTTATATTTTTTATATTTCGTTAAGTCCTATTTAATCAGAAATAAACTGTAAATTGGGCCACCTTATTACCACAACCAAATAAAACTAGAGTCAAACATATGTAAAATAAAATAAATATAACTTCTTTGTAATGTGACAAAATTCAAATAAAGCAATTGAACACAATTTTAAAGGTCAACTTTAGGTCAGAAAAGGTCACGCTCGAATACAGTCATATTGTTAGTTTATTCGTAGCTTCAGATCCGATATCTGTAAGTAGGTACGACAAAGAGGTATTACTTAACGTCTGGAAGTGACAGGGGCAGATCCTTAAATATGACCAAATTCATTCGGGAAATACCTTCGTTGAGTTCAGGGGACAAAGGTATAGTTCGTTTTTGATAACCTCAACAAAGCAATACCTTTCACAGGGCAAAGAACTACAAAGCACTCACTATTCGACTAGGTACTCGTACATAGTTGTATGATGGAATTTTTTTGGGGAAATGTATTGTATTAAATAAACACTTTTGATTTTTATATTATATTTTCTGCGATGTAAACTTTTACACACATAAATTGTGTGAAAGAAAAATTTCAAGCAATATTGGCTGGATAAAATTGCACTTGTAACTTCAACAATGTAATATTATTATGACATATTACTTGAAAGAACATTAATGTTTTTCATTGGTATTGTTTGTGATAATGACCAAACAGGACTATTTTCACCTCTCGTTCCCACCGCTGCAAGTTCTATGAAGCCAGAATCTACAGATTGACCGCTCAACCAGTGCAGGGCAAGTTTGTGATAATGACCAGTAAAAAGTATACATTATTGTATTATACTTATGTACTTAATTAAAACAAACCGCATATCCTCAGCCAAAATCCACTCCAAAGAGATATTACAACAATTCCAAATCATAATCAGTTCACGCTTGACCGCGTTTTTGCAGAGACAGAGGAAATGTGATTTTTCTTTGAGTTTCGGCACTCTTTTTGTGCGTGGTGCACGCTCCATTGTTATTATATCTTTGTATGTATCTTTTGTTGTCCGAAGGGTGTGCTGCGTAACGAGTAACGTTATTCGCTAAATTCTTACGCGTACATGGAATCTGTAATAACTAGAGGGCAGCTGGGTCTTCCATCCCTTGGATTTGTTTTATTAAATATACAAGAGGACAACGAAGAGGTTGTTTATTTAGTAGGTTTTATAATGTTTGTTAATATTTAGAGAAAAGGGCTTCGATTAACGGAGAGAGATGTTGAAGTGTGGGTAAAAAGTTTCTTCAATGACTTGTCGATTAAAACAGTTATAAAGTCAAATAAATGGTTTTATTAATGAGACATTAACGCCCGTATTCACAAACGTTACTATGAGGTATCACAGTGCGCGTGGACGCACAGGGTGACACATGAACCAATAACAGATTTATATTCAACGCTGTGCGTTCGATTCGCTACTTCACATAAGCAAGCATCGTTTGTGAATACGGGCGTAAAAAAATAACTTTAGGTACAATTAAAAGAGAATTCAATTAAGCAATTTTAGTAAATAACTACTTACTACATTATACTGTCTTAATTGTGTTATCATATTAATTGATACTAAACACATTGTTATGAAGTAGCACGGTTCAAAAGTCTCGTTTAATAAAAGATGAGCGTTTCGTCCAAAATTAGGCCACACGCGTAACCATACATAATAGAAAATCAATTATCGCGAGCGTAGGGGGTATGAAATACTCATTATTTTTGATACTTAGAAACTAATTACTTTGGAATAAACCCAATTTAGAGTTTCATTATAATAGACATTGAGGTGAACGTGGATCTCACTCACACAAGATTTCACTGATTTGAAAATCATCATTATCATCAGTCTGTACTAAGGTGGAAAACTCTAATTTACCAGCAAATGTAGGATTTGTCCTACACTCAAATTTGAAAATCAACCCACACAAAAGTTTCTTTCATGTCCAAATTATACTTACACGTTTCAAAAGACGCGAATAAAAGTTAAATACGAACCCATCCCTGCAATTGATATCAAAGCAAACATTTTTCATTTTTCTCATTCAATATTGGACTAAAGGCTAGTAGGACCCTTCGTCGAACAAATCAATTCAATTGACTTATTCGGGTAAGTATCTCCGTCCTTCTCACTCGCTAGAGATTTGAAAGTGTTATCGAGAGAAACATCGGGATTTGATGTCGATATAGCTTTCCAGAGTAGACCCGCGAATTTCACGCTTCCGCGTATTTGATAAGGGAAAGTGAACATTGAATTTTCTGGGAACGAGTTTAAAGTCAAAACATTTATTATGCGAGCGTTTACGTTTCGAAAATGTTTCCATTCCATTCGTTCGGCTTTTTATATTACCGCTGTTTCATTTTATTCCCTTCTGAGTATTTACAAAGAAAAAAGTTCAATTCCATTTATTTTAATTTAGTTGACTTCAACTTATATTATGTACTTCCACACACAGTTTGGTTGAAAGCTTAAAAAACATCCCGAAACTTAATAACATAGTCTAATAAAAGTACCAATAAACAGATTTTAAAAGAGTCCTACATAAGCTAACGTAGAGCGTCTAAGCGGGTATAAATCGCATGCTATTAAGGGGTATTATTGAATCGCTCGACTGATGTAGAACCCTCGTTAATTACAACCACTATTGTCATTGGAATGGAACAATTTCCTCCGCCATTATGAGCGCGCTGATGGGGATCAGGGGATTTTTTGATCTCTTGCAAGATTATGACCATTGTGTTCAAGGATTACGAATTTGACCGCTCTGACATTTCAGTTATAACGGTTGTATGACTGTTTTCACTTTACTGCTGTCATGTTGATCTAGATGATTGTAGAAGTTGCTATTGTAACTTTGCAAATGCGTTATCACTTTAAGAAAATAGCAATTTAACAGGCGTAAGAGCATCACATAAGGTATCTTATCAATGGTCATGTAACTAGCTTGTGGTAAACAAAAAATGGGACTATTCCCACCTCACGTTCCCAGCTGCTATTCCTGTGTAAATAAACCAGTAATCATTTTATGTTTTTTTAAATTACGAGAGACTGAAACCATAAAGGTCACTTTTGGACATCATGCACGCTTAAAATTGGCCCAATCGATAACCGTCGAGCCGGTTTAGATTTAGCCTCAACTTCCAAGCTAAAGTGGATACAACTTCGTAACAGACTTTGAAAAGTAAAAGAAGAAAGCCTTGCTCCGAATAAATAGGACGGCGACGGAACATTGACTTTGTCAGTTCTTGGGATTTTTATAATTCATCTCTTAGCGAAGGCGAAGTTTGGAAATTGAAACGTTTATTAATGCAGCTTCTTAAATTTTTGGTTAAGATTTGCTGTGAATAAAATTTTCCTTCTATTTGCTTGTAAAACTTTGGAATTCCTTCATAAACTTTACTTAAACATATAAAGGCCCTATTCATGAGTGTTAGATATGACTTCACATCAAGTTACATAAATGATTATGTCATCTTTTATATTAGCTAAGTTAAGTCGTAATTAAATAGATGAAGATCAACTTTTCTCTAAAAGTGATAAAAGTGTTTTTTTGTTCTTTAAACAGACTTAAAAAGCACTTTAATGCTCTGAGTAAGAACTTAGGTAAAACATGTATAGAAAATTATAGTCTATCCAATATAGCTTGATTAGAATGACAGCTGTCATCAAAAGTAACGACATAACTTTGTAGTAGCGTTCAATGAGAGCTAAATATTAGCGGACAAGAAATAATTCACGTCTGACCTACAAACAATATTTTCGACGACAGTGCTTCCAATAAAAATGATAATTTCGTGTAAATGCAGCGTTAAATTACACCAATAAGTAGTAATTCGAAATTATAAAAATCAAGCTAGAGTATTAACGACGTCTCTACAAGGTTATCTCGAGTTACAAAAATGTTAGTGTTGGGACATATCGACAAATGTCATATTAAATTAAAACTATTTTTTTAACATATTTAACAAAAAAAATTTCTAACTAATTTTTTAACATATTTAAGTCAAGTTATACGTTTTTCTAAATGTTCACTATTAAAAACCAAAAAACATTTCATTCTTAAACAATCAAACATCGGAAATCAATCACCGGTAATTTTTTGGGTATTCATAGCACCGTTGCTCTAGAAGAGATGCCCACCGTCCTCTAGCGAGAGGAAAAAACCACTGAAGAACACTGATGATAATGACTACGACTTAGGTTGTACACCCTTGACATGAATTTTAAATTTTACTGTCTTTAAATTTAAATCATAATTGTCATTTTTATGAATAAAGATATGAAGAAAAATTGGGTGCATTTTTTTATATCATATTTTCGAAAACTTATCGATACATCTATGTGAACCGTACGAAACATACCCATCACTAGTCACATTCGTTTGACAGCCGTCATTCTAATCAAGCTATATTGGATAGACTATAGATAGTTAGATACACTACACCTAAAGTATTCATCCGAACGTCTCGGTCGTTGCAATGTGAACTCTCAGAACTTACTAGGTCACCCAGCACATTAAACTCTTTACTCCCTAACTTTTAATTGCATTACATTCTCCTCCATACGTTAGGGCGAATTTCATACTTTAAGGGTCCCAAAATATACGGACCCGAATTCAGTGACGTCCCGTTTGCATACATTACGGTCATGAACGTAGCGATGTACGGGATGTACCCTTTAATCTTTGTTACTAAGTTATTTTGGGACGGTTGCTACGCGAGTTTTTTTGGGACAGACGAGAGTTGGACAGGTGATAAGATGGTTTTAAAGCTTAATTTCTTTGTTCATGGTGTCAAATAGGTTGATGGTACATTTCTGTTAACAGTCCTTTATGTATTTATTCAATTTAGCGTATTTTTTAGAAACAAAGTACGAGGGGACGTCTACCCACAAAGTGACGACGACCTCATAAAAGTAGCAAGCAGGATGGCGCTGGATGCAGGCCGCTACCAACCGGGCGATGTGGAAATCATTGTGGAAGGCCTATGTTCAGCAGTGGACGTCTTGTGGCTGAAACGATGATGATGATGATGATGAAAGTACGAGTAGGTACCTAATAAAGTCTGCGCGTGATATCATCTATTTACAAAACCATTTTTTTGCCGACATAATTATAATATCCTCTACCTACAAACATCAAAAATGAATAAAGTATCTAAATCACAGCTTCAAGTATTTCCATCTATTTAACGAGATTCCACTACCACTATTATTAATTCCGAAGCTTTTAGGCAAATATCGTATTTTTACTGACACCCGTGCACAGTGTGTTATGGGACTGTATAAACGGACATTCTCATTGATTTGATGAAACGTATAGAGCTCAGTTATACAAACATGATAGTAAAACTCCCGTTTGAAAATTCCACGTAGTTTTCGCGGTATCAAAATTCAAAGTTACCTATTTTTTTACTTCAAAATTATGCAAAAATATTCTCACTCGTTAACTAATAACATTTAATTCAGAATTGTTATAATACTTCATAGAGCTCTTAAAACTACACGTAATAAGCGTATTAAGTGCTTCGTAAACGCATTCAGTTAATTAGGAAAAAAGATTTTAGTGATTTTTGTTTTTATTTTTTTTCTCAAATATACCTTAATATATGCAAACATTTTTAATTGCAAGATATAGTCTGATCTTTAATCTAATTGTATAAAAAAAATCAGCTTTAAATTCGGTGATATATTTGAGGAAAATCAAATTGAAAATATGCGCCATATAGAATTGTAAATTTCCCATCACTTTTTAATAGCAATATTTCTTTTGGATGTTTATATATCATCAGCTCGATTGTACCAAATTATTGTATTGACATTCGATTTACATAGGTTTCAAATCGATGAGAAAATTATTAAAGGTAGGATAAATTCGACTTCCTGGATTTGTTTACATACTTTTTTTAGTTAGTTACTTACATACAACTTAAGTTAATATAAGAGTGTTAAAAAAGAAAAAAGACTCGACTTGAGAACCTCCTCCTTTTTTTGAAGTCGGTTAAAAACAATGTGAATGTGACTTTTTAGAACCTTCAACACTATGCACATAACAGGCGGGATTTGAAACTTTTTAGACATGATTATTCCTTCCAAAATTGTCGACCCTAGACTCGTAAAAATTTTATTAAGACGTTTTATGTTTTTTCTCAAATATATCACGGAGTTTAAAGCTGATTTTATTAATACAATTAGATTAAATATCAGACTATATCTTGCAATTAAAAATGTTTGCATATATTAAGGTATAATTGAGAAAAAAAATAAAAACAAAAATCACTAAAATCATTTTTCCTAATCAACTGAATGCGTTTACGAAGCACTTAATACGCTTATTACGTGTAGTTTTAAGAGCTCTATGAAGTATTATAACAATTCTGAATTAAATGTTATTAGTTAACGAGTGAGAATATTTTTGCATAATTTTGAAGTAAAAAAATAGGTAACTTTGAATTTTGATACCGCGAAAACTACGTGGAATTTTCAAACGGGAGTTTTACTATCATGTTTGTATAACTGAGCTCTATACGTTTCATCAAATCAATGAGAATGTCCGTTTATACAGTCCCATAACACACTGTGCCGTGTTACGTTGCCATGTATTAATAGTTATTAAAAGGCTGAATATGAAATATGATAAAGGCAGGTTCACACTCAAACTAAACGCAGAACATCGTTACGAATAAGTTTATGATATTCTTGTAAAAGGTAAGCAACGTTTCGTTTAGTATTGCTAATTAAACGGCATTTCTTTTAGTATTGCTAATATCAGTAAAAGGTGATTGAAAAAATTACGTGTCATACGAGTAGTACGAATGACCAATTGGTTATAATTATGACATAAAGAGAATCTCTTGACAGGCACATTAACTCGTAATTAATATGGCATGGCATATTAACGTCATTATCAGTTGTAACATTGATAATACGTTATAGAGCCTTGCGGCAGTTATTACTGCCTAATTGCATTGTAAAGATCTATCAAATATACTATGATAAATTATAATCATCCAAAATTAACTTATAGTGTGTAGCATTATCTGAGTCTGAGAATAGAGTCTGATGAATACTACACACGATCAGGTGTCAGTCAAGGTAGTACCCTTGGACCCACACTTTTCTTAATCTTTATAAATGACCTACCTACATGTGTTAAATTTTCTGAATGCCTACTGTTTGCGGATGATCTCAAACTTTGTTTGGGTGTCTCCAGTGTTCCAGACGCTATAGCATTGCAAAGCGACATTGATGCGGTATTAGAATGGAGTTTCGTCAATCGCCTAGCATTTAATACTGACAAGTGTAAAGTAATTACTTTTACACGTAAACGTTCTCCATTGAATATTAATTATTATTTATATGACACTCCACTGGAAAGAGTCGCTGACATACGAGACCTAGGTTTAATGCTAGATTCTAAGTTGGACTTTCACAAACATGTGACAAAAATTTGTAAATTGGCTAGTAAGTTATTAGGGTTTGTTATAAGGACGTCTGCTCAATTTGACGATATTAGGGTAGCTAAGATATTGTATAGCGCATACGTCCGTAGCAAGCTTGAGTATGGTGCTGTCATTTGGGATCCCTACGAGGATAAATATGCCTTAATGATAGAAAAAATTCAACGCAAGTTTGCTCGCTGGCTGTATAAAAAGAGATACGGATATTACCCCTATTTGTACCCGTCCTTGTTTGTCTCCGGCATGGTTGATTTGGAAACCCTTAAGTTTAGGAGGATAATGTCAAGTATAATATACTATTTGTCGATTATACATGGCAAAATTGATAGTCCACAAATATTAGCGAAAGTAGGCTTATCAGTGCCTACGCGCATACCACGGGATGTTACCGGGATGGTTGAACCGCGTCGCCGCCCTAGGCTGCTACACCGGCCGGTCACGCGCACCACTCGCGCAGCGAGCGCGCCTTCTACCCGCGCATTACGTTTAATCGGGGACTTAGTTGCTCAGCACGATATCGACATATTTGCCGACCGCTTAGGTACAATAATGGTATTAATTCATAGATTTTTGTGTAAGTAATAACTTTGAATAACTTTGACATTGATCTCTGGACATAAATGTATTTATCTCTTATTCTTATTAGTAGTCTTAGGTATGACATTCTATTTTGGACTTAATTATTTTATGTATATAATTTTAATGTTATTTGACTATTATTTAATTTATCGTTTTAATTATTTGACAATTTTACATATTGAAATTGCTATTATAAATTATCTGTATTGTATAACTTGTTGGCGCGTTGGACTTTCTGTAAGCCTTCAAGCAGATTATAAATAAATAAATAAATAAATAAATAAATTATACTACAACATTTCTATAGCGTAAACCTGCTTACAAAAACAATCAAAATAAGTTGTAATACCATTAAACAGCGGTTGATTACTTGGTGCTCCTCATAAGTATCCTTGTAGATTTAGTCCAAAAAATCTCAGGACCGAGCTCGTGAATACTTATTAAGAACTTTAGTCTTTAGAGAAAACATTATGAACACTTCTCGTTTAAAAAATAATCTAGATTAACTTGGAAATGTGTCAGACTTGTTTACAAAAAGTTTGTAACTAAAAACCTTAATAGCAGCTGCTCAGACATTTTATCCTCAATATTTAGGCACTAATGAATTTGCAAAAGACCGCATTCATAAAACAGGGTAGAGCTAGTTTAGTATTTTCTGTCACATTTTTTTAGTGTACCTACTAAGTAGTGATATAAAATGTCGTTTACGGACTCTACACACCAAGGCTTGGTGTCGGCGGCTTTATTTTTTTTTAATAATCTTGTACCTACACTCTTTGACTTTGATAACATGTCTTATATTGACGATTCATGTCTTCGGGTATGGTGTGTAGACTGTAGACTGAATTAGGTAACACCATGACAATATTTATGGTTCTGTTCTAAAATGTGCCAATGTAACTCTACCACAAAGGCTTTTCAGCACGTGCCTAATAATTACATAAAGAACGCTATTAGTATATTATGACCATGTGAAGAAACAAGTAACTGAAAATTGTCATGTGTTTGATTTTGCCCACAAAATGCCTTATTTCACTCAAGCTAACCACCGCATAAGTATGAACAATATGAACACACCCTATGCTTATAGCTCGTTTGTCATCGTTCACGGCTAGCCTATTTAATTTTAGATCCAGGGAAATGAGCTGGAAGTAACTTTGATAGACAGCTCCTTCGAATATAAAGTTGGCCCCGCGTCTACGTCTTTTCTTGACAACGTGGATCGCGCTATAATGACTGGTGTTTTTAAAAAACAGCTTTATAGAACTTTGTGAAAAGAGTCTGCGTAATGAAGGATTATACGCCTAAATATTGCAATATTCTGTTTAAGGTTGAACCGAGTTTGAGAGACATTTCTTAAAACAAGATTAACGCATTTCGTAACGACCTCTCTTCCTATCTTTATTTTTTTTCTATTCGCCTTTTTAGCATAGTGTCATGAGCATGATCAAAATCTAAGGCCTCCAGCCTCCAGATTCAATGCGACATTTGAACTATACAATACTTTTTGGAAAATACAATGTGAAGTGAAGTGACAATGTTCTAATCCAGCAAGATGTAGTATATAGCAGAAGATCATTGTGAGTGAGAAAATCATGAGAGTTCTACGCCCAACAGTGGGCTCAAGCATGCTGATACTAATAAAATTGTCCATTACTCCGAATTTTAGACGCCTTAGCAGTAATAAAGTCAAACCACACGTAAAATAGGAAAAAGTTGTGAACTAATTTTTTGTACAACAAAAACTGCGCAATTTACAGTTCGTAAACAAACGTTCATTGTCAGGCTGAGAGTTAATAAAGTTACAGGCACGAATGGCTGGTTCCATGAAAATTAGCCAGTTTCCTATTTCATAGTCACGGGGCATAAAATTGGTAAAAAGCAAACTTTTACGCAAAACGCTTCAGTCGCTAGCAGCGCTGAAATATTTTCAAAACACAGTACGGATGAGAGCACATCAGACAAATTTTTATTGTAAAATAGGCTCTATTGCAACGATATAAGATACCAAAATTTTTAGTTTTATGTGCTGTCTGTAAATGGTGTAACGATTAAACTTAGGTCGCATGTCAAACATCAATGTTGAAAATATTTTAAATATCTGCAGTGAAATACTAGTAGTTAAATAACAGCAACATGTAACGCGATTTAGAAGAACTATTATTGTCCTGTTTGAGCTAGGATACTAATTTTGTGTTAGACCCGTATTCACAAACGATGCTTGCTTAAGTGAAGCAGCAAATCGAACGCACAGCGTTGAATACAGCACTGTAATTGGTTCGTGTGTGACCCTGTGCGTCCACGCGCACTGTGAGATCTCATTGTAATGTTTGTGAATACGGGCGTTAGTGATTTTTATTAAGACTTTATTAATAGGCATGAAATGAAGCCCTAAATTCGACTCTAATTACTGTGATTAGTTGAATTTCGATGTGATAGACCAATTGTTCTATTCTAGTCTGTTATTACAGGCTAGAATCTATTTTTAATATAGACTTTTTGTAAACACAATTTTAGAGTGTTTTTTTTGTAAATTGACTTGAGTTGGTATATCAATTCAAAAATATCAAAATGCCATGCGAGGGGTGGATTTAATTTTACTCTAATATGACTTTAATGATCTTTAAAATTTCGTCGAGTATTGATTGTCGTGTGATTATTTTTATCTTTACAAATACGTATAAGGGAAATAAAAAACTGACAAAATGTTTCAACAGTTCACTGCTTTATTAAATAGCGCACAAATATAACTTAATTCCCTTGATTATCACTGTAGTGAGTAGAGTGTAAAATTATAAACAAGTAAGCTAATAAGAATGTCACCTAAGTATAGTGACTTTTTTATTGTATGACAAACAAATGTATATGTCACCGTAAAATTGTGAATTCCGTCAGATTATAATCTGACGTAGTTAAATTACAATCTAACCTAACCTAACCCACTGTTATTTTACAATCTAACGCGTTATTTATAAACTGACAGAGTTCACAATTTCACGTTGACATTATATATGTATAATATTTCACTGAAATAGTTATTGTAGGACTAAAATATGCAAAACAAAACAAAACTACAGTTATGCTAACAAGAATAGTCAAGGGAATAATACAGTTATTTCTTTAAACGACCCAAACGGTATTTACAAAGTTCCAAACTAACTATGAACATCAGTATGACTTCTAACTAAGTTCTGAATGGGAAATTAACTGAGCTGAAAAATACAACTTTTTAAAATACTTTTTGCAAACATCTCTATTATAAAGAAGTTCTCGCTACGTCACTATTTCTGAATTCATACAAATTCAAGACTTGGACAGTCAGCAGTGTATCTTTTGGACACGGTATGCTACAAATCATATTAAATCTGGATGATACTAATATCAAAAGCAAGCCCATACCTTTAATGGGTTCAATAACATGTTATGCCTGTTGTTATTGCACAGTCATGCAAATATTAAACTGTCATTATTTTGAAAGATAACTTTCAGTTCAATATCGATTTATTCTTTCACCTACTGGGTAAGTACTCAGATAACAACTCAATTAAATTCTCCTTTCAGACCGTTCAGATATCAGAAATAAGAAACGCAAGGAAAAGATAACCAGCAAATAATTATTTCCGCTGTCGTGTTAGTAATTTTCCAAATTACATTTTCACTTATCGAACGAAGAACGACCAATGAAAAACATATTAAACTGCTCAACCCAGGGGACGTGACCCAACTAACAAATTGCTACAGCTCATAATCATTAAAATGCAACGTGTATATTCGTGTAATTTATAAAATTGACACATTTTCTTTTGCTTTGTATCACAATTTCTTAATATACGCAAATTGAAATACGAACCTTATAAATTTGGTCAGCTTTGACTACTCTTAAATTATGTAAATAAAATACCTGCTTGTGAAAGCTCAAATTATATAAAGCAGACGTGCTTTAAAAGCACGTTACAAGTTACAAAAGTAATTTTAAACCTAGTGGAAAAGGCCGTCATACAAGCGGTTCTGTTTGCTCTGAATGGTAGTTTCACTCTTTATTTTTTCTTTGTTTATGTATTAAATTGGACTGAAATCTGAAAGAATGCGTATATATTTCTTTTATGTAGAACAAGACAAGTATTTGACTGCAACCGCACCTGTTTTTAACCGACTTCAAAAAAGGAGGAGGTTATAATTATGTTCGGCTGTATGTGTATTTTTTTTAAGTGAGGTGATTGGGACGTCTATAAGTGGCCCTGAAAAGGGTCTACATACTAATAAAGAATTAATACTAAACTGGATTACTTAACTGATATCTTGTTTAAATTTTTCACTAAGTATTAGTGATAGTTTCCTAGACGAAAAAGTTCATGAATCTAAACTTTTGTTATTTCGAAAATTTACTCGGCTCAGACGAGAGAAACTCGCGGTATTAATATTGGAATACAAAGTTCGCGAAACTTTGTTATGAATTTGACCAGACTATGGCTAAGCTCTGCCAGACGAAGTTGGTTCATGGTGTTTTTTATTTCGCGAACAAAAAAATGATTGATGCTTGGTTTCTTTGTGTATTAAGTATGTACCTACTCTTAAAAGTTATTAGTCTGGACAGTCTTAAGATAGTATACAATACTCGTGTAATGAAGTAACTACTATTACGGGTAGTAGTTTTTTCTGGTATGGTGTGGACTAAATCTAAAGAAAACTTTGACAACTTTAGGTTTGTATTTTGGTGCGATCTCGCTAATAAGTACTAAGATAATTCCAAACAGCATTATTTTTCTATAAAATCCCAGCCAGAAAAAATATTTTAAGCTATCGATTTTACGAGTAAAGTCAACATTTTATAGAAGGAAAGTGGTTTTTGTAAAAAACACTTCGACTAGAATAAGATTCACATAAAATCAAACCCGTTCACTGTGGGAAGTTATGGGGAAATCACACAACTTTCAATCGTGGGGTTTGAAGTAGTATTCCATAGCTTCTTAACTTGGACCACCTCATAAAACGCAAATCTTCGGAATGTTCTCTCGTAAAAACTTTCCACCTCTACCGAGATAGGAGTTTAACGATTTTTCCTATAATAGTCGATGCGGAAGAAAATGGCTCGGGCGAAAATAATTGCCTTTTAGAACCGGTTCTAATACTTTCTGATAGAGAAGCTAACTAATGAGTTGGTACAGAATAGGGAAGAAGAAAACCTGATCTTGGCATAGTTTGATTTGCACATGATTGTTTATCTTCAATGTGGTATCTGTGTCTTTATGTGAAAATTTATTGGTTTGAGTTAAATTATTGTATGAGAAATGTTCTCAATATTAGCTGTAGGTATATTTTTGCTAAAAATTGAGCAAAGTTAGCGATTATACTTTTCTGAATCAAGGCGAGATTCGAGTTGTGAGATTATTCAACACATTTGGGCTGAGTTGCACCATCTTATTTAACTTTGACAAACGTCAAAAATATGTTAAACTCCATACAAAAAGCACCGATTATCGTTATAGTTACGGTCAAAGTTAAGTGGTGCAACTCAGTCTTGGTATAGTAACTTTAATGTTCCTCTAAAAACCCACGACATACCTCCGAAATAAAAGTTAAAAATGTAGAATAATTTTCCCAAGTCAAAAGTATTCAAAGCGCGCGAGACAATCCCAGCCATTTACTCCGAATGGACCACATAAGTAGTTGTACCTAAGTACTATTTCGTAACAAAAATACATAGTCTGACCTACCCTACTAAATTATACATCGTAAGCTCAGTCCAGTCTAGTACATCTCCTGAACTTGGTAGTTCAGGTTAACTTTGTGAATACATTTACACCAAAGTTGCACTGCGCTGTTTAACGCTTGAATGTTTGAATGCTATGCAGAAATGGCAGAGACAGTCAGAGCGGTTAGTTCTAAATGGCTACGACGTTCAAATAAGGACGTTCTTCAGACGTGATAGGGTAAGAATTTGACTGTGAATTATACAGTAAAACCATAACGTTCATCCATATTTATATTATTATTATAATTATGCGAAAGTAACTCACGTCTGTCTGTTATCTTTTCACACTTAAACCACTGATGAAAAGAGCTATAGACCCAGCTTGAGAAAAAAAAATCCTGCCCTGGTAAAACTGTAAATAGTTTTAATCTCGGTTTTTTGATTGACCAAAATTATAAAAAAGTATAAAATAATCCTTCATTAACAACCAGTTTCACAAAAGAAACACTGGCAAAACAGAAATTATAAAACCACTGTAGAGAACAAAAGAAAAAAACATTGTTTAACCAGAAACAAAACACAAACAAAAGAAGTTAATCCGATAAAGCCAACCAAACAGCACCGTATGGGTGCAATTAAAATATCTTTTCCTGAAGTAAGTAAGAATTGAAACAATGTTTTAACCGTTTACCCGAAATAAAATCCGGACCATGAAATTGGATAGTCTCTACAAGTCTAGCCAACTAATGAGGACTCCGCATTCGGCTTTGGGTCTAGTAATTTCATGGATTACTTATTTAAACAACATTTCTGCAAGTCTACAGCGAAGTTAAAATGGCCTGCTTAGTGTTGAAGCGAGATTCTCTTCATTATTTAGGCTGAGTTGCACGGGCACCACCTTATTTTAAACGTAACTTTAACTATAACCGGTGTTTGTTGTATGGAGTTTGACAGCTTTTTGGCGTTTGTTAAAGTAAAATGATGCATCCCAGTCTTACCGTACTTGAAATAAGGATGATTTGGAGTGTCAAGAAAAGCTCAATACCATGTAAAATGTACGAATGACGTGACTTGCAAAGCCTGACAGCAAGGATTTGTACACCTAATGTTAAATTATAAAGAGAAAAGTACTTTAAAAAGATGCTGCTAATATAGCCAGCTATATTGCTGCTATAAATTGAAACTTACATAAAAAAAGCTATGGCACTAATTTCATAAATTACGCTTTGACGTGATATTGTATGATGATGACATAGGCGTACGTAGGTGTGCAATGACTATTACTCAAGTAATTTAATACTTTATGGTATAAAAGAATTCAATCAATTTCCACTACACGTCTAAGCGCTATTTCATTATATTAACGTGGGTTCACCTAATAAAAGCTTGCTCAATTAACTCAATTGATTCTAGTTTCTAGACAATTGCTCTACCAATAACCGTTTCCAATTAAGAAACGCTTTGATTAATATGTAGGTATCAGATATTAATTTTTCCTACACATTTTATTGATCAAAAGTAAAAATAAGTCGAAGTAATTTTGATTTATTAGGTTAGGATTACCTTGAAATTTGCTTTGTTTCATCAAGCAAAAGACAATGATAATGAGTTCGCTTAAAAAGATATCTTAGCTAATGAATCCCAAAGTTTCTTACTTATTGGAATTCGTAATATATCAAAACCGGCACTAATTAGACGAAAATTGTACAATCGACAGCATATCAGCTAAGTATTTATGTTTATTGCAAAATGACACCTATTTAAATTTGCATAAGATACAACAGCGACTGGATGTCGTACTTTAAAGGTACTTCATTTAAAAACATAGCTATCCAGCAGACTATCCGCTACGTGGGAAAGAAATTATACTTTAACATTAGCTAACAGTTTCGCTTAGTTAGCTCAGGAAAGTTTTCACATTTATTCCCCAAGTTGTCCCATTCCCGCCCGCATCTGGACTGGGACATAATTAGGTAGGTACAGAAGGTCCATGTCCAATCAAAGGCACAAATCTCTGGAATTAGGTAGTGTGATAAACTAGTTACTCTGTACATCTAGACTATTGGCCTACTAGTACTGAAACTAACGCTGTAGAACTGTATTAACCTAGCTTAAACGGTCTATGTGGAGACTGATCATAATTAATGGAAATTCTGATTTGACCTTTTCTTCTCTTTTTAATGATTGGCTTATTATATTATTTCAATATTAAATTACTAAACGAAACTGTGACCCAAAGAATATCGTCAAGTGTCTATCAAGTCCATGTTTTGCTTGAAA
The DNA here is from genome assembly GCF_963855985.1 of Ostrinia nubilalis. Lineage (NCBI taxonomy): Eukaryota > Metazoa > Arthropoda > Insecta > Lepidoptera > Crambidae > Ostrinia > Ostrinia nubilalis. Next base: position 5,406,830 of record NC_087103.1, read on the forward strand.
AACAAAAATTGCTACATGAACTACAAAGAAGAGAGTCGACTTTCTACAACCTCCTAATCTATGATCAAACAGCTCTCGGGCATTTGTCAGAACCGATTGTTTGAATCGATTCCGTTGTCCAAATGTGCCGAATGAATCGCTCATGAACGATTACCTTGATTCAAATTGGGGCAATAAAATACCGATCGGACCGAGTGCTCACGGAAGTTTACGACTCGTAGTAAGGAATTTTAATGGATCGATTTAAATTTATCTGGTAAGGAAAGTATCGATGCATTTTATAATTACGATGTAAAATTTAATTAGGTATTTATAAAGTTTAATTTACCCGTAACTTGTTTTTTTTTTAATTGAAATGCTTTTTAATAATGTACTTGCATCAAATAAATACTTTTGTTTCTTTATTTCTATCTAAATAAACAAATTTGTCAGGCGGATTTATTTATTGCAAAAACAAAATAATGTATGCTTAATTTGATTTTTTTTAATGGTATGCTCTTCCCTATGTAAAAGGGAAACACTAAAAGAAAAATAAACTAGTATTTTTGGAAGTTATGTCTGAAATTTTAACAGTTCCGTACAATTACTTTCTCTAAGATATTACAGATGCCAAGTAGCAAACTGCTTTGTGAACATTAGTCAACATTACAATGGCTTGTGCAAGCACAGCATAAGCACTTGCCAAAACATACGGTCCTTTCTCCGCACTGGTACGTTCCCAGTACAGCGTTATGTCGCTTAGCAGCCGTTTATCTATGAACTGACGATTTCTGTAATTGCGAGAAACAATGATTAGGTATGCCAAGTTGGCTGAATGCCAAAGAATAAAACTTGTTGCTCCACCATAACATAATCGGGGCGGAAAAAGAAATGGAGAGGAAACACATGTTTATAAATTGAGATATACTACTTCCAGACGCTGAACTTTACGCCGAAGAATAATATGTCATGCCAAATATCGGTCAAGAGTTACGACATACAACATACGGATTACACATGGATTTGTTAGAATCATTTTATCATGCAGATATTTACGGGAACGAAATAATTGTGTTCTTGTCTTGGTACATTAAAAACCTACTGAAGAAGATATAGTACGACTATGCCAAATATATTTTACTTTGTGGTCAGAGATAAGCTTGTATACAGAGGACAGTAAAATGGTCCCGTATTACTTACATTACAACTAACAAAAAAGTCACAGTTCTTAGGTTGTAGTCGTCTGCTGTACATCATTGAGTCAAATCTTGCTAGCTTGATGATCATTTTTATCCTTTTGGTGATGATTTGATCCAACTATTAACAAGTTTATTTTAGTGACAACGCTTAGCAGTAATAACGAGCAATGCGAAGACTTTGCCAAGTATCGCGAGTTAAGTGACCGCGACCAACATTTGTCCTGTGGATTTGTCAAGCAACACTGATTACGAGACCACGCTGGCAGGAGTCCAAGCAATTGCCAATGTACTGAACCTGTTGCTTCCCCATAATGGACATGAAATAAAAGGAGGAGAAGCACATGATCAAACAATCACATGAAGTTATAGTTATACTTTTAAACAACCGAACTGTGTGCCAAATGTGTCTCAATTTTTCCGCTACTTTTCTTCAACAACAAACGATATGGTGCCTGTCCAGGTATATTTATAATGCGGGAAGAAGAAAGAGATGGTCACAATTCGTGCGTCAGATAGCTTTAGTTTAATTATTCCCTTCTTTGTAAAGAAAAATACATAAACGTATTATGAGACCGAAATGGTGCTTTTCCAAAGTTGTGTTTTCTCCAAAAGACAAATTTTGAACATCATAAAATTAACCAAAATGAGCATGAAAATGTGTTTGAACAACAACAAGGGGAACGTTGAAATATTCCTGGGAATTTCATCAAGTTCCCAATACCATATTAAAAGTTTGATAAGGATAATAATAAAACTCCCACTGATTTTTATAAGCAGCTGGGATTATTTATTTATATAACATGAAAAATATTTAGTATTACCATTTCTGAGAATTTGATCAAGAAAAAGCTTTTCAATTTAGTAATTGTTTAAATAAGGCGATAAGATGTTAAGAAGTCAATTAGCAAGTTGTTAAAATAAGTAAGCTAAAACAAAATTCACGAGTAAATAAGGTAATTTTCCGGAAAATTCATATGTTATTTTTCTTCATAAACGCTGAAGACTTAAGTTGTGGAAATCACGATAAACAAGTCTGAGGATAAACATAATACTTCTGTTGATAAAGTCACAATGTCTGATATAAAACACGATGCCAAGTCCGTTAAATTGAGATAAATTAAAACATTTAGAGCGTGTTTCGCCACCTACTGATAAAGTCTCTGATAGCCCACTGGTAATTTACATGCGATTTAGATAGGATAGATTTAAAGACTTTTGTTTTCACAGGTTTCGGATAGAGATACGAGTATGTGGCTCAAATCACTCAGCAAAGTTTAATTTGTTACATAGCTTTTAAGTTGAGATCCAAGTCATCTAATTAACTAGTAACTTATAGGTATTTGCTGGAGTGCGTTATATTAGGTCAGATTATTACTTTACGCTGAAAGCGATTTCTAACAACTATCTGAAACTTCATCAAGAACCGATAAATCTTGTCCAAAATCTTCACCGTCAAAGTTCCTATCAGGTACAAAATATCCACTGACCTGGACATGATACGGCGCCACCTTCTCCTCGCCCTTGATCTCGACGTTGATGTGCAGTCTGATGGCCCCGGACACGGCTGACTTGTCCGTCCTCTTCTCCAGGTTGTACCACACGTCCATCTCACCGGACAGTGTCCGGACCTGTTGAAAGAATTGTTTCAATAATGGGACCAGGACAAAAGATTTTGTAAGCTTTCGCACACTTCTTATGACAAACTCAGAACCAATTGTCTGCTTAAGCTTATTAAATCTGTTTTTTGTAACATTTATAGTTGTCATATCGGATTACCTATAATATATTAATTAATGTATTTGGCTGATCGTCTGAATGTGACCTACCAATGATTTCAGATACGATGTTCGTGACTAGTCACGATGCCCTAGGGTATCATTATTGCAGTTTGATAAAAATATAACTGTAACTTAAACATTACTCTTATAAAATAGTGACGTAAATACAAACCTCAATAATGGTCTGCCCCAAGAAATCATCAGATTCTCTCGTTAGTTTTTGCCGCAGTTTTGATTTCAGGTCGTTGTCTTCATCCCAAACTCGCACTTTGATTCGATCGGAGGAGTTGTGACATTCACTGCAAGATATTATTATCATGAGTTTCATCAGAAAAGTACCAAGCGCTTATTTTATTAATTAACGTTTTAAGAACTAGGACTTACAAGTAAAATTTCTCGTTCCACACAGGGTTCAACTCCTGGGGCATCGTTCTTGTTCTCTTCTTCACTTTGCTTACTTGGACGGTCACGTACGGATCTGAAGTCCCGCTCTTATCCTTGGCGATCAAACCTTGGGCACAGATAACTGCCCGCAAAAGGGCCTATTTAGAATTCAAATTCATTTTCATCCAATAATTAATTCACAACAAATACATTAATATTCCTCAGAAGAGGGAGACTTGAAAGAAAAAACATCAAACGGATGTCTTAGTAAATATGTTTCAGAAAAAGGTTACAAGGGACCATTTTGAAGACGACCCAATGGCTCGCCTCAGTAAATCCTGGTAAACGTATTACTGATAATCTCTTGGGAAAAAATATACATCCATTTAGTGATTATATCATTGATAATTTGGACTGTTTCATAAAAACCTTTTAGAAAATTTTGTGCTGAGTTATTATGTTAATTACACACTAGCTTACCTCATATACCTTCTACGAGTAAAGTACTTACCAAGCATTCAGAACTATTTAGAACCTGTGGTTGTCTAACAGGGTGTTGTGTGAGCAGAACGGGCTGGGATCAAGAAGAAGACGCTAGCTTCAACACTACCAAACTTGTTATCTATGCCGAAATTCCATGTCTAAATCAAGGTAACCATAGCGCCTACAAATTCGAATTCACTAATGCAAACTTCAACCAAGAAGAAAGTTTCGAAGAAGAAGTGAGAAGATATGCGCGGGAATCAAATCTAATGGTTTCGGAATTTTCACGAATCGGAAAAAGTATTGACAGCCAGAGAAAAGTAGTGAAGAAACTGAGGATAAGTTTGAGTAAATCAATTTGGTGTTCGGGGTCTTCATTCTCCATGCTCAATTCCATCTAATTTATCATTCACTTGTATCTAAAGTAGTTAATCAGTTATAAATAGGTTAGTTAGTAAACATTCAGTTCGTTTTCAATTTGCATCGCAATAAGCAGGCTTCCGAAGGTCTGAAAATGTTTAACGCAAAATTTACTTATAATTTGTGAAATTCATGCAATTTGTGTCAATTTAGCAGACGTGCTGCCAAGTTGTGGTTTTGCAATCATTATTAATTAAACGTGGCTTTAATTCGTGTCATATGGTGTTTAGGGAATACAAAATTCGTGTGCGTGACTTGATTATCAAATTGATATCATCATTGTTCCTTGACCGTGTAGAGTGTTAGATTCGTGGAATTTCCTTGTGTTGATGAAAATCAAGCTACATTGTCGATGGAGGTGATTGAGGCGGTGCAGTAACGACCGTGATTTGGTTGGGTTAGTATTTGAAGTTAGGTTTGTAGTTATAGAGTGTTTTCTTGATATCTGCTAATAATTCAAAAGTCTAAACTAAAACTATTAAGTTGGATTTGGTCAGTTTTAATATGTTTTCAAATAACTTGTTTATTCGAAACATACTCAAAAGACCAATTAAAAAGGTATAATAGGAAATCGAAAATACAGATAGTGAGAGATAGAGAAAGTGGGTTGAAGGTTATCATTAGCAGATGTCAAAAAGTAAGGAGTATAGAATAGGCGAAGAGTTTTTGTCTAATAGATCAAAACTGCGAGCGTGCGGTTCATAGCCGCAAAAGACCACGGCAAACCTGTAATGGCGATCTTGCAAGACCATTTTGATGTTCCTTCTATAGTGATTTGCTCGGCTTGTTCGAGACTGTCTATGTGAGTATCAGGGTCGACGTTAAATGTCCGCCTGGTCGCCACATGAAACGAAAGATTGATAACAATTTAGTGTTGAGTGTGTGTTGTGTCTTCCTCTGCTGAACCAGCCGGGACTCCTGGGAGACCTGTTGGGGAAGGTCTGTTAGTGCCACGGTGCATCTTCGAACCTGTGATAGCAATTTTGGCGCTCCATTTTGACGTTCCATCGAGGACTGACTGCTTCACGGTGCTCATGTGTGCTGAATGTGGCTCCCCTTCGATGCTGAACACGCGTCTGTCACATACACACATGTGTCAGCGTATCCGTTTGGTAAAAAACAAATTAATTTTGGAAGAATTCTGATTTTGAGTGTTTTTTATTAATTTGTGTCTTATGAAAAACAAAATCAAAAAGCTCACCAAACTTAATTTGGTGCAATGTTGTAAATAGGTTCTCGAAAAGAGTGCAGAGCATTTTGTGATAAAATATTAACGATAAAAATACCTGTACTTGTGATACTCTGAAACATTATTCTTCACTTTTAATATAGAGTAAACAATCAAAACTAAAATCTTCAGTACCTGATCAGTTCGAAGATTTCGGGCTTTTCCCTTTCGCGCTGCTTCATACGTTCCTTCATGGCAGTGATGATGGAATTGGCTTTGTCTTCGGCTCCGTGTTTGGAAGACTTTTCGGCAGCCCCTGCGAAACACACTGCTCAGGCGGTGCCAAGACTGTTCTGGCAGCCGCGGGTTGCGCCGGGACGGCCCCCCCGCCCCGCGCCCGCGCTCGCCACGACCACTCTTGGCCACGACCTGACGAGAAACCAACTTCGGACATATCTGACGCGGTGACAAACGGGTGCCAGATCTGATCAGGTCATTAACCTCGAGCGGCGCTGGTCGGGGCGAACGCGAGCACGGCGCCTGTTGATCAAATCAAAAATACAATCTCACGCATTAGAAAAATATAATTAAATTTTAAGGTACAATTCAGTGCTAGATCATTTATCCAACAATCTACCACTGAAGCGCAGGGCGTCAAGATTGTATTTACATTAAAATACCCTTTGTATTTGTATGTATCAGTAATGTTCGGTTTAGTAACACCATGGAATATATTCCGTTCTTGTTTCACATGTTTCTTTCTTTCTGTAAACAAAAGCTGCTCACACGTCCTTAAGGGATTCGGTAACATAAAAACAGTTAAATAAACACAGAAAAGTGGAAGTCTAGAAAATAAACAATGAAAACAATAATAACTAAAGGACCACATATAATATTGAAGTGGACAGACATTGGATTGCGTGCAGACACTGCTAACAGGCACATCTTTACAAAATTGTGATAGATTTGTCGGGTTTGTCAGGGGGTTATGTGTTACTAAAGCTCCTATATCGATTTAATAGGAAAGTTGTGTAAGATAGTGTAGAATGTAAAGTAGGGTATAGAAAAGTATAACGTAAGTAAAACAGTAAGTACAACAAGGGCTTTGACAAGTTTCGGCGCTGGGCGGGGCAACCCGAAAGTAATGGACGAATGACGAGACCGGAATCCCTATCTACGTGATCTATTGAATCCACACTTCGAAAGCCACTGTTGCAAATATAAAAGACCTCGAGATACAGCAAATGAAATTGTCACTGAAATATATAAAAAATAAAACACAGTTAAACAAACAAAACAATATGTAGATAGTGTAGATAAAACTTAAACGATACATATAAATAAAAATTACACAAACAATAGAAATTATCGATTAAGTAATAAAGAATATGAAATGGAAACGAACGTAATTAACAGTAATTGAAGTTAAGAGTATAATAGTAGGCAACGTAAATGGATAGAAAAACTGCTTTCAAAGTGTAGACTGACAATGAGGTGGCGTGCAGTCGACCACTAAATTGAAATGGTGTTACCGCGGTCACTCGCCTAACGACTGCGCACCTATATGATCGTGCAAATGTCGCTAAAACCGAATCATGGGAACAATAAAATTTTGAAAAATATAATGTAGAATGTATCGATTGTAAACCGATAGCCATGCACACCGACGAAGCAATGTTCAAAATTATCAATCGGAAGGGAAAAATCTCATGCGTTTTATTATATGAGGTCAGGTTCATAATTTTGAAAGAAGGTAAAAAAAGAATCACAACAGTAATAAATAAAGATACAACACCAATAAAAATAAACGGTTGGATCGATGTCTGTCTCAATTAAGTGAAACCTTAGAATGCCGCTAGTGTTCATTATCTTACTGATGATTCTGGCTAGGCAATGTTCGATTGTGAAAATGTTCAACATTCCATGTACGACAGATACATGCAAAAATTTACACATGCATTTAAATCTAAATTTAACATAGACTACGACCTTTTTGTTTGTCGGTTTACCTTTTACAGATATTATCGTCTAGATTGCATCATCTAAGAAATCACACAGTGAAAAGCTAGGAAATATCACAGCTGATACATATTAAGATCGTCACTTCACCAACATGATTACAGGAAAATACCTACAATGTTTCAGGAAACAAAATAACAGTTTTATTAGGGTTAAATCATACATAATCACAAATTACTAACTAGCACCATTTCATACTTAATTTCAGAAACTTTAACAAACGTTATACAAATCACAGCCCTCAAGGAAGTCGTTAAAAATCCATTACAAGTAACTATTTGTACTATTACTTGATCACACATTTCCGCATTGGATTACGAGGGCTGTGGTTATATTTTTGGTATGGCTAACAGAAAATACAATATGGTAAATCTAGGATACTTTAATATATTCTCTGTGTAGGGGTTGGTTAAGTGCGGCACAAAGGGCAGAACTCTTGGCAACTGTAGTGTTCCATTAAGTGTCATTGAAACTCATCCTGTTTAGGAGTTGCGACACACTTTGAACGTCCGTTATATAACTTATCTTGTACTTGTTAGCAACTATTTTGTATGTCGTAAAAATATAATTATTTCCAGCAATTATGGATCTGAATCCTGAAATCATTGACGTATAATGTATTAAAACGTAGGTAAGTATTTTCGAATGCAATAGTACAAGATCTGCTTAGTTTGTACTAGATAATAAAGTAGGAAAAGTATAGTCTGAATGAAACTTTAAAGTACCTAAAGATACTTCCAGTAAAAGGTACTGTGTACATAATAAAGATTGTGGAGCTAAATACAAGACCAATCCGAAGCAATCAACTAACTTGATAGACATTCTCCTCAACGATCTTAATGCGGAGAAATAACAAGATGTCCCGCAAGTATTTATTTGATGGGATTCCCTCAGAGACAAAGCATTAAGTATTGATTTGGTGCTACTACTTCATGTCAAAGATCTTATCTTCAATGAGTGACCTGGGAAGTAGCTCTTGACTCCCCTCGAGTTTAATAAGGAGCTGCGCTTCCAGCCAAGTCTAAGTTGGAGTTATTTTTTTACGTAGTCAAAAGAATGTTGGGTGAAGGGACGATCTTTTTCAACGGTTCTTGAATTTCATCCAGGGTCGTTAACTTACCATTATTATACCATAGCGTTCATTTGTTATTCATTGAAAATGTGAGAATATATATTTAAAGAAGACCCATAATTTTAATTGGGTTCGGTTGTTATGAATCTCGCTCATCGTAAGTGGTGATTAGACTTAAGATGTAGCATAAATAAACATCAATAACCACAATGGATTATTTACTGTACAAAATAAATGAATCCAATTTTCTCTCATTTTCAATCATCAGACAAAATAGGTAAATAAGCACATTAATAGTAAGAATTGGATTTACTGGTAATATTTCAGTCTTTAACAATAATTGGAGCGCTACATCAATAATTTCTAGAAGAAAAAGAAATAGATTAGACAGTTAAAATAAAATACAGGTATTTAACGAGCTAAGGGGGGACATTAAAGTATTTCATTATAGTCTTAGTTACATAATTATCTTCAGGAATGTTCTATCTATAAGTTAATCTAGATCTCCAGGGGATTTTAATTTAACAGCTCTAAACGTAAAACCAATTCTTGCTTCAATATTATTTACATCAACACCATCATCAGACTCCACTTACTCTGCAAGCAGTCAGCATTCAGCAGATCCTTGCATTTCTCGTGGCATTTGACCCCGCATTCTGTACACCTTACGCCTTGTCTCGCGATGCCCCAAAGCAAGCCTTCGCATTCGTAGCAGTACGTTGGAGAAGTCGCCGTCCATAGCACGAAGTTGTGCGGCGTCGTCGAAGATATCGGGTAGATCAGCGCTTGCAGCGTTTTCTTGTAGACGTGCATTTTCTGCAATTATTCTGTTATTAGCATCTGAGTAGCGTCATACAGTTACGGTTAATATTACCTTTGTAGCTGCTTTGAAACTTATCATGCTTTTATGTTATTAGCTTTAGTATGAGAAAGCTTACAATGCTACTAACTTAGCATCAATTAGATCTACCTTTGTTAAGTATCTTATATTGTCTTGAAAAATCTTCTGATTTAAGTTTACTTACATAAGTCTAGTTTCAACACGGAAAAATGAATATTCAACCACAAACAGATTTTTTCTAATATGTGTGTCAATATTTTTTATTGTTTTTTATGCATAAAAAGGCAGTTATTTGACCACAATCGCACCTGATGTTAAGTGGGATGCAGTCTAGGATGGTATTAAATCTTAGTAATAATCTTACCAGTTCCTCATCGTTCAACGTCGCCCGATGTACCGCCGACGTCAAGCCCGCATTTCTCTTGGTGGCAGCCATGGTCTAAACATCAACAACAAACGTTATTGTCTGACTAAACATTGGTTTTGGACTCAGTGTGTATACAGTACTGAGTGGTTGTTGATTGCTATTGATTTCTAATCAAAGCTGAAGTTAACCTACCTGACTACTGCTTTAATAGTGTCAAATGTCTAAAATGTTGAAAATTTTATGAATCAACAAGTTTTCCTTTAGTTCTACGCATGCTATAGTGCTGCTCTTTAAGCGTTTTAGAAACTTCAATCAATTTGAAAATGAATCAAATTCTTCAGATTAGTACTTCTAATGAATTTTACATCTGCCTGGACTACCTACTGTGTACAAAATGAATCAGTAAACAAAATAAATTTCGAAAACTTCCAAGTGCGTGACAATCGAAAATAAACTCGGGTGTTTAATGCGTGTAAATATAGGCATAACATCAAAATGTTATAGCCCGTTAAACGACGTGATAGTAACAGAAAATACCTCTCATACGTAAAAACAATATTTGCTGTGATATTGAAGCTTCGCAATGAAAACTGGATTGGCAAGCACGTGCATATTGGAATCCAATTTTTGCAGTTTTATTAATCATTCATTCACGATTGCGACAATGTTGTGTAATATGGTAATTGAAAATCTTCGGCGTCAAAGTATCATAACTCACATTACTTATTTATGACATTGGATAGACAGATCATGCAAAGGCCAATGTAGAATAACGTAAACATAAAATGCAAGCAAACTACGTTAGGTAAGCGAAAAGAGATTAAAGGCTGAGCCTTTTGATTCCTCTTCACTCACATCAAGAATTGCATGCATAGAATAAGAAAGTGTATTGGGAGAGAAATACCTTGAGAACCTGCGGATCCGTGGTGAGGGGAAAATGCAATGATATCATTAATTTTAGTCAGGAATAAGATCATTCTTGAGGTTATGGTTCCGCAAATGTTGCTCTGGTGACCCCTAAATAATATTACAATCTGGACAGTTTGGAGTTGGAAGGCCATCTAAGAGTAGGTTGAATCCATCTAGTGAAAGATAGAAGGGTAACACAAAAAGGTAACATAAACACATCAATGAATTTAAGAAAGAGGTATGAATGACTTTCAAAAGTATCTTATTTCAAAGTTTGAACAATCCATGAAGTTTCTCGTCACATTATTGTTGATGGAATAAAGCAAAATGAGCACAACTAAGTACTTTCTTTTAAGATTGATATTAGGACTGAAACCTCATAAATTGTTGATAGTATACACAATATAGAAAATTTCCGCCGAGAAGAAAACATTTATTACGCGCCTAATATTACTAAGCCTCAGGAAGCACGTCGATGCAGCTGTAAACATTTACGACCAGTTTCAATATCTACCTCCCATATGCAAAGTAGCGTAAATATCCCTCCAGACCCTCATATCGCAAATTCTAGTACTGACTCAGCGACTATATTGATGCAAATAGATGTTAGTATTATTTGGAAACGTAAAACAGTAGGTAACCTAATCAATTCTAATGTCATTACATGCATATTCAATTTTTCTTGGTTAAGGACCTCACGCGTTTCTTTGTTTATTAAAATTGCTAAATTTATTGAAGATCGAGTGATATAGAGCCCAATTCATATCGTTTGTTTGGACATTTTCTAGTATGTTTTGTTAACTACCAACTCAATCTACACTGCTAATGGAAAAGTTAATAAAGAAAGATAAGAGACTCAATTTGACTTGTAAAAATGTCTTAGCAATGTATAATTTCACCAATATTTATTGAAACCGCCAACCGCTAAGTCAGTACTCAGAAAATAAACCTTATTTAACCGCAATTAAGATACATTGAAACTGGTCAATCAAAGAGAGCATACTTCCATCGGAATTTACATTAATATGTTTTAAGAAGATATAGAGACAACAGAAATATACTTACAAGCTCCGATACGAGTGGTATGGACTTCCTTCTAGGCCTGATATCGGGCATGCTGTCGATGTTGCTATAGAAAGGATTGTCTCCCGGGTGCCTATAAAAAGGGTTTACATTCAAAATAATACTGTTCAAATGATAGAGATACCATAACATTAAGGGCCGGTTTTTGAATTCAGATTTCCAGCTAGAACGTGTTCGTCTTCTATTCAAAGAAGAAATGAAAATATGAAAGTTCATACTTGATTAGATTATGATGACCTTGAGCACAGTCAAGCTAAAAATTTCAATTCAGAATCTAGGCCATAGTCTCCTACGATCGATTTTGTTTTTGTTAAAAAAAAACCTAATTAACAACGATAATAACGTTTATTAGCGTGTGGTATCTTGAAGTGAGATATTAATTAACAAAAGATGCTTCCGACTGAATCTTTGAATTAATACTTGAAAACTCGTGGTATGATTTTGATTTTGTGACTTACCCATTTCCACGGCCTCCTTGCTCGTTGAATCCTCCAGAGCCATTCTAAAAAAAAAAACAAAAAAAAATTAAAAACCTAAACTAAAAAACAAAATAAAAAGCTAACATTTATTCTCAAAAACCATAACAACAATAATTAACAATTTATATTTTCTCAACCAAACTTTGATGAGCTCGCAAACAATTATCAATAACTTCAATCGAATTGTAATCAAATCGAACCTGAACCTCATTTACGAATCTCATGAAAATTTGGTTTTAATTATACAACAATCTCATTATTAAAATAGAATGGAGAATTAATAATTAACAACATATTGCACGCATAGCAATTAACAATAATTTATGTTCGGGCAAGTTTAAATGCAATTGAATAGCATCGTATCAATGTAGTATCAGTTATATGATTGTGTGAGACCGTTAATTTATGGTAATGCTAGCCACGTTACCTGGCAATAAATATCAAAGTTGCAAGATATATTGTCGAGATCATAGATAAACTGGATCACGGAAACACCATTTTGCATTTTGAATCCACTCGTAGTTTGCTTTAGACCGATATAGTACGTATCCATGATACAAATTCAGCTTAAAATTTGATGGGCGGTGGGCAAAGCTTAAAAGCTTACGCGGAAAGGACCAATGAATTTTGTTTATATTTTACCTATTTTTTTCCAGTCTAAATATTCATGAGTATGTTCAAATCTGAGGAATCATATAGCATCCATTGCCCGCCATATCATTACTTCTACATAATTTGACATCTAAAAATCTTCCGCTAAATATTTATTTTAATACATACGTAGGTGCCAGCTATCTTTTATGTGTCGCTATAATATCTATGCCGTGAGATCTCTAGTACATATCTTAATGAATATGAATATATCGCAATGAAATATTTATGTATGTACATAGTAATGTGAGAGTCGCATCAAAAGGAAATCTACTAAAGTGGGGTTAATATATTCGGAATAAATATATCTGGTACTTTGTCTACATAGTTAGTAGTTCATATTTGTACTGATGGCAAGTGATAGTACTTCTTTGAAGAGAAAAACACACGGAGAGAAAAATTCTATACGTGGATAGTGCTTAGAAAATTATTTTCAGCGATGTGTATATGAAAACGATTTCTTCTTTTTAAGATATTATGATACGAATATGATATGACTATGACTGACTTTTGTACGTTTATGTTCCCAAAGCCTATTTCTATGAATGATATGAATCGATGTAACGATTAAGAATCCCTACGCGGTGTCCAATGTAGCAGCTAACATTAACAAACCATCATACAGCTTAAGCAATAAACTTTATAATAATACTGCTCATTTACATAGGAGTATTACAAGTATTTAGTAATGTATAGGAGTATTACAAAGGGTATAAATATTATCAAGCAAGTAAAACATCGTTAAAAATTGTATAACACCATTTTGTTTGAATATCATTAAGCTTTATAAAAATCCAATATGTACACATGTTAAAAAGTTCTTACTTTCTATTGCGCATGTTAGTTCTATTTATTTCCTTAATAAATGGAAATTGAGTTATTAGTAAATGAGTAATTAATAATTGTATAATATTGTTCTTATGAGCACCCTATTCTATCTTCAGAAGTAACTCTGCAGCAGGAGAGCAAAAAAGAAATAAGTACCTTTGGTTGCAATATGGTAAGAATTCACAACCATAGTAAAATAGTTTACAAAATGGTATTGCAAAAATTTTAGGCAGCATTTATTTGCAAATGTGAAACTGTTACCCTTATTTCCTTAACAACTTAGGTCGAAATCGCAGCTACAGTTGCTAGTACTAACACTGCAACTAACGTAATAATACCACTGCAACTTTCAAAATGGACGACTATAACAACGATTACACATCCTAAATCTAACCTAATAGTATGGGTAATTATATTCGAGTAATTTTGTTATGAAATGTAAAGCTGGTTATAATATTTCTTGCGAAGTATAAAGAGTAATATCAGTCTAACTATCGGTTTTCTCTCAGGAAATAATGAAAAGACACCAGTATTAGTATTCTAAGTTTAGTTTCTATAGTTTAACTCTTAACTCTAATTTCATGAAATTTTTGCATAAGGTAACTTACACCTGCGCTAACTTTGTCTTTCTCTGTAGACGGTGTGGTCGCCGCTGGTGTCTCCGTCGTCTTCTCTTCGGCCTTCCTGTCCTTCAGCGCCTTCAGCAGCTTCCACTTGCTACCAACTGGAGCATCTTGTTGCGGCGGCGGCTCCTTCACCGAGGCAGGCTCTTGGTGTATTTGAGGCATATCGTAGTCATCGTCCAGCTCATCCCCACTCTGGACTGGACTATCAGGCCCAGAAGTTTCACCAGAGCCAGAGTCGTCGTAAGATTTGTCGTCGTCATATTCTTTATCACTCTCCTTATCGACTGAAGGTTCATCGATAACAGGAAAGGTAGTGATATCTTTCCAAGTTTCTTGAACCGGAGTCGTATCGCATTTGGTTTTAATCGTAGCCGTTTTAAGCCTTAGCTCTCGTAAAACGAATGACATTTTCTCTTTTAAATTGTCATCGGGCTCGTCCATTTCTTCTTCAATCTCTGGTTCTTCTGGTAACGTCTTTTGCCTTTCAGCTTCTATTTGAGATTGGTGTTCCATCTCTTCTAGTTTTCTCAACTCATAACAGTACCATTCATCTTCAGAGTCTATGCTATCTTCCGTACTTTGTCGTCTTGATGATACACGAGAACCACTCCGCCAAGAATGGGTACTTCTACTATCATCATCGTCATGTTTATTTGGTATTTCTAAACTCTGTTGATGCCGAGGTTGGAATTTATTTGTAATAGCCCGTGTACTTTGAACAGAAGGACTTCTTTCGTGATAAGTTGTAGTATCTTCCGAGACAGTTGTATTAATAATTTCTGGTGTACTTGGTTTACGAATTCGTTTTTCTTTATGATTCACAAACTCTTCCGCAGGTTCTTCCTGCGGTCCTTCTGGCTCAGATTTTGGAGGCGATACATTGTCTGGAATTTGTTCATCAGATACTGACGTTGATTTTCTTAGTCTATATTTTCCTAGGGCTCTAGATACTGCAAATTCTTGAGAACTTCCACTGTATGATTTATTACTGTCGTTCAAACCTTCGTCTGAGACCGTAGATTGCTTTTTAACATCTCCAATCGTAGCAAACAGTGATGCTGGAGATTGATTGTCTTCTTTTTCTTCTTCTTCAAATAAATCCACATTTGAAATGTCGGTATCGATGTCTAGTTTTTCTAGTTCAGAAATATTATCTTTGTTCATTTGACTAACGCGAGCAAAGTGAAAATCAATGTCATCACTTTTATCCCTTGGTATTTGATACTTCTCATTTTCTTCTAGAATACATTCTGTATCATCTTCGTGAAATTCTCGTCCCTGCTGCTGTAGTTCTTGAATTATTTGCTGTTGTTCAACAATTTCTTGGTTATTCATTTTTCTTTGTTTAGGTTTATTAGGAACTTTCGAGAATAAGTTATTTTCATGAGTAGAGTCTGAAAACACGCTGTCGCTGTCCTCTGATTGAGCACTTGATCTACCACCAGACCATTCTGTTTCAGATGTTTCCGGATCTGATAGCGACTGATGGCTTGCTTGATGCTTTCTCCGTGCTTTTTGTAACAAACCCGACATAGATGCCACTAAATGATATTTCTTTTTTCTTCTCTGAGCTGAGAGTATTCTTTCTTTTAAAGTCTTTTCTTGTTGTGGCTGTTCTACATTGTCCACTCCAGATGGCAGAGAATGCGATCTATGTTTCTTAGGCAAATGCAAATCAGGTAACCAATGACTCATCGAGGACATAGCTGATTTCAGTGAGGAAGTTCTTTTTGGCTTTTTTAATTGTTTGTCTTGAGTTTTCCCTTTGAGATTACTTGCAATGGATAGGTAACCAGATTCAGAAACAAGTATACCACTTGAATCTACATACTGTTCTTTTCTAATTTTTGAATGTTCTGGAACGGCTTGGTTTTCAAATCCCTGGTTTTCATACATAATATTGCCGTTACGTTGATCGTATTGTTGTTGCTTGAAGTATTCTTGCTGCAACTGATTTTGAAATTGTTTTCTCTCTGATATATTTAGGGAATGTGATTTCAAACTTGACGTTTCCATTGAGCTTGTTGGTGATCTACTTCCTCCTTGCCATGATAATTGATCTTCTAATGAGGTTTGTTTTGGTGAATCGTAGCGGGTAGACGTAGGATAGTAAGACAGTGCGTCGGTAAGATTGCTAGGTGGGTATCCTCCGCGTCCCGCTCCTTTATAACCATTTTGGTAAAAGTGGGGATCGTTTGCTCCCATTGTGTTTGCTCTAGTCATTGACCTTTTACTAGTATTCGCCGCTGACATTACAACAGTCTGTGCATGATAACTTGGTTCTGGCGGGTAAGAATCCATTGCAGGTCTTGCAACTGATTCAACAATTTCATTTCTATCTAATAATTCGGAAAAACTCTTGTCATCGGATAACATACCACGGGGCGTACTGTACACAGTAGTAAATATTGGTTGCCTATTTCCTGCTACCGAATATATTGACGGAGCTTCGTTTCCGTAATAATATTCTGACATACTACTTATTTGACTGCTTTGACCGGTCATTGAATATGGAATGTCACCTTTTAGATAAGAACTATCAACTTTTCCTTGAAATTTAGACATATCTCGTGGAATAGATGCTTCTTTAGCCATACTATGTTCAGATTTTCTTATATTGTAATCACTTTTTAAATGTTTTGCCTCATAGGCGTAGGAATCTACTAATGTTTCCATGTATGGTTTAGCATCAATTTCATATGACATTCTTTGTATTGATTGTGGCGACGACATTCTCATTTTATGAGTATCATGACTCGCATGAGCGACGCGGCCTGTTTTTGGAGAGCCAGGACTTTTTTCTAGACTAGACCAGCCACTCATTGATGACAATCCTGAATCTGACTTAGCAGCTACTATATTCGTTGTATCTCTTTTGACATGTTTAGGCGAGGTTTTAGGAGACTTTGGTGATCTTGGACTTAAACGTAGAGTATCTGCAGGTACTGTAGCGAGCATCGAAGATTGACCAGACAAAGGCCTATCATTATTATTTTCAATTGAAGGAAATAAATCGGCCCCATTTGGAGGGGCTGGAGGCGGTGGGCTAGGAGATTTATGTAATCTATTTTCCTCATAACTTAAATCAACTCGACCATCCATAGCTCCGTTATACATGTCATGAACATGTAAAGGTGAAGACTGATCTGTGTTTGATTTGTAAACATCACCGAGTTGTTGTGAGCCTTTGTTTGTATAATAAGTTGGCCTGGAACTTTCAACCATTTGGTATGAAGGACTGTACTCAAATCGTTCTCGTGATAATGCACTTGGGGATTTATTTGCCTTCGCTGCATTAATTTCGGCATTAGCGACCGCTGAACTGTACGCCAAGCGTCCAGTTACCGTCGTGTAAGGTTCTGTCGTAGTGCGTTCTGGTACAAATTTTCGTCGAGGTGAAAGAGTTGGTGGTAAATAGTCTATTGTTCTATCAGGAATGTTACTATCGTTGAGTGACAATCTTGATGGTGACTTTTCTCGAGAGATAGAATCTTTAGGCATCGTTAATATGAAGTCATCAAAACTTTTCATCATGTCATTTATAGCCCAACTATCACCACCAGAGTAGACACTTTTTAATTGTTCGTTTATAATATTTCCATCTTCGACAAGCGTCTTAGCTTCTATGTCTCTATCATGCTTTGATGTTATTTTTGTTTCTGGGCTAAGAAGTCTAGTTTTCAAGTCTTTTAACTCTCTCGAATCTTTGTGTAATTGAGTTGTCAACCTATCTAATTCATGTATTTTATCTACTGTGATTTGATCTATTGTACTTAATGTAGATAAATGCACCAAATCTCTTTCGCTAATACCGGGTCCACCTTGTAGTCCACAATAATCCTTATAATCGTTCGCACTATAAATTTGCCTCGCATTTGCTGGTATGATCTCAATATCTGGTTCTTCTGGGGCTTCCCAGATCATGTCTAGTTGCGATGGTGGTCTCGACGTGTCCTCACACACAAGGTCATCTCTATATGCTTGATTCAAGCTTTTATAGAAGGCTTCATTAGATTCCATAACTTCTTCTTGAGTATCGAGTACACAAGTTCTTCCGATGTCCAAGCCTTCTTCGATGCCATCTTCAACTGTGCCATTTCCTAATATTTCCCTGATCACTTCTAGTCGACTCATCGGATCTCTAGCAGCAGTGCGACACGTGTAGAAGTCGAGTAGCGTTGATATTACACCCTGTTGGTCAGCTAATAACGCCTCTAATCTTTCGAGTCGCTCCCACATTCTGACGTATTCCTGGCTGAGGAGGTCGAGCGCGCGCCAGGCGTACTTGAGTTCTGTTTCGAGGATGTTGAGGCGCGTGCCGAGGCGTTCCATGTAGTCGCTGATGATGTAGTCACCGGAGTAGGGGGGCAGGTCCGGCGGCAGGGCGAGGGAGCCGCAGTCGTCCATATCGACCTCTGCAGCCCCACTCCCGACGCCCTCGCTTCCCTCCATCCCGCCGCTTGAACCTGCCCCGGCATTGTCGTGGATATCGCGCATCATCTTCTGATCGAACAGTGGGTTGCACGTAACATTCTGCACTATGAGTCATCCCATATCGTTTTACAGTAAACACTTTGCACACAAAACGGTCCCTTTATCACATTCACTAAATTCATTGTACCACTATAGTTTTTCAACACATTGTTTATTTTTAGTTCACTTTAACTACTATTATAATTCTTTCCACACTTTATATGTAGGTATACTTTGTACTTCGACGGAATGAAATTGATAGGTAATTTTACATCAAAAATATACTTTGAGTTACACTTATCACTTTACTGTAAATGGAAAAATTGGTTAGTATTTGATTGGGATATGTACTAGTTTGTGCATAAGTTGTTATGCACACACCAGTAACGGAAGAGAGTGAGGGATTACCTCATCGGAACACATGAACTAGTGTGTTAAAACGTAATCAAAGTAAGTTCTACTTTTGCAGTTTGCGGAAAGAGGTTTTAATAGTTAATATGTTCCTGTGGGAGGCAGCTAAGCGGTTCGTATTGGATTCCACATGAGCAGACGCGCCTCAGAGGTGGAAGGCGTCCCCCGACTGGGAAGGAAATGGGATAAAGGTAGGAAACGAACCGGGTTCCGCCACCGCCTCGCTTAAATTTAATCGGGTGTAGGACAAAGGAAACCATAGTGCGGCAATTTAACAAGTGGTAAACAAAATCCGCGCTGTGACATCTGTTTTGAAAGCCTAAACACACAGCTCCGTTCTGGAGAGCGCTGCGCAAATACTACAGAGTATTGTTGTTTGACCTTTGCTTTGTTACAATGTTTATTATTCAGTTGCGTTGTTAGAATTCGTCTACCACATCTTTATAGTCTGCATGTCCTTTAAATATGTCCTTCAAAGCTAATTTTTTAATACCAAACCTCCTCAGTTCGTCATGGGTCATGAGGTCCTTAGCGTGAGCATAAAGTCTCTTCCTTAAACCATGAGAAATCCTATAAAAACCCGCTTATATTTTCTATCTCCGCACTGTAGATAGAGCTCAATATCGTCGTCAAATGGCGTTATATTGACAAGAACCAAAACGTTCCTACAACAAGGAGCACATAGACGCGACTGGCATGTGCGTGGAATGCTTTTGACAAGCAGAAATGTTTCGGCGTACACAATATAAATACGTGTACGTCGTAGATAGCTGAATTGAATGTAAGATATATGGCCGCCGTGTTAAGGCTGTAGAAACAAGATACGTTATTGGAAAGGTTAAGATCCTGTTGCAAGGTCACGTTTGTAAAGCCTTAAAGGTCATATAAGACATTTAGTTTCTACAAATCGGCTTTTAAAAAGCGCTTTTATACGCCGCACTATTACTTTAACCCTACAACTGCTTCGGGACAATAAATGGGCCAGTGCTGAAGCAAACCAAGAAACTTATTCGTCTTGATAATGTTTGTAGACTCAAAAGTATAAAGTAGGTAGAGTCAAGTTTAATATTTATATTTCCTAGATTAACTGTAAGTGTAAATTCCCATTAATTCCACGTTTTCTATGATCCATCTTGCGATTATAAAGACATTTTCATGCCACTCGAACCCCAAAGAAAAGTCATTTAGGATTACTTGAGTTGTCGCAAAAAAGTACCGCTAAGCTTCGGAGTTTATCGAAAACCGATACGCGGGCTGGCGAGGAATCATAACATTCACCTTCCGATAAGACGTTATTGTTTATAGGATGCTTGGATAGGGTCGTAGTTTGCGTCACATCCAGGTAGAAAACCGATATGTAAAATAGAATTAAAGTAACGGAACCTGTTGAGGTAAGTGTTACATTATCGGATTTTAGTTGGTTACGGCTGACATACCATGTCGTTTCTAAATGAAAATCTAAAATATTTTTTTTAATTTTGACCACTGGTGGCACGTATGTAGCCTTAAGGGGCACTTGACATGTCTCCTTTTCTTTTGGGCCCTACCAGCGCTTCGAGACAAACGAGTTTATGCGTTCAAAGCCTACATTTTGAAGTTAATTTGACTGAAGACGAGTGTGATCAGTAGATACCATGAGTTTACATTAAAGGTCATCGCAAACGAGTGCGTCAAAAATTAAAGAAAAGATTTTGGTTCTTGAAAGTAAGCGCTAGGCGCACGTTACAATTTGTATTTTTTACGCAGTCCCTAGCGAGCACACCTAATATAAACTCATAGTAAGCACCTTTGAGAAGTTTTTAATGAATTGGTATTTGTTGGAACAAGTTTAAAAGAAATAAATTTTGCGTAATAACCTTTCACCTTTGCCCAACCTTTAGGCAATTGAAAAATTCCTACTAAAGATTAAATGGTCGAACAAGCAGTCTTATTGTTCGTGGCTCGTTATGAAAACCCAAAATTATTTGATATTGGTGAAACAAAAGACTTTACTGTAATTAAATTCTGTTCGTTCCGTTTTGTAATAGTTCAAATTGGTAAAATTAATTAGGTATGAGATTAAAATGCCTACGTAATCTAGTGGGATTAAATACAGTTTCCACTTTAAAGAGGTTGTAAATGATCCTATTTTATTAGTAAAGGTTCGCGGACGGATGTTAAGGGATTACAAAATACCCGTAGATTATTTTGTATTTATTACCAACGCTTGTGATAATAAGTAATAACTTATTTATTATTATACTAAGTCTAGACTTGTATCCTGTTTATTAAAAGTGTATTAAAATTAAAGTACTAATAATCATACTTGAGCCGTGAAATTACTTTCTAAAATGAAGTTGAAAAGTTAAAGACAATGGCTTTATTGCCTCTCAGAATCCGTTTAAGTCTGCAGCGAGAAACAAAAATAAATGCAGCAAATCTTTTTATTTATCTTCGCGTTTTATTTATCTTCGCGTTTTATTTATCTTTCCATCGCTTAATGGCAATTGGAGCATCGCTAAGCAATCGTCAGATATTTGATTTTGGACTCGCGACACCAAACTAAAGGTCATAGCACACTTATGAAGCCCGAAAAGGATCAACAGAGTATCGCCTTTCGGAGTTACGTGCGCACCGCGCACGGTCAACCGAGCCGATGCATACATTGCGGTGCGGATAAGATACATTTGCGTTGCAGTATGCAGTTTCATACTAAGAATACAGACTGACAGCCTTGAGTTGATAAGGGTTCGATCCGTTTCCGGGTTGATAGGTGTGTTTGGTCCTTAGATGAGTACCAGTAGCAATAGACCGTCAAAGGCGAAGTTCTCAGCAGAGCCACTCCGAAAGCTGTTTACGTAGTTTTGAGTCTATCTGTCACCATTGCTCATACTGGCATCTCGCTTTACGTGACAGGGATGGCAACATTCGAAACTTCGGTAACGTTTTTCGGATTAACCCCGTATTTCTCAGGCTGCACGATTGAAACGCTTGGATTCTGGCCAAAATCAACGAAGAAACTTTGTTGAACACTAATTGGATTTGTAGCCCGCAGTGTATAGAAAGTATTAAAGAAATTCCCTCAATGAACGACGGTCCTGAAGTAAATGTTGCAGAATACATTTGGAGTTTTATTTAAACAGCAATAAAAGCGAATGCTTTCGGCTTTAAATTAAATTGATGTCACGTATTAACGGTCGAAATTTTGCATATACGTGGGTTATCTTGTCTGTATTATTTTAACAGCAAACTGTATTATTCAATTCAATCAATTACTACCCAAAATTCTGTCACACGAGAAGGAATATTTATATTCTTTCTTTTATTAATTTGACCCTGTCACAGAAATGGCATTCACGCAATTGCATTTTCTTCAAATTGTGTCACAGAAAACACGATAAATCATTTTGACGGATGATATTCAACCTGTGCACAATATCTTTGGTTGATTAATGAATCGATGCCGTCTTCAGGGAGGTAAGACTGATGTATGGCAGCAGTAGCATAAGAATATATTTTTTGTTGCAAAATCGCATCTATGTAGGTAATAAGGATTCTAAACACCAAGTCCGACAACAGCCCGGGGTGGCTTATTTCAAAAGAAACAAATCGACGACTTCCATGACTTTTGATAACATGTCAAAAGTCATAGAAGAGACAAGGTGGTCGGTTTAGTGTATAGAGTGCATTAGGCCACTTAAAATCCTACAGAGGTTTTGATGTGCATGTGATTGATTGTCAGTCTGGTAAAAATAAATAAATGTGCTGTAGATATAGATATTATTATAGACATTGGAAGCTATTAAAACTAAGATGAAAGTCTCACAATAAAGACTATCAAAGCTTGCGGAATACTAATAATATCGATTACAGCAGGTACCAGTGTAGGATGAATCACCATGCAGCTATCAACCCAAATCATTATAAATTGCTCAACTGAGAAATACTTATATTTAATGCATTAATGGCATCATTCGATAAACATTTTATGTTCAAAACTATCACAATATTTATGGCCAAAGCAAAGAGGTATGAACTACATGAAACTACACCATTTGAGCACAGCAATCTCTCACGCTATGCATTGACGGAACATAAATCCTTTGTCCTTACGTGGCTCGCAATTTATTAGGTTCCCGCACCATTAATTTGTTCATGGCAAATCCAATAGCGTTATTTATGTGGAAATCAAACATTAACTTCAGATTAAATAGCAATATCGAGAAATGGTATATTGCTTGGACTGAGTTGCACCTAACTTTGACCGTAACTAAAACGATAACCGGTGTTTTTGTATGGAGTTTGACAGATTTTTGACGTTTGTTAAAGTTAAAGTAACATGGTGCAACTCAGCTTTAGTAACTCGTGGAACCATAAGCACATAAGCGGTCGCATGAGACCGCGGTAACAATTGATTTTTATTGTGTATCGATTCGCTGGTAGATACTTGAAGGGTTTAACCATGTTATATCACTTTTTACATTCGTTGCCATCTAACTATTGAGGGAGATAATTTAAGTTTATTATGACAATAACTTGCGCTCAAAATGCTATCACATTTAGTTGGGTAATAGTATTACATAGTTATCTATAATGTATTTGCTGTTTTACATAAGCTGCTTAAGCTTTCGATATCGTCATTTATAGTTATCTTCAAGTTATTGAGTATTAGGTATTCCATCGAATCCGAATTTGCATCCAATATTACCATCTGGCAAAAAGTTCGTCCAGCCCCATTCAACGCATGCCAAAGTTTGTTCAAACGTTGGCTGCAGAAAAATGAACAAGAGATTATTATGAAAAGGTTGCATCTGTTGGCAATTGTTCAACTGCCCGCGCAGATTGCTCTGCCTGAGGATTGTTTCGTAATCACGATAATAATGGCGCGGATTGGGGAGCGGGAAACATTTTCAGATTAGTGTTGGTGGATGACAGAGTATAATATGATGAAACTAAACAAGCTCAATAACATTTTGTTCACCTTAAGAGTTATAGACGCATCTTAAGAATGTATATATGTGTAATAGTTTAAGTATTTTATTACAAGTCAGTGAGCATAGAGCATTACTAAATAATTTTATAGCAAAGTTCTTGAGGTAGGTATTTTTTCGATAAATAACCTAGTTTCAATGCAGCTATTTTTCATTGAATAAATTTTTCTTTACATAACTGTTTTCTGAACTATAGAGACTTGGATCTTTAGAGTGTGTGTGACCTTACACATGTGCATGATAATACACTTCTTATTAAAAACCTAATAGGAGGTGAAACGAGATCGGTTTTTATGTCTGTACTTTAACACTCTAACTGCCTGTTAGGCTGTCAATTAGCTACTCGATGAAAGCATGAATTTTCGCGCTAAATTAACTCGTTAATTACTAGCAATTCGTATTGAAATTAGGTAGATTTGCGGTATTCAAAATTGACTGTCTACTTTCGGACATAAATCAAAATTTCCGTTGTTTCATTTGATATGGATTGAGAAATACAGTGAAAAGTTTTAATAAGGCTAGTTTATGGCCTTAGGTCTTTTTTATTAAACTCCCATGTTTACGAATTTAAGTAAATGATTATTTTTAAAACTGATTCCTTTTGTTTTTATAGACAAAAGCATACAAATATCATAACTTCTCTGCATTCCATTAATAGTATAGGTTTCAATGAAAAGCGATACCTACTCGTAGGTACAACATCCATATTCCGTATCTGCCTTTCGGCGAATTTGGTGATATTGATTTGGGGTATCAGAATCAGATCAAATTGTAAAATTTAACTTTTGAATTTATTTAACAACTAGCTGACCCGGCGAACTCTGTTCCGCCTTAAAGGCAATCTTTCCTTATTTGCTCACCGTTTAGACCTACCCTGGACTACGACAAACATTTTAACACCAAAATCAGCCCAATCGGCCCAGCCGTTCTCGAGTTTTAATCAGACTAACGAACATCAATTCATTTTTATTTATATAGATAGATATACAGGGTGTTAGGTAAATGGGTATATGAGCCGACTCTAGCCCATGTTAACATGGTCATATAAATGGTATGGTGAAGTCAGAAATTTGATATCATCATTTTATTTTTTTTAATTTTCATACAAAATAAATTTTATAAAATCTGATTTGTATGAAAATTAAAATAATTAAAATGAAGATATCAATTTTCTGACTTCACCATACCATTTATATGACCATGTTAACATGGGCTAGTGTCGGCTCATATACCCATTTACCTAACACCCTGTAGATAGATAATCAAATTCATGGCAATTGCGTATACGTTACGTAAACCAATAAGAGCATGTACCTATTGTGCGGTTACAACGATCACAAAAATAAAATAAATATTTCTTTGAGTCTTATTGATGAAAAGTAGGTATATTATCATTTCACTGGTTGCGATATACCTACTATCCTTATAATAGGATGTCTCTCAAGCGAGATATCAGCCCAAATTACAATTCGCATTTCCGATACGCTAAGTCCAAAAAGGTCGTTGAATAAACATGCATCTACAATAATGCAAAACAAACATTAAACTCTGTCATTCACAACACCGCAATAAACTCTGCACTCGTTTTAACTCATATTTGTCTAGCTGCGAACAATGACACAAAGAGGCGACTTTGGTAAAGGTCGGCTGAACCGCTACAATGGTCTGGTCTCAAAGGGAACAAATTAATAATTTTAGTTCCAGTAGGTATTATTTTGCCCACGTTCGAAGGAACAATTAGCATTGTGGCGAAAATCACGTGTAAGCTGTAAATAGTTCTAGGTCACTTGTAGGTGTATGGAATGTAACAAGCTAAAGTGGAAGAGGCAATTAATGAGTGGAGTAAAAGGATTTCGAGTGGAGACCATTTGAACCAAAAGAATGTAGCGTGGCCTAAACAAGAAGAAGTAGTGGGAAGAAGTAAATTGTGCTCTTTGACGCTTTTTAGGAGGCTTACATTAAGAACTAGTTTACAATTAGCTAATTTATGATGATAGTGATATCGATGTGAGTCTTGTTAGATTATATACAATGCAGACTATTGAGTAAAATAGAGCTTCATTAGTGAAGTATCTAGTAAAGTGAGAACTTCTACTTTTTCTATCGAAAGACACTGCAAAGAAAATGCACTTGAAGTTTTCACTTCTAATTTGAATATCTTAGCTTGAACTGAATACGAATGAACATAAAATACAATAATCAATATCTAGATTAGCTTTCAGAACTTATAATTAATTCGTTAAACGAAGTTTTAATTGAAGCCCGTTCTGACCTAATGAAATTGCGAAGTTTCCCAAAACAACTAGAGAATGGTCAGATATTCTGTTCATGAAAGACATTGAAATTAAGATGCTTTGGACAAAATATATTAAACCCTTTCGAACACCGAAATTTGAAATAAAATATCGTTCTTAAAATTTTGAAATATTTCAGAATTCAAAAATTGTAAAAAATATCAGACAAGGCTTGGTTTAGGTTGAGTTGCACCATTTTACTTTATCTTTAACAAACGTCAAAAATCTATCAAACTCCATACAAACAGCACCGGTTATTGTTATAGTTACGGCTAAAATAAGTTAGTAGAACTCAGCTTTATGCTTTGCCTATGTATTAAAAAGGAAACTCCTAAAACATTTTGAAGTGAATGTGGCCTCGTTTCCCATTGACAACATTAAATGCTTTGTAAAACTACTAATGTCATGTAATGCCAACATGTTTACCCTGTTTTGAAAATATTTGAACATGAATGTACACACCAATCCTGCCGTGTCATGTCCATTTCATTCAACTGAATCGTTTACACACCCAGTTTTTTCAGCAGAAATAAAATATTATTATGCGTCGTCACCTCGATTTAGAAGCGCGGCCTGAAAAAGCTGTTTTGTAACATTTTTCTTATATGAAACATCCTTTTTATACCTCGATTTTTTTTCCTTGTGGATCTATCCGATACTAAACGATCAAAATACAATTTGGCACTTTAGCATCGTCTTGTTTTCTTTCAAAAATTTGTCACACGTAAAAATTGGAACGTCAATTTTATTAAAAATGGGAACGCTTCGAATGTCATTGGTTTGCCTTTGAAGATCAAAACAACTCTTGGAAATAACAAACGAATAAACGACTGTCATTTGTTTTATTTGAAGAGGCAAATAGTTTGCTCCACTCAGCTTTCACTTTGTTTTGGAGGATAAAAATCTATCCCAGTGGGAATGTGACCTTCATTGGGTCATCGAACTAAGTGGTAATAGTCCAGTCATTTAAGCTTAAATTAGGTAAGAATCTCGGAATTAGAGATACCCAGCTGTAAGTCTGTAAATACTTGTATATTGACACCCTAAAAGTTGTCTCAAAACCTACATATGGTAGGGTGTAAGCAACTATTAAATTTTAAGGTCAAAGGTCACAAAAATCGGTTTTTTGCGCTTTTTTTGGAAATATCTCATTTCCTATGGGTTTTTTGCTATTTGTATTTATTATCAATATTGTAGAATACTAAATTCTCTACAAATTTTGTTTAAAATTTTTTTTTATACGGTGAACCGTTTTCGAGATAGTGGGCGGAGAGCGCGCGGTCACTGCATCACTTCAGGTCAACTTAAGCGGTTTAGGTTTTTCATACAAAAGGATTTTCCCGCTAATTCCCGTGGGAATTTCGGTAATTACTTGTTGTAAATAAGCTTTAAGTTTACTAAGGTACCTACATGCCAAATTTCAAGCGTCTAACTTCCGTTAAGCGTTTAGATTTTTCATACAAAAGGATTTTCCCGCTAATTCCTGTTCCCGTGGGAATTCCTAAGTAAACTATAACCTGCCCAGGTGTATGAAGAATAATTGTACCAAGTTTCGTTAAAATCCACCGAGTAGTTTTTGTTTCTATAAGGAACATACAGACGGACAGACAGACAGACAAAAATTTTACTGATTGCATTTTTGGCATCAGTATCGATCACTAATCACCCCCTGATAGTTATTTTGAAAATATATTTCATGTATAGAATTCTGTCCGTCTGTATGTTCCTTATAGAAACAAAAACTACTTGACGGATTTTAACGAAACTTGGTACAATTATTCTTCATACACCTGGGCAGGTTATAGTATACTTAGGAATTCCCACGGGAACAGGAATTAGCGGGAAAATCCTTTTGTATGAAAAATCTAAACGCTTAACGGAAGTTAGACGCTTGAAATTTGGCATGTAGGTACCTTAGTAAACTCAAAGCTTAGTTACAACAAGGAATTCCCGAAATTCCCACAGGAATTAGCGGGAAAATCCTTTTGTATGAAAAATCTAAACCGCTTAAGTAGACCTGAAGTGATGCAGTGACCGCGCGCTCTCCGCCCTCTATCTCGAAAACGGTTCACCGTATAAAAAAAGTTTTTAAACAAAATTTGTAGAGAATTTAGTATTCTACAATATTGATAATAAATACAAATAGCAAAAAACCCACAGGAAATGAGATATTTCTAAAAAAAGCGCAAAAAACCGATTTTTGTGACCGTTGACCTTGAAATTTAATAGTTGCTTACACCCTACCATATGTAGGTTTTGAGACAACTTTTAGGGTGTCAATATACACGTATTTACAGACTTACAGCTGGGTATCTCGAATTCCGAGGTGAACTTACTATAATGACTGGACTATAAGTGCTCTAGACTTAAGGACGTCACCAGAATCTAGCCCAACGTTTTCATTACTCTTTATCTGCGTGCGTGGTTCTTGGTGTGGATTACAAATCCTTTGCTAACACATCACGCGTGCCCTATTGCGTTGGAATTCACGACCTTCTTAATGAGCACTAGCTTTCTCCTTCTTTGTGCGTTTTCATAAGGAAAATTCATAAACATCAATGCTAACCTCAGTCATATAAATAAGAATGGGGTTCGTTGTAAATGGATAAGCAATTAATAAGACAGTTAAACATAGCCATAGCAAATTAAAGTAATTTGAAACGCAACTGAAACATGAAATTATAGGGATGCATTCAAAAGTTGGAAATGCGAAATAAATACGAATAATGCCGGACAAAATCAGGTACAAATAAATATTGCAAACGTCCACCGGTCGGACATTCCGGTTTGGTTCCGGCACCTTTGTTCCGCTGACGTTTCTCTGCTGACCCTATTCGAGTGTCAACAGTTCCCGTCCAACGACAAATTAAGCTGCGTAATATTGACTGTGCAAACGGTGAGGGGAGCGTATGCGAAAAAATTGTCAGCGTATCATGAGTGAAACGCTTCATGGATAAAAGCGCTTTTTTATGAAGTGAATAATTTCGGTTTAAAATGCTCCATCGAAAATGACAGCAATCTGTTTTTAATTTACATTGTTATAGACCTCAGGCTCAGGGCTTAGGATACGCGACGTGATAAAATGTTATCGTTGATTTTAGACGATGATATAAAATCGATAAATACCTCGTTGTAAGTTTATCGTGACGCGCCCTAGGCGGACTATGAATATGACTCTATAATCATAAAAAATAAGTTTTAAGATAGGTAATAATAACTCTAACGTTTGAAAAATCCATTTTTATCTCGCAAGCTGTCACGACTCTAAAAATTGGGTATCGCCCACGTCTACCCTCTAGAGACCCTTATTGGGAGATAAGTAATAAAAAATGGATGTTCGAAATTTTTATCGATGTGATTATTTACTCTGTGAACTGACGTTTTTCGTATTCAATCAAAGCAAATAAACAAATATATTTCTTAAAGGTATGAAGTATAACTTGGAACAGTTTATGAAGTAAGTCAAATATAACCGGTAATAACCCATATCCATAACTAAACGTTGACACCGCTGAACTTTAGCACAACACACGAAACTTGATGGGTTAACACGCAAGCGCATGTGACCTAATAACGGGCTGTGAAATACAATATTTAGCCGAAATCATTCGTATCTACAAATCAACCTAATTTCTTCCGTCTTTAAGGTTCAAAATATTCGAAATTGTTACTTTACACTTGGCGCCAGAATGAAGAGAACCCAAATAATGGGAAAAAGGGATGGGGCAAAGAAGAAGAAGTTACTTTAGACTTGGAGTGCTGTTAAAATGCTTATTTGGAAAGTATTATGGAAGGTTGCATTTTAGTATTAGGATCATCATCGTCAGGTCATTTGGACTTCACTGCAGGAGCATGATCCATTCTAGTTTACCAGAGGAAAATTGAGGATTTGGCCTGCCTGCTCTTTTATGACTCTTAATAATGGTTATTAATAGGCTATAGCCATTGGCCAAAGCCGTGGGCAGTAGTACATATTATTTCACAGATAAAAGATTTAAAAATCGGGGCAAAAAAATAAAATAGAAACAGTAAAACGAAGGTCGAATGAGTGTGATGCCAAAACACAAAAGAGGTCGGGCCCTCAGAAACACGAGACAGGCCCAAAGAACCGCTGGGTGCGCGATACGAGGCAATAAGATAAATGAGGATCGCACAAACAAGATTTCATTACTTTTAAAACGCTCCGAGCCGAGACAAATCCGGCAACTTTGATGTTACAGATTTTTTTGCCCCGTGAAATTTTTGCCCCGAGACATTTTTGCCCCACTCGGTTATTTAATTTTATCTGCGAGTTTGGCAGGGTTGTGATTAATCATTTCAGTTATTTTCACCCTTGTTGATTTACGGCCCCAAGAATGTCATTTGGATGTCCCTTAGAAAATTGGTTTTCAGATGGCCCCAACACATTATCTTTTTAACTTTATTGATTTCATACGTTATTATTTTCTTATTATGTTTCGGCAAAAGCAGTGGTTTTTATTGCGAGAGTTTTTTTTCACAATCGATACTACGAGTATTGAATAGCTTTTCTTAGTTGAATCAGCCTTAGATTATTATTTTCTAAAACAACACAGTTTATTATTTCATCGAAACTTTATTATATCAATTTCATAAATCCCAAAATGAATTGCCAATAAACGACGCAGCAGCTTTATTTACCTTCCGAGTTCATCACGAAAACATCGTTAAAACTAGCACACTTATTGGTGTTCGACATTAAGAAGAAAAATAAGAAAACAAATGCAAACGGACAAACACTTAATCAGGGTTTTCGTGTGTATTTTGCTTCACAAAATGACAGAACCTTTCCATCTTTTGATGCGCGTCAGAGTGGGAATTCAATTGACACGGATTAGTATTCGTATTTGAAGTGTAAAATCTTTGAAAGGATCACGAATGGGACTTTGCTAGCTACAGATGTCAATGAACCGAGATTCTAACCTTTGATAACCCTACTGATAAAGAATTTATTCATAAAAGATTACAAAAATCCACTTACATAACCGCTTCAGTGACTATTAGCTTATTAACGCTCCTCGACAATTTGATAATATACCTACAGCTAAAATTTGGCTAATATTTGAATACCATACGATCAAATTATGCACACACGACAGCACATCAGGCTACCCATTTTTGTTGCAAACTCGCCCCTATTACAACTGCACAAAAACCCACAGTGGTTACATTGACGTGCCCTCGTTGTACATAGGAACTATTTATTTAATAAATCGACAAATAATACGCATTAGCCTAAATTGCCGTTTGATTATTAAACCAAATTGTTTAGCAATAACGACCAAACTTCAACTCGCGTAAGTCCCCAAAAGAATATAATCTCGGAGAATTTTGAGGAAACTTCGCAAGCCAAATTCCACTTTATTATAATCTCCCAAAGTACAGCTGAACCCATCGCCAGAAGTGCTCTCTGGAGGCAACTTCATGGTTATTTACATTATTGATCTTCTCCCAATAACTATAGAGCTGCTAATAGCATGCCGTCAAGTTTAGCACCTTCGGCCGATTTATTATAGTGCGATCCTGGTTGCACCGGCCATGCTTGAAGAGATGAGCCAGCCCATTCACGTTATTTATAGTTTTGTCTGTGAATAATACTTATGCAGTTCCGAATGTGAAATATTGCATATATGAATATGAGTACCTATGCAAAAAAATGTCAACATGAACTTATCGAGGTAGGAACGAGTGAATTAGAATAGGTACTTATTATTCTTAAATAAATAAATAAATATCCTTAGACATTTTACACTGCGCTTCTAGTCCCAAACTAAGCAAAGCTTGTACTATGGGTACTAGACAACGGATATAAACATACATATATTACTTTTTTTTTTGTAAATACATACTTATTATACGTCATAGAAAACACCCAGTCCAATACAAACAAATATGTTCATGCACACAAATGTTTGTACTGTGCGGGAATCGAACCCGCTACCTCCGGAATAGTAGTCCGTTTCGAACCACTACACCAAACGGCCGACAACTTGACAGACTTACTTTATTCTTACTTTATTTGAAACTTTTTTGCGCATATGAGAGTACAAAATTAGTACAAAAACTTGTGCCTTAAGGCTTGGTATTTCTGCTAAAGTAGGTATTTCGCGCTGTCAAAATCTGCGCGCGCAATACTTCGCCGAAGACAGCGCGCCAAAGAGCTCTCGCGGCTACACAGTATAGAAATACGCAGTTTAGAAATACGCAGTTGGTTAGGTTAGGTTGACTTCCTTCCGTTCAAGCGTCACACTCACAGCACTTTCTAATACAAATCATATCCAAGTGATACAAATTAAAACAACTTTCAAAACTTTTGGGAATATATTTTAGAATCGAATAAATATAGAATATAACTGCCAAAGTAAACACGGTTCAAAGAGGCGTGGCGTCACCCGACCTTCCGGAAGTTCCGCGCCGGCTAAAAGAATTTCAAGATTACGTCACCCGACCTATCGGTAGATCCTCGGGAGCTTGAGCGATTGGAAAAACATTTTATGATCAGTTACTCGTAGTAGCGATTATTTAGAGCTTGGATAATAAATTATAGTTTTTGCAATTCACAAAGCTTTGCATGTGGTTAATTACATTAATCAGTACACGCATCAATTTTGTTCAGTCTTTTTGTTTATTAATAAATAAAAATATCATACTAAAATTGCATACATATTTATTTGTATTGGTCTGGGTGTTTTCTTTCCATAATTTATGTATAACGTATGTACGGGGCTCTGTATCGAAAATCACTATGAGCAATGAGCATCACACACTGTTACCTGGAGTGCATTACCGCAGCAAAATTTTTATAAATGTTGTGCTTTAGAGAGTCGAGAGTATAGCAGATAATTAGTCCATCGTGAGCAGAAATTTGTCCACTAATAGCAAAATTCGTTCAAATTATAGTTTTAAAGTTATTGGCTACAAGATTATTTTATCTTGCAGCTTAGACCTTTAGCTACAGACCTTAGACAGTATTTTTGAAACATTCTTACGCATGGTGGAGGAAGGGACGCTCTAGAGCAGTGGTTCTTAACCGGTGGTCCGCGGACCACTGGTGGTCCCTGGAGGCATTCCAAGTGGTCCACGATGTGCACTTGCACACCTTGGTCAAAACCACTTTTAACTGATTTTTGCAGTCAAACTGGTTTTGACTGATTATGAGGTGGTCCCTGACAAGACAGAAATTTGGTAAAATGGTCCCTCATGACTTAAAGGTTAAGAACCACTGCTCTAGAGACTCAAAACTACAAGGATACACATGAACTCTAGTTTTAAATCCGTTGATGTCTGCTGCATCTGCCATGTTTTTGGCTATAAGATTCTTCTATCTTACGGCTTAGACCTTTAGCTACAGACCTTAGACAGTATTTTTGTGAAAATTCTTACGCATGGTGGAGGAAGGGACGCTCTAGACACTCAAGTCTACAAGGAGTCACATCAACTCCAGTTTTAAATCCGTTGACATCTGCTGCATCTGCCATCTTTTTGGGTAGAAGATTCTTCCATCTTGCAGCGTAGACCTTTAGCTACAGACCTTAGACAGTATTTTTAAAACATTCTTACGCATGGTGGAGGAAGGGACGCTCTAGAGACTCAAGTCTACAAGGAGTCATATGAACTCCAGTTTTAAATCCGTTAACATCAGCTGCATCTGCCATCTTTTTGGCTAGAAGATTCTTCTATCTTACAGCTTAGACCTTTAGCTACAGACCTTAGACAGTATTTTTTATTATTTATTTGTGTCAGTGTGCTCTTCTAAAGAGTGTAAGACGATTGTATGTAGGTACTATTAAAATTTAATTTTAACTCATTGGTTTTGTCTCATATTTGAGGAATGTACTATGTATCATGAGTAGAGTCTTCGTTTAAAAGGATGCGAACGATTTAAATTTCAATAGGTAGACAAAATTGATAATTCTTAATTATCAAAAATTTAAGCTTTCTCCAGTAACACTGATATTATTATACTGTGACTCATCAAAGTCATCATTGTCAAAAATATTGACAAATCGCGAACTGTCACGGCCATAAAACTGACACGCGTCCGTCCTCCGTAAGCGCCACCGCGCGACTGATTGAGATTGTCCAAGCCGTCATGGACGATTTTTTCCACATTTTTTAACATAGTAACTAAATAAGACGCAATATAAAAATTTCATCCGTTAAAAGCCCTCAAGTTATTTCTGAACTTTAGTTTAGTAAAAGATTTAGAATCTCAAATCGCTTATTTTAAAAATAAAACCATAAATAGAAAACGAATAGAGGTAACTTTGGGAATATATTCTATCGAGTCAACTTCATCAAATCGTGTTTCCATCCGTTAATAGCCCTAGAAAATATCCTCAACTATGCCCAATAAAAATCTTAGCCTTTAATTTTACTGTTTAGTACCTCAAAAATGAAAAATGAAAACCTCATTTTCGCCATTTTCTCTGCTACCCGGCCTTAAAGTAATATCTTCCAGTCAATCTTTGGGCCACACAGAAAATTGAAGCAGACGGAGCATAGGTTGAAATTGCAGTTTAAAAATAATTTATCATGCTTTTGTGAAGGTTTCATAACATAACCTACAGTGGAGTAGAATAGATACGTGCTCTTTTAAGCCATCGTATAGTAAGTTTTATTATAGAAAACGTATAAAACTAATATTCTTGTAGGTACCTATCTTATATTGGTAGAGCTAAGATGCATCAGTTTTATAGCCATCCTCATTTCCAATTGTAATTAAAACACTGGCTGGTTTTCATTAAGCTACGCCACAAGCCTGCAAACGCTATTAGCTTTAAAGACCTTCGTCGGTCGTTTTGGCCATAAACATTAGCGTGAGATCTGCTTACACACGTTAATAGATTTACGTTTAGTGCTCCTTATAACGCCTTTAGTTCGTTTGAGGTCGTATAAGAGTTATGTACACTTCATTAACCTTTATTTCCTATTGGGTGAACAAAAATAATAAGGTAGTTTTTATACAGCAATGTCTCAAGAATTTTTTATTACAATTTATTCCTTAAGTCGTTCTTAGAAAAAAAGGTTACCTTATAAGATATTTTGTAAGCTAATCAATATTCAAAAACGTCTGGAGACAAAAAACCGAATGAGACCGAATAAACTAAATATAGTATTCTAGTTAGGGCTTACCGACAGAATGCAAATGTACCTAATTTGAATTGTTATTTCAGAAAGCCCCTGCCTTGTTTATTTGACTGGAAACTAGTTTATTCTTCGCTCCAATTGTCTGTTGGCTGGCCGTTATAATTAACCGAAAAACTTTACTTGCCCTTTTTTGCATCGTCAGTCTATTTTGGTTGCTAATTCTGTACAGTTCAGGACGTATTTTAAAAAAGAACCTACACGAAAATTCGAACAATAAATAATCCTATACCCTATATCCCTACCTATCGGTCAGTTTACTTATTGGTTTTTAAATTGTAAAAGACTATGTTCCTATATTGTAAAAGTTTCGATTAGTTACAAGTGGATGCTCTATTTCATCATATTCGTTCCTTTTAGTAAAGTCACGGATGCTTGCAGTAATAAGACAGTGAACGACTGAACGTCCAAGAAGCCGACAAAAATACTTAGTAAGCGCAGAAGAGCGCAGAAACCCAAAAATTGAACCAATTTTAATCTATTCCGCCGTCATTCAGTCTTTTGTGGCTGCTAATTCATCGGAGCCAGAAACGTATGACTCACGTTACATTAATCCATTCAAGAACGCTGACCGTGGTAGCCTCTTCACCGCGACAGTCTGGACAGAGCAATTTGCGCTCAAATTATTACATCAAAGGGTGTAAATTCAATTGGAACGTGCTCGGTACCGTCTGCAAAATTGAACGCCCTTTGTATCTTGAACAGCCCACAGTTTTCCGGGGCAATTTCATAAATTAAGCAGCCATGTTGTGGATACGTCAGCGGCATATCGTAAGGAGTACGCGTTTGTCCCTACTATGTGTTAAAGTTGCTCTTTATGTTGCAGGTTACCCGTATTTCACATTAATGCCGCCCTGTATACCAATTACAGGGATAATGGGGGACGTGGCAGGCAGAGTTCACAAAAGCATGTGTGTGAGGCGTGTGCCTGGATATCCATAATCTTAATGGAAATAAAACATGAACGTTTGAAAAATCCGTACCTAATTAAGCTCGTTAGTAAGTTTGTTTAGATTTATAATAGGAAAATACATAATACAAGCACTTAGTAAAGTTATGAAGTAATAATGTACGTAGGGACGGATATACGCTATTCGCAATTGCGCCGCAGACCTCAGACTGCGGGTCACCTCCAGTTGCCCTTTGTGCCCAAGAGGCAAGTTTAAACGAAGTGATAAATAACGAGATCAAAGTCTGCATTTTAGACAAGATCTAAATAAAAAGTCTATAATGCCAGACGACAAGAATATTAAGCGTTAATTTAAGTCTGTCAGATCCAATAGCAAAATTAACATAGCTATACAGAAGCTTTACTCGGAACTTCAAACATTTAATTACTTCCAGTTCAAATGCAACGTTTATTCACTTCACACGAACTATTCCGGGTAACGAACGTTTTCATGAAATTAATAAGCAAACCCTTAAGGAAACTGTTCAACGAGTTTGAACATGCAATTTGTTTTCCGTAATACAGTCGGGTATTGCCAAAGTTTGCGATAGAGTGCGCGGGGACACTTCCCTAACTGGGCAAATTCCTCCCTTGGAAACCGGAGGGCCAAGTTTTATCGGTTATTGTGGCCAGTAACTTATATTACGTGTTGACCGTCACGCGAATAAAGGTATAAAACTCAGATACGTACGCGAACACGCGACATTTATCGTGAAAGATCATCGAGTACGTTGACTTACAACTTTTTAACATGACAACGTGGTATGGAGTAATTAATTAGATCGTGGCATATTGGGAAACTCACTTCAGTAGAAAATTTTGTTCCGAGGGACATTACAGTAACATGTCTCATTAAAATATATCCGAACGTGCTAGTAAAATGCTTGCAAGCTTACTCAACAACGATCAAAATACAATTAATGCTATAACTTTTGTTCGCAAGAACTACCGAATAAATTGTGATGACATGGCTGACATTGTGTTCACGAAAACAAAGTTAAAGGTTTTTGCTATCAATCATATACCTAGGTATATTTGACATACAATGGTAAGTAATAATAGTCACACAGTTAATTACTATAATTACCTTTCTTATTTTTACAGTAAAAGTTACACGTTTCATAATTTTCTTCGTAGCTTGTACTTCCAATTACCCAACTCAGAACCTTAAATTCTCAACATCAAACTAATAATTTGATTTGTAAATTCTAAACGTCTTAATCAGTTATAAACGCATTTCCACGATAAAACGTATACGAGCACTTTCCACCAAACAAGGCTTTTCAACGCGCACGCGATGAAAAAAACCTCCTAACGCAATTTTTCTTCAATGTCGGTCGTATTTAGGTCAGTATTTCCTATTTTATTCCCCTCTCGATGCATTTTCGAGGCGCAATGTGAATGCGCCAGATGCGCTCGTATATTTTAAGAGGAAATGGTCTAGTTTTAGTGTACAGGGTGGGTCTTGAATTGAAAATTTCCAAGTTAAGTTCGGAAGTGGTAAGTTTGCTTGACGAGGTTATAAGGGGTGAGTAAGTTATACGAATATACAACCGTAACTTGCAGGTTTTATACCGAAATGTATACCTAAAACCTGTAAGTTATGCCTCCAATATTTCTTTCTTCGTGCCTCATAAAAACTACTTTGTCACTTTCCATAATCTTAACACGGGAAAATATGTAGCAACACGATATTTTTACATCTTTACTGAAACTCAAAAGAAAAGGGTTCATATAAAATTCATTATATCATTATTTGAATCATAACTAGGTATTTACTGGACACTGTCTATATGCAAACCGCAAGAAGCCATAATTAAAAGAAAAAAGAAAATAGAAGGAAAAATTAAAACAAATGAAAACGAGCAAAACAGAAGAAAATGTTCTTAATTCAAAACATAAGTATTTAACACGTCGAGGTCACGTGACACTTATATGGTCAAGCCGTTATTACTACACATCATGTAACGGCGTTCGTGTAAACAAGGAACCCCCGTCCGTTGGGAAAATATTTACAGTGTTGCCCTCGTAGCTTATTAACGTCTATTGCAGGGTATTATAGGACATGCACAATCCGAGTCCTGCGTAATTTTATGTGGACATTTTTACGGTGGTAATAAAGGACAGAAATGTACTTTATATGTGTGAAAGGATTTAGTTGTGCGTATTTTATTGAACACTAGCTTTCCGCCCGCGGCTTCGCCCGCGTGGAATTTTGTCTGTCACAGAAAAACTTTATCGCGCGCGTCCCTGTTTCAAAAACCGGGATAAAAACTATCCTATGTTCTTTCCCGGGACTCAAACTATCTCTATGCCAAATTTCATCAAAATCGGTTGCGAGGTTTAAGCGGGAAAGCGTAACAGACAGACAGACAGACAGAGTTACTTTCGCATTTATAATATTAGTTGGGATAGTTGGGATAGTTGGGATGAATTGAAAACCTTGAAATGTTCTTGACATTTTTCCTCAAATATTAAGAAAAGAATAAGATAAGGTAAGAAGAAAGAGAATAATGCAGGAGGAGAATAAGATAGCGAGAAACGTTTCGAAGTTTTAACTTCATTTTGTAACCCTTTTAGTTGCAAAAACAATCGTATTATGTTTAAATTAATTTATATTTCAGTTTTATAGTTTACACACATCAAAAGCTCGAAATGTATTTCGTGACGTCATATTGTCATTCACGTGCAGATAACCCATCGTTCATGGAAATCACAAACGCAAATAACAAGATTGGTCAATGAACAAATTCCCATAGGGATCAACCGAACGGGGTGTAAACCTATTATCGTAGCCGCTACCCCGTCAGGGTTCACGCCATGCAGAGTGAAAACTGCACGGAAAACCCTGCAAAACGCAATTTCACTGGAAAAAGACAATTCGAAGTTTGATATTGGATTTTGAATTCTAAGCCGTTGTGCTAAGGGTATGAATGGGCACATTGAAATGTCTCGTTCTCGTTAACCGAGGCCTCGAAGAAAGATTCTAGTGGATCCGTGGCAGGCATTGTGATGCAACCGGTTAATTCCGGTTTTTGCTACTAATGAGGTGCAGTCACGAAAGCTTTAGGACGCAATTTTAGAGCGTATTATGACGTCACTGTCGGCTACGCGCTGAAATGGAATGAAATGTTTATTTATTTATTCAATGGCGTAATTAAGATAAATTATGTAACCTCCATAATGGTGGGTATAAAGTTCCTAATCTATTCTTATTAAACATTTAAAGACTTACTTTTTCAACTCGAAGATCATGGTTTGGTTTCTAAGTACACTTTTAGTACAAAAACACTGTATTTGTTGTTTCAGCTAAGCCATTGAAGGCTTATCTCGCCTGATTTTTCGAAAAAACAAGATTTCTTGCTTCGGCATTTAGGCCCAATTGAACTAAGTGATTTTTATCTGACACAAAGGTTGTAATTGTTTATAAAACTGAAAAAACAGTGAACGCTTTTCTTATAAATCTTGTCTCGCTTGTCAGAACAAATCAAACTAAAACTACTTACTTACACCTCGCAACCTATTTTTCTTTTAAAAGAAAAGATTCTTGAACGTAAGTAAGGCAATTTACCACACATAAAAGCCAGTGTCAGATCGTCGTGAAAAATAACGCGTTTCCAATAAAAAGGCGAACTAAGTACTGTAAATAAGTTTAAGTAGAGAGCACTAACTAAAGTTCAAGTTGGTGGTGAGCTGCATACGGCTTGTTGAAATAGAGAGCTTTAAAGAGAAATTTCTACTATGTCAGAGCTTTGGTGCAAAATGACTATTTCTTTTCCTGACTAGGAAAAGACTGGTTAAAAATGTTTTCAAAGTTTTTAGCTTGAAAAATGACGCACACATGCTACTTTGTCGTTAGGAGATTTCGTGGTTTAACACCATGAAGGCATTTGGGTAAAGACTACATACGCATTTTGAGCATTTTTGTAAAAATGTATAGAACAAAACATAGCGAAATTAATGTCATACTTGCCTCCTTAATCAAGTGGTTAGAGAATTGAACTCTAATCTTAAAATCATAGACTTGATTTTCATTATCAACCGATAAACTAAAATAAAACTTATTTGCAAATAATTATTCCTAGTTTGGTTGTGATTTTGCAAGCCTTAATTAAC
The DNA here is from genome assembly GCF_963855985.1 of Ostrinia nubilalis. Lineage (NCBI taxonomy): Eukaryota > Metazoa > Arthropoda > Insecta > Lepidoptera > Crambidae > Ostrinia > Ostrinia nubilalis. The sequence continues at coordinate 5,447,494 of NC_087103.1, forward strand.
ATGACAAAATAATCTTCATGCTTGAGTGGCTCTAGTTATAAAGTCTAGCCTAGTCAGAAAATTGTGACGTCATTTGTTTCAACCCACGCGATTGATCAAGAAGATTAAACCTCTTTTGTGGTCTATTTTAAGGCACATTAGAACAAAAACCAGTAGAAAAGAGACAAATAAATTATATTTTACAAGCGATCCAAAGGTACAGCTTTCGAACGGAAATAAAACCTTAGATAATATCAAAGAACGCTGGCAAGTAAAAAGATAATTTAATTTTTCGCGTTGAAGCATTTTACCAATATTAAAGGAAATATTGCTGAAGAACGAACGCGACGCCTCCCGCTTCTAGGGTTAATTCAATAAACTAGCACTCAGCGGACAGACTGGAAGAATGAGGGTAAGACAGAGTGAGATCGGAAGAGCTTCAATAAATTGACAATGAAATACAATCTTAATGTGAACGTAATAAGGTATGATGTTCTTTTTACATCTTATCTTAGAGTTTTGAACTAAATACAGTACTTCGCGGTACAGATATAGTAGACAAACGCTTAAAAAGCCACTTTCTATTTCTGTCCACGTATTTTAAAAGTTATACTTTGACCATGAAACTATTTTAAACTGATAATTGCTGGTCTTTCAGTCAATTTACTTACTATCCTATTTCCGATACTAATTTACGTAGTTTGCTACCAATAATTCAACATCATAATTTGCATTGGAAACTTTGAAATCATGCTTCATTAAACCCTCAAAATTGTCGTTAGAAGATGACGTCAAATTACATACACGTTCCATGCATGCACTAATCTATATACAGTGTGAGTCACGTTAAAGTGTACATATGAAAATAGATGAATCTAGACCTATTTTTATCGACAAAAAAGAGGTCAAAAAATTTTTGAATTTTTTTCTTAATTTTTTATCGAATTTTTTTTCTTCCAATTACTTATTGTAAAGAAAACGTAATAACTTTTAAACTAAGCGGTATATCCTGATAAAATAAAAACAGTAATAATGCTAAATAACAGGCAATACTGAAAAAACACATAAAATACCCAGAAATTGCCAACAAATAATAAAAAATGAGACTTTTTGAAAAAAATCTGCTTAAAAATTCGTATTTTTTTGGTTATTTGATAAATTTCTCAAAAAAATGCCCCTATAACAGGTGGTTTTTATTACTTTGTATTATTCTCTATCGTATTATCTTTGTAAAACAAAAAATCGCATGTCTCTATCCCTATCACAACATTTGCTATGATCGTTTGAACAAAGGCCTGCCACAACATTATTCTCCGCTACAGGTAGAGACAATTTTAATTTTAACTAAAATGCTTATTTTACTTCCAAATCTTTTGTTTGTATTTGAAATCTAACTTGTCTTTATCAAAATTACAAATCTAGAGCCATTTTCAGTTTCGTTGTTAACGAAGCGTTGAATGGCGCGCCCGGAGAGGCTTAATTCAAACAATCATTGCAAACGTTGTGATAGGGATAGAAACATGCGATTTTTGGTTTTACAAAGGTAATACGATAGAGAATAATACAAAGTAACAAAAACCACCGGTTATAGGGGCATTTTTTGGAGAAATTTATCAAATAACCAAAAAAACATGAATTTTTAAGCAGATTTTTTTCAAAAAGTATTATTTAATTATTATTTGTTGGCCTTTTTTGTGTATTTTATGTATTTTTTAGTATCGCCTGTTATTTAGCATTATTACTGTTTTTATTTTATCAGGATATACCGCTTAGTTCAAAAGTTATTACGTTTTCTTTACAATAAGTAATTGGAAGAAAAAAAAATCGATAAAAAATTAAAAAAAAATCCCAAAAAAAATTTAACCTCTTTTTTGTCGATAAAAATAGGTCTAGTTTCATCCATTTTCATATGTACACTTTAACGTGACTCACACTGTATAGCCAGACAATGCACTGTAATCTAGATAGTCAGACTGTGCACTAAAATAGATAGTCTGTGTAATATGACCTTGCCCTAACAAAGACGGGGATAACCAGCTCTAAGTCTCTAGATCGGTCACTGGGCATTAATTACCCTTGGTTTAGCAAATCGCCCATCAATCAATCTCCTCCCTCCCCCCTCCCCGCCCTTCCTTCCTACCTCTGTCCCCTTGAAATAATGCCGATTACTGCCAATATCGTCTTCCGAAGTTTTTGCGATAGATTTGTAAGTTTTCGTAATTTACCGTGACATTGTTTGTAGATTAGTAAGTTTATTAGGTCAATTTGCTACTTAACACACCGTATCGGGAAAATTTAAACCAACCACGCTATTTTATTCCTGACGAAAAATTATTTTAAATAAGTCTTCCATAATCCCAAAATCTTTCCTTTTTAATCTTGTCAAATGGTAAAATGTGTTTTTATCCCCATCTAACCCAAAAATAAATGCTTTGGATTCCAAAATGTTTAAAATATTAACAAAGTACCAATCATCAGTGATAAAGTAAAAACCTATCACGTTATCGGTACGGTTTTTTCCAATAAAAGCAACCTTTTAGCAAAAAAGGGTCCTTTGATAAAAACGTTTTAAAGAGGAATTGTTACGTTTATATCCACAAAAAAACCTTTCCCTTTATTAATGTTTTAAATTTCTACTTTGAAAAATTTATAAAATATTTTTCAATTACGGAATTTATTTTCCTGTAGGTCTTTGTTACTTGTAACTAAAATAAAACAGGACATTTTCTTTAGGGAAATGATAAATTACATTACATTTTCTGTCATAAAAAACACATTTTTGATCATTACTTTAAAATAGAATGATGAAACAAACAGCTGATGTTTGTGAAATATTCATGAAACTCAGAATTATATTTTTCACTTCTCGTGGTATGCTTTAGTAAATTTAGGCATTCGAGTACAAACTTTTAAGTTAACTTAATACTACTATTTTCTAGTTTTTTGTAACTTTGCTTTGCAAGAAGTTTTAAAACCATCCGTCTCTATTACGTTAAACGAATTAGGAAACAAATTACGAGAGACAGAACTAGGTCGCGAAACGGTTAAGTCACCTTAATTTTAGGTAATTGACTGATTTTCTAAAATGGTAGGTAGGTATGTAATTATCATACAACGCATGACACGAAAACTATTGATTTAAACATGTTTTACCTTGTCACGCTCTTTCCACAACGAAGCTTTGTTAATTTTTCGTACGTCCACGGGTCTTTCAAAATAAACGATATTTTGTATTTATGAAGGAAATTCAATATAATTTTAACGATAACTGCCGTCAAAGCCCAAATCATTTATCATTATACTACTTACTCTATGTCTAAGGCTGAGTTGCTCCACCAAACTTTGACCGTAACTATAACGATAACCGGTGCTTTTTGTATGGAGTTTGACAGAGTTTTGACGTTTGTCAAAGTTAAAGTAAGATGGTGCAACCCAGCCTTAGTATTTATAAAGGAAGAAGTCGACAACTGTCTGTTGAAAGTATGAATTATTGCCAATTTACATTGAGTTAACAATTTGTTAGTATTGTTTTTGATATTGTGTGTTCAGTTTTATGTAATTTACATTCGTTAAGTATTATTATTTGTTCATTAACGCTAGTTTGAACACAAAATTACTTTATGTAATCAAACAATCCCAAATCTTAACATTCTTGTTCACATTCAAATGTGAAATTAGGTATACAAAATCGCATATAATTCATGCCTCTGCATCAAGACTCTACATTCCTAACCCAAATGAAATATTAAAGCAGTTCCAAGAACTAACCCAGTGATAACGTGTTAAAAATTAATAAGTCAGACCTATTCACACTTCGTGGAACCATCCATTTTGTCACAGGTTTTCAGCGTTTATATTTTATCGCTTTTTCAAAGTCAAAGTCAAAGTCAAAATTTCTTTATTTGTTTGGACTAATAAATAGTTCTTACAAATCGAAATAAATATTTACCAGCGTTTTTTAACGCTTGACCGCTCCGTATCAGGTTAAAAGAGTTTCGTAGCGAACTCATCAACGCGAACAAAACTGTAATCGTATTTTTTGCTGTATATTCAACGGGGAATATAATAGGCTTTTATCCAAGGTTTTTATTTTATAAAATGGTAAATAATAGATATAGAGATTTTTTTTTGATGTCGAATATTTTTCAGTTTATTATAGGTTTTCTACAAAAATACAATTCTACTTACTTGTCTAGTATTGAATAGCACTTCGAATAGTTTTCCATCCAAAATTGAGCTTTTGTACAGAACAGAGTCGATTTTAAAAATAAAAAGAATGATTCTTATATACATAGATATGACAGATATAATAATAACTTTATTACGCGTCCCAAGATTTTTGCGACAAAAGGCACACACATCTTTGTTTTTAGTCCAACTTTAACCTTAACTTTAATAAAATGCAGCAATTAAGGAGTGAGAATGCATCAAATATACAGACTGAGCTACTTTCGCGATAGCTAAAATCCACCATATTTTTCACCAAATGTAATAATCAAAAATATTTTATGCCTTACGTTCTAGTTAACTTTGATCGATGAGAACTAATATGAAGATTATTAACCTACCAACTTTGAAAGTGCTTTCCGAAGCACGGCATCCAGGTGAGCGTTATTATAGTAATTACTATTGAACCACTAAGCTACAGGAGTTGTGCTAATGGTAATCAAATTATGATTAACTAGTCCGGCTAAGGACTTGAGTTAGTTCTCGTAAACTCATTTTGTTAACTAAATACTTAAGCAGACACGTCGTTAGCGAAGGGTTTTTATATGTAACCGGTCATTAAAGAATAGATTTTCGAACGTAAGTTTTCTAAATTATGTCTTACTCAATTGTTTTTGAGACCTAGATTAATAGCTTAGATGGATGTAAAGCACTTCAAACTAGACCACTGGCTTAGTTTTTTCCAGTTCTGACAGTTGACAAAGTCGAACACTAATGAAAACATAATGTACATTCTACACACCAACCCGCTGACTCGCCGACTTAAGACTGATAAGGCGTCGAATTTTGACATGTTGTCAAAATCCAAAAAAGTACACGTCCATAACGTGACGTCATTTACATGAATCTTTTGAAATAATACTGCTGACAGTATGATTTTTGTCTAAGGTGCGTCTAACCGCTTGTATAAAGACTATCTATCTAGACTTTATTAACCTTTAAAGTCCCAGACGGCATACATTAATGCCATAACAATTGATTATCTATTGTGTCTAGATTCGCGGGCCTTGAAGGATTAATTTCAGCTTGAGACAGTAAACTCTACGTGTTACAATTATATCGTATAATCAAAACAATATAGGGTAACTCAGCCTTTTCTCGGCCTTTGAGTGAAATTCAATTATCTCAACCCGACTGATCGGTTCAATCGTTGCTATTCGAAAGCTGTTTGTCAGCGCATTTTCTGTGAAATTGAAACTTGGAATGAAACTGATCACTGTTATCGATCCACAAACGTGCCCAAGCTCTCGTTATCTCACTTATACGGGTATATCTGACAAACTTCGTGTATAATGTAATGTATAATTCACCCGATTAATGCATAATGACAAGAAAATTAACGACCAAATATTTTATAATGTGGCACAATGATGCCTAGTGGAAATCCTTAGCCTTTGTCCAGCAGTGGACGTAATTCGGCTGGACGAACGTCATTCGGCTGGACGAGGCACTATGAAGAAATTGAAGGAGTAACATAAAAAAACTCTGTTCATAAAATATTTTATCCTATTTCAAGAGAAACGATAGCTTCGCAGCCTTCATACCTTTTCTTTACGTATTTTTACGTACGTAGTTATTTTAATTCTTTAGGATTATTCTCCAAAATTCACAAACCTACCGTATTAAAATTGGTTAAATGTTTAGGCGTTAATGTAACACACAAAGTCACTTTATATGCCGAAATTCACTAAATCACCATATTTAAATTGGTTAAATGTTTACCCGTTCACGTAACAAAGTTACTCTCATACAATTAACATAGATAAACAACCGAGCCCAACTCCGCTTAACACGGTGGCATCTATTGATAAATTACCTATCATCAGTCGTGAACTCCTCAATCCAAACACTTCTGTCTATACGCCATTAATCTTGTACAGGCGGCTTTTAACCTCGCCGTCGAATTAACGCACGACTGATAGTAAGTACGTCTCAATTTGGGGACTGTTTACTATCTGATATTTAACAAATAGGTAGAGAATACAACATTACTACAGATAAAGGGTACATGTACCTAGATTAAGATCTGCAATATGAATTAGTAGAGAAAGGGAGTGCTACAATGTACCTAGATTAAGATTTGCATTGTAAAACTTGTATGTAATCTGTGATCCGCATACCTATCGTTTAAAAAATATTAGGTATTTAAGATTACTTAGGTCATGGAAAAAGAGTTATAAGAAGTTTTATAGCGGTTAGCGGGTTAAGGCTATTTCACCAGAGATATTCGTGTGATGAATAAGTAGCTTACATTAGTTACGTTCAATAGAAAATATTCATACAGAGCTGCAAGCTATTTTTATGTAATTGACGTTCTCGCTAGTGTTTATTGTGAAAAATCTAAAACGTTAAAATAACGGTATCGTTATAGCCTATGAGCTGCTGTCATAGTGACATTGGCGTAATGTCAATGTCGCACGAGCAAACGTGAGAATAGAGGGACGCTTTTGATTTGATTTGAAAATTAGGCAATATAATGTGAAAGTTAAGTATTCAGTGTTTTATTTATGAAAATAGATCTACCGGCCTCTAATACTAGTTAGGTACTTGACAGATTTTAACTTAATATAAAAACCCTAAATTAATTGATACTGCGATTAACGTTTCCTTATAGTGCAAAAAAGTTTGTTCGTCATTGCAAACGGTTCATACATTGGCTTAGTCCGATTCACCCCCACTCCCGCCCAGAATGAGTTAGTGGATTGAGTTATACCTCAGTTAGCACTTATATGAGTGATGAGAGGGACCAGAATGCTACATTTAGAAAGTTCTGCTAATGTTCACGCGAAACCATTTGCATGTTCAGGCTAATGACTCAAATGCGTACAGATATTACGCAAACTAAATGACAGCGAAAATTATTCACGTAACGTTTTTCAACATAAATCAAGGTTTCATTTCGTATGTCCTAAATGTCCTTTGACAATGACATAAGTACGAACTTGAAACATTATTTTTAGGCGATATGCAGTAATATAACGTCATATTCGAAAAATTTATTAGAAAAACATTTGGGAGATGTCAAATTTTATGAAATCAAGAACTCTAACAAAACACTTTCAATAATATGAAAGATTTTTCTGATTTCAGTTCGACCACTCTTTTTGGTAACTTTTAACTTGTCGAAAGTGCGTTTTTGCTCTTATTTAATGAGCCATTTCGTTCTCTTTGTCACATATTATAAATGATCACTTAAATGAGTAGGTACTAAAGGAAAATGGGTCTTTGCATAATATCAAAAGTGGATCCAATCCATAACATACAAGGACTGCTGAATGGGGTAAAGTGAAAGGCCTGCCATTATTCGTTTTTCAACTCAGTTATAAAAAGATTATTTCTTTTTTTATATGAAGAGATTTTAAGACCCCAAAAATGTAAAGCAATTATGTCAAAATATTTGATTTCGTTTCATAGAGAGAATGGAGTAAAAATAAAGATTTTGAGCAGTAAGTTAGTGTACCTATAAATTAACTACAGAAAATGTATTATTAGACAAAGAATCTATGTAATGTACAGTAACAGTATACACCTATGTATTACATACTTCCTAACTACATTATTAAACTGCAAGGCCACACACGAGGGCGGAAAATTTACTAATCCGGCACCAGGCCCGTATTCATAATGGCTTTAAGACCTGGCTTAGATAAATTCGGATCCCTGGGAAACTGAGATAGTTATCGAAGACTGTACCTGCACAACTTGCAGAGGCAAGGATATTGAATTCTGAATCTCTAAAGGCACGAAGCTAATCTTAAAATGTAAGATTGGTTTTACATTATTGAACAACGTAGATATCGCGAGATTGGAAAAAACGGGGACAGTTTTGTTCAATCCATATTTTTTGCATTAGCATTAACGTCCTTTTATTCTTTTATCTTATCAGTCAATCTTGATCGTTATCACAAAGAGTAGTGCTTTATTATGTCATTCAAAGTTAATCGCCTAACGAAGGAAAATAATGGACGAAAGTATCCTTTTATTGGAAGAGCGAAACAATAGACCTATATTTTCGCTTTTTGTCTGGTTCTTATTTCTGATTAAAAGATGATCGTTACGCGATTGCGTGAATACAAAAAAGTTTCATTTTCGTATTTTATTTACTTTAAAAGGCTTGAAAGAGTAACTAATTTTCGAAAATGCATTCTAGTTTGCTGGCGTTTATAATATGTAATTGTGTGTGCAATTCAATCTTCTTAGACATAAAATTGCTTTGTTAGGTAATTAAAAATACGACTGGATCATTGAAAGTATTCTTGACATGTTAATGAATATCAAAAGTTAAGTACTTTAGTGTTACGCTCTTGATGTAAGGTTCACATATATTGAAACCCCCCATTCCCAAATTGATACTAACTTTATCTACATAGTTCCCAACTAAAAACATCTATAAAAGTAGACCCAAGTTTGTCATGACCCTGACGATAGAGTTGGTTAAACCTAAGGCGAATATGAGTCTCGTAGTCCGTAGCCTCGTAGCACTCTCGTAGCTGGTGCTACGTAATGTCTACGACTATAATTCTGAATGAAACTCAGTTCATTATACCTTACAAACGATGAGACGTATCGTGGTTTATACGATACATTTATACGGACGTGTGCCGTAATTGATTTCTCGAGTAATTAATTATGAAGGAACGTATATGGAATTCTCCAAGGACTTCTAGACAATATAATAGCATTTTCTATCGTATTAATTTGTAATAAATTAGTACGTGGGAAGTAAAAAGTTGTTTCATTAATATAGCCGCTTTTAGCGGCATGTACATTGTACATCGCGCATAAAACTCCACCGGCATCAGACAGTCACCACTTCGCTTGTCACGAGCGTTACATAATTGATTAACTAATTACACTACGCGTCACGTGGGTCACAGCACTGTCACAGAATGTTTACCGCCTATTTACAGGAAGGGATATGGGTTGTGGCGCGTGGGTAGGTCGACGTAGCCACGCGCGGCCGTCGTCCGGACGGCCGGTTGGCAACTGACACACGCGAAGAAGCGTCCGACCAAGCGGGTAGCTCGCTGCTCGCTCGGAACACTACTGTTGCGCGCGTCGCCCAGGCTGCCGCTCGATACCGCGCGCCGCGCCCCATACGACCATCCATACCACCTGTATGATGTAGTCACAACACCATGGTTTTTGATGCCGCGTAAACATTAAACGCCTCCAGTCGACTCAGCATATCAAACGGTCAGTGTCTTTCTAGAGCACTACCAATCGCCACTGTATAAATAAGTCGGTATACGTAACTACCACGCTATCTTTTACGCTTTTCCCCTACATTTTATAGTCTTTTTATATCACATACATTGTCATTTGACTACAAATACAAACTGTAAGATTATTTATAACTGCCATAATAACATTATTCCCACCATTGTGAGCTTAAGTGGAAATAAATGCCGCTTTCGCGTTTACCCATCATTCATCAAACTACTGAAAGATTTTGATCATAAACGGGACATGTTTACTTTTTCTAAGATATACGAGTATTTCGTCCCTTCACTTTCATCGTCTATCAAATTGAGGATCTTTCTTTACAATAAAGAGCCTTTAATATGCAGCCTGTGAAATACTTGACAAATGTCATGGGTCAAACATCTCTTTAATTTTGATTCCACTCCGCATATCTTATTAGTTTGAAGACAAATATTATACGTATTTCGGTCTTGAAGAATAAATTGAATTTAGAAATACCAAGTATACTTCGCAGATCGGATTCGTGTCTTTGGGATAACGAGGCGCTTTTCACTCGATTTTTATTTAGAAATACATTTTGTGTGAATGTTAACATGCTATTCTAGACTCTAGCTATGTTAGTGTTTCATAAAACTTGCTATGATATACTACAATCCATCAAAACGACTTGATTTTGCTGCGGGGCGAGGACCGTGAAAATGTTTGGTACAATGGGCACATTAAGTGTGACAGTGCTCAGCAAAAAAATCTCTTATATTGAGGGAACAAAGGCGATATCAAGGTCACATTGTAACGTTTGTCAACTGTTGTGTGCAAAAACAACTAGTTTACATTTAGTAAAAGCTGATTTGTCATGTTTTTTGGTCGTTCATTGCCTTAATTTTTTTGTTTTGCTTTTGTAAATAATACAAGTCTAGACATTTTGCGTAAACATTTTCTTCGTGATTCGAGTAAAGCAGCATACAAAAATATTCAGTAGATAATATTATTATTACACTGATTTGATAAAAGGGCAGTTAAAGCCCGCATTTGTATTTTTTTTTGTTCTGAAAATTTTGACTGTTTGTAGACTCAATAAAATTAATAGAGAGAAATATAACCCGTTACAAAAGCTAGTTAGTAACTAAAACTAAATTGTTAGGTCGAAGATAATTATAGAGGCCGGAATTTTTCGCACTCGTTAGCGTTGCGCTTGGGAATTCGGGTGGTATTTTAGGTCTTTTGTAAGGCTTTTGTTTGTGGTCGAAAACTAAAACAGTATTTCAAAATGAACTCAATTTTGGTCGCTTTGTGGCTTTATTTTGTGTGGTGTTCAGTGATATTAAGTTACAATATTTTATAAAGAACACATATTTATGTACCTACTGATTTAAAAAAACAGAATGTATATTATCTATCTCTCAGTAATACCTAGCGCAAAATGACGTTAATTATTCAGGCGCATTGCAGGATAAAGTCTATCTTTGGAAAACTGAAATCCGTGACAGAACCAAAGCCTTTAAAACTCTAACAGATTCTGAAAATTTCTGCAAATGGGTTATTTTTAGGAGCATTTTAAAAATACTTTGTCAATATTTGACGCGTGACTTTTATAATTTTTGCGCCAAACTCCTAAGCAGGCCTATCACTTTATCTATTTCCGTAACCCGAATACACGTAACGGCGAATAAGCCTTCAGCAAAGCCTACTTAATCCCTCGGATTAAACTAAACGTCAGTGCGAGCAAACTCGACGGGAAAGTATGACCTGGATAGAAATAAAAATAAACTTGTCACTCAAAGTCCCGGTACTTTTGCAGTCAGTATTTCAAATTGCGGTGACTTCGCGGTTTGTGGCGTGTATGTTCCAATTTTGAAACTTCAATTTCAGAATGTGTTTTGTTTTTTAGATCTTAAACATGATTTTTCTTCATTGCCAGTCTCTTGACACTGTAAATTCATTTGTTATTTTCTAAATTGGGTAAGAACAGGTTTTTTTCTTCATTGCCAGTATTCAGACTTCTATTGTATTCCTAATACTTCTAAAATTGGGTAGGATTGTTTGGACTGTGATATCTATCTTTTGATTAAATAACAGGGCAATTATGTAATTGGGTTATTCTGCCAACAAAATAACCAACTAAGCCACTAGGTGGATGCAAAATTATTTGAACTAAACTAGTCCTATCTGCCTTAAATTGTTGCGTACAATATAAAAAGTGTTGTACTTTTTTGTTTTAGTCCTGGTATCTCTTTTTCTTTACTCATTTGCATATTATTATTAGGTTTGGTTGTTAAAGTTATGATTTTATACATGAGTGAATTATGCTCGTAAACGTTGAACGTTACCTTCATATCAGCATCAAGTACGGCACTAAACACTTCACAAAACTTGCCCTCTCGTAACCCTATTTACATGGAATCTATTTGATAGGGATAGCTATAAATATGAAGCGTAAAATGTTTATTTGAATCAAATAACAATATCAGTTTTATCCCAAATACGTATTACTAAAGTTAACTACTATTGTGATAAGAGGATCTTGACTAAAGAATTTGAAACCTTTAAACTTTTATCTAATTAATAAATGATTTGTGTTGGCAATTTTACTTTAAAATTAGATTTTCTTTCAAAAATATATCGCAACCTATTAAAAATACCAAGCCGTGAATAAAAAATCCGAAATAAAGTACCCAAATCCGAACGAATGGACGCAAATACCCATAAAGGTAGAATTAACAGAAATGCATTTCGCTAACGCGACATCCAAAATTGCCTAAAGCCAAAAAACAACGATTCTAGTCGCTCGCACCGCCCACTGAAACAAGTGGCGTTCGCAAAAAAAGATATCCGACTAAAGATATGAATTTTTAACTGTTACGCGAAAGAGTTGTTCCGAATTTTTGGGCATATAATGTTTGTGAACAAAGTTTTTGCGGCATGTGTTCAGAATAAGTTTTTGGAGCAATACAAATGCTTCAGCAATGCAACATAGCGGAATAAATTTAATTATGAAAAACATAATTAAAATTCATGGCGTCATTCAGAAGATGAAGATTAAGGAATGATAAAATGGTTCTTCACAGTGTGAATTCAAGTAAGATTTTTTTATCCAAAACTCACTGACCAGTCTTACGCAACGTACTTATTACTATAGATTTGGAAGATCATGTAGGTAGTCAGATTTCGGGAGCGGGGTGGAAGCTTTTTAAAAAGGATTATATTTAATTAAACTAAGTGATCACGTCCTCGCCGAGTTGGAGGCGATTTAATAATGATTTAATATTGTGGCCGATCGCAGTCGTCCAGTACGGTGTTTACAATTTAGTTCTGCTGACACATCTCTTATGTGAATAACAATTCTACGAATGCTTACACTGTAGAGTGGAAAGTGATGACTTATCTTGTTTTAGTCTAGAGCAGAGGGAGCTGACGGATGCATAACTCCTCCCTCCCTAAGTGAGAAATTATCGGAAGTTTCATTTTTATGAGTATTCCGATAATTTCGTTTACATAAAATTTTTACATGTTTGCGGAAGGCAATTAACACAATTAACATAAAAAGAATCAAAACTAATACAAATGTAAAGTATGTAAAATAAGAAGTGTCTGTTTCATTTTCACTAGCACTGATTGCTGCACTGTGTTTCAGGGCGTACGACATGTATTTGATTTCATCCAAATTGATTCCATGCATATTGAGTGCGCGTGCACCGGATAGCGTTGCGTTTACAGGTAGCTCGGGTAGGTGAATCACCGGTATGTGTTCTACGATGTCTGATGAAATGTAGAGTCGATGGTGGATCTGCAGGCCATGGATTTCCAGGTCACAGGGCTCATCGATGGTGATGATGTACGTGCCGAAGACTGACTGCTTACTGACTTCGCTGTCGCAATGTTTGGTCAGCGTGCCTTTCAGTCTGCTGTACAGAATCCAGTTGTTCGCGTTGAGCTGCTGGAGTTTTACTTCTTCCAGCTGGATCTGGTGTTGCTTGCAGGAGGTAAGGTCCTTACTGAACCTCATCAGCTGTTCCACGCAGGTAGGCTCGTTATGTAGAGCCTGGTTGTTCGTAGAGCACAGGAAGCGATCGCCGGCGGCAAGCGGGCGACACGGTGTTACGATCGGTAAGTATTTCAAACCCTTCGCCAAAAGGTAAGGAAATTTGGGGAAAATGGAAAGCGTAACGTTTTGGGATTCTTGGAATATAGGAAGTGAGTATATCTTATAATAATTGTAAGTATAATTATCTATCAATGGTATTTCTAAAATAAATGTTATCTGATCCTGTTTCATATAAGATTTTACACAAATAGTTTCTTCTAAATTTAACAAATTACTTTCCGTAGGCTGGTAAACTAAATTGGCAGAGTTTGAAATTAACTTTAAATGATACAATAATTCTGTAGAGTTTACAATTGCTTGGTGTAAAATGGATACTCTACTTAATGCTAATGCTGTTTCTATTTCACTTAATCTTATAAATATTGTACGGAAACTACTTATGAATATGTTATACACTCCTAGTATGTATGTAGAAAAAGTCCAATCGTTTTGTGTGGACGTTATGTTTTGCAATAGGCTTTCAACTCGTTTCAAGCGTTCATCAATAATAATAGAGTTGTTATTTATTTGCTCTGAAATATTTATGAAACTGTCGAACATTTTTGAGACCAGGGTAATTTTCTTAGATATTATAACTTGATTATTACTCAATTGAGAAGTCAACTTATCATATTTAAGTGCATCATCGTGGTCAAGGTTTCCTTTTTGGCTGTCGTTTTCTGAGCTATGTATTTATATAAGTGCTTTGTACGTTTCGCATGATCTTGAACTAATTGCTGATAATATTGCTTTTCGAAATTGATTCTAAATGGACTATCTGAATCTGTATGACCAAAAACTACCTCAAATGGTGTTAACTCAGTTACAGAGTGGATGGTGTGGTTATATGCCATTACTGAATATGTCATAACTGATGCGGCATCTGTACATCGTCTTTCGTATTTAGCCAATCTATAGATCTCTATAATTGTCGAGTGAAAGCGTTCGATAAGTCCTATAGAATTAGGGTTATTTGGGGTTCCGATGTGAAGTTCAACTTTATGTAAACTTAGAAATTCTTTCATGAGTTCGTTATTAAATTCGGTTCCTGGATCTGAGCTTATACGTTTTGGAATTCCGTAGAATGAGAAATATTTCATAAGTGCTCTAGTAACGTCTGATGTTGATTTGCTAGGTATCTCTATTGCTTGTCCTAATTTGCTGAAGGCGTCAATTAGGGTTAAATATGTGATTCCTTCAATACTGAAGAGATCAATGAAAATTTCCTGAAATGGGGAATCTTGAGTTTTAGTTAATTGCAAAAATGGTTTTATGGGTTTCCTATCGTATTTCATTTTACGGCAGGCTTCGCAAGCGTTAATGATTGCGGAAACTGTTTGTTGCATGTTAGGCCAAAAATGATTTCTACGAATTCTAATCAATGTTTCCTTAATACCACGGTGGCATGTTTTTCCTTCATGGTATTGGATAACTATTGCTTTTTGTTCACCCTCGTCTTCTATGTAATTTACCCGTTCTGTACACTCGTAAAACTGAACTACATCTTTCTTAAAAAGTTTAATAATTACGTCTGTGAAAATTCGTCTAAGTTGATCTGATTCAAAATAAATGAAATACTTTGTTTTAGGTTTGATATATTCTTTTAAAAACTGTTTTACTAATTCTGTATTATTATCAGGTAAATGTACTTCAAGAACCTTTTGCTTATCGCGTGAAAGGTTTTTGACTGAAAGTTCATTATCGAATCGTTCAAAGACTAATATTTGATGAGGTTTGTTATCGATTGCTTCGTTTAAGATTGGGATGCCTTGTGATTCGGTATCCTTTGCGGAATGAATAGTTTGTGAGTTATTTGATTGTTCATCGACACAGTCTGAATTATTTGAAGACGGAATCGGATATTCTGAACCTAATTGTCTACTTCCTTCTGAGGATGTAGAGTCGGAAATTACTATTGTACTTCCTGATGATAATTTTTCTATTTTCTTTACAACTTTATCAACATGTTTTTGAATACGTTTTTCCTTTTTGCTAACATTTACTTTCATGGACTGATTATCTGAATCGAGAGCATTTACTTTTATGCGGGATAACGCGTCTGCGTTTGCGTTTTGTTTATTGATTGATTCATTACGGTAATTAGCGGTTGCACTAGGCATTCTAACGTTGTCTGTGAATTTTTTGTAATTTAAAATGATTGGAATGCATGCAGTTTTAGTTTTGAGGACTCTATTTTTAATGTCGATTAATGCTTCCAATTGTTCCAATAAATCTTGTCCAATTACACCATCGTACCATTTGTGTACGTCATATAAATAAAATTTGTGGTATTTTCTGCATTTAAAAGTTGGAAAAAGGGGAATTTCTATGGTTTTGTTGTGCGTACTTGACGCGTGTGTACTCACAACTTGGAACGGTTCATTTCTTATGAATTCACTGAAATACTGATAGCCAATACGCGGACTGAAGAACGAACGCATGCTGCCAGTGTCGATCATCATGCGAGCATCCAGTTCCGGTAGGTAAATATATGGTAATGTTAATTCCGGATCGCAATTAATGTTTATCTGTTCTGTTCTTTGATGGAGGCTGTTTCGTTAAAATCCTGTTGGAATTCAGTTTCCTGGGTTTCCTCGGGAGTTTCCTCGAAATCAGGGTAATACTGTTCGCTGTACATGTTATTATATTCATCTATAGGGTATTCACAATAATATTGATCGTAATAGGACTGTTCTGCTTCGTCGTAGTTCAGATCATTTAAGTTTGTTTCATTTACATTGTTTGGTTTTGTAGCTGTACGCATAGACACGTCGGTCAGCTGCATACGTGGCGGCTGGACTTGTTGGGCTTGCTGAGCACCGAACTGTGGCTTATAGCCGAATTGAGGCGGCTTGTAACCGAATTGCTGAGGAGGATGTCTATAGCCAAATTGCTGGGGCGGTCTATATCCGAACTGCTGTGGAGGCCTGTAGCCGAACTGCTGCGGCGGCCTGAAACCTGGTTGATGCGGAGGCTTGAAATAGCCGAATTGTTGTAAAGGTTTATTTCCATATTGCTGGAAGGGTTTGTAGCCTTGATTAGGCGGAAGGCCAAATTTAAATTGTGGAGGAATTATCGGTTTGAAAGCATTAGAGCTGACAAAATGAGGCTGATTGCCTGAAAATTTCTGTTGAGTTGGCGTAAACGAATTGTTAGGTTTGGGTTGCGAATGCATTTTGCTTCGCATGTTATATTGGTCCATAAAGTTTACTTCCTCGAGCACAATCGAGAGGGCGGCTTCCAAAGTGGACGGTGCCTTTAGTCTCACAATGCGCACAAGGTTTTCTGGTAAATTATAGAGAAACACGTTTAACGCGGTGTTGTTGTATATGGTGATTTTGGCGTGACGGATTGACTCGTCTGCTATGGTGTTTACTTTGGATATAAGCATTGACCTGGTTGATTGCACGCGGTTGCAAAAGTCTGTGTACGATTCATTCGATCTGATTTTTAGTGATTCTAATTCGATATTAATGCATGCCTCACTACGCGGGTCTCCAAAATGTTGTGTCAGAATTTCTTTAAGTTCCGACCAGTTTGTTAAATTTTCTTGTTCTGATAACAGTGCTGCTGCATTTTCTGTAAGGCGGCTAGTGATAGCGTGGTACACGTATAAATCTTGCTCAACCCCACCTCTATATCTCGATATCGATGCCTCCTAAGTAAACTATCGTATGTCTTAAAACCAAACTTTACAGTAGAGCCATTTAAAGATATTTATGTGTGCAGTTTTCCCATCTTTTGAGCTAGGGGTACGATTTTTTCAAAACATATAGTCGATATAAGGTGTATTCTCATACAATAACATTTATTTGTAAATATATTGTAGTTTTGGAGATATTGTTGTTACGGTGTTATACGGCGGATAAAATTAGTCATAGAAATCGTAACATAACTATACAATTATTTACTTTGTCTAGCTGTAGGTAAAATATATAGTAAGAGCCACATACTCCATTGTACGGGAACATAATCATTTATACTGTCGAAGGTATGTTACATATTTATTAATTTTTCATTGTAAATTCATGCTAAAACTAAATTATTCAATTAGGTACTCATCTATTTTGGACAAAAGGATTCACAAAATCAATTTGAACACAATAAAAGTCTTGAAATGAAACCTCTGTTTTAAATACCTTATTTTATTAATTTGTACCAAAGAATCACGTTATAACAGTCTTTCTTTCTTATGAAAATATAATTAAAATAATTTTAAATTAACATAGAATGTGAAGTTATTACAAATAATTAAATCAAAAGTAATTAACTGACGAGATCAAATAAAAAAAAATTGTTTTCTAATAAACATTGATTATTTTTGAAACATAGCAATTACGACTAAATTAAAAAGTTTTATTTATAAAGTGATAAAAGGAATATTTATCTTCTTTATTAACCTTAAAATAAGCAAAATCTATTCTTAATTGATAAAATCAATTAACAAAGTTACATCGTTATTGTTCTTACTTTAAAAAAATAGTATTTAATCTTATTAAAGCCTCTAATATTATTCAAAAATTGCACATAAGGAATCTATATAATAGGTAACATGAATAATAATCCCAACTAATATTATAAATGCGAAAGTAACTCTGTCTGTCTGTCTGTCTGTCTGTCTGTCTGTCTGTTACGCTTTCCCGCTTAAACCTCGCAACCGATTTTGATGAAATTTGGCATAGAGATAGTTTGAGTCCCGGGAAAGAACATAGGATAGTTTTTATCCCGGTTTTTGAAACAGGGACGCGCGCGATAAAGTTTTTCTGTGACAGACAAAATTCCACGCGGGCGAAGCCGCGGGCGGAAAGCTAGTTAATGATAATTCAGTAAATTTTTATAAGTATATTATTGATTACTTATAGCTTACTTATATACTATAATTGAAAAACTTTATAACTAAAAAAAGTTAATCTGAATCAGTCTCAGCATTATGATTAGAAGAATCTACAAGAAGATTGTGATAGAATTGGTGATGCACCGCTGGAATGACACCACTAGTACAAAGGCTTACCAAGTATTTTTTTTGTTATTTTTTTTAACTCTGGTTATATGTAGCACATGGTTAAAAAAGGGGGCAAACATCAGAGTAATCTTGCTGTCGTCGTCTCGAATTAGTTTTAGTAACAACAGTCATATATTGAGGCTCATCCAAATGATATTTATAATGGAGTTTATTTGGCTCAGAAGGAAGCACCTTCTTTTATTTTCATCCATTGCACAACATCACCTTTCAAGTTCTTGGTCCAATTTTTACAGCCTAAGGTTGACTTAAAATCCAAAAATTTGGTATGATCCAACTCGATTACAGTACATGGTTGTAGTTTCATGCTTTGATTGAAAGATGTGCCAAAAATAAATGTATTTATACTCCTTTAGAATGGTTTTCATTGGTACGATGGGCTAAACAAGATGGGAAACCATATACTGTAATCGAGTTGCATCATACCAAATTTTTGGATTTTAAGTCAATCTTAGGCTGTAAAAATTGGACTAAGTACTTGAACGGTGATGTTGTGTTCAAATAAACTCCATTATGAATATCATTTGGATGAGTCTCAATATATGACTGTTGTTACTAAAATTAACACGAGACGACGACAGCAAGATTACTCTGATGTTTGCCCCCTTTTTAACCATAAATGCTACCTATAACCAAAGTTAAAAAAAATACTTGGTAAGCCTTTGTACTAGTGGTGTCATTCCAGCGGTGCATCACCAATTCTATCACAATCTTCTTGTAGATTCTTTTAATCATAATGCTGAGAGTGATTCAGATTTACTTTTTTTAGTTATAAAGCTTTTTACCTATTATTGATTACTTATAAAAATACATACAAATGTCACTAATTAAAGAAATTTAGTTTGTCACAGATCGTCATAAATTAAAGCCTATATGTTATGTTATTCTGGGTTATAAACAAAAATACTGTAAAGTTTCATCAAAATCTGTTCGGTAGTTTTTGCGCGAAAGAGTAACAAATTTCCAGACATCCTGATATCCAGACATCCTAACTTTCGCATTTATAATATTAGTAGGATCGAAGTACCTTCATCACTAAGTAAATCACTGGAGATCAAATTAGAAAATGCTTGGATTTCTATTAAATCAGCTCCTTCAGGCAATTGCGAATCTGAAAATATTAAAAAAACACAAACATAAAATATAATTTAACTTCACAACGAAGACGAAATAATCGTAATTAAACGTTACAATAGGAATAAATACTAAATTTACTAACGTAAACAATATTAAGTTGCACATACAATATCAAACGTACGAAAACAAACCACGTTAATAATCGTATGTATTACATAAGATAAAAAATAAATTTAATTGACAACGTTTATCATGGTATGTGAAACATACGATACTTTGTTAGCTTAAAAAAGGAACGTAAATAATCGTATGTGTTAATTACTATAGTTTTGAATAGCTAGTAACAAAATATAAGGCAATTTTCAACACCAAAAGGAAAACTGTAATTACTACTTACCTAATAGTATGCGCTCGCTAGCGGTGAACCAAACCGCTTCTCCCCTGTAAACGATCGCACAGGACATTACGATAGTATACGTTGCGAGCGTGGATTACATACGATTGAATACGTGTGAAAAATCTTTTATTTTAAATGATATTGCAATTTTTGTTCGCGCGTTCGATAATACGTATTTTAGTAATTATAAAATGCTTATAAAATCAAAATTGATATTTTGTGGCTTACGATTATTTACTTAGGAGGCATCGATATAACATACTCACATTTTTTAAGGAACAAATTTAGATGTTTTTTGTCACCATTAAAAAATGGAATTAATCTGAGCATTTCGTTGGGTATTGGCGTGATTTGTACGGATTCGATTTGTGGTGAAGCCATTTTACTGAATTTAAATTTAGTTAATTAATATGCGCCAGTCAGAATTTGTAACAGTACTTTACACAATATTCACAATTAAAATACACGTAGTGATTACCGTGTAAAACACACAATAAAATACACAATAAAATACACAGTAAAAATACACAGTAAAAATAAGAGTGGTTATTAATTTAATTGTTCAATTTCGAGAGACAATTAACTTAACAACTTTAATAATTTTTACTTTACACAATAAACTTATTTAATTTAATTCAATATTCAATTTATTTACTTTATTTCACTTTATTTCAATGTATTTACTTTACTTTGTTTCAATATTTAATTCACTTAAATCTAAACGAAAAGTGTTAACGATAAAGTTTTATGACGAAAACACAAAATGCGATACCCTGGGAGAAGTTCTATCCCGGAGTAGCAATATTTCCCTACGATTTAAAAAGCATGAAAAATACACAGAGGATAAGGAGTGGAAGGATTGGCGAAAAGTTCTACTCACCAACCGACCGTTCTCTGCATACTCGTTCCACCCGTACTTCGATGACAAATTTATTTGGTTCGGCGGATTTATTAGTTTCCCGTAGTATCACGAATTTAAACGGCGGATTTTGACACCAATCGCGTAAACTTTAGGAAAACTTGCAGCAATAAATCCGAACGGCTGCGCCAGTCAGATTTCGGGAGCGGGGTGGAAGCTTTTTAAAAAGGATTATATTTAATTAAACTAAGTGATCACGTCCTCGCCGAGTTGGAGGCGATTTAATAATGATTTAATATTGTGGCCGATCGCAGTCGTCCAGTACGGTGTTTACAATTTAGTTCTGCTGACACATCTCTTATGTGAATAACAATTCTACGAATGCTTACACTGTAGAGTGGAAAGTGATGACTTATCTTGTTTTAGTCTAGAGCAGAGGGAGCTGACGGATGCATAACTAGGTACTTACATAAGTAAGTGCTTTATCCTTCAGAGTATTATACTGAATAAAATAATAATAAAATGATACCAAGAGGGATTCAAAGAAAATCATAAAGACGACTTTAATGTTAAGATGTACAAGCACCATGACATCCTTTTATGTTCCAAGGATAATACATGTAACGAATACTAGCTTTGGACAAAGCTCTTATTGGAAGTCAACAAAAAACTCCTACATGAAAAGAAAACCTACAAAAATAGCGATTATGAGGGTGATACTTACTTAATATTATAAGTTTTCTAAGGCTTTTTAGACACCTTCGTTGGGTCTGTAATAAATACCCTGTAAGATAATCTAAGATCTTTTTTGTAAGTGATTTATCAACTAATTGTCATTGATTTCACTATAATGAAGACACATGTAATTGTCCTAAAAGTACTTATATTTAATTTAAGTTAACCGATTAAAAGTTCGACGACTTAAAGTTCTTCACCTTCTAATTGAAATAGGTAATTATCACTACTAAAACCTTTATAAAATTAACGTCTTAATATTATGACATGCTTTCTTTATTCAGAACGCACTTTAATTTAACACGTAGAGCTATGTTAGTGCCACTTTTACTGATACTATATGTAGTGCTTTATTTTATATACTGTGTCAAATTCTAAAAGCGCCAGACGAGTCGCAATAAAGCAGCAAATGCCGCAAATAACTCGGCATCACGTGAACGTTATGCCCTCACAGCATGCGACAGTAACGGTATTTTAGTGTAAACCGATAACGGATTACCGTTATTACTTGGAATAACTTCATCATCATCATTCGAATAGACTATTAATTTTTTTTTATTCTAGGGCTACCATTTACAGTCAAAATCGTAAAGTAGGCCATTGTGTAAAAGAAAATGGGATCTGAGAAAAACGTTCTGAGACAAATTTATACAGAAATTTAGTGAAATAAGTGACATTAAAGTAAATTAAAGGCCTGTAAGTTTATTATCTTTTGAAACGAGCGTATCACAGTATCTAAAGCGTAAATTAGTAAACAAAATCATTGGCTTGGCACTCACTGTCTAAAATTTAGACTCGATTTAGACTCTAATTATATATTAATTTGAAAAAAATTTGAAAATCTAAATCGAGCTGAATTTCGACATTACTTGTGTATTGACCATTCTAGTTTTAGAATATTCAATATAGAGACATTAAAGTGAACCTTTCATATTCAAATGATGCTGTTATTTCAAACCTACTAAACTTAGTAGCGACTGTCATCAAGTCCAAAATATAATTTTAACACCAAAATGCTGTACTCCAAAACTGGGTCAACTTTAACAACCCCGGATGCTTAATGCACATTTTAATACTTGCTCTGTTATTTTGGAAGAAACACGGACATAAAATGCTATTGTCTTTTGTTTTATATCCCGAAATTTGGGTAAAACGGCACAACACAGGGTTAATTTGTCGTGACAAACTACATAAAACGTTAGTTTTAAAATTAGGGGACAAGCTAAGTGTAATATAGTACAATTGTTAGTATGAGACCAGACTGTAAATGTTGCATAACTGTTGCGAGTTAAAGTTAAATATAAAATGTGGTTGCAAACTGAAGATTACCCTAGTGCACTCACAGACCGAATAAATCATATTCAACAAAATAAACTAACCTCTAAAATGTTCAGCTGAAATTTTCACGAAAAGAACTTAGTGGCCTACAACTAAATCAGTACCTGCATAACACTTTGAGTCTTAACCCGAAGGAGTAAGGTGTAAATGTGACATTTTATTTTCTGGATGCAAAATGGTGTGAAGGGGGGTGGTTCGTGCTCAGATGAAGACCTCCCCCCACAAGACGATATCACATCTCCCTCCAAAGATTTGAGTACTGATTTGAATGTATGTAATTCATTTATTTGATACCGTCTGTGTATATGAGACGGTGACTGTTAAGACGACAAATTGACAAGAATGCTTCGGAAAATCTTGTTATTTTTCAAGTCGTAATATCATGAATCGTAATGAGATGCTATCACTATTATGAATATTTAAAACATAAGAAGACAAACTAGATCTTCTTTGTTGAATACCTATTAAGTTTTATACTTTTCTTGCTATTGTAATAGCAAAAGTTGGACAAATTAAGTAGCATCTTTATATGAAGACGGTATTAATATAGCTCTGAATGAGCCCGAAAGTTTTAAATCTAGCATGGTATTGGTAATTCACGGCGTTTTCAATCCACCACTAATATTAATGCAATTTGAAAGAACTACGAAAACAAATTAGAAAATCAGATAATAATTCCAGACATGTATAAAAGTCAAACATATTGTAAAATTATCCCCCCGAAAATCTTTTGAACAATCTCCCTAATTTTAACTTTCCAATTGCATTTTTTCCAGCCACTTTATCTCAACCCCTCCCCTCAATGTCAAGAAACAGATGTTTATAGCATTGGGTTAGTTTTATCCATAAGGGTTGTCCAATTTTAGTTCAAGTTTTTTATCTGATCACATTCCATGTATAACTTTTTGAAGGTTTATTTCACCACACTATTCTGTACTAGCGGCCGCCCCCAACTACGTACGCGTGAACCCCGTTTTACCCCCTTAAGGGTTGAATTTTGCAAAATCCCGTCTTGGTGAGCACCTACATTCTAAAAGGAACCCCCATGAAAAAATTAAGACTCCTAGCACTGTGTAGTTTCTGAGATTTACTGATGAGTATGACAGTGACCTTTTGCTTTTATAGATATAGATTGGTGTTACTTGATACGGTCCAAAAATGTGAGCCAGAAGCTGTTTGCAGCCGCCTTGCTATTTAGTAGGTCATCGGTTCATCGCTTAGAAGCTGTGCTGTAATAGACACTGCATCTTCTGTGGATGCACATTTAATGATCCAGGTACAATAACTACGTAATGCTGACCTACTTGACTTATCAAGATAATCACTGTCTACAGCCTTAATAATTCATTTCAATATCAATGATTTATAGCCATGACTTTACCATTTCTCGCTGAAAATCAGTATCTTGACCAACAAATACTATGTA
Source organism: Ostrinia nubilalis (assembly GCF_963855985.1). NCBI lineage: Eukaryota > Metazoa > Arthropoda > Insecta > Lepidoptera > Crambidae > Ostrinia > Ostrinia nubilalis. The sequence continues at coordinate 5,471,838 of NC_087103.1, forward strand.
GGTAACGTAATACTGATCGGTTGTTCTTTTCGCATGTTACCTACAATCTTATGCTTTGAAATGGTAATAAAATTGTAATTTATAAATATAAACAGCCTAATGAAGTTTTTCTTCAGTTTGAGCTCCATTTCCATAGCAAAGTGTTGATTACAATTCTCTTTCAGCCAGGCTTCGTATACAGGGTGGATTTCACAGATGAAGTGAGGTACCTTCACCGTAAAAGTTACAGGAAAATGATCTTGGAAGTGTTATTACATAATTTCAGGAAATATTCGAGCCAATTTGGCGAAAATGTAATGTCAAAAATTGGTTGGCAACAGTCGACCCTCTTTTTGGAAAGGACAAAAAGTCTATGGAACTGACTGAGGTAAGATTGCTTCCTAGAAACACCATAAAATGCAATTATAACCTTTTCCCCGTACTTTTATGGGAAAACGAATTATTCCTACTCAGAAACGGCATAGCATTTAAGGATGTTTTTTCCGAATTGTCTTTTTTCTTGCTAATTATTTCAGTCCAAAAATGTATGTATCTATAAAAGTCACATAAACACATACATTTACTGTTTTCTCTATCTTGAAAAGTTTCAGTCCCATCTCATCCTGTATTATCTTGCATCGGCTTCTGGCGCGACAAGATGTCACGTCACTGACATCACGAAATCTTTTTGTACATTTTTTGTTTTATTTACTTTTTCTTTGAGACCTAGATTCTGCCTTGGCTGAACGTGAGCAAAATAAACGAGCCTCATTGTGTAATCTATTAGTTTCGGAGCAAAATAAAAGCTGCTTAAAGTTAGAACAAATATTTTGGTTTTGCTTAGCGGTTAAACGTTCAAACAATGAATGAACGTTCATTTAATATGTCTCGAATTGATAAGAAAAAATCCGTTCTGCTTCTGATCGTCGATACAATAGCCTTGTCAGAAGCTAATTGAGCCTTTTATTGGGGTTATTATAGCATGTCTGATAAGAAGAAAATGAATTTGCTGTACTACGAATATACTCCGCTCTAGTATAACTCTACATATGTAGGTATATGCCAACTATCTAGTCCTGACAGTTTGTTAGTGTTTCTCAAATAACGCTGTATTTTTATATGCTTGATATGTATGTGGTTTAACAGTAGGAAGTGTGTTTTACTTTGAGTGTTTTTCCCATTTATGTATTCCAGAAAATTCACTACGAATAGTTTAAATAAATGGATTACGTTTATACCATTTCGTGTTTATTGTGCACGAGATCCGTTTACACAACACCGTTAAAACCTTTAGTAGGCACTTGGAAACAATGCGATGTGAAATAAACTAATTGTAACTCGGTAACGGTGAAGTTGATATTTTATTTACCAATTTGGATGAAGCTTACATACAAACAATTGTGTTCGCAATTGATGAAATCAGATTTGCAATTCAGTTTGGATGTACCATTCGGGTGCGTATAAAATAAAGCAAACACTGGATCAGGGATGTTATGGATATCCGTAACCGTAACCGAAACTATCGGATATCCAAAAAACATCCGTAATCGTAACCGAAACCGATTCAAAAGTTTCGGATGGTTTCGGATAAAGGCGGAATCTAAATCTTAAGGCCGGGTAGCAGAGAAAATGGCGAAAATGAGGTTTTCATTTTTCATTTTTGAGGTACTAAACAGTAAAATTAAAGGCTAAGATTTTTATTGGGCATAGTTGAGGATATTTTCTAGGGCTATTAACGGATGGAAACACGATTTGATGAAGTTGACTCGATAGAATATATTCCCAAAGTTACCTCTATTCGTTTTCTATTTATGGTTTTATTTTTAAAATAAGCGATTTGAGATTCTAAATCTTTTACTAAACTAAAGTTCAGAAATAACTTGAGGGCTTTTAACGGATGAAATTTTTATATTGCGTCTTATTTAGTTACTATGTTAAAAAATGTGGAAAAAATCGTCCATGACGGCTTGGACAATCTCAATCAGTCGCGCGGTGGCGCTTACGGAGGACGGACGCGTGTCAGTTTTTTGGCCGTGACAGTTCGCGATTTGTCAATATTTTTGACAATGATGACTTTGATGAGTCACAGTATAATAATATCAGTGTTACTGGAGAAAGCTTAAATTTTTGATAATTAAGAATTATCAATTTTGTCTACCTATTGAAATTTAAATCGTTCGCATCCTTTTAAACGAAGACTCTACTCATGATATCTCAAATATGAGACAAAACCAATGAGTTAAAATTACAATTTAATAGTACAATCGTCTTACACTCTTTAGAAGAGCACACTGACACAAATAAATAATAAAAAATACTGTCTAAGGTCTGTAGCTAAAGGTCTAAGCTGCAAGATAAAAGAATCTTCTAGCCAATAACTTTAAAACTATAATTTGAACGATGGACTAATTATCTGCTATACTCTCGACTCTCTAAAGCACAACATTTATAAAAATTTTGCTGCGGTAATGCACTCCAGGTAACAGTGTGTGATGCTCATTGCTCATAGTGATTTTCGATACAGAGCCCCGTACATACGTTATACATAAATTATGGAAAGAAAACATCTAGACCAATACAAACAAATATGTATGCAATTTTAGTATGATATTTTTATTTATTAACAAACAAAAAGACTGAACAAAATTGATGCGTGTACTGATTAATGTAATTAACTACATGCAAAGCTTTGTGAATTGCAACAACTATAATTTATTATCCAAGCTCTAAATAATCGCTACTACGAGTAACTGATCATAAAATGTTTTTCCAATCGCTCAAGCTCCCGAGGATCTACCGATAGGTCGGGTGACGTAATCTTGAAATTCTTTTAGCCGGCGCGGAACTTCCGGAAGGTCGGGTGACGCCACGCCTCTTTGAACCGTGTTTACTTTGGCAGTTATATTCTATATTTATTCGATTCTAAATAAATATATTCCCAAAAATTTTGAAAGTTGTTTTAATTTGTATCACTTGGATATGATTTGTATTAGAAAGTGCTGTGAGTGTGACGCTTGAACGGAAGGAAGTCAACCTAACCTAACCAACTGCGTATTTCTAAACTGCGTATTTCTATACTGTGTAGCCGCGAGAGCTCTTTGGCGCGCTGTCTTCGGCGAAGTATTGCGCGCGCAGATTTTGACAGCGCGAAATACCTACTTTAGCAGAAATACCAAGCCTTAATATTTTTTAATATTTATCACTTGTCTGGCATTCCCTGGCACCATCTAATATCCCCGCCTGTTTTACCTTTGTCATAGGTGTCGTTATAGTACCTACATAAAGTGACTACCTATGTAGTTCGCGCAGCATCTTGCTATTTCAATTTAACATTTTCAAAATTCTAATATCCGTAACCGAAATTATCCAAAATGATTTCATATCCGTAACCGTATCCATAACCGAAACTTCATATTATCCTTAACATCCCTGTACTGGATGTAGCGATATTTTCGTCGTGTAAAAGGTTTCAATTAGTGTCGTAAGCTCGTTACCACCCTTATCAGTAGGTTGACACTCCTGTTTAGAGTGCATGTCACGAGCGCCCGCGTTTAAGATGGTAATGATAAATATGACATAATACCTCCTAATAGGGAATATTATTGCATTATTTGTTGTCGATTGGAAACCACATCGTAGCCAGCACGAAACGAGTTAATGCAAGATAGAGTTAGTACTGACGAGAGGAAATAAACAGGAGTTGCAGTGGTGGGAAATTGTGGTGGGAATGTGGAATAAGTCCCTTTTCGTGTCCCGTTATTGTTTTTAATCAGAATTTTATTTTTTTAACAAGATCAAGTATGCTTCACTCTACAGTGGAAATGCGCTGAGGGTGATGAGGGTCTTATTTAAATCATGGTAGTTATATGCATGTCATGTAGATAGTTACGTCATCAGCTTTATTAGCCCTTACCCAACCCGTGGGCAATCAAGTAGGTAGGTATTAACGTCGTTATTCAGTGGAATAAAAGTATTTACTTTACCCGATAGTTTCATACTTATGAATGAAGTAAGCACAGAAGTAAGCTCTATAGTATGGCCCGTAACGTGACAATAAACCGCGGGTAGGGTAATTAAAATGTGGGTGTTAATGACTGGCTTTAACCAATAACCGTTCGCAGGCGCCCAGGCTAATAGTGCAACCGGGAGATACATATTATTATGAATCCAATTAATAATCCGGTTAATTGTGTCAACACTGTGTTTATTAGTCGCACATCAGACTATATGATATTTTTGTTGCAAAAGAACATCTATTTCAATGTTAATAAGATGTAACAATGTTTACTTAGATGTGCTGTCGTTTATACATGGTATACTTTGTATTAAATTAAATTAAGCCATTAATAATAAATAGCTCAAGCATAGAAATACCTTTATATTATCTCCTATAACACGTTCAAGACCCAAGGATTATTACACTTTGTTCACCTGGGTGAAGAAAGTGGAATTTTAAGTGTCCTCACTTTAGTGAACACGTGCGAAGACCTGGGTGAATTAATTCCTAGGTGAACAAGGGGGACCGCTTTAGTCGAGTACAAAATAGCGAGAAATTATTCCACTCTCTCCCAAAAAAAAAAACCTATTTAAGAAAGTCAACATCTACATTTATCTCTAATTATCTGGTAATAAACTACCAGACTAAAAAAAATATCCCCCTGGGTGATATCACCTGGGTGAAATGGTTCCGAGGTGAAATGAGGACACTCAATTCATTACACCGCATCATCTTTTGTCTGTCTTCTCACAATAATGCTCAATAGTTCATGCCTTAAATAACAACTCGCTGTAGATCTATAGTTACCGCACTTTCTCAGCGTAAGACTCAGTCTTGTTCCAAGCCTTGTTCACTGAGCAGGATACAGGTAGTTTAACGGTAATTTTGTTAATGATTTTAGTTTAGCAGCACTTTGTCTTCTCATTCCTTGTTAATAGGTATTAACAACTTCCGTTTAGTGCACGAACAATGGATCTACGAGTATATTATCATGAACTTCCGAACTAAAGGTCCAGCGCTTAACTCAGTGCTTGAGGTATGGGAGTGGCAAGAGAGTTCGTTCGTTCGTTTCAGCCGTATGACGTCCACTGCTGGACAAAGGCCTCCTCCAAGGTTTTCCACAATGAACGGTCCTGTCCTGCAACGGTCGCCACTCGAGAACTTTTCTGCCCCAACGGCCAGGGAGTGTGTTTTTGTAACACATTGAGGGGTGACATTGACATATTGTCACATCACAATATTATGTCAATGTCATCCCTCCCGTGCCGTTCCCATACCTCAGGCACTGACTTGAGTTAAACGTTAGACCTATACTGTTAGGTTATACATAATTATAATATACTTGAGTTAGACTGTCTAATAATATTATTAATGTTTTCTAAGCAATAACTTTCAGTGTCCATTTAATTGTCTCATTATGATAATTTTTACACTGCACTTCCGGTTTGTGATCTCATGTTGTGATTTGTAGTCTTGTATAAATTAAAATCAAAACAGTAAAATGTTCATATCAATTTTATTTAAAATAATGATTTATTACAATATTTTTAGAACACTGTTATAATAAGAAATAATTTATATCAAAATGCGCCGGGGTTTCCGCTTCCGATCACACTGTAGCGAAAACCACGTTAGCATTTTGTGGAGAATGGCGGGCAGTCGTTGGTGAACTATCGTGTCGAACGGACTACTCTGCCGAAATGTAATTGTGTAATACTGATGAGTAATATTGTTGTACAAGTTATTCAATAAATACTATCAAAAGTATCAACCAGCGTTTGAACTTAAAAGGAGGACAAAAGTTCAGAAGCGGGATACGATAAGGATAAACAAAACTTCCTTACACGCCTACAAAACGTAAGTAAAGTGATTCTTTTTATTTATAAATCTATTTGCAAGGCTTTCCTAACATAATAAATTATATTCAAGAAAACCCTCGCTGACGAATTAAACCCTGTGGAATTATTTGAAAAATGATATTAATGAGACCGATTTACAGTTCTTATTTGAATAATAACACGTAATAACTAGCTGATTTATTATATCTGCATATTAGGTACTATTTTTCTTCTGTTTTTATTCTCTATTACTTTTCCATGAAACCTAATTCTATACATTTTTTTTACCGAGTTGATATTTTAATGCATATTATTTAAGTGTTCAGAATAACATTGAAGGAAGAATCGATGATAAAATGATTTTCGAAATTCGAATAATACTGATTTTTAATTTACATTTTTTTACATTATTATGGCTTTTTGCAAATTATAAACTATCATTTAAAATACCACTAGCTTTTGCGCGCGGCTTCACCCGCGCGTGAGGTTTATTTTGCCACGGATCGTTTACATTATTATAGCCTATTAATTACGTTAGTCTGGGATATGAGCAGTGGTGCTGTGAGGTTGCGTCGAAATCCGTTTAGTGTTTTTTTTTCCTGAAAGAGTAACTAATATTATGACTAGGATTGTAACCTACTGGTATTATTTTTAATGCTAAACAGAAACGAGACTATCTTAACTCTTTGACAATATTATGCTTAAATTAATATCAAGTATTTCATTTATTTGTCATGTTATAAGATATTCAAATGGAGAGGTTTCGTGATGAAACATTGGATTTCGCTGAATGGGATTGGAATATGGACCAGGACTGGGGGGCCCGAAGAAGTTATTTTTGAAATCCATCAACAAATGGCTGAGGGATTGATTATTTAAATTACCTCCATATTATTATCTCGCGTGGAACTTGAACATGCGCGGTGATGCGATGTCGGGCTGCCTGTTCAGGTTTTAGTCATAATGCTTACCTTCCCTAACGCGTTGTCGAGAGTGACACTGTGGTGTCAGTCTTCTTTTTCTTTTTGGATGTAGTCAGGTCTTGTATATGTCAAGGAAAGGCTGAGAAATTGAGAACTGCTAGATTTTAGAAAAGATTGGATCTGTTAGCGGCGCTGGACCGGTGGACCGGTGGTGATTTGCTATTTGTGCTTCGAATGACTGTCGTGACTGCACCATTCGGGATGGCGCGAATGTTTGTTATGCGCAGCTTTGGGGTCCTGTAACTTTATTCTTTCAAAATTGTAATTGGTTATTTACTTATATTTTCGGGATTTGTTAGGAGATGGAAATTGGAAACTTGCCCATTAATTACAACAGTTAATAGTGCAATGAATAAACTAGTATTTACTATGATAATATGTAGGTATTTATTTTGCTTCGATTTTTATTATGAACATAGACTAAAGTTTTTGGAAAAGGGTTTAAGAGCCAGGCTAAGCTTTTTATTTTTCCAAGTTCCAGAGAGATGAACGAAATTGATGCCCGATGTTAAGGGCCCGATCATGATGCCCGAGGTTAAGGGTCAAGGATGGATGATGCCCGATGTTAAGGGCCGGATTATAATACCCGAGGTCAAGGGTCAATAATTGATGATGATAAAGATAAAGATAAAGATATTTATTTGCAAGAATAGGTAAGTACAGGTTATTGTTGATGTTACATGTATTAAGGACTCTATTCTGTTAAAATATTTTAACATGCAAATTTACGGGTAAGGAATTCCCGAACACTGTAGAAACAAACAGTAGTCAGCCATTCCCGAAGCTTTTTCACCATCAATTTTGTAGGGCCATTTTTATATACATCAGGAATTTTGTTATACACCTCAACACACATGCAGTAACAATTTTTCTTAATAAGTGAAGTTCTTGGGCAAAAGGAAAGAGCTAGCCTATCTGAAGACCTTGTGTTTCTGGGGTACACTTCAGCCGCGGTTTGGAACAGTTCTGGATGTTGTCTTACAAACTTAAAGATTTCTAATATATACATTCCAGGTACAGTAAGTATGCCCAGTTTGATGAATAATGGCTTACACGGTTCATATGGCCCTTTACAGCATAAAGCTCGCACACATTTTTTCTGAGCTATAAATACCCTCTGTATATCTGTGCTGTTACCCCAGATTATAAGCCCGTAATTTATAATGGAGGCTACATAGCCGTAATAAGCACTTAATGATACACTCAGTGAAGTGATTCCTATTAGTCTTCGAAGGACGTAAACAAATCTGTTTATTCTTTTACATAAATTATCCACGTGGCATGTAAAGTTTAAAGTTTTGTTTAGCGATATTCCTAAAAATGGCGCACTGTTAACGCTATCTAGAATTTCGTTACTATAATTTATATTCATTTTGATTTCCTTACGTCCTTTTACACCAAATTGTATGTATTTTGTCTTAGAAAGATTAACATTTAAATTATTCATATTTAGCCAATTAATTACATTATTGATAGTTTTATTAATTTCATATTCATACAAATTCAACATGTCAGGATTACATTTAATAATTATAGAAAGGTCGTCAGCAAACATAATACACTTATGCCTAATAGTAGGTGGCAAGTCATTTATATAAAATAAGAATAATAATGGTCCCAATACACTACCTTGGGGTACCCCAAATTTATTGTGTTTGTAGGTAGACCTGTAAGTAGAGTTGTCGTCTGATCCAGCTATTTCAACACATTGATACCTATTTTCAAGATAAGTTCTAAGCCACTTTAATGCGTTTCCACGCACACCATATCTTTCCAACTTGTCTAACAATACGTCATGAACCACTCGGTCGAAAGCTTTGGACATGTCAAAAAATACCACAGTAGCATAATCTTTTGCATCAAGACCAAGAGTAACTTCATGTACAAGATTGAAACAGGCAAGCGTAGTTGATTTCCCTTTTTGGAAACCGTATTGTTCTGGCTTTATTATATTAAATTTTACACAAAATTTCATCAATCTAACTTGCATGGCCTTTTCAAATATTTTGGATAAAATAGGTATCAGCGTTATAGGACGATAATTTCCGATATCAGCTTTATCACCTTTTTTGTATATAGGTTTAACTATAGAACGCTTCAGTATATCAGGAAACTGTCCTGTTTCAAAGGAAAGGTTTATTAGATAGGTTAGTATAGGGGTTATTTCGTATTTACAGTATTGTAGGATTTTTGTGGAGATTTCATCATATCCACATGCATTGGATTTTTTTAACGATTGAATAATTCTAGAGGTTTCTTCATTACTTAAGGGTTCTAAAAACATCGAATTGGTGATTGGATTAATGTCGAGTTGTATTTTTTTTCTAATTTCCTTGTCATAGTTATATTTGTTGTTACATAAGCCTATATAGTAGTCATTGAATAGTTCAGCTATTTTTGGTGTACTTGTTATTGTAATGCCGTTATTATTTATTTTAGGTATACCATGTCTTATTGGGTGGGTTTCTGTTTCACTTTTTATAATTTTCCATGAGGCTTTACATTTGTTTTGGCTACCAATTAAAATTTTGTCATTCAAGTTTTTCTGTGCCTTGTATATGCATTTTTTTAGTATTTTGGAATATCTTAAGTACAATTGCTTGTCAGTTTTGTCAGCATTTCTATTATAAGATGCAAAGCGTAGCAATCGTTTCCTCTTGGTAGATATCCTGAGGCCTTTAGTTATCCACTTTTGCTTAAGAGGTCTGTTGCTTTGCTTCAGTCTTACTTTCGGAAAGCATAAATTATAAAGTAAGCACAAAATTTCGTGAAAATTATCGAATGCTTTATTTGTATCCTCCTCTTGGTATACATTAAGAAATGAAAGTGATCTTAAATAGTTACGATATTTTATTTGATTTTCGATACTAAAATCCCTTTTAAAAACAAACCATTGTTGAACTAGTGGCAATTTTTGTACAGGTATAGTTAACATTTGCGCGGTATCGTGATCAGATAGTTGCAATGGAAGTACTTCTCCCACCCCGTTTTTAATATTACTTATTATATGATCAATACAATTTCCTTTTCTTGTTGGTTGATTTATGTGAAGAGTTAGATCGAATTGTTTTGCAATATCTGTCAGATGGCGGGATGCTTTTGAGCATACAAGAGTATTTATATTAAAGTCACCAGTAATTATTATTTTTTTATTTTTATGTTTTTTCTTTAGCAGCTCGTATATTACTGCTTCAAGTTTAGTGAGGAAAGTGTTTGCATATTTATTGTGTGAAGTATATATGCAGACTATAATCAATTTGTGTGCTAAAACTTCTACACCACAGCATTCAAATATGTTTGGCAGTACATATTTATTGAAGCAGGTAAGCTCTTTATAGAGGAGTCCCCGCCTCAACATTATACATGTACCACCACGCTTTGTTTCTCTACAATAATGGGCAACTAGTTCATAATTTTTTAGAATGAAGTTCTTTTCCTGTCCCTTTTTTATAAATGTCTCTGAGAAACATAGTGCATCTGGTTTACTTTGTTTGCCTTCTAGTTCAGAAATGATTATTTTGTAATTCATCCTTTTTTGAGATAATACCTGCTATGTTCTGATGCAACACAATGAAAGGTTCAGAGTTTGTTAGTTCTAAATGTACTGCATTATTATTGTTTTTCACGAAAAAAATCATCATTAAGTTTTTCTTGTAGTTTTTCAGGACTTATGTGGAGGTCTATTTTGGAAGTTTGTTCAGTCATTTTATTAAGATTCCTATGTATTTGTTTCCTTATGAAGTCATAATTTAAGAATTTTTGGTCATAATCTATAGAGTCAATCAGTAAGTTTAGGCTATAACACGTGTCGTATGCAACGATGCCCGAGGTCAAGGGTCAATGATAATCGATGATGCCCGAGGTCAAATGATGAACGAGGATTAAGGGAAGAGAGAAGGAGAAGGAAGAGGAGGATTTTTCCAAAGAATCGAACGACGATGGAAATTATGCAAGAAAGAAATCAAGAAGTAGGAACGGTGCAGTAGGCGTATGCGCAGACATGCGTCGTCGGCATCATCCTCATCGGGTGAGTCTTTTACATTTCAATCTCATCCAAAGCCCAAACGTTCTAGAGCTTCGCATAGCGATAATGCCCTTTTGCATAAACTACTGTCATTTATGAAAGATGTTAAAAACTCGGAAATTCCTAAATTATCATATAAAGACAACGTAATTCCTGACTTTGATCTCATGACTAAGGAACAAACCATTAAGTATTACCTTACCTAAATAAAGTCGAAGAGTGCGTGGAGATATACGATTGGAGCGAACAGAGATTATTCATTACTCTCTTCCGAAAATTACGTGGTGTTGATAAGTCTTGGTATCAAGGTCTTTCGATTTTTTTTTATATACACTTGATCCGTATGGAAAAAAACAGGTTATAGAAACTTTTCTTTTCCGTGAAGATTTGCTGAACTTCTTTCTGAAATATTAAATAAGAGGGTCCGGTACTATGAGTCTTTAGAACACTACTATTACGTAAAAATAAACCATTGTAAAATAACGGGGCAGCAAGCAGTGGACTGTTCGTTGCATAAAAGTAGATGATTGAGCCGTGTTAAGTTGACGCACTAGTGGCGCAGTTTTCTGAACCCGAAGTGTTAAAATACTTTAGATCGGTCAAAATCGAAAATACTGATAACATAGATAATAACGACACATTCCGAAAAACCAGATTCGACAGAAATAACGCTAGCAATACAAGGCCAAACAATTCGAGATTTACAGGGAACAATGCTAATAATATGAGATGTTTCAATTATTGTAATCAGGTAGGACATCGAAGTTTTTGTGCGATAAACCTCTTGTTAAGTGTACCAATTGCGACAGACTGGAGCACCAGGCGGCAAATTGTTACCGAAATAAAATCATTGAAACTACTAACGACAAAAATAATGGGGACAAAAATGAAAAAGACGTTGCTGAAGTGTACATAGATTGCCATCTAGATAACATTGCTTTCCTAAGCCAGAAATAAATATAATATGAATGTAAAAGTTAACGATTTAATATTGCAAAGTCACTTGGATTTGGGTAGTCAATGCGATGCTAAATTTCTAAACACTAATCTTATGACTGACGAAGTTATATTTATATGAATTGTTAAGATGTACTAGCTTTAATCTTGTTCAACCATTAGGTCTCTTCGTTGCAATGGTCGAAGTACACAATATTAAAGAAGTCGTAGAGATTTATGTAGTTGAAGACTATGTTTCGAAATACCCAGTGTTATTGGGTGACTCTTGCAGAGAAAGACCAGAAACATAGTCATATATAACTTAAACACCTGACAAATTCATATAAAAAAAAATCTGAAAGATTGAAAACGTTTACCTTGTTTCTCGGGATTTTGCTACCATACTTATAGACACGTTATAACGAGCCATTCCCGTTAATTGCGAATTGTTGGTTAATGGAAATGTTATGTTGATGGGTCAATTCAAGGACCTGATGTTTTGTTACCCGAAGAATACAGTGTTGTTAATAATCAATGTGCTTAGCTCAAACATAATCTTTCTAACTCTGATATCGTAATAGAAAACGGGGTGTTATTGACCAGAGCTACCCAAATGCATGTGATAGCCAAATATGAAATCACTTTTAGCAAATCAGAATCAGATAATACCGTAAATTGTAATCCTAACTTGACGAATGAGCAGCGTATGACACTTGAGACAACTTTAGTGGAATATGGAGATTGCTTTTCGAGTAGCGTCCAGGACCTAGGTTACACTAAAAAAAAAAAAAAATTGAACTCGTAGACTCAAAACCAGTCCTTTATTGGCCATAAAGTATGTCCCATTCTGAAAGGTCACTAGTTCGGAATATGATTCAAGTAATGGTAGATAGCAGTATAGTTAAGGAATCGGCAACAACCTACGCGAGCTCAATCGTTCTAGTAAAAAAAAAAAAGTATCGAGTATCAGTTGGACTTACATGCGGGTAATACTCTTTTCATATCTTTGGATCTCGCGTCGGGTTACTACCTCAAGTATGCTCTAGTCTATATGAACGACATACTTATACCATGTAAAAGCTTTGATGAAGGGTTGACGCGACTTCGCGAGTTTCTTGATTTATTAAGAAATGACGGACTTACGTTAAAATCGAACAAATGCAACTTTACCTTCGTAAAGATTGACTTTCTTGGTTTAGAAGTTAACGCAAATGGGATACGTCCGGGGTTCCAAAAAGAGTAAATCTGTCTCCAATTTTCCTAAGACCATCGAATCAAGACGAACTGCGTCAATTCTTAGATCTTTCGGGGTTATTAAAGATTATGCTTTGATAGCATCACATGTAACTAACTTGTTGAAGAAGGATAAAAGATAGGTGTGGGGGGAATCTCAGGAACAATAATTTCAAATCATAAAAGATCTTCTATCAGAACGATCATTAGGTACTTGCCTTGTATGATCCTAAGCTTGTAACTCAGCTCCATACAGATGCCGGCAAAAATGGCTTCGCTGGTATCCTCCTTCAGCGTAATAGCAATCGTATTATACAACCTATATATATCCTAATTCAGCCGAAAAATGACATCGGAAGAAAAAAAATACCATCTGAATTTGAAACACTCGCGGTTGTTGCATTGTTACAAAAATTCCGTGTATATCATAAATCATAGATCCCAGGGTCATTGAGGATACTATTAACGTCACATCTCCAGATGAACTGAAATAGGTCAGAGAGGAAATAAATAAACGCGTTGAAGCACAACAGCTAAAAGACGCTGAGCGGAATAATAAGCATAGGAAATATGAAATAGGCGATCTCGTTCGAATAGAAAGGCAAATACCGCATGATGGACAGTCGTAGAAGTTAGTTGTCAAATACTAAGGGCCTTATCGCATTACTAAAGTTCTTGGGCATGATGGATTCGTGGTTATGAGGGCGTAGCGGCCATTTACAAAATTCAACCTTGGATGAGTTTTGATCGAAATTTTGACAGTTGTACAAGTGATGGGGATGATGACGATGATGACAATAATAGTATAGATAATGATAGCAATTGTAGAATAGAATGAAAAATGTTAAATTTCTGATACCACACGCATAGCTAATAATTTGCTAAACTCATGAAATAAATTACTCAAACGACACGATTTGTAAACGATTTGCAAAAAAAGATAATATTTATACATTGTACACTTTTATATGCAAAGAGGCAGATATATTATTCTTTAAGTACGCATGAAATTGTAAACCTCATTAATATGAATGGATTACAGTATAGTATAGTTAATAGTTATGTTATAGTTACCTATATAGTGATATTATTATACAAAACTTTATAGAATGGATGGATAGTAAAATAAGGAATATAATGTTGCACATAGATTTCAATTGTGTAAAATCGAGTTATGATTACTTAATGTAGGATACTCGTTCTAGTGTTTTTTTTAGTGTTTATTTCTTCTTGAGTAACGCGATGGGACTCGCGCATTACAGGATGGCCGAGCTGTTAGGTTATACATAATTATAATATACTTGAGTTAGACTGTCTAATAATATTATTAATGTTTTCTAAGCAATAACTTTCAGTGTCCATTTAATTGTCTCATTATGATAATTTTTACACTGCACTTCCGGTTTGTGATCTCATGTTGTGATTTGTAGTCTTGTATAAATTAAAATCAAAACAGTAAAATGTTCATATCAATTTTATTTAAAATAATGATTTATTACAATATTTTTAGAACACTGTTATAATAAGAAATAATTTATATCAAAATGCGCCGGGGTTTCCGCTTCCGATCACACTGTAGCGAAAACCACGTTAGCATTTTGTGGAGAATGGCGGGCAGTCGTTGGTGAACTATCGTGTCGAACGGACTACTCTGCCGAAATGTAATTGTGTAATACTGATGAGTAATATTGTTGTACAAGTTATTCAATAAATACCTACTATCAAAAGTATCAACCAGCGTTTGAACTTAAAAGGAGGACAAAAATACCTACATTACCAATCTTTCGTTTTGGTATGCTCGTAATATTTAGATTATAAAGAGTTATTGTTTGTAAGTGAATATAATCACAATCGATTAGAATTGCAAAAGTTAACCCTGCAACACTCGGTTGCCAAAATAATTTCAAATGTATCCAAACTCCTTAATTTATGCAAAATAAATATCCCCTACCTACACACTAAAGTAAACAGGCCGCAAACTCAGAGGAAACAAAGACCGCGCGCGGAAAATTCGAAAATGGAATCGAAACGGTCGCCGCCATTTTGTGTACGCAGAATATTTGCTCAGAAAGCCGCCAGATGTTAGTGCTGGCAGCGCTGACTGCGCAACAAGTGACAGGTGGGTCGGTGCGCTGCCAAATGTCTTGGCAGCTTGGCACGATAAACGGTTCATCATTATTAATTTTTTGAGTTCATTCTTGCTAAGGAATGGGTAATTACCATGCTTCCTTCTTCCGAGCGCGTAATTAATTTCCCACCATTTTTTTACCAGGCATTTTAACATACAGTTTATGTATATTAGAATTCATGGCCGCCAATAAATATTCATTTAAATAAACAAATGTAAAAGCAAGAGATTTATCAACAACATTGCGTGCGATTTACGACCTCACTTGAAAGGATAGCCTTTAAAGTAGTAAACTTGACAGGTGACTTTTCCCGGCTCTTTCCTTTGGAAGGTAGCTTTATATGTCCGGAACAAGCGGTGTCATCAACACAAAGTATCTACTTGCGTTTACATTATTATTAAATACCTGAGGTAATATGGTGGAAAAAAGTAAAGTAGCCACGGTAATGATTGCATGCTTCATTCGACTACGAGTTTGTTACAAATTATGATTTTTTTAATCCCTGAAAATGATGTAGGAACTACCACGCTACATTTAGAACTGTTAAATATCTGAAGTACCAGTCACTTTGTTTCTCTTCTTTGTCATGTTTTTGACGTAGTTTTTTTACTTTTTTCATTTATGCTTATTCAACCCAATCAAAGTTCACACACCGAAATTTTTAATACGCCGAAAAATCCAACTTATCCTACTAATATTATTATAAATGCGAAAGTTTGGATGTCTGGATGTCTGTTACTCTGTCACGCAAAAACTACTGAACGGATTTTGATAAAACTTTACAGTATTATTGTTTATAACCCAGAATAACATATAGGCTATAATTTATGACGATCTGTGACAAACAAAATGTCACGCGGGTGAAGCCGCGGGCAAAAGCTAGTTAAGTTAATAAATATTTATCAAGAACTAAATTAAGCTCGCCTGTTGTACCACTGTTTTTTATGTGTGCAATATAGATTTTAAATAAATAAATAAATAAATCAGCCTATGTTAAGCACACTGGCAAACCTCACCACCCACGATCTCTTTCTACAATTTCCACGATCACTCACTTAAACAGTAACAGCCTTACTTATAAAAATCAACTAATCAACGTCTAAGCAACTAATTAACTAATGACTCGTTAACTTCTTAATCAGTAATTAAATATTTCTCACTTATAAACACTGCTTAAGCGTCACTTAACTAATCAACTGTTAATTAGAATTTTTCTTTTTTAACTCCACCTGAACCGAACTTCAGACCAGTTCTAATGCCAAAATGCCGAAAGCCAATGCTAAAATTAAGAATAATAAACGTCAAAGTTATGTCAAATGAAACGCTGTCTGTCAGTCAACTGTCAAGTCTACAACAACAAACAAACAAAAGTACTGTGGCGACTATGTCCCACATACGCCATATTAAAATTATGTACCAATTGTAATAATTATACACTAGATAATTGTAATACTTCTTGTACAAACTTAAGATGTAAATGCTTTGTTAGTTTTAGCGCAATTTTAAGGCATGGTAATTTTAGTTTCTCACGCACATGCACCCTTAGGAAGCCTTTAGGATTTTATTGTCGGAATGTTTAACTCAAGTCTTTTTAGTGTTTCGCCGACGTAACAATATGTGGTGTATTATTAGTCCATTGAATTATTTTTTAACTGTGTAGGTATTAAGAAACACCAACCGTTGTAATGTCTATCTATTGTTATACTTTCACTTTGTATTATGTTTCATGCCAACCTTTGCCATGTGTTTCATGCTTTGTTTTGTGTATATCTTCGCGCAGCGCAGCAACACAGCGCGTTGCATGGCACGTCAAGCATCAGCTGTTAACTTTTTGATCCGCCATTTTGGTAATTAGGGCTTTAAACAAGGGTCCGACGCTGTTTAACTTGACAGTTATTTAAGCAGTCACTAAGACGTTGGTTAACACTAATTATCGTTTTTAAGTTAAGATATTATTTAATAGACCGTTAAACTGTGTCTTAATTTTAATAAACGTTTATAAGTAAGGCTGTAAGACGTTTTATTGTCTCGGTTAACGGGACTGTAAACGCGTCAGTTTACGGCGCCACATTGTTGACAAGCGCCGGTTCCGGTCAGATAGCCGCACTAAAACTGTCAGGGAAGCGCACCTGTCAGGGTTGCCGAAAGGAAATATAGCGAGGAATGTTGGATTGGCAGAGGAAGGAATTTCCTTGCAATTTAATGGCTTAAGGTTGAAACCACATAGGCTTTCTTTCAGCTCTGTTTGGTGATAAATACGAGGCTAGTTTTTTCAATATTTAGCACCAGGGTTTTTTAATGGTTATTTTACAATAAAACACATCACTATGCGTGACTATCTAATTTAATGCCCAAAATGACATCTGTCATTCTTAAATTGACGACCACGATTCACCCATTAAACGCAAGAATTTGGATTTTTCAAAAAAAAATTCTCTGGGGCAATAGGTAGTTAAATCCGCGATAGTCCATGAAAAATAAATCGTTTTTTTGCTTTGTAATGGTTTTGTAAATACAGACTCATCTATGTAATTCAAAACTGAGCTTCTATTAGTCTATTTTTACAAGACTAAAAGACGCAATACAATTTAAAAACACTTAAATCAATTCATTCATTCCAGCATTGTATCATTAATTGCTTTTATAAAAATCCCGTTAAGCACATTTAAACAACAACGTATCACACAATCCCTTTAATGTCTGAACTCTAACAGAGCAGCATAAAAGCCGCAACGTTCTGTTCCGCGAATTACATCATTTCATAAAATGGGAAACACAGTTAAATAACATTTCAATGGATTGAGCCGGCGGATTGATTAACCAATTTGTGCCACAAAGACAGAACTGTGGACGCCCGGGGATCGCGTGACAGGCGGAGAACCCACTGGGACGGTAGGGTTGGCTATTGGGAAATTAGTTATTTAATTAATACTCAATTTGGAGATACATTATAAATTTTCTGCTGCCAGAACGAATTGCTGAGATGTATTGCTCTACGCCAAAAAGTTTAATTCTATTGATGTGCGATGTATCACAAAATTATTAGAGTATCACAGATGATGCTCCCTAAGCTGTCTATCCTTTCATTACTTAGAGCAATATTCTGATGAGCAATAATACCAGAAAATACCAAGAAAGGAGTAGCTCTGTGATCAATTGATATTTCAAAAATATCATTTACATGTAGGTATGATAAAAAATAATACAAAAAATCCTACTTATTTCCGTAAAATCGTGTCAAAACAACTACTGTAATATTTTGCAAGTGGTTATATTTTTCAACACTTTTTTCACATTTTTCTTCTTTTAGTTCATTTTCTACCTCGTCAAACTAGTGAGGCTAGACTCAATTTTCACTTTGAAAATCAGAATAAAAATGCCTTTGCCACTGAAAGAGTGACCAATTACTTTAAATGGAGCAAGCCACGTCACACTCCGAACATTAGGGCAGCTTTAAAAAGATAAGTCTCGGAAATTCGTTGTTCAAGTAAGCGAGAATACCTCATTTCTTTACTTACTACTTTTTAAGGTAAGGGTTTCTAAATTTTTACCAGCAAGGTGTAAATGAACCTTATTTTTAACACAGAGTCCACTTAGTAAATATTTTTTGGGAAAAGTAATAAGTAAAGATGGACCATTGAAAAATATAAAGCGGGTCTAATTTTTCTGCGTAAAATGTATCAAAAGCCTACTTTCCCGTAAAAGTCAATTAAAGCTTATGAAAATTACGTAACTGAAACATTCATTTCGTTTGTCTTTCTGTTCGCTTTACAATGTTACTAAAACTAAATGCATATTGTAAGCAACTTACAACAAAATTGCATTCAATTCAAAAAGCATTTGCGCGTGCTTATCACGGTGAAATTACGTCACAAAAACGTTGCTGCAAAAAACGCGTAATGGGTGCTCCCAGGGTTGTCACACAAAAACATTGAAACAAAATTGCACCCCGCAAAACGCTGTAAGCCTTTTGCGCGTAAAGAAAAATAATGGTCAAAGAGACCGCTATTTTGACTCGAGAGGAGGGGAGGGGTTAAGAATGGCTACAGTGTAATTAAAATTTTAGACCCCGCGAGTTGTCAGACATTCCAGAGTGCTTTTCCGTCAAGAGTTTTGGGTTATTATACATAGTTTATGTTTACAGAAATGGGAATTTGTGCACAAAAATGTCTATAGATCGTATTTATAGTACTTAAGGCACAATTAAAGCTTTGGTATGCATAATTATACTAATAATGCTCTGTTTCTTGCGTTGTCTCTTCTATTTACACTAATTTTGTTTCAATCAGGAGAGGTCTCCATGTGAATGTGTCAATACGAATGGTACATAAAACAGTCTATTACTTGGTTCTAGAGAATATTTAAAAATACTGCTAACAGTATTTAATTATGTGAATTAAATAGGTACTGTCCGGCTGCATGTAAGAAACTTATGGCTTTCAAAATTACTATAAACTTACACTACATAATAATGAAAGTTCTTGGTTAAGTAGACCAACTATAAGTCCACGTGTATGAAGTTGTGAGCACTTCTAGCTAGTATAAATGTAGTTATTCACATTTGTCGGCCGTTTGGTGTAGTGGTTCGAAACGGACTACTATTCCGGAGGTAGCGGGTTCGATTCCCGCACAGTACAAACATTTGTGTGCATGAACATATTTGTTTGTATTGGACTGGGTGTTTTCTATGTATAATAAGTATGTATTTACAAAAAAAAAGTATTTAAGTATGTTTATATCCGTTGTCTAGTACCCATAGTACAAGCTTTGCTTAGTTTGGGACTAGAAGCGCAGTGTAAAATGTCTAAGGATATTTATTTATTTATTTTATTTAAACCCTCGTGTTGCACAGTTTAGAGTTAATTTCCACGAACCGTCAAATGGAACGTAATGATTTAGCAAAACGCCAAACTCCATGGCCAATTGAACAAACGCGTTAAAATGGATTAGCTAATTCGACGCTGTGATACAAAATCTATACTAACATTAGAAAGCTGAAGAGTTTGTTTGTTTATTTTTTTGAACACGCTAATTTGTCTCGAAAGTCTCGAAGTGGTGTATTTGAGACGTGTAGGTAAAGCGCCCTGAACTTTTTCAGGGCTGTTATTCAGTACATAGGCCTTTGCCTATGGCTAATCTCAGGAATTACTGGTCCAATTTGAAAAAAATATTTTTGTGTTGGATAACCCATTTATCGAGGAAGGCTTAACCGATTGAGTCCCAGACGGCATTAATTAATGTCATAACAATTGATTATCTATTGTGTCTAGATTCGCGGAGCTTAAAGGATTAAGGCCTAACATCATCATACAACCAATAGAGGCGGAGCAGTAAAGAAAAATGTTCCAAAAACGGGAAATATTATTCAAACAATTTTCACGCGTACGAAATCGCGGGCACAGCTAGTTATTCTATACAGGGCCGTTCAAAACGTCCAAACTTCCCAACTAATTATAAATTCATGTTTAGACGTAGGTACCTACGACGATTTCACGCACCAACGATGGATACTTGAAAAGCTATTCAATAAAGTTTTAGTGTTATATCTTTTGTGCACATTATAAAATCAAAATCATTATGTAAAGATGTAAACTTTGATTGTTTGCGCGAAAATTGACTCGGAAAGTGTTCGATTAAACTTTCAGTTGACTTTCCATTACCGTGATATTTCATCCGCTTGCAAATAAACACTTTATCAACATTGCATTAAAGTTGTAAATTGAATAGCGTTTGGTCTATTTAATATTGGCCGATAGTAGAATTCGCACGAACTTTAATAGTATTCATATCCTGAAGGTTGACCTTTTCTCGTATTTACTTCAGTAATATGGAAGCCAATAACTACGTACATTCAGCTGGGAGAGCTTTCTTTGGAAATCAAAATGTTCGGTTTGAGAAATAGGTTAACGTAATTTTTGAAAGGTATTGTGACCTTATCTATAATTTAGTATATATTTTAGTATCGTATCTCTAAATAACAGCTGTTGAGATTTTTTGTTAGAACTTGCTCTATGTTTCGCCTCAAACACAAGAATTTTAAAACCTAGAAATGCATAAATATTTCTTTTCTTATATTAAACAGAACTGGAACTTCCAAAACATTGATATTTTAAAGATTTATAAGCTATACCCTACACCTCAACTAAAAACATTCATAGCTTTGAATACACGACTTTTTTACAAAAAAGGAACGGATTTCTGCTTTCATCAGCTAAACTAAGACAAAACAAGTATCAAGCTGCTATCCCTTATAAAAAGTTAGAAAAATATTTCTCTGTCAATTAACCTTTGGAAGGCAACAGGGGTGACCAGTCACCCCACTAGTTCAAAAAAGTCTTGATACGTTTAGTTGCAGTTGTTGTGTCTTTCTGTCGTTTGGTCTATTCTCTAATTGGAGGGAGAGCTATCAGTCGCATGCGTCAATATATCGCGTTAGGTTCATGTTTTTGATATTTTGACACTGCTGGGGTGACTCATCACCCCTGTTGCCTTTTACGTATACTTTATTTTTTCGTGTTGCTAAAGTAAATGGTTGGTTTTGGAGTAAAAATGGCTTTGTTTTCGGATGATCAAATCGAAAAATACTTTCATAGACTTGCTGATGTCAATTCCTATGATAAACGCTGCTCAGATGATAATAAGATTTCTAAAATTGAAGACTATAATCTCAGTTCAGTCGGAGGAGGAATACTTTATTTCCAATAGCGAAAATTGTTACGAAGATGACGTTCTACTAGCACAATTCAAACAAAATGTGCTACTATGTAAGAACATTTTTTTTTCCTATGTAAGAACATACATGTTTAGTCTTCTTGGTTTCATCACCTTGGAGTCAAACACCTCGACGAAAATAGTAACTCTTGCGAGAGATGCGAGAATTATAGAGCAATTACACATGGCATTCTAAATATGAACTAGGGACCTCCTGAGGGTGCACCTTTAGCAAAGTTATAGAAGCAGGCAAGGTGAGTGCTGTGTCAAAGAAAACTGAACAAAAAAGTTATGACATCTCGTATAAAATGTCAACTACCCTCATGCCCTGAAAATCGAAAATATGTTTGCTTTAACTGTGCTTTATGTCAAAAATTAATTTATTAAAAATATATAAACTGTTAAATGAAAGCATTTTTAGTTTTATAATGAAACAAAGTAATAGATCTAATCATTAATAAGTTTGATTTTTCATTACAAAGCTATTTTATTTCAAATTATATTTGTGGGGTGACTGGTCACCCCTGTTGCCTTTTACGTATACAAAAAAAGTGTTGCCTGCCGAAGGTTAAGTGAACATTGTGAAGGAAGGTTGAAAAGGAAGTTTGCTCTTCCCTTGCCGAAGTAGAAACTGGATCGCCTCCTTGAATTCAATGAGCAATTAGGTTACCTACATCAAGTAAATAAATTTACTTATACGAACGGTTAAGCTGATGTGACCTAGGTCGTATATTTTATGCCGGTAAGACGTGTGTTCTTTCTTAAATTTAATACATTGAGCTTAAATTACCGTCGATCGCGTAGGAATAAAGCTCTCGTTATAAAATTATCTTGCATTGTCTTGATTGAGCTCAACAATACGAGAAATTATTTTTACATTCTGTATAGAATAAATGCTTCATGACCATTATCTTTTTTTCCAATAGCAGTTCAATGCTGAAAGTACATAAGAAATCTCCCAAGGATAACTCAAACTTCAACTTATTTCATTTTTCTGCCTGCATTCTTGGAATCGTCTGTCCATTGAGCAGTAGAGCATCATATACTACGTTTGGCCTAACATAACATTCAGGCAGTCTGCAGGGACATATTGTGGGAGATCGTGCGGAAAGTTGTATCACTCCACGAGTACAATCGATGTGAGCGTCTCAACGCGGCAACGTGACCACGACCGCTCTGCCAAGAGCGAAACGACGAAGAAGAAGAAGAAGTCTGATAATGTATACTGCGAATGTCCTATGTGTTTTGCTACTACTATACCTTTATCAATAAATATGACAATCCGTTTAGTACTTAAATGTAAATTCAAATATTTTATTGTCACCCTACTTAAACAGTTGATCTGTGATCTGCAATTTATCACCCATCGTAATCGGGGCACGTGACATGTTACATCATGTCCCATGACCACATAACGATGCCGGATTGATTTAGTGCCAGACACTGTGGCGCCACTGTATAATCATAAACAGATCACAGCTCACTCGGATAATTAGAGCGCTTGACTATCAGATATTCATTTGTTTCGATAATAGGATGATAAAGCAAATAGATGTCAGTGCGTGTGTATGTTTATGTGTAAACACTGATCATGAATTTTCTAAAAATCTGATTTCAGATCAGTAAATGATGCCAACATTCGTCAAATTAATTATTTAATACTTGAGGAGTTGATGATGCTGTCTGTCATTTTTAGCAGTGTTACATTATTAAATCTTCAATGTCCTATGGAGCTATTGCTTAAATCAAACAAAACACTGTCGCAAATTATTGAAATGACGCAGAGCTTTAATCTCGGAATAAACCTACTCTTGCGATCACTCTTCTTGAAAGCATGACACACTGCCTATCGTCCCTTGAGGATCAACCAACTCACGATTTTGAATTGAATTGTGATCGATCACAAAAGCAATGTATTTATGCTTCTATTACTAACTAATGTATGTACACACATATAGAGATATTTTACATTATTATGTAACTTCATGACAAATACGATCAGGCGACCGACAAAATGGGCATGACACAAATGACTTCAAACCGAGTTGTCAAAGGCAAACCACAAAACAGTCGAATCACCCTAGTGCGTATGACATAGACTTCGCTCCATTAATCCATTGCTCCAGCAATTAGTGGTGACGTGATCATTTGTCTACTAAATCATGACACTATCCAAAATGTTTGAAAACATTGCGAGAAACCGAAATCCAAAACAAAATTCCGTAATAGTGAGAATTTAATTGCAAAAACATTGCAACGTCACGATTGTCGGTGATAAAAAGCAAAGACAAGCTTGTTTCACCGTCCAACCACAAATTAACGGTACGCAGTGGCGTTAAATTTCTAGCTGGCCAACAAATAGAAAGAGAAAATTGCTACAAATTGAGCTGTCACTTCAGGCACGCCGCAAAAACCGATGCACCTCACAACGCGCAACGTGACAAAGAGCATGGACTCGTATATTACAACGGCCGGTGAGAAATTTAGTGCCGGCCACGCGTCACTTCCGTCCGTCGCTCCGCAATTCCGCTCGCTAAATATCCGTTGGAAGGCAATATTTAGCAAAAAAGCCGTAAGACCTTTTACGGCTTCCAAAAATGTTATGCTATTTTTCTGGGTCTAAAACATATCTACCAAGATTCATCTAAATTGTTAGTGTTTTAGAGTAGGCGCACACCATTGATTTTTCGTCGGCCGATAGTTTAGTCGGGCAGTTGTTCAGTATGGGCATGTATGGGAGTGCGCACACTACGCCGATTCGATTTGGCCGATTCTTCATACAATTTACTAAAAATCAACGGTGTGCGCCTACTCTGAAGCGCCAAAGAGTATCAAACATGCACGCATCTCGCAATTTTTTTCATTTATCACACTAGTAGAAAGTAGGATGGCATTGCAAAACACACTTTTAAGATCCTGTCATCATACTAATTTTGCCTTACGGTCCAGTTTGTAATTTATTAATACTTTTTCTTCGTTCTTTTACGTAGAGCAGTTTAATGGAGTCATTCACAAATAATAATGACATCAAACAGTATGATGCAAGCCGCGAATAATGACCGATGCACCTCACAATGGTGACAATAACATGGAAGCGCTTATTACAGCGGTAATTCAGCGCCGGACGCCAAGCGGCCACGACGTCACATTCCCCGTCCGTTCTACAATTCCGCTCGCTGAATGCCCGTTGGGGAGCTACAAGGGTTTCCCTATTGAAACTTGTTGTGTAATCGACAAGGTAGTTTCGTCTTTCTGTACAATAATTTTACTAAACATATTTTTTAACCCCCTTACTAATAAAATGTTACACGCTTGTTGAACACTGTTTAAAGTGACATTTTCATACTAAACGTCATTTCAAAACACTGTTTAACGAGTGTGTACTTTTTTAGTAAGGGGTCAGAGTCTAGAACTCGAGGCTACTATGGGTCTAGCGCTTAACTCAGTCAGTATTTTTGAGACGTCAAACGTCACCGTGACTTCAGATATTGTAATGACTTCAGATATAAAGTGACAGTAATATGTCAATATCAACCCTCCCGTGCCGCTCCCATGCCTCAGGTACTGACTAGACCTATAGTAGCTTGAAGTAACTAACAATTGCCACGACAAAGAGTCAGGAAGCGGTTAGTATAACGGCCGGCTAGTATTTATTACTGGTTGTGTTGTGACCACTACCACACCACACTTCCCGTCGCTTCTACAATACACTAGTTGAAAACTGGTGTTAAAGTAGTCAGCTTTGTGTGCGATTTCACTACACCAAGCCATATTTTTCAAGAGTCACTACCTTTTTGCCCCGCTTCATTTCAAGTTTTGTTTGGTTTTCCAAACCACAACTATTTTATTTTCTGTGGCTTCATTTACAACTTTGGTTTCTGTTACTGGATTAAAAGTAAAGAAAATATAAAAATAAACAATATAAAATCAGTGTAAAATCCTTTGGTTCCTACTATTTTTTAAGGTTTCTTATTAGTTTGGCTGCTAATCAACTATGACAACTATAAATATCTACTATTCATGCATATTGAAATTAGCATGCAAATCTTGGTACAAATACACTGATTTGTCATGCATATTATGACGTATTTGAGATTACAATAATCGGATTATCCCGGTATCTGGCGGGGGATATTAATTACAAATGTAATTATGTCTGCGGTATGATGTGACCTTCTATGACATAGACTACAGACCTTAGGGGCAGGTCAATTTGTTGAGTGATTATGTAGCTCTTGAGGTGATTTATAGGGGTTTAGTTAATTATTTATAACCTTATTAGTGAGGTTGGTTTAACATTGTTAGAGGGTGTGATTGTGATCTTACATGTAACTGTAAGAAAGTCATTACTCTTGTGTCAAATGTAACAGTATTTAAGGTGAGTGTGTTAAATGCTCGTTTGTGTCGCTATAAAACTAAGTATATCCACAAATTCAAATAGAAAGAAAGGAAAAATGATTTTTTGGTGCAACTTAATGCTGCTTGCCGAATTTAATCGTATACGTAGGAATTAGAGATCAGTACCTCTAGTACGAAAAACTTTCGAGTTCGTTTCGTTGCGTATTCAAAGTGTCATCGAAAAATTTTGTATGAAAAATTAAACAGCGCCCCCTAGGGCGGCTATAATATAGGGGGCGCTGTTTAATTTTTCATACAAAATTTTTCGATGACACTTTGAATACGCAACGAAACGAACTCGAAAGTTTTTCCTACTAGAGGTACTGAACGATTTACTTACTTAAATTAGAGATAATTTGTTACCAGGTGAATTTAGTAAGCCACCAGCTTGAAGTAAATTGAAAGTCTGAAAGACGGCCAAGTGTTTCAAAGACCTATCCTGATCGAAGATATCATTTACTGGCGTAACAAAAGCCCCAATGTTTGACTTTCTTTCTTAATCAGACGCGTAAAGTAGCCGATGAAGTTTGACACCAAGCTGTTTCTTTCTTATCAGATGAGTAAAGTATTTAATAACTTTGACACTAAGCTGCTTTGCTACCACACCAGCAGCAGTTGTATCCCGAACCAGGGCACGGAGCGGAACAAGCTTGCCAAGTAATTTTCCTCCAGATATTTGCCGCTATTCGCCTGTCTTCGGCAACTTGTCACGTTTCGGAACATGTCTTCGATTTCTGTGTAATGTAAACAGGGGTGGCAAATAAAGATATTTTTAAAAGAAATAAATAACTACCTGGATCATATTGACTAAAATAAATCGTGACACATAGGTATCTTGACTATGACCATGACTTCAATATGATCCTTACGAATATCTTTAGCTTAAAGTTATTCTTAGGCCTAATTAAATTATACTTGTACTTCAAAGAAAAAGTGGCGCCCAACGTGGGACATTGTTGTCACTTCTGTAGATCTCTGCATGCATACGATGTGTTATTTGTGATAGCAGTGTATGTGGCAACCCTACCTAGTTTACTATCGCAGGGTTGTCTCACTTGTCAGTATTGTGATTGCTAGCATTGTTGCAGCCAGCAAGACTTTAAATCAATACATCTGTACCCACATTATCATCTTCATGCAAGATAGGTACGTCGAAATTGTCTATGATATACAGTGAGTGACGAGGGACAGTGGTCTCTTCGCAAATGTCTTTTATGAGATTCCTATTGAACTGACATTGTGTTCCTTCGCGGCCGAATTAACTACAGAAAAGGCTCGGCGACCCTTGGACTTCGTGCAACTTCACACATCGCAAGGTGAAGAAAAGCCATCCAAAACGTGCATAGAGGACGAAGACTGAGGAAAGGCACCCGGTTAAGACGTCGTGAAAGTCTGCAGCAGGTCTACAAACTACAAAGCGCATTTCGGTACGGCCAGCCATTCTTTCCCTAACCTGCCTCCCCAGCTTCTCTTGTGTTGATACTGTGCTTAATTTCTCATTCCAGTGCTTGCATTCATCCATTCAATCTGTGCTACGGCATCTAGCATCCGCCTACACACCAGGATTAAACCGTAAGTGTTTCCACAAATCACCATAATGACATCAGAAAAGTCACCGTTTAAACTTGCTCTCTCTGAGCCAAGTGACAATAATGTGCTTAAGGAGTTAGTCAAAACACGGGGAATTCTAAAGGGCAGGTTAACGAGAATGTCAAATTACATAAATACTCTCGTTAATCAAGATTTACCCGTTCAAAAACGCATAGATTTAAAGTTACGCATGAAAGGCATAAATGACTTGCTCACTGAATTCAGCACTCTTCAAACACGAATAGAACTAACTGTATCAGACTCAGGATTAGAAGAACAATTAACTTAACGCTTTAAATTAACTGAAACTGAGAATATACGCAATTTTATGAAGAAAGAGCAGTTTAATTCGCAACATATCAACACGCCTCTTCGAGTTACGAGCATCGCAGCAACATTGTGGCGATGCCGATGTAAAGTTCAAAACTAACATTTTGCTTCCAAAATACACTATTTTACTATTTTTGTCATGTTTTTGTTATTTGAAACGGCTTGATGATTGAGAGCTTATGGGACCGTACCTATTTCATAGTAGATACCTTATTTCTGTATAAATAAAATGTGGGATGTGAAAGATCGTAGGGTCACTGGGGAAATTATTATTACATTCCATTGAAATGTCACAAATAATGTTTACATGAGTTTGAGTGTCTTCTGAAGTCATAAATGTACCTATTAACAGAGAATGTAAATTTTAAACTACCATTATTTAAGGTCATTAATAGCGTCAAAGAACGAGGGCTATAGCACAAATTAATTGAATCAAGACGTTGCCTTTGTAATTAGCCAGCATTAGATGTAAGCTGCATTGCTCAAAGCTTCCAATTGATCGGCCAACTGTGAGAGTTTAACAATAACTGAACTTTGACTAAGGCTGGGTAGCACCATCTTACTTTAACTTTAACAAACGTCAAAAATCTGTAAAAAAAACACCAGTTATCGTTAAACTTACGGTTAAATTAGATGGTGCAACTCAGCCTTAGTAAAGAATTGCCTGAAAGTAATAATAATATTAATATTGTGATAAAAGCTACTTAGGTGTTCTCAGAAAAGAATGGCTTACACGTTTTTATAACTGATTTAGAAGAAAAATCATTATAAAGGATTCTTATTATAAAGGGATAGCAAGCAATTCCAAGAATAAGGTGTAACACGAGTAAGGCTTATTTTTCTAAGTCTCAAAGGTCACAGCAGTGACTATGAGTTGCCATAGGTGGATGAGATAATAATATGGTTTAACAAAACTGTAAGCTTAATGTGCCTTTCAAGCCACATATTTACGGAATTTATATACGAAAAAAATAAGATTGCTCCAAGCCTGCAACGTCCCTACCCAAAGTGCTAAACACATACAAAAGTTGTTGCAATTCACGAAGGCGAGTGAGCTTTACATGGTGGCTCGCTACTGTTCGTTTTTCAAAAGTTTTGATAGACATTACACTATCGTTATGTGCATGTACACGTATACACACAAAGCTCACTCGCCTTCGTGAGTTACAAGAAGTATACCTCAAACTACGTACATCTTAGTTACAAAACCACTTCTATCACGGCTACATAAGATACAACAGTATTTAACTGGAATTGCCGTCTCCTCACACAATAGGGATTTAAAAAGTCCAAGTGGACATCTAGTTCTCCAGCCAAGTTTAATACAAAAGCAAACATTTGAAGAGTATTCGCAAACATTCTATGTTGATATTTCCTTGCAGTATACTGTAGAAATAACAAATGATCCCGTTGTACGTCGTTCGAGAAAATCCTTCTTATCAGTCGCCCAGAGCGCCCGTATTTTTACAGCCCGGGAAATAAAACAGTGCAAATGCCCCGCTTTTTGGGAATTCAAATCATCCATGATTCCTGGTTCAAAACTATTGGCATTTTAATCTGGACCCTTCACTCGCAAACAATTCGGGAGAATACGTTTTTAATACATCAATTGAAATATTCGCAATCCTTTTAAACTCCGGATTTTACGCGCCGAATAAAATTAAATAAAAGCAATCAAGTAGTAACGTTCACCGGAATAAAGGCGTCGAAAGCGAAATTGGATAAATGTTTTATTGTTATGAATTTTTTCGTGTTAGTATTGCCGGAAAAACCACAGGATTGATTTTAATAACGACATGAGAGTTCGAATTGAGGTCAGCGGGATAACAGCGCAGATAAATAACGAATAAAGCGCTTTATTATTGTGCTATAAACAAGGCGAGAACTGGAATGCAAAACACCATGCCGTCAGCATCAACAATCCCAACGACGTGACATATTGTCACAGCCGTCAGATCGACAGGCGAGTCACGTCGGCCACGCTGACTGGCATGACGTTGTGACGTCACGCGACAAGCATTAATTTTGTTTAATTAAACGTTAGGTTTCTGCCACACTAAACTTCCAAATAATGCCACATCTGCGCAGCCTGCCGAGGCTTGTCACATCTGCCCAATATTATCGGAACACGAATTTTTCATACATTAGACTGTCGATTGATTTAAAACTTTAAATCCAACCTTTGAATTAACACCATTTGATCGACTGTCTATCCACAATCGAGTCGAAGATTGAGAGCGATTACAATTAGGTACCTCTGCTATGCGTGACATCATTGGCAGAAAGTAGACATATTTTGACTTTGGGAAACTTGATTTCTTTGGAATACGTAGCTACGAAAAAATCCTTTACTACGAAAGCTGCAGTTGGCGCTGCAGATAGTGATGCCTGTAATATTAAACCGATGACGTACTCTCTTGACACTAGTCAGAACACTGAACACACGGGGCTTGTCTAATTAGGCAAGTAATTAATAGTCTCCTCTAAAACCACGTTAACTCGACTTAGAATTTGCAGTGTGACCTCAACCTTACCGACCATAAACTCGCTGGCACGTCTTAAACTATAAACTATTTGGCACTTTAATTACCTTATTCATAACAGTAATTGTGAAAATACAAGCCGAGTAATTACGCTCGCAATGAAATGAAAATTAACACATGAAATTTTTTCAGCGAACAATATTTTGACTACGTTAAAGCGGCTTTACCAAAAGTCTGATCGGATTTTTATATAAGCTATTTATTCTGTTTTAATATTACTCGAAATGGTTACATTTATTTCGATACAATAAGGTGACAATTGCCAGTATCGGCATCGAACTGCAGATTCGAGATTCTAGGAACGCTGCTAGTTCTATCGCCGCCGACCGCTGGACTATTGTGGTAAATCCAATCTTCTTAACAGACACATACATCTATCTTACTCGATAAATAGTAGAAACAATATAAAAAACTCTACTTATATTGTACTTATATAGCGCTTAAAACTCCAGTCCTTCATCGTAACAATGAATGAGTTAAAGAGGGTTCAAAAATAATGCAATTTTTCCATTCTCAGAAATAGTGTACCGTTTTCTCAGTATAGATATAGCCTTCGCTTAGCTCTCACTTAGTCTGAGATCTGGTCAACAATACAGATTTTATCTATAACGATGATCTAAGCGTCCTTTTGTACGAGTATGTATGAACGTCGTTTATTCCCAGCATTATCATGCTGTCTTGTAAACAGGCTGATAGCAATCGGCCTGAATTCATTAATTTCACGGCATACCTAAGCCGTTTAAAGTTTCATGTTGGTTATACTTAATAACGTATTATAAAAATATTGCGTTTTATGCAGTTAAGGGTCCAGTCCAGTTCTACTAACAAAGAAAAAAATATAATCAAAAGTCTATCTATACTAATAATTCTCATAATTATATGTATACTCTACTTAGGTACATTGTACATTCTGGTTTTGCTAAACCATTATTCTAATTGTTTTTTTAACCCATATTATGCTCATTGGCCACTTTTTAGCTTGGTTCTACTATGTCTAATGGAACATAATATTTTTGCTGAAACTAATATTAAAAAAGGCGCAACATGTCTGTTGTCTGGATACGGGATCGAATTTAATCCGTCCGCCTGCAAGACTTTTTCAATTTAACTGTGCCGGTAGAGAAAATTTTTACAGTGTTCCGCTGAATTTTCCGTGAACTATCGTGCCCTGGAGGTTCCGTAAACTTTACCCTACACTTTTCCTCAATATTTCAGGAAAACATATTTTTATATTGAAACCAAATAGGTATACCCCCAACAAAGTTAATAACAATATCCGAACGCAACATTGTTTAATTAAAATTATACCAGTATTCGCCAAGAAACTAAAACTTTTAGGTTATGTTAAATACTTCAAAGATGAATGTTTCAAACTGGTAAAGGAGCTTTAACATTACTTAAGAACTTAAAACTTTGACCAACTTCCAAACGCTTAATTTCGAGGTACAAAACAAAATAACCACGAAAACAAAACCGCAGCGATTAAAAATGTGCACACGAAAACACATTCATCTAGCGAGTCAACAACTGTTCAGATGCGAATCAAAGCAAAAGAGCAATTGCGGATATAAAAGCTACGGACAAAGGTCGCGGCACTATGTCCCATTGTCCGCCGAGTCGGTGACTTGACGCGAGTCGAGTCACTCGGCGAGTCGAGTCGAGTCATGACGGATGCCGGGCGCATTGCGTTTTAAATTGGAAAATATGCAGCTGTTTTGAACGGGATTGTGTCGGCGATACGGAGCTGTGACACAATTGGTACGATTCGCAGTCGGGGCTTTATCGGTATCAGGATTTATGTTGTGTGTCAGATTTGCTTAATACATAGAGCATTGTTTTTATAGTAATGACATCATTGTATCAACAACTACACTGGACCGCAAAAAGGGTGGTTAAAAATCTTCAAAAGTACCTATCCTAGCTTTACGAAATAAAGACTTAATTAATTCAAGCTTCTTATTTTTAATAAATAAAAATGCGTACCTAGTTTTCCAGTATATTTCGTTTAAAAAGGTAGGTCAGGTACTTTTGAAGATAATATAGAAGATTTTCTAACTGACCCTTTTTCTTTGCGGTCCTGTGTATAACTAAGAAGATTTTAACGGTAATAGTAGAAACAGAAAGATGGATTAAAAGTTACTGCACTGAATACGGGCTTAGCATTTGTACCGGCAAAGAAAGCAAAACAGGTTGAAAAATAAATAATCCTAGAGTACGCTTTTTATATTTGAAAAGAAAATTACTTTGTTTTTATTATCAAGTCGATTTCAACTTTTATTTCAGCGATAAACGTTGCTTATCGTGTTTACCCATTAGCTGTCGTTAGTTAGTTTATTTTTATAAAATACTAAAGCTTTAGCTCCTAAATACTTAACCACGTTTTATTTGACCAGTCCATTGCCTTCTGTCCGATAATAATTCAACTAAGTTAACCCAATATTGTATCCAAACGATGGTCTAGGCTTTCACAGAAAATGTGACTTAAAAGTCTTCTGAATAAAGATCCATTTGGCTTGAGTTGCTACAGAATGGAACTGGCAATTGTAAGAGTATGAGATCTTCAGTCCAGCTGGCGAATTGGTGACGTAATACCGGGTTTAAATCAAGCTTACCTCTATAATAGGGCTAGAGCTTGTATTATGAATAATAGTCCAATACGAATCAACACTAAGGAATCGATTTTAGTTTGGTTGGTTCAAATATGAAATTATTAAAGTACTATCGTACTATCTCCACGTATCTGTATGGACACTTAATAGAGTGGTGACTGAGTTTGTTCCGGCGTTTCTTCTCAGCACTTGCCATAAATGTTTGTCTCGAAGCGCTGGTAGGGCCCAAAAGATAAGGAGACATGTAAAGTGCCCCATAAGGGCTACGTTTTCTTTTTTTTATATTTGACGTTCATAAGTGCCACTTGTGGTCTAAACTGAATAAATATTTTTGATTTTGATTTTTGGTTTTGAGTTCTTTATATTAGAATTTCTTCATCTTAAACGTAAGTAGGTACTAAGTAAATTATGAAAGTCATACAAAATTAAAATACATAACGTTAGTCACGTTCTTATACAGGATTACTCCATCATTACGCTCAGTATCAATAATTTGTCAGATATTATAATATTAGTAGGACAAAGTCACATCTTGGAATACCTAAAGAACTGCTTGTTGTAACCTATCCTTTATTTACAAAGCTATCCTCGTTTTAGTAATATTTTTAAACAGAACCCCTTTACGTGCCAACATTGTCAAACTTCTGTACAAACAAACAGCACCAACTTTAACCATGCAGTGTGCCGCAAAAATTAAACTGCTATTTAACGCCTTTAGTTTAATTGAAATATGACTGTTGTTCGTATTATTTTACTTCTCGTTGTATTTTTCAGGCATGTTAATATTACAGTTCGTCTAACTACTGTTTTTGGAATTCTACGCCATTTTTGCTAGCTTTTGATGTAACAAAAACGCTACAGTAAAACTAGGCATTCTATCACAAAGGTTTGTTAGAATAGTAATAAATTTTCATGACAAAAACTTAATTAATATAATTGGTACTTTGAGCAATTTATGCTTTTATTAATTGAATTTCTTTGTAATAAAGTCTTGAAGTATTCAACAGTACAAACTAAGTATTCATTAAAATTTTAATTAGCTATCTAGATGCAGATGATGGCACATCAATCGAAACACTATTGTACTTTATTTACTTGTAATAAGTGTTATTTTGGAATAAAAATGTATAAATTCTGATTATGCTGTTAACTGCCTACACATTTGTTTAGGAAAATAAGGACATATTTTAATAGTGCGTGGGCTAGCTAATGTAGTAATTACAAAGTCAGACGTCATCTGTAAGATATTCGTAAAAGGTCATAAATAAATTATAACAGACAAAGTGACACTTGTGACAGATTCAATTTCGTGATCACTTCGCTGCGATTTTTTGTGTTCCTATTTGCAATCTAATTATTTCATTAATACATGAAATATTTACTTGTCTATTTTAACAGCACTAAGTGAGGCCAAACATAAAGTCGTAAAGATACTTTCATTACTACAAGGATTAATTAACCTTTATAGTTTATACCTCTGTCTCACTAAAACAAATTAAGACCTATTCGCCCAAGCAATTGTTCTATCGCATTAAACTAGAACATAATTCCAACAAACACAAAAATTAAATTAAATTGCAGATGCTTTGTCTTTTGTACTAATTGCAAAATTAAGTCGACTGGAATATTCGTTTGTATTCTGAAATTAGATTAAAGTTTGTATCTTTACAATAAATGTTTATTATGGTGACTAACTGACCGACTGACTGACATAGTGATCTATCAACGCACAGCCCAAACCTCTGGAAGGATCGGGCTGAAATTTGGCATGCAGGTAGATGTTATTACGTAGGCATGCGCTAAGAAGGGATTTTACGAAACTCCACCCCTAAGGGGGTAAAACGGGATCCACGTGTACGAAGTCGCGGGCGGCCGCTAGTTATCAATAAATCTAATAAATACCAAGATCTATTTCACCAAAACCATTATCGGAATCTCAGTACAACCTTGTATATCAACACGTATAATCGTTCACTAGCAGGCTACCAATTTATTGCCTTACAAGGCATGAACTTCCAGTGTTCAAACTATCCCCAAAGATTCCCTTCCCGTATATTTAACAGGACTACAGATAGGGTTGCCAGATGGACAGGATTTTTTCCAAATTTTGTATGTCCCGATTACTGACAAAGTAAAAAAAATCCCGAAAAAACCACTTCATTTTATTAATTGCACACTTGGCCTATAAACAAAGCCAGGCTGTAGATCCTGGCTATAAAGAAGTTACAGTGGTGAGAAAGAGTGCTGGGTTTAGTCTTTGGCCTGTTACAATAATGTGTAATGATGTTCTTTTTAATATATTTACTTTTATATTTTTGAGAAAAATCCCCAAAAAAAATTTTTTTACCGATAATTACGGTAAAGGGTCATTCGATCTGGCAACCCTACAGGACATAATGGGAAGTTGAGCGCCGCTAACTGGGGAGGTAGGTAATTAGCAAAGTTCACTGTTTCACGGTAATTCTGTTAGGCCGGGGGTAGACGCGCGGAATGGCAACGATACTGATCGATACGGCAGTGTGTCATGGCCCTTTTTGTGAAAGCATTAATAAGTAATACGGTTTTTCCCTTAGCATAAACATTAAATTGAAATTGAGCTGCACTTCAAGATACAGAAGGATGTGATGATACGGTGGATATGACTATTTATCTTCTTCAAGAAATTATGCTTTAGTTTCCTTCAACCTTAACAGGGTCATCCCTTCCCATCACTCATTCCCAGGGTAGGTTAAAACCAATTATTGCTAGTATGGATTAAAGTCACTGTTATCTATAAAATATTTTAATCTAAAAGTTATTAGATACACAGATACTCGTATCCGACAGGAAAGCGAAGGACGTACTAATATAATAAATGCAAAAGAATTTGTCAGTCGGTCACAATTGCAAAACTAAGGCTGAGTTGCGCCCCCTAACTTTAACGGTAACTATGACAATAACCGGTGCTTTTTGTATGGAGTTTGACAGATTTTTGACGTTTGTCAAAGTTAAAGTAAGATGGTGCAACCCAGCCTTAAACAATTTTATGAATTTGTATTATAGACATTGGAAAATCACTAGCAAAAGAAATCCTCGGCATAGATATATGAGTACAACACGGCGAACACAGCCCCGTAGAAATAGCAAAAACCAATCATTTTTCAAATATATCTGTTTATAAAATAAGTTTAGTGAATTTGATAGAGTAACGCGATAAAGACTTTCATTAACAGACCGAAATTCATGCGGGCGAAGTCGCAAGCGCAAACTAGTTAACAATAAACGATTCAAATCAGATCTTTAATCCCATCCCTCAAACTTTGAGTGTACTCTGATCCTTAGATTCCTCATCACGGACCAACATAAAAGGGTTCAAAATTAAAGTTAACCAAAAAGGTCACGTGACATAATTAAATTTTACTGTTGTAAAATTCTGACTTCAAATATAGGGACTGTCAACTCTTTCGGAGCGTTCGGAAAGTGATATTCGCAGTGAAAAATCTGGAAAACGGGAGTGAATCTGAGTGATACTTTGTAGGGAGTGTTTCTTTGTGACGAGCGGAGTAGGTTGGGAGTACAATTGTTTTAGGTTTCATTTCTTCGCTGGCATTAATCGTAAATGCGTTTTGAAGTGAGAATTTCGTTTTTGGTTCGATGAATTTGGGTAGTTTGATGTCATTTATAAAGTTACATTCTCACTTACCTGATTTATAATGGTTTACATTTTACCTAAAACTCATAAAAGTCATTTATATCTTTAAATAGGCTTTAAAAAAGCACTTTTACACGTCCCAGTATTTACTTTCGCTTTAGAACAGTACTTACTGTACACGAAATTATTTATCTTGCCTCAGTTGTCACCAAGCCACTTATAACCAATCAATCAAAGTCAATCACCTACGAACTACTCGTATATCAAGTTGGGGTAATAAATATCTGAATCAGTCTATACATTTCTAAATCATTTAGAATATTACACTCAACGTCGTTAAATTAATGCTACTTCTGATGTTCCATTTTGTAAAGACTGACCCTCGTCTCGTTTTCATTCAAAATTCTAAACTCATACCTTCACCCTGATAATAACCATTTTCATAAGCAAAACAGTTGTATAACAATAACATAAATCTTCTAATGAAATCCAAACATGTGTTGTAATACAAGCGTGTAGAGTATGATCACCACCGAATACTTTTTGACGATTTTCAAAATTTTCATTGGATAGACTACCTCAAGTAGCAGTATAATTATTAGCGAATATTTTGAGAGAGACACCAAATTACTGGAATGGTAAACACAAAGTGCAATACCAAGGGTAAGAAAATAACGTGAGCACTTATATGAAGGTAAAGGTGACGAATCGATTGACAGTCGAACTCCTCTTAGGTTAATTTCGTTGTGGGTCATAATATGATAGTTAGACTTTTCTCGATACACGCTTAGCCTTCACTGGTTGGGTTGCAGGGTTATCAGTATCTGGATACACAAGACTTGCAGTGGTGCAAAAGAGAGGTGGGAATAGTCCCGCCCTAGTCCCGATATAAAGCTTGAGGCTGTAAGCGAGACTTCTACATCTTTCTGCATTGTACATGCATTATCTCCTTGTGTTGGCCTATCCTAAAACAACAGTGGCCTTTCGCTTCTTGCTCGGCTAAGTCGGATCAGATACATCGATAGGGTATATCGCAAAGCTCTTTAAGCAACTTGGGAGATATTAGAGCACTTTATACTACCAAATAATTATTACGCTTATGCGGGGTTCATAACTTGTACCCAGTTTTTTCCACCTTCAGAGGAAGAATTACATAGGTATTTTAATGTCAAAAAAAGTACAATTTTTCTAGTACCTTACCATTTATCGACAGAAACCCTAAACTACAATCAATTACCTACTTTTCAAAATTTACTTTTATGTAGTACCTACTCATAGTTTTTTCAATTTAGGGTAAAATCACTTAGGCTGGGTTGCACCATCTTACTTTAACTTTGACAAACGTCAAAAATCTGTCAAACTCCATACAAAAACCACCGGTTACGGTCAAAGTTAGATGATGAAACTCAGCCTTAATCATACATAGAGGCACAATTTGAAACACTAGCATAATTAATTTCACTACTGAATGTGTTGCAAGTAAATTCACAACATATAAACGTATTATTGAAGCAGCATAACCGTGTTAGAGTTTCTCTAAGGGTGCAGGAATAACAAGGTTAGACCTATGATACCGTGTAACTACGTTAG
Source organism: Ostrinia nubilalis (assembly GCF_963855985.1). NCBI lineage: Eukaryota > Metazoa > Arthropoda > Insecta > Lepidoptera > Crambidae > Ostrinia > Ostrinia nubilalis. The sequence goes on from NC_087103.1 coordinate 5,510,359, forward strand.
TCACACAAACATGAATATTCTTGCATGAATAATATCTATTCTTCTTCTTCTTTTCATGTCGACAACAAACCTACACAGTGTCAGCCCAAAACTCCGCCACAAGAGTGGTGTTGTCAGTAGCACTCATCAAATCCTCCTGAGTGCAGTTGCTTGGGCACTCAGGGCATGACATCAGGTGCTTCATCGACTGGGGAACAAAACCGCACCTGCACTCCATGCTCAAGCCATCCAAGAATCCCCACCTGGCCAGATATAATAATATCTATTATTAAATATCATATGAGTATCTATGTTGTCGGCCGTTTGGTGTAGTGGTTCGAAACGGACTACTATTCCGGAGGTAGCGGGCTCGATTCCCGCACAGTACCTACAAACGTTTGTGTGTATGAACATATTTGTTTGTATTGGACTGAGAGTTTTCTGTGTATAATAAGTATGTATTTACAAAAAAAAAAGTATTTGAGTATGTTTATATCCGTTGTCTAGTACCCATAGTACAAGCTTTGCTTAGTTTGGGACTAGAAGCGCAAAATTTCCAAGGATATTTATTTATTTATTTATTTAATAGCTAGGGACTGGAATTCGCTGCCTGCTGCTGTCTTTCCTGAACACTAATCTGGGCCTTTTTAAGGCGAGAGTGAATAGGCACTTACAGGGCAGATATGTACCATCCGAGACTGCATCTCACTTAACACCAGGTGCGGTTGCGGTCAAATACCTGCTTGTTATGCATAAAAATCTACTTACACCGAAGTTTTCTAAGTAATATACGAGTATATCTACTACAAGATAAGGTTCGTTCGTTCGTTTCAGCCAAATGACGTCCAGCAGTGGACAAGATAAGGTATTTGAAATAAATGTATGAAAGCGCGTGTGCATTACTGAGATACCTAAAGTTTGATATTCTGTATTTTATGATTAGAATGAATTTTTTAGAATCCTACTAATATTATAAAGGTGAAAGTTTGTGTGGATGTTTGTTACTCTTTCACGCAAAAACTACTAAACGGATTTGGTTGAAACTTTACAGTATTATTATTTGTAACCCAGATTAACATATAGGCTATAATTTATGCGAATCTGTTGCACTAAATTTCACGTGGGTGAAGCCGCGGACAAAAGCTACACATAAAAACGTTTTTGATCTTACGATAATATATATTCTCGCTGTAGATAATTTATGAATTAAGTATAAGTTAGTCGACCTTTTCAGAATTAAGGATCACTAAATAAATATTATTATTTATGTTTTCTTTAGTAGTAATGTTAATCCCGAAGGTTAATGTATTCGTTATTCAAAAAGTTTCCTTATAGCCAAGCAAAAAAATTTATTTATTTGATGAAGCAATCTTTCACTCAATTAAGATAACTTGAATAATAACTAATGTATCCTGATATTTTATTCAACTTCTTTCACAGTGCCTAAAACGGCCTTTCTACAAAAAATCTGGAATCAATTTGGTTTATTTGTGTCTTCAAATCCACAATGTCACATGACGCTTTTTAACACTATAATACACTTGCGAGCAAAAGTATGGAATCACTTACATGAAGTTGTTTCCACGCGATCTTGTGTACTAACCAATTTGTTAGTAACAAAAAAAGTAGCACCATTTTAAAGATTAAACTTTTAACTTTAAATTGATACCAAATTCATTTAAATCACACCAGTATTTAAAAAGATATCCCGGCTGATATGAAGAAGTAAGGAAAAAGACATGTATCAACTGTTTGATACGTCGCGAGTTGCGGCCTATTTACCCCCCATAAAAGCAAGTGTTTTCGGATTTTTGCTTTCACACGTTGATCCATACACATCTCCGCTTCTTTTGACACTTTACCTGGGATTCTACACCTTCAGAAGCAGCACAAATCGTTGCACTATTGCAAGAAGGGCTCAGCCAGCGGGCTGTCGCACGTCAGCTCCACATAAGCCAGTCCTGGGTTTCGAAAGTTTTAAGACGCTTTCGGGAGACTGGTGGCTTTATCCCGAGACCAAGTTCTAAACATTGCCGGTGCACATCGCAGAGGGAAAACCGTTTTTTTATGTCAACTTCTCTACGAAATCGTCATTTGACTGGTATCGACGTCCAGCAAGAGCTCAGAAATGTTCGTAGGATAGCTGTTAGCAAGTGGACAGTTCGTCTAAGATATAAACAATAGAATTTGACTCCAAAAAGGCCTGATACAGGCTTGAAACTGACGGCAGGTCACCGATAAGCACGCTTTCAATTTGCTCCTACACATCTCGATGGGAAGTCGAGCAAGCCACCCCCATAAGCCAATGTTTTAGCGAACCAGCACTGCACAAATCGCTCCCCAGGCCGTCTATAGACCCGACCTCTTCGACTGCTGCACTGCAAAAACAGTCTGCATTCATCGGAAAACAAAACTCGCCTCCATTACTCGCCTTCCGAGTGTGAGCTAATTGAAATCGTGCTTGTCAAATTTTATTGCTCATATCTTAGACGAACTGTCCACTTGCTAACAGCTATTCTACGAACATTTCTGAGCTCTTGTTGGACGTCGATGCCAGTCAAATGACGATTTCATAGAGAGGTTGACATGAAAAAACGGTCATCCCTCTGCGATGTGCACCGGCGCTGTTCAGAACTTGGTCTCGGGATAAAGCCACCAGTCTCCCAAAAGCGTCTTAAAACTTTCGAAACCCAGGACTGGTTTATGTGGAGCTGACGTGCGACAGCCCGCTGGCTGAGCCCTTCTTGCAACAGTGCAACGATTTGTGCTGCTTCTGTAGGTATAGAATCCCAGGTAAAGTGTCAAAAGAAGCCGAGATGTGTATGGATCAACGTGTGAACGCAAAAATCCGAAAACACGTGCTTTCATAGGGGGTAAATAGGCCGCAACTCGCGACGTATCAAACAGTTGGCACATGTCTTTTTTCTTACTTATTCACATCAGCCGGGATATCTTTTAAAATACCGATGTGATTTAAATGAATTTGGTATCAATTCAAAGTTAAAAGTTTAATCTTTAAAATGGTGCTACTTTTTTTGACACTAACAAATTGGTTAGTACACAAGATCGCGTGGAAACAACTTCATGTAAGTGATTCCATACTTTTGCTCGCGAGTGTATTTTATTACAGTTTTGTAATAGAAGCTATTTTCCAACAAAACTACAATCAGATTATCTGTTGACTCATATCGTCGCTTGCCTCTCTAACTGACGTAACTGACATTGAGCAACATTTTCAGGCGATTAGACAGATCGTGTCAGATACATCAGTTAGAAAGGCAAGCAACGATATCATCTCTGTTAATTTTCCGTTCAATTCCAGGCCACTTTATAAAAAGACAACACTTTTAATTCAACATCCCAGCAATATTCTAGGGCATAAAGGCTGTGCTATCGCAAACAATACCTAATATAAATCATTGGTGGAACAGCAACTGTGGGAGCAGGACAGACGCTCCATCCTGACCCAGTTCTTGGGTGCAACAGTCGAGAAAGAACAACCAAAACACTGCTTACGAAAAGTACGTTTTTTGATAGGAATCAAGAGGCCAATGCACAATGGACCACATAAATATTTTCGATGTATCACTGCATTTAGAAGTCAATAGTTAAACTAGATCTATTTATATTTGTCACCATGTTTTATTGTAAATAACTTTCACCTTTGTCCCTTTGTATAAATAAACTGGTAAAAAATACTATTAACCTTTGTGAAACAGTTTATAAGGATAACAAAAGACTAATTTATAGCTTTAGTTCTCTAACCATCGTTGTCAAAAATAGACTTGAACTATTAAGGATAAGATAAAAGCACTCAAATAATCAATCAAACTTTGTGAACAACGTTTATTATATTGCAGTATGTGTACTTAACAGTTTGACCTTTTAGTTGAATAACATCATTGATTAATGGTTTGGCCAAAACAATGCGTGCAGCCTGCGTGCGCGGTGGCGTTGTCGTGTATGAATTTGTAGCGATGATTTCACATCAACGCGTCCTGTCATTGGTCGCGGCGATCTATGCACGCACAGTGATCGCCATCGCAATCTCCGACGCGAGCTGCAAGCGATTTGAGGTCAAACAGGGCTGGCTGTCTGTTTTTCCCCTTGCTATGACGGTATCGTAATAAAAGTGCATTCTCCCGGTTTACTCCAGAGTGCCAGCGATGCAATTACATGAACCCTCGCAGTTACACAATAGGGATGTCGATGGCGAGAAGGCTGAATTAAAATTCATGCGAACGAGTTCAAACTGTAATATCGTTTAAAAATATCGATAAGAAGATTCAGAGGTTTAGGTTAGGTAAGTTTAGCTTTATGAAATTCACTCCCTGCTGATATCATTTCCGAACCCTATGATCTGGGCCTGCAAAGCGAGGGTGAATAGGCATTTACTAAACACGTACCTATGTAGTAAGTAGACCCAATAAATGACATCACCTTGGTAAAGCGCTTTTTAAAAGCCTATTTGCAGGAAATAATTAACTTTTTGTCTCTACAAAATGTAAGTCGATATGGTAGACGATTCCTAGATTCGGATGGTACAGCCGACAGCTCATCAGGCTATATGTTACCGCAAAATTAAGAATTCCGACAGATTACAGTGTGACGTAGTTTAATTACAATCTCACGCGTTATATTATGAACTGACGAAGTTCACAATTTCACGTTGACACATTTAGGTATCTTTTCATTCATCATTTTAGTTGCAAAATACTACACAAGATGCTCTGGTATTTGTCTTGATGTACTGTAGAGTGTGACTGTGACACTATGATTGTGACCTTAGCTCTTACTCGCCCGTGACATAAGAACAATGAGATACTTTTTATCCCTCAACTTACGAGCAAGAACACCTACATTATTACAAGCGCCATTATACCGAGTGTATGCTAGTGACAAATCATCACAATAAACGCTTGGAGCTCGGAAAAGTAGGTTTTTATTATTTTATACACCTACGCAGGAAAACAAAGGATTGGATTAAAATTTCAAAAGGTTAACAGATTATATCAAGTCATTATATTTATTTTCTTGTACAAATCCCAACTATAATATTATAAATGCGAAAGTAACTCTGTCTGTCTGTTACGCTTTCCCGCTTAAACCTCGCAACCGATTTTGATGAAATTTGGCATAGAGATAGTTTGAGTCCCGGGAAAGAACATAGGATAGTTTTTATCCCGGTTTTTGAAACAGGGACGCGCGCGATAAAGTTTTTCTGTGACAGACAAAATTCCACGCGGGCGAAGCCGCGGGCGGAAAGCTAGTAACATTTAATAAAGCTAAACATTGATGGTACCGTATGTTATTATAGTAGACGTGATCTATACTGTAATATTATAAAGTTGAAGAGTTTGTTTGTTTGAACACGCTAATCTCAGGAACTTCTAATCCGGTTTGTTGAAATCTTCTTGTGTTGGATAGCTCATTTATCAAGGAAGACTTTAGACTATATAACATCACCCTACAGCCAATAGGGGCGGAGCAGTAAAGCAAAATTTTGCAAAAACGGGAAATATTATTTAAACTATTTTAGCTTAAGAAGTCGTGGGGACAGCTAGTTTTGCAATAAAGGACATTGTCAGAAACCGCCTAAAAAACCGCCCAAAAACATTAACCCATCATAATTATTTTCTATTTTTTTTAATACATTAAGCACCCTTTCATTCTAATGGACACTTAAGCATTGAAAAATTAAATAAATAAGTCTTTTAACGTTTATTCTATAATACTATTACAACTTCCGGACGTTTTGGTGCGTGGCATGGTCTAAAACCTATCAAGTTCCATAATTTTTGCCGATAAAATCTGTACGAGGCATTACCGTACTTTATTGCTGGGAGTCCATGTATAGTGATGTTCCTGCGGCCATCATAGACAATAAAATATCGATTTTGAAAATAAAATAAATCGATTAAACTGCTTTGAAGACTAGATTTGCGTTAAAAGCTAAAAAGATATTGACAGTTTGACACTATTACAAGAAGATATCTAAAGTGTCCAACTGGTCGAAGGTCGTAAATAAAATAAAAATAATTAGGACCATAAACTGATATTCATGGTATCATAACTGTAAAAGTGTCAGAATCCGATGTTGAATCCAATGCCAGTTGAAGTGTGAGAAACATAATATATATATTTTTTTTTATGTGACAGGAGGCAAATGAGCAGACGGATCACCTGATATCAACCTAGTATAATTGCCAGTCTCTCATAATCTATGCCAATGAGGGTTTTCGCGATTGAAAAATCCGCCAGATGGCAATACGTAGACGTGAGGTCCAAATGCTGCATGATTGGTTATTTTTGACATGACATTGACAGATATCCACCAATCATGCAGCATTTGGACCTCGCGTCTACGTATTGCCATCTCGCGGATTTTTCAATCGCGAAAACCCTCATTCATAGCACATGTATAATAATAGACCAAATGAACTTTTATAGATTGTGAAAGAGAAGATAAAGATTTTATTATTTTATTAAAATCTTGCCACGAGGTAGTTTTTCAGTAGAAACCAGGATTGGATAATCGCTACAGGCAAGTATCAGAACATTTTATAAATATTTTTAATCGATTATATCCATGTGAATCGTTTTAATAAATTGTCATTTTACTTTTTCAATTAAAACTTTTTCAATCCCTAGTCTTGTCAAACTGTCATAATGTCAACAAATTATAAATGTCACGTCAGTTGACTCAATTTCAGTCTTCTGTGCGTTTATTGTATTTTTATTTCAATGAAATAGTGCTAAAGGGTTAGTACTAAAACTGAAAGCCTTTTTTCAGAAAGAAAACCAATGTGGTGCCCTTATTATTCATGCTGTTTGAAAGTTACAAGTCAGTGATACAGAGTTGCCGACATTATAACTCCGTAGTGATACCATACCAAAGAAGAAGTTTTCCTAAACACTTGTGTTGTTTTTATATGTGATCGAATAAAAAGGATTAATTCTACTGCTCAAATGGAATAACTTATCCCAAGAGACCGAATATAAAAAAAACCTCTCCATAGAAATTATCACCATCACGAGGATGTGAATTTTTTTGAGAATTTGATATTGGTCCTGTAAGAAAAGTACTAGTTGTATTTCAGTAGTAGAATCAACCCTTCTTGTTTCATCAGCAAGAGTAACTATAAAAACGCCCTGTAGGTAGGTATTATTAAGCTGAAGAGTTTGTTTAGTGTCAAAGACTGTCACACAGTGTAACTTAAATTGGCATATTATGATAATGAACATAAAAACTTAAATAAATATTTATGTTAATATTTTTTCTATTTATTTATTTTCCCAAAGCTTCACAGTGACAGCTGAAACAGCAATACTGTTAACAAAACAGTAAAACTAAACTTGGAACAAACTGTTACAAATATGAGGGGTTTAATATTTTACAAATTAAAATAAAACCGCATGTTGATTTACTTTCTCGTATAGGTAATAAATGTAATTAATGGCTCGATTATTAATGTTACTTTGTTACCCTCAATATTGAGGAAATCTTATAAAATGGTAACCCTGATTTTTATTGTCATTCAAGTGCTCTTTCTTCGCATAGGCTTCTGTGATTTGGCCAAGGGCCACACACATTGCGATAACATTATGCGACATTGATTTGACAGCAGCGGAGTGAAGTCTTGCGACTATGCAAAATGATACCCTGTAATCGTAGCGCATACAGACATAGACGGGGCGGGGCACATAGCTCGTAGAGCTGATGGCCGCTGGGGCAGGAAAGTTCTTGAGTGGCGACCACGAGCCGAAAGACGTAGCGTGGGCAGGCCTCCCACTAGGTGGACCGACGATCTGGTGAAGGTCGCGGGAGGTGCCTGTATGCGAGCGGTGCAGGATCGGTCTTCGTGGAAATCCTTGGGGGAGGCCTTTGTCCAGCAGTGGACGTCTTTTCGGCTGAAACGAACGAACGAACGATACGTATTACCACTATTTACCAGACATTACTATTTATTGCATACTCGCCGGATTACACGTAGGAGCACGCGCGTAACAGCTTCGGCCTTGCATTATTATAAGATCTTGTTCCGCCCTTTTACGAACTTCCTCCGTGAGGATATCCCCGCCGAATTCTATGATGAACCTATCAAAAGTCATATTCTGCAATGTCAACCCACCACAAGGGGGACCGACGACCTGATAAAGGTAGCGGGAAGGCGCTGGATGCAGGCCGCTACCAACCGTGCGATGTGGAAGTCATTGGGGGAGGCCTATGTTCAGTAGTGGACGTCCTGTGGCTGAAATGATGATGATGATGAAGAAATGAATGAAAATGACAAATCTTCGAACGTGTATAATACCGTGCCAAAGTAATCATATAATTTTGGCACCTTAATAACTATTGCCGTTTTTGTTGTAAAGATCATGCAGCGCTACTTGCGGATATTATTGGAAAGAAAACTATGTGGGCTCTAGATCTGAAGCCGCTTTAACGAACACGAAGTGCTCATACAATGCGGCGTATTTTCTTCCAGTCTTTAGTCAGGACTTTAGTCGAATTAAAACCCCGGTTGAACGTGATATAGCCGCACTAGAATACGATGCTTTTTTGCATAATCGCAAGACTTCGTTCCGGTGTCGACCGAATGTTATCATGATGTATGTGGCCCAGGGGTTACCGTAGCCGCTAAGGTTTGAAACTTCTTGCTTAAAATATTGTAGTCTTTGGCATAGACTACGATGGTAGTCATGGAGATAGGAGTTTGTTATCTCGTGTCAGATGTAAATGGTGAAAAGAAAACTCATGATTCGTGGTATTTTTATGTAATATGTAGGTATTTTATAAAAGTGGAACCCCGAGTGATCTCCAAAACCCATTCTATTATTATATACGATTCGGCTTCGATATCTATAATACAATAGGAGTTTATTTCATGTGTCAGATGACAAGGGTGGAAACAACCTACGATTCATGTTGTTTATTTACGTGCAATATGTGGGCATATTGTAAAAGTGGAATGCCGAGTTGTATTTCTAAAACTTGTTCTATTATTTTATACTATTTGGCTGCGACTCGGCGTGACGACAATACAAAACATTTTTCGCGAATCGGTGTTCATACATTCACACAATACATTAGACGCCATGTTGTCATAAACGACATATTATAAAATCGCTGTGATTTAATATTCTTAATCATTAATTTTATGGCAAGTGTCCATCAGGAATCATTGTTCTTACACACAGAATCGTATTATTTCGCTTTCGGGTAGTAATATGTCAAAATTGTTGGTTCTTTAGGCGAACAATGTATGGAGAACGAACATTGTCCTTTATTATGTAATCCTAATATGATATGGACTGTATTAAAATAATAAATCCATAGTAACAAGCCCTAACATAGATAACAATAATCCCTCCGATGCCCCTCAGAGAGTTTCGGTCCATAATATTTATGACGTAATCAACTTTCTGGTGAGGTATTAAGTTCGATATTCAGGTAAAATATAAAGTTTCGATAATTCAAAAGGTTTTGCTGTGTATTATCGAGAAAATGATGGAATGTTTTTCCCGAAACAATATTACAGATAGCTTTTTCATTGGCAAACATTTTCTAGTTCCTTGTGTTATTAATATAAGTCACCATAACTGGATCGAATGGAGGAAATCTTTAAAGGATCTTAATAAGAATTAATTAAGATTCTTTATGTATCGTAAAATTGCACATACTATTATATTTAATCTTTTTTTTTATATGCATAACAAGGTAGGTATTTGACCACAATCGCACCTGGTGTTAAGTGGGATGCAGTCTAGGGTGGTACATATCTGTCCTGTAAGTGTCTGTTCACTCTCACCTTGTCTATAATCTTTAATATTAACTACCTAACTAAAGCACGATAGTAAACTCTCACGTCAGATAATAAAATATAATAGGTATGTATCTAACGTAGGTAGGTTAAAGCTCATTTTGGACGCTCGTGTAACTTAAATATTCTAGTTAATAAGGTTTAAAACTTTCACTTATTATTTTTATGATAGGTATAAGAAACATAAACAAAACAGTCGCCTTATCAGATTTTACATTACATAAACAAGATGCCAAATATCCAACGTCCGCAAAAGGAAATATTAATCGTAATTAGGATTCGTGTTAACAGGGCTCGGGAACAATTCCTCTTCAAGCCGCCGGCAGATTTTTGTATCCATCCTTCTGTATACAGGGTGTCCCAGAATAGGTGAATCAAACTGATAGGGGAGGTAGCTCTACTAATGTACTATCCCTAAAAAATATGAAAAAAAAATAAAGCGCATAAGGACATAAAAAAAATGTTTTTTGGAAAAGTGAAAATAAATCAGCTTTGCCTAAGTATCTGGCTATAATTGCTGCGTTTGGAGTTTATTTGTACTTTTTTCTTACTAATATTAATTGTACATGATTGCTTCGTTTCTTTGTAAACAAACTTTTGAAAATAATGACTAAATTTCGATTTTGAGCACTTCATTTGAAAAAAAAAAAATCCGAACTCAAAAAAAAATTTTTTTTTTTCATATTTTTTAGGGATAGTACATTAGTAGAGCAACTTCCCCTAGCAATTTGATTCATCCATTCTGGGACACCCTGTATATTCGTATATACTTGTCTTGTTCCTGCTCTGGCGGTTGGGAAATAATGAGATCAATAAACCAGGTTCGGTCGCAGCCAGTGTATTCTAGGAAATTAATTTAGTCCCTAGAGCTTTTTCTTTCAATGTAATGGCACACAATCTATTTTGTTCTATAATTGCATCGTTAGTTTAGTGGAAGTTACAGTTCCTAGTTAGGTTTCATTTGTTTTATAAGGAAGTTAAGTAAGTTCTATAAGTCAATTCAACGCCTTTGTGGCATTATCTACACTAATTTGTAAAGAGGAAAGATTTGATTGTTTTTATTGACCTCCAAAACTACTTGACAGATTTGTAAAATTATTTCACCATTAGAAAACAATATTTCTGATGAATATAGGCGGTACAAAGTTCGCCGTTCAGCTAGTTTAATTAAAATACTTAAGTAGGCGCAAGAGGTCACCAACACGGAAAACTTTTGCTGTTACAGCCCCCATGGCAACTGAGTTTCATAACTAAAAGTTTGACAAAAAGAAAAACAGAACTGCGCTTTTGAACCAATATTAAAATTGTTTAAAATTTACCAGCTCTAATTATCAGTAAAGTAGAGCATTAATTGGAAAAGATAGCATTTTCTCGAAACTGTTATTTATTTAGGCTAAGTCAGCCTTATTAATAGTAGGTACCTATATAACCTATCTAGACCTACTTAACATTGCATGCATTGAATCAAAACCCAAAATAAAGCAAATTGAAACAACGATATAGTCTCTAAAGAGTTCCAAATCCGCTTATAAATGTAAGCCGTGAACGCGTCACGTGCATCCCAGCATCCTCTTTGCATCCTCCTCGCCTCCTCCCAGAAAGGTGCACAAGATTTTGAGGTAAAGCATTTGTGCGTAAAGCATACCATTCTAGATTTAAGCAAATGTTGAGAGATTTTGGAATTCCTTTTACGATGTGCTGTTAGAGTAACAATCTACATTAATAATACTGGTATAGGGTAGGTATTATACTGAAATAATTTTAGGGGATATGTCGTACATGTGAACAAAAAATAAAGCTGGATAAATTCAGTTATTAAAAAATAAAAAATGTTGGCAGAAAATGCGCAAAATGACGCGTATTTAATAAACTTATCCCAGAATTCAACGTTGTTTTAGTTTTTGTTCCTATCTAATGCGCATTTAATAAAAAAAACTCGCTTATTTACGTAGTTTGTTTGTTACCTAAGCTTTATTGCCGGATCAAGTAACAGAAAACGTCTACAGTTTGTATACTCTTTGGGTATACAGATCTTGTCACAACAAGGAAAAACACTTTACGTTCGCTCCGTCACATCTTACATAACTGGCAGGTAGTCAAACTTCAAATTCGTCCTATTTTCCGTGGGTACTTCTGATTAATTTCCCTGCGGGTCCCAGAACAGTTTAATTGTCCCCTGGGCGGTCGAGCTGTAAATTTTGGTTAGAAAGGTTCGCAGTGAGAACTAAAATGGATGAAATGTGTCAATAAAAGGGCTAACTACTATCTTCTGCTGAAATGGGTATCTTTGATCGTTATCACTTTATTAAAATAAGTGTGCCCTGTGACGCAAAAATATGCGAAGAGATCTATATGGCATAATCTGTAGCAAATAAAGGTTCCGCCGCACCAACGTACAGCCTGCGTGCGCAATGGCGACAGCGATCCTACTGATTTCTACTGATCGCCATCGCGCACGCAGGCTGTACGCGTTGGTTTGGCTAAACCTTAACTAACTGATCATCACTTTCCACCAGGTGAGATGCGAGTCAAGAGCGTAGTTTATGTCTCTGTCATACTCGTAGATATATGTCGCATGTCGAAAGCGTGTCGGAGTTAATCAATTTTACTGTAAAAGTAAAATATAAAATAAATCAAGATCTGCATAATACTATTTTATTTAATTTTTGCCCTTGCACAGTTCACAGTAATTGCGCCACTGACGCGGGAAGCACTCGTCCGTATGGAAAGATAAAAGCCACTAGATGAATTTAAAGTTAACTGCGTTTTTACGATGCAGTGCATTCTCACTGGATCATAAAACGTTATATCAAGTCTTCATTAACCTAACTCGTAAAGATGCAGGTTACGATCCAAAATGATCATTCTTTCAGCTATTTCAGTATCAAATAGAAACAAGAAACAGATATATAGCGCATTTATCGTAATGTACAGAGAAGGTAATACATGCCTTTGAATTTACGTAAATAATTAAACATGTTTTCTCCTAACTTTCTGGGTCCATCTTTCAGCTTTTATGTACTAAAATAGTCATTACCTCTCGGTCGGCCATTTTCCCGTACGGCACTTGCTTCCTCAACTCAGTACGCTACCAAGCTACTTTAAATCTTAATAGAGTTACGTAAGAAGGGTTAATTTCACTTGCACATTTGAGATTCTGTAACTTCGCTCGTCCAGTTCTCTATCCCAAGTCGGCAAGTAAACGTTTCGGCCGTTGATGGCGGAACACCTTTTCACTTGTGATAAATGAGTTTTCCAGTACAATTCTCCCTTTTTAACGCTATCAGATTGTTACGAAGATGAATTATATTTGGCTAATTACCTATTTAAAGTTATCCCGATTTTTCAAGAGAAAAATTTCTTGACGTCATCTGGAATGTGTGTTAAACTCGTATTAACAATGATACCACTCTTTGCAGTTAGGTTCTCTAAAGTTTTTAGAGTTTAGAAGAAACTTATCTAAAAGTTGCCATATTTCAAATGTAGAAAGTATTTTAGCGCCCAAGTTACTACTTACAAAAATATAATGGTCATCTAAAGGTCTAGCAGTTGAGCAAGTTTTTTCGTAATATTCCATAAGTATGGCAACCCCGATTTTATAGCCGAAATGAAACAGTGTTGGTCATAAATAACCTACTAGCGTTTATGTGCTAGTGTTTATTACCCTATATATCTTAAGTTTTGTGGAAACCCCTTAGTGATTTCAACAAACCTTAATCTTGATATTTAGTTCCTTCAGTGACAGGAAAAGCGTAAGTCATTAGAGGAAGAATTTTATGAATATTCATAGAAGAAGATATACTTAGCCCACACGATCTATCGTTGGAATAAAAGCTATAGTATAAGATAGTATAGCTGGAACAAAATAGATACTATGTCACAAACCTGATATATCCTGAGATCCTTGATGACGTTTGACATGGAAAAGTTAGACGAAATGCCGTCTGAAATACACAATCTCTTTTCGAAGGTTAATTAATTTAAGCCTACATTGTTTTAACAGGAAATAAAACTTACTTTACCTACTTAACTTCTTCTCTCTTATTAAAAAACTCATCTGAGAATCAAACTCAGAACATCCAAGCTAGACTTGGACTTAGACTTTTAAAACCCATTATCCAAGGAAGTATATATCATGCTACTCGTATGTTTTATTTACCTTTCAATACACTTGATATTCATCTAGACTTATTGTTCTTTACAAACAATAAACACACCTATATAAACTACCCTAGTGTTTTAGTTTGCTGACGTCATGTTGTTTCTGCAGCGTGCTCAAATTAGGTTGCATTCTCCAACTAATATAACAGGGAATTCTAAAGCATAACTTAGAGAGATTGGTTGGGAAGCCACAAAGTACGTAAGGGTGAAATGTTCATTCTAATAATTAAAGTTAAACACAGTAAAGAGACAAGGGTTAAATTATAGTAGGAACAATTTTTCAAGCAAAAACAATTTTGATATTAATATAGTATCATGATTTCATTAACAAATGAGAAAATAAATGAAAGCAAATTATTAGCCTAAATTACCATATAATGAAAAAGAATTTTCTAGATTAAGATATAGAGAAAACCTAATGCATAGAAGCTCGACGCATCGTAGTCAATGGATTGTTGTCATTATTGACCTGCGCATTTTTAATTAAGTTATTTTAAGCACACGATGCATGCTCGGGAAGAAACTATTTTTATTCTAACGCGTTACTAAGTACCTTTGATTTAGGATGTATTGTTTGGAAATTGGCAAAGAAAATGGCATTTGAAAGAGGGAAGTGGCGCGTATGTGGACAACTCTGCGATCACCTTGGGAGCCATCTAGCGGCACACTGCAGCGTTAACCCCTGATAAGATTCCTATGCATACAGAAACAGTCATAAATGTACTCGAGATATCGTCCGGCTTTAATTCTTGCCTAACGAGGAAATGTTTCGTGCTTGGATTATATTATCAAGTCATTAAGGAAATAAATATGATTTATTGCTTAAGGTTAAAGCAGACATATGACCGCTTTAAGACGACGTCAGTGAAGACTAAATTACATGAGGTTAAAATGGTAATAAGAAGACTATGCCACTTATTAACAAAAATAACATCATCTAGATAAAGAATAGGTACGTTTTTGTATAAAATACCTTGACTCCTCTAAATAATTGACTTTTAGTAGCCGGTAACAATTACTTAAATTAAATTCATTCAAAGGTAATTGTTATAATCAAGACTTAAATTCAAACGTTACTCTACAAAATTGCCCCGGAACTCCCTAAATGAAACTAATTATTTATACTGAATGCTTTTACAAAGTCCCAGATGGCGATAATAAAGGTTTATCAAAGAATAATTGAGGTTTCATAAAATCTAGAACCGTTTAATTAATGTAATTGAGACCGACTCTGTTGATTCGATCTATTCAGCTCTGTCTTTTTCACCCACATTGTATTGACCTCATGTGTAAGCGTGAGGATGTCGAAAATGAATACTTATTTTGCCCATAATTTGTTCCGAAGTATCAATAATTAAATTCGCCCGATAATGTTACAATGAGTCTCGTATGATGTAGGTCAAGGGTTAAATGAATTCTCATGGGTAAAGAAATTACGTGTTAGGTATAACAAGTGAGTGTTTTAGAAGAATACATTTTTTCGCTAAGCAAAAAGAAGAAATTTAAATGAACCTAGGTATTTCGCGGCTGTTAAAGAAGTGCGAGTTTAATAAATTCTGGTTTTGCCTTTTACAGCTTCATTTGATATTAACGTTTTTTGGAGTCACTAAAATTTGACTTTATCGTTTTATTCTGCTAATTAACATATCGCGTCCATAATTTTTGGAATATGACGTCCTTAATTTTTCTGACGTCACACACATGATATTTTTAGGATATAAGATAACGTAAGTTCTTGTTTTAATTTTCCATTCAAGGCTAGATCTTTAGCGTTATTCTCTGCTAATTGAGATTCAGGTTGAGCAACGTGTAGCGCGTCAATTGCCTAGTTAATCCTTGTTTTCATCATAATTCATGGCCCGAATTTGGGTTTCATGGGGCTAGCTTTAACAAGGAAACTTAACACAGATGCTTTAAGGTATATTTCTACAAGTTATACAATACAGGATGGTCACAATTTCACAAAAAAATAAACCAACACTTTCTAGTTGATATTATGAGAGATTCTCGGGACTGAAAGCATTTCTTTTTCACTTTTCAAAGTCATTTAGAAAACCTACTTGTGAAAACAGTATGTATTCTAACGTACCCAAAAGGTTAGCTTTTTATGCAGAACAAGGCATGTATTTGACTGCAATCACACCTGATATTAAGTATGATACAGTCTACCTCAGTGTTTAAGTAAGATTTTTTATGAAAAACGGGAGAGGATTTATAAAGTCATCTTTTTTACGGTAGGTTGGAATTTTAAAACTTAAATCCATTCTCTAGATTTTCAGAATTTTGCCAGCCTGTCCATTACACCCTGTATATTTCACAGAGCACTCTCAAAGGCTGCCAACTGCAAACAGTGCCGGTGTAGGATTCCGGGGGATGAACAAATCTTTTCAGTGGATAACAGGTACAGTGCTGAGACGACATTTATCGTGCATTGCAATGGTAGCCCGGTATTGTTTGAGTCTTTTACTTGAGAAGAAAAAGTAAGGAAATATTGTTACTTTGGTTACACCCACGGTTGGGTAAATGCATTGTGACCTAACTGATGATGTTGGAGGACTATTTGCTTCGAGTAGCTGATTCTAAAGGCCAAGAAATCATTGCTGACCAAAAGACAGTGCTTCTTATTTAAAGAACAATAATAACAATTTTTAAGGATCAGATAATTTCGATATGCTTAATTTCTGTTGAGTTTTAAAACAGTGCTTAATTTAAAAAAAATCAAAAACAAAACCACAGATCGCATAACAAAATCATTTTGATTAAATAAAACAAAATCCAAATAAACTTGGTTCACGTTTCACAACAAGGAAAATCATTACGCATAATTTGATACAATCTTATTAAATCGAAACCAACAGATAACGTACTAAATGGACAGATTCTACCATTTTAATCGACGTTGGGGCAACTCATTTAGGAAATAAAATCAACCCCAAAAGGATGGGGTACAAAATTTCAAAGGAAATAAACCAGCGCAGAATTTTATTTTCCCTTCCTTTTCCGTTTTCATTTCACCAAACGAACGAAGGGTTAGATCCATTTTTATTTCGACATGAGGCACTTTTATTAAATGTCTATCGAATACAACGCACTGTTGAAGTTTAGGGAAATCGAGATACGATCGTCGTAATAACGTAATACGCAATTTTCGACGATATTGTGATAATAATATCATACGGAATTCAATTAGGTTAATTCTACAATACGCGTCTATATTTTTCTCCTGGTTCCAGAAGTAACAGAAAGTTTTCATGCTTAAATAAATACAATAATAGAGATCGATTGTCATAGGAAATCATTCTCTCCATAATTCTCTCAGAGTAAAATAAAGGTTTGGACTTAAACTTATTAAAAAAATATTTAGAGAAAACATTATATACTCGTACGTTCCAAACAATAAGTTTCGAAAAAACATACTAAAAATGATTTGATAAATATAAATGGCAAACGTAGACTTGTTTAAACGTAGAGGTTAATGATAAAATAAAGTACCCAGATTAAGAATCCTTAAAAATATTAGAATATTTGAAAATTATAAATAACTTGAAAAAATCGAACTACCTAAGGCGGGAATTGAACCCACGCCTTAGGCAGTTCGATTTTTTCAAGTTATTTATAATTTTCAAATTAGTTTGAGATGCGACTCTTAACGCTAAAAATTAAATAACAATATTAGAATAAATTCTGAAAATTGATAAATATGATTTTAATGGTTCAGACCATCTTTTATATTGAGCTTTCATAATAATTTCAGTATTGCGAGCGAGTTCATGTTTTTGTAAAAGAAGCAGACATTCTTGGTAAATAATAAAAGTTGTACTTTATAAGAGAAAGTCCACAATTCTTTAGAAATACAAAATGGCGTCTGACGGTGATAACTTGGATTCTTTTGTACGCTGTACCTGACTCCATCAAAATTTACTTTCTAGGTGTGCACGCAACAGTCACTCAACCAGTGAAACAAAATCTTTCATTCATCAAACTGCGTCCAATCTAAATCTCAGGATTATTTATATTAGAATTTAAATCACTAATCATACGCAGTATTTAATGTATAAATATATTTAGTAGGTAGTTTTTCTATCCAAAAAGATAGGTAGGTCTATATGGGTTAAATAATAAAATACGATTTTGTATTAAAATACTAACTTCAAAGATGTGCCTAAAATCCAATATTTAAAAAACCAAATCACACAAACAAATAGTTACAGCTTCATTGAAAATTAGCCAAAATAGACGTACATTTGTAACCTAATTAATTAATAGAACGAATTAAGAGCTAACAGAACTGTACAATATTCAAATGAAGTGATTTGATTACAGAATGAAAACGACAAATAGTTGATTTACATTCTGGGTCCTCCCTGAATTAACGTATAAATTACTACGTAAAGTAGGCATTTGGTATAAATAAAATCGGAAATGAACAAATTTAATTAATTACAAATTTCACTAAGGAAAGAACTGCCTGAAAATATTTATTAATGCCATCAATTCTGTATGAAACTGAATAGGTATATCTAGTTTGTTAGGTACTTTATTTTGTAAGTAAACGAATATGAATATTTTATCTTTAAAGCTGAAAATTTAGCTCTGAGAGGTAGGTACGTTAAAGGTAAAAGATTAATAAAATATAAATTGCCTTTTCGTTTCCATGGCTTTTTGCACGAGATGCTTAAAAATTGCCACCTCTTTCCTACTTAGAGAAATAAGACTTACGCCCGTATTCACAAACATTACTATGAGGTCTCACAGTGCGCGTGGACGCACAGGGTGACCCACGAACCAATCACAGAGCTCTATTCAACGCTGTGCGTTCGATTTGCTGCTGTTAACAACTTAAGATGGTTGTCAAGAACAAACCTATACTAGAAAAAGACGCACTGCAGCGTGGTTGATGCCCCCTTCGGCACAAAACGTATTTCAACATCATTTATAATGCGCGCTACCATGGAATTACCTGCCTGCGTGCGTGTTCCGAAATATACACACCAAAAAGCTTTAGGGCATGAGGCTGCAAACTGACTTCGTAGTTCATCCACCCCATGGGTATTATGGAGTACAAGATCAAACCCATACAATGAGCTGATATTTCACTTCATAAGTTGTGAGAGCAATTGCCAAAGTACGAGGCCGTAAAATAACTGAATACGAAGTCCGCCATATTGATTTCGTACCCATTCAGAATTTACATAAATAACGTATTCGCCATGTGTAGCCACATCGGCCGCATTGAATTTAAACAATTCAATTGCTGGTTTTAGTAATTGTTCATTACCGAACTTGTGAAAGAGTGATGGTGACAGTTTATAGCAATAAGTTATTTAAACGAAAATATTTAATAACTAGCGGCCGCCCGCGACTTCGTACGCGTGGATCCCGTTTTACCCCCTTAGGGGTGGAATTTCGTAAAATCTTTTCTTAGCGTAGGCATACGTAGCGTAGGTACGTGATAACATCTACCTGCATGCCAAATTTTAGCGCGATCCGTCCAGTGGTTTGGGCTGTGCGTTGATAGATCACTATGTCAGTCAGTCACCTTTGAGTTATATATTTATATATTTTGATAAATCCACGGGGGTGAAGCCGCGGACAGAAACTAAATGTGTACATTGTGTGCCTTGTATTCATGCACACAATGTACACATTTAGTTTCTGTCCGCTGCCCTTATTCAGAAACATTATTATGAGGTCTCATAGAGCGCGTGGACGCACAGGGTGACACATAAACCAATCACAGAGCTCTATTCAACGCTGTGCGTTCAATTCGCTGCTTTACTTAAGCAAGCATCGTTTGTGAATATGGGCGATAGTTATTAAAACATTTAATAATAACTATTTTTTTTTTAAATAAATATTAATGAAAGTCAATCTAAAAATCAATCTAAGCGCTAAATTGGCGTGTCTTAAATAGCGTAGTAACTCGTATACAAGCCCATTGCAGCCGTAAAGCGGCAGCCGAATAAAACCACAGCTTAAATCCAGCACACCTAGCTCTTAAAGCTAACGGCTGAGCGATCGATCCGGTTCAAAGTTAGTGCCGGCATAAGGCAGCTGAATTATTTATACCTATCCCGGTACCGGGCCGCTTCCGGACGCGCGGTGTAATCCTATTTTGGATATTTCTTTGCAAACAACAGGCCGGCCGGTTCTCGAATAAATATTATAGCCGTGTGAGCCAACCGATCCGGATACAGGTGAGCGGGAATTTTCGGTTCACGAAGGTTTTCGGGTTTAACGCGATCTCTATTATTTCTCAATTGGAATTTCAATGGAATTATTTATTTTTTATTGGCAGCTTCCAGTAACCAGGAATTATTTTTCGCTAGTAAAGATGTATAGAAATGATTTTAATAATCTCTTTTTAACCGAGTTCATTTCGCATAAAATAAACCGCTAGCGAACTCTTTGCAATGATCTTCTTAGTTTTATCTTCTTGCATCAGAATGGGTTCTTTGTAAAAGTCAAGGCAATTTTGATCTACGGCCTGTATTCGATAGAAAGGATAAAAGTAGTCGCCTACAGGTCTTTAAATTCTTTACACTGTTGTGGCAGTGGGCGGGGCACATAGCTCGTAGAACCGATGATCGTTGGGGCTGAAACGTTTTCGAGTGGATGGACTGGAAGCCGTAATGTTAGCAAGCCTCTTTCGGTAAACCGATGACCTAGTGAAAGTTGCGGGAAGCATCAGGATGCAGGCATCGTAGGACCGGTTGTTGAGGAAATTCCAGCGGTGGGAGTCTTTAGGTTGGATCGGAGAAGACATGCTATGACAGTGATATTGCTTAGAAAACTTTGTTTCATTTAATCCATCTAGAGCATTAATCATCATCATCATTTCAGCCACAGGACGGCCACTGCTGAACATTTCCACATCGCCCGGTTGGTGGCGGCCTGTATCCAGCGCTTTCCTGTTACATTTTTGAGGTCGTAGGTCCACCTTATTGGTGGACGGGTAGGTTGTGTCGAAAGTATTGCAATCACATAAACATACTTAAATGTACACCTACCTACATAAGTAAAAAATATATAAAGAAATAAAACTTGTCTCTTATTATAGTATTTCGTTTGCGATTAAACATTTTTCGTATAAAACGTTATGACGAGAGATACTGGAGCGGCAATCGCGCAGGTAGGCGAGAAATTCGCGCACCGCTTTTTGATTTAACGAGCACTTTATCATTTCTCGATTGGAAAATGTATGATAACTCATACAGTAGTGAATATTATTTTAAATCGTTGTGCTGTAAATGACATCGTCCGTAATGTCGAATAAAACAGTTTTATTTACTACAGCCATACATAAAATGTAGAGAAAGATTTTTGTAACGAAAGAAAATTTATGGACAAAAATTCAAACTTCTTCATAACGTCATATTCAGGAAAGTCGGCCTAAAATCTTTACAAAATATGAAAAAATACTGAACCTACTAGAAGGTTTTTAAACAAGAAAAACACATGATTTATTATAATACATCTTGCAAACATTTGAAAAAGAAATTGACTGAATGAAAGTTCGGACGCGTGTAATAAGCTGACTACAAAATTAAATGAGTTTGACAGTAGGTACATTATTCTGTGGTTTGACACAAAACAAATGGGGTCACTGCACCTGTTATCGTCACATCATCTAACGCCACCTTTTTATTAGTTCCACAAGCAATGCGAGACAAACTCGATCTCAGGAGAACGTAGTTTTCGTGTCACGTGCGCCCTCCCGCGGAAATTGGGTCATTTGCTGCTGTGCGAAATTAAAATTGTATGTACGCATGTCTTAACAAAGAATAAGCTAGCCTTTATATGGAAAACATGAACTTAGGCTGAAAAATACATGAGCGAACTCAACGTCCACGCTGTTATAGGTACTATATCTTCTATACGAGCTAATGATATAGTGAGCTAAATATAAAGATATGGGTCAATGAGTTTCTTGCACTGCTTATTTATTGTCTCCAAGCAGTGGTAGAGTTAAAGCTGTACTGAGACGTGTAAAGTACTTTTTATGAAATCTTCAGTCATACCTATGAATTCAGTTGCAATAAATATTGCTTTTTGAATAAAAGTTGTATTTATTTTAATTTAAGTAAGTCTACTAACTATTCCACCATGGCAAATCTAAGCAAAGGCTGTTCAAAATTGCAAATTTATTCCATTGAATTAGAATATAATATCAAGCACGAGGTATCAGTTTGGCCGGTGCGAGCCAAGTGTTTGTTCAGTGTCCATAATACGGACGGATTATGGTACTGTGTGCCATATGTCTCATACTGCATGCCACATGGTTTCGTAAAGCAATAAGCCATTACTCTTGTACACATCGTAAATATACGTAATAAGAACACTTTGGTGTATCATAAAGGACCCCAGAATAGACTCGGTGGTTTAGTTCTTTCTTTTGTTTTATTTTCACTAACGAGTGAAAATAAAACAAAATTGGTTCTTATTCATTGGTTCGTTTACCGTCAACCTCTATAATTAAAGTTTTACGTTAAGTTCCCCAATGATATTACATTAAGCGTAAGATCAGTATGTTGTTTCCATAAACGGGCCTTAGAAAATGATCACCGATTACGTTTTTCAAAAAATCCACATGAGTTTCAGCTACACTCAGTAACAAGCATCGATTAGGATTTTCATAAATTATAGTACCTACCTACCCACTTTTTTGAAGAAACACTCATAATTTGGCCAAATTGAAAGTGAAAAAGTGGCTTCTGAAAATTAATACAAAACACACTCACGCACACACACACACACACACACACACACCACCACCACCATTATGCGCCATTGTTGTTATGTATTTTTTCCTTACTTTTACTGTAACATAACCTGTTATCATAATATTAAAATAAGTCAAATCCTAAACTCAAGTCCCCAAGATACAGGATTACCTAGTTTGGGGACTACTAGTAAGATGTATATTGCAATCTTTGGTTATAAACTTGGTACGACGTGTTAGAGATAATTCTGTCATATCACTTGTCATGTCATAATCACGTTACTGCCACGTCACGTGTCCGGACTAGCACTTTAATAGACGACACTGCGACAAGTTCCGTGACCAAATCTCACAACCATAAAGTATATGGATCAACGACATTGTACATCTACTGAAAGTTGCCTATGGGCTCCCCTGTGTCCCGTACAGAATAAATAAAAGCCATGGCAAGTCTTAAAGGGCCTAACATGAATAAATTATTATTGATTTGATTTGTTACTTGGAAGTGACCAGTGAAAGATATTACATACAGTCCACAGATATCAGACTTCATCTTTATTCATCATCATCATCATCAGGTCATGTAATCTCCACTGTAGAAGCACGACTTTCCCTAAACCAGAGGCAAATTAAGGATTTGGCCTACACTCCCCACGCTGGCCAGACGAGTTAGCTTTATTATTTCTAAAGAATATAATCTAATCTAAATAACTCAAAGGTGACTGACTGACTGACATAGTGATCTATCAACGCACAGCCCAAACCACTGGACGGATCGGACTGAAATTTGGCATACAGGTAGATGTTATGACGTAGGCATCCGCTAAGAAAGGATTTTATGAAACTCCACCCCTAATGGGGTAAAACGGGATCCACGCGTACGAAGTCGCAGGCAGCCGCTAGTTTTATATAAGTACCTACCTAGGGGTCATCCATAAAGTACGTCACACGTAAAGAGGGGGGGAGGGGGTTGACAAAGTGTGACATGGTGTGACAAGGGGTGGGAGGGGTCCTAAGTTTCGTGACATCACATTTCAATTGTTTCAAATATTTGATATAATGTTGATTTCATATAAAAAAAAATACTTAATTTAAATAGAAATAAAACTAATTTCGGAACTGCTGTTAATTTAATAATTTTTCGATGTGAAATTGCAAAACATGTGACGTCACACTAGGGAGGGGGGGGTTTCAGAAATGTGACCACCTGTGACAAGGACGGAGGGGGGGTCAAAAAATCATGAAATTCGTGTGACGTACTTTATGGATGGCCCCCTACATACCTACTAGATGCAAACCGATGCTGCTATACCGCAGTTGGTTACTTTTTATTTCTTTCGATTTTTATAGAATTTTGCAGTAGTTCTTTGTGCCAACTGGTTACTTGAAATTCTGAATTCTTTATAACCAGTATCAGACACAGCTGGGTTTCGTAAAGATGAAAATTGTGTTAACGTGTCAGAACTCCATAATTCCTTCAGTGAGTTCCGAACCTAAGGTTTTACCAAGTTTCTGCAATAATGTTATTTCGTCACTACAAGTTTTTCTGTACCAAACCACTAGGGTATACGTGTATAGTTTGGTATAGTTCTTGCAACTAACGAAGGCGAGTGAGCTTGACTTGTGTGTACGTGCACATAACGATAGTGTAATGTCTATCAAGACTTGAAAAACAAATAGTAGCGAGCCCCCACACGTGTAAAGCTCACTCGCCTTCGTGAATTGCAACAACTATACAGAAAAACTCTTTCATTTAGTAATGAAATTAATTCGACACGCATTCATCAGAATGTATTGAATGGGACCAACTAGGTTGCTATGCATAGTTACTTACTTTACTAAGGTAAACTGTAACCTACTCAATTTGGGTCGGGTACCACACAAGCCACATTCTTCGTCCTCGAAAAATGTAACCATCAAAGGCATCTGAAACTTTTACAAGTTAAACTAACCGCTATCACTTGTAAAGCCTCCACTATAATTGCTCCGCGTGCATTCCTCCGAACCCTCGGCATGCAGTAATTAAGTTTCATTTTACCCAAGATAAACATTCCGGGGCAATGGCGGAACGATTGTGACAAATTGGGGCAAGCTTAATTGGGCGTACATTAGTGCATTCAGGCCTACGTGATGCGGGCCATTTTGCGTGCGACACAACTGTAATGATATGTTGGCGACCAGAATTAACGGTTAGTTAAATGGGCCGATTAAAATTTTTACGGCGAATTAACGAAAATTCTCATCAAGCATCATGAAATTTTTGGTCTTTTCCAGCCTTTATATTTGACACCACATTAGATTTGAGACATAAAAGATTTATGATCTTTGCTTCTATCAATTTAAAAAGAAAACTGTCATTACGTTACGACGATTATAATTTAAACAAAAAACCAAACTGAAATCAAATATAAATGACACATTAATTAAATTTTAATTATTCGATTAAACGAACTCTGCTGACTTTGACCTACTTTCAAACGCTCCATTTCCCACAAAATTATCCCTACGCAATTGAGATTTATTTTGGGACGTCATGTAAAAGTTATTAAGAACTTTGTGAGAACGTGTTACTTTAATTATTAAAATTAAGGGCATTCTTTAAGAAACAAAATTTTAGACCTGTGAATTTCTATCGAGCTTTTAAGATAGCTGTAGTAATGTGTAACAAGGAAATCCTTGTCCCTTTAAATTTTAGCCTTTGCCACAAGATCCATATCCCTTTGTCTATTGTATAAATATTATATAAACAATATTAAATATAAAAAATCAACAACACATCAACAGTAGGAAGTTTCGGCAGGGGGCGGCGTCCCCGGGCTTGGTCTATTGATTTTGCCCCGTGCCCCGCGCGGTCCCCTCACGCATCTCAACTGTTGCTTGACTTGAGACACAGGATTGTAAAAAACAGTAAGACACGTGCGAACGTAACATCTAAGAGGCAGATGTAATCTATCATGAAGTAAAGTTGGATAGGTGATGCCTATTCTAAAAGCCTACACTCATGCCTTCTAAGAGATCTACAGACGGCTGTATTTGATAAAATCATAATGATATTTACATCATCATTATAGGCCTTATGTACGCATACCTGAATGGCATTTTATGATGTCCACTGGAAGAGTGAAGGTGGTCCGTTTCTACTCGAAGAACCTACACTACCGTTACCGTTACTACAAGGCACTATTATAATTTAAACATCCTTACTGTTCAAAATATTGCATTCACATAGTTGTCGTAATTGTGTATGTTCTAACATAGCTACAAATGCTCTAGAAAATGCACTTGCAGACTCGCAGTTTACTTAAAAAATAATAAATGCTTGTGTATTTTCGCGGTACACGTTGCAAATGTGTTTTTGATTCGTTTAGCTCATGCGCTCTCCGTCTCTTAATGCAATAACCTACAGCAATGTGTGTTGTTGTGGCACACACAGTAAAACGTTTTAGAATAACCGTTATTTACTCATACTTTGTGACGACAAAAATTGTGTTTCTCATTCCGAATCGGAATGAAAAACAAACATATAACACACTGCTTGATTTATTACACTGTGGCGCTGTGCATTTTACACATACACTCGGAAACTCGCGGTCTTATTTTCCAAAATATAAGGCTCATATTTGGGGAGCAAACAGGATTTGTTGGATTGGACTGCTGGCCTTCAGATCTGAGGACATTCGAGTCTCACAAAATAAGGATATTGATGTTAAGTGTGTCGTCCTAATCGTCGATTGGGGTCACGACGTTTTGCTTTTTATGTACGATTTACTTTTTAACCGGCAAAAAGAATCCCTAATTTATTCGTAAATATTGTGTTATTGGATAAGTGAGTACATTTTGGGGTTTACTCAAATCTCAGTAATCCGATTTGTAGGTTCTTTGACTTACAGTTTTTTAAGTTAGAAAAATTACAAGCGAAAGAAAATCAGTATTCTTACCTTACAGTTTCAGCTACACTGCTAATCGTGACTTTTAAATAAAATCAAAAGAATACAAAGTCCTTGACAAATAATACTTGAGAACCTTCAAAGATATCAGCTGAATCAAATTATCTGATATTAATCTACTGGTTAGTTTCATCGCGCTCCAGTTATTAGTTGGAATTTCAACGATATCTAAGTTTTTTCGTTTTTCTTTCCATTTTAACTGGGTTGGTTGGAAAAATTGCAAAGAGGAGATAACTAATTGATGTAAGTGGGTCAATGGGCGGACTTTATGATAGCAAATTAATTTATAGGTCCTTGAATTGAGTTTTGTTTTAATATTTTTAATACAGGATGTAGTATTTGTTTCTCAGGATTGAAAATCTATGGGGAAAGGGTCAAAATTATTGAAAACTAGCGGCCGCCCGCGACTTCATACGCGTGGATCCTGTTTTACCCCCTTTTCCCGAATTTTCTTTGCTATAAACCTAGAATGCAAAACCGTGGAAATCGGTTCGTGCGTTCTGGAGTTATAGCGTCAGGGAGGAAAACCCGACTTATTTTTATATAGTAGATATCCAAACAGCTAATAAGATTTGTTAAAAAATCATACAGTTGATGTGAGAACTTTTTTTTTAAGTTGGATAAAAATAATAGTAACATTAAACAATTTGTTATTATTTATCGTATTTTGTCAATGGAAGCAGAAATATAACAATTTCAATACAAAACTTACAAGTTACTTGAAATACTTAGTTAGGTACCTAGTTCCTTCGAAATGCCGATTTCGCTATTACCTCTTTTTAAGGTAAATTTACATTTATAAAGAACTTTGTATCACCATAAATAAATCTACAAGGTTTTTTCTCCTGTAATAGGATTTCTAAAGTGTTATCGCAACATCAAACTTCTATTAAAAGTACGAGGATGAGCAGGCAAACGTTTAAACTCTTTTTGTCTTATCCTGGGATTATCATTTCTGCAAACGTTCTTTACCTGTGTTGTTATAAAGAAAAAATATTGTTATTATTATGTTTCTATCAAAAACCTCAATCAATTTACATTGCAAATACAGCTCAAAATGGCATAGGGCGTGTTAATATTAGGGCTCTTTTCCACGGTAAAGTACCATTTTTTGCAGCGATCCTGTTCAGTAGTATGTACTCGTGCGTGTTTTAATATTGAAACATTCACGCGGACATCCCGTTTGCAGTGTCCCGCAAAAAACCGATACGTCCGAATTTGGAAATCGAATTTCAAACACACTATACGCCCGTATTCACAAACATTACTATGAGGTCCCACAGTGCGCGTGAACGCACAAGGTAACATCACAGAGCTCTAATTCAACGCTGTGCGTTCGATTTGCTGCTTCACTTAAGCAAGCATCATTGTCAATACAGGCGATAGTTCAGTTTCTACATTACTGGACCCCGCGAACTGGATCGACCTAGTTATAAACATAACTACAAATGATACGGAGTACAAAACGGTAAACGTTTCAATAAACACCATACCTGTAAACATAATGGTTATGGTATTTCCCAGAACTTACGCAATGAATAAACTTAGTCATTATACTGTCGAAAGTTAAACCATTTGTTATAACAAATAACCTGAGTCCTACGGGTGTTCTGTGGAATACGATTGTCATTTATCGGAATAGTAAGATAGGCAAAGTGGACTTTTGTGGAAACGTTTTACAGCATAAGATTTCAGGAATACCTATCACTGTAGTTTTTCTAAAGGACATCATCCATTTTGGTCCAAAATCAAAAGTGCCGGCCAAAAAATAAAAGTGCTGTATTCTTATAGAATACGTCCGCCTTAGCATTTATTACTATGGCACCAAAGCTGTAGCACCACTGTGCATCGTAGTATTTGAGTTCTAAAAATATATGAAACGACTGATTTTGATCTCAAATACTCGACGCACAGTGGAGCTACGGCTTTGGTGCCATAGTAACAAATGCTAAGGCAGACGTATTCTGTCAGAATACAGCACTTTTTTTTGTTGGCCGGCACTTTTGATTTTGGACCAAAAATATATGAAACGTGGATGATGTCCTTTATATTGTTTATAATAATAGTGAAGTGATTTCACCAAAGTCAAGTGGTTAGAGAATACATGAAAAATAAGTTAGGTTAGTGTGAGTAACTAGTTATTCCGACAACCGAGCTTTAATGCAGCGTGTTATTAAAGTTTCACATTTAAATAAAAAGCTCCGGGGCCAAGGAGTCTCAAGTCTTAAGACTAAAATGCACTGAGACCCTTAAAATTCGTAAAATAGAGAGGAAACTTTGAAATTATAATAACCTGAACATTATTTCAGAGGTAGAGCTTTAGTCAAGCCATCCAGCTAGTTAGTTGGGGAATTTGAGATATTTTAGTAATTGCGTTTTCACAGGATTACCTAAGCTTTATTTCAATTTGTATTATGTTTTACTTGAAGTTAAATAAAATACTAACTACCTACCTAGAAGAAACTCGATTATAAACTGAAACTTCGGTTTTGCTTACGTGAATTAGCTACAGTCAGCCACAAAAACTCTATCGAGAAATCAAACATTCAGTCTTCTCAAAACTGAATATTGGTATTAAACTGAATATGGCTAAATATTTGAATACTTTTGTTTTGAAAAATGAAGGGGGACCTTTGCATATATTTGCTTCCCAATTTTCATTCCCTCGTTTCTACATTTATAACAAACAAAAATACAGCAAGCTGATAGATAAACTACTTTTGCATTTATGTAACCACCTAACCAGGTAGATAACCAGACCAATAACGCTCCAACTTCATCATAGTCAGCATCAAACCGACCGTTAAAAGGAACTATAAAATAAGAACAAATCAAACACAAAACATAAATCAGCTTGAACTACGCGAGACGCTTCGCAATAAAATCTCAGTGTGCCCAGATGTTTCCTCACTATTCTCACATTTCCCTCGGCTATAAACGGGAAAGTGACACGCAAAGCATTTGCATTAACCGCCCGCCTTTTTGGAAAACGCTTCAGATGATACGTATAAAGAATCACCTCCCAAAGGAGGCCATATACAGCGTTCCGAACATCTTTCATATGAGCCCATACATAAGACCCATGTAAATTGCACTCGTCCGAACGGGTGGCGCTTCAACCAACCCTATTTACGGAAACCATATTGGATACAAAATTCTGCGTGGACAAGTGAAAATAATTCTATGATTTGACTCATATGAACAAGTCTTCTGAAGTCTATCAAGTAGGATGTAACGACTGTAGTTGTAACTCCAGTGTCAGTCTTATTAAGAATCAACGCTATCAATAAACATTTACTACCGTAAAAGAATAAACATTTGCTATAATTTTAAAAGCAAACGTATTTCTGTTCTCTCTTACCCTTCTAGAACTATTTAGCAGCTAAAGGTTAAAGGCATTCTTGAAATAGCGTACCCATGCGAAAACTGTTTGTGCATAAAATTTTAGCATTTTTAATGCATTCATTAAAATTGAAAGAATACAAAAGTAAACAAATTATGACCTACAAAGAGCTTCTTACGGCTCTTGTCTTTTAATTACTATCCTCTGGTTTAAGTGAAACAATACTTTGTTAAATATAACTTATATTAAACCTTAAAGTTAATTAGAACTTGAAAATGTTGAGCAAGTGACGTTTAGATGAGAAAAGTATAATTTGAAAATGTTACGAGCGTTACAACTTCCTTTAAGAATTTTCATACCATTATCGGTCTCTAGAGAGATATTGTATGGGGTTCTTTAATTTTCTTCGTTGATAAAAGAGCTGTGTATTTAAATGAAACTTTTCCTGGAAATTTCTGCGAACCATTCAAGGCAATTCATAAAAGTTATTGGTATTGCCACTACGGTAAATGTAGCTGTAAGCGACTGGTTCATATTTTATTTTAATAATTTTAATGATCAAAAACAAAAAGTAATGTACACGAAAAATAATAATTATATTATTTGTGTGTGCTTTAACGTTTTTTCTAGGAAAATAAATCTACTACAACTTTTTCGAAAAGCGTATTACTTTTACAGAACCTACTACAAATCATTAAAAGCTTTCACTACCACATTAAGTACACGCATCATAAATCATACTCTAAGCTTCGTTGACCGCATAAGCACAGACCTGAATTATTTAAACACGTTTTGTTTCGAAATTCAAACCATCTAAACAAAACAACAGTTTGAAAAATGTTTTTTTTAAATGCATTATGTTCCATAATATTTTGTTTGTAGCAGTATGTTTTTTTTTTTTTTCATTTTTGGAAAGATATCAATTAAGGAGCCAAAACAATATCTTACAAGACGTAAACCGAATTACCTAGGTTTTTAAAAACACTTATTTATATTAATAACTAACTGCGAGTAGAAAAGTCACAATGTTGCAGTTATCACGCTTAACTAGCCCTATTTAAATCGATCCAGTCTGTGCCTTTGATTCTATGAATAACTATTATTTATAACATGAAAGTACTAGCTGTTTTATTTTTCCTTCGTTTAGTAACTAATGATGAGTCTTTGTTACAGATTAAATGAGAGTACTAAGGAACATAGAATAATGGCACAATAGTACCTAATTAGGTCAATATAAAATTATTTTATAATACTTAACAATATTTCTTACTCCTCAAGCCAATGTACAAATTAACAGTATTTAACGGAATTAGAAGCTTAACGGTATCAAGCACAATCATATTATTTTGTTTTAACATCACAAAAAGCATTGACAAAAACATATTTTCCTGTACTCACATTGTTTTCCTAATGCCGGCGTGCATTAGCCTACTAATTCGAACTTAATCCCATGAATTACGGTGCTATAAGCATAAATTATTCGACAGTGTACACTGGCCGGACAATTTAGGATTCTGTTTATTTGTATTTGAAGCGAAGTACGGTAACCTAAATAATACAGAGTTTGGATTTGTCGAATAAAGTGAATTTGTGAGCTGAACCCTTACTTTAATTGACCTAATTTACTTATTGCAACAAAATGAAGGTAATTTATTTTTACATTGCTTTAATATGGCGTATTTTCGAATTATTACCTTTATTTATTTTACTTAAATGTATGTGACAATTACTTATTTAGTGGTGAGTACTTTTTAATAGTGCTTTAATAAAAATAGAAAGGTCTACCTTGGTATTTTATATTACACTTAAAAATGTAATTAATTTTCTTTAAGGGAAACAGTACAAGATAACCCCAAATTTCAAGGCTTTTCTAGTTCAGTTTTTCATCATTTTTGATATTTATAAATTACGCTAAAACGAACTGTAACAATGACAAACCACTTTTCTAATCCAGTGAAAGTACTTCTGAATTTATAAAAGGCGTCATGGGGTGCCTTAGTGATGGGAAGAAAGAAACATAAAAATTGCGTAACAATAAAATTGTCTCAGCTCCCGTTAAAGTTAACGTAAAACCGCGAGATTGATATAATATAGATTACACAATTATTGCTGAATAAAACTTTTTTTAAAGTTTTCTTCGAGAGCTTCTCGCTATACCATAAAACCAAAAAAATGTCATACAAGTTACAACAAGATAGTAAGCTGGTTGATGTGCCAATAGATAGCATAAATTAATCAGAACGATGTTTTTAAGCTACCTGAAACATCAAACATCCGGAACCAAGACTACTTAAACGAAGAAGAAAATAATATTCAAACGTCATCCCTTCCAACTCCCATCTCCAAATTTTTTACTCGATACTTCCCTTTATCTTATCGCATCCCTACGCCCTTCAAAATAAGATTATGCGAGCAAACAAAACGCAGATAAAGAATATAAACATCGCCCGCCCTCCGGATGGCGGCCAAACTTTCTGAATCACATTTAATTTTCTCGTGTTTATTTTAATCTGGTTCCTTTTGTAACGTTCCAATGTAACGGAGGTCGAGACGTTACACGGAAAAGTTTGTTTGAATACGAGAAGTTAATTGAGAAATGTAATGGTTTAACTAAATAGGTTCAATTAAATACGAGTTCTAACGTTTAGTCGAACTGCTCAGCGAAGATTTAAACATCTTCAGAACATTACGGCTGAGTTGCACCACCTAACTTTGACCGTAACTATAACGATAACCGGTGCATTTTTTATGGAGTTTGACAGATTTTTGACGTTTGTCAAAGTTAAAGTAAGATGGTGCAATCCAGCTTAAGTCTCGCATTTGAATGTAAGTAGAGTCACTTTATAGAAATTCTTGAAAGATTAGGTACCTCGTAAAAATAAAGATCAATGAATAAGGTAATTGGCAAGATGACTCATCACTAATGGGATGAAGTAAGGTATAAGGTACAGTCGACAGTAAAATCAGACTATACATTTTTGTAACCTAATACTATTACAAACACGTACGGTACCGCATTCCTTGCGTGTGCCAACTTTACAAAAATGGAATAGCCAAATAACAAAACAGAAGTTGGAACACATGTACAATTAT
Source organism: Ostrinia nubilalis (assembly GCF_963855985.1). Taxonomy (NCBI): domain Eukaryota; kingdom Metazoa; phylum Arthropoda; class Insecta; order Lepidoptera; family Crambidae; genus Ostrinia; species Ostrinia nubilalis. The sequence goes on from NC_087103.1 coordinate 5,543,428, forward strand.
TCCATAACGGCCGTTAGCACAAAAAGCATGCCAACATTACACCGCCATAAATACCAAAATGCATACTATTTAATACAATTTGCTGGCAACAAGTCATAAAGCAATTATGTGGAGACAAATATTACGGAGGTAATACGTGCGAATGTAGGTCAAAGTACAATCACAATCAACAAGCACATCAAGCCTCACTGTGGCTTTTTATGTCCTAGTAATAGATGCTATTTTACAGTACGAGGGGTGTTCAAAAAGTAATGAGAATGGGATATTTTTTGCCATCACAAAAATCTGAAAAAATTGGGTAGGTAGCTTAATTCTTCAATAGAAACTGGTAAAAAAATCTATTGCGTTTAAGAATTACATTCACCTGAACACGACCAGTCGCATTATTTTCTTGACTCCAAAAAGGCCTAAAAAGAAACTGCCTCGAGAAATCCTCGAATATCAAGTCCCTGAACTACTTTTTAAATCGGAAAAAGAGCTATTAGCGTAACTGAGAGTCAGATCTAGAGAATATGATGGGTTTTTGAACATTTTAAAACACAATTTTTTTTTGCTCCCACCGCAACTTCAGGGTTGTGTACGGGTGCGATGGCTACAGAAAACAAGGTCTTTCCAACTGATCACGTTCAGGTGAATGTAATTCTTAAACGAAGAATTAAGCTACCAACCCATTTTTTCAGATTTTTGTGATGGCTAGAAATATTTATTTATTTAAAATCTTTATTGCACACATAAAAAACAGTGGTACAACAGGCGAGCTTAATGTCATGTGGCATTCTCTTCCAGCTAACCAGAAAATTAGACAAAATATCCATTATCTTTACTTTTTAACAACCCTAGTAAATGTTTAATCTGAAGCCGACTGTACACAACACATGCTCGTGTTCATTCCACCGTGAATTTCAGACCTACGCATATCAGTGACGATACAGAGCATATAATATTACTTTACACTGACGCGGCACTAAGTGGAAAATATTGAGAAGCGAGCGCGAACAAGCAATACGTATGGAGGTCGAATATAACGAATTCGCATCGCATTTTGAAGATGATAAACTTGCGGTCGGAGTGAGGACAGCTCGAATTGTGGGTAATTTATGATAAAAGATACTGTCATTTCTGCAATTTTTCAAGTGGTTTTGTAACAAAACAGAGTTTGTGTTTGTAAATCACAATTAAAAGCATTTTATTTTTCAATTATGAAGTTTAGATACCTATATATTGCTAAAAAAAGGTAAGTTCCACAAAAAAACTTAAAGCTTGTAATGGTTTTTCTTCAGTGCAAGCAATTTGGATTCATATCATTCTCTTAGAATTCAAATAAGAAAAATAGGCGTTTCAAAAGCGCTTTAAACGTCTAAGAAAAACTTCAATTTCGATGTTACTGTCCCACGTGAAAGTTGTTGTATCTCTGAAGTAGGGACGACATGTGAAAGCAAATAAAATAGATCTCGGTTACTGGTAAATAAACTTAAAACGTAATATGATCTGAACAGAGTAAGTTTTCCAATCTCGCGCGGAGCAAACAGGCGTATCGTGGATGGTCGTGTTGCTCTCCAATATCCGCTTGGAACGATTATTTGGAGCTTCCTTGCTGGTACAGGTAACTAAGGGCACGGCTATACAGTGTTGGTTTACTTCAGTCTAAAATTATGGGGGGAATGCCATTGCTGTGTACAAAATGATGTTAAGCTCGCTGAAAATCAGTACATGTATATGCTTTTTGCGTCTAGATCTTTCATGACGTGAGTGAGTCTTTTAAGATGTTTTTGTTTTCTTTTAATTTTGAAATAATGACATCTTTACCTATTCATATGGCAATATCTTAATGTAAATATACTGGTCATCACAAAAATTGACCCTCCCGCGACAAGCACTTTCAAACGTGTGCAAGTGCATCTCCACTTCCCACCAATATTGGCACCATTTAAAAGCCTAGTTATAAACTTCATTTCATTAAAGGAAAGGTTTTTACCCCAAAAATGTGTCTGCAGAAGAATCCAGAGTCACTTCTTCAAAAAATACGTAGTTACGCTTGAGCCAACTTTTATGGCTATAAAACTGTTAAGTTGGGATTAATCGCTATCCATCTGTTAAAGAGGACACGTGAGATCATTATTTGGTTTTATAACCATAAAAATTGGTCTAATTGATCCCACAGGTGAGCCCAAAGTGGACCTCACTTTTTTTTAAGTCACATTTATTGTATATTTTAATCGTTTATTATGAAATGAAATGTGTTTTTCTTTAAGGATATTTATTGGGCTTTCAAATAACACCAATATGTTGGGGCACCATGATTGTGTCAGTAGAAACGAGTTTTCCTGTAAAACGTAGGTGGATCGATTTTTGTGATGACCAGTATATTTCTTATTCTTGGGTCATGGTTAGGTGAGACTGCAGAGATCGCTACAATAACTGTAGAAGTCACCTCTATTAGCCAAAGAACAAACTGCTATAAACAAATTGATATCAAACGTGAATTCAGCTATGTAATGAGAAAGAAAGTCACAACATCATCTCTGGTGCCACAATACTGAGAAAAAAGACTCAAAGGAACGGTCTAATCGTACAAATGTAAAAATCTCGTTTACATCTTGCTGTAGTTTATTTAATTACCGTCTGCAACTGTTAATTCAACAATACTGCAAGTTTGTTCAGCAGTCGATTTGTCGTACCGATCGCGTCGCCCCAGATTGCTAAGCAGAGTAAATTAATGAAGTTACATTCACTCCGCCAGAACTATGTTCATTCGATAAGCGATCGTGAGCGACAAGCGGTAGATATTGTGCTCTTGCACCTTATCTGGGTAATTAAAACGCTAATTAGAACCGCCTTTAGACCCGTGTGCTTACGTTAGGTGTGCTCGCTAGCAACGCTAAACACATCTACATCAACTCAGACAGCCAAGCAGCACTGCTGGCCTTAAAATCCTTCGAATACACGTCAAAATTGGTGCAAACATGCACCGAGACACTGAATGCACTGGGAAATACCAACAAAGTAACGCTTACATGGGTACCAGGACATTCGAATATAGAAGGAAATGAAGTAGCAGATGAACTCGCCAGAGATGGAGCCGATAACCCTCAAATCGGCGTAGAACCATTCTGTGGCATCACCAAACAACGAGCCACCACGCTACTAACCGCCCTCTGCAAACAAGAGGCTATTGAGTGGTGGAAGTCTACATCGGGACAAAAACACTCAAAAGCACTCATTCAGGGATATAGCAACAAAGTAACTAAGGAACTGCTAAAGTTCAAAAGACACAAAGCCTGTGCAGTGACTAGAATACTAACCGGCCACTGCAAACTAAACAAATACAAATCAAACGAGAACGCTTGTTCAAATAAACCCGAAGACATTTTAACTTCAGATCATTTTAACCATTGCTCATTTCGACGTTCATACTTTCTGCCACACTAACAACCGGTCCGTATGGACATTTTGACACCTGCACATTCCAACCGTTGAGCGTTTTTTCGCATTGACTACCCAGTCCCTGAATGATTTAATATCTAATTCTTATTATAACTGGAACTTAGCACTCGCAAAGGGGAGATTCTCAATTTGGTTTGGACTAAATGCTTACCTGCAATGTTCTAATCCAACAAATATATTTTAAACTAAAAGCAGATTAAGGTGCTATGTAACTTTCAGGCCTCCCTACCCAGTCTGGCCAGCGTGGAGAGTGTAGGCCAAAACCTCGATTGAAAGTATTAGAGAGGGATATTTCTGCAGTGGAGACTAAATGATCAGTGTGCTTACCATCAGTTTACGTTAGGTGTCCTCGCGAGGTGTACGTAAAAAAATATAATAAATGTTTGACAGATTGTACAGCATCCCTAGCGGCTACTTTCAAGAACTAAAATCTTCATAGATTTTTTTGACGTACTCGCTAGCGAACACACCGAACGTAAACTCATGGTAAGCACACTGATGATGATGACAACACAATAAGTGTCCCAACTGAGAACCACACTATTATTAATTTTAAACTTTCGCGTTGCATACCTGTATTAATTTAAACAGGTTTTAACGCGATACGCGGATAAGTAACATTGAAATATTACCTGTATTTGCCTGACGTTTCGACCGAGTTGCACCGGCCATGGTCACAGGCTGATTGGACTAACACACTATTAATTGTCCCAAATTATTACCAAAACCAGTACTTCAAGATTGAAAGAGTTCAACTGGCCCACGTTATAGCCTTTACTGGAATACAAATTCAATTAGCACAGCACCGAGTTCAAAAGCAAGCATACATCAAGCTTCAGCCCAGAATGCTTTGAGCTTTGTGCAATTAAAATCAAACTTGAAACGGTATTGATTTTCGTGACTAAATTTAATAACTTTCAAAAGCTCTGCAGTTAGTTTGAAGGCGAAGGAAAGTTGTATTAGGATTATTATAAAGTGAATATTTAAGTATTTTACGGTTATTGCAATACATTTACTATTACTTAGTAAATATTATATCGCCTTTGACTCATAGCAAAAAAAAATCACTTGAAACAAAGAATAGGTTAATCTTAGTCAGAGAAAGGTCGTATTCAAGACCTAGCCCTTAGTGGTACAATTCATTTGATATAGTGAAAATATTATCACGTGTTTGTTACGTATTTCAAGCATAGCATAATTTTCAGAAGATGTATGAAAATGTTTTTCCAAAAGCTAACCATATTTTTTTATACAGAACAAAACAGGCAATTGACCGCAATCGCACCTGATGTCAAGTGAGATGTTGTAGTATGGTACATATCTGCCCTGTAAGTGCTTATTGACTCTCAAAATTTTGGCCTAAAAATGTGTGTAAATACTTTCTCATGTAGGTACTATTTTATTATAGAACTTTAGATACGTCACCCAATAACTCGCATACATGGAACAATGCGCTATATTTCACAAGAGGAGCATCTATTGACATGATGTTAATAGCGCCGGCGACGCTTTGTCTGGAATATTATTAAAACGGGAAATTGATGAGACATCGCTACCCTGTTGCTTCGATCACGTCATGCTTTAATTTGACATTTTATGGTGCATAGAGCAAGATAAAAGAGGAGAGAGAAAGAGAAAGTGGACTCAGAATTTTTTTCTAAACTAATTACCTACTGTCTTTTAATGGCCAAGCCGTAAGTGTGTAGATATACAAGTGCTCATAATTACAGCTAAAACCAGAGCTCTTCAGAATAAACAATTTGCGTGGGTAGGTTTTCTAAAATAATTTCAAATCACGTAAATAATGCGAACGTAAATAATGGCGACGCGAGGGCCACATGCTCCCTTCGCTCGTTTGTAAAAGGGTAAGTTCATGACAAGTGTCACAACTTTGATAAATACTATCAGTACAGGTCAGCTTGTCTAGTACAACCAAAGTCTTTTTTGTTTTTGCATAACAGGAACACACATTACACGTAGTCTTTCAGGTTACTACTAAGTTCTACTGGACTATCCAATTTTTTTAAACTCTGGTACGGTATTATACTTGGCCAGTGTGGGGAGTGTAGATCAAATCCTCCATTTGACTCTGGTAAAATAGAGAGAGTCGACTAAATAACCTAATGATATGATAATTATGATAATACCCAATTTATACGACCAAAATTGACAGAGTTTGATTTCTTTCTATGTACCGTCTACAGTCTGCTTTCAACCCCACTTCAACCCCCTCGTGCACTGACATTACAATATGATATACTTATCTACACTTTGACAGCTGCCAGCCAATTATAGGCTTCACTAAATGGATGGACCTTTATCTGAACTCGCTAATTCGCTTTGTGCATTCCCCGGCGGCCATTAGCAACCGCAATTGATTCGATACACATCTGTATTCGCATAAATCACGAGATAACTTCAACTCCTGACGTATCGGATGCATCAACTACCGTTGAAGTTCGCCCTCGGTATAATAGAATTTGTTTATTCAATTAAAAGCTGGGTGTGCTTTTTGATTGATTGAATACTTGGTTGTTTTCCGCTAGTTTATTTTGACAAATAATGTTCAACTTCAAACAGACTTCGAAACAGAGTTTGTACTACATTAATTTGGTCATTAGAGGAGTGACGTAAAATATCTACCAACTATCCTCCTATATTTTCTTTTTAAATTATATTAAAAAGCAAATCAATGTGACCAGTGCCAGTATTGAGCTTTGTACGTACACTTTCAGCATTCCACATTCCATTGCAAATCTGACAAACATTCAAAGATTTTTTTAAATAGTTCCATTTTTAAAATTTCAAATTCTCCCTGCTCGTTCTATGTCGTTTCATTTGTTTCAAGTTGTACAATCAGACATATTGTGCACATTTGTGTAAAACAATGCACGTTTTTCACATCATTAATTAGAACTCAAATGGAGTGGATATTGCGGTGACTGGCGAATAAATGCGGCCCATACACGAATTCTGCAAGTAACGAACCGCTCATTAAAGAAATTAAATTGCAAGGCCTTTGTATGGAATGAACGAACTGCGTAAATGTTCCGTGCGCCGTAAAAAGAATGAACGAATTATTTATGAAATAATTTGACTGCTTTTTTTGCTCCCTTTTAAAACAATGAGTGTGGAGACGCAGGTTTTGGTACATTGTCTATTTCATTTATGATTAAGATCAAGGTGCACAGGAAAATAATTTAAAAAAGACAAGCCTTACAAAGACCGAGCTTAGGTAACTTTTTAAACCGTGGAACTGACTTGGATAAATCATTATCCTAATTCATTAAATCTTCCACATAAATACCATTGCGACCAAAACCATTTCAGCATCAAAAACTTACATCTATCTCGAAAAAAAATGTGGTATCTTATACAGATGTAACAATAGCTATTTTATAACAAACATGTACAGAATTTGTGGCTAACTGTACTCCAGTTATACACTGACGAACAAATTTCAGGCCCGTATTAATATTCATAGGACGGCAAGTGGTACGATAATAATCGTAATTGGGGGTGCGACGTGACCTTGCTCGGTTAAGGACGGTTTACACTACACTGAGCTGGGAAACAAGGATGCTACAGTATGGTTGACTTCATACGGCTTAAATATGGCCAGTTATGTAAATCATGCTTGGACATTTTCACACGGCAACGTCAGAGAATCAGATATAGATCGTTTCAACCACGAAGACGCGCCCCACCATTTTTTGGTCGAGGGAAGCGCGGGGTGCGGTTAAATACCTGCTTTGTTCAGCATAAAAAATAGTAGGTAGGTACCTACACTACATAAAAGCAGGATCTAAGGCCATTGTAAACTACCACGAGTCTAACAAAAGTAAGTGCTATATTAAAATAATTATTTTAAACCACACTGCCACGAACTAGGTTAATTATTATTTTGTATTAACAACTTAGTATTATTAAAGTAATCCTTGAAGGAAATGGCTTAATTTAGCCTGCAACTGGGCCATTAACGTTAAGCAGTAACTTTCCTAAGCAATTGAGTTAATACATATTAAAACAAGGTCTCAATACAGATGGAAAAGGAGGATACAATTACATGCTATGTTGATGTGTTTAACGAATAAGTATAGTGCTTACAGTTATCTTATTACTTCGAATTACTTTTGAACACTTTAAACTGTTCAACGAGCGTGTAATTTTTATTAGTAGGGGGTTAATTGTTTGGGACTCAATAAACACCATTAATTAATCTAAGATTTAGGCATCAAATAGGCTAACGGAACAAACAGGTCTCAATACAGATGGAAAAGGAGGATACAATTACATGCTATGTTGATGTGTTTAACGAATAAGTATAGTGCTTACAGTTATCTTATTACTTCGAATTACTTTTGAATTTTCCCTTTGCATTATTTAAATAACTTGATACGAATAAAAAACAAAATGGTGTTAGAATTATTTATGATTCTAGTTCACAAACCGCATGTATTGCAATTTTCTTGGAAAATACCAAAAAATATTGAAATAAACCATTTCTAATAAAAAGTTACACGCTTGTTAAACACTGTTTTAAAACGACATTTCCATAAACACTTTAAACTGTTCAACGAGCGTGTAATTTTTATTAGTAGGGGGTTAATTGTTTGGGACTCAATAAACACCATTAATTAATCTAAGATTTAGGCATCAAATAGGCTAACGGAACAAACATATATAAATCTTATCTAGGGTCGGTTGAGGATCCATGTTTACAATCGGCCCAACTCAACAACAATCATAACAATATCGTGAGCAACACAATCTGCCAAGACTTGTTCCAGCTTGAAGAGTCGTTAACAGTACGCCATTTACTCAAACAGTACTATAATTGAACTTGACGAATTATAACACTTGGCCGTTCAAACTGGCCAAGCGCTGCCAAGCTCTAGAATCTTGGTCTACAACAGCTGGAGCCGTTTTGAATGGAGTCCTTAATTTAGTCTCGCTCTACATATTATATAAAACAAAGTCGCTTTCCTGTCTGTCTGTCTGTCCCTATGTATGCTTAGATTTTTTGAACTACGCAACGGATTTTGATGCGTTTTTTTAATAGAGTGACTCAAGAGAAAGGTTTATAGGTATAAAACATGCATATTATAGAAGAGAAAAGCCGAGAAATTCCGTTGCAACCGTGTGAAGCCGGGGCGGGCCGCTAGTTGATTTATAAGACTAATAAGTTATTTGTAACAACATTTAAGTTCCTAACCACTTAAAGACCATTTTATTACGATTTATGGTCGGTAACTAACTAGAAAAGTCATGGATCACTAATGTTTTTATTGTCATAAAGTAAAACTGTTCTTAAACCACATTATTTTGGCTTGAGAGTGACGCCGAAGGCAAAGGGCGAAAGCAAAATCAGACTGAGAGCTTAACGTGCAGGCAAAATTTAGTCAAGCCAATCGCCCAATGTCCTACATAAGCTGGGAACAAGTTTATGTATTACGTATGTAGGTAAATACTTCCTGAGAACCCAGCTGAAAATAATAGTATCAATAACATTCCAACGAATGAATACTCTAAATAAAAATCTTCAAAAACTCAGCATAATCAATTAACAAGAAAACGTTATTTATTAACGTTTTACCTTGAAGAGATTTTAAAAAATCCATCGCCTTTAAGAGCGTTATCCCTCTCTGATAGCTTTGATGTCGGAATTTCGAAAAAAGTCACGTCTACGCCATTTGGGTAACTTTGCCCATCTATGTAATTACGATTTCATAGAACAAGGATTAAACGGTTTTCGGACAAGAATTCCTAATATTCTAGTATGTTGGAATATTATTTTATGAGATTCCAAGAAAGAACGCGCGATCAGTTCATTTAATTTACTTTGTGTGAGATGTTTTGTAGTAAATGTCAAATGAGTATGATTTATTGAGAATGTTAATAAACTCGTAGTTCAACTTCAATACATGATTTTATTAATGCGATCCTAGAAATTATTTATAGTTAATGTGTTATTTGAAGTACTTTTAACACATCTAAACAAAAAAAAACCTCCTTTCACTGATTCAGGAAAAAATGGCCTTCATATTGCCTTGGAGCACACCATCCTCACAATAAATACACCATCAAAACCAGTGCAAAAAATTTAATCAACCAAATTATTGTCAGTACATATTTTTCAGTAAGACTTTTTATTCTAACATCAGTATCCCACAAATGTGGCACTTATAATAATTGCCCCACAGAAAGACTAAAAAAATTTCCCAAAAATAGGAAAAATAAAAAAGAATCAGGTAAATTATACACGCAAAAATCTTGTATACTCACACGTTATCTCGTTTTATTCCTGTTTATACACATCAAAATGTTGGAGGCTTATATTTTATGTCGGGAATAAACGGGTCCTGTGTCCTATAAAATTCAGCGTTCAACATAAACTTGTGCGAAGGGTTAGAACAAAATAATGTGGTTTATCATATACTCGTAGTAGAGTCTCGCATGTATTTTTGTATTTTAGTTTTTTGGATAAGAGTATAATTGTATTTTGAATGCAGCACAAAGCAGGTTTCTGATTGTAATCACACCTGTAGGCAGGCCTAGGATGCGCTCGTAAGTAAAATAAGTAAGTAAGTGCCTATTCACTTGCGCCTTGAAGGGGCCCGGATTGAGTGATGCTCGGAAAGATGGCAGGCAGTGAATTCCAGTCCCTAATTAGTACTCTGCATGCTAGACTTACGCGTAAAGGCGACAGTTCAAACTGTATATTGTGGCATATTATGTGGTTCTAATAAATTCTATTATTATGCAACAAAAATGTATAATGCCTTTACAGTTTACACTGCACAAAGGCTAATTCCACACATGAATGTTTGTAATTGGGCGTTGAATACTGGATTTTCCAGCAATGAAATACTCGTACATGGTTTCGTGATTCGTACCACTTCATGCTCGCCGCCTATGTAGCGTGCATGAGCTGCCTATAGAGACTGTATGGCACAGTATGGCAAAAACAGAAGTGAGGGAAATTATAAACTTCAACCTATTTCATAGCTGAAAATTCATGACTTTCTCACATTCTTTTGGTAGTGTTTTTTTATTCAAATCCGAGAATATACCGATTTACTCATAATAAACTCTATGAAAACAAAACGAACGCTTCTATATCATTTCCAAGATAATACCTAACGTTTGGGTTACATATTTGTTACAACCTATGCATTTTGCATGTAGCAGGGCTTAAAAGTATAAAAATACACGATATTCAGCCTTAATTACAAACTGCACGTTTGTACGACACGCTATTTTGATGACTATTAAAATAATTAAAATGGTGTTTTTGTTGAATTGTCACGAAACTAAATGGATTACTATAAAGTACTTTGACAATTCACACACATACTCTAGTTAGTAATGTTTAAAAAATGTACTATTTCTAGGACAAAAACATTAATAATTACAACTTAGTTTATGACCTACTCAATATTCATAGTACCCGCATAGTATAGACAATGTTTCAATCCTCGTCATACTAAAATAACGAATGTACTCATTAACATGAATACATAATAGAATTAATGAAGAAATAACACCAAGGTTTATAACAGTAACTTTATTATTTTAAACTAAATCATTCCTTAAAAGCACTCACTCAGCTAGACGGAGCACACCCTCAATAAACGGGTTCAATTTCGGTAATTAGAAATGAAAAGGAGCAATTAATAACCAATCAATTAATAATACGCATGGCGCATATTATAGAGTACATAGGTATAAATGATGAGGTGTAAAGCCACAATCACAAAGTAAAACGCGGGTTCGAGCTCAGTAAAGCCTGGTTTTACTGTAGAATTTACAATACTACAAGCCAAAACAATCTAGGCCTAAATATGTCCAACTGCAGATCACAGGCCACAATTACTGTGAAATGGTTCTGGTCATGCCAGATTCAGTGTATGAAAGGTCTGGCCAACCAGACAGTTAGATGTTATGAAACCACCCTAGCCTTTTTGAATAGGCTAAGCGACTAGTACCAACTAACTATATGCGATTTCCGAAGCACTGAAATTATGTTAATTGTTAAATGACACTCAATTAATAGTCGGAATATTTACCTATAAATTGATATGACCACAATAAACGCGATGATACGCGTATACTCCCTGTCGTTGTTTTAAAACGTCTCAAAAGACACCAGACTAGCCAGAGGGTTAAATTTAACAAAAGAAAATCAACAAAAACAAAAAAACCTGTCTGATAACAATGGCCAGTATTAATGGCAGAAATCGGAGCAAAATTTACATCCATTATCTCCAGACATAAGAGCCAACCTAAATTATTACCCACAGGTCGTAAATGTCATACATTTTCATTAGTATTCGTCATGAAACTTGAATGTTCGCTTGGATGATCAAAGGTAGATGTCAAATGAAAGGCGGTCAAAGTCAATTGTCAATTGATTAGGTTAAGTGATACTTGAAAACCTAATTTCATTTCATTTCAAATCCTACAGGGCTTCAGAAGTAGGTATAAAACGATAATAAATGAATTAATGCATAGTCATTTAAATAGGATTCCCTATTGACCCTTTAGTGCGTTGCGTACGAAAACAGAGTCAGCGGTGTCGGAGTCAAATCCTGTGTTATCTATTCTAGGTTTATTCGTTATCTAGCCACAAGGTACAGTCAGCGTCAAATATTTCGTGACACCCAAAGAGGCCAAAAAGTTGACAACACAAGCTTATTCCAATTGTACAAAACATATTGTCAACTTATTGGCCACTTTGGGTGTCACGAACTTTTTGAAGCTGACTGTACAAACTCTGCTTGTTGTGGGACTGAATATTAAACATTATACCTATTAGACTTGTAGGTGTATATCCAAATCCTAAAATTATTTTCATTTTCAAAAAGCAAAGGTTATTTCAGTAGACAATAGACAAAAGTTATAAGCAAGAGAAAACTAAATATTATACTTTTTAACTCGAATACACCAAAATATTTAACAACGGTTAATTAACAACACTGTTGTGTAAACATTCTTTAATTAGTGGTATTAATTGTTCTTTAAAATGTCTAGAAATTATCGCGACTTTAATTCTATCTTTTTGTACACCTCCCAGCTATTACTTCAACATTTTATTACTAAGAGAATTGCCTCTTATTTTAGCCAGCGTGTTTCTTTACTTCGATGTAATAATTTATGTAGATTTTTAGGGTCCCGTATCCAAAGGGTAAAAACGGGACGCTATTACTAAGGCTGGGTTGAACCATCTTACTATAACTTTAACAGCGTCAAAAATCTGTCAAACTCCATACAAAAAATACCGGTTATCGTTATAGTTACGGTCAAAGCTTCGCTATTTGTCTGTCACCAGGCTGTATCAAATGAACCGTGATAGATTTACAGTTGAAATTTTCACAGACGATGTATTTCTGGTGCCGCTATAACAGCAAATACTAAAAACTGAATATACTTGAGGGGGCTCCGATACATTGCCGTTTTTTGCTCAATATGTCTAATGTTGTACAGCTAATGGTACGGAACCCTACGTGCGCGATTCTAACTCGCACTTGACCAGTTTTTCTTTACGCTTCGCGGTGGGAATGTGCCGTAAATAAAAGCAACGTATTCTCTGGTGGAATTTCACGTTATTTCCAAATGTGCAGTTGTTACGTAGATCATATTAAAAACGGATAATCTCTTTAACTAAGTGACTTGTTCGCAATTCGCTGTTTTAAAACGGCGGGTTAATTTTTGGAAATACAGTTAATGGTTTACACTTATCGTATTAATTAAATGGTGGTATTAAAGTAAAGCTTATAATTTGTCAAGTGCTGAACTGACTACTTGTACATATTTGAAGCAAATTAACTAAAATAGAGTGGGTATTAAAATGTAAGAACAAGTTTTCAAAACAATCATCTTTTGCAAGCAATTAATTATTAAAGCCGTATTCACCACGCAATCCTGCTTTTGTATCACCGTCCGTTAAGAGCTCGCTTCTATATTTAGGCACGAGTGTTACCTAAACATGGGATGTGATACTCACATCCCATGTTTAGGTAAAAGCAGATTACGCCGAGATTCCTGACTCAGTCCTTTACGTTTCTCACTCCTCTTACGTTTTTATCTCACTGTGGGGACCCGCATGTGGATTAGGCACATACCTCTCTGAATTTTACCGGCCATAAAGTAAAGCTGAGTATTTCTAACATTTTGCGCATCGAGAAACTAACTCTAAAGCGAAACTAAAACTAATTTACTTGAAATTCTATTCGTAATTACACTTGTGAAACGTCGTCAATATTTCACAGCAACAAATTGCCGAAGTCGCTGCTAAATAAAATAGGACATAGCATGTCATGCAAATGTTTGGAGATTGTTAATTTTAGATAACAAGTGCAATTTCCTTTAGGTAAAATTAAAATTGATGGCTGTCTGGCAGGCGATAGAAAAACAGAAGATTTTTCAATATGCCTTTGCCTCTATATTTAAAAAAATAAATAAAGCAGCAAATAAAATCTTATAAGAAACTTTCTCTACACATTTCATTTCCTGGAATAGTAGGGGGAGACCGAGGAGAGTGACATTGTCGATTTTTTGAAACTTGTTAATTACTAGCGAGCTCGTAACAGTGCGCGTATTTAGTTCAAGTCACGAGCTAACAAATGCGGGCTGTAGCGAGCTTCCAAAAATCGACAATGTCACAACTCTAAAGGGAACAGAGCAAGAAGATCTTTAAAATATGCCTTTGCCTATTTTTAAAATTATAACGACACAGCAAGCCTTCTTAGCAGCTTTCACTACACATTTCCTGAAATAGTAGGCTCATTTAGAAGCGCGAACAAAGCAAGCCGTGTCGACGCATCAGCGAGGCGTTAAGTACGCTAACGCAAGCAAAGTCCTCGCATGTCGCAGGCCTAATACCCAAAGTAGGCTCTCGAATTAGGTGTGGACGTACTCGTACAATGGGATCGTAGCGCCTTTACACAATGAGATGCGACGCTATACAGTGTTTAGTCACGACTGTAGTGAGACTATCGTAGAAAAAACACAATTTGGTATCGATACCAAAGCGAAAATGTGATTATCACGATGCAAGAGGACTAAAAAACGTATACATACATAGTTATGAACGCATCAGTTGCAGTGAGGCGTTAAGTATGCTAACACAAGCAAAGTCTTCGCATCTAATACCCAAAATGGGCTCGCAAATTAGCTGTGGACGTAATCGAACAATGGGAATCGTAGCGCCTTCACACAATACGATTTATTGCAGCGCTTCAAACCCGAAGTGGCAATATACTCCGTTAGCCGTTATTTTTCTCGTTACAGCGTTTCATCACGAGTGCAGTTGGAATTTCGACGAAAATACCCTATTTATTACGAAAATGTGATGCAGTCACGATGTAAAACGGCTGAGATTTATTTGTAAATTAAAAATTAAATGGGGAGGCCTATATTCAGCAGTGGACGTCCTGTGGCTTATGATGATGATGATGATGATGAATAAAGTATCATTCAGTAACACATCAGTTTCAATGTTACGAGATCTCATTATCAACCACTTAAGATGGCAGGTCACTTTGATTATGTAAACACGCAATGTTCCTCAATGTGATCGAAACTTTTGTATTGGTTACACGTTCCCTGCATTATGAAAGAAAAAATACTACCTCTGTCAACCATTATAACCAATAATATAATTTTAACAAAGATTTTAGGCATGCTATTGGAAACACGTACAGTGCAGTGCAGCACGCTTTAACCCATATGTTTTAAGCGCCATCCTATGCAAATTCCTAAAACCGGGTGCACATTCACCGAACTTTCGACGCCATTATGTTGCTAAGAACATTTTGGGGCACCCCAAATATTTGAAACATGACAAAATTATGTCTGAAACTTTGTTCTTGTAACCAACTTTGGCCTTCTCGAGTTTAAACGGAGATTGGTCTGTGCATCTTAATTGTAAATGTGAAATGTAAATGAAAATAAATAGGTACAGACGCACATCAAGTTAACAGTGTGATCTTATGCAGTTGTTATAGGAGCGCATTTGCAACAAAAATGGTAGCAGTTTAGGATGTATATAAGTATGTATAATAAAGTAAAGATGGCCTAACTATCCTGTGCAGGATAGCTTATGATTTGGACGGGAAACTAGGGATTTTAGGGATAACAAAACTGTCAGAGTGAGAATTCTGTGACAACTGTATTGACAAAAAATAGAAAAACAAATCAATACAAAGCCATAAATACACAACACATATTATTATCCTGAATGCAAACCAAGCCAAGAGACTATAAATAACATTTCACTGCTGCAATGTGTCTGAAAATTAACTTAGAATAACTAGCAGCAGCTTTGGATTTAGGACCTCCTTAGTATAGATAGCAGGAACTTTCTAGGTAGGTACAAACTGGCCTTTTCATCAAATTTCCTTTAGATATAAACATCTCAGATAAATGAATCCTCCATAAATGGAGATTTGTGTTTACTGAACGTCCTACGCTGATACTGGTAAATCCACCTTGGCATTTAAAGTCATACCGAGATTACACATGAGAACATCAGTAAATAACTACCCAAATTGTAGAGGTAAATACGAAAATGTAAACAGAATTTATTTGATTATGGTATGTAAAGATTGAATGCCAATATTTTATTCGTTTGTATATTTGAGGTTAATTTACTGTAATGGAAAAGTTTGTACTATTGCCTGGTGAAGTTTATGAAAACATTACAAGTTATTGTTTTAGTGTAAAGATAATCTCAAATAATATAGAGCCAACAGCAATATAGAGACCCGCTACTTGTCTCCATTTTAAATGAGTAATAAGTTACAACACACCATAAGTGAAACAAAATAGAAAAAAATACTTAAAATTTCTGAAAACTAACAATATGGAACAAATTAAAAGAAACGCTTCTAAACTTTAATGCCACTTGGATTTAATCCACTAACTATTCGAATATAATTATCTTCGTCAATGCATCTGCTATTGCTAATACTGTTGCCTTTTCCATTCGTTCTTAACTGCATGAGCTAAACTGAACATAGTCAATTATTTCTCACGACACAACCTGTAATAAATCCTAAGATCATTAAAAATTTAACCACATCCTTATATTTTGATAGTTGCATATAAACCAAGTTAAACTTAAACGATAAGCTTATACACCTCGGTGAACAAGTGACGTTTGCCGCGAAGTAACGACGTCATTCGACCAAAATGATCTTTTCATTATGACTCATAAACATGACGAATGAACTGAAATTGTAAATGGAAAATTAAATTATCCAGGAGTCTAGTTCATTATAAAGATTCTAGACGCAGTGCCGTATTATCCATAAGGCACTTTAGGCCAGTGCCTAGGGGCCCACTATGACCAGGGGCCCAGCACTCCCGATTAAAAAAAAGAAAAAAAAAATACGTTAAACATTATTTTTATGCAACAAAACTCAAACCACCTCAAAACTTCGCCTTATTTTGGTTTACACATTCATAATATTTCGATATTGTGGAAGTTAATTTATTTTCGTAACGTTTAGGCCATAGAATTAGATTTTAAATCGGAAATAATTCCTACAAAAGATTTTATTGTTTTAATGGCTTCATTTGTTGCCCATTAATACTATCCTAGGTTTTCGACTTCGGCGGAGTTGTGCTTAAGTGGTGGGGCCCCTCGAAAGGGCCATTTTTGCGGTTTTACTGTTATACCGCGTAAAGGACTTACTGTATCGAAAACTGATCTTCATGACGGTTGAAGGACATTCAATCCTGCATTTAATAAGACAAATACATATGTTTTGGACAAACTGTTCTCGTGCTTATCTTCGACAAAGTAGAAAATTTATACCCGCAGGGTCCCAAACCTTGAAAAGGGCCGCCTTAACCAGCGTATCCCTGTTATGCCTCACGAGTTGGATTTACCTATCCTTGTTCCTCCTTCATCCTTAACTACGGTTGCTGCACATCTTCTCTGCACTCTCCTGAACGACTCTGTGTTATCTACTATGGCTGCCCCTCTTCCTTGCACCCTACTGCACCCCCTTTCGGGGGCCCCCACCACTTAAGCACAACTCCGTCGAAGTCGAAAACCTAGGATAGTCTTAAAGAGCAAGAAATGAAACCATTCTACTAATATTATAAATGCGAAAGTTTGGATGTCTGAATGTTTGTTACTCTTCCACGCAAAAACTACTGAACAGATTTTTATGAAACTTTACAGTATTATTGTTTATAACCCAGAATAACATATAGGCTATAATTTATGACGATCTGTGACAAATGAAATTTCACGCGGGTGAAGCCGCGGGTAGTTAAAACAAGAAAACCTTTTGTAGGAATTATTTCCGATTTGATTGATTTTCATGTTTAAGGCTGAGTTGCACCACCTTATTTTAAGCGTAACAATTCCAAAATTTTTGTATGGAATTTGACAGATTTTTGACGTTTGTCAAAGTAAAAATAAGATGGTGCAACTCAGCCTTATTATTCTACTGGCCTAGTTGGCATTACTGCTTTGGTTTACATGACTTTAATATTAGCTTTCCGCCCGCGGCTTCGCCCGCGTGGAATTTTGTCTGTCACAGAAAAACTTTATCGCGCGCGCGCGACTCAAACTATCTCTATGCCAAATTTAATCAAAATCGGTTCAGTGGTTTAGGCGTGAAAGAGAGACAGACAGACAGACAGAGTTACTTTCGCATTAATAATAATTAGTATAGATACTTATGCAAGATTTTCCTATTCTTTGTTTCATTTTTAAATGACTCCGATACTTCGTGCTGTACCTACCTACCAGATAGTGGCGAAAGTCTTTTCACTTAAAGGAAGGCGTATACCTTTGCAATGTGATGACTGAAGTCTGTTGTTGATGATGATGGTACCTTTATTCTATTTCGTAAGGTAGACAGTAAAAATTTCCAAATTGCGGTATTGTGGGAGGGCCCGAAACGAGCTGTGCCTAGGGGCCCCGAGATGGTTAATCCGGCCCTGTCTAGACGAATGAATTAGGCAGTTAATTGGAGTTAATTTTAAAAGGCCGTTGACAGAGTTACAATTTAAATTTTAATTTGAATATACAGGGTGTTAGGTAAATGGGTATATGAGCCGACACTAGCCCATGTTAACATGAGCATATAAATGGTATGGTGAAGTCAGAAAATTGATATCATCATTTTAATTATTTTTATTTTCATACAAATCGGATTATGTAAAAAATATTTTGTATGAAAATTTAAAAAATTAAAATGGTGATATCAAATTTCTGACTTCACCATACCATTTATATGCCCATGTTAAAATGGGCTAGTGTCGGCTCATATACCCATTTACCTAACACCCTGTAGATCGACTATACTTGTAGTGGAATATATTACTTCTTTTTAGATTTAACTAAACCATCCTCAGTATTTAAGCTCAACCGGATTTCCATTAAATATTCACTGCTCTAATGGATGCAAGGAAATGAGGAAATCTTAAGCTTAAATATTACTAAGCATTTTCTGCATTTCTACATGCAATTCACATTTATTGACATTTCATAACTTTTTTATGGCAAAGAGTTGGTAATTTGAAGCTTTGTACACTATACTTTACCACTGCAATATAATTGGTTTAATTGTTTTAAGTCCGGTAGGAAACACGATTGGTGCTTCGAAAGTATGTTTAACTGTTTAACCAGGTAGGAACTACTTGATTTAAAAGCCTACATGCAAAAATAAAATTAGTTTTATGAGTTTCAATAAATTATTGTAACTTGGTGAATTCCAAAGAGCCTTTCACGTTCCATTTCAACTAAAATAGAGAACACGAGTCTCCATCCATTGAAGACTTTTTTAACAGTGGAACTTCAATTCAATTCACTTTAATTACGTACCTACTTGATTCCGACACACATCTAAATACATATACTAACTCAAAGGTGACTGACTGACTGACTGACAGTGACATCTATCAACGCACAGCCCAAACCACTAGACGGATCGGGCTGAAATTAGGCATGCAGGTAGATGTTATGACGTAGACATCCACTAAGAAAGGATTTTACGAAACTCCACCCCTAAGGGGGTAAAACGTGATCCACGCGTACGAAGTCGCAGGCGGCCGCTAGTTTGTAAATATTATTAAATTAAGCATTTAAATTGACCTGAAATTGCGATGTGGTTAAGTCTTCTCAGAATCGCATTAAATTTAATGACACAGATAATAATTTTCAACGCCACGCAAATAAGAGAAACGATTTCAATTCTAATTATACCGGTGCTTTAAAATTTAATAAAGCTCAAATTAATTTCGCAGTGTGTTAATCGACCTTCGGCAGTCACAACTGTTCAATTAAGTTGTATGCAGGACAGGGGGTGTCATTTCTGGGGACATTCAGTGGCAACAAGCTTCCAACCAAGTTTAATTGGAAGCTCATAGTTGCAGTCACATTTTAAAGAAGTTTATATTACTTTAGCTGGTTGAAATTATAATCAAGAAGAATTCAAATTCAAATACATTAAAAAAAATACATTAGACATCACACCATTTTTAGGAGTCAAATAAAAAAAATCTTCATAGTAACAACTCCTAGATCCGCCAAAGAAATCATTTCAATTTTTGCCCGGCCGGGAATCGAACCCATGACGAAAAGTTCTTCGTCATGCAATTTGATTTGTCACGTGCATTTTTTTTAACTTGCAAGCGAGAATTATCATTTACTACACATTTACGTCTTTTTAATTGACAAACGTGCTTTTTAATTTATCCATGCAGTACTTTTTTAAGGAAAACACAGAAACGTATGTGATGGAGACTTTCATGTATTGCGACCAATCGCAGCCACTTTAGAGTTTCTATGTGAACCATTAAGACCTACGTTTTTTAACATCTACAGAACACTGTGACTCTATATCATAACCCTAAATACAAGCAAAAAGTAGACGCCATCAACCAAAGCTATCACCCGAAAAGTTGTAGGCCTCAAATCCTTTACTAATACACCCATTCCCTTCATCGCATTAGTAAAGCTTAGCCGGTATTTCACCAAAAGCCTAGGTGCGAATGTAGATAATGTAAAGCATAAATCTTGTTTCACGCTTATAATTCAGTCTAGACGATCCCAGAATTGCGAATCAGCAGTATTTTATTATTTTCACGTGCAATATTCATGCCCAAGAAAATCGGCTACTCATCAAAATGAGCATCTTTTTCGCTTCGGCGGTGAGAAATTATTATTAATAAACGTTCGTGTTTTACCCTAAAAGAAAATTCTGTTTTTTTTGTTTCAGCCAAAAGACGTCCATTGCTGGAAAAAAGCCTAAAAGAATTTCCACAACGACCGGTCCTATGCTACCCGCATCCAAGTACTTCCCGTGACCTTCATCAGATCGTCGGTCCACCCAGTGGGAGGGCTGCCCTCACTACGTATTCTATCTAAACTATCAAGTATCCTAATTGGCATATACAACTCTTGTTAACTGATATATTACTTAACAAAATTGCCATGTAACATTTGCCCTACAGCCCAAGAACTAAGTTGCAAATCGGATCTCCGTCACTACAATGTTCCAATTCCAATTACAGCGTTATCAAATGCATTTATTAGCACTTCGAGATTTGCAATCAGGGGTATAATTCTGTAGCAATACCAGCAATGTAACACTGTCGCATTTTTGCTGGTTACATTACTATGCACAGCGCAAACATGGCTCGGAACGTCCAATGAGGTGGCATACGTGATCCGAATGATGGCCAGGGGACATTAAACTTTCTTTTGTTTAACTGGCACAGCCTTAATGACTCATTTCCTTTGTGGATAATTGTAATCCTTGATGCTGCAGCTCCATATTAAGGAGGATAGGTACTCGGCGGGATTTAATTGGAAAATTTTTCGGAGTAAGGTCAGATTCATTTTGAAAACACGAGCGCTAGGTAAAGAATCAATTGCTACAGAGACAGTTGAAATGATCCTCGGTGTGCCCGTATCTCATGCAAATGACGCTCGTCCAATACACGCCATAAATCAATCTAGAGTACCTTTAAAATGAATGTGCTGATGCAATTCAGTAATCAGCATGGACGAAGTACGAGTATACGAGTTTTAGGCGTGAAAAGGTAACACAGAAAGAGTTACTTTCACAACAAAAGTTGTTATAACAAAACTCCGAAAAGGCTTGACCGATTCTTATAATTTCTTGCGTATTCAGTCAGTTTGATTAAATTCGGCTGAGAATAGAACGTGAACTATTTTTCATACCCCTTTAAGGGTACTATGTGATAAGGGTTTTTCATACGTACGAAGTCGCGGGCAGACCTAGTATTAGTATTATGTAATTACAATGAACGACAGCTCATTAAACTATACATTTTCATTGCAAATAGGTGTTCTATTATATCTGCTTAAGGTGCCTGTTTACCTTGACGAGCCGTCGGCTGTACCATTCATAATTGGCAGATGATATCCGAGGCGGAAGAGGTCCATTGTCTCGCGGCAAGTTGCGATAAGCTGGAGTTGGCCCAACTAATGAATAGCAACTGTACTAATCAAGTTTAAACCTTTACCTGATAGTGGCTGAATTGTGGCTGTATTTTGAACTTTATTGAGATAACATAAGGTTGTAACCAATGAAAAAATGTTACTCTATACCGGATAAAGGGTTATACCGTGGGAACTTTGGATCGTTGATAACACTGATAACGGGTACGTTTTGGTAATGGTATTAGTGCTTGGTAAATACCATAATAAATCCAAGACAGTAAAACATACTTTCTTAATGAAGAAGTCAACCCAAAAAGTAAAGAATACTCTTAAAAAATTAGAGACGTCACAGGTCCTTATAGCCTAAAAATTCTTCAAGGCAATCGTTTTGACAGCTTATATTTTCCAGAAAATTTTTAAGGGAGATATTAGTGCCAGCTTGTAGAACATTGTATTTGAACACCATGAGTTTTCCCATAAAAACTTTTTACGTAAATGGATTGAATTATTAAACCAGGCTTTCTAGACCCCACTTTAACGCTGCTAGTGTTAAAACAGCGTATAAACTGTGCAAAGTTTACGACACGTCCCTGTCCTGGTTTTAGAGTATAAACGTATGTGTAACTAGCCGACAAGATGCAGTTAACGAAATAAGGATAAAAGCAGCACTTGGTGTAAAATGTGCTTCAAGGTATTATGTGTGACTGCTCTCTCTCAAGTTATGAAGCGGTTCTACTCTTAGGCTGAGTTGCACCACCTAACTTTAACGGTAACTATGACGATAACCCGCGCTTTTTGTATGGAGTTTGACAGATTTTTGACGTTTGTCAAAGTTAAAGTAAGATGGTGCAACCCAGCCTTAGGCTTAGAAAAGCTGTGTCACATGAAAGTACATAGGTGCGCACACATTCACAATTTGAAAATTATATTCAACTTTTATATGAAGTTTGTGGGAGTTGAGGAACTAAATGTAAGTAGGTAGTACTACCCTTTATGCACAAGCTACAATGACATGCAACTTGACTGTGTGGACAAACAATGTCGCTAACCAAAGGGTTGACAGTGAAAATGTACAAGATGTTGTAAATTATAGCTTAATAAACACTTGACTCTAAGAAACGGAGCAAATATTCACAATTTGTTCTAAGTCTTTGTTTCCTATATTGGACACCGAGTGGTATGTTAGTGCTAAAATTGCTTAGTATAAACACCGTATAAGCAAATAAACTCACGAGTTGACGTTTCGACGCTGTTCTAAATAATCCGTTAGGTTTTCTCATTTCACCGATTCCAGATAGAAATGGCCAGAAAAGGTCACTTTATGACACCGAAATAGCAAACTATTTGGGCTAAACGAATCCACCGACCTATATCCTAACATATTTGTAGGAAGAAGTTTCAGATCTGGAAAGGTTCTACGCTATTGCTTAGTTTCCTAGGTTTTTGCCAAAAATGTGAATAGTTATTGGGGAATATAATATTGCAGAGTCCTACGTGGTCTATCACTGAGGTCAAAACCATGGTGTAAGTATTATGATACACCATAGGTATCTGACATCTCTCTTAACATGCCTTTCGGAGCATAGAAAAATGTTTTCAATTAAGTCGATTTACCTGCAGTGTGTTTAACATTGTTTAGTCTGGGAACAAACAAAGTAATTTCTGATTTATGTCTCCTTATCTAGAAAACCCAGGGCTTCAATTTGTAAGAGAGTTTGACTATCATAACCTAGACAGACATACTAAACTCACACAACGATAACATATTCTCTACAGCTGAGGATTCTAAAAGCATTTGTTTTTTTACATCCTAACTACAACCGGCTCCAAAACTTTCTACGTATGCTAAAAATTCTAAAACTATCCACATTATTTGCATCTAACTGTATCAAACTGTATAATCCTATATACCAAATGCTAGTACATACATCACGCTCATGGGATTCGTTGTAAATCCACTGTTTGCGCCTAAAACTGACGAGAGAAGCTTTTCGCTGTTTACACTCATATTTCATGTTTTTTTAGCGCGAACCATTTTAAAAGGCCATGTTTCACTGCCAGCTTTGATATGTGGCTTATATTTCAGGGAAACATCGCTGTGAATGCCATTATGGCGTTTGTAGGCTTGTAGATAGGATGGTAATGTTTTTTATATAATAAAGCAAAGCTAAAATTCAAAATTTTCATTAGTATGCCCTTTTCAGGACACTTTCACCCGTATTCACAAACGATGCTTGCTTAAGTGAAGCAGCAAATCGAACGCACAGCGTCGAATAGAGCTCTGCGATTGGTTTGTTTGTGACCCTGTGCATCCACGCGCCCTGTGAGACCTCGTAGTGATGTTTGTGAATACGGGCCTTTTATACTTGTCCTAAATATAGCTCACACTACCACTTAATATTATTAAGTGGTTTAACCAATATCTATTGGGCCCTAATAAGTAAAGTTGTATGTGACTAGTTTTAGTAATAGACTAGTCTAACAGATTGGCATATTGTTTTTTAGGCAAAGAATTCTAGTTTTAATCCTGAATGAGCCGCTAATACGAGTACCTAACATTAATGAATCCAAACACCATAATATTTTGGCTTTCAAATAAGTCAAACAAACAATCTCCCTACAAAAGTATATACCTAATAATAATAATCAAAGGCATTGATACATTTTCAAGTAACAACTATAATAATATTAAGGAAAATTATCTTAAAAATGATAAATTTGACGGTCTGCAGGTTTGCTGACAGAAACACTGCCTCTTTCAGAAACTCACGTCCCTTACAGCCTGGATATTATCTTTGTTCGAAGAAATGTAGGTCGCTGAAAATATTTACAGTGTGCGTGCTGAGTTACTTTGTTGCAAGACCAGACGGAAAATAGGTTAATCAAATTTATTTTATGGGATAGCGAACACACCACAGCTGTGTTAAAAGTAAGAACCGTATTAAATAATAAATTAGTATTACCAGTATTACAAAAACAACGCTCAAAATTCAATTCCATTTCAGTCGTATACTTACTTTGTCATAGCTAGAGTACATAATCTCAATCAGTAGGTACAACCGTTTGAGGTAATTAAGATAAAACAATCGAAACATATAACATACGAAGTTTTGATCAAAATCGGTTCAGGAGTTTCATAGTTTATCCACGACACGAGATTCCTAAAAGTACAAAATTTTCAATAAAACTAAATAATGCAATGCAATTCAAAATCCACTAAGCTAGACCGACGCAGTCATAAAAAAAACATATTAAAATAAATAATAAACGGCAAGTCACAAAATTATAGTCATAAATAACGGACTGTTAACTTTATTACCATAACAGCCTTCAATTAACTTTCAGTTAAATAAACAAGTTATTTCGCGATAATACTCATGACTGGAAAACGTTAGAGAAGGTCTTCGTCGAAAACAAGTAGGTATCTAACATGTTTATCCGTACTAACTTTCTACGGAAATTGCTTACAGTTTTAGATACCTAAGAATAAGAATAAGAATAAGAAAGTCTTTATTCAGCATAATTATAAATTAAGGTATACAAGGCAAGAGTAAGTGCATAAAAAAAAAAACATAAAAACATAACAAACAATAAATAAAGACATAATATGCTGAATAGGCGCCCGCTCAGCAAAAATCGCGACATGACACAAACGTCATGCCGAGAAGCTGGTTTTCAGCGGGAACCAATGCGTGATGAGGGTTGCGCGCCCTTCTGGTCGAGATCTGTGGCCGAGACGGATTAATCAGATAGTGTCAGACAGGTTATAGGCAAGCTACAATCTGGTGACACAGTGAGCCAGGTCAGTCTACTGGCCATAAGGGCGCGCAACAGGGGGCGTGGTAGTCGATAAAAATTAAACAATAATACATTTTCGGCTGGTTGTCATGGTCTACCTACAATCTTCAACAAGCGCTATTTTCCGCCAAACGCAGCCATGAGAAATAATAAAATAAAATTAAAAAAAAACAAAAAAAGTGTGAACGTTTCCATTTTAAAATTGTTCGAACTGAACGCAGTGCCAGTGTCAAGTTGCAAGATGCTAGAAAAGAAAAAAAAAATAACTCAAACATTTACAAAGTTAGCTAAATTTACAAGTAAAACATGCGGAAAGACAAGCCAATTCAATTCGCAGTTGCTCCTGTGGATAGTGTTTAGGAATTTAAAACAAAAATAAAGAAACAGAAAGACGACAATTACAAGACCATCACAATTAAAAAATATTATGTTGTGCTGTGAAAATTGGTAACGGTTGCAGGGAGTGTCGTACTCTGCGGGGTGTGTATCCAAACAGGAAAAAGATGAAAGAGAAATAGAAGAAAAAAAAAATAAGTGTCATTTTAATATTTTTTCACCTCACATTTAATTTTCACGAGTTCGCCTCATGCTTTTCATTTTTATTACGCACGTTGTGCCACGTTAAAGAAAGGGTGATGTGGCGTATTTACTGGTACTATATAAAATCGAAGAGAGAGAAGTCAGTCATGAAACATATGTGAGGGCCCAAGCGCGAAATGTTGGGCTCATGAGTTGCGAGAGTTGCGGGGCCGCCGCCAGTAAACTGAGGTGTGAGAGAGGAGCAGACAAGTTCGGCGAGCATGACGCGCATGACCCCTCGGTGAGCATCTGTGCCAATGGGTTACGTAATACCTACTTTTACGGGGAAAATATTTTTTCTCTGAATAGCAACTAACTTTTCTTCATCTTGAAAAAGACAACAATTTTTAACCGATTTCAAGGATGTTCTGTGTTCGACTGTATGTACTTTCCTTTTTCGCAGATTTTTCCATAAGTTTGACTATAAATATATTTCAGATTTTATGTCTTTCTAGTCACATTTTTTTTTCTGAACTCATTTGTTGAAACATTTTGCACCAGATACACAACTCGTAGACAAAATATTCTAGATAATTGAAGAGAGTTATATTCAAGTAAATAATACCCCAATTTCAGGGTAAATTTACTTAGCGAGGGTAAATCCACGCAGGGTAAAGACAAATCTGTCTTTCAAACTTAGAAACCGTTTCTTTTTCAAATTTGTTATTTAAAACAATCGCTGCTTGTGAATTATTCATGAGATTCCTTGAAAATTTGCGTCTCTCATTACGAAATTATATTGCGAAGGCTAAAGGTGAGTGTAGACTAGAGCATCTCTATGTAACGTTGTTAGGAATGGTACAATACAGATAAAAGCTCAGTTTTCAAAGCATTTTCAGGAAGTGTAACGTTCCTGCGAATGCTCGATGCTCTGTTCGGCGTAATGCTCACAGCGTGTGTTTATCCGGAACACTTCGTTGTAGGTACCTTTCGTTCACTTTTTGTTGAAATGTGCATCGCCCGCGCTAGTCAATTTCAATTTCAAAATATCTTTATTTCGTAAAATAATGTTACATTAAAACAGTTCTAGTGTACATTTTTAATCCTAGGCTGTTATAAAAATTAACATTTAACTGTTTTTAAGCTAATTCGCTTGTTAAAAACTTATGAAATATACATTTTATCTATATTTACGAATCGTAAACTATATTAAGAATTCATTTATAACAATAAATATTTGCCTATGTAAGCTTTAGTTAAGCATTACATTTGTTAGCATGTTTTTAATTATTGTAATACAATGGAATAAAACCAACAGATAAATTTTGTGGGGGTAATCACAAAAAGCGACCGAACAAAATAGTAAAGGAGGCACGAACGAACGAGCGTTCGTAGGCAAAATATGTAAGTGAGCTCGTCAATAGGAACAACCGCCCGCGCAAGCACCCGCATAACGAAGCGCGCGCAGCGCACGCGGTCGTCCGATCTCTGCTAGTTATAATAAGATCGAGAACCGCGCGCGCAGCGCCTGCCCGACGGCCAGCGCTCGCGCCGACCACAGTTGCTATTCATCGTCGCACTCAAGAAATAAGTGATGGGGTAATTTGTATCGATTATATTTGTCGATAAATGATAAGTTTTTCTTTCTAGTCTTACAGATATTATTAATGAGTTTATTTTTACTATTTAAATTTTTATGAATGTAAAAGTTTTTAGATAATTTATAAATGTATTCGTAAAGTGTGGGAAAATTGATTTTTATGTGTAATTTGCGTAGGTTGGTTTTAAAGCGGGTGTTAAAAGCAGATTTTAGGGCTTTATTTTGGACAACTTGAAGCTTATTTAAATTTGTAGAACATGTACTGCTCCACACTGGGCATGCGTAGGTGATGCAAGGACGTACCAGTGTGCGATAAATACAAAGTTTGGTCCGGCTGCTAAGGCAAGCTTTTCTGTTCAGGATAGGATACAGAATATTTATGGCTTTTATGCCTTTGAGTCTAAGATTTAAGGTGTTATGGCTCCAATTGAGTGTCCTATCTAAAATAATACCTAGGTATTTAACGGAGAGGCTCCACGGGATCTCGTATCCTTCAATTTTGAGGGTACGGGAAGGAAGTGAACGTCTTCTTGAAAACATAATTGCTTCCGTTTTGGAAGCATTGATTTTTAATTTCCACTTGTTAAAATAGTTTAATAATAGGTCAAGAGATAGTTGGAGCCGATCAATAATTAGGTCAATGTCTGCGGAGGAAGTAAACGAAGCAGTATCGTCGGCAAAGCAAGCAAGACTGGTACGCGTTTGTATAGGTATATCGTTCAGGTATAGTAAGAAGAGCTGTGGGCCAAGGATAGAACCTTGCGGTACACCAGCTGGGACTAACTTAGGCTCAGAGGATACATTATTTATGTGAACTCTAAAGGAACGGTCGGTTAAGTACGATTTTATGATTTTAATTAATGAAGAAGGGACGTCAATTTTAAACAGTTTATGAATAAGAGCTTCATGCCAGACCGTGTCAAAAGCTTTCTCAATATCGAGGAGAAACATGCCAGTCGACTGTTGCAAATTAAGGCTATGAGACACCGATTCAGCCACTCTAGCTAGCTGCTGGGTAGTTGAGTGGGATTCACGAAACCCAAACTGTTCATCAATCAGAATATGCTCAGTGGCCAGTCGAAGGCGGTAATACAAGATTTTCTCGAAAAGTTTGCCCAGACAAGGGAGCAAGCTGATTGGGCGGTAACCAACGGGATCAGACGGATCCTTGCCGGGCTTATGAATAGCAATTACTTTGGCTACTTTCCATTGGTTGGGGAAGTAGGCCAAAAGCAAGCAGGCGTTAAAAATTTTGGTCAACAAGACTATACATTTGTGTGGCAAACGTTTGATGAGATGGTTCGAAATTTCATCAGGTCCAGCAGCTTTACGTGCCTTGAGTGTGGATATGCATTTAATTATTTCTTTTGGTCTAACTAACTGAACCGGCGAAACAACCGGAAGATCACTTAGACACTGTAAAGAGGTGTTGACAGCGAGTTGTTCATCGCTGGACCAGTTATGAGTGAGGAGCATATTATTTGAAAAAGTACTGGCCAATATATTTGTCTGCTCTTCGACATTAGAACTTAGGTCACCAGCCACCGTTCTGAGGGGAGGAACTGTAAAAGAGTTCGAAGATTTAAGTCCTTTAGCAATGCGCCAAAGGTCAGAGCCGGGATTATCTACCTTTTTTAGCTTACTATTCCACAGTTCATCGCGGTGGTTTTTTAAAGCAGAATTAATTTCCTGTTGCAGGCACTTTATTTCGATGTTGAGGAGTTTACGTATGCTACTATCAGTTTCCTTGGCGGAGTAACGTCGGAGCCGATTTTTATATTTTATTTTTCTTTTGATACATCTTGGTAGCGTGGATTCCCATGGTTTTAGGTTAGTAATTGGGATATGACAATCTCTTGCTGAAATTATAGTATTTTGAAGTTGTGTGATGGTTTGGTCAATATCAACAGCGGATTTAAAAGTCTTGTTATTTAGGTGCGTATTAGCATTTAAATAGCTGCAGTAGCCTTTCCAGTCGGCTTTAGCGAAATTGAGTTTTTGTATGGCCTTACGTTGCAACTTAATAGCAATATTTACGATGACAGGTAGGTGGTTTGAGGAGAGTGCATGAAGAGTTTTGACCGATTCTACAGTATGTATATTTTTAGTAAGAAGTAAGTCGGGATTAGTAGGTGAGCTATTTTCATTGTAATGAACAAGTGTTGGCTCGCTAGGGCCGTGGACAATGAGTTCGTTAAATAACATTAAGTTGAAAATTGTTTTGCCATGGGAGTTGGCAGGACCCGGGGACCAGTAAGAATGTCTAGCATTTAAATCGCCCATGATTAGTATCTTATTACCCGAGGAGGTAAGTGCACCAATGTCATTGGAAAGTAAGGTCTTGTTTGGTGATTGGTATACTGAGTAAACAGTGATGTTACCACTAGGCAAGCTGAGAGATATACCTATGACTTCCAAATTTTGAGTGAGTGGGGTAGAAACTAGACTATGTTCTAAGTCAGCTCTGACCAAGATTGCAACACCTTGGCCGGAGCCGTCGGGTCTACCATCAGTTCTATAGCAAGTAAAACCAGGAATCTGGAAGGTTAGTCGTTTGGTTAATCTCGTTTCATTGAGTGCGATAATGTCTACATTGTGGTCACTTACCGCCAAAGCCACAAGTTCAGATCGCTTTTTGTGAACGCCGTCGGCATTCCAGTAAAGAATGCGTAGCTCATTGGACTTAGACATAGTGACCAAGGTGAGACATAATAAGAATAACCTTATCCAAAAAGGTAGCGCATTTAATGAAGTTTTCCTTGAGGTCCTTGACGGCAGTCAGAATTTGGAGCATTTCACTGGTTACCGGATCACTCTGGGTGTTGGCGGAATCTTGACACGGGGGAACAGTTCTTGAGTTCATGCGGGGAAGTTTCAGTACCTCAGGCTGCTTTGATACCTTAGATGGATGTGAGATGTGTGCCTGGGTGGTAGTAGCGCTCTTGGTGGCCTCCGCGTATGATTTTGCAGGAGTTTTGGAGCTAATAACGGCACTGCGAATTGATTCACGCTTAGATTGAATGCGTTCAAGGTACTTCAGTCGCTCATTACACTGTGAGTAATTGGCTGGGTGATCTTGATTACAGTTGCAGCAACGAACGAACTCAATTGAACCTTTGGTAGGGCACTGCGAGGTAATATGATCGGAGGAACATTTGACACACCTGGCGGGTCTGTTGCAGTTGCGCGAGGCATGGCCAAAGCCTTGGCATCGATAGCATTGGGTGCATTTATTGCCGCTTGGTTTGAAGCGTTCAATCACAATGGCGCAGTTCAATAGGTATTTTATTTGTTTGAACTTCGACATGTCAGTACCGGGCGGAAGTTGAAGGATGATCGGCAGGCATTGAACCGGCTTGCTAAGTTTGATGTGTGTAGCCGTTGCGCCTGGAAACCCTAAGGTCTCCAGTTCATCAACCAGGCAATCGAGAAGGTTGTTCGGCAATCCCTTGACAACCACTTTATGTAGCTTTTCATCCTTTCTGGTGAAGGTGTGAAACGATGCGTCTTCTTTCAGGAGACCGCTCTTGACTGCCTGATGTCCTGTAGGGGTGTAACATTGTATTTTGACTCTGTTGTTACCCTTATACTCCAGATGATAACTTTTGTCATACTTGTCGATCACGTCTTTGATATATTGATGTGTCCAGTCCTCGCGAAGCTCAATAACAATCGGAGGAACATTTCGGGATTTCATCTTCTTAGAAGCCTTTTTAAAAGGCTCCATTGTTTCATAATCTTGATCAACGGGGAGCTTACTGAAACTGTTACTTGTACTAGTTTCATTATCTGCTGAAGGTCGTTTTGGGACAGCGATTCTCTTCGGGTATCGCCATTCATTAATCTCGTCCCCAGGTCTTTTGGCTGGGTTCGCATCCAAATTCGGGGTCGATGACGAACGTGTGACGAACTTATCCATTATATTTTATGTACTACTGTTAGCTATAAAACGGTAACTGGAAGTCACAAAAACCAATAGGTTTAAAAAAGTCGTTGAGACTTTCGTTCTCACAGGCAGCCGCAGAAAAAGTAGCCCGCGCTAGTGCAGACTCGATGAAATGTTACTACACGTTACACCAATACGCTCGCTGGTTTGTACAATTAAGTTGTTACAGAACGGTGAGCATGCTCAACGATTAGTTTGTGAAAGAGCGATACACTAGAACATATTCGGCTCCTTGTTCCGTTACCAGTAATAGCTCTAGTATATACTCACCTTTAAGAAAATTATGTTGCGAAGCCTAACCTTAGTTTTAATTACCAACAATTTGCATAGTCGCTACTTTCTTGCGTTAAATAACTGATTATGTTTAACTTTAGATTTATTTAAAACGCTTTCATCAAATCCTTATTATTTAAATCACTAATGAGCTCATGTTTTTCTCGAGTATCTTTTTTGAAAAAAAAATCCTTTTTAACTTGATGTTGTACGAGTATAACATAGTTTGAATACTTGTTTAGTTTTTAGAAAATAGGTATTACGTTGTAAATCTTGTAAAAAATATTCTCGTTTTTATTCTTACTCATATTATAAAACACTAAAGTACCTAGGTAGATTTTTAATTATGAAAATTATTGTATTTTTTTGAAATTACAAATTAAGAATTAGAGTAGGAAATATCGCAATACCCGGAAAAGATAACAATGAAACAAAGGCTGTGATAAAACAAAACAGAACATTGAACAAATGAATTAAGTTCCATCAGGTGTTTTGTTTGAAAATATTGTTCAAATCATTTCTTCTGTTGAAATAATAAATGTTAGTATCTGACATCTTAAACTAACTAGTATCAAATGCTTACGCCAGTGACAAAAATCTAGCCAGCTCCAAATAAATGGACCAAATTTTTTATACGTTTTGTGATCATAATATGACTTGAATAAAAAATAACATTGTTGAAAGTCTCCAATTTAATCCAAATCATAAACCTTCCACAGAAATATTAGTAGAAGTGGTCATAAAAAAATTCATTTTACTTCGTTCACCCAGGTTCACATGTCAATGGCGTTATCGTTGTGATTCATTGCCTACTCGTAATAATGGAATATTCTGAATTCAAAATCAAAACGGGTCCAATGACCCGTAAAAACGTGTGACTGAAAATTTGTTTCTATTTTTTTTTTCAACTTAAATTATGCGATCTATCTCATAAGATCCATTCACTAGATCCATTATGGATTTACTGAGATTTTATTTTCCAACTAGATCCACCGTGGATCTAATGAGAAGTTATTTATCATTTGATACACCATTACTCCTAGTCGCTACAAATGGATCTGAGGAGAATATTTTTCTCATTAGATACAACTTTTTGTTATGGATCTAGTGAGAAGAAATTTAAATTACATAAAAAAATAGTTGCTCAACTACATACGAAATTTGTAAAAAAATGTTATCTAACTTTTTCAATAACGCCACTCATTGGGGGTTCTGGGTTTAAATGTTGTAATTATTATTCAAAAGATAGCATGATTTAAATTATATTTATTGCAATTCATATAAAAAACAAAACAATAAAATACAGACTAACTAATGTCTTTTTCAATGGAGTTCTAAAAACAATGGATATCTTTGCAATTGTCGATAGGATTCATTATGACTTTTTTTGTATTTTTAGAAAATTGCCACCTGTGATTTCGATGTAAGAAAATTGAATGATTTTTTCTTCCCGAAAATTAAGGATGTATGTATGGATAATTTTTGTATTATTATTCCATTTTCTTCCATAAACTTTGAATTTTTGAAGATTTTCAATATCTAATTACTACATGTTGTGATATAGCATTAGAAAGAAGAGAATTTAGAGATGTTTTTAAGAACATTCATTTTAAGGCAATTCATTAACATTATTTTTTTCACCGTTCATCACCATTAATTTTTTTTAATCAAAAAAATTGGCCAAGTGCGTGTCGTGCCACGCGCATTGTAGGGTTCCGTAGTTGTCCGTCGTTACCACGATATATTTCAGAAGTAAGCAATTACTTCATCTAAAGTCACTTTTAATATTTTCTTCTAAGGAATTTTATTAGGTATGAAATTTTATAATAGGTACATGAGTAAAACAACTATTACTCTTGAACTAACTGATCTATCTTAACCGCTGTAGTTTTCCTTGAAAGTTCATAAAAAACACTATTATCATGAATTTTTCTAGATTTTTCAAGTCAACAGTTTAGTTTTTAGAGGGGGGGGGACGCCCTACTCAGACAAAAATTGGCACTTTAAACTTTAACATTTTGCAAACGGATCCCTAAATCGAAAAATGGTCTTAGAAACCCCTAAGCAATTTTAAAACAGCTATCCAACGATACCCCACACGATGGGGTAGAAGATGAAAAAAAAAATCATCCTCATTTTACATGTATGGGAGCAACCCTAAAAAAAATGTTTTTTAAAATTTTATTCTACCATTTTGTCAGCGAGATTAATATACATACCTTCACAAAATTACAACTCTCTAGTGAAAGTAGTTTCCAAGCAAAACCTCGGACAGACACAGACATATCGAAACTATAAGGGTTCCTTGTCAGGACTACGGAACCCTAAAAAAGGTTAAAAATTCGCGAGAAAAAAAATTTAAGCAGTGTTTTGGTCAAATTTCGGAAAAAAGAAAAAAAAAACAAAAACATCAATTAAAAAAGGCTCACTTAGGATCATATGGGCGAACTTGTATTCTTAAAATGACCTTACAAATTACAACACTCACGAAGTTAGTCTAACCTTCCGCCAAACACCCTTTATACACATACACTCGAAAAACATAACCCTCCTTTTGTCGCAGTCGGATAAAAAGTACCGAATGACGGACATTCAATTACTACTTATTATAAAATTGGCATTGACGTTGGTTGTAGTCTATCCAAAAAAGTTTATCTAGGAGAAACACTGGATCTAGTAGTGCTAAAATCTCTGTAGATCCATGGATCTGGGTAAATGTATCCAGTGGGATAAACAATGTCACTAAATCCATTGTTATGGAAATCAATGGAACCAGTGGGAAAAATTCTACATAGATCCATGCTCGAGCATATCAATAGATCTAATGAGAAAAATATTCTCCTCAGATCCATTTGTAGCGACTAGGAGTAATGGTGTATCAAATGATAAATAACTTCTCATTAGATCCACGGTGGATCTAGTTGGAAAATAAAATCTCAGTAGATCCATAATGGATCTAGTGAATGGATCTTATGAGATAGATCCAAATTATGTCCTTGCGGCCGATTTCTTTTAGTCATAGAAGTGAGCTTTGAATTTTTTATTTAAAACAGTGTTACTTATGCATATAGCTTTTACGTGGAATCTTAAAATAGGGCAATTGCGAAGCGGGAAGGCTTATTTCGTAAAGTCCTATCGAGAAACTCCCTGTGTAACTAGAAACCAACACAAAAAGAACAAAGTGGTCTACCTACATATAGTCACATACTCTCTATCACCTAATTTCCACACTGAAGCTTTTATAGAAAACCATTAACCAGGTGCAAACCTACGTCTGCACAACACATAAAACGTAAGTAGAACAGTCCACACAATATCCACTATAAACCTTTCAAAGGATCCGCTTGCAACGCGTAAATATAAGTGCCTAATAAATCTCCTTAGATAAAAGGTGGCACCTAGTTATTGGGACAATCTTGGCTGTTTATAGTGACTACATTGTTAGTGATATAAAAGTGTATGTATCTTTTCAGCCTTGTCATGGTAAACTCATGGTAAGCAGTGTTAGGTGTGCTCGCTAGCGACTACGTAAAAAAATTACATTAAATATATGATAGATTGTACAGCACCCCTAGCGGCTACTTTCAAGAACTAAAATCTTCATAGATTTTTTGACGTACTCGCTAGCGAGCACACCTAACGTAAACTCATGGTAGGCACACTGGTCTTTTTACCCGTCTGCATAAAAAGAGGTAATGCTTTGTCTGTTTTGCCGTGAAACTTTTCTACAGTGAAATACTGAGAATGCCGTGCTCATGAAAACGAAACCTTTCAAATGAACTTGGGAAAGTTTGTGAATTGCTATAGAAATCAACGCTCTACCTTGAATAACGTTTTGGAATTAAAAAATGAAAACTCCTTTTCAAGAAAAAAAATCAATAACAATAGAACAGTATAGAAAAAAAAATCTTTTGTGTTGTGCACAAAAAGGAAATCCGATGAGGATTTATGTAACTCAATACACTATAAAAACAAATATAGTATAAGACCATTTTGTAGTTGGCTATGTTTAGTTGATTTGATTTAACCTTTCGTTTGCCATTAGAAAAGTCATAGAGAACAACGACCACATGTTACAATCCAACTAGCACTCAAAAGAGAGTGGAAAGGGTCAGCTCATCTAAACTCAGCCTATAAAGTCGAGTGTGCAATAAATCCGCTTGATAAAAAGGTGGCAACACTTCATCTGCCGACGGTTCAACGAAATCCGGGGAATTCCCGAGTTTTCGTGTGAAATTCACGGGGTATTCCGAATTTGTCGATGTAACTGCAGTTGAGTTGAAATAATATAATTGAACTAATGCATGAATTCTCAATGGATTCAGTTTTGTTTGAATAACGTTGGATTTGTATAGGTACTATAGGTTTCACGATTTTTTATTCAGAATAAAAATTCGCCTCAAAAATTAAGGACAGATTATGATATGGAGTAAATTTACCCAATGCTAAGTCATTTAAATAGTTGCACAATCTTCGTTTATGTACAATTTTCAAAGAATTTAAAGTCTAAAGTACGGCCAACGAGAAGCGATACCAAATGTAAACAAACCTAAATGTCATTGTCATTTGGAATAGCAGGGGTTTGACTTTGACATATTTTGGCGGGAGAACGAGACATTACGACAAATACACAAGATGGGAAGAGAAAGAATAGATTGTCAGTTCGACAGTCGAATCGACCTTTTGTATCGCTGCTAGTTGGTCGTACTTTACATAGTAGAACAGGTTGCGCATTACTATAAGCTCGCACAAAAACATAAAAACAAAAATTAATGCTCCAAGGATCATCATAAGCACTCAAGTGTCATAGCACAGCGTTTATCTCAACTCTTTTTCATTGCACTCGACTACTAAAGATACACTAGCCTTGAGTGTTATTATTTTCATAACAAGTTAAGAGCGTTGTAGCAAAAAGTTGGCGTTCGAATTTTAGGTTTTTATTGCTTGACGTCGCGTAGTGAGTGCGCAAACTGCATTTATCTGTACAATTTCAACGCTGCGTCGACTAAACGATCTTAATCCGTAGTTGTATCGTACCTAAGACAGTACATCATACATAATAATAAAGAAATAATGTATAATTTACCTATTTGATTTTTTCTCAGATCAGACTTTTAGCAAAACCAAGTTACGTAATTAATGTATTTTTTACACAAGTAAATCCCGCGACAAGTTTTTAATTTTTAAATTGAGTAAAGTAATAAGTTGATGGGTTTGAAAGAATTTATCTTTTATTTTATTCTTTTTACAGCATCAAAAGCTTGTTTATGAAAAATATTTACTATTTAAATTTTACTTTTGACCTTTTAGTTTTTATGATGCGGGAAATGGAAAAATTAAAATTTATTCTGATTTTGTGACGTTTCCGCACATAAATATGTATAGGTTAAATAAATAGAATGAAAACGAGCGTGCCATTTTTTAAACGTTATCCCATCCCAATCCCAACTATATAATATTATAAATGCGAAAGTAACTCTGTCTGTCTGTCTGTCTGTTACGCTTTCCCGCTTAAACCTCGCAACCGATTTTGATGAAATTTGGCATAGAGATAGTTTGAGTCCCGGGAAAGAACATAGGATAGTTTTTATCCCGGTTTTTGAAACAGGGACGCGCGCGATAAAGTTTTTCTGTGACAGACAAAATTCCACGCGGGCGAAGCCGCGGGCGGAAAGCTAGTCTATAATATCTGTGTCTATCAAAGAGCTCGTAACTAAACATCGTAAGCGCCATTCAAATTATTATCTAAAAGTTAATAATAAATATTTAGTTTTTGTAAATCTAAACAAGTCAGGAAATCAAAGAGGTAAATACTGATATCATTGTGATTTTATAGAATTTATTATTATAAACCACGGTCGTATAATGCTAAAAAATCAGAGGTAACTTTAAGATTTTTATCCATAGAACAAAATTTATCTAATCGTGTTTTTAAACAGTTATCCCATTAGGTACACATGCGTTCTGTAATACAAACCCATCAAAAACAATACTTGTCAAAAAACCAAGTCTCACTACTCTGTTGTTCTACGGTAAAAAGTTGTGAGATCCATGTAATACCAAGTCCAGTCCAGAAAATCATTAACGTTTTACATAAATATATTGACTTGGCCATCGCATGAAAACACGTGTAAATTAAATTATTTAGTGCGAAATGAAACGAAATTTTGCATGCCTGTATAGACGTGCAAAATTTCAGCTCAATGGGAAAACGGGAAGTAAGTAAATTTTAAGTTGCAAGATTTTACAACTCCAGATGTCAAAGAAAATAAAAGCTTGTAGATAGCTTTACAAAGAAAAGAAAGATTTATGAAGAAAATAAAAAGTACTGTCTACGATACATTTTTTAGGCCGTGTTGCACCGTCTTACTTTAACATTGACATCAAAATTTTGGATGTCAAAAATCTGTCTAACATAAAACACCGGTTATTGTCAGTTAGGGTCAAAGTTAGGTGGTGCATCTCAGCCTAAGTGTATTTTAATTAAATTTAATACAAATAAGGATGACGAAAATAATCGATAAGTGATCTCACTCAAATATTTCTTATAGTAGGTATACAAGATGTCGAACAAATGGTTACTTACTGAAAAAGTACTTCATGAGACCTAGCAAACGGCATCAATAATATGTTTAAGAACGAACTGAATCTATTCAAAAAACCTATATTTCCAGCTTACATACATTTAATACAGTTACAAACAAACACGAAATCAATGGTTTTTGAGAAACCTTCGTCCCCTTTATCTGTTTATTTAGTATTTATTAATTAGTATCTCTTGATGATATTGTAGCAAGTTAAACCTAAAATCATGTTTTCCGTAAATAATTTAAATAAGAATGCAATTTACGAGTTTGTTGTTTGATTATTATATATTACTCAATTACAAATTTAAATTTAAAAAATTGACACTTCTAATATGGTAGGTATGGCTGGCGGCATACATTTAGTATGAAATTCGGAAACATTGAATTTTCGCATAGATCCAGTTTATTATTTGACCTATTTATTGTTATTGTTTTAAAGAGCTCATGAAGCACTTACAGGAACAGTAAACAGTTTCTCGATATCTTGTATAATTAAAAATCAAGTGAAATCACTTATCGTTTCCACCCTGTACCTATACTTTTAAAAATAAACTCATTTTATACGTTCATTTGTATAAGTATCTACAATACAAATACCTAACCAACTTAGTTGACGTTTTATAAAACTATTTGTCTAAGTGGCA
Organism: Ostrinia nubilalis; assembly: GCF_963855985.1. Classification (NCBI taxonomy): domain Eukaryota; kingdom Metazoa; phylum Arthropoda; class Insecta; order Lepidoptera; family Crambidae; genus Ostrinia; species Ostrinia nubilalis. The sequence goes on from NC_087103.1 coordinate 5,582,672, forward strand.
TCGAGCGACCGCTGGTGAATTTGCCATTTACCTGACCTACCCCTTTATTACTAAACGTTTAATATCAGATGAATAGTTACGCACCAATTTCTTTCATTCAGTCGTCAGTAATTGAACTTTCGGAAAAACATGACGAAGCGTTGTGTGACCATACAGACGCTATTAAACTTTTATTAGTAAGGAAGAGTATATTTTATGTTGGTAGAAACACAATAGCATAGACTAATGTTTTGACACCCTGTTAAAATTTTTATTAGTCATTTATTTTTTCCTGACCAAACAGATACCATAATAATATCTTTTATCTATTCTACCCATATTCTGTAAGTAAAATAATAAAAAGTTTGAAAAGAAAGAAATTACAAGTCCGATTTACCTAAACAAATAAATTAAAAATACTTGCGGATCAAAAGTACTCAATCATACTACAATTTACGAAAAAATCACGCGTGACGCACATACGTCAGTGGGCAGTCAACTGACATAGACCCGGCGTCTACGAGTGCCAAAGCACGACTGATTTATGCCATTTGATGCACCCGATTTTATAGTATTTTCAAATTAATTTTTCATTTGAAGATTGAAGATAGATATTTTTTCTTTTTCACACAATAATAGTACTATGTTTCTTCTTAAGTATAAAGTAGTTTATGTTGCCAAATGACTTTTAGATTATGAGATGTGACCTGTTTTCTTGCAGTAATTTTCTCGAATTTTGACTATCTTAGACATGATAAAAATGCATTCTAATGAATTAAACATCAAAATTTTCTCAATACACTTTCTTCTTCAGGGTATGCTTATTCTAATGAATACATTCTATCTTCTTACTTAGAAATAAATTTGTTGTAATATTAGTTCAAAGTTGTGCCTTCGCGAGTTACCTGGAAATCGGGCTTTCGAAATTCGCTGTTTTCGTAGGCAAAAATTCAATTTGAACGAGATTTTGTCAATAGACATTCCGTAAAAACGTATGATAATTACGATGATATAAGTCAAAAGAAGCTATAACAATAAATTATATGACTAAAATCATTTCGAAATCTGCCAAATTCTCGATTTCTGCATGAAAAATGTGACAACGCTCTTAAACTTTACAAGCGCCACTGAAACTTTCAGATAAAGTTATAAAGAAACTAAAATGACGAGAATCCTTGTATTTCATAAGCGCATAGTTAAAACTTTACCCATTTTTGCTTAAAGCTTGCAGCTTCAACTAGTCGGGGCAGTTCTGATCCTGCGGTTTAGAAATTGTACTCATTAGTGGTACCCATTTCTCTGGGACTGTCCTAACTTTTCATGTAGGGTAAGGTCAGTTGGAAATCCTCTTTTCTATGTTACGTAGGTAGTAACTCGTTGTTACTTTTTGTCAATACTGGCTGAAAACAATTTCTTTTTTATTCAAACCTTACGATGATTTTCGAATCATAGGACGTAAGATTTGAATTATTATAGTCTTTTTCACGTAAGATGATCCGTATGACACTTCAAGGTTATCCATTTTACGCATACTACATATGCAGAATATTTTTGAAAAAATATTTGTATTTTATTAACAATATAATAAAAAAAAATTAACTACTTGTCTTGAAATATGTAGTAAAATCTGAGTCTATTGATTATATTTTAATTAAATACGATGTAAAAATATTTTTTATTTAATGTACGCAATGTGTGAAACGGAATAGATTTAGTGCTGGGGTATTTCTTGTATAATAAAATTGATTATTTCCGCGGTTCATTAATCGATTGCAGTGAATACTTAGTTATTAAAAACATCACAAAAATCAACTATATTTTTCGATTATTGACTTTAATAAACGCATTGAAAATAAATTAATAGTTTTTAATTTAAAGAAACAGAACCAGTACTTTTTAAGAATCGTTTTTTTGAACACGAACCATGAAATTTGAATATTAACAATAAAAAATTGTTACAATAATATTTGTAATTAAAAAAAATCATGTTTTTTGTCAAATAACACCTATACAAAATATTTCTCTAAAAGTAGGTTTTACTAACTCTTCGAAAAAAATCGATAGATAAATCGCTATGGTTTAGTTATGTGACATCTCTAAATCTTTAAAACTCGAAACGTCATACGGATCATCTTAGGTGAAAAAGACTATAGGAAAATTATTTTGTTTTAATAGAAAAAAATCATAAAGGTGACGTTAAAAAAATAAAGAAAAAAATACGGAATTATTACTGGCTGTAAATAGGTTGACATTTTATCAACTTCAAATAATAGAGACACATTGTTTTTGACCGAACTCGTCAAATTATCTACTTGATTAATATCAGTGAAGGCGACAGTCAATTTCGAGCAGTATAAATCAAAGTCAGAGGGCGGAAATTACCATTCCTGAATCGATATTTTAAATATCGATATCCTAAGATAACCACCGACAGTGGTATCGGATTTGTGCATTAGACGGGACAGGAACAGAGAGCTCGTAAATAGACCTTAATTATTCGCTCTTAGAGGCGGTTTTAATCATAGTATTTAATCATCGTTAGCGCAACCCCGCATTCCCTGAAATGGAACCGCACACCCGTGTTTTTAACTCTAACAAGAGTACATAGAGTCCATTTCTGATTACACCCTTGGGAAAAGACATCGTCAGAGGAATATGCGTGTGTGGTGCTCGGTAATCCAAAGTCGTAATGTCTACTTTGGCGTGGCAAGGATTGTATAAGGCTAAAACTGACATGTACCTTGTTTGCGATAGTTGCTGCAATTTACGTTGGTATGTTGCTTCGTTCCAGCTTTTATCTGTGGGTTTTAACACTGATCGGCGTGAAAGAGGATTTGATCGTCTGGCGAACGTGCAGGAATTCGCTTTATTTGGCAGATCAAGGTTAGAAAGTCACGATGTTTACTTTGTTAGTAGCAAATAACTATTGCTAGACTAGCTATTATGTGGGTATAATATGTAGAGCTAGATGACCCTGAAGAAATTATGATATGCTGAGAAAACTATGTATTAGGCAGACAGTGCTTAACAAATAGAGCAATTTGTATAAGTAAGAGCTCACTGCAAATAAGAATCTAGTTTTCTCAAACAAAATTAGCTCTCAAACTAAATGGCAGTATCAGATTAAGTATTATAATCATTACCTTAGGAAATATGATGCAAAAACTAAACAACATTTTCTAGCAAAAATCAGCTTAAAGACGTTTGAAGCTGCACTATTATGTTTTATTATAACGACGCAAATGCACTCAGAGTACGCTCTACTATCGAAAATAGTTTCAGTAACGACTTCTTGACATTTTCTGTAGTCGTACCTAAACGCTGAATTTCTTCGCTAGACATTTTAATGGTAATAAAACTAGAATGAGCGTTGTTTCCTCAATTTCAGCACTAAAACTTAAGCTTTGGTAGCATTTAAGACTTACGGTTTCACTTAATCTTAACGTTTTTAAGTTGAAAACATTTTGACATTAAAAAAGCAATAAAAAAAGTTTGGATGTCTTAATAAAGGAAACAAATGAGCATCACATTGAATGGTTAATTCTTTTTAGCCCCGAAATATAGAACAAAGCCCGCAACGCGCATAACAATATATGGTTATAAGCCAAAATGTTGTACAATTTAAAATTAAATTTTCTGGCGTGCTGTCCAGAAGTATAGCATATTCCCCTGACAACAACGAAAAGGTGGAACTTTTCAAATAAAGTCGAGGGTACACGTAGCAACTCTCAGAAGGATCAAGTAGGTGGTATTCAATAATGGCTTTTAGCCCTTGGACAGAAGAGTCAAAAGTTAAGGTGCTTCTGAAGGCACATTGAAGATATTGAAAATGCCTGGTGAGCGAACGTCACCGATCGCAATGGGATCGGATGAATTTCTTCGAATGCAGACTTACAAAGAAAGAATGTAACCTTCGGGAAGCTGAGAAAAGCGGTTTTGATCTTTTGTAGCTGATTCCTTTGCTACAAAGACATGAAATAGTGTAAAATACTGCTACAAGAAAACAATAGGTACTGAAATTGAAATGAACGCCTGAAATATACGACTGGATACTCAGTAGAGTGTGGTAGAGTTTTATTGAATTCTCGACTACGATCAACCATTATTTATTCTTATGGGAAAACTTTGCACTTTAACCTATATGTACCAACGTAGGTATTTAATAATGTAGAGATTTTCAAAATCAGTCATTTAAAAGTGATAAGAAGGTGTATGCTAAAACTTGACTGTTTTTGCATAAAAAGGATAACTTAGTAGGCTCATCACCATCTCTTTTAATCTTAACTTGACAAAAAGATAAACTTAACTCGTTTAAAAAATATGGTCTGGCTTTGCATTTTTCACTAATACGTTACAGCTTATAGAACCCGGGCCATGATACCGGGACGAACGTTCAGAAGCATCCTTTGTTTTATTTAGGGACGTAAATTCTCGGTATGTATAAAACGCAGGAGGTGAAATACTAAACCAAAACTATTAACCCAGCTAGAGTAATCTGCGTAAAACAGACTCCATCTGTAGTATCGGTAGATCCCTCGTAAAGCATATGGAAATGGGAGGAAATTTAGCACCAGTGCTGGATAAAAATATGTCATAGTTTAATAACTGCTGGATATGTTACATTTGCAAAAAAAAATATCTTAAATTCTACTAAGATACAATTAAAATACAGATACAATTTATTTATCTATTTACACACACACATTTACTATTGTTACAGGCTAACCCAATTTAATTTATGAACTACCTATATAGACTAAATATTTACAAATAAAAAATATGTCCTAAATCGCTATCCAAACAACGCGTCATGGTATCCAGAATGCTGGCTGCATTTCCGCGCTTTGTAGAAAAACTATTTAAACATGAAACTGGGTACTACAGCCACTTCTCAAAGTACATTACACAAACTTGATGTGCTGTAGTCTGTATAAAAAAAATATGCCTAAAAAATCACCTAGTCCTATTCTTGTATCATACTGTATTACGAAGTACTACTGTATCATACTGTATTAATACAATAAAGCAAGTTCTTTATGTCAAAGTTCATATTACAATCCAAAGCAACTCCAGGTGTACACAATGTCATGAAACAAAAGTTGCAGCACTAAAGAGAACTATAATACTTGAAAGCTAAAAACTTAATCCGTGAAATATACTGTATAGCTGAAAGCGCTTGCCCGCTTTAATTCAAAGGTGCAGAAAATTAAAATCTCATCAGCCGAGTCTTAAACCTCTCAAGTCCTTTTTAGTGCCAAACTAATCTCGCTAGAAGAAGAATAGTACAATGTAATATTTCTCTAAGGCAACCTCAATTTTTTATCGTCTTTCAACTTGACTAGGCGGAGTACAAACACAATTCGAACGCGGTTTCTCAAAAATATTTTAATTACCTGGTACTGGCACATAAATGTATCTTACTTTTAATAATAAAATAATAATAATAAAAACCTTTATTCAACCAAGTTAACAACTTAGACAACATTGCCAGTGGTCCCCAAACTAGGTAACACCTGTCTCTTGGGGACTGGAGTACGAGGCTTGAAGTTAAATGGCGTTGTAAATGCACTTTATACTAGTAACAAAAAAATAAGTAAATATTAAACACAATTTAAGTTTGAATTTAAGTTTGAAAAGCCACCTATGCCATCGCAAACACAAAAAAAAACCAATTTTGCCTTTGATCTTTGCTTCTCTTATGATTACATAACAAATGACGAGAAAATCCTGGTATCAAGACTTTAAGATGTCTGACAAGGCTTAACAGGACTGACGGATCCGCATGCCTTTTGAAGTACGGAAATTAGTCCTTTTCAATTTGTTCTTCTTGAATATTAAAGCCCATTATCTTTGTAACATGCTTATATTATGCATCAGCATATTAATTTTTTATTAGTATCATCAGAATAAGAGTCAGAAAAGTACTTAACAACGAAAAAGTACTCAAACGTAGGAACACGGTACTTAAGACGTACTTTAGTAAAATAAAACCAGATAAAACACTTATGCTAAAAGTTCGCGATCTTAAAGGAGTTTTATGTAAGTAGTACCTACCTACAAATAGTAACTATTACCCACGGATCTAGCTAGCTTCATGGTTCGAAGTTAGGTCCTACTTAGCGTTTGCTCGTACCTACCAGACTTTCAAGGACTACGAGTATGTGTGTAATGTTCTAGTAAAAGTTGTTTCGTAAAAAAGGAATAATTAGTACAATTTGGGTCTTCACTAGCTTAAGAGTTGGCCTGATAAACTGAACTGAAAATTAGGCTATTTAAATTTTAGATATACTTGCAAGGACTATGTAGGTATGTAATATTGTAGTTCAAGTTGTTTAAAAAAAAAAAGAAATAATTTTCTTATCTAGATGCTAGCTTTTAGTACAGGGGTTCACTAGCTTAAGAGAAAGCCTATTAAAGTGAACTGAAAATTAGACTATTTAAACTTTAGATCTGGAAGTTTTTGTAGCTTGTTTTCAACGCGGTCGATAAATTTAGGCACATGTAAAGCAAAAGTAGATACTTATTTTAGTTTCTTGCATACTTGTGGTTGGGATTAAAATTAATACATAATTCAACATAATACAAAGGGTTGAAAATAACCTTCTAGTTTTTAATGAGGAGTCTGCTTTAATAACAACATGTATGTCCTAGCAGCCTTTAATAAAGCCTTTTATTATGTTTTGTTATGAAGTATTGCTTGATGACTGTCTTTTAATAAAATGAGTGATTAAAAAACTTTCCACGGTGGCCTCAATTCACATGTCCATATATCTATACTAATATGATAAATGCGAAAGTAACTCTGTCTGTCTGTCTCGCTTTCACGCCTAAACCACTAAACCGATTTTGATGAAATTTGGCATAGAGATAGTTTGAGTCCCGGGAAAGGACATAGCATAGTTTCTATCCCGGTTTTTGAAACAGGGACGCGCGTGATAAAGTTTTTCTGTGACAGACAAAATTCCACGCGGGCGAAGCCGCGGGCGGAAAGCTAGTATAATATAAATACGTACCTGATAAGTTCAGGACAGTCAACAGGACATTTTGTTGCAAAATATTAGCTCTTATATCAACTACATAAGATTGCACAGTATTTAGTTGATGTTGCTGGTGTTCGAACTCACAATATCCTCCTCGTTTTTATTAACTTAAATATTCCCAATAAACCCTAATGAGCAGAGAACAAACATTGTACCAAATTGGAATAAACGAGTACAGGCCACTCTGTAACAGCGCCGTTTTGTACTGCAGAAACAGACTGGGACATAAAAAGCTATTTGAGAGATCAATGAAAGATACAATTTTAGTGTTCATCTGGCAAAATTACGGGCCTTAAATAAATACATTAAATAAATTAACTCTACAATGTAAAATTGTTGCGTATTCCTTTTGTGAGTCAATAAAAAGCAAGAAACAGGGAAGCATTACATTTTATGAAGTAGTACGAGTTAGGTTATGAAAGAAAATTATCACATTAGAGAGTGTATTTACTGAATTTACTATTAACGACTGTAAAGAGTAAAATTGCTAAGTATTTATGTATACAACCAGAACTAACAATGCGCATTATCACAAGGAAATACAAAGTTAAGCGGCGGACCGATGTTTTATCAAAAAGAACACGGCGAATACGTGACTCGCGGTAATGTGGACTGTGGGGCGGTGCATCCTTATTCATCCCAGCCTTGGTTACGAGCGGGCGCGGCGCGAATAACTACAAGATGGTATTGTGTAAGACAGGAGATGAAGCGATTACTTAAGTTCCTTTAAAGAAACAATTTTACTGTATAAGATTTTATTCAAAAGAACACGGCAAATACGTGACTCGCGGTAATGTGGACTGTGGGGCGGTGCATCCCAGCCTTGGTTACGAGCGGGCGCGGCGCGAATAACTACAAGATGCTATTGTGTGAGACAGTAGATAAAACGATTTCTTTAGTCTTTATGCAAACGCCATGGTATTTTTCACTTTTTTACAGTTTCTAGCACTGAAACGTAACGTGTGCGAGACGAGCTCTACACGAGACATAACATATGCGACTGCCTTCGCATATGTTATGCCTTTTTGCGGTCTAGTACATAATAAAAATACCAAAGTACTATAACATTTTTGTTGCAAAATAGCTCCTTTTACAAGTACATAAGATGCAACAGTGTTTAGCTTGATTATGATGATCATAGGTAACACGCTTCGTCACATATATTTATCTGAGCAACGCTACCGCTTGCCCTTAACACTGTAAAGCTTTGTTCTTTAAATGCAACAGCGGGAGCAACATAACAAAACTTTATGACGTCATATATTCGGTATTTGTGAGTATCGCCTCGTCTTCTGACGAGCACAGATTCGTATTCCGCTACATTTCCGAAGTCATAAGTATAAAGTTATTATTGTTTTCGCATTTATTTAAAAAGTGGCGACGTCTTTTACAAAGAAGTTCAAAAAAAGCACTGATAAGTTACCAACTATGTCAGGTGAAACCAGACAAAAATAAATATAATAATAATAACGAAATATTTATCAATTAGAAACAGATTAGACAGCGCGTACTTAATAATTAACGTGCCAATAAAAACACTCGCCCAACGCGGCGTTTCAGCGAAATAACGACAAAAAACTCGATTAATCCATACTTCGAAGAGGAACGCTCCGCATAGAACCTAAGTATTGTCCCAAAACAATGACAAAATATTTCTATAGGGAAAAATGTTGAGCGCCGCGACACAATGACTTTGCAGAAACAAAACACGGCCGAATAAAATTAATGAATGACACTGCAGATATCTTTGTACAATCTTTTCCAATTGGAAATCGAGGCTTCCGGCGACTGGGACCGCAATTAACTAGGACCGCGGTCCCAGTCGCCGGATCTATAAAAAAAAAAAATTTTCTTCCGGCGACTGGGACCACTCATAGATAACTTAAAAGAAAATATTATTCAATCCTAAATCGGTACAGTACTAAAATCCATGAGTGGTCCCAGTCGCCGGAAGAAAATTATTTAATTTTTACTCATCCGGCGACTGGGACCGCGGGTCCCAGTTAATTGCGGTCCCAGTTGACGGAGTCCTCGGAAATCTTTACTTAGATTGATGTAAGTGATTACATTATCGGCAATTGGATTGAAGGCTATGCTTTTATTGGATAGTACAGACCATACAACCGATGACTCTATGGCACATTTTTCTGAAAAACTACATTCAGTAACGTTGAAATGCCAATTAGTTAGTGAGTTTTATGAGTTTTTTTTTTTATGAGTTTTAGTTTTAATTAATACATAAAATGTATGGTGAATCGCGATTTCACACTCTATTACCTACCTAAAAAAGTACCTTTCATAATGGTTAAAAACTTTTTGAAATACGTAGGTACATTGGTTTTAGATAAGGTCTTGAGATTACCTACTGCATACCTACATAAAAACTTGACATAACAAAAAACGCATTCAAGCTGCCCATATAAAATGTTTGTATACCTGGATAACGATACAATTCCTAGCTCTTAGCTGACCTGTATAATGTCCCATGAACATTAAAATTTTATTCATTCACAGCACAGAGATTTGCTTTAACTCCGCTTAATAACTTAATACCTAGCTAAACAATACCATTATTTATTACAAAAATAGTGCGGCAAACGCCTTTGTGGGAACTTTATTGTTTCTGAGCCAAAGCCGCTTGCGGTTAGAAAGACTACTGATGCATTTAATATTAGACTTTAATGCGGGAGGTTTAGAATGTGATTTAGGTTGGTTGTAACAAGAGAAGCTTTGTGTCCAGACGAGTGAGCCTTTTGAGCAGGTGGGCTACTGGTTGCTGGCTTCCGCGTGACGTATTTGCGTTTAAAATTATCCGCCTCGACTTGTTGGGTAATACAAAAGTGATTCAATGATCCTTGAATCAAGAAAATGTATACGACGAAAGCTCTTTCTATTTTCCTGGGGAAGTATTCTGACGAAATGTTTTTAAAATAGAGAATGCGAGTAGAGAGAAGAATAGAACCTTTTTTTAACTTAACAATTATTTGTTTGAGATAACCCGAATGGTTAAGGTTGAAATGCAAAGAGGTCACTTTGATCCCCGTCGTTCATTACTCTTGAGACTCATAAGTTACACAGACCATTTTACTGATCATGTTTATTGTTCACCGCAAACATCAGTCACTCATTCATACTTACTCATTCGTTCCTTTTTGACATTCTATTCTATTGGAGAGAATCGGACGGATTGCTCGTTGGAGTCTATAACCTCCACCCCAAAATTGTTTGTAATCATTTAACGTGTGTCCTGTGTCAATAAACACAATTTAGAATTCACCAAGTGTTTCCATAAACATTTATTTTTAAATTACTTTAAAAACTGTTTCTATTACAAAGTTATTTCTAAGTAACATCCAATAAACACTTTTAACAGCATCCCTGTGTAAATATTTGATCTGCAGTTTACTTTTCAAGTGCAGAATCCAATCGCAGCCAGTCCCGTGCAGGCCCGATCAATCACAACTGTAATATATCGATAACTAGCTACATCGACTGGTTTGTATCGATAACTAACCCGAGCTTACGTTTCGTATCCAATTTATTTGCCAAGGCCGTCCTGAGCATTTAAATTAAATTTTCTACTTAAGCTCAATTTATTTGACGAAATGGTTTTATTTAGAAATCATATTTTTATTATTCAAACTTCATTAAAAACCGTTTAGCCGGCGAACAGCTGTTTATCGTAAAAATAAAAAAGTTAGTGGTGGTCAGTCACATTTGGTGAAGGTCGCGAGGTCGCGGGAAGCGCCTGGACGCGGGTAACGCAGGACCGACCGTTGTGAAAATCCTTAGGGAAAGCCTTTGTCCAGCTGTGGACGTTATTTGCTTGAAACGAACCCACAAACGTTTGCCAGTTACATACAATTTGCTACTTACAAATAGGTAAGTATGGTTAAGTAACTCAGAGTTCAAGGATGCCATAACTTATTGCTCGATTACGCCTAGCCAATGATTGACACGTTCAATTTATTGCTCTGTATAGACTCCTACATTCAATAGCATACGATTATTACCTCATTTTCAATATTTGAAACGAAAACAAATTGATCCATCAAGAAGTGTTGAGTTCGATCAGTCTGATTGACGGTTAAAGCCCAAGGATCAACGTAAAAACACTTTTTACTTCGAATTTAAACATTAAAGTTTCAAATTGATTTATTCGATGTGGTAATCCGGCGTTAATGTTTTATGGCGTACCGAATTGACCACTAAAGCCTTTTTACGGCAATAATGAAATTGGAAAATAAAAAGTTCTCACTTGCGTTCCTGATGGTCGGGAATGAAAAAATAAAAGCTTTATTTTACTGAGAAACAAGAAAGCACTTCTTTTAAGTGTGCGAATTTATTATCAATTCGAGTGTCGACGTGAGTCGGTAATAAATGCTTCTTCTATACTGTAACTACCATTATCTAGGTGAGGATTATGTGTTCGTATATACTTTTTGATTTCTATAAAGTTTCTATTTCGACAAGCTAAATTACGAGTAGGTGTAGGTACCTACTTACTCAGTAATAAACGTAATAACTTGCTTGATCTACGATCTTACAGAATTACAATTTCAAAACACCTGTCGTTTTTTTTGTTACTTAAAGCATACCGTCTTGCTATTTAAAGCACTCTATTGAACAAAGAGTAAGTTTCGCGTTTGCGAATGCAATAACTCAAATAGCAAGCAGTATAATCTTACAAAGCTGAAACAAAACTATCAACTTCCAACAAGGTAACACTACCCGCTAAAAAGATAACGAAGTGAAACTAAGTCCGTTCCGCTTTGTGTTCCTGATACCCAACATTATCCTATTGCAATTAATCCTGACAGTGGCTAACTCCTCTGCCAATAGACAGGGTTCCTCTGCGAAACAGCTAAAACCGTTTTTACGGAGTCCTAGCCTAGGGTTGGCAGCAAATTAATTTAATTAACCGCGTCTCTCCATGGCAGACGTATTTCTTAACGACGATTGCTTCTAGACCAGCTTATCTTTCTTATTTTGTTTTTGTTTTATTATTTCTATTTACTTTTATTGTTAGATTTATTTGTCGCATAAAACATTGAGTGGTAACTTATACCTAGGTATTACGATTACTCTTCCAATGAGTGAAAATAATGTACTTTAATAATTTTTATCTCACAATCCTTGCGCTTGACTGACGAGCACTTTACTAGCTATTATCTACGTTTTTCTCTAAATTCCTTCTGCTAAGTTTCACAATAATCAAACTAATTAGTAGAAGAAATAGAATGTCAACTAATATGAAGTTCAAATTCAAAAAGCTTCGAGATCCTTGCCTCCAATGTTGCCACGGTCAGTCTATTCGCTATTTCACCCACATTTTCGGGTGATGCCTCGTTGGCAACCCTGCTCAGCTTAGCCTAAGTGCAGATAAGGCGAAAGATTAACTTTGCGCTTTCACAATTCAGCCGGGCTAGTGGCGTTAGGATTTCGTGCAAAATTAAAGGGTGGCTCTGGTGCAGAGAACTGATGGATGAAGGGAATTGTGCCAAGGTTGTTAGGTGCTCTACTTTCAAAAGAGCGAGGGGAGTTTCTGAGCAGGATTACAGAAATGGAATGGGGAAAAGTAGTCATTTTAGATCATAGATATTGTACATAGGATTTGAGAACAATATACCTACCTACCCTACATAATATGTATGGTTACGGATTGACAAAAACTTTACAGCTAACTCCGAATCACTAACCAATTACACCTATACTGGTTTTAATTTTAAAACAAAGATTAGATAGATTCTCCAAAATGTTCTACCTATCGCCTGTAGTTCTTTTATACGTTGGGGAACATTAGTACTTACTATGTTTTCTTTCCTTTGTTTCAAAATAGCATTCTCGCAAAGCACATTTATAAATATCAAACGCATTCACATCTGTATTTGGTAGAGCATACATTTATTCAAATAGACCCGATTTATCTTCCTTTAGCAATATGTTTAGAATGCTAAATTGCTCAGCATCATACCGGTGTAAGCTATAATATTTCATCTTGTAAAGAACTATTACATTACTCCACAACAGTGCTGGTAACATGAAAAGTCTGTTCGCACTTTCTCTCCCTCAGTTTTAAGTAGCCCTTGTAATGCATTTTTCATCCACTTTCACCGGGTAAGTCGGGGAATTCCTCACAAGGAAATATTACAGTCGGAATAAAATCATCCTCCACCCGAGAGAAATGCACAGCGAATTCTTTTTAGTTAATATACTATTGTAAGATGAATTTCAAGTGGAGAGCTGGCGACGGTTTTTGTCTATCAGATGAATTTATTCCGCGTGACATTTTATTTCACACATTTTTAAGCAATTTTTACTTACTGAAAGTAGTTAGGTACCTATTTTAAACCTACAATAATTCAAATAGGCTAATATGGACTTTTAATAATAATATGCTAATAAACAATTCACTTAATTTTAATAAGGATACCGAATCTAAACTATCTTTTAATGTGTTTGATGATTAATTTTATCAATCATTAGGGATGAGGGATGATTTTCCTTTTTCAATTCCTGGCGGATTTCAGTAGAAGAATCAATAAGGTAATACCGTAAAAGAAAGTAGATTTTCTTTCTCCTTAGAAACTTATGGTTCGAAACTGAACGAAACCGACAATAACTTGAAAGTAGAAATATTTCTCTTCAATTCCGTTGAAAAGGCATTGTGGTCTAAATATTTGATAAACGTTTCAAACCAACTTCACCTTCACCTACTAATTTACTCGTAAAATACAGAAAATATATATTCTGCAGCCATTTTGTGTGAAAAATTGAGTCTGATGTCTGTTGTATGCTCTCAGACGTTGATTTATACCAGAGGGAGGGAGGCATTCGTCGCCATGTGTCGAGACACGGTCATTTCGCCGGAATTTATCACTGAAATGTACCAGATTATATTAAAACATAATTCACACCTTCAAGAGTTTGAAATTATCAATGCGGAATTGAATTCTGCTGTAGACATAAATAGTGAAAAATCGTTTGTGACTGCAGTTGAAAATCGGTCACTGTTTTGCAGTTAAAAAATTTAGGCTTAGTTTCACCACCTAACTTTGACCGTAACTATAACGATAACCGGTGTTTTTTTGTATAGAATTTGACAGATTTTTGACGTTTGTCAAAGTTAAAGTAAGATGGTGCAACCCAGCCAGTGTATTGTTTTAGGAGTAATTTACTACGAGCTGGGACATGAAATTTTCGGTAAACGTCTGTTTTAGTTTTAAATAATTTTATTTAATCCTAGACTGCATCTCACTTAACACCAGGTGCGATTGCGGTCAAATACCAGCCTTGTCTAGCATAAAAAAAGAAAAAAAAAAGGATTGTCTGTGTAGTATTGAAACACAACCTAAGATGACAATTAGACCAGAATTGAAATCCTTCTCGAGTCTTCACAATTACTTAAAATAGCAAGAATCCTCTGTTTCGCGCCTAATATTTATCTACCCAGATGCCAGTGTATTTTTTCCTAGGTAAAAAATACAGCTAAATCGCTGCCTAGACTCTCCGGCCCAGATTTATTGCGTATAGGTGTCGAGCTGTCGGCTCATAATATGTCCTTATCAAAGTGAAACATTTTTTAGCTGCCCGGTGGGACCAGGACTGTTTCTGTGTGTATTTTTAGACTAAATTACAATTTTTTTTGTTGGCAACCTCACCGGCAATTTGTTACATTTTTCACGTATAAAAACCACAAAGATTTCGATCGGTCTTTTGACGCTAGTAACAATCGGTTTTTAGGTTTTTTTCACTAAGATTTTTTTTTAAGAATGTTGCATTACATCATGAATATATTAATATAACCTGGGATTCCCTTTCAGATAACTGCTTTTAAGGCAACTCGATAAATACTCTGTTTTTATAAGCTCCAGAGATAAAAGTATCCTTTTAGGTTTTTTGGAATTTTCTACGTTTCAATCGGCATCAAGTTAAAAAAACAACTCTGGCTTGATCCAAGGTTATCCCCAATTCGTTTGACCTTTCCCGTTTGAAAATCCAATCCTACTCTCACCTAATTCAAGGTAATTTAGTCGCGAATTAATATACTCAATGCTTAGAAATTCTGCTAATTACTGGCTCTGTTGCCACTGTTTTGTTTAATGAAATCGCTTGAGATATCTCAAGGATACTCGAAAAGCAATCACATTGAGGTTGAGGTGGATAACGGTATATAAAGCATAGCACTATAGCCTCTTATGTATTTACTAGCGGCCGCCCGCGACTTCGCACGCGTGGATCCCGTTTTACCCCCTTAGAGGTGGAGTTTCGTAAAATCCTTTCTTAGCGGATGTCTGCGTCATAACATCTACTGCATGCCAAATTTCAGCTCGATCCGTCCAGTGGTTTGGGCTGTGCGTTGATAGATCACTATGCCAGTCAGTCGGTCAGTTAGTCAGTCACCTTCGTGTTATATATTTAGTTAGATAATTGGGGCTATTTTGCAGGAAAAATGTGTGTGCTTTTGTCTGTAACAATTGATGTCATTACGTTTGAGTTGGACTGGTTAAGGAGGTATTTGCCTAAAATAAGCCATACTTTTTGTGGAACATAAATACTTAGGTACCTACGTATACCAGTACGATGTTTAAAACTCAGCAGCAGATTGAAACCCATCATAGTGCAGAAACTATGGCTGAGACCGAATCTAGTTTTAGCGTTGCTTTATAATAGGGTCCTTTTAGAGAAAGACCTTTAGATCACTGGATTTTATCTATCATATTCAGCAGTTCACTTATGATTTATCGAAAAACCCTTATTTTAAGAAGTCATAGCCTAAGAACAGCTTATTCAGTTTCTTTGCTCGTTTCGTAGTCATAAAAGTTACCCTTACGTGTTATCCGTACGAGAAATGATTTTCCAATATTCCTAAAATTTACGCTTATGAAAAGTCGTAAGAGGATCTTACTAGTGACGAAATATGCAATATGCAATATGCATTTACATACATTTTTACGAAAACAAAAATTCATGCGAAACCTCTTCGCCAAGAGAAAAAAAAACACGACCAAGTAACGTCACAAATGCTCCCAATTAATTATCTCCGTCTTCGATCTTCTTTTAAATATCTTTTTCCTGCAATTAGCCACCACATTCCTAGCCTCTCAGTTCTTATGCAACGCTTTCAGTTTTCAGTTCAACTCGTATTTCTAAAACCATTAGGCACTTGCGGTCTCCCGGATTAAGCGTGCTCTCAGGCAAACAGCCGACTATAAAGGAACCGGTTTAACTTAGATTAGAATTCCGCAAATACTAATGTCTAAGCCTTACATTAAGCCACGTCTATTGTACTTTAGTTCTACTTAGTTGTAAACAAACGCTTCACTAATATACGAAAAACAAACATGTTGCTACTTTTAGAATATAATGTACCTAATCAACTAAAAGCCTCACTACTCGTATGTCGTCATACTCGTAGATTTAGGTAGAGTAGTTAATGATTAAATATACAGAGCATACTTGGGTGAGGCCTTTGTCCAGCAGTGGACGTCATTCGGTTGAAACCAACGAACGAGGTATACTTACTAAAATACTAAAATGTTTCAAAATAAGTTGCGATTGAAACTGAAGAAGCGTGAGAGAAGAGAGGACTAGGTCACAGGTAGGTAAGGGTACAGTCAGCGTCAAATATTTCGTGACACCCAAAGTGGCCAATCTACACTCTCCGAAGGGACCCCGATCACATCCCTAAGCAGGCTCTGGATTGGAATCCCCAAGGAAAACGCAAACGTGGTCGACCCAGGCAAACTTGGCGGCGCACTGTAGCGGACGAGGCGAAGAAGATCGGCAAGACCTGGAGCGAGATCAAGCGAGAAGGTCAAGACCGAACGAGATGGAGGACTGTTGCGGACGCCCTCTGCCCCATCTAGGGGACATAGGACCATGTCAAGTAAGTCAAAGTGGCCAATAAGTTAACAATGCAACCTTATTTCAATTGTAACAAAGACGCGTTATGAACTTATTGGCTACTTTGAGTGTAGCGAACTATTTGACGCTGACTGTACCTATTCCGAAGTATCGAGGTGATACTTACAGGTCACCTAAGTGGACCTGGCCGTTAGGGGCGTATAAATATCGTAGCCCCGACCTTTTGGTACGGCTTTCTGATACGTTTACCAAGCTGCGGCTTCTGCCCGAAAACACGTACCATCCAGACCCTACGCGTACCAAACCAGACCAAGTGAAATAAAAGCCGTGTTTTGTGTGATAATTTTAATTATTTAATATTACAAGGGTTCATGAAGGTTTCGGATTTAAAGTAATCAAAGGTGATGTCACGTTTTCAGCGTTTGTGAGATTTATGAGGGTTCGTTTTTATTCATATCTTGATTACTTTAAAGCTTCAACTTAACCGATCATAGGCCAATGACAGGACGTGCGACCAATGACAGGACACGCGACCAATGAAAGGACGCACGACCTGTCATTGGCCTGTGATCGCGTCGGCGCGATGGCGATCTGCACGCGTTGGTTTGGTTGAAGCAAGTGTTGAACCAATAGATGAATAAGCTATACTCAAAGATTTTGCAATCACTCGTCAATCGTTCGTACACACGCAATCACACGTAATGTTTATGCCATATGCCATTGCACTATACGAAATATCGGGGAAATTTAACTTCGCTTTTACAATTCATGCATAAATCGTTTATGAAACAGTCATAAAGTTGAAAACCGAGAGTGGCGAGAGCAGTGATGTATGGAAAATTGTTGTTGATAGTTCTTATCGAATATACCCAGGCGATTTAATCAATGTAGTGTGAATCTGTATAGGATTAAACGGGACTATTCATCTAAAAGAAGAAGAAGAAGAACGGGACTATTCCCACCTCTAGGTCCCACCGCTGCAACTCCTGGTAGCTATGATCTACAGCTTGACCGCTAATAAAAACTCAACCTGTATAGGATTAGTATGAAACACGAATGAAACGATTGACATTCATAATGTAAGGGAAGGAACTCCCTTCACACTCCAGTATTCCTACTCGATAGCTTGACCACTACAGCTATGATACTCCTGGAATTTTTATTTCGTGTTCGTTTGACGTTAAAAACGGGGATTGTAGATAAGAACAAATTTTATCTTTGCGGACATCTACGGCTAAATTACAGAGCGAAACGCGCTTCCACATTTCACTGCGAACCAAAATGCCAAAAATACGCAGCTCTTGTGGTCACCACAACCTATGATACACCCTATGATCACCCGTCATCCGCTTTGCAATGGAGGGAAGTCGAACCTTAACTCCTCCTATGTTCTTCTGATTAATTTCGTCGCGGGTCCAATGACAGTTAACTTTCCCACGGGACAAACTTGACCTTCACTGGTTGGGTTTTTATTGGCGGTCAAGCTGTAGATCCTGTTTCTAGCTCCACAGGAGTTGAAGCGGAGGAACGAGAGGTGGGAATAGTCCCGCAACCTATGCTACAAGTACCTCAAAAGGTGAGATCTAGTTGAACGTAGACTCAGTTCAATGAGGGTTTTCGCGATTGAAAAATCCGCCAGATGGCAATACGTAGACGGGAGGTCCAAATGCTGCATGATTGGTGGATTTTGACATATCTGTCAATGTCATGTCAAAATCCACCAATCATGCAGCATTTGGACCTCCCGTCTACGTATTGCCATCTGGCGGATTTTTCAATCGCGAACACCCTCATTTAATCGATATAGATAGACTTTCGGAAGCTTGATGCCCCACACGGCACACCGACAGTGGTATTGCCAACTTAATCTGGATAACTCGTTCAACAAACTTTGGTATCACGTTCAGAGTGCAGACATTGTATACAAATGGCATTATTGCACTTTGTATTTCAAAACTATGTTATCTTAACTGCGTCCTAACTCCGTGATTTACTATGGGAGTATTAGTTTATAGGTTAATTTATGGTTTCAATTTCTTTTAGTAATGTAGTGTTTATAGATTTAGCGAAAAGAAGGTTTTAGGTCTGTATTTTAAACGATGCCATAAAAACGATTAGATTGATGAAGTAGCAAATGTACTACTTTGCCAGGTAAGTTTCCAAGCTTGTTAAGGTAGAATACGTTATCTTACACGAGCTACACTTAACGAGGACTATTCATATTTTTATTCTAAAAACCAATGACACAAAATAACAATGTGACCTACACATATACCGCATTGACTCGTCTTCCATTTCTCAAATAAAATATATTCACGCTCCAACCATTCTTCAGTGCGAAACACAGTGGTAGTGAATTTATTCATTCCATTTAAAGCAGTCCAGTTTTATTAAAAGCGGTATTTGCTTAGCCGACTGTATAATATCTAATGCTTGGGAGCCGAGAGTTCTTAGGTGATTGCATTTGCAAGTACTCGTTGCTAATAGAGTTAATTATTTTAATTTTATGCTTCACTCCCAGCTTTCTTACCGCTATATTTTACGAGGTCATTTTGCAGTTGGTTTATCTAGGTCTTTAATAAAGGGCATAAAACATATAAGATAGTTTGGTATAACTTCAACAGCCAACAAAGATTACTGCCGCAAAAAATCGTTAAGGTTATTTTTTGAATTATATCTTCTTTTTTTTCTGCAGTAAGTAGTTAGGTCTTTTTTGAAAATTTTATTTTTTTCATGTGTTTAAAACCAAATAAATAAATGGCCATATAAGTACACTGTTTAATAAGATACTGCACTATTATCTGCATAGCCCTTTAAATCTGCAATTTCGACTTCAATTTACTTCAGTTGCGACCTGAAAATGTGCCATAAATCAAAGAATGCCCAATCCAGTAAACGTCGATTCAGAAACTCGTCCAACTTTATCATTGCCTGTTAGTTCTTAAAGTTAATCTGTGTATTCGGATAATGAAAATTTAAATTCAAATTCCTCAGTATAACACTTGTGTTTTCTGCAATCACAAAGCGTGTTAGCACAAATATGTTCATTGCTTAAATTGCTTTTCCAGCTTCACGTTCACGATCAGGCCGTATCGAGCGCATAAGGCGATCGAGCGTGCCCACCGCGGTGTTAGACCAAAATCCATCGAGAAGACTACGGACGCGGCCTGAGGGCGCCACGGTAGGCTCGGACCTCGGCTCCCTTACATACTATAGTAAGTGACCTTTAGGGTACTACCTAACTTCAATTATGGATAATATGATGAATAGAGAAAGCATATTTTGTGCTTTCATTTTCTTTAACACTAAAGTGCTAACTTTTAAGTGCACATTGTTAATTTAGCTCGGGAGTTCTGTAGTAAGAAGATAATTTCAGGCATTAAGAACAAACTTGGGAAGATATGAGGGCGCGTATATTATACGATAACCGTGAGCTCGTGGGTTAGTTTGTAGCTTCATACTCTTGAAATATTGTCATAGTAAAACGATATGACAAAATTGTTTGTCAAATACGACCACAAACGTAGGTATTCATGTCAAACCGACTGGACAGCAATAATAGGCTGAAAGCTGATGGAATTCCTAGCATAGACCTGTCTGATGCGTAGTCACTATTCCGCAAACAATGCGGTTTTGACTCTGTCTCTTTCGTTTCAGTCTTGTGTGAATGTGATAGAAAGAGAGGGATGTTGTGAAATCGTTTGCAAAGTGATGTTGTTGCAGTTGGTTAAAATGCAAAGTCATTAAGCATTAGTTTAAGCAAGTACTTTAAAACTTTATAATTGATTGACCAATTGAAAAACATATCAATACTTATATTGAATAGCACTACATAGGTTTTAGTGACATCTCTTCTATACATAGAGTATATTGAGGTCATGACAATTAAGTCAATCAGAGGTAGAAACATTAATTTCCTCAATTTGATTCCTCCCGCCTGAAAGGGTTAGTAGTAGTTTCACACGATTTTCCTTCGCACGAATGTGCGAAACGTCCCCTTTCAATAATACTCGCTGAAGAAGCTCTTTTCTTTAAGTGTAGACACTGTTTATGTATAAGTCCACTATTGCATGCCGTGGCAACCTATAATTAAGGCAGCACTTAGATTCAGTTAAATACGTTGTAAATATTGATTGTCTTCCAGTGTATGTCTTGTTGGTTGTCCTATTAAATAAATAAATAAATAATATTTTTTTTACTGGGCGTTTCGCTCGGATGTTTTAAAAGTATTCAAATCGCGTGCGAATCGACTCTTTTTTGAACTAGTAGTATGCGATTACTAGTTCTCAAAGGGGTCGATTCGCACCCGTTTTTAATACTTTTGACACATCCGGGCGAAACGCCTACTAAAAAAAATATTATTGAAAGGGGACGTTTCGCACATTCGTGCGAAACTACTACTAACCCGCCTGAATCGTCTGAGCATTCCGCTAAACTAATTTCCTAAAGTTATATGACAATATCATAGTTATTAATCAAAATTAGTACCGAATATAATTTTCGCATACTGCCCGTTATTGTCAACTGATTACACCGTAATCTAACCAGCCATTGATTGCTGACACCCCGTGGCAGCGGCCGATAATCGCTGCAATTTCATTAACGTAGTTACAAACAGATCGAGCTGAGCGAGCTAACCGCGTAATTACAAACTGTTAATCGAATGCACAGCCCGTGGTAGACTTTGGCATGTGTTTTGCAACAGTAACTAAATTGGGTAGGAAGGGAAAAAAAATTGTGCTTTTTGTATTGCTCTAGAATTTTGTATTCAATTGAATGTAAGATCTTAAGCTCCTGTTATATTTAAAACTGAAAGCAACAAAGACTCAAATGCGATATTTATTATGTATGTAGAACCTACATGAGTATTTACAGTTTGACCTTTGAGCTATGCTTTTACTTAAATATATCCATCACTAAGACCAAAATGTATGCCATTTGATTGAACTCAGTTTTAAATTCAATTAAATGACCAGGATCTGATTTAACTACAAAAATTAAAGCCAGACTCAAAAGGAATAATCATACCGCTTTTCCAAATCCAATGTCATCGAATAAGAGCGTTTGCGCCAAACACATTCAGAAACTCTAGATGCAATTCGTTCCTTTTCGTTATCCGCACTTTCTTTGAGTAGTTTCGGAAACAAGTTTGCATAGAAACGGTTTAAACTGAAAAGCTAGATTGCGACAAAAAGAACTGAGAGACGGTAAGTGAGAAAGATATTATTTACCCTTTTTGGATAAAAAAGCAGCTTCAACACAAAATTCACTCTCTCGTAATGACCAAAACCTTTTTAAAAACAACTTTTTATCAGATTTCTGGAAAAGCACTAAATGTTGAATGACCTAAATTGGATTTGGGTCATTTATAGGCGTGGGAAAATAACAATGAATACGTTTTAATTTTTATTTATTCGTAGAACTCATCCCGCTACACCAGGCAGAATAATTCAGTTCAGTTGTGTCCTACTCGTACAGTCATAGCAAAAAGAGGATCGTAAAATTTATTTTCCATTCACACAAGCGTGGGTTTTCGTGTGTTCTCAATCGGTGTTAGTTTTAATATTCCCTTTACTATGTTACAGCCGATCTGATAATCCATTTGAGTGCTTATTTTTTTTTTACTTTTTCTAATAAGTGTAAAAATCCTGGACTTTCAGATAGTGAAACAATCGTTACCTACAGATCAGATATACTTAGTTTCGTGATTGCTGTGTTAGGTATTAGATAACTACTTAAATAACTTTAAGTCTATCACTTTCGGGACAATAAAGTGGACCAGTGTTCAGAAGAAGCAGCGCAAGAATCTCAGTCACCTTTGTCAGCCGCTTTTTCAAAGGTTTACAATAAGCAGTACTAGTGCCTGGATGCAAGCGGCGCAGGACCGGTCTTTGTGGTGATCCTTAGGGGAGGCCTTTATGTCGATTTTTAGGACTATTAAAATCAAAATCAAAAATATTTATTCAGTTTAGACCACAAGTGGCACTTATGAACGTCAATAGAAAATAATAAAAAAAGAAAAGGTAGCCCTTATGGGGCACTTTACATGTCTCCTTATCATAGCTGGGCACCGTTAATCAAATAGTTAACTTCGTTAATCGTTAAACCGTTAATAAAAAAATTAACTTCGTTAAACGTTAAAACGTTACATTTCGCAAGATTTAACGCAAGTTAACGTTAATCGTTAATCCGTTAACACAAGATAATAAAACGAAAAAAATAATTGTATGCAAAGTTCAAATAATTTCGAAAGCTTGTATCGCGCATGGAATTTATTCCTCTTATATGTTTGCGCTACAAGCTTTCGAAATTATTTGAACCTTGCATATGTACAATTATTTTTTTCGTTTTAGTACAACTGCATTTCAGAATAAAAGCTTGTTTTTAAAAAAGTTTTTTAATTATTATAATTTTATTTTACACTTTTTAGTAGTAACTATCTCAATCTCAGAGCCTTGGTTGAATTACAATACAATTTAAAGTGCTCGAAAAGACAAAACCAGCAAACCCAAACTCGATTCCACCGTTTCGTTTAGGAATTCCTATGGCCACCTCCTGACTCCATCATTAGGACCCTGAACATCATCTAGTACTAAAGTGCTCGAAAAGACAAATACAACGAACCCAAATTCGATGCGATGCCGCCGTTTCATTTAGTTCCTATGGCAACCTCAAGACTCCATCATCAGACCAGTTCAATGGTACCATAACATTGCATTGTCATCGTACTTACATAAGTATACCGAATTTCAGCTCAATCGGTTGAAGAAAACTGGTCTTAAATTCAGTTTCAAGAGTTGTCACACACATACTAACAAGTGTCGTTATCGTTGGTGATCGGGTGGAAGTCCAAACGTACTTGTCAGAACGCGTTTTACTAGCGTTTTTCAGCGTGCCTGCTGTATCTTTTTGGTAAATAGTAGGTACTGGATTAACGATTAACGGACTTAGGATAATTTAACGGAAGTTAACGAGTCCGTTAACATTTTTTAAAGTTAACTTAAAAGTTAATCCGTTAACAGAAATGTTAACTTCGTTAATTAACGATTAACGGATTAACGAGTTAATGCCCAGCTATGCTCCTTATCTTTTGGGCCCTACCAGCGCTTCGAGACAAACATATGGCAAGTGCTGAGAAGAAACGCCGGAACAAACTCAGTCACCACTTACTGCCAGGAATTATCTAACGGTAAGAATAGTCAAATTTAAGTACATCAAATATGTGCAGACTGAACTGACCTAGCTTCATACATTACAGGTGAACCTGACTGAATTAGCTTCATACATTACAGGTGAACTATATCAACGTATAATAACAGATAGTGTAGAGAGAATTTTACTACTATCGACCGACGTGACTACGAAAGAGAATAAGAGATTACTCTAAATTGGAAACACCATCAACCACAACACGTTACGTAAAAGCATGTATTCCCACTTATAGATTTTCAGTGAAACTAAAACGTAGATTAGTGGGGATTACGACACAGAGGCGTCTACGAGGAGACCTTGCGGCTTACTTAGACGCCGTCTAATCGACTCATCAATCTAACTAATCCGACAGTCAATACAGGATTAACTAATTAATAGAAAATTTTGGGCGAAATTACTATCTTGATTTAGTTAGCTCTTTTTAATTTGTCAGCTGGTTGAATCTAGATACTTTCAAATAATGTATAATCATTTTACGCAGCGTGGGATGTCCACCCACAAGGTGGACCGACGACCTGATAAAGGTCGGGAAGGGATGCAGGCCGCTACCAACAGTGCGATGTGGTTAAGCCATTCGAGGAGGCCTATGTTCAGCAGTGGACATCCTGTGGCTGAAATGATGATGATAATAAGTTTACAACTGTGCAAGAAAGTCGGATTTCTTTTAAGCAACACCCAAAATGTGAAACTTTTCATATCCAATGAAAGTCTAATCAAATATAGTATAAAATTGCAGTACCTTGAATCACATACATTTTTTCAATATTTGATTTAGTAGAGGATAGCTAAACTTTGAAAGAGAACTAATAGCGACCTCTTCAATGATAAATTAAGAGCAGCATTTAATCTTAAAAGTTACCAATTATGAGAGAATACCTGCTGTATTGAACAGATGGCTCTGGAATCTAAGGAAAATCTGTTTTTTTTTACAATAAATTGTACCATAAGTTTGTTTTTAGACGTTTCTTGTCTTTTTATTTTTGAGGGCTTGAATATTAAATACCTACATGATAATATTTTATCACATAAAAGAAGTAACATTTCACCAATAGAATTCATAACAAAATATTTAACTGTGTCGCTATTGTCACTAACGATCATGAATGAATGGCAAGTACATTCATAGTTTTGCTATATTATTGTCAACATTAGTCGTACTCTATGTTTTGAAATAATACATTTAGTTCCGTGGTTCCGTAGCACGTTATAATAATTTTGCCTAGAACGAAAAATATCTAATTCCTGCTGCAAAACTGTCGGTAGCGACCCCTATGGATTTTCCCGGGATACTCCTGAAAAGGCGCGAAGTGTTGGTTCAATGCATTGCTCATAGATGGCGCTTTCATAGAGTGGGTTTTCTTTCAGCGGGACTTCATTCATTATATTTTTTGCACAAATAATATAATCTAACTGGTTTCTGTGCCATAATCTTTTTAGTGTTATCAGATTAAACACTATTAGTTAGTTTTTAACTTAATTATAAACCGAAACCTTCGTTATTTGTGGCTTCAAATATTGTTAAGGACCAAAATACTTATCTTACAATGTTTTAATCGAAATCGGAAGGACCATTTTCGTAGTTTATTTTCTCTTCTAGCATAAAATATATTTTTATATTATTTAGCCCGTCTCACTCGAGCACCGCGGAACACTAAAACCGCATGACGCTAACTGAAAACAATTTAACACCGATCATAAACTACATCAATGCGGCTACCACAGTCATCATATCGGCAGTCGCATTTTGAACAAACATAACAAACCGTGTTTCGACTTGTTCAAATCTAAACAAACCTCGTACCAAACATCCAGTCGCTCTACTGTTAGCGTGCAGGCAACACGGGTGGTGATCAAAAAGAAAAATAAAAGGTTTTGTTTTGAAAATGCTGAACGCAACATGCTGATATGGGAAGTGAAAGCAAAGCAGGGAGATGAGTCGCTACGCCATATTCGCCGTTCTCTCCATTTTCACTGTTGTGACGTTGCAAG
Source organism: Ostrinia nubilalis (assembly GCF_963855985.1). Taxonomy (NCBI): domain Eukaryota; kingdom Metazoa; phylum Arthropoda; class Insecta; order Lepidoptera; family Crambidae; genus Ostrinia; species Ostrinia nubilalis. The sequence continues at coordinate 5,608,759 of NC_087103.1, forward strand.
TAAGTTCCCTTTGTGCGATTGTGCTGTTCAACGAATACTTAGTTGCTTCAAGCAGTTCATTGCTCATTGCTGACTAAAGTTTTTTTTATTTTGTATTAAACAGACCAGTAGCGCTTTTTACCCACGGTTTTTCGTGCGTAGAAACGTGTTTTTAATGCAATATCATTGATATTTTTTAACTAAAGAGAAACGAAAGGTTTTAAAATACGGTACTTATTTGAAATGTATTTTTTATTAGTTTTAGCTGTGCGTGACATCTCAATCAGTCGGCATTAGAATCTATTGATAGACATTTTCAAAACTCAATTCATATTTGTTATTACAATTTTTGCATTCATATTGCTAAACAAATGAAACGAATTGAAAACTCATGATTGTCTGAGTGCTGTCATAAACGAATCGTTTTTTTTTTTCTAAATTGAAGAGCAAGATTACAATCTATGCATGATTGATGAAGCGCACTAAAAGATTTTACCTAGGTATATAGGTAATAAATGCCTTCGCTGGAAAAAAACGCAGACGATGCGTAAATATATCGAATGATGAACAGATTTCATGCTTAACGGAGTGAGCGCTCACCCGCAATAACAACTCTGGTACAAACTGCATTACGTTGAAAAATCTAAAACAATATATTCAACAACTTTGACTGCAACTCTAATTAGCGCGGTTTTTCAAAGGAAGTTTCGCCACGAACCATAAATAAAATAAGTTTTTCTACGAAAAGTCTAAGGAACAATTTATTTTTGCAAGGAAATGTTTTGTCGCCACTTTTTCTCTTTAAGGTTCTACCTTTAAAATCTTTGGTCGTAAAGTTTTTGCCACCCTACTAAGCATTTTTGTATTCTCTAAAACGTTTATAGGGAAAATTTAGCCCATCAAACGTCGCCCAGGGCGGCATTTGCCACGCTCAATTTAACAAATCATTAATTAAGGTTTTAAGAGTTGTTGGAACTTCGTTCTTATTTATGATTTTAGTATTAAACAAAGATTTTATTAGCTTATCGCTTTAATTGCCAATTAGTGAAAGTATTCATGACTACTTTAGTTAATAGGCTAGCTTAATTTAATAGGTCTTAAGTTTGGTATCAAATACTACATCAAACTGGAATGTGCCACCTGAATATTCCGGGCTGGTGTCAACTGCAAATACCGTAGCATTGCGAGCATTACCTAGCAGTATCACGAGAAAACTACACTGAACAGATTCATGCCAATGTTTAGTCTAAATATTGCAATGAAACCAATCAAAAGCTTGAATTTATTCTTCATTTATGTTTCGACTGCGCCTATAGTTATTTACTGAGTAAGTTAAGAATGAAAAGAAGTAATTAGCGCTTCGCGCGTTTTCTAGCAAGAGCTGAAAAATAAATGTTCTGCTCTTTTTGGAACTCTTTGCTTTATACATTGCTGCGGCACACATCACTTTAATGCAGGAAACATTACTCCAATTCTAAAAACTACCTACTTTAGTTTTATAATTATGTGCTTGTCTTCTCTACAGGTTGTTATGTAAATGGGTCATATAAATGGTATGGTGAAGTCAGAAAATTGATATCTTCATTTTAATTACATATATTTTTTTTTTTGTATGAAAATTTAAAAAAATAAAATGATGATATCAAATTTCTGACTTCACCATACCATTTATATGCCCATGTTAACATGGACCAGTGCCGGCTCATATACCCATTTACCTAACACCCTGTATATCCCCTCTAGGTGGCATTACAAAATTACACCCTGTATACAAATAAAATATGTATTTATATGTGCAATCAATCATTTATTTATCTATCTAATTTTATCTTTCCTAGACTACAGATTTCCAAGACAACCTAATAAATGGCTACCGTGCCCTCATTGCGGACATCCAAGTGCGGACCCAGAAGTCTAGGGAAGACATGGACACGCTGGTCTCGCAGATCAAGCTGCTCATGAAGAACGAAGCTGACAAAGCTATCAACTACATGACAGTGTATTTGGAGCAAATATCTTTATATTTCCAGGTAAGATAAAGTAAATTTAGAAAATCAATTTAACAATTCAATACATCAAAATTTAAGGCTGAGTAGCACCATCTTACTTTAACAAACGTCAAAGATCTATTATACTCCATACAAAAAACACCGGTTATTGTTATAGTTACGATTAAAGTAAGTTGGTGCAACTCAGCCTAAGCATTCAGCAGTTGAACATAAAGTTTATTTTTAAAGTTGTTTGACTTTCATTCCGCAAAAAAACAAATGCTAGGGAAATTGGAATAATGAACTGACTTCACTAGATAGTCACGTTTCAAAACATAATAAGTGGTCTACATCCCAACAAATGAGCAACATATATGTATTATGTAGAATCTTCAGTAATAATGCGGACAATGGGGTAAAATTTCCATGAATGAAAATGCCTATTTGTTTCAGGTAATAATCCACGACAGAAAGCCACGCAACGGCACTTACTGCAAAGAGAGCATAGTGAAGTTACTTGGCGAAAACCTGCAGTTAGCAGACGAGAATGTGACCCTATGCCTCGCCTTGGGGTACCAAAGAGTACAGAGATTACCAGGTAATAAACAATACTGCACGTAGCGAAGCTATTTGTGAGGAAACCGACACTCGATTATACTTAGCGACAAAACTAACAGCCGTTTCACAAACATTACTATGAGGTCTTACAGTGCGCGTGGACACACAGGGTCCCAAAAACCTACTCATAGATAATACTTGAGTTAGTGCAAATCAATCACAGAGCTCTATTCAGCGCTGTGCATTCAACTTCGAATAGCGTTGCTGCTTTACTTAAGCAAGCATCGTTTGTGAATGGGTGTGGGAAACTTAACGTACCTAACCTAGGTATGTGTAACGGGCATTGATCACGCTTTACTCCACGCTATTAAAATTTTAATCGCTGTTGGTATTATTTTTCATTATATGTTTTCATATTAGTGGCTTAAATTAAAAGCTCTTCAAATGTATGATCTGGTCATACCAAGAAGATAGAACCGTAATGGTCCAAGTCTATTTATCTTCGCGAGAAAGTAAGATTTTAAACATTTTGTACTCCCTTTTACCTAAGCAATTAGCCATATACTCGTAATTAGTTTTTTACCCAACTGCGCCAGAAGGAGGGTTATGTTTTTCGAGTGTATGTATGTATATTTCTTTGGCACGGCCTACAGCCTAAACGGCTTGAATTTTAGCGTGAGAGGTGTCGTTAGATTCGTCTTTTAGATTTTACTGTCGATTACAAAAAGCATTATCGTTACGATCCGATAAAATTACATAGACACAAGGAAACGTACCCACCATTGGTAATACATAACAAAATTTCACATAAAGTTAAAATATAACAAAGTACCCTATGGCTTACCGCAACACGGGCGCTTTATTTACCTTCAATTGTAATCCATTTCCAACATTAAAAAGTTTCCATAAAAACAAATTTAAATGCCAGCCCGTAAGTTTATCTTCCTACGCGTGTTTACTAAAACCGTTCTGTTTACGGTGTACTCGGAAAACGTGAAAATACATCATTATCACGTACGTTAATGTTTAAAATAACAACCTCCGTAATAATTTCCCACCGAGAATATCTTTATGAAATTTTAAAATCTCGTTTAAAGCTGCATTTGAATAAGCGAGCTACTTTACGAAATCTGGGTTATTTTGGTAAATTCTGTCAGCACAAATAGGACTTAAGCAAATTCTAAGTGAATATGAACAGTTTAAAAGTAGATTAAGTATTTGGAAGCTGAAACGAACCAAATTAATAAATAACTTAAAAAAATCGAACTTTCGCTTGCCGGGCGACTACTCTTCCATATGAGCTACTTAGACACCGGATAAACCAGTGATAGTAAGTAGTTAATAACTATTGAAGAGAACAGTTGTTCATGGTACTGAGTCTACGTGCACGGAGAAATTATATCAGCTCCAACCTTCCAATTCGCTTACTTCTTGGCACATATCATTCCTTTTTTGACCCACCAAAGAGATTTCTCTACCTCAGAATAACACACCCTATGTGCAAACATCACCAAGAACTTTCCTTGTAAATTAAATTGCAAGGCATAACATTTCTTGTTTACGCACGACTGTTTGCTACGTCCATTGTCACCGCGGCCCATTTTTATTTGCAGTTCACTTCCTTGTTTGGACTCGGCGAGTTTCCTTTGGCAATGTGTCCAAAACAAACCGTAATTATAAACAACGTTAGAATTTGTGTTTAGTATTTAGACATGTATGTAGGCAACTGTATAATCCCAACTAATAATATAAATGCGAAAGTAACTCTGTCTGTCTGTCTGTCTGTCTGTCTGTCTGTCTGTTACGCTTTCCCGCTTAAACCTCGCAACCGATTTTGATGAAATTTGGCATAGAGATAGTTTGAGTCCCGGGAAAGAACATAGGATAGTTTTTATCCCGGTTTTTGAAACAGGCACGCGCGCGATAAAGTTTTTCTGTGACAGACAAAATTCCACGCGGGCGAAGCCGCGGGCGGAAAGCTAGTGTATTATAATACAGGATTGTTTGACAAACAAAGTTCCTTCCTACACGCGACGAAGTAAAAGGTCATGATAAGGAGGAAAGTGATATTCTTTTATTCGGCTGTTTTATGTCTTGAAGCTAAAGAAACAGTTTGAGGATAATACGTGGACAAAGTCGGTGATGTTTTTTACATAAAAACACAGATATAAACTTGAGCTCAGTTCCTTTTCACTTAATGGGACCAATTTGATGACAATGTCCTAACGGTTCCAGATTCTGACTGCTCTCTTCACTCCTAACACGAGTTTTTGTTTAGAGTAGCTGGTTAGATTAAGCTTCGAATATTAGTCATTTAATAAAAACACGACAATAGTATGTAGGTATGTATAGGAAGGAATACGAAAAACAGCAATTTCTGTCACCGGTGGATTCAACAAACCTATAGGAGCTTGAAAAATCAAACTGAGACGTTCGAAGCGATCACAAATCTTCTGGTGCAACGTCAGTTCTTATTTTTAATTGCTTTGTTTAAGATCCTTCTTTGTTTTCCTGCAGAGAAACTCCAAGTCCACTTCGAGACGTTGGAAAATCTGAAGAAGTACTCGGCTTCGAAGCTGTTCGAATGCCAGAAGCAACAGCAGGTGGGCGGAAACTGCTCCCACGAAAGCCAGGACTTGGAAAGGACTGTCGTAAGTTGAATTAATATTACTATTTTAGAGTTTAGTAGCAGACGAACTGCGCTTCATGCAAATAGTTAATCATTTTTACGACACAATCTGGAAATTCTCACATTAAAACCTAGTAAAGTACGCCAGCACAGTCTTATAGAACTAAAACCAATGAGACTTAAGTTAATCTAACTCAACGTATGAACTAACTAGTAAGAAAAAGTATATTGAAGAACTTCCACAGCTAATTGTAGCAAAATTAAATAAGAGAACATCCCACTGTCATACATTTAAGGAAAGCGTCAACAGATAACGAGGCTTCAACGAAATTTCAAAGCCTTTTGATCTCTACCCAAAAAGCCAGCCAACGTCATCATTTCATCGACGATAATTTTTGTGTACTTTTATTTCAGTTCCTGTACGAAACTTCGCCATTCCCAGTGGTGATGGCAGAAATAGCCATCCATGGATTCAAAGAGGTGTCAGACCTCAGCGTGTGCCTCAAAGACATCATCTCCAGGATGATGACGCACTCAGTCAAGGTCATAGGAGACTTCAATAGATGCATTCATAACATAGAAATGCCTAAACTTAAGTATCTACTCAAGTTCATGAAAAAGTATGCCTGATTTGTAATGTTTTAAGTTTCGATAGAAAATCTACAGTACTAAATAATTTTACAATCTGACTAAATTTCCCTTGTGTAAAATAAATCGAAAATATAAGTTGTAGGAAAGTTATCTTTCAAACTAAGTGTAACAGGCGTCTCGCGTGAATTAAAGTAACTCTAATTGCGACTTGAGTTTAAAATAAGTGTAAATAAAACAAAATTAATTAATATCTTAAGTTGTGAATGACAAGAGAACCGCTTGAGGATACTTAACCAATGCCTAAAGTTCTATTTTACGTGTTTGATATAAAGTTAAACTATGTTTTATAAATAAATGTATTTGTAATTTAGTGTTTTATTTACGTCCCTTGTGCTTTGCGAATAAGTTTTAATTGAAAATTATGACGAAAGTTGTTTACCCAAATGAATGAGGAAAATGCTAACTTAAAAGAATTGTAATTACATTTTATAATAAGAAGCACTTAAAAAGTTCATTGCTTTGAATTAGAGGAACATAAAACGCAGGAGACGTCACTTGCAAAATGAGTTTACGAGAAACAAAAGAATTCGCACAATTAAAAAACACTGTTTTCGTTTTTATATCAATGTCGTTAACATTCGCCTCCCAGCAAATTCCTAATTAAGAACGGTATTAAACGTTTGTGTTTTGTAGCGTCTTGAATTAATAATTAAAGATATTCCAAATGGTATCAAAATACTAGAAACTTCGGGCGTATATAGGATGTTTTTAATTAAGACAAAAACTGAAATAGTTTTTTTGTAAGTTTAGGCTATTCCAGCAAAATTAAATGTAAGTTCAAGTCAAGCAGTGGATGGGATCGAACTACTTAACCTCTAGTAAACATTCCGATATCAACACCGTTGATCTGGCTTGATCTTCGCCTCGATTACCAAACTCGTTTTTGTCACCTAAAGTTAATTAATCATTTCCTTAATTATAAATCATTTTATTTTCAAATTAACACGAAGTTAAAGAAACAAACGCTACTTGTATTCCTTTGTTGTAAACACCCTGTATGTTACTTAGCCCGAGGTTACACACAAACCAAACGTACCGGAATGTCTCCAAACGTTAGTTTTCCCTTCAAAGGAACACAAATCTAATTAATATTCCGAGATCTTAATATTGAAACGTATTGTTCTCATGCGTAGATCCCGTAGATTAATTTATTAAAGCCGGTCAAAGGGTAAACGGGTACTTAAAGGTACATTCACATTTATATGGGGCGTGCGCGGGGTATACGTTGTAAGTAGTTGCAGACCGCATAGACCCAGGTAAAGTACCGGTTCATGCCTAAAAAGTGTCAAAAGCCCCGCTTATTGTTTGTCAATCAATTGACCATTCATTCGATTTTATCGACTGATTAATCAATTGCCTATCGCTACTGAATAAAATCAGAATCGGAATCAAAATCTAGATGATTACTTAAGCCTTGATCACACGTACCGAGTAAACCGGCGAGACAGTAAAATGTTTACTCGGTCGAGACAGTTGGGTGAGCGAGTCACCTACTCGAGCGCTCGACCGAGCACTCGGCGTAATGTTCATACACACCGAGTACTCGGCCGAGAGCACTATCTCGCCCGTTTACTCGGTACGTGTGATCAAGGCTTTAAAGACGAACGCTGTCTATCAATGATGCACGCAAATGGAAAATTATTTTTAAATGACAACAGCAAAAGTTTATTGTAAACAAACAGGAGCAATCTAAAATCCACAATGCAAGCACTTCTATTTTTATATGAATTTGAAATGCATTGAAATATGTCATGTGCAGCTCTTCTTTATGCATTGCGTCCTATTCTTTCGGAGTCAAGTGTAAGGATAGCAAATAAAATGTCAAGTAGAATCGATATTGTAATAGTGACTATTTTGCTTAGTTCTGAAAACTTTGGAGCCTGCAAAGTTCTTAAAGTTTAATTGAAATGTCTAAAAGTTTCAGAGTGATTTGCTTTGTTACGTGTCAATCGTTAACTAACAGATTGACGATACATAATTTAGTTTATAGTCTTATACCTACAGAATGCCAAAAATTCATGACATAAATTATAGAACAACTCAAATATTTAGTACAAAGCAGAAAACTTGAATTCATCGTTAACAACTATTTATTACTTCGTGTATTTAAAAAATACTTCGCTAAATTAAATAAGTTGTAAAAGTTTGTATTTAAAACTGTCTTTGTACGTGCAAGAATTTAATTAATCCTTTTATTTCTCGCCGTAAGAAGTTTCAGAGCTTTGTTGTTCTAGTTAAGTCTCACCAAAGTGAGTCATTGAACCTTGTTAAGGGGTACAAAATATTTTCTATAGTACCTATAGGAAAAAAGAAAGTGCACACCAATCCAAGACATTTTACTTACAAAAAATGTTATTAAAATGAGTGGACACTGGATTCAAATTTGGCTGTTTGATTTTTTTACAACCTATTTTATTAAATTAAGCTTCTTTTTTTTGACGCACCTGAATCGAATGTATTTTTGTTTCTCATCGTTATTATATTCCTGTATTCGATTATTAATACCTAGGGTATTCAATAATCGAATACCAAGTTTATCAAACCTAAGCCAGAATTTCAGTACTAATTGCAGACGAGAGACAAGTTTATAGACAAAATTAAATATTCAACGAGCAGATAGAGCTAAAACCAACTACAGTCGGACTAAAACTAACTAATCCCACTAATCTTATTCTACCAAAGGATATTTGGTTTATAGTTATACTAGCGGCCGCCCGCGACTTCGTACGCGTGGATCTCGTTTTACCCCCTTCTTTAGATTTTTTCATACAAATGTGTTTTTTTTTCCCGCTAACTTCCGTTTCCGTGGGAATTTTGCAATATCCTGTTGTAATTAAGCTTTAAGTTTACTAAGGTACCTGCATGCCAAATTTCAAGCGTCTAACTTAAGCGGTTTAAATTTTTCATACATAAGGATTTTCCCGCTATTTCCCGTTCCCGTGGGAATTTCGGGAATTCCTTTCTTAATGCACCTCTAAGGTGCCTAAGCTACGTCCCTTCCAAATTTCAAGTGCCTACGTTTAGCCGTTTGTTTAGGCTGTGCGTTGGTCTATCAGTCAGACAGTTTCTCCTTTTATATATTTAGAAGATTCAGCTGGAGGAGGTGATTTCTGTAGTGAAATACATTTTATTAGTGCGATAAGAAAAGGTCAAATCCAATAGGGACTAAAGAGCTCATTAGAGACTGAATGTAACTTTATATCCTATTTAGTTTCGATTCATGTGAATTTGGTGTATTTTTGTTGAGTCGGCACAAAAAATAAAGTACCTACCTTCTTCTTAGCTTGTACTTGTATAATTATAATAATTTGCTGATTTCACAACCTTTTATGCCAAAACCGCTTCTGATAATTTTTAAAGGTAAGTATTTATATTATTTTGCTATGTTTTTGGGTGAAATCGCGACTCGTGTTTCATACAAATGTTCCACGCCCCGCGCACGCCACGTACATTAATGTGAACATACCTTTATAAGCATATGGTTAGGTAGTCTTAAAAGAGCTGTTTTGGCGATAGGTGTTTAAGTAAGTATATTGGTAGTATCAGACTTAGTAGTCACTTTAATGTATACTAGTGAAAAATCTCTTGGGATGAGTATCTAATATAATATTCATGATAAGTAAATGTGGATAACAACATGATGGGTTATTATAATGTTCCATTAAGAGCTTATGGTTATTTAACAGATATGGCAGGCCTATCTACTTGATGACATAATACTTATGTTAAAATATTCTATCACAGCAATTTGATGTTGATAACATTTCGATGAACTACATGAAAGTTCAATGCATAATAATTTAAAAACGGACTCAAATTCAGCGCAGACACAAATCTTAATTATTTAATTTTCATAAAGTCAACCCGTTTCGTGTCAATAATACATGTTTAATGGCGAGTATGGAGCGCACAGTAATTGCCATTTGCGGTTTAATTACAACACTTAAGTACCACCTAACAGCGTTCAGTAAAACCGATAGAGTTTCCATAATTTGCATGTATTAGCACACATTTCTTATCTGCATACGGTTTAGTACCTAACTCTCATTGCCAGGAAATTAAACGATCGCAAGCGGAATGTCTGCAGAAAACCATGCAACTCATTTGAATACTATTCCTTAATGATTGGGTATGATTTCCAGTGAACGATACGAAAAAAATTACGACATTTCACTCAAATACTCCGTGAATAAAAGAGTAAGTGAAACCACTTACCAAACTTATGGCAATATCCGCAGAGCAAGGTTGATACTTGAGCAGTCTACTAAATCTAAGAGTCCTTTGAGCCATCGTCAAGGGCCCGACGGGGCGGGACACGTGGATGAGCGGAGAGGGCAGCGGGTGGGCGGGCGGACTCGGCACGGGCGGCATAGTCCGGCGCACAGTCTCCAACGGCACTGTCCGAGCGATCAACGTATCACTACCCACCGAGTTAGCACTACCACTAAACATGTTCATCAAATCGCCTATAGAACCACCACCGCTCGACCCACCACCACATCTCAACTTGTCCAAATCGGTCAAGCTCGAACCGCGGCGGACTCTCAAACGCGACCCGCTCGCATTCGACCGGCTCTGAAAGTTTTGGTCGCGACGAACGTCCGCCTCGCTCGCCGCCTGCACTTTTCTACTTCGCACCATTTTGAACATTACTTCCACAACATAACACCACCGGATCCAGACGATTACTGAAAGTTAGCAGTTAACACCTGCGGCGAAAGAAATTTGCATACAAATGGCTGATAGGTGCGCTCGCGTCGCAATCAATAGGGCCACGGTCGCCCGCAGGATGCCGCTATCGCGTCCTCGCGCGTTTCCGCCGCCATCGCTTGCGCAATGTTTTCGACTGATCGAAAAAAGTTTGAATTTCGAATTTTTCTAAGTTCAATCACCCAGTTGAGGGGTGTTCACTGTACGAAGGCCGTAAACGTACTGAGAAGAGAATGCGTAGCTCAGTGTGTGCGTGGATAGAGCAACTCAACTGAACTAATGAGGTGATCGGGTTCAAAGGCGCTCGCAGGACTCCACAGGCTACTTAGCGACCAGACAGCGGGATACCAGCGGGTATTTAATAAGAAAAAAAAACAACGCTTATTTATTTTATATCACAGATGGAAATTACACGTTTCAGAGTACGGTTACCAAGGAATAAACGAGTATTGTTACGCTTTTAACAGAACCAACAAAGGCGGAATATTGTTGTTTGCGAAATTACAAGAGGGCCCAATTGAGTCCCTACGATACTTATGATAAATTGACGAAAATGTATCGGTCTTAGGGCGGTGAAGCTGTTGTTTGTAAGGTTTGAATAAATGTGTATTTTGACGTGATATAAATAAAGTTGAAATTATTACGAGTAAGACTAAATCTACAAGACGGAACCTCAGTCAAAGTGTAGTCTTTGATAGGCTGCTATTTCAGAATTCAGCCACTTTGCGTTTCTCGTTATGGTGAAGATTAAGCCGCAAATTATATTCTGTTTATAAGATTTACATGAAGCAATTTGCCGCGATGACGGGAGATCGAATACACCTACTTATTTTTGGTGTAATTACTTTATGGCATGGTATTTGTAATATTATAAATAAATTATTTTTTAATTTATAAATAAAAATCGGAAAATGTGTTGCTAGGGACAAAATATGAAACGGCTAAACCAATTCATTTTTTTTATATTTCTAGAAGTACGAGGGAGGTTCTCATGAAGAGAAAGATTTGAAAAGATTCCCGGAAACATTTGACATTCGGGAAAACTGAACGTGACTTTTCCTATGAAATATGGATTTCTGTGAGCATATTATTTAAATACAGGACGATGTCTGTAAGTTTATAATTAAAATAAAGAGAGTTGCGAAGTTGAATAATTTATATCAGGTGTACCTACAAGAGAAAATTCAAATATGAACCTCAGACCAAGGTAATCAAAACTTCAAAAATAGTATGACTATGGTAAACTACATTTTCTTCTAATGAAGAAAAAGTTTTTATATTTACATAAATCTAATTTGTCTCCTTTACTATAAAGAGCATAAAAAGTTTGAGCTTTCTGCTAAGTAATTGAAGCCAAATAATACAGTAAGTAGTCAAAGAAGTCAAAGCTTTTAAAATAACTAACAGTTAAAAAAGTTTTAAAAGATTGAAACTATCTCGAAAACGTGTTTCTAAGCTTATAAGTAATTGTCTCCTCCCTAAATATTGTCTCTTCCCGACAGACGAACGAGGGGGGACACTAATCTATAAGACATAAAGACCAATTAAGCAGTTTACCCATTTATTAGTAGAGTCTGGCCATTATTGAGGGATATGTCTGTATCGGCCTGCAATGTACCTATACCTATTACTAGTAATTTCTTTTAGAAAATCGTATTTACTTCCTGAATTTTGCTATTTCAAAGATAATATTAAAGGAGACGTGGACGTCTATAATTGAAGTTGAATATTTTATGATATTTCGTGTTCTTTACGGGTAAAAATACTTTGTATCATTTTGTCCACGTATAAAAAATTAAAGAAAGTAGCCAACGATTGAAATATTCAATTTCCAACAAATTATAACCAAGCAAGATTACATAACAACATTTACCACCCACATTGATAACAGTATAGTCGTCGTTTCAGCCAAATGACGTCCACTGCTGGACAAAGGCCTCCTCCAAGGTTTTCCACAATGCACGGTCCTGCGCTGCCCGCATCCAGGCTCTTCCCGCGACCTTTACGAGATCGTCGGTCCACCTAGTAGGAGGCCTGCCCACGCTACGTCTTCCAGCCCGTGGTCGCCACTCGAGAACTTTTCTGCCCCAACGGCCATCGTCTCTACGAGCTATGTGCCCCGCCCACTGCCACTTGGTTTTAGCAATTCTGCGAGCTATGTCGGTCACTTTGGTTCTCCTGCGGATCTCCTCATTTCTGATTCGATCACGCAGGGAAACTCCAAGCATGGCCCGCTCCATCGCCCTTTGGGTGACCTTGAGCCTTCTTATGAGGCCCATAGTAAGCGACCACGTATTGTAACAGTATAGTAAGAAATATAAAAAATAAAATATTTTAACAATTAAAATTCGAAATCACGTAGGAGAGAGCAACGCGCCGCGCACTCTCTGAACTTCAAAATGTTTAAATTAAAAAAAAAATTAAATATGTAGAATTACATATTTTAACAAGCAAAGTTATTAAGACAAGTTTACATAAGAATTGGGCTTGTTTGAAACTTGATTTGTTTAAGAACACTCAAGTTAAATTAGGCAGTACACAATTAAGTAAATTGGGTATAATACCTACGAGAGAAAACATTTTATGTGAAGAGGAAAAAGCCTAAATACAGAAAAAAAATAGTTTTAATTTTTGTTACTTTTCAGCTTAATGTTTATGTAACATGAAACTTCTTAATAACACAACGTTTGTTTTCCTAAGACAGTTTTAAATAAGTTCCGCTTAGACACCATTTATGAAAAAAAGATTTATACTTCAATCGTTACACTTTTCTAAGAAAGATCTCTAAGTAAAAATGTTTCGTTACACCATAAAAGCGTCTGTAAAAAAACACACTACAAACATACAAATCTATATCTCTGTCGCGCGTCCGCCATTTATGATCGTCCAACCAATTAAGTCCGTACGATGTGCTCTTATTAAATAGATTTATAGTGGCGTGAAATCGTACCCCTAAGTGGTAGTTAAAACCACTACTGGATGTTGAGCTTCCAGTAAATATAAACTAAACTAAACCTGACTAAATTCTATTTTAATACAAGGTTATAATATGTTTCTCCGGGTGAGAAGTTTAATGCCCGTTTTCACTATCAATCCCTAATTTTTAAGTGACCCCTATTGTAACACTTAATATGAATTTTGTTTGCATAGGGGTCACTTAAAACCTAGGGATTGATGGTGAAAACGGGCATAAATAAGGCTTTTATTACAATCTGAGAGGTTTAAGTTTTAATAGAAGCAAGTTTTTCCAATACCTACTAAATAAACCTAAGAGAAAAAGTTTACTTATAAAAGCAGCCTAATTCAACCTTCAAATACCTGGATAATGCAAAACTATTTATTCAATGTCGATGCAACTAGTTAAAAAGACACTTTGAAACTATAGTTAATCTTATTTAACTACAAATTGAGTGCAAATAACAACCACTTTGTTGAAGCCTTTCAGGCGACGAAGTTTAGTCTAATTATAGCGAGAATTGGACGTCTATCTCGAATGTATCCTTTACGTCAAACTATTAATTGGTGACCAATTCAGATGGAACTGGTTCGATACATCTTAACACCCAGCAGACTAAAGATTTAGTCGCCGGTAGTTGGGCCCGATTCTAATTTGTATGAAGAATCGGCCGATGTAATGTGCGCACTTTAAGCTTAGGCGCAGACCACCGACTTTTAGTTGGCCGATAGTTGGGCCCGATTCTAATTTGTATGAAGAATCGGCCGATACCAATGTGCGCACTTTTATTAACCTGTCCTTACTGAATAACAGCCCAACCCAACTATCAACCGACAAAAAAAAATTCAGTAAATCTTTTACAATAAAGTTGCTGGGGCCTCCCAGAAAGTAATCGATACTTGTGTTGGGAGTACCTCGCTCTTCCACCTTAATTACAAAAAGTCTGTGGTCTGAGACACCCCGACTTTTTATTGGACGATAGTTGGGTCGGTTTTTTATTTGTATGAGGAATCGGCGGATACCGAATCGGTGTAGTCATGTCCGCACTTCTACAAGTTCATACTGATCAACAGCAAACTATCGGCCGACAAAGTCTTTAGACTGCGGGGTGTCACAATGTAGTCTTTTTATAGCTATCCATAGATAACATCAACCGGTTTGCGTATTTGTAAATATGGTATGTAAGATTTCCAGCACGTGTATTTTTTTTAAAGTAGAGTAATATTTTTGTGATATTTTTATGAAAATACTTGCAGCACATTGAATGATAACAATATTATTGTGTAGAAAAACGAGCGGTGTTTGAAAGAAGCTTTCAAATATTTCATTCATTACCGAAAATACCTACCTGAACGACGGAAACGAACTCAAATACACAAACGAAGGAATCGCCCTTATAAGTTAGGAATTAATCTCCATTTCCATTTAATTTGTCTTATATTTATCTTTTGCTTTTTGTTCTAAATGTACGAAAAACTAGAGACGTTTTTAGGACAAGCTATTATAGATACGCATCTTACCTATGGGGATTAAGACTACACGCGTACGTGCATTAACCATATCTTCTTTTTATTTGGCAGTAGACTATGCACAAAGGAATAATTCTCTCTATGCCTCGCCAGCCAAGGTCGACACATTAAGGGGTCAGCAGACCACTTACAGCACTTTCGCATTTTGCACTTACGCCGCCCAGCGGGGCAGGCGTGTAACTATATGCGATTGTGTTGTTCGTTCGATTGGAGAGTTTTCGATGAATCGGCATTAACGAATTTGTACCGTCAGTAGTGATTGCTGAAGTTTTGTTAGTTCCAGTTACTCTTTTTTAAATCGATGAGTAAGTAACGTAATTATACATTTTTGTATAAGAAGGGAGTTGGGTTTGCTGATCGAAAGATCTCAACAACGAAGACGTAGACCTATTTTATACATAATGCCTGCTTTATATAAGTAACTATAGTAAACTGTTGAGTTCCATGCGAATAAAATAAACTATTTTTTCATGTTGGATTATGAAGTACTTAAATATTCACAGGTTTTGGGACCCTTTTGTACAAATAAAAGATTCTGATACTACCTCAACGCAACGAAGAATTTCAGTGTGGTGATTGTTATAAAAGATCAACGTATTAGGTATTATTATGGTACTTACCCAATTTGTACACGGAGGTGAGCGATGAGAATCGGTCTTGATTCGCAGATAATGTTCATTTCCTAATAAATATCGGCAACAGGTGACCCATGTCAAATTATAGGTCAACACGTAGAACCGTAAACAAATTAAACTTTACGCGATTGATGCAAAATTATTAATTCTCCATTTTCCTAAACCCTAGACCGTTAAAATACATAAACAATAAAAAATATCATACAAATTGACAGTAGAAGCAGATAAAAGTATCCTTGTAAACCGTAAAAAACTTAATTTAAATACAATAAAATAAATAATGTTTAAACTTAAATAAAATACCGAAATTATTGAAATAAATTAAAAATAAATAAAAAGGAAGAAAATCATGAAATAATAAACAACAACTTTTATAACAAATAAGGAACCGTAAAGGTAAGTATGGCCTCAATTCAAAACTTATCAAATGTAACAGTAAGAAAACTTCAACTCCCGTTAAATAAATCAAAACATAAAATTGTGTTCAGAAAAATATATCTGCTTTTACCGTTATAATAAAAAAGTTACTCACGTTTAGCTGCATCACGACTTTGTTGTACGCCCGATGCCACCACTGCTTTGGAGTCAGCTTCGGCTGTTCAGGCTGGAACTCTATCCTTTCCTCTTCATCTCTGTGCTCCTCATTGAACACGCTATCCTCTTGCTGATACTCCTCATCACCTTCATTGAACTGCTCCTGGTCATCGAACTTCTCGTCTTCCTCGTGATATGTTTCGTCCTGCTCATGGTAAGGCTCTCGCTCATCCTGGTATTCGTCAGGATGGTCATCGTATGGCTCTTCGTGGAACCCGTTCGTCTGTTCGGGCACCTCGTGGTAAGTTGTGCGATCGTCTTGGAATTTCACTTTGGATTTGTCGATAGCTTCTGCAGAAAATAGAAGTAATTAGCGTCTGACAGATCTATCTACTCTGATATGCTGAATTTAACTGGTCTTAGTATAGCAATAGGAAAAATGTTCTTTGATACATGCTGTAGGTACAACAGGTACATGTTTTTATGGTTTATTACGCAACGAAACTGATATTCACCACTTGTAATTGTTTTAAGTGTGTGATACATGACAATCGAAAATCCTTAATATTTTATCTTATGAGGATCCAAACAAATTTCTACTGAGGAGAGATTATACGGGTTTAATGAATTACTCCCTTATGCCATCAATAAAAAATCTTTATCTTTTTCTATTATTATAATATTTAAGACATTTTAAGCCAATTTAAAATTATTTATATAAAAAATGTATTGCTTTACATGCGTACACGTACCTTCTTGTGTCGTCGGAACGGTGATTTTCTCTTGATGAAAAGAACTTTGTGAGGTTCTTCGATCGATGATTGAAGGCGCTTGACTGTGGTAGCTGTCCACCGAGGGCTTCCTCATCAGAGTGCCATTTCTCGTGGGCGATGCAGTCTTTTGTATTCCAGCACTTGGCTCCTCCGACAAGCGCCGTTCTTCCGTGACGTCCTCATGAATGGTATCATGCGCGTACTCGTCATCATGATACCTGTCCAATGACGTCCTGTCACGGTCAACAGATTGATCGAATTCAGTCTTATGATACTCGTCCTCGTAGGCACTTTCGTCGTAACCCGACGGGGGTAAGTCCTCCGGCGCGTCAGGTAAAGTCCGAGTCCGACGCACTGAAGGTCTTTGTATAGACTCCTGTCTTCTCAGAGACGGAGTCCGCGGTAAGGCGACAGGGGCAGATGACGTAACTGTAGACACTGGCACTGCTGGTGATACATCTGGGACGGATGCGGAGATCGGTACTGTAGTCGTACTTGTAAATGGAGTTACGGGTGCAACGGTTGAGGTGAACTGGCTGCTTGGTACAGAAGCAATCGCTGCGGATGCAGGAGGTTGACTCACAGCTGGAGCAACAGCGGCAGCGGCGGCGCCAAAGAAGCTACCGAGCTTCTTAGCGCCACCTGCCATTAGCGACCCCAAAGTCGCTGCGCCAGTCATAACACTAGCTTGCAGTTGTTGTGCTGGCAGCTTTTGCTGCTGTTGTTGCTGCTGCTGCAATTGCTGTTGATTAAACTGCTGCTGATTAAACTGCTGTTGCTGCAATGGTGGCTGCGGCAAAAGCGGCTGCTGATGCAACAGCGGCGGCTGTGGCTGCTGATACTGCTGTTGGTATTGCTGCTCCGGCATTTGTTGTTGAGTTTGCTGATCCTGATACTGCTGATCGTAGTGCTGCTGATACTGATAATCTTGATTCTCTTGGTACTGATCCTGCTGATATTGGCTCGACTCAACCTGATACTGTTGTTCTTGTTGATCGTATTGTTGATACTGCTGTTGTTCGTCAAACTGTACGTCGTACTGTTGATAACTATCTTGATATATGTCTTGTTGTCTACTAACAGGTGGTTGAGGTAAATAGGACGAAATAGTACTTGGCACAGATTTTGATAACAAAGTATCTTCAGCACTAGTCACTGGATATGTAAACTGTGTAGTCTCCGTGTCAATCCACGTTGACTTTTGGTGAGCTGTAATGGTAAACAAAACACGAAATATGTTAAGAGAGAACTCTTCACACAGAGAGTAAATAAATTGACACGACATTGCTTAAACGAGACGCAATAAACATCTGAAGCGAATCACAACAATGCGAATCCAGTCAAACGGAAATTCTTATCAGTTTATGTAATTTTGCTGAATGTCAAATGTAAATTATCTATCACGCAATAGTTATAATTAGCAAAGTTAAAATTAGAATGGAAAAACAAAAAAGACCAATTAAATGTGAATTTATGTATAGTGAAAATAGTTACCAGCGGCAGGCGGAGTAGCGTGTGGAGTTTCGTCGAAGAATGGTTGCATACCATCTTCATCGTAACTTGAAAATAAAAGAAAAATATTATAATATTGTTTTTAATCTTTTAAAATTATAACTTAAATATTGATCAGTTTGGCTTTGGCTAATCTGGCTAATCTAATACCTTGTCTTATTAAGTTTCAAATGTAATGAACATTTTTAATTTGCTATAAAAGGAGCTGAAAATTTTAAACTAGAATGGAAAGAAAGTTATTGGCTTTATTTACCTCGTATTATAATTAGTATCCTGATACTGATCCGCAGCTGCGGTGTCCTGATATTCCGTCTGGTATGCGTAGCTACTGCTGTACCCGTAACTCACATCAGGGACTACCTTTTCGGGTTCTGGCAAAGAAAATCAAACATTGAATTGACAATACACAAATACATACTTGAGAAAATTCACAGATACTTGCAACATATTCAAAAACATTTAGAGAGAGCCTCACTAAGAGAGAGCCAAAGAGTGGCAGCGAGTGCTCTTTCTACACCTTCGGCGACAACTAGTTTCAGTGAAGATTTGTCTATTACCTTCATACCTCCTCTATTACCTCTTATCCCCTCTATTACCTTCTTGTCTCCTCTATTACCACCTTGTCTCCTCGATTACCTCCTTACCTCCTCTATTACCTCATTGTCTCCTCTATCACCTCCTTGTCTCCTCTATTACCTCCTTGTCTCCTCTATTACCACCTTATCTCCTCTATTACTCCTATATAACTCACCAGGAATGTAAGGCACGTGCGTGTGCGCGGGCGCGACGGGCAGCGCGGGGAGGGCGGCGGCGAGCGGGGGGCGGGGCAGGCGGCGCCCGCGCCCTGACCGCAGGGAGCCCGTCTCACTTACTATTAACAGTATTCTATCTACAGCGAGAGGTCTTACTACGCCTTTGGAGACACCTAGCTTCAGTCAAGACTCCACTATTTCCTCCTTCAGGGACCAGTGTGTATTGCCAGTGATGACTTCCGGATTTTAGACGTGATCGCTTACTATGGACCTCATAAAATGGATCAACCAAAGGCCTCCTTTATTAACTTACCAAAATGTAAGGCACGTGTGTGCGCGCAGGCGCGACGGGCAGCGCGGGGAGTGCGGCTCCATTACCTCCTTGTCTCCTCCATTACCTCCTTGTCTCTTCTATTAGCAATAGGGCGGGGCAGGCGGCGCCCGCGCCCAGACCGCAGGGAGCCCGTCTCGCTTATAGAGAGCAATAGAACGCCAGCGAGAGCTCTTGCTATATCTTCGGCTAACTAGTTTCAGTGAAGACTTCTCCATTACCTCCTTAGCTCCTTACCTCCTTGTCTCCTCTATTGCCTCCTTGTCTTCTCTATAACCTCCTCGGCCGGAGGCAATAGAGAACACAAGGTAATAGAAGAATTACCTTCTTGCCTCTTCTATAACTCACCAGGAATGTAAGGCACGTGCGTGTGCGCGGGCGCGACGGGCAGCGCGGGGAGCGCGGCGGCGAGCGGGGGGCGGGGCAGGCGGCGCCCGCGCCCTGACCGCAGGGAGCCCGTCTCACTTACTATTAACAGTGTTCTATCTACAGCGAGAGCTCCTGCTACACCTTCGGCGACATCTAGCTTCAGTCAAGACTCCTCTATTACCTCCTCCTTCAGGGACCGGAGTGTGTTGCCAGTGATGACTTAAGGATCTGAGACGTGGTCACTTACTATGGGCCTCATATACAGATTCAAGGTCACCCAAAGGGAAATCTAGCGTGCTCCTTCATTAACTCACCAGGAATGTAAGGCACGTGCGTGTGCGCGGGCGCGACGTAAGCAGCCCGTCTCACTTACTATTAACAGTATTCTATCTACATCGAGAGGTCTTACTACGCCTTTGGAGACACCTAGCTTCAATGAAGTCTTCTCTATTACCTCCTTGTCTCCTCTATTAGGTACCTCCTTGTTTCCTCTATTACCTCCTTGTCTCCTCTATTACCTCCTTGTCTCCTCTATTAGTTCCTTGTCTCCTCTATTACCTCCTTATCTCCTCTATTACCTCCTTGTCTCCTCTATTACCTCCTTGTCTCCTCTATTACCTCCTTGTCTCCTCTATTACCTCCTTGTCTTCTCTATAACCTCCTGGCCAGGAGGCCATCCAGCGCTTCCCTGCTACCTTTACGATGTGGATACGAGGAGACAAGGTGGACCTACGTCCACCTTGTCTCTTTTACAACCTCGTTCATAACTCACCAGGAATGTAAGGCACGTGCGTGTGCGCGGGCGCGACGGGCAGCGCGGGGAGGGCGGCGGCAAGCGGGGGGCGGGGCAGGCGGCGCCCGCGCCCTGACCGCAGGGAGCCCGTCTCGCTGCCGGGCGGGACTGGGAGCGTCGATATGACTTACTTGACTTGACTTATGGTCCTATGTCCCCTAGATGGGGCAGAGGGCGTCCACAACAGTCCTCCATCGCGTTCGGTCTTGAGCTATGCGTTTGATCTCGCTCCAAGTCTTGCCGATCTTCTTCGCCTCGTCTGCCACAGTGCGCCGCCAAGTTTGCTTAGGGCGACCACGTTTACGTTTTCCTTGGGGGTTCCAATCCAGAGCCTGCTTGGGGATGTGATCGGGATCCCTTCGGAGAGTGTGGCCAATCCAGTTCCACTTGCGGCGCTTGATCTGCTGGTCGATCGGAATTCGTGGCAGCGTTCCAATAGCTCGACGTTGGAGATTTTCTCAGGCCAGTATATGTCGAGAAGGCAGCGGTTGACGAAGACCTGCAGCTGGTGCGAGATGACCTTGGTGACCTTCCACGTTTCACACCCATAGAGCAGCACGGATTTAACGTTGGACCTGAAAATTTTGATCTTGACCCTTCGGGTCAGTTTCCGGGCAATGTAGCGTGCTCCTTCATTAACTCACCAGGAATGTAAGGCACGTGCGTGTGCGCGGGCGCAACGGGCAGCGCGGGCAGCGCGGCGGCGAGCGGGGGGCGGGGCAGGCGGCGCCCGCGCCCTGACCGCAGGGAGCCCGTCTCACTTACTATTAACAGTGGTCTATCTACAGCGAGAGGTCTTGCTACACCTTCGGCGACATCTAGCTTCAGTCAAGACTCCACTATTTCCTCCTTCAGTGTGTTGCCAGTGATGACTTACGAGTCTGAGACGTGGTCGCTTACCTCATAAGAAGGCTTAAGATCATCCAAAGGGAAATCTAGCGTGCTCCTTCATGAACTCACCAGGAATGTAAGGCACGTGCGTGTGCGCGGGCGCGACGGGCAGCGCGGGGAGCGCGGCGGCGAGCGGGGGGCGGGGCAGGCGGCGCCCGCGCCCTGACCGCAGGGAGCCCGTCTCACTTACTATTAACAGTGTTCTATCTACAGCGAGGGCTCTTGCTACACCTTCGGCGACATCTAGCTTCAGTGAAGCCTTCTCTATTACCTCCTTGTCTCCGTTATTAGGTACCTCCTTGTCGCCTCTATTACCTCCTTGTCTGCTCTATTACCTCCTTGTCGCCTCTATTACCTCCTTGTCTGCTCTATTGCCTCCTTGTCTGCTCTATTACCTCCTTGTCTCTTCTATTACCTCCTTGTCTCCTCTACTACCTCCTTATCTCTTCTATTAGCATTAGGCAATAGAGGAGACAAGGTAATAGAGGAATTACCTCCTTGTCTCCTCGATTACCTCGTTTATAACTCACCAGGAATGTAAGGCACGTGCGTGTGCGCGGGCGCGACGGGCAGCGCGGGGAGCGCGGCGGCGAGCGGGGGGCGGGGCAGGCGGCGCCCGCGCCCTGACCGCAGGGAACCCGTCTCACTTAGAACAATAGAGTGGCAGCGAGTGCTCTTTCTACACCTTCGGCGACAACTAGTTTTAAAGAAGCCTTCTCTATTACCTTCATACCTCCTCGATAACCTCCTTGTCTCCTCTATTACCTCCTTGTCTCCTTGTCTCCTCTATTACCTCGTTCATAACTCACCAGGAATGTAAGGCACGTGCGTGTGCGCGGGCGCGACGGGCAGCGCGGGGAGGGCGGCGGCGAGCGGGGGGCGGGGCAGGCGGCGCCCGCGCCCTGACCGCAGGGAGCCCGTCTCGCTGCCGGGCGGGACTGGGAGCGCGCGCCCGCGTTTGGGGGTTGATGATGGCGTCGCTATGACTTACTTGACTTGACTTATGGTCCTATGTCCCCTAGATGGGGCAGAGGGCGTTCACAACAGTCCGCCATCGCGTTCGGTCTTGAGCTATGCGTTTGATCTCGCTCCAAGTCTTGCCGATCTTCTTCGCCTCGTCTGCCACAGTGCGCCGCCAAGTTTGCTTAGGGCGACCACGTTTACGTTTTCCTTGGGGGTTCCAATCCAGAGCCTGCTTGGGGATGTGATCGGGATCCCTTCGGAGAGTGTGGCCAATCCAGTTCCACTTGCGGCGCTTGATCTGCTGGTCGATCGGAATTTCGTGGCAGAGTTCCAATAGCTCGACGTTGGAGATTTTCTCAGGCCAGTATATGTCGAGAAGGCAGCGGTTGACGAAGACCTGCAGCTGGTGCGAGATGACCTTGGTGACCTTCCACGTTTCACACCCATAGAGCAGCACGGATTTAACGTTGGACCCGAAAATTTTGATCTTGACCCTTCGGGTCAGTTTCCGGGCAATGTAGCGTGCTCCTTTATAACTCACCAGCAATGTAAGGCACGTGCGTGTGCGCGGGCGCGACGGGCAGCGCGGGGAGGGCGGCGGCGAGCGGGGGGCGGGGCAGGCGGCGCCCGCGCCCTGACCGCAGGGAGCCCGTCTCGCTGCCGGGCGGGACTGGGAGCGCGCGCCCGCGTTTGGGGGTTGATGATGGCGTCGCTGTTGAAGAAATTAATTCATCAGTATTATTGTTTTTTATTTTTATTTAATTTCTTATTTTTCGTTCTATTGATTATTTTTATAACGCAGCATGCCCATAAGCCCAAGGCGTCCACTGAAAATCAGTGTCCAGCCATGCATTTAGCTGGCTGGATATACTGAGTGGGCGTCCTTTTTGGCACATCGCCTTCATAGACATAATATTGTGTATTATTATTGTTATTTTTTTTTTTATTTCCATTTTAATGTCCTGATTTATTGTTTCTTTTTTTGTGCCAAATAAATTATTCTTTCTATCTTTCTTTCTTTTCTTTCATAGTCTGGAAATCTTCCTGAAATTGTTCTGATTATTATATTCCTTGGCTTTCTATTATAGGAAGATTAGGAAGATATCCCTGGGACTACTCAACCTTCTGGGTGGGTTCTGTTGACAGCCAAACTCCTATTTTTAGT
Organism: Ostrinia nubilalis; assembly: GCF_963855985.1. Lineage (NCBI taxonomy): Eukaryota > Metazoa > Arthropoda > Insecta > Lepidoptera > Crambidae > Ostrinia > Ostrinia nubilalis. Next base: position 5,632,477 of record NC_087103.1, read on the forward strand.
GTTATAGCCAGAATCTATTTAGCTATACAGGAGTTGCAATACTGTCCCCGATAGTTGAAAAGGCGCATCTTACACTTTTTTCGGATACCTATAAGTTAAGCTCAAGGACAGCTAAGAATTACTCATTTCAATTACATATTTGAAACTTTTTATCCCCGTTTTGATTTGGTGTTAGATGCGCCCTCAGATCATAGATGATCATAGATGATCTGAGGATGCGCCCTTTTAACTATTGGGGGTAGAATAGAGGAAATGAGAAGTGATGATAGAAATATTGGGCCAATTTTGAATTTATTTTGTAGCAGTATTGCACGTTTACCTATACACGTGTCAGAAATGTCTTAGACATAATTATTTTCATATCCATTGTATCGATTTTAAATTTCAATTACTGAAAAAAACATAATATTTAAATGTCTTACCAGGGAGACTTGCCGCTGTACGACGCGGCCGCGGTCTATACGGCGCCATTTCATTGCAATCCGAGTACCGAGATGACGGTGGCAACTGCAAAGAAAATTACGATTAATTAAGATGACAATTCATATTTAGTCAAAATTGAAGCATAACAAATTGATTATGTTAACTTACTTTATACAATAGTAAGAGATAGGTTAACAGTGATGAGCGAGATTTTCTCACTTAGTGGAAGAAGTGAGCTTGTAGGTAGTCAATCGTTGAAGAAGTACTGCTCTCTACTGTCCTACTTCCGCGAGTCGTCACCCACGTACGTCTACTGCTGAGCGAGAACTCACTTTAGGACTCTATCGCGTGCCTCACCTGCTTATTTGGTATTTGCGGTAACTGCACAACCGACGAGCGCCGTTTGTTGACGATATTCTCGTACTTGGTGGGCGTGAGCCCGTAGCCGTCAGCGAAAAAATACCACCGCCCGCTGTCCCACTGCCACGAGTCGTCGCCTACGTACGAGTATAACGCCTACTGGCGAGTGAGAACTTACTTTGGGACTCAATCAAATCATCTGCTAGTATAATGTGTTTGCCGTACTACTAAAGACTGACCTGCTTAGTAGTCTGCCCCCCACTATCCCATTGTCGTGAGTCATTCGACTAATGTAGGTGACATTGCTGTCTAATTCTGATGCATTGAGAAGTAAGCGTACCTGCTTAGTGGGTATTTGTGGCTGCTGCACAACCGACGAGCGCCGTTTGTTGACGATGTTCTCGTACTCGGTGGGCGTAAGTCCATAGCCGTCATCGAAGAAGTACTGTCTCATTGCCGCGAGTCGTCGCCCACGTATGACGTCTACTTCTGAGCGAGAACTTACTTTGGGACTCTATCGCGTGCCTTACCACGTCATATCATCTGCTAGTATAACGTGTTTGCCGTTCTATTAAACACTGACCTGCTTAGTCGGTATCTGCGGTAACTGCACAACCGACTATCGCCGTTTGTTGAAGATATTCTCGTACTCGGTGGGCGTGAGCCCGTAGCCGTCATCGAAGAAGTACTGCCCCCCACTGTCCCATTGTCGTGAGTCGTCGCCCACGTACGACGTCTACTGCTGCGCGAGAACTTACTTTGGGACTCTATCGCGTGCCTTACCACGTATTCTGCTGCCGTTCTACTAAAGACTGACCTGCTTAGTCGGTAACTGCGGTAACTGCACAACCGACGAGCGCCGTTTATTGACGATATTCTCGTACTCGGTGGGCGTGAGCCCGTAGCCGTCATCGAAGAAGTACTGCCCCCCACTGTCCCATTGTCGTGAGTCGTCGCCCACGTACGACGTCTGGTAGGGGTAGCTGCTCGAGTCATAGTACTCCTCGTAGCTGGCCTGCTGCGATAAATGTGAGTGGTCCCTGAAATAGACGAAGGTTTTTCATTATGGATTCGGCGATCTTATATTAGGTACCTACTCATATTTATTTATATTTTCTTCTAATCGTTTTCTTTTTACCAACTGAAAAATTTATGATGTAGGGCATGGGGGCTGTTTGTTTTCCCAATAAAATAATATTGCAAACTTGGTTTATAAATTCAGACAACTTATAGGACCTGACCTGACGAAAGAACACAATTTTGTTACAAATACCTCAGATATTAAACACACGTCGTATAAATTTTAACTAAAACAACATAATTACTACCATTTTTTTCGTACGACCCAACTCGAGTGGGAACTAAAATCCAAATGACAAAATATCTAACTTTAGTTTCAAGCTACCATTGGTGGCGCTAGTGTCGGTTGGCTGTGGCAGTGGGGGTAACCTGATGGAAGTCACGTGGACCAACTGTACGACTAGTAATCAAACCGGAAACGAATTCTTTTCTAATTATTAACTTGAAATAACGGTACAGTACAATTTTTTAAATAAATGCTTAGGTAGAGAAGAACTACACTGTACTGTCCTTTATTTGATACTGACAGGGCCACCGTCAATAGCGGATCGCTAGTTCCGACTTTTGCCACGGTGGAAACCATATAGTTGAACGAAGATGGTGGCGCCCTTCTGTCAATGTCGTCGGTGGGACATTTCAGTGTAGTTCATCTTTAAATATATTCTTTACCTAATGTGCGTACTAGTTGTATAGGCATCAAACCCGTAGCCTAATCCGTCGTCGTACAGAGTATTCTGTCGCTCGAGACTTGGTCGCCGCTGGTCCTCTGAAACAAATTAAAAAAGTATTTTTAGCTTTGACTGAACTAGAGGGAATCACATGCTAGAATACATTCTTTAAAATCTGGTTCTGAGGTCAGTAGACTATACAGATCCAGTGGTCCACAAGCATCAGTGTTTAAAGCTTAGGACAGGTCAAAAGTCACAAAAATAACCATGTGTTATGGACTTTTAAGTTCCATTCTACTATAGTCCTAAAGGAGTGATATTACAGAGTTGACTATGGAACTATGAGTATAATATCAGAACTGGTGGGAGTAGGAATGCTGACAAGTTTCCAACAAGTGGGTTTAGTGAATTTAACGAAGATTTATTATTTAGGTATGAACTAAAACTCTATCTATCATTACAGTATTCTATCAACGGAACAAATTCCACTCATCATGATAAATCTCTGAGTGCCCTGATGGCATTATGTATAATGGCATAAGGCCTTTTAAACTGATCATCCGGGAATGGAGGGGTATGTTTAACTGAAGTACAACAAAAGGTACAACTAAAGTAAGTACCTGCGGACTGCCAGTCGGCGGCGGTCCGCCAAGAGATGGCAGACTCGACGCTCGCCTGCGCATGCAGCTGGGACCAAGTCTCTATCCTGGAACAATTCAGTACAAAAATATTTGAAACCCATTTAGCTAACATTCTGAAAGTATAGCAATACTTTAGGAATATTTTTTAAGTTTATTTTTATAGTATAGTACTTAAGGCCCGATTCGACCAAACATTTATCCCAGAATAACTCCTGGTATAACTGGCACATTGACAGTCTAAGTATGGGAAATATGTCAAAATATCGAATAACTGACGATTTATTCTGAGATTAATATTTACTCATGTTTGGTGGAATCCACACTAAGTAATTAATATGTCTAAGACCCGATTCGACTAAACTTTTATCCGAGATTAACTCCTGGTATAACTGGCACATTGACAGTTTCAGTATGGGAAATATGTCAAAATGACAAGTTTTTTCTGAGATTAATATTGTTCCAATCCTCCCTTAATCATAATAAAAATTGTATAATTCCATACCTATTTGTTCTCGGCTGACTGTTATAATACAAGGGGTCCGTGTCGCCGTGTATGTGGTACTCGTCTCTCTCGTAAGAATTCTCTCGGGACACCTCCAGTGATCTCTGAAACGTAAAAAACATGAACATAAGTGTCAACGGTCTAATTCTTAATCCAGCATTAATAACTGAAAATTACTTAACATAGAATGTCAAATAGCTACCTAATTATGTGATTTTAAAGATTCCGATTTTAGCGGTTATGAACCGCCTGTTCAAAAAAATCCCTAATCATAAAAAAATATACCTAAAATATCTTTATAATGTATGAATGAATCTAAACTGGCTTTCATACCAGTTTAGACCGCTCATTTAATCAAAATAAACCTGTCTAAAGAGTCCATTATAACGTGTTGCTCACATTTCGTAAATCATCATCAGAGATCCGTGAGTGAACACGGGACTTGGTATTATGTGAAGTTGTTAGCACAGAAACGCAATGCGGATTTGATAACATTATGAACATTCGGCTGAGCATCCCAAAATGTATTCAGTACGTTAACTAACTTAATGTTGGTTATGTAAACGAGCCGACAACAATGTTCACGGGGATGTACAGTGTACAGACAGCGCATCAAGTGGCACTGTGACTTAAAAGTTGGTAATAGTATAATATATTTATGTGTGATGTACTGAGGGCTGAGTGTGAGTTTGCATCAAACGTCCTCACCAAACAGTGAGCGCGTTAAAAAAATATGAAAATTTTAGTTCTAGTTCTAGTTTAAAGTTTCCGCTAGAGGCGCTGTACAATCCGTCATCACCTAATTTTTACGGTAAGGCCCTTTTCACACGTCCCGGTTGCCGGCTAACCGGCGCCGGGTATCCGGTGGTGAAGTGTATGGGCATAGTACGTAGCTTTCACATGTTCCGGCGTAATTAATCCGGCATGCCCATACACTTCACCACCGGGTACCCGCCGCCGGTTAGCCGGCAACCGGAACATGTGAAAAGGGCCTAACTATAACGTTAACCGGTGTTTTTTGTATGGAATTTGACAGATTGTTGACATTTGTCAAAGTTAAAGCACATGTTAAAGTAAGATGGTGCAACCCAGCCTCAATGTCATTATTTTACGCGCTCACTAGTGAGGACTTTGATGTAAACTCACACTAAGCCCTCTTTTGACTGTACATTCAGCCCCCCTAGACAAAACGCACTTTTTGATCGAATCGAAAATCGAATCCGTCAAAACTCCATACAAAAAAGGGGCTTTTCGACCACTTTTCGACTGGTTTGCGATTATAATTTGCACTTTGTCTAGACCCACAGTTACCAACTTGCAGCGAGCGAGTTGTTATGGCATCTTATTACGTTATGACATGCTTTTAGTCAAACTAGACAAAGTATAATATTGTAGTTATAAATGATAAAGTCCTGACCAGTGCCGGATAGACAATGATAAATTCACTATCGATTATTTTGTTACTTAAGTTATAATTTGTGAATTTTGAAGAAGTTTGTATCCTATCTACAATATGTAACAAAAACACCGTCCGATCCGAAAGGGTCATAAAGTAGCTTTAACAACATTACCAAAACAAGTATCAAAATTACGTAATTAATAAAAACAATTTTTTTATCGATTTTTAAAGTCAATAAGTTTAGCAATGATTTACCCTACAACGGGGAAATTTTCAAAAAGCGTTAACACTCTGTCGGCGCGCGGCTTTTTTTAAGACGCTGGGGGTCATGACCTTATGACGTCGCTACGCGTGCCGGCGCATCTCTACCCCTCCCGCGTACCCTCTACACTGCAGTTCGGATTGCCATGTAAGCTATTTTATTTTTGTAAATTTTGTATTGATTTTTCATGGGGTATTTTTTTTATAATATTTTATGAAAATTATTACACAAATGGAATCTTAACTCGATACCTATTAACACCTTAATGGATCGGACGGTATTTCCGTTACATATTGTATAGGTTCCGGGGGATTCTGAGAAAACTCTCTTCAGACCCACAAAATTAAATATTTATTCATATAATGTTAAATATTTACCAAAAACATAATGTATATACATCGTTACATTATTAGAAAGCTAGAATCTAAAAGATATGCCTTTACAGGTAAATACAGCATTCGAAGAAAATAAGCTTGTCGACAAAAAAAAAAAGAACAGGATTTAAGGAAATAAATTACATCATTTCCTTAAATCCTGTTCTTTTTTTTTGGTAACTAATAAATATTTTTTCTTTCTTTCAAAATTTAATGTTACCTGTGGCGTGTGCATCTGGTGTGCGGCACTCCTGAATTGCGATGCGCTGCAGTTTGCGTGCTGGCCCACTGGGTAGTTGAGGTCTGAGGTGTAGTCAGAGTCCTCTGAGTACCCAGCTGAAACAGGAGAAAAGAATAATTAGTAAGTTTTTTAATCAGCTTTACTATACTGAAAGAGGGTGTAAGAAAGGTTGTAGTTTGATTGTAGCAAAATAGCCCCTATTAAATGAAACAATATGCCAATGTTTAGCTGTAACGTGCCGTTTATCCTTAATTGAAAAAAAACATAATGAACAATTAAAATAATAAACCTATAGTGGTATAAATCGTAATCATTCGCAATGTACTCATTAAAAAATTGCATACTAATAGAAAAATAAAAACCAATATTACTTAACACTATGCACGACCAAACGATAAAACATGGCTGCTGTCAAACGAAAGCCAAATGAAATCGTATGCTTTTCCAAATTCTAACGTTCTATCAGATTCTATCCTTTATCGGAACAAAAGTACATCACTACGATAATATTCAGAGGAAAATGCACTCTGTCACAAGGAACCACTTTTCAAACAAACGTTTTAGTCGTCGACGCAAGGCGTAAAATTAGTTCCTAGAGATTGAATGTAATGCATCTGGCTTCAGTTTGAGCTTACTCAACTTCAAGCAAGTTTAGATTACGCTCGAGTTTATTCTCATAATTGAGAAGACTTAGGACTAAAAGACTTGATGAGAAATTGAGGCTCGTATCGTATTACAAAACAACGCTAAAACTCGAAACAATATCAATTTATAGAGTCTGTCCATTCTAAATCATCAAGTGTAAACTTGTCTCGAAGCGCTGGTAGGGCCCAAAAGATAAGGAGACATGTAAAGTGCCCCATAAGGGCTACCTTTTCTTTTTTCTTTTTTACTACATTTTGACGTTCATAAGTGCCACTTGTGGTCTAAACTGAATAAATATTTTTGATTTTGCTTTTAATATTACTTAGTCTGTAATTACAATAAAATCGCGACTGAAACTCTAGCTAAATAGGTATTCTAGACAGTGATCAATCGGATTTAGAAGAATAGAAAGATGTAGTCTGTCTCGTCAAGTTGACATCAATCATGTATTTTATTTTAACCGACGTAATTATATCAAGAAATGACAATTTTTCTCATGACTTCCTTTTTTCTTCATAGTGTTTTTGTGATGAGATAAAGTGAGTCACGATCTCGACAGAAGAAATTAGTTCAGCAATATGTGTAGGCACAAAACGCAACAATCAAACTTATTTTCTGACAAGACTCAATACTTTATTGCACACCACATTAACGCTTAAGGTCTTACAATTCAAGCAGTTATACAATGTGAACCCAGTTAGGGCACAGCAACTTTTGGAAAGAGGCAGTCTAGTCTAGATATATTTTTTTACTTACAGTGGGCTATATACTGCATCTGCCTGCGAGCTTGTTCCGCCCTCTCGGCGTCCAACGCGCCGTTGAGCAGGTCAAGCTTACGCTGGAGGTCGGCACCGCCCGTGCCTTCCGCATCTGTAAGCAATAATGAACTTTATGTTATTGACATGTAAAATCAGGGTTTCTTAACACTAACACTTTTTTTAGAGGAATTAGTAATTTATTAATACAAATTACTAATAGTCCCGTTAACCCCTCGTGGTAAGCTAAATATGCTTATTTTCAACAAAATAGTCGAGCGACAGCGGGGCTTCGTCGCTTTACCTTTAAAATCTAAGTACATTATAGTAGACTTTCAAGGCCTATTGTTATTGTTTTGATATTTTGTCTTGATCGAAGACTGTAAAAGGGTTAAGCTGGGGTATGACAAAACCTCATGACTCACGACAAGATTTAACATAAGACAGGCGATGGGTTACTGGACTGATTAGTTAGCACTATAAATCGATTCGACTTACGACAAGAAACCAGATCAGCCGTCACATAATCTAATATTATACCACATCTCGTATGTACCTACCTATTTTTTGTACATTATTGTATTATAAACACTTATCATATTATAAACACTTGGACTATATTTTATTTTGAGAAAAGAACGAATTTCCTTTGATTACTTACTGAAAAGCGACTCAAAATGCGTATCCCAATTATCTCCTCATCTTTTATGTAGAGACCTACTTAAATTCTATCAGGCTGTCTTTACAAATAACATGGTAAAAGAAAACACAAAAGAAAAAGCAAACAATTTTCTTCTCAGTGTACTTTTATAAAACTTTTATGTTGCCAAGCCAATGCCAGTCATTGGCCTGCTCCAAATACGGCGCGCTGCTCTGGCGGGCCAATTTATTATTAACTAAATTGATTCCCAGTGACTTCCGAGAATAGCGTGAACAACCTGTATAATAGGGATGTGCGATTTTTCGTATATGACCCGAATTCTCGGATCACTTTATATGGAGTGGTGTAAAGAGAGCATAGATTTCGCGATTTGGCAAGCGACTTTCAAAAATAGGTACTACAACGTATAAAATGTAATGAAAGAATACAAAAATAAAGGATAAGGATAATATTCTTCACACCTAAATATTTGTGTCTGATGTGGTTGTTGCCTGGGAGACAATTATTATATAAAATACATTAAAACCAAAGTAATACGTAAGGCACGCACTCTCATGTTTTTTCCGTAGATGAATTATTACATAATAGTTTCCCTTAAACTTAATCCTTTCTATTTTCAGAACGATCTGCTAAACATCATTTGGCTTTGAATCGATTAAACAGACCGAATACTCACCATACAAACTTTGAACTGGCACATCTCTAGTACGACACGTAGTACGTTTGTTTACCCTTTCCGATTTAGTTAATTGGTTAAATATTAACGTGGTTGGATGACGCTATACATATTAAGCACTTGCGCTAAAGTGTTTACGTGGCTAAATAAAATCGGCAAAGTTGAACCACTGAAATTTGGACGTTATTACCTATCCAATTTGGTTATTTTCAGAATGCCTGTACCGTATTCAGACGAATATGCAACCTTTGCATTGTACTATACGTACGAATAAGCCCTTTTTGCTCTCAAGGTACAAAATAATATGTACCTTTTCTATGAACTTGTTAGAATATATATATCTACATACCTGATTTATATTAATATTCCATGGTAAATATGTATAATTGGTACACTTTTTAACTTGTTAAACACTACACACACAAAACATTGCACAGCCGCCATATTAACTGACAGATTGAAATTCAGATTTATATAATTCGTAAATTAGAATTTATTGTAAGGTTTTTGGTTTCTTAATAATTCAGAATTTAATTAAGATCTCCGATTCTAAATATGAAAGATAATAATATTACCCTATTTTTAATATATTGTAAAATGAGAAACTCCAACTTCCGCTTCCGAATAAAAATAGTTTTAAGATCCTGTGCCGTGATTGGTCGACTGTTCTGATTGGTCGTTTTAAGCCGACCAATCGGAGTTGAGTAAAAAGAGGGGGAATGTGGGTATAAATAGATGGAATTTCTCATGGAGAAGTAGTCTGAACGGATCTTTGAGGTGATTGCTGACCAAAGTTAAGTATACATTGTTATTTGGTACTATTATTATGCTTGTTGTGTAATTGTATTGTATTATTGTGATATTGTATTAACACCTGGCTATGTGGCTGCGCCAGGCCTATTATATTGACACCTGGCCAATTGATGGTGACATTCCACGGGGTCGGGTCGGTAGTTTGATGACCAGTATAAAGAAGGACAATGCTTATAGTTGCCGGTTATGTTATGGTATAAAACCTAAGTCGTAACCTAACCTAAACCTAACTCTTAACCTAACCTAAATCTAAGTCTTAACGTAACCTAACTTACTTGTGTTCTGTGTATTTGATTATAAATACTGGTTATACAAAATACCGTCAAAATGTTAATAATAAATAAGACGTAATTACTGCTAGATTACTCATTTTTATATAAGTTATAACTGGTTGGAAAAGAGGCTGACAAAGGTGACTGAGTTTCTTCCGCCACTTCTTCTCAGCACCAGCCCAAGTTGTCCCGAAGTGGTGGTAGGGCAAGCTATATTTGGGACGTGTATAAGTGCCCTGGAAAAGGGCTTTATACTGAATAAACCATTTGAATTTATAATTGGATTTTTAATTTGGAACTTGCTTATTTATTAAACTACAGTATTATAGTCCTATATATTTCCACGATATAATACGATATGATAGGAATATAACGTAAAGTATTTTATGCTAGATTTTGCTTAATTTTATTCTTCTTTTTGTGGTAACTTTATTAATTAAAGAATCTGCTTTAATACATTAATATTTCCTAAATTACGAATGACTAAGGTCCAAAAATCTAACAAACTCATACGGTTAGATATAACCATCTCAGATAATGTGATTGGTTTACATTATTACATCAAACTATACAATATTAACCAATTATTAATTATCCGTAAGAAATAAAATACGGGAGATTTTGACGAGAATTTCATTAGGAGATCAGATATTAGAAATCAGCACAAAAAAATAGGTAAAGTAAGAAATTGTGATTAAAAACCCTGACATACTGGAATCCACGTGCATGAAACATCAGCAGAGAAAACTTTCAAATAATATAAACCTCCTCAAGGTTAATAGATTTATAAAATTATAATAACACTTTTAAAGTTTTTACGTATATTTTGTAGTGAATTATTCACCACAACAAATTAATTCACAACATATTCACACTGGTGGCCGTCGCTACTCACGAGATACGTCGACCAAACAGCAGGCACAATTTAATATTTTTATGTAAAGAATGTAATTTAAAAATATACCAGCGCTAAACTTTAAAATATGGCGACAGAGTAGCATTAGTTGATGAATAGCCCCATTTATAGGCAGAGCAAATAACCTCCATGGCTAGCAGAGCACGCAAGCATTTTTCACAAGGCACAGTATGTACAGTCGCGGAATGAAAAGGTTCGTCACCTTAGTGTCGGTTTTCGCTTGCACTAGGTAAGAGTCAAAGCTGCCAACATAACCGTGCAAGAAACATTGCTGCTAACATTTAAATAAATATGACGTTTGCTAACGAATAAGGTTTTGCTTGTTTATTTTTCTATCCCATCAGTGCAATGTTACAAAATGTAGTTTTTTTTATTTAATAGATAATGGCAGGTTGAACCAACAAGAAGGTTTTAGTTTATCAATCATAATAATCTTCTTGACAAGTTAAATCGTCAAACAACTTTGATCTGAATAATTTTGAACTTTACTGACGAACAGTTAAAGATTATTTTCTCTAACTCGAGATTATTCTGTAACATAGTTTCAAAAGGTAATATGTGCTCGCGATTCGTTGAAGGAATCAATTTGAAAACTGACGAACCTTTTCATTCCGTGACTGTACATGGTGTGCAGGTTACAATTTGCATGCTAAGAGCGACATTGGTTCAGTCCATGACGTCATTGCTTAACGCTTGAAAAATGTATGTGAAACTTCATAAACCTATTTTTAACTACTAGCTCAAGTACATTGTAAGCTTGCTTTAAAAGCTAATTAAAAATATGGCTTACTTTCACTGCTCGGTAATTACTTGAGTAATTTCAACAGCTATTTTAATTGGTGCCAAAAATAAGTATTTTTATATACCCTGGGGCGATATAACTTACGAGTACCAGTAGTTACCATAAAATCACGATCGAAATCTTTTCTTTTTGTTGGTTTAGTTAGACTAATTAACTTAGTTTACTAAGCACTCACAGATAATTTCTGTTGTTTGCCCCTAACAAAAAACTATCTACCTATTTACTTGTTCCACTATGGATATTTGGGATTTTAATTCTAATCATGTTTTTAAATACTAAAGTTAACCTGAATTCATGATCATTATACTTTCACATATGCCAAGAAAACCCACGAAAAGTGTTTAACTGCCCGAACTTTCTTACTATTTTATCCTCAAACAAACCCACAAAGTATGCATACTTTATCTAGATTTCGCCGCGATTAAAAGTGAGTTAAGTTGTAAAAATATAAGGCGTAGTCGCGTGACAAGCTTACCATGTCATGACCCTAAGTAGAGTCGGTAAATTAATCATAAGGCCTTCAGAAGTAGGTTGTAGCTTTGACAACCATACGTAACACGTCTGCGAAAAGCAAAAATAGTATGGGAATAATAAGCTATGAAACAAAGTATGCAAGCACAATGTTTGGAGTGAACTAAATGGGTTGTCCTCACCAGAATTGTCCCTACAGGGGGCAACTGGGAATTTAGTTACTTATAAAGTAATGAACAAATTATGAAAACCGTTTTATAGTTTTTGAGTAAAGCGTTCAAATAAACGCTAAATTCTTTTATAATTTGTAGTGATTTAATACCGTTTATTCACAAGGTAAGGAGGAGAGACTGGAACATTTTTGTAAATAAGTTCCCATTTGTCCCCAGTTGGGATGATACTGGTGAGGACAATTGAGATTAACCGTCATTTTTCCGCTGGAGTCATATTCTGAAAGAACTATATTCGACCTCAAGTATAGATTCAAGGCTATGATTGGTTGAATTTCATTATTGAGACCAATCACACGGTTGGATTCGTACTTGAGTGCAAATTCATACTTGAATCGGGCTATAGATTCAACGACGGTCTTTTGTGCGTAAGGCCTTGATTTTTCACTCGGGTCAAGGACAGAAAAAATATAATACACGTCGTGAAGTTTTTCATCTATGTAGTATATCTATACTTCTGTACTAATATTATAATATGCAAAAGTAGCTCTGTCTGTCTGTCTTGCTTTCACCGATTTCGATGAAATTTGGCATAGAGATAGTTTGAGACCCGGGAAAGGACATACATAGGTTTTTGAAACAGGGACGCGCGCGATAAAGTTTTTCTGTGACAGACAAAATTCCACGCAGGCGAAGCCGCGGGCGGAAAGCTAGTAGTAAATTAAGTTTACAATACGATCATAATTAATTATACTATTTATGCATCTGCTTGTTATGGTGAAATATAAAGTCTAACGTCAGTTGTTACAGTTTATACAAAAGAAAAAGTCGAAAAATCAAGCTGTAACCTTGTACATAGAATCAAAAATTAGTTTCACATCTTTCATAAGGCATATTAGATTGATTACGTCCCTGTAAAAAGTAATAACCACACTAGAAAGGGAATAAAGAGGGATTTTCCGAAGGTAATCATTTTATCTCGCGACGAAGTGGATTTCATTTACCAGTAAACGACAAAGGAGCTAGTAATGTCCTGTCTTATGTCTACGACGCGGTAGGGTCGGGCCATTTTGTTAGCGGGAAGAAAAACTCTCCAATTTTGACTATAATAAACGTCCAAAGTCTGTTACATCTCCGCAAAAAAAACATCGGTTATGGATATTGTAACAGTTAAAGTATGGTGATACATGTCAGCCTTAGTAAGAAACTCGTACCTGAAAGGTACACAAGTTAAAAAATAAGCTGTTGATGACCGCGGCGTAGACCACTGTACCGGCAATTTAGTGGTACACAGCGCAGGACTGGCAGTTGAGAAAATCCTTAGGGGAAGCTTTGGTCCAGCAGTGGACGTTCTTTGGTTGAAATAAACAAACGCGACGTAGTATAAAACCTTTATACAATTAAAACAAACTGAAAGCCACTTGGGTAAAGCGACGCACTAAAACTAAATAGCATCTTTCAGGCGGATTTAACTTAGTATCAAAATACTCATTTCACCACCTCAACGGGCTGTAGAATTTTCCAGGCAAAATAAGAAAGCAAAGGTTTGTTATAATCACTGTAGACGCGCCTAAACTTCACATTTCAATATTATTATTACCTCAATTTAAATTTTTCGTCTAAAATTTTATGAAACGTCTCAGACGTAGACTTGGAAAACTTTTTATTGAAAAATATCGACGTCAGAAAAAATATTATACCTATTACAATTTAACGGCATCATTAATATCCAGAGGGTGATTTGTATTAACGTTACAAAAAGCATAAAATGGCTAACGATCTTCCATAGGGCCTACCTAAAGAGGGCAAAAGTGGAAGTGATTGACCGAAAAACGGGCCTTGGCAAATACGCGTTGTAATGTTTACCAGGGATGTTATGGATAAAAAGTTTCGGTTATGGATACGGTTTCGGATATTAGAATAATATTATACCGGTTTCGGTTACGGTTACGGATAGTAAATCATTTCGTGTGTCGCGCAGCATTTCGCTATTTGAATTTTACCTTTTTAAAATTCGAATAGCAAAATGCTGCGCGACCCACATAGCCACTTTATGTACTACTAGCTTTTGCCCGCGGCCTCACCCGCGTTGAATTTAGTTTGTCACAAATCGTCATAAATTATAGCCTATATGTTAATTTGGATTATAAACAATAATACTGTAAAGTTTCAACAAAATCCGTTCAGTAGTTTTTGCGTGAAAGACTAACAAACATCCAGACATTCAGACATCCACACAAACTTTCGCATTTATAATATTAGTAGGATGAGCCTATGACAGTACCTATGATAAAGGTAAAACAAGCGGGTATATCAGAATGGTGCCAGGGGATGCCAGACAAGTAACAAATATTAAAAGACTCCGTCTTTGTCCGAAACTTTTGAATTTCGGATATCCGATAGTTTCGGTTACGATTACGGATATCCATAACATCCCTGATGTTGACACGAAAATCGTTTGGGTCGAAGTTCTATATTTAGTTAGTGTATTGGATGTATGCTGATGTACCACTTTTCTTGGATTTAGGACCCTATGTGAATGTTGAATGAGTGTTGAATGTCCCACTTCAAAGACATTGCATGGTTACTTTATTTTTATTGGTAAAATAAAGTCATGCAAAGGTAGTCTTATAATAAACTTAAATTACATTCAATCGGCATTTTCTTTATTACTAAACTAGGTGTTACTTTTTTCAAAAAGCCTCGTAGTTGAACAGCGATTTCAAAATCTCAAGTCATATCAGTCACAGAAATTCAATTAATGTTCGTTATTGATAAATTTGAATCAATTTAATTTGACATAGGTACTCAGGTCAAAATATTTCACTATCGATCTTACGAGAAGGGCTGAAATAAACTAAAATGCAAAATCCCTGTAATCCTAAACCTGGAATTTTCCTAAGCTCCCAGGCGACCTAGACCATCCAAAACGAAGCATCGCCAAAGAAATCTCTATTTTACTTTGAAAACTATTCCGTCACAGGCCAATAAATAAATGTTAAGGTACCAACCCAAGCCAGAAACTTCGAAATATATTACCGGAATAGCCTTTTATTGAGATAGCATCAAGCAAATTCAAGAATATTTACGGCAACGATGAAGATTTTCTACGGCGGAACGCTTACACTATGGCGCCATATTTTGGGCTGGAATAATGTCCCAGGAAAATGTAACGTTACGACTTTGTAATAAATAGCAAAATAGTGAACACATCGCATTGTAGACAGCACATAAGATTACACGTTTTGTTGCGAAATCGCATCTATTACAATAACATTAGATGCTACATTGTTTAACTTGATATGCCGCCGTCTGTGTTTATACAGGAATACAACGTTGCCTTCACTCTGTGTGTCTACAGTTTCAATTGAATGAGATCCGAGAAGAATACGGCGTATTATTTTCAAATGCAGACACTCTTTGGATGTTGAAACAGCCGCGTTGAGGCAGGCCTGGCTCACTCCGCGCGGTACATCCGATAATTACCTATGCAGCGAAGCGCCCCGCCGGCGTGTATTATATCAGTCGAGTGTCACGCGCGCGCCCGTCAGGACGCTGGCGTGAGTTGTAGTACCTAATTCTATGATCGAAGTATTATTTAAAAATGGACATTAAGAGAAAGAAATATTGTGCGGCGTTCGGGTGTTTAAATTCGAAAAGAAATCTACCGGATTTATCTTTTTTTTCGCTTCCCAAAGATGCTGAAAGGTATGTTGGCCATGTAGGTAATCTACACTAATATTATAAAGAGGAAAACTTTGTTTGTTTGTTTGTTTGTTTGTTTGTTTGTTTAGTTGTAATGGATAGGCTCAAAAACTACTGGACCGATTTTAAAAATTCTTTCACCATTCGAAAGCTACATAACTCACGAGTAACATAGGCTAAATTTTATTTTGGAAAACAATAGGGTCCCGTAAAATATTGTGTCATGCTCTGGGGCGGGACCACCTTAACGTAGGTACATATAATAGATACGAAAGAAATGTATAAAATATGTATATAATTGTAGACTTAGTTAAAAAAAATGTATATCTATAGTTTTGTTGTAAACATTAATTCAAAGTGGTCCCGCCGGAGAGCATACTCCCTAGCGGGACCACCTAGAAGATTTCGTTACTGAAGGTTTCTGAATTCGTTTATAAGACCATAAAAATGTATATTAAATGTATACAAATCTGCTATACTCAATTTTTTATTTGATTTAGTATAAACCGATTTACGGCAAATTTCAAATTTCCTTTCGGAACATTTAGGGGAGACTGGCCCAAAGCGGGCACCAAGAAAAAAACACATGTGAAATGAGAAGTGAGTGAGTGAAGCGAATCTCATGAGCATGAATACTATGTGAAATGGAATTTCCACAAAAAAATTCATCTCCTATTTTAATGTTACTCCCTTTTTTACCAACTTTAAAGGCAATATTTGTATCTAATCAACAGCCCATAGTGAGAGGACACGTTTCTGAGCCGTACCTATTATCATCATTGATAGCACACGCACACCTGGTTGTAGACTTTCGTCTTTAGGTACTGAGATATTTTGAATGAAAAGATGTTGCGTAGTTTACTGAACGCTGCCCAGCCGAGTTGGATGCGATGATTGACCTCTTTCTCGAAATTGAATCTACGTAGCTGAATCTTTTGTGCGAGGTAGACATATTGTCAACAATCTTGAGAATCAAGCTCCCAATCGAAACTGGGTAAGACGCAACATGGGCCTTATAAACAAGCTCAAAGTTGCACAGCGTATTATGGAGAGGGCTAATATGCTCGGTGTTTTTTTACGAGATCGAATCAGACATGAGGAGATCCGTAAACGAACTGAAGTCGCTGACATAGCCCAGCGGATTAGCAAGCTAAAGTGGCAATGGGCAGGGCACATAGTACGCAGACGGCCGATGGGGCAGCAAGGTTCAGGAGTGGAGGCCACAAGCGCAGCGTAGGACGTTCATCCACAAGGAAAGCAGACGGATCACCTGATGGTAAGTGATGTCCTATGATCAGCAGTGGACTGGTGATGATGATGAATCAATAGCCTAAAAAATAAGTTTCTTAAAACTTAATATTTTAAGTAATGAGGCAATGCATTAGATAATATTATACAGTGTGAGTCACGTTAAAGTGTACATAAAATATGAAAAAAGATGAAACTAGACCTATTTTTATCGATAAAAAAAGAGGTCAAAAAATTTTTGAGATTTTATTTTTAATTTTTTATAGAATTTTTTTCTTCCAATTACTTATTGTAAAGAAAACGTAATAACTTTTAAACTAAGCGGTATATCCTGATAAAATAAAAACAGTAATATTGCTAAATAACAGGCAATACTAATAATAAAAAGTAAAAAAACTAAAACCCAACTACGACAAAAAACGACGCTGAAAAAGTATAAAACAAGATTTTCAGAATACTGAACTGAACAAAGTTGCTAATATAGTTGCATAGTAATTTTCATGTTTGGAAAACCGCAGTCACACGTTGTCAAAGTGCTACGGTAGGTAGGTACTCGTATATGTAACGTGTGACTACGCCTTTCCAAACATGAAAATTACTATGCAACTATATTAGCAACTTTGTTCAGTTCAGTATTCTGAAAATCTTGTTTTATACTTTTTCAGCGTCGTTTTTTGTCGTAGTTGGGTTTTAGTTTTTTTACTTTTTATTATTTGTACTATTTTGGTGATAAAGTGTACCTATTTGTGGCGCATAATATTACCAAAAGTTAAATTGATGAACTAATAAGTAGTAAAGAAGCTATGAACGCATAGATGTGAATTATATGCAATCAGCCCATGAATACAGGTAAAGTCACAAGCAAATGCTAGTAATATAATATATATATTCAAAATGTACAAGTGAAGCGCTTTCAAATGATACCAAACACGGCATATTTATCTTAACTTTATTTTTTTACTCTCTATGTTTTGTCCGCTAGAGGGCGCCAAATTAGATTTTGTGAAACCCCATGTAGCCTATAACCAGCGGACAATTAAGACGCTTCTAATGATATGTCATTTGTCGAATTCTGATAAGTAGTTTAGAAGTTACGAGGGTACACATGAACATACATACATACATACATACATACATACATACATAGCCTGTCAAAATCATAACCCTCCTTTTGCTTTGCCGTAGTCGGGTAAAAAAATACATAAAATACACAAAAAAGGCCTACAAATAATAAAAAATGATACTTTTTGAAAAAAATCTGCTTTTGAATTCGTGTTTTTTTGGTTATTTGATAAATTTCTCCAAAAAATGTCCCTATGACAGGTGGTTTTTATTACTTTGTATTATTCTCTATCGTATTATCTTTGTAAAACCAAAAATCGCATGTCTCTATCCCTATCACAACATTTGCTATGATCGTTTGAACAAAGGCCTGCCACAACATTATTCTCTTCTACAGGTAGAGACAATTTTAATTTTAAATAAAATGCTTATTTTACTTCGAAATCTTTTGTTTTTATTTGAAATCTAACTTGTCTTTATCAAAATTACAAATCTAGAGCCATTTTCAGTTTCGTTGTTAACGAAGCTTTGAATGGCGCGCCCGGAGAGGCTTAGTTCAAACGATCATTGCAGACGTTGTGATAGGGATAGAGACATGCAATTTTTGGTTTTACGAAGGTCATACGATAGAAAATAATACAAAGTAATAAAAACCACCGGTTATAGGGGCATTTTTTGGAGAAATTTATCAAATAACAAAAAAAAAACGAATTTAAAAGCAGATTTTTTTCAAAAAGTATCATTTTTTATTATTTGTAGGCCTTTTTCGTGTATTTTATGTATTTTTTTAGTATCGCCTGTTATTTAGCAATATTACTGTTTTTATTTTATCAGGATATACCGCTTAGTTTAAAAGTTATTACGTTTTCTTTACAATAAGTAATTGGAAGAAAAAAAAATCTATAAAAAAAATTAAAAAAATCTCAAAATTTTTTTGACCTCTTTTTTGTCGATAAAAAAAGGTCTAGTTTCATCTATTTTCATATGTACACTTTAACGTGACTGACACTGTATACTACGTTTATACGTAAATACTAGTAGAAATGACTCGCATTAATAAAGGACAATGGGCAAAATGGTACCCGGCTCCAATAGATATGTGTCTAGTATCGTTTGAAAGGTCTTACCAAGATGAACAACTTTTACTATGACCACCAACCTCAGATCTGGTTGTGTACGAAGATATACATACTTTTTTGCAGAATGGTACCCGGCTCCAATAGTTATGTTTGTAGTGTCATTTGAAAGGTCTTACCAAGACGAACAACATTTACTATGGCCACCAGCCTCAGATCTGGTTGCGTTAGAAGATAAAGATACTTTTTGTGTAACCTAAGTATCATACAGTATGGAAGACACGCGCTCGGGGCAGGGCACCGACGAGATGGTCGGACGCGGTGAGGAAGACGGTGGGCGGGAGTTTGCATCGTGCGGTCCACACAGCTTATGACCGCAGTCTGTGGAGGAACACTATCTGTGGTCGCGATCCTCATCAGTGAGGGACCGAGGAAGAAGAAGAAGAAGTATCATACGTGTCCATCGTATGGTACTTAGGTTATGCGAGGCAGGAAGGGTTTACTGCTCCAGCATCCTTCCTTAACTCTATAATTATTGATGGGGATAATCTATATAAATAAAAATGAATTGTTGTTCGTTAGTCTGATTAAAACTCGAGAACGGCTGGGCCGATTGAGCTAATTTTGGTTTTAAAATGTTTGTCGTAGTCCAGGGTAGGTCTAAACGGTGAGCAAATAAGGAAAAATTGCGATGGCTTATTGATTGCCTTTAATGCGGAACAGAGTTCGCGGGGTCAGCTAGTTGTGAAATAAATATTTTTATTTAAAGAAGTACTATCCCTTTATTAATAAAAAGTTACACCTAGGAAGAACCTTGGATTAAAATGACATTTCCATACCAAATGACAATTTAAGCTAGAGTTCAACTAGGGTGTAACTTTTATTTATAAAGGGGTTAAAGTTTTATTACTTCTTAAGGGTTTTATTATGAGTTGCTAAAGCGAATAAACCCACAAGACCCAATAAGTCCACCTACAAGATGGACCGACGACCTCATAAAGGTAGCGGGAAGGCGCTGGATGCAGGCCGCTACCAACCGGCCATTGTGGAAATCATTGGGGGAGGCCTATGTTCAACTGGACGTCCTATAGCTAAAATGATCATGATGATTATGATGAAAGCGAATAAAGGGCTAATAGCTTGGGTAGTTCATCGTAGGTATAATCCTTTCCTTTTCAATGCTTCTTTTAGTTATATTAATAGATTGTAGTCATAATACATACTCGTATACATGGATGATTGTGTTATACTTTCATTATAATACTGAGTGGAATTACTGCTTTCAAAACGTGAATTAGAACTGGCCCCATAGCAGACATTTTCCTACATCTAAAGACCTTTTAAAATATATATTGGTTATGGCTATTGGAGCGGGTACCACTTTCCATACATTTGTGCCCATCATCCTTTGAATAACTTGGATTGACCAGTCCCCGAAAGCAGCGCCTGTTCACAGACATGACGAGTGAACCAGCCATCGCTTCACTCGACCATATTAGAGGGAATGTAACGATAATCTCGTAAAGAAACACCGAGCATAGCCCTCTCCATAGCACGCTGTGCCACTTTGAGCTTATGTCATAAAAACTTATTTCGTTTTGCA
Organism: Ostrinia nubilalis; assembly: GCF_963855985.1. Classification (NCBI taxonomy): domain Eukaryota; kingdom Metazoa; phylum Arthropoda; class Insecta; order Lepidoptera; family Crambidae; genus Ostrinia; species Ostrinia nubilalis. The sequence goes on from NC_087103.1 coordinate 5,653,302, forward strand.
TAATCTGTATGTTTTTTTCCTATTTTACCTTAAGGTGCCCGCTTTGGGTCAGTCTCCCCTAAATGTTCCGAAAGGAAATTTGAAATTTGCCGTAAATCGGTTTATACTAAATCAAATAAAAAATTGAGTATAGCAGATTTGTATACATTTAATATACATTTTTATGGTCTTATAAACGAATTCAGAAACCTTCAGTAACGAAATCTTCTAGGTGGTCCCGCTAGGGAGTATGCTCTCCGGCGGGACCACTTTGAATTAATGTTTACAACAAAACTATAGATATACATTTTTTTTAACTAAGTCTACAATTATATACATATTTTATACATTTCTTTCGTATCTATTATATGTACCTACGTTAAGGTGGTCCCGCCCCAGAGCATGACACAAAATATTTGGGATTTTCATAAGACGTGGAAAAGCGCCATCTATCGTCATTGCTTAAAATCTTCTTGCGCCTGACAAAAATTTTTGAGGTACGTAAATATTCATGAAGGCAAAGCTGTCAAACGCCATCTATCGACATCATTAGTAAATTAGTAACTAAATATTACATGTACTATGAATAGCGCTGTTCGTAATTAATATTGAAAATTTAATAAATAAAGATATTTTATGTAATTGAACCATTCACTCTATGTACCTATTTGAATCATTCACTGTGTTTAAACGAGCAAGTCAAAGTGTTAGTTAGTGACTTTTTACAAACTTTCTTGCAAATTCTTACTATGTGCCGCCATCTACCGAGATGAATATTAGGGTACGGTTCAGCGGCGGACAAATGGGATGGGCGCGTGGGCGATTGTAGTTAAATAGGATAAGAATTACTTCGTTTTTATTTTCTGTATGTAATTTGTTAATTTTTTGGTAGGGTCTTTATTTTAATTACTTAGGTTGGTAGGTACTTACTTATTTGATTTTAATGATAATTACTATAGGTACGTATAATTTTAGTAGAAAGAAAGGTCATTGAATGACTAAGTGACTCACTCACTCATCACGAAGTCTCAGAAACTACAAGTCTCAAAAGAGTTCTCATAGGGGTTAATGGTCTATTCCACCTGGCTTTGACCACCAAGATGATCAAAGTGGAATCCAGTTAAATTATTTTTTTAGTGTTCTTTGATCACCTATAAATAAATCATACCTCTGAATTGTCACATACATGTCCAATTTGTTTATTGCGGTTTTTAGAAAATATCAAGAATGTTACAAATCAAAATATGTAGTACAACAATTGGACATGACGTGACTATTCAGAGTAGGTGTATTTTTGTTTGTAGATGATCAAAGGACACTAAAATAATAATTTTACTAGAGTCCACTTGGCTCACCCAGGACATCGTATCCGTGGGTGATCAAAGGCACAAAATAAATTCAAAGGACACTAAATTGTCGCTGTAAGTCCACTTTGATCACCTGGCTGATCAAAGCCAGGTGATCAAAGTGGAATACACCTCCTTTTAGAACGTAGGTAGTCACTAAGACGAAATTTTGCAAAATTCAACCCTTATGGGAGTTAAAAAGGGGGTTGGAAGTCTGTATTGCAGTCCTCGGTTTTTAAAGTAAGAGACTTGAAAGTTAAAATGTATGCTCACTATGATATCTAGATATTGTGGAGGTGTACATAATAATATACTGTTCGGTACACTGTGGTACTGTGTACACATCGGTTTGCCGACGATATTGTGGTCATGGCAGAATCGTTGGAAGATCTTGGAACAATGCTCGAAGACCTTAATCGATTTTCCCAACAGGTAGGCCTGAGGATGAACATGGACAAAACGAAGCTTATGTCGAATGTCCATGTTGCGCCCTACCCAGTTTCAGTTGGGAGCTCAATTCTCGAGATTGTCGACAAGTAGGTATGTCTACCTCGGACAAACGATCCAGCTAGGTAGGTCCAATTTCGAGAAGGAGGTCAATCGTCGAATCCAACTCGGCTGGGCAGCGTTCGGGAAACTACGCAACATCTTTTCGTCCAAAATACCTCAATGCCTGAAGACTAGAGTGTATAACCAATGTGTGTTACCAGTGATAACTTATGGCTCGGAAACGTGGCCTCTCACTATAGGCCTTATACAGAAGCTCAGTTGCACAGCGTGCTATGGAGAGGGCTATGCTTGGTGTTTCTTTGCGAGATCGAATCAGAAATGAGGAGATCCGTAAACGAACCAAAGTCGCTGACATAGCCCAACGGATTAGCAAGCTGAAGTGGCAATGGGCAGGGCACATAGTACGCAGAACTGATGGCCGATGGGACAGAATGGTTCTGGAATGGAGGCCGCGTACCGGAAAACGTAGCGTGGGACTTCCACCTACAAGGTGGACCGACGACATCGTAAAGGTAGCAGGGAAGCGCTGGACGCAGGCCGCTTCCAATTGATCAACATGGAAAGCATTGGGGGAGGCCTATGTTCAGCAGTGGACGTCCTATGGCTGAAATGGTGGTGGTGGTGGTGGTGGTGGTACATATACTGAAAATGTATCATTAGAAATCAACCACGGGGGCTAAGGAGATAAAAGGAGGGTTGGAAGTTTATATTATGAAAGTCCTATGTGTTTAAAGTAAGAGAGTTGAAATTTAATATGTATGCGCTATAGATGCTAAGAGCGGATTTTACGAAACTCCACCCCTAATGGAGTAAAACGAGGTCCACGCGTACGAAGTCGCGGGCGGCCGCTAGTCAATAATAAAATTCTTAGGATAGTATAGGATTCTTCTTTTTTCTGTAATAGTATGTTTAATTTATCTGTCTTATGTTAAAATAGGTATGAATGAAGACATTGTAATAAAACAAGTTTTTTTAATCCTAATTAACGTCGGCCGTTTGGTGTAGTGGTTCAGAACGGACTACTATGCCGAGAGGTCCCGGGTTCGATTCCCGGCCGGGCAGAAATTGAAATGATGAATTTTAATTTCTGTGACGGGTCTGGGTGTGACTATTTATGTATTTAAAAAAAAAGTATATAAGTAGTATATCCGTTAAGCTTAGCACCCATAACACAAGCATTAAGTTGCTTACTTTGGGGCTAGCTGGCGCTGTGTGAAATTGTCCAAAGATTTATTTATTTATTTATTTATTTACTAGCGGCCGCCCGCGACTTCGTACGCGTGGACCTCGTTTTACTCCATTAGGGGTGGAGTTTCGTAAAATCCGCTCTTAGCATCTATAGCGCATACATATTAAATTTCAACTCTCTTACTTTAAACACATAGGACTTTCATAATATAAACTTCCAACCCTCCTTTTATCTCCTTAGCCCCCGTGGTTGATTTCTAATGATACATTTTCAGTATATGTACCACCACCACCACCACCACCACCATTTCAGCCATAGGACGTCCACTGCTGAACATAGGCCTCCCCCAATGCTTTCCATGTTGATCAATTGGAAGCGGCCTGCGTCCAGCGCTTCCCTGCTACCTTTACGATGTCGTCGGTCCACCTTGTAGGTGGAAGTCCCACGCTACGTTTTCCGGTACGCGGCCTCCATTCCAGAACCATTCTGTCCCATCGGCCATCAGTTCTGCGTACTATGTGCCCTGCCCATTGCCACTTCAGCTTGCTAATCCGTTGGGCTATGTCAGCGACTTTGGTTCGTTTACGGATCTCCTCATTTCTGATTCGATCTCGCAAAGAAACACCAAGCATAGCCCTCTCCATAGCACGCTGTGCAACTGAGCTTCTGTATAAGGCCTATAGTGAGAGGCCACGTTTCCGAGCCATAAGTTATCACTGGTAACACACATTGGTTATACACTCTAGTCTTCAGGCATTGAGGTATTTTGGACGAAAAGATGTTGCGTAGTTTCCCGAACGCTGCCCAGCCGAGTTGGATTCGACGATTGACCTCCTTCTCGAAATTGGACCTACCTAGCTGGATCGTTTGTCCGAGGTAGACATACCTACTTGTCGACAATCTCGAGAATTGAGCTCCCAACTGAAACTGGGTAGGGCGCAACATGGACATTCGACATAAGCTTCGTTTTGTCCATGTTCATCCTCAGGCCTACCTGTTGGGAAAATCGATTAAGGTCTTCGAGCATTGTTCCAAGATCTTCCAACGATTCTGCCATGACCACAATATCGTCGGCAAACCGATGTGTACACAGTACCACAGTGTACCGAACAGTATATTATTATGTACACCTCCACAATATCTAGATATCATAGTGAGCATACATTTTAACTTTCAAGTCTCTTACTTTAAAAACCGAGGACTGCAATACAGACTTCCAACCCCCTTTTTAACTCCCATAAGGGTTGAATTTTGCAAAATTTCGTCTTAGTGACTACCTACGTTCTAAAAGGAGGTGTATTCCACTTTGATCACCTGGCTTTGATCAGCCAGGTGATCAAAGTGGACTTACAGCGACAATTTAGTGTCCTTTGAATTTATTTTGTGCCTTTGATCACCCACGGATACGATGTCCTGGGTGAGCCAAGTGGACTCTAGTAAAATTATTATTTTAGTGTCCTTTGATCATCTACAAACAAAAATACACCTACTCTGAATAGTCACGTCATGTCCAATTGTTGTACTACATATTTTGATTTGTAACATTCTTGATATTTTCTAAAAACCGCAATAAACAAATTGGACATGTATGTGACAATTCAGAGGTATGATTTATTTATAGGTGATCAAAGAACACTAAAAAAATAATTTAACTGGATTCCACTTTGATCATCTTGGTGGTCAAAGCCAGGTGGAATAGACCATTAACCCCTATGAGAACTCTTTTGAGACTTGTAGTTTCTGAGACTTCGTGATGAGTGAGTGAGTCACTTAGTCATTCAATGACCTTTCTTTCTACTAAAATTATACGTACCTATAGTAATTATCATTAAAATCAAATAAGTAAGTACCTACCAACCTAAGTAATTAAAATAAAGACCCTACCAAAAAATTAACAAATTACATACAGAAAATAAAAACGAAGTAATTCTTATCCTATTTAACTACAATCGCCCACGCGCCCATCCCATTTGTCCGCCGCTGAACCGTACCCTAATATTCATCTCGGTAGATGGCGGCACATAGTAAGAATTTGCAAGAAAGTTTGTAAAAAGTCACTAACTAACACTTTGACTTGCTCGTTTAAACACAGTGAATGATTCAAATAGGTACATAGAGTGAATGGTTCAATTACATAAAATATCTTTATTTATTAAATTTTCAATATTAATTACGAACAGCGCTATTCATAGTACATGTAATATTTAGTTACTAATTTACTAATGATGTCGATAGATGGCGTTTGACAGCTTTGCCTTCATGAATATTTACGTACCTCAAAAATTTTTGTCAGGCGCAAGAAGATTTTAAGCAATGACGATAGATGGCGCTTTTCCACGTCTTATGAAAATCCCAAATATTTTACGGGACCCTATTGTTTTCCAAAATAAAATTTAGCCTATGTTACTCGTGAGTTATGTAGCTTTCGAATGGTGAAAGAATTTTTAAAATCGGTCCAGTAGTTTTTGAGCCTATCCATTACAACTAAACAAACAAACAAACAAACAAACAAACAAACAAAGTTTTCCTCTTTATAATATTAGTGTAGATTTAATTAGGTATATTTGAAATGTTATTTTTACAAAGGTAAAATAACAGTAATACTTACTTACCTACATACGTACCTCATTACAAATAAGTAGATTAATTATTTTTTCACTAGACAGCAACCCTAACAGCGTAAGAAGAGTTCAGAGGCACGCGATAGAAAGAGACAAAACTTGTAGGTGAATAAAATTGTAGGTACGTAGTGCTGTGCGAGCTGAATTCCACTGTATCGCGTCGTAGCAAGACTTGCATTTATTTAAATCGTCTTGTGGAGTAATCCTTCTGTACCTGTACTATTACTTATTCTGTGGTTGAGGCCTTAATCTTGAATAAAGTTGGGCTTGATTTTCCACCCTTTATAAGTTTATAGGTTTATAATATCCCTTGAAGTTTATCAAAATGTGTCAATTTATTTAAACAAACCTATTTGTTTTGCTCAATGCTGTTATTAATAAAACAACTGTCACATCTATAACAATAAACTCTTGACTGAAACACAAATAAACAACGAGAATCAAGCCGCAAACATAAGAGTATGAATTAGTGCTTCACAGTAAATAACACTCGTAGTCACCTTCACAATGTTCACTAAACATTTAACAGCTGAGTGTGTTCAGCTTGATTTGTTAGATGGAGCTACGTGACTTAAAACAGAATTATTCCCACCGCTGCAACTCCTGTGTAGCCAGGATCTACAGCTTGACCGCCAATAAAAACCCAACCAGTGAAAGTCAAGTTTGTCCCTGGGGAAAGTCAAACTGTCATTGGACCCGCTACGAAATTAATCAGAAGAACATAGGAGGAGTTACAAGTTAAGTTTCGACTTCCCTCCAATGGAAAGTGGATGACAGGTGAGAAAACAAAGGTTTAGTAACCTTTAGGAAAAATAAAGAGCTACGTGACTACAGTGCTACGACGTAGCTGCTACGAATCTTGTAGATGTCTACGAGACTACGATCTTAAAGTAGTTTACAAGACACTCCTGGCTGAATTAAACTTTTTGAACGAAAAAACAACTTGTTTTTTTTTTGTTCTGAAAGTAGTACTCCTTCGTACTTACTTGGAAGCTGTAAGCTGCTGCTATGAATAAAACACTGCTATTTTTCATTTAAAACACTCAACTTGTCATTTTCAAACCTTTTAATTACACAACCAGCGATTTCATGAAATGCAAAAATTGCAAGAGAACAACTGAATCTTTTCTACGCCTGCACAATGGTTATACGTCGTAGACTCCGTAGCACTGCTTTTAGAACAGTATTATTAGACGGGTCAACTGACGACTCGGAAGATGCCCCCGTTTCATCATAAAGCAACCGGCTACTCTAACTCGGCCCGGGAAAACTAACATTGGACCCTATTACAACAGACTTACTAACGTGTTTCCACCTAACACAGCTCACGTTATTCTGGTCAGATGTAAAAGAGCGGGGATAAGTAAAGGTTTTTTCACTTTAGTTTACATGGCGTAAAACCACTTTTATTGAACTTTGTTTTTTAATGACCGTAGATGTTTGGTTTGGAACCGCATCCTCAGAGCCTTTAGTCGAAAATAATAATAATTGTGGTTAATTACCACAGAAAAATATACAAAATTGTGCCACAATGTTCAATTGTTGTGATGCAATTCATAATTAACGTGTGCTAATTTTGTTTTTCTACACCCAAATAATATTTTTAAGTCTGGGAATATTTTTTAAAACTTGCATAAAATTGTAAAAGCTTTTCATAATACAACGTGCATTCCATCTCACAAGAGTATACGAAAGATGAAACTTCTACTACAAAATTTATTCTGTAACAATCAAAAACACATTTTCAACTGTGACATTTTCTTGGATTTCTTTCGTATTCTACAACTTAAAGTTTGTAGAAATTGTTCTTCTATCGTAAAGAATAAGAACATCCTATGGTATGAGGAGTTCATCTGGTTATTATCTCAGTTTAAAAGATAAAACAAAAATAAAGTAATCCTTTCCTAATTGTCCTAAAAATAAAATAATCCATCCTTTTTTATTATAATACGCCTTATATTATTCATTATCCTTTAATCTTCAAAAACAAGATAAGTAGTCTTTATAATATTCAAACAACAAAAAATAAACAAAAACGTGAGCGCGTAGGCTGCTTCTTTTTTAACCAGTTACTACGTGGGGTAGTTATTAGTATTTAATATAACTCATAATTATTTGTTAACAAATCTAGTACTTAAAAAACCTACTGTTACGGACTGACTTGGCCTGTTAACTGCCAAGTTGTGAACTTTAAATCACTGTATTCTGTAACTCAAAGTTGTTGTAAGTCCCTGGTACCTAATTTGAACTAAGGTGACGCAAAGTTGAAACGCTTATAAAGTTTCAAGCCAATTTCAAGTTGTAATGTTGTTATATTGCTGCTTACTAAGTATTGCATTTAAAATATTTTTCACCACTGAATAGTAGAGCAAGTACATGTTTCTTTAGGGACGCACTCAGGGTAGCTGGGAGAATAAGTGTGTTTAAGACATACGTAATTTTTAGTTTATTGAAAAAAAACAACCTTGTTAATGTGTTTTTAAATATTTTAAGTCCTTAATACTGTATCACAACGAGATGTTATAGTTTTGATACCACACAATCACACAACTCGAACAGGAATAATTTATTTCCTACATTACCGTGAATATATTTACGAGAGCATGATTGTGTTTCTAATAGTATGCAGAAACGTTGTTTTTAAAATAACTTCTCCCGGGATAACTGAATTGAAAGTGTGACCTATCATATCTTTCTGGTTAATAAACCGTATCGACCTACTTTCAGTCTCCAGGGTAGAAGCAAAATGGAGTTAAGGCCTTCAACCTCCCAGTTAACAAGCAATAAGGAAGTAAATAACCTGTAAATTAATGCGATTATGGCCCGCAACTACAGGGTTAACGGCGATACTGAACCGAAAAATAAAACAGGACCAACGATCTATGCAGAACCATAATATCTTTGCTAAAATGAATCGGACAGAAAAGTCGAAGCTGACAGATAATAGATAAACGTGTTTAAAAAGTACCAAAAGTAAACATCAATTGGAAGCTTCTAACCATACACAAAACAAATAAAGATTCTCAGATATTAGTCTATACCTACTTGAAGCAAATAGCTGATTTTCAACTACAGTCTGAAGAGGACAATCGCAGCAAGATGAGGTGTAAAAGATCAGATGATTTTTTCACGATTTAATATTATGTAATCATGGAATTGCTACAGTGAAATCCAGAGCAAGGTATTTTTCGGAATATTCACGCTTTCACTGAAAATAAAAATATATTATGATTAAAGTGTGGCTGGCGAAGAAATATCATAGTCCAGTAGAATTAGCTTTTAAATCGGATATAATTCCTACAAAAGATTTTATTGCTTTAATGGCTTCATTGGTTGCCCATTAAGACTCTCCTAAGTTTTCGACTTCGACGGAGTCGTGCTTAAGTGGTGGGGGCCCCCGAAAGGGGCGCTTTTTCGGTTTTCCAGTTATACCGCGTAAAGGACTTACCCTATCGAAAAGTGGTCTTCCTGATGGTTAAAGGGCATTTAATTCTGCATTAAATAAGACCAAATTCATATGTTTTGAACAAACCGTTCTCGTGCAAATGTTCGGCAAAGTAGAAAATATGTGTATAATTAATGACCCTCTCCACGTCCAATGGCTCGTTACCCGCAGGCTTCCAAGTCTTGAAAAGGAGCGCCTCAACCAGTGTAACCCTATCAAGGCATACGAGCTGGATTCGCCGATCCTTGTTCGTCCCAGCCGTTCCTTAACTGCGGTTGCTGCACCTCTTCCTTGCACTCACCTGAACGACTCTGTGTTACCTACTGTGGCTGCCCCTCTTCCTTGTATCCTCCTGCACGACTACGTTGCCTAGCCGTATGCCTGGTCTAAGGTTTGACGCCAAAAATCAACAACAACAAGTTCATATTAAAACGCTGAAGAGTTTTTTGATTGTTTGTTTGAACGCGCTAATCTCAAGAATTACTAGTTTGATTGAAATAATAATTTTTGTGTTGAATAGCTCATAAATTGAGGAAGGCTATAGGATATACAGGGTCCTTCTAAACTAGCTACATTCCTTTTAATGGGGGCATCTATACGGTACACTGAACAAGTTCACCAAATTTGAGTATGTGTTTTATAATGATTTTACAAAGTTACATTTTCTAACAAAAATAAAAATTCATTTCGTCTTACATAACGGAACATGCTGTATTTTTTACTCACACAACAAAGCTGTAGTGTATTCATTCTGCACAGGAACACGAGACACAACACACACAACGCTCACTACCACTGCACACTTTTTTGTTGTTTACACTCACGTCATAACAACTCACAGCAGTCGTCACAGCTGATAGCCGATTAGCTGATCGACTGATTGGGCGAGCTATCACTTTAATGTTGCAGGCCTACTCTCATATCGTTGTCTATCTGTTGTATTTGTATCGTCACTAGCATAGATTTAAACTATTAGCGCCCTCTGGCCTAAAGTATGTAACACTGTGTACATTTGAAATAAAACAGTTCTTGTCTGTGACTCAAGCGTTTAATTACAAGAGGTTATGTGCTCAGTGATAATATTTAGTTTTTCTCGCAATTATTCTTGGAAAAGTGAAAATAAACTGCAGATTGAGATAAACTTAACGCTGTGACTGTGAAAATGTCGACTAACTACCTTGTCAGTGTGCCTAAATTGAAGGGGCGGGAAAATTACAGCGAATGGGCTTTCGCGGCTGAGAATTTCCTAGTGCTAGAGGGAATGTCAGATTGCATCAAATCGGAGACTGTGCCAGCAGAAATAGGAGCAGCAGGTGACGCGAAAACCAGAGCTAAGCTGATTCTGACAATAGACTCGTCGCTGTATGTGCACATCAAAAGTGTACAAACGACCCATGAGCTGTGGAAGACATTGAAGAACCTATTTGACGACTCAGGATTCACGAGGAGAATCAGTTTACTGAGAAGTTTGATTTCCATCAGACTTGAAAATAGCGTTTCAATGACTTCATACGTAACACAAATCATTGAAACAAGTCAAAAATTGAGTGGTACGGGTTTTAACATCAACGATGAGTGGGTCGCATCTCTTTTGTTGGCGGGATTAACAGATAAATATTCCCCAATGATAATGGCGATCGAGCATTGCGGAATACCATTGACAGCGGACGCCATTAAAACCAAATTGTTGGACATGGAAGAAACCGGAAACTGCGGCGACAACAGCGCCGGACCCAGCTCTAGTGGCGCGTTTGCAAGTTTTAAGAAGAACCGGAATGTTGGTAACACTGTGACCAAAGACAATGCCCAAATGTCAAAATCAAAACCAAAAGTCATCACGTGCTACAAATGTAAACAAACAGGACATTACCGCAATCAGTGTACATTTTCTAACAAAAATTCGTCGAATACAAATAAAAATGAAAGTACAAGCAGTAATGCGTTTAGCGCAGTGTTCCTTAATGGTGAATTTTGCAAAAACGATTGGTATATTGACTCCGGGGCGAGTGTTCATCTTACTACGAATGAAGAATGGTTGTCAAATGTGTCGCGGGATCATAAGATCAAGGAAATCGTCGTGGCAAACAAAGATAAAGTACCTGTATTATGTACTGGTGATGTGCAGATTACGACAAAGATGCGCACCTGTGAATATGATATTACGGTAGAAGGTGTATTTTACGTGCCGAAGTTGACTACAAATCTGTTGTCTGTTAGTCAACTCATATCAAAAGGGAACAGAGTTTCATTCAACAATAATGGTTGTCAGATTTTCAACCAAGCAGGAGTTCTGGTGGCTACAGCGAATCTGTTGAATGGGGTGTACAAACTAAACATGCCTGAAACTTATTCATCAGCTGCAGTGATGGTGTCGAGTGAAGTTTGGCACAGACGTCTGGTTCATGTCAACAGCCAGTATTTGAACAAGATGCAAGATGCTGTACAGGGATTGACACTTGATAGTAAGACTGATATATCCAAGTCGTCATGTGTCACATGCTGTGAGGGCAAGCAAAGCCGCTTACCTTTTCCCAAAGAAGGTAGCAGAAGTACAGAGTTACTACACATTGTGCATACCGATCTCTGCGGACCGATGGAAAATCGGTCAATAGGTGGCTCTCGATATTTTATGCTGTTTATAGACGATTTTAGTCGTATGACATATATTTATTTTTTGAAAACAAAAGATGAGGCACTGAAATGTTTTCAACAGTATAAAGCAGAGGTTGAGAATCAACTAAATCGCAGCATAAAAATCTTGAGAAGTGACAATGGTACAGAATTCTGCAACAGCAAGTTCGAAGATTTTTTGAAGACACATGGGATAGTACATCACAAAACAACTCCATACACACCTGAGCAGAATGGTCTCTCAGAACGATTCAACCGGTCTATCGTGGAGAAAGCTAAGTGTCTTCTGTTCGATGCAGGACTTGAGAAAAGATTTTGGGCAGAAGCAGCACACACTGCAGTGTACTTACAGAACAGGACTGTGACCAGATCATTAAATTATAAAACTCCTTACGAGATATGGCTAGGCAGAAAGCCTGACATAAGCCATTTACGTGTTTTCGGCAGTACAGTCATGGTACATGTGCCGAAACAAAAGCGACTAAAATGGGACAGAAAGTCCGAAAAGTGTATTCTTGTTGGCTATTCCAATGATATCAAGGGATATAGAATTTACAACCCGAAGTCTAATGTCATCACTACCAGTCGCGATGTTACAGTACTGGAGAAGATAGAGACAGAAAATGTTATCGAGGTACAGGAAAATTGTTCAGATGAGGTGAATGTGGTTCCAGTGGGGGACGAAGATGTGATTCTTCAGGAAAATTCACTTGAACAAACAGAAGGCTTGAACACAGATGACAGCGGTGAACTGTATGTACCTTGTGATAGTGATACATTAGATAGTTCTGAGTCTGGTACAACTGATAGTGAAGACTCTATTATAATGAACAATGTCAACATGACAAGTGGTCCTCGGCGCAGGCAGCAACCAGACAGATATGGCTTTGCAAGTGCTTGTGCAGAAGATGACAACATGTTCACGGGTGAGATTTCCTTGCAAGAAGCCTTAGAAGGTCCTGAGAAAACACAGTGGTTAGCGGCAGTGGAGGACGAATTACAGTCCTTTGAGAATAATAGTGCGTGGGAACTTGTAGATGTACCAAAAGATGGTACTATAGTACAATGCAAGTGGGTTTTGCGAAAAAAGTACGATAGTGAAAACAATGTGCGTTACCGTGCTCGTTTGGTCGCAAAGGGCTTCACCCAAAAACATGGTATAGACTATACAGAAACATTTTCGCCTGTAGTGAGACACACAACACTTAGACTATTGTTCGCTTTGTCTGTAAAATTAGGTTTAGATATTAACCATTTAGATGTCAAGACTGCGTTCTTAAATGGTGATCTAGAGGAAACCATTTATATGAAAATGCCAGACTGTTACAATACTAGTAGTTCAAATTGTAAAGTATTGAAACTGAAGAAGGCCATTTATGGACTTAAGCAGGCCTCTAGAGCCTGGAATAAAAAGGTTGATAACTTATTAGTCAATAATGGTTACAAAAGGTCAAAAATAGAGCCATGTATGTATGTAAAGAATATCAATAAATGTAAGACCATTGTAACAGTTTATGTCGATGATTTCTTTATATTTTCCAACGATAAAATTGAGACTGAGAACTTAAAACAGCTTTTATCTAATAAATTCAGTATTAAGGACTTAGGTGAAGTTAAGCAATGCCTTGGAATGAATGTAACATTGAATAAAGAAAAAGGATATGTAACTTTGAGTCAGGAATCTTATATTGATCAACTTTTGATCAAGTTTCAATTAAGTGATTGTAAACCTGTTGATACTCCTATGGAGGTCAGATTGGATGTAAATAAAGGTCAAGTAGGTGTAAATAGTCATGTGCCCTATCAACAACTAATTGGGAGTTTGATGTACCTGTCAGTCTTAACTAGGCCAGACATTAGTTACTGTATAAGCTTTTTAAGTCAATTTAATAATTGCCATACAAAGGAGCATTGGGAATATGCAAAAAGAGTATTAAAATATCTAAAACGAACTAAATGTTATGGAATAAAATATTGTAAAGAAGGTAATTCGGAAATAACAGGCTATGTAGATTCTGATTGGGCCTCTGACTCTGTGGATAGGAAATCATATACTGGTATGTGTTTTTTACTATCTGGTGGTGCTATTTCATGGGAATGTAGGAAACAGAAATGTGTAGCACTCTCAAGCACTGAATCAGAATATATGGGTCTATCTGAGGCATGTAGGGAAGCATTGTACCTAAGAAATCTGCAATATGAAGTCACCAATAAAATGTACACATTAAGTTTGTTCAATGATAATCAAGGTGCACAGAAGCTGTGTGCAAACCCAGTCTTTCACAAACGTACAAAGCATATTGATGTTAAATATCATTTTTGTCGTGATCTAGTAAAAGACAAAATTGTTGAGGTTCTGTATTTGCCAACAGCTGATATGCCAGCTGACATTCTAACTAAAAGTTTATCTTCAGCGAAACATTATAAATTTATGTTGCACCTAGGCATAGTTTGTATTGAATGATTTTGTTTAAAATAGTTTAATGCATATTGCGATAAGTGGGGGTGTTGTATTTGTATCGTCACTAGCATAGATTTAAACTATTAGCGCCCTCTGGCCTAAAGTATGTAACACTGTGTACATTTGAAATAAAACAGTTCTTGTCTGTGACTCAAGCGTTTAATTACAAGACTATCCTTATTATCTTATGTTAATCACAGTAAAACGGACTCACGATACCATCGAAAAATCAACCAGCAAAGGCCATGATTTTTAAGGCGCGTCTTAGTAAATTTATTTGCATTTGTACATCTGTGCGTCATAGTTCACTTCACGAGCACTACAAAACGCACCTTCACACAAGAAAGCTAATCAAAAACTGAATTAAATCAAAGCGCACGCGCCGACAAATGCCGACAAGCCGCACGCCTTTTGTTGACACAAAGACGCCGACGCCGCCAAAGCAAAAGCCGAAAAGTTGGCATAAGCGTACAGTCGACGACAAAAAAGAAACTTATTTGTTTATTATTTTATCTGCTTGCTTTCGATTTCAATTGATTCGAATCTAAATTATGATGTTGAGTATTTCATGGTAAAATATCCTACCTATAACAGATAATAATTAAAAATTAATCGAACTTATTGTTTTGTGAAGGTAATTCAATGGCCTAGTCAATTATTTAGAAACATTAAATTAGACTATTGAAGCAAATAAAACTCTTCAATTTGTTTGTATTGATATTCCATTTATCCTAAATCAAAGTCCATTCTTAAATTAATCGTTAATGTCATCATTTCTATTACAATAGAAAAGTAGATGAGGTAGGTAGGTACCTAATTAGTTAAATAAAATTTCCGAATCATTTCCGTTCCAACTTGGTATTTATTTATGACCTATCTTATGTACCTGTGATTTAACAATAAACACAATTTTAATTTGAATAGTAAAAAAAAGTTTGTTGCATTTCTTAATTTTATTTTGGTGAGTGTACATTGCGCTAGCCGGCGCACAGTGGTCTGAAAATGAAGCTCCCATACCATAGAAACTTAATGTCAGAAATTAATAAATAAAAATATGTATTGTGTTTAGTATACCTCCCTTTGTTTTAGTAATATAGTATGAAGGGTATGAGTAGCTCCATGTGTGAGAAAAAAAATATTTTTATTTTTTTTGTATGGAAAAAAACACTTAAAGTGGATTTTTTTAAAACTGAATAGAACTGAAGGGCTGGTACTCATATGGGCTATTGCACCATACATGGCGATCAAGATGACATACAATTTTTGTGCCGTTGGGTGCCGCTTTGCACGTAGCAAGCTTTGGAAATTTTGAATTTTCGGTAGGTGATCTTTCAAGTCTTTGATGTTATTTTATGAAGTTATTAACCGCTTTCAATACGAGAATAGTATGTAAATTAATACTCATATAACTAGGAATATACTAGGGATATTTTTAAATAATTCTTATTTTGAAAATATAAAAAAATAAAAAGTTTAATCATTGAATGAAGTAACCAACCAGTTGGTAACTGACATTGTTATTAGTTACTAACCTGCTAATGACGTTTTAATGAAAATAATAGAAATCAATATTGATTAAATAAACAACTTAAAAAATCGAACAGCCTAATAGGCCAATAGAATTACATTTGAAATCGGAATATGTAATTCCTACAAAAGATTTTATTGTTTTAATGGCTTCATTTGTTACCCATTAAGACTATCCTATCGACTTCGACGGAGTTGTGCTTAAGTGGTGGGGGCCCCAGAAAGGGGCGTTTTTTCGGTTTTACGGTTATATCGCGTAAAGGACTTACCCTATCAAAAACTGGTCTTCTTGACGGTTGAAGGGCATTTAATCCTGCATTGAATAAGACTAAATTCATATGTTTTGGACAAACCGTTCTCGTGCTTATCTTCGAAAAAGTACAAAATGTACGTATAATTAATGATCCTCTCCACGTCCAATGGCTCGATACAGGATTCCAAGTTTTGAAAAGGACCACCTCAACCAGTGTAACCCTATCAAGGCTTACGAGCTGGATGCGCCTATCCTTGTTCGTCCCAGCCATTCGATACCGTTGCCTAATCGATGCCTGGTAACACAGAGTTGTTCAGGAGAGTGCAAGGAAGAGGTGCAGTAACCGCAGTTAAGGAATGGCTGGGACGAACAAGGATAGGTACATCCAGCTCTTAAGCCTTGACAGGGTTAAACTGGTTGAGTCGGCCCTTTACAAGGCTTGGGAGCCTGCGAGTGACAAGCTATTGGACGTAGAGAGGGTCATTAATTATACGTTCATTTTGTACTTTTTCGAAGATAAGCACGAGAACGGTTTGTCCAAAACATATGAATTTAGTCTTATTCAATGCAGGATTAAATGCCCTTCAACCGTCAAGAAGACCAGTTTTTGAAAGGGTAAGTCCTTTACGCGATATAACCGTAAAACCGAAAAAACACCCCTTTCTGGGGCCCCCACCACTTAAGCACAACTCCGTCGAAGTCGAAAATTTAGGATAGTTTTAATGGGTAACAAATGAAGCCATTAAAACAATAAAATCTTTTGTAGGAATTACATATTTCCGATTTCAAATGTAATTCTATTGGCCTATTAGGCAGTTCGATTTTTTAAGTTGTTTATTTAATCAATATTGATTTCTATTATTTTCATTAAAACGTCATTAGCAGGTTAGTACCTAACTAATAACAATGTCAGTTACCAACTGGTTGGTTACTTCATTCAATGATTAAACTTTTTATTTTTTTAAATTTTCAAAATAAGAATTATTTAAAAATATCCCTAGTATATTCCTAGTTATATGAGTATCAATTTACATATGATTCTCGTATTGAAAGCGGTTAATAACTTCATAAAATAACATCAAAGACTTGAAAGATCACCTACCGAAAATTCAAAATTTCCAAAGCTTGCTACATGCAAAGCGGCACCCAACGGCACAAGAATTGTATGTCATCTTGATCGCCATGTATGGTGCAATAGCTCATGTGAGTACCAGCCCTTCAGTTCTATTCAGTTTAAAAAAAAGCCACTTTTAGTGTTTTTTTCCATACAAAAAAAATAAAAATATTTTTTTTCTCACACATGGAGCTACTTATACCCTACATACTATATTAGTAAAACAAAGGGAGGTATACTAAACACAATACATATTTTTATTTATTCATTTCTGACATTAAGTTTCTATGGTATGGGAGCTTCATTTTCAGACCACTGTGCGGCGGCCGGCGGCACGTGTCTAAAAGTTCGTTTGCTGCGCGCCGGCTAGTGTTGTACGATACGACACTCGAGTCTTGGAATCTTACTTATTAAAAGTTTGAAGAAAATAAAATAGCTATGAATTAAGACTGTGTGTTTATTATTTTATTGGACCGTTTTAACTTTTTGATTACGAAAATCGTCAGTCTTTAGATGGATACTTCTGATTCGATTATTTGCGTTTAATGCAATTTTATTGATATTACATTTGTATTGTGCGATTTATTTTATTTTCAATTAGGATATAACATACGGATGATGATATGAAATCACTCATTATTGCCTATTAGTATACACCAACTCAAGTTCATGTCATGATTCAGTCTAGCTCAAAGAACTTAAAATACTCGAAAGGACTCGGAAGACTCAATTATTCCCTTATTCATGTGACTAACGAGTCCTAGTCTTAAAAATAAACTCAAGTCTCAAAATAAAGACTTTAAAGACTCGAGGTTCTTACAACACTAGCGCGGTCGGCTATTGTGAGGGACGGCTGTCTTTGATACCACCGACTCCGCCACGCATAAATAAGGATGTCAACTCCAAAATTCTTTCTAATCTTAATAATAATAAAATTACATTATTTACTTTTATAATTTTTTTTTGTTTCTACGATGATTTTAATGATTATTATTTCAGTTTAAAATTGATAGTTGGGAACAATTATTTACTTATTTACTTCGGAATACTAAAGACTGCCGATAATCACAGGTAGATAATTCGATAGTAGCGTTTAGTTTCTGCTATGATCGAGTCAATTACGAATCACATTTTTATTTAATTTGCTAAGGGGATATTAAGCGATTAAAATTAACATGAAAAATGTGCCTGCTTTATCGTAATAATAACCGTAATTCTAAATTTCATAGTCATGGTAACTATCCCAGTTGTGTATGGCATAAAAATAAGTCATTGATTTCGGCAACTAACTTTTTGCTTCGTTTCGTTGCTACGTTTGAAATGAAAGATTTTTACAAGCGCAAAAGTATTTTAACGAACTTTTGAATAAACATCATTCCATTAAGGCCACTAAATAAGTACTTACCACATAAGATTTTTTTATGTTACCAAAAATAAATAAACTTTAATTTTCTGCTTAATTTAATTCCTCAAATAACTAGTAGTAGCCCTAGAATAGCTTGTGTGGCGCCCGGTCCGTCGTCCGGCGGCACTCTTGTGTTCGCGGCCAGTGGCCCAACGGCAGCACAAGCGCAATGGCGGCCATTACGTAAGCTCGTGTGCGTGCGTTTTTGTCGGTGTAGTAGTGAATCAGCTGAACAGGGTGTTGTATTGGGTTGATAAGAAATGAAGTTGTTTCCTTAATTATCTCGGAAACTAGCCTGAATTTTTGGCTCAAACTTTGGGAACGTATTCAGTGTGACGTATACATGCTCCCATTAAACGGAACGTAGCTGATTTAGAAGGACCCTATATACAATCACTCTACGACTAATAGAGCCGAAGCAGTAAAGAAAAATGTTGCAAGCACGGAAAATAGTATTTAAACTATTTTCACGCGTGCGAAGTTGATTTTGTGGCGTCGAACCTTGGACCAGGCATACGGCTAGGCAACGAAGTCGTGCAGGAGGCTGCAAGGAAGAGGGACAGCCACAGTAGGTAACACAGGGTCGTTCAGGAGAGTGCAAGGAAGAGGTGCACCAACCGCAGTTAAGGAACGGCTGGGACGCACAAGGATAGGCGCATCAAGCTCGTAAGCCTTGATAGGGTTACACTGGTTGAGGTGGCCCTTTTCAAGACTTGGAAGCCTGTGGGTAACAAGTCATTGGACGTGGAGAGGGTCATTAATTATACGTATATTTTCTACTTTTCCGAACTTTAGCGCGGGAACGGTTTATCCAAAACATTTGAATTTGGTCTTATTCAATGCAGGATTAAGTGCCCTTCAACCGTCATGAAGACCACTTTTCGATAGGGTAAGTCCTTTACGCGGTATAACCGGAAAACCGAAAAAACGCTCCTTTCGGGGACCCCCACCACTTAAGCACAACTCCGTCGAAGTCGAAAACTTAGGAGAGTCTTAATGGGCAACCAATGAAGCCATTAAAGCAAAAAAATCTTTTGTAGGAATTATTTCCGATTTAATCAATTTTTGTGTTTAATTCTACTGGCCTATCAATATACCCGGTAAACAGAACGCGTCTTTTTTGTTTTATTTGAAGAATCATAGTTATAAATGAGTTTACTTATTATATTTTTAAAATTTTGTCGTTCTATCGTGAAATGACTGGGTTGCACCATCTTACTTTAACTTTGACAAACGGTCGTCATTATCGTCAGAGTTACGGTCAAAGTTAGGTGGTGCAACTCAACGTAAGTTTGCGAGGCTTAATTTTGTGAAACGAATATAAACAAACGGTTGATTGCAGCCATTAAACCATTTGGAAGTCACCTTTGACGAATGACACTTAACAATAAAACAGACACACGCTCTCTTGAGTACCAAGAATTAAACGAATAAGTCTATAAACATTTTAGCAGCAATTATTTCGAGCTCTTCGAATGTGTATATTATATTTCTGTCTACAGCACATAAGACTATACATTTTCATTCCAAAATCACTCTTATTACTTTGTATAAGAAGCCACAGTGTTCAGCTTGATAAGCCATTGTTTTTACGACGGCATATGGCATGCAAACATACAATTTATTACCATGATTTAGGGGTTACACTCCCCTAATTATCTAGGCTATGATAAGGTAATCAACACGACACGATAACCGGCAAAATCGTGATATATTCACTAAGGCTGGGTTGCACCATGATTCTGTAACTTTGACAAACGTCAAAAATCTGTCAAACTCCATACAAAAAACACCGGTTATCGTTACAGTTACTGTTAAAGTTAGGTGGTGCAACTCAGCCTTAGTATTCGGATATTTGTAGGAGGAACACAGGTGTCAACCTTCATCAGGGTTGAATGTAGACCACGTTAGACTATGCGGGGTATCTTATTAATAATTTCTATATAACGGTAAGTCTACCTTCTACACGTACCTTCTTCACGTCAAATTACCATTCCTTCTCAATCATCTACCATATGTACCTACATAAACTGTTAAACTACACACATGCTGCCCGCGGGTATTGAATCCTCAACCGAAACTAACGTTCCGATACGTAAACCGCTTACCCTACCATAATTTATAACAAAATAAATGGTTTTAAGAAATCCTAAATATCATGGAGGAATGAAATCCTACTTTTATTGGTCATAATACCTTCACAGAAATGAGCTGAGATTTTATTTATCGTGCGTACAGTCAGCAACACATCAGATTATAATTTCTGTAGCAAAATAGCACTTATTATGACCACAAAAGACCCTACGAGTACAGTTAATGTCTCTACATTTGGGCAGAGCCTCAAATAAAATCGTCGACAGAAATCCTTACAAATAACACTTAAGAATAAGCTTGTAAAAATACATAAACCTTTAAGTTGCCATTGCAATAATTCGTTTTCCTCCCTTTGTGAATATTTTAATTGGCATTAGACTCACAATAAAAGGACTCGGCCGAAAGCTATTTTCAGTTGGAATCATGTCTTGAATGCTGAGTAGCAACCGCGGCCTTCTGAATTAACCATCGAATTTGCCCTTAAATATACACAAAGTATTGTATGCTGGAAGCGTTGACATAGGCGTGTATTTCACAATAAACCGTATATACCCACATCATTGGTAAAGCGCTAATACCTTGACAACACCGTGAAAGCCGCTGGCTCAATTTGGCTAACGTAGGTATACTAGTGTTTGAGTAAGTACTGTGAGACCTAGAAAATATAACTAAAATAGAAAGACACGGGTCTTAACGCAACGTTTATGAATGAGTTACAATATAGACGTGTAGCTATACTATAAACAATATCTATATATCTATATATACTTATAATAAATCTGTAGAGAGGTCAATTCTGTACATGAAATATATTTTCAAAATAACTATCAGGGGGTGATTAGTGATCGATACTGATGCCAAAAATGCAATCAGTAAAATTTTTGTCTGTCTGTCTGTCTGTCTGTCTGTATGTTCCTTATAGAAACAAAAACTACTCGACGGATTTTAACGAAACTTGGTACAATTATTCTTCATACTCCTGGGCAGGTTATAGTATACTTAGGAGTATCCCACGGGAACGGGAATTAGCGGGAAAATTCTTTTGTATGAAAAATCTAAACCGTTTAAGTTAGACGCTTGAAATTTGGCATGCTGGTACCTTAGTAAACTTAAAGCTTAGTTACAACAGGATATTGCAAAATTCCCACGAGAAGTGGAGTTAGCGGGAAAATTCTTTTGTATGAAAAAATCTAAACCGCGTAAGATAGACGCTTGAAATTTGGAATGCAAGTACCCTAGTAAACTTAAAGCTTAGTTACAACAGGATACTGCAAAATTCCCACGGGAACGGGAGTTAGCGGGAAAATCCTTTTGTATGAAAAAATCTAAACCGCGTAAGATAGACGCTTGAAATTTGGAATGCAGGTACCTTAGTAAACTTAAAGCTTAGTTACGACAGGATATTGCAAAATTCCCGCGGGAACGGGAGTTAGCGGGAAAAAACATTTGTATGAAAAAATCTAAACCGCGTAAGATAGATGAAGGGGGTAAAATGGGATCCACGCGTACGAAGTCGCGGGCGGCCGCTAGTGTATCATAACGCTCTACGGTTATTAAACACAATTATTTTCAACTTAATTTATATAAAAATGACAAAACTTTCTATAAAAGTTACGCCAAACAATAATTATGCAATTTATGAGTATTGAGTATGTTTCAATTTATGCGCTGGCGTTGAATTTATACCTATTATAATTTATGCCCTGGGTGTGCATTGATATGTTAGTACATAGTAATAATATACGATGTAATTATGTGCAATAAATGATTAAATAAACAAGTTGCAAGCAAGTAGTTGCTTAAAAGTAACTTAAGGCGATTAGAGTCCTCAATCCGCGCCAAATGGGCATTTTGTAAAGCCTACTCCTCTTTTACTGCTGGACAGAAATAGTTGAAAAAAATATATGTTATACAACAGTTCAAGGACTACATTTGTGACGTTTGAATTTTCGCTACGTCTCTTTGTTTTGGATTAAAAAAATAAATACGGGACATCGATTTTTTACTTCAATTCCCTACTCCTCCAAAACGGCTATGTTAATTTAAAAGATTTTTGCACGAATAGATTAGGAATTCTTTAATCTTTAAATGACACGTTGCGTTTTTCAATCGAACATTACTTTCATTCATAAATTTTACTTTTGATAAATTCCGAACGTTTTGCTGTTGAGGGGGCCTTCGCGGGGTGCGGGCGGCAGTCGGCCGCTGGCCTTCAGACGGGGAGGTTGTGTCACTCGCTGCAAACTGACATTAGCGATCAAAATGAATTTTTTCTTTGGCTGAGTTGCACCACCTGACGTGACCTAACTTTGACCGTAGCTTTGGCGATAACCGGTGTTTTTTGTATGGAGTTAGACAGACTTTTGACGCTTGTCAAAGTTGAAGTAAGATGGTGCAACCCAGCTTTTGTTCGACAAAAGATTTTATGTCAGAATTGTTCATAGAGTACGTGCAGTCAGACGATACAATTGAATTATGACGCGCTCAGACGCTATTTTCTTCCTGAATAGAATCTATTAGTGTAAAAAAACTATAATTGACTCCAAAACAACTGCACTAGATAAATACAAGTAGAAAAATTATTACGTTATTTATTTACTAGGCCTTTGCAATCAGTATCCAAATTAGGAGCTAGTCAGAATCTGTAACTTAATCGATTTACGTGAAGAAAACAATTTATATTTTTCATACTTATTAGAATTAGATTTTCAATATGTTTCTTCGCGAAAATACCACAATTAAAAATAACACCTGTAACGCCTCTGGGTCTGCGGGTGTCTATGGGCGACGGTAATCATTTACCAACAGGTGATCCGTTTGCTCGTTTGCCTCCTGTCACATTAAAAAAAATTAAGATAAAGTGGTACTGAATTGTTCTATAGAGCTTATTAAAAATTTGGATACTGATTACAAATTAGCCATTTTCGGAGTCGGTGGCAGCCTACCTTTTGGTGATTCGTTTTGGAGTTGGTTTTAATTTTTAGTGAAATTAATCTATTTCATGCCTTTAGTAGACTATAGGTACTCAGTAGACCTTGTTGTTGCCACTGAAGGTGCATAGGTACTCTACATTATACCGGTATAGGTGCATTGATACCATATTTTTCATGTTAAGTGCAAATAAACTTCCCTAAATTACCAAACCAATAACTTTACAGTTACTTGTTTAATTGACATATAAAAATATCCTGTGTCCAATATTTTTGATAATGTAAAATTGATGGACCAAAAGTCTTTTTTTAAGAAACTAGCCTATTCCTATGGCCACATTCCACCTCCACCATCAGACCCTGCAGTTTACCTTAGAGAATTGAAGACTCATGATTTTCAAAGTAGCGTACTTACATAACATTAGGTACTTGCTTATACAGGGTGTCCCAAAAACAATGGATAACCCTTCAATCATCGATAGGCCTCGCCATGGTCTCCCTAACGTCCAATTTTGACCCCAGTAAAAATATCACCGTTTTCAAGATTTTTAAGTTATTGTGCATTTTTAGAAAATTGTAATGAAATTATTTAGGTATAATAATAAATAAATACAAATCAAACGAGCCTAAACTCGATGGAATCGTTTAATCCCGGAGTTGCTATGGGGCCACTGGCATTCCAGCTCTACCATCAGATCAGCTCCATGTCATCACAATATTGCATTGTCACCCGAATTACATGTATATCCGAAATTTTAACTCAATCAATTGACGAAGGATTTCTAATAAAAAGACAAATACATTTTCAGTTTATTCTTCATAAGTGACACAGAGAGAATGACAATAGACAAAAGCAGAAACATTTGCTTTTTTAGGCCATAGACAATACTAGGTAGGTACTAATGCGTTCCAATAGGGATGATGACTGGGTAATGAAATCGAAATTCTATTTAGTCCGCCAGACAGATAATTAGAAAATATTAGACTCATATTTTTTAATTTTTTCCATAATCGAATAATTACAGTATTATAATATTGAGTTGAAATGTCGCGTGACGTCACATTTGAGTAAAAATTCTATTATTGCATTTCAACTCGATGTAGCACTGTTATTATTTAATTATGAAAGAAAATAAAAAATATGAGTCTAATATTTTCTAATTATCTGTCTGACGGACAAATAATTGAAATTTTGTCATCTAGCCTAGTTGTCGTCAGGAAGTTGGTCTAACTAATTCAGCTTGCAAGATTCCACCCGAACAAACATTTATATAATTACCTACATACATCATAAATTGCAAGCTAAATAAAAGCTTGTAATAAAGTCGGGTTTGTTCAAATTTCGAGAACGACTGAACCGACAAAAGCATTAGAAAATTTACGAAAAATAAAATAAAATTTTATCCCGTACAAAATGTTCATGGATTTTGTTATTTTTATTAAATACCTTTTGCCATAATCTCCACGCTAGGCAGGCGGGTTGGAGATCGCAGTTTAAAAGATTGATGTTTTTCAGAGAGCACTCCTCCTCCACTATAGTGGAGGAGGCTCATAGTCCAGCAGTGGACTGTAAAGGGCTGTTGATGATTAAATACCTTTACGCCTGAGTTAAATGACACCGACATCAAGGTTCATCAATTTAAGTTTAAAATAATAGGCAGTAATGTATGAAGAAAGAGCTTCTATTCTGTATCTACCTATGCCCGTGTATTTTTGATCGGTGTCAAATCGGAGTTTTTGGTGCGGGGTACGCGGGTGTTGCACGCGGCGTGAAGGTCAAACGCCCAAGGTCATTGAGGACTCTAATCGCCTTAAGATATAAGGCATTGCAAATTTCCCAGCTCTATAACGGAAAATTTGAAATTCCTATGTAAAGAAAACGAATATTATGGTAATAGTAAAGAAAACGAATATTTTGGAAGTATCTGAATATATTTATGTTTAGCTATGAAAGTTTAACCCATTTAGATACATTCCTAATAATAAAATGGCATAAAACGGAGTGCTCATAAGTCTGTTTATTGTAACATTTTTCATGTAAATAGGTTTGCCTGTACTGTAATTAAAACAAAAAGGTTTTACGTTTAATTTGTGGAGCTCGTTCAACAACACAAACACAAACTTAACCTCAATAGAGGCTTAACATTAAATTAATGTTGCCATATTTGAATTTGCGAATTTTGAGAGATTTTAGGGTAATTATTGCAAGTACATTAGTTAATCTTGTGGCGGAGTTTTGGGCTGACACTGTGTAGGTTTGTTGTCGACACGAAAAGAAGAAGAAGAAGAAGTTAATCAGATTGTTTGCTGGTCTTCAGCTAATCTAGACACGCGGCAGCGTGTCAAGCCAAGTTCAAGCAAAGGAACTGGCTATAGCCAGCGCTGACTGAAATATTACACGAACCACTTGGTGCCACTTTTGACCCTTCTATAACTCAATACATCTTTAAAGTAAACACATAAAACTACGTGTGCTTAATTTTTTATACTTTATTCAGAACACGATAGTTGGATGAAATAAGTTTTTAGTCGCTACAAGTCAACCTTTCCTTAAATGATGAACTTCCTCAATCTTTATTTCTTTAGCATAAGGTCCAAATTGATATTTACGTGCTACTATACTACACCTACCTTTTACGTAAACTCATTTTAGGAGCTGAATAAAACGACCATAATCCTCAAGCAAATAAAAAAACAAATAAAATGCGTCCATAAAAGGACCGTTTGCTGCATTCGCTATAATTACTTACTCGTAGAAATTAAATAAGCGCACGTGGATGTTGTTTTGAGTTCACATTAGCCTCTGGGGCAGAAAAGTTCTCAAGTGGCAACTACGAGCTGGAAGACGTATGTAGTGTGGGCAACCCTCATACTAGGTGGACCGACGATCTGTTGAAGTACCTAGATACGGGCAGCGCAAGACTGGTCGTTGTGGAAATCCTTAAGGGATGCCTTTGTCCAACCAAGGACGTCATTTGGCTGAAATTAACTAACAAAATTGTCGTCAAGTTCAGATTACAATAGTTTGTATTCTGGACATCACAAACAATATAAAAGCAGGCATATTATGTTTGTCTATGCATATTATATGCCCCACATAAACATCAAAGGCTCCCACATCACGCTCTGTCGCACAATTGAATGTGAAAACACGCCGTGGAAACTGCATGGTGTTGTACAGTCGAGAGCACATCAGGCCATACATTTTTGTTGCAAAATCGAACCTAATACAAACTACATAAGATGCCACAGTGTTAAGTTTGATGTACCGTTGCCTTTACTATACAGCCTACGGATTCAAATATAGATTTGTGGGAGCAACACGTGCATTCTCTTTTCAACCGACTTCAAAAAAAAGGAGGAGGTTCTCAATTCGACCCGTATGTTTTTTTTTTTTTTTTTTTTCTATGTTTGTTACGCGATAACTCCGCCAATTATGAACCGATTTGAACAAATCTTTTTTCGGCGTATAGGTAATACCTCAAGGGTGGTCCCATTTAAATTTAATAATAGAAAAAACAACCCCCAAGGGTGGAAAATTGGGGATGAACTTTTTTATACGCAATATCTCCGCCGATTATAAATCAATTTGAACGATTATTTTTTTGTTGAATAGGTATTATCAAAAGGGTGGTTTCATGCGAATTTGAAGAAAATATTTCACCCCCAAGGGTGGAAAATTGGGGATGAACTTTTTTATACGCAATTTTTAGTTTTTTTTGTGTTCACGCATTTGAAGTCGGTTTTATTTTTTTAAAATGTTATTTCAATCGGAATATTAATCGAATATCCTCCTGTTTGCCTCTTGTCACATAAAAAGAAACAAAAAAATATATCGTACAATATAAAACAATGCTTGGAAATGAAATTGCGTCACTGATTTTGATGATGATGATCATTGATTGATCATTGGTGATGATGATGAGATGAAAGTTATTCACTCATATTCTTATAGACACCAAGTTATAAGCGTGTAGAAATATAGACGTTGAGAGAGTTCATATTTTACAATTCGTTTCTACAAATCGTTTGTTACATTGATTGCTACGATTTTGAGACTTTTAAAAAAGTTACAAGTTCTCTTGTTACAAATGTAATGTGTCAACAAAATCAATGGGTTAAGAGTAGGCGCACACCGTTGATTTTTCGTCGGCCGATAGTTTAGTCGGGCAGTTGATCAGTATGGGCATGTATGGGAGTGCGCACACTACGCCGATTCGATTTGGCCGATTTTTCATACAAATTAAAATCGGGCACAACTATCGGCCAACTAAAAATCAACGGTGTGCGCCTACTCTAAGTCGTATGTCGAGAGTGGACTTATATAGGTTATTATAATGAGGTTAATTCGAGAGGTAAAGATTAATAAGGTAGGTTTCAAGAAAATAGGTCAATGCTTTTAATATTACCATAATTAACATGTACTGCTACAAAACAGATGCTGTATTAATTCCAAAGCAAAAATATCTAACAAATACAAAAGGAAATTCTTGTAAGATTTCAAAAGGCAATTCTTTTGGTTTAACAAAGATGTCTTTTGTCAAAAATACTCCGTCTGAGAATAAGATAATTAAAAGGCAAAACAAATACCGCGAATACGGGCCTAGCTGACATTGAAACCTTGAAAAAGTTGTTCATTAGGCTTTCGCTGAAATATTTTTCCGCCGTTCTGGATAAATTATTCGTAAACGTAATACAGGTGTTTATTTGGAGTCATATTTACAGAGGCGAATATTAAAATTGCGAAAGAAACTGTTTTATCCTTCTTTAGAAAACCTTCTTTAATGTCGAAGCGTCCATTTTTTTTTTCATAATTACAATATCTGTCTCACAGAAAAATACCTTTCTTAATTGTATTAACATAGAAACAAGTCGTGAAAATGGCCTAGTGTGTAAGTTATTAATGAAAACATCCATTTTATTTGCCTTGGAAATTCGTCAGTAAGCCATACATCTATAAGTATCTATTTACTTGGAACCCCTTATAACCCTCAATGCTTATAAGATGTCGAACACGTGCGTGCTAGGGTTGTCGTCTGTAACTTCTCAACAAAAATGCTTTTTCAACATTTTTGTACAACACAAATTAGTGCAAACAACACAAAACTTTGCTTGTTCATCATATCATAACATTGTTCTACTCGTATCTATTCTATTTTAGTTTTGTTATCCAGCATGGTAATGCTGTATTTGCTAAAATGCTTGCCAAGTATTTGTCTCGAAGCGTTGGCATAGCAAAAATAATGAGTCATGTAAAGGCGCTCGATAAGGGCATTGAATATTTGTAAGAACTAATTTATTTACTCTTAACAAAAAATTTGTTTTTATTTTGATTTTGAAAATACAGCAATCTTCACTGCGAATATTTAAATCCAACGGGATGAGTTCCATTCGCCACCCCTAATTTGAGCGCCTTATTTCCTTTAGAGGGTATCGACGGGAAACGGAGACGCGACACGGAGGTAGACCCGTCTCTATATCTTCCTGTAGGTGTAGATATACACTGGCAGAACGAAAAACGTGAATGTATAGGTCTGTAGAAACTGGCAATTTTGTAAGTATAATATGACACAAATCGAGTTACACAGAGACTTAACTGTCATAATATTATAGGTACTAAAGATTACTTCAGGAATCAAAGGTCACTGAATATGTAGGTCAATGTGATTCGGTTTTTTTATTACAATTGTCAGTTTTTGCTAGCGTGGACTATAACTACTCGTGTTAGGTTTTTTAAATTCTTCATGTTTCCCACCACACACCAAACCCGTTCGTATTTTCTTAAGATAACAGCCAAGACAGAGAGACAGGCAGATAAAATTTTGTAAGTAGCATTTTATGATCTAAATAATTCTTAACCTAAAGATTCCATGTTCAAACAAACCTTTATAAGAGATATTGCTTTCCATTTGCCATTTTCATCCCTCCTTCGAGGTGAAATTACTTTTAATTTTGCTCCCATTGCTCGGAGACGTTTTTCAATTTGGCACCCTTATTCCCTTTGACAGGCTAAAATGTACTTATACGTTCGGCGAATTATGTAAATGTCATTATTCCACTGAAAAGTAATGCTTTGACGGTGTTGTTTTAAATAAAATAATCCCTTGGAGGACAACTGAGCCGGGAAATATCATTACCGACTGTCTACAAGATAATACAATAAACATTGTTGATAAAATAAATTTGTTAAAAGTGACAATATAATCTTTTTCTTCTCTTGACAAACATGAGAGTTAGGTACGTATTAGCTGTGATTTACCAAAAAAAAATGAGTAAGGTTTATAGTAACTGTGGCAAAAATCTCACACCCGTATTCACAAACGATGCTTGCATAAGTGACGCTGCAAATCGAACGCACAGCGTTGAATAGAGCTCTGTGATTAGTTCGCGTGTGACCCTGTGCATCCTCGCGCACTGTGAGACCTCATAGTGTTTGTGAATACGGGCGTTACTGTCATAAGCTCACGCAGCACGGAAAATACTGAAAAATATCCTTACTCACCAATTTCCTTAAACTGGAACCAGTTAATCGAAATTTTTATTTCATTGTATAGTAGTGTCTGAAAACTCTGAAATGAAAGCATGACCTCTGTTTCTGAAGACTATTCTTCATATCATAATAACACATAACAATATGTCATAGTGTTTTATCATTTTGAATTTTAACAATAACTTTGAAAGGTACGAGTAACCGAGGATTTTTTACTTTAATACCTACTCGTACTTTTCCGTCTTTCAATTTTACATTGCCATGACTTTTGAAGTCAATTACGAAGTAATTATTTTATTATTACTTATTTCATAGCAGTAATAATAAAATACAAAACCCGATTGTTTTATCTGACAAAGGCATAATTTGATAATAATGAAGATTTAAGCGGTTTATGGAGACCTCGGGAATCTCAATTTGTCCCAAGTATCACAACAAAATGAGCAAAAATTTTCTTTAAATTAATAACTTTTATTGTGTTTTACGTAGGTCAATCTTCTGTGCTTAATGAAATAGAATTAGGACTGGAAACAATAAATTGTGGAAAATTTTACCCTACATTATTAGAGGCTAAGAAACAGTGGACAATAATCTCAGTGAATATACACTGAACCGCAAGGATTATAAAGCTAGGTCAGGTAGTCAGGTACAGTCACCTACTTTTGGAGATATTGAAAAAATTTCTAACCGACCCTTTTTCTTTCCGGTCCAGTGTAAATTGCGTATAAGCAGTGAGTTTCCACAAAATAGCTACTTTTTATCTTTATATTTTTTTTAAATACCCCCTTATTATGATATCCTCTTTATATTACGGACTTCCTTTATTTTACGACTAGATGGCGCTGTAAAAAATAGACGAGAAATTAAAGAAGGCAGTTTAATAACGCTATTCGGCATAATAATTTTATTTAACTTAGTTGATAACGTTCCAAAGCGGCTAAAGTCCAAAAGCTCCTCGAGCCAATTTTTAATTAATTTTGAGGTCAAACTGTAATATCACATTTTTCAACGAAATTGCAAGCAAAGATCAAGATATGGTTTGAAGAAAGACAAGACAATTTTTATTTAACTTAAAATTTCTCCAAAAAATTCCCCTATAACCGGTGGTTTTTATTACTTTGTATTATTTTCTATCGTATTACCTTCGTAAAACCTAAAATCGCATGTCTCTATCTCTATCACAGCGTTTGCAATGATCGTTTGAACTAAGCTTCTCCGGGCGCGCCATTCAACGCTTCGTTAACAACGAAGCTGAAAATGGCTCTAGATTTGTAATTTTGATAAAGAAAAGTTAGATTTCAAATAAAAACAAAAGATTTCAAAGTGAAATAAGCATTTTAGTTAAAATTAAAATTGTCTCTACCTGTAACGGAGAATAATGTTGTGGCAGGCCTTTGTTCAAACGATCATAGCAAATGTTGTGATAGGGATAGAGACATGCGATTTTTGGTTTTACGAAGGTAATACGATTGAGAATAATACAAAGTAATAAAAACCACCTGTTATAGGGCATTTTTTGGAGAAATTTATCAAATAACCAAAAAAACACGAATTTAAAAGCAGATTTTTTTCAAAAAGTGTAATTTTTTATTATTTGTTGGCATTTTTTGTGTATTTTATGTATTTTTTTAGTATCGCCTGTTATTTAGCATTTTTACTCTTTTTATTTTATCAGGATATATCGCTTAGTTTAAAAGTTATTACGTTTTCTTTGCAATAAGTAATTGGAAGAAAAAAAATTCTATATTTTTTTTTAAAAAAATCTCAAAAAATTTTTGACCTCTTTTTTGTCGATAAAAATAGGTCTAGTTTCATCTATTTTCATATGTACACTTTAACGTGACTCACACTGTATAAGGTTTTAAGAAGTAAAAAATTCAACTGCAGAATTAGGCTGAGTTGCATCACCTTAACTTTATTTAAGTGTGATTATAACTTAATCGGTGTTTGATAGATTTTTGATGTTTATTATAGTTAAAGTAAGATGGTACAATATACGAAATGTTCAATTCCTACCTGGAGCTTCGATTTTGTCAGTTTCAAAACATTTAAATTAGCTCAGCGCCTATTCCCAAAAAACTTAGGGTGGATTCGACCAAACAAGAGTAAATATTAATCTCAGAATAAATCGTCAGTTCTGAAATATTTCCCATACTGAAACTGTCAATGTGCCAATTATACCAGGAGTTATTCTCGGATAAAAGTTTGGTCGAATCGGGCCTTATAATCACAACACTTGACGACTTCCGTAATGCCAGTTCCTATTAATCCCGATAAGGCAAGGGTCCATTTATCACGAGCTGTAAAAATTGCCGGCCCAGCACATAATCCATCACCGGCGTCCATGCCCAGTACCTCTAGCACGAAAAAGTTCAAGTTAAAGACTTCAAGTTGGCGTATTCGAATCGCCATCAAAAGATTTGGTATGACGCCACTGTGAACGTGACGTAAAGAAATGGTAGCACAAAACCAATTTTGACAATCGAGATCGTCACGTTATTGTTGAATTCGAAGCTGGTGGCTGGGTATTGTATTTTGTCGAATACGCAAACGATTCGAAGACGAAAGTTGTTCGTGCTAGAGGTACTGATATGTTGTAAATGTCGTTATATCGGGGTCGGGACTCTCCTATAATAATTTGCATAATTCCCCCCATTTATGGGTATAACTAAGCCTGCTTATCTGAAGTTATACGTAGGAGTATATTTATGGGCGTAATAACTAGAGGTTTCCTTAGTTTGGAGCTGGAAGCAGGAACAAAATTTTGGACTTAGAGCAACAATGAAAAATAAATACACCTATGTAGGTAAAAGATTTATTTTTCAGTGTACACACGGCCACAGTGTTAACTATCCATATCCGTTTTTGCTCTCGCTCTCATCAAATGGTGACTCTTTGCGATATAACGAGACGACATGACCGTCAATGGGCAGTTAACACTGTTGCCGATAGTACGTCATATTGGAACATCAGAATCATCATTTATTTACTGTAAGTTTTTATTTTTATTTTTGTTTTTGTTGTTCAAACGATAACGTCACCGAATATACTAAAGAATAGTGGATTAAACATCTCTTTAGAAACGCACACTTTATTCACGTTTCATCCAACATAAGAAAAAAGTCTCTGAAAGACAGATGTGGAGTTATTGTATTATTTTACAATGCGACTATTAAACCAGTTAAACGGAAAAAACAATTTTAAACCCTCATGTGGTAGGTAATTTTAGTTCATTGGTCGTCAGGTCTAAGGGCTTGAAGGTTCAGAGGTCAACACACGTCTCAACCATTGACCTTTCTTAACACGGAGGGAATGCTCACGCGGGCTGTTTTATAGCAAGTTATGGGACCTTTCGAATGATGACGCTATCCGCCATCTATGTGAGGCGTAGAATAAGTATTTAAGCCCGCGAGTAGTTCAAATATTATTCGTAAATTACAGTGAAACTTTGAGGAACACAGGACTTCTGGCAATAAATAAAGAGAAGACCTCATGGTAGCAGGAAGGCGCTGGATGCAGGCCGCTACCAACCGTCCAATCTGAAAATCACTGGGGGAGGGCTATGTTCAGTAGGGACGTCCTGTAGCTGAAATGATGGTGACAATGATGAATAAATAAATACTGGTATAAAATACTATCGCTCGTATTCACAAACATTACTAAGAGGTCTCACAGTGCGCGTGGGCGCATAGGGTGACACACGAACCAATCACAAAGCTCTATTCAACGCTGTGCGTTCGATTTGCTGCTTCACTTAAGCAAGCATCGTTTGTGAATACGGGCGTATAGGTCAGCGTTTTATTTACACCTGTGATGTGAGCCAGCATTCCAAGTACGAGTAGATGAAGTGACCAGAGTAACAGTTCTTTAAAACTTTCTCACTCCACGTGTCGAAATCTCCCATTCATTACCAAGATCACGTGACCTCCAACGTCTGGCCGCGGCGCCCAGACGGCGCCTAAAAGCCCACTGTTACGAAAAACAACCCAAAGTTAGATCCGACGATCATAAATATACCACGCAAACAATTGCTATGACATACAGGGTGTAGTGTAGAGACCGATTGGCAAAGCCCAGTGGAATTATTTAACTCAATATTAATTTACTTTTAAACAACCAATTTGGTTTAAATTACCAAAATAATTTCAAAAGAAATCAACACTATAGTTATAAAAATTACTTAGGTTTAAACGAAACAAAACATTAAGAAGTAAATGTGCGATAGGTGATTAGAGATTCTAGATTACACTAGGCTAAGATCCAATTCCGCATACAGACTTAGTTATAAAATCTGTTTTAAAACGCATATTTTTCGTAAAAATATCCTACCTACATCCTGTATCCAGGAACACGCTGAGCTTGTAAATAAATCACGAGCAAAGATTAATTACTGTTTTAAAATTTCAGAACCTATTTCGTAGGCTGATCTGGTATAATGACGAATATTAGAATCATCGACGAAAACTGCCTGCAACCGTCACTTACAGTTAAACGAATGTTAACCTCTTTATAAAAAATTAAATATGTGTTGTCTAGACTAAACAAATCATTTTCTTGCAGGCAAAATTTACATTTACAGCGAAAATTGTGGTCTTGCACTTCGGCCACGAGCTGTCTTTGAGGGGTTGTTCATCATAATTATGTTTATGAATGATGTATGTAATATACTTAAATTTTTATACACCATGGACATACAGTTATATTGGCAACTATTATAGTTGTTTGCAGTTCAAAAAGTTACTTTCAAAGCAAAAAATATTTCAAAGATTACGTCATAGTTCTTTCGGGATTACAACATTCGCAATCAAAACTGTCCAGTTTGTTATAACATAAGTTCTATAGAAACTACCCTTCAATATCGCATTCTCCTCAAACTGCTTCGTTTAAAAAGATGTTAAGATCTTTTTAATGGTTTCGTTATATGGTGTACTGCCCACGCTGCAAGCTATTTTAAATCTTCATTTCTAAGAAGCCCATTACTACTCAACTTATTTTGCATGGCTTCCTTCAACTGCGTTTCTAATGCGATGCCATTTCGTTGTGTATTATGCAATACACGTCTTGTGATTTGTAAGGAATATTTATACAGAAATTTCAAGCTTTACAAAAAGATTTTGTATCATTTAATTGTAGCTTCTAACCGTTTTTATAATTATGTAAGTAGCATAATATTAGTCGTTACAGAAAGCTTGGTACAGATTACAGAAGTAGTTTCAGCAGTAATAGTGCAGAATTACGAGTTTTTAAGATAGACAGACTACCAAGAAGAAAATTCGCAGTTCCACCCTTATTTAGGTGCCTAACTGTGATGGATATTGATAGATGTGTGTAGTTCCAGTGTAATGAGAAACGATATTCATTACAAGTTAGTTCTCAGAAATAGTTCCAGCAACATCATCTATCGGCACAAAGTTTTAGAGACAAACACCTTTTTACCACTAAAGTAATTTATGTACCAAAACAAGGCAGGAATAATACGAAAAGTGTACGAAAATTTGTCCTAATTTCTATGAATTCAAGTTCATAAATAAGCCTCAGTTGCACCACCTTAACTTTAACCGTAACTATTGTATAATATGTAGGTATAACTAAATCTGGTTATTTGTATAGAGTTTGACAGACTTTTGACGTTTGTTATAAATAAAGTAAGTTGGTGCAACCCAAAATAAGGCTGAGTTGCACCATCCTACTTTAACTTGAACAAACGACAAAATATCAAGTTTAAAGTTAGATGGTGCAACTCAGACTAAGTCGTGCAAAAACTTTACTCCTTTGATATTCAATGAAATCACCATATTAGTTGACAGCTTTTAGCAAAATAGCTCTTAATAAAGCTACATAAGAAGCCACAGTGTTAACCCTGACATCTTATACGAGTACATTGGAATTGGCTAGACTAGGCATTGCGTAACTTTGACCTAAACAAAAATCACAACCACCATAAAAGGGCGCCTAAATCATTTTGGATTCGGCACATCGCCGTTATGGTGCTTCCTTTCAGTGTCATGAGGATATAAAAGCGGTCAAGCGTGAACTGGACGTTGACAAGAATTCCGTACAAAGTCCATTTAAAATGTAGTAAGTTTTGAATGAATAAAATAAGTGCGTAGTTTTGTATTCAGTTGGCGGCTTCGAAGAGAAGGTTAATTTGTGATAGCACTTACTTAAGTCATAGATATATTTAAGAATGTTCTCCTTTTAAGTTAGATACCTCCGCTTGCACATAGCAAAAATTACTTTTGTACGTGGCATGCATACTTTTAAAAAATCAAACTAATGCCCGTATTCACAAACATTACTATGAGGCCTCACAGTGCTCGCGGACGTACAGGGTGACACACGAACCAATCACATAGCTCTATTCAACGCTGTGCGTTCCATTTGGAGCTTCACTTAAGCAAGTATCGTTTTTGAATACGGCCGTAAGTGTCTTATCTTTTATATTTTCTGCAATTTTCCAAGGAAAAGTTGTTAGATTTATCGTTTTTCATAGTATCTTTTTATAAGCAAGCTGTCATCTCTTAGTTCTCCTATCTTAAGGTCCTCTTACTTAAATATTAGCAAACTCCAGCATTAATCAAATCAAACCACTCTTGTGGCGGAGTTTTGGGCTGACACTGTGTAGATTTGTTGTCGACACAAAAAGAAGAAGAAGAATCAAAGTTCAAAGTCTAACTACTTCCCTTTACTTACTTCTACCACATATTACTAAATAGTTACTACGTAACTTATACTACCATTCACGTACGTGTGAAACAAATGAATAACTCACGCGTAACAAAGCCTAAAGCCAAGAGATCCTTACAGTCGAGGGTTCTTCTCTGGCCACTGAATCCTAAAAATAGGCAAGGCCGAGTCGGCAGACGTGGCGCCTCCCGACACACTTGAGACCTCTGCCAAGTGACCCTGCTATATGTCTCTCACTTTATCTGTGGTTCGGATTCAACATCTATACTAATATTATAAATGCGAAAGTAACTGTCTGTCTGTCTGTCTTGCTTTCACGCCTAAACCACTGAACTGATTTTGATGAAATTCGGCATAGAGATAGTTTGAGTCCCGGGAAAGGACATAGGATAGTTTTTACCCCGGTTTTTTAAACAGGGACGCGCGCGATAAAGTTTTTCTGTGACAGACAAAATTCCACGCGGGCGAGGCCGCGGGCGGAAAGCTAGTTCAACATATTCAAGAAATAGAACGAAGCTTGTTGTTCACTAATAAATTGTGTCAGGTTGTACAGTCTACAATACGTCTACACATTTTTTGGACAATATCGGTCTTATTACTACTATGTAAGAGGCTACAGAGTTTAGCCACAGGTTTGGCTTAATCTGCTACCTGTACCAAGCGGAACACGCGAGTACTAGATGCGTAGATATTGTTTCCTACATAAACGAAAAATCTAGATGAATTTCAAAGAGTCGGGTTGACTTGCCAAGTTTGATTTCAAGGAAATCTACGTATTCATATAGCAGTTAATTTTCAAATCAACCTTAGTGTTATCGTAAAAAAAAGAATCATATCACAAAATTAGATTCTTGATGTAAAGCAATAATCTATCAATAGTAAACAAGATACTAAATAACAGGTGTGCAAAAACTTACAAAAAAAGCTGTGGCTTTAAAGGAAGAAAAAACTAGGTCAAGATGACTTACATAAAGATAATTGAAACATGAATTATAAATTATTGGTAGTGACTAGTATAATATTTTCAAAATATTATTACTAGCAGGTTTCCAACGAAATCGACTTTTTTCAATTTAATAGCCTCCTAATGAACTCTACCTAATACGGTAGATACTCGTACCTATAAGTGAGTACATACTACACTCTACATTAAATAAATCGCATCTCCCGCGACAAGCACTTTCAAAAGTATGCATCCCCACTTCCCACCAATATTGGCACCATTTAAAAGCCTAGTTCTAAACTTCATTTAATTAAAGGAAAGGTTTTTACCCCAAAAATGAGTCTTTAGAAGGAACCAGACTCCAGTCACTTCTTCAAAAAATAGGTAGTTACGCTTGAGCCAACTTTTATGGCTATAAAACTGTGTAGTTGGGATTAATCGCTATCCATCTGTTAAAGAGGACACGTGAGATCATTATTTGGTTTTATAACCATAAAAATTGGTCTAATTGATCCCAGAGGTGAGCCCAAAGTGAGGTCTTTTTTCAAGTCACATTTATGGTATATGTTAATATCATTTAAATAAATAAATAAATAAATAAAAATCTTTAAAGTTTGCGTCGCGGAAGGTGCGATTTATTTGATGTTGAGTGTATGTGGAGCCACGTGTAAAGCTTCTGATAAATTAAGCGTATAATGCAGTTATCAAGTTAACAACTTTAAAAGCTTTCGTGCCGGATATAAACACGCTTTACTGTAAACTGCGACTTATATTACAAGTTTTGTTTATGCCTCTAAATGTTGGTTTATTTACGAGAAATTCTGAACTCTATCCCTCTGAACTTAACGAAAACACCTACATAATACGTGGATAAATTATTTACAAGTCCAACTATTCTAAATATACAAAATAATATTATTACTTCAATGGTAATTAAAAAGTATCTCTCAAACCAAATCAAAAAAATGTGGACGGAAAAAATTACCTCACCACTCAAACAATTTTAAGTCGCTTAGGTACTGTTAATGATACATCAATCTCTACTATGCCCTACGTACTGTCGTAATGAAACTTGAGATTCTTAATTAAAGAGTTAATCAACATTACTATCGGAATGTGGGACAGGATGCGAGTGTCGGAGAGTAGCCCTTCGTGGCGTAATGAGAAAAGTGCTCACACGTCAGGGTGAGATAGAGGCCACCGTAGACGTAGACGTATACATCATTTGGCGTCTTGAAGGCTCCTTAATTATTTCAAAATCTATAAATTCTATATTTATAAAAATGAAAATTGACTGACTGGCAAATTAGACTAAGAGCTGGTGAACGCAAGACCTACGTCATTCTATAAAATCTGAAAGTTTGTCAGCGTATGCTCTCAATATAGGTTAGAATGTTGTTTATATGAACTACTTCTAATTATTGCCGTAATATTTTACATAAAATCAGATTTAATGGTTTAACGTAAGTAGAATTACACTCTATTGAATAACAGAAAAAGCCACCTTAAAAGTTAGGCTTACGTTATACCATAAAAGCTGATTTTTATGTAAAATATTAGGGCAATAATAGATTAGAATGATTCACCAACATTCTATCCAATATTGGGAGCATACGCTGACAAACTTTCAGCTTTTATAAAATGACATAGATCTTGGGTTCACTAGCTCTTAGTCTAAATCAACGCACAGCTCAAACCGCTGGGTTTAGACTGAAAATTTACCCGGGGTCCAAAGTTTGTATGGGGAAAGTTAGAAAGATAGAAAGTTTAACTAGAGAATATTTTATTCGAAACGCAGAAGTACTCCTATCGATACCGGTAAAACAAAGATGATTATTTAATCGATAACACTTGTGGAATCTGAAGTCGATTCAAACTTAAGCATAGATTGGGCCTGATTGGTCGAATTTGGATATTTTGATCAAACTGGCTTGTTATAATCTTGAGTGTACTCGATTTAAATTTAATTGTCATTAGCCTCATTTCTTAGGCTGAGTTGCACCACCTAACTTTAACGGTAACTATAACAATAACCGGAGCTTTTTGTATGGAGTTTGACAGATTTTTGACGTTTGTTAAAGGTAAAATCAGATGGTGCAACCCAGCCTTAGTCCTTTGTACCTCTTAAATCTTCCCTATCGATACGACGCATCAACTCTAATCAATCGTGGAGATATTCAAAATGAGACAATAGCCGAGTTTCGTCGGCATTGGACTGCCGAATGTTGTTAGCTTATTTGGAGGCATTAACACTATACAATCACTTGTGACTGTGCAATCAGTATCCAAATATTTTAATAAGTACTACAGAACAATTTAAAAATAGAATTAACTTAATTATTTTTAATCGTGGTAGTTTTCGCGTACCATTATGTTTAGCTTTGTAGTTAACTGTGTGTACGCATTTTTCAATGAACGAAGTAAATCCACGTGTGCCAATTTTGAAACCGCGCGCAGCTGATAAAAATAATTCAATATAAAAAACAATTGTTTTTTTTTTACATTAATCGAATAAGTTACTGATTCTGAGTCGCCTAAAAATTTGGGCACTAATTGCAAAATCACCCTGTATTTAAGAAACAATATTCAGACAGTTAAATAGTAGGTCTAATTTGATGTCAAAAAGACGTGTTCTATTCTACAGTACTTACCGAACGGAGGTTCGAACCGGCAGTCCAGCAGCAAGGCATGGCCCGTAGGCCCGGTGGTGCCGACTACTGCGCCGCCGCGCATCATGAGCTGTGCCTCCAGCTCGATCCAGCGCCCGCCACACTCCTGCTGTTAAACATTACAGGTTAGGATCCCAGCAACCTCTTTCAACACTTTGGTGGACAACACAAGTTATGATTTCATCGATGTATATTCAACATCAAATAAACCGCACCTTCCGCGACGCGAACTTTAAAGATTTTCTTCTGACACAATCGTGGTGCCCCAACAATATTGGTGTTATTTGAAAGTCTAATAAATAAACTTACAGAAAAACACATTTAATTTTTTAATAACATATACCATAAATGTGACTTGAAAAAAGACCTCACTTGGGGCTCACCTCTGGGATCAATTAAACCAATTTTTATGG
Organism: Ostrinia nubilalis; assembly: GCF_963855985.1. Lineage (NCBI taxonomy): Eukaryota > Metazoa > Arthropoda > Insecta > Lepidoptera > Crambidae > Ostrinia > Ostrinia nubilalis. Next base: position 5,694,009 of record NC_087103.1, read on the forward strand.
TTATAAAACCAAATAATGATCTCACGTGTCCTCTTTAACAGATGGATAGCGATTAATCCCAACTTAACAGTTTTATAGCCATAAAAGTTGGCTCAAGCGTAACTACCAATTTTTTGATAAAGTGACTCTGGATCCTTCTAAAGACACATTTTTGGGGTAAAAACCATTCATTTAATGAAAAGAAGTTTAGAACTAGGCTTTCAAATGGTGCCAATATTGGTGGGAAGTCGGGATGCATACGTTTGAAAATGCTTATCGCGGGAGGTGCGATTTATTTGATGTCGAGTGTAATTGCATGTTATTGTTGATGGCTGAATAGGTGATCATATTTTGTTTTTTTCGACCTTCTGTACACCCTATTCAAAGACAAATAAATATGTATATTTCTATATTTCTATTTCAACCACACCAAAGCGTGCAGAGCGCCTTCGCCGGCGTGATCATAGGGAAATGACAGGTCGCGTGAACTGGCATGGGTCGCGCGACTTGTCATTGGCCTTTGATCGTGCCGACGATAGCGATCTGCACGCGTTGGTGTGGTTGAAGCTTTAAGAATTACATCCCAATACGACACTATTTATTCACATACATTTCCTATGGGAGTAGTGTCAATGTGAAACAAGTAAAAACTACATCTATAGGCGTTCTGTCTTATCATCCTTACTACCTGAACGCCCGAGGACGTTACTGTCCATCAATGTGTTAACATGCAACTTGTTACAAGAAAGGTCACAAGCCAAGTGTAGGTAAGAGTAAATGGGGCACCAGCCCGATGGCTCTATCGGAGCAAAAGCTTAAAGTAAATTTTGAAGTACCTACTAATTCATATTTAGATTGCAATGGTCAGACGTGCAATATTACGACAAAAATCACAGATTCGATTTCTATTATTTTCTATGAATCTTTCTATTTGCTACCTAATAATTAGATGTGTTCATTAAATTGCTAAAAATCTTGTCTACGAGTGATTAGTATCGGTATTAAAAAGCTACTGCAGCAACTTCACGCCTTTGGTTTCAAATGATACTAATGTGTTATCAAGGAAATAATATCAAATAAATCTAAGATGGAATAAACAAAATATTGTCGTAGTTATGATACTGCACAATAAAGACAAAACCTTTTATCTCAGAAGTATTTAATAAAACCATTTTACCGATCACAATGTAAACTGTATTAACATTGCAAACCCATTAATCGTCGATATTCTCAAGTCTCAACTAAATTAACATTATTCAATAACCCTCGGAGACGTCACCGAACACGAATGCGCCAGACGAGCAATAAAACACATTCCTATGCAAATCCCTGGAGACAGCGATGCATCAGCATTGATCAGCGCTTGGCCTTAGAATCATGATGCTAAGTAAATGTTTCATTAATTAAATTGAAGTCTGCAATCTCTTGAAGTTCACTAGCAATACCGTGGAAGGTCAAAAAACAAAAGGCAAAGGATTTCGTATTCTGCTAATTGATTATACCTCTATAGACTGATTGGGCAAAAAACCTTTAAAACACCAAAATTCATATTCAAATAAGTATAACGAATGCTTGGAATTTACCTACTTATAATGTTTAAAAATACATATAAAACTTTTAATTAAATTGAGTAAACTTTATATTTAGTACCAAACTAGGAACGCAGCAAAGTGGTCCCAATTTAAATAATGACAGGCCCAGTCTATAATTAAAATAATCACAAATACTTATTTAATAATCTGAACTAGACAGAAATAGGCATTAAAAGCGTTAAGCCACACATAAAACATTCACACTATTCCACAACCGAGTGATGGTATAAATGAGAAAGTTTGTTTATAGGCTAATGTTAGCAACTCTTATTCGGAATGAAAGTACTGGAAACACCGGGCTTTAGCTGAAAACAGAACTTTTGGACATACAGAAACCTCAGTCGAATACATCTCAAAATACTATTTACGAATAATATACTCGTAACATAAGTGGACTTACTCAAGCATAGATTCATTCAGTCTGTGATTTGGTTCAGTCGTGTTTTGAGTTTTAAGCTAGAAAACATCGTAATAAACATTTTTGAAAAGAGAATAAGCAGCGCACCCTTGATATAAAATCATTACTTTTCTTATTTGTTATTCAAGACTCGGCCATGCAGCGACCTGGCTTAGATAAGTAGGTGCTCACTCACGAACAGTGCATCAATGTAAAACGGACTACTAACGCTTTGTCGGCCTATAGGTTGGCCGGCCTGTTAATCAAACATGTATGGAAATACGCACATACCAATTTCGTATCGGCCGATTTCTCAGACAAATTAATTAGAAGCCGACCAAACATGCCGGCCGACAAAAAGTGTATAGTTGTATAAGGTGTTTGCAACGGAACGTCACGTACAGTCGGTGTCAAATAGTTACTGACATTTAAAGTAGCAAAAAATTTTGCAACACCTTTGTTACAATTGGAATAAGGTGGTGTTGTCAACTTTTTGGCTATTTTGGGTGTCACGAACTATTTGATGCTGACTGTACTGATACCTGCCCCCCTAGACAAAACGCACTTTTTGATCGAATCGAAAATCGAATCCGTCAAAACTCCATACAAAAAAGGGGCTTTTCGACCACTTATCGACTGGTTTGCGATTATAATTTGCACTTTGTCTAGACCCACTGCATCTACTCAGTGCGTCATTATGTCCCTATAAGGGTGAGTATACACTAGAGCATTTACTTGTGTAATGATTTTAGAATTTATATTGTATTTTATACGATTATTGGTTACTTTTAAATAGTTATTGCAACAATTTTAGTATTTGTATTGTATTTTAGAAGAACCCAAAAACCCATTATTAAATTAAAATACTTTATTTGATTACTTCCTAGGCATTTTGCAGACATTAGAATGATTTTAGAATTTATTTTGTATTAAATCCAATTATTTCATATTTATTATTTAATTTAATTATTTTAGATTTTTATTGTATACATTTTAGTATTTTAAAAATTAAGAAAACAGCTAATTATGAAATAAGTATTGCATTTGACTAGTTCCGGAGCATGCCGTCGATAAGTCGTTTTGAACCGGTCGACTTTCACTGATGGAAGGGGAAGTTACCTTATCGCTGGCATGCCGCTGGACAGTGAGTTCGATTTGAGCGTTCAAAGCAAGAGGTACTATTAAGATGACGTCATAATGTCGGAATTGTGTAAATCAGTGGTGCTGAAATACAAGTTAGAACAACCTACAAGAGTGTTTCATTTCAACTCAGAAGTGGTACGTGATCTACAGCTCATAAGGTACGTTTTTATTTATTTGGTTAAAAAGTAATTGATTTTAAAAGTTCAAGTAGAAAAACGTATGAATATTTCGTTTAATGCATGAAATAGTTATTTTTAAAACGAGGCTAGACGCGCCTTCTGTTTATCAGGCTAGATGCGCCTTAGACTATGACTAAGACTATGACTATGACCATGACTATGACCATGACTAAGACTTAGTATAACGAGGTTAGACGCACCTCCAGTTTATCAGGCTAGATGCGCCTTTGACTATGACTAAGTATTACAAGGCTAGATGCGCCTTGGACTATGACTCAGTACAACGAGGCTAGACGCGCCTCCAGTTTAATAGGCTAGATGCGCCTTAGACTATGACTATGGCTTTGACCATGACTAAGACTTAGTATAACAAGGCTAGATGCGCCTTTGACTATGACTCAGTACAACGAGGCTAGACGCGCCTCCAGTTTAATAGGCTAGATGCGCCTTAGACTATGACTATGACTTTGTCCATGACTAAGACTTAGTATAACGAGGCTAGACGCGCCTCCAGTTTACCAGGCTAGATGCGCCTTTGACTATGACTAAGTATAACAAGGCTAGATGCGCCTTAGACTATGACTATGACCATGACTGACTTAGTATATCGAGGCTAGACGCGCCTCCAGGTTATAAGGCTAGATGCGCCTTAGACTATGGCTATGACTTAGTATAACGAGGCTAGACGTGCCTCCAGTTTATCAGGCTAGATGCCCCATTGACTATGACTAAGTATGAGACATGTAAGAGGCTCCTTATGAGCAAAATATTTGACGATTTGTAAGTGCTATTAATTAGTCTACTAAACAAATAAAGATATTTTGACTTTGGCTTTGGCTTTGACTTTGACTTTGACTTTGACTTTGACTATAACTATGACTATGACTATGAACTATGACTATGACTATGACTTAGTATAACGAGGCTAGACACTCCTCCAGTTTATCAGGCTAGATGCGCTTTTGAATATGACTAAATATAACGAGGCTAGACGCGCCTCCAGTTTATTAGGCTAGATGTGCCTTGGACTATGACTGTGACTTAGTATAACGAGGCTAGACGTGCCTCCAGTTTCATCAGGCTACATGCGCCTTGGACTATGACTGAGTATGACGAGGCTAGACGCGCCTCCAGTTTATCAGGCTAGATGCGCCTTAAGGGCCCCATTGTTTAGGATAGAGTCTAGAATGAAAAGCCTTCTATTACTGACATAACAAGCAAGCCGTCCAGTTGTCACATGAGTTGTGTGTGAAGGTCGCACTGAATAAAATACAAGTATAAATACAAAATCTTTATTTGTGATGCATATGTATAATAGAAACATGTCACAATGGTATTTTACTACACTTTGCTCAGGGAGCATAATATTAATTGTCAAACAAAAGATTTTTTAGATTTATTTTTTGAGATTTAGATTTTTAGAAAAGACACAAATCAAACTTTTGCTTAATATAACATGAACATAGCTTCCATATGATGTTGAGTTGATGCTGGTCAGACACAGTTTATTTCGTCGAGTACTTTATTTCACAGTTGAGTACAACGACTACTGAAGATGGAGCTCGTATGCCGCCAGGGACACCCGTCAGCTGACGATGAAATAAGCGTGCTAAGCGGACGAAGTTGTCGTCGTCGTCCAGTAGGAAGGCGCCACCACGATCGTCTTGAGGGGGGCCAAGGTTGAAGAAAAATACGCGAAGGAACTCATCTTCTTCCAGCTCTACTGAAAGAGCAGTGCCACATGAGGTTCGTAAAATTTCTGGTAGACTCTAGTGAAGAAAAGTGCCTATTTTTTTTATTGGTATTTTTTTTATTGCGCACACATTATGAAATATTACGCATACCTACAGTAAAATGGGAATATTAGCTTATGTAGTAAATCTTTGATAGTAATAATTAAAGGTAATGATAAAGTATTCGATTATAACGTTTAAATTAACGTTAGTGTAAATGTGCTAAAAAAAAAATTATTTTTTTAAATATTTTTACACAAGTAAAGTGAATTAATTAATGATTCGTTTATTTTAAAATTGTCGTCGGTTCGGACTTTCGGTAGGTTCTTTTGCCAAGTACAATATCTTGTCTATAGATCTATAATTCCACTTCAAAAATATATTTCGAATTATTCTGACCTCTGATTACATTAGTCTGACCTAGATAGGTAGTTTCTAGTTGAATTAAGCTTTTTCTTCTAATTTAGTCATAAAAAAAAAGTCATGCAATTTGTAACTATAAAAAGAACTTAGTACCTGTACCAAGGTTTCATAGGTTAGGTTAGTCATTTTTTTGGTAGAGCAAAAGATATGAAACGTCAAGGTTCCATAATGAGCAGAAGTTTAAAGTTTTTCTTTTAGTAGTCTTTCATTTTATGACAATTTTGTGAGCGCTATTATAATAGCTAATGCAAATAAGAGAATTTTGTCTTTGACTTAGACATTGCAAAAGTTAATTGGCTTAGCTAAGAGAACTACGGACGTCTGTTAGAGGAAATTTTGAATCCTGCTACTTGAAAGGATGAACAGTTTACGTAATTATTTTTATGACAAAAAAAATCTATGAGACTGTTTTGGTAAATGAAAAATCCTTTTAAGTGTTGGTAGTGAGTGCACTTGTTGACGCAAAACCGATGCTGAAACTAAGTATAGTTTGGCAGATCATTTCAATATCAATTCCAATTGTAAAAGTTGTGGTCAATCATCAGTCATACCTCTAAGTATAGAGCTAATATAAACAAAAATGTTGATGAGATTGACGCTGTTATAGAAGTGTTAGTGATTGATGATGTATAGCAGACTTCACTGACAATGGACGATTTGACACCGATATTGATTCGATATTAAAATTTATTAAAGACATTCTGATCTTGAAAGCTTAATTAATCTGAAATGACCTGTAAATTATCATTTTTGGTCGGATTGTAATTAAGAAAAGTAGTTTGATTAAATTCACAAAATAGCGACGTCACTTGCTTGTCGTGCCATACGAAATCTATGGGAGTTTGATTTAACAGTTTTTAAAAGTACGTCAATTAACTGGCGGTGTCAACACGTCTATTGGTCAAAACTTCACGCAACTGCAATTTCTCACGGTTTTGAATACTGACATTCTATAAAATTCCTGGTCAGAATATTTTCGAGAGCCACGAAAATGACGGACACAAGTGAATACCAGTTAACATAAATTTCTAGTTTTACAGAGGATAGTTTCTGGCGTTTACAGTTGCCTTTCGATTTAAATTTTTAAAATAACTTGACACCTGGCGAGCTTAAGGCCGTGGGTTCGATTCCCCCCTTAGGCGGTTCTATATTTTCAAGTGATATTTTATAATGCGAATAGCTTTCCGCCGAGGGTTCTTCCGCGTGGAATTTTGTTTGTCACAGTTGTTTGTTTTGTATGTTATGTATGTAAATTAAACAGGGGGCCAAGTACCGGGTGTTTAAAAGAGCCTTTTTAATTCACAACGGCAAAGGTGAAATCGTTTTTGGTAATTTGTCTCCTAGTCCAATAACACTTAAAGCAAATATTTTAATAGCTACTTCAATGCTTTTTGGAGCATGTCCAATATGTCATGTAAATCGAATTGTAAAAGACCCCTCAGCTATGGATACTCTCGATAGAGCTGATATTATGACTAAGCCCGGACTTAGTTCCGACATGTTCTGGTTAGTTAGATAAGCTTTATACTCTTTTGTGAAATTATCGCGATTGTATTGCTATAAATCTGACTGAGATAGGACGTACACGTGCAGTCTTTGATGTCAGGATGAAAAAGAATGTGCAAATACCACCATTACCACTTATCTCATTACAAAAGGGAAAAGGGTTCATAAAACCATAGATGACTAACTTGATCCAATGCTATGATTATCAATATTATTCAGGACTCTAAATCATATTTAAGTCAGATCTTGATGTTAAAGAGAAAAGTCTTCAAAGTTCTGTAGCAGTCACTTACTTTAGTCGACCCACAGACAGACGACCCCTGAGGAAAGACATCTTCAATGAAAGACAACTTCTATGAGTTAGAGACACTAGCTGTGGTGTGTGTGCTAAAAAAAAAGGTATGTCTTTTACGACTTAAAAGTTTCTACTGGTTATGCTGCCTTAAGAACCACGTTAAAAAAAAAAGGAGAAGAAATTTAGTTTTATGCTGCCTTAAGAACCACGTTAAAAAAAAAGGAGAAGAAATTTAGTTCCGCGAATAGTCCAAATACCAAAATTTAGTCATAGAATCTGACGACAACCCATCCAAACATCGTAATCTCTTCAAATAGCAGATACAGTAAGGTTATGAAATTATTTTTAGTGGTCCCACGTACAGCTAGATGGCAAATATGTTGCGCTTATCGTGATGAAATCGAGCATCACAGACATTCAGAAACACATAATATAAGGACACTGTAATTGTACCTATTGGTTCCAAAAACTTGGAAAATTTGTAAAGAAGAAAATTATGTTAAGGCCTTAGGAATACATAATTCTGACGAAAGTACCTTTAGTGTTAATCATAAATCGTGACCATAATTCATTATTTGCCAGATTACGGTTACAAATGGATATAATTGGATGTACTTAATATTAACGTTTTGACATGTTCTTATAAACTTAATAACTTACACATGGCAGTCATGGCAAGATACACTGTAATTAAATTGATTATGTACTAACATCTAATGGACGTGTATTTATGTGAAATAAAAATTTGGATTTAAAAAGAGAAGTTTCCAATATATTCGATATGGTAGTTTTGAGAAAATTATAAAGTAAAACGATTAATATCTGAATTTCATGCAAATATTCGTTATTGGTTATAAAATAAGTCATTACGAATAATATAGATTAGGTGAAAATGTATAGTGTGTATAAGTGCCTACAAGATTTTTCTCCCTTAACATTTGTTACTGGTTTAATATGAAGAATAGTTTCTAAAATGCATTATTAATGTTAAAACACTTGTTAACAAGTTGTCATAGAATTGTTTCTCATTCTACATTATATGCTTCATATTGTAATATTGTTTGAAAAGTAATATTAATGATTTTAGAATAAATCCTTATTAGACGTGAATGCCGGGAGGCATCACGGTGTTGGATGGCCGAATGTAATGATTTTAGAATTTATATTGTATTTTATACGATTATTGGTTACTTTTAAATAGTTATTGCAACAATTTTAGTATTTGTATTGTATTTTAGAAGAACCCAAAAACCCATTATTAAATTAAAATACTTTATTTGATTACTTCCTAGGCATTTTGCAGACATTAGAATGATTTTAGAATTTATTTTGTATTAAATCCAATTATTTCATATTTATTATTTAATTTAATTATTTTAGATTTTTATTGTATACATTTTAGTATTTTAAAAATTAAGAAAACAGCTAATTATGAAATAAGTATTGCATTTGACTAGTTCCGGAGCATGCCGTCGATAAGTCGTTTTGAACCGGTCGACTTTCACTGATGGAAGGGGAAGTTACCTTATCGCTGGCATGCCGCTGGACAGTGAGTTCGATTTGAGCGTTCAAAGCAAGAGGTACTATTAAGATGACGTCATAATGTCGGAATTGTGTAAATCAGTGGTGCTGAAATACAAGTTAGAACAACCTACAAGAGTGTTTCATTTCACTTGTAACAGAACAACGAGTCGCTCTATGATATGTTCTAGTTTATCGCCCTTTCACGAACCAAAGGTCGTACTTTTTACCTGTATTGTACCATTCGCAAGAACTTTACATTACACAGAAATGCTCGAGAAAATGCGTTACTCTAAAGCCTCGTCCGTGAGTACGTAGAATTTTGTCCAATGACCTCAACCTACCCATCCTTATCGCTCGCGCTTAATTATGTTGCTGTCGCGACTGTGCGACGGGCGGCCGCAGTGAGTTACGTCTATAAATTATTAAAATATCTCAACTTTAAGCAAATACAATCAACCAATTAATCAGTTTGCCTTTCCGCGGCACATTTGCCGGCATTCAAAGGAGGCAATCAATCAGGAGACTTCATTACCCGTCTGCAGCCCGCATTAATGTTCCAGATATAATCGAATCAATTGCCGATGTACTGAGTAATGATAGGTTTAAACACAGCCTGGCAATAACAGACAGCTCACTTTGAATAAAAATAAAAGGTATGATTTGGATTTAAACGGTATTATTCAAGCACTATGAGCCATTATTGTCATCAAAAGTTGATCAGGGACAAATGTTATTATTTAACAACTTTTAAGTAAATTTTAATTCATACATTTCTAAATATATAACTCAAAGGTGAATGACTGAATGACTGACTGACATAGTGATCTATCAACGCACAGCCCAAACCACTAGACGGATCGGGCTGAAATGTGTCATGCAGGTAGATGTTATGACGTAGGCATCCGCTAAGAAAGGATTTTACGAATCTCCACCCCTAAGGGGGTAAAACGGGATCCACGCGTACGAAGTCGCGGGCGGCCGCTAGTCTTTCTATATGAGCACAGATATGAGATACGATTCAGTGCAGGCCTAAGCCTCTACGCGGTCAAACATAAGTCACTTATCAATGTAAATTCTTTCTATTCAGGAAGGAAAAAATAAATGATTTCTCTCGATTATTTCTCAACCACACAATCTATTGAAAAACTGTTTACTGATCCTGATAGTGCTTCACGAGCTCTATCAGACGGTATCAATAATAGGTTACAGATTAAACTGGATCCATCCAAAAAGTCAATGTTTCCTGCTTCCATACATCTAGTACAGCCAAAGAGATACTATTTTATGATTCAAGTAGGTAGGTATTTGAATAAGGTGTTCCGTGTTAAGTACCATGTAATAATTAGGTTGGCTGTTTTATTTTGTCTACGAAGCCTAGCTCTTAAATTAATTCTTGGACTGTAGTTAATTCTTGCTATTAAGGTACAGGTCTTAGTAATTGAATCAGACATGCACTTAAAGTTATCGAACATAGGTAATTGTGTCAGCTTTTTGTCTTTAGGTATTTTAAAAAGTATTATTGGTAAACTAAACGTATTTTTGTGAAGGCTATTCACAAAAATACGTTAAAATTGACCTACGGATTGCTCAAAACATCTAAACAAATTGTTCAAATATTGAACCAATTATGCCGCTTAAAATCTTAAACTTCATTAGAACAAAGACTTCATTACGAAATAATGATCATCTCACATCTTAAATACGGTAGGTATTTAAACAAGCATAAACTCTAGAGCTCAAATCATAAAATATTGGAAATTTGTTAATTGGGGCCATATTACAACAGATTTATTATAGCGAACAATAACAATGATCTTAAGTAAATTCTTCTCCATTTTAATAATCAAAATCTTCTTAAGAATCGTTTTTAAATATGAAACTCAATACTGAAAGCTTATAAATTTTAAATACTTGTGAAATAAGCTTCTCTCTAAGCGTATTATTTCTTAGGACTCCAATTTACTTTCAATGTTACTCCAGAGACTGGGGATGAAATTGTAGAAAGAATCACAATTTCGTGCCGGCTGAGTGGTTGCTAGTGGTAGAGAAAATGAACAATAAATGCATTATGTTTAAGAGAAACAATGTGGAGACATGACAAAACATGGTTGGACGGACATGGTTGTACATACGATAGGGGAAAACTTTCTTTAATAATTCACAACCTACTATCGCCTGGTTGTGTAGTAGTGTGTGAGTATACGAGTTCTATTCATTAATCATAGTTTTTCATGCTTCAAGCTCAGCCCAATTGTGATGATGATTATGACTGGGTAATCGAAATTCTATTTAGTCCGTCATATAGATAATAAAAAAATGTTGGACACGTATTTTTTCATTTTTTTTTCATAATCGAATCATAACAGTATTAGGTATATTGAGTTGAAATGTCGCGTGAAGTCACTTCTAAGTAAAAAATCTACATAGGCGTGACGTAACGCGCCTTTTTAACTCGATGTAGCACTGTTATTATTTAATTATGAAAGAAAATAAAAAAACGAGTCTAATATTTTCTAATTATCGCTCTAACGGACAAATAATTGTCATCTAGCCTATTTTCTTGTTGCCCTATACGGTTATCATGCGTTAACCATTAATAACACTATTTTATTTGATTCGTAGAGATCTGAGACGGAAAACAGCCCTTTCATTTCTTACTATCTAACCTAACAGAAGTATACCCATATCTGTATCTTTATAACGACTTTATTAAATTTTAATCTGCCGATTACGTAACTAATTAAACATAATCGTTAGGCCATTTGACACGAAAACGAATAATTAAAAAATCTGTGGAGAGCGCGTCAATTAAAGCAGCATTGTTCAGCGCTACTTGACTACGCGGGGTCACAGAAGTACCTAAATATAGCAAGTTCACTGTCCACTAATTAAAAAAACACGGTCAAAATCCAGACCATGATAAAAACCCTTAGCATACGGTCCAATTCTAGCATAAAGACTGCTTAGTACAACAGCGCATATGGCCTTATCAAATTAATACTTCTATGTATGAAGGAATAGGTATCGCTATTCCAACTTATCCTAATAAATACAGTAGTTTATACATTATATGATATGCCGTTTGGTATATATACGAGCGGCTTGTGTATTAGCTTTTTGTCCTGTATCTACATTATATACCATTTCTATTAGGACTTCAATAAAATATGAATACTTTATCAATGTCTCGATTCTCTGACAAATCGTTACGTACTCGACACGTTCCTATTATTGTAATGCTACACGTGGGAAGACCTTTTAACAAGCAAGATACACGGCCCAGGCCAATTTAAATTACAGGGAAAAATTTCCTGCCTGCTTACAATATGGTAATAAGCACATCATAATAGTTTAGATCCTACTCGATAGAAACGTGGAAAAGATTGTTATTGATTTATATTAATATTGCAATCTTTTTTCATCTGAATGACTCTTTCGCATTCATATGTAGGTATAATGTTATACACAGAAGGTACACTACATCAAACGTGTTGAAAATATTTTTCCCAAAAGATTTCTTACTGCTCATTGATTTCGTACTATTTGTGAATAACAAAACAGTTTTTACAAAAGAACTAACTTCTAGTCTAGACTCTTACGAATTGTTCGTTTGAGAAATTTCTTTTAGTAAGTAGTTTTCGATGTAGAAATGAACATTCCATGTAAACCCAAAGGACATAGTGCGTAAAATTGGCTCTCAAAATGTCAGCATCAGGCAGACGTCTACGAAAGACAGATTTACATGTGGCTTTACCCATATATACCAAATTAAATACCACCTGTCTTACTCTTAGACTGACTGCGTGTTTTAAGATTGTATTTATGATATTTGTTTGGGCTTTAAGAGCAAAATAACTACGACATGAACTTCGGTGTTTTTGGTGGTAATTAAAGCGGTCAGTAGATATTTATTGATTGAGCCATGTCAAACGCCTCTCTGTATCTAAACGGGTACAATTGATTAGAAAAATTCTTGTAAAACCATTTTAAACTACTGTGATTATTGAAAGAAATTCACTAGGTCTTAAAGAGTGACTAGGACTACCTACCAGATAAGAAATCTTAGTTTGTTATAACATGCATTTTTTACTCTGGTATACGTCCTAGACGCAAGTTGTTGTACCCAGTGTTTTAAGCCCGTAACAAGAAGAAAATTAATCACAAGCAATAAATCGGTTGAAGTATTGAAATCCAATCCAATCCAATGCTTTTTGAGCACCTTTTCAAAGTACTAGTCAAAGAGCAACCACCAAGTATATTTTCAAATTAATAAATATGTGTTGTTTATCTTTCCTTCGACCTCTTTTTATTATCCTGCTCTGACTTACCTCGGTGTAAGCCACTGAAGTGAGAGGCAAGTAGTGGTACCCGAGGGCACGGTCCCAGATCACTCCTTTGTTCCACACCTCTACCAAGAGGCCCAGGTTGATGTCGTTAATTTCACTGTGGACAAAAAAAAGAGTGAGTACACAAGTAACGATGTTTACAACATTTTTAAGTATGCCTATAGTTAGGGGATAGACTACGATGAAAACCATTGGAGCTTCTTTCCGGAAAAACGAGTGTTTTCTTACTTTTATTATTTTTCTAGTGCCTACCTTTTATGATTTTTCTACTATAATATCGTCTAAGCTTCTTGATAAAAAATGTCGCCCAGATTTTGAGCTAATGTTCAATAACATAAAATTCACTCAGTGTAGTTGCAAAAACGTCATACAGCGGAAGGGAACAATGTTAGTTGTAATTTAATTATTTGCCACAGTTTTCAGCCGATAAATGAAATTGTATGCTATCTACAAACATTTTATAGGTATTATATTGTAAGTAAATTTACGAAAACGTTTACTAACATTTTATTTTAAAAACAGTTACGTGTGATCACGCGTCACAATAACAAAAACAATCGACACCATTTTTCGATCGGTTTTCAGAATAAGTCACACAGCGGAAGGGAACTAAATGTTTCCGATATCAAAGCGGGTGTTTTGTTTATGTCCCTGGGGACCTTCCCGGATTTTTATATCTTTCCATTCACGAGCCTATATGTTTTATGTGGGGAACTGATTTCGTTGACTGCTGCGTGGCCCGATTGTAGTGTCATGGACGGGTCAAAGAGTTTTAAGCTTTATTTTATTACCCTAAGTTATAAAATTGTATTTCGACAACGTGACAGGATATTTTTGGTTAAAGTGGCAGGATAATATTATTATTTCGTTTTCAAACTGAAAGTGAACGTAATAGAATTTAGAGCTTGTTTATTAATAGATTTTGAGGAATTTCCTTTAGCTCTCGTCAATAAAATAACAATTATTTTTGGGCATAATAAAAACAGGCTCCGCGTATTTTTCTTTATCAGAATAGCTATGGTAATATTTTATTAAGAGTAGGCTGTGTAACATAACAATTAATAATTCATGACATGATAGCTTTGAAGAAGGTAAAACAAGTCTTAAAATATTCGGTTTTCTTAGTAATTTTCCGTTTACGTTAATAGTAAAATCTCTGCTTGAGCCTGAAAAATGCGGTTACTTGAATATAGACGATGCTTTTTTAGTAAATAACTACTCATAAGTTACACTTAAGTCGATTTTAAGGATTGAAATCGTGCTTACAAAGCCGCAATAACGTAAGAAGCGAATAAAGTGTACGCTTAAATTACAAATCCTCACTCGCTTTGTTTTATTGCACGTCCGCATAAAACGTTAGCATATCGACTCTACCCGTCTCTTTCTGCCACGCCGAAATGCTGTCATGAGAGTAAGAGACAGATAGCCGGCTATCGTTTTGGTTTTCAATTTTCAGTCAGCATCCAGCGAAACGAACAATAAATTGGACTGGATCGACTTATAAATTTCGCGATACAGACCATAAAGATGGTGGTCTCGTTATAAATCTGTCAGAATAATGGAATGAATGAACTGTAACTGTTGATGAGCATTTATCATTCAACTATTTTAATATATTTTTAATTTATTTGTATTTTTTATTATTATTATAAGAGTTCTTATTAATATTATTGTATAAGTATACATTTAAATTCACTTTTTATTATCATTTTGTGTAGAATTGGATGCTTTATCTCACTCTACAGTATACGTACCTTTTTGAACGACAAATATGGTATAAATAAAAAATAATAAAAAAATATCCTTAGCCATTTATACATTGCATCTTTAGGCGGCTATCACACGGGGGCGACAGATTTAATCATTGTATGCAAGTACCTCAGTTTGTATAGAAAACACGCGCGGCACTTCACACTGACAACGCGTCCGCGGCGGAGCGCGGCGCAGTGTGATAACCGCCTTAGTCCCAAACCCAAACTCGGTCAAACTTGTATATACTATGGGTAACTTACTATAATAGCCAACTGACTTTTTTTTTGTAAATACATACATAGATAGAAAACACCCAGACCAAAACAAACAACTATGTTCATACACACAAATGTTTGTCTGTGCGGGAATCGTACCCGCGACCAAACTACACCAAACGGCCAATAATGTAGTGTGTAATAGGTACATATGGCAACAGCCCTACTCAGACCATACTTTATGGGGTAACTAAGTTAATTGAGCACAACTTAAGTTGATTGTTCGACCTTTGCCCGAAACATGGAACCCTCTTAGGTAGCGTGTCCTGTTGATCGAATTTATTATGTGTAGTTCTTACTTTATTTGTTGTGTAGTTTTACACCGTGTTTAGGGTTGCCAGGTGTCCGGCTACAGCCGGACATGTTTGGATTTTTACGGACTTGTCTGGCCAAATAATCTCATGACCGGCCTGTCCGGCTTTTGTTAAGGCTTTTTATGTGGGCTGCCCAGTCGAAAGTTGAGCCATAGAATAATATCGAGCACACATGCCGATTTGAAGATGATAATTGCTAATTGCACCAGTGACAAGGCATGTTAGCTATTAAAAGAGTTCATCGTCATCATCGTCTCAGCAATAGGAGGTCCACTGCTGAACATAGGCCTCCCCCAATGCTTTCCATGTTGCC
Source organism: Ostrinia nubilalis (assembly GCF_963855985.1). Classification (NCBI taxonomy): domain Eukaryota; kingdom Metazoa; phylum Arthropoda; class Insecta; order Lepidoptera; family Crambidae; genus Ostrinia; species Ostrinia nubilalis. The sequence goes on from NC_087103.1 coordinate 5,709,780, forward strand.
CGGTTGGTAGCGGCCTGCGTCCAGCGCCTTGCTGCCACCTTTATGATGTCGTCGGTCCACCTTCTGGGTGTTGGTTAAAAAAGTCATGTCCGGCTTTTAGAGTTAAATAAATGTCCGGCCAAATTAAGCACCGAGTCTAGTTTTTGTGTTTTTGGACCTGGCAACCCTAACCGTGTTGCCCTTTATTTTACGAACAAGCCATTGGACGCGACACGCTTGAACATTTGTATGACATCCAATTCAATTTATTTTCAAGAATAATGTTGAAACTAGTGCTGTTCCGTGAATGTTCCAAGATAGGACTTTTCTATTCCTAAATATGTGAGAGATTCACTTTTACTATACGGTTACACTGCATGGTAATGACTTGTTAACTTTGCAGTTAACTGTGTGTGCGTATTTTTATATGAACGAAGTAATTATCCACGTGTGTTATTTATAAATAGCGCGCATCGGATAGGTAGTAATTATCACTAGCATTCACGCGCGGCCTACTATAGTACACCAGTCATCCTGTATAGCTTTCAATGGTGTACCGCGGAAAAAAGCGAGCTTTGGTTTTATTAAGAGTCCCTTATGTCTTTTGAACCAATGAATTTAACCTTAAACACCTTTTGCCAGAAAATCACTGTCCGTTAGGTATATACACTGCACCCCCGTAGCTATCGACATAAGTATTTTAATGGCTAGATCTGCAAGCCAAAAGGTACTGCATAGTAAGCCCATCATAGTCATTATCACCCTATGCCTACAATTCCCCTTCACCCTTGTCAATGATAACTCTGCACTATTCGCATACATTCTACTCAAGCTAGGTTATAGTTTGTCACATCAGCACGGTCACTCGGTCATTATTGCAACTACACCTAGAGCTGGCGTGATGCCAAACTATAACGCGCGGCCCTTCACGCCAGCTATGTACAGGCCGCATATTAAGCGAAATTACAAGTCACTTATGTCGTGGTGATAAGTACTATTTCGCAACAAAATGTATGTGTCATGTTTTGTTGACTGTACAATAGTCGCGCTGTTACATCAAAATTAATAATAAGCCGCACAGTTCACTGCTGGCTAACAATGCTTGGGCAAACTAAAAATAATTATAAAATATTTAGTTTCATACTGTATGTACAGTACAGTAAACATTGACAAGTTCTTTTTTTCACTAAAATCTACATCATTTAAAAAAATATATGGTAATTCTCTATGTAGAGTACTATGCAATGTATGTTGTGTATAGTTTGTTTTATTTTGTTCCGTTCCCACAGGATCTTAATGGTGTGTGGTTTACAATACAATATGGATCTGTCCATAGATAATGTAAATAGATGTTTGCTATACTCCAGTTTTAAATCGAACGAGGAAAATGGCGACTGTCAATCCATCAGCCCACCCACATATCCCTTTTAGAAAACTGTCGGTAAAAATAAAAAATAAAATCCAATATTTACCGACACGGATAAAAACCTGAGGTGATTAACTATTTACTGTGGTGTTTTGATAGCAGCCTTGGCTATTAACTCGGCAAAATATTATTCTAATGAGCAACCATGTTTTCCCACGAAGGTGAGTCAAGTTCCGATGCGGCGCTCCCACTGCCTCCACTGAAAGTTATCACAACAAACAAATATTTTCCCAAGCACCGGAGGATGAATGTTTTTCTTTTAAAATTCACTACGCCGTAGTCAAATTAGATGAAGCATACGATAAGTAAGGAGAATGAAAATTCTTGTAAAAAGTTTGGAATTAAGCGATAATTATGTTTTCCTTATTTTCGTAATTTCAATTCGTGTGTCAATGGGCACGTCGTGTTGTACTTACTCACTTTGACTAAGTCACCAAGGGCTCCTAGTTCATTAAAATCAATCTTAATTTGTTTGGACTTATTTCAATAAGTAAGTACCTGCAAATCGTCTGATTTTGCTTTTAAAGAGCCTCATACTCTCATAATCCTTTTGCCCTATCCGCACCGAGACATGCATTTGGCAAGTGCTGATAAGAAGCGCCACCGGTTTTGATATCATTGTGTTTGCTAATAAAGCTAGCATTTTCTTAGCTACAAGCATTTTAAATTGCAAAATTAGTATGCTCATCGTTTTTTCACTACGATACCTTTGATAAAAATACCGATTTAATGAAAAACAAAATTGTGAAACCCGAAAGTATTCACGCACAAGGCTTACGCTCGATTCACCGGATATTACAAATTGTCGCGTGTTTTTCAAAACAATTTCACGCGGATTGCTCTCTCATGTGCGGCTGATTCAAAATTTACATAAACAACTTTATTTTCCTAACAATTTGGCTACTAACATGAAATACGTGGAAATTGCGTGGAAAGGCTAGAGTTACTGCTTTAATAAAATTTATGATTTTAATGCTTTATGTTTTTGTTTTTATCAAATGTATATGTATGTATGTATATTATGTTACCACGCGAGATCAGAGATAAAAACACCTTAGAATAGCATTTTGTATGATTAATTTTATTAGAATATTTCATCGTTTGTGTTAATTACGACGATGATTTCTAATTCTTGTAGATTAATGACTAACTACTTGTTTTCTACTTATTTTGATATTCCGTTGTGTATTATAAGCCGTCTTTAAAATTCGCTTTAAGTATTAAAGTATAGAAGATATCTTAACTGTAAAATAATGTTTTTTAGAAAAAGTAACTCAATATCAAAGTCTAATGGATAAAAAGAAATAATTGCATTTCAAACCTTTTATCTGAAGTAACTTTAAACCCTGTATAAAGTCATTCCACCCACGCCACTTAAATAATATTGATAAGCTGTTAACTTAAGAGCTCTAGCGGGTTGAAACAAAGAGGGTTTAATGCAGAGGCGCTCAACCTTTTCTGGACCAAGGACCACTATGATTTTTTTATTGTAACTTAAAAAACTTTTTTTAATTTACAACGAGGAAGTTCTTTGCCTGCACCTTGCCTAATGGAAAATGATGATCAGGCCGAAGGTGGAAGCTAGCTTTACTCGGAATCCTAAACCACAGAGGTACTGGGTCTTACCTCTAACAGCTGAAATACATTGTTATTATGGCAATATTCTGTTGAACTTAAATCAATAAGGCTGAGTCGCACCACCTAACTTTGACCGTAACTATAACGATAACCGGTGTTTTTTGTATGGAGTTTAACAGATTTGTGACGTTTGTCCAAATTAAAGTAAGATGGTGCAACTCAGCCTAAGTGTGTGACATGAATAATATTTTAACAGTCATCCTAGGAATAATATTAAATATTTGAGTATTTCTCATGATGATATGCGGAAATGTACCGCCTGGAAAATTTTAAATAGATCGCGGACTATATCTTGATTCCTGCGAACTACCTGCGCCTGCGGTCCGCTTACCACTGGTTGGGAACCACTGGTTTAATGCAACTTTTTGTTCCACCCGGTGACTTTGAGGGATTTATTTGACGGCTTATTGCAGCCTAGACTCGGGCTAAATTTTAAACCGTTCTATGAACTATACAATTTATGAGGCCATCCAGAGTTCACATGTCCCCTAAATAAATAAGTCTTTAATTGATCAACGCGTAGCGTACAATAGTAATTTTCGGGGCATTAGTAAAAAACCATTCTACGTTTTTTCATAATAATAATAATAATTAGAGCATATAATTCCTAGATCGTGCAGGGTTTCGTCAGTAAGCACACAGTAAATCTTGGGTCTAATCAAGTTGGCCGCCTCTGTTCCCTACACTATTTTAGAGTAATATTTCGAGTTGACATGCTGATGATATTTATGACAAAAAGTTTCCGAACTAGATTACACTATTATCTTAAATTTTCCCAACTCACACTATTTCATTTTCTCCAGTTACCCTTCCTAACTCTTCCACTTTGTCATTATACACACCTACGCAATCTGAATCTGTCATAATAATGAATTTACGGTAGAAAATACTCTTAATCTGAATACAAATAACAACGGCTTACCCCGGTTACGGCGGCACCGCAACCGGCCTACCCCAATAGGTATACAGTTCACAAGAACGCTGTTTCGATTCTATCTGTCACTGTGGCTCATGCGTGCTTCTCGCTTTGCGTGAGAAGGATGGAGACATTTGAAACTTTGGATTACAGGCTTTCAGGCCTCGATCAACTCTGGATTAATATTGCTTACGCGTTATGCCGAGACGAGCTACATTGAGCGTCTCAAGACAAAATGGATTTAGCATCTTTATATGGAACCATAATTGGTTTACCGTGTGCGTCTTAAAATAATCCTACCTATACAAGGTGTAAAACGGGTTCGTACAAAATTTTACACTAAAAATAAATAAATTGTCACACTTATAATACCAAGCCCTAAAATAGCAGAACTTGTATGTATTGTATTAGCATTCGTGAGAACGGTTGTCGTACACATAATATGAGCGTTTGTATAACAAGCATAATTAAACTGGTAATATAAGAGGTTTAACAAATAACTGTTGTGCTAGAGAGTAGGTATTTATTTATAAATTAGATACATCCTCTCTGGTCACACGATACGTCAGTGTGTTTGAAGGGCGTAACTACGTGAACGTTATTACGAAGGCGTTATACCGGGCTTAATGCGCACGGCTTGTGAATTCTAAGTCCGGAGACAAATAGTTCTCAGAATCGGATTCATCCGATGTTGGATAAAGGATGGGTTTACTAACGAATCCTTAAATCGCTTTTCATACGTAAGAACACCTAGTAATTTATTCTTATTACAACTTAAAAATCTTTATATCTTGATTTTGCAGAACCTGTATTAAAATGAGCTGTTTACAAACACATCTTAAAGTACAATAGATGTTGAGTAATATCCAGTAAAAATTTAAATTAATTTGGAAAACACCCCGTATAACTTCTAACCAATCTGGACCATACTATGCACAAGCAACAATGCTATCAAGCTAAGCATTGGTGCCATGTCGTTGGCACTATGTGCAAGAAAAATAAATGGGTAGTCTAATATCTCTTTCAAAAGATGTAAATACCGACTAACAAATGAATATAGGTCGTAAATCAGTCCACGAAAAAAGTAAACATTATATCATTAGTTCATACCACATAGCGTAAGTTTTCCTCAGTTTTTAGGGCCTTATATGAGCCAGTCAATCTCGCGCTTATCTACTAATAGCTTTGCCGTCTCGTACTCGTCATTACTCATCCAAGAGAACCTAAAGAATAGCAACATTTTTTTTATATTTAACCTCAGCAAGACATGACTAAGATGCGAACTATGATAATCCCAACATTTTTTTTTTTTCATTTTATATAGGTAATACAAATTGCTAATAAATCTTTAAAAAAAAATTCGTTAGGTATCTTAAAACTTTATTGGACTTTAAAAAAAAGAATGAACAATCCAACCTTAATGACATACACTTACGCCATTTCAAAGGCACTGGGCTAAAAATAATTTGGACTAAGTAAGTAATCCATAAACTATTTATAAACTATGGAATCGTAGAGATTCACCAACAAGGGTCTGAAACAAACTAAACATTAATGAGAGTACGAACGTTTCGTTTGTTCTAAAATGTAATTAAATTAAGGGTATCATCAATCTTCATCTTGCATTCCACACAAACGAAGTTGGACATAAATCAAAACCCCAACGCTCATTGAATATTTATTTTTCTCTTGCTTTTAAGAAAATAACTTACAAACGTTATTTGTAAAAGTATCTTGGATTTGGTTTGCCCGTCGCCTCGTTTAGGTCTGGAGCATTATAGGTGTTATTTAAATCCCAATGAAAATAGGTAAGTATTAAAACAAGCCTTTAGTGCCTTTTTTCTGTGATGCGGATTTCAGCAGTGCGGATCTGATCTCTCTAATCTGTGGCGTGTGTATATACCTAATAATCACGCTGCTAGTTGCGTGCTTGTGCTTAATAGGAAAAACATAATATACATTTAAAATAATGATGATAAGCCCTAATCACCGAATTCGGACCAAATCCGCACACGTGTCGAAATCCGCATCACAGAAAAAAGGCACTAGTAAATAACACGAGTTTTACAGAAATAAGTCATAGCAATGTCACATTAAGGATAATATTTGTTTACGTCGAAGAGAGAGCTTTAAAAGCTTTTAATATGCACCTAGATAATACGCTGTTAAACACAACAACGCAAACAGCGGCATTATCGAAGCACTACAGTAGATATAATACTATCTGATAAAAACTGCAAATCGCAGATCGATATGGCCTCATTATGCAATCTACTCGGTGATATAAAGCAAAAAGCAGCAGTATTTTATATTATTTCTTGCGCAGAAAGAAATGCGAAATACTCGTATAAATTATACCCCAGAAAGCATTAAAGGAAACATTTTAAAAACTTAGAGACTCACAGGAGGAGAAAAGAGAATCTTTTTCGCAAATAAGAATCTGAAATACCTACACATTTTGAAAAATCCCTAACATTAAATGAAGCAGACTGAATTAAATACGAGAGCAAAAACTCTTCATTTCATTTAATAAAGGTACTTAGAATAAATACTAAGCTTTTTTTTTATAAACATTTGTGCTTTCTGGAAAAGCTACAACTGCAGAGAAGCTTTCGGATATCGTTTGTCGAAGTCCATATAAAAACTTTTTGAAAATAGGTATGTAAATTGTAGGTAATACACATACATAATCGTATATTGAAAATTACATTTCATTAAAATGATATCTATAAAGTTATATCCAACATGAATTTTGCTCTTGGTTGTTAAATACCAAACACCACCTGCGAGTACTTACTCTAGTTCCCTGCTATAACTATTACTTCATCATCATCATCATCATTTCAGGCATAGGACGGACGGCTGAACATAGGCCCCCCCTAATTATTTCCACAATGGCCGGTTGGTGGCGGCTTACATCCAGCGCCTTCCTGCTACCTTCATGAGGTACCGGAAAGCGCAGCGTAGGACGTCCACCCACCCACAAGGTGAACCGACGACCTCATAATGGTAACTATTACTTACAAAATGTATGATATTATACTGTCTAAGTACTTGCAAACCCACTGTACATGTATATTGATCGAATAGAAAGGAAATACGAGTACATTATAATACTTAGGTATTTATTTAACAGAAACTTGTTTCCAGCAAATGGCATAGCTCTCACCATCCGTCGTGGACACTTGAAAGTAGGACGGATGGAAAAGTTCAATGCACAACAATTCCTATGACAGCTATATAAAAGCACTGAAATTATAAGTGAGAGAACGCCCACATGCTACAATAAAGGGCAATTCTGAATACGGCTGAATGAAGGGGAAAAGGGGCACCTGCGCGAAAAAATATATTTTATGCTCTGATTGTACGATGAGTTATCGAATTGTGCGATGCCCATTACTGGATTACAAGTGAAGCTTACTTACAAGTCAACTTATATTGTGCCGATATGCACAATACTTAATCTCTGCATATCTTATCTTGATCACGTTCACAGTGTCAGCACATTTATCACGTATAGTGTTGAGGCTGTAACGTCATTAACCTTTAATCTATATCGTATAAATTCACGTTAATAAACAGACTAATAACAGAGACTAACAACAACTCTCGTCTCATTCATACGGTCTCTACCATGGCACATAATTATATCAATAAGTTTGTGATTGGTTATAATGTATTTTAATACTTTCACCATACATTACATGGTATTAACTTTTAACATACCCATATATTAGAGATCAAACTGTAGATCCTGGCTACACAGGAGTTGCAGCGGTGGGAACGAGACGTGGGAATATCCCGATACCCACCTATTACTGAATATGAATACTGTATTCATAACACACTGTTTTTTTAACAGAAAAATATTATAGCTAGGTATTTCTTCTACTAAACGAATAAAAAATGATTCTTTCTTTTCAATTACAAGTGACAGGTTCGACAGACCGATATCGACGCTATTGACGGATAGAATAGTACTAAAACAAAGTAGGCACTTAAAATAATTCAGTAAATAAATAATTCGTCGGACACAGACATAACCTACTATGAATAATATTGAGACGACTTATTACTGACTCTACATCATAAAGGAAGTCGTCATTCACATCCGTATTTACAAACGATGCTTGCTTAAGTGAAGCAGCCAATCGAACGCACAGCGTTGAATAGACCTCTGTGATTGGTTCGTGTGTGACCCTGTGCGTCCACGCTCCTGTGAGACCTCACAGTAATGTTTGTGAATACAGGCGTCAATCTCTCTTTTTAAAAATGTTTGATTTCATTAAACAATCTGGACATAGTACGTTGTTCTCTACCAGCACAAACTCTACGATCGTAAACGCCAGAGGTCACGCCCACCTAGGGTTGCCAGGTCCAAAAACACAAAAGCCGGACATTTACCCTAAAACCGGACATTGGTGGCGTACACACCGTCGTTTATTCCAAAAAAAAGTTTTATGTGATAGCAAATTATATTGTATTCTTTTTGGTGCGTGATGCCCTAAGCAATTGCTAAATTTCTTTATGAGTTAATCCTACATTAGGTATATTAGCAAATAAGGCCCTGCAGCCACATAAAAAGCCTAACAAAAGCCGGACAGGCCGGATGAGAGAATATTTGGCCGGACATGTCCCTAAAAGCCAAACATGCCCGGCCAAAGCCGGACACCTGGCAGCCCTACGCCCACCGCGTTAACCGCAGTTTATTTAACAATTTGCCGCCGTTCCCGACAGATTATGAAAATGATCAATGTCATGCCCCCTATTTATTTGTGGATGAGTGTCACTTATTTCACTGAAGCGCTGGGGCGGGGAGGGCAACGAGTGTGGCTATTAATTTAAGAGCAAACATGGACGCGGTTTTTTAATACGAGTTTTCCGGGAACTTTAAATAAACTTTATACTGTGTCATTTGAAAATCCTGCTGCTTGTCAGTTATGTGTGATATACACTAATGTGTAATGTCTATCTTCTTCACCTATTAGTGGTATGCGAATACATATTTATCCTCCTTTTTACATAATGTCGACTTTTGGATGCGGGCGGCGCAGGACCGGTCTTTGTGGAAATCCTTGGGGGAGGCCTTTGTCCAGCAGTGGACGTCATTGAGCTGAAACGAACGAACGACTTGTGGTTTTTTGATCCGAGAGAGATAAATAAGTATAAACTTTGGCCGACCCATTCTGTGGGCACAATTAAAAATTCTTTCAAGCTTTGAATTCTGGGACTGAAGTTTGGGACAATCTATACTTGCTAGGGAGAGTAGCATTTAATAGAAACAATGGTTCGTATTCTCCTTTCTTCCTTGTTACAGTCAAGAGAATGTTACAGGATGACTCCCAGAACGACTAACGTTATCGTATTGTTCGTTTAAGATCAAATCAGCCATCAACAATGTTTCTTATACTTATTACTGTAATTATGCACTAGATAATAATATAATTGGCACTACACCGGCTGAAATACCACAATTATAATACCTGGGCGCCGGCAGTTCCATTCGTTATAATTAATGATATGCCTTGCCGTAGCGTGGTACGGACGTAGCTGCTGATTTTGTTAAGATATTTATACATTGCTACTATTGTTAACTTTTGGTTTCAAAATAATATAATGCTAGAAGTTATAGCACTGTCACGACAGTAAATAATTAATTACTTAGTAACTAATTAGAAGAATGAAGGAATAAGTTAATAATAATCTTAACTAACTGAATGATAACCTTTAAAGAAGTGTTTTGAAAACATAAAGGTAAATAGAAATACCTAATTTAATGTGCTACACATAAAAGGACTAAAGTATCAAATCAATCCTATTCATGGTTAGGTACTTACAACTTCCAGATCAATTAACCAAACCCTAGGAGAATTATAGCAACCAGATATGGATTAATTTACTTAAATAGATACGCATCCATCTACATATTTACAATAACCATATACATTATACAAATGCTCATGCACATCACATTAATATTTACCCCCAGTGGGATTCGAATCCAAACCTTTCACCCGAACGAATACAAAACCGATCTAAACCAGTAAGGTCCCGGAACGTATATGTATAAAACATCGACCAAACTGGCCGCCTGAAACTACGTAATTTCATGCGGAAAACTAACTAAAGTTAGACAAGTTATACTCACAAAAGGAAGTCTTGCTCCCAGCATGGTGTCGGGCCCTTCACTGTCACCGTCGTCGACTTGACATTCTGTAGTTTGAGTGTCACGTATGTGTTGAATTGTGTTGCTGCAAATGAAAACGAGCCTTAGCAACTAGATTTAAAGTGGAAAATTACTTGAAAGGCTGCACATAGGCGTCTTTGGAGAGGTCTGTTTTTGTGTGAATTTACGTTACAAAGAGAGTATGGTAAAGTTACCTTAGGGGCGACTTTTCAATCACCAGATAACTTTTATCTGTAGAATAAGTTTGGCGTTTTGACAGTTCGTGTATGGGAAATTGTGTCAAAACGTCAATTTCATTCTTTAGGGTCAAAGATAATAATGTCATTGGTCCTATAATTAGATAAGATAAACTCAAGTTTTAGATAATAAAAACATATAAGTTTTTGTAAAAATGCTTACCTTGTATACCAACATAGCGCGCTTTTTTTACTGAAACAAAAAAATACTCTATTAGTAATTTGTAAATCAAATCAATTTTCAATTCAAACCTTGATGCAATCTATTCAGTATTGTACAAGTATAATGGTGGTTGGTTTATTCTTAATTAAATATATTATAGTAACTCATTTAAATGAATTCATTTAAAACGTAGTTGATTACCAATTTCAATGTACCTATCTCTAATGTAATTGAAATTCTTAGTTTCAGTGTGCTTACCATAAGTTTACGTTACGTGTGCTCGCTAGCGACTGCGTAAAAAAATGACATTAAATGTATGACAGAGTGTACAGCGCCCCTAGCGCAACTTTTAGGAACTAAAATCTTCATAAATATTTTTTGACGTACTCGCTAGCGAGCACACCTAATGTAAACTCATGGTAAGCACACAGAACATTTTTTCATACCTATCGGCATAAGAACTTTTTTGACAGAAAACTGAATACATATAAATGTCTTTATTCTCACAATATACATATGTCGTCACTACAAGACGCAGGTTGAAGAAACCATGACACTTCTCCAATCCAGCACTATATCAACAGGTATTTATGAGGGTACAAAGGGTGGACGGACGCGCAATCTATATCAATTTATAACTCCCGAGGGCGGCTTATCTGCCCAACCTGCGCAAGTTGGGCGGCGACAAAAACTTTAAACTTATAACGGCCCAGGTTACAGGTGATTAGCGAGTTGACTAACTTCTGCTTAATGAAGATACAGCTGTTACACAGGTCATTAAACTGACATTCAATTTAGTTTGACGTAAAATAAAGGGTAATTATTCTTTTAGAAAAGTGTTCAGGTTTTTAAGATTAATTAGGTTACAACTAAGTAATAAGGATTTAAACGCTAGGTATACTTACAATAAATGATTGATTTGAAAATGTAATTTAAGCCGCTCTAAAAAGAAAAACATAAATTATAATAACTTTGAAGTACCAAAAAAAATAATTGAGTTTAATCGCTATTTAGCAGTGCTTCTATTTATGGTGTCTCTATTTTACCATAGATTCTAAAATATTATATTGCACAAAGCTGTTTCAGAAACGCTTGTATTTAGACCACATTGAACACACAGTTCAAGATAACTCAAAGTTTCTGACTCCATCAAGCGAACTTGCAGATTTTGTTAATCTTATTTATTTGAGCAAATGCCCAACTTTTGTTCTGTTTATAAGAGAACATTAAAATATAATGTTTTCAACGAATTGCAAAGTGAATTATGTTTCTCTTTGACTTAAACTCGATTGTCCCAGTGGATTTGTCTGAGTGGATTTCGATTTAACACAAAAAGTATTTGTCATGCGTGTTTAAATCAAAACCTTTTAGAATGTAAATTCACTAACACCATTTTCTAGTTTTGTCTCATGGTGATAAAACTTACCTTTTTTATGTGAAAGGAGGCAAACGAACAGATGGATCACCTGATGGTAAGTGATTAGATTACCTAGTAGGTATTATATTCTTCTCCGTCTAGTAAAATCTCCATCCTAAAAATTTTTCTTTATTTATATTTGTTATTATTATATCTGTACTTATTGTTGTCGCAACAGGAAAAAACTTCCGTGCTCACAGGCAATTTGCCCACGCCTATTACTGGCAGACAGTTTGCAACAACTCACGTGAAAGATCTGTTTTATTTATATCATATTTTCTACTTTATTCTTAGTGAATATTTACATTTTTTTAGGATAAATTATGTCTTCCACAATTGGAAATATTGGACTTCTCAGATCTTGAAATTAAATTCGTCGCAGGTTCTAAGATGGTTAATTTTAATAGTTAAGTTATCCCTCGAGACAACCTTCAATGATTGAGTTTCACATAAATATTAGTGTGAACGAAAGGTAACAATAGTTTGCTAGAATGCATCAAGCTGAACACTTTCTATTGCACCTTATAATGGTAAGTACTATCCGTTCGCTTTAAGTTTGCCGCTGGCGATATGACGTCACTCGAAGGGAAAGCGTCTATAACTATAACAAACTATATTTAAAATATTTTTTATTTAATAATATTGATAAAAATAGTGTATTTGCGTAAAATAAGACACATCAATTGCGTTTAATCACTAACTAATTGCGTTAAATCGCGGTTGAGGGAGGGGACGCGCATTCCACGGACCGGCAAACTTAGCGCGAACGGGTAGTAATAGTTGCGATTTTAATAACAAAGTACCTATTACCTACAGTCTATAGATTTTATGTGCGGTAGACTGTACAAAACAAAAAGTACTCGACAGCAAAATTTTAAATATAAGCTTACTACGACATACCCGTAAAAATTACCGCAAAAAAGCCAGCTCAAAGGGTGAGCCAGCAAGGTATGCAGATTCGCCCTTTCGGTACAAAGTCAGGATAAATAGGGGCTGAAATGTTAAATATCCTCGGACATTTTGCGGGTAGGATAATAATATGTGAAAATAACAAACTCACACTGCTACGTGAAATAGCACTCAGCTTTTTCGTATTTAAATACGTGCTTAGACCCCACTTACTTGTTTAAAATAACTGCTATAAATATGAGTAGGGAAGAAAGCTTTTCAGAAACAATTAGATTGATGATAATGTTAAAATAACTTAGTTTTAAATGTAATATTTAGAGACCACATTTTATTATTTAATTTACAACTACATACACACATAGCCGCTTGTCTACAAACTAGGTAGTTCTTTGTATATTTTTTTGTTCAATTTTAAGATACATAGTTTTAAAAAAACTATACAAAATTCATTATTTAAACAATTTGCCACGCCCTGTATTTCAGTTTCATCCGATTCAGCTTTGAAATATTTAATTGCGTGTAGACTAAATGCCTGAACAAACACTGGCGCAAAAGAGGAAGCATTTTAGTGGCCAGAACATGGACTCACCCATAGCTGGGCATTAACTCGTTAATCCGTTAATCGTTAATTAACGAAGTTAACATTTCTATTAACGGATTAACTTTTAAGTTAACTTTAAAAAATGTTAACGGACTCGTTAACTTCCGTTAAATTATCCTAAGTCCGTTAATCGTTAATCCAGTACCTATTATTTACCAAAAAGATACAGCAGGCACTAGAAAAACGCGTTCTGACAAGTACGTTCGGGCTTCCAGAACTTCCAGAACCCAAAACACCAGTTTTTGTAACCAGAAAGAAACGATATAAAAAATGCTATTTTATTTATTTATTTACAAGCTTATATCACAGAACAATAATAAGTAGGTACTACCAGGCCTGTTCATCTCCGCGAGTTTACATCGAAAACAAAACACGCACGATGGCCCACCTACAGGATACTATTCGACAAGGCCTCACATACGAGCGAACATTGACTCACGCACGCATATTCTTGTGTATGATGGAAGAAAATAAAGAAAATGGTGTACTAAATACTGTGCAGTATTTAACTGCCTAAATAATAATAAAAACACAGAATGTACTTTTTTAAGTTGCCTCAAGACACTGAGAGGTAAATAAGTAGTTAATATTATTCATGATAATTCATGCTAAATCATGTATTTCCTCCGCCATTTTCCGCAGTTTGGCACCTCACGTCACATCATTTTACCGAAGTCAGCCCTATAGCTTCGGCGCAGTGCCGATCACTGACGTTTGCAACAAAATGGTGCTTGACTCTTGAGACAGGCTAAATTACACCATATTGTTAATGACATTGAGCATACATTTTTTTAAATACCTTCTCGAAGTAAAACTTCTGTACGTACTTAGTACTTATTATTATTCTGTGGTACTACATACAGAAGGTTTACTTCGCTAGGGTATTTAAAAAAATGTATGCTCAATGTCATTAACAATATGGTGTAATTTAGCTTCTCTCAAGAGTCAAGCACACACACAAGCTGACTTCGGTAAAATTATGTGTGACGTGAGGTGCCAAACAGCAGAAAATGGCGGAGGAAATACATGATTAAGCATGAGTTATCATGAATAATATTAACCACATAATTACCTCTCAATGTCTTCAAGTCTTCAGGCAACTTAAGAACCGGCCAAGTGCGAGTCGGACTCGCGCACCGAGGGTTCCGTACCATTGATTTATGAAATTAAAATTATTATTTTCTATTTAAGTTATTAGTATGAAAGATTACGCGGTAATAAGCGGTTTACGATTTACGAGGTATTAAAAAAAAACTACTTACTAGATCTCGTTCAAAACAATTTTCGTTGGTAGTTTTTATAGTAATGTACATCATATGTTTTTTTTAGATTTTTCATTTTCTTATTAATTTTAGAAGTTAGAGGGGGGGGGGGGGACCAACTTTTTTCCACTTTGGAAGCGTCTGTCACGCAAACTATTCGGTTTAGAAAAAAAGTATTTTAGAAACCTCGATATCATTTTTGAAGACCTATCCGTAGATACCCCACACGTATGTGTTTGACGAAAAAAAAATTTTTTAGTTTCAGTTCAAAGTATGGGGAGCCCCCAATACTTATTATATTTTTTTTATTTTTGCATCAAAATCTTAATGCGGTTCACAGAATACATCTACTTACCAAGTTTCAACAGTATAGCTCTTATAGTTTCGGAAAAAAATGGCTGTGACATACGGACGGACAGACGGACGGACGGACAGACAGACAGACATGACGAATCTATAAGGGTTTCGTTTTTTGCCATTTCAGCTACGGAACCCTAAAAAGTACATTCTGTGTTTTTATTATTATTTAGACAGTTAAATACTACACAGTATTTAGTGCACCATTTTCTTTAATTTTTTTCCATCATACACAAGAATACGCGTGCGTGAGTCAATGCTTGCTCGTATGTGATGTGAGGCCTTGTCGAATAGTAATCCTGTAGGGGGCCATCGTGCTTTTTTTGTTCTCGAAGTAAACTCGCGGAGATGAACAGGCCTGCTTATATTGACTTCACTTGTTAGTATGTGTGGGACAAATCTTGCAACTGAATTTATGACCAGTTCTCCTCAACCGATTGAGCTGAAATTTGGTAATTGGATTTGGAATCGCATCGAATTTGGATTCGTTGGATTTGTCTTTTCGAGCACTTTAGTACTAGATGATCTCCAGGGTCCTGATGATGGAGTCAGGAGGTGGCCATAGGAATTCCTAAACGAAACGGTGGAAACTTATCGAGTTTGGGTTTGTTGGATTTGTCTTTTCGAGCACATTGGTGCTAAATTGTATTGGTGAACGCCAGACCAACGTCACTTTATAAACTCTGAAAGTTTGTCAGCGTATGCTCCCAATATAGGTTTGAATGTTGGTGGATTATGAAGTTTGGTTCATTGTGGCTTTCGCAGCTATCCTAAAAAACTGTCTGGCAAGGAGTTGGAACTGTCAAAACTGTCTGGCTAAAAAGAGGAATAAATTCCATGCGCGATACAAGCTTTTGAAATTATTTGAACCTTGCATACAAATATTTTTTTCGTTTTATTATAATGGGTTAACGGATTAACGATTAACGTTAACTTGCGTTAAATCATGCTAAAAGTAACGTTTTAACGTTTAACGAAGTTAATTTTTTTATTAACGGTTTAACGATTAACGAAGTTAAATATTTGATTAACGGTGCCCAGCTATGGACTCACCACACGCTGGAATGCGAGAACGTCGGCCTTATACATTTTGCCAAATAAAATAACTAAGGAAAACCGTTATATTAATGACTAGCTTTCCGCCCGCGGCTTCGCCCGCGTGGAATTTTTCGGTTTTTTATATAACTCATGACACTCGGCAATAATGTGGCATTCTATTGGTGAAAGAATTTTTAAAATCGGTTCAGTAGATCCCGAGATTACCCCTTACAATTTAACAAATATACAAACACACAAACTTTAGTTTATCTTTATCTTTACATCTTTATAATATTAGTATAGATTATTAAACAACATTAGAATAAAAACATAACTTGCCTTGTATTCATCTAACTTTTAACTGAAACTATTAGTACTTGCAAATATTTTAGTAGCTTAGATTTCTTGTAACTATTAGAATTACTATGATTTATCTATTTTTAAATAAGTTGAAATATTTTTTTTGTCATAGGCATGCAATAGCATTTAACCATTGCAACTCTCTAATTCCGTTGACTGCGATGCGACGTGGGTGCGACGTGGGCGCGACGTTAGCGCAAAGTGGGCGCAACGTGACATTTCCACAATTAACAAATAGATATTTAATTTTCGCAACAAAACTGAGAGCAAACGACATGTCGCGAAGTGTGCCAAAGGATCAGAAAAGTGTATTAGTTTAGTAAAATTATTCGGAGTGAAGTCCCTTGTATTATTTAAACCTTTATGATATCACTGCCATTTCTGCCTTTAGGCCATCCTTCAATACTAATGTGCCTTAATAAAAGGACGCCCTTTCAAGATTTGCGACTATTAAGGCCTTTCTGAACCTTTTGTTCTTTTATAAACAACATTAGCGGCGGTTTCTCCCCCATTACTTGATTGATGGACTTCATACGTTTTGTTTTATATGCTGGGTTCGATTCAGTATAAGGCTAATTCCAGAAACATAGCTTTTTGGTTTAACCTTGTAAGCACTCTCACTTACATTTAGATTACACCTACGTGAGTATTTTTACGGAAATCTGAGATTGGATATGGAAGTAATATTCCTTTAGCTGTTTTCGTATTTCTATAACAAAAACACTATTAGGTACATAAACTTTGAGACAATCCATTCAATATCTGGCTTATACATATCTATCACAAACTTGTATTAGTACGAGGACACAGGTAAATATATAGCATCATCACACATAATAAACTGCACATACATTTGCTAACAATTGTGTGAACACAAAGAGACTCGTGTTTCATTTCACGGAATGTTCACGATCCTTGGCAATAAAGGACAAATTATGAAGATTTTGGTTAAAATAACCAAAAAATTAATGGAATGACAGGCCACACGTTTCATAAAACGAATGCTGTCCAAACACAAAAAGAGAAAAAAGAAAAATAATCAAAGAATTAAATTTTAAACGCCAGGTATTTGAAAAGAGAATCCCAAAAAATTAAACAATATTTTCGGCGAAATGTATTCCGATTGCGAATAAAATTAAACAGAATCAGCGAACATCTTTCAAGATAATCTTGAGGGAGGGCGGAGGGCGATCCCAGATTTTATACAAACAGGCCATTCCGGTAATGAGATGGCCGACACGTCTCAAAGATTTATCTTGGTGAATACAAGCAAACTGTTTTAAATAACTACAAAAGCGTTCAATTCGTTACGATATTATCTATTCTATCTGATTTTATACCGTCATTAAGACATGAAAATTTAGGGCTGGATTGCAATAAAGTGAGTTTAACTTTAACAAACGTCAAAAATCTCAAACTCTGTACAAAAAACACCAGTTATCGTAATAGTTACGGTTAAAGTTAGATGGTGAAAATCAGCCTTATTTTCAATACATACTTCAAAATTAATTAAGTATAACGACTTGATATTTATTCCATAGCGATATTTGGTATTTCGAGTGCTCTTTTCTAATTAAGTAATTTTAGATCAGGTGTTGAAAATTTAGACTCAATAGTCCTAGGTTCGATTGCCAAGTGGTGCCAAAGTCGAGCAAAATCAATTGAGCAATCAACAAACATTTAAGTATGAACAAATGACGAAATTAAATCGAAGGTTCACAATATGATGAAATGAACGTTAAATCGATTGCACAATAAAAAGCTGAAAAGAAAATAAACTTTTGCAAATTCAAAGAGATTTTGTAGCATTGTGGAAATAATTTCGCTCCATTTTACGAGCTACGCGCCTGTACATATTTCGTGCTTAAAGCTGAATTATTGAAAAACCCTTTTCGATGGGCGTTACGAATAACAGGTTTCCAAATAAATTATCGCCTCGACACTTTCGTCCGATTGATTATTTAGATTAGAAGATAAGAAGATGACAAGAGAAATAATCTTCAAAAGATCCATACCCAAGTAACATTTTACTCCATTTAAGAGTAGACTAGTCGTTCACATGTACTCCACAAGCTGTGTATGTCAGCTGTATACGAGCTGTATAGCTTGCTATAATGCTTTTATAGAACCAGTTTGGGCACAAATTAGACAGCCTTAAGTTCACTATGGCTGTACATTAGCAGTATAATAGCATTATAATAGCAGTTTAAGTAGTAACATCGGACTTAAGGCTGACTTACGGCACTATATGGGACGCATTGTGAACCATACAACGTACGTGAGTGTAATAAAGAGTAACAAGTGGCTAAATGCACAGCTTTCAAAGTTATAAAGTCCGACAAAAGTACTCCAATGCTACATAAAGTTCACGTGTGTCCTAAATTATTTCCACATTTTAATATTAGTTTGGTATTTGTACGTGAGTGCCAAGAGGGAAACAACTCGGGCGGATAATCATTTATGCAAATAATAACACGGGTTTTAAATACTTAATAATGTTAATGCCATTGGGAATGCAACTTTATCGTGAAATGTATACATATTTACAGCTAAAATATTTACGCGCCTCTGTAAAAACGCGATATTCATTTTAAAATATTTAAATCTGGCTGAGAGGAAATCTACAATTTTCAGTTTTTGATATTGTATTGGCATTATAATTATATTACGGTAATTAATTATAACATGAAACCAAAACTCAATCGCTCTATCTGCAAATTTTGTAATAAATCTGCATTAATTTTGGAGATTTATTTGGTAAATATTTTAGGTTATGTAGAACAAAATGGTGGAAATGAAATACGGCTATGTGAACTGTTATAACTCCGATTTAATGCGGTGAGCGTATATTAGGTTCACATGTGTTCTGTTAGAATGCTGTTATCTATATGAAGTTCCACATTTGTACCACTACAGCGCTAATGTCTATAAATTTATTCTAATGTGAACTTATGTACAGCTTTAAGATGTACCTAGTTCAGGTCAATTGTGTATCTTTAATTCTTTCAAATACTGAAATTTTAGAGATCCGCAATAAAAAATATTAATGTCCGTTAAATCGCCTAGCCCAACTACTAATAGTCAAGTATGAATACCTAAAGCATCAGACGGTAGTGTTCCTGGTTTAAATTCGTTTATTATGCCTGACAATTTATTCAAAGCGGAATGAGGAATACGATTTTCAATAGCCCATGTTCTTATTTTTTTGCGAAAGGTTAAATAAATAATTGTCCAAATCAAAATTGTATTCACTATCACTAGAACTGCAATCATCACACTCTGATATCTGTATATTTTGAAGGGAACTTTCAGGTTCAGGCATAATATTTTCCTCTGCATCATGTACAGAACCACCATGAACAACTAAAAACAGGCTTGGGGAAAAGTGTAATAGAATATCACATTCACATTCATGTTCAGCTTAAAGCAAATAAGAGTAGTACTTGTGGACAAATAAACTGCTATTGATGTTAATGGACAACACATAATAGTCCTTTTAACAGCCTACAGTGCACATGCGAACCATTGAAACACTTTTGTACAGATAGTAAAAAAAGGTTATTTAATTATCACAAACAAGTCCTACTACAGCTACTAGCTGTATAACAGTCTAAAACAAGTAAACATAACAGCCTTTGGCTTTATAAATGACCACGTGTGTTCTATTAAAATGCTAGCTCTATAACATCGTACAAGAAGGCCGTTAAACAGCGATTGCCGTATCTCTACCCTCCTATAATGCTCTTAGTCAGACGGCTGACTAAAGGATAGTTGTTAGAGTATTATAACACCAACAATCGTATAAAAGTATAACTCTACACTAGTCTACACTCCTATAAGTCCCTTAGACAGGTATAGGTGTAATTAATTGCAATAATACATCTTATACATCACGAGTGAACTGTACTAATGCTTTAAGTACACATTGGAACTAAATGTGAACTCTTAAATGGAGTAAAATGCTACTTGGGTAACCAAATGCAAACTATTATTGGACGTAAACCTCTAAGGCTGGCTTGCGTCATCTTACTTTGACTTTAACACACGTCAAAATTTTGTTAAACTCCGTACAAAAAACGCCAATTATTGTTATAATTATGGTTTTTAAGATGGTGCAACTCAGCCTAGCGAGATCTCTCGCTGTATTCATTACTGAAGCAAGTAAAAAATATCAAAAAATCAAACAATACATTGCCCTACATTTTAAACTTTATTTAGAAAGAGTAAATTTTAAAGAGTAATTAGTGGTTTTCTGAATAAAGAAAAATAAAATAAAATAAAATAAAAATTTCCTCTGCACTGGTTAAAGAATAAAATAATTTAGCAAGTACTTGTGAAAGCAACCGCGAGTTCCAACCAAAACGCTATTCTCACTTGCACCGACCAAAAACGGGTGCCTTGTTTTTGGTGCTATGCTTTATTACCAAAACTTTCCTGCTAATTTGGTCGACCGGCAAAAGTTTTAGCCACTCCTTTTCCTCTTCTCGTTTGGAACTTATTTCAAACCTCAGAACTAGAACTTCTATCACGTGAGTTTTCCCAAAATTAAGAAGAAAAAGATTAGATGTGAGAAAAAATACTGTAAATTAGCTAAACTAACACATATTATCAACTTAGCAATTTAACTTATTTGATGCAACAGTTTCCAATCTCCGTAAAAGGTCTTTATAGGTAGGTAGTAGTTTTTAGTAGGTTTAAAGTTCATGTAAATGTTTTGGATGTTTATAAGTTACATCATGATCGCTTATGGAATAAGTAAACCTTTTATTAAGGGTGGATTCGACCAAACAAGAATAAATATTGATCTCAGAATAAATCGTCAGTTTTGAAATATTTCCCATACTGAAACTGTCAATGTGCCAGTTATACCAGGAGTTATTCTCGGATAAAAGTTTGGTCGAATAGGACCTAAATCATAAAGCAATAAGGTATACTCAAGTCCGACTACTTATCAACACCCCTATGTCGTGGCTTTTTTCTAACATAAGTTCGAGACACAAGAACATAACATGTGGCTACGTCATAGAACATGTGAGCATAAATGTCACCATAACTCATGGCGTTTAATCTACCAATTTGCCGCGATGTGACAGTGAATTCATTAAACAAAGGTTAGAGGGAAACAGATGTCGTGCTGGCGACGTCTCGTGCCGGCCTCTCTGACTGGCTAGGACGGTAATTTGGCTAGGAACAGTGTTGCCAACTTAGATAAATAAATGGGTAGACCGTAGTCTCTTCGCAAGATTTAGTAGAGAACTAAGGCGATTCTCCAAAAAATAATTGTGAGTGGTCTGTATTACAAACAACGCTTACGCTAAGCTAAATTAAATCTCAGTTACAGTTTCTGTCTTGGTTGGTCCAATAAAATTCTGTCCATAGTTTCAATCCATGCTTGTAAATCAATCGTGATTTTAGCTTCTTACTGTAATATGCACAGTAGATTTGTATCTCTGAAGATATTGTGTAAGTAACGATATTGTATAGTTGTCATATAAAAAAGGCCAAGGATACAGGAGTGCTAGTCAACATTATGAGAATTATGACTCACTACCAATGCTGCCAAAAATTGACGCACATGAATTTGGGGAATCCCCGAAAAATAAAAATTTATGACACACATCAAACAATTTTTTTGTTGCTAAAGTAGTATTTTATTACTACTACATAAGTTACCACAGCGTTTAACTGGCAATATGATATCTACGGTCCTGCGCCGCGCTACAGCATGTAGTTTATTTACAGTCTAATTCGCTTTTGTACCAGCTAAATTAAACAACGTCTGCTGTGATTTACGGATAAGTCACAATGCTTTAACATGTCATTATTTTCATCAGCACTGTACAGTAATCTAGTTTCTTCATTTATTTATTAGGATAAACTTTAGTTCAAATAACATTTACAGCGGTATCGAATGAAACAGCACACAAAACTAAATTTATTATCTATAAAAGATTATTTAATTATCTGTAATTGGCCTAAAAATTAGAACTCAACCATTAAAAGTCCTCGATCGCTGTCATGTCAATTGAATCTACTTAGTTTTCGCATCTTTCTGTGATATAAATCTAAACTATTTAGTATCGTCACCAAGCAAAAGTTTACTGTTTTGTAACGTCCATTCTATTTAAAGGCTCTGCATTATTTATTTGATAACAAATGTCTGCAGCAGCCCCGCTGACGCCCCGACGGCTGAGCCGAAATTAGAGCGATTGTCCCGACCCCGGGGTAGACCGGGACAAATTGGAGCACGCCACGCGCAAAAAGCCACAGTTTTTGTCGACACCACAAGTTATTTGCGTCAGAAATGGAACAGAACTAAAGCAGCTAAAAAGCACTCCCAATACGTTAAGCTGGATTACTTTAAAACTAAACTCTGAAACAACACCGTATCCGTGAAGTCAAAGTTTGATCTAGAGAAAATTTTAGAATCTACGAGTATCTCCACATCTAGCCAGCTGCCGGGGATTTCACAATAAATTCTCTCTTGTTTGCTTTACAAACACAGACATTCAAAAGTCGTATAACTTTTAACCAACAAGTTTATGTTTTCTTTCCTTTTTGAACGTCTTAATACTTATCGTGTTCCTGCTACCTCCACGCCAATATAATTTGCGAGAAAGCCGGCTGGTATTAAACGGATCGATTTGATTTTGCTTTGCTTTATAATGCTATATTCTATTAGCGCAAACTACGTTCTGTGCTTTCATTTGCCAAATCTCCTTAACCGCAAATTGCCATCTGGTAGAGTTCTAAATAAACGAGGATTTTTCATAGAAAGAGATCACGAATGTCAACGGCACGAACCGAGGCGACGTCTCGTCTGCCCGCGACGTTCGCGATCATCTTATTATTGGGATCCGCAGGCTAATATAGAAACCACCATTACCGCTAAGTAATTGGGTGGGATTTTTCTTAGCTAAATAAAAGCGCTTTCCAATAGTTCGTCCAATCACAAGATTAGTTTTCTCTTATTTCCGTGTGTAATATATTTGTGAAGTAGGTAAGTGGTTCTTGAGTATATGTCTGTGTGTTATTTAGTTTATTTATTTACTTAATTTCTTTATTTGGAAAACATATTACAGCTCATATTAAATTCAGATGAATAGTAAACATTTAAGACTTAAAGTTTTCACTACTAACTCAAATTTTAAGTCGAAAAGACGGATAGATAGAATGAGTGGCAGAACAAAATAGCTACAAAACATAACCATTTAGCATACAAATTATCATAAGCTCTTAAATGTCTGCGTAGGCTTTTCATGAAGAATTTTCCTTTTTCCTGGCTCTAATAACAAAGCAGTTAAGTGCTTGGTGTCATAAAAGTTAATTTCATGCTAAATGAAATCGCATTCTCGGCTGCAAATTGTTGACTTGATCTTGAAGCACTTTCTCACGTATAAAATAAAACTATTCGATTTTAAAACCTCCATATCATTCAAGATGACACTTCTAAAATTCAATTTCACGAGCGTATAACAAAATATTCTGCAGAACCCGACAGGTGTCTCCGATTTACTGTTGGCAGGTATTTAATATCACTGTTCGAGCTAGGGTTGCCAGATGGGCAGGATTTGGTGGGATTCCCCCGACTTTTTGTATGTCCTCCCGACTCCCAATAAAGTACAAAATCTCCCAACAAACAACTTCATTTTAATCTGTGACAATAATATTGAATTTTATCGTTTTTAATTTTTTTTTTTTTATCCTGGCCAGTCCCAAAATCCCGAAAACATTTCTTCTCCCGATAAATGGGGTCATTCGATCTGGCAACCCTACTATCCCGACAGGAATCGAGATGGTATCGGCCGCCAATGAAATATTATGATTCCGCGATCATGCCGAATGTAGAGTAATGGCTAACGAGCGTCTGAACATCGTGTGAAATGATCGTGATAAGAGGCCAGGCACTGGGAAAGATAGCAAAAATATTGATTTAAAAAAAATGTCTATCTACAAAAATATAAGAGTCCAAAAAGTTAATTCCTAGAATTTATGTCTGTCATAAATGTTTGTTTAGTATGTGAACAAAAAGTAGGTAAATGTCCCTGCATTAGATTGTCTCGTGAAATTATGAGGTATTTGTATTTCAATGCAAATAAGTCGAGAGTCAGCTAGTTAACACACTTCGAATTCCTTCCTCTTTTTCAGTTCATGGAAAGCACACTCATACATAAATCAATAGCATAGGTGCTTCCAACATACTTCAGTTCAATTTCTCCAGAGAACATTCGTCTATTGTGGCAAAGTTTCATACCACGTGATTGAATATTGAGCAACAATGGCGGCCACTTTGAATTGATTCTTGGAATGTAAACAATGAAACAAATGACAGTCTACACTGTGTACATGATGAATAAAGGTTCGAAGCTCCTTTTGGGTACGCACCGGTATTAATGGGCCCCGAACACGCAACATCTAGTCCAAGCTTACGATTTGTTACTCTAAATCGAGTCGGACTCGTAATTACTCACGATAAATCTAAAAAATACGAGTCAGGAGACCTTTTTTCGTTTCACCTTTTAAAACTGAATGAATACAGTCGACGGCGCTTCAGACATTTTGTTACAAAATAGCCCTTTTTATACTCTAGGTATACTTACAACAAGTTAGGTTATAAAATACGAGTACTAGTGTTCAACTATAATGGATGGATACATTTGAAGAAACAATCGAGTTCTGTTCACATAAAACCTTATTGTCTGGCGTTTATTGCAATCGCCATCAAAGATTCTGGATCCCAACGTGAATCAAAAACCAGCCTCCTAAATCGCTCTCCTCGTTAATTTTCTTCAAAACATCACGGGCCAAATGCGAAATTATTTCAGCACTGAATACATTAGGTAGGTACATCGAATCCGGGCAGATTCGTCAAATCGTCAGCGCCGAAGGGTTAACAAAGGCGTACAAATGGGCCGCATCGTTATAGGGGCCGCCAATTTCGGCCTACGCGCCCTCACCGATTGTTTAACTTCCGCGTTATTGAATTCAGTTAGTTTTAAGTAGACTTAACGAAAAGGTTATTTCATTTTTTAAACTCTTTAAAATCGTTTTTATTTGCCAGTAGACTTGAACTTGTTATTAAAATTAAAATACTATTTATACTGAAACAATCGATGTCATTTTCACGCGCCTATTATAAGGGCCCTCTCCCACGGCGAATTTTTGTAGCGATGCAGTCGCGCTGCTGTAGATAGATAGATATTTATTTGCATCACTATAATGTAACATAGGATAGATAAGGCTGAAAGCTAAATAGATCATTATGGACCGTGTCGGGCACTGCAATGGACATGGCGCACAATTTTTGTTGAAGATGCCAAAAAAAACTACAAAAAATTAGAATGAATACTGTATTTTTACTTTTTTGATATCTTTAAAAATGACTGAAATATTCAAGCTCAAAGTGCGCTCTTCCGCTAGGAGCGATTTTCCGCGCGGATTTTGAAAATGTGACGTAGTAACATGAAAAGCTGCATGTAAGATATTATCTGTGTACAATGGTTAGAATGGTTAGTAGGGGAGCCGAAGCGGGGATTTCGGGACTTACTAAAGAGTGGCAGACTAACATACAAGGAAATACTTTGTACCTGGTTGATTACCTTTAAGTATGAATTTTTGATATAAAACGGCATTAGTTCTTATGCCTCTCACCCAAAAAATACCTCAATTAAGCCCAAATTTGAGACCGCAAGCAAACTTTGAGTGACGATGGAAACTAGCCTAGATGGAGGACACATGAAATTGAACTGCTGCTTCTTCATTGATAAAGACTTATCATTTACCATACCTTATCATTTTGTATTCCATTTTCAAGTCACTTTTTTTTCGCTTACTGTTTAAACAAAACGTGGGATTTTTTTAAATCTCAGGTCTTTTGAACGCACATCTGAACCATGTCTGGTTTTAATTTCTTCAGTTACTCTGTGACCATGGCGCTTGCAACAGTGCCGAAATATTGGAAACTCAAAAATAAGGTACATGGTAGCAATCCCGTCAGTAATAATAATAGGAAAATGTCTTGAAAAATAAGTAAATCGTATATTACTTTATGTAACTAATTTTATTATGTATCATACTAATCACTTCATTCAGAACTAGAAAACGATTCCAAGGATTCCACTTTTCTTCAATAGATGATCAAGATAAAGAGGTATTTATTATAAATTGCTCTTCCACCATTTCAATTATTCTATCTTACATCTTACTTGATGAAATCTTTTTCAATTTTATTTACATGGTCATAACATTTTCACCATTCCTCTGCACCAATTTGTGAGGTACACCTGAAACCCCCGATAAAGCAGCTATTATAAGAATAATATTTAAAAAAAAACCCTTCTTCTGACGCAGTTAGGTAATAAACTTAATGTATCCAATTTCACTCCAACTTACTGTCAACTCAACGACGCGCTTTAAAATCAAAGATTGACTTTGAATTATGCCTTATTTTACAATACACATTGAAAACAATATGACTTGCTTGAGCTTTTTCGACTTTTTCACAAAAATAACAAATAGGCATGAAGAGATTACAAAATTTCTGCAGCGACTGAGACAGTTCACTTGATTTACTTTGACAGGTGACAATAAAGCCATTTGCCATATGAAAGACACACTTTTCCAATATTTTTGTTTGCCATGAGATTCTGGTACACCTATACCTATCATTTAATGAAAAGATAAACTAAACTTTTTCAGCACAACGAAAATCTGCTTTGGCGCGTAGCAATGCAACGTGACAACTGCAGTTCGGACTTCTTTATGCGTCCACTACACATACAATAAAATTCGAACTATCGCACATTTTTTCTTTTTAATTCTAATTCAGTAAAAATGTTTTTGAAACCTTCATTCAAAATTCAAAAGTTAATATCATATGACAGAACTTATGACCAGACTATGTATATTGAATAAAATATTTTTCTTTTTATCATCAAGCTTAGCAGTCTAATAAGTTACTATGACACTCGAGTTAATCCACATTCAGCACCATAGCCTCCCCTTCTACAAGGCCCTCTACAAATGTCAAAACGTCACTTAACCCTTTTAGCACCAGTTCTTTTGTTTTTGAGAAGATGTACCCACATTTTTATATCAATTTAATTATAGTCCAGTCGTTTGGTACAAATTAACGTGGTTACCTGGAAAGTGTTCCGGGAGTTTTGAAAATTGGTGATTAAAATAGATTTCGCTATGCTCTCTGTTAGTCTGTTAGTTAAGTGTGATTGCCGCGCTCGTTGCGAAATTGGAAAAATGCTGCCTTAGAGAAGATTTTTGATAGTTACATTCTTTCCTATTTCGTCGTTACAGCTAAATGACGTTCACTGCTGGACAAAGGCGAGAGGCCTTTGGGTTTTCCATAGGTTTTTCATAATGAACAGTCCTGCGCTGCCCGCATTCAGGTTCTTCCCGCGACCTTTACCAGATCGTCGGTCCACCTAGTAGGAGGCCTGCCCACGCTACGTCTTCCAGCCCGTGGTCGCCACTCAAGAAATTTTCTGCCCCAACTCTGTCTGTCTCTACGAGCTATGTGTCCCGCCCACTGCCACTTGATTTTAGCAACTCTGCGTGCTATGTCGGTCACTTTGGTTCTCCTGCGGATCTCCTCATTTCTGATTCGATCACGCAGGGAAACCCCAAGCATAGCCCGCTCCATCACCCTTTGGGTGACCTTGAGCCTTCTTATGAGGCCCATAGTAAGCGACCACGTTTCAGAACCTTAAACTTTCCTATGTATTTCACGACTAGATTTTGCCTGCGTCTTCACCCGCGTGAAATTTAGTGTCACAGATCGGCATAAATTATAGCCTATATGTTAATCTGGGTTACAAACAAAACAATAATATTGTACAGTTTCAACAAAATCCGTTGAGTACTTTTTGCGTGAAAGAGTAAAAAACCTGAGACACAGGAATCTTCCTAGTTCAGGTATCAACCCACCAATATTCTTACTTTTTGTTTTTCCTGATTGTTTGTTATCATAATATTATCTGTTATGTTGGTGAGAAATAAACATTACTTTACTTTATTTTAAACTTCCAGACATCCAAACTTTCGCATTTATAATATTAGTAGGATACAATTATGTAATGTAGAAACAAACAAGACAAAAAAATGTATACTTCAGCAACGCGAATTTTTTTATACTTCAGCATATTTAGGACACCCGGCAGCGTGTCCTGCCATGATCAAAGAAAAAAGAACTCGCAATTTAGCAGGTACATTAATTTGACTGTTTCACAACTCTAAATCTATTTAACTTACATTACATGAAATTTATCACATTTATCAAAGCTTCTTAGCTTGTCTATGTCCCAAAAATTATAAAATGAATAAAGTAGTTGTCAAAAACCTTTTTAAGGCGTATTTTTTTCAATAAGGCGGGCGCGTGCGCGGCTCTAAACGAGGTCACAAAATTCGGAAAGAACATAGCGAAATCTATTTATTCACCAATTTTCAAAAATTCCGGAAAACTTTCCAAGTAAAATTAACAAATAACTGGACTATTTACTCGTTATTGAGCACAGAGACACAAACTTGGTTATTTTTCCAGAAAATTTATATTGAAGTGCATAAATGTAAAAATGGCTTCATAGTGCACAAAACTGGCAATATGTGGCATAATAATGGTTACTTTTTTAGCGCCTAGTTTGAAATGTGATTGAACGATGACAACTAACAACAGTTGTCAGTTAGGTAAAATTTTATTTTAGTTGGAAAAAGACAAAAAGTGGTAAATGGGTTAACGTGCGGGGGCTGCAAAATCATGTTGTGACGTCACGCGCGAATATTGGAAATTTTTGAAAATTTTAAAAAGTCCGTAAACTTCTCGAGGCTCTATCTTCGGTAATACTGGATGGATTGAGGTGAAATAAAAACTAGTGTAATGTGTGTGATCTAAACTTTAAATTAAGTCATAATTTAACTTAATATTACAACTTATGCGTGTTGTCCATTAGAAGAGAGGAGGATCTACTTTTAATTTATCACAATTTGGACTATAAAAGTATTAGTCGTTAATTATTTTATTTTAATATTCATATTATGTATAAATAATATAATTATATTTTACTGTAACTTTCCTATTACAATTTATCATTAAAATACTCCTGAATTGTATAGTAACTTTTTTCTATTAGTAAGACTTTTAGTTTTTTAATAAATATTTTTTCTTTATCTTCTCCTTTTATTGAATACTAGCTTTCTGCCCGCGGCTTCGCCCGCGTGGAATTTTGTCTGTCACAGAAAAACTTTATCGCGCGCGTCCCTGTTTCAAAAACCGGGATAAAAACTATCCTATGTCCATTCCCAGGACTCAAACTATGTCCCTGCCAAATTTCATCGAAATCGGTTGCGAGGTTTAAGCGGGAAAGCGTAACAGACAGACAGACAGACAGAGTTACTTTCGCATTTATAATATTAGTTGGGATGGCAGCTTATTAAATAGTCCAGTCAATAAAGCATTATAGATGGAAATCCGTGGAACACAATTTTTGACTTCGGGACTTTATTTAAACTAGTTAGGAGGTGAACATAGCAAAAGTCCCCGCCCTTAGCCCTTGAGCCGGCGGGGAGAGGGGAGTTTAAAGGTACCACTTTTCGGTTTTTCGCTTAATCCTCGGAAACTATGCGTCCTAGTGACATGGCTACTACCCAAGTAGCATTTTACTCCATTTAAGTGTTCACATTTAGTTCCAATGTGTACTTGAAGCATTAGTACAGTTCACTCGTGATGTATAAGCTGTATTATTGCAATTAATTACACCTATACCTGTCTAAGGGACTTATAGGAGTGTAGACTAGTGTAGAGTTATACTTTTATACGATTGTTGGTGTTATAATACTCTAACAACTATCCTTTAGTCAGCCGTCTGACTAAGAGCATTATAGGAGGGTAGAGATACGGCAACCGCTGTTTAACGGCCTACTTGTACGATGTTATAGAGCCATAGGCTGTTATGTTTACTTGTTTTAGACTGTTTTACAGCTAGTAGCTGTAGTAGGACTTGTTTGTGATAATTAAAATAGCCTTTTTTTACTATCTGTACAAAAGTGTTTTAATGGTTCGCATGTGCACTGTAGGCTGTTAAAAGGACTATATGTGTTGTCCATTAACATCAATAGCAGTTTATTTGTCCACAAGTACTACTCTTGTTTGCTTCAAGCTGAACATGAATGTGAATGTGATATTCTATTACACATTTCCCCAAGCCTGTTTTTAGTTGTTCATGGTGGTTCTGTACATGATGCAGAGGAAAATATTATGCCTGAACCTGAAATTCCCCTTCAAAATATACAGATATCAGAGTGTGATGATTGCAGTTCTAGTGATAGTGAATACAATTTTGATTTGGACAATTATTTAACCTTTCGCAAAAAAATAAGAACATGGGCTATTGAAAATCGTATTCCTCATTCCACTTTGAATAAATTGTCAGGCATAATAAACGAATTTAAACCGTAATTATACACTACCGTCTGATGCTTTAGGTATTCATACTTGACTATTAGTACCTGGGCTAGGCGATTTAACGGACATTAATAGTTTTTATTGCGGATCTCTAAAATTTCAGTATTTGAAATAATTAAAGATACACAGTTGACCTGAACTAGGTACATCTTAAAGCTGTACATAAGTTCACATTAGAATAAATTTATAGACATTAGCGCTGTAGTGGTACAAATGTGGAACTTCATATAGATAACAGCATTTAAACAGAACACATGTGAACCTTATATACGCTCACCGCATTAAATTGGAGTTATAACAGTTCACATAGCCGTATTTCATTTCCACCATTTTGTTCTACATAACCTAAAATATTTACCAAATAAATCTCCAAAATTAATGCAGATTTATCACAAAATTCGCAGATAGAGCGATTGAGTTTTGGTTTCATGTTATAATTAATTACCGTAGTATAATTATAATGCCAATACAATATCAAAAACTGAAAATTGTAGATTTCCTCTCAGGCAGTTTTAAATATTTTAAAATGAATATCGCGTTTTTACAGAGGCGCGTAAATATTTTAGCTGTAAATATGTATACATTTCACGATAAAGTTGCATTCCCAATGGCATTAACGTTATTAAGTATTTAAAACCCGTGTTATTATTTGCATAAATGATTATCCGCCCGAGTTGTTTGCCTCTTGGCACTCACGTACAAATACCAAACTAATATTAAAATGTGGAAATAATTTAGGACACACGTGAACTTTAGGTAGCATTGGAGTACTTTTGTCGGACTTTATAACTTTGAAAGCTGTGTATTTAGCCACTTGTTACTCTTTATTACACTCACGTACGTTGTATGGTTCACACTGCGTCCCATATAGTGCCGTAAGTCAGCCTTAAGTCCGATGTTACTACTTAAACTGCTATTATAATGATATTATACTGCTAATGTACAGCCATAGTGAACTTAAGGCTGTCTAATTTGTGCCCAAACTGGTTCTATAAAAGCATTATAGCAAGCTATACAGCTCGTATACAGCTGACATACACAGCTTGTGGAGTACATGTGAACGACTAGACATACTATATAGAACCCCGAATGCTACTTGGGTATGAACCAAAAAAAGCTTATTCAATTTACTACAGGTGAGATAGTCAAGTTTTTCTATATCTTGTATAGTTTTCGCGGCAAAAATGTTGGATGATTTTTGACAATGACATTGTAGCGCGTTAGTAGCGCGTTGGCATCACTTCTGTAGTGAGTTGCAAATGCGACTAACGCCGTCGGCGAGGACCCTAATAGATAAGTTAAATTATAAATTGTTACAATAAAAATCCGGGTCATAAAGGTAAATGTAAATAAAATATCACTGTCAGGCTGATCCAGCGTCCTAACCAAACAGGGAATATTGACACAAAGTGATTTCCACCAGGAAAATGCACACAGGACCTTTAGATTTAAGTCTCTTACTTTCTAACCACTACACCAACCATGTTCTTTAAAACCGACAAAAGAAACTTCCGAAGTTACAACTTTATGGAGTAGGCGTTTTATATGATAATATGAAACGTAAACTTCAGTTACGAGCAGGATCAGAACATTCCTTAAATCACCCAACTTTCGGATTCACAGTTAATGCGGTAAGGATCCACGATGTCCGACACAAGTGTTATAAATCCGACCCAAATTCCATCTATAGGGAAGTTTATGACCGAATTTGATTACTTTCGCACAGTCCGAAGTTTCAAGCACCAATGTTGTTAATTTCTAGAAATAAATAGGAGTGACAGATTACTCAAATTAAACAAAAAAGGCTTTTTGTTTCATAAAGTGCGATCCTTAAACAAGTGCATGCGCTGCAAGTTCAATCGTGATTATTATTTTGTAGGCACGGTTGAGCATGTAACGCTTGGTACCTACTCATTACCTGATAAATGTAATATGTACGAACTTATTGGAGCAGCTAGGAAACTCTTTAATTTGCTTAGATTTTATGCTCCTCAAACTAACACGAATACTGTAAAACAACTGTAATAAAAAAATACAGCAAACAATTATTATAAAATTGGGACTTTTCACTCATAATATTTACCTATAATAAGAGTGAAAATTGTTAGAGTAACAAAGAAGCAAGAAAAAATTAGAGCAATTCCTTTCGTCCTAGTTACAGGTGGTCATGAACGGGATAATGTTTGTAGTAAATATAATTTGTTTTTCAAAGAGAATAGAAGAGTCGGTTCCAACGGTATCCTAGAGCTTACATAAAAATTGATACTTATAAGTAGGTATTATCTCGCGTCTTTTTATTTGTGTGATGCCCATTGTAATAAATATCTTTCTTTCTTTTTGTTTGAGATCTACTTTTTACATAATAATAAATATTTTCCACATGAGTCACAGCACAGTCCGGATAGCAGAATTTGCTTTATAGAACCAGACGGTGACGGATTTTAGTATTATTTCGAGGTGAACAGTTTCATTTTATTTCATTTTAACAATGAAAAATAATTAAAATTACAAACTACCTAATACCTGCCTCGTTATGCATAAAAAAACTAATTCGTAGACATGAATCGAATGTATGTGTGACTTATGCCGGTTTTCACCATCAATCCCAAATTTTTACGTTTTATTTTCAAAGGGTCACTTAAAAATTAGGGATTGATGGAGAAACGGGCATTATACAGCTGCCGTTTTAAGTTTGTATTAAACATTCATAACCTCAGCTAGCGATCAGCATCACCCCCATTCTTCGAAACCAACTAAGTGCTTTTCTTGGAAAAAAATGTTTGTGTTGAAACAGCTTACCGCCTACAAGAGGCTAAAGCAGATTTACTAATGGAGTAGAATAATAAATGAAAAATAAACATAAATATTGTAACAAGATAAAGGTCACCAAAACCTATGAGTGAACCAAATGTCAAAGGTAAGTGAGGAACTTTACTTGATTCTATTGTGATACTCGTGTGGGATGCTACCGCCCGTAATACTTTGTACGTTTGGGCGTCTGAGGGCGATCATTACAAAAATAAGTAAGTCTCTAAGGTATCAGTATCAGTATTCGTTATTGGAATATGGTGAAAACGTAGTATACCTAGATTATCTCTCGCTAAGCTAAAAATTGTGATACAAATAGTATGTTAGGCTCATACGAGTATTATTTTCACCCACCCAATTGACTAAACAACTGATTCACTTCGAATCAAATGTTAAATTATTTGCTGATTGAAAAATAATTGTGTTTTCAGGACTAAATGCACGTGCCTAATATAAGTAGTCAGAACTAAAAAAATGTTTTTGAAAACCTAAAAGTACGTTTTGGTCATTTACGTGTTGTTAAAAATTCTGGTTGCTGAAATTTCTTTGTTATACGATCTGCACAGCCGGAATTGCAGCTTTGGCACAAAGGCATAAAAATAGGCTTCAAATAATAGAATACAAAACTCAACGTAGCCGGGAAAATATTCACCGCGAAACGGAACGAGTAGGGCCCGGGTTCTATCAAGGCAGAGCGGAGCGGAGACGAGAGATGTGCGGCAAAGCTGGCAGGCTATTCCACCAAAGCGGAGCGGAGAAAAGCGGAGAGGAGACATATGTGTGAGCTGTGCGTAGCTGTCAGCTGTCAGTCTATTGCTGTCTTTGAAAACCTCTGTCCAGCTGTCTCTGTTCCGCGTCGCCGCCGCCTTCAAATTCTATAAAAAACTAGCGGCCGCCCGCGACTTCGTACGCGTGGATCCCGTTTTACCCCCCTTAGGGGTGGAGTTTCGTAAAATCCTTTTTTAGCGAATGCCTACATCATAACATCTACCTGCATGATAAATTTCAGCCCGATCCGTCCAGTGGTTTGGACTGTGCGTTGATAGATCACTGTCAGCCAGTCAGTCAGTCAGTCACCTTTGAGTCCGACACTTCTCCGCTATTCTCCGCTATTCTCCGCTCGATCCATTTCGACCGAAGTGGAGATGTAGAAAAAATGTAATCTGATTGGTTATTCGAAACACTTCTCAGCTCCGCTCCGATTTGGTGGAAACCGAGCCTAACTTTTACGGGAAAAGTTTTTGCTCATTTCTAGCCGAACCATACCAATGAATACTAGTCAATCGGAAGATTTGGTTCTGTTAGGCAATAACAAATGTTAACTTGTGTTTCGGACTTAACAGGTTTGTTTATATGAACTTTGTAATTTACTTCGCTAAGTACATATTTAAGAAAATGAAAGGACATCATCCACGTTTCATATATTTTTGGTCCAAAATCAAAAGTGCCGGCCAACAAAAAAAAGTGCTGTATTCTGACAGAATACGTCTGCCTTAGCATTTGTTACTATGGCACCAAAGCCGTAGCTCCACTGTGCGTCGAGTATTTGAGATCTAAAAGTCATCGACTATTCATACATTTTTTGTTCAAAATCAAAAGTGTCGGCCAATAAAAAAAAGTGCTGTATTCTGACAGAATACGTCCGCCTTATCATTTGTTACTATGGCACCAAAGCTGTAGCACCACTATGCGTCGAGTATTTGAGATCTAAAATTCATCGACGATTCATACATTTTTTGTTCAAAATCAAAAGTGTCGGCCAATAAAAAAAAGTGCTGTCTTCTGACAGAATACGTCCGCCTTAGCATTTGTTACTATGGCACCAAAGCTGTAGCACCACTGTGCGTCGAGTATTTGAGATCTAAAATTCATCGACGATTCATACATTTTTTGTTCAAAATCAAAAATGTCGGCCAATAAAAAAAAAGTGCTGTATTCTGACAGAATACGTCCACCTTAGCATTTGTTACTATGACAATAAAGCTGTAGCACCACTGTGCGTCGTAGTATTTGAGATCAAAGTCAGTCGTTTCATATATTTTTAGAACTCAAATACTACGATGCACAGTGGTGCTACAGCTTTGGTGCCATAGTAATAAATGCTAAGGCGGACGTATTCTATCAGAATACAGCACTTTTATTTTTTGGCCGGCACTTTTGATTTTGGACCAAAATGGATGATGTCCTTTAGGAACATTGTCCTCTTTTCTTTGAAAATGTTTTTTTTAAGTTTGCTTTATGAAATAAAACCATTTTGTACTGTTCTGAGTGTCTTAAGTGCAGTCACCAGCATATACAACTATACATTCGCTAATATTATAATTTCAAGACATATATGCCACTGTTTTGTTTGATATGCCTTCTTACAAGTTATGTCGGTATAATTTTCTGAAAATGCTATATTTTGGTATAGGTACATTGTAGAAAGAAAATATAATTAATGAATTGACACAAACCTATTCATCTTCACAAAAGACTTTATCTAATACGTAATTGAATTACTCGTACATTTTTCCCCCGCTTCAAATCTATCCAAAACTTATCCTGTACCCAAACCGTTAAGGGTGAAAATCGAACAACTACATCTCTGTTTCAATGTTTCAATAGTCTAGGAGAGCCAGCTGAGTGAAACACGTCATTAATTACTAAACGACTATGACGGCACTATTTCCGAGTGAGCGACGAATTACTAATTCAAGCCCAAACTTGGTCCGAGACTACGTCCGATTGAGGTTGAATTTTAAAGTGGTCAATCCCTTATTACGGATCTGGTTAGAGATTTTGCTACGTCACTCGTTTTAAAAGAGTGAGACATATGTAGGTTTAAAGACTTTTATTTCTCATTAAGGCCGGGTAGCAGAGAAAATGGCGAAAATGAGGTTTTCATTTTTCATTTTTGAGGTACTAAACAGTAAAATTAAAGGCTAAGATTTTTATTGGGCATAGTTGAGGATATTTTCTAGGGCTATTAACGGATGGAAACACGATTTGATGAAGTTGACTCGATAGAATAAATTCCCAAAGTTACCTCTATTCGTTTTCTAATTATGGTTTTATTTTTAAAATAAGCGATTTGAGATTCTAAATCTTTTACTAAACTAAAGTTCAGAAATAACTTGAGGGCTTTTAACGGATGGAATTTTTATATTGCGTCTTATTTAGTTACTATGTTAAAAAATGTGGAAAAAATCGTCCATGACGGCTTGGACAATCTCAATCAGTCGCGCGGTGGCGCTTACGGAGGACGGACGCGTGTCAGTTTTTTGGACGTGACAGTTCGCGATTTGTCAATATTTTTGACAATGATGACTTTGACGAGTCACAGTATAATAATATCAGTGTTACTGCAGAAAGCTAAAATATTTGATAATTAAGAATTATCAATTTTGTCTACCTATTGAAATTTAAATCGTTCGCATCCTTTTAAACGAAGACTCTACTTATGATACATAGTAAATTCCTTAAATATGAGACAAAACCAATGAGTTGAAATTACATATTAACCGCTTGAGTCCCAGACGGCATTCATTAATGTCATATTATGTCTAGATTCGCGGGCCTTGAAGGATTAATAGTGCCTACATACAATCGTCTTACACCTATTAGAAGAGCACACTGATACAAATAAATAATAAAAAATTAGGTCAGTGGGTCAAATATAGGGGCAGCTGCACGTCACTGAAAGACGATTCTGTTTACTCGGCATCTGGGCTGGAGAACATGAACCCTTGTTTACAGATGCAGATGTAAATGGAGTTATAACTGGAAAAATTTTACATGAAATGTTTAACAGAAATCAGTTAAAAGACACATACATGGAATACCAATAAGGTTGCGGAGGGAAAGCTACCTATTATAAACTAGCGGCCGCCCGCGACTTCGTTCGCGTGGACCTCGTTTTACCCCCGTTAGATATCATGTTGATAGATGGCGTTTCACGGCTTCCCCTGAATGAATATTTACGAACGTCATACAGTAGTTTGGCAAGCGCTGTAGATTTTAACCAATGACGATAGGTAGATGGCGCTTTTTACACGTCTTATTTATTTATTGAAATTTATTTGTCACATATCGACATAAGTTAGCCTATATGTTAATCTGGGTTATAAACAATAATACTGTTAAGTTTCAACAAAATCCGTTCAGTAGTTTTTGCGTGAAAGAGTAACAAACATCCAGACATCCAGACATCATGACATCCAAACTTTCACCTTTATAATATTAGTAGGATAGGATATTTAACAATCCAAAATAATATTTACTATTTAGCATTTACTTACAGTAAATATTAGTTTAGATTGTGAAATAATTAAAATAAAAAAAGAATAAAACAAAATAGGGTTTCAAATTACCTATCTTTATCTAATTTATACAGTGTGTCCGGGCATGTAGTGATCAAACCTTAAGGGCGTAATCTATGGACAATTTTATCGATGAAAATACTTCAAATTTGGGGCTTGACCCATTTCTCACAAAATTACAAGGATTTAAGTTTTTAATTTTAAGTTTTCACCTCTTTCTTCAAAAATAAGTGATAGCGTGGGTAGCTTAACACTAATAAGTAAAAAATTTATATCATACGATAGCCAATAAAATTATCTAGTAGTAGAAGTAGAAAACAGATACAAGTTTCATACATTTTAAGGGAGTAAGAATGGATTTAATTAGAAAAAAACATGACTTTTTTCACTTCTTTTTCAGTTATTTTCCAATACAAGAAAAACCAGATCGTTAAGGTATGTTTTATTTGCATTGTATTATTAGTATTTGAGCTATTCTACAAAACGAATGTAAATTTATCAGTCTACGTTTATTAGTTTTGACGTAATTGTTGAACAAAGATACCCCTTCGCAGCGGTTTCTATAGCGCACGCGACATGCGAAAATGCACTGCCTGAAAGAATCACACAACCTATTCCGATTACATACTAGCCGCCGACTTGTTATGCCGACTTAACCGATTATGCCCTTAAAGTTTGATCACTACAAGCCCGGACACATTGTATAGAGGTAAAGTTTGTGTGTTTGTATATTTGTTAAATTGTAAGGGGTAATCTCGGGATCTGCTGAACCTATTTTAAAAAATCTTTCACCAATAGAAAGCCACATTATTTATCTGAGTGTAATAGGTTATATAAAAACCGAAAAATTGTACGCGGGCGAAGCGGCGGGCGGAAAGCTAGTTTATTTATAATTATGTAAGAGCATAATTATTAAAGTCGAAGTCAAACATTCTTTATTTGTGTGGACCTATATTAACGAGAGATGGAAGGAAGGTGTGTTCTTTGTATGACGTAGGCATCCGATTTTCTGAAATGGGGTCATGAAATGAAGGGGGTGAAAAAAGGGGGCAAAGTTTGTAT
Source organism: Ostrinia nubilalis (assembly GCF_963855985.1). Lineage (NCBI taxonomy): Eukaryota > Metazoa > Arthropoda > Insecta > Lepidoptera > Crambidae > Ostrinia > Ostrinia nubilalis. The sequence goes on from NC_087103.1 coordinate 5,748,910, forward strand.
GGGACAAAGTGATTCTTTGGTTCAATCTACTTGAAATTTTGCTTAACAATTCCTTAATATTATAATTCATGACAAACGTGTAAAAGGGGTAGAAAGTTATTTTGGGAGTCATTTGCTTCGAAGTTGATATCAATACTAGATACTTACTGCTTTTGATTTAATTACTTTTTATTTTTACAAATGTTTGAAAACTCCATGTCAGATTGCAATCAATGTCAAGTGAAATCTCAAATTGAAATGTCTCAATCTCAATGAGGAGGCTCTGCATTTATTCCTAGAATTCCCCTAACACCGTCAAATTACCCTTTCGAATTCAAGACAGTGCAGTTTCCCATCAAAATCTGCTTCGTAATGACTATAAACAAAGTCAAACTCTAGCGACCTCTGCATAAACTCCCATGAGTGCTCAGAGCGGGTGCCTGCGGCAGGTAACCGCGTGTGATGCTCATAGTGATTTTCGACACAGAGCCCCGTACCTACATACGTTATATATAAATTATGGAAGACCCAGACCAATACAAACAAATATGTATGCAATTTTAGTATGTTATTTTTATTTATTAATAAACAAAAAGACTGAACAAAATTGATGCGTGTACTGATTAATGTAATTAACCACATGCAAAGTTTCGTGAATTGCAACAACTATAATTTATTATCCAAGCTCTAAATAATCGCTACTACGAGTAACTGATCATAAAATGTTTTTCCAATCAAGCTCAAGCTCAAGCTCCCGAGGATCTACCGATAGGTCGGGTGACGTAATCTTGAAATTCTTTTGGCCGGCGTGGAACTTCCGGAAGGTTGGGTGACGCCACGCCTCTTTGAACCGTGTTTACTTTGGCAGTTATATTTTATATTTATTCGATTCTAAAATATATTCCCAAAAATTCTGAAAGTTGTTTTAATAACTTGGATATTTTGATTTGTATTAGAAAGTGCTGTGAGTGTGACGCTTGAACGGAAGGAAGTCAACCTAACCTAACCAACTGCGTATTTCTATACTGTGTAGCCGCGAGAGCCCTTTGGCGCGCTGTCTTCGGCGAAGTATTGCGCGCGCAGATTTTGACAGCGCGAAATACCTACTTTAGCAGAAATACCAAGCCTTAATCCTTCAAGGCCCGCGAATCTAGACACAATAGATAATCAATTGTTATGGCATTAATGTATGCCGTCTGGGACTTTAAAGGTTAAAAGACTTACGATACCTTTTAATCAGATTGTCTAATGCCCGTTTTCACCATCAATCCCTAATTTTTAAGTGACCCGTAAGGTTACCTTACGGGTCACATAACAGGATTTTTTAGAAGGGGTCTCTTAAAAGTTAAAGTTTGATGGTGAAAACGGGCATATACCGCTTAAGGTTCGACCAAACCATGGCGATGGCGATCAGGAAAAAACAGTACATAATATCGCTATCGCGCACGCGAGCTGCACGCGTTGATTTGGTCGAACCATCCCACTTGTGAACGAAAGATTAAAAAGAAACCCCACTGAATGATTTAGTTTAAACGTTGGGAAACATATTCAAAAACAATAAGGTTCCAAACGTGACATTTTAGTGATATCTTCAATATCTTGGTCATAATGCCTACCCACATCACTTTGATGGCTGGCAATCAATGGGGTACGGTTCACAAGAAATATCCTAGCAAGTAACATGTTTGCGAAATGACCTACCTCTACAGATTCAGTGTGCCTACCGAATAAAATATTGAAGTCTTAAGAAATGAGTGTGCCACTCAAAAAGGGAGAAAACACAATTCTTTTATTTTCTTTTGGTGTTGCAAATGCCAATGTAGCCAAATTATATGAGTGTGACATTCCATTTCGTGATAGCTTCACGTTGTGATGTAATTACGTATTTAGAAAGACGCAGTAAAGCGTTTACACAATTGCATCTTCCTTCGGCTAGAAGCTGAGGCGACCTGTAGGTACGCATTGTCGCGTTTTCCTGCTTTTCTTTTTATTTATACTTAAATATTTATTTTTAGCGCACCTAAACATCACATTGAACATTCGTGTGGTACATAGAAGTGCGATATTATGCCGACTGCGGCTATGAAACATAAAATGCCAGGCTCATTTCCTCTAAAAGAGCGCTCCCATTTTGCCTATTACAATGTTGGTCTGAGACGTGAACTGTTATGAATATAAAAGTGAAAGCTCTCTTACTTTTTTACAAAGAAAAGTTAAATAATATTGTTAGGTAAAGCATAGGTAGGTACTTTAAGTAGGAATCACTCTCGAACGCATCTATATCGTAAGCTAATAAAAGAACAAAAATCATATTGAATTCAATGAATATACTCTCTCCATGTCCGAGACAGCAACTACGTCCTGTATTCTAGAGCGATCACAATGTTAAAACTGCCTACAAAAAATAGAATAGGAGCGTCGTATAATTAAGATTGAACGTCGCTTATAGATAAGCTAGTTTAATCTCATAATTTTCTTAATCTTATTAAAGTGGGAATTGTTACAATCTGAATAATTTGTGAGCATGAATTTGCTTTAACGTTACGAATTTCCCGGGAAGCACGAAGTCTAAACTTATGAAATTTTTCGCCCTTCCTTATTCCTGACATCACGCTCACGTCAAGTCAAGAATGCTGAAATTTGGAATATATCTTTATTTTACACTGGAAGCATCCCAGAAAGGTTTGTTAAAAATTTCAACTTTACGGAATGGACCCAAATTGCATGAAAGCCTTTGTTCTTTGAACGTAGAAAGGTGAAAATTTGACATTGCACCTCGCGTGTACAGACCTGTGGGCTGAGTGTGAGTACATCAAACTCACTAGTGAGCGCGTTAAAAAATTGTATGAAAATTTTAGTTCTTGAACATGTCCGCTAGGGGCGCTGTACAATCCGTCATACATTTAATGTCACTTTTTTACGCGGTCGATATCGAATGCGTTTGACGTAAACTCACACTAGGCCCCCTGGACAACGAGTTACTAATGTGAACCATAAACGCCTCTAACCGGTTCCATTACATTGTTGTGCAAAACGTACGAACGTTGTCGTTCCGATTTACGACATACGCGTCGTTACATGGTGCTTATTGCTAATGTCACCTTTATCACGCTGACGTGGGAAGAATCACGCCCGTATTCACAAACATTACTATGAACTCTCACAGTGCGCGTGGACGCACAGGGTCACACACGAACCATCACAGAGCTCTAGTCAACTCTGTGCGTTCGATTTTCTGCTTCACTTAAGCAAGCATCGTTTGTGAATACGGGTGTCAGATCAGGGATATCTACCTATTATTTGTATATGTTGAAATGTATGAAGTTTTTGAGGATGAATGAAATTTTTTACAATTTTTTAAATCAGAATTGTACTAGGTATTATTTATCCTTGCGGGTAAACCCACGGGCAGAAACTAATAAACAGTAATCTGAGGAATACAAATACGAAAATTAAACCTTTTATAGAGGTTGCGGTGATCAAAGGACTTAAATATGAATAATATTAAAAGCTATCTTTAAGTACTGTTTTATTGCAGAGATAGCCAAAAGCATTGGTTTTATTAAGCCGCAAAAAATATACTGATATAGAAATAATATTTCTTTTGTATTTTGCTGAATAATTTGGGAGGTAAGTATTGCAAATGTTTAAAACCCCGGATTAAAAAGTTCTGGAGGAGTTTGAGGCTCGCGAAAACCAGTAACGATTTGTCATTCATTTTATTACATTACTAGGTAATTTTAGTCCACGCAAATATGATTAAAATTTGATTTAATTTTGATTTTAACGAGTGGGCGCGACGCGTTTACGGCCTAACTTGGAAAAAGTACGGCCCTCTGGCGACATTCCAAATTATTCCACATACACGGCCGCTTTAATAAAAACCAGAACATACCGCCTAACAAAGATTTTAGAGAAACATAAAAAGCGTAGTGAAACCGAAATTTTGCATCCAGATTTGTTTTTGCCAATGAAACTGAGCGTATTTCATTTTTCATGAAAACACCAGCAGTGCCCAGCATGACGCTGAAAAACCAATCACATCTGAAGTACTTTATGTCACATGTAACTGTAAAATTTAAAACGAAAGATTAAAGATTCGTGAATGAGTTTTGTAACTGTTTTTAGTAGGTAGTACAAGTCACCAAAAACCTATTAAAAACTTGTGACGGGACGCTCATTTTGTGCCTACAAAGCTTTTAACAATACCATATTTTAAGTAACATGATTATGGTCAACAACCAGTTTTTTCTCGAGACTTTGTATGATTTTAATATAATAAGTGGACGTCCAATAGTTTTTTGTAAGTAACAAACACAGTCACAACTTTCGCGTTGAATTAAGCGAGAGCATCTACATTTTCGTTTCAAAATATACTAACTGGCTGTATTTTGACATCTACAACACGAAATATACGTTTATTTTCAAAGCAAGCGGAACAACATGGGCACCATTGTCTGTGATGCGAGATTTTTATACATCCATGCACACAATTTACAATTCCTTTCCCACAATGAGAAAAAGGAACAAGGAAAGTGACGAGAAATGTTGGCAGAAAGATTCCGGCAACAGTACCCACTCGGAGCTCGAGGACGCGAAGTTTATTAATTACATCAGTCTAGGGACCACTAATTAATCTTCCTCGGATCACATCGTAAGGATTTACTTAATATTCAAGAACATTAAGAAACATAGCTCCCCCAGGAATTACTTAGCTTCTTGAAATCAGCGCTTTATGACGGACTGACCTAAATAAGGAAATGCTAGATTTTAGACCTTAATGCTCCAAATCTTTACAGTGAGTACTTATAAATCTATATCTATAAAAGCGAAAGGTCACTGATTGACTGACTCACTCATCGCGAAATCTCAGAAACTACAAGTGCTAGGAGTTTCAAATTTCCTTTTAGAACGTAGGTGCTCACTAAGACGGGATTTTGCAAAATTCAACCACTAAGGGGGTAAAACGGGATCCACACATACGAAGCCGGCGGCCGGCACCGCTAATAAGCTTTAAAATATCAATCATTTTTTGCAATACTTTGAGCTTTCTACCAGAGTAAATACAAATTGTATTTACTCTGTTTCTACAAGAAGTCTATATAAATAGCTTGTGAATGTGATGAATAAAATTCACCTTTAAGTTTTGCAGTGGAAGTTTTTGACAAACTTTCAACAGAGCGATTTATTACAAAAAAGTTGCCATAACAAAAGTCAGTGAATGCCATTGTGCAAAACACAACAACAAACAAAAAAAACGAAATCGTCATAACTACAATGAAATGATCGCGCAAACTTGACTCATATCTGGGTACCCTAAATTCCCAAATTCGCGAAGTGTGGAAAAACACAAAAGGAATTGAACAGAAAGGAGCGACCGGTTGTTTGGGGCAGTGCAACAGAAAATCGTTTCTAAACTAATGGGGGTAAGGTTGAATGTGGCGATGTTCGGTGGGCAGGAAGTTTCCGTAATATGGATGGGAGTTAATGGCGTGGTGCCAACAAGAGCAGGCTCGAGTCTCGCCGGGGCCCTGCGCTGATGAAAACTTAAATGTTATAGGCAAACTTAACCATCCGGAAGAGTGCTTCCGATCACACTACAACTTTGTTGTTTAAAACCAGTTTTATCCAAGTTAAAAAAAGATGGATCTAAAACTTAATTGCATTAAATGACTTAATTGTAGCGATCTAATCGCTGAAAAAGACTTCTAGACAGCATATGATATTGAGACCCATATTATAAAACACACTCAAGAATTCGTCAACGTATGGAAATTCAACCAGTCACAGGCTCAAATATCTGGAGCCTAGATTCTTGTACATCATCATCATCATCATTTCAGGACGTCCACTGCTGAATATAGGCCTCCTCCCCCAATGACTTCCACATCGCACGGTTGGTAGCGGCCTGCATCCAGCGCCTTTCTGCACCTTTATCAGATCTTCGGTCCACCTTGTGAGTGACGTCTCACGCTGCGTTTTCCGGTACGCGGCCTCCATTCCAAAACCTTGCTGCCCCATCGGCCGATATTTGTACGTCATTGCAAATACATGCACAATGGATCTCCTCGGAATGCATCCTTTATCGAAGCCAAAAGATCTAGGAAACAAGTTCAAAAGTCGCGGTCCTGATTCGCAATTGTTTTTACCCAACCAAAAGGAAGGGTATAATTTTTGTTGTTTATTTTGATAGAAGAGCCCGGGCCCGAGCGCGGCCCTGTGCCAGCCAGCGGGCCTGCACGAAATTATGCTTTCATTATGCAACAGATACTGTGTAAAACTTACAATTAAGCGGAGCGCCGTTACAGTTATATTCGTGCTGTCAGGATGCGCCAGTTTGTAGCAATTAAACGTCAAGAATTTTCAGTGTAAAAAATAACGCGTCAACCAGATACCCTATATTTTTGTAAAGGTCTACGAGTATTAATTTTTAAGCGTTGTCTTTTGATCAAATAAAAAAGTCAAAAAGTCGTAAGAGCCCTTACACATACTCGCAGAAGGACTGTTATTTTAGGTTTATGTAGATGGATAGGTTTATGTAGGTAGGTATCTACCTACGTCGCCAACAAAATGATGGCATGGATGTTGATTGAAATAATTAATGGATCACCATTAACTATTCAGCATGCAATTAAGTGATTCTGTGATGCATAACGTAATGCAGTTATTTATGAAATTAATTACAAATGAGTACATATATTTGGATCAGTATCAGTTTATTACTCTTGGCACTTTATATTGCCATATTTAACGATTATTGCCGAAATTAAAAATATCAACACACAAAGCCAAAATGAAAAATAAAGAAACATACCCACATATAACTGGAACGGACGAAACAGAAAAAACACAAATTGTCTTCTTTGACGTGTTAAAAACTTATTAAACCTTTCGCAGTAGACTCGTAAGTTCTAATGATGTAACTCCGAGTTAAGTTTGTTGGTAAGTACTGCGCGCTCGCGATCACTCGAAGAATGCTGAACGGTTTTTCCGTTTGCCTTTTGTAGTCAAACTTCGAACCTATACTCCTACGAAAAACGATAGTATAGCTGTGTATTTCGGTTTGTTATGTGTTTACGCCTAAATTGTCAAAACACCTAACTATAATCGTTTCAAAGTACTAGTACAACGCCTTACATTAGTAGAAATGGTACCTACATAGTTGTAGAGATTTTTTGTAAAAAAAAAAATTAAGAATTTACGACTGTTTTTTTGCGTCAAATTGTTGCTTTTGGTTAGTAACAATGTTTTTTATATAAAGATTAACTTTATTTTTAATTTTTTTTTTTTCTATTTCCTTCACCGTTGCTATCGTGGCTTAACTATGGACTAACTTATCTAGAAAGATTTATTTTATTAGAGACACAGAACAAACAGTTACAAACCAATTGACGCGAACAATGCTGGTATTTATTTTTCACATGTTATAAAACTAACTCGTAAAACTGTCTTCAAAATCAATGTGCAATTTGACACTACCAGATATCGATTGGACTTCTCAAACACAAAACTTATTGAAACTTTCTCTATAGCATCCTTCGCACGTTCTAACGATGTAACGACAATGGCCCGTATTATAGTAACAACTGCACAGCTCGATGCTACTCGTAGAAATCGCAGATGGGACCAAACGATTTCTTCCAATTGTCATTTTAAAACTGAGAAATACAATCTCAAATTATTTTAAAGTATGTTTTCAACTAGGTTAACGTTAAGACCGCCCCAATTGTGTTGGATATTTTTTTATTGTTCGTCATGTGTAAACCATTGCTGATCCAGCAATGACCTACCATAATGTTTTTGGTACTATCAGCATTTATTGCTACCTTCATAAACTTTCTATTTCAAATTCAAAAACAAATTTTAATGCGGCATCGAGCATTCGAGCTATAAAAAATTTTGTGGTAATCGTTAAGACGAAAAGAAGGGACTAAAATCAATTTGCACTTTCTAATGCAATAACTAAGGACTGCATATCACATAGAACTTTCACTTCTCTGCGTCAACTCCTTCGAGATAACTAAAATACTAATTCGAAATAACACAAAGTAAAAACATTGCCGCAGTAAAGCCTCATATATTACACCTTTCTGAGCGAAAGCTTACCTAAATCCCGCTTTCCGCCCTACTATGTTAATAAACGACTCATTCATTATAAGCTCAGTTGTAATTTGTTGTGTGTTGTTTGGTTTATTTTGACATGTATGATTTTCATTTGATTAGTTCTAACTGCCCGTTAATATCTGGCATTTTAGTCTCTGACTGTCCTTTACTAAATCAGTACTATAATAGCTTGTTCAATATTATGACTTTTACTTGAATATTTCCATGAAGTATATTACGTTTTCGTAAGTGTGTATTTTGGCCAGATGTGGTGTTATTGGAACCTGTCCTGAATGAACCTGAATATATCTGTAATTGGGTTCTCTGTTGAAATGATAATAAAATATTTAAAAGTTCAAATTGCTTGAGCTTGAATTGGTTAAAGAATGCCTTACAGGTTCCTACAGTCTAGACTCTAGACCATATTAGAATAGACATTTTTTTTGCAAAATACCACCTATTTACAACTGTATAAGATACCACACCATGATCTGAGGTGGAATTGTGTAAAGCAATCGTAATCATTTGACAGTTCATAACGTACGATAAAGTTAGTTAAACAAAGCGTTTGACAGAATAATCGTACGTTATGAACTGTCAAATGATAACGATTGCTTTACACAATTTCACCTCTGCTGTCATTCGTACACGTTGCTGTAGGCTTAAGCGGTCAAAATACGTATCACAAAAGCTGGTAGGTAACCATTTTGATTTTATAACAACATTATAGGTATGCGTTCTCCATTACCTCTAAACGGAGGTAGTAATTAAGCAAGGTAATACCGTAACTACTCACGAGCTCTTTGGCTAACGTGCCACTAGCTACAAGTACCATCGCCTGATACTGAAAATGTACGCGAAAATTAACTACAGCCGAAACTTGATTCAGTTAGATACTAAAGATATTCTTGTTCCTGACAAAAGCGTGCAACTTTCATAGTTAAAACACTGGAATGGAGATGCTGAAATTCAAACGAGTATAGAATTACATATCCTGCTAATATAGATAGCGGTAGAGGTCATTTTAGCCGCCCCCAAAACTGCACGAAGGTTAACTTAAAATGCAAATGAATAGAAAGTTCGCAATGTTCAAATTTTCAGCGAAATTAGAATACCCACTAACCTAAACCAAAGTTTATAAACTAATATTATAATAGCAGCTCATTAAGATTTTACAAAAGACTAACCTACGCCCGCGGCTGTTCTCTCGTATATTTCAATAGGGATGTTTGCAAGAGTTTGAATTAGTCCGTCGGTTAACTTTAAAAAAATACTCGACACGTATTTTTCACTTTTTTAAACTAATGAAAATTTAAAGTAGTAAAGCACGTCAAAGTTTAAACGAAGAGGGCAGTGACGACAAGACGTCTCGCGGAACTTCAACGCATCATACACTTCGTAATTACTTGTTTGATAAATAAAATTATTCATGTCCAATATTTTTTAATTGACGGACTGAAAGTTATTTTTTTAGGAAACTAGCCATGGGTCAGTTGTGTTACGCGGATCCATACCTTTTAACCTTGAATATTTTTACTATATAAAGTATTACTACTATATAAAGTACATTTGGCATAAACATTGTATGATTGATCGTCTAGTCTCGCTTTGCTAGTGTCTTTATTTACCCACCATTGTTTACATGGATAATCTATCTTCATTTCACGTCACAAATATTTACTTGTACCTATCATTGTTCTGTCATCTGTAAACGAATGTATTACACTTACAAATGTATGTATATTCTGTTTACATATTAACTCGGTAATTTCTCTAGCGAATACATTTCCATATTATTACTGTAGTAATCTATACCAATATTGTAATAGGTGATGTTATTTCTAAGTATGTAAATGTTAGGGGAAGGTACTGAATACTGATTAGGTTATCAAGTCACATACTAGCGAAATGAATGTTAGGAACATATTAAAAGTTTCTGAGGGATTCCTGGTAAAGTTCTTTTTGTGATAAGCTGAAACACGGTAGGTACGTAGAGTTTTTGGGACCACAAACAAAGGCTGTCTAACTCAAAACTCTAATGAATTTGTATTAGGATAGATTGGGTCATGTAAATTGACAAATAGTAAGATATGTCGTACCTCTACATTGGTTTAAAATAAAAAATAATTTGGCTTTGACAATAGAAAATGTATTGCCAATTTTCACAGGAAGATTAAATTTAATTAAACACGTAATCATCATTATCATCATCATCATTTCAGCCACAGGACGTCCAATACTGATAATAGGCCTCCCCCAATGACTTCCACATGGCACGGTTGGTAGCGGCCTGCATCCAGCACCTTCCTGCTACTTTTATCAGGTCGTCGGTCCACCTTGTGGGTGGACGTCCCACGCTGCGTTTTGTAAAAAATAGTCTTATACAATGATAGTCTTGGAGGCTCGATGTTGTATTACTATACCAATAAACCTATTAGAAATACATTATCTAAGCTCTTCAGTGAATGCGGAAGGCAATGTATTTACATTATAAATAGCACTGCGCAGTAAAAACAAGTGCGTTGACTCAAACTCCCGGCCGTGACCTTGCGCCGAAGGTTGGGTGCCAACAGCTATACAACGAAGTTGTACGGTAGGACTCTATTTATAGGAGACCAACAGAAACCATAAGCAGGGTAAGGAAATATACAGGGTGTAACCGATAGGATTCGCCATTAATTCGCTGATTAATGTGCCGTACCTATTCGTTATCATTAGTCTTTTTCGCGAGACTAAAACTGAAGTTCAGTGTTTACTTTTTTCTTCAGTCCCCAGATATTTAGCAGACAACGGCAAGTCTAAATGTATTAAACTTTTATTGAACCTACCTTCGCTTTTACATTCAGTTTACAATCTATTGGAAAACTTTGTGATTGTAGTAGGTATCTCAAATAGGAGTGTATTTTCGTAAATCACATTTCGTACTCCACTTGACAAAATTGGACATAAATTGTATAAAATGTAAAAAATCATAGTTTTCCATGAAAAATTACACAGATTCAAACTCAATCGCATTCTTCTCTCATAAAACTTTTTCTCAACCTGTATCTTACACCCTGTATAGCACATTTGCCTCATCACACTGACTTGAGACCCCTATAGTGGCTCTGCTACATGTAGCTCAGTTGTAGCTCAGTGCCGATCCCGCATAACTTCGAAGGAGACGCACGTTGCGTAACGCCGGGACGTTACGTAAAACCTTGAGCTTCCAGCGAGCTTCAATTGTTTCTCTCACAGAATGCGCAACATTTTTGCGGGTTCCAAACTTCCAAATTCGAATTTTTGTTACGCCAGTTTAAATTAAAATATGGAACCGTAAATAAATCTATGGTTCTTGCAAGCAAAGTGTTAAAGAGGTTAGTAAGCAGTTTAAAAGGAGTCAAATTAAAACAAAACATCTCTATGATGCTGACTGATGAAGCTTTTTACTCGACTGCGCCAGAAGGAGGGTTATGTTTTTGAAATCGAAGTAATAATATTGTTAATAAATATCTCATGTGCCTTTGTCATTTTGCATGCGAGTAAACTAATGAAAAATGAACAAAAAAAATTGCTTATGGTTAGTAAATATTATTTCATAAAAGCCGCCATAAATCGTGTGTGGCAGTGCACATAACGTTAACAGTTATGACTAAGTTATAATTTTTGTAACAGTTAACCCGTTTCAAGCTCATACATATTCAGCACGTGAAATTATAGTTAGCTGGCTGTGACAGGTTATTACTTTGTGCCACTAGCGAGTATACCAGAGTATACTAATCTCGTTTCACTGGACAATCAACGGGCAAATCCCGAATCTGCGCGGGATTAAAAACGAGTAGTAATTTATGCTAACACACTTTACCGTATAATCCCGACAACGTTCGTGTCGAGTAGAGATGGGACTCGAATCATATTCGAATAACGCCAGTCTGAGCTCGATTCGAATAAGTATTTATGGGAAATCGAATCCTCTTATTTGAATTGGCTGTTTTTATTAACTTCGATGACGTAGCAAGATTACCTTAGCTGAGTTGGTAGTAACTATTCGTTAAGTTTTCCATTTCTTAAATAGTTGCCAAGTAAGTTCGTTCGTTCGTTTTAGCCGAATGACGTCCACTGCTGGATAAAGGCCTCCCCCATGGATTTCCACAACCGGTCCAGTGCCGCCCGCATCCAGGTACTTTCTGTGACCTTCACCAGATCGTCGGTCCACCAAGTGGGGGGCCTGCCCACACTACTTCTTCCAGCTCGTGGTCGCAACTCTAGAACTTTACTGCCCCAGCGGCCATCAGCTCTGCGAGCTATGTAATAATTATAGGCGTATAAGTAGGTTTTAAATGGTTTATTCACTATAGACAATTGAAAAAACGTGACACAAGTAGATTTACAAATTACAAAGCAGAAAAGACAAAAGAAAACAGTGAGTAACAAAGCGCGCCGGCCCCGCGGCTCGTGACGCGCGCACCGTTTGCCTTTCTGAGACGGACTGGCCGACGAGGGGCGCCGGAGTTTATGAGCGCGGTGTGCGTAGGCGGGGCGAGCGGCGGAGCGGGCTAGTGGCAGGCACGGGAGGCACAGTACTCCTAGTTTGCGGTAAAACATCGCGCGCTATATCCTCCCCCTCCAAGCCATCAGAAGACATCGAGGATGGCTTGGCAACCGGTACTTTACGCCGAGGTCTTCCCCTCTTACGGCCGTGCACGATTGCGGTATTCGAATCACCGACATAAGGTGTGAGCAGACTGGCATGATACTTCCCTCGAGGGTTACTATCTCTATCTACAATTTCATAGGTGGTAGGTGAAACTACTTCAGAAATACGATAGGGACCTTCGCGCCTAGGAGCAAATTTACTCGTAAATCCTTTTGCTGCCTGACTAAGGCGATGACTTTCTATAAGAACGAGGTCTCCTTCGTTGTAGATGGGTCCAGTTCGTCGGTTCTTATCCGCAGCACCCTTGCGAAGATCTTGCTGGTGTTCAACTCGCCATTTTACATCTTGTAGGCGACGTACAAAATCTTCTAAGTAGGGTGTAATTTGAGGCACATAATTTTCCTGATTTACGACGGCTCGCAGATCATTATTAATTTCTATTGGAGATCGAAACTCACGTGCAAAAGTTAGATATGCGGCGGTATGACCAGTACCTTGGTTAGGAGCAGTATTTAAGGCGAATTGGACTGCTGGCAATGCTTCCGGCCAACGACGATGCTCGGGATCAATTAAAATTGCCAACATTTGCTTCATCTCGCGGTTCTTCCGTTCAGCGGGATTGGCCTCAGGATGGTACACTGGTATTAAGTTCTGTTGAACTCCCAAGACATGCACTGCTTTCTGCATGACCGCCGATACGAACTGGGTGCCATTGTCAGAGATGATTCTGCGTGCAAATCCATATCTCAAGAAAATTTCTTCAATCAATATTTTGGCACAGTTTTCAGCAGTAGCTTCGGCTAAGGGGAAAAGTTCAACCCATCGACTCGCTGTGTCTTCCACCAAAAATATCCACTTTTCACCCTTGCTGCCTTCAGGCAAAGGACCAAACAAATCCATGGCGAGGACTTCAAAGCGTTGTTGTAGGGCGGGTGTCTGCAGAAGACCAGCAGGTTTGAGATTAGTCGGCTTAAATTTCTGGCAAAGGTCACACGTTTTGAGGTATTTGAATACATATTGCCGCATATTGGGAAAATAAAATCTTTCCTTGATTTTCTTCAATGTGCGCTCTAAGCCTAAATGTCCAGCTGTAGGAGCATCGTGCAGTTCTTTCATAATTTCTGCACGCATACATTCTGGTACTACCAATTGTGGTTCCTCAGATTCTCCATCTGGATCAAAACGAAAAAGAACTCCTTGTGATAGATAATAACCTCGATCCGTCCATTTAGAAGAGTCGTCATTATTTTCAAAGTCCAAAAGGATTTTCTGAACTTCCGGATCTTCCAGTTGCAACTTGCGTAACTCTTCAGAACTACGGTGAGGTAGATCAATGGACACTGGACAGATATCACAAGTGGTGTTGTCGTCAGTTTCGAGTTCAGAACACACAGGGCGGCTAAGAGTATCTGCTACTACATTCACTTTTCCTGGAGTATATTCAACATCAAGATTAAAAGCTTGAATCTTCAAAGCCCACCGGGCCAGTCGCCCGCTTGGGGTTTTCAAAGACAGCAGCCACTTTAAAGGTTGGTGGTCTGTCGCAATGCGAACTTGGGCACCTTCGAGGTAACCTCGAAACTTCTCAAGGGCCCATACCACAGCCAATGCTTCCCTTTCAGTGGTCGAGTAATTTCGCTCGGCTGACGATAATAACCTACTGGCATATTCAATAGGCTTCTCAGACATTGGAGTTGGACCTTGCATTAGTACTGCACCAAGTGCATAGGCACTGGCGTCTGTACGCAGAATAAAAGGTTCATCAAAGTCTGGTTGTCGTAAGATTGGACTTGATGAAAGACTCTTCTTAAGAGCTTCATGGGCTGCAGTCTCTCTCTCTTCCCATTTCCATGGTTTATTTTTCTTGGTTAAATCGGACAAAGGTTGTGCGATTTCTGAAAATCTTGGAATAAATTTCCGAAACCACGCACAGGTTTGCAAGAAAGTCCGTAATTCTTTTAAATTCGTAGGAGGCTTCATTTCTTGTATAGCTTGGATTTTCATGGGATCCGGTTCGATACCTTTAGTGGTAATTACATGTCCTAAGTATGTTACCCTTTCTCTGGCAAAAACACACTTTTCTCTGTTGGCTTTCAGATTAAACAGACGAAGACGGTCGAAAACCAGCTGCAGGTCACGCAAATGAGAGTCAAGGTCGTCCGAGATAACTAAAATATCGTCAAGATATGCCACGACTGTCATGCCTTTTGATCCACTATTGCGAATGTCGTTTAAGCCCGAACGGAAACGGTCCATTAATCTTTGAAACGTCGACGGTGAATTTTTCAAGCCAAACGGCATGCGTCGAAACTGAAACGTTCCAAATGGTGAAACAAAAGCAGTTTTGTGTCTGTCTTCAGGAGCTACTTCTACCTGCCAATATCCAGCTTTTAAATCTATGGTGGACATAACGCAATTGCTTTTGGCAGTAGCTAAAATATCGTCGATTACGGGAAGCGGATATTTGTCAGTACGAGTCACCGCATTTAATTTTCTGTAATCGACGCAAAATCGAGTCTCGCCGTTCTTTTTCGGCACTAGTACCACCGGAGAAGCCCATTCGGACTCTGCTTCCTCTATAATTTCCAGTTCCAGCATTTTGTCAATTTCAGCCCGTATTATCTCCTTCTTAGCAGGTGATACTCTATAAGGCGGGCCTGAAATAGGAAGCGCATTTCCTGTATCTATGCGATGAACAGCTAAACTCGTCGGTCCTCCCCCTGGTTTGAAGATATCTTCATTGACACTAAGAAGTTCAGATAATCTGCTCCGGTCACCCGGACCCAAATTAGTGCCCTCATCCTCGCGAAGACCTAACGACGAGCTGCATACCTGTTGAGATGTTGTATTTTTCTCAAATATCATCGGAAAAATTGTACGTACATTCCGAATAGAATACGTACCCTCATTGAAGTCAAGTATCATGCCAATGTCTTTAATAAAGTTCATACCTAGCAAACTCTCAGTTGCATCAGGCAACATCACAAATTTCACTGGGAGTACTATGTTTAACACTGTAACGTTGACCGTGGCCACATCAACATAATTAGTACAAATACGCCCATCGGCAAATTTTAGTTCAACTAGAATGCTTTCAAAACATTGACCATTATTTGTTAAGTGATTTCTTAGGCTTTTACTACCGATTGAATGTTTAGCACCTGTATCTACAAGTACTTGTCCTATTTCACCGAACACTTTAATGTCAATTACAGGTCGCATGCGTGAATCAAGACCTTTTGTAACATCAATAGATTGAAAAACTGTCTCTGATTTCACTGATTTAGGCACAGAACTTGAGCACTTAGCACACTTTGAACGCACTACACCGGGAGTGCCGCACCCGAAACACGAAATAGGCGGCGACGTCAGCGCTGAGGACGGCCCAGGTTTAGGGCCGGGTCGTTGACTCCTATCCGAAGTGTCGGTAGAGTGCTGCCGGGTGGCAAGCCGTCGACAATCCTCCTTCAAGTGACCGTATTGCTTGCAATACGCACAGTGTGGACGGCGTTTGCTTTCCGTCAAAGGAGGCAAGTCAGGATGTGTTGCTGATGTGGATGATGATGATGGTCTACTACTTGAGACTGTTGGACGAATCTCATCCACAAGGTCCTCTACTCGGCGGGTTTCGCTTAATAATTCGCCAAATGTGCAAAACATGGTACGAGGAACCTTCTCCCTAATGCGTTGATGCAATAATCCATAGACCATATCAAGTTGTACCTCTTCGCTCAACGAGCGTGGCGGCAACTGAGCGAACAGCGCCCGAAGGTTACAGACAAAAACATCCGTCGATTCATTATTGCCTTGTTCTCTGCTAAATATCTGCCTGTATAATTTGTATGGAGGTAAGCGTGGACCAAAAGTTTGCTGAAGCAGCTCTACTGCTTGTGCCCACGAATGTACAGTGGATTTCACACCAAGCCACCATGTCGCAGCTAGGCCGGTTAACAATATAGGCAGGCCTCTGAGAGCTATGCCCTCCTCCATACCTACACACTCTTTGTATGTGGTAATGGCATCAATAAACGTGCGCACGTCGCTTGACTTTTCTCCGTCAAACCGCGCAGTACACTTCGCAAAATTGCCAGAATAAGGTGTTGTACTCACAGGATCGCGCGTCAACCTACTGATTAGGAACTCGAACTGCTCGTTGGTTAGGGTCACTGACCCCGCAGCAGCAGCAGGAGGCGCGGCAACAGTAGCGGTTGCCCCATAAGAAGGCTCGTGCATGCCCTCCAACGTCGCGGCAGCAGCGCCTGGCGGACTATAGTCCTGCCGAGGCAGCGGTGGCGAAGCCACATCCGCCGACGTGGCGGTAGTAGAAGCACTTCGGTTCATACTGTTTGCACGCGAACGCGTTAGCACCATTACTTTTAAATTGTTTAACTTTATACGTTTAGCCAATCAAATAGTCACTGCGAGTTAACTTGTCCAAAACGCGCTCAAAATCACTCGCGGCGGCCGAAGACATCGACGGTTAACATGCACAATCACGCCTGTACCGGACGAAGCGCGCCTGAGCGAGCGGGTTGCGCGACGATGACTCGCGTGACGTCACAGTCACGCCTGTACCGGACGAACCTAGCGTCGACCGACGTACGAGGTACTTACGCGCGGAAACTTGCAAGCAAGCATTGTTTGTTTCACAGACTCACAGTTTCACTTAATGTTTATGTTTCTGTACAAAAGATTTACAAAAGTCACTTGGTCTATAGTCTAACTAACCTACTATATACACACTATAAAACAATAACAGTTAATGTCACAGTCTGTACAAAACTCTTACGTGCACTGGATAATGTAAGTCGAGCCTGATAAACGCACACTTGCACTAGACTGACTTCTCAGTGGAAAGACGTAAACAGTTAATAATGTTCGTAAAGTTTTACAAGTTCACAACACAGTTAAATTCACAGTTCGAAGCCACTCGTTGGATGCGCCATTTATAGGCGTATAAGTAGGTTTTAAATGGTTTATTCACTATAGACAATTGAAAAAACGTGACACAAGTAGATTTACAAATTACAAAGCAGAAAAGACAAAAGAAAACAGTGAGTAACAAAGCGCGCCGGCCCCGCGGCTCGTGACGCGCGCACCGTTTGCCTTTCTGAGACGGACTGGCCGACGAGGGGCGCCGGAGTTTATGAGCGCGGTGTGCGTAGGCGGGGCGAGCGGCGGAGCGGGCTAGTGGCAGGCACGGGAGGCACAGTACTCCTAGTTTGCGGTAAAACATCGCGCGCTATATAATACTAAATAACTATGTAATAATTATCACAATAATCGAATCATCCTATCGATATGAACCATTGTTTCATTTGAACTACATATATAAGAGTAATTCGAATCTACTCGATTTTTTATTCGAATCCCACCTCTAGTCACGAGTGTACCGCACTTTGTATTGCAATCGAATTTAATGCCGTTCGTTAAAATTTCGACCAATTTGCAATCGGTTGGACGTTAAAATAACCATTTTACGTTGGATACGACCGCGATTATAAATTGGCCCGGTATTTTTAGTAGCACTAAAGTACGAAAATAAACAGGACATTTTGTTCACATTTAACCGGTATTTATTGGGTTAGTGCTTATGGGCATTTCTACTGTACGGTGTATTTTTTCTCAATTCGGTGCTAAAATTTATATTTAGTTTTTTAAGTAGTTTCAATACAAAAAAATAAATGTTACTCCATTCTGAATGTAAAAATAGCATTGTCACTAAATATTGTGAAGTGGTTTATGAGAAATGTTAAGCATCGAATTGAGAGAGCACCGAATTGAGAAAATGAATCACGGAATTGAGAAATGAATCTCCAAATATAAAAATCGCTCCGCAAACTTAGAATTGATGACATTATGAAGAAATACCTAATGTATTTCAATAATTAATATAATAAATACTTAAAACGTTTTGATATCTGATTGCTGGTTTATTAGTTAGATGGTTAATTTTAGGTTTATGTGTCTGAAATACCAATGGAATAAAACAAAAATCCTAATCAATATTTATGTTTAATTCTTTAATAAGGAACTATAATAAATTCTTAATTTTTATACATTATTTTAATTTTATTTAAATAAAACAAATAAATACATAACACAGGGTATCTTTGTTTATTTATTCTTAACCTTAAACATAAAACAAATATTGCAAAACCCAAGAGCTAGATTGACCTGACACTATACCGAAGATATTATATAGGACGTCAGTTTGTACACGATTAGAATGGCACTCAAATAGCTGAAATACAACAAGGCACCAGGTGTTACGGCATTATAGCTGAGCTTCGCCGGTACTAAAGGCTCTACAGAAGCAGTTCAATTCCGTCATTCTCGAAGAAAAAACGCCTCCGGCATGGCGCAGAAGTGTGGTGATAGTATTATAGACTCATCTCACTTATGAGGCGTGTTTACAAGCTGTTTTCGAGAGTCCTTACAACAAGCTTGTTTCCGAAAAGGCTTTAGTATTATGGTACACACACAGGTACGCTACGGCAGATCATACAGAAGACCAAGAAGTCGCGATATCGGGGATGATATCGGAGTCATGGCCTCCGTAGAGCCTTTCAACAAGTGGGTCTCAAAATGAACATGGATAAGACAAAAATCATGTCAAATGTCCGTGTTGCACCCACTCCTCTGAAGGTTGGAGACTACACTCGAAGTTGTTGACAATTGTGTATACCTGGGACAAGAGTCCAGATAGTTAGGTCCAACTTTGAGAAAGAGGTCTATCGCTGAATTCAACTCAGCTAAGCATCGATCGGGAAGCTTCGTTATTACGTCTGAAATACCGCAGCGTCTTAAGACAAAAGTCTTCTACCAGTGATGGTGTATGGATGTGAAACTTGGTCGCTTACTATGAGCCTAATAAGAATCAGAAATGTGAATATCGGCAAGAGAACCAAAGTGACCGGCATAGCCCGTAAAATTGCATAAATCAAGTAGCAGTGGGCGGGGCACATAGCTCGTACAGATAATGGCTGTTGGGACTGAAAAGTTGTCGAGTGGAAACCACGGACCAGTGAGCAAGCCCCCACTAGGTAGACCGACGATCTGGTGAAGGTCGAGCGAAGAACCTGGAAGAATTATTTTAATAAGATAGCAATAGTAGTGTATTTTTTTTAATAAAAACCTCAAAAAAATTGTTTTATTGTCTTCTGTCCAATGACTGGTACGGTCCAATGATTGGTAGTTCACCCTATTATTATTGATTTCATTATTATTTTAAGTTACACAAACAATTTATAGCACAATAAAAGTATCTATTTTCATTTAATATCAATTCGGTGTACGTGTTTTCTCAATTCGATGCCCCATATTCCGCGGAATTGAGATCCACGGAATTGAGGAAAAATCACATTTCATCAAATTACTCGAAAATATTATAAATTACAACGATTTCTACCAAACGTAATGGCAGATATCAGTTAAATACTTAATTAATTCAGCAGTAATCTCATTAAATACTTCATGAATATTATTAATGTCGCACACCGGTTTGAGAAATGACCAGTGACCAAAAATTCTGAGTGATTTCAAACCTCTGAAAAATGCTCCTCAAAGCGACTGATCCCTCTTTTATACTGCTCGACCACTCGAGTGCAACTGCTAGTTTATGGGAATCAGGCGTGGGTGTTCGTATTGTGCGTTGTTAGTGATATAGGAGCACAAAAGTAAAAATCACGGAATTGAGGCACACACGTCGGACAAAATTTAAATGTGTTACTGTATTAAAACCCAAGGACTTGCGATAAAGAAACTCATTTATATAGCTTTATTAACTATCCCTTGTTCTGTGAATGTGGGTTTCATAATGGGGAAGTTATTATTTCATAAGTTATGAAGCAAAAACGAGTAAATTCTGGAAACCGGACACTCCATTTTAGGCCAAATTTCGCCCGTTTTTGAACTTTCGGATTTTTTCAAGGCGAGATGTAAAACCTGGCGGTCTTCTGAATATGCTCTCCATCGAGTCAAGAGTCCTATAAATACGTGTGATTTTTTTCAAGTCCGTACTTCAATTTTAAAGGTACTTTTTTCGCCCCAGTAGGTCGATCGGTCGTCCCCGTAGAAATGCCCTTATAAACCATATAGTTTTTCAAGTTCAGATAAAATTTCAGAACGTAAGTTTAAGTGAATAAATATTACAACACATTTTTGACGCTTTAATAAAGCCATAAAATATTATAACTAGTCCAAAATTGTTAGTATTTTGTCATTTGTAGCAGGTTATTTTACCCTCTGACAACTGGGGGCGTAGTGTGAGTTTACGTCAAACGTACCTATTCGTTATCAACTGCGTAAAAAAGTGACATTAAATGTATGACGGATCGTACAGCGCCCCTAGCGGAAACTTTCAAGAACTAAAATCTTCATCTATTATTTTTTAACGCAGTCGATATCGAATGCTTTTGACGTAAACTCACACTAACGCCCCCTGTACACGATTATCCATTCTCGTCAAACGTCCGTGTTCCAACAGTTTGCACTAAAATGATAGTTGGCAAACATACTAAGCTACTCGTACTAATACTATAAGAGACACTGGCACGTGTTTGAACTCAGTGGCCTCTACGGCCACGAATTACGATACGCTCGTAACTCCACTTTTATCTTTCACCACAAATATTCTTATAGCCTTATCGAAAACTTGAATTTACAGTCATGGAATTGGGTATGTGATCCCATTAACCAATAATTTCAAGGTGCTTCGTTAAAACACTTAATTTGAGCAAAACCCAACTAGTTTTCCGATTGCTATTTCTCGATTTGAAATGTCTTGAAATGAATAAATCAACTGAGTAAGGCTAGATTGCACCATCTTACTTTAACTTTAATAAACGTCAAAAATCTGTCAAACTCCATACAAAAGACACCAGTTATCGTTAAAGTTAGTATTAAAGTTAGGTGGTGCAACTCAGCCTTAGTGAATAAGTGACATAATAAGTTTAAATTGTCACGTGAAATAAATGAAGCAATTTCAATATTGTGGCATGACAACAACTGAAGTCAACTGATTATTGTGACGGAAATTGTATCTTAAAATATATTTAATATTGGAGAACTCTGTTCAAATTAATTAATATAATCACTCGAGAATAGCTTTCCTTCTCTACTGACAAGTAAACAAATTAACAATGTTTCTTTGATTGATCTAATTTTGAAGAGAGCTTTAGTGAGAGTCCATTAAAAAAGAAAAAGAGAAAAGTATTTATTTAAATGCCACAAAATTGGTACATAAGGCGAACTTAATGCCATTGGGCATTCTCTGCCAGTTAACCTTATGAAAATTAAATAAAAACATCAAACTTTAAGCACAACCTACAAAGCAAGTTATCTAGCTCTTGAAAGTTTCTTTCTTGAAGCGTGTTCTAACCAAGTTGCCTGCTAAAGCAATTGGTTAACGGAATGCGACACTAAGTTCACTACGCCATTTGCCTCCACTAACATCCAAAGCATTAGCAGCTAATAAGATCACGTGACCTAAAAGCCTCCGCAGGGCAATGAGTAGGCGAATAGGCTTGGGAGCAATTACTGCAATTTTTCATTGGTATCTTCATAAATTAGGTTTAAATCTGAGGTGCAAATATTATTTAACCCTCTTTTTCTACTATAGTCGAATTTGCAACCACTTTGCACTGCCAAAAGGATAACGTGACGTGGGTACAAACGAAAGCAAGACCCATCTTTATTTCATGAATTAAATTAATATTTTTTCTATTGTCTACAAGTTGTACATTCAAATCCCACACGAGGCAGCATTAAGGCAGTAATTTTTTCATGTTTCAGCTTTTTTTTTGCAAAAATGCTAAACCCCCATAAGTACCAACTATACTGTATCATTGGCAGTAGCGTTTTTTTGCTTACTAGCTGGCTAGATTCTGTTTTCGTTATCCTTGCGTAAGTATTTTCATACAACAGAACAAAAAACAAATACTGCAATCCATGCATTGTTATAGATTTATACAACAAATATACTCGTATAATCGACAGCAATCCAAGGATCAAAAGCCTGCATTTATTCGGAAAGGTTTGTAGCAGTATAATTACTCGTTCAACGTTGAAGTGAAACAATAAAATATTCAATACGTTGTTCCAAAAGCCGTGAATTCGTTATACAAACACTCGTCTGGAGGGAGTTTACAGGGAAAACATAAGTACTTCTTCGAGCTAATGAATCGCTAAGCATTTTATATTCTACTAGCTGTGCCCTCGTGGGCACAAGAAGTCGAAGTCGTCTTCGTACGCGTGAAAATAGTTTGAATATTTCCCGTTTTAACATTTTTCTTTACTGATCCTCCCAGAGTTTTAGGGTTACATCACCCTAAAACCTAGCCTAGAGCCTTCCTCGATAAATGGGCTATCCAATACAAAAATATTTTTTCAAATCGGAAAGTAGTTCCTGAGAACTACGTGTTCAACCAAACAAACAAACTCTTTAGCTTTATATTAAGTATAGATTGCACAACGTAGGTGAGAGAGTTTTAGAAAAGATAAAATCTTATCGAGCTTTTTTGATGCAAATAAATTTAAAATAATATCTAAAAAGCTTCTTTTTAATTTGTCAATTTATTTAGAGAAAATACTGAGAAGAGCTTTCTTTTTTATTTTTAAACTAGTGCAAAAATAGGTATCTCAGCAAAAGCACTACTGTGAAAATCCACGTCGTTGCTTGCTGAAGTTGATCTTCTTTCACAAAAATAAGGCGAGTTTTCAAATTTTGTTCTTGTTGAAACATGTATTAGGTAGAAAAGGATATTGTGCTCGAATATACTCTAAAATTCTCAATCTTTCTCTGACAGAAAATATACAAGGTTTATTCAAATACCTATTTTTCAGATATTTTTTTAAATTCCGCGCTATGGTAGATAGCGCTGTATTTGATATTCGATTTGGAGTATATTGGAGTATATTTTATGTTTAAATAACAAATTATTTATAGCAGTTCAACGACCTTCTAAATCCAAAACAAATGTGGGCCCAAAAAACAAGAAAAGTCACCCCACGACTACCCTAGATAGTTTAACGAGATAGTAGAAGTGCCAACTCCAGTGAAACATCTATAGAGTTTTATGTTTACAATTGTTTGTCAACAGGATAGCGATACGATAGTGTTTACGACTGTTCACTTCACAAAAAGGTTACGAGAAAACAAGTTGGATTTTTATACAGCGCTGGCACTGAATTTTGTTCAGACTAAACTTTTTAGTTGAAAACTTGTAGAGTTTTCTACAAGGAAATGTAACGGAAGTGTATTTATTTTTAATTAAGAAAGAAACATTATATGCTATAGATCGTTTCATCCACGAAGACGCGCCCCACCATTCTTCCACTAATGTTTGAGTGTTATCAGTACACCCTAAATTATCCATGAGTGCACACGCACACTATAATAATGACGCTCGGATTGCTCGGATCAAACTCCCTGCACCCGCGCTTACCTCGACCAAAAATTGGTGGGGCACGTCTTCGTGGATGAAACGAACTATACTGGATGTTATGAAAACCCTCATTTCCATCCACTCCCATTTCCTACCATAACATTGCTTTGTATCTCGTAGTAACATCACGTAGCTAATCGTAGCACGCGTGCTACGCCGTAGCACCGTAGTTTAATATGTATCAGCGAACACTGTGTAAAAAGGGAAACTAACTATGGACAATGCCTTCCTTTACGTAAATAGTCGTGTTGTACCGCCTTTTTCTATTTAATATACCATGTCCGTTCCCTAAGATGGGAAAAGGGTACCAATAGGGTTACCAACATGCTTTTATTACTACTATACTCCTTATTGCAATATTTTTAAGCAGATTTTTATAATATTTTCAAACTTAAAAAAGGATCACTTTTAGTCCCAAATATTCTAGCTACATTATCCTTATGGTATTTTATAATTTTGTTGTGTAAGTACGTACATATTCTGTCATGTTATAGTTCTGTGAGCCGGAACCACGTCATTGCTTCCTTTATTTATTATATTATATTAATAAGTTTCATATCTATTTTCCATCAAGGACTAGTCTCAAGTACAAGGTCGCCCACGCGTTCACAACTTGCATCGCGTTATCGCTCAAGTGCACTTAGATCGAGTTATTAGTGCTCGTGTTGCTAATAAACGTTGATTATACCTAACAGAGACTTTTCTTTTAATAACCGCTTTCAAGGGTAACCTTAGATTGCCGTAGAAACAGGTAATAACAATTTTATTGTTATTAATGACGTTGTAAGTACGTCGGAAAATAGGAAATCATGCCAAACTTTAAATGGTTTCAACCGGCGCTCAATTTTTTACGGAATTAATTATTCCCACCTCTCGTTCCCACCGCTGCGACTACAGATCCAGGATCTTGATCTTGACCGCCAATAAAAACCCCAACCAGTGAAGGCCAAGTTTGTCCCGGGGGAAAGTTAAACTGTCATTGGCCCCGCAACGAAAGCTCAATCTATTAGTATACTTATGTAGCTACACTTGAACAGTCAACAGTAAAATAACTGACCACAAAATGTCATAAATAAAATAAATTATAATTTTATAATTTTGTTAAATTTAGTACTCAGATTTTGAACAGTAAACTTAGTGGATTTTCAATAGTAAAACTGATAGATCTCATTTAATTTAATTAAATTCATTGTTTAAATAAGAATATTGTTATAAAATATTATTATGCTGTGTTAACTGTCTGACTGTTTATATAAATAACTCTGTTCACTTGGAAAATTCCAATTTAAATGATTTGTGGGAATGAATAGAGGTATCCGTGGCCGTGGGCTCCACTGATTGTTCTGTTCATTTCCATAGATCAGCTAGTGGTGCAAAGAGGCAAAGCATGTTTGTAAGATGGGGATAGCGGTGCGGGTTGTACAATAACTAAATGTCGATGTATAACTTTACTGCATATCTGAATTGTACAATTGTTTGTTATCCTAAATAAAATAAAATAAAATAAAATTAGATTAGACAACTATCAAAAAGTCGTTCGTTTCCTCTTTCGCGAGGCGCCATAAGAAGCAACAACAAACAACAACTTGCGCTCACAAATGGCAAAAAGAAAATGGCGGCCAAACTAAGGCCCGAAACTGCGTTAAGGCCGGGTAACAGAGAAAATGGCGAAAATGAGGTTTTCATTTTTCATTTTTGAGGTACTAAACAGTAAAATAAAAGGCTAAGATTTTTTTAGGGCATAGTTGAGGATATTTTCTAGGGCTATTAACGGATGGAAACACGATTTGATGAAGTTGACTCGATAGAATAAATTCCCAAAGTTACCTCTATTCGTTTTCTAATAATGGTTTTATTTTTAAAATAAACGATTTGAGATTCTGAATCTTTTACTAAACTAAAGTTTAGAAATAACTTGAGGGCTTTTAACGGATGAAATTTTTATATTGCGTCTTATTTAGTTACTATGTTAAAAAATGTGGAAAAAATCGCCCATGACGGCTTGGACAATCTCAATCAGTCGCGCGGTGGCGCTTACGGAGGACGGACGCGTGCCAGTTTTTTGGCCGTGACAGTTCTCGATTTGTCAATATTTTTGACAATGATGACTTTGATGAGTCACAGTATAATAATACCAGTGTTACTGGAGAAAGCTAAAATTTTTGATAATTAAGAATTCTGAATTTTGTCTACCTATTGAAATTTAAATCGTTGGCATCCTTTTAAACTAAGACTCTACTCATGATACATTCCTCAAATATGAGACAAAACCAATGAGTTAAAATTACATTTTAATAGTACCTACATACAATCGTCTTCACTCTTTAGAAGAGCACACTGACACAAATAAATAAAAAAAAATTAGGTCAGTGGGTCAAATATAGGGGCAGCTGCACGTCACTGAAAGATGATTCTGTTTACTCGGCATCTGGGCTGAAGAACATGAATCCTTGCTTACAGATGCAGATGTAAATAGAGTTATAATTGGACAAATTTTACATGAAATGTTTAACAGAACTCAGTTAAAAGACACATACATGGAATACCAATAAGGTTGCGGAGGGAAAGCTACCTATTATAAACTAGCGGCCGCCCGCGACTTCGTTCGCGTGGACCTCGTTTTACCCCCGTTAGATATGACGTTTTACCTCATTTTACCCATGTTGATAGATGGCGTTTCACGGTTTCCCCCGAATGAATATTTACGAACGTCATACCGTAGTTTGTCCAGTGCTGTAGATTTTAACCAATGACGATAGATGGCGCTTTTAGACACGTCTTATTTATTTATTGAAATTTATTTGCCACATATCGTCATAATGTTAATCTGGGTTATAAACAATAATACTGTAAAGTTTCAACAAAATCCGTTCAGTAGTTTTTGCGTGAAAGAGTAACAAACATCCAGACATCATGACATCCAGACATCCAAACTTTCGCCTTTATAATATTAGTAGGATATTTCACAATCCAAACTAATATTTACTATTTAGCATTTACTTACAGTAAATATTAGTTTGGATCGTGAAATATTTAAAATAAAAAAAAGAATAAAACAAAATAGGGTTTCAAATTACCTATCTATAATCTAATATTATAAAGAGGTAAAGTTTGTGTGTTTGTATATTTGTTACATTGTAAGGGGTAATCTCGGGATCTACTGAACTGATTTTAAAAAATCTTTCACCAATAGAAAGCCACATTATATCTGAGTGTAATAAGTTATATAAAAACCAAAAAATTCCACGCGGGCGAAGCGGCGGGCGGAAAGCTAGTTTATTTATAATTATGTAAAAGCATAATTATTAAAGTCGAAGTCAAACATTCTTTATTTGTGTGGACCTATATTAACGAGAGATTACAAGAGATTACAAGGCGTCAAATATTTCAAGAAAAAAATTAAAAACTATTATAAAGCTAAATTTTGCTCTCATGGAGCCTTTACCTACTCTGACAAATTAAGACTTAGAGAAGAAACTAATAATAAAACTATTTAACTGTCCTGCAATGAAAAGCTTGATCGGGTACAACACCTCAAGTTATTTCAGAACTTGATTTCATTAAAAGACTCCGAATATCAAATCGCTTAGGTATCTAAAGTCAAACGATTCTGAAATGTCAAGTGGACTAATGAATAACCCATTAAGATAGTAGCGCCCTCCTGTCAATGACATACCTGGAACGATAGAGTTTTGAACAACTAATAAAAATGCTTTGTCCTAAATGACTGACGGATATCGTAGAGACCTGAAAGTTGGAAGGTGTGTTCTTTTTATGACGTAGGCATCTCATAAGAAAAGATTTTCTGAAATGGGGTCATGAAATGAAGGGGGTGAAAAAAGGGGGCAAAGTTTGTATGGGACAAAGTTTAGTGATTCCTTGGTTCAATCTACTTGAAATTTAGTTTAACAATACCTTAATATAATTCATGAAAGACGTGTGGAACGGGTAGAAAGTAATTTTGGCAGTCATTTTCTTCGAAGTTGATATCAATACTACTTAGTGCCTTTGATTTAATTACTTTTTATTTTTACAAGTGTTTGAAAACTCCATTTCAGATTGTGTTCAATGTCAAGTGAAATCTCAAATTGAAATGTCTCAATCTCAATGAGGAGACTCTGTATTTATTCCTAGAATTCCCCAAACACCGTCAAATTACCCTTTCGAATTCAAGACAGTGCAGTTTCCCATCAGTCTGCTTCGTAATGACTATAAACAAAGTGTGTGAGTGTGACGCTTGAAGGGAAGGAAGTCAACCTAACCTAACCAACTGCGTATTTCTATACTGTGTAGCTGGAAATTGTGGCGGGAGCTCTTTGACGCGCTGTTTTCGGCGAAGAATTGCGCGCGCAGATTTTGACAGCGCGAAATACCTACTTTAGAAGAAATACCAAGCCTTAAGCGGTCGCCCGCGCGGTTTTATACGAAAGTCCCCCGCGCGGGTGCCCGCGACGGAGCATTTTGTATGAAACCGCGGCGGTGCCCGCTTATCGCAGTTTCTGCCCTAAAATAATATCTACGAGACAACGTTGGTCATGTGGTAGTTTTGACTCGAACCGGTGAAGTAAACGTATGTTTTTGGTGCAGAGAGGTGCAGTTACTTTTCATGACATAAATAAATATTCAGATGAGGGTAATATAAGTAGGTGATTGCTATAGTAATTGGCCTGTACATAGTTATTGGCCACCTTGGCTAAAATAAAAATAAACAAGCATATGTACGTTATTAAGAGTGGAAAAGAGACACAAATACTTTCTCTGAGCAATACGCTGTCCAATGTAGTATGTCAGAGTAAGAACAGATGGCACTCTAAACAGCAGAAGCTTTCTTTCGAAAACGAGTCGTCCGAGTAGCCGCATGCTTGTCAAAATTTTAAGGTAAATATTTATGAATATTGTTCGTAATTTTGCTGTGTTTTTGCTTGTTATAGTAATTTTACTGTTTTTTTGTAAAGAGTTAAATGGTAGCTTATGTAGATAGATTAAGTTACTTTGTTTTGGAATAAAATAACTTTAAAATTATACCGGCCAATAACTATACCACGTTTCAATTTATTTCAGTTATTGGCCATGGGTGGCCAATAATTAAATTTTACTTTTATTGTATTTTTATTCAAGATTAAGTTAATTTAACCCTTAAATATTTGCTATTAAAATACTAACGTCCTAACCTATTGGGATCAGTAATTAGCCGGGGGGCCAATTACTGACACTTATGCACGGCCAATAACTATTTTTATTGATTTACTTTACCTAGATTGTTACAAGATGCCGTAGGTAACACAGTATACTAAGGTTGGTATAAGTAGTTGGAACAGAAACACTTAATCAGTTTAAAAAAATAAAACAAATAATACCTGAAATGCAAAACAATGAAATTTTTTTTGGGACTATTTATTATAAGCAAAATGGATTGGAAGCGGAAGTTACAGATGAACCTGAACCTGTAAGTCGGGAGAAAGAATCAACATTGAGTGAAATAGGAGAACTTCAAACTAGAGATAGAGAAAGAGAGACGAAAGACCCTAAAACTGGGACCCAAGAAGATGAGATAGGTACTTGTAGACGAACGAGAACGACGAGATGAACCGTTGGCCCAAGAAAAGGAAATAACAGTTAATGAAGCAGCGTTATCTGAAAATAGAACACAACAAAAAATAAATTTGACGACCTGGAAAAAACTGAAACAAGGACTACCAATACTTTTATTAGTATCACAGCAGAAGTACATCCACTACCGGCTAAATTGACGAAAAAAAGACAATGATCACTAAAACGTACATTAAGGTGAAAGAAATAGAACGAAACAACTTTGACTTAATAGAAATAGAAAACGAAAACTGTAAAGAAACTTTAGAAGCAGAAAGTGGAAGCTATGCTGATCTCATCACTTTTTGCATCACGCCAACAGGCAAAAAAAATCAAGTCTGAAGGACTTTCTACGGATTCCCCCAGAGCCAACTCGAAAAGGGAAGAGAAATATATCGCGATTACCGTTTCACATATCAGGCCAGAATATCAGAGGATTCTGGAAGAAAAAGCTAAAGCAAAAGAAATCCTCGAGAAAGAAAAAAGGGAACGAAAAATTGAAAGAGAACAAAAAAGAGAGGACAGAAAACGGAAAGCTGAAGAAAAGAAAACTGCTAAAATAAAAAAAGTAAGAATAATGTATCTGTATCCAATCAAATCTGTAATATTTGCAAAAAGCTTATAAAAAATAGACTTTTAGTATGCTCTGAATGTCACCGTGTCTTTCATAAATCTTGTGCAACAGCATATTCCTGAAGAAGAAGGAGACAGTTATCTTTGTCACAATTGTTACAATGTTACTGAATGTACTGACGATGATGAGATAGATGAAGAAATCGATAAGAGTGATACTGATGACGAATTCTTAGCTAATCTTAAGGAAAGACAAAATGACTTAGGATTACAAAGCGTGAAGTTTCAGTGATTTTTATGGGTTTTTTTCGGTGGCTAATAACTGTACTTCTAGGAGCCAATTACTGTGTTTTTGGGGCCAATAGCTAAATTTAATGTGATCTCTGATATTTTTCAAATTATTATTGTAATTCTTATCGTATAACACCAAATAGGTACTAGCTTAAATAGCAGCAATATTGTTTTCTCATAATAAAATATAAAAAGTAAACTAAAGTCGAGTTTTTGTTACATTTTACACAAGTTAACTCACACAACGCTCTTAAAGGGCCAATAACTGTAGCAATCACCCTAGTCTAAACAGGATCCGATTTTAGAGCACGCAAATATTATAAAAAGTAACTAAAGTTTGTAAGTAAAAAAAGTCAATTTAATAAACCATTTACGCTACATAATTATAATATCATCGATGTAGTAGAAGCCTTTATGTGACTTTATATTTTTATTTCCCAGTATTAATGACTCACGTAAGCGATAACCATCTAAAAACACCTACGACCTAGGGGCATTAACTTTTTCAGCTTGCATGTGTCATTAATAATAAAGCTTTTAAAGCAATTCCGTTGAAAGTACTTTGCAGACCGCCCACGTTTTTGAGATATCGTAGTATTGCGTATGTTGATAACACGCTTTCGACCAAATTTTCATTACTTTGAGAATGATCTTTTGCACATAAACGTACGAGTTGAATATTTATAGAAATTATCGCATTTGTATCGCTTTTCATATAATTTATATAACACAAAGCTTTAGATTTTTTGAGGCTTCTGCCATTTTCAATTTTTTTATAATCCATCAGACATTTTGTCACTTTGTGAAAGACAGATATTTGGAGACATATTGTTATTTATGTAAATACTCTAGTAACCTAATTTACTTAATCAAAAGATATCATGATTATAAACGTTAGAAATAAAGGCACTTGCTGTTTTAGCGACATCTTTGAGCCATCCGGTCGGCCTTTGTTTAGCGAGCTCTAATATGGAATCCGGTATAAAATTAGATTTCGATTTGAATAATTGGCATCGACAATAGAAGACGAACAAAGCATTGAGATCCAGTACCTATTGTTCGCGTATATCCAGGGTTCACGGTTATTATTAGATATCTTATTATGCTGAGTTGCCCATTCGGGTTAATGTGGCAGACACCTTGCCTACTTATACAGAAAATCATAACTCATCCAATTATATGTATTTGTTTTATTGAATACGGGACTATTCCCACCTCTCGTTCCCACCACTGCAACTCCTGTGTAGCCAGGATCTACAGCTTGACCGCCACAAAAACCCAACCAATGAAGGTCAAGTTTGTCCCGGGGGAAAGTTAAACTGTCATTGGACCCGCAACGAAATTAATCAGAAGAACATAGGAGGAGTTCGAAATTAAGGTTCGACTTCCCTCCATTGCAAAGCGGATGACATGTGACAAACAAAGGTTTAAAACCTTTAAGAAGAAGATTATGCACCACGGACAGTAAATTAAATTAAGGGGGCCTATCTTATGAGCAATTAGCAACTACCTGCCAATAATATTTTTCACAAAATCGCTTAAAAGCACGGAAATTTTTCCTTGTCGCGACAAGATCGGTGTAATAAATTGCGGAAACAGATGTATGTTGTATTGAATTAAGCATTATATTACGTTCATGTTTCCAAAGATCACACTCCCACAAGATATGATGGGCAGACTGCTCATGACTGACATCATCAGTGGAACACTCGCAAAAAGGAGACGGAACTAGTTTGAATTCGTGAAGTTTATGTTTAAAGTTGCCATGTCCCGTGAGGAACTGCGACGGCAATGGTCGATTTCTAACCATCGCCTAGTTAGACGTTCGCGTTCGCGTTCGCGTTGTTTTATTGAATAGTTAAAAATGTGTAGGTACTCGTACTTTTAATATTAAACATCTTTTTTCAAGAGTGTCTACTCTCATTAGCAAGATGAGTAGTTAAATAAAAAATAGACTGTCAAGCGAACTAAACATTAGAGACGAACTTTAATGATAGTACGAGAGCCCACGACCAAAATTTTTGTCTCATAGCAATACGGCCAAAACCGCATCAAATCGATAGATACGATTATCCTGAACTCGAAAATACCAATATCAGACATTTTCCGCGTAGCGTTTGATCTGACCGAATTTTCAAAATTGTCAAAGAATTTTACCGAACTGCATCATAGCAATATGTCTGATTTGCAAACTGTAGTTGAATGATAGTTCTGAGATACCGGAAACATTATTTTCAGACGTTAGTGGTGTAGCGCAAACCCGTAAAATCACTTAAAAAAATTAAAAATGTGACAAAAAAAATGTCTCATAGCAATACGTCTGAAAATCTTTTTTATTAGTAAATTTTGGTTATTTGATGCGAACAAAACAATTTTCAGACGGAAATGTGAACGCATTAAATTTTGAGAACGTTTTGAAAATGTTAACAAATTTTACCGATCGGTATCATAGCAATATGTCTGAAAATTGTTGGACATGACAAAATAAGTTGTCCACATGTGCAAAAAATGTATATCAGACAAATTAAGTGTAGCACCTTCTCTATCATACAACTTTTTGATACACTTAAAGTGTCTGAAAACAGGTTTTTGGTAATCATGGCAGCAATACGAAAAGGTGAAAAAAAATATTATCTGTATTGCTATGATACAGGTCGGCTAAATTTGTTGACATTTTCAAAAATGC
The DNA here is from genome assembly GCF_963855985.1 of Ostrinia nubilalis. NCBI lineage: Eukaryota > Metazoa > Arthropoda > Insecta > Lepidoptera > Crambidae > Ostrinia > Ostrinia nubilalis. Next base: position 5,782,214 of record NC_087103.1, read on the forward strand.
GCACAGGCTATATGCTACGCGCAAAATGTCTGAAAACAAACTTTTTCGTAATACAATTATAAAATCTATGTACATTTTCACTATCAGACGTATTGCTATAATACCGACTGTCTTTTTTTTTTGACACAGCAGAAATGGCCTCCCACGCAGTTGCTACACTTTCGACCGTTACTACACACCTAGTCGGGTTCAGAATCATACAATCTAACGATTTTATAGGGTTTTTGCCGTATTGCTATGAGACATGGTTTTGGTCGTGGGCTCTCGTACTATGATGTAAGAGCATTGAATTCATGGTTACTTCACAGATGTTAAGCATAGTAATACGTAACAGATGATACGTAATACCCCATGAATGTTAAAATCCACTAGGCAAGATAATTACGTCAAAGGCAAAGACAGTCTCTATTTCTTCACCAGTCGGATAAAAACAATTGAACGAACTATAGCCTGACCAGGAACATAAAAACCCTCGCCATGTTGCGGAAAATTAATGGTACTAATTTCTTTTAATGGCAACAGTAACTGAAAACTTCATTGATAAGTCACCTTGCATGTCAGTCTATTGCTGTCAAAGTGTAAACAAACTTTATTTTAAATGTGTGCAATTGATTTTCTGAATTAAATTGCTAAAAACTTTTTATAGTCGTGAAAGAAAAGTGGTTCACAATGTGTTAAAGTATTTGTCGAAGAGAAATACTAAGGGTTCGGACAATATTTTCATTAAATAATGTTTCCGACAAAGGTTGTCAAATTGACTGACATGTTTATCGTATAGTACAGTCAACTATGAAAATTAGCTGTGGTTTGTTTCAACTACCTATTTTAAAGTTTTTTGTCACTTTTTAAGTGTTGAATTTTATGGAATTGGGAAAGAAGTACCGAGTTTGAAGCGTTCATGAGCAGACATTGTAGTTGAATATTCAAGTTCAGAATGTTATTATTGATGAATAATAATAAAATCCTACTTGCTCGATTGATGGTTTCATTTAATTTATTTAAACCAGTTTACCTTTAATGTAATATATTTTTGTTAATTTATGAAAACATTGAATTAGCCTATAATCCTGAATCCTGATACATAAAGTTAGCCTATTAATTTAACACAGGTACGACTGTACCCAGTGTTGCACTATCAAATGCAATTGACGCGCCTCTATGCCAGGGTTTTTATGTTCCTGGTCAGGCAATACATAATTAATCAAACGTCATAAAGTGGCCAGTTACATCTTGACGAAGACAGAACTCGCGTCATTAATATTACACGAGTGTGTGCCATACACGCTTGAGCCACAGCCTCCGATCGTTTTTCCTTTAGGGTCTGCGTAAAAAGTATCTTCGGATAATCAAATTCTCCGAGACTTCGGCGCTTATTAACCCTCAAAACGACTTTCTTTCCCTAAGTTGCCACGTAGAGACCCGACTAGTGTTGCCAAGTGTATTTTTGTAGTCTCAATTTTTAGGGGTTAGTGGACATGCTCTAATTTACTCTTGATGGATGCGATCGAACGGCAGTTAAAAAAGCTACTTCGTTTACACTTTATAGGTGTTTCAAATATATCTATACAAAACTTTTCGTGTAGTAATCGCTTTACATATTCACGTCAACATTGATTGAATTTTTAGGGTTTCATTACATGGAAGAAATTATTATGATAACCTGACAACCGAATCCTGCCACCACTAGACTATTGAGGTGAATCCACTCATAACACAATTAACATACCTATTTACTTAATGCGAGGGGTTAACCGGACTAGTAGTAATTTGTAATATTTACTAATTGTCCACATTCCACCAGCACGCACCAAGTGTTTTGATAACTCTTTTATAATGCGAACAGCTAGGACTGGACTTCGCTGCCTGCTGGTGTCTTTCCTGAACACTATAATCCGGGCCTTTTCAAGGCGAGAGTGAATAGGCACTTACAGGGCAGATATCTACCATCCTATACTTTACACCAGGTGCAATTGCGGTCAAATAAATATTTATTGGAACCAATTTCAATTAAACAGTTTGTTGGGGAAATCCCTTTAAGTTTGTAAAAAACCTCTATTGAGAGGAATCCGCTCAATCGTTAATACTTACATTATTAATACAATACATCGTTACATCATTCATTACATAAACATTACATTATTACATTTCTAATTCATAAAATACCTGCCTTGTCTTGCATAAAAAAAATCTTAAAAAAAAATATTATTACAATTACAAAATTAAAAATAAAAAGATATCACTAGCAATATCCGCATAAAGTCGCGGACCTCCGAAGCGCACTCCAGCACGCCCAATATTGATAACCGTGATATCAGCCCTCTCGGCGTGCCTAACAGCCAGGACGTGACTCGCCAAAGGCTGCCCGACCTCTAAAAGAACCTAATGTGATTATAATGCCTATAATGCCATGGAAAAAGACCTAATGCTCTCCACACAAGGGTCGTGGTAATAATGTTAATCAAAGCGAGATTGTATCGAACTAGGAACATGTTTTTGTTTTGTATGTAAAAAATGTATAAACATGCCTACAAGTGAATTGAAATCAGACGATTAAAGCGTTTTACGACTGTTTTCAACAAGTATTAAGTAGGTCAAATAAATGTTAGACTCATGATCACGATGAATAATGTCGGTTTGTATTGTTTTGTTTAAATAAGTAACTGCTAACTCTGCAATTATTTTTTCTCACATTTTATACCATGAGATGGGAAACCAGATCGCACCTCACTTTTACAACATCGCCGCAATTTTATCCCTAAGTATAAAAAAATCTGCACATTATCCGAGTATTACTCACTCACATTAATACGCATTACAGCATATTACAGGCGATCAACGGTATAATCTAATACATTATTGTCCTGCCGCGAAGATTAATGCTCTACACCGGTTTGATTTTCCGATGAATAAGTCACGTGGTGGAACTCACGCCAGAAACGTCTCGAAAATCGCTTATAAAATAAATCACGAATCGAATTCGCACGCGACAGACGAAGAATATCGTCCGTCTTTTGTTTTTTATTCGATTGACGATTCCAACTTCAAATTTTATTGTTGCTCTCGCGAGACATCTTGAAAGGATTCAATTCAATGATTGTAAGTGACAGAAAAGTAAGAAAAACATAATGATCATAAATAACCCTGGGAGTATAGAATTAAGATAATTATAGTTACCTAGAACTTCGTAATATTTATCTACAGAACTTGAGACTTTTTTCTAATTTAAGGTTAATTTCAAAACTTTTAGTAATAATATGTTAATTTACAGCCCATATGTGGTAAAGGACAAAGAGGTGTGTTCCAAAAACGCTTAGCCTGCGGGCGATCCCACTTGGAACAAATACCTCAACTTAAATGAGACTATTAAAGTAAATAAAAGTTAGAAATATAAAATAAATATGAAATGAAACCTCATTTGCTGACATCTATCTAAAATTCAAATACAAAATAACCCGTAGTAACACTGGCCACAAAATATGCAGATTTTTTTTCTTAATTTTTTTTATAAAACTATCGCAACCTACAAAAACAAAAGAAAACGTCACAGATCCAGTAACACGATATAAAGTAACAAAATTGCTCTATTAGCTGTGATAACCTTTTGCGAATTTGTCTCCGATGTCGGCAGGTAATTTGAGTGTTTTCGTTGTCAAATGGCGAATATCTGACCTTTGTTAACAGGTAAATGTCAAGTTGAAGGCGCCGGAGCCGAAAATGTACATCCAATTTTTACATTTTATCAAGTCAAGAAAATAATTATATTGGAGCATTTTCATGTAGACAACTTGTTTAACTTTAGTAAAACACTCCCAGTGTTTTGCTATAGTTAGAATTTTGATGTTATAATGCTAGTAACATGCTAATTTATTTAAATTGTTGTAAAAGTATTCCATACAAGTACTTAATTACGGTCCTACTATAGCTAAATACATGTACAAACATAGACATAATGTTTTACGTAATTTTATATTTATCGTAACAAAAATAAGTAAATGATGATAGAGTATTTGGCCACGGTAACTACTTAAAGAAACATGTGCCTAGTTCCCAAGCCCCATATTAATCTAATAATGACCCAAAACCGATATTCGTGAGACTCTACCCCAGTTCAGGGTTGCCAACTTCGGAGTTTATTCCCTGAGGGAAGAACAGTGAACATTTTACGGGTCTCTTGTATAGATACAACGAAGATAAATTAATATCTACGCGTTTAGTTTTCTGTACTGTCATCCACTAATTCTATTATTTCACAAACTTGCGCTGTCTCGCCGAATACTAATGAGTTGTCATACTCGTATTGGATAGAAACTTTTTATTGTACCTGAATCACATACAAACATAACTGAACAGAAAGGTACAATTTAAACCGGGAGGGACCTTATATGCATTATGCATTTTTTGTGATTTAAAGTTGTAACTTACTAGCAATCAACTTGTAACGTTTAAATGTGGAAACTGATTAGGCTACTGTACCGTTTCTATTTTTTAGGTTCACATGTACTAATAAATTCATGCTGTTTGTTTCTGCTTCTTCGTTCTCAAATATTTTTTTTGTTTAGAGATCGCATTTCCAAATGTTAATATGTCTCCCCAAACCACCTGGCGCGATGAGTGTAACTTTGTAAGCCAATTCCAGGAGGAGACTAAACGAATTGATGATGAGTTAGTTTATCAAATCAACTAAAATGTTTAGCATGTTTAGATTAAACTTTTCCACAAAGTGGCAACCCTGCAATATAGATGTTGACTCAGCGTTTGTATTCTTCGTTCCTTTTCAGTTCTTTGTGTATTCCCGTACACTGCCTCAAAGCCAAATGGGGCAGCCTTCGTGCACTTATTTCAACATTAATTCCGAAATATACAGCGATAGATACATTAAACTTTGGCATATCCGTATAAGAAAATTGAGTGTCACAGTCTATGTTAGGTCCTTAGTGAGGTCATATTGCAAATCAAGTTTTGGTACAGCTTTTTGATAAGCTTTGTTAAGCTTTTGATTGAGGGACCAAACACTGCTTTCTATTCACTATAGTTTTGATTCAGTGTCAGTATTGTATATGTTGATGGTAATATCATACTGATATTATACATACATATTGATGGTAATACCACTGAATTTACAGCACGAAAACTTGGTGTTAGAACGCCAAAAGAGCAAATTAACATTTCTTAAAGACTTTTCAGGAATGTTTATCACGTTTCGCTTCACACCTTCAAGTATCCCAGGGAAAAACAAACATTATGCAATTTTCTAACTAACAAAATTTTCTTTTAAATGGTCCCTTCAAAGCCGTAAACAAATACGTAACACTTTCGAGTAAAAACAACAAAAAATAACTCATTTTAAAAGTCACGCGACGTGAACAATACAAGGAAACGATTTTCCGGGAACGTAAATTTGTTTTTGAGGTAAACGCTTATTTTATATGAAAACATGGTATGGTACACGGTAAGTGGCATCATATAACATTAAATGACATGATCCTATTACACCAAAGCTTAATAGAACTTGTAATACTTATAACAAGTATGTATTACTGAATACAGATAGACACAAATTGAGTTAAATAATTTCTAAGTTATTCTTAAAAGATATCTTAGTTTTAAACTCATACTTGAGGCATCAAAACAATTAAGTTGACATCAGCTTTTACTGTTAAGAGAACATGAAACTTGTATTAGAAACTAAAAATTAGAGAAACGGGTCTCAAAACACGACATGTATAATGTATATTAGGTAATACATGAGCTAATCGTACTTTCACAGCTTTACGTTTCAATTGTGGTACTACAGCTGTAGTAACAAGTAGACTGACGAAAATCCGAACGCAAAAGTTAAACCTTTTAAAGTTGTATCAATAAACCGAAGATTGGGCTTTATGTGCCTTTATACAAAGGCTCCATAGACTAAGCAGGAATTCAAAGATATCCAATATCTTCAGGGAAACAGGTTGAAGCTATCGTACCATAGAGAATCCTGCCAAGTGGCCGTCCGCCGCAACGCGTTTAAAACAGCCCATCTTGACACACTTCTCCGAGCACACCTGATGAGGTCGATCTAAGTTATAAGACATTCATTTTTGGTATGTAAAATCCCTATAATTTGCATAAAGTCAAGATTAATTCAAATAACGTAGTTTTATCTGTTTTCTTATAAAGCGACAATTTCAAGAAAATTCAATAAAAATGAAAAGCTTATCAAAAAAGTTATAATATTACCGTAAGGCGTCTTAACGTTTTAAAATCCATTTACTCTAGAAACATTTGGCAAAACCCTACTGAAAAAAGGGACTTCAACTGGGAACTTTAAAACCTCTTGTAACAAAAATCAATCCATGAATAGTACTGTCATGGCAGCGGATGGTACTTTATTTAAATAGCAACACGTCCTCTACATTTATAAAATAGAAAATCCCAACATCCCAGCACTCTGTTATTAGGGTGGATTTTGTCAAAAAGTAACTTGCAAAGTACTCCTACATTAGGTCTAATTTTGTATCTCGTGTATTTATCATGTGGGGTAACAGTTACGACGTTATTAGGCTAACGAGGGGCGTAGGCGTCAGTCTCGTGCCTCGTACAAGATGACGTGTTAATGTTCCCAAGAGCATCACGCAATCAGGCAATCTGCTAATAAGACAATAAGGTCGGATTAAGAATCGACCTAAACTAAGGGACCATCGTGGGGCTGAAAAGTTGGACTTTTTTGAGCTGGGGTTTCAATTCCCAGGTTGAAAAATCAGTTATAAAATACAAACATAGGTAGAATTACGCATACGCGTCACACGTGATTTCATACTATGAATGGTTCTGATTGCACAATCTTACGTAATATTCATGAAAATGCAATAAAAGTTTGGACTTTGACTTCGTGCATTTGTTTTTAGTTTATTTGTTGAATCAACCGGATTGCCCAAGAAGAAGTAAGTATCTATATGATTGTGGCTTCGGAAAGTTAAGCTGTCGATCCGATTGAGCAATATAAAAAAAATAAAAAGAAGGAACTAACATGAAGGGAAATCTTTGATAGGTAATTCGTACACCTTCTAGAAATCTAACCAAGGATCTCCAGCTGCCTCCGAGCAGTTACAATTTTTTTTGCAGAGCAAGGCAGTTATTTCACCGCAATCGCACCTGATGTTAAGTGTTACACTTTTCTTAAAGGTTTTAAACCTTTGTTTGTCACCTGTCATCCGCTTTGCAATGGAGGGAAGTCGAACCTTAATTTCGAACTCCTCCTATGTTCTTCTGATTAATTTCGTTGCGGGTCCAATGACAGTTTAACTTTCCCCCGGGACAAACTTGACCTTCATTGGTTGGGTTTTTGTGGCGGTCAAGCTGTAGATCCTGGCTACACAGGAGTTGCAGTGGTGGGAACGAGAGGTGGGAATAGTCCTGTAGGATGGTACACTCTCATCTTGAAAAGATCTGGATTATAGTGTTCGGGAAAGACAGCAGCAGCAACGAATTCCAGTGCTTAGCTGGAAAAACTACAGAATCCACCCGCTAGCGCTCATATTTTGAGCCAGACCGAGCTGTTTGTATGTCATGCGGGCACATGCCACGTGAATGACGGCGTGCGATGTGCCGCCACCGTGAAGTGCATAGAAGCAGGCTGTATGCGGAAATTATTCTTCGATCAGACCATCCTGGGCTGAAGAAACAATTATTGTTATTAAATGTTTTACCGCGTTTAGAGACATCTTGTGAGGAATGAATAGTATGATTCAGTTATCTAGTCTAGACAGCCTTTTCAAATATGACTAACTACATAATTATGCACTTATAAATGGGAATGTTTTTGAGGGTAGGACATGTCTATTAGGTACTTAGTCACGTAAAAACTACTATCAAATTAAATAGAATAGATTTTGATCTTAGCTTTGTTATCGAAATCTACTCGAATAAAAGTCGCGGGAAATAGATAAATAGCATTACATAGCGGAACCTAGTGTTTATAGTTAAATTTTATTCAAATTCAAAAGACTGTAAACTGTTTTTTCCTGTTTATAGTAAGGCGTAACGTGCTATGTTCGAGTAAGTAATTATTCTAGCGACTCTACTAATTACTTAGCTAACGAAAACTAGCACTCAAAGAATCACCAACATGCTTTTATTTTAAACAGGTCATCTACAAAATCTACGAAGGTTTTAAAACGAAACAGAATTTGTAATGCACTTTGCTACAAGAGAAGTGTACTAGAAAATTAGACGTTGGCGTTATAAATGAATCAAGCCAGAATAGGTTATGGCCTTAGAGTTCAGGGATCGAAAATTCACTGCTGACTTCAGTAAAAAACAAAGACCCAATTGTTGGGACAGAATTCACGGACCAAGTAATGTATTGAACAGAGTATTGCGCAACATCAGGGCAATATCTATAAATCTAATACTAAATCAAACGGTGCTTGATCACGCGATTCGGAATAAGCCGACAAGTAATCATGTTCGTGGTGAAAATCTTTAGTCTTTGACACTTTGCAGAGAAAATGTAGGTACTTAATACTTTTATATCTGTTAAATTACTTTTCGGGACGTTTTTAAGAATAATTAAAGTCACCGCTTTCTATCGCCTGTTATAATGTTATACACGGTAAAAAGCTTAAATTTTGTCAGGGATTTGCATTAAAGACAAGAAGGAAAGGCCTTTGCAAAAAATTTTCAAAAAGGTATTGATGGAAAATCTATGCTTTAGTAAGGAGTAAGGACGCCTGTCCAAAATTAAGAAAATTGTTAGCTTTGCATGTGTACCGTGTGTACTTAGTTCAAATTATCAAATGCAAGTTTGATTTTGAGTCTGATAAAATGCCACTTTTACCCGTTACTCTACTATGTCCCATGAGAAACATGGTAAAAACTATCTAACAATAAACTTAGCGAGTCATAAGTGAAATGAAAAAGTCATTCCTTATCACGCGAACATCAATTCGGCAAAGTTGCAACATAAAGTGTACCTCAAACTGGCGAATACTCGAGATCTGTTTGAAGTTACAGCAATGAATAATTTAAGGCATATCTCCCTAAAGTTTTGTGCCTACGCAGGTACATTTGCGGCTCTCTTCAGGCCTTTGAGGCTCTCCTGTGGGCGGGCGGCGATGTGGGCAGGACAAGGAAATGCCAAGGGGTTGCATGCGACAAGGAGATCGTGGATACTTTTAAGTAGGTAGATACAATCTCAAAAATAAATCACACAAACATGTTACACGTTTGATCGTTTTGTGACGTTTATGAAAGATATGTTTGAAGTCTATGAAAAAACGGATGTTTCCTCGATTTCTCTGTGATTCTGAAGGATGAAATGCTTTTCTCACCTAGCGAAAGTATCATTTAACACACCTACATACATGACTAATACTACTGTACGGCTAGCATAAAATAGTACGAAAACTACAACAGCGCCCATGTGAACGTGTCGTAAAGTGAACTTAGTATGAGAAATGGTAGCATAAAACTTATTTTGAGAATCATAATTGTCATGCTATCGTTTAATTCGAAGGTTGAGTATCGAATTTTGTCGAATACGCAAACGATTCGAAGACGAAAATTGTTCGCTAGAGGTATACATAGAATCACTTTTTTATGACGATATATAAATAAAATCAAAATACAAAACTTTGGTAATCTTGACTTTCGATAACACTTAAATACGAGTACCTACCTACTCCGATATTTGAAAGCTTCCGCTATTCGATCGAAGTCCAAAGCTTAAACAATTTAAGTAGTACGATGAAAGCCTCAGAATAAATAATAACCCGACCGCTTCTTTTGTTTTAATCGGCCCGATATTGTACCTCCTTGAAAAGGAAATCAATAAATAATATTTCTAAGGAGTCGTTACGTACGAGTAAAGGCGATGATACACATGCCAGTAACACAGAAAATTAGCTTGCATGCTTCTTGATGGCAAGTAGCAGGCGGCATGTGGATACACTTGCATGCAATTTGCGTTCATGCCTTTATTTTCATAAAAATTAATTGAAAATCAGATGATACAGTCATGCCAGTTGGCGTAATATAGAATGACAGTTGGTGGCTTGTGCAGGGAACTGGCAAGTATACCAGTTACTGGCAAATAGACCTGATAATTTAATTCACGGCTAAAACTATGTTGTGTAAGTGTTTAGCTATAAATTGTAGTGCAAAAGGTACCACTTTCTTTTATCAATATTCTCATGTAAACCGCGTTTTTGAAATCTGTTCCTGAACATACCAAAAGTAAATAAATGAAAGTGTATCGCCGCCTTAACCCCGGAAACTCCAATGAAAGATTCGTTTGGAGCGTTCGCTAGTGTCCGCATGCCCTAAGGTGGGCTGGCGCGGTGCCATAATCCGCTGGGTAGGAAATACGCCCCCAAAGACTGGTCTTAGGACACAAAGCCGCTGCCTCTCTGTTGGAATATTAAAGTTGATCTTTGCTATACATATCATATTCAGTTGTTCTTCATTCATAAGGCACATTATTTTCATCACTACTTGTTGTATTTTGATAGGTATTCAAGTGTTTTTGAGACCATTAAAATGTGAGGCAACGTGAAAGAAGAAGAAGAAGAAAAAGCTATTACTTTGCAGATTTTAAGGTGGTGAAGTAATTGTATATACAAATGTTATTCATAGAATGGTAAAGTTCGAAGGGTGTTCTTTACAAGATGGTACGCGGTTCAATTAACAAAAGTTCGAAAATGCATTTTAAATGTAGATTAAGTAAAACGGTTATACTTTATAGAGATGTAGGTAAGAGATCTTCTCGCTAGACTGATGAGCATCTGTCTAGCGAGGAGAAATTAGTCCAAACTAACCAAATTACCTTCGACCCGTACATTAAGATAATGGCCGCGCTTACCTGGCCAATAGAATTTCGCGGTGTTACAATGGAACTTTCATGTTACACGAAATTAGACCTAGTGCAGCTGACATTAAATCTGCATTCGATTGGGCGATGCACGGCGATACCGCGAGCTTCCTGAGGTACGCTAATAACGCTAACGATCGGTTCGCAAATAAACAAACTGTACCGGCAGGGCATTCAACTTGATCGGACTTGTGGAAATAGCTTAGCTATTCAACAACATTTAAATAGTGCTTCATAGTTTCAGCCAATAAATGTTTTATCGCGCTCTATCAATTGCTGATTAACGTGCGATGAAAATAGACAGTGTTTTATTAAAACCGCTGAAATTATGACACTGTTTTAGTTTTTACAAAAAACAGTACAAAAAAGAAGTAAGTAGATTTACGATTTATTCGTTCGTACGTTCGTTTCAGCCGAAAGATTTATTATTTTAATAAAATAAATGCTTAGGGTGTTGTTTTCCAAATTACATGCTAAAGAGTCAAAATTTCTCAATTTTTATCGCTGCACTTATTTCAGCAAAACATAGGCAGTACATCAGTCTTATGGAAAATACATCTATTACAACAAAATAAGTTCGTCAAGTGATTTGACGGACTTATTTCCAACTCATCAAACGAAAACGTGCCGCCATTTGTTTTGAAACTCAGATTTTGAAATCTCTACTAATTTAAAGTAGGCAAAGTGTGTCGATTAGTGCGCTCCGTTTCCCGAGCACAAGCGAACGCAATCGATTGGCGCGTGAATACGAACGCGAATTGGTCAGATTCTTAGAAATAAAAACCTGAAGGCCTCGTGTCCATTTGTTTTGTTAGCCTTTTAGTTAACGCTTGCCCTAATTTCATATGCCGTGTAGCTTGCATGTCGTCTGAGGCAATAAAGATAGTCAAAGGTGCGACAAATATTTACATATCACACTACGCTGTATAAATGTTACAAACAGAGCTAGAATTGGTCGATGGGATTATTAAATTCTCCTTTATTCCCTCAAAGTATTATATGCTAATCCTCGTAAGTAATAATTTCATTCGCGAATGAGAACAAAGTCATTTCCAATTGTTAAAAGTATTCCGAATTCGTTAAACTTTGAATCCGTCGCCAAAAATGAATTACCAAGTTTTTGATTGACGTTCAAGGCAGATTGGGATATTATTTTATACAGTACTTTTTCAAACACCATTACGTAATAAATTAGTTTTCAGCAGTAGATGTAATCAATTGATTGGCAGAATTAATGTTGCGGAAAGTGTCGGACTTAATGCTACTGAAACTTCAAAATATTTTAGTAATCTTGAAAAGTTTTCCCTTAAAATACGGAAGCTACGAGTATCTAAGAGGACTGGCTAAACGGACGAACAATTAAATAAGATATATAAAATTACTAAGTTTAATTTCGAGACGGAAAAAGTATTCAAAGGACGCAAAGAGGTTCGCAACAACGCTCTTAAGAGAGTATTAACATCCAAATACTTATAATTCTAACAAAGTCTTCCTCATTCCGAGTACAATTTACATAAAATAAATCCCGAAAAGAAGAGGGTCAACGCAGCAGTTTCACGAGAACAACCATAACCCGTGATATATTTATGTAGCCGCGGTAATTCTTGGCCAAAGTCTCTGTTATGGTCATAGCTCCCGCCCTATATTTGGCACGAAATAGAGCGGAACGTGTAATAGTTATAACTACTAATAAGTAGGTGCTTACAGTGCGTGCGGTTGGCGTCTTGCGCCTGCATTCGACGGAGCCCTGCCTACCAAACTAAGGTATAGGTAGGCACTAACGTAGCTACGTTTGGGCTCGCTACGGCAAAAATCAAAGACAAAGGACGCGGTAATGCTGCTGCTTATTCAAAATATGTACGGTAATTAGTTGGATTATGTAATTATTAATTGTCACACTTACCTGTTTTACAAAATGTAGTAAAGCAAGGCATTACTTACACTTAATGAAGGTTTAATTCTAAAAGGCTCTCCACGCAAAAAGTTTCAATTCATGAAATAAAAATAGCTGTAAACTGAACTTTTTGATCTTAACACCTTTTCCTGTTTGTTTACATAAACTAAGATTAACAACAAAGTTAGAAGTCAAAACAATTTGAACGATACAACATATCCGAGTGAAGACACCGAGCGCGTGCCGCTAAATATCGCTCGACCCGAGACCTTTGTTGCGAGATCGAAAATATTGGAAATATGACTGGAATCCTTCGATATTTCCACACAAAATAAACAAACTGGGCGGGAGTTATCGAAATTGGTAATCAAACTTCACTTATCTTTTATATCTCATTGACGCATTGAACCGACTTCCCGGGAATCCATATCATAACCTATACGCAAGTGACGATCGTCGGCCGAAATGCATTGATATAATCTTATCTAGATTTTTATATGTTTTGCCATCGCAATACAGGCTTTTAATGCTGCCGAGCCTTTACCACCATAAATACCTGTACACTACAAGCGTCCATAACGACCAAAGCGAGGCTGTATGGGGTATCGTAGTCACTTCACAACACACCTGTGACGCTGAGTAAGGACATGGTGGGCATGGGCCTCCCGTCCCGTGGCCCGGCTGGGCTGGCCCGTCGACCGGGGCGGTCGGCGGGGCCGGCGCCTCACCGGCCGCACCGGGCGCGGGGCGCCATCTCTCGCTCGCGCCCGCCGACCGACTGGCGAGTGACGCCCGCCGGCCGCCATCGAAGCCGCGCGCCTGCGCACACCCGACTCCCTCTGACATCACCGGCACCCGGATTATTTTCGCCCGGCGAGGTAAATACCCTCACATCGATCGGTCCCGGTTAAACTTGATGCAATTATTGCACTGCCCTAGTCCTTCTGATGCAGTTTTGGTGATCGCAGCCAGCCTGGCCTCGGCGCGCCCGCCGGCGCCCCGCTCGGACTTTGTTGCGATTTCCGAGAACTTTCGGCACAAAACGTTGTACAAACAGCCTTTTGTACTTTCAGTAACTAGCTTTACTCGCTTCCTAGTCTTCGTTCCAATTTATATGTTGAAGTCTTTGTGAAGGATAACATAACTTTATTATGATGTTAATGTTTTCAAATTACTATGTGTAATAAAACAAAATAGCTACGTCTTACGAAAATAACTCTATAAAATAAAATTCTACGTATTGCGTTAGCCTCGGAAGCAATTGCATATTCCTTTCCAGCTGTCCCATAAAGTTTAACTTTAGTGCAGCTGAATTGAAGCATAATTCGCAAACTGTAATACTGGGTCGAGTTAAACCCCATGTTGGGCGCCATTATTTCAATCTGGCGCCCAACTTGGTGTTGAGCTAATCCACTAACCTTCTTTTCAGAATTTATAACGTGTCAACGTTACTAATATGGATGCAAGACATTCTAGCCATGATCATACTTATACCGATTTCGTATTCAGCGTGAAGTACTAAAGTCTAATAAAGAGTAATATTACCTAGTGTCAGAGATTTCTAGGCGAGCTCGGAATGTTCTCATAAGCCTTTCGCGGTCTCACACGTTCAATTCGCATCCTCAACCGCCCGCGGAGCAATCTACGAGATAAGAATCTTAAATGCCATGCCGTATAACGACTGTAATTCTTTATTGTTTCTTTATCGATAAACGAATTACTAGCTCACTTTTATTCATGCGGGACATTGCTTTTTCTAAATAACAAAGATGTTTATAATTGCTCATTTAAAAATAATACAGCAAAAAGTTTCCTGAAAAAAGATAAAAATAATATTAGTATCATTTATGTAGGTAGGTATTTAATACCATTAAGTTTTCAACGGAAACAGCTTAGCGTTGTGTGCATTGTTATGTACGTGTAAAGACTAGGTGCATAGCCAAGGTCCGCTTGTACACAGCAAGGCTTCGTTACACAAATAATCTTTGTCAATGAGTTGTACCTTGCGCCCATCATTGTTACGTAACTAGCACGTGGTGTCGCGAACCTCACGGCGCCGAGCGCGCCCGAATGCCTCCGAGCTCGCGTACGAATATCGATCTAGAGCAAACCCGCGAACGCGCGACGTCCGTGACGTCACGCAGAGACACGTGCTTCAGAAAGTCACACGGATTTTGTTTCCAGAATCGAAAAGCTACCTTGAGATCCAGTCGTAAAGTTCGGAATTCAGCACAGAGTGGTTTCACGTTCGGATGTTTCTGATTTCAGGGGGATTTTTGATGGGGGCACCCCATACGAGCCTCCTGACCCACATCGGCGTAAGTTGGCCGGTGCCGATGCGTAATGCGTATGCAGCTGCGTGTACTCTGCCGTACTCAAATGTATGTCGTGGTGTCAACGTTTGAAACTTTGTGAAATGGCGGACGGGAGTTACTATGACTACGTATTTGTTTTCAATCGGGGTCATTTAATGTTCAATTGAATGAATAGCATGATTAATAGCTTTACACGTGTTGTGATAGCTATCGCAGTATTACTATTTTTAGCGAGGTTCGTACGAGTAAACAAATACAAGTCTAATGATATTACTCGTAGTAAGATAACGATTAAAACATTGTAGTAACATACTATAACAATAATAAGTACGTATGTTTACAAAGTATTTATATTCTTTAAAATAAATAAATAGAATACAAAAATTAAGCAACGAAGAGTTAAAAATTTGAGAATTTTTAAGACTAGCTTTCGCGGCTTCACCCGCGTTAATTTATAATTCTGCTGTACAAACAATAATATAATAGACCTACTGTAAAGTTTTATCAAAATCCGTTTAGTATTTTTGCGTGAAAAAGCAATAAACATCCATCCATCTCTCCGACAACCCCCAAACTTTCTCAAAAATAAGATTATGTATTTGTTTTTTTTTTTTCAATAATATTTTTATTGTACTAAAACTAATACATGATAAAAACAGTCTACATAACCGATTCAAATTTCACACGAAAGGCATAATTTCTTGCTACGATTTCTTTTGTACCCGAGTAACACGTACGCCATTGCCGTAGCGCCGTAGCCGTAGCATCGTAGCTGTACCCCGTAGCTATAGCACCGTAGCATCGTAGCTATAGCACCGTAGCACCGTAACCGAAATTAATGATTCTATGCAGTTCGCTCGTAGCATAAATAAATCACTACGAATTGCTACGACATACTCGTTTTCTTAAAATTTTGTAAGCAAGGTTGACATTAAATTTAATATTGGACATTGATAAAAAGTATTTTTGATACACACTGAAATCAAAATCAAGTTTACCGCCCTGTCATTGAACACATGAATCATAGATTTATAATATAGTGCCAATAATATCGAAAATTAGGTACCAGGGACGTAGCTACCGCTGCTGTATCAGCCGTATCAATGATACGGGGCCCCAGAGCCGGAATTTTTCGGATTAATCAGAGTACCTAAGCAAAAAATATGACCTTTGGATGGAGCCTCCAACAAATTTTGATACAAAGCACGCTACGTCACTATGAGGTATCCTCTGTGTTCAGCCTGAAAGCTATTGATAAAACATAATGTTCCAACGATAGAACAGTTCATACCTATGTAACTTGTTTGCTACTGCTTAATTTTCTATCCTACCAGTAACTTGATAAATACGGACGGCTTACAAAGACTTATGGTAATCTCAGCCTCCAACTGTAATATAGCCTGTAAGACAATAATTAACCGTTAATTAAAAAAATGCGTTAGAGCGCCTTCACATTATGTCGCAAATTGTGCGGCGGCAGCACGACTGCAGATTCAAATTAAAAATACCGCTGCCGCGCTGTCATGTATTACGAGTAGCGCGACAATCGCTCTGCTAAAGTCGCCTTAGGCTAGGCGCAGACCACCGATTTTTAGTTGGCTGATAGTTGGTGGGCCCGATTTTAATTTGTATGAAGAATCGGCCAAATCAAATCGGTGTAATGTGCGCACTTCCATACATGCCCAATATGCCCATACTGATCAACTTGCCCTTCTAAACTATCGGCCGACGAAAAATCGATGGTCTGCGCCTAGGCTAAATGTGAAGGAGAATAGTCGCACTTCAAAAAAATATCACCGGCTCGAGCTTTGTTTTTGTTTTCAAAAGAGCCCGTGCTTTCTTAACATCAAACAAACATAAAATAAACGAACATAGACCACCTACCAAAACTGTTTTAAATAAAATAAGGGTTATTTTAATTGTAAATAACAATAATGTATACTGGACAGCTTTTATTGTTATACAAAACATGTCTTTTTATGTCTATTCTGTATAAATAAATATTGGTAAAAACAAACAAAACAAATTAGATACAAACTAGCTCAACTACTTAGAATAAAGAATTTGGTGAAATCTATTTTTATACATTCTCACCTATCCTATCTAAAATCATCTAGCTCCGTTATTTATTACTTCATTCATAATGATGTGTACATTATATAAAAATGCAAATGGAAATATGTTTAAAATACATAATATTACAGTACAGTTTTTTACAGACAATGCTGCTTTGGATCACTTTATTATATTTGCAATCATTGTTATAGGCAGCAATAGCCAAGAGTATTAAAGAGATTTTTATGAATATCATTTTATAAATGTAGATAAACATTATTTAATTTGCATATAATTTTAAAATTTTCATTCATATAAATCACATCACATTGTTAAGACCCTCAACAAATCTCAAGTATTTTTCATGCCTACATGCATAATTGTCGTCATCTTTCTGCCTCTCTTCAACAAACTTCTTCTCAAGATTCCTTAAGATATTGAATAGAACACTGGAATAGATACGATTGCTATCATACCTCACAATCTTAGCTTGTTTTTGCCTGGATTCGTCCACACTACACACTCCACAACTTCCCTTGACTAAAGCTCCATTCTGTCTGGCCACACCAAAGTGATCATACATTACACTCATTATTTCATGCACAACAAACCTTCTATGATACCACATTGTTTCATGATACTTATAAAACCTTAACAACTCACTATTCAACACCAACTCGTGGAATAAAATCTCTAGTTTCCTACACACCTGAACATGGTCCATAGCACAACCGCATGTCTTGCTTGTATAACAAAGAAGTAGATTGACTAAATTCTCCTCTGAATATGACAACAGGTCATCTTCAGAAGCCTGAATAGTTACATCGTTGGGGAAGTTATCTGACAGTATCCTGACAAAACTCTTCCTTAAATTACAATTGATAGTATTTTCAAAGGAATGCCATCGGTCAGAATTTATTAAAAATATATTTTTAATGCAAAACTGTCTGTAGTGAAAACAACTATAATCTGACACATGTTTGGATGTCCATCTCTCTGAAAATTCATACTCCTTGATGTAAAGGAAGTGTAAGTCAAAGTTTTTGATAGATTTGAGTTTGTTTACAACCCAGATGCGGTGATTCCAGCTGTGGTAGTTGTTGGGACTCTTGTCTGAAGCCAACTCACATATTTGAAGTTCTGTAGTTATGAGATTATCAATAAAATTGCTCTGCAATGTGTCATCTGCAACATAAAAACCAATAATTCATTCAAATAATGCAATATTGTTATAAAATGAAGTTACAAAGTAATAGCAACATCAAAATACTTGAATAATAATAAATAAATTAACACCTCACCTTTTAAAATAGCTTCCAAAATCCATCTTCGATAAGAGAAAGCATCATTGCACTTGGGTTTTCTTGAGAGTACAAGTCTAGTAAATTGTAATTCATTTGTCTTTTCTAGAAAAGATTTTAGGACCATTTCGCGTCTCTTGTTCCACAAAGATGTCAGCTCAGGGTTGATGAGTAGAGTTAGGTTAAGTAACCTAGTTAGCCTCTCACAGTTTATTGATGATGGCTTCAGGGCCTTGCGTTTTAGCTTCGCGAAGTATTTATCCATGAGCTCTGAATAGCAGTACATATACACATGCTTCACGCACCACGACTCCAGCCCCAGGCAATTATACAAATGTAGGACAGGCGATTTGTTACAAAAATTCGCTTCGGCGGGCACAATGTCAAATGCGTATCTGGAACGGATAAACACAATGATTATTAAGTTTTCTTTGTCTTGCAAACATCTAACACAGTTGGAATATAGCCCAATTTCAGTAAATATTTACAAGTCAGCATTTTTCATCATAACATTGTCCACGTCTTTTATGATTTTTTCAACCAGAGCGAATTTATCTTCGTCCATCATGTAGCCGGTTCACAACTATATTAACTTGAAACTACATCAATTATTTAGTTTAGAAACCTGTAATAAACTAATAAATTAATTAATTCCTCGATTTAATCTCGCTCAAAAATCAAAACATCTGACATTGACATCTTTTGTGACAGTGACAGACTGACTTGACAGCAGATGTGCTTTACTGCATTACTGGCAAAGCTTTCTAAACTATACATTCTTTTATTGTTTTTGTTATTTTATGTAATGGATAGGGTGAGAATACTTTTAGAAATTGTAATGAAATTGTGATGATCACGTATAATTTTATCTTTTGTTTGTAACGTTCTTGTTATTTTTTTATTCTTTATATTTATCTATTCCATTGCTTTACTTCCACGTAAACAGTGTTGCTAGTAGTTTATAATTACTATTTATGTAACTTTTAGTAAATATACTGACGAAGAATATTTAATTTTCAGAAAAAGCTTTTTAAAGTCGAGTCACTCCTGGGGGAGCTGGGTAACCAGACCGTTCTGGGGAGGGGGGTGAGCCACCCCGGCCCCCCCGTCATACATTAGTTTTGTTTAGGATTAGATCAGGAGAACGTAGAGGCATTTGGGGCCGCCCAAAGACCGGGGGCCCGGGGCGGGCTGCTTCTGCCCCCCTGTTAATCCGCCACTAGCATTCTAAGGTATTTTGCTTTAGAGCAATGTTTTATAACCTTTTTCATAAATGTATGTATGAAATATTACCTACTATGTATTATGGAAGCAATAAACATATTGAGTATTGAGTATTGAAAAAATATTTTGCGACCCTAGTATGAAAAAATTTTTTTGTGACTGCCCGACCGCTCACTTTTTTTTCCATGCATTTTATAATGTTACAAATATGTTGTGGGCATAGCTGGGGATTAACTCGTTAATCCGTTAATCGTTAATTAACGAAGTTAACATTTCTATTAACGATTTAACTTTTAAGTTAACTTTAAAAAATGTTAACGGACTCGTTAACTTCCGTTAAATTATCCTAAGTCCGTTAATCGTTAATCCAGTACCTACTATTTACCAAAATGATACAGCAGGCAGGCTGAAAAACGCGTTCTGACAAGTACGTTCGGGCTTCCAGAACTTCCAGAACCCAAAACAACAGTTTTTGTAACCAGCTCACTAACGACACTTGTTAGTATGTGTGGGACAACTCTTGCAACTGAATTTAAGGCCAGTTTTCCTCAACCGATTGAGCTGAAATTTGGTATATTTATGTAAGTAGGTATGATGAAAATGCAATGTTATGGTACCATTGAGCTGGTCTGATGATGGAGTCATGAGGTGGCCATAGAAGAATAGAATAGAATAGAATAGAAATCATTTATTTAGTCTCTTAAGACACGGTACATATTTGTTCAAATTATACATAAAGCAGTTTGTAAGTGCATGCGTGCTCTACCGAATGTCGGCATGCAAAAACTTAACAAAAATGTCACATTAAATAAATTAAAATTAAAAAGATGTCCAAAGATGGTGCTAAATTGTATTGTAATTGAACCAAGGCTTTGAGATTGAGATACTACTAAAAAGTGTAAAATAAAATGATAATAATAGGGATGATGACTGGGTAATGAAATCGAAATTCTATTTAGTCCGTCAGACAGATAATTAGAAAATATTAGACTCATATTTTATATTTTTTTCCATAATCGAATAATTACAGTATTATATTGAGTTGAAATGTCGCGTGACGTCACTTTTGAGTAAAAATTCTACTCAAGTGTGACGTATCGCGCATTTCAACTCGATGTAGCACTGTTATTATTTAATTATGAAAGAAAATAAAAAATATGAGTCTAATATTTTATAATTATCTGTCTGACGGACAAATAATTGAAATTTTGTCATCTAGCCTATTTAAAAACTTTTTTAAAAACAAGCTTTTATTCTGAAATGCAGTTGTACTAAAACGAAAAAATAATTGTACTTATGCAACGTTTAAATAATTTTGAAAGCATGTAGCGCAAACGTAAAAGAGGAATAAATTCCATGCGCGATACAAGCTTTCGAAATTATTTGAACCTTGCATACAATTATTTTTTTTGTTT
Organism: Ostrinia nubilalis; assembly: GCF_963855985.1. Classification (NCBI taxonomy): domain Eukaryota; kingdom Metazoa; phylum Arthropoda; class Insecta; order Lepidoptera; family Crambidae; genus Ostrinia; species Ostrinia nubilalis. The sequence continues at coordinate 5,803,267 of NC_087103.1, forward strand.
TATTATCATGTGTTAACGGATTAACGATTAACGTTAACTTGCGTTAAATCTTGCGAAATGTAACGTTTTAACGTTTAACGAAGTTAATTTTTTTATTAACGGTTTAACGATTAACGAAGTTAACTATTTGATTAACGGTGCCCAGCTATGGTTGTGGGAATCGGATATTTAAATCCATACATCATTAAAATTTATTTTATGATTTTTACTACCTATCGCGACCCCACCTATAGAGGCTTGGTGACCCCCCAGGGGGTAGTGCGCGACCCACAGGTTGAAACACACTGCTCTAGAGTTTAAATCAGTTCATATTAGTACTTTTAAGAGTTTACGCAGTATGCAACACCACACACGTCATTGTCACTTGTTGTCACTACACAATAACAAAAAGTGTCCGAAAATTAGAATTTTCATGATAATTTAATTATTTTATATTTTCAAAATGGTAATCATACTTTTATTTAAATTAGTATATACAGTAAGACTTGAGTTACAGTTTAAATAATCTGGCTACAATACTAAACCTGCCCCTTTTGTTACAGAGTGCAATTTTTAATTTTCAAAGTTTGCTGTCTGTTATTTTGCTATTGATCTGCACTTGTGCATATTTGAGATCATTTTTCCCAAGTCTCATGGACAGAAACAAAACTGGGTACGTAAAATTGAGTTTTTTAAATATTAGATACCTACTATCTTGCAAAAACATGTTTTTTGTTTTCAGGTTAATGGGAACATTCTGGAAGTGTGCAAGGATTGGAGAGAGGAAATCTCCGTATGTAGCTGTATCTTGTTTAGTTATGGCGTTTTCTATTCTATTCCTCACATAAAATTTATGTAAAATTAATTATGATAAGTTTTAATCACAGTTAAGTATGTACTACTATGATAATATATTTTATTGAACCATTTATCTGTTGATCGTAAACTTTTATTTCATTTCCACAATATAACAATACCTATCAGCTTGTTAAGTACCTGTCCGGTAAGAGGTACTTCACAAGCTATTAGCAATTTAGGATAGTTACTATTTCTTTGTTCATGCATTTAATGAGGCTTTTCACAAATGGATAGAATGTATAGACTTGAATTTAACTAGAAACTGGTTGGTGTTAGTTTGAAATAAAACAACATAATTCATTTCTATAATTTTATTTTATACGAGACTGGATCTAGCACAGATAAAAATTTAATAGAAAACAGTACACACTAAAGGATAGAATATAAAGAGATTACAAAACAGTCACAAAATCTAGTTTATGTATTTCTAATTGTTACTTACTTTGTCGAACTTATACAGATGAAACACGTTTGTTTCAGAATCAACTGAAAACAATAAACTTTTGTAACACAGATTAGTTCGGATGCAACCTAAAACTTGAAACAAATCTGCCTGTTATTGCAGATATCAACAAGTGCTTATCAATCAATATAATTGTGATTTAAAAATGATCATCATCAAAATAAAAAAATATTCTCAGTAAATATTGCATTGAAAATAATAAATAAAAAATATTATTATGTCCACAAAAAATATAGATATTTTATCATATTGTATAATTGTAGCAAAACATCTAAACAAATATTCGATATTGACAATTGAACTGTAACTAATTACACAATCCCATCTACAGCCACTAATTATTTCTGAATCAGAAAAAACATGTCAAAATTTTAACCAAATTCTATTGTTATAATAATTTTTGAATTTCAGTATCAAAAGTTTTACATTATAAGGGCCGAATATTGCAATATTATCACTCTTTGTTACAATTTCGTGGAAAATCTAGTGCATACATTATATACTAACACTTCTAATTGGAGCGTAAATCAGTCTAGACATTGTCCCTATCATAAGCTAAACAACACACTCGGATATAGCAGTGGCACTCCACTAATCCTAAAGCTAATGCTAAATAAATAAATGAACGTCATAACTTCGATGCATTCAAGCCAGCAACAAGCTCCAATTCTTCATAACTGTCACAGTCGATTCATTAGAGAATCAGCGATTTGTTTTATGTAGGTAGTAAACAAAAAGAGCATAGAAGGATAAAAACAATAACAAGGGTCAATACCGCGTAATTGGCTCTACTAAAAACATTCAAATGTGACTTTTCCGTAATGTATTATTTCAGACTTAAATAATATCAGTTATGTGTTCTTCACATCTTATTGTTGTATTTTATTCTTCTATACTTTTTCGTTCAAGGGGTTAATTAAAAAATTGGTATCCCAGTCTCAATAAATGGAACTTAATTTATAACATTTAGGGAAGCATTATTCAACATACTATTCAGTACTTGATAAAAATAGAATCAACATATTATACGTTTTTCAATACAGTATCTCTACAAAAAAGCATAATATAGTTAGATGTGAAACTTGCTTTTTATTGCTATTTAATAATGCCCACTATTAAAGAAACAAAACTTAGTTAATAACATATCGTGAGCGATCAAAATAGAATAATAAGTACAGTTTATGGCACAAGTAAAATAATGTAGATGAAACTTCGTATAAAAAGGCAAATGAAAAGTATGAACTTATTACTTTGTTTAACTAGAAAATTTTGTCATTTTATAACTTTTTAATTGACAATAAATGAATGTTTAAAACGCTTTAGAACTCAAGTCTTCAAATAACCAATAAAATCACAGAGAAAAATGCAGTTATTTATATGAAAAGGAATAGTCAATAATTATCACAGAGAATCAATAAATACAGAGTTGGTGCACTGCAATATTTTAAGTGCTACGTCACATTTATAAGGTTCTAATAAAGTAAAGAACACCATTCGCCTAACCATGTCTATCACATTCATAATATTTTGCTACTTCATTTTTGGTGTCTTACCTGTGATGGTCGTCGATGCCTACACTAAAACTACGCCTATGCAGTACTTCTTATGACATACTTATTTAGTACTAACCTACACAGGAGAGCTACATGCCTGAGTCTGAAATATTCTTCAAAGTTCCTTGTATGATCAATAACTTAATACAGATCCTTTACCGGTTCAAGAGGGTTTCAAGAAAAGAGCAATGTACTTTTATGTTCCTTATGCAACAGCCTTTATTACTAAACGTATTTTAAACTCTTTGGTTAATTATGAACTTTGTATCATTCAAAACTTTAGTGCCTGGAAAATCAAAATACAATCAGCTCACCTGCGCAAGTTCTACATAATACTCAAGTATAATATAAATGCTAAATAAGTTGTACACATAATAAAAGCAGTAAATATAAAACTTACAACTAAATCGTTACGTAATGATTAAAACTTTTTAAGTATATCCACAAATCTAAATGCGTGCGATCGAACCTTCGCGTTTGTAGCGCGCCATATTAGCTTTGTGAATATACCTTAAACTGAAGCAATCTCAGTACGTTACAACTAAATTCAAATCCACCGTTATTGATTTTAGGATCAAAATCGGCTGACTATCAGCTCGAATATTTGCGATTACCAATATTCATAAGTAAAGTTCCCGGCGTAGTCAGTACCAAAAGAAACGGAGCACCTTTTACGAAATATTATTCCAATCAAGCAATAATCTACCTCATTGCATTGAGTTAGAGTCTAGATGCTGTTGTTTTCTGATTCATCATTGTGATCTCACTATCTAGACATACAAGGGTGTCCATAATTTGATACCGCTGTTCCAGAACATTTATAAGCGCATCGAGTAATATTAACTGACTCGAGTATGAGTCAGTAACATACTTCTGGCAAATAAAACCTTTAATAAGCTTCACCTTCTCCGTAATCACTTTGTGACCTTATAGTGCACGACACTCATCCAAATTACTCATAATTTGTGACCTTTTCAAATGCATTAATTACATGAGTATCCATTGTCTTTGGAAGGCAACAAGTTGTGAAACTGAACCACAATAGGTTCAATACTTTATCATAATCTACGCATCTAGCACGTCTACCCTTCTTACACATACACCCATGAACTTAATGAAATAGTAAATGCTCATTCATAAAAAATCTTAATAAATAATGTCTATAGTCTGGTCCGTGAGCACGTAGAATTTTGTCCAATGACCCCAAGCTACCCATCCTTATTGCTCGCGCGTAATTATGTTGCTATCGCGCTCGCACACTCACTGCGGGTGCCAGTCGCACAGTCGCGACAACAATATAATTACGCGCGAGCGATAAGGATGGGTAGCTAGGGGTCATTGGACAAAATTCTACGTGCTCACGGACCGGGCCTTAATAATAAATGTCTCACAATACTAGAGAGCGTCCACATAAATAAAATGCTTTATGGGCAGTTTAAAATTAATTAATACAATATGTTGTAAATTGTAATACAATTGCTACACCATGGGCGTTTAAATTAATTTTTAAAACGTGAGACAGGGTAATAATACCGAAACATTGTAATTAAATTCGGTGCGATAATTACCTAAAGAGATTAATTTTATTATAAATGTAATATTATCTATTGTTACTCTAAAGAGATAAATTTAAGCGGTGTAGTTTTAAACGCCCATGATTTTTGGCACGAGGAAGCATGGAAATAAATGTTGATTGCGTAATACGAGATTATAACATAATTGCTAAAGCTAACAATGACTACGCGTGTCCGACTAAGAGATACAACTTATCCTAAACCTTACTTAACGCGTTACCGATTTCCGATGGAGTTACGGCAAATTACCCTGAAAGAGATGATAAAAAACATTAAAATTGTCCACAATGTAGGTAGTTTTGATAATAGATAGCAGGAAATATATTTATAGGATATACAATTATTATTAGGCTACACATTTCGGTCCGGTCCGATCCGAGGAAGTTCACTATTTTCTGTTCGATTTCGCTGGTAGCAGGACTTGTTCCAAGTCCGTCTGGCTAGCTACCAGCATTTCGCCTTTAGTCTAGTCTGCGAGCACGTAGTTTTGTCTAATGACCCCAAGCTACCCATCCTTATCGCTCGCGCATAATTATGTTGCTGTCGCGCTCGCAACTCACTGCGGGCGCCCGTCGGACAGTCGCGACAGCAATATAATTAATTACGCGCGAGCGATAAGGATGGATAGCTTGGACAAAATTCTACGTGCTCACAGACCGGGCTTTAGTGTGACAATGATGAAACAACAATGTTGTATTCCGGCAGTCCGGTTGAGGATTTCGGGTGAAGCTCGCTTTCACCTTCGTCCTGCTCATCACTTGTATCAGATAAAAATTCAGGCCAAGAGCTTTCTCGTTGTGGATAAAAAAATGTCCTCATGATAATGGTATGTAACCCTGGGTTGCACTATCTTATAACAAATGTCAAACTCCATACAAAAACACCGGATTTATAGTTACGGTACCACTCGACTCAAGTACTGGACTAGTGGAACAAGGCTTGATAGCTCCGTGAGATACGACACGCAGATGTGGTGCAGCGTTGCTATAGTTCGTTTCATCCACGAAGACGCGCGGGGTCGAGGGAAGCGGGGAGCATAATCCGACCAATCCTAGCTTCATAGTTGGCATTGGCAGCGTTGCAATTGGTTAGTTGTCGTGAGTGCGCGCGCAAACTCGTGGATGAAACGAACTATAGTTCTTTTACTCACCAATCGACTAGTGCGAACAAGGCTTGACAGTGCTTTTATTTTTCGTTACCTGGGTCCTATCCTATCTAATAGTGAGGATGTCACCCTATGCAAGTAAGAGAGTTTTGTTTTCTATTTTGTTTCCTCACCTGTGTCCTATCTGATCATCTCGAGGTACTTGTGTTTGTGCTTGGTGAGCATCTCGGTGACGGTGACCAGCTTCCTGATGGCGGGCTGGCTCTTGGCCAGGCCTTGCAGCTCCGTGAGATGCGACACGCAGATGTGATGCAGTGTTGCTGCTATAGTCCGGTCGCCGAGCACGTAGAATTTCGTCCAATGACCCCAAGTTACCCATCCTTATCGCTCGCGTGTAATTTTGCTGTCGTGACTGTGCGACGGGCGATCGCAGTGAGTGTGCGAGCGCGACAGCAACATAATTACGCGCGAGCCATAAGGATGGGTAGCTTATGGTCATTGGACAAAATTCTACGTGCTCGGAGACCGAGTTTTAGTTCGAGTTGTAGTCGTGGATGAAACGAACTATAGTTCTTTTACTCACCCACCACTCGACTAGTGCGAACAAGGCTTGACAGTGCTTTTGTTTTTCGTTACCTGGGTCCTATCCTATCTAATCGTGAGGATGTCATCATCATGCCTGGCAAATAAGAGTGTTTTGTTTCCTCACCTGTGTCCTATCTGATCATCTCGAGGTACTTGTGTTTGTGCTTGGTGAGCATCTCGGTGACGATGACCAGCTTCCTGATGGCGGGCTGGCTCTTGGCCAGGCCTTGAAGCTCCGTGAGATGCGACACGCAGATGTGATGCAGTGTTGCTGCTATAGTCCGGTCGCCGAGCACGTAGAATTTCGTCCAATGACCCCAAGCTATCCATCTTTATCGCTCGCGTGTAATTATATTGCTGTCGCGACTGTGCGACGGGCGGTCGCAGTGAGTGTGCGAGCGCGACAGCAACATAATTACGCGCGAGCGATAAGGATGGGTAGCTTGGGGTCATTGGACAAAATTCTACGTGCTCGGAGACCGGGCTTTAGTTCGTTTCATCCACGTAGACGCGCGGGGTCGTGGGAAGCGCCCCCTGCTTCCCTCGACCCCGCGCGTTGCGGGGAGTTTGATCCGACCAATCCGAGCGTCATTGTTGGCATTGGCAGCGTTGCAATTGGATAGTTGTCCGTGAGTGCGCGCGCAAACTCGTGGATGAAACGAACTATAATTCTTTTACTCACCCACCACTCGTCTAGTGCGAACAAGGCTTGACAATGCTTTTATTTTTCGTTACCTAGGTCCTATCCTATCTAATCGTGAGGATGTCATCATCATGCCTGGCAAATAAGAGTGTTTTGTTTCCTCACCTGTGTCCTATCTGATCATCTCGAGGTACTTGTGTTTGTGCTTGGTGAGCATCTCGGTGACGGTGACCAGCTTCCTGATGGCGGGCTGGCTCTTGGCCAGGCCTTGAAGCTCCGTGAGATGCGACACGCAGATGTGATGCAGTGTTGCCAGTTCTTTTGCTGTTTGAAGAAATACAAGTTTTTGGTCAGTTTTGTATTGTCAAGTCGAGCCGAGGTTGCAGCGAAATCTCATTTCGTTCTCCAAATCAAGAGGCATTAGACATCATTAAATTGTAATCGTTTATTCGATTACACAAAAATATTTTCTAAAACCATGATGACATTATACATTTCCTTTCATTATAAATGACAGAACCCCTTTCGTAAAAAACAACTAAGGTAGAAATATGCGACATCAGACTTCCCTTAACCGTCTGGCCAGCGTGGGAAGTGTTAGCCAAATACTCATTAGGCTTGATAAAAATTGGATGATGGAACAGTGTTACTTATTTAAAGGTAGATACGTGACGTGCTTTTTCTCGTGCCGGACGGAACGGGACGATTTCTTAACATCGGAACCTTAAGACGGAACGGGACGCCGTTGCCGTTCACTTTTGAACGGAGCCCGTCCCGTCCTCGTTCCGTCCGAGGAATCACCCGTTACGTATGCTAGAACCTTAAATTTGAAACTTCAAGTTCCAGTATAAGTATGGAATAAAAAAGTATAACTTATATTTTTTATTTTAAAAATAATTTTAGTATAGGTTTACCGATATCAAAGTTGTTATTAGAGTTGGGCGGCGGGTTGCCGGGGTCGGGCACGCTGCTGAGCTGGTCCAGGAACACCACCATGCGCTCCTTGTTCTTCAGGATGAACGGGTTCACCACCTCCATGTACGGCTCCTGTGAAGAACATGACGAGGTTTTCACTGCTGCCACTTCGATTACAGTTGAAAACCGTCAATATTTCTCAAACGATGTAGCTTCCTATGTCAAATGAAGAGGTTCTTACTTTTTTTTTTCTCTTAAGCCATTCACGGCTTGTGCCTCAGCTCAGCCACGACGATATTTAATGGTAGGCAAACGTACACGAGGGTTCTTACTTACACCGCTACGATTTAAACGATCAAGTTTTGTAAAACATGATAATATGAAGTCCTTGGCTAAACCAGAATATGCCTAAGCGTATGGTACAGTAGGGCTCTTCGAACTCGATGAAATAGATATTTACTGAGCAAGCATTCTCTATGTTAGATCTCATCAATTACAGATCGAAGTCAAATGCAGACAAAAACCTCTCAAAAACTAACACCTGCAGGCATTAGAGCTGAATATGAACCCAATAGACATTGACTTATGGCATCAAAATTAACAAACCGACAGGTATTTACTATTTTATAAATTAATGTGGACCGTAACAACATTAAGCTAGAGTCTTTATTACCTTGGCGCCGAACTCGATGAGGTTGGCCAAGTTCTGCAGACACTTGGCGACCATCAACAGCGAGCGCTGCGCGTGCGGCGGCGGCGCGCTCGCCACCAGCGCCCAGGCGCGCGGCTCCACTAGCGCCGGGCAGATCAGCCGCAGGAATATGAACCCTGTGTGCACGAGATATGGATCATTATTGAGGAAATGTTTCTGCGCGGCTCTAAATGAGAGCTATCGTTTTAGCGCTCACCAGTTAGCGCCACTGTGGAGTAAGGTCCTGTCACTTGCTAGTAGCGAAGACAGTGGCGCCAACTTTTGAGCGCTAAAGTGGTATCGCATTTGCACTCATCAAGATGGCGCCACTGTAGAGTAAGGTCCTGTCAATCGCCAGGGGTGCCAACTGTTAAGTATAAAAACGATAGCCCTCATTAAGCCTGGTCCGTGAGCACGTAGAATTTTGTATAATTACGCGCGAGCGATAAGGATGGGTAGCTTGGGGTCATTTTACAAAATTCTACGTTCACGGACCAGGCTTTAGTAGTGCCGGGCAGATCAGCCGCAGGAAAATGAACCCTGTGTGCACGAGATATGGAGCATAATTGAGGAAATGTTCCTGCGCGGCTCTAGTGATGCCGGGCAGATCAGCTGCAGGAATATGAACCCTGTGTGCACCAGATATGAATCATTATTGAGGAAATGTAACTTTTTTTATCTGTCTCAAGACCAAAGGTGTGTTACAGTCAGCGTCAAATACTTTTTGGCTACTCTGGGTGTTACGAACTATTTGACGCTGACTGTGCCACTTTTCTTAAGGAATCAATGGTGCCGCCGTTAAAGAAGTTGGTACCATCGAGTCATGACAGGATCCTATTTTGGTTATAAGTCTTGCACCGCAGATAGGGTTAAAAAAAAGTTATTTTAGTCATTGTAGTAGATATGTAAATTAAAGACCATTGGCAAAGCAAATAGGTTGAAATTTCTTCTTCTTCAATAGTTGGGATTGTTGTAACCTAACATCTACTTGATTGGACAAACTTTAAAGTACCCTCCAAAGCACGAAATGTAGCACATAGCGACAAGTATGAGAGCACATTCAGTGGCACTGTTGAAGATGTCGTGGTATTGCAGCACTACAGATTTGCACAGGCACACATTCTCAAGTACTACCAGCACAAATACCACCACTGTTTTACCATCAAACTTACCAGAAACGACCCGTGTCCTGACGAATCTCTCGTTAGGCCACTTGGCGACGGCGGCGCGCTGCAGACAGCCGCATAGGTAGCGAACAGGCCGCGGGCACGCTTCGGGCGATGTGAAGATTGACAGCGTTATCTGAGACAGAATAAGGTTGAGTTTTGTTTGTCTTTACAGGTAACCCACGGGCCGCAGGCTTGCCTCGGGCGACGTGGAACTTTATACAGGGTGTTAGGTAAATGGATATATGAGCTGACACTAGCACATGTTAACATGGGCATATAAATGGTATGATGAAGTCAGAAAATTTATATCTTCATTTTAATTATTTTAATTTTCATACAAATCGGAATTTATAAAATTTATTTTGTATGAAAATTTAAAAAATAAAATCATGATATCAAATTTCTGACTTCACCATACCATTTATATGCACATGTTAACATAGGCTAGTGTCGGCTCATATACCCATTTACCTAACACCCTGTATAAGACACAATAAGGTTGAGTGTTGTACGTCAATGTTATAACAACTATGATAATCTCGATGCTAAAAAAAGTCAACTAAAATGTGCAAGTGCCAGTGGTTCTTTATCACGTGGAGTCGTGGATTATCGCTGAACAGTAAGAGTTCTCGAATTCGGTTAAATCAATCTTTTGTTCAGAAAATTTCACAAAAATTTCACTATAATAAAGTAATTTATTCATTTCAATAACAGAGACCGTTATAAAGCTTTTCTGCCTCTTACCTGATCGAGTATCATAAGCAGAAATTCAGCATTATTGCAAGCGTCGTCGGGTGAATCCATCTTGGTGGGGTTCAATTCTGCAGATTGTTTAGCATCTATCAGCTTCTGAACTGTCTCCGCGATTGCCGCCTGAAATATAAAAAGACATCAAATTAAGTCTTTCCATAGCAGTCCATCCCAAAATGAATAATTTCCTTGTATCTGTAAGGCCCGATTCGAGCAAACTTTTATCCAAGAATAACTCCTGGTATAACTGGCACATTACAGTTTCAGTATGGGAAATATGTCAAAGCTGACGATTTATTCTGAGATTAATATTTACTTTTGTTTGGTCAAATCCACTCTTATAGTAGTCTAGGCTTCTGTTTAAACTAATAAAATTAGAAACTGACTGAATCACGCTGTCCTTACCTGAAGGAATGGCTTGCACTGCGTATGCATAAACTCGTCGACGACCGCAGTCGCGAGGGACGCCGCTCGGAACATAGCTCTCGGGTCTGGTTCGCGAGCTAGCTCCGCGGTCACTAGCTCGCGAGCTAGCTCAGCACCACGGCCGCATTCCGTGAACGCGTGTAGGATTGCTAAAATAATAGGTAACAAAGAGTAAATGACACAGGCTGGCAAATAAGATACAAAAATATTTCTATAAGATTTTAAACTTTCGAGTTCCATTTCAACTAAAATAGAAATACACGGGTCTTATCGCGACGTTTATTAATGAGTTACATTATTTTTTTAACCAGTCTGCTTGTGACCACGTTGCAAGCTGTGAGTACATAATGTAACTTAAAAATATTTCTAAAGAAATAAGTAGGTTTAATAAGTAATTGTAACTCTTGTAGCGGAGTTTTGGGCTGACACTGTGTAGGTTTGTTTTCGACACGATAAGAAGAAGAAGAAGTAAATAATGATTTTATACTTACAAGTAGCCAAAGGTTGCCTATCAGTGCGACAGAGGTCGGCCAAAGCCTTCACTGCGGGTAGGCCTGGCTCCAGAAGCAATTGACGAAGTGGATTGTATTCTTCGCGCGGCATGACTAGCTCTTGCATGTATCTGTCACAATAAGGAACAAATATAATCTGATGGTAAGGTAACTCATAGATTAACAGACTTTCTACAATATGCGGTGGTTAGAAGTAATAAAAGTGAAATAAATCCAATTAAACTTGACTAGTGATGTCTTCATACCTGATACGCAGTCTCAAGGATCCCCACTCTCCAATAGGAGTCATTCCGGCCAGCGGATACCATTCCTCGATTTCTTCTCCATTCGCTAGATTCGCCAACTCTATTGTCAACTCGGCGACCTAAACGAGTAAGTGAAAATTAATAATATTAAAGATTATTATTAAAGTTAGCAAATAAAAATATTTTTTTTATTATTCTTACCTCTGATTCTTTTCCTCTCTTTCCAGTATTGTGGACTGTGATGGTGAACGAAGTTACATCTGGAGGCACATCACTGTAAATAAATAATTGATTTTAGTTTTCGTCCAATTTACCATTTAATACGAAATGTATTTGAATATTGATTTTTAAGTTATTATTTTTCTTTAGCGTGGCAATACAAGCTGATGACGTCACATTTTCAGTTTATTGTATTCCAGCCGGCGCACTGTGATTCGTGTAGAACAAGCTAGCTGGACAAAAGTCATTGTTGAATTTCTGATTATCGTTTATAAAAAACGATAAACAACATCCCAGACATTAAGGATTCCACAATTTTTTACTTTGTTAATTACCTAGTCGTGAGTAATTAACATGGTAAGTGAGGATATGAGGATAGTGTAATTTTTAATTCCTAATTTTGCTCGACTTTCGACAACACCTGACATTATTTTTTACTATGGTGACCAAATATTTGTGTGATGGATTTTGAAGATAAGGGTAAGTACTTTTTATTTTCTGTACAATAAGGTGCATAATAATGCACATAGTTTTAAAAAGTATGGCGAAATGTTGACCTTTATATTTTTCTCAAAATTTTATGTTTGGAAGACTAGAAGTTGTATGCCCCCACTTGACCCCAGTCTGGAATTTATATATATTGTAGCTGTAATCCTCTAGTATTCAAATATACCAGTTTCAGTTTGCACACTTTTGCACAACAATTTTATTTTTTCAGATTAATAAAAAATAGTGTCCGACCGAATATAGATTTTCAGCCGAAAACGGAAACGAAAACGAAGCTTCGGCTGCAGTCTCATTTTCGGCCGAAAACGAAAACGAAAATAACCTTCAACTTTCAAATTTCAATCTGAAATAATGTAAAAACTTTGAAAACCGTTAATGTTTTGACCAAAAACGTAATGACGTTTGACAGTTGTTTTGGTAAGGATTGATTAAAGAAAACCGGCATTAAAACACAAAAAATTGAATTATGAACTCTTAGTAGAATATTATTTCCGGTGTATATTGAAATATTGGGAAGTGAAGAAGAAATAAAGTGAGTCCAGTGGGAATTTTTTCAACTTCAAAAATGATTCATACAAATAAATTAACGATTTTTTGTTATTTATTACTAATGCAAACTGGAGTTTAACAATGCGGATTTATTTTTTTGTAGGCAATGTCTTTTAAATGATACCCGTTTTACTATAGGCACTCTCACAGCCGGACCCTTACACTCGCAACTATGCGAGAGCAAATCGCGCTAATAATTTTCCTGCAATTTCACGGCGGATATTTTCTTACAGAACCTGAATTATTTAAGGATTGTTTGCTGTAAACTTTTGACTTGAGATATCCCCACAAGATAATGTCGCATGGTGTGAGATCTGGTGACCGAGGCGGCTAGGGTATGTCCCTGTACGTGCTGATCATTTATTTGAAAAAAAAAATAGTCCTCGGTGTCTCCATCGAGGTACTCTTCGTGTGTGGTGAGACACCTTCTTGCTGAAATAGTAGTTGACCGGGATGCAGTTGCAGTTGTGGTATCAGACATTCATCGATCATTCGACAATACATTTCAAATACTTATTGCTCAACTGCGAACGCTCTGTAGGCTCCCCGACCAGTGACTCATGGCGTGTTTCAAATCCGCATTACTCTATTTTGAAACAATTAAACTTAATGAAAACTCTTTGGTTTTATTTGTATTCAATTTTGAACTTGGAAAATTCTCGCTGAAAGTAAAGGGTGTCTTTACAACGTAACCTCACTTCAAAACTTCAAAAGAGTGTGACAATACCGCGTCCGTTCAAGTCTGATTGGAACCATAATTATGTGCACCAGATTCACTTCCGAAGATATCGGAACGATAAACGTCACCATCTTATTCACATATTTCTGATATTCGGTTTGGCCGAAGATTCGGCTGGTTTTTGGCCGAAAACGAAAATATGGCCGAATGTCCATTTCTTGGCCGAAAATGGCCGAAAACGAAAACGAAAACGAATATTCGGTCGGTCACTAATAAAAAATCAAGTTTTTTGATTAATGATTAAAACATTGAAAAAGTGACCAGAATAGCATGATTTTTAATTTATATTCTCAAAATGTGATATATTGGGATCACGAATATTCGCTTAGAGAGATGAAGAATAGCATCAGTCGCATTTCAATTTCATTTCAATGGACGAAATACGGCAAAACAGGGAACGCTTCATGAAAAACAAAACTGAGTGGATTCCCGGAGCCATAGTGTTACATGTTTCTGTTCATAAAGTTCAGTCTTCCACGTCGAAAGATTCTACACCTGGACGACCACTCCAAGAGTTCGACGAGTCCAGCAAAAAGACGAAAAGAAGAAGACTTTTAGACCTCATTTCCTCAAGAAGTACTTGAGAACTGATATTGGCTGCTGAAGCTGCAGCGCAAATGTCTGCTGGTCACAGCAACTTGGCAAGTCATTAATGTTGTCCCAGTCTACCCACTAAATTAAAAAAAAACTGAGATTCTTTGTTCCATATAAATCGCAAAAATGTTTATATCGAAAAATTGATTTTCATTAAATTCTCCATAAAAAACGGGAATTTCATACTTTAACACCTAATGCATCATAAGACCAATTATTATTATACTGTAAAGTTAGTTTCTTCTTTCCTTTTTAGTCTGTTTCTCTTGATTTTAGGAAATAAATATTTTATTACCAAAAAAATTTTTTTTTTCAAACCTACCTATAATAATTATAATAACAAGCCTAATTAATCTTAAATTGCACAAAAAAGTAAGTAATGCGTGTATTAAACACATTAAAGTAAAAAAATAATATTGTCCAGCTAGCTTGTTCTACTCGAATCACTGTGCGGCGGTGCCTGATCTTTCCTACTTCTTGTGGCGCCAGGCGGGTCGGAAGCTGGTGAGCCCTTAGGCAGCGCACGGAGCCACCTACACTCGCCACAGTCACTATCACCGGGTTTATAATGCTACTCACTCGAACACGAACTCGTCGTCCCAGTGTGGATCGGGCGAAGGACGCGGGCGCGTACGAGCCACGGGCGCGGCGCCAAGGGCCAAGCGAAGGAACGGGCGCGACGCCAGACGAGCAGCCATACTTGTAGGGAGACAAGAAGTGTGACACGGTGGAGCGCAATCTGCCCAAGGCAGCCGCAATTCCGCGCAAACCTCCCGTGATTCGGCTAGTATAACCGCAAGGTGGGTCCATGGGAAGGTGGTGGGTTAGTAATCGCGTCACTATCAACGCGTTAGTGCTACTCACTCGAACACGAACTCGTCGTCCCAGTGAGGATCGGGCGAAGGTCGTGGGCGTGTACGAGCAACGGGCGCGGCGCCAAGTGCCAAGCGTAGATACGGGCGCGGCGCCAAGCGCGCTGGTAAACGATGCGCCGTCAGACAGCGCACGCGCAGTGCGCGAAGCCAGACTACGCGCGCCACCTGGTGGATGAAGAAGGTCAATGAAAAGCTAGATGTCTATGACAGACAGCTACACATCACTATCGTTCAATCTCATTCGGTCCGCGCGCGCGTTCACTCTTCCATTCACTGTATCCCTCTCTCGCCTATCAGCCACCGAACCGGCTTGACGTGCCGGCCGGCACGTTAACTCCAATTTATTTCAACGTAATATTGTCTAAAAGTACAATAAATTCTCAAACTCTAGAATGTATTTTATTAAGTAGTTCTGCGTGAACACTAGACAACTGACAACAGTATGATATTAGTTCTTGAAAGTTTCCGCTAGTGGCGCTGTACAATCCGTCATACATTTAATTTCATTTTTTTACGCGCTCACTAGTGACGACGTAACTCACACTAAGCCCTCTGGTGACCAAAGATGAGTTAGTTAATGCAGGCTCTGTTGAAGTTAAGTTATACAGTACGCGGGCCACCTAATGGACAATTAGTTACACACTCCTTAGACCCAATAAGAACCTCCTGGCGATAACAGAGCAGTTACACATTATGCGGTCCATCTGACGACAAAAAAGGAAGTAACACACATTGCAGGCCATATGATCATCAAGGAAGTTACATATTACCGTATCTACAGTAGCAATTACTCATCTTCACTCCGATCATTATTCTTCTTGCACATCTCTTGAGGACGTTGAGGAAAAGCAAGCTTATACCCTTTATAATAAATCCCACAGTAGCTGTATAACATACCTTGTTCTGGTGCCTGGCCTGCTGCGGCACGCACAGCGGCCGCAACGCTTCAAGCCACGCACGTTGCTCCCCAGCCGTGTTAGCGGCTAAGAACGTATGCGTGGACAGGCAAGGCAGCGCCCGCTCTACCAGTTGGAAGCAGAACTCGCGATCCCAGAGCGATTCGTGCACCTAAACAAATGACACGAATGAAATATTCTAAGTTATAGTAGTCGTACAGTTAACGCTTAACAATTTGGCTAGCGCTAATGTGAAAACGCTCTTATTTTAACAGTTTTAGGGAAACAAGGCAGCGCCACCACCATCCATTTGGAAACAGTATTCGTAGTCTCTGAGAGCTGATAGTCTTGTAAATTGTGGTCTGAACATAAAAGGATGTTTGAAAGTTAACTCAGAGCGTCGCATCGTCGTTTAAAAAAATACATTATTGTTACTGAAAGAATGTACTGTATGATAAAATAATTACTATTCCTTTAATAAAAGGGTTCCTAGAAATTTTGCATGAAATGCGTTGTTTTAAAATAATTGAATAAACAACACATTCTAACGCATGCCAAACCACAAACCATAGTTTGTTTGGCCATTGAATTACATAAGAAAACATTTAACACACAACATACCTGATAAAGATAAGCGCACGACAAATCGATCAAGCCCTTAGGCTTAGTTCTCTTCGGCGAGTCGTAGAAGTACAAATGGGTGTCAGTTCCCTCCTGCAGTAAGACAAAGTACAGAGCCTTCCATTTCTTGGCGCCTTTGTCTGATTTCTTGTTCAGGTAGCCCTGGTGCTTGATGCCTTTCATCTTCTTCAAGCCGATCTGGTCTCGGCACTCGCGTAGTGTTGCGTATATTTTCTCGGCTGCGGCACCGGTCGCGTTTTGCTGCGGTTCGATTTGGTGACCTTCCGCGATTAACTACGGAAAATAAAGTAATGTATTTGTAATTGCCGATTTGTATGAAACATCTCAGTGTTCTTCATCTCATATTTATACATTCAGTCGTTGACTTCTTCTGTCTGTGAGTAATGTAGTTACGAATATTTAAGCGTGTTTTTAACACTATTTCATTTAATATTATAAAGACTAGCAATAATTTTCGAAATCCGATTACAAACTTATTCGACATAGCTTTCCGGTTTTTAATCTTGTAATACTAACTGGTGTTATAAATACGGAAAGTGTTTTGTTTATATCAAAATGTGTTTATATCAGGAAAACTTTAACGTTCAGATTTATTGTTGCTGAATCCAAAAGTAAATAATGTACAGTAAATCGCCATTAAACAAAAGAGATGCTTTTCAAAATATTAGATCATTATAATAAAGACATCAACATAGCCTGTCCTTCTGTCAAAACACTTACCGGTTGTCCCAAAGTGTGTCCTTCTACAATTTGCTCCTTCCTGTATCTATTGATGACCGCATCCAGGCACTCGAACGTCCTACCGCCCATGAGATACCTCACACCTTTCTTCTCTATCCTGAACCTTTGTATCTGGTTGTTGATGTGGAAGAACAGGGAATAATCCCCTGGAGAATTATCCGAGGGTCTCACAAGGAAGCTTCCAGGCCCGGCTTTCACTAGCATGTCGACTGCTTCGCTCTTGGTGCAGTTGGGATGGAACCAGGAGAAGACGGTGTTAGGATCGATAGACGGGTCCAGATCCTCAACTAACTCCCTGAAGATCATTCCTTGTTCGCCGGTTCTAGGTTTAGAAATAATGATTTGAGTCAGTAAACTGATAATACGTAAGAAGTTATTATCCAATGTCAAGTTGACGTATCTATGCCATAAAATACTAAAGGATTGGCTAAACATTGAGGGGGATTATCAAAATAGCTTTAAACAAATTAATACATGAGCAGGTGATGACTGTCGGATTGAATTCTTCTAGAGACAAATACTTAGATAAGCATGAGTCTACCCACATTGAGTATTTATGTTCAATAGGAGTGTAGTAAAATATAATAATAATAATTAATGTATCCGTAATTATCTATTTACGTCTGATGATTCGTTCTCTAGTCGACGTTTGAGAATATAGATAAATAGCTTATATCAACAACATTATTACTATTTACAAACATCCTAAGTAACATCTATGACTCATATATTTCACAATGTTACACTCGAGTTAGTGAGCTGTGAACTAATTGTGATAATAGTAAGGTTAACGCACGATTTACTGCCTTCCTTTATTTATAATATTATCGTTATGAGCAATGGCAACGGAAAATGTAATTAAAATAATAAAACATTTATGTAATTATAAATAGAAAACTAGGTATTAACCAGCGAGGTATAATAGTTCCTTAGCAAAGGTTTCAGTGCCTTTAGAAAATCTGAAATGAAAATAGATTTCGATTCAATAACATATACACATTAAGTTTTGATCATTCGCCTTCGCGATCTCTTATGAAATCACATTTGCGAAACTGACTACTAACCTAGCTAGTAAGTTGGTAGATGAACTGCGGGATCATAACATAAAAGAGCCGGCATAACACAATACCAGGATGTAGTTCATTACTTTTTAGGATCATGGCACTAGTGGGTTTATAGCGTATATTTTACATTTATAAGGCAGAGTTAATGTTGTATTATTTCAGTTACTGTGACAGCCTAATCTAGAAGGGATCAACAGAACTACAATTGAGTTGATTACAAATACATCTTGACTTTTTAGTTCTTTTAAGCGATTATCACACTGCACCGCGCTCCGCCGCGGTACGCGGGATGACAGATTTAATCATTATAATTATGCAAGTACCTTAGTTTGTATAGAAAACACGCGCAGCACAACACACTGAAATGCGTTTGCGCGCGGGATCGTTATATGTCGCCACGCGGACCGCGGCGGAGCGCGGTGCAGTGTGATAATCGCCTTAACAACCATCATTTGACGTCCCTTGCTGTCTGGCCTAAAGGACATAGCAGACTTATCAACTCGGAAAGGGATCAACATCGTATCGCCTTTTGCGAGCTGTCATCGCCTTTTGCACGCTGTCAACCGCGAGACAAAGCGTTTACATTACGGTGCGGATAAGTTAGCGATGTAGTATGGAGTTTCATACTAAGAATACAGGCTCGAATTAATAAGGTCACTTCCCTTTCCAGGATAAGTGTGCTACGTCCTTAAAGCGACCACTCCTCTCGCTTCACTTAGCTATAATTTGAAGGTCACAACATCTAAAAACACTTACCGATGTGCGGTGACCCAAAGCCAGCCATCGCCCATGTCGTTATGGACGAAGAAGATGTCGCCTTTCTGGAACGTCAACTCGTCAGTGTCGGGCATCTTGGTGTATGGAAGTATTGCCACCACTCTCTGTGAAGAAAGATATAATTAAGTGACACATATCACAGAATAATAATAAGTACTACGTACAGAAGTTTTTCTTCGCGAAGGTATTCAAAAAAATGTATGCTCAATGTCATCAACAATATGGTGTAATTTAGCTTGTCTTATGAGTCGAGCACCGTTTTGTTGACATACGTCAGTGATCGGTACTGTCTTGATGCCATAGGGCTGACTGCTACAAGAAGCTACTGTGTCGCCATCTAGCGCACCACACTTGCATTCACTGCTCTTCGCGGCAACGCGCAGCTACATGCGGCCGCCAGTTATATAGTGTAAGAGCTAGCACCTAAATATTTTATAACACACATAACTGTGACAATTTATTTCACGTGGGCGAAGCCAAAAAGCTAGTAAGAAATAAAAATTCAATTCAGTAGGTATTTCAAACCAAATTTTAGTAGGGTTCCGTAGCCAAATGGCAAAAACGGAACCCTTATAGATTCGTCATGTAGTCTGTCTGAACATAGAAAGTTTTTGTGCACTTTTTAAAATGAGTTAACCAAGTATATGGCTATTAGACTTGCACACGTCCGTCCGTTTTTTGTAGGATTAATATAATTAAGTAACATTTATTTTTTGCATTCGGCTCTTGGTCTAACCCAAACGAAACACGAACAACTAATGAACTAACAATGAACAAAGTTGATAAATTAGTAATATGTAAATAATGAATTTGTTTTACGAGCTGCCCCGGCGTACTTCGTACCGCAAATTAATATAAAGTTGTTTAAGTGATTTATAAAATCACAATATTAATTTTTGAAAGTAGGGTCATTGTGCTGGTTTTCTATCTAACTTCGGTTTTCGTCCATTTCACTGAGCTGCCATAAACACATGCGTAAAATTTGAATACAAAGTATTGTATTCACAGAAGGCAGTAGCCATCCCGCGCTAGTTTTGTTGCAATCTACGAGGGCTGCACTAAAAGTATCGGGAATGGAATATTTCCACTATTCCAGTCATATTAAAATCTATTTAATTGCAAACTCCAGGGTTTTAAAAATCGTATACCATTTATTTATTTAAAAAAAGATTCTCGGTCGTATCACAAGGTCTTGTCAAACTTGTTTAGTCGTTGAGAAAATGGAATTGACTCGAGAAAATTCAAGAGCGATGATTTATTATGACTTTTGAAGTGGTTTAACACAAAAACAGTGTGTTGACCGGATGATTTCTGCATTTGGTAATGAAGCCCCATCCAAAACCACAATTTATCGCTGGTTTCCTGAATTTCAACGTGGACGTGTCAAGCTCAATGATGATCCCCGTCAAGGTCGTCCAAAAACTGCAGTCACCTAAGAAAACGTTGATGTGGAAGAAAATGTGCGTAAGCTGATTGTAGAAGATCGACATTTGATATACCGCGAAATTCAGGCAACTTTCGACATTGGCATGAGTCAAATACAAATAATCTTGCATGAACAATTAGGTGTAAAAAAGTTGTTTTCCCGATGGATACCGCATTCGCTCTGTGAAGAGCAAAAAGCGGCTCGCGTTACTTGGTGCGTCAGAACTCTCGGGAGATTACATGCAGGATCCTCAAATGCTGTATACAACATCGTATCAGGTGACGAATCATGGATATACGCGTATGAACCCGAAACAAAAAACCAGTCACGAGTTTGGGTGTTCGAAAATGAATTAAAGCCAACAAAAATTGTTCGTTCACGGAGTGTTGCAAAAAAAATGGTGGCCACGTTTGTCTCCAAAACCGGCCATGTTGCGACTATTCCTCTTGGGGGACAAAGAACGGTTAATGCAGATTAGTATGCTAGCATTTGTTTGCCACAGGTCGTTTCTGAACTCCGTAAAGAGAATTGCAACCGCCGCATCATCCTCCATCACGACAATGCGAGTTCTCACACCGCGCACTGAACAAAAGAGTTTTTAGAGCAAGAAAACATAGGATTATTAGTCCATCCGCCGTACAGCCCCGACCTAAGCCCTAATGATTTCTATACTTTCCCTAAAATAAATTTTCATCACCTGAAGAAGCTGTGGAAGCCTACAAAACGGCCATTTTGGAGACCCAAACTTCCGAATACAATGGTTGCTTCAATGATTGGTTTCGTGTATGGAAAAATGTGTCAAATTTCGCGGAGAATACTTTAAAAAGCAATAAATACATTTTTAAATAGTAATGTTGTTTCACTTCCTTGATTCCCGAAATTTTCAGTGCCGCCCTCGTATAATGCCTAAGCAACAGTTCTACCTAAATGAAAATGTAATTTAAAAAGTAGTGAGTTCCAAAAAAATACGTAAATGCGCGGCCTTACACCGGTCACCGGTACATTGCAGAAATCATCGCGCTAGAAAAAAAACGTGCTGACAGGAAAAGTTTTTGGCACGTATGTCTAATTGATAGCATTATAAACACAATTTTAAGTGTTTATTAAACTTCTTCATACAAAATTAAATCTTAGATGACTAAGGGTAATTTTTTTAAAGCATAGCTCAGGTCATATAGCAGGCAAATCAACTCGGAAAGGGATCAACAACGTATCGCCTTTTGTGGCATGGAGGTAATAGTGGAGAGGAAATATAGATCTATACAAAAATTCGACAAATTAATGACAAACAGCTGTTTATCTCTTTCTAACTTACCCCTGGTGATGTATAAAAAAAAGAAATAGATAATGTTTGGTCAGTACTCATTCTGGCAACATTTTCATGTGACGTCACTAACTACCTGACTTGTGCCGAGTAGGTACCTACATACAAGATTTAAGAAAACAACATATTTATAGGCAATCAGCTGACAACTACACGCACACACACACACACAAATACCTGCCAGCTGATTGCCTATATTGCGGCCATGTTGTTTTCTTAAATCGTGTATCTATGTATTTATAATGCGTGTAAATGTGTGCGTAATGTACCGAGTACGTTTATTTTAAAGTTACGCCAAGTCCATGAGACATTGATATACGTCAGTGTTTTGCGAGCTGTCATTGCCCTTCGCGCACTGTCATCGGCGAGGCAAGGCGTTTACGTTACGGTGCGGATTGTGTGTGCGTTGCAGTATGGACTTTAGTTGACTGCCTTTATGAGCACTCGAACGACATAAAATAATATGATACATTTATGTAAGGGTATTTTAAGATCACAAAGTTGGCAACTCCGATAGTTGGACGAAAACCAGCGCAAAGACCCTATCCTGTTTGACACCTATAATAATTGACAATAGCTGGCTCGGCGAACTTCGGCAAACTAATGTGTGACGTGAAGTGCCAAATCGCGGAAAATGTCGGAAGAAATACCATGAATTTGCATGAATTATCATGAATAACAATAACCACTTATTTACCTCTCAGTGTCTTCAGGCAACTTAAAAAAAGTACATTGTGTGTTTTTATTATTATTTAGGCAGTAAAATACTGCACAGTATTTTTTACACAGTATTTTTTTATTTTTTTCCATAATACAAGAGTACGCGTGCGTGTGTCAATGCTCGCTCGTATCTCGTATAGATGACCCACGCTGAACTGTCCCGCCAAACTCAATGACAGGGGGGCGCTATCATCGTTCAACTATAAGGTTTCCAACATGGCAAAAATCTGAACCAGCGATCCGGTATTGACGGTGGCGCCCCACTGTCAATGTCATCGACAGGACAGTCCAGTATTTTGGAACTATATGTGACGCCTTGTCGAATCGCCTCCTGCAGGTGGGCTATCGTGCGTGTTTTGTTTTCGATGTGAACTCGCGGAGATGAACAGGCCTGCACATATTCACATACATTACTATGAGGTCTCACAGTACGCGAGTACGCACAGGGTGACAGATGAACCAATCACAGAGCTCTATTAATCGCTGTGCGTTCGATTTACTGCTTGCAAGCATCGTTTGTGAATACGGGCGATAGTCTGTTTATTACGTCTTCAAGAGACTTTCCAACTTTGATGATATTTGGCACCAATAGGCTTTAGTCATTTGTCATATAATTTTGTCATAAAAAGAAATGGATGTGAGTTGGTTTGGGAAACTCTTCATTTATCTGGGTGGTTAGGTGTGTGTACTAGAAAAGAACAGTGTTTTCTCTGACAAATCATGCAGACAAAACTGCAGGCAGAAGTTGTTATTTTCCATAAACTCTTACCTTTTTATCATTAACTGGTTCAGGGGGAGGTACAGGCTCCACTAGTCTCTCTCTCTTCAACAAGTCCGAGCAGTGACTGTAGAATCCCACCAGTTCAGTTAGGGAGTCGAACTGACGACCGCCTATGTAGTAGTCGCCGCAAACTGCTGTTATTCTATACAAATACAAGATTAGTTAGAACACTAAAAAAAACAGAATCTTTTAAAGTAAAGTTACTAAACTATTGTAAAAATACCTGAAATGGTTTATGCCAGTTCTTCCCAAGTAGCTCAAAACATATGACCCTGGCTTCCTGTCACTCTCTCGAACTGAAAAGCACAGAGGTATTAAAAACCTGGCTATGTTGCATCCAACTTGAGGGTACTTCAAGGAAAACTAGAAAAGAAACTATGTCCAATAAGGAAAATAAATGCTCCCCCAATCTAAGGTAGAGGATAATTTAAAAGCATATCCATGAATAAATAATGATAACAAATATTCCTCAGTGTAAAAATTTAGGAAATTATAAGTGTTTTTTTATCATTACAAAACAAAGAAATCTGTTATACAATACAAGCAAAACACTTGATACTGATTGGCACTTCTGTGTGGGAACTGGGAAACTGTCTGTATTGTAAGTGAAATAATGTGTGAGAAAAAGATATCTCTTAGAGGCATCATTTGTTTTGCAATACTACTTAATAGCGTAAAAACAAGCACTGTAGTAGTAAAAGTAAATTATTAGACGCTTTCCTTCTCAAGTAGGAATGAAAAAGAAAACTTATTGAAACCACCAATAAAGATCCACATACCTACATAACTCTCAGTAGGTTACTTCTCATAAAACTGTTTTTAAACACTTGATCATAAAGTGGCACTTATTGCAGACAAATAAGATTCACAATGAAGCTTAGATATGCATTCATTATTTTTAGCTCACTGGGTTTTAGAAATATGAGCAAAGTTTTTATGATTAACAACCGTAAACATTTCATTGAACATTATTGTGTGGATAGTTCTTAATCTTATCATAGTCTTTCTTAAAATATGATTTATTGTCATATTTATTTCCTATTTAGGTAGTTTATTTTTTAGACAACAGAGAATTTCCTATCTTATCAGAAACATTAATATTTAAATCGGCCGTTTGGTGTAGTGGTTCAGAACGGACTACTATGCCGAGAGGTCCCGGGTTCGATTCCCGGCCGGGCAGAAATTGAAATGATGAATTTTAATTTCTGTGACGGGTCTGGGTGTGACTATGTATAATATTTATGTATTTAAAAAAAAAAAGTATATAAGTAGTATATCCGTTAAGCTAGCACCCATAACACAAGCATTAAGTTGCTTACTTTGGGGCTAGCTGGCGCTGTGTGAAATTGTCCAAAGATTTATTTAAATTGTCCAAAGATTTATTTAAATAGTCTAATTAAAATATTTAAATTATTCTAGTATAATTAGTGAACTTTGCATTTTAATTACAGAAACAATGTTTACATTAAATAATGAAATAGAAAAAAAGTGTAGCAGAATTCAATGCTTAACAGAAAAATTATTAGCCTCAAATTGATTTTAAATATACCAAATACTCACCCAGATAACTTCCAAGATTGGCAGCTTTCCACAGCCTCTCCTCAGCAGTGTATCTGTCCAGCCGGCCATGATACCACTCTGTCTCCGGAGGGGCCAGGACAGCTTGTCTCTCTCCTAGTAAAAGAAAGTCCTAATGAAATGACATAATTTACTGTAATCAACTTTAACTACCTAATGTCCTATACTAAAATTTTCGCCAAGGGTTATTAGAGAATTAAGAATGCTTTGATTGGAATAAGGAAAATTCTAGTAAACAATCAATCATCTTATACCAATTTAAATTCAAGTTTTGAAAGGATCCCAATTAAGTATTGCTAAAAACCGAATTCCATACTATACATACAGTAGTACTGGCAATGCCACATTATATTTATTTTTGAACAATGTGTTGGGAGATCTTACTTACCATTAGTGCTAGGACCATTAGCTTCATATATTTCTAAGTCTCCTGCTAGCTCGGCGATGTCACCTCCGCCGTCTTCAGACTCGGTAGATGGTGAACCTAACTTGTCCTTTACAGGGGGTCCTATGGGAGCCCCCATGGAGCGAATCAAATCAGCCATTTTAAAACTATTTCACACTTCAGGGTACAAGATATCACTTCACTTGTTCAAATACAAAGCACATCTATGAGTCATAGTTCAGAGATAGCTGGGGATGAAAACTGCATCCTAAACTACAAAGAACAAACTAATTCCTCAAGTCCTATACAAAAATGCTCCAATGTCGTATGTTCCGATGTTTACAGTAATCTTTTATTACAATTTTGGTGATGTTAAAACAGAAATGACTACAAAAACTTATAAAGAGAAATAGATGTCCAATCCCTCTACCACATTTCTTTATTAGAGTTTCTTCAAACACAATTTCAGGCAGAAAATCATGAAATTTGTTGATTCACTTCATTCATTCCGATTTTGATACGCCCCCGAAAAAAAGTTTCTGACAGTTTGATACAATGTTGCAAACAAAAATAAATATATTCTATTCTGAATGTTGGTATGAACTTTACTTCATTATTTTTATAACGGTATTGGTACATAACGTTATTCACTTATTAAGATCATTTGATAAAAGGATAACGCCCGATTCCCATATTCAATCCTTGTCCAAATCCGGATTACAGCTGTCAAATTGAATTCAGTTTTAGATTATATTTCCAAAATTTTCGATGCATTTACACTTTAATATTGTTTAAATAGTCTTATAAACAATATAAAAATGTAAAATCATCAAAAACCGCAGTTATTTTGGCCAAAAACATTAAAATTTGACAGTTGACAATCCAAATCCGTATAATTTGGATTAGGATTGAATATAGAAATCCGCCATTTTTTTCGATGGCCTCAGTAGAGCCTCTCAACAAGTGGGCCTCAGAATGAACATGGACAAGACAAAAATCATGTCTAATGTCCGTGTTGCACCCACTCCTCTGAAGGTTGGAGACTCTACACTCGAAGTTGTCGACAATTATGTATACCTGGGACAAACAGTCCAGTTAGGTAGGTCCAACTTCGAGAAAGAGGTCAATCGTCGAATCCAACTCGGATGGGCAGCGTTCGGGAAGCTTCGCCATATACTCATGTCCGAAATACCGCAGTGTCTCAAGACGAAAGTCTTCGAGCAGTGTGTATTGCCAGTGTTGACATATGGATCCGAAACGTGGTCGCTTACTATGGGCCTCATAAGAAGGCTCAAGGTCACCCAAAGGGCGATGGAGCGGGCTATGCTCGGAGTTTCACTGCGTGATCGAATCAGAAATGAGGAGATCCGTAGGAGAACCAAAGTAACCGACATAGCTCGCAGAATTGCTAAAATCAAGTGGCAGTGGGCGGGGCACATAGCTCGTAGAGACGATGGCCGTTGGGGCAGGAAAGTTCTCGAGTGGCGACCACGGGCTGGAAAACGTAGCGTGGGCAGGCCTCCTACTAGGTGGACCGACGATCTGGTAAAGGTCGCGGGAAGAGCCTGGATGCGGGCAGCGCAGGACCGTTCATTGTGGAAAACCTTGGGGGAGGCCTTTGTCCAGCAGTGGACGTCATTTGGCTGAAACGATAGAAATCCAGCATAAATCACTAGCTTTTGTTAGCGCATTTAATTCAGTTGGTCTCAGATATTTATAATTTATAGTCATAAACTTAAAATTTCTAAACAAACAATAAAACTGTAAAGTTTCATAAAAATCTGTTCAGTATTTTTTGCATGAAAGAGTAACAAAAATGCTCACAAACTTTTTTATTTTAATATTGTAGTAGCGGTATGTTTTAATCCGTACTTTACGTGAAAATAACTTTCATATACACGCGTAAACCACGAAACCAATTGAAATGAAATTTATGACAGCGATAGTTCTTTGTTTGAGAAAATGGAGCCTCAAAAGAAAACTTCTTTTTTTATTTATGCATAGCAAGGCAGGTATTTGACCACAATCTCACCTGATATTAAGTGGGATGCAGTCTAGGATGGTACATATCTGCCCTGTAAGTGCCTATTCACTCTCGCCTTGAAGAGGCCTCTACAAATTCAGCAAGAGTTGATGCGATCAACACAAGCAATTATACTTATTCATGCGTATTCTGATTTGAGTGTTCTGTGTTCAAATAACAATTTTGAATAGTGTGAGTTGAGGGGCATTTTCATTAGTCGTTAGCGCCCGCATTAGCCCGCGATAGTTTTTTGAAACTCATGCCGTAGGTCCCGCATGGGAGGTACCATTTTCATGCGGGCAGCCCTTGCCTTCGGAATAGTGACCAACATTCCGTTCCGATCTATGAAAATCCACGCGATCAATGAAAACCCACGTGCGTGACCTATCCTTACATTTACTAAGTATCTCCAATAATAGGTACATTTACAATTGTACAAAAATAATTTTCTGTTACTAAAAAGTACAAAAACATATTCTACTAAAATTCCTTATTGGGAACGAAGAATATTTTTTATTTCATAATGTAAATGTAATAACGGTATTTATATTATTAAATCTGGTTTTTAGGTTGGCTAAACTGATTTCGTGAGTTACCAGATTAAAAAATAAGGGTATAAATACCATGACGTTTCTCGAAAACTTGTCAAATAAATATTTCGTGTGAAACGCAATTATTGTGTTGTGAATTTGGTCTTGTTTTATTTTTACATTGTAAGCTGTATAATTTCGTTAATTACTACTAAGGACTAAAATAGTAAGTAGATTTTTAATTAATCATTTCAATCTTTCGAATTTACAGTCAAAATCTATAAAATGGGTTGACACAAAATCAGATTGCCCGACGCCATTTTGTGTTCGAGAACTTTCTTTGTTCTTTCTTTGTCTTTCAAATCAATACTTCGTACCTACGCAGAACAACGCATTCCATCAAATTTGCAGTTACCTTTGTCCTAAAAGTTAATTTCATTGTTTCAGATATCAATATGCAGATTTTCGTCAAAACACTGACTGGTAAAACTATAACTTTGGAGGTAGAACCTTCGGACACCATCGAAAATGTAAAAGCTAAGATCCAAGACAAAGAAGGTATTCCCCCAGATCAGCAGCGTCTGATCTTCGCTGGTAAGCAACTTGAGGATGGCCGCACCCTATCCGACTACAATATTCAAAAAGAATCCACCCTGCATCTGGTGCTCCGTCTGCGTGGTGGTATGCAGATTTTCGTCAAGACTCTCACAGGCAAAACCATCACCCTCGAGGTTGAGCCATCTGACACTATTGAAAATGTGAAGGCTAAGATCCAAGACAAAGAGGGAATCCCCCCAGACCAGCAGCGACTCATCTTTGCTGGTAAGCAGCTTGAGGATGGCCGCACCCTATCCGACTACAATATTCAAAAAGAATCTACCCTTCATCTGGTATTGCGTCTACGTGGTGGCATGCAGATCTTTGTGAAAACCCTCACAGGCAAGACCATCACCCTAGAGGTTGAGCCTTCTGACACTATCGAAAATGTAAAGGCCAAGATCCAGGACAAAGAGGGAATCCCCCCAGACCAGCAGCGTCTCATCTTCGCTGGCAAGCAGCTCGAGGATGGCCGCACCTTGTCCGATTACAATATCCAGAAAGAGTCCACTCTCCATCTGGTACTCCGTCTGCGCGGTGGTATGCAGATCTTTGTGAAAACCCTCACAGGCAAGACCATCACCCTCGAGGTTGAGCCATCCGACACTATTGAAAATGTTAAGGCCAAGATTCAAGACAAGGAGGGAATCCCCCCAGACCAGCAACGACTCATCTTCGCCGGCAAGCAGTTGGAAGATGGCCGCACCTTGTCAGACTACAATATCCAGAAAGAGTCCACCCTCCATCTGGTATTGCGTCTGCGCGGTGGTATGCAGATCTTCGTGAAAACCCTCACTGGCAAGACCATCACCCTCGAGGTTGAGCCATCCGACACTATTGAAAATGTTAAGGCCAAGATTCAAGACAAGGAGGGAATCCCCCCAGACCAGCAACGACTCATCTTCGCCGGCAAGCAGCTTGAGGATGGCCGCACCTTGTCCGATTACAATATCCAGAAAGAGTCCACCTTGCATTTAGTACTCCGTCTGCGTGGTGGAATGCAGATCTTCGTGAAAACCCTCACAGGCAAAACCATCACCCTCGAGGTTGAACCATCTGACACCATTGAGAATGTGAAGGCCAAGATCCAGGACAAAGAGGGAATCCCTCCAGACCAGCAGCGTCTTATCTTCGCCGGCAAGCAGTTGGAAGACGGCCGCACCTTATCCGATTACAACATCCAGAAAGAGTCCACCTTACATTTAGTACTCCGTCTGCGTGGTGGCATGCAGATCTTTGTCAAAACTCTTACAGGCAAGACTATCACCCTTGAGGTTGAGCCCTCTGACACTATTGAAAATGTGAAGGCCAAGATTCAAGACAAGGAGGGTATCCCCCCAGATCAGCAGCGACTTATCTTTGCCGGCAAGCAGCTCGAGGATGGCCGCACCCTTTCTGACTACAACATCCAGAAAGAGTCCACCCTTCACCTTGTACTGCGTCTTCGTGGTGGCATGCAGATTTTCGTCAAGACTCTCACAGGCAAAACCATCACTCTGGAGGTTGAGGCCTCTGACACTATCGAAAATGTGAAGGCCAAGATCCAAGACAAGGAGGGAATCCCGCCAGACCAGCAGCGACTCATCTTTGCCGGCAAGCAGCTCGAGGATGGCCGCACCTTGTCCGATTACAACATCCAGAAAGAGTCCACCTTGCATTTAGTACTCCGTTTGCGCGGCGGTATGCAGATCTTCGTGAAAACCCTCACAGGCAAGACCATCACCCTCGAGGTTGAGCCATCTGACACTATTGAAAATGTGAAGGCCAAGATCCAAGACAAGGAGGGAATCCCGCCAGACCAGCAGCGTCTGATCTTCGCTGGCAAGCAGCTTGAGGATGGCCGCACCCTCTCTGACTATAACATCCAGAAAGAGTCCACCCTACATCTGGTGTTGCGTCTGCGCGGTGGCATGCAAATCTTCGTGAAAACCCTCACAGGCAAGACCATCACCCTTGAGGTTGAGCCATCTGACACCATTGAAAATGTGAAGGCTAAGATCCAGGACAAGGAGGGAATCCCTCCAGACCAGCAGCGACTTATCTTCGCCGGTAAGCAGTTAGAAGATGGCCGCACCCTTTCTGACTACAACATCCAGAAAGAGTCCACCCTTCATCTGGTGCTCCGTCTGCGCGGTGGCATGCAGATTTTCGTCAAGACTCTCACAGGCAAAACCATCACCCTTGAGGTTGAGCCCTCTGACACTATCGAAAATGTGAAGGCCAAGATCCAAGACAAGGAGGGAATCCCCCCAGACCAGCAGCGACTTATCTTCGCCGGCAAGCAGTTGGAAGATGGCCGCACCCTCTCCGACTATAACATCCAGAAAGAGTCCACCCTCCACCTTGTATTGCGTCTGCGTGGTGGCAATTAAATTACGCCAATAACAATTTCTTCAGTATTACTGTATTTCTGTCTACTTTTCTGTGTTATCTGACTTCTCAATGTAATCATTCCATTTAAATTGCAACCAATAAATGAAACTTGATTAGAAGCTTGAATATGTGTTATTTTTTATCCCTTTCATGTTTGACTCATCCATTGCCCATGGTCCTACTACTGCTTTGGTACACTGGTAGAACGGAAAATTTTAGTTTGGTGGTACAAAATCGTATAAAACCCCATATTTTTTCTATAGAACTTTTGGTAGGACCATGGACAACGCACGGGCCTCTGGGCCTAAGCAAGACGAGAGCTGCCATAAGGCCCGGCTTCCACACTAGCACGCAGAGAGGTGTTTTTGTATAACCTATGATGAATGATAACCAAATCAGTACCTATATTTTATCTAATCTCCGGCTCGGAAATCTCTGAGATCAGTTATTCAAAACACATCTCTCGTCTCCGCTTTGGTGGAAAAAGCCGGGCCTAAGACTCGCTGCACACAGCAGTGCACAGCTTGGATCATTGGATGCCGTCGCGTCGTTCAGGTGCTTGCGGTGCGGTGCCGCGGTGGGCCGCTGGGCGTTGCAACTCTACGATTGCATAAGTAGTGACGTGATAACTTCGAGGGCCATGAACTTTAAAACTGCGTTGAATCATCAGAGCATGCCCTTATATTTTCCAAGGTTGCTGATTGAGGATTTTTCGAGCTTGAGCGTGCTTATTTTTTCTCTCGTAAGAAGGACCAAAGTGCCACACATCATTACCAACACGTATGTGTCGCAGTGTGGCGTGTCAAAGATATTGATTTACACGACCGAGATTCGTCGTCAGCAAGAGTGGGTCAGGAGTAAAAACTATCAATGTGAGTTGTGTAAATTCTTATATAGCCTGACCAGGAACATAAAAACCCTCGCCATGTTGCGGAAAACTAATGGTACTAATTTCTTTTAATGGCAACAGTAACTGAAAACTTCATTGACATGTCACCTTGCATGTCAGTCTATTGCTGTCAAAGTGTAAACAAACTTTATTTTAAATGTGCGCAATTGATTTTGTGAATTAAATTGCTAAAATCTTTTTATAGTCGTGAAAGAAAAGTGGTTCACAATGTGTTAAAGTATTTATCGAAGAGAAATACTAAGGGTTCGGACAATATTTTCATTGAATAATGTTTCCGACAAAGGTTGTCAAATTGACTGACATGTTTATCGTATAGTACAGTCCACTATGAAAATTAGCTGTGGTTTGTTTCAAATACCTATTAAAGTTTTTTGTCACTTTCTAAGTGTTGAATTTTATGGAATTGGGAAAGAAGTACCGAGTTTGAAGCGTTCATGAGCAGACATTGCAGTTGAATATTCAAGTTCTGAATTTGATTATTGATGAATAATAAAATAAATCATACTAACTCGATTGATGGTTTCGTTTAATTTATTTAAACCAGGTTACCTATAATAATATTTTTTCGTTAATTTATGAAAATATCAAATTAGCCCGTAATCCTGAATCCTGATATTCCTGATACATAAAGTTAGCCTATTAATTTAACACAGGTACGACTGTACTCAGTGTTGCACTATCAAATGCAATTGACGCGCCTCTATGCCAGGGTTTTTATGTTCCTGGTCAGGCTATACGAAGTAATTATCTAGAACTTGCCTAGCTAACTTTGTCTTTTTAAATAGTACTTAGCTGTGGACTGGACTTCCGCACTTCTTCACGGTCTACTTACCCGGAGTTACGAGAATGTGTCTTAAAAAGTTAAAACACTTTGCTCTAATAAGCCTAATAACCTTATTTTTAACAAAAGAAAGAAAAGAGTCATGCCCGTTTTCATCATCAATCCCAAACTTTTAAGTGACCCCTGTGGTAACACATAACAGGAATTTTGTTTTCATAGGGGTCACTTAAAAATTAGGGATTGATGGTGAAAACAGGCATAAGTATGGCTGGTATAGCTCCTAAGTAGGTACTTGGCTACAGTCTGGCTGCATACGCGGGCGCGGCGCTGTGTACTCAACATAAGAAAATCTTATTCGGGTGTCCATAGTGGAATATTAAACGGGGATTAATGAACTTTTTAGTTCATTATTCCCCATTATAAGCTCCAATTGGCGTTAACGGGGAATAGTGAACAAAAAATTCACTTATCCCCGTTGACGGGGATTATCAACGGGGAATAGTGGAATAAGCCGACATGCGGGCCGCCATCGCCACTATAGACACTTAAATAAGATGGCCAAGCATTAAAGCAGATGGATATTAACAACGTTTGCACAAGGACGACGTAGTATTAAAAGGAATTTGAAATAAAACAACAACGATAGTGTTAAATTGTTAACATTTTATTAGGAGGCGAAAACGAGCAATAAGTTTCGGGATAAATTTTAATACAAATCAATAATATTTGTATTACATCTCGTAAATCGTCAAGTTTATCTATGAAATTACAGTATTTAAAGATTACAGTAACATGAACAAGAATAATATTACACCATTACACACGTGTTCGCACCAATAGCAATATTATCGGGAGCCGCGGGCATTCGACATGGGACAACGAAGAAGCATGCCCCATTCAGTAAGATAATGCTTGCTGTTTCAAGGATGGTATGCATTAGTAAATATACATACAACTGTTCAACAATTACGCTGTACAGACTAGACTTTTAGAGCAAAACCTCTCAATGCATTGCCAAATTGACTTAATTACCAAACAGCAAACATCACCAACTACCTTCGGCTCTGCATACTATATTACGCACGTTGTAAAGCAACATTGATTCAACACACCAAACGGCGACTATAAAATAGGTCCTCTTCACTTGTCAAAGTTACATCCAACTTTTACCATACGATAGAACATTTTAAATATAACAACAGTCTCTATACCTTCTGCACGTGCAAGACAGGTTGTTCAAGTCCGATTAAATTGTAGGTATTGTTGAGGGAATAGTAGAATGATGCCTCGACACAACACTATGCAAATGTGTCGCAGCATCGCACATCAATACATCGAAACATGTTTTCATTACACTGATGAATGTATTATTTACTCAAAATACTTACATTAAGAGACACTTGAAGATAGAACAATTATTTATGAACTTACATACGACTAACATTAGATCTAGGTATTGTCTTTTGTATGCCAGAAATGTGAATTAATGGGGTCCGATTATTTATACGACAATTATTATAATGAGGCGATGATTATTTTATATTTTACGTTCAATATTACTGCAAGATCCATTTAGGATTATAGTGATTTAAGACGATTTAAGATCTTAGCTCGTAAGTGCATAAAATACATTTAACAATGCTATTGAATAGAGGCCTTGTAGTAAAATTTCTAATTTATTTTTTGGTATTAATAATTATGCTTTAAATGTATTAAAAGTAGATAGCTGTGAATGATGACTAAAGAAAATAATATTATGCTAAAAATTAAAATATACAAGTTACTGGGTAAAAAAATAAAAGTAAACTTAATTTAAATACATGGTAAGATACTGCAAAAACAGTATGATATTCTAATGTTATCACAATGACATTATAATATGTAATTATTATAGTTTGCCAATAATAATACATCAAACATCGAAACGCCATGAATTTCTGGCAAGATTTAACAACATATTTTTCTTTTCGTCACTTTATTACATGTATATTATACGTTACATTGTATACATTCTCCATTTAGATAAATAAATACCCGCAAAGATATTACTATAAAATCTATTCTCATTTTAATAACTAGTTATACATTAATAAATCCTAACATGTCCTGTGCTTTAGGAGTGTGATGGGAAATAACAATAATATGTAAAACTCATTTCATTCGGAGGAGGAAAATACTTACAAAGTTGATAGCGCATCTACAAAAATAGATTCACAATAACTAATTAATTTAACAAATTTACAGTTTTATTTTAAAATATCACTTTTCTGAATTGACGCTGCCTAGTTGAGGCAACGAGCCTCCGACGCTTGTTGTGAGCTAACGAGGCAATCGGGAAAGCTGTGCAGTGGCTCCAACAAACTCAGCGCCGGTTTTGAACCGTCTTGCTGATTGGGAGTCCACGCACTCTGCGGGATTACTCTATAACGACTACATTTTCGGGTCTATACGTCTCTCTCGCACATCCGAGATGACGTCATGAGCGAAAGAGCCGCAAATAATAGAAATCACGTTACGGAGTAATGCCCGTGAACACGGCTGTACGATGACAGGTACGAGGTTAACTCAATATTACACCTAATTTAGCTTTCTTTGCCGGAATGTCTTAATAATCGCGATATTATGGCTTCATATTCAGAGATAACGATTAACTCATTTGAAAGTTCATTTGTCATAAAATAATTTAATTAATATAAAAATAATCCGCTACAATATAACGCTAAAGTCATACTAATATAATTAAATCATTAACTACAGTAAAGGTATTCTTAGTTTGGCCGTAAATGCAATATGAGACAAATTAAACTAATGCATTTATGAATAAAAAATATTCGCAATAACAAACTCACATGTACCCGAACAATCTCCCAATCATTCAAATGATTCATTTATGTCATATTTATCTAACTCAGACAACTAACATTATTAAAACCAGCTATGCACGTTAAAATCTAAGGAATTGATTTGGTACTTACAATTTTAGTCTATTTAAGAAGAAAGTTTATAACATTAGGAGACCTGGGTATCATCGCGTTTGATACAGCAAGGGTATTCTTTGAAAATTAATAGGAAGACGAGAAGAACAATAAATCATGAAAAGTTTAACAAATATGAGACCGTTTTTAGAATACCATCACGTATGGACAATGTTACTCAATAATATTACACTGTTGAGCTTCTGACGTAGCACTAGATTCAATAAAATAATATGTTCTACTACATAATACTGTGTAACGTGACATAATAACAACTGCGCAACACTCTTTTTAGGAAGTATTCTGAGATGATATTAGGTAAATATTAGTCGGTGACATGACTAGATGGTGTATGAGCTGCCATTTGTATATTTAAATATGGCCGTTGCTTGTCTTTACTTAGTACCCATTTCATAAAACTCTCTATAGCCTGACCAGGAACATAAAAACCCTCGCCATGTTGCGGAAAACTAATGGTACTAATTTCTTTTAATGGCAACAGTAACTGAAAACTTCATTGACATGTCACCTTGCATGTCAGTCTATTGCTGTCAAAGTGTAAACAAAGTTTATTTTAAATGTGCGCAATTGGTTTTATGAATTAAATTGCTAAAATATTTTTATAGTCGTGAAAGAAAAGTGGTTCACAATGTGTTAAAGTATTTGTCGAAGAGAAATACTAAGGGTTCGGACAATATTTTCATTGAATAATGTTTCCGACAAAGGTTGTCAAATTGACTGACATGTTTATCGTATAGTACAGTCCACTATGAAAATTAGCTGTGGTTTGTTTCAACTACCTTATTTTAAAATTTTTTGTCACTTTCTAAGTGTTGAATTTTATGGGATTGGGAAAGAAGTACCGAGTTTGAAGCGTTCATGAGCAGACATTGCAGTTGAATATTCAAGTTCTGAATTTGATTATTGATGAATAATAAAAGAAATTCTACTAGCTCGATTGATGGTTTCATTTAATTTATTTAAATC
The DNA here is from genome assembly GCF_963855985.1 of Ostrinia nubilalis. NCBI lineage: Eukaryota > Metazoa > Arthropoda > Insecta > Lepidoptera > Crambidae > Ostrinia > Ostrinia nubilalis. Next base: position 5,839,728 of record NC_087103.1, read on the forward strand.
AGGTTACCTATAATAATATTTTTTCGTTAATTTATGAAAATATCAAATTAGCCCGTAATCCTGAATCCTGATACATAAAGTTAGCCTATTAATTTAACACAGGTACGACTGTACTCAGTGTTGCACTATCAAATGCAATTGACGCGCCTCTATGCCAGGGTTTTTATGTTCCTGGTCAGGCTATATGATAGTTCTCTCAATATAACATCAACATTTCCAACCAATATTTTGCAATCATTAACCCCTCGTATACCAGCGGGGTTTCTCCAAAAAAACGTCATCCGAAGTTTCGAATGTTGCCATCCTTCTCACGCAAAGCGAGATACCAGCATTAGCGACAGTGACAGTTAGAACCGAAACTACGTAAACAGCGTTTCGGACTAGCCTTGCAGAGGTAACTCTGCCCAAATAAAGGTGTCAATCAAGTATCATTCGACAGCAAGCTTGCGTAAAAACTTCGGAGTAGTTCGAAGTATACAGGGTGAACATTGTCTGTGATACATCACATCTTTTCTTTCATCAATGCAATTCACCTGTAGATATTGCGTGTGATCACATAATATTACCCAGGATAATCTGTGCGTGAGATATTGGGTGCGTCTGGCGTAAAATAGAAATTGTAAGCAAAATGGCGATTATTCGGCTGTTTCTGGCGAGAACACTTGCTAACTTCTTCTTTTGGTCGATGGTAATAAAGTTGCGTTTTTGCGCTTACTGAAAACTTCGAATGAGCTGTCAATAGGGCATTCTAGTTGTCCAACAAAGGGCGCTACTATCAAGTAATAGTAATAAGTAATAAAGTCTTTATTGCGTATTCAATAATAATATATAATAATAAATATAATAATAATATATATATAATAATAATATATATATAATAATAATAAGTATAATAAGACTTGGTTATTAGTTCCAATTTGTGCCACTTGAATCAGAATCGTTTGACTATAAGTTGTTCTTCCACTCTCAGATACTCCATAACAAGAGTGCTAGCTTACATATGGGGCGACGAGTGAATACGTGCTTACATGTTGGGCAGGGGCACGGTGACCTGCACGTAGCTTATGGGGAAGTATCCCTGCTTGCCGTTGAGGCTGCCTTCGAACCAGTTCTCGTCCACTTTGTTGATCAGCGTGATCACGTCGTTCTCCTGGAAATTAAGAATGGAAACATTAGAAGTTATTACACAAGAGCTGTTATATTCAGCCCAAGATCAACTTCAGAAGCTATTTATGTCGTGACCTCATGCTCAAACTTACTAAAATATATTCTATGAAGCTTACCGAGCGCCTATATTTCAATGGAGCGTTCCTGATTGAGTCTGTGCCGCGCCAATCAGGAACGCGCCATTGAAATATAGGCGGTCGGTAAGCTTTCGGTACCGCGTATGCAGAGCGTGCTGATCTCGTGCCTAAGCATACGTCATACTTGCGTAATGCGTATGTTTCAAGCTTTCCCTTCCCCCTCCGCCTCCCAATTAGGGTTATTCTTTGTTTGAAAACCAAGATTGACATTTTCTTTCCATTTAAGCATAGTAAATACAAATGAGTAGGTCATCTTCATAGAAACGCACCGAGCGCGGTTTGTATGTACCGCGCTCGGGCGTTTCTATGAAGATGACCTACTCATTTGTATTTACTCTGATTTAAGCTTGACTCTGACTGTGGAGGATCACTATATGTGGTTACGATCGTCATCAGTGAGGGACCGAGGAAGAAGAAGCTTGACTCTTAACAATCTTCAACATGATCATGTATTGTAATTATATACCAACGCACCTTGAATCCCAGCTCGCCCTGGTTCTCCGGGTCGAAGTCGTACAGTGCAGTGCAACACGGGCCCTTGGCGGGAGCGACGGGCGTCCGCGCGGGCGATTTAACCGGCGACGGCAGCGGCGAAGCTGTGGACGCTTACGGGTTAATATTCCGAACTTGTGGCATTGATGTTTAGATAAATAGTTGGGAAATTAAAGTTGACATTACGACTTTTTTATTATATTAAATTGAGCAAAGGTGCGCGCGCACTGGTGACTTGTTTGCCGCCGTAGCAGTCCGTGATAGTATATCTGTTTCTGTTACACCTTTATAAAATACAAATATACTGTCAAGGTGACAAGAGTCACCCGTGCGCGTGCGCCGTAACAACATTAATATTGTCATTTTAAGAGGTCAAATATTCTATTGTATTTGTTATTTTAACTAGATGGCTAACTGCGATATTGATAAGTCAACTAAAATTTCCGTTTAAGATGGTTACTACAGAATTAATGTTCCTTGGATTATGAAAGCTTTGTTACGAATATGAATAGTTAATATTGAAATTGTTTAATTGAATTTTAGCTAATATATTCCTAGATGAATGATATTTTTAGTTATTTAGATTTATTAGCAAGTCAGGTAGAGAGTAAGAGTTAAAGAACTTTCACAACCCAACTAGTGATATTTAAAACGTTACTGATTTACGAATGTCGTGATATTGACCACAAAACTGAGTGTAACTGACGTAAAAGCTGGTAAAATGATACGCCACATGCTAAGCTAGATGAAGACAACATAAACGACTCACGGTTTCTTTTACAACATTGACATGCGATATAAGTGACCATTCGACGAATAATATGGTGCGTCTAGTAACCTACTATAACACCATGGATTTAAATCACTGACGAAACGAAATGACAAAACACTATCAAATCATAAAACTAAACTCAACCAACACACAAAAACTCAAGGAAAGTCTGGAAACTTCTACAATGTATGTGTAATGAAATGTGTTAATATTATGTAGGTGTTTGTAATGTGACCAGTAAGTACAACAAATATAAGAATATAAATAAATAAATATACTTATCAAATCATGTGGTATTGAAAGCTGTTATATGTAAAGACTTATTTTGTAAGTCTCACTAGAATGCACAATAATTCAGTGTGTTTACTTGTTAGTACTAAAAAATGACTAAAAGAGACAGAAAATGTGTGTGTGTGTGTGTGTGTGTGTGTGTGTGTGTGTGTGTGTGTGTGTGTGTGTCAAACCATTGTTTCATAAATGTTAAATAACAACTGTGCATAAAATAACGTAGACAGGTAGATCTTGTGTCCGTAACATACTAAACGAATTTAATTTATCCCAATACATTTGTAATAGTTCTAAGCTCTATTCACAACACTCAAAACTCAAACTCAAGCTCAGAATCTGTGCTACGATTGATTGACTCCATATTTGAGCTTAAATTTTAGTTGAGTTGAGTTTTGAATATCGTTTCATAACACAGTCTTTGATTTAATCCCCCAGTGAATCTTTAGTTCGTGAGTGACTCTTTAGATCAACTAAATTGTGTGTCGGTTCAACTAGGTATAAAAAAAGTGTCGGTTCAATCAAGTATAAATAAATCAACAGTGAACGCTAGTGTCGTGTGGTGTTACCGTTGTTGGACCGCTGCATGGACCCGGAGCCCGAGCCGGGGAACAGCTCGAGGTTCGAAGGCGGCTTGTGCTCCGGCGTGCCGGCGTGCGAGCCCCCTTCTTGGTAAGTAAATAAACACCACAACTGAGTGTACCGTATTTTGTATCGCTACGCAAACTACTACGCGTTTTGGTTATAGACTTTCGTTTGTTTTTTCGGGATTATGTCATCAATGAGATTGGTTTTTGTTATCCCCTTTTACAAACATCACTAATGACGTTTCTGAAATTGATGTCATTTGATGACCAAGACCCCAATAGTGAACGATTAAACAAAATAATTATCTCAACAAGATAATAATCGTGCCGATATTTAATAAAGAACTTTCAAATTCCAATTACATTGTATTGTGCTATTTTGTGAATAAGTGAAATTTTAGCAGTTCTACAGTACTGTATCTTGTTTTTAAGACAGTACTATAATTCATTATTTCAGTTCAGTATAATATTGCCTACATTAAAATCATGTGCCCTATGTAAATCAAGTTTTTCTGTCATGTCATTATTAGAGAGAGATAGGAACATCCAGAAGTGTACTTTCTACTCACTCAAAGATACGAGAAAGTATTAAGAACACCAATTAAACTGTCGTTACAAATTATACAATACACGTAATCGACAGACGATGGTAGACATTGTATGAAATTAGCATTAAATGGGGTATAATTACTATTAACTGCAGACTTCAACCATTAACATTGTTTATCACTTCAATAATCTATGCGAATTTATGAACAATATCTACCATCAATTGTTGATCAACATTTAAGAATTTAACAGTAAATCAGAATACAAATAAATTAATTCCACAATTGACGAATATCAAGATAACATTTATGTAAGCAAAGATAACCTGACATGACTTCTTTTTTACAAGTTTGAATTCTTATCAAGTATTTTACCTGAACTGGACAATATTATAATGAAATTAAGCCTAAGAGAATATAATTTTTTGTCACGTCAAGGTATCTTTGCATGTCAGAAAATACACATAGCTATAAATATTGTCATTAAAGAGGATGGGATTGGGAAAGGAAGGGACATCTTGGCAACCTGAAAAAGAATCTGATAATTACTGTACAAAATTGGACCTCGCCTCGTTTTAGTGCACACATTATATCACTATATTAAATACAATTTAAGAAGCTTAAAAATAAAATAAAAATGTGTCATGTGTACCGACTTTTTCACCGATATTATGTACCTAAACCCGAGTATATTGTGTATCTATCTATCTATTATTTACAGGAAGACATAGAATTCCGTACTTTAGAAATGTGAATGTAAGATTTAAGAGTAGAATATGTATTATGAATAAATAGTATTGAGATTGTAAACAAACACCTGCGGGGGTCTACTTTGTAGCCTCGTTTTCACATTTTCGATCTATCATGCTAGTGTCCTGCTATGAGAGAGAAGGATGGATAGATTCGAAAAGATACGTAAAAAGGGGTGCAAAGTAGCCCCGCTTTACCCAAACTCCACCGCATCCAAACTCCTTGCCCCAAGAGTGTAAAAGCACAGAAAGTGTTGTGACCCCACCACCGCCGTCACCAGTGTGAAGCGTGCCGTGCCCGAATGATGAGTGAGTGATAAACATAAAATAGTTTTGATCACAAATTGCACATTCGGATATATTTTTAAAGTTCGCTATAGTGTCAGAAAGTAACAACATAATGAATTAAACTTTAGTTCCGTATTGAATAAAAAAGTATAACAATATTCTTAGATTGTATCATTAATTTTAGATTTAAACGAATACAATTTAGAAAAGGTTTTAAGAAATCGATATTAACCTTGATGTATAACATCGTATTTTTTGTCCACAGGTTTCCAACTGAAGTATAGCCTGTATTTGTTGTTTTTGCTTTCCCTTATTTTTATCGTCTTGTCTTCTCACATAAGAGAATAGCTTGTAAACCATCTTTATCCACCCCAACCCACTCCCAATTTAGCAGTGCAATTCCCGACCAAAACAACAAAATAAACCAGCAAACAAAACCGAAGTCACCTGTCCACGGGTCGCGTCCGTTCACGTTCCTCGGCGCTGGATGCGGCCTGAAGGCCTGCGCTTGTCTCGGCGGCGTCGGCATTTCCCACGCCCGAAGCGGGTCGCAGCTGAGGTCACCGACGGAGGACGAAGGGGGGAGGTGGTGGCGGGGACGGGACAAACTCTGGGTGGAACCGTACCGCCTACCATTGGTCAGGTCGTGGATGCCCTCGATGTGGAGGTCTGCGAGTGTCTTCGGCACGAATTCCAGCTTGGGACGGTTGACGGCCTCGTCTTTCCTAGAAAACGTGAGGGAATCTCGTTTTAAGGTTCTTCTTTTTTTAATGCAAAAAAAGACAGGTATTTGACCGCAATCGCACCTACTAATGTTAAGTGAGTATAAGATGATACCTTCTAAGTGCTTATTCACTCTTGCCTTGAAAAGGCTCGAATTATAGAGTATTCGGGAAAGACACCAATTATTCTGATTATTATTGTTCATTATTATGATTAATTTGGTTCGGTTGAAATTGTATTTTTAATCTTCCTTATTGGGCAATTTATACCAATTACTAATCGATGAAACAGGTATTTTATTGAACTCTGCGTCGTCACTACAAGTCAAATCACTACACTAGTGACTTCATTGGTTTGCCAACTCAATGAGTGCTATAGTTTTTTGTACTTATTAACAGCTGGCATCATTTGCGATTGAAATTACTCTATAGTGGCGATATCCTAGTGAGTGTAAATGCGAAAGTTCAACCGTTCCAGCCCTCATCAGTTGGCGTCACTGTCTTTACCACTAGCAAATGACAGTGACCTTACTCTACAGTGTACTTATTTATTTTAAAACCAGTGTAAAATAAATAAGTTTGCAATTAATTTACTTACTTCTCCATAAGCGTGGACACGAGTCCTTTGAGAATCTCGGTGCACTGTTGATGGTATTCCAATAGGCCCTCGGCGAAGAAACTAAGCTGCGCTACTTGCTCTACCTACAAAATACGTAATTTATAACTTAAATCATGCACATAGAGTTCACAATCAAGTGTTGTTTCTCGCAAAAACTAGCACATAATAAATATGTCGTCGGCAAGTTACAAAGAACCCTTCTTTCATCATTCAGAAATTATAAGTCATTCACCTTCTCGTAATAGAACTTGCAACTTGTCGATAACACATCTAAGGTAAGTAAGGTACACATTATGAGGCTTGGAGACACTGATCAGAGTGAATGAGTGTCATTATAAATATTGCAATATTATGGTAAGCTCCGCCCACACCACGTAATAATGTGCACCTTTATTTTAAATTGTTTCTACGTGTGTGTAGTCAACTTACATCATTGTCCAACAGGTTGAACATCCCGATCTGGGCCAGTTGCAGCGACTCGGCGAACTTGTCCTCGGCCTGTCGGATCTCATCATCTGGAATGTGAGAGCCTGATGTGTGAGTGCGCACCGACGCGTCGTGCACGCGAGGCGGTGGAAAATGACAGGACAAGCCAAACAAAAGAATAAAAATGAAAAACAAAAGAAAACAAAAGTATACAGACCAAACGCAGAAAACAATACTCGGGTGCAAAATGAGATGGAGGTAAGGACGACGCACGCGCAGGGCGGGAACACAAACATGTAAGAAACAAGTTTCTGTTATAGGATTTGTATAATGATGCTTAGTATTAATTACGTGTAGCTGCCTACTATGGTGTATGTATCATGGCTGTCTAGCGTTCAAAAATTAAGTTCCATTTATCAAGATATCCCCACGTACCCTGCCTTGGTGTATGACTTGGGCTTGGACTCATATAAGGGCTGACCCTACCGGGGCCTGGTTGATTTGTACCAAAAAAATAAGAAAATCGTCAAATTAGCACACTTAAAAGCGCAACTAAGAAGTATAGAGTAAAATTTTAGATTAAAACTTTTGATTTAGAATAGAATGTTAAATGGAACGGGGGGAGATATAAAACTGTGATTACCTTTTGCTTGTCTACGTCGTTTGCAGTCAAAATCGAGTCTACGGCCTTGTAGTTTCTTTCGGTGATGCTACAAGATAAGGACAATAAAATCAATAATATTTTTAATAATAAAATACTATCCTACTGTAAAAAGAGGAAGATAAGTTTTACATTACCAAACCAACCACTTACCATAACCTCCTTCAAGTCTTTGGTCTGAAGATGGTGCAGCGGCTCCAAAAAGCTTTGTTTAATATTATCATCCAATGAGTATTTGACGTCGGCCATCTGCTTCAGGGCTTCTCCCATTTCGACGAGGCATTGCGCTGTAACAAGAACGGGAAAATAAAATATATCATAGCGTAAGCGCACTTTACTTCTAACGACTTAGGTTTATCAGTCGAACGAATCGCGTAGAAGCTTTGGGTCTCAAAATGGAAATCTTCGTGTGACCTTAAGAGACGCGAGAACTTTCCTTGGCTGTAGGTACATATTGCTCTTGGCCTGCCTGCTGAATTTACTGATGTTTATCAGCAGGTTAGCGTCTATGACGCGCGACTAATCTTGAACCCTTTGCGTCATGTCACTTACAGAATATCGAGTTTTCGCAGAGATTCTTTCCATGCAGCCTCCAAGAACGCTTTCTGGCTGTGGATACGTGTTGCTCTTGGCCTGCCCACTGAGCTTGCTAATGTTTATCAGTAGGGCAGCTACTGTTGGATTCTGAAAACTTTTACGGCATTGTTACTTACAGAATATCGAGTCTTCGCCGAGCTTCTTTCCATACAGCAGCATGCAGTCTCCAAGCACGCCCTCTGGCTGTGGATACGTGTTGCTCTTGGCCTGCCCGCTGAGCTTGCTAATGTTTATAGGAAGACGAGCTACTATCACTTGTGAACACCTTTGCAGTATTGATACTTACAGAATATCGAGTCCTCGCCGAGTTTCTTTCCATACAGCAGCATGCAGTCTCCAAGCACGCCCTCTGGCTGTGGATACGTGTTTCTCTTGGCTTGCCCGCTGAGCTTGCTAATGTTTATAGGAAGACGAGCTACTATCACTTGTGAACACCTTTGCAGTATTGATACTTACAGAATATCGAGTCCTCGCCGAGTTTCTTTCCATACAGCAGCATGCAGTCTCCAAGCACGCCCTCTGGCTGTGGATATGTGTTGCTCTTGGCTTGCCCGCTGAGCTTGCTAATTTATAGGGAGACTAGCTTCTATCACGTGTAAACACCTTTGCAGCATTGTTACTTACAGAATATCGAGTCTTCGCCGAGCTTGCTTCCATACAGCAGCATGCAGTCTCCAAGCACGCCCTCTGGCTGTGGATACGTGTTGCTCTTGGCCTGCCCACTGAGCTTGCTAATGTTTATCAGTAAAGCAGCTAATGTACGATCCTGAAAACTTTTGCGGCATTGTTACTTACAGAATATCGAGTCTTCGCCGAGTTTCTTTCCATACAGCAGCATGCAGTCTCCAAGCACGCCCTCTGGCTGTGGATACGTGTTGCTCTTGGCCTGCCCGCTGAGCTTGCTAATGCCTTTCACAGCAGACATCTTCGCCCGCGCCGCAGGATTCGGCTGCAGGAACTCTTTTGTCTTCGTTTGTAATTCTTCTACCAGTTCACATGTTACGTCCGTTTTCTGGAAATTATAACCATGATTCAAACTATTAGCTTCCATTCAGTAACGCTTCGTGAAAAATATTCAAAGAATAAGTAGGCGGTTTTATCAGAAATATCCACAACAAATAAATACCTTTTACAGTAAACTGAAATCTAAAACCGTTCATACAACAGCTAAGCGGGTGGGTTGACTTATTTAATCAAGTCCATTTATATTCTGATATGACGTAAGAGGTATCATGCAAACGACATTTCGTTGCGGGTTTTATTTTGTTAGAGGTTTATTTGCGTAACATTTTTATGAAATAAAGTTAACATCGTTACTTACTCTTTCCATTTCCACAAAATCCAAATCCAATTTTGTGCCCTCAGCACCGCCCATCTTTTCTGTGACATACTGTAAAAAAAACACATAATTAACCTTCATAACATAAGTGCTTCTCTCTTTTAATAGTAATTTATTTGCCGGGAAATATCTAGAACGAACAAATTACCACGTTGAAAGACAGATCGTAAAACATATTTCCCCATTATGCGGCGCGTGTACTCTCATTTTATGGCGAGGATGAAAGTTAATAAAAAAAGTTGAGTCCGCGGTAGCGCTCAAAGGGCTGTGTCGTGCTGAAATGTTACAGCGATGCATTAGAGTGTATTTAAAAAGTTCATACAAAGGACAAGTCGGAAGTATCGGAACGCGCGCCGAACAAAAGCGCGGGCCGTGGCCTAACCTTGGCCGAATTGCTCCCCGCTTCACAGGGGAGGTACCTATCGCAAAATTTAAATCGTAATAATGGGGCAAAGCTTCAGTGGCTGTTAATGAATCGCATCGACTGCGATGCTACGGGGGCGGGACTTGGCTAATTGCTGTCAATTAAATCTTTAACACCGTGTTGTTATGACTGCTAATTATGAAGAGGCTTATAAAGTCATAGAATTTACTCACAGACATTTTCGTTGCCGTGGCATTGACATATTATTTCGTATAAACCTTAATTTAAAGTCAGAGGAAGTAAGAATAATAAAGTTTAGTATTTCATTCGAATACTGATGTAGTACTTGAAAAAACTCTCCGAGTTCTGAAACTCAATTATCTATTGTAGTGTTCTGGGTGGAACTAGGTCGTCAGTTGACTGGATTTATTCTACTGAAGTTCCTTCGGCGGCACGTAGCTCGGCCAAACTTATCGCTCTACGTGACCTGTACTTAATTTACAATTCTAAGAATAACGTTATTTTCAGTTAATAGTTAGTACGTACGTACAGTACAGAATTAACATTATTTATAGTGATTATAGCCAGAAATAGACAATACATTAACGCTTTATCAAATTAGGTTACTTGTTAACTCATTTTGTTGAAATTATTTGGAATTTTAACACGCTTTATACAAGCATTTATTTACCTTTTACAATCTACGAGTATTTTTACTTTTTTACCCAACAATGGTTTCAGGGTTAAAAGTCTCACAATATAACGTAATTATGGATGTAATGTCATATACAAAGAATAGAGAAAAACTAGATAAATGATTTCCGTTGCATAGGATGTTATCTCAGGAGTACAGAACGCAAGCAAGGTTGATAACAACAAGAGCAGGTAAGTCACTTCTAAAAATAGCGAAGGTGACAATATGACGATGAGACACAGGAGCAAGGTTGCTCGGCTTGGAACTGAAGGCAACTAGTGCAGGAGATAATAGAGTGTCAATGTCGAAGGGGTCCTGCAGATGCGAAGGGCACAATAATTGGGGCACATCGATATAGGACGGGGTCACGGCCGCCCGCCCCCGCTCCCCTGGCCATCGGTCGGTGCATCCCGAAGCGCAAGGATGGGAGAATTGTTACGCAACTCCTATTATACGCCAGGATTTATGGGGAATTAAATCGTAAACGTCGTCTCCCTTGTTTGCGTAAGCCTAACAAATGCAAAATAGGGTTGACACCTGTTTTGATGACGGCTTATAAAGCGCTGTTATTGTGGTTTTCGACCGAGATTGTCTCTCGTAGAATATCAAATTTGATATCAAAACTCATTAATGAACGCTGCCGTTCGTAGCGCGTAATCCCCGTGCTTCGTCTATTAGTCAAGTATTGATCACATCACAATACTTTAGATAGGGCTTGATATAATTAATTAGAGATGTCAGAAGCAGCAAACATAAGAATACTAAAACAAAGTTAATGCAACCAAGGCGTTAAATTGCCCTCAAGATTTACATTACCAGCGGAATTCTCAACAAAGAAAAATAGCAAGGCTCGCTAAGAACTTTCTTCCCCCTCTTTTTTGCCCTAAACAACGATCAGAGATAAACCTTCGACTGAGTATTTTAAGAAGGCCAAAGAATTCCTTCCTTAATGTAATATGCCACGGGCATCCGTGTTATTTCTTTAAAGATTAATATCAATCAAAATTCTTAATATACGAGGGGAGCCAGTATTTAACGGAGAACCTTCTTGGATTTATTATTTGTTTATATGAAAGTTTTCCAAGTGTGTATTCACGAAAATATCTTTGCGTAACTCTATCCGCATGATATTTTCCTTTTCCCTGTCCATAAAATAAACATGCCAACAATATTGGGTCAGGCTTAGTCTATTATTCAATGAGGTTAGTCCAGTGGGGGCGGGGGTATCGAGATGTGCCATTACTGGCCCATCAATCACGACTCGACCTGCTTCGCTGCCATAAGTCGAAGCTGAGATCGCAGCCGGGATATAAAAACAAGATCAAATGACAAAGGCGGAGGTTGCAGCTAACTAAGATTACTTTTTGCATATCACTAGGTCACTGATGTTATCTTGAGTAATGTTTGTACAGGATTAGTGTGAGATAAGATTGGAAACACGCGCGATTTTTATGTAACTATCATGTCTCATACTTTAAAATAAAGTTTATATGCTATAGTCCAGTAAACCATAAACTCATGATAATGTGTTATGTGTAAATGATTATCCTCCTCAAATTAACAAAAGCATCTCTCATAAAACACAAAGTACATCAAGCAAATCGGAGATAAAATCTGCAAACGATCTTAACAAACGAAATTTCGTAAATTCTATTCATTGAAAGGAAGCGGGGCATTACCAAAGGGAAATAAACCCTACGAAGCAGCGCAAACGGTTATAGCACTCAATAATATTGTTGTAGGCCCTGTACAACGCGGACGTAGCGACTATTAACTTTAATGGAGTTGCGATGTCCATTCGTTTAATTGAAAAATATTTCATGCGAGCGACATCGCATATTGGCTTCCAGCTCGCTGAATCTGCGCGAGCTGAAATCCAGTTATTTCCGAAACATGGCGTCTGACCGAACGCAGGTTCGTTGCTTCAGCAATTACTGTCTTCACGAGTTAGAAATGGATAGCTAGCACTACGTTTCAGTGGACAAAAATTCCTCCAACTGAGTGTATGTTCACTTCTTCAAAATATACCTATTTGCCCAGAGCACAGGGTCGGAAGATTTCTTCTATGTAAGTATAAAATAAATTAAAACTCTGTATTTTTTTTTCTTTCAACATTTTACTTTTTTTACCCACCAATACGGCTTGCTTTCCTACTTTACTTGACGGGTTTATTGCTCCGTTGTTCTGTATTTTTAATAGAAAGAGTGAAAGTAGAGTCCTGACTCTACATAGAAAGAAGCGACAAGCACAAGTTTGTTTTATTATGATGCTCCTTGGCGCAATTTTGAGGTAATTTAGTGACCCGGAGCAGCCCAGAATACTGAGTTGACGCAAGCAATTTTGCTAAGTTAATGTCTATCGCAATTCCCCCGGTAGATTAGACACGTAAACGTTAAGGTAATCACAGACATCAGACTAAATTAAGTTGGATATTACTTATTCAATCTCCAGACATTTGAATAACGGTTTCGTCTAGCAAATTCATCGATTTAGAGTTCAGTATTTGCTTAATTAATACTGATGTTCAGACTCTCCTACTGTCATGAATCTGAAGAGCTTAAATCTTAAATCAAATAACGTCTGACGTCGATAATGGTTTTGTACCTAATCTTGGGAATAAACTTTTCTGATATCCTCCGCCTGAGGGGACGCGGTAATATTCCGGTCCATCTTTTTAATCTCAAGTTGGCCGCCGCTTATAATAGCCAAGTTTCTTTTAAAGAGATATTTTTAATAAGACGCCGTCCTCACCTGATTAGCTTTGTTGATCTGTTTCTTGAGTCCAGCGAACGCCATTATTGAGCGATCTTATTGCTAACGATTCCAACCTGGAAAAAAGAAAGACGCAGTTTTAATTACGAACGAGGATTCAAACTAATTAGCATACAAATTCGCGACCTATGCGTACTAAACCAATATCTTAGGAGGCATAAGCAAAGGTAAATGTTATTTTATTATTACTTTTAGTAAAAAAATCTATATACAATAAATCATACTATAGGTCCTTGAGTCCTTCCTTACGTAGCGCCTACGCTTCAATAGCTTACATTATTGCCTTGCTTTACGCCAATTACCGTGCAATCTACGTGACACGTGTTGCCAGATGGCTCTATGGATTATTTGTTAAATTATTCCCCTTAAGATAACATAAATAAAACACTATGTTTGTAAAATTTAACATCAAACAACAAGGTTCTGTTTAACAAAGAGGAAAAGTACAAAAAGTTTTCAGTTATTTTTTCTTCTTTTAAAAATTTATCTAATTCAGTTAAAGCTTGTGGGAACTCGTCGTACTTATATTAACGTGTATAAAATTCTTAATTTTGTCTCCTGAAAATCCTCCAATACCCTTAGAAAGAATGTAGATTTTTATTCTGGAGTTACCTTCTGAAATTGGCACGTATGTGGTAGTGGTAGAGCTACAGACAAATTAATATACAAAATGTTAGAGATACCTAGGTAATATAGCCACAAACGACTGTCAAATCCCAATAGTTTGACGCCAAGTTAGTACCTAATTCAGAGCCCGATATTAACTTCGCAGAACTCGGGTTAGTCACCCCATGTTTCACCCCAATCGATTGTAAATGCAAATCCGCCGTCTGGAAGTGCCACGTTTGCTCGATAAAAAGTGCCTTACAAGCGTGGGTACGGCTCTTAACATTAATAAATAGTTTTTAATACAAAAGTTTGGAGTAAAACTTCTTCTAGAAGAGCAGAGCGAGCGAGCGAGTTTGTTATTGGCACCGTGCCACGGATCGATAGTATACGCTGCGAGACTCTGTGACTAACGTTATGTAACTCCACATTAACCCCTATCGCACTGGTGCATTGTGGGGAATGACCGTCACCAGTGCGGGTCACTGGAATCCATTAACTACCTTATGAAAACGAAAATTGTTTGCAGATAATCTCACTTGACCAGTTCCTTATAGCGGAAATGTTTACAGAATATTATAAACAACATAAATGTCGTTAGCACGATTACGATAACGGTGCGAGAATGATTAATCGTTACATTGTGAGTAATACACATTTAATAAACAATATCATTCAATGAACTCCCGTCAGCGAAGCACGATATCAATATTTATAAACCGTTCATATTAACATTTTAAACTAAATAAATAAGCGATACTAATAAAACAGTGCAATTTCATGTGCAAATAATCTTAGCACTACAAACTACACTCTTTTATGTATTGTGAAGCTAAGTACATAAACCACAAAGTGCAATAAAGCGTGTATTTTATTAGCTTTCATTCTCATCGACGCGGAGGTCAATCCAATAATAAGATCCTAGCTACTGCATATGTCGGCTTTACTCGGGTGCAGTCAATTCAATGTATTATTTATTACTTCGAACAAAAGCAAGTAAAATTGTTTCAATCTATGAAAACAAATGCATTTTAAAATCCTCCCACACGTGATGAAATAGAATGAAAAACGAAAATAAAATGCTGAACATTTTCTTAAAGGTTTTATAAAAAGGTCAGATAAGAATCAATGGCAGATAAAAAAGCCATTTTCATTCAGCCGTAAATAAAAATAAAGTATTTATATTGATAGAGCCTCTATACGCGAACTCGTAGGTTGTGAAATGCCAACCACCACGTGTGTGGGCGTACGTACATGCTCTTTAAATTGCTTTGCGAGTCTCTCATAAAACGGTACCATTATATTAAGTCCTATTATTTTCCATTAAACTCTATCCACATTATGCTAAAATTAAACATTAATGGACATGCGATCAAAATAACATTCAATTATGATATAACTTTCTATTAGTGATTTAGTAGTTATACACGGTGATTTTGCTTAATGAGTATCCAATTTTTTTTAATAAGCTCTATAGAACAATTAAACAATACCTACTATAAATCTTAATTATTTTTAATCGTAGTATTACATTTAATAATAATGATAGTTATTCCTGAAGACGAACATCAATCACAAGAGGAAAATCAATTGCTTGTTTCATAAATATTCTAATAGTGCATGTGGTTCCAGTTACTTTGGGAAATTGCAGACTTGGACTAACTCAAATGTCTGAAAAGTGCTGTACCGTAATTTCGTGGAGTTTTACGTGTTGACGCTGGGCCTACGCTCAACATCCATAACTTTTATAGTAACCCTTATAAACGTGAACCAGCGAGTTGATATGATAAAAGCACAATAAAAACAGCCTGAGTGCCTTAACTTGCTCTATTAAAACTGAAATGGGACTTATCGCATTATAAACCCTATCATCTCTCATCAGAGGCGTTTCATTGATTAAATAAATCACATTATAGTACACACATGACGGTAATTAGTAATATTGTGTTAGGTACAAGAGGTGCGGTCCCTCTGGAGGCTGTACGTAATTACCGCTGAATTTCAGTCAGTTCCCGACTAACCTTGTTTGTTAATTACTGCATGCCAAGTGTTGGAACACTATTTTATTAATAAGGCTGTGCTTGTAAGAATTCATACAAACTTTAATCAACCATCAAGTTCAGGAATTAAACGAGTTTAACTTCACTGTTACCTACTCCGAAAATAAGGCACATTATTATAGACAGGAATTCTTCACTGATAATATTATAAGAAGTGGATTAATAAATGTCAGACGTAGGATTCCCCGAACCGAATTTACCGCTCTCTTGGATGTTAAAAGTAAAAATGTTATTACATTTTAGAGTAGAATCTAGAAGTGAAGTTATTGATTGAGCAAGTCAGCAGACAAGTAATTTTAAGACTCAGTTTGCGATTCGCGTAGAAATCCGCTCAAATCTTAAACGGATCCATATACGATTGGTGCAGATTCCTGTGAAAATTGGAATTCGAATGCTTCAATAGTGCCTTATCGAATCTTAAATTCTGCCCGAGTGCATCGTTACCACCTGTGGCTGGACGATATTAGCATCGTGAAATACGGTGAGATGATACGGCATCTTCTTTTAAGTCACATGCAAGCGTAAAATTAAGTATTTTTGGGAAGATTTTTAAATAAGCTATACAGAGTGTTAGGTAAATGGGTATATGAGCCGACACTAGCCCATGTTAACATGGGCATATAAATGGTATGGTGAAGTCAGAAATTCGATGTCATCATTTTAATTTTTTTAATTTTCATACAAAATAAATTTTATAAAATCCGATTTGTATGAAAATTAAAATAATTAAAATGAAGATATCAATTTTCTGACTTCACCATACCATTTATATGCCCATGTTAACATGGGCTAGTGTCGGCTCATAATAATATACCCATTTACCTAACACCCTGTATATTTTATTTTAATTTTTTTTGATAACATGTAAATCGAACTACCTACTACAACCGATCACTACAAAGATGAAAGTATGTTATCTTATTGAGTATTCTTTGTAAGCCCGTAGTGCTCATACCGATTATAAAAATAACCTTCCTTTGATTGTTCTTTACGTAGGCAATTGTATTATTACAGTTCAAATGATTTATGAGGAGCCAGTAGAGCTGAATTTGGCAAGAAGGTAAATTCTTTTGAAGACGCTTGAGGTCACAGGTAGGGCCGCTAAGGGGCCGTCCATATATTACGTCATTCTAAATTAGGGGGGGGGGGGGGTTTGGTCTGCGGATGACGGTAAATGATAGATAGGGGGGGGGGGGGTGTTTCGAAATTGACGTCATTCTTATTTATTTATTTATAGTTTATTGTTCACCTACAAAAAGATTATTTCTAAAAAGAAATTTCTTCCAGCACACCTAGGTTGGCACCCGGGGCGATCACCCCCCCCCCCCCCCCCCCCCCGTCACAAGTCCTATGGCACCCCCTGGTACCCCCGCCAGGATTTTTGGGGTTTCCTACCGATTGAAAGACAATCGCACCCCCCCACCCCCCCGTATCATGACATAGACCGCAGATTTGCCATGCAGATGTGCCAGGGAGTACTAATCTGCGCGACTTGTGTCACCCCCTGATGCTTGGCACCCGGGGCGGACCGCCCCCACCGCCCCCCCCCCCCCCCCCCCCCCCTTCCGCCGCTACTGATTACATATAATACTAGCTGCCCGCCCCGGCTTCGCCCGTGGTACTTACGTGTATTATACATATAAACCTTCCTTAAGAATCACTCTATCTATTAAAAAAAAAAAAAGGTGATTCTACAAGTGTTTTAATTTTGTCAAACTGGTAATGACGTCAATTTTGGGAGAAGGGGGGGGGGGGTCATTAAGAAATGACGCTAGGATGATTGTAGGGGGGGGGGGGGGTCTAAAATCTGAAAAAATCGATGACGTAATTTATGGACGGCCCCTAAGCCGCTGCTGTGGTCGCTGAGTTTCTCAAATGGAATGCCCATTAGGTATTCCGAAATTGTAGCAAGGTAGAGTCCGTCTTTGCGAACAATATTAAGGATATTTAATTAATGTAAGTGCCTATTTGGATCTTCAACATGAAAGTTTACCAATAGATAAATAAATACTTAAACAGCTCTTTTTCCAAAAATATTTTGCTCATGCTGTTCGTATGTAGGTTATAAAAATTTGTGTCATAATACTAAATGTCTGACTTTATAATATCTATGACGGCATCAACATAATTATTATTATGTTAATGGTATGATGAGTGATGAAAGTCTATTACTATAACCAACCATAAGCGTGAATATTTTATTCACCACTAAACAAAAAATGAATGAACTTTGTTAAAGTCAAACCAAAGTTGTCTTGAAACTTTTTTGTAACTCGACAATTAACTGTTTCTTTAAATTTTGAACTACTAACTTATCTTATTCGTTGATCACTAATTTATCAGCTGCTAATTGGAACACTAATAAAGGTAAGTACAAATTAAAGTCTATTATGTAACCAATAAACAATGTTTCCCCTACACAAGTAAGCTTCGCATCTTAAGCGAATCAGCCCCCAGGTAAAATGTTTCTCACGTTAAGGAAACACTCGTTGTTACAGCAATTAGCTAATTAGCTGAGCACACCTCACGTAAAGACACTCGCCTCCACCATAATCCGACTAGTTGATTAACAAATTCTCATAAATAGATCAAGCACTCTTAGAAATATACAGGGTTACTGTCTTGTAGTAACACACCGGTAAACTCGCAGGACTAGGTAGATAGACATTGTAAATACGTTAGTTTTCTTTTTCATACCAATTTAATTTTCCGCATGTTTATAAATCGACGCGCAATATCAAGATCAGATAAGCCAACTAGCGTAACTTGATCACAAATCGTTACTTTACTTATGAATGAGTTATAGTCCTAGTCCTCAGGACTAGGCTGCTGGTATTTTTCAAATAACCCTGTATAAGATTCTCTTTGCACTGATTTATTTGAGTTTGAAACTTCAAAGTAATTAGACCACGTTTATGTAATTCGTTTCTTTTCCACCATTACGTAATGGTATGCCGGTTGTTGGCGACAGACCTCTTTTAGATTTATTTACTTTTTATTATTTTTTACTTTTCTATTTTTGTATTTATGTTTAGAATGTTTGAATTTTCTATTGTTTTTGATTGATATTGTTTCTTGACAATACCTATGGCAGTTTTTCGATTTTACTCAACGAGAAAAGTGCTCTTTGTGCAATATAAAGTTTAGTGAAGTGTTATTGTGAGTTTCATTCAATAGTAGCCCTGCCCTGCTCCCTCATAGTCTACAACCATCGTTGACACCGGTATTTCAATATTTTAGGTCTCGTAGTAACAGACGTTATTATGTAACACTTGACAGTTCTTAAAGGCTCAAGATGTAGAGAATATTTCCCTGTAATTAACGTTTTTCGTGGAATCAGTTGGATTCGTTGTCAAATAAACAGGTTCTCTAATATATTTTGATAAAAATATATTCTTACTATAGTAATTCTACTCATGGAGAGGCGTGTTTGTCAAATAAAATACAGTTGTCAGTAGTTAATGAAGACGAACCGGTAATTATGAAAGGAGCTATTATTCCCGCATTGGAGAAAACCTAAAAAGCCTCAATGGAAATATGTTAGATCCTGTGACTAGAAAAATCATGGTTCTACATAGCCACATTGATTAATATGTGCCATATCACATATTTGTCCATATCAAAGGATTAATAAGGTTTTTCTGAAACTATCCGACACTATAATAAATAGCTAGATTCTAACCACCATGGTTAAAATCATAAATTACATGAGTAAATAGTATCCGGTCCGGTATCCCAGAATTCATTCCTTACCTATTTAACCAAAAATGTTCACAGAAATTCTTTTTATAGCCGGCTATCTCAAAGATATCCAATCAGAACAAGTAATTTTCTTTTTTGTAGGCTGTAATAGCTTTTGTTTCTAGTTTCCGAATCACGAAATCTATTATCTTATCAGATTAAGGTAGATAAGTCCTTTAATAAGGAAACCAAACCGGGAACCAAACCTAGTCCTTGCCAGATCGAAAGAGTCCATCCAACTAACTCCTGAACTTATCTTTAGTAAGTAATAATATACAGGGTGTCCCAAAAACAATGGATAACCCTGTAACCATCGGTAGGCCTCGCCATGGTCTCCCTAACATCCAATTTTGACCCCAGTAAAAATATCACCGTTTTCAAGATTTTCAAGTTTTTGTGCATTTTTAGAAAATTGCCACCTGCGATTACTTTTTCTCATGCCATTTCTACAAATGAGGATACTTTTCAATCTAGTTTTTTTCCATATCACAAGGGATAGTTGGGCTATCAAAAGAAAATATTAAAGTTCAACAAACTAGTTTAAAAGTATGAAAATTTTAAGAAATTGCAGAGAAGAAAGAAAAATTAATTCATTGTCTTGCACTTGTGATCAGCCATCGTGTAAAAAAAATGTAGGAAGACCATCGTGCCCATTACCTTAAAAACTTCCTTGGTTAATTGAGATTCTAAAAAGATATCACAAGCCTATGTATTCTGTATTATTTTTATCTTATGGCTACTTGAATAGCAACTGGGATGAAAACTGCAAAAATCTGGGGGCACGGCAGTGCCCCCACCAAGTCGAGCAAAAAAGCGGCACGGCCGTACCATCCTTTTCTCGAAGCAATTCAGGCCATTTTCGACCGCCTGTAACTTCGTTGTGGATAAAACTAGAA
Source organism: Ostrinia nubilalis (assembly GCF_963855985.1). Classification (NCBI taxonomy): domain Eukaryota; kingdom Metazoa; phylum Arthropoda; class Insecta; order Lepidoptera; family Crambidae; genus Ostrinia; species Ostrinia nubilalis. Next base: position 5,860,250 of record NC_087103.1, read on the forward strand.
GGCTGAATTTTCATTAGCTATGCAGGCATTGTAAAGACACGGTATATTTAAAATTTCATTCAATTTGAACCAGTAGTTTAAGAATTATAACGGGTCAAAGTTACTTAATTTTGTCACTCACTGACTGACTCACTGACTCACTGACTCACTGACTCACCGATCATCAAAACTCTAAGGCACTTCTAGCAGACCTAGAAGCTTCAAATTTGGAATATAAGTAGTGTTTGGTGTATGAATCAAGGAAAAACTAAAATATTTGGGGGCACGGTAGTGCAACCGCCAAGTCGAGTAAAATTTTTCAATTTCGGTCCAGTTTTCTAGATACATAACTGCTGTCTACAAAATACAAAAAGAAATGATATTTGGGGGCACGGTAGTGCAACCGCCAAGTCGAGTAAAATTTTTCAATTTCGGTCCAGTTTTCTAGATACATAACTGCTGTCTACAAAATACAAAAAGAAATGATATTTGGGGGCACGGTAGTGCAACCGCCAAGTCGAGTAAAATTTTTCAATTTCGGTCCAGTTTTCTAGATACATAACTGCTGTCTACAAAATACAAAAAGAAATGAGATCCCATCAAAAACAATACTTGTCAAAAAAACCAAGTCTCGCAACTCAGTTGTTCTACGGTAAAAAGTTGTGAGATCCATGTAATACCAAGTCCAGGCCAGGAAATCTTTAACGTTTTACATAAATATATTGACTTGGCCATCGCATGAAAACACGTGTAAATTAAATTATTTAGTGCGATGGCCAAGTCAATAATTTATGTAAAACGTTAAAGATTTCCTGGCCTGGACTTGGTATTACATGGATCTCACAACTTTTTACCGTAGAACAACTGAGTTGCGAGACTTGGTTTTTTTGACAAGTATTGTTTTTGATGGGATGAGTTTTTCTCGTAATAGTTAAACTAGGACTGCATAGTGGCATTAAATACAAATGGATAATTTTTAGCGTAGGAATTTTAATAAAGCAACATTTAATCATCATCATCATCATCATTTCAGCCATAGAACGTCCACTGCTGAACATAGGCCTGTACCCCAATGATTTTCATAATGACCGCTTGGTACCGGCCTGCATCCAGCACCTTCCTGCTTACCTTTATGAGGTCGTCGGTCCACTTTGTAGGTGGACGTCCTACGATGCGCTTTCCGGTACGTAGCCTCCACTTTAACCCTGCTGCCTCAGTTCTGCAAACTACTGTGCCCTGCCCATTGCCACTTCAGCTTGCTGATCCGTCGAGGTATGTCAGCGACTTTAGGTCGTTTACGGATCTCCTAATTTTTGATACGATTTCGTAAAGAAACCCGAGCATAGCCCCTTCCATAGCACGCTGTCCAAAAAATCCACGTTTCCGAGCCGTGTATTATCACGGGTATCTGTCTATAGGCACATTTATAAGGTTTAAAACAAAAATTAAGTAATCACAAAAACGCAGAACGGACGGCCAATGGGGCAACAGGGTTCAAGTGGAGGCTACGTACCGGAAAGCGCATCGTAGGACGTCCACCTACAAAGTGGACCGACGACCTCATAAAGGTAAGCAGGAAGGTGCTGGATGCAGGCCGCTACCAAGCGGTCATTATGAAAATCATTGGGGTACAGGCCTATGTTCAGCAGTGGACGTCCTATGGCTGAAATGATGATGATTATGATGATGATTAAATGTTGCTTTATTAAAATTCCTACGCTAAAAATTATCCATTTGTATTTAATGCCACTGTGCACTTGTGCAGTCCTAGTTTAACTATTACGAGAAAAACTCATTTTTGCAGTTTTCATACTAGTTGCTATTCAAGTAGCCATAAGATAAAAATATTACAGAATACATAGGCTTGTGATACCTTTTTAGAATCTCAATTAACCAAGGAAGTTTTTAAGGTAATGGGTACGATAGTCTTCCTACATTTTTTTTACACGATGGCTGATCAAAAGTGCAAGACAATGAATTAATTTTTCCTTCTTCTCTGCAATTTCTTAAAATTTTCATACTTTTAAACTAGTTTGTTGAACTTTAATATTTTCTTTTGATAGCCCAACTATCCCTTGTGATAAGGAAAAAAACTAGATTGAAAAGTATCCTCATTTGTAGAAATGGCATGAGAAAAAGTAATCGCAGGTGGCAATTTTCTAAAAATGCACAAAAACTTGAAAATTTTGAAAACGGTGATATTTTTACTGGGGTCAAAATTGGACGTTAGGGAGACCATGGCGAGGCCTATCGATGGTTACAGGGTTATCCATTGTTTTTGGGACACCCTGTATGAACGGCCGCTATAACATAATTAAACCAACGAAACTAATCTTCGTTTCTCATTAGTGATCATAATAATGGTATAGTTAATCCGCTTTGACAGAATCCAAGAATTACAAATAACCGTAAATACAAGCGATAAACACAAAGGCCAGACCATACACACTTGTGTAATGTAATTGAGTAATGTATAATTCAATAATTTCCGAGCACCTGCTATTTTATCGATAAACGATCGGTAAATGATGGAAATTATACTAAACGATATCAATAACCAACCATAACAATTACATGAATATGTGCTGTAGTAATCGACACAGTTGACCTCACATTATAGTTCCAATTTAAGGTACTAATGAAGCAGAAATCGTAAAACATGCGTGACATTTCCCTCACAGATATTACGACATCAAATGTTACAATATCAGCAAAAATGGACACGGAACAGGCAGTACAACATCTATATTATGAATAGTATTCATTACCTTAACCTTTAATTTCTGGTTTTGTATTTATTTGAGTGGTACGAGATCACTGTCACAAATACACAGTCGGCAAGAAAATGGTTACGAGTATTGCTACGTAGAGCCGCGCCGTAGCCGACAAATCTCGTAGTTCGGAAGCGACTGGCGCTCGTAGCGCTACGGTGGCGTAGGGTTGCGCGCGCAGCCTCGCCCCTTATTACACGTGAATCCAATACCAATCCGCTGGTTCACGAGATTTCCAAGTGTTTTCACGTTCAATTTTAAATATTTAAATTTTTAATCCCATGTGATAGACTACGGCATGACCAGTCATAAAGATTCGATGATAACTGTTAAATTTTTAACAAAGACTTCTCATCGCCCAAACAGTTACGTACAGTCCAGTCTGTTCGAGACAAGAGAAACGATAATATCGACAGACCGCAATAAATCGACACGGCTATTACATAACGGGCGCTTCATCAGAATTTAATTTTGATCAGCGGTTCCCGATGTATCGGTAATCTATGCCTGAAAATCTGAATTTCAGGAGTCGCCCGACACATCTCTCGGACATTGTGTTGTTAGAATTATTTATGAAGTTAAGTGACTCGTTTCGGTGGTGGGCTCGTAAAGAGATACGACGTATCCGAGGGCCTGTTTTATTTTCGGTGGTTACGAGCCACGACGGCGGGTCTGTATTTTGAGGCCAAATTGCCAGATTCAAATTAATTTCCCGCGATAAGCCGTGCCATAATATTATTTAGGAGAGTCATTTTTCCTGAAACTTCAGTCATTGACAACTCACAGACAAGCTAAATAATGGAAAAGTCGACTTATACCAAACGAGTAGGTACTACGGGAAAAATGTCATCAAAGACCTAGAGCTAAACAATTTAAAAACCTGTCAAAACAAATGAAAACGATAAAAGGCTGAAATAACGCAGCTTAACGCTTTCTCGTCGATGTATTCATGAGACAACCTTTTCTTTACAATGTAAAGTTGATAGATCGTTGCGAGAACGTGACCCTGTCTTTCGCAATAAACGCTGAAAGAAATTGACCGCAAACACCCGCTATAAAACACAATAAGTCAAAATTGTGACAGCGGCCATCCCTACATTATTCCACATTGCGCATTCGGCACGAATTCGTGTGTTTGCCGAAAATTCAATATCAGAAGCAGCAAGCAAAATGATAATGCGGTTCGTGCGAGGAGGATTCGGGCTAATATGACGTCATCGTGCTAGTGTCCAGTGCCAACTTACGACTCACATTACAGAACGTTTTCCGACGTCAATGGACTGGATTGTGAGATTTTCCCCGTCTCTGCAAACTGAGTTTGACTCAGTTTTAGTTTCTGAAGTAGTTAAAGGGAACGAACTAAAATGGAATTGGAAAGCCAATGAACTAGTAGTTTCCATTCCAAAATAAATAAGTGAACTAACATTTGACTATAGAAATAATATCTATAAGGTTATCTCTGACTCTATTTCAATTATCTCTACTGTAGCAATCACTGAAAATCATGTGAGATAAAACAACAACAAAAACGATTGAGCATTTGTATGATATTATACTGATATTACTGCCTCATAACGTGACATCCCGTTATTCATACAACCAAATAAGTCTAGACGTACGAAAAGAATTCTGAATCAACCACGAGCGATATGTCGACGAAAACGCTTGTTGGTTTCTAAGCACGAAAGCGATTTATTTCTGGAAACATCTTTCCTTACGCCTACATGTCTCTAGGGGCCCCGTGGATCATTCTGCTCCTGTAATAGCTGAGAAAATGGAGATAGAATAAGGGAAAACATATTTTGAAGAATATGCCATTTACTTAAAAACTCTTTGTCTGGCGATTGCTCTAAGGCCTAAGCAATTCTTTATGGAGTATGGTATTCGAATTCGCGGCAAAAATGACTCAAAACAAGGCGGGTCCACGAAGCCAAGACAATTTCGCACGAGATTGGCTTTACGTGACAGAGACAAAATTGCTGACAATGGAGTTTCAAGAAGTCTTCATTCCAACAACAAATATCTCGCTCAACTGAGTGCTTAATCAAAATAATGTTTAAGAACCGAGACCTTTGTGACATTTTCCTGTTCGCATAATAAAACGGGAACTTGCCAAGAATTGTTAAATAATTCAAGCATTTAATAAGTTAATGAAGAGGCTTTAAGTAAACTCGTATTTGGTATAACGTTCAAGGATGATTAATTTATTGGATAGGCTAAAATAAGACGTGTAAATGAGGTAGAAGTAATTGGGCAAATAAGAATTCAGGACGTTGCCTTCTAAGTGGGATGAAGAGAAACTAAATACACCGCCTACGTAGTAACTTGGAGAGGGGTAACATAAGACTCATAAGAGCTTGGAGAATATCCTAAGAAAATAAATGTAAGTTCATTTTATGATGTTAGAGCTACAATAACTTTAAAGCCCTAGACAAGCAACTTGACTCTCCAGTAAAGTACTCTATTGTCAAGTATATTTTCTGGAACAAAGCTCTTTCAAGTAATGAGAAATGAAAGTAGATTATGTTGTTCTCAAAGATATTTCATGTAAAAATTAGTAACGAATTAAATTATTTATTTTTATTGTTGAATTAGTAGGATCATAAGCAATTACCTACTAACTCATTACATTAGATTGCTTTCTCACAGACACTCGCAGATATATCTGCAATATACATAAGTACAAATATAGATATACCTTCCACCTTTGATCATCAACAGCGATTTAATTAAGCAACTCAGAGGAAAATTAACGTTATGGTCTTAATTATGTAGCATGATAGAAAATTGCAATCTATTGGATAATTCATTATGTATTGGTAAAGTAGGTTTTCTTTTATGTGTCCGTTTTGTGTGGGGTACAATCAAGTACATCATTTTGTCTACCTATTTATCTACGTCACTACTCGGGATGTTGACGGCGAATATTTGGTATTTATTGATCGCATGTAATAATTAGATGCCATTTGAGAAACAATGAATTGGCGCCTCAAGGCTGTAATAACAAACTCTATTGTCATGATAATGTGTTCACCGCTGGCTGTCTCGTTCGACACAAAGCGTAAAATGTACACGCGTGTTTATAAAGTATTTGAATTAGTAATCATGTGGTATCATCAAAATTTCACCGCCCTCAGACGAAGGACCATTTCACGAACAACTAGGCACATGCGTTAAGCGCGCTTCAGGCATAATGGAGATTCACAGGAATAAGTGGATCATTCGTAAATAATTGATGTGTGCCCGGCTTAACCTAGGAAAAACATCATAAAACATTTAGTACAAAATTACAGCACATACAATATGAACGGTGGTATTAAACAAATAAATAAATTGAGATTAAATTAGTGTCTCGTTACGCATGAAAAGTTCTACGTAGGTGTGCAATTTTTTTTCTATACCAGAAAATCAAGAATTAACTTGACTTTCATTTCATTCGTACGTCTACGTACCTAGAATATAGTTTTTACTAGAAGTAGGTAAATACCACTGATCTTAGGAATGACTTTCATGATCCAGAATAATTAGTTCATATCATGAATCATCAAGTCAAAGACCCCGTTCTGTGTGCTCAAACCAAGAATGTGTTTAAATGGCGCGTACGGATCCGACCTAGCGTGACACCCAGCAGTCCTCAATTTTATGTCATGAACTGATGAATAAGGACCGTCACGCACGTGACTGTGCTGCCAGTGAGTGACCGATCGGTTCATTCAAACAAGGAGGCCGGATCGAAGAGAATGCGCGCGCACACTTCTCCATCCCTGACTCGGCTTAACACGAAGGATCGAATCCTTGTCGAGATTTAAAAAGGAATTGTCTAGTTGTCTGTACGCTCATTGAGTGGCTATAATTAACGAGAGCACCTTTGTTATTAATCAAACTCATGAAGTACCTTACCCTAATAAGTATAGAAATTATATCAATCAATGGATCATAACCGAGTCAATTCATTACTCATACAAGAAAGGTATCTTCTGTTCACGTTAACAATCAAAGTCAATCATAAGAAATCACAATCAATGAAAATTATAATACGAATTCAAAGCTTTAGAGAATTTGCGAACAATTTATGTTGTCTCTGCTATTTAATGTTTAATTAATTATTTTATCTTCTTTTATACTTAGTGATGTTGAATTTAAGAAACAGGTAACGGAATTTTGCATTTAATTACACACGTAATATCAAGTCAAAAGATTTACCCTATTTATAGCATTCGATTCAGGTTGGTTTTTGTTACGTAAGCCATTAAGATCAACGTAAGACGGTGATGCTGAAATTTAATGGGGTCGAGGGACCGAATGTAAGCCAATGTGTCACGGGCGCGGGGGTCTCTAAGAAGTCGGAACTTCGAGTCCGTTCGGAAATGTGGGTCGCGAACCATCGGCCTTTCTTTTCTATTCCCATCATCGGAATTCACCCTTTATCCCTATAGCATTTTGGTCCATTTCAAAACGATTATCATCCAGTTATAAGATTGGTTATCTGAAACTCTGCTAATACACATTTAAATCCAAACTTTCAGAAACTGTGTGGTTTGGGAGAGATTAAAGTAATTATGATAATAGCTTAAGCTATCTCAGTTAACAGAGTTTAAAAACTGCCATTGTTGAGCTGGATGCTTTTGCGGGATTTAATGATCCATACAATCTCAAGGATATAAAAGGGACAAACAAAACCCTGTTGGTTGTGTAAAATTAAATATTTAGTAGACAAGCGAAATTACGTTTTAAACAAATATTTACATGTAGCAACATTCTGAAATTCCAAAAAACCAAACAATACGCAATTTATAATCATACCTCTGCGTTTCTGCTAATTAAATTTAGGACTTTGTGAACATGCCAAACGAAAAACAAATTAGGGAAATTCGTGTTGTTTAGCGGTATGAGCCAACATGGCGAAAAATTTGAAATTAGGTTAGGCTTACTGCAATTCGGTAAAATGCTAAAAACAGCCTAGAATCTAACTGGATCTGGTTATGGGTTTACATAAGAGCATGGCGTGGGCTTAGGAGACGCCATTATCTTGGGCGCCCGACTGTCTGCCGTCATAATTCCAGTGCTGCAGCCTAGATTTCGCACACAAATAGGTTACGGAAATGTTAGTGGGGAGACATTTTTTTACCCCACTAGCTTTTGCTCGCGACTTCGCCTGCGTGAATTGAGGTCTGTCACAGAAAAATATAGCCTGTTCCAGGAATAATGTAGCTTTCTACTTTTGAAAGAATTTTGAAAATTGGTTCAGTAATTCCAGATATTACTTTCTAAGTAACGATATTTTTATGCCTGGTGCGGGCGGCACAGGACCGGTCTTTGTGGAAATTCTTGTCTTCTTTGTCCAGCAGTGGACGTAATTCGGCTGAAATGACGACAATATTTTTATAGTATGCATTGGTATAGTAGAAGAAAGTAATAGATAAAAATTTTTGCTAATTATAAAGATTTATCTGTACACCCGAGTAGCCAAGGACAACGATAATAGCGCTTAAGAGCCATTTCACAAAAATATTCCGCGCGAATTTGGGTAAAAGCTGTCAACGCAACGTCAAAAGAGTAAAAAGAACGCTGAAATGGACAAAAAAATCTTGAGCCGTGACCGTATTAAGACTTGATTTAAGTTATTAATTTTAAGGTAGAATGAGGTATTCAAACTTGATAAATTAATTTAAATTTTTAATAGAGTTTATTAAGTCTTTTATATTTCGATTCATAATGAAACACGAATAGGTATAATATTATGTAAAATATATATTAAGTACAAAATAAAGCCAGTCACATAGTGAAAAAAAAATCTGCCCCCTTACAGCTCCATCATCGGACCCTGGATACGAACTATTCGTCAAGGCGAATCACACAAGCCCAAACTCCATAGGGTTCTATTGTTTTGTTACGGAGGTGGCCATTGCATCTCCTCCAGATCCATTATCAGACAGAGCTAAGAAATAAATAAATAAATATTATTATAAGTAAACAAATAACTAAAATAATTCATCTTACTATCTTACTTCTTACTAGTCTTACTAATATTATAAATACGTAAAAATAAAATATAAATAAGTTTGTGTGGATGTCTGGGTGTTTGTTACACTTTCACGCAAAAACTACTGAACAGATTTTGATGAAACTTTACAGTACAGTACAGCAGTACTAGGCAGTCTGTGTTCAACTATCACTCGGGTCGGACGTTCCTATCGCAAGACCTTTGGTTCACTCAGTTCCGATACGACTCTAGTGCTGTGTGTAATCATTTTCGTGAATACACTGAGTTTATTAATTTCTACGAGTGGATTTCATTTTGACTGAGACCTACGCCATGAACCCTGAACCAGAAGACCCTGTCGCCAGCGACAGCGACGCTCATCCATCCCTGGCGTCGACCAGAATAACAATGTATAGGCTATAATTTATGACGATCTGTGACAAACTAAATTTCAAGCGGTGAAGCCGCGGGCAATCCCAACTAATATTATAAATGCGAAAGTAACTCTGTCTGTCTGTCTGTCTGTTACGCTTTCCCGCTTAAACCTCGCAACCGATTTTGATGAAATTTGGCATAGAGATAGTTTGAGTCCCGGGAAAGAACATAGGATAGTTTTTATCCCGGTTTTTGAAACAGGGACGCGCGCGATAAAGTTTTTCTGTGACAGACAAAATTCCACGCGGGCGAAGCCGCGGGCGGAAAGCTAGTACTACATATTTCATACTAGCTTTTTGCCCGCGACTTCTTCTGCGATGAAGTGGAAAATGGTTCTAATAGAATTAAAATATTCTAAAAAAATTAATTTTGTTAAATGATTATATTTTTTTATATAAAATCTACAAATTATTATGTTTAAATATTTGAAAACTTACAAAATTATGAGATCTTTCTAAAACAAAATTAAAACACTACACCTGTCGCAGATTTCTTTGTAAACAATGTTTTTTTGTTTTTCCTTCAGGTGCTAAAATCACCAGGCTATTGTGTGCGCATACTCTGGAGTATTCCACATACAACTGGTCGTCGGAGAAGCATAGATTTCCATTAAGTCTACTCCCGCTACCATATAGAACTCCGCTAAAACTCGTGAGGGCGCCAACACTTACTTTTGTATCGAAAATTAGTATGAGCAGCTGCGCACGCGGTTGCCCGTTGCAGGCTCTATGCAACCACACTATTTTAAACCGTGGTCCATAAGCATGAGATGGGAAACTGCACTCTCTTGAATTCTCCCGAATTGAACCTGGACTCATTTGCGAGACATAGGGATCGTCACAACTATAATACTCGCTTCGCCGAAGCACTAGTATCGACTGCAGGTAGACTACGAAAGTCTGACTCGTTGACGCACGTATTGGGGCCTAAAGTATACAACCGATTGCCTAAAATAGTGAAAGAAGCGGTATCACTCCATTCTTTCAAAGGACAATGGGCAAAATGGTACCCGACTCCAATAGATATGAGTCTAGTATCGTTTGAAAGGTCTTACCAAGATGAACAACTTTTACTATGACCACCAGCCTCAGATCTGGTTGTGTACGAAGATATACATACTTTTTTGCAGAATGGTACCCGGCTCCAATAGTAATGTTTGTAGTGTCATTTGAAAGGTCTTACCAAGACGAACAACATTTACTATGGCCACCAGCCTCAGATCTGGTTGCGTTCGAAGATAAAGATACTTTTTGTGTAACCTAAGTATCATACAGTATGAAGGGGGACGCGCTCGGGGCAGGGCACCGACGAGATGGTCGGACGCGGTGAGGAAGACGGTGGGCGGGAGTTTGCATCGTGCGGTCCACACAGCTTATGACCGCAGTCTGTGGAGGAACACTATCTGTGGTCGCGATCCTCATCAGTGAGGGAGGAAGAGACCGAGGAAGAAAAAGAAGAAGTATCATACGTGTCCATCGTATGGTACTTAGGTTATGCGAGTCAGGAAGGGTTTACTGTTCCAGCATCCTTCCTTAACTCTATAATTATTGATGGGGATGATTGTGAAATAAATATTTTTATTTAAAGAAGTACTACCCCCTTATTAATAAAAAGTTACACCTAGGAAGAACCTTGGATTAAAATGACATTTCCATACCAAATGACAATTTAAGCCAGAGTTCAACTTTTATTAATAAAGGGGTTAAAGTTTTATTACTTCTTAAGGGTTTTATTATGGTTTGCTAAAGCGAATAAACCCACAAAACCCAACAAGTCCACCCACAAGATGGACCGACGACCTCACAAAGGTAGCGGGAAGGCGCTGGATGCAGGCCGCCACCAACCGGCCATTGTGGAAATCATTGGGGGAGGCCTATGTTCAACTGGACGTCCTATGGCTAAAATGATCACGACGATGATGATGAAAGCTAATAAAGGTCTAATAGCTTGGGCAGTTCATCGTAGGTATAATCCTTTCCTTTACAATGCTTCTTTTAGTAATATTAATAGATAGTAGTCATAATACATACTCGTATACATGGATGATTGTGTTATACTTTCATTATAATACTTAGTGGAATTACTGCTTTCAAAACGTGAATTAGATCTGGCCCCATAGCAGACATTTTCCTACATCTAAAGGCCTTTTAAAATATATATTGGTTATGGCTATTGGAGCGGGTACCACTTTCCATACATTTGTGCCCATCATCCTTTCAATTAAAAAAGTGGTTGATCGAGCATGCGTTCTATAAAATTGACGAACTGTTTGGAATTTAATTATTATTGACACTGTTACCCACTATTTATTTTGACATTTAATTGACATTAATTCTATTTGTATTATTAATTTATTTGGACATGATGTGTATTTCTTTCTTATTAATACTGCAATTGTTTATTATTAATAAGAAAATATATTGAAAATTTGACATGGAATGAACATTATGAATAAATTTCTTATTCTTATTCTTATTCTCTTGAATTTGATGGTGTTAGGGGAATCCTAGGAATGAATACAGACTTTCCAATGGAATCTCCTCATCAATATTGCGAAATTGCGAGTTGCAATGCAATGTTACGTTTTCACTTGCTATTTTATTGTTATCTGACCTTGATTTTTCAAACACGTGTCAAAATAATTTAAATCAAAAGTACTAAGGAATATTTCATTGATATCAACTTAGAAACAAGCACAGATCACAGAAACTAAAGGGAAATGTGACAAGGGACAAATTGGAACATATTGCTTGTGAAAGCAATGATGACAGTAGCGACGTCATTATGTAAACAGTTTATATTGCTTGCATAGTACTAAAGATTGTTCTAACGTTGAATACTGATACCGCAGTGGATAATGAGCACATAATTTGATTTCTTTGTGTGTGTGAATTTCTAATACGACACTGAGTTTCGAACTCAGCGCATTACTTAGCATCTCTCTATATTTCTATGGAACCAAGTTATCTCCAAAATAACATTCCACACCTTTTTAACCTAGTCAGGTAATAATTTTAATAAAATACGAAGCACGTCATCTATCAATAGGATATAATATGTATGTATATTTTAGACGTTAATAAATTATGCATAAAATATAAACACTTAAGAAGTTTAGTTAAATCGTAGAATTTCTGAAAAACAAGTACTAAAATCGTACTGAAAAAAAAAGTATTAATAATAAGTTATCTAATTTATTTATTAAACGTCGAATTTTATCAAAGATTTTAGACTAAAGTTTTTGAAAATATTTTATAGCCTACATAGAAAAAAAATAGGATTCTAAATCGTGAAAGAATTTTTTTTCGGAGCCTATTGCCTCCAAACAAACAAACAAACAATTAAATCTTTCCTCTTTTATTAGTATAGATTTAACAACAAAGCTTCCCTCTCGAAACAAAACGCTTCTTTTTCTTCTTCACGAAACAAAACTCAAAGCGGAAAAATAAATAAACAAATCTTTGGACAATTTCACAGTGCCATCTAGTCCAAAAGTAGGCAACCAATATGCTTGTGTTAAGGGTGCTAGCATAATGGATATACTTTTTTATAATTTATTTATTAAATTAAATACATGGTACCTACATATTATACATAGTTACACCCAGATCCGTCAAAGAAATTAAAATTCATCATTTCAATTTCTGCTCGGCCGGCCGACTCGAAACAGCCTCTCGGCATAGTATCAAATGCATTTGGTCGCCGTACAAATCACCGCTTCACGACACGAACGCACGTAAACGTCACGGCGGGAAAAATGACACAGGTCCTGCCTTGACGGGCGCTCGCGCCATACTAATCGATGTCGGCTTGCGTATTGTAATTTATACTGATATTCACATCAATATTTTGACAAAGTGGTTACTAATATTTAAACAATAACTGTAGAAATCAATTCTACAATGAATATTCTTTATTTTGGGATACTTTTGTTGCAGTTACTGCTGTGTTTTTAAACCAAAAACCACGATCAAAATGTGACGTTAATCTTCAAATTTGCCAAATTATTTTTAGATTTTACTCAATAATGGTAATGAAATTCAAGAATCTATTTCATTAATGGACTACAAGAATATATGTCCGATGATTACTATATATTTTTAAGCTTATTATATGAGCATAAATAATAGATACAGGACTTTGAAAATGAGTCTGCGGCATTTTTTCCGTAAAATGGTTGTGGGAGATAGGGCACTGTGAATTAAGCAAAAGAGTTTTAGTAAATCCGTTTCATTAATGGTCAACACCAAGGATTGACCTATCTTTCGCAGTTATTAAATAATCTCTGGGTGTTGCTTAAGATAGTAATTCATGCTTCCAAAATCTTAGAAATTCGCACGAAAATGTAAAATGGCTCTTAACATTTGGTGTGCGCGAAGAAATTTTAGAAATGTGTAATAGGCGTTAACTGGAGCGGGTAACCTTGCCCCGGCCATTAGACGCCAATTAATAGTTGGATATTTTCACAGCCATCAAGTCTTTCTACGGTAACCGGGAACACCTTGGCGTAACGCCAAATAATGACTGCTGGATTTTTATCCAATAAAAGCCGACCTTGGAGGCAAATTGAATTGAAATTGGTTCATATCGAATGTATAAATAAATAAATAGTTGTAAAATTATTCAACTTGGTAACGAATTTAATCATAAGGAAAATTCAGAGCTTTTAGTCGCCACAACATCTGATTAGATATTATTAGCAACCAAAATATTATATTTATTTTATTTCATAATCTTAACCAAAACTCAAAACCACTTCTGATGTAACATAGACTATTGAGTGCGACGCTCAGCTTTTTTCATTTTTCAGTAAGAATTCAGGTAGGTACTCTAGATTGCGGCCTCGTAAGCTCTTTTCAGCTCTTGAACACGGTACTTTGAGTATGAATCAATTGAAGTAAAAATGTATTTACTTTTATTTCTTGGCCAACAAACAAATCTTGATAAAATTCCGAATCCCCGCAATGCGGTACCTTCATCGGCTTGAAAGATAGGGATTGCTTCCAGTATATTGTGATGAATGTTACTTATCGTGTTATATTATGATTTAAAGATGTTTGTGGGAAGTTTGCTTAGAACACTAATAAAGATTATTTATATTCTCACTTCTACTTCTTGTAAAATAATATAAGTACCATCATCAGCAGTTAGGACTTTTTAAATATTAATTTACATGGGCGGTGAAATCCTGCTTTTTGCCATATTTCATGATTACCCAACGAGGGTCTAGATAGGCGACATAACCTTTATTTTAACGGCTATACCTTCGTCGTTCGTAGGAAAAAGGGTCGTATTAACAGACAAATTGATAGACAACCAGGTATAAAAGTTCCTTTTTCTTTTGTGGCTGAGCGGGCCCTTAAAAATTAAGTCAATCATCTTAAAATTTTCACGTAAAATGATATAACAACCTCTGGGGACAGTAGGTCGAAGCGAATTCGGCTTATAATAAAATTAATATCATAGATTATCCAGAAGAATCATTATTATTTTACTTTAAAAGTACCTAAGTAATATGGTCTTAAATAATCGCATCGTTTATTTAAATAACCTCTTAATTCCTCGTGAAAAGGTAACAGAAATACACAGTCAGCTACTTTCGCATTAATAATATTAGTATGAAATATTTTTAACAAGACTACATTTTTGTAGTTTAATTGTATCCTAACATACCTATCACAGAATAAGTTACTAGCTATTACTGTGAATATTAGCACGAGGATGTACAAAAATAGACGTTGTTAAAGTTCTAGTGACTTTACGGGAATTTTCAAACGAGCGTTCCAGGATAGGTCCCAATTGACCTTTAACTTTCTCATTTTCAGCCGAGGGCGCGGCGTCAAACGCCTACACAATGTCCACGAGGCACCGCTCCAATATGTGGGATGAAACGAACGATGCAGAAGAATTATTAGCCAATCACATTAGGCACTTGGAAACCTTAGAAATTGTTTGAAGACACTGTTCGTAGCATTAATATCTTCAAAAATAGCATCTAGAAAACACAAATACTTATTGTTGAAGAAACATTAGAAATGCGAATACATTGAGTTTGTAAAGAAAGTATTGGTTAATTTCATGAAGTAAAAATAAGAGAATATTTACCTTTACATAATTGTGATCTACGATTACTAATAGAACGCGAAGAAGTGTAAACCTCACAAAATTATAAACAACTTTGGATAATTTGATAAATGCCCGGATGAAGCCGTAAGCAAATCTTAAAAAAATAAATGAATAGAAGAAAAACACCAATAATAAGGAAAAGATATCCTATCTGAGAATCCAGGTGAATACGCTGGGAGGTCCGGAAATAGAAGAAGTTATGATTAGTTCCAGCGATATGGCTTCGAAGTTTTGCAAGCTGTTTGTGTTTTCAAGATTTAACATGATGTGCTGCTGTGAATAAGTCCCATTTCTACTAACTATGAGTCGGAAAATCTTTTGACATTACGAGTAAGTACATTTGTAGTAGTACTTGTAGTTATCCAATTTCTTTAGTTTCGGGAAATATAAACTGGACTCAGATTAAGAACTTCATTTAATTAGGAACTTGATTTTATCTAAAAGTCATAAGTCATTTAAGTATGTTCTAAAAATTACCACTGCTTTGGGACAGTAAATGCGCCAGTGCTGACAAGAAGCAAAGCAGAAAACTCGGTCACCTTTGTCGTTTTGTAATAATTTACTCAATACCTACCAATAATTACCTATTAGGTGACGAAGTAAATTGACTGATACGAGCCTATCTGATTATTCTGAGCTGACTGATAACGCATAGGTATTTAAAACAACATAGGGAAACCCTGAAACCCATCGTCATAAATATAAACTAGTTAAACCAGTTTTGCGTTTTACTGGTTTAGTAAGTAATTATGAAGTAAATAAAATATCGTTTTGGAAAAAGTGTAACAGCGATTAGCTAGCATGTTACCTTTTTTGTGAGAATGGTGAACACGTAACCTAGCTGGATTAAACACCTTTATTTCGCGTGTTTACATTCCTTGACGAGTGAAAGTTAACAAAAAGCCCAAGGTTATATTTTATGTTCTGTGAAAGTGTTTTGGCCGACATGAATTCTAATATGTTCATCAACCCATAGGATTCTCACATTCTTATGAACGAAAACTAAATTTATGACGGTTATAATTTGCATGGTTATTAGACTATCTGAATATCGTTAATCAAAAGACCGAATGTTCGAATTGCAAATATTCTATTACCTTTTATTTTATAGTAGCTAGCACACTAAACTAATAATCAGATGAAACACAAAGTTAAAATGGCAACATTCAGGTAGTCTTATCCCCAGTAAGGAAGCGATCTCTTCCAGACTAGAGATGAGACGTATTTACTAGAACAGATCCACACACTAGGTATTTTACAGTACTAGGCGGCACCTATTCCAATTTTTTAAATACTTGATCCACCTAGTATTTTATAAATTACACGATTTCCGACCCTATCATCAAAGTAATAGAGGTTATTATTGCGTAATCCGTAGTCGTGTATTACGCGCACCTAGTATTTCTCGCTAAGCTTATGTGCGAACGTAGAGATTCACTCCGTCTCTGTCTGACCAAACAAATTTGAGTGCGACGAGGCAAACGCACACAAACGTAGTCAAACCATATTCATGTAAATAAGAAAAAATATGCAAATATTTTAATGAAATTGATATCTTTTAAATACGTCAACTTTTAAGTTGACATCCTAAGCCTGTTGAAGTATGAAGGGAGGAATTATTATTCAATTTCAAATTGCATTATTCATACTACGGTTGTATCCTTTAAAAAAAAAAATGTATTTTAAAGTCATATTACGTGGATTAGTCCGCACTAGTCGCGTCAAGTATGCTAAATTACTACGTACTAGGTAGAATAGGTATTTGGATCGAGTATTAATAAATACTAGGAATAGGTGCACCTAGTATCAAATTTACCTAGTATAACCCATCTCTATTCCAGACTTCAAAAAAGTTTCGCGCGCGGTTTCGCTCACAGTTTTTAGAGTTTTAAAATTATTTATGAAATGAAATCGACCATTGCTTATTAATAACAAAGTTCCCAAAGTATGTGCCCAACATAGCTGTGCACGGGGTGCTAATTGAGAGCCGGGGGGGGGGGCACTGCTATAAATAGACGAACCCCCACGTCGCGACTAGCGAGCGCACTGCACTCAATGCAGCTATTGGTTTACAAATTCATCAGACCACGAGGACGGAGGCTGATACTATTTAAGTACGTGGATTATTGATTCAGAGGGTAGTTTGGTGTGTTTTAAACACAACTATTAAAAGGGTTATAGCTTGAATCTTTTTAAAAATTGATCAAACAAGAGACTACAATAAAGTAGAACGTGTTTTATAGACCCAGGCAAGAGGAACTCATAAAGGGAAACTATGCGGCATTTCGGTGGTTTGTAGACGACACGTTACCTATTTCCCAAGAGATGCGTTACACTACGACTGTACAAAATCGTATTGTAGAACCGAAATGGCAGATCCTGTAGGTAAATACAGCTAGGTAAATACATTTTCATTGTTCAAATTTTCCCTCGTCATCGTAAGTAACTTGTAATTATTGTAATCTATACCTATACAAGATAGATAAAAGTAAACGACGCAACACGTCGGGCGTCGACCTTATTTATTATTTTATTAAAATAACAACCCAAGGACGCGAATGTCACAGTGATAAAGGCTACGTTTTTCTGCTAATACAAAAAAAAATATAGGCTCGTTTTTTTAATCGGCTTCCTAGAAAATGACATGTTTAGAATTGAAAATCGATAAACATGCTCTGTGTCGATAAATACGGCGCGCGTGCGCTTGATGCGTTGCGTTAGATGATCAATAAATGTAATTTATCTCGAATAATTATTTCTGTATCACGGGATTCGAACCAGCAACCGCAACGAATGTTATCCAAGACTCCTAATTAAACTTATATTACTTGAAGTCCAGAGCACAATACATATGTTGAACAAAAGTAAAATGGGTAAAAAAAATATTAATGGTACCTGCATAGTAACAAATTAGATCACTTATGTTTCATTCTCATGCCTATTATAGGTAAGCTTACAAATACATACCATAATCTAAGGAAAGGATAATATAGATAAACAAGATAATGTGATTCATAGTCAAAGTATTCTAGAATTTATCATTTTATGCTAACTCTGCAAATCCTGAACTAATTAGTGTTGTTCTGTAACACTTAAAAAAACATAGTCCAAAAAGTTCCTTTACCATTACAGATTGTAATCAACGAAAATGATCTATGACATCAGAAGCAAATGTGAACAGGTCAAAATACAAAAGGCTGTAACAAATCTTGAACATTGAACATAGTGCAAGAGAGTCTAAAATTGTCTGCACATTTGTCAGTAGCTTCAAACACCATATGGCTCATTTATGTAGAAGTTATTAGCTTCAATTAGGACTACAAGTGTTTGTCCAAAAATAAAACTTAATTCATGATCATGAACATAACTCTGAAATGTAGTGAAGGCTAGTGATTATGGTTTTATCAAAGTGAATTGATACTGTGTAACTTCATAACACAAAATGATGATAAAAATTGTATTTGTTTATTTTAGCATTAAAATTCAGATAAGAAAATTGTAACAAAGAGGATATCAATCAATGATATCATATTACAGTTTTTTGTAAAGAGGATTATATTAAGTTCTTAGTAAATATGCTATGTTGCATTATTATTGTTATTATGAGAATGAAAATGGCTGTGATTATTTATTATCAGACCACATGGGGTTGGAATAGCTTATTGTCAGATAGGAATTTTTGGTTTAGAAGTAGTAAAATATTTACAATTGCTATGTTAATCGATATTTTGTAGGTACACATTTTACCTATGTTAGAGCTTGTATACATATAAATATGATTTTTAATATTTCAATCGCTATGCTAGTGCCGATCACAAATTTTAGCCTTCAGGATTTTAAACAGAAGCCAGAATAAAATTGGTATTTTACACAAAACAAACTGCAAATAAAAATTTTAGTTTTAATCTTTTTTTTAGTCTTTAAGTAACATGAAATAGGTACCTACAATCTTAAGTTATCAGGATAATAAGATAATAACTTTTTCAGTCTTTTCTTTATGAAAAACCTTCCATCTCATTTAAAACTACAGTCAGAGGTCCTACCCTGATAATTATATACCCTATACCTACCCTATATTATATAGGGTATATCATTAGTAGTTCAAAGAAAATCTATTACACATAGAAATCCACAATGTAGGTTTCCCTCACTCTGAAAATTATAACTCAACCACAGTTTTACAAGACAGAAGTGAACAGTGTAGTCATCTGAGAGGTTCATAACCATAGGCTCAGTATAATTTAATGAATTTCCTATTAATTTTCACTACATTCTTGTTGTATAACCAGAAAGTATCCTATGATAGTAAAAATCAAAATTACTTACCTTCAGATTGTGGTAACTCCTGCTCAACACAGAGACGAATTTTTAGTCAACGCGAAGCACTCCGAAATTATTGTTTTAGAGCAATAATTTTCCGAATTTCATTTGATTCATAAATGAGATCAATCAATACACACAAAAACAACTTGTTCTATGACATGACATGAACGTCGTCCCCAGTGTGACCACTTTTTCATCAGATAATCTACCAAAAACGATGCTCAAATCTACCAAAATCTACCAAGACCTATTTAAAATTCGACTTAAATTCTACCACATAAAATAAAACATATAATTTGAACAAAATATAGTATTTTTATTTATTTATCATCATCATTATAGTCTTTTTTAACATTTTAATATAATTTTTTGTCATTTTTCATTACTTGTAGCATGGATGCTTCAGGTTTAAAATTTGTGCAATTTCCAGCGCTCTTTATAATATTAGTATAGATGTTACGGTTAATGTGATAAATTAAAAATTATTAATAATAACCGGTTATTATGAATAATTACCGACAGTCGCGGTAAAAGTGATAAATTAATCACATTTAACAGTGATTATTTAATAATTCAACCTTAGTACTAACAAATTTCATAAAAGAGAACAACATTTTGTGTACGTGCTCGTGTACAGCCAAACTTTTGAACGTTTTGATATCATATATTAATATAATTTGGCATAATGAGTTTTTAATTCGTTTCAGCCAAATGACGTCCACTGCTGGACAAAGGCCTCCCCCAAGGTTTTCCACAATGAACGGTCCTGCGCTGCCCGCATCCAGTGGGCGGGGCACATAGCTTGTAGAGACGATGGCCGTTGGGGCAGGAAAGTTCTCGAGTGGCGTCCACGGGCTGGAAGACGTAGCGTGGGCAGGCCTCCTACTAGGTGGACCGACGATCTGGTAAAGGTCGCGGGAAGAGTTTTTAATGTTTCTTGCATAATATTACTTTTCCATGATGCCTATAACATAATGTTTTGATTTAAAGTGAAAAATAGGTTAAGGTGCGGCGGGGGTGGGCCTTGGGCCACCCCTAAGCCGTCTATTTAGTTTTATACACACATAAATGACCTCATATTAATCACATCTACCAAATCATGCGGTGATTCATGATAACCGGCGATTATTCATAATTTTCACATTTATCACTTTGACCGTAACATATATATATAATTATAACACTTTTAAAATTAGTACTATTTAATAATACAAGTTTTAAGTTTAATTTCATTGATAAATAAAAGTACTTCTTAAAAATAAACCCTTGGCTTGAACGTTTGAATTTTTTTATGTCGATATTAACAACACTAGCCAATATGTGGCAACATTTGTGTGCATTGAATTGTACTGTAAAGTTAGTTCGCCTTCATAAAGTGACCATAAACAGACCCTAAAGTTCTTTTTTTCTGGCCTGGATTCTCGGCTCGGTTACAATTTAATTTTGGACTACCATTTATTACAATGTTCTAAAAATACCAATTATCTACCAAAATCTACTAAACGATTTCGCACTACTAAATCATCGTTCTCTTTGCCTCAAATCTACCAAAAAAGTAGAAATCTACTAAAAGTGGTCACGCTGGTCGTCCCGTCCGTTGGTTGGCTGCTTACGTACAACGAAAGAACGTAAACTGAAAATGTAAAAATTTCTTATAATAGTTGACTCTTTATAAATAGTTGACTCTGCTTAAAGTAGCATACAGTTGATTTTGTTCACTCACAAGTGATAAAACTGACGAAAAAATAAATTATTGCAACTACAATCTTGACAGCTGTCTCAGACGAACGCTCAAATTTACGTTCTATGCCTGAAAAGGGTGACCACTCTGTGCCAAAAGAGTAACCTCTATTATGGTACTTACTTATTAATAGCGCTGCTACCGATACTTTTGGAGTATTAGTATTCTATGATATTTATTTATGTATTAATTAATACAGTGTGTCCGGGTTTGTAGTGATCAAACTATAAGAGCGTAATCTATGGACAATTTTATCGATGAAAATACTTCAAATTTGGGGCTTGACCCATTTCTCGCAAAATTACGAGGATTTAAGTTTTTAATTTTTAGTTTTCACCTCTTCCTTCAAAAACAAGTGAAAGCGTGGGTAGCTTAACACTAATAAGCAAAAATTTTATATCATGCGATAGCCAATAAAATTATCTATTAGCAGAAGTAGAAAACAGATACAAGTTTCATACATTTTAAGGGAGTGAGAATGGATTTAATTAGAAAAAAACATGACTTTTTTCACTTCTTTTTTAGTTGTTTTCCAACACAAGAAAAACCAGGTCGTTAAGGTATGTTTTATTTGCATTGTATTATTAGTATTTGAGCTATTCTACAAAACGAATGTAAATTTATTAGTCTACGTTTATTAGTTTCGACGTAATTGTTGAACAAAGATACCCCTTCCCAGCGGTTTCCATAGCGCACGCGACATGCGAAAATGCACTGCCTGAAAGAATCACACAACCTATTCCGATTACTATGGAAACCGCTGGGAAGGGGTATCTTTGTTCAACAATTACGTCGAAACTAATAGACGTATACTAATAAATTTACGTTCGTTTTGTAGAATAGCTCAAATACTAATAATACAATGCAAATAAAACATACCTTAACGACCCGGTTTTTCTTGTGTTGGAAAATAACTGAAAAAGAAGTGAAAAAAGTCATGTTTTTTTCTAATTAAATCCATTCTTACTCCCTTAAAATGTATGAAACTTGTATCTGTTTTCTACTTTTGCTAATAGATAATTTTATTGGCTATCGCATGATATAAAATATTTGCTTATTAATGTTAAGCTACCCACGCTTTCACTTGTTTTTGAAGGAAGAGGTGAAAACTAAAAATTAAAAACTTAAATCCTTGTAATTTTGCGATAAATGGGTCAAGCCCCAAATTTGAAGTATTTTTATCGATAAAATTGTCCCTAGATTTGGCCCATAAAGTTTGATCACTACATGCCCGGACACACTGTATAAACTAAATGAATGAAATCGGTTATTTACATAATATTTAACCTCAAATCAACAAAAAATATATTTAATGTTTGTTACTCTTTTACAAAAATCTGCTGAACAGAGATTTTTCACATACTTAACTAACAGTGAGTGACATAATAATATTGTTGTGTATGTTACGGTAAATGTGATAAATGTGAAAATTATGAATAATCGCCGGTTATTATGAATAATTACCTCATGATTTGGTAAATGTGATTAATATGAAATCATTTATGTATTTATAAAACTAAATAACTTAACCTATTTTACACTATAAATCAAAACATTATGTTATGGGCATCAAGGAAAAGTAATATTATGCAAGAAACATTCTAAACTCATTATGCCAAATTATATCTCATCTCATAATTTGAAAGTTTAATACCTACATTACGTTATTAGCTTTATTATGATAAGATAACTAGCGGCCGCCCGCGACTTCGTAGTTCGTACGCGTGGATCCCGTTTAACCCCCTTAGGAGTGGAGTTTCGTAAAATCCTTTCTTAGCGGATGCCTACGTCATAACATCTACCTGCATGCCAAATTTAAGCCAGATCCGTCCAGTGGTTTGGGCTGTGCGTTGTTGATAGATCACCTCACCTTTAAGTTATTTAGTTATTAGATAAATATTAAAGGAATGATGAGTACTGTTGAATCGTCATGTAATTTACCTATTAACATTTCTTTTAAAGTGGGTGCTTTAAAAGGCTTTAAATCATGTATTATAAAATAAAATAAAAATTTTGTGAAGACTCTTTATTAATATATAGGTAATTTTATTCAAGATTGGGCAACATTTAAAGTACGTTCTGATACCAAATATACACACGCCTAATACTGAAGTGTATGCTGTATAAAATTAATTTATCTTGCTTGGATTTCCAGTTGATTGATAATTTGTAAATAATTACTTTGATTGAGTTAATATTTTATGAAGGTTTTTTTTTTTTGTTTGGTTTAATTTATAAATACTAAAACAAATAAAATATGACTGATATCTTATTCAAGTTTTTGAACGTACCTGTAACATTTTGTTTCTCTTTCTCGCTCTACGTCATTTTCTCACGTTCGATGTGTGGTGTCATGCAGATTTATTCGTGATTATTTTGTGAAGAAATAGTATAATTCTTGGAATGTTTAGTATTTTTATTTCTTTTATTCATTATGTGTAACTTCAATAAACTTGTGTTAGTGACGTTTTGTTGTTCTGGAAGAAAACAGTGAGGAAAATTTTGTTTTATAGTTCACTATGAATTGCCACCAAGTACTGAGTGGTGCCTGTAATTCAGGAGATCAATGTTTTGCTGTGGGTTCTGTGGAGGGAATACCTTTCACGGTAAGTACACCTGTCAAGAGTTCAATGGATTTTGATAGCTAAGTCTCGTGACCACGAAAGTTAAATGCCTAATTACTGCTGACAGGAAAATCTAATTTAGCCTACTTTGATAAGCAGAGAACAATTTTCGTTTGGTCACTATTATCTCTAGCTGTTTGTCTATTCATTCAACCTTATTTCATTGCATTAGCTACACAGTATTAAAGATCAGTTTCCTTGGACACTGATTTGCTTTGCTCACACCTTTAAAGTTATTTAAATAACAATATCATAACAAGCCTTTGTTTATCTTGAATAGTTTTTATGGACCATTGTTTCCCTTTACATTTATTATCTTCTGTTTTGTTTCATTAGTACTTTTACCAAAGAAAATTAACATTACCCTTGAATTGAAATAATATTATTGAGGTGACTGGCATTCCTATGTTGAAAGTTACAGCATTTGTTCAGTGAAAGTAATTTGATATAATAAATGCTAGAACCTATTTTTACAGAAACATTGGTACTATAAATTAGACTAAATTTTGATAATTTTAGGCTTACGCAGCAGGATGTAACATAGTGATATTGGCCTCAAACTTTGAAAGAGTTCAAATTATCCCTGGAGCTATCCATGGCTATGTGCGCATTGGCTCTTTGGACTGCAGCACGGACACGGGGAAGATAGCTGCGGCCTACGGAGCTGAAGTGTGCATATTTGAACCCACACCACTCATCCATTCTGCTGCTACCACTCATGTAAGTATTTATTTTGTGTTATGTAATTCAATTTAAGCACTTTTCTTGATTGAATAACAATTTTTATTACACTACATGTGATTGTACCTCTGGAAAGAGCTGGTTTTTTTAATGAATTCGTAAGTGATTATTCTTTTGAACAAAACTATAGAATCACTCAAATGTGAAGATATTAAATTATTATTTATGTCTATAAAGAAAGATAACAATATTTAAGTGAATAAGATAGCACAGAGATTACGCCTTTGCAGATAATTGATTGCTGATAAGTTACTATATTACAGGCATAATTACAAATTTTAATGTGGTGTTTACAACACTAAAATATTCAGCTGAGCAAAATTATGCTGAAATTTTACTCTCCCTGGTATTACCATTTCTTTTACTACTATATGAATTGTCTGACTTGAAAATTTCAATGAACTCTTTCATGAAAGAAAAACATTATATTATAAAGTGTTGTTTGATGCATTATGTAATTATTTTTGGTGTCTGGTACTCTCCCAGAGTTTTTCTGTTAGTCATTATTGTTAGTGTAGAATGTAAAGTAGATTACATAAATATTAAAACAGTGTGTATAAATACACAATGCTAAATTACCTCCAACAAAGTTGATAGGAGTCAATTAGTATAGTTTGAAGCATTTAATTGGAATTGTTGATTTTGTTACAATACTTTTGCCTGCTTATATTTGAAATACTAGGCCATTGGATGGTATTTAATGACTGGGTAATTTAGTTTTAATTTTGTATTCAGTCCTGATTAGAAGTGGTTCAAAAATTTTATGTAAAATATGAAAATTTCCTTTAGCTTACAAATGCTATTTCTCAATGATATGCATATATCTCAATCTGTCACGCAGTAATGAATAGCTCTTAAAGAGACAATGCATCGTAACGACCCTCACTTGCGTCATTAGTTATGGCCTAATTAGAATGATGTGATAAATTGATATTTCTACATAAAATTTGATGACAAAGTTATTATTAGGTCTTTTTCTAAGGTCTATCAAAATCGGTTCATCATTTTAGGTGGGACATAACAACCATACTTTTTCGTATTTGAGAAATTGAGATTTGACTTTTGAATGCATGAATAAAATAATGCAATGCACTATCATTTTGTTCATATTTTTCACACACACACCTAGGATGTTTTAATTATTTTCTACTGTTGTAGCAATGTAGCAATCTATTTGATTGCAGGCAGACTATTAATAATAATAATGTGTATCCTCCCGGTGCAGTATTATCTAGTTGTTACCTAAACCACTTTATAATAGTGCCGCATAATCATTGCGGGCGCGAATCTGTCACTTCAATTGATCAATTTCTGCTGGACAAAAGTGAGCTCTACGCGTATCCTTACGTTTATTATTCAATTCCTTGCGTCATGTGACTTACACCCGTATTCACAAACATTACTATGAGGTCTCACAGTCCGCGTGGACGCACAGGGTCCCAAAAACTTTAAATTCTTTGACAATACTTGAGTGGTGGAGTGACACACACGAACCAACAATAGAACAGGGATGTTTCCTGGGTAAAAAAGCAAGAGTTTTAATTAGTCCGTCAGTTAGCCTATCAAAAACTACTCGACACGTATTTTTCACTTTTTAAAACTAATGAAAATGTAAAGAGATAAAACGTGCCAAAGTTCTAAAGAAAAGGCCCGTGACGTCAGTGAGTGCGTAAAAGTGCAGCACTTTCTGACGTCGCGCGAAACTTCAACGCACTATAACTTTGTAATTATTTGTTTGATTGACAATTCAAAATATACGTGTCCAATTTTTTTTTATATTAAAATTGACGGACTAAAAAAATTTTTTTAGGAAACTAGCCTACTCTATTCAACGCTGTGCTTTCGACTTCGCATAGCGTTGCTGCTTCACGTAATCAAGTATCGTTTGTGAATACGGTTGTTACTGATTGGCAGGGCCTGGAGTACCGTTGGGTGCAGACTGGCAAGCTTGTGGCGGATGGGCCCATCACCGCGCTGTCATGGAATCTCGAGGGAACTAGGCTTCTGACCGGCGGAAAGATCTTACAACTTTGGCACCAGGCGTCGCTTTATCAGGATGACAGTCAGCGTACGTATTTAGAGTAGCCGCACACCGTTGATTTTTCGTCGGCCGATAGTTTAGTCGGGCAGTTGATCAGTATGGGCATGTATATGGGAGTGCGCACACTACGCCGATTCGATTTGGCCGATTCTTCATACAATTTAAAATCGGGCACAACTATCGGCCAACTAAAAATCAACGGTGTGCGGATACTTTAGGGGTGATTTTAATATCGTGCAGATTTCATCACGGACGCGGGATTGTATAAGCTTTTCATACGAGTATTTATTGTCCCGCGTGCCTATTCTACGGATTACAATAAATACATACATGTACGAAAAGGACACTTACGGGTGTCACGCATGATGAAATCCGCACGATATTAAAACACCCTTAGAGCTATTGCCTTTAAAGACAAGGGCTGCCACAATAGATCAAACCTGGTCGAGTTGGCGCAAATAAAGGCCCAAAAACCAATAATAATAGAGCTATTGGATTAAGCTTTTGACTTATGGAGGTTTTACAGTGTACACCGAGAGAGTGGATAAAGATGGTGCATTTGACTGATTTCGACCATGGCCGAACTTTACGGTAAACTCCCGTGCACAGCGCGCGTGAAAGTAGATAACGTAGTTCAACAACTTAAATATCTACGATGTAGACTGGTATCTCCGTGTCGACCTTCGTCTTAGTTAATCATAAGTACGATTAGAAAAGTTACGGATATCAAAGTAATTATACTTCTAATTTATAAGCAAACTATACTACCATTCATAATTACTTAATATACGCCTTTAAAAACGCCCGTATAATTACGAAACGCTATAATAATTTCAAACAATACACTACTGGCGTGTGTTATCTAACGTTGCGTTATTTGGTTTTATTGATAACATTTTGATTGATTGCGATCAAACAGTATTCTGGTTCATTTCATTCGTAAATAGACCATCATTAACTGTAAGTAAATGTTTGTTGTTTTTAATATTTTTACGAAATCGCAGCCAAATTCAATATTATCGGAATGGTATCGAAAGATATTTCCGTTCATCTTGACGTGGCCATCATACACGTTTCGTAATCTTTATTACACGATGATCGTTCTCGGGCATCGCTCACATCGAAATGTGAATTAATTCCAAGGTGACTTTTAATTTAAAGTTGGAAACCAATTGTTCCTTATTTCACGATATGATCAATGCAATGTCGCTGTTGTTTAAGCTCTTTTTAATGGGTTTTTAAAGCGAAAAGTACAAAATAAAGCTACTAGTTTCAAAGGGCATATCTAGTAAGAGATCTGAGATGTAATTTGAAACTATGGAAATCGTATCTACTTTTTTCAAGGCTATTCACAAAATAACTTTATTAGACATTAATTACGCAGATATGGGCAATATTTTAATTTTTGCCTTATATTTCAGCAAGCTCCGGAGTCACATTTCAAATCGGTGGAAGCGACAAAGATGAAAAACCAAAGCAACAAGAGGAAGAAGAGCCCGTGAGTAACTTCCACATTGTAAAGGCATAATATGACTGATAAGATAACAGATTCAACAATGCATTCCGCCTCTGTTATCTATTTCATTATCTATGGGGAACCTCTATTATAGCTCTTATTCCACTAAATTGCCCAATAACAAATTCTAAAGTAGCGCACTTCAGTAGTAATTTAATTTTGAATATCTTTACTGATACATTGGTTGTGTACAGGAAAATAGAGATCACTGAAAATTACAAAGAGATGTTTCATTTTATTTTTGTACAAAGCAATCCTATTGGACAATGATCTTTTTTCCCTGTACCCTTCACATGTATATCGAATTATAATTTATGCAATATTTACATACATAATTATCGTAGTTACTATGTAAATAAAAACTATCTTAGTAAAATAACTGATAATTTTTCAGCGACATTGCGTTATGTTTAAAAACGTTCGTATGTTGCCTCTACAATTTCTCATCAATCAATAGTCAATAAGTCAACAATAATGGTTCATTGGATAAGATGATATGTCAATGATCCTGCGTCGGATCTGCGCACGAGTCGGAATATTTACGGCGAACTGTTTATTTACTCGCTCGGACGCGGCAATTATTCACTGGCACTGTCTTATCTCAGTGATATCTAACTCAATTTCTTTATAAACTCGCCCGGAATCTTGTGATAATGTTAGGTTTCTGCAAATATTTATCTAAATAATCCGAAGGTCGTCTGCAAAAAATCTTTTAGCTTACTACAGTACAGTTACTACATCGATTTAACGTGTTTTTAATATCGTGCGGATTTCATCACGGACGCGGGATTGTCCCGCATGCGTGACACACCAGCAAGTGTCCTTCATGCAAGTATCACGCATGCGGGGCGATCCCGTGTTCGTGATGAAATCCGCACGCGGATCGAATGGAAAGGTGTATATTTCAATAATATGAAAGAAGTTTTCGTGCGTTTCTTACTTGAAATGTCTGCTGAATTTCGTAGTTTAATCAGGCATATGAATTGTAAGAGAAAGTGCTTCGTAGCATCGAGAATGCTGCATGCGCTCTGGCATTTGATATCGAGTTGCTTAATAAACCGAGAAAAGAAATAAATAAGCTACCATTAAAATACAATACATAATTTCTTTTTAAATCAAACTTTAATATTTGTGAATAAAGTGGCAGGAAATATTGCAATATTCTTATGCGCTAAAGAATTCATAATTTAAAAAAGTTAATAATCACAATATGTCAATTAACCATGTCGCCTTGTTAACTAACACATTATTGGCTTTCATGAATTAGTAGCCTACATCCAAACATTACATTAGCACACAATATTTTGATTTCGAGGAGATGTAACAGACATGACAAACTGCAGAATATTGCATCAACGAGATACTTCTGACCATATTGAGTATACGAAATGCACTAATTGGTTATGAAAACATGCACCATTCGTCCTCACTGCATATAATTAGACTTCCAAAAAAACTTATTCAGTATGCACGACGTTTTGCAAACAAAACACAACTGCATTTTATGTTATTCTGGGCTAATTTGGGTGTCACCACAGGTGTCACAAACTATTTGACCCTGAGTCTGAGTGTAATAGGTATTTTGCAATAATTTTCGGCGATATGAATTTGGTTGAAATGATGTGAGGTCGACTGTACAATAATGTTTCACATACTACACTGCACTGTAGCATCTTAAGTGGTTGAAATAAGGGCTACTTACATTGCAATAAAAATATTTATATTTAGTGAGCTGTCTCACTGGCGGATTGCAAGCGTAGCGAAAACGTCGTGGCCGCTCCGCTTTGAAAACGCTTGTAATCCGCCAGTCAAATCAAATCAAAAATATTTTATTCAATTTTGACCACTGGTGGCAACTGGACGTCAAATACAGTAAAAAAAGGTAGCCCTTAAGGGGCACTTTATATGACTCCTTATCTTTTGGACCCTACCAGCGCTTCGAGACAAACATTGGCAAGTGCCGTAAAGAAAGTGTGGCAGGAGGGCCCTTAGTCTAAAGTCATAAATGTTTCTTTCAGGGCTGGATATGCGTGTGGCAGTGCCACACGGCGACACCGGCCCACCACCTCGCGTTCTCACCAGACGGCGTGCTGTTCGCCACCTCCGGCATTAACGACAGACTCGTTAAAATCTGGTACCAGAACAAAGGTAATAAACTTATACGGCCGGCTTGATTTGCCCATTATTTATATTTTAGGGTTATGCGGTCGTTACGTCATATTACTTTTTTTTAAACTACTGCGTTAGGCCGGCAATACACGGACCGCTTGAAGCAGTCAGGGTCGACAGCTTCAAGCTGCGACTGCACAGTGAACTGCAGAGTTCTATGGACGCACATACACGAACCGCTCTAGCAGTTGCAACTGATTCGGGCGGTCGACAGCACGGTGAATTTTCTGCCGGCCTTAAACAATATTAACTGTACTTCTTTTGTTTTTCGATTCATTTCGTTTAGGATTACCTAACCCTCACGTCTGGTGTAGTTATATCGCAAGCAATATTGTAAACTAAAGTTATAGATTGTGCCATCCCCGAAGACGCGCCCCACCAATTTTTGGTCGAGGGAAGGGCGGGGTGCAGGGAGTTTGATCCAAGCAATCCAAGTAGTGTGCATGTGCACTCATGGATTAGCGATTAGCGTGTATCGATAACATTCAAACATTAGCGAAAGAATGGTGGGGTGCGTCTTCGTGGATGGTACGATCTATACTATGCTTACTTAGATATTTAAAATTATGCAAACAAATCATAATTATGGTAATAAAATGAGTCAGGCTACTTCAGATCTAGGACATTCCCTGTACCATTAAAGCTGGCTTGCAGCCAAAAAAGGAACGATTAATGTCCAACTTCCATAGAGTAAACGTACGAGAACAGCAATTTTATAGCGAATAGTTTGTTTGCGCTGTCTAGACCGATAAATGAAGTGTGTCAGTCTGTGATTTAGTCCAAAGATACGCAGTATATCCTTATAGTTAACTCTTATATCCTTTTTCTTCTACATAACTATGTACTTTTAATAAACAAAAAATAAACTAAATTAATGGGTTTATCAAATATTTACCTACAACTAATAAGGCTCTAAACTTTGCACGTGACAGCGGCTTTACTTTTCTGATTCACTGTTGATTGTTTACATAGTGTAATATACTTTGTTTGACACTAGTTTTACGTCAGCAAATAAAGGACAGTGATAAGTAGTAAATAGGTGCTTGGCCGTGTTCGTAGTGCAGCAACAAGCGATAAGGTTTTTATTTATTACGCCATTGTCTCGTAATGTCAATATTTTGGGGTAAAGGATCGAATGTTTCAATGTTATATTAATACAAACTCTTACTTCTTAAAGCCCATTTTCCACCGCCAAAGAGGTATGAAATAGGGATGTTTAAATGAGCGGTCTTCGTGTACATAAAATAAGAGCGATAGCGAGCTCATTTTTACTCTTTTTACCTTCTTTCTACTCTTTGTTGGTGGCAACAGACGTAATGCAATTTTGTATTGCGCTCGCGTTGAAAAATCCGCTTAGGCTGGCTTACGAAATATTTGAATTTTAACTTTATATTGCTACAGCTAAAGTTTTTGAAGTCCAAAATGCCTCATTGTAACAACTACAATATTGTTTTTGTTTGTTCTAGTATTGTATCAGCAGACCCACAACGACCATTCCCAGCAGGAGTTGAACTATACATTCATTTACGTAGCTCATCCGCGGGCCGTCACCCATCTGTCATGGCGCAAAACCAGCAAATACATGCCCAAGTAAGTGACAAGATATTGAGAAATGTTTTTTTTACTAATTTTAATCATTATAATTTACGATTAACATTATTTTAAAAAATCAGGTTCAGGTGTGCCTGTTACATAAATGAGAAATGTTTGAAAACCGTTTTCAAACTAATCTTCAAGTCTGCTTATTTTGGCCTGCATACATTCTTTTTACCCGACTGCACCAGAAGGAGGGTTATTTGTAATAGGCTTGTGATAGTCATCATCGCTTGTGAAGCCTCCTGTCTGAAATAGTAACTTCTTATATTTTATTTTGCTCAGACCCGTCCCTCGGAGATCGCAATCGACCGTTGGGCATCGACAAAGACCACTTTACGAGTCGTCGGCGAAAATTTTGTGATCCCGAATTCGTTTATCTCAGGGGCAGCGTCGGCAACGTGCTAGTGACGTCATGCGTGGACAACATCTGCCGCGTGTGGGCCGAGACTCTTCTACCAGACGACGAATGGGGCGGCTGCGTCCCAGCGCATGCCCGCTCGCCGCCGCGCCGCCAGCGCGCCACGCACCGCCATAAGCACCGGTTCATGCAGCGGCTCAAGCACATGAAGTGAGTGCGGTAACTAGCTGTGACGTCACAGGCGTGAGCTATGACTCTTCTACCAGACGACGAATGGGGCGGTTGCGTTCCAGCTCACGCTCGCTCGCCGCCGCGCCGCCAGCGCGCCACGCACCGTCATAAGCACCGGTTCATGCAGCGGCTTAAGCACATGAAGTGAGTGCGGTAACTAGCTGTGACGGCACAGGCGTGAGCTATGACTACTACCAGACGACGAGTGGGGTGGTTGCGTCCCAGCTCACGCTCGTTCGCCGCCGCGCCGCCAGCGCGCCACGCACCGTCATAAGCACCGGTTCATGCAGCGGCTTAAGCATATGAAGTAAGTGCGGTAACTAGCTGTGACGTCACAGACGTGAGCTATGACTCTACTACCAGACGACGAATGGGGTGGCTGCGTCCCAGCTCACGCTCGCTCGCCGCCGCGCCGCCAGCGCGCTACACACCGTCATAAGCACCGGTTCATGCAGCGGCTCAAGCACATGAAGTGAGTGCGGTAACTAGCTGTGACGTCACAGACGTGAGCTATGACTCTTCTACCAGACGACGAGTAGGGCGGCTGCGTCCCAGCTCACGCTCGCTCGCCGCCGCGCCGCCAGCGCGCCACGCACCGTCATAAGCACCGGTTCATGCAGCGGCTCAAGCACATGAAGTGAGTGCGGTAACTAGCTGTGACGTCACAGACGTGAACTATGACTCTTCTACCAGACGACGAGTAGGGCGGCTGCGTCCCAGCTCACGCTCGCTCGCCGCCGCGCCGCCAGCGCGCCACGCACCGTCATAAGCACCGGTTCATGCAGCGGCTTAAGCACATGAAGTGAGTGCGGTAACTAGCTGTGACGTCACAGGCGTGAGCTATGACTCTACTACCAGACGACGAATGGGGCGGCTGCGTCCCAGCTCACGCTCGCTCGCCGCCGCGCCGCCAACGCGCCACGCACCGTCATAAGCACCGGTTCATGCAGCGGCTTAAGCATATGAAGTGAGTGCGGTAACTAGCTGTGACGTCACAGACGTGAGCTATGACTACTACCAGACGACGAGTGGGGCGGTTGCGTCCCAGCGCATGCGCGCTCGCCGCCGCGACGCCAGCGCGCCACGCACCGTCATAAGCACCGGTTCATGCAGCGGCTTAAGCACATGAAGTGAGTGCGGTAACTAGCTGTGACGTCACAGGCGTGAGCTATGACTCTACTACCAGACGACGAATGGGGCGGTTGCGTCCCAGCGCACGCTCGCTCGCCGCCGCGCCGCCAGCGCGCCACGCACCGTCATAAGCACCGGTTCATGCAGCGGCTTAAGCATATGAAGTAAGTGCGGTAACTAGCTGTGACGTCACAGACGTGAGCTATGACTCTACTACCAGACGACGAGTAGAGCGGCTACTTCACATGAAGTGAGTGCGTGTGTAACCTGTGACGTCACAGTGGCTGACACGTTCTGGGCGACGAGGGAGGTGCCATGCTCACTTGCTCATAACGGATTCGCTTGTAGTCCGTGACATCACGATCACAGTGACTGACATAGTCAGGTCGATGAGTGAGGTATCATGCTCACTTGGCCCCAACAAGATCTTTCTTTTTTCCAAGAATGTGAGCTCTGATAGGGGCTTTTAATTAAAGCTGTAGATTATACTTTCTACTGCCCTAGATTAAGCACAAAGCTAGTCAATCGTATATAGGTACCAGTGGTCCCTGAACATGATACGAAGACGAAATGGAGGAAAGGAAAGTAAGGACCTTCCTTCAGCGCCAGAATTCAACAGCTACTTATCCTATTTTATGTTTGTTTCCTTTATTATTTCGGTATCAACATTTATTTGTCAACTCAGCACTAATGTTTCAGGACATGTTTCCATATCAGACGGAACGCGCAGTCGTCCAAACAGCCGGGCGCGCCCATACCCACTCTGCCTTCCACGTACAGCGCTCACGACTTCCACAATCCTTACCACTCCAGCTCTTACACGGGAGGTGAGTTGAGTTCAGTTGGCGGCACATCAAGCTACTAAAGTCCGGTTGCCGAGCACATAGAATTTCGTCCAATGACCCCAAGCTACCCATCCTTTTCGCTCACGCGTAATTATATTGCTGTCGCGACTGTGCGACGGACAGCCACAGTGAGTGTGCTCGGCGACCGGACTTTATCACAGAATAATAATATGTACTACGCACAGAAAGTTTATTTTGTATTCAAAAAATGACTACTCAATTAATATG
Organism: Ostrinia nubilalis; assembly: GCF_963855985.1. Classification (NCBI taxonomy): domain Eukaryota; kingdom Metazoa; phylum Arthropoda; class Insecta; order Lepidoptera; family Crambidae; genus Ostrinia; species Ostrinia nubilalis. The sequence continues at coordinate 5,895,088 of NC_087103.1, forward strand.
GTGTAATTTAGCTTGCCTCAGAGCACCGTTTCGTTTACATACGTCAGTGATCGGTACTGTGCCGATGCGATAGGGCTGACTGCTACAAAAAGCTACTGTGTCACTGTCGCACCACACGCTTATTTTCTCTTCTTTCCATAGCGAATAACTTTATTACAAGTCGAAGAATACGCGCGCGTACGTCACTCACTACTCGCGCGTGTTTTGTTTTCGATGCCTACTCGGGGAGATGAACAGGCCTGCTACTATGCATTATACGTAATAGGTTCGATTTTGTAACAAATGGAATGGTATAGTCTGATGTACTGTCCTCTTTGATGATAACAGTAGACGATTGAGATTATAAGTTTATTTGCTTGTGACCTCTTTCACTCTGTTAATTAAATTAGGTGACTCAATCAGTCCGCCTAGATACAGTAATTCACACGTTCTGTAAGTATTAGAATAGTGCAATACCTGAATCAATATACTACAAAATAATAACGTTACACGTTGCGTATAGAGATATTTCTAATCTTTAGTGGACATTCTACTATTGTTAACTTTGAGAAATCATAGTATTTGGTTTAGATGTATCGAATTTTAAGCTGCCCACCTAATGCAATTTACTCTCAAGCAGACAATATTGCAACATTGGACATTAGGGTAATGAAATTATGACTGCGAATCCCAACGCCCAATATTGCAATCTAGTAACCATACTATATTGAATCTATGGCCTAACTGGGGTCCCGTACGTAGTGGCGAAGATCGATTTAGCGAAGTACGTTTTGGCGAAAAACACTCATGGTGGTACGCTGGAGCGAAAGGCTACTGAAGCGAAACACTCGCGGCCGAAAAATAACTTTGCTGACCTAGGAGAGCTTAGTGTTGATTTATATTAAAAGTTTATTTGTTGATTGATACATTTAGTAACAATGTAATTTCATGAAAATACATGTTATTTCCGAGTCAAAATATGTTTTTATTTATTTATCATTAAAAATTTAATATAATAAACATTTGATATAAATCAAAATGAAGGTCTTCTAGGTCATCAAAATTACTTTTTCGGCCGCGAGTGTTTCGCTTCAGTAGCCTTTCGCTCCAGCGTACCAACATGAATGTTTTTCACTAAAACGTACTTCGCTAAATCGATCTTCGCCACTACGTACGGGATCCGCCTAACTGTATGGCCAAAAAACTTTGAAAATTATTGTCCGATTACGAGTTAATCTCGGAATAGTTCTTCTATAATAGTGATACAGGCGATTTCTCCAATCCAGGCCTTCACTTCCACCTCGCCGCGTCAATAAACGCAGAAACAGACATCCCGCTAGTGCCTTCGTTGGCGGGAGGCGGTCGCTTCATACTGCATTGGCTGCACAACAAAGAGATGCACTTCACTAGCCAAGCGGAGGCTATACTGCACGACCTCACTAAAAAGGTTGGTCTACTTGTGTTTTATTATCTTTTACAAAGGTTTCATTCGCGTGACCTAACCATCAACAAGACATTGTTGCAATGGTGCACCTACTATTTTATTTTTCCACCTACGAGACTTGCAATCCAGTCAAGTTAACTGCACACCTTGCTGTATGAATGCGAATCTCCCTTGCAGGTGAGTGCGCGTTCGCCACGTTCGTACAAGAGCGACGATGTGATGTCACGGCCGCAAGGTGCGCAGTTAACTCGACTGTTTCTTATGAGAACGTTTTTAAATGAGAATATGAAGTCTGTTATATCTGTTTAAATTCTGATTTGTGACGCTGCACTAAGAGTGTTATGGGGGGTGAATAGAAAGAAAAGATTTTATGAATACTTGATTTTATAGATGTTTGGTTTCACTGAGTGAAACATCATCCCTCACATTGGGCTTATTTATATTGGTGACTATAGTTGCCTAATTACCGTTATGTTCAAATAATGTAATTTCTCTCCAGATATTAGATAAAGAAGAAACGGATGAAGCTGGTTCAGGTTCCGACCACACCGCACATCCAGAAGGGGAAAACGAGACAAGTATGTTCTATACAACTTTTATCAGACGCTTTGGGTAATATTTGGCGAAACTATTATACTGCTTAGAATATAACCTGTTATTGATCTAACCTAATATTACTGCGCTTGTGTTATTTACTAATAATATGGTATTTACTGTTGTTGTATTTAGTGTAATCGAGTCATTATAACGAGCTGCTGCGTAAAAGCCGTTGAGCTTAGAGTCCCCACACTAGCGTTTTTTGAGCGTCAGTAAGCTGACTTGGATCTTAAGACAAGGCAATAAGATTAAAAAGCACGTGGTAAGGTATGCATACTATGTATATTGCCACAACTGGACGAAAATCTCTAGTGTGGGATAGGCCTTACATAAAGTGTTTGTGCGCTTCGTAATATTTAGCTTCTCTGCCCATTCCATGCTGCCATAGGACAGGCACATAGACGGCCTAGCCATCATTTGACTAAAGCTCAGTCCGAGGATAACAGCAATAGTGATGAGCAGCCAGGTAAAGTATCGATTCATCGACTGCCAGCTACATTACATTACATACTATTATTAATACTGTAAACATTTACTTTAATACCCTAAACACACCTTACACATTAAAGTTACTACGCATTTATATATTCTATTGAAACACTTTATTGTTATAACAAAATTACAGACTACATTACCAAACAAAACTGACAAAGGAACACAAAATTATCTACAAACATTTTTGGAAATTATTATGACTACAATCTCTTGCGATCAGAATTTAATCTAAACGACATTATGTCCCTAGATTACTCTTTACGATAAATGACTTCCAAATGTAACCAAAGATGAACACAGTATTAACTGGCTACTTTATAAAAATCTCAAAGCAAGTTTATTAAAAGGTAATAATTTATATAACAGGTAGTGGCAACCACAGTCACCCGAGTCTGTCCAACACGACATCTATAAACTCGATAGCGACTGACGTCACCTGCACCCATCTTCCCGATTCCTTGGATGCTAAGATCGAGTCGCTACTGAGGGATTGGCATCAGAGTCCGGATCTGTTGTTCTCGATACACCCTGTTGATGGCAGCTTTCTTATATGGTAAGTTTTTATTATGAGATATTTTTTATTTATTTAAAAAATAGTCTCCAGAGTGTTTTATAGCTATACGACGCTGCAACTACTCGAACCATATTATTGTTGTTGTACACAATGAATGCTGTTCAATAAGCCTGTCCAGTTAGCTACTAATATAACTATCTCACTCACGTGAACAAGTTTATCTGAGTGAGGAATATGGATAGTTGCTAAAAAAAATAGTTACTGAATACCGCATCAATTTACTGTGACATGACAGTGTTGATTTGGGCCGACTGTTATAAAATACTATTTTACTAAACAGACAAAAATTCCACGTAATGAAAAGCTGTTGAATGGCCTGATTTGCCACCCAGCAATATGCCTACCTGTAAAATGTATTAACAAAGGAACATCTCCACAGGGTGTGCGAATGGCTAGACGAGTTGCAAGCCGGCGCGATCCGGCAGGCTCAAGTGTCGTTCTCAGCGCGTATTCCTTCAGCTTTTCCGTTAGGAGACGCCACCACTATGTGTACGCCCGCGGCGTTATATCATGCCGCCGCGTTATACCAGCCGCTGTATGTGCGCCACCGAACTAAACCTGTGATACCTGGTGAGTTGATGTACCTAAGCAAATTACCGTGTATAAATATTTGTATTTAATCCGCATGTAACATCTTGTTTACTCTTGTAATGTTAACCCTTTTTCAGCTCAAAAGTAATAGAATTGCTAAGTTAAAGAATAAATAAATTATTATGATTAAATCACACGGTTTCATACAAGTTTCGCTCGCTCCGCGCACGGGTCATAGCAATGTCACCTTTATGGTTCTGTAAAATTCTCGAGGCGGTATTATGTAAATTGTTTTAAGTGGTTATCTTGTATGAATCTTTATGGCCCCATAAAGTGATTATCTTTGAATTATCTTGTTTAACCGTCCATATTGTTGTAGGACAACAACAACAGCAAGGGGAAACGGTAACGACTCCTTTGGCTAGTGTACAAGAGGAGAAAGATGAGAATGAGTGGCCTCAAGCAGATGAAAATGCAGAAACACAAGAAAATGGTACGTTTAATTAATGAAATTGACATAATTTTATCGATTTTTAAATACCTGTCGGCTACGTAACACTAAACGTGTGAAAGTTTAAGGCTGATTTGCACCGTCTGTAATTTTAAACTTCTTACTTTAACTTAACTTTAACAAACGTCAAAATTCGTCAAACTCCATACAAAAAGCACCGGTTATTGTTATTGTTACGGATAAGGTAAGTCGGTGCAACTCAGCCTAAGTAACTTGAAAAAATGGCTTATCTGTCAGTCACTCGGACTGTGTACCTATTTAAAATGTAATATTTATGTGTAAATAGTAATCCTACAAAATCCCTAGGTGCTTGCGAAGAAAACAACAATGAAATGCAAAGGAAGATGAGTGTAGCCACGGAGGACCAAGGCGAAAATCAGGAGGGCGATGTTTTAGACTCGGCGCCCGTCATATCCATGGTCACCAATCATACTAATGGCACGCTTAACCTCTGGCAGCTAACGTTTGATGATAAGTCTAAGTTCTCTCAGGTAAGCTATGGTAGTAATTATTTTTATTTTCTAACTCATGAGGCTTGTAGATTGAAATGACGCGCAAAATCCGAATAAATATCCTTGGACATTTACATTGCGCTTCTAGTCCCAAACTAAGCAAAGCTTGTACTATGGGTACTAGACAACGGATATAAACATACTTAAATACTTTTTTTTTGTAAATACATACTTATTATACATAGAAAACACCCAGTCCAATACAAACAAATATGTTCATGCCCACAAATGTTTGTACTGTGCGGGAATCGAACCCGCTACCTCCGGAATAGTAGTCCGTTTTGAACCACTACACCAAACGGCCGACTAAGATTACGACTTGAATGCATTTTAAATAATCAGGATATTATTTTTCTTTTACTTTCAGGTGCTATCTATAGGACATGCCTCAAGAGCGTCCGGCCATAGATTTAGAGTTAATGACATCACATGCCATCCAGTATTACCATTACTACTTACGACTAGCCATCATAACATATCAGGTAATTATTACAGTGTCTAATTGAATGATCTTAAGTAATAGTACGCAGAACTGACGGCCGATGGGGCAGCAAGGTTCTGGAGTGGAGGCCACGTACCGGAAACAAGGTCCACTCACAAGGTAGCAGAAAGGCGCTGGAAGCAGGCCGCTACCAATCGGTCAAAGAAAATCATTAGACAACCAATCAACCTATGTTCAGCAGTAGATGTCTTATGACTGAAATGATGATACAAGGCAAAGTATCTAATGTTTTTACGTTGATCATCTTTTGCAGATAGTGACAGAGAGACCCACAAGCCAGATGACGACACAGCCGCCGGCGGTCTATGTTCTGAACTCATAATGTGGCGAGTGGAATGTGTGGGACCTTTGGGTAAATCGGGCGGGGTCTCCGAACTGGCTCGGGTCAATTCGCCCCACTTGTCGGCTTTCAGCAACGTGGCGTGGCTGCCTACTTTGTTACCAAGGTAAGTTGTCACCAAGTGCTTACTTTTTACCGTCATATTACTAGGGTAGTAGTTGTGACCACCAGTCAATTGACATGCTTTTCACAAGCTGTCTAAAAGATACTCCTTCCATAGATTTTGTATGATCGTGGTTTCCAAAATTAAGTCATTGCCAAAAAGGAAAAAAGATTTTGTTTGCCAAATGACGTCACTTTTTTGCCAACTCCATTGAGTTGTTGCTATAAAAGAAACAAAACGGATGGTCCAATTCTAGAAATCACTAAGTCCATTTTCATAGTTTTCGAACTGACAGCACTGAACAACGTAGCTTTTTTTTCTCTATGGACTGGCGCAATTAATTTTTAACTTAAAAATCCCTTTCCGTGTATTTTGTGAATTACTTTAACACTAAGTCCTCTCTTTCCAATTCAAGAAATCACTATGTCCTAATATCCCTTAGTCCTGTCGGCTCAAATTAACAAATCCCTAAGTCCATTATATTATCCCTCTGTTTTGACTATCAAAAAAATTTGCCACTACCCCGTAACAAATATTGGCGACGAATATTACCTTCGCCAATTATGGCTGCATAATTTTGATGTGCACAATTTACGAGAGAATACTGCAACAATGTACATATACACCGAACAATATGCATTAAAAGGACCTCATGAAGTTATTTCAGCTTTAAATGATTACATCCTAAATAATAAAAAAACCGGCCAAGTGCGTGTCGGACTCACGCACAAAGGGTTCCGTACCATTGATTTATGAAATATATATATTTTTAATTTAAGTTATTTGTATGAAAGATTACGCGGTAATAAGCGGTTTACGATTTACGAGGTATTAAAAAAAACTACTTACTAGATCTCGTTCAAAACAATTTTCGTTGGTAGTTTTTATAGTAATGTACAACATAATTATGTTTTTTTTAGATTTTTCATTTTCTTATTTTAGAAGTTAGTGGGCGACTTTTTTCCACTTTGGAAGCGTCTGTCACGCAAACTATTCGGTTTAGAAAAAAAATGTAAATTAAAAGTACACATTATAAAGAAAAAAAAAAATTAAAAAAATTCAAAATCAACTTTGTATGGATAATTTTTGTATTATTACTCCATTTTCTTCCATAAACTTTGAATTTAAATTTCAATATCCAATTACAACGTGTGATATATCATTGGAAAGAAGAGAAGCTGGAGATATTTTTAGGATTATTGGCAATCCATTATCACCATTAATTTTTGTTTCAATCGAATTTGAAGTAGAATTTTTTATCGTGGTTTGTACTTTTGTTGAACTTTGGCGGCTCGTAACTAGCTATTCAATCATTATCTGGATCAGAAATTTATTTTATTTGAATAAAGACATATTCGATATTAATATCAAATAAAAAAAAACTCCTAAACTATAAAACTTTAGCCATAGAAAGTAAGGTTCAATAATTAGCAAATGACCTCCTCTATACGCCTATTAGCTATGGCGGGTTCAGTTCCAGTCACCCTGTATATGTAAGTAATATTGATAAGTAAGTAAAAATGTGAACCTAAGTTATGAAAATTTTATGAATACATATTATGTGATATATAAGAGTACAAAATTAAAATAACTAAGTCCATAAACTATTGATTAAATATCCCTTAGTCCGTTCATTTAAAATAAGTCCAACGATTTAAAGTTTAAGGTTTATCGGAACTATTTAAGATATTGTTGATTTTGTTCCTAGAAATTAAAGAACTTTTATAAAAGTAAAACATACATTTTTATTTTATTTTAATTTCCATTAGTTTAGTTTCAGTATTAAAATTAATAATTCAATACGCCATTTCTCAAAAGTGGAAAAATGGACTTAGTGATTTATAGAATTGGAGCATCCATTAACGTTTTATTTTACAGTTTCTTCAGAATTATGTAGAGTTTCAGAGGTACAATTTTGTGTTATTTTTAAGATGTTTTGTCTAGATTAGTTAATGGTTGACATCTCCTTACTACCAATTTACCTACAACAAGATAAAACAAAATGTTCTATTTCAGCACAACTCTAGGAAACCTGTCTAACTCACCTTCGGCATGCTTTGTGGCGAGTGACGGGGAAAGTCTACGAGTATTCCAGGCGGTTATCGACGCTCGCACGCTGCTCGCTGAGATAGCTACTTCGGAACGGCGCCATAAAGATGTGTTCGTAAGTAATTATTAGGTTATTTTACATGTAAATGGTTTTATTTGAAAGTGATGTCTCATGTACGAAGAAAAACTTTCGCAATCTCTGTTTCCGTGTTAAAAGCGTGATCTACCTTTTAAGATGCGAACGCTCATGTCTTTAGTATTTGATATTATCACATTATATTTATATTTCATCATGTCATAATGAAATCGTTGATTTTGACCTCAACACAAGCAATAATAAATAAAGTTGACAACACAAGAAATTATATAGCAACTCTCTCACAGGAATTTCATCCGCAATTTTTCCTACAGCAACACGACACCATGTCAATGTCATCCGACTCAACTCTAGAGGAGGGCGGCGGGATCCCACTCCATGACCGGATCAAGATCGTATCGCAGCAGTCGACGGCGCGGCCCGGCGCCATCATACAGTTGCACGCGATCGCCGATGCCACTCATGATTGGCACAACACTCAGTTGCTACACGTGTTCCAAGAGCAACTTATCACAGGTGAGTGACTAGTGACGTCACGCAAGATGACTCTGCTAGTGCATCCTCCACGACCGGATCAAGATCGTATCTTAGCTGTTCACGGCGCGGCGCCATCATACAGCTGCACGCGGTCGCCGACGCCACTCATGATTGGCACAACACTCAGCTGCTACACGTGATCCAAGAACAACTTATGACAGGTGAGTGACTCTAGTGACGTCACAGAAGATGGCTCTGCCAGTGCATCCTCCACGACCGGATCAAGATCGTATCTTAGCTGTTCACGGCGCGGCGCCATCATACAGCTGCACGCGGTCGCCGACGCCACTCATGATTGGCACAACACTCAGCTGCTACACGTGATCCAAGAACAACTTATGACAGGTGAGTGACTCTAGTGACGTCACAGAAGATGGCTCTGCCAGTGCATCCTCACGATCGGATCAAGATCGTATCGCAGCAGTCCACGGCGCGGCCCGGCGCCATCATACAGCTGCACGCGATCGCTGACGCTACTCATGATTGGCACAACACTCAGCTGCTACACGTGTTCCAAGAGCAACTTATGACAGGTGAGTGACTCTAGTGACGTCACACAAGATGGCTCTGCTAGTGCATCCTCACGACCGGATCAAGATCGTATCGCAGCAGTCCACGGCGCGGCCCGGCGCCATCATACAGCTGCACGCGATCGCCAACGCCACTCATGATTGGCACAACACTCAGCTGCTACACGTGTTCCAAGAGCAACTTATCACAAGTGAGTGACTCTAGTGACGTTACAGAAGATGGCTCTGCCAGTGCATCCTCACGAAGAAAATCGCAGGGGACGTCCACCTGCGACAGACGTCCTCATAAAGGTAGCGGGAAGGCGCTGGATGCGGGCCGCTACCAACCGGGCAATATAGAAATCATGTTCAGCAGTGAACGTCCATGTCATGAAAGTAATAAAAAATCCAGGTAATAAAAAAAAGACTGTACCGCTAAACGTTGTTAGTTATTTAATGAGTTATTGCTCTTTTACAGGCGAGCGTACCTCTCCCGACACTGATAGTTCGGACTCAGGCGTGGAAGGCTCTGACGTGCATACCATCACAGAAGCTGGTTTAGAAGCGATAGTAGACCTCCGCAAGGCTGCCGTGTTCAACGAGCCGTTCTATATCGTCGTGCTGGAAAGGACAGATGGAGGATCCACCGTACATATGTGGAGACTCACCGTGTCGTCACAGGCTGATGCTAATGGTGAGTGATATTGATAAAAAGCAATGTTTATTATATGAATATGATCCATATTGTACGTTTCAATTCAACCTAATGATTTGCTGAACAAAAATCTTCCTGAAGGATTATTGGTTAAAAAATACAGATTAAATCAGAATTCGGTTACTTAGATCACGTTGTTAATTAGATCATTTAGGCTGCTCCTTGACCAGATATGCACTAAGCTACGTAAGGAGGAATATTTCTATACTCATCTTGCTCACATATCTTCAGGAGAAATGCACACTTTTTCACAAATTCTCTACGTTATTGCACACCGCCAATCTTCGCTGCATATCTTTGTAGTAAAAGCAACGTAATGCAGACCTTATAAGGTACATAATTTAATTTGAAACTCTTCTTTCCAGATGATCTCACAAACAGTATGATGTACGTGCCAGATAGTGCACTTGTCCAAGAAGAAGAAGGTGAATCGCGGAAGAATTCTGTGTCGCTTGACCAAGATCGGGTGCCGCCGCCTCCGCCGGTTAACGATCATCTTTCCATATCTACTAAAAAGGTAAGTCAGAATAGAAATTGTATTAAACGTTCGTGAACTAGCATAGCATATACATATATTACTGAAAAAGTACTCCCAGGGTTGTAAGTAATGTACCAACATGATGCAATAAACGCTTATGACTATGGCTATGACTAATTACTCCCCTTCTATTGATTGCTCTTATCACAAATTTTCTATTGCACATTTTCTTGTGAAAAACACTTGCCTATATCACCTGGATGACATGCATCTGAGTTTAATCTTCGTTATGATATAGGGTGCTTCTAAATTTTGTTTATTGAATCTTTAATGCCCTATAAATTGATACATAAGGCATTCCAATTTTCCAGGATTAACATAAGATTTTGTCCACAGGTGTGCGAATGTCCCTTATCCCTTCCTGACGGTGTGGACGTAATACACGCGACGCCAGCCGCCGGCCATCTCAGTTCGGCGTCGATCTACCCAGCTTGCTTGGCGCCCTACATCTTGGCCACGGCTTGCTCTGATAGCACATTGAGGTATGTCTACATCTACACTAATATTATAAAGAGGAAAACTTTGTTTGTTTGTTTGGTTGTAATGAATAGGCTCAAAAATTACTGGACCGTTTTTAAAAATTCTTTCACCATTCGAAAGCTACATTATCCACGAGTAACATATAGGCTAAATTTTATTTTGGAAAAAAATAGGGTTCCGTAAAATATGTAGATAATGTAGTCCACGCGCGCGAAGCCGCGGGCGGAAAGCTAGTATTTAATACAATTAACTGAATACGGTATTTGGCAGTTTTGCCACTTGATGAGAGAGAGAAATGGTCCTCGACAAATGCAAGAGCTTGTAAAGCTATAACCCAATTTCGATGATGTTGCCATATGTATTGTATTAAATACGCAACTTATATGTTTTACAAATTGTGTTTTATCTTGTTCCTAGGTTCTGGAAATGCAATGTCACAAAGAAAGACGACAATGAATTTGAATATACTTGGAAAGAATGGGAAATGATGAATAAAGATCAAGAATCTGCTATTGACATTCCAGGTAACTGTTTTTATTTATTATTTACAACCGGCTGTCAAAAATTGTAATTGTAAAAGATATAATTTGACAAAATATAATGTATATCAGGACTGACTCACATTTAACACATTCATATATTTTTTTATAGGGCAACCCCTTCACATAAGCGCGGCATACTCCGGTCGCATAGCGTGCGCGTACAAATGCGGGCGCTCCTTCACCCGTCCTAAAGGTGGCAATACTACCGCCAACAACCTGACTGACGCGCGCTTCGTCAACCTCTGCGTTTGCGTGTATGAGTGCGAGAGTACCGGCGGCGCCGAATGGCTCCTAGAAGATACGATACCCCTTAGAAACGTCAGTCTACCTCGCGTAGGCGTGTGTGCTGACACGCAGATTGACCTCTCGTATCTTCACGATACCTCCTTCATGCAGAAGAAGCAAAGGTTGACACAGGTCAGTACATTTAAAGTCAGCTATAAGTCCATGAGTGCGAGAGTACGCGCCGCGCCGAATGGCTTCTAGAGGATACGATACCGCTTAGAAACGTCAGCTTACCCCATGTTGAAGTGTGTGCTGACACGCAGATTGACCTCTCGTACCTTCACGATACCTCCTTCATGCAGAAGAAGCAAAGGTTGACACAGGTCAGTACGATTATAGCGAGCTATCACTGGTCATGAGTGCGACAGTACCGGCTGCGCCGAGTGACTCCTAGAAGATACGATACCGCTTAGAAACGTCAGACTGCCAGGGGTATGCACCATACGTACCATTAAAAAAATCAATCTTGCCTACCAGTGTAAACCACTTTAGCAAACGAAACGATAAAAATAATACAGATAAGATGACCCCGTATTTCTAATAGTACTCATTGGCTGAAGTCCTTTGGCCTAGCAGACATGCTTCTAAAGATCACGTATAAAATTGTTAGCTAATTCAAAAACAACGCCTGATGCAGGTGATTTCTATAAAATTCGACGATATGTAACTTAAATTACTATGTATATTTCGGAGTATTGTAAAATCTAGTGGTCTCCTCGGTATATTAGGGAGTTAACCATATTAACATAAGCTTGAATATAGTTTCTAATCCTGATTCCCTTTACCAGGTTCTCCAAACCCTGTCATCCGAAGAGCGCAGCCACAGCCGCAACGGCGAAGGCGACCCGGGCAAGACCACGGGTCTCCTCGCAGTCCCGTCCTTCAGCACCCTCCAGTCTCTACGGCGGAGCATCATGGAGAACGGCAACACTTGTCCGTTGACACAGAAACACCTCGTGCAACTGGACTGGGTGTCGAAGGAGGACGGCTCGCATATTCTGACGGTCGCCGTGGGGTCTAGGGTGTTGCTGTTCACGCCTGTTTCCAGTGATCTTGCGCAGGCCAATTTGAAGGTATTGTCATGAAAAACATTTAAGAAGCCAATAGAAATGGGACGTCTTATTTAGGGCTGATTTTTCAATCGTTTACTCTTGTTTTTATTTTTTCCTCCTTTATTATGTGCCACTGTCATGTCTATGTAATTGCCTGTATTTGTGTGATGTCCATTGTAATAAATGTATCTTTCTTTCTTTCTTTCTTTCAATCGTCGGATAACTTGTACCTGAAGAATAAGTTTGGCACATTGACAGTGTTTCAGTATTCAGTTTTTCAGTTAAAAGATATCTGACGATTGAAAAATCAGCCCTTAATTGTGTAACGAATACGCCATTTACAGAGATAAAGAAACTTGTAGATACGTAAAAACTCATTTAATGTATCTATTACGTGTAACATTTTACCCCCGAAGCTATTCAAATTCAAATTCAAATTATTTATTTGCAGAATGTGGTACATTCGGATTTGGTTAACGCATTTGGCTTTATAGTAGGTACACAAACCGCGAGGCCGTCAGTTTAGTCTAAAAACTTGCTATTAAAGAATACGATGCGACTATTACCATTCAAGACGGCTCTTAGATTCATGTTTGGTTAAACAGAGAATACAAAGCTTTAATATCTTTGCAGGCAATGAAAGAATCCATCAACAACAACCGGCCTATTCTCCGCAAGGCTTCGTCCTTAGCCGCCCCGTTATTCGTGGAAGAGATCAGATGGATGCAGCTTCGCCGCATAGAGCTGAAGACTGCAGATGGTCTACCACCGCTGCCTATGCAGATTTCGTGGGTGCGAGACGGTATACTTGTCGTGGGAATGGATTCTGAGATGCACGTCTACTCGCAGTGGAAGCCTGAGCACCAGCAAATGGCTTCTGGATTGCATGGAGGACAGGTATGTTCAAATATTGACTCGTCAGGTATTTATTGTTTTTTTTTAAATAATTAATTAAATTAAAAAAATTGTAAACGTGCCCAAAAATAAATATGAGTTTTTGTATGAGTGGTAATATGAGTATGTGACAATCAATGATTGAATTTACTTCAATTTTCCTCGGACCACGAGTCGGGCAGTCCGACTTCTTCACCGTTCGGCTATCGTGGCTTGAACTATAACCGATATTTTTATTATTTACTTACGTTAAGATCTTGCCTGATCTTATTTTGCACTATTTATTTTCTAGGAGCTAGAAGAAGGCAGCGAATCCCGGGCACTTCGTGATTCTGACCTCCGAGTGTCCGCGCCGCATTTGCAGCGAGTGTCGTCCATCAACTTGCAGCTTTTGGAGAGAGACGCAAGAAGGCGGAACAAAACACAACCAGATCAACCACAGGTAACGCTGTGATAATGAGAACTGTCAATGATATCGTGCAGTAAATTAACTAATAAGTCTTCCATAGACTCCAGCAAGTCTGAAACAAACACGACATCGCATCGTCACATCTGTGCCTCGCAAGCATTAGATTTGCTTTTCTTCCGTGTGTCGCTAGTCAAAGACTAGCTGAAAGAAAAGTATTTAGATCTGAAAAAGCGCTTTTTAAAAGTCTATTATCAGAAAATTAATGACTTATCTGATTTCTTTCTTTCTTTATTTCAGCCACTTTTGGACTATATGCCGGATTACGGCCTGTTTGAGGCGTCGCAAATGGCGTGCCCCGTGCTACCTCAATACCACCCGAAACAACTTATGGAGTTGCTCAACAGCGGGAAAATTAGATGGGTCAAGGCGATTCTGGCTCATCTTGTCAGGTAATTAATGCCCTTTTACTTTAAATCTTATTTTATCGTGTAGTATAAATGACAAAAGAGGTCACAAAAATCGTGTCAATGACATCTTACATGACATAATTTGACCCTTGTACGCTGACTTATCTTGCCCTGAGGAGCACGAAATGTTATTTCTATTTCAGGCAATCGGGTTGATTTTTAAGTTTCTAATGTGAACTGAGAAAAAAACATACAGTGATTTTATTTTAGTTTTTTTTTATACGAAGTATAACGAGTTCTTGATTGTTTTCAGATGTATTGGTGGCACATACAACGTTCGAAGTTCACAGGGTGATGAAGACAGTTTATCAAGGCAGGTAAGATAAGCACATGGGATATACAATTGTACATAGTTCTCCCATTAAGTCTCTGAACTCTAGTGTAGGTATGTTCTTGTAATACCCGAATAGTTTCACTAGGAACTTGAAACATTTTTAACAATTTACTCTCATTTAAAAATATCTTAACCGCATCACTGCCAGACACGTGTATGTTACCAATAAACAGAGGCACAAATCACTGTTAACCTCTAATAAAACATATTGATTCTAAATAGCCTAGATTGTTCACGTGTTATGAGTCGGGTGAATAGTTGTATTAATATAGGAATGATGAATATGTGTATATTATGTGTTACGTGCTATATTGGCTTGTAACATAGCGCAAATTAAAAATTAAAATGGTGGATGTGGCATTTGAATAATCTCTATTATCAGTTGCGATGTTAAATGGCACCAAATTATTATATCAGTAGCTTTTCACCTACACTTTGAACTGTGACTGGTGATACTATGTGTCCATGTAAAACAAAATTTTTATATTGAATTGAAACCCAATTGGATACACGGTTTTCAAAATCCATTCAAATATGAGCCCCGCAGGTCAGAACAAGCGAAGGCCATATGAATGCGGCCAATAATTATTTTTTGAGGTTACAGAAATGTCGTATAAATGTGGAACATATGCTACTAATTCCAACAAGGTTGTAAAGTTATCAACATCATAGTTTTGTTTTAAAATACAATCAACCTATAATTTTATTATACTGATTTTGATTTGATAATTCTTATAGCCTTGTTAGAATTGGTAAATTCACGATCTCATCACAATTCCCTCGTCTCTTTGCTGGTGAATTTTTACACCCATCACTTCGAAGATTCAGCCCAAAATAAAAAAGCGCGAACTATAAAATGACTACACTTTGGCTTCTTAAAGGCATACATGGGCCAGGCAGATATGCCCCAGCAGTCGTAATAAAACTTCAAGCCGCCATTTTGCCTGGCGTGTCAGATTTTATATCCCGCATCATGAAAAGACACTCGTATGACGCAACCACCAAACTATTCTTGAGTCACCGACAGATTCACCTGTGATTTGTTTGATTATTATATTTAGACCTATAACTGATCTTGGCCTAAATTCGTAGTAGAATTTTAACCGACTAATTATAAAGAATAATTAAGTATTTTTTTCTGATGGATACCATGAGATAAACAACCAGCATCCAATGATGCTGGATTCACTAATAATAAAACTTTTATAAACCTACATGATAACATACCAAGAGTATCTAAAGCCTGGTCCGTGGCGACTGTGCGACGGGCGCCCCCAGTGAGTGTGCGAGCGCGACAGCAACATAATTACGCGCGAGCGATAGGGATGGGTAGCTTGGGGTCATTGGACGGGATTCTACGTGCTCACGGACCAGGCTTTAGACAGAAATCTATATATATAATAATGAAACCCGTTTTCCGTTGTCACGACATAACATGAAAACGGCTTGACCGATTTGGCTGATTTTTTTTTTGTAGTTTTCTAATACTCTGTACAAGGTTTTTACGGAAAAAAATATAAAGAAAATCTCTACGCTAAGGCGGTACGAAGTTCGCCGGGTCAGCTAGTTAATAATAATAATCTTGGAAGTGTTAGATCTGTATCCCCACGTAAGCCTTATAAAGGACCGGGCCATTTTTGACCCGTGAGCCCCAAAGCGTACAAAATAATAATAATAAAAACACCCAGCATCGAGACAGGGCCCCATGCATGTTGGAATCAGCCGTGGCATCGCCTGCATGCATTGCGCACGTGTGTTTCAGCGCGGCTGGTCGCGCTCGCGCACGCTGTCCGTGTCGTTCGCCGCCGGCGCCGCCTCGCCGCTAGATGGCGTTGCACAGGTAACTACACTGTACACTGCGCTTGCTGTTAATAAATACCAACTTTAAACGTACAGTAGAACGCCGATTATCCGAATCGGTCCTAACTTGACTTCACTTATGGTCCTATGTCCCCTAGATGGGGCAGAGGGCGTCCACAACAGTCCTCCATCGCGTTCGGTCTTGAGCTATGTGTTTGATCTCGCTCCAAGTCTTGCCGATCTTCTTCGCCTCGTCTGCCACAGTGCGCCGAATCGGTCCTAAGCTTAATATAAAAAATTAAAACCAGGTAATTTTTATACTTTGTATTTTTGTTAAGGCTAGATGGGGTTGCAACTTACTCTGATTGAAATGTTCAAGTGAGCGTTATTGTGTGTTGTGATTCCTGGCCCGACCATGACATGGAACGGAGTTTTTACTGTGGCACAAAATGGTAATTTTAATTGTGTTTTACTGTGCCACTTATCCCAAGAATTTGTGCCGTTTATTAAACTTATTATATTTTATTCTATGCGTGACAGTTCGTTTTTCTTTATTACCGATTATCCGACTTTATTCTCGATTATCCGAATCGACCCCGGTCCCAATTAATTCGGATAATCGGCGTTCTACTGTAAATCAGATCTACCGTATCTTATAATTTTAGCGATAAAGGTTAGAAGAATTTTTTTGGCAAACATCTGTACATGTTTTACACACAAATCATCTTGACAAAGTGTCTGACTGGTATTACATAAATAAATTGTTTAGCTAAATTATGTCATGTAACAGTAGTAGAAAACAAAAATACATTGGTATTTATTTATTGTAAGTTATTTAATTCTTTCTTATCTCAACATAACAAACATGCGCCGCGCCGCCATGCTTTCGATACTGTTCGTGAATGTCAAATCTTATTCATGTTTATTATCTATGTCGTTTGTTACGTCACAAATGTATACAACACATTTTTGTTTCGTTATAAAAAATATGTGTTTAAATATAATTGAAAGAAGAAAGAAAGTAAGAGTATTTATTTGATGCGAGTATTAAAAGCATTACAAATTGTTATTGTTATTTTTGAACTGTGTATGAACAGGAAGTATTCTTCAAACACTGATGCACTACTAACTCTGAATATGAAGCATCTTGATAAAAAGCACTATGCACTAGTACAAATGGACTTAAAAATTACTATCTTCAATATAAATCAAGCAATAAAATTGGTTCGAAAAGATTTTGACTGAATTTACATGTTATCTATAAATTAAATACGTTGTGCCAATGATTATTTGGCTGAGCGATGATGATAAGTGTTGAGTAAACAATAATAAAAATTACTTTTAATTATTTACCTACTTCTCACCTCTTATTTTCATCGCTCGGCTCGCATCACTTACCTTACTATTACCATAAACTTTATAGATAACTGAAGATGTACAGCTAGACTATGCCGAGATTACCTCAGTACCGCCGCTACCTCTATGGACACTCCTTGTCGCAGACAAAGAGTCTCCGCATCATCCGTCCACTATACAAGAAGCTAAGGTAATAATCTCTCTTCAATTTCTCTAATACATAATACACTTAAAAATATTTCTTTTTATTTCATCTCAGATCTTTACCTCGATGAAATTTAAATCTACCAACAATTCACTTACTTTTGAAACCTGGAAGAGACGTACCATCGGCAACAGTGTTAACTATCCATTGCCTGTCATGTCGTCTCGTTCTATCGCAAAGAATCACCATTTGATGAGAGCGAGAGCAAAAACGGAAATGGATAGTTAATAGTGTGGCCGTGTGTACTATGATCACCACGTGGGGCGTGGCATGATTTATAGCATATTAACTCGACTGGGTTAGCCGAGTTAACTGCGCACCTGGCGTATGAGTCCCATCGACGCTCTAATACGGACGGGGCGAACGCGGGAAGATGTTCGGGTGAGTGCGAGGGCGAGTCGCATTTCAGCGAGATGCGCATTTCAGTTAACTCGACCGGGTTGTATCTATTTCTTTCTTACTGGCCACGCCCACTGCAACAAAGTAAAAAATAAACTATTACCATCGACGCTCTAATACGGACGGGGCGAACGCGGGAAGATGTTCGGGTGAGTGCGAGGGCGAGTCGCATTTCAGCGAGATGCGCATTTCAGTTAACTCGACCGGGTTGTATCTATTTCTTTCTTACTGGCCACGCCCACTGCAACAAAGTAAAAAATAAACTATTACCATCGACGCTCTAATACGGACGGGGCGAACGCGGGAAGATGTTCGGGTGAGTGCGAGGGCGAGTCGCATTTCAGCGAGATGCGCATTTCAGTTAACTCGACCGGGTTGTATCTATTTCTTTCTTACTGGCCACGCCCACTGCAACAAAGTAAAAAATAAACTATTTATTAATGGTGGCCGTTGTGTCACTTTTTTATGGAACAAGTGTAAAATATATTGATTTAATGGGTTTAAATTAATAATACAAATTATTCCAGGATTACAACGTATTATTCGAGGGGACTATGCTCGACACAGACGAGGATTTGGACGCGTTGTTGCTAGGCGACGACGAAGGTGTCGACCGCAGACCGTCGATGCCTGAACGACAGCCTCTGTCGCACTTCGGTCCTAGGCAAGGTAATCTAAAACTTTTGTGTTGGCAATTAGGTTGATCTTTGCATGGATAATACAGACAAGCAACATCGTCTCGTCAAATGATCACAGTGTCTCAAGAATTGAAATCTTCGTCCATTGTGTGTTGTGTATGAAACAGAGATGTAGTCTCTTACTAAAGGCCTTATAAGAAAGCTAAAGGTCACCCGAAGGGCAATGAAGCAGAATGCTCAGAGTTACCCTACGGGATCGAATCAGAAAAGAGGCAGCTGTAGGAGAACCAAAATAGCACAGAGTTGCCAAAGTTAATAATGACGATTGTTTTTTGTTTTATTTCTGACATCCCAATAATTTGCCCAGGTCGCATCCTGTCACGTCTACTCACCCACACTCACCTGCCCGGACTGAGTTCGCTTGACCAGATGCATTTGTTAGCGCTGGCGGACACTGTGTCGACGTGTGACGCAGACTTCGCCGAACGATTCGCGGCGAACGCGCGTGTTGATATCTCGCAAGGAACTGGTCAAGAAATAGTACCTGGTAAGTGCTATTATTGGTAGTAGCCTGTGGCCTAATCACGTATCAAAACTTCAACAACATGCAAGTGATTTGTCACTTTTCGTATTCACGTATTAATCGACCGATTTTGTTTCGATTTCGTTTTTATCCGTATTCGATCGTGCCTCCGCGGTATTCACCAATTACTTATTTTGAAATTTGGTGCCAGTGATTAAACGTCAAGTGGCAAATCGCTGAGTTGCGATCTTATTGAGTAATCGTTGTATTGAAATGACTCGTGAATACGTATTTAGGACTGTTTTTCAATAGAACGTCTTCTAAAATATGTCAACCACATTTTAACTGTTTCAAAATACGTGAATTAGACCACAGGTATTATTTTTAATTTAGTATCAATAACATAAATCTAACAATTTTGATAACATACACATAACATTTTCCGTGCAGCAGCAGAAATTCGTTA
Source organism: Ostrinia nubilalis (assembly GCF_963855985.1). NCBI lineage: Eukaryota > Metazoa > Arthropoda > Insecta > Lepidoptera > Crambidae > Ostrinia > Ostrinia nubilalis. The sequence continues at coordinate 5,914,971 of NC_087103.1, forward strand.
ATTTGGGGTGTGGTTTGTAAACTTAAGTGGGACCATAAAAATATTGATTTAGTCAATCTTTTTGTTGTTCAGTATAACAGCAATACAACTTTCAGACTCCCTGGATGACTGTGGTCTCCGATTCTTACTGGCCATGAAACACTACGGCTACCTACTGCGTTGCTTGCCGCTAGCGCAGCGGGCCAATTTACAAAGGAATGGAGTGGGTACTTGCAACCTTGTGTGGGCATACCACTCTGAGACCCATGAGCAACTTTTGGCTTTGATCCCTGGTTATGCTAAGGGACAACCGAAATGGACAACAATGCGAGAATTGGGTAAGTAGAAGTTAATTACCCTTTACTGAAGTCATATTCTTCCGAACAAAAATATTTCAGATGCGGAATCCAATTCAAAATGTTTGCTTGCGTTTCAGTTTTCTCGTGCTGATTATTCACTATATCCCTTACTCTCTCAGTTTGAACAAAATCTTTAAATATTTACAGGCGTGGGTTGGTGGGTAAGTGGTGACCTACTCCGTATATGCGTAGAGCGCCTCGCACGCGCAGCCTACATGGCCAAGCAAGATCCGATGGATGCAGCACTATACTACTTAGCTATGAAGAAACGAATGCTACTGTGGGGTCTATTCCGATCCAATCGCGACGAAAAGATGACCGCGGTAACTACAACACAGTACATAAATATGAATATTGAATCTTAAGGACAAAGCTTAAGATCTGTTTTTGTTTACAGTTCTTCGCGAATGACTTTTCCGAAGATCGCTGGAGAAAGGCGGCTCTAAAGAATGCGTTTGTTTTATTGGGTAAACAACGGTTTGAGCATGCAGCCGCTTTCTTTTTGTTAGGAGGTGCACTCAAGGATGCTTTAGAGGTAAAAATAATTCCTTTTTAAAGAAGAACTTGTATTATTCATTTTGAAAGAAACCTAATATAGTTATTTTTTATTTTAGGTGCTAATCACACGTTTGGGAGATTTGCAACTAGCAATGGTGGTAGCTCGACTATACGAAAGTGACAGCACACTTCCACCCAGTTTGAAGAAATTGCTCATGGATGAAATATTAGGGTGAGTCTTCAAAGTTTTATGGTCATTCCTGTACACACGATAGATGTTAAAAAAGCGAATGCAAATACTTATTTCTGACTTATTTTCAGTGGTGAGACAGAAACCGGTGAGATTGAACTGGAGCGCGCCCACCCGGACCCGTTCGTTCGTTCAATGGCGCTCTGGGAACTAAAACGTTACGGAGAAGCCCTAGACACACTTTTAAGCCCCGGCGGCCGACTACACGCGGCGCGTGAGACGCAGAAAGATTCAGAACCCATGCCCAGCGTGTTTAACTTCTACGTGTATCTACGGACACATCCGAGACTGAAGCGACACAATATGCCAACGCAGGTATGTGAAATAGAAAATGGTACATGTATTTTTCAGACATCTATTTTGGTAACTGACTTTTCATTTGTCACAGTTTACCAACTTTTCTAATAGAACACATCATTTGCAAAATAGTGACGTCATTATCCTACAATATCTATGGAAAAATCTCATTTTGACAGCTCATTGATTGCTGGTGTCAAATATCCTATAGGCTTGGTGTTACATAAGCATGTGAAATAAAGCTTCGTCTATGTACACAACTTTAGCTTATTATTATTGAAATATCATCTGAATAACGCTTATATTTTTGACCCCAGGGTGGCACACTGGCCCTACTACAACAAGAGCCCGAAGAGAGTATAACCCGTTTAGAAAGACGTCTGTACTTCCAAACTGCGCACGGGCACTTCAAAGCAGGCTGTCCCGCTCTAGCTTTGGAGGTCCTGTCCAAACTCCCCGCGCGGGTCCGAGATGAGAAAGCTAAGCAACCAGTGTCTATGCCTTCGGTCGACGACGCTGTTATACATACGGGACAACTGGGCGGGGACTCGACAGCTAAAAGTACGTATCGTAAATGCATATTATTATTTTTTGTTCAACTGCTTGCAGATTATTTTTAGCTAAAATGCAAGGGTTAACTACCAAAGTCGTTTATAACGTAAATTGTAAACTGATTGAAATAGAGCAAATGATTTTCTACTACATATATTTTGTGTCCCACACCATTATTATAACCCTTATTTAACTGTTATCTCTGTCAACAATTCGGCGCCCATTCCGTCACAGTGGTCAAGTTTTGAACTAGCTTCTACGCGTGGAATAGCTCGACTGCATTTCAAATTCTCATTCAGTCTTTTAAAAAAGGCGAAATAGGTTTTCAGAGATATAATCCTCAAGTTCTCATTGTTTTTTATTTACACATTTTTCTTATTTCAAAACCAAGGAAATGTCTTATGCGCACACTTATTTACTCATACATCATCAACAGAGGAAGAAGAGGCCCCAGCAGAGAACAACATGGACTGGGCTTCGACGCCAGCTGAAATGGACTGGGGCGCGCCCGTTAGCACCATAAAATCAGATGAGCTGGTGCTCAGCTGGGATGACGAGGAAGATAAAGGGTAAGAGCACTCGCAATATTGGTTATTAACTTTATCTTCGCTATTTGGGCGTTGATAATAATCCCGTACCAGGCCTGGCTCACTCCGCGCGGTACATCCGATAATTACCTACAGCGAAGCGCCCCGCCGGCGGGTATTATATCAGTCGAGTGTCACGCGCGCGCCCGTCGGGACTTGATGTTTTGCCTTGATTTGAATTTCTTTTGAATACAATTTATGATGTTTTAAGAATTTTATCGTTAAAATATTAACTAGGTATTACCTTTCCGTGTAGGTAAATGAAACGGAAGAGTAACATCGATACACCAAATTACGACAAGCTAGTTCTTTTACCATAATGCATAGGTACCCCAACAATATTCAGTAAAAAATAAATTGTTGCCAAAGTACAGCGAGTAATATTAGATTAAGTTTGTGAAAAGCCAAATAAAAATATGATTTTCGGGTGACGCCTCTCATTCTAGGATGTAGCCGTTTCGTGTTTGCGTAGTAAGTAGGTAGGTATGATGTCATTCTTTCTTCTGTGATAGTAGGTATGTTTAATTTATTTGTCTTATGTTAAAATAGGTATGAATGAAGACATTGTATTAAAATAAGTACTTTTTATCCTAAGTAGGTATATTTAAAATGTTATTTTTACAAAGGTAAAATAACACTAATACTTACCTACATACGTGTACCTCATTACAAATACCTAAGTAGATTAATTCTATTTTTTCACTAGACAGCATAGCAACCCTAACAGCGTAAGAAGAGTTCAGAGACACGCGATAGAAAGAGACAAAACTTGTAGGTGAATAAAATTGTAGGTACGTAGTGCTGTGCGAGCTGAATTACACTGTATCGCCAGGCCTGGCTCACTCCGCGCGGTACATCCGATAATTACCTACAGCGAAGCGCCCCGCCGGCGGGTATTATATCAGTCGAGTGTCACGCGCGCGCTCGTCAGGACGCTGGCGTGCGTTGTAGTAGATACCTAATTCTATAATCGAAGTATTATTTAAAAATGGACATAAAGAGAAAAAAATATTGTGCGGCGTTCGGGTGTTTAAATTCGGAAAGAAATCTACCGGATTTATGTTTTTTTTTCGCTTCTCAAAGATGCTGAAAGGTATGTTGGCCATGTAGGTAATCAATAATTCTTAGGATAGTATGGAACCTAACCTACCATGACTACTGCTCAGAATACGTTCGTTCGTTTCAGCCAAATGATGTCCACTGCTGGACAAAGGCCTCTCCCAAGGTTTTCCATAATGAATGCGTACTTACCTACATACGTACCTCATTACAAATAAGCAGATTAATTATTTTTTCACTAGACAGCAACCCTAACAGCGTAAGAAGAGTTCAGAGGCACGCGATAGAAAGGGACAAAACTTGTAGGTGAATAAAATTGTAAGTACGTAGTGCTGTGCGAGCTGAATTCCACTGTATCGCGTCGTAGCAAGACTCGCATTTATTTAAATCGTCATGCGGAGTAATCCTTCTGTACCTGTACTATTACTTATTCTGTGGTATCGCGTGGTAGCAAGACTCGCATTTATTTAAATCGTCTTGCGGAGTAATCCTTCTGTAGGTACTACTATTATTTATTCTGTGCCCGTACTCACTAGTCAAGTCAAATGGTTCTGGTAATTCTTAATTGGGTAGATCTTTGTACATTTTTTTAGGCAATCTGATTGTCCAAGGAGAATATGTTTCCGTGTTTCCCGATTTCTATTCTATTGGCAATTTCGATATAGTCGAAGAAATGCATCAAAACTATAACTTTCCACATGGCTGGTAGTTCAAATTTAGCTTATCTGCATCGCGATCAAAAAAGACGCATAATATCAAATGTTATAATTTAGATCCGAGGGATCAGGAGCATCGACCCCGCCATTAGAAATGAAGATGGATAAGCAAGAAGCAGCTCCGTTAGTCAACGGCATCTCCGAAGAACATGAACATGAGCCAGAGAAGAATGAGACACCGCCTGTGGACATCATGGCGCAACAACTCAAGTTCGTGGCCTGTCTCAAGATACTGATGGAGGAGTTGAGCACCTTGGCCACTGGATTCGAAGTCGATGGTATGTATATTCTGTAGCCCTTGCATTCTGTAGGATTGGAAGAAGAAGAGACACTAAAGAACGAGACGCCGCCTGTAGACATCATGGCGCAACAGCTCAAGTTCGTGGCCTGCCTCAAGATACTGATGGAGGAGTTGAGCACCTTGGCCACTGGGTTCGAAGTCGATGGTATGTATACTATGGTCCTTGCATTCTGTAGGATTGACAGAAGAAGAGGCACTTTAGAACGATACGCCGCCTGTCGACATCATGCCGCAACAGCTCAAGTTCGTGGCCTGCCTCAAGATACTGATGGAGGAGTTGAGCACCTTGGCCACTGGGTTCGAGGTCGATGGTATGTATATTCTATAATTCTTGCATTCTGTAGGATTGACAGAAGAAGAGGCACTATAGAACGAGACGCCGCCCGTCGACATCATGCCGCAACAGCTCAAGTTCGTGACCTGTCTCAAGATACGAATGGAAGAGTTGAGCACGCTTGCCACTGGGTTCGAAGTCGATGATATTGTGTATTCTATAGTCCTTGCAACGCCGCTAGTCGCTAAATGCCGTAGCATCTCGGAAGATAATAACCACGAGCCTGAGATGCTTTTGAGTTGAAAACTGTTGTATCCTCCCGTAAAAAAGACAATGTCAAGTTATGAAATAACTTTTTTTCCATAGCTTCAGTAGGGTGGCGAAGCCTATGTAAATTAATGATGATTCTTTTAGTTTTCAATCCAAATAAAATGCCGAAAATTTTCTAAGCTACAATATTTCGTGCCACTACTTAAACGCTGCAACATTTCGCACATGCTTGGTAACTTATTGACTAAACCATTCAGCTGATCCTTCTCCTTTATATCCAGGCGGTCACCTCCGCTACCAACTGTACATCTGGCTAGAGCGCGAAGTGGAGGCTTTGCGGCGTCTCTGTGGTTACGCCAGCGCTAGTGGCGCCCCCACGGGTGGTGAACTGATATGCGCCGACCAAGACCCGCCGCCGCTGCCGGAGAAACCCACGCTGCATCAACTGCTTGTGAGGGAAAAGGCGGACTTTGAGGCTAAGGTGCAACGCGCTGTTAGGAGGAAGAAGTGGCTCAAGGGTGAGTGATATGAAATTTTTACTAAAAGAAATTATTTCAATCCCGACCGGGATAAGAGAGGTTTATGTGAATATAAAAAATGTTGATGCACTTGATATTCAATATCACCATCTTAAATGTAATGAAACTAGAAATGGTAAAAGTGCTGAGAAAAATACCTTGGATTATTTATAAAAAGAAAAGTGTTTAGAAGAGTATAAATATTTACCACTGTCATGCCGTTAGTTTTCACTATTTCCATTAATTAGATTTTTCTTGTATAGGTGCGTACTGCGTACATTTACATTGCAATTTGTCGCGCGAGGGGCGTGGTCTGTATTTTATTCTTATAAGACATAAGACCACGCCCCTCTTTAAACGAAAGGCAATGCGAACACCTTTATGACGTCTTTCAAACTATTTGCAGCCAACGAGACCCTCCTCCGGACTCTCCTATCGTACTGTTCCCTTCACGGCGCCGGCGGTGGCGGCTTGGCCTCCGTCCGGATGGAGCTAGTGTTGCTACTGCAAGAGCTGGGACAAGACAAACAACACCAGCAGCTGCTGTCGCCGCTACCGTTCCCAACGACTCTGCCGCTGTTGGCAGCGGCTGTGGCGACGAATAACACGGTTGTTGCTGATCCTGTGAGACACTTGCAGGTAAGAGTTATGTGAAGACTCCTATGTGTAAAAATATATGGCCTTGTCCATCACTTTTAATTAGATGACATGTGTCAGAGAAATGGAAAGAGCCCAAGTATCGAAATCATTTTGCACCTTACAAAAATATGCAACGAACCGAAGCATTAGCTCGAATAATATATTTATAAAATGAAACATCATCATCATCTTCAAGTTATTTAGTCCCTACTGCAGGAATACCAACCTCCAATTTTGCCAGAGGCAAATTCCAAATGGAGGTTTTAGTCCTATACTCCCCACGCTGGCTAGAAGGGCTGGGGATGGGAAAAATATTTTTTTTATTCATTCATGATGCTCTGTTTTCAAATACCTGTACATTTATGAGACTGATAAAATGAACCAATTAACCATCGTATTTGTTTTCCAGTCGGTAGCCCACGATATGCTCGGAACGATAAGCGAGCTCGGCATCCCTGGTGGTTCCGCCACGAGGATTCTGCACACGTTGCGAGAATTAGCCGTGGCGCTGTCCGCTTGCATCTACCAGAGTCTCTGCGACTCGGATACGTTTAGCATGAAGCATACACATCATCATGATGGGTGAGTCTTTTGATTTTGTAGTTGATGTGTATTTGTACTGCTAAGTAACGGGAGCAGTGTGTGTGAAAGTCTTATCATGACCCACGTATGCACCGCCCAGTAACAGTATGAGCATACTTGATTTCTCGATATGTGATAATTTACTAAGCAAAAAATATACAATAATTCAAAATCAAAGGAACTAAATAATTGTCCTTTGAATTTCAAAATCGTGCCTTACCATTTTATTATTGAAATGATTCGACCAAACCACTCACTACCCTGTTCTAACAATACTGATTGAATTACTTATTTGATTTATTCCTTTCAGTATGGTACATGACCACGCTCCTGCTACGACCCATTTGATCGCTCGACCGAGACGTCACTCTGTTGAAGAACTTACTGTTTCGACGACACCTAATAAATGGCCTGGTGAGTATTTCACGTACCTTAATTAATGTTTTTTTTAAGAAGTTGTATTTACAAACTACTAATAATTCCGTTAACCCCTTGTGGTAAACTAAATGCTTGTGTTGCGAGTTCACCACAATATTCCAGTTGCGGTGGGGATAGGGTTGCCAGGCGTCCGGCTTTAGCCGGACATGTTTGGCTTTTTAGGCACTTGTCCGGCCAAATATTGCCTTGTCCGGCCTGTCCGGCTTTTGTTAGGCTTTTTATTTGGTTGCCGCGCCAGGCGAAAGTCGAGCTACAGAATCATATGAAGCGCACGCATGATGATGGATGATAGTACTCACTCATGAGCTGACACTAATTGCTAGGCTTTTGTGATTTTGGACCTGGCAACCCTAGGTGGGGATCGAACCCGCGTTCCGGATCATGAGTTAGCCAATCCGATGTTCCTGTAATATTCATGGTATTCATGATATCGTATTGTTTTAGGTGTGTCCGCACTACGCGGTTTAGCTGTGCGAGCGGCGGAAGAAGAAGACGCGCCTAGACTGGCCGTGTTATTGGCTGAAGCGTTCTGCGCAGTATATCTAGCTCTATTGGGTTGGGCATTGGCCGCACGCGATGCTCACTTGTTATACAGACTGGCAGCTCAGAACCCAGAAGCGAAAGCGCATGCTTCGCTGTTCGGAGGCGGCGTGAGGCGACTGCTTATGACTGCGCCCGCACCACCGCCGGTAAGTTTCTTCAATTTTAGGTGTAATTAATGCGTTCCACGCAGTATACTGGTTTTGGCACTGGGCACTGGCTGACTGACTTATTAAACGGCTCGGACCCCGTAAGCGAAATCAATCACATGCGTCTCTTCACTTTTAGTTTCACTCGAGGCGTCTGCTTTGTATAGTTTTGTTGAGCTGGATGCTAGCCGTTCGTGATGCTGATTTATTATACAGACTGGCGGCTTAGAACCCGGAGGCGCATGCATCTCTATTCGCAATAACGAATAAAGGTGTAGTTATTATAAATCGTCAAACAGATTATGTGCTTAAAAATGCACTCTACTGTCTAATAACCATTGTTAAAATTGTGTATCTTCCACCCAACAGCCAAAACTCGAGCGCACCGAGGGCACCTCAGTCTGGTCATCGTTACGCGAGAAACGCGCGCTCCTCAACATGCGTATACTCGGGCTCGGGCCCACCGCGCCCCACAAGAACATACAAGAAGGCCGGCCTACATATAGGGAGCAGTTTGTACCGCCGCATTGCAGTATACTCACGTACCTGCTTACTAAGGTAAATACAAGTTTAGTCTTACAGAATAAAAAGGGTAAATTACTTTTAAAACGGTTTGTTATGAATGTCAAGTTTTATCATCTATTGCGTGAAAATCCTGACTTCTTTTTATGGAGCACTCTTTACCATTTTACATGGCTGTAATCGGCCAATGGTATTCTTTGGGACTTGAAAAAGAATGTAAGTGAACATAATTCTGAATTCTCATTTTAATATCACAATAAACTAGGCTTGATTTTTAGCTCTAATTTATTACAGAATTATACAGTTTAGAAAATATTATAAAGATTATTTTGAAGTCAATTATTTATTATTGTCAAGCTCTCTCCAACGTAGATCACATCTGCACCTCCTGGGTGAATTGTTGTCAAGTGCAATTGAGCATAATATACTACATCAAAAATACGACATAGGGTCAATAACAATAATTAATCTGAAGCATTCTAAACCCTATGGCTGATGCAATACGGTACACCAATGAAAAACATTCCATGTTCTTTCTACAGCCAACCACGGACCAAGGCTCGTGCCACGACTACGACTACGACTCAGCTGAGTCGGGCGCCGAAGACGCGGAAGACAGCGGCAGCGAGCCCGACGATGATGATATCTTCGACACCACTGTCAAGTGAGTGCCGATGTTTTATTAATTTGAACTCAAAACTGTCTTATCCCTTTGGACCATGTTTACGCCGGTAGTACACATTCGCCGCAAGAACAGTTTAATGAATGAATACACACATTATTGCAATCGCTTAGCTACACATTTGTAATGTGTCTACTTAGGTAGCCTCTTGAACGCAGAAATGTCACGTATTAAAATCGTTTAGCTGTCATGATTTTATGGTGAAAATGTGCAACAGGCGTACGTGATAAGATGTACCTTAAATAAATCAATGATCTGTTATTCCCGAGGCTCATAACGTTCATTATCATCCTATAATCATATTATTAAACAAAATGTGACTTTCTTTTCAACCGACTTCAAAAAAAGGAGGAGGTTCTCAATTCGACCCGTATGTTTTTTTTTTTTTTCTATGTTTGTTACGCGATAACTCCGCCAATTATGAACCGATTTGAACAAATCTTTTTTCAGCGTATAGGTAATACCTCAAGGGTGGTCCCATTTAAATTTAATAATAAAAAAAACAACCCCCAAGGGTGGAAAATTGGGGATGAACTTTTTTATACGCAAAATCTTCGCCGATTATAAACCAATTTGAACGATTATTTTTTTGTTGAATAGGTATTATCAAAAGGGTGGTTTCATGCGAATTTGAAGAAAATATTTCACCCCCAAGGGTGGAAAATTGGGGATGAACTTTTTTATACGCAATATCTCCGCCGATTATGAACCAATTTGACGATTATTTTTTTGTTGAATAGGTATTATCAAAAGGGTGGTTTCATGCGAATTTGAAGAAAAACTGGTCATGGTAGGTACAACTCCTTAATGCTTAGGAGTTGTAGAATAATTCTTTAAACATTATAAGTACAAATAGACCAACAGTTGTATTCTTTCATGTTTTTAAGGTGGGCTGACGGTTTTTAAGGTCTTTTTAGGTTAGGTTTCCTATATGGTAACCTGTATTTTGTAGGGAATATTATTTTACACTAGCCATTAAGAATATGGTCTCAATGTACTGCCTACCTTCAGTGGTAACATCAAGGTAATAATTAGTTAACTAAAAAGCAAGAAATAAGTAAAATTTTATAAAAAAAAATAAAACCGACTCCAAAAAACCTACACTAAAAAAAGTAGAAAAATAATTACTAATTACCTACTTATTTATTAGGACGAATTTTTAATATTTATGTAGGTATACCATGATTGATACTTTTGGAGTCGGTGCAGGCAAACTTTACATGTTTCATAATCTTGGCACCGACTCCAGAAGTATCAATCATGGTATACCTACATAAATATTAATAATTCGTCCTAATAAATAAGTAGGTAATTAGTAATTATTTTTCTACTTTTTTTAGTGTAGGTTTTTTGGAGTCGGTTTTATTTTTTTTTTGATTGCCTGCCTCCGTCTATTAGAGTAGATAGGCGCACATTCGCATCAGACTGTAAATTCTGTTTTTCAATTTGCACAACTGTGTTTTTTTTTGTCTTCGGCACTTTTGCGATGTTGGTTAAAGTACCTAATAATGTGCTCGCAGTTTTTATTGAACTTCGAAAGATCTGAGCTCAAAAGGCGTTTGGTTGCAGTCTGCTAATGGATACAGTCTGCTACCAAACGTGAGATCCAACAATTTGTAACTTACAAGCTGTTTTGTTGATCCTCTTGAGTTGATGGACTATTGAGTTGATGAGTATGATTTGTTGTGGTTTATAGGGGTCAATCCGTAAATTGTTGCATGTCATCTCGAGCTCATGCCGGAGTCTGCTAAAAATTGGGCAGTTTCATATGAGTTGGTCATTTGTTATGTTTCCATTCCACCCCCTTAGCATGCTATTTTCTACCTTATGCCCATTATTTTAGGAGCGAGAAGCGTCGCAAGTTCACGAACACGGAGCACTCGGACCCGGACTCGTACTCGTGGTACGTGATGCGCGTGGCCGTGCTGCGGCTCGCGCAGATCAAGCTGCAGCACTTCTTGCAGCTGTGCGGCATTGAGATGTCGGGTACGTGTACAAATAGTGCTGTTTATAACGATGGCTGGTTCACACGTCATGTCTGTGAACAGGCGCTGCCTTCGGGGACTGGTCAAGGAAAGATATACCTGACATAAAATATATGTATCAAAACGCAACAATTAACCTAGAAATTAGCACGGCACTAAAGAAATATATTCAAAACTGCCACGCGGTCTCGTGCTAGATGGGCGTCTTAAAGGCCACCTTCTATCAACGGGAGCGCGTGGTAAGTAACTTGCTTCTGAATGTATGTAACTTCCTACTTTTTTATATTTTTAAACCGGCAGACAGTGGTGACTGAGTTTGTTGCGGCGCTTCTTCTCAGCCCTTGCCAAATGTTTGTCTCGAAGCGCTGGTAGGGCAAAAAAAGAATGAAACATGTATAGGCTCCTTAAGAGCATTTGACGATTTGCAAGTAATTATTTAATTAGTCTAAACAAATAAAGATAATTTTGATTTTGATTTTTAATAGTGCTGTTTATTTTTGGCATTTTTACAACATTTGTCGATGATGATGTCGTTTATTAAACAGTCGACTTTTAGTTATAATAAAAAAATTATAATAATAATATAAATGCTGTACGTCTAGCGTATAATTGTTTGAGATAGTGCCTAAGGTATGGGAGCGGCACAGGTGGTGGTTATTGTGACATCAAACGTCAGCGAGACTTCACACGTGCTTCAGACTTGTATGCTATGTAACGTCAGACTGTAGCTTCAGCCTTGTATGGTATGCTCTGTCTATCACAACGTAAAATTATCTTGATCATTTCGTCTGGGTAAGCAATGTTTTGTAGCAGTAACCGTATTGGTTTCTATTCAGTCGTTCGGCAAGCGAACAGTCTTCAATCCGATTAACTCGTTTTTTGAAAACTTTAAATAATGTTTGAGATGACGCAACTTTATATCATTCAACTGGTCTATTGTATCTTCCTAGAACTGGCCACAACAAGCCCTACAGTGCACGGTGCATTGCGTCGCGTAGACCAGTGGCAGCAACAGTTAAGCGAAGTGTTGGAGTCACGTGCGCCGCCGCCTGACTACATCCCTGGATGCTTCCCCGAGCAGCAGACCTCGGGCCCGCCCATCAACAAGTACCGGTGAGAGTGATTGGGCACTTTACCCCACTAGAACAGGTTACAACAAGTCTGACAGTGCACGGCGCTTTGCGGCGCGTGGATCAGTGGCAGCAGCAGCTAAGCGAAGTACTGGAGTCACGTGCACCGCCGCCCGACTACATCCCTGGATGCTTCCCCGAGCAGCAGACCTCGGGCCCGCCCATCAACAAGTACAGGTGCGTGTTAGAGCACTTTATCCTACTATAGTCTGGTCGCCGAGCACTTAGAATTGTGTTCAATGACCCCAAGCTACCCATCCTAATCGCTTGCGCGTAATTATATTGCTGTAGCGCTCGCACACTCACTGCGGGCGCCCGTCGCACAGTCGCGACAACAATATAATTACGCGCGAGCGATAAGGATAGCTTGGGGTCATTGGACAAAATTCTACGTGCTTGAAGACCAGACTTTAGCCACAACAAGCCCTGCAGTGCACGGTGCACTACGTCGCGTAGACCAGTGGCAGCAACAGTTAAGCGAAGTGTTGGAGTCACGTGCGCCGCCGCCTGACTACATCCCAGGTTGCTTCCCCGAGCAGCAGACCTCGGGCCCGCCCATCAACAAGTACAGGTGCGTGTGATTGGGCACTTTATCCCACTAGAACAGGCTACAACAAGTTTGACAGTGCACGGCGCTTTGCGGCGCGTGGATCAGTGGCAGCAGCAGTTAAGCGAAGTACTGGAGTCACGTGCGCCGCCGCCAGACTACATCCCAGGTTGCTTCCCCGAGCAGCAGACCTCGGGCCCGCCCATCAACAAGTACAGGTGCGTGTGTTTGGGTACTTTACCCTACTGGCCATAACATCATAGTAAATAGTTTTTTGGCGGTCAAGCTGTAGATCCTGGCTACACAGCAGTTGCAGTGAGAATGAGAGGTGGGAATAGTCCTGTACTAGCCATAACAAGCTTTGAGCAGCCGAACGGTAGCGTCATTGTAATGTAAGATCCTGTCGATTACTATAGTCTGGTCCGTGATCAGTGACCACGTAGAATTTTGTCCAATGACCCCTAGCTACCCATCCTTATCGCTCGCGCGTAATTATATTGCTGTCGCGACTGTGCGACTGGCACCCGCAGTGAGTGTGCGAGCGCGATAGCAACATAATTACGCGCGAGCGATAAGGGTAGTGGGTAGCTAGGGGTCATTGGACAAAATTCTACGTGCTCACGGACCGGGCTTTAGTAGCGCCATCTAGAGAGTGTAAATACGGCAGTCCTCATTCAGTTGGTACAAAAAATGTCCTAACATAGATTTATCGATTACTAATGTCATAATTCTTTTTCAGATGTCTCTTGGAAAAGCACAATACGCCATTCAACGCGAGTCTCTACAGCGCGGCGCCTGCAGGCCGTCTGTGGAGTTTCCTAGTCCGCCAAGAGCCGGTTCAGGTACGTGATAAAGCGATTAATTTATAGTAATAAACGTTTTTCTCACCACCACCTTTCTCAAGCACGTTGACAATATACACGTCACATGCTGTTCTTACTACTACGGTCAGGCCTGTTCATCTCCGCGAGTTTACATCGAAAACAAAACACGCACGATGGCCCACCTACAGGATACTATTCGACAAGGCCTCACATACGAGCGAACATTGACTCACGCACGCGTATTCTTGTGTATGATGGAAGATAATAAAGAAAATGGTGTACTAAATACTGTGCAGTATTTAACTGCCTAAATAATAATAAAAACACAGAATGTACTTTTTTAAGTTGCCTCAAGACACTGAGAGGTAAATAAGTAGTTAATATTATTTATGATAATTCATGCTAAATCATGTATTTCCTCCGCCATTTTCCGCAGTTTGGCACCTCACGTCACATCATTTTACCGAAGTCAGCCCTATAGCTTCGGCGCAGTGCCAATCACTGACGTTTGTCAACAAAATGGTGCTTGACTCTTGAGACAGGCTAAATTACACCATATTGTTAATGACATTGAGCATACTTTTTTTTAAATACCTTCGCGAAGTAAAACTTCTGTACGTAGTACTTATTATTATTCTGTGCTACGGTCTCAAGCTTCAATATATGACTTGATCACCCGCGCGATTGTTTTTACCACTGCCTCTCTTGAGCCCGTCTCTTCTATACAGGACCTTTTCTAACCATTACTTCTCTCAAGCACATCGCTCTATCGCTTCTGTACATGACCAGTTCATCCATATGCTATTATTACCACTTTCTTACCGACAACTCACTTCACAGGACCTATTCATCCGCGCGGTATTCTCCCGGCGACGCGCTCAATCGGTGGCGGAAGGCGTGGGTGAGACACGACCAGGCGGAGCACCTACACGTCGCGATGACGATATGTATAGCCCCGTGCGAATCATACACAAGGAGCAGGACTCCATCGCTGCCTTCTGCCTCAACCGGGTGAGTTAGCGTCACTCTGGTCCCATACAGTCTCGGCACAAGGGCGGTGTTTCCCTGGCAAGACGCGGCCGGGCGGTGCGAAAACACGTCACGATGACGATATGTACAGCCCCGTGCGAATCATACACAAGGAGCAGGACTCCATCGCCGCTTTCTGCCTCAACCGGGTGAGTTAGCGTCACTCTGATCCCACACAGTCTCGGCACAAGGGCGGTGTTTCCCTGGCAAGACGCGGCCGGGCGGAGCGAAAACACGTCACGATGACGACATGTATAGCCCCGTGCGAATCATCCACAAGGAGCAGGACTCCATCGCCGCCTTCTGCCTTAACCGGGTGAGTTGTAGTGGAACTAGAATTTATTGGCGGTCATGCTGTAGATGCTGGCTATACAGGAGTTGTAGCGGTGAGAACGAGAGGTGGGAATAGTCCCATTGGTAGTGGGACTTGCGAGATGAGTGAGATGGTCATGATAGCGACAACCACAAGGAGTAGTGTTCTCCGCGTGCTCGCGACACCTTGTGCCTCAATAGAGCAAGCTATAGCGGGATACTATACTACAACCCGAGCGAGCTAACTGCTCACCTCGCTGGAATGCAACTATTACTACCAGTTAACCCCACAACTCCGCACGTTCGCCTCGTCTGTACTAGAGCATCGATGTGACGTCACGGCTGCCAGGTGCGCAGTTAACCAGAACTGTAGACCTAAGATGCGCGCCGTGATAACTTTTATCGACGTCAAAATGTATGGGAAAATTCGATAAAATGCCGTGATAACAGCTTATCGCGGCGCGCATCTTAGGCATACAGGTTTTATGTTGTGGCTTCAAATCAGCTTTAACATTTTTAAAGAAAGAGTCACTTACACTTTTTTTAGATGTAGGTTTTTTTTTACTCAATCTTTCTTGACAACAATTTACTATTTTCTTCTTCTTGTCGTGTCGACAACAAACCTACACACTGTCGCGTCGGCCCAAAACTCCGCCACAAGAATGGCGTTGTCACTAGCCTTCATTAAATCTTCCTGCGTGCAGTTGTTTGGGCACGCAGGGCACGACATCATGTGCTTCGATTACAATTTACTATAATATGTTATAGGTCGGCGGTGGCCTCCTCGCCGTAGCGACAGCCCGCGAAGTCCAAGAGATGGATGTGTCCCTGCTGTTGCGTGGAGGAGTCAGCTGGTCGGAGGACGAATGCGACGTAGACCTCATGGGACTCGGTACAGACCCCGCCACACTACCAGATACCGGCTTCCTGCTCATCCAACATCAGGACAAGTAAGTGACCTTGAAATAACAAAAGTAATTGATTGTCACGGCCGTGGCAACACAGCCGAAACGTCAAGCTTAGAGTAATCCTCGTTCGTTTCAGCCAAATGACGTCCATTGCTGCACAAAGGCCTCCCCCAAGGTTTTCCACAATGAACGGTCCTGCGCTGCCTGCATCCAGGCTCTTCCCGCGACCTTTACCAGATCGTCGGTCCACCTAGGAGTACTCCTCATGTACTTAATAAATGTCGCGTTAAAACCGGTTGATATCTTACAAGAAAACCGAGTTTCTTGTGCTACTTCTTGTCAGCACTGGCTCACTAGTTGACATAAATCAGTGGTAGGCTTAAAATTATATTGAGACTCGTACTCGTATAAGGGCTGTACTTGTTATGAGTTCTATACACGTTGGCGGTTGACTTACCTCGGCCAACTAAGCGAGCGACACCGAGCGACGGCAAGACAATGCAAATATACTGTCTACACCTTGGTATTGGCGTTCACTCGGCGACACTCGGCCAACGTGTATTGCAGGCATAGGAGTACAGATCTAAAGAATAAAACTTAAATACACTTTACATTACAAAACAATAGTCTAATTAATAAAATATTGTAACTCACACAGGCCCAACAACGGTTCCGTGCCAGGCACCGGTAACAGTTCACCGCTGAACCCCAACGCGCCGCAAGTGCCCATCGGCATGGCCAGCCAGACCGGCCGCGGCGCTAGTGTCGTGAGTATTGCTTATACATACTACATACTTTACACGTATACATATGCAGCTATACATAGAATTCATAATACAAATGTACGAATGTTCAGTAGGAGCACAAATACAGACATACACATGATTTACACACATAAAACAAAAAACAGTCCCATAAAAAATGCGAATTTAGCACACATAATATACGCACACTGCATAATGTACATTATACACATCGGTTTAACATACACAATTATACGCCCGTAAATACGTATATTAAACGCTCATAAACTATTAACAATATATTGTTATATTACAATACAACTTGAAATATAAAATCCTTTACACTTTATAAATATGCATGTATAAAATGAGACACATATTACTCTTATCTCTCGTTTGGTTTATTTATTTAGGTATGTACATTTCAAATTATCCTATACAATATGTATGTATGTATTAATTTAATTAATATTTTTAACCATGTTATTCCTTACTAATCTGTCATAAAATGGGTAACTAATTATTCGTCGTAAATAACCCTTGTATTAATGTTAAAAGGGCAATTTATTGAATCATGGATCTAATACATAAAGGTTCAATATGTAATCTGAATATCACATTAATCTCTAACTTATAACACCTTTATAAGCTAACACAAAAGCCAGAGGTGTTAATACGGTGTTAACGTAGCTGTAAGCGGACTAACTGACTGTCGTGACGACATCCACAGCACGAGCGGCGTTCGAGCGCGTCGATCTCGGTCCCGATTGGACACGAAGCCTTTGTGCACACAGTATGTGGACGATCGTAACTAATGCACTAACTGATGGGCTAGCTGGATGAATAAATGCCTTTTTATAACTTTTCATAGAAAACACGGTAGACGGAAACGCAATTTTTTCAGCCAAAGGCAAATAAAATTGTCAAAAAATGTTTCCAATTATTCTAATTTATGGGCTTGTAATGTCATACATTAACGGAGACGGACACTGTCTCATTATACGAAGTATTGATTCTCAATGCTCTCATTGATGCTGTTGTATATCAAAAGGTCTTTTAAGCATGGATATGACGGTACGCACGATATGGTGGATGGGAGAGATACGAGAACTTGATCTAATAAGACTGATTTATTATTTATTTTTTGTTTAATTAGAATAAGAACATGCATTTATTCGTTCAGCGATTGCCGGGTTTTTTAAGGTGTGGGTATTGTGTACGTTCGTTGTCTCGTGTTTGCGTTGTGCCTCGCAGCGCTTCGCTCGCGCTTCTAAATCCTCTCTTATTACTATCAAGGACTGATTAAATATCCGTAAGAGCCGAAAAAACTTTGTCTAATAGGTTAATTAATATAGGATTTGAATTTGAATTAATTTCGCAAGATTCCGTAGGTTTTTAGGAATTGTTTCTATGAACACGTGTCATGACATCACTTGCACTGTGATCCACTATGTGCGCGGCGTAACCAAATGTTGGTCGCAGGTGAAGGGCCTGCAGTTCCCGGGTTGCCACGACCCGAAATACTGTCGCCTGGTGCTGCACCGCTCGAAACTTCTCATGAAACCGGTCAGTGACAACCCTCACCCCCACCATTTTACATGTCACTTCCTAAACCAGTGATCCGCACCAACTTTTGTTTTTCAGCTCGATGTTCACTTTTTATTTGTAATCGTTGTTAGCCGACCGTTTCTTTATTTTACATTTTTGTTTCTTGTTCTCTTTTATAGAACCAGCCCTTTCTGTTCACCAGGCGCATCTTTTACGTACCAGTTTTGGTTCCTTTCTTTTCCATTGATTTACTTCCTCGTAGAGCAAGTGAGATTTATTTTATTTGTCGTGAATTTGTTCATTGTAGTATTCGATTATTTTGTGGAGACGGCCTTTTATTGTTTTAGGTTTATAGTTAATTTAAAACCATATTTCCTTGTAAAAGCTCGAAATCTGTTTGCTACGTGTATGTGTATATGTCGCCTGCCTTGTGAAGCATGTTCTGTTAAATGTTTAGTTATACTTTATGTAGATATTTTGGTTCAATCGGTCTAGATTCCAATATTATTTTCCGTGGACTAATATAAATATTTAATGCTTAGGTGCTGAAACACAAAATTGACAACATCAAACGAATGGCAGCTCATCCTTCGCAACCGTTGTGTAAGTTGAAATACGAAAGTTTCCTTTCAGTTATGAAAACAAAGTGGGTCAAGGATAACGAAAGAGACCCAAGCCAACTGTAGAATAACTTTAGATGATGAGGGAATGTTAGGTATCTTTCCTAAAATGTTGATCACTAATGTCGAAGATCGGGCTCGATGCGATGTCGAGCAGTAATCGGATTTTGACATTGACATGTAAAATATTTGCCCAGATCTAACCGGTGGTGCTGACGGCTCGGTCCAACTCTGGGAGTGGGGCCACGGCTCCTGCGTGTGGTCGCCGCGCGCTCCCGGCGCCTTCGCCAAAGTCACGCGCGTGCGGTTCAGCGACTATGGGAATAAGTTCGCGGCTGCCGACGCTGACGGCAATCTGGCCATGTGGCAGCTACACCCACCAGCGAATAGCCACGCGGGACAGGCGCACGCGTCGCCGAGGCCTTTCTTCGTGAGTTATTTAACATTTATAGTCTTTAAAGTCACGTGCGTGCGCTTCAGCGCCTACGGGAATAAGTTCGCGCCCGGCGACGCCGACGGCAACCTGGCGATGTGGCAGCTGCATCCCCCGGCTAACAGACACGCGGGACAGGCGCATGCGTCGCCGAGACCTTTCTTCGTGAGTTATTTAACATTAGAGTCAGCAAAGTCACGCGCGTGCGCTTCAGCGACTACGGGAATAAGTTCGCGGCCGCCGACGCCGACGGCAACCTGGCGATGTGGCAGCTGCATCCACCGGTTAATAGCCACGCGGGACAGGCGCACGCGTCGCCGAGACCTTTCTTCGTGAGTTGATAAACATAATAAGAATCGTCAATTAAGAAAAAGTGTACTGAGCAGTGACGGTGATCACCTTGTCACAATAGAGATGCCCAATACCATGGGACCCGAGTTACGTTAGATCGATTAATCGTCTAGTGCGCGGTGCAGTCCTGTTGTCCCCCCTGCTTGGCCCCCCTGGGGGAGCCAACAGGATTTCGAAATCCTGTTGTCCCCCCTGGCTAGGGGAGACAACAGGACTAGATTTTCAATCAATGATTTGAGGACTGTTGTCCCCCTGGCAAACATTGGGTATTTAGAAGCCATATATTTTTGTAACATTTAAGAAGTACTGGAGTACCTACCTGACTAAATGCCATATTGACAAACTAAATACCTAAACGTATGTCAAATAATAATCAACATCTTGTTAACGAAAGAAATATTAAGTTGTTGGTACCGGTAATATTTCTGACTATTCCAAAATCTGCTTTACTTGCTTTTAACAGATCGTTATGAATTATCCCTACTAAATAATATTATACGAGTAAATGCGACAGTACTTTATCTGTCTGTCTGTTACGAATTCACGCATAAACCATTGAACCGATTTTGATATTTGGTAAAGAGATAGTTTTGAGTGCCGGGTTCCGGTTTTTTAAACAGGAATGCGCTCTATACAGGGTGTCCCGTAATGTAACGTCAAGCCGGAACTGGGTGTTGAGGCAAGTTATGCTGGTTATCAGAAAAATATAAAAAAAAATCTATGTGGCATATTTTCAAAATAATGGGCATTTAAAAAAAATCAAAAATTTCCACTCCAGGTGACGGTCTTTTTACTCGTGTTGCCACAAATCTTCACTTTTTCCAAATTTTTTTTTTGTTATGTAACCCTGAATAATGCTTCTCTAAATTGTTATCAAAATTACAAAACCAGCTGCTCCAGCTTGGATAAAAAAAATACATTATTCCCAAAAAAATTTTCAAAATAAAAATTTTGTCTCGTTTAAACTGACTGTACTGAAAAAAAAAAGTACTACGCAAGTGTGGCATGTGACGTCATAATTTGGCGCATTTAGTAAGGATTCCAAAATGGTATAACACTTGGTAAATTCTTGCTGTAATTGTCGACAATTTTTGGTTTTTTGGAAATAATCCCGTTTTTAACTTTATCTACCTTGGTTAAAAAATATTATTCTAATGTGCCCAAAATTCAAGTTTCTGTGACTGACTACCGTACAGTCAGTCACAGAAACTTTTGTCACCATGACAGTAATTAGTAGTTGACATACTGTGACAAAAGTCACCCGTGCGTGCGCGCCGTTACTACCTGCTCTGCCTGCACTTGTACTTGGTAACAGGGATAATAAGGATATGAAGTTTCGGTTATGGATACGGTTACGGATATTAGAATAATATTATAACGGTTTCGGTTACGGTCACGGATATAAAATCATTTCAGATTATCCGAAAGTTTCGGATAATTAATTTCGGTTACGGAATTATTAGAATTTCAAAAATGTAGGTATAATTCAAATAGCAAGATGCTGCGTGACCCACATAGCTACTTTATGTACCAACTAAGACGACACCTATGTATGATAAAGGTTAAACAGGCTGGCATATTAGATGGTGCCAGGGAATGCCAGACAAGTTGGTAACAAATATTAAGATTTAAGGTACAATTCCAAGACGGGCCGCAGACCGCAAACTGCAAAACTCTATGAAATCGGCAGCGCGGCATTGCCGCTGCGGCGTGTATACTGCAGATTTCATAGAGTTTTGCAGTTTGGAATAATTGTACCCTTAGACTCCGCCTTTATCCGAAACTATCTGTAACTTTTGAATCAGTTTCGGTTACGGTTATGGATATTTTTTTATTTCGGATATCCGATAGTTTCGGTTACGGTTACGGATATCCATAACATCCCTGCTTGGTAAGATGGCCCTCTCCGTCCCGCTCATACCTTTTAAAATGGCTTCTCCACCTCATTTAAGCCAGAAACTTGAATTTTGGGCACATTAGAATAATAATTTTTAACCAAGGTAGATAAAGTTAAAAACGGGATTATTTCCAAAAAAACAAAAATTGTCGACAATTACAGCAAGAATTTACCAAGTGTTATACCATTTTGGAATCCTTACTAAATGCGCCAAATTATGACGTCACTTGCCATACTCGCGTAGTACAATTTTTTTTCAGTACAGTCAGTTTAAACTAGGCAAAATTTTTATTTTGAAATTTTTTTTGGGAAAAATGTATTTTTTTCATCCAAGCTGGAGCAGCTGGTTTTGTAATTTTGATAACAATTTAGAGAAGCATTATTCAGGGTTACATAACAAAAAAAAATTTGGAAAAAGTGAAGATTTGTGGCAACACGAGTAAAAAGACCGTCACCTGGAGTAGAAATTTTTGATTTTTTTTAAATGCCCATTATTTTGAAAATATGCCACATAGATTTATTTTATTTTTTTCTGATAACCAGCATAACTTGCCTCAACACCCAGTTCCGGCTTGACGTTACATTACGGGACAGCCTGTATTTTTTTTCTGTGACAGACAAAATTTTATGCGGACAAAGCCGTGGGCAAAAGCTAAGTATAATGCTTGACAATATTTTTTATTCTCATCTATAAAAAATATTGTCTTCTGTAAAGTTGACTAAAAATCCGTTTAGTAGGTAACTAGTTTTTACGTGAAAGAGTATCAAACATCTATACTATTCTATACTCCCATTTGTAATATTATAGGTAGGACGCTAAAACTGCATAATTTTAAATTAGTCATAATATTCAACAAATTAATTGCTCAGTGATTCATCATTCAACTAGCGGCCGCCCGCATCTTCGTACCTACGCGTGGACTCCGTTTTACCCCTTATGTGTGGAATTTCGTAAAATCCTATTATATGTTTCGTACTATTTCCTATCCTTAAATAAATAGATAAATAAAATTCGTTCTTGGCAGATGTCTACACCCTATAAGAAACCTACCTGCCAAATTTCAAGTTTGTAGGTGTCAGTACCGGCACCAACCTTATTTTTTTCCTTATCAAAATGGTAATTATTATTTAACAAACGTTTAGGTATTCACTCATTTTGGGAATTTGGCATTCAGTCAAGTGCTTCAGTATTTCACAAATTATGTTATAAAAATACATGGCTTTTAAATAATGTTTGCCAGGGGGGACAACAGTCCTCAAATCATTGATTGAAAATCTAGTCCTGTTGTCTCCCCTAGCCAGGGGGGACAACAGGATTTCGAAATCCTGTTGGCTCCCCCAGGGGGGCCAAGCAGGGGGGACAACAGGACTGCACCTAGTGCGCAGGCTTAGCCTAAAACAGAACGCTTTTTATGTGACGCGTCCTGTATAACCTAAAGGCCTGAGTAGACGATACCGCTGACGCGCAATCATCGTATCGTTGCAGCTTCATTATCTACTCGAGTTTTGTTTTAATATAGTGTTTTATTCTTCATAAACTTTGGTTTTCAGACTCACCAATGCCATAGTAAAGGAATCAGCGACTTCGTATTCCTGGGCTCCTGCAGTTTGGTTGCGACAGGTCAGTAGTTTTGTGTTGTTCACAAAATAATGTCGTTGTTTCGATGTTAATGTTGAAAATGTTGTTTCAGCTGGACACAGTTCCGAGAGCAAGAACGTTGCCATCTGGGACACTTTGATGCCCATCAAGAAGGCCCTTGTCGTTTGTAAGTGTTATTTTGTTTGTTTTCGGTTTATGTGTAAATATTAGGTAATTGTCAAAGGAACTTTCGCCAAAATCTGACGCCTGTTGATTTTTTGGCATGCTAGCATCACTGGCAAGTGACAGGTGACACGTCATAACTTATTCTACAGCGGCGCTAACTGAGTAGTTAGCTCAGTTACGGTAGCCCTCATTAGTATGTTTCAGCATTTCCAGCTGTTCTCAAACCTTTACGGTCTAATCTGATACCTCACTACACTACATAGATTACTTACACTACTTGCGAAGTTAGCAGAAGTTAGTCGATATTAGTCGAACTTCACTTCGCTCCGAGCGATTTCGCCGCGTCCGACTTTAGTTTGTTGTCAGTGTAATGCTGAATCAAGGGTCCCAAAACATTTAGAAGTTTGAACACGAAGTGTGTTGACTACTAATCGGCTAACTTCGGTACTTTTATTGAAGCGAGTAGTGTAAAGTCTGGTCTGTGAGCACATAGAATTTTGTCCAATGACCCCAAGCTACCCATACCTTAACGCTCACGCGTAATTATATTGCTGTCGCGAAATTCTACGTGCTCACAGACCGGGCTTTAGCAGAGGTATGAGAGATGGTCACGTGTTGTAAAATAACGTTCTCAACTTTAGCGTGGACGTGCCACGAGGGCGGCGCAGCGTGCGTCGCTTGGGCGGGCGCGGGCGGCGCGCTGGTGTCTTGTGGGCGGCGCGGCGACGTGCTGGTGTGGGACCTGCGCGCGCGCGCGCCGCGCCACAAGCTGCACGCGCACCACGCGCCCATCAAGTGCGTCGCGCTCGCGCCGAGGGAAGACATGTATGCGATCGGAGCCGCTGATGGGGACATCAAGGTATGAAGTCGCTCATATAAATTTTATGTTTCGTAGGATGTGTGCGAGTAGCGATCTGTTTTGGTATTTTTAGTATGGTCCGGACAAAATAGATCAAAATTAAGCTTACGAATACAACAGGGAATATTAGCAATTTGTGGACTACAAAAATGTTAGGGTCCTAACGAATATTAGTAAGAAATAAAATAGTGGACTGTATAAAAATAGGTTGCTGTAATTCTCGCCAGTCTAATTACAATAAATTATCTAAGATACGCGGTAATCGTGCGTCGACGGTGGTGTCCAAAGGCGAGTGTGTGACCCGAGCGCAGCCGATGATGACGCTGTCGGCCCAAGGTGACGTTAGTCATCGTACGCCGCACGCACGTCTCCTCCCGCGCGTTGTTGGCTTCCCAAAAAAAAATATACATAATAGAAATCATACATTAAAAAATACTGCTAGAGTTTCAAAGTGATCATATAAAAATGATCTTTAACTTTACTTTGACATTATTTTTTGCCATTATTAACACTATAAAAAATATTTTTCAGGTGTTTTCGTTGGCAACACATCAACTGCTACACACTTTCGCCGGTGAACACGCACGTAGCTCTTTCTTCAAGCACATCGGGCAAGGTGTCACTCAGATACACATTGGTAAGTTTGAAATAAATAGCATTCAGTCAGCATTTCAATTTGGTATTGATTTGTTTCTCTTGCTCAATTTGTTTTATTTAGAACTTATTTACAGTTTTTTTACAATAATTATAGACTTAAAAAATGCTAAAAGCCGTAAAAGGCTTGATGAAATCTCAGGTTGGGGCACATTTTATCGCAACATGTATCAATTGACATTTTAACATACAGTCAGCGTCTTATATTTTTAGACACCCAAAACAGCCAATAAATTCACAACACATCTTTGTTATAATTGCAATAAGGTTGTATTGTCCACCTTCTGCCCGATCATCGCTTACCATCAGGTGAGATACAGGCCAAGAGCTTCCTCGTAGTGGATAAAAAAAATTGTGAACTCTGGCCACTTTGGGTGTCACGAACTATTTGACGCTGAGTGCACAATAATGACGTCGTTAATTATTGAAGGTTGGGGTTTTGAAAAGATGTGCCTTTAGAAGACACTAGCTTTCCGCCCGCGGCTTCGCCCGCGTGGAATTTCATCCGTCACAGAAAATCTTTCAAAAACCGGAATAAAAACTATCGTATGTCCTTTCCCGGGTTTCAAACTATCTCTATAACAAATTTCATCAAAATCGGTTCAGTGGATTACGCGTGAAAGCGAGACAGACAGACAGTTACTTTCGTATTTATAATATTAGTATAGATTAGTACATTTTGTGTTTGTTGTGCAGATAACGCGGGGCGCCTGTTCTCGTGCGGCGCGGACGGCACGATGAAGGTGCGCAAGCTGCCCGAGCGTGACGCGCCGCCGCTACACCATGCGCAGTATTGAGCACGCACCGTGAGTTATTTTATACTATACTAGCGCCCGCCCGCGACTTCGTACGCGAGGATCCCATTTTCCCCCCCTAGGAGTGGAGTTTCGTAAAATCCTTTCATAGCGGATGCCTACGTCATAACATCTACCTGCATGCCAAATTTCAGCCCGATCCGTCCAGTGGTTTGGGCTGTGCGTTGATAGATCACTCAGTCAGTCAGTCACCTTTGAGTTATATATATTAAAACTAGCGACCGCCCGCGACTTCGCCCGCGTGGAATTTTGTGTCACAGAAAAACTTTATCGCGCGCGTCCCTGTTTCAAAACCCGGGATAAAAACTATCCTATGTCCTTTCCCGGGACTCAAACTATCTCTATGCCAAATTTAATTAAAATCGGTTCAGGTTTAGACGTGAAAGCGAGACAGACAGAGTTACTTCCGCATTTATAATATTAATATAGATTACTATACTTACCCGTTATCCTAACGCTCGTTTACACAAACATTACTATGAGGTCTTACAGTGCGCGTGGACGCACAGGGTGACACACGAACCAATCACAGAGCTCTATTCAACACTGTGCGTTCGATTTGCTGCTTCACATAAGGAAGCATCGTTTGTGAATACGGACGGGTTTCTGTGGATATAGACCCCGCCCCTCCGGCACATAACTTGGCTGCCAAAAAAACGATAATACTGCCAACGCGACGCGATACGAAAATATCAAGTAGTCATTGTATAAATAATTGGTGGCCTACGTAGTCGCGATTCATGACATGACGTGTCATACGTCACGTGTATTGGTCGCATTACGTCGTGTCGCGTCTCTTCATGGCCCTTCACTCACTTAGAAAGACCGACTTGATGAGCGTCATGGTATCGGTAATATCCGATCATGAATTTGTGGCCCCAGCGTACCGTTGCGTACATCGCTGTGGTAACAAAACTTGCAACGTTTTTAATATTTTGCAGGTTGGCGAGAAGTAGTCGGGAAAGAGCATAATGCCGGACGGGCGCCGCTTGGTCCCCTTGTGATGTATTTATCGTTGTTGCTATTCAAATGTTACGAGTATGATTGATGGATATTATACGCCGTTAGACTAGTCACTGAGTAGCGCATGTTGTATCTTATATTGTATGTATTTAAAATGTTAAAGAATCTTTAGTTATTTTTAGTGTGAAATCTTCGCTATTTTTATCTAATCTTCCTAGTTGAATGAATATAAATATAATAAATTATTTATTTGCACTCGCTGTTAGTCGAGCTGGTTCCACCGCTGTGGCTGGCCTAAATTGTTCTGATGTTAACAGACGACGGTAGATGAATATTGTATGATGTGGAGTGTATATTTATTAGTATTGTAAAAGTGCAATAATCTTACTAACACGATCGGTTACTTATGAATCCGACTGCTGGCGACGTCGAAGCCTTCACCTAGATAACGTGTAGCACGCGCTCTACTTAGCTTACGATGTGAGTGCATAAATAACTCTTATTGTGTAACTTGTTGACGCATAATAAATAATTTATCGAGCATACTATATTTCACGTACCATGTGTTAATCTTGTTGGCTTAACTGTTTAACGATGTTTAAATAATACCCACGTCGCTGTGAGACGCAACATTTCGTCGGCGTTGTATCTTCGTGTATCGTGTATTTATATTCCCTAAATATCGCACACCTCGTTCGATTAGTTAGTCGTAAGTGTTTCTCTATCTCAATGTGATGTTTCGAGATTACTCGTTTGATTTATTTATTAAACCTTGAAGCATTTCTTTAGATTGAAGCAATAATGTAATTATTCTTTTCTAGACAGTATTATGTAAAATAATAAATTGAGGCTGCGATATTTATTTTTCGAAGATTTAATCGACGATGTTGGAGGCAAGAAATGTTTGTTATTTGTATGTATCAGAAATACAAGAATGAATGGTTTAAATTCATTAAGTTGGGTTAGCAACTGGGCTGACCCAACCTTATATTCCAATTTTGACTAAATTGTTACTCTTTTTATTTACTTATTTAGTAACAAAATTTTTGGCCAAGACTTATTTCGCTTTTACAATTCCATGTTTTGAGATTTTTATTTATAGTAAATGTAATGGAAATATAGTTTAATTTCATGATAAACGCACGTACCATCATCAATATAATCGTTGCTAGTGCTAATTAACGTTCCATTCATAAATATTAACTTTCAGTACTAACAAGCATAACATAACTAAAATTATTTTCTTTTCTTACAAGCACATCCTAGTACTTACTTATGCCTGTCCTGTGTTAAAAGACATCAGTTCCCTTGTTTTTGTTGGTTGACTATTTGTAGTAAGTTTCTTTAGGTTAATATAGTTTTACCACCAAAGTTTAAATTCTACCCTTAATAAAACGTATTTGGAATCCACTATAGAATATTAGCTAAATACGTAAACTGTTGAATAAATCTTTTAAATGGAATGTGTTACCGTATTGTTTATTACAAGCAAGTAGAAGAAAATAATTATCAGCAATAAACCGGTATTCAATTGTATGATTGTTTCTGGTGCCGTGGTTTGTTATTAAACGAGGATAATAAATGTATTATCTATTAATAAATAATTTACTGATTAGCAAAATAGGTTGAATTATTCCTACTGATACCTGGTTTTGTTAACTGTATAATAATAATGCCAGTTATGTTGTTTTCTCTTCGTTGTCACATCATACCACTTACGTGGAAGCTGTGATGTACTCCCGTTAGTTAATGTAGGTCTGTTTATTCATTTATTTTATTTCATGCCTTGAAAATACCAGATGACAAAATGTAGACGGGCGATGAATGTATAAATGTGTGCTTGCTCTCAATATGGGGGTAACATATTACACACCAGGTAGGTAAATGTTGCGGGAATGATGATAGACACTCGGCAACGCTCCAGTGTCACGTAGATTGAGCGTGTCGTTCATTATGTCCTTTTGTGTATCCGAGGCTGTTATGTTGGCTGGATCCAAATCTCCAGGGAAAGTATCAAGATGTACATGTTTGAAACCGCGTCTGCATTCAGGCCCAAGTCGCAATACGTCTCGCGATGATTTGTATTGGACAAATTTTACCGATACATGTTACGGTTCTATTGTGCCCTAATGCGAACGAGGCTTTATCTAATCGATTTATTATATTTGGGCTGTTTTAAATAAATTAAGGATTACATTTATGTACAATAAATAGTTTATGGCAGCCGACACTGAACAATGTAAGTCAATTTTCAATGGATAATAAATTATTGTAATTATTTGAAAACCACACTGCACCTACATAATAAATACATTGTCGATAATGTTCATATTTAATGCTTATTTTGTTTTATTTATGAAAGGAAACATTTAAAATAAAAGTTAACTCTGAATTTGGCGTTTTATTTGTCGTGAGAATACATTTCATGTATGTAATTAAATGACAAACATCACAATGTAAAACAGGTATGAAAAAGTACAATCTTATTAGGCCATTGGTTGCGGCCACAGTAAATAGTGTGGCTACCGCTAATGGTCTAATCTGTGTAGACGCATACATAATACGCATATTAATTAAGAAGTATCTAATTTAAAATACGTTATGCTAAACAGATACAATAAGTTAAGTTAGGACAAAAGTTTCAACTACCGAGAGAAACAACAACGAGCATGTTGGCAGTGAATGAAACTATTTGTAAATGAGAGTCTAATAGCGACTTATTCTTGTATCATAGAATGATTTATAATACTTATGAATTCAAGAAAATGTCTGAGATAATTCAAATTCACTGCCAACGGGGGAACCATTTAGCAATACAATCAAGCAATAAATAAGTTAGACTTTAAATAAACTCTTATCAACATCTTTAAGCTTCAATCCCAAATAGTTGGTAATATATTCTAAAGAACCCTCTTTATCCAATGTTGCTTTACCTAAAGGATTTTCTAAAAATACAGTAACAGTCTTAGAGCCATTAGCAACATTGATAAACTTGCAGTAAGGGCTGGTAATTGCTTCACATTTCTTTGGCTGAGATGGGGATACTACAATGGTTTTAGTATTCAAGCCAGTTGTGTCCTTCACTTCTGCTCCTGCGCACCATAAATTAAATTTGATGCCATAAAGTCCAAACAGTATTTCCACTTCGCGATATAATTTATCGATGGTAATAAATTTATTATCTTTATCTTTCAAGATAATACTAGCTTGATTAGATGACGCACCGAAACGAGGAGTTATATCTTGAAGAACAATATTAGCCCAAGGGTTCGCCGGCAACTCCACCTCCTTCCTCCATGTAATTACCAATTTCAACTGCGAGCCTTTGAGTTCTTGCGTTTCTTCAATCACCACCGGTTTGGATTTCGTTAATTTTTCTATCGGAACCAATGGTGCTTTTACGGTACTTTCAATGAAATCTCGGTGTGAATTTATGATGCGCACAATATCACTAGCTTTATGGACCGAATAATAAACATCCACTTCATCGGTAGGCACCAAATGGGCTTTCTTCCGAAGTTTCTGGACTCTGTTAATTATTTCTCTTGAAAATCCTTCATCTAACATATCTTGATCTGGAGTCACATTTAACAGAATCAACACGTCATTATCGCTATGAGCTTCGTATTGATCATTTCCTGTTGCTTGGAAAATGATTCTCACTTCAGAAACATCAATGCGATGGCCGACAAGATTAATAAAACCATCCGCCACAAGCTTTTCACATTGACTGTTGTTGAGATCTTTGAGTGCTTGAGTAACTGCTTTGAAATCACCCTTTAATCGCAAACCAAGTATCTTATGGTCAGGCTCAGCCCTCAAAGTGATACCATACTTTTCTTTGTCACTAGTAAATTGTACTTTTTTCACATTCATTTCTTCAACTACATACTTTTCTAACGACTTCACGTCATTCAAGTAAGTCTGATCCTGGTGGATGACGATCATTTCTGGCAATGGATATTTTATGGGAATAGTCTTTCTGTCTCGTAAGACTCTTCCCAACTCAATGACGGATTGCATTCTTTGTACCGCCCTTTCAATATCTGTATCAACTAAGTCCAACTTTGGGTCAGGGATCATGTTATAATGCACACTTTCAAGAGAGTCGCCAGGCAATAGTTGACGTAAGGTTTTGTACATCAACTCTGCTAAGAAAGGCGTAAAAGGAGCCATAACTCTGATCATATCGAAAAGGACACCAAACAGAGTATCTAATGCCACCTGACAATCTTTAACTCCACCTTCACCCTTTAGTCGCTTCCTGTTCATTCTTACATACCAGTTGGTGAGATGATCAATGAATTTGGTCAATCTCGGAACGACTGTGTACAGGCGATACGCGGCCATTTCAGTTTTCACGAAATTGATCAAGGATTGCGTAAACGAAGTGATCCACCTGTCCATGACATTTTCTCTCACGGCCTTTTCATTGAACTTGTAACTTACTTTATCTTCTTGTACAATTCTTTCAACGTTTTGCATCAAAAATCGGAATGCATTGTACCAAGGCAAGAATACATCTTTGATGACATCTCTGACTCCTTCTTCTTTGAATCGGAGATTCTCGGCTTTAACGACAGGAGAATTAATCAGGTAAAGTCGTAAAGAATCTGCTCCGTATTTCTTAACTACCTCCAGAGGATCTGGATAATTCTTCTTTCTTTTAGACATTTTCTGACCATCTGCAGCCAGAACCAGACCATTGGCAATCAGGTTTTTGAAAGGTGGTTTATTAAATAGTGCTGTCGATAGCACAATCAATGTATAAAACCAACCTCTTGTTTGATCTATTCCTTCAGCAATAAAATTGGCTGGGAACACGTCTTCAAATTCTTTTTTATTTTCAAATGGGTAGTGGCACTGGGCATATGGCATGGAGCCAGATTCGAACCAGCAATCAAACACTTCACTTACCCTCTTCAATGGCGGCTGTCCAGGACGTGATGATGGAATTTCCAAATGGTCAATGCTTTCCCTGTGCAAGTCAGTTATCTCTTTTCCTGTTAAGGCTGCTAACTCAGCAATGCTGCCTACACAAACTACTTCCTGTTTATCACTGGAAATCCATAAGGGAATGGGAGTTCCCCAAAATCGGTTGCGGCTTATAGCCCAGTCTCGGGCATCCTTTAGCCAATTGCCGAATCGCTTTTCTTTTACGTATTCGGGTACCCAATAAGTAGCTTCACTAGACTTTAAAAGATCTTGACTCATTTGTTCAACTCTTACAAACCAAGATGGCACTGCTTTGTAAATAAGAGGAGTCTCCGATCGCCAACAGTATGGGTAGCTATGCTTTACCTGACCAAGTTGTACCAGTCGGTTGCGTGCTTTGATATTAGCTATAATATTTTTATCGGCGTCTTTTACATACTGGCCCAAAAAGTCATTCACAGGTGCAGTAAATTTCCCACTTGCATCGACTGGGCAAATAATATCCTGATCTCTGGTGACAATACCTGCAGCTAAACAAACTCTGAAATCGTCTTCACCAAAGTATGGTGCTTGGTGTACCACTCCAGTACCAGAATCATCAGTGACATACGAATCTACTAAAACGCGGTAAGCATTGGGACATTGTTTAACAAAGTAATCAAAAATGGGTGTGTATTTTGTACCTTTTAACTTTTCACCCAGGAATTTGTCAAGGACTTCAAAATCGTCGACATTCTTGAAAATCACCGGGAATCTGGACTCTTGAAGAACATAACATGTGCCAGTTGATTTTTCCTTGACCTTCAAGTATAATAGCTTGGGGTTGACACAAAGAGCTAAGTTGCTTGGGAGTGTCCATGGGGTTGTTGTCCAAGCCAGCAAAGAAAACCCTTCCGCAGTTGGGAATGAGACTACGACAGCTGGGTCAACAACATCTTTGTAATTCTGTCCTGACTCAAAGTTGGACAGAGGAGTTGAGCAGGCTGTCGAGTAAGGCATGACCTTTACTCCTTGATACACCAAACCCTTATTGAAAAGTTCTTTGAATACCCACCAAATTGATTCCATGAACCAAGGATACAGTGTTTTGTAGTCATTTTTGAAATCTGAAAAGAGAAAACAAATGTTAAAGGACAATGTTCGTTCTCCATACATTGTTCGCCTAAGAACCAACAATTTTGACATATTACTACCCGAAAGCGAAATAATACGATTCTG
Source organism: Ostrinia nubilalis (assembly GCF_963855985.1). NCBI lineage: Eukaryota > Metazoa > Arthropoda > Insecta > Lepidoptera > Crambidae > Ostrinia > Ostrinia nubilalis. The sequence goes on from NC_087103.1 coordinate 5,947,719, forward strand.
TGTGTAAGAACAATGATTCCTGATGGACACTTGCCATAAAATTAATGATTAAGAATATTAAATCACAGCGATTTTATAATATGTCGTTTATGACAACATGGCGTCTAATGTATTGTGTGAATGTATGAACACCGATTCGCGAAAAATGTTTTGTATTGTCGTCACGCCGAGTCGCAGCCAAATAGTATAAAATAATAGAACAAGTTTTAGAAATACAACTCGGCATTCCACTTTTATAATATGCCCACATATTGCACGTAAATAAACAACATGAATCGTAGGTTGTTTCCACCCTTGTCATCTGACACATGAAATAAACTCCTATTGTATTATAGATATCGAAGCCGAATCGTATATAATAATAGAATGGGTTTTGGAGATCACTCGGGGTTCCACTTTTATAAAATACCTACATATTGCATAAAAATAACACGAATCATGAGTTTTCTTTTCACCATTTACATCTGACACGAGATAACAAACTCCTATCTCCATGACTACCGTCGTAGTCTATGCCAAAGACTACAATATTTTAAGCAAGAAGTTTCAAACCTTAGCGGCTACAGTAACCCCTGGGCCACATACATCATGATAACATTCGGTCGACACCGGAACGAAGTCTTGCGATTATGCAAAAAAGCATCGTATTCTAGTGCGGCTATATCACGTTCAACCGGGGTTTTAATTCGACTAAAGTCCTGACTAAAGACTGGAAGAAAATACGCCGCATTGTATGAGCACTTCGTGTTCGTTAAAGCGGCTTCAGATCTAGAGCCCACATAGTTTTCTTTCCAATAATATCCGCAAGTAGCGCTGCATGATCTTTACAACAAAAACGGCAATAGTTATTAAGGTGCCAAAATTATATGATTACTTTGGCACGGTATTATACACGTTCGAAGATTTGTCATTTTCATTCATTTCATCATCATCATCATCATTTCAGCCACAGGACGTCCACTACTGAACATAGGCCTCCCCCAATGACTTCCACATCGCACGGTTGGTAGCGGCCTGCATCCAGCGCCTTCCCGCTACCTTTATCAGGTCGTCGGTCCACCTTGTGGTGGGTTGACATTGCAGAATATGACTTTTGATAGGTTCATCATAGAATTCGGCGGGGATATCCTCACGGAGGAAGTTCGAAAAAGGGCGGAACAAGATCTTATAATAATGCAAGGCCGAAGCTGTAACGGGCGTGCTCCTACGTGTAATCCGGCGAGTATGCAATAAATAGTAATGTCTGGTAAATAGTGGTAATACGTATCGTTCGTTCATTCGTTTCAGCCGAAAAGACGTCCACTGCTGGACAAAGGCCTCCCCCAAGGATTTCCACGAAGACCGATCCTGCACCGCTCGCATACAGGCACCTCCCGCGACCTTGACCAGATCGTCGGTCCACCTAGTGGGAGGCCTGCCCACGCTACGTCTTTCGGCTCGTGGTCGCCACTCAAGAACTTTCCTGCCCCAGCGGCCATCAGCTCTACGAGCTATGTGCCCCGCCCCGTCTATGTCTATATGCGCTACGATTACAGGGTATCATTTTGCATAGTCGCAAGACTTCACTCCGCTGCTGTCAAATCAATGTCGCATAATGTTATCGCAATGTGTGTGGCCCTTGGCCAAATCACAGAAGCCTATGCGAAGAAAGAGCACTTGAATGACAATGAAAATCAGGGTTACCATTTTATAAGATCTCCTCACTATTGAGGGTAACAAAGTAACATTAATAATCTAGCCATTAATTACATTTATTACCTATACGAGAAAGTAAAGCAACATGCGGTTTTATTTTAATTTGTAAAATATTTGTAACAGTTTGTTCTAAGTTTAGTTTTAAAACAGTATTGCTGTTTCAGCTGTCACTGTGAAGCTTTGGGAAAATAAATAAATAGAAAAAATATTAACATAAATATTTATTTAAGTTTTTATGTTCATTATCATAATATGCCAATTTAAGTTACACTGTGTGACAGTCTTTGACACTAAACAAACTCTTCAGCTTAATAATACCTACCTACAGGGCGTTTTTATAGTTACTCTTGCTGATGCTGATACAACTACTTTTCTTACAGGACCAATATCAAATTCTCAAAAAAATTCACATCCTCGTGATGGTGATAATTTCTATGGAGAGGTTTTTTTTTTATATTCGGTTTCTTGGGATAAGTTATTCCATTTGAGCAGTAGAATTAATCCTTTTTATTTGATCACATATAAAAATAACACAAGTGTTTAGGAAAACTTCTTCTTTGGTATGGTATCACCACGGAGTTATAATTGCAACTCCGTATCACTGACTTGTAACTTTCAAACAGTATGAATATTAAGGGCACCACATTGGTTTTCTTTCTGAAAAAAGGCTTTCACTTTTAGTACTAACCCTTTAGCACTATTTCATTGAAATAAAAATACAATAAACGCACAGAAGACTGAAATTGAGTCAACTGACGTGACCATAGAGAAAAGTAATACATAGGAAATAGAGAACCCTCTCTGTCAAATTTTTGAACCTACTAATTGACAGCCTGGTGTTAAATTCCCTGTACTTAACCTATGTACGTAACGCTCACATACATACATAGTACACGCACACATACATACATAAAGTCCACGCACACATACACACAGTTCACGCACACATAGGCCCTCATAACCTTCAAAGAATTATTGTTTTTATGATGTACAATGTAGAATTTTTTCAAATCCATTATTTTGAAAATATTTATCTTTATGGTGTACGTATTGTATTATTTTCAAAACAATGGATTTGGAAAAATTCTACATTGCACATGGAAATGCAAATAAGTAAACAAAAACTTTTGAATTTAATAATTTTACTTTATTTATGAACACACATAATATTATACACCAAAAGCGTCTTTTCGCAAAGTTTTCAACAACACTAAAAAAGCATTTGCTTGCACATTGAGAAAACTCAGATCACTTGTGAACATAACAGAAAGTTTCTTCGCGATTCACGAAGGAACGAACAAAACTCCGATGAACCAGAACAGCAGCAGGTACGAAGGAATGAACTTGAATTTGACTCGACGACTCTTCAATACTTTAATAGGGCCACAGAACATTTAAATGATGGCTAAGAAAACAAGAATGCATTTAACATAACAAAAACAACACCGGCCATTTTGGAGGAAAAACAAAGTTGCCATATGTTAAATAGTAATTTCTACTACTCTATTATGTAAATTATAACAAAAAATGTCAATGTTTAGTTTTAAATTAAAACAAATTAATTTCATTTAAAAAAAGTTTTCACATTGTAATTAACAATATTCTCAAATATATTTTAATTAAGAAAAAAAATGAAAATATGAAGGAAACAGGAGCAGCGACATCTAGAGCGTTTTAGGGTAGTTAAAAAGTATTTGAATTTATTCACCGATGTCGCTGTTTGGAAGCAAGTTTCACTTCGATGACCGTTGTATGGAAGTTTCCGCACCCTGGACGTGACATTTATAATTTGTTGACATTATGACAGTTTGACAAGACTAGGGATTGAAAAAGTTTTAATTGAAAAAGTAAAATGACAATTTATTAAAACGATTCACAAGGATATAATCGATTAAAAATATTTATAAAATGTTCTGATACTTGCCTGTAGCGAAAAACTACCTCGTGGCAAGATTTTAATAAAATAATAAAATCTTTATCTTCTCTTTCACAATCTATAAAAGTTCATTTGGTCTATTATTATACATGTGCTATGAATGAGGGTTTTCGCGATTGAAAAATCCGCGAGATGGCAATACGTAGACGCGAGGTCCAAATGCTGCATGATTGGTGGATTTTGACATATCTGTCAATGTCATGTCAAAAATAACCAATCATGCAGCGTCTTTCCGTTCTATACATAGCCAGAACGCAAGGGTGTGAAACTAATCGAGTATAGTTTGGAGATGACTTTTTTTACTAAGCTCCTCCAAACTATACACTACCAGTACGCATATGCTGCGTACTGCTCGCGTATACTTTGTAGTGACTTAGGTCAATTATCTTACTCCAAAATATACATCGCCAGTACGCATACGGACTAATCATGTATGTATTGTAATAAGTGCGTGATTACAATTTATACGCGAGTAGTTGCATGCTAGTCATTTTGACTTATTGACCTCTCTTTCTATTACATATTAATTCATATCTGCGTGTCTACTTTAAACATTGAATCATCTTTCGACACGTATTCTGCCATAGAAAAGATATTTGTTTTGGGGCTGATATTTAATTTTCACCAATTCTCGAATAACTCTTAAATTAAGAATTAATTATGTAGGTATGGAAATATTATTATGTCAAAATGATTTTGTTCTTGAGATAAAAGTTAATAAATAAAATAAATAATAAATAAATATCCTTAGACATTTTACACTGCGCTTCTAGTCCCAAACTAAGCAAAGCTTGTACATAATACTAAGTATTAAACATACATACTTAAATACTTTTTTTTTGTAAATGCATAGTTACTATACATAGAAAACACCCAGTCCAATACAAACAAATATGTTCATGCACACAAATGTTTGTACTGTGCGGGAATCGAACCCGCTCCCTCCGGAATAGTAGTCCGTTTCGAACCACTACACCAAACGGCCGATAATACAAACCTAGCATTTAAAGTCTCGCATAATGTATTAATAATGCACGTTTAATCGAATAAATGTAATTTTAATCAATATCAACTAAACACACTCTAGTCAAGTGTAAGTGGTGTAGTAGAAACTAATCGAGTATAGTTTGGATATGACTTTTTTTACTAAGCTCTTCCAAACTATACACGATCAGTACGCAAAATTCGTGTATAGTTTGGAGTCACAGATTTACAAACGGGCACTACAAAATATACACGAGCAGTTTCCTATGGGTGCGTTCTGGCCATGTATAGAACGGAAAGACGCAATCATGCAGCATTTGGACCTCACGTCTACGTATTGCCATCTGGCGGATTTTTCAATCGCGAAAACCCTCATTGGCATAGATTATGAGAGACTGGCAACTATACTAGGTTGATATATGTTTCTCTCACTTCAACTGGCATTGGATTCAACATCGGATTCTGACACTTTTACAGTTATGATACCATGAATATCAGTTTATGGTCCTAATTATTTTTATTTTATTTACGACCTTCGACCAGTTGGACACTTTAGATAGCTTTTTGTAATAGTGTCAATATCTTTTTAGCTTTTAACGCAAATCTAGTCTTCAAAGCAGTTTAATCGATTTATTTTATTTTCAAAATCGATATTTTATTGTCTATGATGGCCGCAGGAACATCACTATACATGGACTCCCAGCAATAAAGTACGGTAATGCCTCGCACAGATTTTATAGGCAAAAATTATGGAACTTGATAGGTTTTAGACCATGCCACGCACCAAAACGTCCGGAAGTTGTAATAGTATTATAGAATAAACGTTAAAAGACTTATTTATTTAATTTTTCAATGGTTAAGTGTCCATTAGAATGAAAGGGTGCTTAATGTATTAAAAAAAATAGAAAATAATTATGATGGGTTAATGTTTTTGGGCGATTTTTAGGCGGTTTCTGACAATGTCCTTTAAGAACTGTCATAGACCATTATTAGATCTTTGTAGTGACTATGTAGAAGTGTTTATTATGTAAAATGAAACTGTATTGAATAAATTGAATTCTCTTACCAATCCAGCGCCCCATTCTTGTAATGATAGTTTCCCATTCATCAGCATATTTCATCACAATTTTACGGCATTCAGCATTGTACTTATCAATGCCCATTTTTTCCACATCTTCAGGACCTTTTATGCCTAAAGTTTTGTCAATCTCGAATTCCACAGGCAAGCCATGGCAATCCCAACCAAAACGCCTTTCTACATGATAGCCCTAAAATGTAAATTGTGAACATCAATAAATTGTTTTTTATAATTTTTATTTACACATTCTTTGCTATATATTACTTTGGTACTTATTTCTATAATCAGTCTTCTAGTAACTTGATTTATTTAAATGTAAATTATCTTAATTTAGATAAGTCTACATACCTGTTGGTGAGCATATCTGGTAACAACATCTTTGATTGTTCCAGCAAGAATGTGGCCATAGTGAGGCAGACCTGTTGCAAATGGTGGTCCATCGTAAAAGGAATACCTGAGGCAGAACAACAAATATTTATAAAATGCTTGAGGTGCAATCAGACATGGTGAGACTTTAATATAGCAAATACACTGGTCATCATAAAAATCGACCCACCCGCGACAAGCACTTTCAAACGTATGCATCCCCACTTCCCACCAATATTACTATACTATATTACCATTTAAAAGCCTAGTTCTAAACTTCATTTCATTAAGGGAAAGGTTTTTACCCCAAAAATGTGTCTGTAGAAGAATCCAGAGTCACTTCTTCAAAAAATAGGTAGTTACACTTGAGCCAACTTTTATGGCTATAATACTGTTAAGTTGGGATTAATCGCTATCCATCTGTTAAAGAGGACACGTGAGATCATTATTTGGTTTTATAACCATTAAAATTGGTCTAATTGATCCCAGAGGTGAGCCCAAAGTGAGGTCTTTTTTCAAGTTTTTCAAGTCACATTTATTGTATATGTTAATCGTTTATTAGGAAATTAAATGTGTTTTTCTTTAAGGATATTTATTGGGCTTTCAAATAACACCAATATTGTTGGGGCACCATGATTGTGTCAGTAGAAACGAGTTTTCCTGTAAAACGTAGGTGGGCCGATTTTTGTGATGACCAGTGTAGTTATGTGAATAAAAGCTTGGTTGGAATATAGAAAACGGGTCTCTATACAGGCACAGATAAAATAGATAAAAATAAGGTAACTTTTTTCTAGGACCAACAGTTTACTTTCTAGAACAAGTTCAAAGTTTGGTACCAACACATTCAGTATCGTCAGATAAGGCATATTATATTACTTAACAACTATTAGATTTTAACCGCAGCTTATCAGCTACATGTAAACGTAATTTGGAAGACCATCTGATATTAGATGATGTACACCACTATAGACGTTATTTTTGAGATTCGGGAAATCATAAGCTTAACAGAATACAAATAATTAAAGCAAAATTACGTTTTAGTAAGTATATCCTTTATTAAATTGACTGCAATGTGTAATTTTAGTAAGTTAACATAACCTTACCGGGGTTTATTTTTGGATTGCTTCAAACAACTTTGGAAAGCATCGATTTCTTTCCAAAATTTTAATATTTTCTCTTCTTCTTTTGGAAAGTCAATACTTTCCGGGACCCTTTCAACTTTCACCGACATGATGAAATATTTAAAATTTTACTCGTAATCCGCAACTCTCCACGCCATCACACATCACACTTTTGACAGGACAATTTATCTGTCAATGTCAAACTGTCATCATGATGACTAGCGCTGACTGCCAAAGATCTTAGATTTATTTAATTCTAAATTTTTCGCATCTCAAACTAATTTGAAAATCATAAATAACTTGGAAAAATATTGAACTCACGACCTTCCGCTTGCCGGGTGACTGCTTTTCCAACTGAGCTATAATCCAGTGTCTAAGTAGCTCAGTTGGAAGAGCAGTCGCCCCGGCAACAGCTCTACTCTCGTGGCTCGAACCATGAAGCTAAAGATAAAAATGGAGGCCAAACTTGGAACAACAACTTGAGTCAAATACCTACTTATCTCTATCTCGCTCTCTGTGGGCCGAACTCTTTTTTTAGTGTGGACTGTAGTATTGCTATCTCCTTATTGAAATCTCCTAGTAAATTCTTCGAAATAGCCAATTCACTAACCAAATCAGAGCCTCGATTACGGTAACTTTTAACGTTTCCAATCCAGACGCGCTTCATCGATTCTGCGATACGATTGGTCAAAACAGCTGACGTACGCTGTTGAACGACCAATCGTATCGCAGAATCGATGAAGCGCGTCTGGATTGGAAACGTTAAAAGTTACCGTAATCGGGGCTCAGAAGTTAAACAAATAAATAATTAAATATTTGAACTACGATTACCTAGTTCAATTAAAAATCACAAAATTGTCGGCCGTTTAGGCTTAAAGTCTTGGCAAATCAGGGAATTACAATCCCAATTCCTTGGAAATCGGTACCATGTGGCAACATCGGCCCAATCCGGCCCATCATGGCGGTTGTTTACTATTTTGTTTATTAGGCAGTTAATTTCGTTTGAGATTTTTTACAGGACAAAATCATTGTTTTATTATCACAAGAAATGGTGCAAAATTTTGTAGTGCGTGGTTGCGGTAGTACGTGGTGTCCTGGAAATGACTTAAGATTCCACGCGTAAGTGTTTATTTCGTGATTTCCGACATTGGATCATTTGTAAACATTTTTCACATTTTTCACAGTAATTTCTTCCTAAAACATTATGATTATATCCTAGAAACGATCAACATGTTTGTGTCTGTAGTGTCAACTTGATGTCAATTGTCAAAAACAGCTGATTGGTCATCCTTTTTGTTTTGTAAAAGTTCAAAATTATTTTAATTCCAGATTATTAGGCCTTTTCTTATCTATTTACTTCAGTGGAATGGATTGCCAATGGGTAAAACAATCTGCTAGGTAATCTACTATTTACATTACTGTTTGATGTTTTTAGCTACAAGAAAAAATACAATAACGTTTTAATCCTTATGTTTTAGTTTAAATAAAGGCATTCAAGTCATCAACGAACTAGATGAATCCAAATTTGAGCAATTTCTACGACGGATTGTGGCTAAACTAAAAGTTCAAGATGCACAAATTTTCACCCAAGATGAGAGGCAGAAGCTGGAGAAAATATTCAAAATTGATGATAACAGTTTGGAATTAGCCATCAAAACGGTGATATATTTATTCAAACTAATGTTGAAGTTCATATTCATGCCTTCAGATTTAAAAACAGATTTGAAAACATTGGGCCTAAATAATGACAAATCAGATATTTTTGTGAAAGTGTGGTCTACAGAAACAAGGACTACATTAGATGAATTGGGCACCAAGGAGATGGAAGAATCTGACGATGCAATACATTTCAACTGGAAACTGAATGCTGAATTGAGCTCGGACTACCACAAGAAATGCAAAGTCCCAAAAGCCTACTTATCTTTAACTGGCGAGAAAAAAGATCTTGAACTAGAACTAACTCATCCAGAACTCTACTCTGTGTTTCTTCAATTTGAATCAATTCAGAATGAGTTGGATAACATACTTTAGTATACACATTATAAGTTATTGAGATTATTTTTGTTATTATAAATAATTTCAAGTTTTAAAATGTAATAATTAGACTTATTAGACTGATAGGTAAATTACATAGTTTATAATAGATATTTGTTAAACTAAGCAATCAATATTCCATCGTTATTTAAGTTCAGAATATAAATTTGGTTTCTGTAGATTGGTATTTATTTCTGTAATAAATTTTCAAACGTAATCTATACTTACTACTATTATAAATGCGAAAGTAACTCTGTCTGTCTGTCTTGCTTTCACGCCTAAGCCACTGAACGGATTTTGATGAAATTTGGCATAGATATAGTTTGAGTCCCGGGAAAGGACATAGGATAGTTTTTATCCCGGTTTTTGAAACAGGGACGCGCGCGATAAAGTTTTTCTGTGACAGAAATTTTCACGCGGGCGAAGCCGCGGACGGAAAGCTAGTTCATTATAAAATTGAAAGTTATGTTACCTTTGATTTAAGTTGTACCATGTACCTTTGATTTAAGTTGTTGTTCAGCCTGCTTACTACACTACATAAGCTGGAACTGGTTTTATAATAATAGAAGAATGAGTATCAATATACCTACACTATCCTAATGTTCTTAAATTAAAAAACAATTTGATTACAATGTAGGTATTACGTGCTGCTCTGTGATTACAATGTTGATTTCTAACTTCTGAGTAAATCCTACAATATTTTAATTTCCCGCTTAAACGTGAACTACAAAAATTTTATAATGCTACGGCTATATAATTTCACAAACTTTTATCCTTGTCAATTTTTCTAAATTGGCAACATCGTTGATTGTAGCATAGACAAATAAATTATCAGACAGAAAAAAAATGACGTCATAGACACCAGGGTACGGAAACTTCCATACTACGATCAAACTTGCTTCCAAACAGCGACTTCAGTCGATAAATTCCAATACTTTTTTTTTTTTTTTTTTCTTCTTTATGGCTCTCGCGGATTGCGTTTAGCCACGACGGGGTTCTTGATTTTTGCGTTCAGTTTTGCCATAAGTTTTGCGGACATTGCGTTTAGACAGGGTGGGATTGGGTTAAAGTTAAAAGGTAGGGAAACGAATCAATTACGGAAGGAAACGGAACAAAGGATGGTTTTCATAGGATCAATTTAGGTGTGATATAAGTACAAAATAATAAAAATAAAATAATATTTACATAAGTACAATATACATTACTATTTACAATTTTATATTATTATGAGTAATAAATTCGGCTAGGATATTATAAACATCAATGTTATTGGTATATAATAGGCAAGTGATGGATGTAGGAAAAGGAATTTTAATGGCTAAAAGAGAACTAATAAAAGAGGAACGATCATATAGGCAACAGTAAAAAAATATGTGATTTAAGTCTCCGACGCCAGAACCACAAGTGCACGAATCATAATCAAGTACATGAATTTTAGCCAAGTGTGCTGGAGTGCACACGTGACCAAGTCGCATTCTAGTTAAAATGGTAGTAACTGTTTTGGAAAGATTAATTTTAACAAACCATGGTTTACAAAGGATGGATGGTTGAATGAGCTTGTAATGTTTCCCCTTAGATTGGCTAGTGAACTCCCAATTCTCATCCCAGGCAGATTTGAGATAAGCTTTGGGAAGGGCTGCCGTTAAGTCATGGCAATAATTTGTGTACGGATGTATATCTCCACACTTAACCGCTTCATTGGCCAGCTTATCAGCTTTATCATTTCCTGGAATATTGGTATGACTAGGAATCCACGCAAAATTAATTAAATGACTGTTAAGACTACATTTGTGAAGTAATTTCCTGCATTCTGTAATAATAGGATAATTAGTATTGTTCTTAAATGGAAATTTATGTAATGCCTGCAAAGCACTTTTAGAGTCACAAAATATTACAGTTGTGTTTAATTTCATAAGGAGAGCATACTCTAAAGCCTTAAACAGTCCAAAACATTCTCCTGTAAAGACTGATGATTCTGGACGGAGTTTTATTTTCTGGACAATATGATATTGTTTATGGTATGCGCCAACGCCAACATGACCCGTTGGAGAGTGCTTAGATGCATCGCAATAGATATGATGCCAATCGCCCCAGTGTTCGTCTACGATCTGATTGAACTTAATGTTAGCATTGTAGTCATCCTTATGTATGTCTAGGTTGAAATGAATTGTCGGAGTAAGAATAAGGGATTCAAAATTTACAGAAAATATCGGAAGAAAGGAGGTTCTGTGGACTGGGGCTTGGATTGATATAAATTTACGAAAACTAATAATCACACAAGGAGGAGATTTACGTGACCAATAAGAGGAAGTATCAATTAAATCATTAAGTCTGTTGAGTTTGCTATATATAGGATGGTCAGCAAATTGAAGTACACGGAAAAGATACTTGTCACATAAATATTGGCGGCGTAATTTCAATGGGGGCTCAACACATTCAGCTTGCAAGGCATTGATTGGACTCGATTTCATAGCACCAGCTATAATCCTTAGCGCTTTAGATTGAATCGCATCCAATTTACTTAAACCAACTAAATTACAAGGCTCTAGATAGAAACTGCCATAGTCAAGTACACTTCTTATAATAGCATTGTATAAAAGTCTTAATGACGCTGGGTGAGCACCCCACCAGACTCCAGAAACACATCTTAAAATATTTAAAAGCTTTTCAGATTTTGCAGCAATGCTATAACAATGAGGAAGCAATACTTTTTAACTACCCTAAAACGCTTTAGATGTCGCTGCTCCTGTTTCCTTCATATTTTCATTTTTTTCTTAATTAAAATATATTTCAGAATATTGTTAATTACAATGTGAAAACTTTTTTTAAAATGAAATTAATTTGTTTTAATTTAAAACTGAACGGTGACATTTTTTGTTATAATTTACATAATAGAGTAGTAGAAATTACTATTTAACATATGGCAACTTTGTTTTTCCTCCAAAATGGCCGGTGTTGTTTTTGTTAGGTTGAATGCATTCTTGTTTTCTTAGCCATCGTTTATGAGTTCTGTGGCCCTATTAAAGTATTGAAGAGTCGAGTCAAATTCAAGTTCATTCCTTCGTACCTGCTGCTGTTCTGGTTCATCGGAGTTTTGTTCGTTCCTTCGTGAATCGCGAAGAAACTTTCTGTTATGTTCACAAGTGATCTGAGTTTTCTCAAAGTGCAAATGCTTTTTTAGTGTTGTTGAAAACTTTGCGAAAAGACGCTTTTGGTGTTTAATATTATGTGTGTTCATAAATAAAGTAAAATTATTAAATTGAAAAGTTTTTGTTTATTTGCATTTCCATGTGCAATGTAGAATTTTTCCAAATCCATTGTTTTGAAAATAATACAATACGTACACCATAAAGATAAATACTTTCAAAATAATGGATTTGAAAAAATTCTACATTGTACATCAAAAAAACAATAATTCTTTGAAGGTTATGAGGGCCTATGTGTGCGTGAACTGTGTGTATGTGTGCGTGGACTTTATGTATGTATGTGTGCGTGGACTATGTATGTATGTGAGCGTTACGTACGTAGGTTAAGTACAGGGAATTTAACACCAGGCTGTCAATTAGTAGGTTCAAAAATTTGACAGAGAGGGTTCTCTATTTCCTATGTATTACTTTTCTCTATGATAGACACTGCCATCCCATACGTCAGAGGTTTTGGCAGCCCGTGGGTGAACTATTTTCTTCATTGTTGACCTTTCCTAAATCTTAGGTGTAATTATTTCATCATTAGACGTACTCTGGCTGTACACTAATTACCAAATATTCATATTTCGCCAAAGTCTCGACTATGGACTCCGAAGATGATACAAAGGATGATGTGGATTCTGGGAATGAGTCCAGTGGAGACGATGTCGACTTTGCAATGGACGTTGAGACTCACAGTACAAGGGAACGACAAACGGAGCTTGAGGAATATCCATACGAGGTGTTATCTACGGAGGAAATCGTTCAGCACATGGTTGACTGTATCAAAGAAGTGAATACTGTTGTCGAGGTCAGTATGTTAGTAGTAAACAATGAACACTTGAATGAGGTTACTCGTACATCGGAATACTTCAATGTTCTTTTGTGTTGCACTAGCTTTTTTAATTGGACGCAGAGTATCTATGATACTGACAATAATAAAAACGTTTCGCTCATAATAAATTGTGTTGTGGTGGCTTGTGGCCTATAAACCTGATTTACTTGAGTTAGATAGTAAACATTCTGTCTTCATGATGTCACTGTAAAGGATACAAGAGTTTTGTGTTGACTCACTCTACCCTAAAATGTTGCAATATTATTTTATATTATTTAGGTACCTGCTTGTTCAATATAGATTACTACATTGTAAAAAAATGTAAACAAAGAGATTATGATAGCAGCTAATTGTTTCTTCAAGGTAATTCACCATGCAAAAATGAAATTCCTTTTGTTTCTTAGAACAAAGCATTTTATGTGAAATGTTTAATTGAGTGTCCTAATCACAAACAATAGAATAATAACGATATTCTAGTCTTGGTCAGTCTAAGATTTAAACTAAAAAGGTATTGAATGTTGAGCACTACATAAATATAAACAAAAAAAGCTGAAATAATTATCTTATCTTCAGATAATATTCATAACAAAGAGGTTTGATGCAATAGGTATCGGAGAATTTGACAAAATTGCGGTGAAAGATTAATAGCAAATATCAATTAGTTGAATTGAATTGGAAAAATCAATTTTAAAAATTTCAGAACTATATGGGTCATTCCATAAAAATCTGTATATTTTCGACGTCATTTTGTCCGTAACTTTTTTAAGATGCTTTTGAATACTTTATTAGTGTAAATTATAGTTTATTAATTAATTATGTTATGTCTAAAAGGGCCAGTCACTATATGCTTTATTTTAGGAGAAATTATAATTTTCAATTTTTTCATACTACATTACTCCTATATGACTTCTAATAAAGTATAAAACATATAACCTTAACATTTATAGATAAGTTAATATACATAATGTAGTTGTTTTGTTATTATCACTATATAAAAAACATCATTCCCTAACTAGTAATTTAGTCCCAAGTGCCGTTTAAAGCTAGGGCCTGACGCTCTAGGGACTGACGATTTGGAGTAAAACTTAACACAAATGCAGATTAACTTTATGTTATAAGATGCTTAATACGATGTGCCGAAAATAGCCAAAAAACCACACGTAAATACTATTAAATTATAATACAATTTCCTATTGTAATCAATAAAGCTACGAAACTAGGGACTGACGAAGTGACTGGATTAACACATGTTTCCGCAACAACTGGCACGTTTGCACTAATTCAAAAAACGGCTACCGCAAAGCCAGTATGGTCTGAGGATAACTTCGTATCGTACTTTAAACTCAACTAAATATCATTCACTCTAAATACATATTAAAGCGCAAAATTATAAAATCAGTGCGTGGCGAGGGAATGACGCTAAAAGCTGTAGACTCTTTTTCAACTAAAGAAAATCAAATTATTGTTTATTGAAACCGCAAAATATTAATAGAATTTGGTGTAATATACATTTAAATAGATTATTCGTTAATTAAAACAAAGGATAGAGTTGATGTTTTTATAAATGTGGGTCCCAAAACACAAACTTTTAGAGTACGGACATGCCTAGGGAATGACGTTTTGGGTCATTCGAAAGTAATTTAAGATGTTTTAAAAATAGTTTCAAAAAATATAAATGGGTGATGAATAAAGCACATTGCGAGCTGTTATTTAACAATTTTGGAATAAAATATTAACAAATATTTCATGTGAAATGTGGCGCGGACTAAGAGTTGACATATTTTTGTGGAATGACCATATAGATAGTGATTATTATTATTATTATACATAGAACAATGATTGTTATTATAAATCTTTCTACTTAATGACTAATAAACTAAGGCTGAGTTGCACCATCTTACTTTAAGTTTAACAAATGTCAAAAATCTGTCAAACTACATACATATAAAAGCACTGTTTATTGTTACAGTTACGGTTAAAGTAAGATAGTGCAACTCAGCCTTAACCTATTAACTAAACACTAATCTTAGAAAAAGATTGGTATTATTAAATCAAAGAATCAATTGAAACTGAGACTGACTATTATAGAAGTTAAAATACATCTAACAGGTTTTCATACATCATTTCTTTTGTTTTTCAGATACCTACAACAACTACTCGCATATTGTTAAACCATTTCAAATGGGACAAAGAGAAGCTCATGGAACGATTCTACGATGGGGACCAGGATCAGTTGTTCTCCGAAGCTAGAGTCATAAATCCATTTAGAAAACCAGTCATACAAAGGCCAAAGGTGTGTACTTTAAAAATTGCATTTTGAAACACTCTTACAATGCTGTAGTATGCAGAAACATTTTTGCCATTTTGTAAAGAATGTTGACCTACTAAACTATTTTCAGTGACACAGATTTAATGTTGCATAATCTCATTTGTTGCTCATTTTATTCTTGATTGTTCATTATTTATGTAAAATTGGGTAGAGCAAATTATTATTATTAGCAGTTTATTCTTATAATAAAAGCTATTTGACCCTATTGTATTTCCTGAATTTGCTCATTTTGGTGTGGTTTACTACACTCGCGAGCAAAAGTATGGAATCACCCCATTCGTTTTGAATCTTTGTAGCTAAACAACTATGAAGATTATATTAAAAATGGCACTGGTTTAAAGGTTACATTTCTAACTTTAACTTCATACCATAGACTTGAGATCGTTGGGAACAAAACACAAAATTCCATACTTTTGCTCGTAAGTATATTTTGAGTGTTATCTCTTTACCCACATTGTTAATGATAACAGTCAATGTTTATCAAAAGTTATTAATCGTTAATTTCTAACTTTGTTTTAGTTATTATTGTTACAGTTACCCAGACGGATATCAACATCAGGAACGGAGGAATGTGAAATATGCTTTTCAGTCTTACCAACTTCGGTAGGTGACATTCATTAGATTTTTTAAATAAATATCTTGTATTTGACAATAATAAATCAGTAAAATACATTATAGTCAATGAATGACATTAATTTTTGGTTCATGGATGGACTAGTTTTACATGTGATTAGTAACTGTTTGTTATCCCAAACAAATAAAAACCAATTCTTACATACACAATTATACATTAAAATCAATGTTGTTTTTTCCAGATGATGACAGGTCTAGAATGTGGTCATAGGTTTTGCACACAATGCTGGTGTGAATATTTAACAACTAAAATAATGGAAGAAGGCTTAGTAAGTATTTTGCTTTTAAACTTTATTCTGAAACTTTATTATTTATTCAAATTAGTAACAATGTGAAAAACTACAAACGGTCGAAATAACTATGACATAAAAGGAAGTCAATGGAGAGCGTAACAAGTCTTAAAAGCGCGCGCGTATCCTCTGTTCATCACACATCTTTACAAACATAAAAATTCATCCTGTTTTTTAACTGGTTCAAGTTTTATTTTAGTGACAAAAAGTAGCCTATGTCCTGCTCCAAAGTCCAATCCATCTCTGTACTAAAATTAATTTATTGGTTCACTGGTTTAGAAATGTTAACAGAGAGAGAGAGTGGAGAGGTTTACTTTCGTGTTTATACTATTAGTATGGCCTACGCTACGCAACCGCCTCTGTGGTCTAGTGGTAAGACCACCTGCTTCAGACGCAGAGGTCCCGGGTTCGATTCCCAGTGGGGGCAGATTTTTCTGTTTGGTGTGGTTGGTGGTAGGGCTTGTTCTAAGTCCGCCTGGCTAGCTATCACCTTCTTACCTAAGTCTGTCGCCATACAACAATGTTAGAGGTAAGATAAGAGCCAGTTCCTCTGTGGTTGAGGATTCCGGGTGAAGCTCGCTTCCACCTTCAGCCTGATCATCACTTACTATCAGGTGAGATACAGGCCAAGAGCTTCGTTGTGGATTAAAAAAAAAGTATGGCCTGAGCGGGCGCACGACTACCACTACTGGACCGATTTGAAAAATTAGAATCCTACATTATTTCTAATGAATATAGGCTGTTCGCTGAGTCAGCTAGTTATTTATACACTCGTGTTGCAGGGTCAAACGATAGCGTGCGCGGCGCACGCGTGCGACATCCTGGTGGACGACGCGACGGTCATGCGCCTGGTGCGCGAGCCGCGCGTCAAGCTCAAGTACCAGCACATCATCACCAACAGCTTCGTAGAGGTAAATAAATAAATAAATATCCTTGGACATTTACACTGCGCTTCTAGTCCCAAACTAAGCAAAGCTTGTACTATGGGTACTAGACAACGGATATAAACATACTTAAATACTTTTTTTTTTGTAAATACATACTTATTATACATAGAAAACGCCCAGTCCAATACAAACAAATATGTTCATGCACACAAATGTTTGTACTGTGCGGGAATCGAACCCGCTACCTCCGGAATAGTAGTCCGTTTCGAACCACTACACCAAACGGCCGAAATACATACGTCTATTGCAGCGTCAAATCGTTCGTGACACCCAAAGTGGAGCGGCAACCGAAGTGTTTCTGTCACATCAAACGTCAGCGACACTTTAGATGTGTTTCTTCTTCTTTTCTTCTCTATGGTTATTATGTTTCCATGTTTGCCAATGTCACGTGAGCATAGCACTTAGTGTGAGTTACATATAGTCAAGCTTTGCACACCCATCCTGTGCCACTCTGATACATCAGGTACTGACTCAATTATGTGCTAGATCTTCTTACCTTTTCTTTTTAGCACTTCAGTTTCAAGAAAAATTGTAACTGCATTATTTGTGACATGCGAAAAAACTGGAATGACGAAATCATCCATTTACTTTTGGTAAATTCCTGTCCGGTAGTGCCCCTGCAGTGGAGACTGATGCCCGTTTTCACCATCAATCCCTAAATTTTAAGTGACCCCTATCTAATCAAAATTCCTGTTAAGTGTTACCATAGGAGTCACTATAAAATTAGGGATTGATTGTGAAAGAAAACGGACATTATTGCCCTAATAATGGAGATAAATAATATGTACAGGGTGTTAGGTAAATGGGTATATGAGCCGACACTAGCCCATGTTAACATGGTCATATAAATGGTATGGTGAAGTCAGAAATATAATATCATAATTTTAATTTTTTTAATTTTCATACAATATAAATTTTATTTTTATTTATTATTTATTTATTTATTATTCATTATTGAGCAATTACATATTTGATCCAAATAGCGTCCTAAATCCTCTTTAGGTTTGTCTAGACACTATTGTTCTCTATACAAATAAAAACAAACGTTTTAGTATAAGCATTCACAACACTTTCAGATATACAAAACATTATTTTAGCGAGTGCGCACTACGATGACGAAAGACTCGACGTTCGATCGCGATCGCAGACCGGTTGGGTACGCATTGTCGTTGTGTGCGTAGATAGTACACAAAGCCCCGTCCAGTCGTCCGCCACACGCATCTGCGCTTGCGCCCGCCTTTATAGGATGTTCCAATTTGGTACACGCTATAAAATCCGATTTGTATGAAAATTAAAATAATTAAAATGAAGATATCAGTTTTCTGACTTCACCATACCATTTATATGCCCATGTTAACATGGGCTAGTGTCGGCTCATATACCCATTTACCTAACACCCTGTATATCGTTTCACAGTGCAACCGACTGCTGCGGTGGTGTCCCTCGCCGGACTGCAGTAACGCGATCAAGGTCGCGTACGTGGAGGCGGCGCCGGTCACCTGCCGCTGCGGCCACACCTTCTGCTTCGCGTGCGGCGAGAACTGGCACGACCCCGTGCGCTGCTGCCTGCTCAGGAAGTGGATCAAGGTATGTCTTATTATTATGTTACATAGAGTCGACAATAGCCTGACGGCTTACCGACTTGAGATCAGAGGATTGCTGGTTCGAAACCGGTCGTTCCTGGACTTTTAGTGAACTCACTCGTAATACCTTCTGCGTCGCGTTCGGTGAGAACTGGCACGACCCCGTGCGCTGCTGCCTGCTCAGGAAGTGGATCAAGGTATATCGTATTATTACAATAAACTAGCTGTGCCCTGCGATGTTACCCGAGGTGAAACATAACCTATGCGTTAATCCAGGGTGTCAGTTAACTCCATACCAAATTTTATAAAAATCGCTCCAGCCGTTTAGACGTGAAGAAGTAACAAACATACACACTCACAAACTTTCGCCTTTATAATATTAAGATGATAGAGGCGACAATAGCCCAACGTTATCGGTGTTAGACTGACCGACTTGAGATAAGAAGAGTGCTGGTTCGAACCCGGTGGCAGCTGGACTTTTAGTGAATTTACTCGTAACACCTGCTTCGCGTGCGGCGAGAACTGGCACGACCCCGTGCGCTGCTGCCTGCTCAAGAAGTGGATCAAGGTGTGTCTTATTATTATGGTACATAGAGATCAGGCCATCAAAGCCGCCAAGGAGCAAAAGAAATCTACCAAGGCCGCCAAGAAAGCAGCAGCACCTCCTCAAAAGAGCAAAACCGCACCTAAAGCTAAGGCTGCCAAAGTCAGTCAGAAGTCTGCACCAAGAGTAGGAGGAAAGCGATAAGATTCAAATAAAAAAATAGAGTCGACAATAGCCTAACGGTGTCGGCGTTGGAATGAGAGACTTGAGATATGAGGATTATTGGTTCGAACCCGGTCACTGCTGGATTTTTGGTGAACCCACGTAACACCATAGAAGCGAAAATAGCTTAATGGTGTCGGTGTTAGACTGACCGACTTGAGATAAGAAGAGTGCTGGTTCGAACCCGGTGGCAGCTGGACTTTAGTGAATTTACTCGTAACACCTTCTTCGCGTACGGCGAGAACAGGCACGACCCCGTGCGCTGCTGTCTGCTCAAGAAGTGGATCAAGGTATGTCGTATCATTATTTTACATAGAGTCGACAATAGCTCAACAGTGTCGGCGTTGGACTTGAGATATGAAGTGCTGGTTCGAACCCGGTCGTTGCTGGACTTATAGTGAACCCACTCGTAACACCTTCTGCTTCGCGTGCAGCGAGACTGTCACGACCCCGTACGGCGCTGCCTGCTCAAGAAGTGGATCAAGGTTGTTCGTATTACTATATTCAATAGAGGCGACAATAGCCTAACGGTGTCGGTCTTGGACTAAACGACTGAAGATGTGAGGATTGCTGGTACAAACACTACCAGCTGGTACTGGGCTAAACCGGTCGCCGATGGACTTTTGGTGAACGCAACGGGACTATTCCCACCTCTCGTTCCCACCGCTGCAACTCCTGTGTAGCCAGGATCTACAACTTGACCGCCAATAAAAACCTATCTTACCATTCTTATTTATACACAAATTAGAAGTTGTTTTTTAGACAAAAACTATTAATTCTATTTTATTTCCTAGGTTGCTTCATGCACAGATTAACACTTTAAATCTTATGCCGTTGCAACAGATTCCATATTGCTACAAAAATGTGGCGAATTTACATTGTTTAAAATTACAAATTCATATTTTTTACAGAAATGCGACGACGACTCAGAGACGTCCAACTGGATAGCGGCGAACACAAAGGAGTGCCCGAAATGCAACGTGACCATAGAGAAGGACGGCGGCTGCAACCACATGGTGTGCAAGAACCAGAACTGCAAGGCCGACTTCTGCTGGGTCTGCCTCGGGCCCTGGGAGCCGCACGGCAGCAGCTGGTATAACTGCAACAGGTGTGTGAATCTTCCTCCCTCTGCAGTGTAATACCATAGACAACGACGGCGGCAATCACTAAAGCCCGGTCTCTGAGCACGTAGAATTTTGTCCAATGACCCCAAGCTACCCATCCTTATCGCTCGCGCGTAATTATGTCGCTGTCGCACTCGCACACTCACTGCGGGCGCCCGTCGCACAGTCGCGACAGCAATATAATTACGCGCGAGCGATATGGATGGGTAGCTTGGGGTCATTGGACAAAATTCTACGTGTTCAGAGACCAGACTATAGATATGATAACAACCACATGGCGTGCAAGAATCAGAACTGCCTCAAGTCTTAGGAGCCGCACGGCAGCTGCTGGTATAACTGCAACAGGTGTGTGAATCTTCCTTCCCCTGCAGTGTAATGCCATAGACAAGGACGGCGGCAATCACTTGATATGATGGCATGATAACCACTTAGTGTGCAAGAATCGTAACTGCAAGGAACTGCCTCAAGTCTTGGGAACCGCACGGTAGCAGCTGGTATAACTGCAACAGGTATGTGAATCTTCCTCCCTCTGCAGTGTAATACCATAGACAAGGACGGCAGAAATCACGACGACATTATGACGACATGACGACAACCACATAGCGTGCAAGGACCAGAACTGCAAGGCCGACTTCTGCTGGGTCTGCCTCGGGCCCTGGGAGCCGCACGGCAGCAGCTGGTATAACTGCAACAGGTATGTGAATCCTCAGCACTTTTTCAACTGTCACCATTATTGTTTTTTGAGCCCATGTCCAGAGTGCTCAGTGGGAAAGAATGCCAGTGGGTCTAGCTAGACCATAGAGATATAGAGAGATGCCAACTAATGTGCTGAGTTCGAAACTCAGTGTCGCATTAGAAATTGATACACACAAAGTAATCAAAATATGTGCTCATTATCCACTGTGGTCAGTACTCAACGTTCGAATAATCTTTAGTACTATGCAAACAATGTAAACTGTTTACATTATGACGTTTGCAGCAATGTGTTCTGTTTTTGGGCATATTGCTGCGACCGGCCCCGCCCCCTTGTCACATCTCCCTTTAGTTTTTGTGATCCGTGGTCTAACAAAGTGCATATTTAATCGCAAACCAGTTGAAAAATGGTCGAAAGCCTTTTTTTTATGGAGTTATGACGGATTCGATTTTCGATTCGATCAATACCTGCAACTTGTCAAGGGGGGCTGGTTTCAACTTCGCTCCGAAAACTGATCGCAAAATATTACTTTATCTTAGTACTAGTACCAGGCCTGTTCATCTCCGCGAGTTTACATCGAAAACAAAACACGCATGATGGCCCACCTACAGGATACTATTCGACAAGGCCTCACATACGAGCGAACATTGACTCACGCACGCGTATTCTTGTGTATGATGGAAGAAAATAAAGAAACTGGTGTACTAAATACTGTGCAGTATTTTACTGCCTAAATAATAATAAAATCACAGAATGTACTTTTTTAAGTTGCCTCAAGACACTGAGAGGTAAATAAGTAGTTAATATTATTGAGGATAATTCATGCTAAATCATGTATTTCGTCCGCCATTTTCCGCAGTTTGGCACCTGACGTCACATCATTTTACCGAAGTCAGCCTTATAGCTTCGGCGCAGTGCCGATCACTGACGTTTGTCAACAAAATGGTGATTGACTCTTGAGACAGACTAAATTACACCATATTGTTAATGACATTGAGCATACATTTTTTTAAATACCTTCGCGAAGTAAAACTTCTGTACGTAGTACTTATTATTATTCTGTGCTAGTACTGATATTTTTCTCTCACCGGTGGTATAGATACGACGAGGACGAAGCGAAAGCGGCCCGCGACGCGCAGGAGCGCTCGCGTGCAGCGCTGCAGCGCTACCTGTTCTACTGCAACCGGTACATGAACCACATGCAGTCGCTGCGCTTCGAGTCCAAGCTCTACGCGTCGGTTAAGGAGAAGATGGAGGAGATGCAACAGCACAACATGAGCTGGATTGAGGTAGATAGGATTTTTCAAGCCTGGTTCATTATAATGCGTACGGCAAAGAATATGGATTAAGCCATGTATTCATTAGGCAATTTTAGTTGATAAACACTGTTTATAAACTGTTCATAAACAATGTTTCATCATCTCTGTAAACGGTTTATAAACAGTCAATAAACAAGGTGATGAAACATTGTTTATGATACATGTTGCCGTGCTTCCCGCTATGAGTGGAGAGCAAGTGTGGACGTCCAAGTTTCAGAAACCTGTGTTTATGGTAAACTTGTTTCACACTAGTCATAAACAGTTTATCAACAAATGTTGCCTAATGAATACATGGCTTTTGTCGTATGTAAAAGTGACGTATGGAGAAAAAAGTTAGTAGAGCAGTAAAATAGATCTTTCTTTCTTGTTCCAAGTAAATGAACTAAAGTCTCTTAATAAGATAATGTACCTACTGGAGTGTTAAGTAGCTTTTTTTCTATCGTTTTAGGATTCATACTTCATACTAAAGCCAGAGTCACATTTTGTAAAAATGTTGTCAGGCCTATTGCGGTACAAAAAGATGTCTCAAATCGTAATTTAAACTTAATCCCTTTTACTGCTAAAGAAATGCCTCCTCCACGGATTTCCAAAAAGACTGACCCTGCGCTGTCCTCATCCAAGTGCTACTAGCGGGAAGCTAGTAGCACTTGGAGCAGTTGCAACGGCCATCAGTGGGCGTAGTGTGAGTTTACGTCAAACGCATTCGATGTCGACTGTATAAAAAAGTCTCATTAAATGTATGACGGTTTATACAGCGCCCCTAGCGGAATCTTTCAAGAACTAAAATTTTCATATTTTTTAACGCGCTCGCTAGTGACGACGTTTGATGTAAACTCACACTAAGCCCTCAGTTCTACGAGCTATGGTCCTATCCTATAAGAAAGAACGGCAATGCTATCGTCTGTGTCAAGTATTTTAAGTAATTTACATCTCATAAAATAACAACCCCAGGTGCAATTCCTGAAGAAAGCCGTGGACATCCTCTGCCAGTGCCGGCAGACGCTGATGTACACTTACGTGTTTGCGTACTACCTGCGCAAGAACAACCAGTCGGTCATCTTTGAGGACAACCAGCGCGACCTCGAGTCCGCCACCGAGACTCTCTCCGAGTACCTCGAGCGGGACATCACTAGCGAGAACCTGGCCGATATCAAGCAGAAGGTGCAGGACAAGTACAGGTCAGTCACACTTCGGAGGATCTTTTGATATTTGTTTCAGCATAATGCCGTCCACTGCTAGACAACAAAGGCATCGCCCCATAGATTTCCACATTGACCAGTCCTGTGTTACCCTCATCTAGGTGCACTGAGTGCGAGGCCTGCCGTATACACATTTTTCATGGTCACAGTTCATGGTCGCCACTCAAGAACTTTTCACCAGCCGGGTCTTCAAAATCAAGTTTAAAATCTTACCGACGATTTTAGACGACGAATGTATCGTGCAAAATCGATATAATGCCTCGATATATAGGGTGGAAACGATAAGTGAAGATGGAAACATTGAATTTTCAGATAGATCTAGTTTATTCTGTAACCTATGATTGATATCGTGAAGAGCTCGTGAAACACTTTCAGGATCAGTATCAGTTTTCCGATATCTTGTATAGTTTAGAAATAATCAAATGAGATCGCTTATCGTTTCCGATTGTGTATTTCGATCGTGTAATCCGTTATCGTGTATTTTATCGGGCGCGCATTCTAGGCTTAACGGCCATCAGTTGGTAATTCTGCGGGCTATATCACTTACTTTAGTTCTCCTACGGATCTCCCCAATTAAATCTTCTGAGAATACCGAAGATCGAATCTGAAATCTATATATACAGGGTGTCCCGTAATGTAACGTCAAGCCGGAACTGGGTGTTGAGGCAAGTTATGCTGGTTATCAGAAAAATATAAAAAAAAATCTATGTGGCATATTTTCAAAATAATGGGCATTTAAAAAAAATCAAAAATTTCTACTCCAGGTGACGGTCTTTTTACTCGTGTTGCCACAAATCTTCACTTTTTCCAAATTTTTTTTTTTGTAATGTAACCCTGAATAATGCTTCTCTAAATTGTTATCAAAATTACAAAACCAGCTGCTCCAGCTTGGATAAAAAAATAAATTATTCCCAAAAAAAATTTCAAAATAAAAATTTTGTCTCGTTTAAACTGACTGTACTGAAACAAAAAAGTACTACGCAAGTGTGGCATGTGACGTCATAATTTGGCGCATTTAGTAAGGATTCCAAAATGGTATAACACTTGGTAAATTTTTGCTGTAATTGTCGTCAATTTTTGGTTTTTTGGAAATAATCCCGTTTTTAACTTTATCTACCTTGGTTAAAAATTATTATTCTAATGTGCCCAAAATTCAAGTTTCTGTGACTGACTACCGTACAGTCAGTCACAGAAACTTTTGTCACCATGACAGTTATTAGTAGTTGACATACTGTGACAAAAGTCACCCGTGCGCGCGCGCCTTTACTACCTGCTCTGCCTGCACTTGTACTTGGTAACAGGGATAATAAGGATATGAAGTTTCGGTTATGGATACGGTTACGGATATTAGAATAATATTATACCGGTTTCGGTTACGGTCACGGATATAAAATCATTTCAGATTATCCGAAAGTTTCGGATAATTTCGGTTACGGAATTATTAGAATTTAAAAAATGTAGGTATAATTCAAATAGCAAGATGCTGCGTGACCCACATAGCTACTTTATGTACTATCGGGGACTCGGACGCCTTGACACCTTAAGGGCCTAAATTGTTTGCACACACACGCTCGATTATGCTACGCCCCGTTCATTCATGTTTCGGGTCTAAGCAGCGTCGGCGCACCACTGTAGATGTTTACCCTTGCAAACTAAGCTCTATGTAAAGCGTTTAGGAATGAGTATTGCTTATTATCCGCATCCGTAGCGCTCGTTTGGCAACGTCGCATTTTAGTCAATTTGAAACCCAATAAAGAATCGTTACAAAATATTATATGGGGCTTCGTTGCCATTGAACTAGCGATTGCCCGCTCGGGTCACAAAATTGGTATCGCACATTCCGAGGTAACTGTGCAATTTCCTGAGAAAAAAGTAGCCCTTTCTATAATTATTGTTGATATTAAGATTAAGAGTGTAAATCTCGTGATATTAGTTTAGCTAGTTAAGGCGAGAAATACAAAATCATACAGTTAGTTACTTTCGAATTTTACTTATTTAATGGGTATTTAATTTATTCGGAACTCATAATTTATAAACAATATTTGTTACTGAATTAATTAGTAAAGAGTTAAGGAATACTTGTGGCTTAAAAACAATTATTGTAAGATAACTTCATAATAACTTTCTTAAATCCTTGAATGTAAATAAAAACCTATAATAGGTTTTTATTTGTTTTTAATACATTAGCAACTTTTGTTTTCCGTTTTAAAGAAACACTTATCTAAGTTATTACAATTTAATACAAATATTGCACTAGGTAGCAATACTAGCAATGATCCAGGTAATTGGTTATCGTAAATATTATAATATTAAGTTAGTTTTATTTCAAATACAATTTTTATTGCACATTAAGTGTCTTTACACAATGTCTTAAATCAATAACAATTAAACTTCAAACTAAATAATACTTAAACAGTTAACAATGTTTATTGTAGATAAGTTTGTAAGTAAATATAAGAATTAAGAATTATTTTGAGAGGCATGGTTCAGTAATCGCGCGGAGGTCAATAAAAAGGCAATCAAACAGTCCAATTAATAGCACGGGTCAACACAAAACAAAATCAATCGGTTATTGATCACAAAACTTCACAAAAAAACAAAGGCGAGAATATGTCGACAGTTCGCCAAAGGAAAAAGCAGACAGACCTCGTATAAAAACACAATATTAAAAAAATACTTATCTATTTGTTTGTAAACAAATTCTATTATTAAAATTCTAAGGCTGAGTTGCACCATCTTACTTTAACTTTGATAAACGTCAAAAATCTGTCAAACTCCATACAAAAAGCACCGGTTACTGTTATAGTTACGGTCAAAGTTAGGTGGTGCAACTCAGCCTAAAACTAAGAAAGATTGAAGAAAAAGAAACATTTCGTTTTAAACCTTTACCGTATGACAATAAAGTGCACAATGGTATTTCGTATTGCAACCTAAGCCCTGATTGTCTCTTATTGGTCGTAGTAAAAATATAGTAAAATGCGTAACCAATTAGAGACGGGGTGAGCACGTGACCGGAGCGATGCGCTTACGCTAAAATTTCTACAAAGTGGTCAGGCGGAAGAGTCCCCGATAGTACCAACTAAGACGACACCTATGTATGATAAAGGTTAAACAGGCTGGCATATTAGATGGTGCCAGGGAATGCCAGACAAGTTGGTAACAAATATTAAGATTTAAGGTACAATTCCAAGACGGGCCGCAGACCGCAAACTGCAAAACTCTATGAAATCGGCAGCGCGGCATTGCTGCTGCGGCGTGTATACTGCAGATTTCATAGAGTTTTGCAGTTTGGAATAATTGTACCCTTAGACTCCGCCTTTATCCGAAACTATCTGTAACTTTTGAATCAGTTTCGGTTACGGTTATGGATATTTTTTTTTAATTCGGATATCCGATAGTTTCGGTTACGGTTACGGATATCCATAACATCCCTGCTTGGTAAGATGGCCCTCTCCGTCCCGCTCATACCTTTTAAAATGGCTTCTCCACCTCATTTAAGCCAGAAACTTGAATTTTGGGCACATTAGAATAATAATATAATTTTTAACCAAGGTAGATAAAGTTAAAAACGGGATTATTTCCAAAAAACCAAAAATTGTCGACAATTACAGCAAGAATTTACCAAGTGTTATACCATTTTGGAATCCTTACTAAATGCGCCAAATTATGACGTCACTTGCCACACTCGCGTAGTACAATTTTTTTTCAGTACAGTCAGTTTAAACTAGGCAAAATTTTTATTTTGAAAATTTTTTTGGGAAAAATGTATTTTTTTCATCCAAGCTGGAGCAGCTGGTTTTGTAATTTTGATAACAATTTAGAGAAGCATTATTCAGGGTTACATAACAAAAAAAAAAATTTGGAAAAAGTGAAGATTTGTGGCAACATGAGTAAAAAGACCGTCACCTGGAGTAGAAATTTTTGATTTTTTTTAAATGCCCATTATTTTGAAAATATGCCACATAGATTTTTTTTTATATTTTTCTGATAACCAGCATAACTTGCCTCAACACCCAGTTCCGGCTTGACGTTACATTACGGGACACCCTGTATAAAAATGAAACCTCTTCCGTTGTCACGACATAACATGAAAACGGTTTGACCGATTTGGCTGATTTTTTTTTGTAGTTTTCTAATTCTCTGTACAAGGTTTTTACGGAAAAAAAATATAAAGAAAATCTCTACGCTAAGGCGGTACGAAGTTCGCCGGGTCAGCTAGTTATTAATATAATTTTGGGTGTTGCTCGTTGCAGATACTGCGACAGCCGGCGCAAGGTGCTACTGGAGCATGTGCACGAAGGCTACGAGAAGGACTGCTGGGACTACACAGAGTAATCGCTCCTGCACCACGCCACCCACACCACACCCGCACCACTCATACACTCACAAGTATACGTCGACGACATGACAGTGTTCGACCGCGGCCCCTCCGAAAGGTTCCGACGAAAACACTCGAATATCGACTATAGGAGCTACATGACGATAGACATGCTTGTCGGGGATGTTACACAATTAAAATGGATTTATTCTTATGCACTCAAATTATGTCCTTTAGTATTCGCTCGTACGATGAATGCCATATACGCATATCGTGAAACTTGCAAAACACTTTGACAAAAGCGCAATAAATTCCATATAACTATTCGTACCATCTGTTTGTGTTTTTTAGGGAATATTGTTTTGTTTTATCTAATTCAGATTATAGGCTTTAAAGGGCCTGAAAATTAGTAAATTAGCATAATTAGTGAATGAGATACTGGTGTATTGCTTTTTGTATGAAATTTCATGGTGTACTTGATGTTTTGCATGTTTTGCGAATTCTCATAAGCCCTTGAGATTTTGCGTTGTTGATATTCTTTGTGTGAGCTATATTTGGAATTGACTTGTGTCCCGTTGCGGTCACGTTCTGTCCGCGCATTCTCATCCTGTGTGAATGAACGATTTATTTGCAAACATTAAATGTACTTCCAAAATAATATGTGCAGGTATATTGTATAGTGTACGATCTCATAACGTTAAAAATGATTTCTCAAAAATATTGTTTCAAACATTTAAATACTCAATGTATATTTTTGTTTTGTAAAGAAATAACTTACTAAACGATTTAAATTAACACTATTTTGTATCCTGTATTATGCTAATGAAGAATGAATCATTGGTTCAATTAATTCGTGATGTGACATCATATGGTTAGACATTTCTTTTCTTTAAAAGAGTCAAAAACTTGAGTTTATGTTTATGTCATCTTGACCATTTGCCTTTCTTATGGTCGTAATAATTCAAATAATATGTTTTCCCTTGTTTTATTTACAAAATAGGTATACAATTTTATTAAGATCATATCGTCGTCATCCGGGGTCATAATGAAAATAAAGGAAAATTTTTACCTATAAAGAAAATTTGTTTCTACAATTTATAGCATTTACAATTAATCGATTCTTTAACTTCTGATCTTATTACCACTATTAATTATAAAGAAATTTTAACGTGAACACGATAAATAATTCTGCACATACCGAGTGATGATACGGCCGGGGTAACCTCACGTGACACGCGTTGCCGTGTGAATTCTACTCGGCACGGGAATGACATCGTTTCGCTTCTTATACGCCTTAGTTCGTAGTCATATTCGTTATTATTCCATAGCAATATTGCTTAAATAATGTATAAATATAAGGCAAAATCGGCAGCAATTAAATTTTAACGACTGTTTCAGCATATTGCCGCATTGACGAAAAATCTCACCAGTTTCACTATACCGTAAAATGATGCACACAGGTCCTGTATTATATTAAATGAAACTCCAAGTATGAAACTTAACGTAATCCTAAATATTAAAAATCAATCTTCTCCGTTTTTTTTAATTTAAATCGAATTTTGAGAATTGTTTAGTATTACGACTGCGAAAGGTGAATCCTTTGAGGCGTGAGTACCAAATCAGCGGCATCTCATATCTGCATCGTATCATATCGGCATCTTTAGATCTATGCATTTTTATAAAACGACTTTCAAAACCGACCACTAACCACAGCCTGCAGTGTAGTGCGACAGTGCAGTCGCTTTCGAAGGTCATTTTATAAAAGTACAGTTGCTAGTCATCCTACCACAAACGTTCGATTTTCCTCAATGAATTTAAACTTTATATCTTTGAAATAAAGTTTGAAATTGATTGAGGAATTTTGTGGTAGGTTGAGGTGCCGGTGTCAATTCATGGACATAGAAACAAGTGGTTCGTTGCGGTCAAAAACTTGCCTTTGAGAATTGGGGTTTTACATCTGCTTCCATCACATCTTTGCACCGGTGACGTGACAAAAAAAGAAAGATCTGGGATGTCAGAAGCGAAGTAGAAGAAATATTATTGAAGAATTGGAGTTCTTATTGGCATACGAAATATCTCTAATCGTATATTAACTTCCCTACGATTTACGTGAATTCGTATGCGAATTTACGAATGATTCAAAAATATCTAGATCCCGTGCTGAGTGGATTTCCCACGAACGACAACCTTCATTCAGATCTCCCGCTACACAACAGCGTTAGTTAGATAGAGTCCACATTATTTTTCGACTGTAACGTTTTAGTTTTAGTTTATATATTTGATGATTTTGATACTTTAATGTTAATGTAGCCTCTTGTAAATCGCTTAGTGTAGTTAAACGTTTTAAACCTCTTGATGATGCTTGTTTGAATCTTCGTATTACTATGACCTCATTTCATTTGTATTGTATAAAACTGTGGTGTATTTGAGTTCTCATTGTATCTGCTTACTTAAATATTTTTTCCTTAAATCGAATCTTACGAGTCAAATAGTGGCACAACATAATAAAATATCGATTTATCGGTTAAGAAGATGCAAGAAAAATATTTTTACCAAAAATCCTATTTTTGTTATTAGAGTACTGTTTAACGATATAAAGATTAATTAAGCTGTTAGTTCAGGATATAGTGTGTTTTTTATTCTGTGATCGACTTATAATTTAATGCCTCGAAGGCTTTCTCGGTGTTGGTAGAACTAAATTATCACTGAACAATCTAGTGGCCGACTCGACACGCTTGTGTTGTTAAAACTATAATTAAAATGTAATTTAAAATTCTCAATAAAAATTAACGACTGGTATTGTAAAGTTGTATTTACTAACTAAGAGTTAGAGTGTCGAGAGTTGAGTTTTAAATGATAGGATAGTGATATGTGGCTAGAAACTTAGACGCGACCTGCCTAGACACCACAATCGATGCCAGTTCGTACTTTTGAAGGCCTTTCAAATCGCCGAAATCCGCTTATTGTATGATAATTCTCGCGCTACATATCTCTGTCTCTAATAATTATCTAATAATAATAATTAATGGTACGGATTGTGCATAAGTCGGTTGCACTGCCAGTAATGTTCTAAAGTACGACGCTTGCGAGCTCACATAGTGGGCGGCGCCGCGCGGGCGGCACACACACATTGTACATATAGATGCTGTATAGATATTTATATGATTACGTGTACTTCACAATACTTGTGTATTGACGAGCATCTTGTATGTGTGCCTATGCTGAGGACACAGATGTCTTAAAACTAAGACGGAAATAAAAATAGTAACATCGAGAAGAAGTGTGTTATTTATATCGATTAGATCCCCCTAAATTATCCTCGTCCCAATCCTTAAATTATTTAAAACAAGATTAATAATTTTAATAAGAATTATTTTTTTAATAAGTTCGTAATGAAAAACACTTAAAAATACTTGAGGGTGGATTGAAAGAGAAACTAAATATCATTTGACTGTTCTCTGAATAGGAAAAGTAGTGTAAATGACAACTTTATTAAAAACCTGTGGTAACAATAACATTATTGTCGCAGGGATGCGCTGGCGCCTTCTCCTACGAGACCTAGTAAAGCTTAGTAAATTGGTAAGTGAAATATTTACCGTTATGTAGCATGTTTCAGAAAATAATATCTTTGTAGAGTTGAGTAGAACATCTAATTCGGCTTTGGTTTTAGTCGGTATACGTATTATTTTTTATTTTTTTGTATTATGTACTATCTGCCACAGTGTTAACTATCCATTTTCGTTTTTGCTCTCGCTCTCATCATATGGTGATTCTTTGCGATAGAACGAGACGACATGACCGGCAATGGGCAGTTAACACTGTTGCCGATAGTATTATCCTTCAATAGGGTATTCGTAGTTCTCGTGGACCTATTTCGTAAATAGGATTTCGGTGGTGTTTCGTACAAAGTGTTTTAGTTAGAAGGGCGTTAGATGCAGTATTGTTTTTGTGGACACGGGGGTTAATTTGTAGGAATTTTTATCATAAAGACCCGTTCGTAAATTTAATGTTTGCCCCGTCGTATATTTTTACCCCCTTCGTCAATTTCAGATAGTAGAAACAAACTCGATAAAACTAGATAGAATAGGTACTGCGTAATTGCGTTATTCTAGCTTCATTTTGAATACCAAATTCTCTCTTCGTAGATTTTTCGGGATGCCTACGCGCTGCCATGGACGTGATAGGCTAATAACGAAGAAAAGTCCAAAACAAAGCAGTATGGTGGCCTCCACCTCTTATGTACACACTTCTACACATCTAAAGAAGTACCTAGTCTTTACTTTAACTTTACAATGTAATTTTTAAGAAACTATTAAATAATTGTACAATCATTTTATTATTTACAGGCCTCAAAAAACTTATCGGATTTATTTTTATATATCTAAATCATACAAGTGTATAAAGACTATGCGATTTTACTGATTAGTTAAGGCATACATAGAATCCCATCAGCTCTTCAAATAATGTAATTTATAAAAATGTATAGGAAAAGTTTTTTTTATCATAAATAAAAACCTAAATAAAAATAGACAATGATGTTTCATTCGGGTTTAGATTCGACTCAACGATTAGAGCAGATAGGTAATGATTTCTTTATCTTATCAATATCTGGGGCTTATCATTCTGAATACTATTTTCTTGTCAGGATGGTCCGAGTAGGTTTTTGGAAGTTTCGGCTAAAATAAAAAAATCTTTAAAAAAAAATAGTTCGCGTTTAGTGCCAGTTAGTTATTATTTATTATATTATTAATTATTGAGTGATGCACGTGAATGATTGAAGGTTTAATAAAAATGGTTATGTCGCAAATGTTAAAAAATTGTGAATGTAAGTGACACGAAAACCTATGGGTATTCTTTATGCATCAAATGAAAATCAAGTTTTAAAGCAGTCAAGTTCTATATTTTATCGTTTACTTAATTTATTTTGTACAAACTTCAACAATATATATAATAAATATTCAATTAAATTTCTATCACTCAGCAAACTGAACTCACTTTTTTGTCATAAGTATAGTTAAATAAACAATACAATGATATCATAACTTATTGTCTAAACTTAATTAAACACAACTTCTTTGTGCAAATATGCCTAATAGTAGGTACAACTTTTGGTTTGACCAACAAAAGTTAAAATTTTACCACCTTCTGTCATACATATTGAAACGATTCAAGCTCACTGCTACTGACCAATTTAATTTATAACTACATCCACATTTAAATTTTGTACTCCTTAGTATTTATACTTGTATAATTCGAATATTTTAATAAGTTTATGTAACATTTGATTCACTTTATAAAATATATCTGCATAAATATTGTCTCTTAGTTTATCGACTTAGAGCTAATTTTAATAATTTGCTTTGGACTGTCGTGGTGTCACTTTCGCACCACAGAGGTGCTCTCCGATGGAGTTCCTGGCGCCATGTCAGCAGAATGTTGGTCTACAATCGAATTCATAATGCAGTGGTCCGTGCGTGAGCTCAAACCGTTCCACGGGGCTTACGACAACGAAAATAGCGTGAACACAAGAACAACGGAACAGTGACGTCACGCGTACAGGGCGCGGAGAGTGCGCAAGCGACGGGGAATCTCTCTTGCACACGCCCCGCACATTACATTACAAAATTATCTACATAATCATTATCTGTAACCATAATTATTGCAAAATATGTGCAAAACGGTAAGCGTCTCATTTAGTTTAGATACACCGACTCTTTAAACTTTGCAACACTTAGATTGTCTTGCACTTTTGTTTTTTACATTTTATTTGAAATGAATTGAAAACAACCGACACACAACTATTCGGTGACATGTTCCATACAATAAAAAGCGAAAATCTTTTCGTCGACCACACGTTACCTTATTGCTTCAAGCTTATTATGTATCGCTGCGTTACTCGCTGATATCAATAGATAGTAGACATGATAAATTATGTGTTGCGACGTGCGTTTTGGGATCTACCCGGCGGTAAGCTCTCAATATTTACAGAGTAGTAGAAAATTGACCACTTCCAAAGTTAGATTACAAAATTTAATGAATTTGTTGTGCTAGAAAAAGACAATGTCGACACGAAACTCGAGCGCAAGGAGGCGCGAGCCCGCGCTGCCTCGGCAGAGATGATCTCGAAACAAAACACTTCGTAATATCTACCTTACTCGGTAAGGGACGTTCGATCACTTAGGTATATAAATAATCTTATTGCTAAATACGGTGATCTCTCATGTAGCCGAATCGGTTGTACGACGTGAAAGATTGCAAATGTTACGTTATAATGTAATCTGCAAGAGCAATATTTTTCGAAGCAGTACCAGCCCGCTCGCAATTATTAGATAAAATGTTTATCGCGTCACGTCTACAGAGGATCGATACGTCAGTCTTCTAAAATATCAGTTCACGAGGATATCCTAATCGCTTTCCTGGCGATATCACGTAGTAATGTCTCACAAACGCCCCGTCACGAGGTACACTACGTAGCTACGGAGCTACGAACTACGATTGTAGCTACGAACTAGCGCGCTACGGCTTGACCGAACACTATCGTAGGGTTTGGTGAGACTGTAGCACGTGAGAAGATTGAACGAAGGCTTATATTTGGTCGATGATGAGAGTTGGACAGACAGGTGTGGGTGTATAAGCTGAGGTAGCGATCCTCCTCGGCGCGGGCGACGGGCGAGGGCACCCGGCCGGGGACGCCGGGCGCGCCTCAGCCGGCAGCTAATGTAATCCAGGGGAAGGAAAATTACATTAACTAGGTACGTGGAAAGTGCGCGTTACATAAAATGGCTCGATTCCTATGATGCATACTGATTAGGACGGAAGTGAATTCTGGTACCGATTTCACAGCTGATTTGTTAAGCTTACTTAGATAACTTGCAAAAATTTTTCTAAACTCTCTTAACTTCGAGGAGACCGACTGCGAGCCGACCTCGCTGGAAGACGCCGTGGCGTCATCGCGGTACACTGAGAGGCTTAAAAATTGGAACTATTAAAAACTATACGGACAAAATTGATATGAATCGGCGTAGCCATTGCTTCTCTAAGCGTTTATTAGATACGATTACACTAACGTCCGAATGCGATGGACGAGTCGAAGACGTTACATGTTTTAATGAATGAAACAAACATAAAGAATCCCAAACGACGAGTGCTACATCGATCTGCTCGCTGTGACCTCACGGGAGGCGCCAAGCGAACCCAAAGCGAATGCGCTCGCACTCCGCGGCCCGAGACAGAAGCCACTCGCCTGCACTCGCAGCTGGCTGACCGCCACTAATTATCCATAATATACTTTTTACACATCTGCTATATATTCACTAAAGGCGACTGGTTTCTTTCTCCGGCTCGCTCTTAATTCACTAGTTACAATGTTGTTGTTCGACACCATTTCGGGGAAGGAAAATGATATCTCACAATCGGCGATTAAACAACTTTCACAGTCATAAAAAAGTTCAGATTTAGAATTTACAGAATAGAGAGTGATATTCGTCGAATACAAAAATAAGCCTTTACAGCTTCCTCAATTTATTCGATACCTTACATTAAATCACTAGTGACGAAACAAAACGGCGCGCTCGCGGCGAGGCCCCGCCCGCGGCGCTCCGGGCGGGCCCGCGCGAGCCGCTCAGAACCGGAACACGGTGAACGCGCGAACGTCGGTCGCAAAACAAACGGTCTCAAAGCTCGGCCACGCGAATACGAAACACTCCGGTCGTCACCTCGAACGTCTCCGAACGCGAAGGAACAACGTCCACGAAATCAATCGGCGCGGACGCGCAGCAGGTCGCGCCGGCGCGCGTCGCGTCGCTCGCCCGCGGCCCGCCGACACACTACTTATGTACAATGCGAAACGTCTAGCGTAAAAAATAATTAAGTGCGCTTGGGTGGGCTCAGGAGCTCGGGCAGCGGTGCGGGCAGCGGCAGCGGCGCGTCGTCGACCAGCGCGGGCAGCAGCGCGAGCGCCAGCGCGGGTCAGACGGGCGCGGGCGGCGGCGCGGGGTCGGGCGGGCGCGCCGCCGCCGCCGCCGCCGCCTGCAGCACCACGCGGTGCCCGTTGGGCGTCACGGCGTCCAGCAGCACGGCCGTGGCGGCGCCCGCGCCCGCGCCCGCGCCCGCCTCCGCCTCGTCGCCGTCGCCGTGCGCGCGCCGGTGCCGCCGCCACGCGTGCTGGATCAGCCGCGCGCAGTACTCCTCGCGCTGCCGCCACAGCGTCGACGACACGGGCTCGTAGCCCACCTCGTCCGGCCGCCCGACCTCGAGGTCTCCGGGGTCCTCGATCGGGTTGCCTTTCCGCGCGAAGAAGTCCTTCGTCAGCGCGTCCAGGATGTCCACGCAGAACATCATGTCGTTGCGACATATGGGAATGTCCATCGATATGATCTTGTACTTGTTCGGCTTGTGAATCTGCAAGGGCGGCTCCAGCACGTCGAGGAAATCTGACAGCTGATCGTAGCGAATGTACTGTGTGCCATCCGGATCGAACCGTTGCCAGATTTCGTAATACATGTCATAGTCATCGTCCGTGAGACCTTCCTGCACGTCTTCTGTGGCCTGTGAATTAGAAAAATATGGTGAGTTTCATTTTGCTTTAACTCTTCATACCTACTTTGCATAATTATTTATCGATTGATTTTATATCAGTTCAAAATTGTTGACAAATATTAAAACATGTCATTATTTTTCAGATGTAAGAAAACCCGAAATAAATTCATCCTGGCACTCTCTTCCCCTCAACAGTAATTACCTGCGAGTAGTTCTCGAGGATGACGGCGATGTACATGTTGATGACGATGAGGAAGGAGATGACGAGGTAGGACAGCAGGTAGGTGATGCCGATGGTGGCGGAGCCGCAGTTGCCGGGGTAGCCGCGCTCGTTGTCGGGCAGGTTGCACTCCTCCTCGTTGATGATGCCGTCCAGCACGCCGTCCCAGCCGGCGGAGGTCGACATCTACACAAAGATACAATGAATATGTCGTCAGTGAAGTGCGTAAGTCAAAAATGAGTATTTTATAGGAGATTGGTCGGATAAAAGCACGCGGTCTTTCTTCATCCAATGTCATAAAAATGTACGTAAGTTAAAAATGTACATTTTACAGGAGATTGGTCGGATAAAAGCACGCGGTAAGGTCTTTCAAGCACGCGGTCTTTCTTCATCCAATGTCATAAAAATGTACGTAAGTTAAAAATGTGCATTTTACAGGAGATTGGTCGGATAAAAGCACGCGGTCTTTCTTCATCCAATGTCATAAAAATGTACGTAAGTTAAAAATGTGCATTTTACAAGAGATTGGTTGGAAAAAAGCACGCGGTCTTTCTTCATCATATGGCATCAAAATGTTACAACCGTAAAAAAATCACTTAAGCATTGTTAGAACTTCACTGACGATATGATTTTAGAAATCCGAAATTGCAATTGTATTAACTTTATTGCAGTAACTCTATTGGGTTTCGAATAAGATTGTTTTGTTCTTTTGAACAGGGCTTTTAAAGAATTTCAAATAGTGACTACCGATATTCAAGCATTCAGTATCACCATCATCATTTCAGCCAAAGGACGTTCACTGCTAAACATAGGCCTTCCCCAATGGTTGGTAGCGACCTGCATCCAGCGCCTTCCTACTAACTTTATGAGGTCGTCAGTATACCTTATGAGTGGACGTCCCACGCTGCGTTTTCCTTATGAGTATCGTAGTAGAGTTAGTAGACTATACTTACTTGAAATAGCAATATCATGCTCTGCACGAAAGTCTTGAAGTTGTACACGTCGTCGAGGCCGCCTTTGTTTTTGACGTGCATGAAGAACGACATGCCGAATATGGCGAAGATGAACATGACGAGGAACAGCAGTAGACAGATGTTGAACAGAGCTGGCAGTGACATGGCTAGCGCGAACAACAGGGTTCTGATACCCTTCGCACCTTTCACTAATCGGAGTACTCGACCCACTTTTGCTACTCTTACTACTCTCAATAACGTTGGTGATACAAAATATTTTTCTATTATATCACTCAGCACCAAACCTGTGAACGGTATTTTGAGTTAATATTTCAATGAAGAATACAGATTTATTTAATCCCAAGAAATAATACTCACTAAGAATAGAGAACATTACAACGACGAAATCGAATAGATTCCACGGCTCAACAAAATAATGGTACCGTAAGGCGAATATTTTCAGCAGGCACTCTGAACTGAATATCACGATGAATATCATATTTAGATAGTCGAGTACGTTGCTAAACGTTTCCGCTTGTTGATAGTGGTCTAACGTCATGGTTAACATGTTTAGACCAATAAACAACATGATTATCATGTCGAACTTCTTATCTGTAACTATTTCGAACACTATTGCTTGTGGACGCCACTGAAATAGAAATAAAGGAATTAGATTCAGAGCTTCTTCAGATCTTCTCTTACTAAAGACATCACTTTTTTGGCTGTTTTATACCTTTGGTCTTGGGATGGCCTTCAATGGTTTCTTGGAACCCATTTTCTTCATGGCGTTGTAATATTTCTTTTGATCTTCAGTCATGAACATCTCTAAGCTACCACCTGCCTTCTTCTTTTGCTCGTTAAAGTTGTCGATGATCACACCGATGAATAGATTGAGAGTGAAGAACGAGCCGAAGATGATGAAGAATACAAAGTACAAGTACATGTATATGTTAGTCTCTCGGATTGGTTGACGTCCCACCTGTGGAAAGAAATAGGGTGTTAAGATTTTTTTCTAATATTTCAATTTTGAAGCAAAGATGACATAAATTCACATATTTACCTCTCTCGAATCGATAGCATCGTTCATGATCTGAATCCAGCCTTTGAATGTAGCCACTTGGAAGAGACATAGGTAGGCTTTTCCGACGTGGTCAAAGTTCATAGGCGAGTTTTCCCAAGTATAATTTTCCAATATGCAAGCATTTCGGTCCGGAATAATTTCATGACTCAGAGTTGTATGGTTTAGGTCAACGCACTGAAACAATCATGATAATGAATACACACATCTAAGAGTTTCCATTACTGATGATGATGTTTAAGGATAGTAACGATGATTACCTTGAAGTATTTTCCAGCAAACAGTTGCACACCCATGATGGCAAATATAAGCCAGAAGATGAGGCACACGAGCAGCACGTTGAAGATAGAAGGTATCGCCTGAACCAGCGCGTTCACCACCACCTACCATAACAACACACTGTTAGTGCTCCGTACCAGAAGATACATAATCGTGTCACACATGTTTTCCATTTGTTTAGAGCAAATTATGATTCGATACAGCAAATCTTTGATTGCACTTTAACCATTATTGTGATTCTACAAATGATAAGTCAATAGAAGGCAAAATCATAATTGGCGCTTACTAATAAATCTACATGTAGCATGCACAAAATATACAACAAGCAACATCGAAATAATAACAACACATAAACAATATGCACTAATAATTTAAACTTACCACGTCGATAAAAGATCGTCCAATAAGTCAATACTAACGCATGCGATCCAGAACAACTTACGATGAAGACAAGAAGATAAATCTAGTTAAAGTGCAGAATCTAACATAAGGTACCAAGAAAACTAATTAAATCTAAACTAACAAGTAATGAAAGTTGAAGAGAAAAAGTACCAAAACACGACAATGAACATCTGTTCCGACTTGAACCCAAATTAACCGATGTCTAATAAAAAGAGGATGTAACGATCTTTGATGATACTAAGCCATTCAAGGGTGCTGCCGTCGATATCAAATGGTTATTGACTAATTAAATCGATAAGTGACTACTGCGAATGAGTAACAGTTAAAATAAATTCATCGGAATAGTATGAATGCATTTAAACAAAGAAGTTTGAGTGGCTAATAGAGAAAATCATCGAAAACTTGAATGTTAT
Source organism: Ostrinia nubilalis (assembly GCF_963855985.1). Lineage (NCBI taxonomy): Eukaryota > Metazoa > Arthropoda > Insecta > Lepidoptera > Crambidae > Ostrinia > Ostrinia nubilalis. Next base: position 5,988,038 of record NC_087103.1, read on the forward strand.
GTAGCTGTGGCTTGGTGTGAATGAGATCGTTGAAGTTGTATATTACAGATGTTGGTAGAAATGTACGTGTTAGGGTGTGGAGCTAATGTGTGGTGGATGATGGTGGCTCGCAAGGCAGGGTGGTACGTACCCTCATGCCCTGCATGCGACTCATGGCCCTGAGCGGTCGCAGAGCGCGAAGCGTTCTCATCGTTTTGAACGCCTGAATGCCTCCGGCGCCACAAAGCGCCGCTACGAAGTTTATAAGCGAGACCTGATGAAATCAACGAATGCATTTTGAGACACATTAATGGGCATGAAAATCATAGGCATGTAACATTGTAACACATTATTAAAGAATTCCTGAAAGTGACAATTTCAAGATAATGGAAATAGATACCTGAAGCCAGTAGTTTTCTTAGAACTCTTATCCGTAGATGAAGACTTACAACCGCTATAAAGGAGTTTGGAATGAGGCTTGCTGAAATTAGCCGAAAGAAGAAACTAACTGTCCTAGTCAATAACCAAACGAATTGTTAAGAATCGATAACTTATTTGCAGACTTGACTGGAGAAAACGTGAGTGTCTACAGTTAAAGGTTGAACGATAGTCTTAAATACTTATAATACTATTAACACACTTTTAGACACCAATAGCATTCACATAGATCATGTGCCATTTTCATATTTTATTGAAATATATTTGATCTGTTTTTAGTTGCAGGTTTTTGAAAAAGGCACAATCTACAAAATATAGCACAAAGATATAGTAGTGCCGCATCATGCATTTGAAAATTGGGATACCAAATTATACTGCACTATATCAGGGGGTAAATCACCAGCGGTAGTACGGTTCAAGAGTTTGCTAAGTAGCAGGAGTCGTGGGCAAGAGAGTAAAAAGCAGTATCCACAGACAGACAAAGTTACGACATAAAGAGCTCCAGGCGAAGTGAGACCAGTCGGAGTCCCCGCTCCGATAAACATCGAACAGAGAAAGCTACACGCTTTACGTCACGCTGCCCTTTGACGGGGACGGGTTGTCGCAGGCACGTTCGTAATGTTAATATTTTAGTGGGTGTTGTTGTCAATGAGCAGCGTAACAACGAAACCGACACCGATAGCGTCGCGCCGTGGTGGGGCGGCGCCGCGGCGTACTCACGCGCATGCCCTCCCATCTTGAGACCGCGCGGAGCGGGCGCAGGGCGCGCAACGTGCGCATCGAGCGGAAGGCGGGGATGTCGTCCGCGCCCGCCATCACAGCTCCGTGGTTTACGAGCGACAACTACCGTGATACCACTCGTCAATTACTCAGTACTTAGGTAAGTTAAGACTATGTTATTTATAACCCAACAACTCAATTAATACAATTTCATTAAAACTTGAGATTACCATAATGTGCTATTTATCTCTTAAGATTAACATTATGATCTTGATTCCTGTAAAGTAACTTATGATAAGAAATAAGATGGATGTGTTTACCATGACGATGATGAAGTCGAGCCAACACCAGGCGTTAGTGAAATACTTTTGGAAGCCGAGGGCGAGCCACTTGATCAACATCTCGATAAAGAAGATTACGGTGAATATACGATCCATGTAGTACAAAATGTCTTGAAGGATTGGCCGATGTGGTAAATGTACATCTTCTAACGCCTGCAAAGGAAACAGTTATTAAAGTAGGCAGACACCAAACTTTTAAAATACATTTATCGTGAGTAAAATAGCTTACCAAGGCCAAACTACTGAGTAAAATCATTGTAATCACAGCCGTTTCAAAATAAGTATTTTCTATGAGTTTGAAAGTCTTTAGTCTGAGCATTCCCCAGCCCTGCCAGAATGGGGACTCGTCGTCCCCGGCAAGGAACGGGAAGCGCTGGTAGCAAGGCTCCGGGCAACAATCTGCTGGCGAGTCATCAACCACTTCCTCGTCTGCGGCTACAATGATGTCTTGTTTGCCTAACGATCCATCTAATTTGCCATCCTCTTCCTCTTCTATCATTTCTGCAAACACATTAAATTCCATACGTAATGGTTTAACACAAATCAAATTAAAATTACGTTCTCTACATACCCTCTTCGAGTCCTAATTCCTCTTTACTGGCGTCTTTCTTCTCTTCACCGTCTATCGTGTCTGCCGAACCTTTATGGCTTTCATCTTTAAATGATCTAATCTTATGACTACCATATGATTTCTGACTTATTGTATCGTCGTCCTAAACAAACACAAAATATTGAATTAATTAGTTAAGATTTTGACTTGATAATTTGTAATGTAAGAAAAATATTTACAGGCATATTTACTTGTATAGGATATCCGTGATGATTTAGTTCACAGTCTAACCGATTGTCTCTATGATTACTATCCATAGCGTTAATATTATTCATCAATATTTTCCCTTTTTTATATTTATTGTCACCTGGAAAGCCGTTAAGATTATCTTTAACTTTGTTATCGGTTAAAGTACGCTCTTATGGACTGTTTTGTGTTTAAGTGTAGTTGGACAGACGTCATTACCTGGTATCGTGAATTCCATGCCGTCTCCTATGGCTACTTCGACTTGATCCTTTAGTTTTTTGTCTTTGTACAGGACGGCGTCGTCGAGGTCCGTGGCCAGTTCCAGGTCGTTGTCGACGCGCTCTGAAGACACACAGCGGCCACACAGAGCCGCTTTTAAGCCTAACGCCCGCGCCCACCGTGCGTCATCATCGTCAGCGCCCAAGCATAGAAATCAGACCAGTATGACATTTAACATTTGTCCAACATTTCGCGAGGTATGTACGAATTTATTGATTTTATATTAGGTACTTATTAGAGCGAATATATCACAGCAAATTTACATTTTCGAATTTCGATGAATCATGTGAATATTGGCTACAGTGTTCATTTAATGAAATGACTACATTTATCGATCTGATGATGTGACTCTGACTGATTCAAAATATAAAAATGAATAGATGCATCAATTTCTTTCGAGCTTTCATTGACTAGAAACTTAATAAAATATCTCATTTATTAGTTAATATTAATCAATACAAATATGTAGGTACTTAACTGTATACGTCTTTATAATATGTAACACTCAAAGTAAACACACTTAACACAATTTACGTGTACACGGTACATGCAGTAACGACTTCAATCACAACATAAAGCAAACAATACAATATGTCTCAAGCGTATACTTACCGGGACGAAAAGAAGGGATGTGAACCACAGTGGATGAAGGGTGAAATAATAACACAAGAAAGTAGTATATTCACAAGAATCCAAACTAACACACGACAGAAAGAGTTACAGGGTCATTTCTACACTTGGAGCTAGAACGCAGGCAACGCACAGTGTTACAAAAATACAACATAGAGATAGGTTTATAGACATTTTTATTAACAGATCATGCTACGGGTTTGTAGATACATCATGCCACATTTTGAATGTAGGAGGAAATGCTAATGAGATCTAATATATCATTAGTAAATCCAGTATAACTGATTCTTGTAGCAAAAACATAAATACACCATTATAAACATTTTCGGAAACAGGTTTACACACAAACATGCTACAGCACATTTACAAATAACACATCTTACCGGGTGCGTGTATCGCTATCTGGTTCGTCAATTTGTTCTTTAGTAGCTTCAGAAAATCTGCCACGTTCCGTTTGACCCATTCTGTAAACCTGGATATTCTGTTGAAGGCCTCTGCTATTTTATTCGTGTCCTGGTCCGCGGTAGGCGTCGATAAACTCGATGAACCGAAATTTGACAGTAACAGGGCCAAGAAAAGGTTAAGAACCTGAAATTGCATATTTTTTTTAAGCAAAATTGAGTCTTAACGTTTTTGGTAATCAAGACATTTTAGATATACTGACCACAAGATTGCCAATGACGACAGTAGCCAAGAAGAACGGTATACATGAGACATCTCCCACTAACATACAGTCCCACATGCTCTCTATCCACTCTCCGCAGAGTACTCGGAACACAATCATGAAACTGTGCATGAAATCTGTAAAGTTCCATCTCGGGAGGTCTCCGTCAGGGAAGCGGTCCACATAATCTGTACACCATAAGATATATTTTTACAAAACAGTTTTTTCAACACAAAATTTAATATCTCATTAAATTTCATTAATCTATCGCACATTTTTAGCAATATTGTTAACTAAATATCTATAAAGCATACCATCTAAGACAATAACATTTTCATTCAAGCATCTAAGAAGATAGTAGCAGTTTGGACAGTACAGTAATTATCAAGCATATTTATAACAGAATCATGCAAAAAAACCTACATACATACGATAGGTACCGCTAAATAAAGTCTATAAAGGGTAGTTCAAATGGTCATAGATTTAGAAAGGCCAAAGAAAGAATAAAGTTAAACTGTAAATCAATTATGAAGAAACGGCTTGAAATAATTTGAAGATATGATAGAGATAGAAAAGCTGGCGATGAGTGTTTCACAAGTGAGGCGCCTTCGGTGTGGTTGTTCATAAGTCTACTGGTAGAGACTACACGAGTACTTTAGGATAAGGCTCACTTGGAAGGGGCACGACACAACTTGCCAATCGCCTGTGACATTGAGCACAACAGTGTGACGCACATCAACACAATACTCACTATTCATACACAAATAGCCAGAAGTGTGGAAGTTACCAGTTTTTGAAAATATGTAATTGATATTGTAAGTTTTTTTAAATCGTTTTAATGTTTACTCCCACACTTAAAGCAATTTCACTAAACAGTGAATGTATTTCGGATATAATCACTACAGTTTCATTAGAGCTGGCACGAATAAATTGAATAAATTAACGGGTATCCAAAAGTTTTGTGCAAACTCTCGTTCTCCCGTTGAAGGTTTTCAATCGATACTTCCCAACTCTAATGGAACGGCCGTTAGTGCCGAAACACATTCACCGGCTGCCCATCGCACCATCAACAGTCAACACCTCCAAACACCAATGAACATGCAACACTTCCACCAATGCACTTACCAACGTAATTTTTTCCGAACAGTTGCATACCCATCACCGCGAATATGAAAATAATGATGCATAATACGAAGGTCAAGTTGCCCAAGGCACCCATTGTCCTACCCATTATAGAGATGAGTAAATTAAGTGTCGGCCATGACTTTGCCAATTTGAATACTCGAAGCTGCAAGTACAAATTGTGAAACAAGGCGTCACACAAGCTGGCTTATCGGCGCTTCACCTATGCTACTGCTTCGGTCGGGCCCGCGACCACGCACAACTCGTACCGTGTGGGTGATCCTGGACCATCGTTATCACTAACATTAGCAAATGTGTGCTTGAGTAACCTATCGATGTGCATAGACTTTGTCAGTCTGTATGAGTGGGATATATGTTATCAAATTTTGTGAGAGCTTTTGCACCAATATTCAGATTCTCATTTCTATACATCATCTCTTGTTTTTTGTATATTTTGTTCCAGTTTTTGTATGCCTAATACGTTACGACATAGATCCCATCAGTTAAGAGCTTCGGCATCAAGTACCCTCTTTGAAGCAAAGCTGCAAGTCAATCTAATGTATCTCGATGCAAAGCTTATCATGATCGAAGCTGCGTGGCATAGCTTTATAACGTGTCCGCCTCAGGCCTCGTGTTATAAAGCCACAGCGGACCGCGGTCCTTTATGAAAATAATATTAAATCAAAGCCCAGTGTAAAAATTTCGAGAGTGTGAAGCTGAATCAATAATGAAGCTTAGTTCTTTAGAGATGCTAAATTTTCTTTCAAATAGAACCTGTGTAGTTCTTCCCAAACAACTGCATTCCCATCACAGCGAATATGAATATAATGATGCAAAGTACAAATGTCAAGTTCCCTAAAGCTCCCACCGTCCTACCCATTATGGATATAATAAGGTTTAGCGCCGGCCAAGACTTGGCCAGTTTAAATACACGCAGCTGAAAATAGTTCACATTACATATAGAACACTCACATTAATGGTAACGTACGAGTAGTGTGATGCATGTAATGAAGTGTACACATCAATGTTTGCTCATGTTATGTGTGACAAGGACAGTTAGCTACTTTCAACAGTATTTGGTTATGCAATTTTCATAGATTTTAATAAGAATAATTTAAGGCCAAATTCAGTTGAAAACTTCATGAACAATACTAAGGTCCGTATTACAAAAAGCACTCAGAACTCAATTCAGTCTCAGTCATAGATTCTGTCCCATAATTGGTCTAAATATTGAAATTAAACCAATTAACAGCAGCAGTCTGTTCATGAAATAAATAAGAGCTTTGAGCTTCCCCTGAAATACGCACCTGAGTTTGTAAATGTTATAAATTGTCTTTGGAGAATAGGTAAAGATAATGGATAGGTTGTATTGGACCTTTAAAAACTTTGGTAATACTCACATGAGTTTATTGCTCAAGAGATTTTAATGGAGATTCAAAAAGTTCGCGAAATCTCTTTCTATTCTCAAAGGACTCAACAATAAATATAAAATTTAGATAAAATGACACATCGGTAAAAGTTACCGTCAAGTTTAAGGTAAACAATTAACAAACAACACACTAATACATTTAGTTACTGATTCTGAAACAGTAGCGAATAAAATGTAAAATGTATTTTACCAAGTTTTCTAAAGTTGTAATTAGAATATTACTCAAAGTAAACAAGTGATTAATTATTTCGATAACTGACTTAATAATTAGATTATTATCATGTTTAAAATCAGACATCAACACACAATCTTGTTCTAAAATACTGATAAATACTTTATACGTCAAAAAGTTATTCATTAATATGACAATTATCAGTGTGTATATTCCAGAAATGTATTATTGCTTAAACGTTAAAATATTTATTAAAATGGAAAACTTACCAAACGAAAGGAACGCAAAACAGACAAACCCTGAACGCCTTCCAAACCCAACTCCAAAAGTGATAAGGCCACTATGATAAAGTCAAATATGTTCCATCCTTCTTGAAAATAATATTTAGGACTCATCGCTATTAATTTCAACATAGCTTCAATACCGAATGTCGCGGTGAAAAACTGAAACAGAAAACGATTAATTAGACTCCTATTGGTAGATTGTCCTAAATTAAGTTTTGACATGGATTAAAACTTACATAGTTTCCGCTTTTGAGCGCCTTTTCCATATCTTTGTCCATATCGTGATGATCCAATGCCATGAACAGCGTATTGACGACGATACACAGCGTGATAAACAACTCTACGAAGGGATCGAACACCAGCAGTGCGACATACTTCTGAAACTCCAGCCACAACCAGCAGCAGTCCCAAACACAGAACAGGTCTATCCCCTTCATCAGACATTCCAGGAGTTTCTCCTTAAACGTGGGGCCATCTTCGTCGTCTTCCGCTGTTGGGAAGTAGTACACTGACACTGTTGCGTCCCGTTTACCAGCAGAGTGCGTGTGTGTGTGTTAGAGAGAGAGACAGAAATAATTTTGTTAGTATTCGCTCATTATTTTCACAATTTTCGACCGAGTGCTTCCAATAAAAGTATGATAAAGAATGTAATTTGACTCAATTTGCATCAATCTTTTATCAGAATTTCACCTCGGCTCTATGATTTCCAATTAAATTTAAGTTAGGAGCACAAATATCCATATTTTTTGTGACTTGACCGGCTGTCATTTATGTTCAGAAGTTAAAATGGGCAGTCTGTGGCACTCAGAGGTGAGGTAACGAAGCCTCGTGTGAGGAACATTCCATCTGTAGGTGGATTCGTGTCCAATGGGAGTTCAGATTGTGCTGGTCGGTATCGTGCAAATCAAACTCAAGCCAGTACTGGAAGTGACAATCCTTGCGTCAAAGCTTATTCGCTTAACTACACAACTTAAGTATGACACTGACTCGATGGTTGTTAGTACTTACTTAATTAATGTTACAGAGCCAAAAAATATGAATATCGTGATAATTTCGTATCACAAATGAATAAAGCTGACTTTATCAATGTAGCTAGACGTTTCAACAATAAGGCGTTACAGCAGTATTCTTACAATTAAGACATAAGTATAAAATTATTTTATTAATCATGAATTTAAAAAATGCTGTACATAGGCTAAACAGAATAAGTTAGACGACAAATTACTAAACACAACACAACATGCAATATTTCACACAAAAAATAATTGCTCTAATAAAGCAGTGCAAATAATAAAATTTGTTGCAATCGTGTTTGGTGCAAGGCAGTGAAAAGTTTAAATTAGGCTAGGTGCTTTCAACAGGCAATGCGAATTATTTAAAGAATGTCTTTTGCTCATTCGAGCAGATATAACAAAATCACAAGCATTTGTTTTTCTTTACTTCCGCTCAATAGCGTTAAAAGACATTCGCCAGATTGTTTTGTTTTTCTGGAATTGTCGCAAAGCCTGATTTTGCAAACCACAAAAGTGACAGTAAAATTAATGTTTTGATTTTGCGTTGGTGTCTGTATTATGGTTAGTGCTTGCATGTTTCAGCGACTTGTGAGTGCAACATAGGAAGTGCAAGGCAATGTGTAATTACTTCAGGAGAAAAAACTTTTGAAACTAACTTTAATATTGTCTGTTTTATGGTCCTTGAATTGCAATTAAATTGTTTCTCAAAATAATTCTTTAATTTTAGAGACTACTGTTTATTACTGAGTGTTTCACACCGTTTTTTCTTCAAAGTACTTTGGAGCAGACGTTCACACAAATGAAAACGACTATAAATGACATCCACAATTGTATTTTCTTTTGCCAATTATGCTTTTTGGTCGCATAATGAGCAAATACCGATATGCGTGTCGAAATGTGTGTTGGAGTCGATGTAAGAGTTTTGTTTAGTAAGAAAATTGAGGGTGTTTCTGTTCAGTAAATTTAAAGAAGCGTAAATTTAAAACACATTGAAGTAACGGACATCGATATCGAAAAAAAAATAGAATGCACAAGACAGCGTTGTTACAGAGGCAACAACATCTAACGTGAGAAATCTTCATACCGTTCTGATCGCTTGCTCTGCTTTGCCTTCCCGCTTGTTCGATGATTTCGTTTAGTACCATTACGTCTGAAATTGAAAGTTATAGCAATGTATAGTAACACTATAAAACATATTAATTTTATCACTGCGCTGTAAGAAAATAATGTTAAATGATGGTTATGGCTAAATTGATTATCTTTTCAATATTTTGTCCACTACATAGGTATTATGTGATTATATTTATTGTTATGATTACCTCTCATATCAACGACATTAGGCTGTTGCGAATTTTCTATAAAAGGGTTGTCGTTGGATGGCTTCAACACTTTCCCGGCTTCGTCCGTGCATTCAGTCGTGCTCATCTCCTGAAAAACACAATTGTCTGATAAATTCAACTGAACTCAAGACTATTTCGAAGATCAAGGTATAGTATAAAATTCCTTCTATTTACTTATTAATAATCTGATTTTGATCTTTTTCACGAGCTTTAAATGGTGTAATAAAAAGTATAATAAAAGTCGAGAGCATATATAACTTCACCAATCCCAATTTGTAAGAGAACTCCAAATTTTAAATCAGCAAATGAAATGGTAATGGTTGCTTTTTCGTCTGCACCCTGCCGCCCATCAAGTCTCCGTGCAACTTGTACAACAAGCGGCGTGCTGTAGGCTGAGTATAGAAGTCTCTAGATACTCACATACTCCCACAGCGGCCTGGAAGAGAGCAAGGAGTCTTGCCGTGGCAGCGGGTGGGCGCGCGGCCGCTGCTTTTCGTCTGCACCTTGCCTCCCAGCAGGTCTCCGTACGACGAGTGACTTGAGACTGAGATATAGAAGTCTCTGGATACTCACATACTCCCGTAGCGGTCTGGACGCGAGCGAGGAGTCCTGCCTCGGCAGCGGGTAGGCGTGCGGCTGCAACGTGACGCTGTCGCTGCTCCTTCGTTTGCACCTTGCCGCCCAGCAGGTCTCCGTACAAGTGGCGTGCCTTAGACTTAGCATAGTCTCTGGATACTCACATACTCCCGTAGAGGCCTGGACGCGAGCGAGGAGTCCTGCCTTGGCAGCGGGTAGTCGTGCGGCTGCGACGTGACGCTGTCGCTGCTTCTTCGTTTGCACCTTGCCGCCCAGCAGGTCTCCGTACAAGTGGCGTGCCTTAGACTTAGCATAGTGTCTGGATACTCACATACTCCCGTAGCGGTCTGGACGCGAGCGAGGAGTCCTGCCTCGGCAGCGGGTAGGCGTGCGGCTGCGACGTGACGCTGTCGCTGCTTCTTCGTTTGCACCTTGCCGCCCAGCAGGTCTCCATACGACAGGTGGCGTGCCTTAGACTTAGCATAGTGTCTGGATACTCACATACTCCCGTAGAGGCCTGGACGCGAGCGAGGAGTCCTGCCTCGGCAGCGGGTAGGCGTGTGGCTGCGACGTGACGCTGTGGTTGCGCGAGGCTGAGCGTCCGCGCAGCCGCTGCTCCTTCGTTTGCACCTTGCCGCCCAGCAGGTCTTCATACGACAGGTGGCTTGCCTTAGACTTAGCATAGTGTCTGGATACTCACATACTCTCGTAGCGGCCTGGACGCGAGCGAGGAGTCCTGTCTCGGCAGCGGGTAGGCGTGCGGCTGCGACGTGACGCTGTCGCTGCTCCTTCGTCTGCACCTTGCCGCCCAGCAGGTCTCCGTACGACAGGTGGCGTGCCTTAGACTTAGCATAGTGTCTGGATACTCACATACTCCCGTAGCGGCCTGGACGCAAGCGAGGAGTCCTGCCTCGGCAGCGGGTAGGCGTGCGGCTGCGACGTGACGCTGTCGCTGCTTCTTCGTTTGCACCTTGTCGCCCAGCAGGTCTCCTTACAAGTGGCGTGCCTTAGACTTAGCATAGTCTCTGGATACTCACATACTCCCGTAGCGGCCTGGACGCAAGCGAGGAGTCCTGCCTCGGCAGCGGGTAGGCGTGCGGCTGCGACGTGACGCTGTCGCTGCTTCTTCGTTTGCACCTTGTCGCCCAGCAGGTCTCCTTACAAGTGGCGTGCCTTAGACTTAGCATAGTCTCTGGATACTCACATACTCCCGTAGCGGCCTGGACGCAAGCGAGGAGTCCTGCCTCGGCAGCGGGTAGGCGTGCGGCTGCGACGTGACGCTGTCGCTGCTTCTTCGTTTGCACCTTGTCGCCCAGCAGGTCTCCTTACAAGTGGCGTGCCTTAGACTTAGCATAGTCTCTGGATACTCACATACTCCCGTAGCGGCCTGGACGCGAGCGAGGAGTCCTGCCTCGGCAGCGGGTAGGCGTGCGGCTGCGACGTGACGCTGTCGCTGCTTCTTCGTTTGCACCTTGTCGCCCAGCAGGTCTCCTTACAAGTGGCGTGCCTTAGACTTAGCATAGTCTCTGGATACTCACATACTCCCGTAGCGGCCTGGACGCGAGCGAGGAGTCCTGCCTCGGCAGCGGGTAGGCGTGCGGCTGCGACGTGACGCTGTCGCTGCTTCTTCGTTTGCACCTTGTCGCCCAGCAGGTCTCCTTACAAGTGGCGTGCCTTAGACTTAGCATAGTCTCTGGATACTCACATACTCCCGTAGCGGCCTGGACGCGAGCGAGGAGTCCTGCCTCGGCAGCGGGTAGGCGTGCGGCTGCGACGTGACGCTGTCGCTGCTCCTTCGTTTGCACCTTGCCGCCCAGCAGGTATCCGTACAAGTGGCGTGCCTTAGACTTAGCATAGTGTCTGGATACTCACATACTCCCGTAGCGGCCTGGACGCGAGCGAGGAGTCCTGCCTCGGCAGCGGGTAGGCGTGCGGCTGCGACGTGACGCTGTGGTTGCGCGAGGCTGAGCGTCCGCGCAGCCGCTGCTCCTTCGTTTGCACCTTGCCGCCCAGCAGGTCTTCATACGACAGGTGGCGTGCCTTAGACTTAGCATAGTGTCTGGATACTCACATACTCTCGTAGCGGCCTGGACGCGAGCGAGGAGTCCTGCCTCGGCAGCGGGTAGGCGTGCGGCTGCGACGTGACGCTGTCGCTGCTCCTTCGTTTGCACCTTGCCGCCCAGCAGGTCTCCGTACGACAGGTGGCGTGCCTTAGACTTAGTATAGTGTCTGGATACTCACATACTCCCGTAGCGGCCTGGACGCGAGCGAGGAGTCCTGCCTCGGCAGCGGGTAGGCGTGCGGCTGCGACGTGACGCTGTCGCTGCTTCTTCGTTTGCACCTTGCCGCTCATCAAGTCTCCGTGCAACTTGTACAACGAGTGGCGTGCCGTAGACTTAGTATAGAAGTCTCTGGATACTCACATACTCCCGTAGCGGCCTGGACGCGAGCGAGGAGTCCTGCCTCGGCAGCGGGTAGGCGTGCGGCTGCGACGTGACGCTGTGGTTGCGCGAGGCTGAGCGTCCACGCAGCCGCTGCTCCTTCGTCTGCACCTTGCCGCCCAGCAGGTCTCCGTGCGACGTATACGATAACCGCGATTGATGCGACGTGTACGAGGAATGGCGAGAGCCTGTAACAGGTTTGGGATACAGGTCAATTTCATCATAGGTCATCAACTGTGTAGAACTCAATATTGATTGACTACGTCACAGAAGATCGAGGTTAGTCGTATTAAACTCACCTAAATTAGCGTAGTATACAGGAATGATGATAGCACCGTTTTCTTCAGACATAGGTGTGACAGCGTTAGAGTCGTCGGCGTAGGGCAGATGCTCCTGCGCATCCAGGTACGTCGAAAGCACCAGCGGCTTGCGGTCAGCGCCCGGCGGGTATCGGTTCCGCCCGTTCGGCCGCAGCGCCATCTGGTGCGATCCCCGCGAACCCCGCCGCAAGTTGAACGGCGACCCCGGCAGAGATAACGACGCCTGCATCATACCCATTACTCAGCATCTACAGTCTACTCTCTTAAACTTTCAAATTCAATTCAAATATTTAGGTCTTGTTCATTTCAAAAAAATTCTTTTCAAATCTTTCCTCAATTCAGATCGAGTAGTAAGCAAATCTCTAATACATTTTATCAACTTCATATTCTTATGGAACCGGTTGCAGAGGCTTTAGCGTTTTGATGTTATCCTACTTTTTAGAATCTGATAATACCTAATGGTTATTTTACTTTCATGTGCTGATAAACAAAAGTGTCAAAAGAAAAGGCACGCCAAGAGGAAATGGAAAGAAGTAATAGAAATTAATATAATGAAGTCAGAGAAAATGATAAGTGCTCGTGACCGTCTGCTTGCATCAACACATCTCACGTTGAGTGACAATAAATTTTATTGTAATGAATTGCTGCAAATAGACGCGATAAAAACAGTATAGACTGGAAGCAGTAAAATAAGAAAGTAAGAAGACAAAAATAGAGGAGATATGGATAATACTGTAAAAGAAGAGGAAGGGGAGCACAAACACCAATGAGGAGAGATGGACAAACCTGTGAGCCCTCGCGCAGTGGCCCATATGATAACTGTCCGTATTTATTTATGCGTTCAGGGTGAGGGACCTTCAATACACAAAGAAAATTTTGAATTTAATCAATTGATATGATAAATTAATATTGACCAAATATCTAGACATCGACCAATAGGATAAGGATGGAGAGGTACTGCCATATAAACACAGAATAAACAAAAACAAAATCAAATCAGGCATGTTACAAAACAATTGCAGCTTTGAAGCAGAGTGTGAAGAAAAAATATTACTTCTGATTTGTGATGTATTTGATCAAATGTATGAATGTGTCCAGTCGCAGATGGCAGTTCAGATTAAAGATCTAAAGAATTTGCCCATACAATAAGAACTTTTGAGCATCCAAATGAATGGCACTATAGCGGAAACTGTTTGATAAGGATGCAACCAATAAAACTCTTATTGTAAGAATAAAGATTATGAAACGACTAGCGATGGATGAATGAAAGCAACGGTTAGTCAGGTAACTTTGTTTATAAACACATGAAGTAATCATGGGGTAATTTCATGCATATCTGCAAACTGCTAATCCTATCACTATTTTTTTACTTTTAATCTACATCTATAGTCATGAGGACTGTTCCTTTGTATGTCCGATTAAATTGAAGCCTCCGCACGTCACTAAATCGAAATTGAGGAATCTAATTAGTTAAGTTTACTTCCTTAGTTCATTGTTAACTTTATTACCAATTCTTAATTAAAAAAGGTTGACTGAACCTACCTCTTCATCGTTGATACGTTCAGATTCAGCCCGGCCCGTTGTTTAACACTCACATTGCAAAAGAAACAATCTACCATGACAATAGATTCTTTCTCTCCAATAGTATTCCTTATATTGTTAGGACTTCTATTGAAGCAATAGTTTGAATTCATTCCAAAAGTTACCCTTCACATAAAAAATCAGTTCCCCTTATTATTTTAATTTATCAAGAAATATTATTGGAGACTTTAAAGGATTACGAGTTACTACAGTGTTTAATAAAGTTCATGCGAGTATAAAGAAAAATATTCAGTTAAGTAATCATCGTTCCATAAAATGAAATTAATTTGTTTTTGTGTTACAATAACGATTAAAAATAACAGAAGAAAAGTAAAGTTGTATTCGTGCTCAAGTATGTTTAAAAGAAAAGTACTAGCTAGATCTAATTGAGGAAATGATATTCTAAAACTAAAATGAACGGTTGTTGAATAATAAATTGAATAATGCTTATGTATGGTTTATAATTCAAATGAAGTTGAAGAATTATAGTTAAACAGGCATCGCAACACAGGGTAGACGACACAGGAAATACTATTTGCATGCCAATAGGCAAAGCTGATAGTTTGAACAGAGGAATCACATTGAAATAATCAAATTAAAATTCAGGAAAAAGAAAAGGAATTGTGAACTGCAAATATCAGACAAGATTTAGAATAGACTTATGAAAATACGTCATTGATATGAAAGTAGGGACATAAAAATATGGATATGATGTTCGCAGTCACAATAGAAACACAGGACAAGACCTTTAAGCTCATAGCAATTAAGACACATAATATAAACGTTCTTTTCAACTTGAACTGTGCTGGTATGAAGATGAAGAAAGTGACGGAGTGGAAATTTTAAGTGTGACGTAATATCTATAATTCAAAGCTCGATAACCAGGCTTCAGTTATCTCGGCCCGAGTGTAAAGCAGCGTGATTGAGGTCAAGTTGAAAAGAATGATCGTACTCAGCCATCAATGATTCAATAAACATTTAACCGTGCTAATTTTCAAATAACGGACCATGTAGCACCTGAAAGAAATCGTGACATGGTTCATTTACTCAAATTGAAACAATTTAAAACAATTCCTCCTTAATTTAAAGGTAATTTTGTTGAGGTTCGTGTAATCAAAGTACCTGACTTAACTAAGTAATTAATTAAACTAGTTTTAAATAAGCTGTCTAGTTTACAAAATGCTGTAAGTATACTGTACGAGTATGTAATCGATGTTTTCGGTTATGTACAACTGAATGGTAATGTCACTGTTCTACGTGTAAAGATCACAAGTTGAATCATTGTCGGCTCGAAGACTATGGGCGCAGCAGTACTCACCATGCTAACCTTCCTCGGGCGGCGTGATTCGTGGTGCTGGTCGGCGGGCCTTTGCGTGGGCTGAGTGCTCACCGAGTCCTGGAACGGGTCGCTACGGAGGGACATGCGCTCGCGCGTATTGTCGTCCTGGTTGCCGCGCTCCTGGTTGACGAAGAGCTCGTAGCTGTGGCAGGAGAATTCGGAGGGCGACTTGGCGGGATGCGCCTCCGCGTAGGCCGCCGCCTCGGCCGCCGCCGCTTGCTCGCGAGCGTGAGCTTCCCTCGCTTCCTGCTTGTCCGCTCTCGCTGCTGCTTTCTGCTCCGCTTCCTGAAGTGAGACGTGGTTTTGGTTAATCATGTGACGTGGTTTTTTTTTCATTTGGGCATTTTGAATTTCAGAGAGAGCGCGGCGCTATCGGTTTACGCGTTGCTCTCTCCTACGCGATTTAGAATTTTAATTGGTGAAAGATTTTAGGTTGCTAAGTATGTTTTCAATGTGTGTGGTAATTAATGTTGTTATAGAGTCTTGCTTCGTTATAATTTGTTGGAAACTGAATGGGTCGATGTTGTAAATTTGGCAAACTATATTATGGCTAAGTCTTGTTGATGGAAATCTTGGGCAGTCCTGAACGAGATGCAACATTGATTGGGTGGTTATATTATCACAAGGACATGTGTCGTTGTCAGTTATCTTGAATCTGTGGAGGTATTCTTTATGGTATCCGTGGTTCGTGAGTAACTGAGTAATAGAGAAGATGTTAATGGGGGATATCGTATCCATTTTCCTGGGTAAAAAAAAAAAATATGTCCTCACCAGTTTAACTGTAGAGTAAGGTCCTGTTAGCGCTAAAGCGGTAATGGACTATCACATTTGCACTCGCCAGGCTTGTGCCACTGTAGAGTCCTGTCACTCGCTAGTGGTGTGCCAACTGTTACGTATAAAATCGATAGCTATCATTGCAGGGGATGCAGTACTTCGTCGAAAAGTGGCAATTACAAAATCATAGGTAATTATAAAGAACTTGTGTCGACAATTAATAAAACTAGGTATAAGTTTTCTTCTGTTGTGTGGGTTGTAATAACAGGGGGTCACATCCCCTAATGTCAGAATTTATGAATCATAATAGGCGTTTAATATGACTCAATCGGACCGAATTAACTTGCCCTTTATTCTAGAGCACTGAGTCATGATTCTTTTTGGACAGTCAGGTTGATTCAAGCCTACTATCCTAAACAGACTGTGAATAATTAAACAAAGTGGTTTTATGAATCGTGAGTCACATCTATGGGAATCGATAGATACCTAGGATAGGAATGACCTCCATATCAGGAGAGTTCAACTATCATTATCATAATAGAGCAGGTACTTTCTATTTCTAACTCGGTATGTACAATCTATCTATCTATATTTATATCTATAAAAGCGAAAGGTCACTGAGTGATTGACTGACTGACTCACTCACTCAGAAACTAACTGTAGTTTCTGAGCGCTGTAGCACTGGCTAGGAGTCTCAAATTTTGCATTGGGGTTCCTTTTAGAACGTAGGTGCTCACTAAGACGGGATTTTGCAAAATTCATCCCTTAAGGGGGTAAAACAGAATCCACACACACGAAGTCGCGGGCGGCCGCTAGTAAGCTTAATATAATGATTTTCAGGCAACTGCACTTAGGAGGATTTGATGAGTGCTACTGACAACGCCACTCTTGTGGCGGAGTTTTGGGCTGACACTGTGTAGGTTTGTTGTCGACACGAAAAGAAGAAGAAGGCATACTGAAAAAACTTAAAATCTAAAATCAATGTTCTCACCCTCAACGCTTCTTCCTCAGCCTGTTCCTCCTCCTCGGCCTTCTTCTGCAACTCGTCGTAGGACATGGCGACGATGGCCAAGATCAAGTTCACGAGGTAGAACGAGCCCAAGAAGATGATCACCACGAAGAACAGCACGTGCCAAGACCCCGCTGACCGCAACACCTGGTGAGCATTTAAAATACTTATTTAATATACTATCTTTTGCCTGCCGCTTCGCTCGCATAATTTTGATGTGTCACAAAAAGATGCGATCGCGCGCGTGTTCCTATTTCAAAAACAGCGACAAAAGTAAAGTTGTTGCAATTCACGAAGGCGAGTGAGTTTTACATGTGTGGTGGCTCGCTACTGTTAGTTTTGATAGACATTACACTATCGTTATGTCACGGTAATACTATCTAATGTGCATGTACACGTAAACACAAGTAAAGCTCACTCGCCTTCGTGAGTTGCAAGAACTATACCTACCTACTCTATGTTTTTCCCTGAGCCTCAAACTCTTTATGATCAAATTGCCTTATTGGTAAATTGGTTTAAGCGTAAAAAGGTACAAAACATCATTTATAATATTAGTAGAGATTTCGTCACGTTTATGTCGTACGTTCATATAGAAACGGGAATGTCCGATTAGCCCTTTCCTGATGATGTAACCTCGTAAGCCTACACTCATTAAATATTGACACAAATGAGTGTCATACAGTTTGTCGACGCTACACTCCAATCGGCTTCATATCGAATATGGAAATGAATGTTCTATGACCGTCACATAGTTACAATAGGCATTTCCACGCCAAATCCGAGCTATTTGTGAAAATTAACGTTAAAGATAATAAATAAATAATAAAATATCCTTGGACATTTTTAACGTTAAAGATAATAAATAAATAATAAAATATCCTTGGACATTTTACACTGGGCCTCTAGTCCCAAACTAAGCAAAGCTTGTACTATGGGTACTAGACGACGGATATAAACATACTTAAATACTGCAAATATAGTTTCTACACGGAAACCCAATTTTTTTGCTCGAATTTGTTTGGTAACAGCTTTTAAATAAGTCTGGTAGTTATACTACCTTCTTATACACACAAATTGTCTGTACGGCTATCTTAAATGACATGTTCAAAGGGTAACTTACCAATTGGTAGAGATTCTCCCAATAGTCCTGGGTCATTAGACGGAAAGCGGACAAAAAAGCCCAGCCGAAGGTGTCGAAGCTCGTGTATCCGTAGTTCGGGTTCGGCCCGAAGCCCTGCAGACACACGTAGCCCGGCTCGCATTGCCTGAGGACAAATAATGAATCATTAACAAAAAAAGTTCATAGATTTCTGTTGTTCAAAAAACAAAATTTTCTTTGAAAGACTCGCGATGTCGGATCCTTTATCAAAAATCAAGTAGATATTTCAATTAAAGTCTATCAAAAAATATTTCTATCTTGAGTGTCAGAATATAGTCTTAGGGCTCGTCCCCACGGTGATCTAGTTTTGCGGAATTTAGTAATGCATTGATCCCGCAAAACTAAACTCTCGTGTGAACGCATATTTCTGTGTCTTCGTGGGAACAAGCTCTTAGGGCTTCTTGTAAGATTAACAAATGATCATTATGTTTCTGAAGTTATTATAACTTACCCTGCCCCTGATGAGTTTCCACATAGCGGATATTCACCTCCTTCTTCGTACCAGTTCGCTAAAAACAAAAGTTTCAGTAAGTTTACCCCAAATTCTTGTACTAGATGGAAGTTTAAGTGTTCAACGGGCAGGACCACATTAAAGTTATGGTTTAACTAATTTAAACTTCGATTATTTGGGCGACCAATAGATTCCTGGCCTATTTAGTAAACAAATACAATACATTTATACGTAACGTTAGACCCAGAACAGACGGTGAAACGCAACTGCAACGAAACTGCAACTGCTAGTTACTTTTGGGTTGCATCTAAGTTTTTGCCATAGCGTCCGTTGAGAGACCACACATGACGCGACCAGTTTGAAACTTTCAGTTTCAGTTTCATTCATAAGAATCATCAGAAAGTTGCAGTTTCGTTGCAGTTGCGTTTCACCGTCTGTTCTGGGCCTTAGGGTTAGGTAACAAGGACTTTGAGCGTGTACAAATAAAATATTTTGACCCCAAATAATGGGAAAGGGCTAGGGCAAAGAAGAGTAGGGTCTTTGACACTATTTATAAGCTGACTACTATTATGTTTAAGTGTTAGTTTAGATGTGACTAAACATTTTTTTTACAAAATTCAATGTAGATAACTCTTACTTTCATTCTGGCAAAACCTCTCCCAGTTCTCATCGGTGAGGTTCCCCCACGAGCCGTCTTCCGGGAACACCTTGACGCACTTCTGCGTGAGCACACCCATGTAGATTTGCAGCCCCATCAGTGCGAACACGGATAGAGAGAACATGGTCAGGATGATCACGTCCCGCAGATTCTTCACGGACTCTATCACGGCTCCGACGATGGTCTTCAAACCTGACATCAGATATCACGTCAAAATTGGGGAGGCTAATAGTGAGAAAGGAATGTGATAGGTGAGCTGATAGCTTACCTTTGGGTTTATGGGATGAAAGTAAGGCACACGCAAAAATGTAAAGGGTATAAGATAATAATGATTATAAAAGAATTACATTGATATATTTAGGCTGAGTTGCACCATCTAACTTTAACCGTAAATAACGATAACCAGTGTGTTTAGTATGGAGTTTGACAGATTTCTGATGTTTGTTAAAGCTAAAGTATGATGGTGCAACCCAACCTTAGTTTTGAAGTCAGTACCCAAGTTTTTAATCACTTGTGGTTTCTGTCCCTGTTTATTACTCTAACTAATTAATAAAGTGAGATAAAAGGACTCGGCTACAAATTACTACAGCGTCTAAAGTATTCTAATTAACATCAATATATAAATTACCCGGTACAATGGCCACAGTCTTCAACGCTCGCAGTACCCTGAACGTTCTTAGCGCGGCCAAGTTTCCAAGATCTATGCCCATCGTCACATAACTGCAAACAGATACCCACAACCACAAAATCTAAGTTAATACACATCACTACAAACTACTATAAACTCTAATTCATCATACAAAATATTTATGACAAAAAGCCGAGTTAAAGTTTACTCTTCCCTATCTCGAAATTCACATTGAATTACTTATTTATTGTACACTTTCGAAGTAAACTTTCTAAGTAATCAACAACAAATATTGTTCTATAAAACAACTATTAATGAGTCTTTAACTATAAAATCTACTTATAAACATTTTTCAATAAGTAACTTTCTACGTATATCAATAAAATTGTCTACTACTCACGCTAAAGCTATTACTACGAAGTCAAGCCAATTCCATGCATCTCTAAGGTATGTGAATGGCTGTAGTATGAAACCCCGGGCCATTACTTTCACCGCTGATTCAAACGTGTAGATCCCGGTAAAGATAACTCTGCAAAAATTCACCGGCTCTGAGGAACTCCGCTCAACAAAATAGACAATAATCTCAAATCAAATAAATCCAAACTGTTATATGGTGAAATCAAAAAAGTTCTGTATTTGAACTTGTTGGTATGATATTAACAAAACAACTAAGCAATCATCTTACAGGTCGATGTCACACACATGGGGACTTTAACTAATGATTAATGATAAAAGATGTAGCAATGTAGGTATGTAATATGTACAAATAATACCATTAATAACAATTAAAGAAATGCTTTAGTGACAAAATGATGGAACGATGTTAATAATCATATTTCCAATGCACGGAGCCAGACTATGAACAGAGTTTTAATGGCTATCGTGATTGTCAGAAACTTATTAAAGTAGACCAATTAACTTAATGCCAGGTATATGGTTAATTAATTTGATACAGGGAATCGTGACACAATAAAGAGAAACACAAAACCTACCTAACTCATTATTATGTACAAATTCTTCTGTCTGTTCAGCATTGCGAAATTGAATTGTCAAAAATATGAAAGGATTTTCCATCTATAATTTCAATAGGTTTTCTATGAATAAACATTACTATTATCTGATTAACTATGTACTTCGATTATATTCAATGCTAATATAAAATGTACTTCCGATAAATCTAAGTATTAATAAATTTAATTCGAAAACTAGCTGAATACTAACAATTTTGAAACTAACGTGCACTCTACAAAATTTTCTAAGACCTATAAAATATGTTCGGATTTATCCAATGGTATACTTTGCGTTGTAGTTTGATAGTATTAATCGAGTATGTTATGAACTAGGATGTAATGGGAATTAATTGGTAGAATGTACTTACTCAGTACTTTCAACAGTCGGTGTCGTCGGCATTATCATAAGTATGCAGTTCACTAAGATCGTCGTAATGATAAACAAAGAGAACAAAGGATGCACTAATATGTATATCGCCACTCTTCTTATTGGATTGAACGGGTTAAGTATCCATAGGGCGTTCGTTGCCGAAAATCTGAAGATATCTTTACCCTTGCTTATAACTACGAAGGTCTGTAAAAAAACAGAAATATATTAAGCCTTCTGAAGGTAGTTGAACTAAATTCATGAATGTTAATATCATTCTCATAACTGCTTATTCAGATTCTAAAATCTTCTAGTATCAAAGCGTAATAAACATTTCTAAGAACGTAAAAATGTTGCTACTTACTGTCTGGTTATGGTAGAAAGGGTCAATATCCTCTAGGGGTGTGGAGGCGAGTTCCAGAGGGAAGGAGCCCTGCATTCGCACCGGCAAGGGCAAGCCCTGCTCCAGGGTCGCGTCCGGCTGAGGGCCTTCGTCCTCGTCTTCGTCATCGTATCGCACCTACACATCATTAATAGCATCACCATAGTTGTCATCACAAATTCATTCTTCTTCATCTTTAGCATTTACTTCATCACCAATTCTGAACTCCCTACCATGTTCGTATTTGAAATTACATCCATGTTTGAAAATGAGCAAATGACGCATGCCATCTATTAAAACCTCGATGTATTTCCAAAGTGAACATTAATTTGTTAATTTGTAAAATAATGCTAAAGTTCGATCCATGACAAGCTAGCCTACTAGAGCAAGCCTATCAAAAGATCATCGTATTCTGATATGACTTTGCAACAATACTGTGTCAATTTGTTATAGTGTTGTATTGGAGGCTTATGAAACTCATCATTAGAATGGAATAGTCAATTGATGAATTTCGCCTTTTAGGGTTATTATTTGGTTTCATGTTCAGGATCGGGCATAGATTGATGTATTGTTACAAAGTTGTCAAGTCAGCATGTCTGGTGAAGGCGTTTATCAAGCTTATTCAACTCGTGTAGTGCTGTCTGTGACTATGATGCGTATCTGGCGGAACTAGAAGCGTTCGAGTTTGTCCTCGCTATTGTGTTACCATTCCGAATGCTCATCAAGGCCACTTCAATTGAATGCGACGCTAATTTGGCTCTTTTCAATGCTTTCATACCAATCTTTTCTTTTTTGTTTTCGACTATTCATTGCTTGAAACTATTCGCTACTGATTTTTGAAACTTTATTTGTATGAAAACTTTAATTTCGGTAAAGTCTCTATTGACGGCGTAGTCGGCGTATTTTTTAAAATTCTAGTTATTGATTTAACTTGTATTCGAAATCGGTTCCAAAATAGGAGGTGTGTAGCGCAAGCTTCAGAAAAATGTTACAAAAATACGAATCATAACCAACGAAATTGTATGATATTCATTCTTATTATTTGTTGAACAACTGTTTGCTAATAAGATTCAATATGCACTAATCGCTAGCTAGGTGTTGTCACCATGCTAGACCTAAATGACAGCATCCAAGATGATGGCGAACATGAGCCAGTCCTGTGCAATGCTTGATGGTGAATGTAATGTGCTGAGTGTATTGAAAAACGCTTATACAGCTAAAGGTCCTAGTATTTCAGCTTATGGTTGCTTCGTTAGGTCGATTATGGTTTAATGCTAAACGGGTTCCTAATTGGATTTGGTTCTTTTACTAATATTGACTATGATTTTTTGGGTTCCCGGGATAACTAAGGAATGTGATAAAATTACAATTCTTAATTACACGCTTATAAAAATTACAGATCTGACAATTACGGGTTGTGTATTTACTAACGATGTCTGATATCTACGGATCCTATTACTTGGATTGGTGGTGGAGGAATCTTCACTTTTACGTTGTCGATTTGCAAATAAACATGACAAGCCTTCTTTTAATTAACTACGAGTAAGATTAGCTGTTACGCAGTGTTGTTACCACTCCGTGCTCGAGTAACAGCTAAGCTTGCGAACGTCGTAATACTTGGCCGACAAAGCGATGTGTTCGAGGAGAATGCTTTAAATGCGGTCAATATGCATAAATCAGAATGCAGCACAAGTTATCGCAATCGAACAATTGTGGCGCCAATATACTCGGTGTTGTAAACACCCAATCATAATCAATTTTGAAGTTACTAGCGATAACTTGCTGATCAAAGTCTCTAATAAAAATGAGCCGTAAAAAGGTAAAAGGGGCAAGCAAGCAATCTTACTTCTTTTTTCTTTTTCGGCCGCCCCAAATCGTTCTGGAATAGTTTAAAAATTATCCGTCAGAGTAATCAAACGTGTCACTAAATCAAGTAGGTGCCACACTGTAGGTACTTCTAAGTGAGAATTCACAAGAGTGCGTTCTTGTTATCGGATTACATAATGTGAAACAACTCCAAATCGGCTTATACACACTCGAGTTGCCAATGAAGTAACAGTTGTTACTTGTATTATTGTTTGTTGGTGTTCGGTTCTAGACACAAATGAGTGGTGCGTGTAGTGTACGCGTACTGACCTCGCCTTCCGCTCGTTTTTTCTCGAGTTCCTTTTGCTTGGCATGCTCCTCTGCTATGCGGGCTTCGATAGCGGCTAGTGACTCTCTTGTGAAGGGTCGGAACAAGCTTCGTTCTTCCTCGCTAATCGAGTCCAAGTCCTCGGACATTGTCTATCGAACTCCCCCCGAGTGAACTGCCTACTGCATGGAACAGAAACATGTATGTTAGATTAGTAATTCCTAACAGAAGGCGGTAATAAGCCCTTATTTACGTAATCTATACCAAATAAAGTGGCAGCTGACAATAAAAGCGATTCAATGGATTTACTGTAATGTTTCATCTGCAGCACGATTACGCAAGAATATAAGAATTTCTTGTTTAAGGAAAGTAGGTCAAGGCTTCGTACTACGATATACGAATCTAGTCATTTATTCTCTTTTCCGGGGATGTTGGTTGAGCGTTGTATTTGCGTGTTTACTAACGACATTTCCGGCATCGAATGCTCCCTTTATTTTCCGAAGTTCTGCTTTTGTTTTATTACTGAATGAGATTGTGAAACAAAAATTCCATTCAATACATATTTTGATTGATATCATCTGGATCTTGAACGACTCTTACTGTAAAAGAGTACACCTTACCATAATATTTAGTATGTAGTAGTATCAAAAATCTTATAATGTTAACAGATGTTTTGGCTTTGCAATAATTTCGATGTTATTTAGGTCGTGTTTATTTATTAAATGGTACGTTCTTACAGTATAATAAATAATCCTCTCAAGGGTACACAAATTCTGTAAGAGCAAATCTCAGATTAGGGCGGAGTGCGGACAGAACCCTATTGAATGTTTTCCCAAGGGTGTTTAAAAAGTATTCGAAGATACAAGTCTTTTTACTACCTACTATGTGAGCAGAATTTAAGATCCTTTTTAGCAAGGGCTGAATATTCAAGTAAGTAACAGTTTTAGGTAATCACCATTCTACATAATTCCGTAACATTATTGAAAGATTTATTAAACAAAGCGAATTCATCTTCACTTAATTGGTGGCTGGTTAAAAAACTGTCAAAATAGCCTTTTAAAGGAAATATAGGAATTAGAAGTGTCCTCCAATTTCCCACAGTATTTTGTAGTGTTTCAAGGCGAAAGTCTTATCACCTTGAAACACTACAAAAAGTCAATAGTATGAGTAAATATTATTCAGCTCTAGAGAAGATTAACCCATCGCCGACAACTTTATACTCCGGCTTTTTCTCTTGCAAAAACTTCCGATAGTAAACTATGGGGGAGGGTGCGAATGAAGAGCAGTAGAGAGCAGACTAATTACCGTAGTGTGTGTTACCTGCTAACAGTGAATGGGTGGGTGTGTGTGGTGGGGGAAACGAGCGCGGCCGCACGCTTTGCGCCCGCGACCTCCCACCGACCACCAACGGCCGCTACGCCCCTCTGCAATCAACACACGGGTTACATGATGTCATTAGTACAAACATTAATTAAGAAATGGCTGGAAATGGAAATTAAAGTTAGTTTTTTTTAATGAAAGCTACAACTCTACATTTTTATTAAAATTATTTGATTCGCTATCGTTAAAAGATAAATAAGTTGTTCTGCCGAGTCATCAAAATAGAGACGGTTTGATTGCCAATTCCTGAACATTAATCACTCTACAAATCTGACAAGTAAAAATGTTATGTAAGTCTGCTTCTTGAATAAATTTTAGGTACGTAACGGCTGATTTTATCTAGTCATACTGCAGAATCACGTCTCACGTTCGTCAGGGACTAGGTATTTTATTGTTATTTCGCCTAAAAGCTAGATTCCGCATTTATTCATATCCCGTTTACATTAAGCAAGTAGCAACTGTTAAATATTATTCAATAGATAGGTGCCATTATCACTGTCTCGAGATATTGCTAAAATTCGATTACATAATTAAGCTCCGGCATTCAATACCACGTAATAGAGTGACAAGGAGTGAATCAACCGCCTTTGATTGACGGGCCCGTGCTAATCCTGTGCCATGGGCGGGCGGGCACGATGACCCAAGGGCTGAGGACAGCCTCGGAAGTTCGGGGGCGGATTAATCATCTTACGTACCGCATTCGTAGTAAACAAAACATCAAATAATTAAATGTCTCGTTAAATTGATTGCCGAGGAGTAAACAAGACGTCGCGCCGTCTCAGAATGACAGCTTAATAGCCCGCTAATCCCGTATCATGGTTAAAAGGGAATGGTGATCGGAGCTTAGAACCACGGTCGTACCATGAAAGCTCGCAGCGGATTATCACCGAATATACGATATTCGTAGTAAATTCAGTTCGTTCATTCGTTTCAGCCGAAAGAGGTCCACTGCTGGACAAAGGCATCCCCCAAGGATTTCCACACACCGGTCCTGCGCCGCTCGCATCCAGGCACCTCGCGCGATCTTCACCAGATCGTCGGTCCACCTAGTGCGAGGCCTGCCCACGCTACGTCTTACGGCTCGTGGTCGCCACTCAAGAACTTTCCTGCCCCAGCGGCCATCAGCTCTACGAGCTATGTGCCCCGCCCACTGCCACTTGATTTAAGCGAATCTGCGGGCTATGTCAGTCACTTTGATTCTCCTACGGATCTCCTCATTTCTGATTCGATCACGCAGGGAAAGTCAGTATGGAATAATAAAATGTGTCTCTTGTTATCCATAGCCAGATGAATGGTTGTGCCATTCAAAGGCTAATAAATTGACATTATTGAATCAGTACCCTATCTTACCCTATATGCTACGGCTCGGCGAGCACGGTGACCGCAGAAGGCTGAGTGCCGTCGCACCGTAGCGCGTTTTAAGTGAGAATTACATTTAGGTAATACTGATATTAATTAAGTAAACAGTACAAAACTTAGTATTTTGTTTAACACGTGTCATCGCAAAACTAATTAACGGTATCACAACAGTCCTATCCTAAGTACATTTTGCTCGTATATCTATGGCCTAAGTAAGGCTTTATCGTAGCGCGGAAGCTCGGGGCGGATTACCGTCGTACGTGCCGTATTATTTGTAAACAATACGGTTCTCATTTAGTACTCCGTGACGCACAGACGTGACAGTGATTGTGCAAGTCAAAGGCTAAACGACATGCAGTTATAGCGTTCAGAGGCGACTTACTAACTATTTTACTTGTCATATTTGTAGAATACAATACAAAACTAGGATTTATTTATGGATACCGAGAGTCAACGTTATCATTACGGTCTCGTAAGTTAGCAAACATACGGGTCTTCTTATATTTGCGAACTTAAGTCCTACAGCCTGCTATACAGTTATTGTCTTTGATGACAGACAAATATTAACTACAGACAGACAAGTATTTCCAGCGATGAAAGTTTGCCTCGCACAGAAGTTGTAAAGTTAATTTATGTCCAATAAAAAGAATGTCGCAAAGTTTTGAAGTTCTACGAGTAGTTTGTTCAACAAAGGAATCGTGTAGACGTTGGTTATTTGCTTCTACTATTAAATCCGTCTATCGAAATAAACGATCAAACAATTGTTAGTTATTTTAGTAACAGAAAGAAGAAAATAATGTAGGTGAGTTTTCAGCAGCATACCTACTTGATGAAAGTTTTACTAACAACTAACTATTCCGTTTTTGTTTGCATACTTGCGTTTGTTCTTGATTACGCACTTGCTTATTTTTACGCATTTGCTTTCTTGTTTAGCCTAGGTGCAGACCACCGATTTTTATATGGCCGAAAGTTGGGTCGGGCTGTTAATTAATATTATTGGAGATGTATGAAAGTGCGCACATTACACCGATTTGGTATCGGCCGATTCTTCAAACAAATTAGAATCGGGTCCAACTATCGGCCAACTAAAGTCGGTGGTCTGCGCCTAGCCTGAACTTGCTCACCTGTCGTCCACGCGTGCAGTGTGGCCGCGGCTACCGAGGAGATGAAAGTTACCACGTGTTCGCTGATCGGGACAGCCAGCAAATTGGCAAGATTTTTCATGACCGACCTGGAACAAAAGAAAAAAGTTTAGTTTCAAACAATTGTTTGTTAATTTCCCTTTAATGCCTTAAGCTCCGACGAGATTTCAAAAGCGGACACACTTTAACAACAACAAGTTTACTTTTTTTGCTGAAATTATGGAATGAAAAATAATTTAGAGACGTTAACCAGAGGGTGGAAACATTGATTTTTAGCGAAACAACAGGCGAAGGTCGTCATAATCTCCCAACTCTTCTGAACAAGCTCGTTGGTTGTTTTACGCGAGGATCTGGTGAAGGTCGCGGAATACATCTGGATGCGGACAGCGCAAGAACGTCGGCTTAGAAATCCTTGAGGCTTTTTTCCAGCAGTGGACGTCCTTTGGCCATGGTACACGTATATGGGGAGTAAGGGCGTGCCCATACCAGGATGTTAGGCTTCCGATTTGAATATCATAGTTGATACTAGTCATGAACTATGATACTAATCGCACCCCCCAGTATTCACAGTTTTTCAGACATAGAGACCAGCCCCCCCTGAAAAATAACCCTAGAGACGCCAATGCCTTTGGCTAAATGATGATGATGATGTTTACCGTATATAGTGCTGTGTGTAGGGTGGTGTCTAGAGGGCGCGCGGTGGGATGGCCGCGTCGCCCGCAGGCCTCATGCGCTCCTCTCTCCAGTTTCGGCGCGCGCGCAACATCTGATTCAGCGCAATAGCCGAGCCTGAAACAATTGATGAAAACAATTAATAAAAATTATCCAACTATCATAAACCCTACATCCCACTAATTTGCGTAACGTGCGTAAGTTGCGTAACGTGAAAGTTTGTGAGGATGGACGGATGCTTGTTACTCTTTCAGTCTTAAACCACTGATGCGGTTAAGATTACATTTAGTAAATATAGTGATAGATTGAGAAGAAATATAGTGACACATTTTACCCCGCTTTTTAGAATGGGTAAAAAAGCAAAAGCGCGGTATCTGGGGGCACGGCAGTGCCCCCACCAAGTCGAGCAAAAAAGCGGCACGGCCGTACCATCCTTTTCTCGAAGCAATTCAGGCCATTTTCGATAAAGATTTTCTGTGACAGACCGAAATTCACGTAGGAGAAGACGCGGGCAAAACTACTTCGAAATTTTCATAAAAGTCCAGTAATAGTTTTGGTACCTAAGTGCATGTAGCTGAAAGGCTTTGAAGTCGAAGCAGCTGGCTTTCAGTCCAGAACACTGTTTATAAAACCAAACAGACGTCCATTTAAATCAACTAAATTCAATTTCAATACAAGAGGAGACAAGAAAATACCAGTTTGAAATAAAATTCGGAAAACTTTGATCTCTGAAAAATAAACATCCACTATATTTAGTTTCTCCACTAGCCCACATATTACTCGTACCTGTACAAGTTTAACGTTATGTTGGCTATTTGGACCGTTTATTAGAACATTAACAGAACCACTTTTCGATTTTATTTAGTTGTCAATGAAAATAAAAGTTAACTCGTTTGTTTTTTTTACAGATAAGCACCGGTCTTCAGTAATTAGGTGAGTTCGCAATCATTCTAAATTAAAATAAGCTTTAATTACCAAAAACATACTGTGTATGTGTATTAAGTAGGTACATCGTATGGTAATGACTACGGATAGTATTTTAATTTACATGTGTAACGTGAAAGCATTACGGTTGAACGAACCTAGAGTTATTTTTACGTTACAGATTTGTTCTGCAGGCTATATTGATTCTAGGTCGATGCCTGTGGGACACACTGACACTAAAATCGATACCCAATTTGGTTAAAACATTGAAAGCTTGAATCAACCTGATTTTTCCAAAAATAAAATATGATTTCGTGTTGCTTTGGATACAATACAATTCAAATATGAGCAAAAGAATCAATTGAAAGCATTATTAATTAAAAGCGTAATTAATAACATAAATACGAGTCTTATGATAATAACTGCGATAGTAATGAGTAATTTTCATGTGTAGGTAACCTGAAAGCTTCACGATTCAGTGAACATAGTGTTATTTTACACATCGCGGCACGCGGCGTTAATATCTAACTAATCTATGACAAACATTTTAAGGCCGGGTAGCAGAGAAAATGGCGAAAATGAGGTTTTCATTTATCATTTTTGAGGTACTAAACAGTAAAATTAAAGGCTAAGATTTTTATTGGGCATAGTTGAGGATATTTTCTAGGGCAATTAACGGATGGAAACACGATTTGATGAAGTTGACTCGATAGAATAAATTCCCAAAGTTACCTCTATTCGTTTTCTATTTATGGTTTTATTTTTAAAATAAGCGATTTGAGATTCTAAATCTTTTACTACACTAAAGTTCAGAAATAACTTGAGGGCTTTTAACGGATGAAATTTTTATATTGCGTCTTATTTAGTTACTATGTTAAAAAATGTGGAAAAAATCGTCCATGACGGCTTGGACAATCTCAATCAGTCGCGCGGTGGCGCTTACGGAGGACGGACGCGTGTCAGTTTTATGGCCGTGACAGTTCGCGATTTGTCAATATTTTTGACAATGATGACTTTGATGAGTCACAGTATAATAATATCAGTGCTACTGGAGAAAGCTAAAATTTTTGATAATAATTAAGAATTATCAATTTTGTCTACCTATTGAAATTTAAATCGTTCGCATCCTTTTAAACGAAGACTCTACTCATGATACATAGTACATTCCTCGAGAGACAAAACCGATGAGTTAAAATTACATTTTAATAGTACCTACATACAATCGTCTTTACACTCTTTAGAAGACACTGACACTGATACAAATAAATAATAAAAAATTAGGTCAGTGGGTCAAATATAGGGGCAGCTGCACGTCACTGAAAGACGATTCTGTTTACTCGGCATCTGGGCTGGAGAACATGAATCCTTGTTTACAGATGCAGATGTAAATGGAGTTATAACTGGACAAATTTTACATGAAATGTGTAACAGAAATCAGTTAAAAGACACGTACATGGAATACCAATAA
Source organism: Ostrinia nubilalis (assembly GCF_963855985.1). Lineage (NCBI taxonomy): Eukaryota > Metazoa > Arthropoda > Insecta > Lepidoptera > Crambidae > Ostrinia > Ostrinia nubilalis. Next base: position 6,019,019 of record NC_087103.1, read on the forward strand.
GGTTGCGGAGGGAAAGCTACCTATATAAACTAGCAGCCGCCCGCGACTTCGTTCGCGTAGACCTAGTTTTACCCCCGTTAGATATCATGTTGATAGATGGCGTGTCACGGCTTCCCCGAAATGAATATTTACGAACGTCATACAGTAGTTTGTCCAGCGCTGTAGATTTTAACCAATGACGATAGGTAAATGGCGCTTTTTAGACACGTCTTATTTATTAATTGAAATTTATTTGTCACATATCGTCATAAGTGTTAGCCTATATGTTAATCTGGGTTATAAACAATAATACTGTAAAGTTTCAACAAAATCCGTTCAGTAGTTTTTGAGTGAAAGAGTAACAAACATCCAGACATCCAAACTTTCGCCTTTATAATATTAGTAGGAAGTAGGATATTTCACAATCCAAACTAATATTTTACTATTTAGTTTAGCATTTACTTACCTACAGTAAATATTAGTTTGGATTGTGAAATGTTTAAAATAAAAAAAAAAAAAAAACAAAATAGGGTTTCAAATTACCTATCTTTATCTAATTTATAAAGAGGTAAAGTTTGTGTGTTTGTATATTTGTTAAATTGTAAGGGGTTATCTCGGGATCTGCTGAACCGATTTTAAAAAATCTTTCACCAATAGAAAGCCACATTATATCTGAGTGTAATAGGTTATATAAAAACCGAAAAATACTACGCGGGCGAAGCGGCGGGCGGAAAGCTAGTTTATTTATAATTATGTATTATGTACTAGCATAATAATTATTAAAGTCTAAGTCAAACATTCTTTACTTGTGTGGACCTATATTAACGAGAGATTAGACCTAGACAAGGCGTCAAATATTTCAAGAAAAAAATTAAAAACTATTATAAAGCTAAATTTTGCTCTCATGGAGCCTTTATCTACTCTGACAAATCAAGACTTAAAGAAGAAACTAATAATAAAACTATTTAACTGTCCTGCAATGAAAAGCTTGATCGGGTATAACACCTCAAGTTATTTTAGAACTTGATTTCATGAAAAGACTCTGAATATCAAATCGCTTAGGTATCTAAAGTCAAACGATTCTGAAATGTCAAGTGGCATAAAGTTGGGACTAATAAATAACCCATTAAGATAGTAACGCCCTCCTGTCAATGACATACCTGGAACGTTAGAGTATTGGACAACTAGTAAAAATGCTTTGTCCTAAATGACTGACGGATATCGTAGAGACCTGAAAGTTGGAAGGTGTGTTCTTTGTATGACGTAGGCATCCGATTTTCCGAAATGGGGTCATGAAATGAAGTGGGTGAAAAAAGGGGGCAAAGATTGTATGGGACAGTGATTCTTTGGTTCAATCTACTTGAAATTTTGCTTAACAATTCCTTAATATTATAATTCATGACAAACGTGTGAAAGGGGTAGAAAGTTATTTTGGGAGTCATTTGCGTCGAAGTTGATATCAATACTAGATACTTACTGCTTTTGATTTAATTACTTTTTATTTTTACAAGTGTTTGATAACTCCATGTCAGTTTGCAATCAATGTCAAGTGAAATCTCAAATTGAAATGTCCAATCTCAATGAGGAGGCTCTGCATTTATTCCTAGAATTCCCCTAACACCATCAAATTACCCTTTCGAATTCAAGACAGTGCAGTTTCCCATCAAAATCTGCTTCGTAATGACTATAAACAAAGCTCAAAGTCAAACTCTAGCAACCTCTGCATAAACTCCCATGAGTGCTCAGAGCGAGTGCCTGCGCCAGGTAACCGCGTGTGATGCTCATAGTGATTTTCGATACAGAGCCCCGTAATACGTTGTACCTACATAAATTATGGAAAGAAAACACCCAGACCAATACAAACAAATATGTATGCAATTTTAGTATGATATTTTTATTTATTAATAAACAAAAAGACTGAACAAAATTGATGCGTGTACTGATTAATGTAATTAACCACATGCAAAGTTTCGTGAATTGCAACAACTATAATTTATTATCCAAGCTCTAAATAATCGCTACTACGAATAACTGATCATAAAATGTTTTTCTGATGAACTGATCATTAAATGACCTACCGATAGGTCGGGTGACGTAATCTTGAAATTCTTTTGAACTTCCGGAAGGTCGGGTGATGCCATGCCTCTTTGAACCGTGTTTACTTTGGCAGTTATATTTTATATTTATTCGATTCTAAAATATATTCCCAAAAATTCTGAAAGGTGTTTTAATTTGTATCACTTGGATATGATTTGTATTAGAAAGTGTTGTGAGTGTGACGCTTGAATGGAAGGAAGTCAACCTAACCTAACCAACTGGTATTTTTATACTGTGTAGCTGGGAGAGCTCTTTGGCGCGCTGTCTTCGGCGAAGTATTGCGCGCGCAGATTTTGACAGCGTGAAATACCTACTTTAGCAGAAATACCAAGCCTTAATTACATTGAGCTCAAAGCGGCGCGTAGGCTTCCGCCTTTGACATGGTTACGGTAGTTTGCTCGCGTTGTTGTTACACGGTATCGCGGTATTTAGGTAGAGCTGACAAAATACGATATAATTTATTGTCGTAATAAAATTAATCATATTGTTAGGTAGGTAAGTACCTACGGTAAAGCAATTTTGGACTTGGACTTATTTTCAGTCTGAATACAGATATGGTCAATTGGTGATAAACCATACCTACCCTAAAGATCATTCAATACGTCTAATTAAAGTAAAGAAAATAATAAAAAGGCATTATATGCCTTCGAAGACTGATGAAATGAAAGAAAATTAAGGGAGCAAGATGATTAATGGTGTCTTAATTGGATTGCTTTTCAAAATTACTTATCAAAATATCTTTAATGTATTGCATTAATGAATTTAATAAATATTTATACTAATGAACTATTCAACCACGAGACTCGTGTTGCTAACCAAAGCTTATAAAATCTAAAGATATACTTTCAGCTTATTATTCATAAAACAAACCAGACTAGTCGTTCCACATGGCTATCCAATTTCAAGTGTCATTGTATTTCAAGACAGATACGGGTAATTTTAAAATGGAACCCAGTGAATCGCCACAATCTTCAGACGGGCGGCATTATACGCGGGTGAGCCATTCAGCGCGGGGCGACGACGAGTCTGCCATTTTCCGTATTTTCTCATAGAATATGAAAATATCAGTGACAAGGCGACGCTGCGTCTATCTGTGCGGCTGGCCGCTATTCAGCTGTCGCGATCCGATTCTGAATGAAGCTTGCCTCACTCCTACATTTGACTAGCCATTGTTTTGGCGAAATATTAGGATTCGGTCAGCGTAGAGTTAGTGAGTCACACAGAAACGGTTTTTGTGCATCGATCGAAAAGGTCAGTATATTTCTACGAAGAGAAAACTTTGTTGGGTGTACTTTTAGGCACGCTTAAAATACGAAAGTAGGTATTGTTTTATGAAAATAGGTAGTGCCTAATTAATCTTTAACTACCCTCTGGCATTTTGCGAGTTAACGATGTTTATTGCGTCTTGCTTTGTCTAATGAAAGCCTGCGTAATTCTAACTATACTCTATTTGTCGTTATCGAATAAACAGAAACCGTCGCAGAAATGGCAAACTAAAATAAGTCGTTAGTTAGCCTCAACTTTTAGCCATATTTTATTAGAGATGTGGTTTGGCTTTCTAAATTGGTCTGTAGACGCTATATTTGGCAGCTTTGCAGTTGACAGCTGTAGGGCTGTAGCTCTTCACTAAGTGGAAAAGGAAAGAAAATAAATTGAATTTTGTTTTTAGACTGATACAACGAATCGCTGCCTTTTTCAGTTGGTCGGCTACAGTACTTTAGCACCAGTTTACGAGCTCTCTCTTTACTCAAGTTTTGTAAAAATAAGAACAGTTAACAAAGTTATTCAACCCAAAACTCGATCTTTTTCCGTCGCTTGTACGCACAACAACCTATAATATCCTTATTACGGCTTGGATAAAACATTCGATAATGAGGGGTTCCACCATTGTTTGTGCCATAAACATTCCCAGTATTCAAGAAACCCGGAACCGAGTGTAGCGGGTGACCTTTAGCTGAAACATTATGACGTCACAAAGCGAGCGGAGCCCTAGCAAGCCGTTTATTACTTGTGTTTCAATAGCCTCGCACGCTAAACCTCTACTTTCTGGCAATTAGAAACCTTTGTCACGAACTAGAATAAATTACAAAAAAGTATAGTTTTTAGCATATTCATGCAGGTACAATTATTAAATTGCGACAATTAAGAGCCTTGGACTGCACACACATACAGACTTAATTGTCCTGATTAGCCTTCAGTTGTACTTTTACTGTTATCACTACATAAAAAATTAAAAAACAACACGCTAGACTTATCCTGTTTATAACTTAATAGGAATTATTGTTGTAAATAATAAAATATGTACATCAGAGGCAGTAGCAAATGTCTTTGAGTCTTCTGGTTTAAATAAATCCATTAAAATGTTGCGTACAAAGTTTACATAATACAACTTGAAATTACTTTAATCTCTTACGTCATTGATATTCTACGGCCAATAAGAGCTAAAAACTATTCGGATTAAAAATGATGACTTTAAGTTAGTTTATCGGTGAAATTCCATTCGTTTTCGGTACTACTATTTTCATTTTTCGCGACTATTATTAGAGATCGACCTAAAAGGTAGCTTTCACAGTAATAGACCAATCAAAGTAATTGTTTTTCATCGTGTACTGAAAAAACACAGCTATATGCTTGTTGGAGTGAGCTATATCGACCAAGCTGTCTCGAGGTTGTTCACCCGTGGTGGCTAGACATACATACTTGTTTGGAGCCTTATTGAATTGCAAGTATGAAATGCAGCTCACTTCAGAACTTAAACGATATTGCATCTCGTATGTAGTTTTATTCGTAGACAGACAAAGTACAGAAATTCACTCGGAATCGGAATATCTTATTCTAACTTCTTTTGAGTAAAAATAAGTTACTATGACACTCGAGTTAATCCACATTCAGCACCATAGCCTCCCCTTCTACAAGACCCTCTACAAATGTCTAAACGTCACTTAACCCTTTTAGCACCAGTTCTTTTGTTTTTGAGAAGATGTTCCCAAATTTTTATATTAATTAAATTATAGTCCAGTCGTTTGGTACAAATTAACGTGGTTACCTGGAAAGTGTTCCGGGAGTTTTGAAAATTGGTGATTAAAATAGATTTCGCTATGCTCTCTGTTAGTCTGTTAGTTAAGTGTGATTGCCGCGCTCGTTGCGAAATTGGAAAAATGCTGCCTTAGAGAAGATTTTTGATAGTTACATTCTTTCCTATTTCGTCGTTACAGCCAAATGACGTCCACTGCTGGACAAAGGCGAGAGGCCTTTGGGTGGCATAATAATGGTTACTTTTTTAGCGCCTAGTTTGAAATGTGATTGAACGATGACAACTAACAACAGTTGTCAGTTAGGTAAAATTTTATTTTAGTTGGAAAAAGACAAAAAGTGGTAAATGGGTTAACGTGCGGGGGCTGCAAAATCATGTTGTGACGTCACGCGCGAATATTGGAAATTTTTGAAAATTTTAAAAAGTCCGTAAACTTCTCGAGGCTCTATCTTCGGTAATACTGGATGGATTGAGGTGAAATAAAAACTAGTGTAAGATCTAAACTTTAAATTAAGTCATAATTTAACTTAATATTGCAACTTATGCGTGTTGTCCATTGTACATCTTGAGATTTTGAAGGTGAAAAAGAAGTTAAAAGTTAAATACGACCAATTATAAATCTCGGTTAGGAATATTAAGCTGCCTCTTTTTCACTTTAAGGTAGAGCGCCTCAGTGACTAAACTGATGTTGTTATCCGATTTTACGAGTCACGGATATAAATAAAATTAGGAAGGGTCACTATATTAACAGCTAATTCTCTAGGAAAGATAGCTTGCTATTAATACTTTTATTGACGTAGTAAATGTACATTATAGTCTGAGCCATCACAAAAGTTCGTGAACGATTTTACAGGATTGGCGATAAAAAGTTACTCATGGCTCTACCTTTCTCTTTCTTTAAAGCTGAGATGCGGGTATAGGGGAGATATAGGTACAAGGGAGGTATTGAGTCAATATATCAAAGAGTGAACAGGAAAAAAAAATTAGAATACATAAAGTTTTTTCATTTAAGTAAATAGCGTCACCTTACAGAGCATTTCATTAATATACGAATCGGATAACAATAATGCTGAAGCGAATCAACCTATCAATAAATCGAGATCTTATTTAATTCGGTATTTTTAATATAAAAAGAGTTCCATATAATTCATGCTGGCTTTTGACAGTGTGCTAGTATTGATTTCCTCGGGGCGAAGTCAACCGGGGTCAACGAACATTACTGTCTTCGCAGGTCGATAGGATACCACGGCAAAAGGCAACCATTTCCAGAACAAAGGTAACTGAGGTACTGACTTCCATTCATTTTGCGGGTCTATTGACACTTAAAAGCAGTGGCCAGGCCATCATACGGACGATGACCTATCCACTGCAGTATATTCCGTATATTATGTAGTCTTTTATACGTATACAATTATAATCACGAGGTGCATGACTTGCCGGGTACCTAATGATAAATAAGTAAACATTTATGATTAGACCCATGTCATCGATAAAAATATTTTCTTTTGCCTTTTTCTTCATTTTCCATCAGTTAAGTACTTTTTGAGTTTTAAATGACTTGATAGTTTCAGAGGTTTACTGTTCTATCATCTTACTTACTTAGTTACTATAGTTAGTAAAACATGATTATTCCTAAAAGATATTCCATTATCATAACTCCCAATCGTTATTTTTAATGCTCTGTTTTTATCCAACATTCCTTGACTTATTTCAACCGACACTCTTGTTGGGAACTTATGAATAAATTACCATGGTTAGTGCGTGTGGGAGTAGTTGTTGGATAATTTCATTATTTCGCCGAATCCATTCTACGTGGCGTCAACTTCCATCGCAATATCCATTTGGTTAGTTGTTTACAGGTAGTTAATTCGCGGGCATATTATAATTTAAGGACAAATTGCTTATATTAGTGCGATTAGTGATTGTTTGAAATGTGTCTAGGTACCTACACTTTGTTTAACAGCATAGCGTTAGTTGTTATTGACTAAAAACTAAAACAAATTAGTTGCTTCTGTCAATAAAGAGCCGAATTGGTGTTTTGTTTTACATTTATATAAAAAAAACTAGCTATGCCCGCGACTTCGTACGCGTGAAAATAATTTGAATAATATTTAATCCTAAATAAATAAATAAATTTCTCGTTTTTGCAAAAAATTTCCTAACTGCTTCGCCCCTATTGGCCTTTCGTGATAAATGGGCTATCCAACACAAAAAAAAAAACAAATCGGACCAGTAGTTCCTGAAATTAGCGCGTTCAAGCAAATAAAAATACCAGCCATACTCTTCAGCTTTATAATATTAGTGTAGATAAATCTTTCTCATATTTATCGGCCGGCACCAGCCTCACAGCTAACCCATTTCGAATCAATGGTGTTTGATAACGCGCCGCCCGCGAGACGTTGCGCATTTACACCAACAACTTTCTTCCCACGCCGTTATCGATCTAACCGCTCTAATGTGCTTCTCTTGTGAGAATCTAGTACATTGGAAAATCCAGCCAACTAGCGATAAATGAAAGCCATCAATTATTGGAAGATTTAGCTTTCCGTTTGAAGAAATCCGCAACAAAGTTATTCAAAACAGATGAGTAATGCGAAAGTGGTCTCGGTCTAGTTAGTTGTTTGTTTATTCTAAAGGACTCTATCAACCAAGTCTGTCGACAACCTGGTGGCTTTATTTCAAAAGAAACATGTCGACGACTTGTTGTTCTATGAATTTCGACGACTCATGTCAGCGGGTTTGGTGTGTAGACTGCATTATGGGACGGTGAAATTCCACACAAACAAAACTCACTTGCGGTCGCAACTCCGCAATAAATATAGACAGTTCAATTCCGCCCTGACACTATCGATTGCTTGAGTGAGCTCGACTTGCGATAAACTACTTAGATAACTAACTTTTAACTATCTGAGAAGGACTCGCCAACTTTCGAATTAGATTGGACGCTAACAGTGCGTCACAACACCCAGTCGCCTAGTCGTAGCGTAATTATTTCACTTTCTATTTATATTCCATTCTATTTATTAAACGTATTGTCAACAAACTTTCTGGTCGATTTATAGCATCAGATAAACAACAATGTCTGAGCAAAACAAAACAACAGTGACTGAGCAACGCTGCAAACATTGTACCGCCCACACAGCTACTTAATCGTAGCTACGAGGCCGTAGCTCGTAGCGGCGCGTAGCGTTGACGACTACGCATTCTTGCTACGAAATTAGACATACGTGGGACTCTTGAAAGATAATTGCGTATTCTTAGAGGCTTTGTTGATACGCAATACCAGCCAATATATTGTGAATTGAGAATTTATTGCAAAGCTTATTTAAGATGGCGTGAGGACTTTATTGATATACTCGTAGAGCTTTCGATGTTTCAGTATATTAATTTAAAATCCGCCCTCTTAACAGCGACTCAATTTTTTCCATATTTTTTATCCACAACGAGGAAGATTCACGTGACATACAAAAATTACTGCGGTAGGTTATTATTGCCATAAAATGTTGGGTTTATTACATGTGTTAGCTCGAACTATTATTTCTATTTTCGTATAAATTCAATACAACACACAATATACCTATTGAATTTTAAAAAAGATCTTGTTTAACTGCGTCAGTTTAGTTCTGCGGTGCCAGAATGGGGAGGCAGAGGGAGTGTGGGTTTGTGACGCGAAGCCAATCAGATATACAATGTATACGAGGTAACTATGTGGAAAATCGCGTCATTCATTAGTTCCGTGCACTATACGGATAAGTCAATTCAATATCGGATATAATCGTGTTTATTTTTAGTAGTAATGTGAGTGTGACGTAGGTGCGTATTACAGAACGAAGTTCAATAGTCGATTAATTTCCAAGGATACATAAGGTTTTTGATTAATTTTGAAGAGGTCAGAGGTGATCATTTCACCTTACCTACTTACAAATAATACTTCTAACCAAGATTTGTTGAAAAAGATGAGTCAATTTTTTAAATCGGCAGAAATGAAATGTTAGCGACTCAATCGTTTTCTTAAAAGTATTCTTATACAACAATTAGTAGACAACACGTTATTCAAACATACGTGTATTAAGAAAATGCCTTCATAATATTCTTAATCGTAGTAGTACATAATCGGCTGAGTGAGCATTTACCAGTAGGCTCTGAGCAAATCAAGTTAGTGCCGAGCGAGGAGGCGTGGTGTCGGGTTGCATTACAAGCCGACGCCACTAATGCAACGCGTGAGCCGATTGTATACAATGTACAGGGTAGGTCAAGTGTCGTATCAATGCAGAAATCAACTTTATTTCGTGCGAGATAAGGCCAAAATTGCGCATTACAAGCCGATGCCACTAATGCAACGCGTGAGCCGATTGTGTACAATGTACAGGGTAGGTCAAGTGTCGTATCAATGCAGAAATCACCCTTATTTTGTGCGAGATAAAGCCGAATTTGTGCATTACAAGGCGATGCTTGTGGCGATGCCACTAATGCAACGCGTGAGCCGATTGTGTACAATATACACTGGGTAGGCCAAGTTTTGTTTTCATGCGGAAATCACCCTTATTTCATGCGAGATAAGGGCGAACTTAATGTGCAGTTAAGGGTAGAGGGGAGGGAAAGGTCAGCTGCGTTGGATTTCTAGACATAGGTACCTACTTAATCTTGAAAAATATGTTTGTTTCATAGTCATTTAAATAAGCGATTGAGTGAAGGAATGAGGCTAAATGTGACCTAGTTAGAAAATATTCTGAAATCTAGCAAACTCATAAATTCATGTAATTTTGGTATACCGATAAGTACTTGTTTAGTTTGGATTAATGCTCTGTATATGATTTTATTTTAATTATACATGTTCGATTTAACACTTTGTTATTATTTCATCGAAATTTCGTCAAATTAATACCTACCAAGCGTAGGTATTCATTTGTACTAGTATTTCGATATATTGAAAAAATATTACTTACAATCTATCACTTTCAGTTTCAGGCCTAGAGCGATTCTAATAACTTCTAGTCGATTTATCGTCAAGGATCTCTTATGAACCGTAATATTGTATTTACACAAAAGTTCAACAGTGCGTAATCAGATCGGTTGGAGTGGCTCAAGTGAAATGCTCGATGCTACTTATGAATACCGTATATTAACTGTAATGTTATTTACCTTTGTAAATAAATAAGAGATTCATTTCTAAAATTTGTTTGTGAAGAACTTCTAAGTGGCTAAAATTATTTATTAATGTCTATTCTACTGTGATTTGGCCACTTACGTAGGTACGATACAAACATCATTAGCTGTTAATAACATTGTTGACATTCCACTAGCTCGCACAAAGCGTTTCGATAACTCTTTTATAATGCGATAAGCCCGCCAGTCTTTCCCGAACACTATAGTCTGAGTATTTTCAAGGCGTGAGTGAATAAGCACTTACAGGGCAATTTAACCATGATCCTAAACTGCATCTCACTTAACATCAGGTGCGATGCCGGTCAAAAACCTGCCTAGTTATACATAAAAAAATACTGTAAGAACTGTAAAAACAAATGCGGACTCATCAAAGGAGGTTTAATCACCGCAGTTTTTTTCGTGGAACAAGAAAACTCATCGGTGCTATTGCTATTTCACAAAAGAATGACTGTGCAGCGTATTCCAGGGATATTATCCGTCAGCTTATTCTTTAGGGGGAATTCTGGGAACGAGCCTGATTAACTGCCGCGATGAGTCAAAGGAAATGTTCTCAGTGTGGGACGGCAAACTGGCTGCCTGGAATCTGAACCAGAACCTAACACAGTACAGTTTATTTATATACAGTACAGTTAATGGCGTAGGTATACAGCTAATAGCAAATAAGTACTACCTGTAGTAATACTGATTACGGCTTTAATTTATTGAATTAATGAAATTTTGAATTCTTAATTGGGTTGACGTAGTGTAGGGTATTTAAATAAGGTATTAAAAACAATATTTTATAAAAACTTAATACTATAGTTTACCTCAACCACAATAGACAATACATTTTCACAACTTGTATGGCACTAAAGATGAACTTAGCCTACCATAATAGTAAGCTTTTTACACAAAACGACATGTTTATTAGATCTGTATTTTTAATAAATGATTCGTTAATTATTATAATAGGTATGTACTACGAGTACATGAGTTTGTTTTATTTGAAAGACAGATTAATTAATCACAATCAATCAATGGCCTGTAGCGGCGTCCCAAGCGCCCAGTCTGACCTTAACCCAAGGCATCTCACGCAAGTAGGTCACATCCTTTGAAGGCTAATGTAAATGTAAAGCTACGCGGTATCTAAGCCTTAATAAGAAGGTGGTAATATAGTTCCCACCTTATTTTTATCCTTATTTTCTTATCTTAAGGTCCAAAAAACGTAGGGGAATAAGTTTACTTTCTAATATCTGTTGTCTTAACCCATAACAACACAGAGGGAAAATATTCCCACCTTTTTTAACCTTATTTTCTTGTCATAAGGTTTCAAAAATGTAAACTTGCTGTCTCCGTTTCAGGCCTAAATGTGTCCATGCGGTGTATCAACTATACTTTACCGTGCTTTATCCCTTTTACGGCTCCGCCATCCAAAAGAGACGGTATTTGGAATACAACGGACGCAAATGAGGTCAACCAACGCAACAGCCTTTTGAGATGTTGGTGTGGCCTGTAACTGAATCGATTTTGAGTTACTAATGACTAAATGAACCAGAGCGACTAGATTAATTTAATCACCTAATATTTGCTTTAGAATTCGTGAAGAGCTGTGCATGGAGTAATGGAAATTCTAAGTGTAATATGAGGAAAAAAAAGGAATTTAGCCCAATGAATTTTAACATCATTATGATTGAGGACATTTTGTGATAATAAAATGAAGAACTTTAAAAGCCAAAGTAAATTAAGACACTTTTTAAACAGATTAGCGACCAGAAACAAGGAAACCTTCCATTAAAATCGTGTATTTAGAATTTTGCCCGGAAAATTTTAAGGAAAATTATTTTTGGAAAACAAACTAATATTCTTTATTATCATCCTGGTTTTATTCCATGTGATTGGTAACTGTCATGTACATTTTGTAATAATAGTAACTCACAGGATTACTTCGAAATCAAAAACAAATTAACTAGTTGGTCTTTATTATATTTCAGTCAGTTTATGTTATTAGCAACTTATGTGTGAGTAAAGTTATCGTTGTTAAAAATGGGAACAAGATCTCCAAGTTTCGAGTTACTCAAGAGTCCCCGGGGACAGAAAGGAAGGTGGTCGGGGAATATCCTAAGCCCCACCTGTTACAATTCAACTAGATTTCAGACTCCCTTAGGCATATAGCATGTCACACGGTTCGGTCTTGACCTACTTTCACTGAGTTTAGGACTTTATTGCGCTGAATTTCAGAAATGGCGAAGGCTCTAAGTCGTTGCGTATTGATTACTGGACGTAATGGACCTTATGGGTTTTATGGCTCGAAATAACTGCTTGCTCAAACGACGCGTATTGCCCACGAGTTTAACGATAATATTTGACGATGTAATGTTTAAAACATAGGTGCTACAACAACTTTCTTGTTGAAGTAGAAAACAAACTTAGAATAAGCTATTTTGTACAAGAATGTTTGGATAATATTATCAGGAAAGTTTTCCAATGCTACTGTAGATATTGTGTAAATAGGCCAAGGCTGACCCATAGGTTATGGTAACTTTATGTAACATAGCAAACAAAGATCCGGAATATCTCATTTTATTCTGCCCTAATAATTTTATGGCGTCAAATAAACCAAAGATTGAGCCGTTTACTATTTCCTTTTTTGTTTATAAAATATAGGTGCAATATATTCCGTTAATTACCTACTTTCAGCAGTATAAAGTAAGTTAAGTTAACTCAATAAATAAACAGTAATAATATCTTTGTGAGATATACCTAGGTATTAGTTAGTACCTATCGGCTATACTTACGTTGGGGAGGCCTAATGTTCTGAGGGAGGTTAATGATCATAAAGCTGTCTCTTGGCTATTTAAATTTGATGTGCTAAGTAGGGATACGTACTATTATTAGATTCGACACATGAGAAATTGACGCGTTAACGGTTACATGTTCGTTAATGTCACTCATCTGGCACGTACGTTATATATGATTTATTAAAAGTTAAATCGTAAAAAAGGCGTAGGCGAGGCTATTTAGGGGCCCAAGAATAAGTCGGTCTGGCAATAAAGGCCAAGGTTGCTTGCCGATGAAGTTTACTCTAAGTTCCAGATTAAAACAGCCGAGAAATACTCGTAATGTATTTCCTGTAACAAACAAAGGAGCAGTGTGCCTACCATGAGTTTACTTTAGGTGAGCTCGCTAGCGAATACGTCAAAAAATTCTATAAAGATTTTATTTCTTGAAAGTAGCCGCTAGGGGCGCTGCACAATATGTCATACATTTAAATGTCATTTTTTTACGCAGTCGCTAGCGAGCACACCTAACGTAAACTCATGGTAGGCACACTGTTTGTAAACTCGGAGAAAATTAAAAAGTCTTCGAGTTTTCTTACGCTGAGAAGTTTTATGAATAATGCAATATGTACATAGCCAATTGTGTGTAGTAGGAGCCTAGGTCTGTTTTCCGAATAATAATTATGTAGTTACAAGTAACAATTTTAGGATTCGTGCTAGTAAGGCGTGTTGAATACGAGAAAAATGTAAAACACTGTATTTCAAACAAGTCTTTAGCTAAACAAGGTCAAGGGAACAAAAGGCGCTAAAAAGCGAACAAAAGGCTCAAATCTTGGCTAAACGGGTTTGAAGGTGAGATTTTTTGTGAGACGAACCGAATCTTTGTAGGCTAATTTTATGAATGGCCGTAATTAGTCCCTTAGCGGTGGGAGATGCGGTGCGGCGCCATCGATCCGGCCCGGGCACAGATAGCGCGCCTGTAGCTGTCTTTACACCACTGTCAACACTGACCTTTACAACTTTTGACGAAATCGGATCCCTTCCCATCGAACTTTAGCCAACCAAACACTGGTTTTCTGCATTGCGGTATTAAGTTTCTGTTAGGAAACTTTCAACACTTTAACAACATCTTAATTTCTTCGCAGAGTTCAGTGTCGATCTCTGTGATAGATAAACTTACTTTTTTTAGTATAAATATTTTAATAAACACCTGGTCTGCCTTTTTAGAACCTATGCGGATAGGTCGGCATCGATCCACGACCCGGTCAACGCCAAACAGCTCGCCTGGCGGTTTCAATTCACTTTACGCCACATGACAGAAGAAGAGAGAGAAAAGAAAAGAGAAACTGTTTTCGTCTATTACGAGGTAATTACGTTCTTAATGTAGGTATTTGGTCAGCTAACGTCTTGTTTCCATGGACCAGTATGGCCACTAGATATAGCCTCTCTATATTGTCAAGACGTAGTAAATAAAACACTTCTTTAAATAGATCGATAAACGGTCGCATTCATCCATCTTACCGCACCTTGCTTTTCTTAGAATCCAATCGGTTCTCGACGTTAAAATAAAATAAAGTTGTATTTGTTAGCATTAATCGTCGTAATAAACTATAGAGATTTTATAACTTTATTGTTGGCAAAACACACCATATATGTATAAAGTACTCCTAACTAACAAAAGCTTAGATTAGTAGGTATGCTTGAAAGCGAAATTTTCACTAATCTTCTTTTATCTTTTTTATCTGTACTTTTTATCTACAATGCTAAAAAAGGTTTTGTCGACAAAACTCCAAACTAATCTTTGACTCGCATCAAGCAAGATGATGCTTAAACACCCTTGATGTATCAAGTGTCGGTCTTAAAGGTTTTTTTAGATAGATCCTGATGGCTTGATCAATCACGGTATAATTAGTGAGGATCCGCGGCGGAACCGCGGCGGGGCGATCGATCCGCCGACCCGGTCAACGGTTACAGGCACATAGGGTTGCCCTGTTTTAAGCTCCCACAACATTGGAGACTTCACAAGTTGTTAATCTCCAAGAACGTTCCCACTGGAAACTTTCCAAAGTCGTAACGCATTTCTTGGATTTATCATTTACACCAAATGCTGAAATATTTTTTAGAATCAAAGCCTTCCATTTTTGGAAACCAAGAAATTAGATTGTATATTTTTATTTCTATTTTACTCAAATTTACGTTCCGTTCAGAATGTTCACCATTAGCCTAAATTACACCGAAGTACTAGAGCAGTTGAGTGAGATTTTGGCGATAAAAGTACATTTAATCACTAATGGATATGATCCGGTCTATCAGACGATTGACCTAAAATCTGGCAACATCTCGCACAAGTGATTAATCATGGCAACCCTAGCAAGTCGCGCCAGTTTTTTCCATCGCAATACGTAAAGTTCACCGATATGGGATGTCCATCCAAGCTTTCTTTTCGGAGAAAATGTTATGTGCTTCGAGCTCGTATAACTTCGGAAGAGGCTGTTGAATTTATCGGAACTTTCATTTTTCTTTGTGAGAAAACTTATAAGCTTTCATAATGAAAAGGTATCAGGTTATTGACGTTCCGTTTCAATAAGAATTTTATTACTCGCATTTTATTAAATTTTTACTTGATTATTTCTGATTTAATAATTCCCTTTTAATAGATAAGAATGCTTTTTTCTTTTACTCATTATGATATTGTAAAATAAATTAGAAACTTGACCTGACTTTGAGAAAACGTATTTCAAAGAGCTTACGAATAAAGTACTTAAAACTTAGGTAGGTACTCTGAAAATAATAAAATGCATAATTGAAAAATTTTTTAAGCAAATAATTAAAATAGCCCATCATGATTTTTTTCCTCGAAAATAAATGAAATTGTTTTAATATAGTATGCCTGGTGACGACTAACTGTAAACTTTCCAAAAAAATGCTCATGCTAAAACAAACGTGCTGAAAATCGCTAGTCCAAGAACGTTTAGTAAATATTACTTAGCAAAACATTGGTAAAACAGAACAACAAACGGCATGTCATGTCGTGTCGCCCTCGCTATCGACCACGCGTTCGCCGAAACGATCTATTTTAATCGACACATCATAGCTAGGTGCTATTATTGACGTCAGTAAAACTACATGTACTTTCAGACTGTTATATTGCGACTCTTTTTACGTCTGAATGTAAGACTAAAATGATTTTAGGTATAAACTAAAATATTATTTCAACATCATTTCAGCCAATGGCAGTCAGGGACGGGACGTAAGCCGTCCTCCAAGGAGCGCCACAAAGCGATGGTACTATTACGGCCTACATTTGCCGAGGCCCCGTCTTCACTCGAAGAGGTAAGCATCTTAAATCCTTACAATGTAAAACTTATTTGATAACAATATGATAAAGCTTTCTAAGCACGGAAGATTAGCCTATTTATCCCACTACAGAGCAACGGTTCCGACCTTATTGTTGGGCTTATAAATATACCACCACGAGGCCTACTTATTTTGACAACTCGAGCCTTAAATAACGTCTTTTATCTTCTGGGTAGTAAAGATGTACTGAATAAATCCACAATTTTGAAGAAAGTTAAAAGTTATATCGCTAAAATTTCATTTTCAATACAGTGCCTTGTTTTGTTTCAAGGTCTACAGAAACAAGGCAACATTTTGAAGTAATACCGGCCATATTGTAATCACTTCAAGGCTAATTTGGTCTTACAACTTCTGCAGTATATTAAAGTTGTGTGCATAATTATTCGAAGAAACTTTTCTTGTTTATGAAAAGGAAATCGAGGTGTTAACTTTACGTTTTGTTAACTTGGTAATTAAGGTTTTTCCACGACTGGAGGTTTTATAGAAAAGGTAAAGACAATCCCAATATCTATCTCATCTAACGTCTTTTAAAATAGACAATAGACAGTTATTATACTTATCTTGCAACTTTCTTCACGTTTAGTAGCTGTTTACTATAGTGTGTGAAATAAAACTTCAAATACATTAATAATTTCAAATCTCAATATATTCTGCAGCGCACCGTGTTCCGCGAACCGAGCTTATAAGGGAAAGAACGCGCATTGCGACATTATTACCCGATACTACGAGCACCGGCACGACAGAGGCTTTGTTGAATAATAATGCAGTTATTGAAACAAATTGGGCTAATTGCTTTATTGGATGTATGGAAACTGGATTTTCTCTCGCATTTTTATGTATGAAATAAAAAAATCTCATTTTTTTAATGAATTTCTTAAGCCAGAATAATTTCATCATTTTTTTTTAACTTTCGTGTTCCATTTCGACTTATACATATAGAAAGACACGGGTCTTAACGCGACATTTATTATGAGTTACATTATCTGCCAGTCTGCTTGTGACCACGGCTCCAGAATAGCAACCGAAACGTCAAGCCGTGAGTACATCTCATTAATAAATGTCGCGTTAAGAAAGACAGTAATTTCATCATTATCATCATATGATTCAGCTTTTAGTGATGCTGGTTTAATATCTTTCAATATTTATTAGAATGAAAAAAGTGAAGTAAAGAAACCCGCCTCGTGTTAGAAACGCTCAATCCAACAAATAAACTGTAACTTGTTAAAAACAAGTCACTGAGATCATTTACTCGTATCTCTTTCACTGATGTCTTTTGTGCATTTGTGGTGACAATTTCCTTGTACACCTACTTACTTGTATAAGAGCTGTTTTTTCAATCGTTGGATAACTTTTAACTGAAGAATAAGTTTGGCTGATTGAAAGTTTAAGTATGGAAAATACGTCAAAATGATAATTTTATCCATCAGTTAAAAATATCCGACAATTGAAAAATCAGCCCTAAGGAAAATAAATACATTTTGTTTTGTTTGAATAAGTTTGGCAATCTCAAGCCTCGAATTAGTGAGTCAACTGATGAGTAATATTCTATTTTTTTGATAAATAAGAAAGTTTCAGCAAGTTAATGCCATATTTCAAATGTTCGGACAAAAGTTTTGGTGTGATTTATCATTTTAGGGTTGCATTACAACTTCCAAGAAATGTAAGATAAGTATACCTTATAGTTTTTGTTACTTTGGATTTAAAGGTTATCAAGAGGGGAGAAAAGAAAAAGGAAGTAAGGAAAATGCTGAGAAGCTATCTCTACCCTGATGCTTAAAGATTCCTTACTTAAAACAACCTGTATTTTTCTTTTGAAGCAAGTAAACGTACGTAGTACGGGCAGTTTTTTAAACAATTTAATCAAGGGTCGAGAACTTGTTTGTTTGTTTACTTTATTTAGATTTTATTCTTAGCCAGTTTAAAAGTAAAACCGTATCGAGGTGAAAGTAAAAGAAACTGTTATTATGACGTTGTTAAGATAACCTATTTTTGAATTTATGCCTAAACAATAGCGAAAATTATAATTAGGCATGTGCTATAACTCTCAGAATTATTATTCTGTAACCGGTTTACTTTAACTAAATACCAAGAACTCGCAATTGAAATAGGACTATTATTACTTACTTAACTGAAATATAATAATTTACTGGAATAGCAACACACTGACATATTGTAATACAGTATAAAGTCGGTATAAATTAGAGATGAAACGGATATCCGGTAACTATCCGGTAGGCCGGATATCCGGCCTAAATTTACTATCCGGCCGGATACCGGATATTAAAAAACTACGACAATTTCCTATTAATAAAATGATAATACATTAATCTTTGAGGTATACATTATATAATAAAAATAATATCATCATCATCATCATCATCATGTCAGCCATAGAACGTCCACTGCTGAACATAGGCCTCCCCTAATGCTTTCCACATTGATCGATTGGTAGCGGCCTGCATCCAGGCAGCATAAAAATAATAATGACGGCTTTTATTTAAAGTCCAAAAAGTTACAGAAAAGCCATATTAAGGCCAAAAAATTCAAAAACTAATTTCTTTTTCTGGGCTATTCACTCTAATGACGAATACTTACATAAATAGTAAATATCTGATAATGTCGAAATATTAACAAATAAAAAAGGCGATCTTTTTTTCACTGATGGTCTGATAGTAGTAGTTAGGGAGGCGAGGTAGCTAAATGGCGTAATTCAACGGCGCCGTCGAGACCTATCAAAATCGAAAGATAAAATAATTTCGAAAAGAAAAGCTCGTATGGCAAAAACCATTTTAGCGGTGGGTTTGGCGTGTACGGTTTTTCAAAAATGTTAAAAAAAAAACAGTTACTTGGGCATTCTCGAGCGCATCAGATATTCATACTACGTATGCCCCGAGTGCCTTTGATAACAACGGTATACTAATCTGCCGGTTTGCGTGGTGGGGGTAGGCATATAAAGTAGTCAAAAATGAAAAAAAAAATTACTCGAGCGCGTCAGATTTTCGGAAGGGGTGTTAAGTAGGCCCCAAGGAAGCTCCCTTTAAAAAAACTGACGATTTCGGCGTGACGATAAGTTACGATGAATTTTTGAAAATGCACAAAAAAAAAGTATTTTTGAAATACTCGAGCGCGTCAGATTTTCATAGGGGAGGTTTATCTCGGTATCCTGAAAGCATATTTTTTTAATCTGACTAAAATGTTGGTGGGTTCTCTTAATCTGACCGAAAAGGGTTTTTTGGTTTCTTTTTTTTCCTTTCTTTCTCCTTGATAAAATGGGGAATTTAAGAATGTCAGCAGTAAAGCGATAGATACAACCAACGTAAATGTTTATTTAAACTTTTTTTTTGTAAAATGTATCGTTCGCGACTTATATGCCGTAACGCGTTCTTAAGAAGACGAAATGGCTTCTCCACACTTCCGGTCATGCGGAAACCGGCAGATTTTGTATTTTTAGTAAGTTTTAGATTATATTCTTCAAAATAATAATAAATAAAAATAATCGCGCTCGGGAATGCCGGATTACCGTTTTTTTTTTACAAGTTCGCGACCCTATAATTCGGCGGCGTCAAGGACTTATCGTCAGATTAGTTAAATTTAGTCTTTAAACACTAAAATCAACCCCCAATATCTTAATCTGACGCGCTCGAGTATTTCAGACTATCCATTTTTTTTACTAATCTGATCGTCTATCCTAGGTGCGCGTCACTACATATAGAGCTAAATACTTTACAAGGTTGTTCTATTAGGTCTAAGGTATCTCTCATATCTTAAACTGCCACGCTCGAGTATTGCCGAAAATTCCCCTATACGCCTCTCTAACTATAGTTCAGTCAGATTACGCAGCAAGTAAACTAATTTTATTTTCGCTATTGAATCACACACTCACGATAGAAACCGAAATCGCCCGAATTGATCTGCCCCCTAGACAAGCGGCAAAATCTGACATTCTATTCGGACGGATTCGATTTTCGAAAAGTGTGACTAGTCTAGTCTACTAATAGACCCACTGATCGCGTTCGAAGCACCTGTGCGGCGCTAAACTCGTCACGACATGCAACGAGACAATGGACCAACTATCCGGCCGCCGGATATCCGGCTATCCGGCCTAGCAGCTGGCCGGATATCCGGTATCCGGTATCCGGCCAAACAACTATCCGTTTCATCTCTAGTATAAATCTTTAGAAGAATTGAAATGACATCACCTAGTAGATCAATGAATTTTAGTTCATATTCAAAAATTCCATTCTATCCATAATTTTTGTAATCAAGTCGTATGTTTGTATTTATGGAATGTAATACCAAATACTGGGCAAATAAACTGTTATTACGCGACCCACGCGTTTCAGCCTTTTGGGACGCCCGTATAATCCATGCGCTGCATGTGTGGGTACGTTGCTTGGTATGACCACACCTGTCCTGAGTATTGATGCGTGTACTATTTTTCTTCGAGTGTATTTTTGTTTTTCCTTGTTATTTACAAATTATTTTAGGCCACAACGTGTAAGTATAATCTTCTGATTTTCATTGCAAAAACGGAACCCTAAATATGGTCTGAACGAAAAACAAAACGCCTTCCAACTTATTCAATTAATTATACCAGCGCTGCAGCATTTAATCCTTTTCCATGCCATAGTTTTTTTTAAACATAAAAAATATGGTTTTCGTATGAGTGTAATATTTATCGATTCACGTATACGTGACACGGATAGCGCATCACTAGCGAAGCATTCGTATGCCGAATGACACATTCCTGGAACGAGTGCGCGATCACACGGTACTGCTATCATAATAAACTGTGAACGAGTGAAACATTCCCGGTCCCCCGTGTTTTCGAGCGAGCCAGCACATCACTAGCGAAGCACCTGTGCGCCGAGTGACCCAGTTCCCGCTGCGGCCGGTTGCGGGAACTAGCACGCGATCATTACGGCTGTCATAATTGTGCAAGCCTCACTCACGCCTCACGCCGTCGAACAAGGGAACATTCCGGGGATGTCTCGCGTTTTTGTAAGTATTTTTACTATAAACATAGCGTGTAGTTAGACCTTTATGTTAAAAAGCTAGTTTTTCCCGCGACTTTGCCTGCGTGAAATTCAGTTTGTTACAGAGAGACTAGTTTACATACGTAAATTATAGTCTGTATGTTATTCTGATCTATAAACAATAATACTGTCGAATTTCTTCAAAATGTGCTTAGTGGTTGTGAGTAATAAACATTCATTCATCCTCAAAAACTTACACACTATAATATTAGTACTAAGATTAATTATAATCCTGGCCTACATATGCCTAACTGCACGGCAAAGGTTTCATTATACCTATTCAGGCTAAAGTTAAGCAAACTAACATTAAGCAAGGGTATATAGCGTAATGATTAAATATAAAGTTTAAAACGAAAGAGATTATGATAATAAACTGTTAAATTAAGTACGACTCAAAATAAGGTTAATCACAACATAACCTCATTTTATAATTTAATATCATCGTATAATTTCAGGCATGAGTGAATATAGGCTAATTTTAGGCCAGTTTATCATTCATTTTATCACCCAACCGTAAGCCCTTCGTTCGTAAGTCTTTGTATTTAGAACTGGCTGGCACACTCTTTACTTGATTAGTCTAGAAAAGCCATCCAGTTCAATATAAAAAGGTACCACAATAGTATTTTTGTACAGTCGCGGAATGAAAAGGTTCGTCACCTTAGTGTCGGTTTTCGCTTGCACTAGGTAAGTGTAAGAGTCAAACCTGCCAACATACCAGTGCAAGAAACAGTGCTGCTAACATTTAAATAAATGTGACGTTTGCTAACGAAGAAGGTTTTGCTTATTTTTCTGTCCCATCAGTGCAATGTTACAAAATGTATTTTTATTTATTTAATAGAAATAATAATGGCAGGTTGAACCAACAAGAAGGTTTTAGTTTATCAATCATAATAATCTTCTTGACAAGATAAATGTCAAAAAACTTTAATCTGAATAATTTTGAACTTTACTGACTAACAGTTAAAGATTATTTTGTCTAACTCGAGATTATTCTGTAACATAGTTTCAAAAGGTAATATGTGCTCGCGATTCGTTGAAGGAATCAATTTGAAAACTGACGAACCTTTTCATTCCGCGACTGTACATGAAGCTTCTAGTAAAAGCGCGTGTTCGTCAACTATTAATAACACGGCGAATGGGTAACGCTAATCAAGCGAACCTCCTCATAATGGCTGTTTCGTAACGTTAAACGTAACCTCTACTCGTAATACAGGAATTAGGTAAATCATGTAAACTGTAACAACACTACACGAGCCTGCTTTGAATAATTCTGTAACTCTATGGTTTACTTTCTGATTTTACTGCACTTATCAGTTTTTTCTTAAACGAAAATGTGCTGTATTCATTTGTTTAATAACAAAATCTATTGGGAATGAGTATTGAGATTTATACTTTGTAGAATGGTTAAATTATTAAAAACTGAGTAGAGTATGATTTAGTCTAAAATGGAAAGTACTGATGATGGTGACATTTTTGTTGATTAATATGCAAGGAAATGAAGTCAATTCAAAATTGAATGAAGGAAGTTCATGAATATTTAAAAATAGCCAGCTCATTCTGTTGATCGGAAAATGTGTGAGTGACATTTACGTGCACCTTGAGTGAGTGAGTGAGTTACCATTCATGAGTTGCTAGTTACTATTCATATCGAGGACATTACTGACCCAAAAACGTGTGACGAGGGTCATGCATATTATTATTACTGGACGACAGATATTTATTATGGCGTAGTATTTCCATGCTCTCAAGTGAGCAAGGCTGAACCTTATCCACGCCACGCTCGAAGGCCGATCCTTGATGTAGTCATAAAATGGGGCATATATTGTAAATGTATGTAGGTACACACATATTGAGTTAGGTGTGGTTGTCTAGATATTAGTACAATTAACTTTTCGTTGGATTTATTATATTGTAAAAATCTATCTAACAGTATGACAAGATTGAGACAATACATATAAGTAACAAATACGATACACGATATGCAAAAGGCTCAATCGGACCAACGCACGCACTAACACGACGAAAAATGGAATCACGTTTCTTTTGGGACTATCAGTTAATAAAACCAGCAATGTTCCAACTGTTATGGCCTAGCCCTAACCAAACTGGAACCAAAATGAGACATAAATATTTTTTTCAATCTGTAACTAGGTGAATCTGAGAATAGAATCCAGGGCCCCCAAGATCTACGGATTCTAATCCTACTTCCTACTTCCTACTAATTATAAATGTGAAAGTTTGGATGTCTGGATGTCATGATGTCTGGAAGTCTGGATGTTTGTTACTCTTTCACGCAAAAACTACTGAACGGATTTTGTTAAAACTTTACAGTACTTATTATTGTTTGTAACCCAGATTAACATATAGGCTATAATTTATGACGATGTGTGACAATTAAATTTCAATAAATAAATAAGACGTCTAAAAAGCGCCATCTATCAACATGATATCAAACAACAGATTTTACGAACTAAGGGGTAAAAAGAGGTCCACGCGTACGAAGTCGCGGGCGGCCGCTAGTTAGTTATAATATCCTTTGTGATGCTGAATTTCTCGCGCTTTTACATTTCCATTACTTACCTAAGCTAAATTACATTGCCATTTCATGTCTTAAAAGCGCGCGTTGTAATTTAGCTTAGGTAGCTAATGGAAACACGACAGTATCAACTTTATGAATTAACGGGATAACTAAATGCAACTGTTCCATGCTGTAAAGAAAGTTCGTCGACTCTCGACCGGTTCCCTCGGGAAATCTGAGCTATCTCGCAACCGGCCAATTCAATCCGAAGAAAGCGAATGGCGTAGGCTAGATCCACTAGCGTTTTAGGCGAAAGACCTTCCATTTAATATTTTATCGCAAGGATCCCGAAGTGGTCCGTATTTAGCCTAAAAATTCCCTTAACACAGCGTAATTTGGGAATTCCAGGCCGAAATTTAGTTCACTTTTCATTTTTCTCACTCATTTCCGAGAAATTTTGAAGAAACCTGCCGTTGATAATCATCTTCACCTTTATTCAGTTTCATGTTCCGACATATTCTCTAACTCAATAGCATTACTCTATACATACGTAATTTAATAATTTGACTCCTTACTTTTAGTTCTTTTCTACTATAAAATAGTAGAATATAATACTATCACTGTTTTAAATTTGAGAAATAAATAAAAACAACTCATTTCTAAACGCCAACGTAAATAAAAGAGTCTTTGTGACTTCCATCTTCAAAGCCGTTAAGTAAATTTCAATTTCGATTTGGTACGAGTTTAATAATTAATTAAATTAATACCTACAACGTTTTTAATTTATAAAGAACTCATTAAAATTTATATAACTTGTAGTTATAGAGGACTCGAACAAAAAGGGGTTCGAGAGAAGTTTAGAGCAAAACAAGATAAGCAAAAACAAAAGTGAAGGGACTTCAGTCTGGTTTAGTATTATGTAGAGAACAATCATCACAGACGGGGGCGACGCTTGTTTTGCTTGTATTGTAACGTAAGAAGTGAGCCATCCACTCCATTTATATTATTTGCTGCCGCTTGTAACAATATTACAGTGGGATCTACGTGACTAAACTCTACGCAAACAGTCTGATGTCGTATAAGTTCTAATAGTCTTTTTATCACTCTTTCTAGAAGAGTTATAAGCTTTTGAGTAAAAGTAACAAGTAACAATAAGGCAAATCTATCTCATATATTTTTACACATGTGTTTGAAAAATATGATTATCACATTCTAGATTATGTTTACCGTTTCACTAATGCTCACGTTGCTAATTTCAACTTAATTGGTATCACAACTTGGACGACCGAAATAAATATTAATGATAAACAAATAACTTGCAAAAGAAATGTAGCATTTAAAATTATAAAGACCTCTAATCATTTTGTACGCTGACCTCCTAGTTGAGGATGTTGCTAGGCTACCGGCTGTCACAACACAACAACACTCACATATCGCTCATAGTGCGTCCCTGTATGACTCCACGCATTAAAGTAATTCGTTAACTTTTGTAAATGTCTACAAAACAGCTACGAAACGACTATCTTCGTAGCTTTTTCGACTACGCTTCGTAGCTACACTGTCTGCTCGTAGCAGCTGTCGTAGCCGCCGTAGCAACCGTAGTCGAAAACGAAGATTTAATTTATTAATGCCCGTTTTCACCATCGATCCCTAATTTTTAAGTGACCCTTATGGTAACACATAACAGGAATTTTGCTTACATAGGGGTCACTTCAAAATTGGGGATTGATAGTGAAAACGGGCATAAGTCACAGTCAAAAGAATTCATAGAAAAGTAATTTAGCTGTTTTGCATAGAATTCTCATGAGACGTTACACCAACCAAGTAATCAGAAGCTAGTTTCGGTTTCTGGGTCGGCTTTACATAGGCTCGCTATCAATTATATGGGTGTATTCACAGGAACTACGGTGTTTCCGTAATTTGATTTTGAAACTTTCGCAACTTGAAGTTCTTCCCTCACGTAATCTCCGCTCATACGCAAAGTTTTATTTTAGGTTAAGTTTCAAACAAGAATTTAAGTTATATTGAGTAAAATTTGTTGGTTGATATGAAAAAAGCCTGCTTGAATTTATGATGGTTCTGTAAATTTTAGGTATATCTATTCTACACTAGTATTATAAGAAGAAAGATTGTTTGTACTGAATAGGCTCCGAAACAACCGATTGGACTGGTTTGAAAAATTCTTTCACTATTACATTAAGATGGAGTTCGCCGGGTCAGCTATTTATACAATAAAAATATTAATACAAAAAAGTATTTTCATCGATAAAATTGTCCATAGATTACGCCTTTAAAGTTTGATCACTACAAGCCCGGACACACGGTATAAGTAGGACTTTTAAAAATTAATCGATATTCTATTTCCATATTCGACTGGAATTCTTTCAAACCTGTGTAGAAATCACTACATGTTTATATGTATGTAGTAAATAAATATTCCTCTCACAAACACGGCTTTATTTGCCGACGCTACGCACTCGGGGGCTCACCTAATTAATTCCAATGATGCGAGCTCGCTTGTAATTAACCCCGCGGGTTGGCGGATTTCACGAGTTTTGATAGCTTTCACACACTATTTACGTCTAGATTTTACAGTGAGATGACGAATAAAGTAAATAGGTATATTTTTTAAAAAGAACGAAGAAGGTATGGCTGCAATCACACCAGCCAGGGCTAGGATGCGCGCCGTGATATACTTTATCGACGTCATAATGTATGGGCAAAATCGATAAAATGGCGTGATAACCTCTTATCGCGGCGCGCATCCTAGGTCTACAGGGGGCGTAGTGTGAGTTTACGTCAAACGCATTTGACATCGACTGCGTAAAAAAGTGACATTAAATGTATGACGAAATGTACAGCGCCCCTAGCGGAAACATTCTAGAACTAAAATCTTCATATATATTTTTTAACGCGCTCGCTAGTGACGACGTTTGATGTAATTTATTTATTTATTATTTATTTATATTTGTAAGTGCGTGTTCATACACATTCAAAGCTTAATGATCCAGGGCAAAGACGAGCAAAGTCAAACATCATTAGTGAATAAATAATAAACCATTCCAGCTATTAACCTCTTAACTACCTATCACTAAAGTAATCGGGCTTTGTCTTTTAATGCTTACAGCTGGAATAGAATTCCCTAACGACGTCAGTGTTACCGAAAATTTACATAACCCAAGGGCCCTAAGGCTATCAAGATATAGGGTATACATGCGCGGATATAGACCCTCCCCAGAATGGTCTGGCTGAGGATGCCCTGCTGCTGAGGCATCGTCTGGTCAAACTCTTAATCATAGATCGCATTTGCACCAGTAGGATGAGATTGTAAAGTGTTTTTATTTATACTATGTAGGTCGTTAATAGTTACATAGGGTCTTTCCTGATAAGGGCTTGTTCCCACGGAGACATCCCGTTTTATGCCGGAACTGTTTTTTGCACGATCCCGTTTAGTAGTATATGTGTTTTCATATTAACACTCACACTAATATCCCGTTTACAGTGTCCGATCCGTTCGATTTTGTAACCCGAATTTTAAACACACATAATATGTGTGTCCTGTAATATTGGATCCCGCAAAACTGGATGGATGTGGGAGCGAACCCTTAGAGGTAAGATAAATAAGAGTTCTGAAGGCATGAAGGCCTCGCTTGTTTTCAATAGGTTAAACACAGTACCCATCTGAGGCCAACATAAAAAATGTTAACCGTCATTGTTGTTATCACGGCCAGAAATAGCTTTCGGGCGAAACGTTCGTGGAATTCGGTCCGTTGACCTGCCGCAGCGCCACGGTGACGCGGCCGGTGCATCGATCACGCGGCCAGCATAGATTGCGAAAAGGCTTTTGATATTTTATGGCTTTATGCCTTTGCCTATGCTTGTATTAAAATAAAAAAATCAGCGATGGTTTTCCTTTTTTTTCAGCATAGATTGCGAAAAGGCATTTGATATACAGAGTGGAATTTTGTAATGCCACCTGGAGGGAAAGTACTCTTAATACTGTAGATAGAAAATTTTACTCTAAGAAATCATTCCTTTATTTTCGAAAACAAAAAGAACTGCATACAAAGATTTTTGAAATTTTTTCGAAAATTCACTACCATACCATACAATTTTCTGTAAATAATTAAAATAATTTAAGATTTCATGGTTTTCCTTTCATTTAATTTATCAAGTTTGTTAGAGAGATTTCATCCATAAACTTAACACTAACGATCGATGCAATAAAAATACAGGGTGTAAATTTTAGTTGGATCAATTCCCAGGTGTGGCATGCAAATTTTCGGAAATATTTGAATGCAGTTCTATTTCTATTCAAAAATAAAGGAATGTTTTCTTTGAGTAAAATTTTCTATCTACAGTATTAAGAGTACCTACCTTCCCTCCAGGTGGCATTACAAAATTCCACCCTGTATATGCCTTTGCCTATGCTTGTATAAAATAAATTCAGCGATAGTTTTCCTTTTTTTTTCAGCATAGATTGCGAAACAAGGCTTTTGATACTTTATGCCTTTTCGTATGTTTGTATAGAAATATATTCAGCGTCAGCTGTCTTGTTTTTTTTTTTTATAAAGTTCAAGCTAACGAAAGCACAAATAATTTTGCTTTTAATTAGAAATGTAAATACTTTTGCTTTTTGTAAACCCTGTTACTCTCCGTCAAAGCTGTTTACGTGACATTGGCGAAATCATGGTTCTCAATACCAAGTCGTTGCCAAAATAAAAGAAGAAGAAGAAGCTAACGAAAGTTCGTTCTCACTATTATTGAAATATCTCTACATCTTTTAGTCAATGTTCGAAAAGTGACTACTGGATGTGGAGTCAGAAAAATAGATTAATTTACCAACTAATTTCAGGATCTGATTTTGAAAATGAATTTAATTATTTGACGGATTAAGTAGAACATAATATAATTAAAACTAAAGCGGACAAATTAATTTCATCACTAAATCTTACTTCAAAACCTTCGACCTAGAATTTTATTAGTAACCGAATATAAAAGTAAAACCGTTTCGATTGGAAATCGTTACACATGTGGCGTTCCACAAAGTCACCCGAGCTTACAACTGGGGTCATGCATCGCTTTAATAATAAATCGGCCCTTCGCGACCTTACGGTCACTATAGCGTGCACTCAACCTTACAGAATTACATTACTTTTGTTTAATCTTAGATATGAATTCAATGAAACATTTCTGTTTATTTATCACTTTATCGGAAGAACCGGAAAGAGGTATGTTTTTATTTATATTTTCATGTGTGTAAACTGTTAGTCGATTAACGTTTGTTAAACGGCAATTGGGTTTATATTTAGGAAACAAACCGACCACAAGTTTTATATGTTTCGTGTTGATTGACTGATTGTACCTTAATTCGTTTACAGATTCGCAAAAAGTGAGTAACTTATTTTTTTTCGATCGCTAAGCGAACCTTGTATGGCCCGCTAGCGTTACTTCAATAGCTAAAGTGACCTATATAAATGCAGTATTGTAACCGATAATTTTCGACACGAACAACGAAACATCAGCACTTATTAGCACGACACGAACCAGTATCGTGTCGAGCATGAAGTAAAAAAGTATTATCCGTTTAGACTTCCAGAAGCAATAAGTAAAAACTAACATAATACAATTACCTAGTATACTGATAAAGAAAACACAAGTAAGAAAGGTTGGAGGGGGGTGGGGGTGGGGTGGGCTCAAGGTTCCGAGTTCGGCGCCGGGGCGAGCGCCACTGCGGGCCGATGCGTATTTCTGTGTTAAGGCGGGTCTACAATATCACTTGTTCCCCGACTTAGTGACGGTAATCTTTGAGTGTGCACAATGCGACGTTTTGCGATAAGGGAGTTAGTAAATAAAATACCTTTTACATATTACGGTTGATAAGTGACTTTGTTTCGATATCTAACCTACCAGAAATGACTCTATTTGGAGGTTCACATTTCGATTCTTTGGTTTCTTTCACACATACATGGTTTAAGATATAACCTATTTGTATTTCAGTTTTAGTTAGAAGAATATTTATTACAAGCTTGAATTTAGTTCATTGTCAAATGACTTCAAGCTTCCAAGACGTCCAGATGCATATGACGGTGCATTATAGCTGGCATGAAGGTTGTGAACTCATTGTTCCACACAGCCCACGCGATAAAACAAGAAGATTGTTAGGTAATATTTGTGCAGAGAGAGAAGAACTAAATGAAGGTGGGTATATCTGGTATAACGTAATCACAGGCTTACTGTAATGCATTTTAACGATCGTAGAGAGATACCTACTATGATATAAGTGTACTTAGGTAAGCAACAATAAGATGTTGATAATTTTTACAAATTGCTGAAGTGATTAGCAGATTTTTTTGGTAGGAATTTTCATCGCTGCTTTCATCGCTTACGTAAACCATTCATGAATCCTATCTAATTAAGGTAGCAGGTGTTGTACATTCGTACTTGTTGCAGGCTTCTGTTCTTATACCACGGCTTAACAAAGTGACTAAGGGCAAGGAAGAAGAGCGATAAATTGAGGCGATTTAACGCTTCCAACTTGTGAATCCAGCGCTACCTCACGCTCCCAGTAAGTACGTACTACTCATTGACATTTACATAAAACAGTTTTTCTCTACTTTGGTATTCCTGATAAAATCTCCTCCCGTTAAAATTTTCCAGTGGAATGCATTTCAATTTGAAATTCTAATGAACGTAGTTGGGGTTATTCACTTGTTTCAATGAAAGGGTTTTACGCGAATAGATTTCAGTTTTGCGAAGGGATAAAAGATGTTTGTCGTAGTAAAATACTTTTAGATAAAAAAACAGGCACATTAATATTTTATTAGAAAATTACAAGCAAAATATGTCCTGCACCCTATGTCCGTAAGAAAAAATATCAAATCTCATTAATTCTCAACGTTACCATAACAGCGTAACCTCAAGGACTAACAATTTTACTGATTTTAAGTCAAGAATATATTTTTTCATTATCTTATCTAAGATCACATTGCACCTTTTATTCGCCGCAAACATGAATCAAAATAAAACCCCCCATAAACGTGGGATCACAAAATATTTACGTGTCGCCGACTGCCCATACATTTGCATGATCCGGCGCCGGCTCTCACCGAAATTGCTTTCCACCTTGCTCCCAACATAAAAGGAATCTACTTACTTAATGCATTCGACTTCACAAGCAGAAACACAACTTATTATTTGACTACATAAGTGTTAAATTCTAAACAACTCTGGGGGTGCAATCATACATGCATGATTCGAGGTGTTAAGGCGACAAATCTAATATAACAACATACGTTCTTTTCGTAAAGCGTAGTGTTTTTTTCATACATCTAAGAAAATGCACAATGAGCCAGATTATTCAGGTGCTTGAAAAAAATATCGGTACATATTTAGTTGTGCTCACAAAGTGTGAATTCCAAACTGGAATTACAAAACAGGTAATAGAGAATAACCTTACTACAACTATTAAACTCACTAACTATAACATCACTTTTACACAACGATGCAAATAAATGTTCAGCTCTCCAGTCTTTTCAATGCCCGATTTCATAAACAGAAAAATAGGCGCGAAAGTATAGAACCATCATCACATGAATGAACGCGTAAAATTGCTCAATGTCTTATTAAACGTACATTCACAATGTCTTATTTGCAAATTAAGATCATTGACCCTTCCCCGTATTGAGTATTCAGACTCAAAATGCTGGTAATATGCAAGGCGCTAATTATTAAGGCTTACTTAGTTTAATGATCGTAAACCTTTACGATGGCGAAATGATTGCTCGAATGCAAATGAGGAAGACCTTTTTCGGCCCATAATGTAATTGTTCAGCGAACTCCAGAATATTAGCAATAATACCCAGCAGTTGCCATTCCTTTGCGTGTTCAAATAAAAATGAAACGCACCTCTGACATAATCACGCTCCAGCGATTGCTTACACACCATCAAATTAGCCATTTATACCTAAACGGTCTTAGCTTGTACTGATTGGTCCAAGCTACTGATTTTGTACCAATAGACAGCAAATACATTTCAATTGTTTGATTTGGTACGATCTACAGAGATATTTAAAATTGGCAACACAGATTATGTTGAAAATTAATTGTTTGTTTTCCAAGTTAAAAAAAAATCCCTGCCACCATTTTATAAATTAAGGGTAGCTAGCGACCTTTTAGTGCTTCTTTCATCTCTTTGTAATATTCATGTTGCTAAAGGTTGTCTTTGTTTTTATTCGTTTTACATTCGTTAATGAAAGAAGTCGCATTGATAAACATGCTCAATAAATCTATGTCTGGAATTTATGCGAAACAGCATTATGCCATGCAGCGCAGTAATTTGTCGACGGCGACTGTTTTCTTTGGGCGGTGACCGTGGCGATTATGTTTGAATTCACACAAACGTAAATTAGGTCACCAGCCCACCTACTACCTATTGGCATTGTTACATTCCGTACGAAAATATTACGGTGACATAGTCAAATTGGTATAGGCCACCAGCACTATATCAGTTTCAAAAAGAACAAAACAAAAGTTACTATCCTAAAAAAGACTCAATGTTCGGTTTAGTTTTAAATGCCTTTGCTTTTACAAGCGAAAAATTCACAGATTTTAAAAATCTAGTGACTCTATCAACTTACAACGGACTATTTTAGTTTATTAATAAAATATGTATGTTTAACTTTAACTTAACTTAATACATGAGATTTAATTAATAAAAAAATAACCATTAGGTAAGCATTAGTTGCGTGTATGTTTAATTAAATATGTACCATACAACAAAAAAATATGCCATGAAACTAGCTCAATGTCAACGATTTTATTAGTATGGTAATTTATATGATATTTTATTCAACAGATGTCGCCTATCCCAAAACTAGGTTATATTAGCACTTTCAAGAGAACTTGTATCAACATTTAGAAACCCATCAACCCCGCTTACTTGAGGGGAACCTCAACAACCTCGTCTGAGTACAATCAATACCAAATACCGTACCTACAATGATATTAAATATTTCACGAAATTCTCATAATACGACTTATCCTAGCAAGTACACTCAAGCTTTTGAAGCTCATTTTACGTTTTCTTAGAAGAAGATTTATAAATTATTTACGTTTGAAAAGTGAGAACATGTTCTATCGAGTGTAATTTATAGGCATTCATTTTCCTAACGTATTACAAATACCTATATGTAGTTTGGTAGATTTCTTCTTTTTCTGATACTAAGAAATTTGAATAATACAAACGATACATGTCTCACGAATTTCAAATGAACTCATGGTGACAGACACTTTTCAACTATTGAATCAGTGCTCGCGTGCGTGCTTTAAAAATAAAATAAAACCTCTGTTATTCAGACTAGAATCCCGAAAACAAAAAAATATTGAAAGCAAACAGAAAGCGTTATAATTATGATAATTTGTGGAGCTATTCTTGTCTCATAAAATAAAAAACCAAGGTTTAGTGACTCGTGTGTTGACGGTAGCGACTTCAGGTGTACTGAACTGACAGAATTGATTACCCCCGATGAGCCAACGTAAAAATTTATCGGCGCCGCATTAATTAGAGCCCCCAATCTCAATGGAGGCAGCAATGGAGCACTGAGCTATTTCGATTAATAAAAAACCAATTAACAGAGCATCCGTACTCAATGACTTTATGAATAAATTCTTTCAGGCTTCGTAAAGACTATCGCTAAAGATATTAAGATTTATTTATTTATTTATTTTTAGAATATCAGATCAACAGTAATATATTTAATTAAAAAGATACCTTAAAGACTATAAAAAAGGACTCGTTTAAGAATGTAGAACACCGACCTTTCAAAATTGATCATGTTTCAATACTCTACAAACTTGAACGCCCTAATACGTCAATTAGTGTTTGAATAGCTCATTTATATAGTCGTATCTATGCTGTAACTGGTTGCAACTGAACAGGTGTCTGTAATAATAGTTATTAAACGGGTCCATATACACTACATAGTAGTTAATAGCCCCTTTAATTACAAGTATTATGTGACTTATCCCAGTTATAGGCAGTTAACAAGTAAACATTGTATGTCTCGAAATCTTCATTTCACACCTAAGACATGACATTGTGTTTCATGACTTTATCTTGTTACGCACTAATCAAGTACATTTATTTGATAAAGGCAATGAGAAAAAAATATAATCAAGTATTTAAGTATAACTGAAGGATATGATTTCATTCTAGAGATGTAAACTACTTACCACTTTTAATAATTTAACTATCGTTTAATCAAAAATCATCTCTTTCTTACTCACTTCTCATCACCACTCAAAGACTGGTGAGGTCCCTTTTTTCGATATAGTGCGTTAAGATTTTTATTATGAAAGTTAGGACTCTTACTTGTAAAAAAGTAAGTGAAACCGTAGACAAGTAATTACCTGAAATAATTAATTTAGTGACATACCATAAATCATTATCTTTGTCTTCTTAATAATTTCAAAGCTAGGTATTTCTTTTACGGGGTCCTTCTTTTTGTCATAATGATAAATGTTTACGACGTCCACAGTTGGAGCCTAAAAGAACTCACAGACGAGCGACATTATGTCGGCGACTGCTTGCGATAGCTGTAGGCGACAGTCTCCGACTCGCGTCTGACATGTTAACCCAATCTGACTATAGGTACATTAGTGATTGCCCGTCTTCGAGAGTAGCTATGCGTCTGCGACAGTCGTCTAATTGGAATACTGTCGTCGGCGATTATCAGCGACTGTCGCTGACCTAAATCGCACTCAGTTGCCGATATTCTATCGCTCGTCTGTGAGCTCCCTAACTGTGGGAAAAATAAATCGAGCATTGTTTCCGTCTCTGAAGAAAACAAACCGAGAACTCTCACATTCTTACTTTGTTTCCTTACTTATGGCATTGTTCAGCTACAATGCAAGAATGAATTAAAGAAATGTTTTGTTATTGCCTTCTTTAAGAATTCCAGTCGAAATCTCTTCGGTATTTAATTTAGATGTGCAAGAGATACCTATTGAGTTTTGTTATGATGCCAAGATGCTTAAATATTAACGGTATAAACTCGTCTTAGTGTAATTCTACAAGCGTCAAATCAATGAATTATTCCATTTCCCTAATTGATTAAAGAAATCATTTTAATTGGATCAAACGCCTAATTGAACTCTCCTTTAAGAACGAACCTTGTTTACTTCCCGTTGTTGAAAATTAAATTTGTTAATTTGGTTGAAACAAAAACCACACCACACCTTAAACGTCAGATATGGTTGTTTTAAAAACAAAGTTTGATTAATAAAACAATTCAATTAACATTTCTAGTATCTGTCTGAGTCAGTTTTTCAGAGTTCGTACAACCTTTTAGGCACGAGTGAATGTCTTCTGGGGACGTTCAATCCCTCTTTTTCCCTAAACTTAGTTTAATAGTTTTGGACATTGCTTCCTCACAAACATAATAAACTTTACTTCTTTCAGTACCAGTATGAAGTATTAATTATCGAATAATAAATACATTATAAACATTTTCTTATTGAATTTGTTGCTAAACAACTTCATGTTATTTCGCTTTCGCATCAGAGAAATCCGCAATGATGCTTAATCATCTTTTATTTAAATCCTCCGTTGGGTCTGAACCTTTTTTAATTACTAAGGTTTGGCCATTACCCCAATTCTGTGAATAACTCAAACACAATATCACTACATCAACCTGCAAAAGCTTAGCAACTTTTCAATGGATTTTGATAAAGTGATCTTTTATAATGTAGGATGTAGGAAATAGGAATATTAGAATAGGAAGTCTTGCTTTTACATTAAATTGTTATCAGCTTTTTAGTAAATATGTAATTATTTTACTATTTACATGAAGCAATCTAAAATACATACTTAGGTGTAATCAATATTATTCAAAATTACAGAAACCTCTTTACTACTCAGTAGGTCAAAACAAAAGCATTATCAAGTCAATAATAAACGTTCTTCAAGAGACTGCATTTTTACAAGAGCCTTAAGTACTTACTACAAACAGATTTAAATGGCTTTAAAAAGTAATTAATTGTTGTTTACAAAATGCAAATGAAAAATGCTGTGGCAGAGATGATAACAGATCATTGTTGTTTCCCGGAGCCGCCCACGAGCACGCGGCCTCGTCGCGAAGGACGCCTGACAGACTACGGAGTTACGGACTACCCAACGCAAAATGTTGATCGAAAGCTATGGACAGAGCTATGCTGGAGTAAATCGAATTTATTATATTCTCTGGTAAGTTTTTTTATATTAAAGTAGCACAAGTTTATTTGAGTTTAGCTATTAAAGATACCTTTGCGTAATTTCAGACAAAATATAATTTTACTGTTTAGACACTCGTTTCTTACTTTACAATGAACTGATTGTTCAACATGATGATAGACGATAACTAAATGGATATAAATATAGATATTTGGGTGGAAAATATTTGGAAATAGTATCCTATTTTCAAATATTTTCTTTGATGCAAGTAAATAAGAGATAAATTAGATTTCAATAGAATTAATTTGAATACGTTACATTTGCATTCAATAGCGTTACAAAGAAATACTAGGACGAATCTTTACGTAACGTTTGAATTATTTATAACTTTGAGGTTTCATTAGAAACAGACGTATGATCCACGAGATACCAAAAGTCGTAGAGACTCGACTCGGGATGCTGTACTGCAGCATCTATGCTACGAATACGATTTGATTACAGCTCGTAGACGTTTTTCGTAGCACTCGGCCTCGCCGCGAAGGCCGTAGCCTGCGGTCCGTAGCGGTAACACGCTGACGCACAGTAAAGGTCGCGCGTTACATTATTTTTTTAAGTTGATATACCTATGTAAATTGTGAATGCATTTCATCAGTTACTACTTATTACTACTTTAGTACATAAAAATGCAATGACTGCGATTTTGTGTCTTTCTCTTCTAAAATAATTTGTGATAACATTAAAGAAAGTATACAATAAAGTTAATACTCACATATTTCCCCAAAAGTCATTCAAACGACGTAGCTACACAGCTACTCTTAAGAAGTGTAACAAAATGACACAGTGGTGCATAATTTCACATAGGTGTCGTGCAAAAAGGAAAAAAGAGCAATTCTGTAGTAGACCATAATGTATGTAAAGCATGAGTTTGCGTGGCATAGTAGGACATTTACCAGAAACACTGGGCGGAGCGCGTCGAAAACACGCCATACGTTGTTTGCAGAGTAGGATGTGTCTGTGTGCGTCAGTTAACATATTTTTGCCAATATGCTTTGCTTGTAGTGAGAGAGGTCAGTTAGTTACAAGAAAACTTGGCTTGCAAGCAGCTATTTCGTTTCTTTAAGTAAAATAGGTCAACAACGGTTTAGGTACTAAATCTAAGAATGACATAAGCACTAGATTTATGAGTGTTCATTTCGTGATTCCATACAAATGTGCCTACTTATTATTTTAAAGGAAAATTCATTAATTTGATAAGCAAACGTCCTTGGGACGTAACGATAACGGGTCCATTACAGAAGCTGCCAGAATTTTATTCAGAGGAAATTGAAAGAAAACCACGCGCCATTATTAAGGGAAAACTGTTTCTACTCTGTCTTCCTGACAGTTGATTATTCTTCATTTTTATCTGTTCCACGCTTTTTTGCGTACAAACGAGCCTCTTTAATTGTTTTATGGGGGTTTGCAGATTGTGTTTGACGGCTAATAGTTTTAATCTTTGGAGCACTGTAAATAAGCGTTTAAAATAATAACGTTATGCTAGGACCCCAATTTTGGAATAAGCCATTGAGTTAATTTAACGGCAATCTACTAAACTACCACACATTAATCACACACATATAACTTCCGTAAGTTATAAAGAGGATGACAATGTGTGTATAAATAACATGATGCAATCATACAGTTAATTGGATCAAATTGATAATTTTCTTTTATAAACCGTTTCTCTGGATGGTATACAATGAAAAAAGTGTGTGTATGTGTATTTACTACATACGAAGACCTTGGAAGTTCAGTATAGCCTAATGTATGGATAGAGAGGTGTTCGTGACAGATACCGGAATGTAGTTTTTGCTGTTACCATTCGGTACCATCGCACTATTATGGCAGTTCACCGATTATTCGTGGTAAATTATGATAATCAAAATTGAAATTAAAAACTTCCTCAATCCAAGTTTTATACCCCCTATTGTGAATTTTGAAATATATGCTACACCAAATGTAATGTAGTGTAGTGTGTAATGCAGCATGTTACAAATACTTATTTTATTTATCAAAAACTTGTCGTTATACGAGATAATACGTTAAAGAGATAATTTTGAAACAATATTTCAGTTAATTATAATATTTTTGTAACATCTTCATCTTACAGGGCTAATCTATACTATCTATACTAATATTATAAATGCGAAAGTAACTCTGTCTGTCTGTCTGTCTTGCTTTCACGCCTAAACCACTGAAGCTAAGTTTGAGTCCCGGGAAAGGACATAGGGTAGTTTTTATCGCGGTTTTTGAAACTGGGACGCGCGCGATAAAGTTTTTCTGTGACAGACAAAATTCCACGCGGGCGAAGCCGCGGGCGGAAAGCTAGTTAGGTATAAGATAGTCACAACATTAACCCTTAGGCTGCGCTGATATATGTATGTATCATAGCTGCAACTCATTGCCCAAGATTATTTGTTTACTGCGAGTATTTTAAGTAACTTATTATGGTTATCTGGAGCCGAGTAGCAACAATTTGCATATTCATCTGCATAGATAATTGACTTTTGTTTAGGATTGAGTGATCGGTTATTTACGTTGCCACAAATATAACATGAAAGCTTTTAGTCATTTTGGCCATTTTACAAAAACGTTTAATAACTTAACATGCCAAGTTATTTTTTCACTAATATAGAGCTGAAGAACAAAATTCAGAATAATATGTTGATTGAAAAAATTTAACTACCCAAGCCTTCACGTTGTTATTTGTTAGGTAAGACTAGACCTAGACTGTATCCCACTTAACATCAGGTGCGATTGTGGTCAAATACCTGCCTTGTTATGCATAAAAAATAATAATTAGGTAAATAAAGTCAGATTTGTATGAAAATTAAAATAATTAGAATGATGATATCAATTTTCTGACTTCACCATACCATTCATTATTATTATGCATATGCATTATTACGCATTATGTTAACATGGGCTAGTGTCGGTTCATATACCCATTTACCTAACACCCTGTATAGGTACCAGTGCCAACATAAATTGTAAACCAGACGACAGAAAGTTATCTTTGAATTATTGGTCGTTAGTAAGGCGGCTGCGATCCTTGAGAACTAACGAATGTCTTACTATTGGTATCCTTCCAAAACAAGTTACATAATAAGAATGTTGCCAGAATACGCCCGGCTATAAAAATCATCCAGTGTAATCTTATATAAGATGGATGTATATTAAATACATAATATACTCTAGACAGTAGCTTCCACTTATGGTGGGTATACAAGGAAAACGCTTTACATGAAACGGAAATTCTTGAAACATCATTTTAATCCAAAGAAAAGGATTAAACATTTTGATAATGACTCTCAATTAAAGAAACAATCGTAGTTCCGTAGTGCGTAGACAGCTACGAATCTTCGTAGCAGCTACGGTTCTAGGCGTAGCGTGCTACGAATGCGCGTAGCGTTCGTATTTCCCGCAATCTTTCACCGCATTCAAATTACTAGAAACATTTTTGGTTTGAAAAGTTATTTTTAGTATTAATAAAAAAAATAAAAAATAAATAAAAAGTTTTTATTTCGAACAACTCATAAGTTCATAGTGTGGTTAGTAAACACACCTTAAATGCTAATGTTAGTAATCTTTATCAAGTGATTATTATTATTATTATTATATACAATTTACCTCAGTCTTTAAATAACAATACGAAACTGTTGAGGTGCTACGCTGTACTCCACACAAGTGATGATACATCCTTAAACGTAAATACGTGGTAGGCATGAGTTGGAATGAAAAGTACAATATGTCATCTAAGTGTAAATGAAAGCATAGATTGTAATAAGTATCGGCTAAAATTGAATGGAAAGCGGAATTACTCACTTTACGTAATAGTTACACACCCGTTTTGACACTACTCGTGATACGGAGAGGTTATAGACGTTTACGCCTCAATTGAGTGAAAACATTGAGGTTGAAGCGTCAAATATGTATATTGGTGTTATCTCTTATGCCCATTTTTATCAAAAAGCAGTAAATATAGTTGAAAAAGTTTATAATTTCTACATTGCGGCAAGAATATCGATCTACCTATGTGTAATCTACTGAGGTGTCACTCCAGCACTGTTTGGCGGAAACGTCAACCTGAAAGTGTCGAGTGGATTAGAGAATGGAGCGATGCAGTAGCGGGCAATGACAAAAGGCATGACAGCAGGATGATGGTGGGAGTGACAGAAAAACATCAGAGTGACAGGAGACGCAGCGGCGGCGACGGCGGCGGCGACGTGCCGCAGCCAGCGCGGCGTCCTTGCCGCTAATACGGGCGAGTCACGCGAGCGAGGTCGATAGCTGGTGACCAGCCTCCGCTTCAATTATTCAGCACGCGACCGCAGCCGTCGCCTCCACGCGCCCGGACAAAGGCGGCGCGCACTGCGGACCTACCAGCTTGCCGGCGGTGGCCGGCCGCGAAGCTGGGTCGCGTCCCTGGGGCGGCTGCGGCACACTTCACGCGAGCACTTCCAACGGTATAGCGGGTGTCGAGCGGTCGCGCGCGGTGGTCGCGCGTTACGTAAACCGCGTGTGGGCGCGTTTGGCGCGCTCGCGAGCGCTCGGGGCGGGATCGCGCGCGGAGTGCCGCCACAGAGTTATGCAACGCGCCGCCACTGTCGCCCGGACTGGGAAAATCGAACGCGAGGGGCGCGGGTCCTGCGCGCGCCGCCGCATCGACGGCGCCCGCCCCCGCCGCAGCCCCGCCCGCCCCGCCGCCGGCTGACATTACGGCGGCGGCACTACGCGCCTCAGGACGCAGGCCAAAGCCTAATAACCCCTAGGAATTCCGGATGTAGACTTATGTTGTAGAATGCCATAATTTTTTTCAACTCTTTCGTCAATTATTACAGATCAAAACTTTGACGATTATAATAAAATATTAAATATTTTTTATAATCAAATCATAAAGATAAGAGTTTCAAAAGTTACTTTTCAAAACGTATTTTATAAAAATATTAATAGGAAACTAGGTAGTAACCTGAGTAACGATTGCTGGTTTCTACGAAATCTGTCAAATGGAGTTTCCGCTGAAGGTCGTTCGAACGTGACCCGTTTATGACCTTTTTCATGGCGATCGAACCACTTTACATGGGCTGCACTAGTTTCAGGCT
The DNA here is from genome assembly GCF_963855985.1 of Ostrinia nubilalis. NCBI lineage: Eukaryota > Metazoa > Arthropoda > Insecta > Lepidoptera > Crambidae > Ostrinia > Ostrinia nubilalis. The sequence goes on from NC_087103.1 coordinate 6,060,314, forward strand.
GTCCTAGAATAGAAAAAGCGCGAGAACAAAGGAATTCCCGCACTGACGACACAAAGCGTCTGCCAGGTCTAAGCATTTCTTAGGACGTTCCAAATTTAAAACTTCTGTAGAGCTGACATTTCGTCTGGAATAATGGTTTCCTTCATAAGATTTTCTCTTAATTTTAAGAATAGTGCAAATTTTCCAATATTTATCTATTACGTATGATATTAACTTCAAACGAATACTTATACTTACTTGTTGAAAAGTTATAAAACTCTTTAAACATCCTGAAAATCGAAAAGCATTACTTCCTGGTTCTACAATAATAATATTTTTGTAATAAATATTATGCCTAATAATGCCTAACCATCATAGAAATCCTCAGGATGTACATCCTTATTCTGAAGTATCAGAGCCTAAGATGGAAGGAAGGCAGGATATTCAGAATGATCCAACGCGCGGGCAGAATACGGAATAAGAAGACGTCGAAGTGTACAAAGGTCACTGATATAGCTATACGCACAACCAATTTGCGTTTACAACAGATTTCATAGATAAATCATTGTAACTTATTAACTAGCTGGAGCTTGAGGTGCTGATTAAGAACCAACCTACACCATAGAAGGTTTCGGCACAACATTTACCCATGTGTCTAAGCTATTGTATTCTTTGCTCACGTCTTCGCTCGCTAGAATTTCAGTTATTCAATAAAATACTCTCAATCAACCATTCCCGTGCCTTCAAATTCGGGTTTTCTTTGGTATGTTTAGATTTATATTATTCTAGTATAAATATTACGTTTTCCAGTGTATTTTTTCATTAATATTGCTCTAACAAAATATGAAAAAATATCATTCTATGAGCAATTACTAAATGAAGTGTGCGTAGGCGAAGGTTTATTTAACAAAAATGATTGAAATTTAATATTAAAAGGTTCTCGGTACTTTTTTCTTAATTATTTTTCTACTTGAGCTGAAATGTAGTTTCAACCTCTATGTAGCCTTATTGAACTATCCATTATAATTTAAGCTCTTCAAAATTAACTGCCACCGAATGTGTGGGAGTGAGAAAATAGTATTCTCGTTAATAAGGGAAGAATAGAACCAAATGCTACTTCCACTTGACTTACGCCCGTATTCACAAACGATGCTTGCAATCGAACGCACAGCGTTAAATAGAGCTCTGTGTTTGTTTCTTGTGTCACCCTGTGCGTCTACGCGTACTGTGAGACCTCATAGTAATGTTTGTAAATACGGGCGTTATTCTACACTCTTACTGTCACTCAAGGCTCTACGAAGCTTTTTGTATTTAAACAAAGGTATTAGGTACTTAATTACTTGTACAAGTATGTTACGGGTAGTGTTCCTAAGCTTTTGAATCCTATTTTTTGTTCCTTACTCCATAATCTTAAGGACGTAAATCTCAATTCTCTCTTATTAATATTCACGTAATGAGCTGAGGTCAACAAACACACAAATCGGTTAAGGAAACCCTTTGGCTCCGAAATTAGGATTAGGCGCAGACTTCTACCCCATTGTCCGATAAGCAAGATAATTCCGCGCTGCGGAGGGGGTTAGGCGTCGGCCTCGGTCAGTGCCTCCAAAAGTACAGTCGGTCAAAGATATGACAGGGTAAATCCGCGAAACAGTAAAAAACTTATGTTCCGATCGATAAAAAAATAACTGTTGTAGTTCTGGTAAATTAAACTTCTGAATAACGATTCATACAAGTTTCAACATAAGGCGCCATGATCCATATTGATTAAATACTTCAAGTTATTTCGATAATCAAGAAAACACGCACTAAACGTCATTACCATCACAGTAAAAATACTGACCTTTGCCGTTGTCTTTTAATTTTTTTTACTTTACCTATACACAGACCAGATTTTGATTATAAATTTAAAATGTATATATTTACCGTGACAAAATAACAAAATTATATTGAAATCGTATTAGCCAATAAAATGGAATCATGAATTAAAATATTGTCACGAGAAATCGTCATAGCCATCGCGGCAGCATCAAAGGTTCTTTAATGTGGCCGCGACGCGACTTATCCCCGCTTGTGTCCGCGCGTCCCACTCTTCAATTCGTTGCTCGTAACAGAACAGAATGCACGTAAAATTTACGCAGCTCCGAGACTTTTTAAACTCCGAAAACGAGAGACACTCGCAGTTTGTCATCGGCTCGCGTCATTCCCATTTTGTGCGATTTGGTAAGTTTTATATATCGATATTTTTCTAATAATTAGCACTTTGTAGCATGTGATTACAATAAAAAAATGGCGATATTGAGGTGTCCCAATAGTGGTGACAATTATTTTTATATAATTTTAAAATCGTTTTCGTCATTACCATTAACATCATTACCATATCATTTAGGCTTATGGTGATGACACTTTGTATATGGTAATGATGACTATGAATGGTTTCCTAAAAGAACAATGGGACAAAACGTCCCCAGAACTGTAGCACTTTAATACCTACCTTATAATATGATAGTACATGATAATACTATAATTTTATTATAATATGACAGCTCAAGTGTGACATGCATGTCTCAGAAAAAAGTTATATCTAAAATAAGAATCCATAAGCAACCCTGAAAAAATACATACAAAATCACTTTTGACCGACTTCAATGGGTATCACGACAGCTTGACCCCGGGACAATTCGACTCCTGTGACAACTCAAACCCTGCGACAACTTGATTTTTTTCAACACTCAACACTTTTGACTTACTTCAAATGGTTTCACGACTGCTGGACCATACGACAGCTGAACCCTACGACCACTCGAACCCTCCGACAACTTGACCCCTGCGACAACTCGATTAAATTACTTTTGACCTACTTCAAACGGTATCACGACTGCTTGAGCGTTAAGAAAACTCGACCTGGACACCTCGATCCTTGCGACAAGTCGATCTCTATTACAACTCGACCCCTGTGACAAGTCGAACACTGCGACACGTCAACCCCTGCGACTACTCTGAGCATTTATTCTAGATTCTGTTCAGGCATTGATTGATGGAGCTAAATGGTTTACAATAAGTATCATAGTTGTCATCGGGGTCGAACTGTCGTAGGTTCCCTACGACAGTTCGACAACTGGACCCCTGTGACAACTCGACCCCTGCGATAACAAGATTAAATTAATTTTAACCTACTTTAAACGAAGCTCGACCCTACAAAAACTTGACCCGGACAACTCGACCCCTACGACAAGTCCAAAATATTCAACTATGATACTTATTGTAAACCATTTAGCTCCATCAATCAATGCCTGAACTGTATCTACAATAAATGCTCAGAGTAGTCGCAGGGGTTGACGTGTCACAGTGTTCGACTTGTCACAGGGTCACAAGTACAAGTTGTCGGAGGGTTCGAGTGGTCGTAGGGTTAAGCAGTCGTAGGGTCCAGCCACTAGCGGCGTAAGGGGGGGGGCGGTCCGCCCCGGGTGCCACTCATCAGGGGGTGACAAAAGTCACGCAGATTAGTACTCACTGGCGCTAGTATAACGAGGATATGCCATGATTGGGGGGGGGGGGGGTGTTGCGATTAGTATCATATAGCTCATTCGAACTAACACCTTTCATTCATTCAATCGGTAACAAAGAGGGGGTGCACCAGACCATTTTGGGGTGTCTTACCTCCCCACTATATGTATACCCAACTTACTTACATTAAGGACTTATGACGGGGGATGCTGTGCTGTGCTATGCCCCGGGTGCCAACCCATGCTACGCCGCCACTGTCCAGCAGTCGTGAAACCATTATTTTGAAGTAAGTTAAAAGTGTTGAGTGTTGAAAAAAATCAAGTTGTCGCAGGGTTTGAGTTGTAGCAGGGGTCGAGTTGTCACAGGGGTCGAATTGTCCCGGGGTCAAGCTGTCGTGCCCTTTGAAGTTGGTCAAAAGTGATTTTGTATGTATTTTTTCAGGGTTGCTTATGAATTTTTATTTTTGATATAACTTTTCTGAGACATGTCACACTTGAGCTGTCATATAATAAAATTATAGTATTCAATTCAATTTATTCATTTAAAGATAACAATGATCCACATGGTTAGTAAATGGGTGCCTTATACAACTATGTTAGTAATTTACTTATTTTAACATACCACTAATTATCCAACCCGTTCGGTAAGAAGTAGCCGAAGGAAATGTCGGATAATAGGAGAGTCGTACCTCTCCGCCACGGTCTTCAGGATACTGTTGGGGCTCGCCCGTATCCTACTGAGCAACGAGGCAGTCTTCTTGCATAGGACAGCAAAGAAGCCGTCAGTATGCGACTGAGCAAACATTTCCGAAGCACTGCAGAAGCGAGGCAAGCCCAACAGCACCCTGAAACCGTTGTTATATTGGACCCGAAGGACGCCAAGCGATTTCTGCGAGTACGTGGTCCATAGGTTTCCCGTGTATAGACTCTGACAGTATGCTTTAAACAGAGTGATCTTGACATGGTCATTACATCGGGCAAACCTGCGATCCAACATATTACACCTTACTGCCAGCGCCCTTCGTTCCCTCTCGATATCAACATGATCTTTAAGGTCATCAGTAACGTAGTGTCCGAGATATTTAAATTTAGTGACTCTGTTTAACTTTACCCCATTCAGCAAGAGGTCGGGTACCACGTTTGGACATTTACTGGCGGCCTTAAATACCATGTATTCGCTCTTCTTCACATTATACAAATAAGCCATGGCATTTAGCATACGCTTCACACACACCCACCATCTTTCTGAGAGCCCCCATTGTTGGCGCCAGCAGTACCATATTATCAGCGTAGCTTATGTTGTTGATACAAACACCATCTACCCAGCATCCGATACGCATACTGCTAAGGGCAACAATGAGGTCATTTACGTATAGGTTGAAAAGCCTGGGAGACGTCAGCCCACCCTGTCTCACCCCGCACTGCAACCCATACTCCTCAGAAAAAACGTTAGCCCATCTTACGCTGTTAATCTGGTTAGCATACTAATAATGGAATATTTGTGATACTTCTGACGGGACGCCCTGCCTCCTCATCTTATCCCAAAGGATGTCATAAGACACAAGATCGAACGCCTTGGAGAGGTCGAGGAAGCATGCGTAAATGGAAGTCCCCTGATCCGTGTAGTACCTGACAGTGTGCTTAAGACTAAGGATGGCGCTCTCGGTCGACAGTCCAGGCTTAAACCCGAATTGAGCATTATGTGATTTTAAATATTTATCTAGTAGAGAGTCAAGCACACTGTCAAGGACCTTTGCCGTGATTGTAGCTAGAGAGATCGGTCGGGTATTGGCATGGTCTATCATACAAGGTAGGTATTAAAGTGCTACAGTTCTGGGGACGTTTTGTCCCATTGTTCTTTAAGCTTTGTTTTTAAATGAGAAGGTTTTTTATTAGTTTACGAAAAGACGTTTTTTTATTCATTTCTTGTATGTTGACTATTGTGTAAGTCTAAGTAAGAGTACCTAGGCATATTTTTCAATCAAAATCCTCATTGGTGTAAATATATATTTTTTCTGATTCTGAATAATATTAGGAACGTAAAAAAAATTTAACTAATGTCCGTATTGTTCCAAATTCAATAAATTCATTAAAATATTGAATACATTTATTTTTATTTCCAACCCATTATTTAATAGGTACGTGCTTAGCTAGGAAAATAACATAGATAAAATTGGTGTTTAGGGGTATTTCGCCAAAAATGGTCAATTTTGCCTAATTTCCTTGGCACGAATTTTATTTTTGTTTTTAACTATTTTTTGTTTCCCAATGCATTAAGTAGTAAAAACTAAGCTAATATATCTAGAAGGGGTGTCATAATTCGTTTTAGAAACAAAGTTATGAGGTCATAAATTTTTGGTAGCCAAGGAAATTATTACAAATATTTTTTTCTCTAAGTTTTCTTCTGTGGTTTGCTTTTTTTTTGTTCGACCCATTTTTGTGTACTTTAGCAAGCAAACATGCCAATGAATATTATATCATTACGACCTTTTTACACAACTAAGGAAGATAAATGCAGTAGATTGAGTTAAGAGTTAAAAACAAGTTTTTCTATATCTATTCTGATACCTATTTCTTAAAATGTAAATTTTAAACTTATTCCAATAAAGAAATACTCAAAATGTGACTTTACGCCGAATTATTAAAGGTCTTTTATAATTTCCTAGGTCATTTTATGCCACGGAAAACAAGGAAATTAGGACCAAAGAAATTAGATTTATGCCTAAAAGACACCACAGACAAAAACCTATTTACCCTATGCATTTACTATTTAAATCATGGGTTTACCCCTACAGACACTACATTTGTGTAAATAAACAATAAAATTAATCCATTGTTTAGCTGCAAAAACCGTCCAAAGAAATTGACTTTTTAGTAAACAAAAACCCAAGGAGGGACCTATTTATGCGATTTGTCGCGAAACTGATCAACGACGTACTGTCCTGCCTCAATGGCCTCTTGGGATGAAATGGCCGAGTGTAGTGGTGCAGTGCGTTACATTCTAAGTTTTTTCGTTTCGTTACAACAATGGTCGAAACGAAGACCCTGGGAAATTATACTTTTGACCTGGACAAGAACTTAACTTCACTTTATTTTCTTCCTATAAGTATTTGACATTTAAAGTATTTATTTTCCGATAGCCAAACGTTTCTCAAATGTAAAGAGAGTGCTATTAGAATTAAATTACGCTTCAATTTGTTATAATGAGCCTTCATTTTGGCAAACAACAGTAATGGACATAACAAGGAAATTAGAAAAACGACTTTTGATTAAGTTTTTCTACGGTATTATTTGTAGTTTCTGCTATTGTAATAGCAAAAACAAATAAAACTTTTGATGAACTTTCCCAGAAAAATATTTTTATACAGATAGATATAAAAAACATGTGTTCGCCTGCCTGGACACAGAAAATTTACTGTTTCGGCGAAATACCCTTAGCTAAACAATTATATTTAAATTTTAGTTTTTAAGTAATTTTAATTTAATGTATTACTATAAAATATATTTCGTCATCACCATTAACATAAGATCATTACCATTTTAATAAAATCATTACCATTAGGAAAACGTCATTACCATTTTGTGAAAAAATATTTGGACGCTTGTTACTTCTAAAATCACGATTGAATCTAAGGGCCTCACACTGATCTAAAAAGCTTATTGCTTAACCTTTCAGTTTAAGCTAGTTTGCACGCATCCCTGTTAAGTTTTTCAAAAAACGTAAAATAAATCCCGCGGAATAAAATCGGCGGATCTACCCGACACCACCTTTAGGTTGAAGTAACTTTTCATGTCATAAAATCTCTTGCAACTTTAATATATTGGTTATTGATATTTTGAATTAGCCGGAGACAATATTGATTTTACCTTCTTGGCGGTCTGTATGTAATAAATAATAATAGTCGCTGTCTTAACAGCGTGGTAGAGAAGAAAGGCAAGACGAATACCGGAAAGGTGCCGCGTTTGATTCCTGACAATTTAGAAGCCGACCATTTAAAGCGGCTTACCTGACTGCTGAGATACCCTGCAAGTTGAATGTCAATAACTTTTTACATATGTGTTATTCCTTCTAGGTACGAGTACGATTTTCTGGATGGATTCTAGAGCACCAAAATATGAACTCAGATGTTTGAACTCATATTTCCGTGTAGATTTCGCGACGGCATGCGCAGTAAAAACTTTACAGTTAGCAACTTTAATGGTTTAAATCCAAAGTAGGAATATTTATTTCGACCCATACATATTTTTATGACATCTTCAATTATATCAACACATTTAACCTACAAAAAAATTCTCATACTTAAAATCAATCTAAGATTGTTTGTATTGAACTCAGGAAAACAGAAAATATAGAGCATGACCTATATCAGATATCTGTAAAGTTATGATATTCTCACCGTGGTGGGGGATCCCCCCACTTATACCAAACTAGTTATGTCTTCTAAACAGCTTTTATAACAGCCAATAATCTCCACCCTATTTTATATAATTTTACATATTTGAATCTAGTCCCTTTACTGTAAAACAACAAAATTCTCTTCACTTTCTTTCAGTGTCTATTACTGGAAGTGCCCGGAACATATAAAATCCTTGGATGTAAGTAGCTATGTACTTCATTCATTTCCTGGGTCAGTGAAGGTTGTGAATGAACGGATTCCCTTCAGTCGATGTTACTGAAAGAAAGTAGGGAGCGCCATCTGTTGGTACTAGTTCGCGGCTGGTCATGGACTCGCGCATCGCTGTTGGTTCGTGTATTGAAAACAAAGCAACTGTGCTTGTTAAGTTTGCCTCTAACTAACTGCATCAGACTGTGGGTAGATGGCCTTGTCGAAGTACGACCACAGTACGACCACTATACAAATAAGGAATTCGGTCAAATTCATAGTGGAGAATAATAGATAAACTATTATTCTAATTGGTGGTATTAAAACAAAATATACCAAAAATAAACTTCAAGGGCCATCTACCATAATTCAAGTTGAGGTTTATTGTGATGGAATAGGAGTTTCATGTCTTGGTCTCAGAATACAGAACAAACCAGAAGGAGTGTTCGATAACATTTCTACGCGGCAACTTGTGTCCAAAATACTTCCCCTCCCGCGCCCCTCTACCCCTTTTAGTGTTACTAGCGCCGTGTGACACCCCCATTTTTGGGGTAAAATTATGTAATTTTTTAAAGAGATGTTAAACAAGTAAAAAATAAGTAAGTGAAATAAGTACACACGGCCACAGTGTTAACTATCCATTTCCGTTTTTGCTCTCGCTCTCATCAAATGGTGATTCTTTGCGATAGAACGAGACGACATGACTGGCCATAGGCATAGATAGTACCTACCTACCTATGAATTTAATTTTTACTACGAAGTAACTAAGTGTAGATGATTATTTATTTCTATTAAATAGTGTAATATACTACATGTAGGTATAATATGTTATTTAAAAGTCAATTACAAAAGTCGAATATAAATTTTAGAATGCCAAGTAAAACAAAACTTAAGGTTCTTTATTATGTAAACATATCGACAACAAAACATTTGTTTACGGCGCAGTAGTGCTTTTAGTTTAACTTTTCTTGGAGTCAAAAACAGAATCCAAATCAAAAACATCACCAATACTTGAATTTGATTGCGAGGCAACTCTGGCTGTGTATCCTGAAAGAAAATCAGAGTAAGTATGTAAGCAATAATTAATTACTTAAAATTATTATTAAATATACAAATATTGCTGCTGCTGATCTGTTGATACCAATGCCTTACTTTTGAATAAATGGGAAAGTATGAAATTCACGATAGTAATTTATTATCTCCTCATTATTAGGGAGTAATATTATAAATTAATTCAATATATTAAAATCAAATCAAAATCAAAAATATTTATTCAGTTTAGACCACAAGTGGCACTTATAATTTAATTAATCAGGTTGTCATGTCATGGATGAAAACAAAAAGGATGGAGAAAATATTCCATTAAGGTAAACGGCTACTAGTTCGTGATAGTACGTAAGTTCGTAAGTTTTTTTTCTAGCTCAAATAATAAGCAAATGGAATATTATTTATAAAAATTCTTCATCACTACAAAAACTCTATACTTCAAGCTATCTAAAAAACCAAGTACCAACATTGTGGCGCCAAAAATGAGAGCAATACGAAGCTTCAAACTCTCAGAGAGCCAAAATCAGCCGTGCGGCGTGAAAAGGTTGCTCTCACCGTAAGGTTAGCACTCCAATTTCTTAAGAGCCATTTCACAAAAATATTCCGCGCGAATTTAGGTAAAAGCTGTCAACGCAACGTCAAAAGAGTAAAAAGAACACTGAAATGGACAAAAAAATCTTGAGCCGTGACCGTATTAAGACTTGATTTAAGTTATTAATTTTAAGGTAGAATGAGGTATTCAAACTTGATAAATTAATTTAAATTTTTAATAGAGTTTATTAAGTCTTTTATATTTCGATTCATAATGAAACACGAATAGGTATAATATGTAAAATATATATTAAGTACAAAATAAAGACAGTCACATAGCGAAAAAAAAATCTGCCCCCTTCCGGCTCCATCATCGGACCCTGGATACGAATAATGAAACACGAATAGGTATAATATGTAAAATATATATTAAGTACAAAAAAAGACAGTCACATAGTGAAAAAAAAAAACTGCCCCCTTACAGCTTCATCATCGGACCCTGGATACGAAATATTCGTCAAGGCGAATCACACAAGCCCTAACTCCATAGGGTTCTATTGTTTTGTTCCGGACGGAGGTGGCCATTGCATCTCCTCCAGATCCATTATCAGACAGAGCTAAGAAATAAATAAATAAATATTATTATAAGTAAACAAATAACTAAAATAATTCATCTTACTATCTTACTTCTTACTAGTCTTACTAATATTATAAATACGAAAGTTTGTGTGGATGTCTGGATGTTTGTTACACTTTCACGCAAAAACTACTGAACAGATTTTGATGAAACTTGTACACTACAGCAGTACTAGGCAGTCTGTGTTCAACTATCACTCGGGTCGGACGTTCCTATCGCAAGACCTTTGGTTCACTCAGTTCCGATACGACTCTTATGCTGTGTGTAATTATTTTCGTGAATACACTGAGTTTATTCATTTCTACGAGTGGATTTCATTTTGCCTGAGACCTACGCCATGAACCCTGAACCAGAAGACCCTGTCGCCAGCGACAGCGACGCTCATCCATCCCTGGCGTCGACCAGAATAGCAATGTATAGGCTATAATTTATGACGATCTATGACAAACTAAATTTCAAGCGGGTGAAGCCGCGGGCAATACTACATATTTCATACTAGCTTTTTGCCCGCGACTTCTTCTGCGATGAAGTGGAAAATGGTTCTAATAGAATTAAAATATTCTAAGAAAATTAATTTTGTTAAATGATTATAATATTTTTTGATATAAAATCTACTAATTATTATGTTTAAATATTTGAATACTTACAAAATTATGAGATCTTTCTAAAACAAAATTAAAACACTACACCTGCCGCAGATTTCTTTGTAAACAATGTTTTTTTGTTTTTCCTTCAGGTGCTAAAATCACCAGGCTATTGTGTGCGCATACTCTGGAGTATTCCACATACAACTGGTCGTCGGAGAAGCATAGATTTCCATTAAGTCTACTCCCGCTACCATATGGAACTCCGCTAAAACTCGTGAGGGCGCCAACACTTGCTTTTGTATCGAAAATTAGTATGAGCAGCTGCGCACGCGGTTGACCGTTGCAGGCTCTATGCAACCACACTATTTTAAACCGTGGTCCCTAAGCATGAGATGGGAAACTGCACTCTCTTGAATTCTCTTGAATTTGATGGTGTTAGGGGAATCCTAGGAATGAATACAGACTTTCCAATGGAATCTCCTCATCAATATTGCGGAATTGCGAGTTGCAATGCAATGTTACGTTTTCACTTGTTATTTTATTGTAATCTGACCTTGATTTTTCAAACACGTGTCAAAAAAAATTTAAATCAAAAGTACTAAGGAATATTTCATTGATATCAACTTAGAAACAAGCACAGATCACAGAAACTAAAGGGAAATGTGACAAGGGACAAATTGGAACATATTGCTTGTGAAAGCAATGATGACAGTAGCGACGTCATTATGTAAACAGTTTATATTGCTTGCATAGTACTAAAGATTATTCGAACGTTGAATACTGATACCGCAGTGGATAATGAGCACATAATTTGATTTCTTTGTGTGTGTGAATTTCTAATACGACACTGAGTTTCGAACTCAGCGCATTACTTATAATAATAATAATAAATAATAATAATAATAAATCTTTTGGACAATTTCACACAGCGCCAGCTAGCCCCAAAGTAAGCAACTTAATGCTTGTGTTATGGGTGCTAGCTTAACGGATATACTACTTATATACTTTTAACTTATAATAATAATATAAATAATAATAAAATCATTTATTTGCAAGCTTAGCATCTCTCTATATTTCTATGGAACCAAGTTATCTCCAAAATAGCATTCCACACCTTTTTAACCTAGTCAGGTAATAATTTTAATAAAATACGAAGCATGTCATCTATCAATAGGATAAATGTATATTTTAGAAGTTAATAAATTATGCATAAAATATAAACACTAGAAGTTTAGTTAAATCGTAGAATTTCTGAAAAACAAGTACTAAAATCGTACTGAAAAAAAAGTATTAATATGTTATCTAATTTATTTATTAAACGTCGAATTTTATCAAAGATTTTGGACTAAAGTTTTTGAAAATATTTTATAGCCTACATAGAAAAAATTAGGATTCTAAATCGTGAAATAATTTTTTTTCGGAGCCTATTGCCTCCAAACGAACTAACAATTAAATCTTTCCTCTTTTATTAGTATAGATTTAACAACAAAGCTTCCCTCTCGAAACAAAACGCTTCTTTTTCTTCTTCACGAAACAAAACTCAAAGCGGATAAATCAATAAACAAATCTTTGGACAATTTCACAGCGCCATCTAGTCCAAAAGTAGGCAACTAATATGCTTGTGTGGTGCTCGCATAATGGATATTCTTTTTTATAATTTATTTATTAAATTAAATACATGGTACCTACATATTATACATAGTTACACCCAGATTCGTCAAAGAAATTAAAATTCATCATTTCAATTTCTGCTCGGCCGGCCGACTCGAAACAGCCTCTCGGCATAGTATCAAATGTATTTGGTCGCTGTACAAATCACCGCTTTACGACACGAACGCACGTAAACGTCACGGCGGGAAAAATGACACAGGTCCTGCCTTGACGGGCGCTCGCGCCATACTAATCGATGTCGGCTTGCGCATTGTAATTTATACTGATATTCACATCAATATTTTGACAAAGTGGTTACTAATATTTAAGCAATAACTGTAGAAATCAATTCTACAATGAATATTCTTTATTTTGGGATACTTTTATTGCAGTTATTGCTGTGTTTTTAAACCAAAAACCACGATCAAAATGTGACGTTAATCTTCAAATTTGCCAAATTATTTTTATATTTTACTCAATAATGGTAATGAAATTCAAGAATCTATTTCATTAATGGACTACAAGAATATATGTCCGATGATTACTATATATTTTTAAGCTTATTATATGAGCATAAATAATAGATACAGGACTTTGAAAATGAGTCTGCGGCAATTTTTCCGTAAAATGGTTGTGGGAGATGGGGCACTGTGAATTAAGCAAAAGAGTTTTAGTAAATCCGTTTCATTAATGGTCAACACCAAGGATTGACCTATCTTTCGCAGTTATTAAATAATCTCTGGGTGTTGCTTAAGATAGTAATTCATGCTTCCAAAATCTTAGAAATTCGCACGAAAATGTAAAATGGCTCTTAAGCTTATAGAAAGGCGAAGGAACGTCCATTTGAATAAAACTTATAATGGTGGTTTCATTTATGTTCCTTGACAATTGATTTGACTTAGAAAAAAGTTATAAGAAAACGAAGAATTCCTTTAAAATTGCGATTAATTGACTCACGAAATAGCGTACATATTTTTTCTCGGGTGTCCCCTATTTCGTGACACTACCGAATCAAGGATATTATGGATAACATTTTGATGCTTGGTTTTTAAATAATTATTTATGATAATTTAAATGTAAGTTATGAAACAAATAATACAATTATTTATGTTTCTCATGACCTAAATTCGGTATATGTTTCGTTCACTAGAATCTACATGACACGAGTTTGAAGTTCACATAAATGACCAATTTTAAGAGAAATTAGCATAAGTACTACCAACGTAATTTTGGTTTTATCTCAATATGTTTTATTTATATTTGTTTATTTGTATTGCATATGAGATAGATAATAGTTAATTGACACAATTTGACAATAATCCATGAATTTTACTTGGGAAATTTGGAATAATCAGTATCACGAAACAAGAAACCGTATTATTGTTACTTTTTTCCAAGTTCGTGATATATAAATGTATAGTGTTAGGTACTTTTATGACACATGCCATCAAAGACATCGACATATATTTTAGTTTTTAATACTTACCTACTTAAGAAATTAATTAATTACTTACTTTTTATTATGAGTCATTGGCGTATCTGGGGTTATTTTCAGGGGGGGGGGGGGGGCTACCCTCACTTGAAGCAGCTCCAGGGGTGGGATTAGGGGGAAGGGGGTGTTAGCCCCCCCCCTCCCCCCACATTTCTAATGACTTGTATAACTATTTTTATACACTTATCGTCAGAAATAACAAATCAAAATTTTATGGGGGGGGGGGGAAGGTGGTAAGTCACCCCACATTTCTAATATTTTCACATATTGTTAGAGTTAACAAATCCAAATTTTATACGTAGGTACGTACCTACCTAGCTAGACTCACATTATTTCTCATAAATATTTCAGGTACGTAATATCGTCAATTTCACACAATTCATTTATTCTAAATATACATTATCGTTTTTAAATTTATTAAACCCTTAATCATTATTAAAATATCCTAACTCGATGCATAAAACCGTATCCCGAAATAGGGGACATGAGTTCACGAACTTAGAAACCGAGCAAAATTTTATCACGAAACAGGATCCAAACAAGAGGTCCGCAGAATAATTAATATTAAAAAAAGTTCAAACTATATAACTATAATTTATGTATTAAGTTACTGTCAAAAGACCAAAGTTTAGCATACAAAAGCTTTCATACTGATATCATGCTTGGTTATTTTTAAATAAAATGTTAAAGTCGTAAGAGCCTTAATATACCGAAGTAGGGGGCACTTACCTTATTCTGTGGTAGGTAACGCTAACAAAATTAACGCGTGAATTTTTTATAGACAAATGTAATTCAATATAAAAAAGTAGGGTAAAATATTCCGTTGACCTGTGGCAACACTTACAAAATACAACCGTGATATTTTTTGAAAATTATTATTTAATTAAAATGAATTGGAAATGTGCTACTTACGGATAAAACATGATCCCATGCACTTTCTTCGTAATTCCAGTAGCATTCTTACATGTTGGAACGGCACAAGACGGCATAATTTAATTATAAAGTGTCAATCTGACGGATATGTAAACAATGCGCGCGCCGGCCATTGACTAATTGCTCTAAAGTCAAATTAGTGCGATTTGGAGTAATTTATATGAATACACATTTACGCCCGTTGACGGTTTCTGGTTTGTTCCGTATTCTGAGGTCTTGGTCTCAGAATACAGAACAAACGTCTTGGTCTGAGACAACCTAACACAGATGCCATCTAGTGGCGCAGTATGGAGTTGCATTGTTAAGCTTCCATCCAGGCATCAACAAAGGTCTCGATTTGTGGCTAAAAATACTTAGGGAAAGAAAAAAGTACAAATACAAAAAATAATTAATTTATTTTCATGCATTTCCTTAAGTGTAAAAATCAACATTCATTTATTGGACCCATTAATACAAATTAAATATAATAAAACATTTCAATAACTAACTACATATAAAAATAATTATAAAACAGCTTAACCTGCCACGGGACAAGGCTCCTTCAATTCTCTTTGGAGATTCCTAATAAATAAAAGTATACTTAATTTCAAAAACAAATCTAGCTACCATGACAAATAATTTGATCATAAAATTGGCAATAGTTGTTTTATGCAATTCAGTTGTTCCTGCAAAGAAACATTCCCTTCACCATTATTTATAACTAAATCCCACTGATCATAATCATCTAAATCACATTCTGAAGCCACATTGTCCACTCCGTCTTTGAACTGGAATCCTCTTTTAATTCGAGTTTCTAAATCTGCTGTAATCCTGATAGTTTTGATGAGGTCTTTGTATGTTTCTTTAAACCAGCGTATGTCGTTCTTTCTTCTTATGTCGCTGACAATCCATATAGGTTTTTCAGAAGCTGGAATTAATAGAAAATGTTTGATAATTTCTTTAAGACTTACTGACAAATTCAAATCATTTTAATGATTAATCAAAGAATCATCAAAGCAAAGGACAAATAATATTGTCATTAGCGTATTGATATATTCGTCTAATTACCATTACTACAAGCTTCCCTACAAAAGTAGCCATAGTCTTTTTCTCTCACACTATCGCTCCATCTTATCATCTCTAATCTATACTGCTCTTTGTATTCACTGTGGCTCAGGAGTTCATCCAAATTTAGATTATTCTCTTTCGCCCAGTGACTTTTGATTGGTGCTGATATTTTAATAATTTCACATTTTTCTTTTAGCCTAAAATGAAAATGTAAAGATTTACTAAATTTGTACTTAAAATATTTTAAGTCATTTTGTAGGTACCTCAACTCCCTCAACCAAAGTAAGAAAAGCAAAAGAAAAATATAGCTTCATCAGTTAGTCAGGGAAAATATAAAATAGGTAGGTATTATGCCTATTTTACATCGTATAAACACTACTTACTCTTGTTGTAAATGATCGGTTAAAAAGTCTTTTCCTGATTTTCTTTTACCACTAAACAATAAAATAATGCCCGGTGCCATTATTTGCCACAATACGTTTTTGAATTTACCTCTGTTTCTTATTGTAATTATTTAAACAATAACAAATTTCCTCAAAATTATCACAGCCCCCCTAGACAAAACGCACTTTTTGATCGAATCGAAAATCGAATCCGTCAAAACTCCATACAAAAAAGGGGCTTTTCGACCACTTTTCGACTGGTTTGCGATTATAATTTGCACTTTGTCTAGACCCACTGGACTACGAACAGACAGTGGCACAGATTAGAGATTATGTCTAAAGAGACAGTGGTTGAGTGACAGTACTGACCTGACAGTTGCTTGCTGTGACACTGACAGACAAAATGACATAAGGTTGCAGTCCGAATTCGATCCGCGTATATTATTTATACCTACCTAGTAACCATCATTCATCTTAGATACAAAATATTTGTTTCTAGCTATGCTATAGGTAGTCTTTTATAGGGTTCAACAAGATACATGCAAAGAATTTTACTTATTTTATTTTTTAATTTATATATTGCTAATGTTAACTTTGGTCTGATTCGGACAATTCACTTTGCAAGCAAAGGCGTAGAATTTGTTCAGGCTAGTATTCATCGTCATAGAACGTAGTCCTATGAAAATATCGCTAGATGTCGTCCATAGTACCAGTCGCAGTACTACAGAAAAGTTCGTCGCCACTCTACATTTTTTATATACTTACAATAATTCCCCTAAAATGTTTGTATTTTAGTTTATAAAAAAACCTAATTAAATATTTTTATTAACTCTTAACTGAGTACTGTGCTGTATATATTTGTTCCATAACTTCACTATCTTACCGGATAAGTTTTACGTGTAAGATTTCGTAGCATATTATTTTACAGTAGGTCTACCTATATACCCTCATTTTATAGGTAGGATCTTACAATCCTAGCCAAAAACTAGATAAGCGTTCAAGAAACTGACAATTTAATGAACGAGTACCTTAATTTTGAATAACCGACTACTTCGTAGCAAATGACCTAACGCGATATTCAACAAAATTTATTAATCCAGCCCGCTACTAAACTAAGCCGATATCCGTGACCGAGTGAATGAATAGCTCCGTATTCGATATGCGCCGTAATAGTATCGCCCACGCCGCGTTATTATACCCACCATAACATATATAACTATAAATAAATTCGTGCCGACACGAAAAAAATGGCGTTATTTGAATGCCGACCGATAATTTAAATGTAGCAACAACCGCTTTTAGCTTACAACCTTAATTGACTTAAAAATGCTTATCAATATTACGCATTCAAAAATTATTACAACCACCCTTCAGTTACAATCGAAACGTGTCCTAAACGCGTAACGATTTAAGCTCTATGTAGAGTGGCAACTCGCCGAACATGCGCCGTTATCCAACGAAAAGCAAGTTCGAAGCACGATGCACGCTCACGACTTTCTGAACAACTCCGGACATGACATTCCACGTTTCGTTGTAGATTAGAACGGGACGGACAGAGAACCACCCGCCGAAAAAAACGAGACAAGCAACCGCCGGAGCAGTCCACGTGGACTGCTTAATATCAACACAGGAGCAACGACCAATAGAAAACGGTACCGCTAATGTATTTCTCACCTCCGCACTCACACCAAGGACTGCTGCCATTCTTGCATTATTTACGGGATTCTCGACTTTCGGTCGTACGTTTAGAGTTTTAAATCTTATGTTGTGGTGACGGTGTATTCCGTTTTCGAAACGACTTATAATACGGTGTTGTTACGATTTTGGCTCGTAAGTCTGGGAGTAGAGGGTGTGTTGTTGTTTGCGGAGTGTTCTGCGGTTCTTGAATTTAAAACGATTCCCAAGAACACGGGCGCAAGTTGGTGAAGGTTGGAGGAGGCCGCGGTGCAAACTGCATCGTCACAGTCACCCCTCGCCTCACCCGGCCCCCTCCCGGTTTATTGTAGTAGTGGTGCATGTGTGAGTGTGTTTAGAGTCAACTGTTGTGCTGAGGCACGAGGTTTTCATAGCTGCGAGTTGCGCCGCTGCACTCAACGGTCGCAATATTTTGCCGCTGCAATATGCCGCTTTTTATTTTGTGGGCGTCGTCGACCGAACAAAGGTTTTTGAATTTCCATTATGACACCTCACATGATGAGTATACTTCCTAGAATGTTACATTCATATAACCATTATCTGCATTCATCATTCTAATCAACACGTGTCGTGTCATAAGAATTTATTACACATTAACCGAAATTGACTAAGCACCAAACCAATTAGGTGTCATTTTCAAGGATCCAATTAGTCAGCTGTTAAAGAATCTAAAAGATAGACCTAAATCAATCAACGTCGAAGGAAGTCGAAATTTAATCTCCGGCTGAGATAGGACCTCGCTATTTTACGGGAACAAAAAATAATAACGAAGGACGTATCAAAGTATTAAAGGCCTTTCGTGGAAACAAATCGGGTCTTTAGGGGGTTTATGATTATTCTTGATTCAATATGAGGGGTTTCTTTGTCGATAACGGACCCGGAAATATGAGGCGGGGTAAATAGGGGAGCGGAGTCGAAGTTCGACGCATGCTGAGGGCCGCGGAGCATTCAAGTGTCAAACACAAAGTAAGACGTTAGCTTGTTTTTGAATGGCTTAATTGGATTCGCTGCAGAGTTTTGCGGAGTCATAGCTGTGAACTTTTGTTGTGAACTCGCCGGGTAAGTTTTATTTCGTCTCTTATTAACATCGAACGACGTTCAATTAGGAGCTATTAAATTAATATCGACATGTATGTGACTCTCCATTTTGCAAATTGGTCTCAATAAATTATGGATTTACACTTTTATACATTTGTAAGTAATTATGAGATCGTATACCAAAATGAATCGTTAGTTTTAAACTATACGAATTTTAAAGCCATTTTATAGCGATTAGAGGACACACATTTTGCAACATTTTGGAAGGCGTGATGCGTTGATGTCTTTCATTCAACTAATTACATTGGTGAAACTATTATAGCCCTAAGATCTTATTTGTTGAAGAAAAAAGGATTTTCTTCATTTAAAATCCACGTATCCATCGGTAGTTATGGTAGGTATCCTCGAACCGTAATCCCTGGGTTCGATTCCCACGTGGGAAACCCAAAAATATGTTAGTATTTTTTCTTGGATTTTCACTAAGTTTCTGAATTAACTAGTAGCTCGTCACATCCAAATTAAATAAAGTTAAAGTTGTCTCGAGTTCATACGCAAGTAATCATTGCATAATAATATTAATATTACTCTGTCAGAGACTCATTAAAACTTTAAACCTTTTCAAGTTGAAAACTTCAAAAATTCCATGAAGACGTCAACTCATTTCGCAGACCATCGAAATGACTCAAAAGTGTTTACAATAGAGTATCTCTGAGCGTAAAAGGATAATAAATTGAAGTGATCACATTCCCCATAAGTGGACATAACTTCGTTCGTTTCGCAAAGCACTTACGTTGAGGAGGCGATAAAGATGCGAGCCACATCAATTATTTATGTAAATACTACAAGCGTTTAATAGCATCCTTTTATAACACGTTGAACTCCATTGTTGTGCGTTAAGAAACGCTCGAGTCACGCAATTAAGCGTTCTATTAGTCATCGCCTGATCTCAGAAACTGCCTTTTGACGTTACAATAGATGTATTGAGACAACTATATATTTGGTTGAACATTTGTAGATACATACTTAAAAATAATACTTCAGATTATTTCGTAATAACTTCTGCTCGAAGATTATTATGGAAGCAATAAACATATTGAGTATTGAGTATTGAGTATTCTTCTGCGTGGGATTTAATAAGCACAGGACAATAACTTAAGTATTATTTATATACCCACCTGGAATAATGTCTAATTTATTTCAGGTAGATAGAAGAATTTTTCCAATTTAATGAAAAATGATGTTACTAAGAGAAAGAAGCCTCCATTCGATAAGCTTTTTATTCAACTAAAGACACCTATTTGAGCGAAATTTAAAATGATTTTAAGTGCCTAGGATGAATTTATCAAATGTTAATGAACACCATTTTTGGAACGTATGAAAAATGGTAACTCAATTTGATTGATGCCAACGTAACGACAGGGCAGAGTTTATAATGGAAGAGTATATCAAATAACAACGAAAGAGCGGAAAAGTAATTATGGAGTCAATTAAGGCGGTTGAAAGTGGCACAAAGCTATTATAATCTTAGGAATGTAAAGAAGACACGTCAAGCTACACTGTGGCGTCTTATTTTGGTAGTTATTTTCGATTTTGCATAAAGCTCGTAGAGACGATGGTCGTTGGGGCAGAAAAGTTCTCGAATGGCGACCACGGACCGACGATCTGGCAAAGGTCGCGGGAAGAACCTGGATGCGGGCGGCGCAGGACCGTTTATTGTGGAAAACCTTGGGGAGGGCTTTGTCCAGCAGTGGACGTCATTTGGCTGAAACGACGACGACGATAAAGCTTTAGATACCCGCAGACTGTAGACTTTTTGTCGACGGATAGTTGAGTGAGTTGGGCGGATAGATGCACAGTCAATAGCACACGTAGTAGTGATATTTGACCTTTTCCTGACAAAGATACTGTTGTACATTTGTTCATACTTGACCTTAAAACAATGTTGAACAAAATCATCTTTTAAACAACTTCAAAGAACTACATAGTCATTATATCATGAAGCATGTTAGTTCGCGGACAAAGCTCCGACATCCACTTATTGGGAGAGTCGCGCCAACAATCCACATCGGGGTGGATACGGCAAAAATTATAATTTAAAATGTTATTAACAAACCTAGAAGGCTAAGGGGAAAGGTGAACGCTGCTTATGAATAGTTATTGTTAATTTACGAGCCAAGTAATGAATATGTTAATTGTAAATCAAGCATGTGTTTGAACACAAATCAGCCAAACACTTGTATAGTTACTTATTAATTTATTATGTCAAAGTAAACGACAAAAACACTGCGTAAATGATTCGTTAAAAAATATCGTAAAGGTGTATTCACATTGCTGTGTGATGTGAAGTGTGTGACAATTTTTATCATTGCTTGAGCCGGCGGAGTGGCCATCACATGCACTGACTAATGTCCCACGATTAATACTTCTCTCCTACGCCCCGCACACGCCACTGCACTGTGGATGTACCTTTAATCATCAACCAGTTAAGTACCTCATCAATAGACATGTCACAGCGAAATCAAAAAGTCACTGTAACATTGCCCTCATCATCTATTCAGGGATCTCGATAACTTCCACATTGTTAGAATATTATAATGTAGCGGCATAGCGCGGCGCGCGGCAGACACCCACTTACCCGGGAGTATGAAGTCGGGAACACTGTTGGCAAAAAGGGCTTCCATTTATTAGAGCTAATATTTGATTTATAGCGCCCGCGCCCTCTCGCGGAAAAACCGACCGCTCTCATTTCGAAATGAAATGTTTTGTTTGTGATTTGTAGGCTAATCTGCGAGTGCCACCGGTGTTGACACTTTTTTATTGTCTGTTATGAATGTTTGTTTTTATTTCAGAAATATTTTTGTGCTAGACGAAATAGGTGAAAATTAACATAAATACTCGTAGGTGACTGCTTGCAATGACACCTACCTATACTAGTTGTACCTATAAAGAAAACTCATGTAAAACAGTTCTTAACCGAGGTTTTACAAAATTACCGCAAATGGTTTCACACTAGTGTTTGCGATATCTTTTCCGTCATAAATATCTTTTCTTATCGCTTATTGTCTGACTTTTTTAAATGTAAACGCTATTGAATGTAAATTGACATTAAAAACAGCTTTAATCACTTACATGTAACAACGAGCTAATATGGGCACTTTACAACATAGTAAAGCTTCTAAATGTAGAGTCAAGGTTCACTACATTGCATAAATCCAATTTGGCAACTAAATGTTAAATACTGTAGAGTTATGATTTAACTTTTAAATGCTACCTATACAATTATCAAATTATGACTACAAAAGGTTAGTAAGGTGATTATATCAGACTTTATAAATAATTTTATTTTGTAAACTTACTCTGTCGGTAATTAGTTTTGAATGTTAAACTTGATTAATTATCTTTTGTTTGTATATTTAATATCACTTGTTTAATGAGCTTACCTAACATGAAATGTAGTTGTGCTGACACTATAGCTATAGGTGTGTCACGTGATATCTTTCTTATTAAAATTTTGCGATCATCTGGACCTTCAAACGCAGCTGACCCCTAGAGATATGATACTATTAGGGTTTATAAAAGCCACGCGCGTTTCGGTCATCAGCTGTATAAATCAGGGACTCACACATTCGGTTCGTTAGTTAGCCCGCCAAGTTACTAACTCTGGTGACATTACAAATCACCGTAGGCTTATTTTGACATGGTTTGTGAGTGTACCCAAGGAAACAAACTCAGGACCTCTGGATCAAGAAAGTGTAACAGATAACTAAGAAAGAAAATAGATAACTTACATTTAAAAAATCTCAACATACATTGCTTTATGAAAATTTAGACAGGAATTCGTAGGTGCTTTACATTTTCTAACTCTACCATCTACAATACATTATAATAAGACGTTTTAATCTTTGTTAATAATAGCTAAATTAGAGCCTAACATAGTTTGTAAATTAAGAGAAAAATACACAAACCCAAAGAGGATTACCAATCAAAATATCTAATTTAATAGTTCTGTTTACCCTTTGTATTTGCCAACCCTAGGCCGGCGTGCCCGTGTACACATCGCACCACACGCTCGCATTATTCAAAGCAAACAAAAAGGGAATAAATGCTCGAATAAAATACTTTTAATTTCCCCGGGCGCCGCTAATCGGGCGGCGTCGATGGAGGGCGCCAAATCGCCCTTTTTATTTTACTGTATGAACGCAAATCCGGCGGGAAAACGAGAGGGCGAGCGCGGGCGGAGGGGGGTGCGGTCACGCGCTCAGAATTAGCGCCCCTCCCGCCCCCCGCACTTGACCCGACTGAGGTGTCACCGAGCACGTTACCTACCCGCAAAAAATGGGGGGTGCCACGGGGAGTGGAGCGCGCGGATTTTGTTTTTAATTTTTTACGATTCCGTTCCGATAACTCGGCGATACTTTGAGCTGTTATTTGTGAATTGGGCAAATAAAAGTGGGTTAATATCTGTCCGGGTTGCGATAAGTGGATGGAAATGGAAACGTTTGAAGTTACCAAGCATTATTTATCGGCCTTTAGACGCGTAAGCGCGAGTTAATGGTCATTTTCATAATTGATTTCGCTTTGTGCTTCAGTAACGACTACGAGTCTCCTGTTTAACAATAGGTAGCCTAGCGCCTGTGATTAGATCGTAAATTAATGTGCTGTCTAAGTATTTAAATTACTATTCTACGTATAAGCAAATTTCATGCATTTATAGATTAGATACCTAGACAATATCTGTAAGTACTACCTACCTGCCTGCTGTTAATCACTAAAGTAGAGTTAGAGATTATAGTTAATTAATAGGTTTATTTTGAAGTCGTCATTAGAGTTAATAATCCATTAGGGTTCATCTGTGTGAAAACCTAAAACCAGTGGTTGATAAAGGTTAAAATAACCTGGTGGTTTCCTGGTGCTATCTCGCGGTTAACATAACTGGAGTGCGTTCGTTATTATTCGGTTTTAATTAGCTAGGTGTTTGTCCTGAAGATAAGTGTGCCGGGAGCGGTTATTTCTGGGTGTGCTTGGCAAATACATTGATAATTAGGTTCAGGTTAGTGGCAATTCTGTTGAAACAGCTGTTAAACCAAATAATTTAATGCCAGACGCAGTAGCGGCGTAAGGGGGGGGCGGTGGGGGCGGTCCGCCCCGGGTGCCAAGCATCAGGGGGTGACAAAAGTCGCGCAATTAGTTCTCACTGACGCATCTGCATGGCAAGGACGGTCGTGATTTCATGACAGGGGGGGTGCCATTCTGGGATGCCTTAGGCTATAATTTATATTAAGACGGGGGGGGGGGGGGGGGGGTGCCGCCCCGGGTGCCAACCTATGCTACGCCGCCACTGGCCAGACGTGCATTCGTCATGTGGTGCGGTTTTTTGTTTGACACAACACACCATATAAAAGACCCACTAATTTTCAGTTAATTTTCTATTTTACCCTCCTGAAGTTTTTTGAGATTAGGGAGATTTGTAGGAATACTTATTCTCATAGGCATAGCTGGGCATTAACTCGTTAATCCGTTAATCGTTAATTAACGAAGTTAACATTTCTATTAACGGATTAACTTTAAAGTTAACTTTAAAAAATGTTAACGGACTCGTTAACTTCCGTTAAATTATCCTAAGTCCGTTAATCGTTAATCCAGTACCTACTATTTACCAAAAAGATACAGCAGGCACGCTGAAAAACACTAGAATAAATATTTGCCAAGTGCGTGTCGTGCCACGCGCAGTGTATTAGGGTTCCGTAGTTGTCCGTCATTAACACAATATATTTCAGAAGCAAGCAATTACTTTATCTAAAGTCACTTTTAATATTTTCTTCTAAGTAATTTTCACTAGTTAAGGAATTTTATAATACATTAGTTAAATGACTCTTAATCTAACTGATGTCATGTATTTTAACCGCTTCAGTTTTCCTTGAAAGTTCATGAAAAGCAGTATCGTTACGAATTTTTCTAGATTTTTAAAGCCCAGTTTAGTTTTAAGAGAGGGGGTGGGGGGGGGCGCCCTACTTGAACAAAAATTGGCACTTTAAACTTTAATATTTTGCAAACCGATCCCTTAAATGAAAAATAGTCTTAGAAACCCCTAAGTCATTTTAAAAGAACTATCCAACGATAACCCACACAATGGGGTAGAAGATGAAAAAAAAATCATCCCCACTTCACATGTAGGGGCTACCCTACCTACCTAAGAGCTACCCTAAAAAAAATTTTGTTTTAATATTTTGTTTTACCGTTTTGTCGGCGTGATTAATATTACATACCTCCACAATTTTGATAATGTTGTGCTATTTTTTTATTGCGCTGATTCTGCTCCATACTGATGTCTGGAGCCTTTAATGCAGTGGTTCCCAAACTTATTTTGTCTACTGCCCACTTTGAGAATAAATTCTTTTTAGCGCCCCAATTTGTAGTCGAGTGTCGAGTGCTCAGTCGGTGTCTAAGAGTTCTCCTAGTAAATGACGCCTCCCAAGCCTCTAAATAACGTCCCGATTTTTTTCTTACCGCCCCCCTTTAAGCCTGCAGCGCCCACAAGGGGGCGTTATCGCCCACTTTGGGAAAGACTGCTTTAATGGATGGTATTGTTTGTTTACACAGGTATACAATGTCACTATTTTGTTGCAATATCTTACAAAACTTGCGCGCAAAAAGCAAATCTAGTATGTAAAATCATCAAACTTCTAATGCTCGTAATTCAGTCTGAACTGAGTTTAGAGGTATACATGTCATACTGTCATAGTAAGTTTGGTTTATTACACTATTTTGTAATCAAAAAACAAGGTTTGGTCGATGGCCGCGCGAAAAAAAAAGACGCCAATTTCCGACATTGTCTTTTGGTATACTTATTATGTAAGTACGAGGAAAATGCAATGTTACCATTAAGCTGGTCTGATGATGGAGTCAGGAGGTGGCCATAGGAACTCCTAAATGAAATGGCGGCATCGCATCGAATTTGGGTTCGTTGGATTTATCTTTTCGATAACTTTAGTACTAGATGATGTCCAGGGTCCTGATGATGGACTCAGGAGGTGGCCATAGGAATTCCTAAACGAAACCGCGGAAACTTATCGAGTTTGGGTTTGGTGGATTTGTTTTTTCGAGCACTTCGGTGCTAAATTGTATTGTAATTGAACCAAGGCTCTGAGATTGAGATACCATAGACTAAGAGCTGGTGAACGCCAGACCTACGTCATTTTATAAAAGCTGAAAGTTTGTCAGCGTATGCTCCCAATATGTATGTTACGGTTAATGTGATAAATTGAAAATTATTAATAATAACCGGTTATTATGAATAATTCCCGACAGTCGCGGTAAAAGTGATAAATTAATCACATTTAACAGTGATTATTTAATAATTCAACCTTAGTACTAACAAATATCATAAAAGAGAACAACATCTTGTGTACGTGTTCGTGTACAGCCAAACTTTTGAACGTTTTGATATCATATATTAATATAATTTGACATAATGAGTTTGGAATGTTTCTTGCATAATATTACTTTTCCATGATGCCTATAACATAATGTTTTGATTTAAAGTGAAAAATAGGTTAAGGTGCGGCGGGGGTGGCCCTTGGGCCACCCCTAAGCCGCCTATTTAGTTTTATACACACATAAATGACCTCATATTAATCACATTTACCAAATCATGCGGTAATTATTCATAATAACCGGCGATTATTCATAATTTTCACATTTATCACTTTGACCGTAACATGTAGATTAGAATGTTGGTGGATTATGAAGTTTGGGTCATTGTTGCTTTAGCAGCTATCCTAAAAAAAATGTCTGGCAAGGAGTTGGAACTGTCAAAACTGTGTGCCTGATGTCGAAACAATTTCTAATCATTGCCCAAATATTTTACATAAAAATCAGATTTTATGGTATAACGTTAGTAGAATTACAGTCTATTGAATATATAGAAAAAGCCACCGTAAAAGTTAGGCTTACGTTATACCATAAAAGTTGATTTGCTTTCGAAATTATAGAACCTTGCATGTGTTAACGGATTAACGATTAACGTTAACTTGCGTTAAATCTTGCTGAATGTAACGTTTTAACGTTTAACGAAGTTAATTTTTTTATTAACGGTTTAACGATTAACGAAGTTAACTATTTGATTAACGGTGCCCAGCTATGCTCATAGGTATCTCTTTGTTTAATATTCGTATAAAATTCGTATAAATTTTCTAAGCGATGAAACTTAATATAAAAGCTACTAAGAGTTACACGTACTTATGTTATTAGTTATGTAGATCTAGCAAAGCGCTTGGTACGAATAATTAGGAGAGCGTCCAACTACCAGAATTGCCACCGTTGTTTGTACTTGTTGTTGTTACTCGTGGAATCGCCGCCACGGCTATCGCACCTCGCAACTAATTGACATGCGACCGCAACCGCTAGGGATGACCCTATACGGGTTTTTTATTTTACCGACCAAAGGTGTCACAAGGTGAGTGACTGAATAAACCACAGATAGAGATCAGAGGCTGTGAGATTTTTAGAGGCTTTACGAAGAAAAGATGACGACGAAATATTTTTTCTTGGTGTTATTGAGCAAGTCAAAAATCATCACAGATCTATGCGTGGCTTTTCATAAGATATGATAGATTAAGGCCTGTTACCAGGTCAATCCGGTTTTGTGGGATTTATTAATGCAGGATCCTGAAAAACTGTACTTTACTGAAAAACTCACACGAGTTTGAAATTCGAATTACAATTTTGAAAGGTCCGGTTTTTTCGGGACATTGCAAACGGGATGTTCGTTTGAAAACGGGTTCCTGCAAAAAACAATCCCTGCAGAAAACCGGATATCTCTCCGTGGTAACGAGCCCATGGAAGTTACATAGTTATTCTGTCGCTAAAATATCAACTTTATAGCAGAAATCACTCCGATCACCCATGGCCATCCCTAGCAACGATAGCTATAGCCCCATCAAAACAACGACTCACTGTTTTTGCCACTTATCAAATTACCAACCTCGGGCTCCAGTTGGTTTCCTTCCTTCCTCGTCTGAAAGGGACACTATTTCCTTTTTATGCAACAAAGTTTGTTATTATGATTGCCTCGGTTGCTGGGCTTTATTTAGAATTCGCGATACAGTCGCATTGTTATGAGTTATGACGTTAATTAAACAACCTACATAATTTAATTGTAGCGAGATTTCAATAGGAAAACTTCTGCACTAATTGGTACCTACTACCTACACAGTGTTTCCACGGAATGCATTAGTTCAAAATATGTAATGTGTTCTCATGAAGCCCTGTATTTCAGCTCTATAACATGCGATCATTTATTAGTTTAATCATCTTTTTATCGTAAATACTGACGTTCAAGATTTTTGTTATGCCTTTCCAGTTTTATGGAAACTGCAGTCAACAGAAGGGCGTTGAGAAATCTTGCAAAATAGATAGATACTTGGAAAACATTTTTAACCATAACTTCTGAGATTCCAAAGGCTGAGTTGCACCATCTTACTTTGACTTTAATAAACGTCAAAAATCTGTCAAACTCCATACAAAACACACCGGATAACGTTATAGTCACGGTTAAAGTTAGGTGGTGCAACTCAGCCTAAACATTGATAGCATCACTAAAGCAACTGTCACGATGATCATGAAAAATATGCAGAGACACTAATGGGCTCGGAAACCTCTGTGACCTCAATAAAATCTGATAGAGACCGAAGAGTCACAGAGCAATAAACAAAACAAAACACTCGGGAGCAGACATCGAAATGAATAACCAGTAAGAAGCGAGCCGAGAACTGAACCCTTGACCCACCGCTCGGCGCTGAATCAACTGGCTCCAATTGAAGGAACAATTGGCCCGCTTCGTAGTAGGGTATGTTTATCGTATTTTTTATTGTTTGAATGGATCAATTTCTTTGTGGACACCCGTGGTCATTGATTGTAAAACTCTATCTATCATTAAGATTAATTTAGAAAAAAGTAGTGTGTTTTATGCATTCTAAATACACATATGCTTCTATTTCTTCCGCGTCACTTCGTTCACCTTTAGATGGATTGATTAGGTATTCCTTACATTTCTACTCTACCCGGGGGCCATACGTGGCCCGCGCGATTTGTTCCAATACGATACTAATGGCTTTGACAACCTAGTCCTTGGGGAAAACTACATTAAAGGTATTTATTTTATTATAACAAGTAATTAACTAGTTAGAAGACCTAGTACCTAAAGTTACAACTATGTAGTATCAAATTAACTGACAAATTAGGTAATTTATGTGTCTGACTCTACTTACACAATTTTAAAATACTCGTAAAGGATAAGTATACCTATATGAGAATAGAAAACCTAATTAAAATAACAATAATTAGAAACTTTTCTATAATAAAATTGTTTTTTCCGATATTTCAGCCTTTAATAATAAAAAGTTTGTCCATCCCTGATCTACGAGTGGCTGGGCGCGCCGCAAGCACCAAGTGAGACGTTTCCGTAAAAGGGGAGGTTCGGCCAAATTGATTATAACTAATGAGTTATGCGAGATCGAAAAAACTCGTAAATTCCTATACTACCTATATTTTTTATCTGACTATGACTAGGTACTTTTAATTATGAAACATAGATAAATTGGAATTATGATATCTTACTATCGCTCATCCCTCGGGAACTGTGTATTGTGTGTATGCCCTTCGTCGGTTCCTTAACTCTCGGGAAAAAAAACGAAAAAAAAATTACTTGTACTGACACGATTACTGATGTTGTGTCTGTGCGCTATTATTCTTAAGATAATAATTATATGAAGTAGGTAGTGTAGGTATTATGCTAAAGTTGTTTGCAATGATAGGATAGAATATAATTTAGATAATACCTACAATCTTTTGAAGTAGTTATGTTAGATATCACGTGAATTTAATCACATAATTTTTATGATAGTCATGTTTTATGATCTTCAGTAGGTACTACTCGTATTAGGTATTTTTGCATGACGTGCGGCTTAATAAGATTAATGAATTATTTGCGTATAAATTATAATTCGTTGTAATTCCACTAATTGCAAATATTATTCAGGATATAGAACAAGCTAATCTATACTATTATCTGATATAATATAAATAAGTAATCTCTAAATATTTTTTAGTTCTAAGTAGTTAACAAAGGCCATCCAAAAAAGAAAGTTGTTAGACACTTTCTTTTTTTAACTCTAAACAAACATACGCACTAGGCCAAGGACAATGGCATTTCATTCATTTATTCACAGAACTATTAACAAAAAATTTCAACGAAACCTATAATTTGGTCACCCTACTAGCCAAGTGCTTTACAAGTTTATTACAAGCACTATATTGCCCGCACTTAATTAAACTGTTTAACGTCTCCGTCATTTACAAGCAGACTTTACTTTGAATTTTACTTAGTAAAGTAATGCAACAAATAGGCGTGATTTGTTCAAACAATTTGTTAACACGAAATCAATCTCCTTTTGTTTAGTTTTAATGAAAAAAACAAAACAACAAAAAATTTGAACAGCGAGGAAAAAACGTGCATCCGTTTGAGGCATTTATTACATAACCAGTACTTTTTATCTTTATTTAGGGATCTGTAAGGAGAAGAAAAAACTTTATAAATAATAGACCATTTTATTATTTTTCTAATTAATAAATAATGAAAAACAGAATATAAAACCAGGAACTAAGGGAAAGCATTTTAATTAAGTAACAGATGTAGACATGTAAACTAAATCAACTTAATCAAATAGAATTTTAAACCGTCCCTGGCACGGATTAATAAAAGGGTCAGCGAAGGCATGCAAAGGGTTCGTAGCGATGCGAGTACAGGCAATACGAGCCGGTGGCAAGTTTACAGTGTCCGCGCCCCCCGATAGATGTCGCTAGGGGTTTCGCGCGCGGTCTTCAAGCCGGCAGTAAAAATACGTGCGGGTATTTCCTGTCCCCGGCGCGGGTCGGGGGTCGCGGGGGCGATAAATAACTCAGTTTGCGGCCGGCGGGGAGGGGGCGCGCGGGACGCGGGGGCCCGTTATTTGTAGGGCTCGCGTGTGAATTATTCGTGGGTTCACGCGCGCTGTTTGCCCGCCGTCTTGTGGAGTGCTCACCGACCCTCGTTAATGAAATTTCATATCGCTCGCTCGCCGCGTCCCGCTCCATTGTTGGTGCACTACCTTACTAGGGCATTGAAACGGCTGAATTGTTACACTTGACTGTCGGCTCAGCTATTATGTTTGCGCACATTGACTTCAAATTAGGTTGAATTGTTGTAATGCTATAGGTATGCAAGTTCGGTTAGAGTTTTTATCGAATGACGTCTGAAATTCTGTTTTTATCTTGAAATACAATGAGGCGCTATTGTATATCAATTTCAATTCATTATAAATATTGCGTAGAATTGACACAGATGAAACATATTTACTTTGGTTACCATGTACCTAATATGATTTAAAGGACATGTAAAATGTAATCGTGTATTAGTCATGTGTATATATCATCGTGTATAGCACGACGCTGCTAATGCGAGCGCTTAGGTCGTTAAATGATGGGTGGGTGATATGCATTTTCGTACTATACCCTCATGTATAATCTAACTCAACCTAAATAGATGTGCGGCTCATCTACCTGCAATCACAACATTACACAACACCAC
Source organism: Ostrinia nubilalis (assembly GCF_963855985.1). Taxonomy (NCBI): domain Eukaryota; kingdom Metazoa; phylum Arthropoda; class Insecta; order Lepidoptera; family Crambidae; genus Ostrinia; species Ostrinia nubilalis. The sequence goes on from NC_087103.1 coordinate 6,092,065, forward strand.
AATCTCTGGATGCTAATTTGATTGCCTGTAATAAATTGTAATAGTAACGCTTATCGCTTATGTATGCGTAGTGTAATGTAGACGGTTGATTGAGACTTCTCATAATAATATGAATATGACAGACAGGGCAAGGATGGTAGGGTTATTTTTGATAGTGTCCAGAAAAGAGCCTATCTGGGTCAGGAACTCAGGCAGGATACAATAAATAAAGAATTTTAATTTGGTCATCACTTAGCACTAAAATCCTTGTTTTTTAATTAAGTAAAGGCAGGCCTGGCTCACTCCGCGCGGTACATCCGATAATTACCTACAGCGAAGCGCCCCGCCGGCGGGTATTATATCAGTCGAGTGTCACGCGCGCGCCCGTCAGGAGCTGGCGTGCGTTGTAGTATGATTATAATTCTATGATCGAAGTATTACTTAAAAATGGACATAAAGAGAAAGAAATATTGTGCGGCGTTCGGGTGTTTAAATTCGAAAAGAAATCTACCGGATTTATCTTTTTTTTTCGCTTCCCAAAGATACTGAAAGGTATGTTGGCCATGTAGGTAATCAATAATTCTTAGGATAGTATAGGAACCTAACCTACCATGACTACTGTTCAGAATTCGTTCGTTCGTTTCAACCAAATGACGTCCACTGCTGGACAAAGGCCTCTCCCAAGGTTTTCCATAATGAATGCATACATACCTACATATGTACCTCATTACAAATAAGTAGATTAATTATTTTTTCACTAGACAGCAACCCTAACAGCGTACGAAGAGTTCAGAGGCACGCGATAGAAAGAGACAAAACTTGTAGGTGAATAAAATTGTAGGTACGTAGTGCTGTGCGAGCTGAATTCCACTGTATCGCGTCGTAGCAAGACTCGCATTTATTTAAATCGTCTTGCGGAGTAATCCTTCTGTACCTGTACTATTACTTATTCTGTGGTAAAGGGTACAATTTTAGTGTTGTCATGTTATACAGTAACCAGCCAGACAAATGTAATTAAAAAAATAGCTAAGCGTGAGTTGGCTTTAAGCAATGAAGGTTCCTCCTCCTTCTGTATCTTCCATATTATTTTCAGATAGGTAATAATGGAGCCACCTTTCTGATATTTTAATTTTTGCTAGGGGAATAAAATAATAATAACTTAGAAGTGAGAATTTATCAGCTTCATGGGACCCCAGATTTAGGAATTACTATATTTTAATATTAATTTCAACATATTCGTGTGAAGAACTGAAGACAGATAATAATGGATGCTAAGCAAGGAGAAAGAAACGAAGTGATCCCCAAACTTTTCCGTTTTTCCTTTTGTTATACGTATCCCTAATAAACACATGTTGTAGAACAACAAGCGGTCCCATTATCAGGATTATTGGTCATGCTGCTAACATACGCACGAAGCCGCCTATGACGAATTCATGTGAACATATTTGCTCATTCTGTAGTCTGTACTAATACGCTCGCATATTTTGATATTTGTCTGAATATGTTTGTAATTATTCATGAATAACGATAAATGTAGTATGAACACCTGGGCAAATAGACTTAAAAAAAATAAGTTTGATAAATATGTATTATTTTTAACATGTATATCTACTTACCTACTCGCAATAATATTTTAAACCAAATTAGCTATCGTTATTCACCTAATCCAGAATCATTTGACTGATTTTTTGCTTACGCGTGAACGTGATTGCGGGTTCAAATCCCGTGGGGGAAAATAGTATTGCCATACAAGCTCCCCTTTGATGTAATAATTTTTTATCGTTAATTACAACAGTCTAACCACGGAAATACATAAAACTGATCTTAAATTGTCATTACTGATGATGAGTCAATCAAAAGTTAACCATTAAAAATCAATTACAGGTAATCTTAATTTTTAACCAATAAACCTAAATTAACTTCCTACTAAACGATAAAAACCTTGCTAAGTGCGACCATTTTTCCTTGAATACGGTTCCGTCCAAGTATGGCATTAACGTTTATAATTATATTTCAAAAATATATATCCGTAAGGGTTTTTTACATGTACAGAACCCTAGAAATGTGCAGGTAATGGGAGTCAGTTTTTTAGGCAGGCAGTAGGTAACATGCATAACATAAATTGCCTTTAATTGACAACACTTCCTTAGTTAATAATATCGAGCATTAACAATACAAACATACCTTATCCTAAACACAACCAGGTAGGTAATTAATATATAATAAAGTAAAAAGGATATCCACGATGCTTATTTATTATTTACACCTTCCCTTCCATGTAAACCGATCTCGAGACGTACTAAATTATTCCTAACAAAAATGTCCAATCGCTTCACAAGCAGGCGGCAGGTACCCACAGAAATAAAAAAAGCTTTAACCCTGACATTCCGACCCTTCTCAGGTTAGGTCATTGAGGGGAGTCCTAAAATTAAACCCATTTCCCGGAAAAACGGAACCGTGGTCGCCCTACTCAGCCATTCATTCATTCGGTCCATCACTCATTTATTTTTCGTGTAAACGGACTCACGGATTTTTAATTTGAATAATTAATTATACATGACTGTACTACTGTATATTGACTAGCTCATAAGGCTAATTAAACTAAACGATAATAATACAATATTCATTAACCGATTACCTGCTGGTCATCGCACTTATTAAATAGTTCTCTACAGTAAATTAAACACAAAAAAACTCTTATTTGTAAAATAATATTTGTGAAGAATGTGCATTAAGTACTTGTTTTTCCTTCTTGATGAATATGTATTTTTTTCATTGATTATGGAAAATCTCAGTAACTCCATCCATTATTCATTTTTATAACACTCAAAAACTAAATAATATTAAGAACATATTCAAAATTCAAAATTCTTTATTTCTTTATAAAGGCTTACATAAATACTAATAGACGAAGCCTCCTTTTAGGCGTATGATTGCCTGTGCCAGGAGACAACGCTCTGTGTGCGGGGAATGGGTGCTCAATAATAGTCGGACTCCAAAATCGTAATGAACCTTTATTTTCCGAAACGGCGGTCTTTTATACACAAAATTTACAAAATATGACAAGGACAAACGATACATCTATTTCACATAAAAAAGTACAATCAAATTAAAGGTGCGACAATAAAACAATTACCTACAAAACACAATCAACAGTTAGAACGAGATAGAAAGACGATCAATATACTTGTTTCACGTTACACAAAAAATAGTAAAAAGCAGGGTACACAATAAATAATTTAGAAGAAGATAGCCTAACATTACAATATATCTGTTTCACACAACATAGAAATACACGTAAAAAGACGGTAGAATAAATATTAATATTAGGAAAGTTAGACAAGGACAGCAAGAAGTTACAATGTTTCTGTTTCACACGACACGGAAATTATACATAAAAGAAGGTACACGAATATTTACAAGTTTCAAACTCACCCGCATTTACGGTTATAAAACTTATCATGAAACTAGGTCAAGTTTCTCAGTCAGGAGCGCGCCGCAGTGATGCTCGCACGTATGCTCAAGGTTTGTATGTGGCGGCTGCCACATAGCTCCCCCTCAAGCGAAGCGTACCACGGGCTTCACAGTGCGTCCAGAACGTGTTGTTATTGTAGTGCCGGTAGTGTTGCGTCCAGTGCCAGTGATGTGATTTGCGTCTTCATTCAGTGTGTATGCGGGTTTCACTCGGTCGATTGATACGTTGACTTCTCGATCGGGTAGTTTGAGTCGAAATATTTTGTCATCTCGTTTCAGTACCGGATAAGGGCCTTCGTATGGTGGTTGCAGTGACTTTCGTGATGAATCGATGCGTAAATACACGTTATTGACGGTCTTTAAGTCTTCGTGAACGAATATATTGGTGTTATTTCTTTTTCTTTCCGTGGCTTGATAGTTTCTTATTGTTTGCCGTAGTTGATCAACATAAGTGTAGTCGTTATTCGGTGACGTCATCGGTGACGTATTGAAGAAATCGCCAGGGAGTCTGATACTACAGCCGTAAGCGAGTTGTGCTGCGCTCACGCCTGTGTCGTTTCGTGTAGCAGCTCGTAGACCAAGTAGTACTGTTGGTAATGCCTGTAGCCAGTGATTTCGTTGGTCGATAAGTTTAGCTGTCAGTGCTGTCTTGAGTGATCGGTGCCATCTTTCTACTATTCCATTACATTGCGGGTGGTACGGTGTTGTTCTTGTTTTTTCGATTCCAAGTTGTTTTGTTAGCGATGTAAATAACTGGCTTTCAAACTGTCGCCCTTGATCGGTGGTCACGGTAGTAGGACAACCAAAGCGAGATATCCAGGTTTCATAGATATTCTTCGCCACGGTTTCTGCAGTTATGTTGTGTAGTGGTATAGCTTCAGGCCAGCGGGTGTTGCGGTCAATCATCGTTAGAAGATACTTGTGGTTTTCAGTTGAAGGCGGAAGTGGGCCAACTATGTCAACGTGTAGGTGTTGAAATCGGTCGGCGGGTTGAAATTCACCATAACTGCTGCTTGTGTGTCGTTGAACTTTGGACTTTTGGCACGGCATGCACAACTTAGTCCATTTGCCTATGTCTGCGTTCATAGACGGCCAGAAGTATTTTTCTTTCATGATTTTCTTTGTAGTTCTCGTTCCAGGATGACTTATATTATGCACGGCGTTGAATGCTATGCGTCGAAATTCATCTGGTAAGTATGGTCTGATGTTTCCAGTAGAAGTTTCACAGTGGATCTTGTAGTTACAATTTGGTGGTTCTATCATCTTGAAAACTAGGTTTTTCTGTTGTTTCAGTTCTCGCAGGGTGTGGTCTTGTTGTTGTGCGGCGGCTAGTTGTTCGTAATCCAGTGTTGTAGGGCAGGTTATGGTTTCAATTCGAGACAATGTGTCGGCGACAACATTTTCTTTTCCACTTATGTAGCGTATGTCGTTGGTAAACTCGCTTATGAAGGATATTTGTCTGCTGCGTCTTGGAGTTTCACTGTCTGATGTCTTCTTTTGCAGGACGAAGATGATAGGCTTGTGATCCGTAAATATGGTAAGTGGTTTACCTTCAAACATTTTTCTAAAATGTTTAACTGCCATGTAGATAGACAAAAGCTCGCGGTCGTAGGTAGAATACTTCTTTTGTGCTTCAGAGAACTTCTTTGAGAAATATCCCAGCGGTTGCCACTTCTTGTCCACGTACTGCTGCAGCACAGCTCCAGCACAGTTATTGGAGGCGTCACACATTAATGAGATGTGCGCGTTCGGTGCAGGGTGGGCGAGTAAAGCTGCGTTTCTTAGGCTTTCTTTACACGCTTCAAATGCAATCGTAGCTTCTTCAGTCCACTCAATCTTCGTCTTGTCTTTGCGTTTGCTGTTGTGTAAGTATGCGTTCAATGGAGATTGAATGATGGCTGCTTTAGGTATGGCGTCACGGTAGAAATTTATAGTACCGAGAAATCTTCGTAGTTCTTCAATAGTTGTTGGTTTAGGTATTGAAGTTATAGCCTGGACCTTTTCTTCGGGTGGTTTGATTCCGTGTTGAGACACTGTGTAGCCAAGGAACTTCACTTCTTCTTCACCCAATACACACTTTGATGGATTTATAGTGATACCATACTCGTTGAGTTTGCTTAAGACGTTGCGCAGGTGTTCTTCATGTTGAGAGCTATTTTCTGAAGCGATTATGACGTCATCAATGAACGGGTATGCGTAGTCTATGCCTTGTAGGACTTGATGGATAAATCGTTGAAATGTCTGTCCAGCATTTTTCAGTCCCGGACACATTCTAGGGAATTCATACAGGCCAAAAGGTGTGATGATAGCCGTTTTCTCTATGTGCTCGCTGAAGACAGGCAATTGCTGGTATGCTCTGTTTAGATCTATGGTAGAGAAGATCTTCTTGTCTTGCAGTAGGTATGTAAAATCTTTCAGACGAGGCACGGGGTAGCGGTCTGGCTTGGTAACTGCATTGAGCCTTCTATAGTCACCACACACTCTTATGTCGCCATTCTTCTTTGGGACGATGTGCAACGGGCTCGCCCAAGGGCTTTTGCTCGGACGGCATAACCCCTGGTCCATCATTGTTTGGAATTCTTTCTTCGCAGCGGTGTAACGGTGGGGCGGTATCGGTCGAGCTTTGCAGTAAAGCGGTGGTCCACTGGTTTCAATGTAATGCTCGATGCGATGTTTAGGTGCTTCTTTCATCGAAGATATGCGTGTGATGTCTGGATATTCAGCCAATATATTGTGGTACTTCTGACTTGTATCTATGCTTCGTATCGTTGGTGTCGGGTAGTTGCAAGTGAACGCCTTGGTTGATAAGTTTGTTAATTTATCAATTAGGCTGCGGCCGGCGATATCGACGAGCAAGTTGTGGTGCTTCAAGAAATCTGCGCCCAGGATTGGCTTGCTGACGTTTGCAATGATAAATTTCCATTTGAAAGGACGGCGTAGGTTGAGGTCCAATTCCAGTGTTTGCTCTCCATATGTGGGTATTATTGTATTGTTAGCGGCGAACAAATTAAACGTTGTCTGTTTCATTTTCTTGCCACTTCGTTTGGGTATAACTGATATGTTCGCACCGGTGTCAATGAGAAATAGCAGCTTGCTCTTCTTATCAGTAATAAATAGACGGTTTGTTTCATCCCATGCGCCGGTACCCGTCTCTGCCAACGCAGGTTTCAGTTTTCCTGATGTGTTGTCTTCAGAAATGTACAGGGTTCTGCACATTTTTTAGCTTGATGACCAAACTTGCGGTGGAAATAGCAATACGGCGAGTTGCTGGGCGTTGCACTGCGTTGTGATTGTGAATAGCGGCCTCGGCTCTGCGATCTTGAGTAGGAGCGGCCGTTTTGCCAGCGCTGGGTTGTTCTGCCTCGATAGTTGTTGGCCGTTGCGTTTGCAGTCACTAAAAGTGTCACAGCTTCCGTTAACTTGTCAATCTTCTCTTCTAGAGTGCGGTATCTTGACGAACCAGGTGTGTATTGCTGATTGACTGCGTATACTTCTTGTTGTGGGGTAGATGTTGATGGAGTTGGCTGTGGTCGTTGATATACAGCTGATATTTCACGTTGTGACTGCTGGTCCATCATCTTATCTGCCATCATGGCAACTTCACTCAGGCTTGAATTTTCACTAATTGCAAGAATTGAGCTTATGTTTGAAGGTAGTTGGTTGAGCCACATTCCTCGCAGCGTAATTTCAGGTAGATGGTCGTCGGCAAGGTTTTGCATTCGGCGTAATAATTGTGATGGCTTGAGGTCACCAAGTTCCATTCCGGCGATCACACGTTGGACATTTTTCTGTGCAGAGTCTTCGTACACTTCCAGTAGTCGTTTCTTGATGGTTTGGTATTTGTTTTTCTCAGGTGGGTGTTTCAAAATGTCGTAGACTTCATCAATGTCTTGACGTTCCAGCTGTCCCAGCACAAGCTCGTACATGGCTTGATCACTTTTCTTGTGGGGCGACATTACAGCTTCGAAATGTGCGAACCATCCTCGTAGCTTGTCTCTCCATATAGGTGGAATTCGTAGTCCGACGGATACTCCAGATACTTCAGCGTTTTCGTGGTTGATCGGGATTACTGTTGGCGAGATGGCGGTTGCCGGAGTTTGCGATGTTTCAGGTGCGTTGTTCATTGTAGGGTCACCACTGTGCGGGGAATGGGTGCTCAATAATAGTCGGACTCCAAAATCGTAATGAACCTTTATTTTCCGAAACGGCGGTCTTTTATACACAAAATTTACAAAATATGACAAGGACAAACGATACATCTATTTCACATAAAAAAGTACAATCAAATTAAAGGTGCGACAATAAAACAATTACCTACAAAACACAATCAACAGTTAGAACGAGATAGAAAGACGATCAATATACTTGTTTCACGTTACACAAAAAATAGTAAAAAGCAGGGTACACAATAAATAATTTAGAAGAAGATAGCCTAACATTACAATATATCTGTTTCACACAACATAGAAATACACGTAAAAAGACGGTAGAATAAATATTAATATTAGGAAAGTTAGACAAGGACAGCAAGAAGTTACAATGTTTCTGTTTCACACGACACGGAAATTATACATAAAAGAAGGTACACGAATATTTACAAGTTTCAAACTCACCCGCATTTACGGTTATAAAACTTATCATGAAACTAGGTCAAGTTTCTCAGTCAGGAGCGCGCCGCAGTGATGCTCGCACGTATGCTCAAGGTTTGTATGTGGCGGCTGCCACACTCTGCATAACTATAGGTGTTTTGTGTAAATTCTACTCAAAATCAATAATAAAGAAATATTCTATTATTCTACAATTATTATATTTTTATAAATATAATGATGTGAATATTATGTGTACTTACTGTAGGACGTGCTATGTGTATTATATTATTATTTCAAACACAAGCCTCGTTAATAAGACGATTAGGAAGGTAATTCAAGCACACTCATTCGACCTTTTTTACATCATAACGAATAATAATAGGCAAGTCTCTTTATTTAATAAAAAAACACTCGGTGCAGTTACTTACTTGGTAATAATGAGTATTAATGTTCAATAAATTATTATAAGTAAGCCAAAAACTTAATAAGGTATGTAAATACCAGCAAACGATAAAGACTTCAATAATAATCAAATGATAATGACATAAGTAAGATGGTTTAGTAAGAAATGTCCGCTCAGTTTAGCAAGGCAATAAATAGTAGCAGCTGAGGGTCGTCACCGTAGCGAGTAGGTCAGTGATGGTTGCGGGTAGGCACCTAATCATTCTAATTTAATTTTTTCAACCGTTTCCGCGTGCAGCGCTGTCGCGGCCGCGAGCCGAACGTTTGTTTACATTGCCGAGCCATGCCTGCCACTCGCCACTCCACAGCACCTCGATTAAGGACAAATCAATAAGGCAGTCGATAGCGAGCGAGTTTAATAGAGTGAGCGAGTCGAGTCGAGCGCCCTCATTACCCCCGCAATTAGCGCACGGCGCGCTCCCGCCGACGACGCACCCCGCGCGAAAAACGAATAAAAAGAGCTGCCCTCAAAATGGCCGCCGCCTCCCCCCGACCGCCCGCCGACCCCCGCGCCGCTTCGTGATTGCATCCCCGCAGCTCTTATAAATATGGCCGTATTCCTCCCGCCTTTACTGATTGCCCGTATACCCCCCGGTCTCCCCCCGCGACCGCGCCGCCGGCGTCTGAATAGATAAACGAGTCCACGTGGACTACCGCGCTTATAAAAATCGCCTCGGCGAATGGAACGTTTTCCGCGCACCATCCCAGCCAATGGTGCGCCAGATACGCGTGTAACTCCGCCCTTAATAAGCGATCTCGAGCTCTCGACGAATGGCGTAAGCGTATTCGACGGATTCTGTTCACCGACGTCGAAGCGGTCCACGTGGACTGACTCACACATACACGCGCGTATAATGCCTCGAGTGGAAATAGCTATGACGGCGAAATGTGCGACAGCGAAAAAATAAAATGCGGTCGGACGGTGCGGCGGCGGAGCGAGCGAGCGAGTGGGTGTAAACAGGGGATATTTTGGTGCGGCTTGTTCATTATTATTGAATGCGCGGCGCTAATGGCAAGTCGCGGGTCGCGGGTCGCGCTTCCTTGCTTCGCGACGCGATGCAAACGCAGCGAAGCGGTGCACGACAAATGAGCGGCTAGATAGTACTCCCATCACTCAAAGGTCGCTCATAGGGTTAATATTACATTTAAAAAAAGTTTTATGAATTTATGACTACGCGTATTACCTATTTTATGAAAGTTTAAATAGGTAAATAGTATCTACTTAACCAAACATAAACTAATAACGACTTGGGTATTGACTTCTACATAAGACGGAGGTGTACCTACCTACTAACGTGAAAGTGCTTTAGATTAGATTTCAATGCTTACGATGGATTATAGGATAGATAGATCCATTATTTTATTCTTAATATTGTGGAATGGCCTAGACGGTTGCGGATAAGTTGCGCTCAGTCAATAAAGATTAAATAGAAGGGTAGGTAGAGGGTAAAAAAAGTGTTTAAACTGCTCTTACCCGTTTTTAATAACGGGTCGCTTCTTATTTCAACGCAACGTCATAAACAGGCAGGTATCAGCTGTTCAATATCATGAGTTTGTTCAAAATTGCAAGCTCCAGACGTTTTATTTCGCAGCAAGTTATAGGCTTATTCGTGACAGAGGTAGACTTATGAAATGAATGTTTCTTTGAATTCTTGAGAGAGGCTTAATGACAAGACACTTGTGTTAGTAGTTATTTTAAATACCTTCTCGTGTACATGTCAATACATTTCTCATTTTACCTGTAAACTTTTTAATTTTTCCCTTTTGAATTTTTTATTTTTATTTTAATATCCGTTAATCTGCTTTATAGTAGGTATTTATTTGGATGCAATTACCTAATTATTTAATTAGTATCAAGATCGGTACCTATTATTAAAAACACGGCAAAAAACGGAAGCTCTTTAATAATATCATTTTTCCCCTCTCTCCCCTTTCTCGCTCGCAAGCGCATCCGAATTAATAACCTTTTTTTGTGACCAAAAAAATTCTAAAGACTCCGAAAAAACCTACAGGCCTATTTAACTTTACTTCTATTTAACAGGCTGGTGAATCCTAGCTTTTGTATTTATTATTTAACGATAGTTTTAAGTGTGAGAACTGAGGTACCGGACAAGCCTTTAACACGTTGAGTGCGAAACCAGGTCTATAGACCTTGTGTACGTCTCGCTTACCGTGCGGCTAAGAAAATTATAGTCTTCCTTGTCGTGCGAAAGGCATAACTTCAATTGGGTCCGGTGTAGGAAAGTGATGAATATATATCTATGATGTATTCTTAAAATAGAATCCAATGATGTACCTACCCTAATACCAGGTTTTTAAACCTGGTACCGCACGGAAGTAATAAAATGTCTTCACAATGCGAAACCAGGTCGAAGCACCTTGTACCCTGCGCACCTGGTACCGCACCCCACGCTAGCTTCGTGCAGCCAGTGTTGCCTCGCATTCGTAAGAAACGCACATGTCGACATGGCGTCAAGAGAAACAAACAAAATCAAAACTGCAAATTGATTATAATTTAATTTGCTACACGATTTATTGCTAATTTAAATAATGTTTTTCGTGACAAACATTTGAAGTTGTAACTAAATGTTATTAAATAATATGTTTTCTTTAAATATAGCTTATTTATGTATTTATGAACGTATGTCTTATTTGTAAAATATTTAGACTAAATTATTAAAACATCTTTGTTTGTTACTTTTTTAAATTTTTATTAAAACTTAATTTAAACTATCGATATTTGTATTTCACATCCCTAGAATACCCACCAGACTTCCCTACTTCAGTGCGGCACAGGGTGCATAAGCCTTGTATTTTGAATATAGCTATAATTTTTATACTAAACAAGTTATTCACGAACGCCTTCAGGTGTATGTAAATAAATGCATTATTATTAATATTCAAAGACAAAAAACACAATATCTATTAACATGAAGCCAAAAATAAAATTAATATATCTTAAATATTACAAGGTCTTTCAGCCTTGTGCCGCCACAATGTAAGTTTTAATACCAGGTTTAATGACCTTGTACCGAAGGAATGAAAAGTATTAGAAAGTTACTGCCGCAGCAAAGGTGTTAATCCGCATATTTGGTCCCCTATATTAAATTTCGGAATGAAAAACGAAGCCAAAGCTTTTATGCAATAAGTTGCTACAACAAACATAACTCACGATCTCACTACTAACACGTAATTCCAGCTACCAAAATATTTGTCGGGTCCCAGAAAGAGTCAGATTAAAAGGAAAAATAAAAATAAGAATAAGCAAGCGCAAGTTACTGTCGGCAAAAACACATCGCGTCAGATATGCGAGCAGCGTCGCCGACCTCCATCCGATAAGGCGGTAACCAGGCTTGGCTTGTCCGGTAGCCACCATTCAACACACTTATTTCTTGTCGCTTGAAAAAGTTACCTCCTGTGGACTCACTCACCTAGTGGTCGTACCTAGGCAGTTAGGTCTTGCCAGTTCGTGGAACGCTGAAGGTTGTTTTCTACAACTTGCGTCGTTGATTCGATAAACGAGTCCTTTGTGTGATTTGTGTTCTGAAGACCATTGTATGTTATAGTAGGCAGGTAGATCCAAAAGTAACGTAAAAAAAAGTCGACACGTTTTTTTATTTCCACCAGTTTGATGTTATTCATTTAAGAAAATGCAAATTCGAAATACTTATATCAAATAACTGGTTGAATGGATTGAAACCTAACATTATATAAATTAGCCTGTAAAGCGAAATCTAATTACTTCGGTAGGTATTTTACCTACTAATTACCTACATAGATAGATAAGTTCGCGTCGTGTTAATAAGTAACCTTTAAATACCTAATAAGTAGGTATAGCTATTTAAATTCATGCTTCGAAAAAGGATTTGAGTAATAAAACCTTGTAATGAGCATGAAATTAAGATGTTGCTCACGTAGAACTTTCGTTGGTAGGAATATATCTACCTACGTTTGTTTGTAATAGGTATTCTAAAGCCAAAGGTAACTAAAATTAGTTAGTTACTTGTTCAAGTTAATGTTTTACGTCATATCTAAAATCTTTATAAAACAATTCCGAGAAAATATTTTTCCTTCTTTGCAAATAAAGCTCAATTTTAGTGAAAATATCTTGCCAACAAAATGTTTTAAGTTTCTAACACCGTGTCGAGATTTATAAGATTCTTTGTGGCTAACACTTATATGGGTTTTGTCTGAAATAAACAAAATCTAAATTATTACGTTGGTTCCCAATATAGCAGTTGTAATTTAGTTAATTTATTTTAATGTAATAAAAATGTAGAGTTCAGTGAGCTACCATTTATGAGGGATAAAAAACTTAAAGGATGCATATTTAATTGAAAGCCATTTGTGAAACATCTGGTTTTCTATGGGCTTAGAAAGGGTAATTATTCCAGATATTATTTTATTTAAATTATGACAGTATTATACATATTCCGCAATGTAGGCGGTAGTTACACGCTGCCTAATGTGGCTCTACCGTGTCTCTAACTACCACCGTTCTTGGTTTACAAGTAACAACCGGGCGAGCACTGCACAGTTATTTTCCTAAACGACATAATAACATCGGTTTCCGATATGAGCGGAGTTGAGATATTTAAGAACGTCGTACGGCAACCGGGTAATTTCGTTACAATGCCGGTTTGTGCCCGATTTAATTCAATTACGCCGAGGGCGCGTCGATGGAGCGGCGCCGCTGCGAATTAATGTTATTTAAACTCGGTACCGGAGTGTGAGCTCCGCTATTAATTAAGAGATATTATCGCGTCCGAGGTAATCGTAACATGTACCTATCACGCTCGCTCATGATGTATTACTTATACCGCTTTTTGTTTTTGAAACGCGTGTGAATGGTGATGAGATCAACGTTGATGGGCCACTCTCGAGAAATATGTGAGAAGCCAATCAGTTTTTTTATAGAAGCAAACTTGGAGGTGTAAACAAAGCACCCTTTTCAGGTTTCTCTATCGTGTCCTAATAAGTACATATTACACAATTCTTTAAAAGAAATATTGTGTTAATTAATTAAAAACCCATTCATGATTTTCTCACCTCCCTAAACAAACATTGCCTAAATTAGCCGACACAATTAAGTGTATTGTGTCTAAATTATGTATAGCTTCAGCAATGTTGTAACGTAGTGTTGTGTGTGGTGCACAATAGTGTGTGTCAAATGGTGTCAATCATAGTAAGTGGCATATTTACGCTCATTGTTGCGGGGCGAGCATCGTGCCACCGGGCGCCGTGCATTACGTAATAAACTCGTGTTTATAGGCGATTTGTTGAACCCACCGCTGTTGTCATATCTGTCTTTTTGAGGGTTATTTCCCAAAATGGAACAATTTTGATGGGTGATTTGCAGAGATGTCAAGTCTTTGATATGACTAATTTCACTGAAATTGCATCGTGCTGTTTTGAACGTGTAATGAAACTATGTTTTAACCACTCATCTCCGAGCAATAACCAGACAACATTAGTCTGTGTTAGCGGCAGCTGACGTGCCCGACCTAACGCCCACACAGGCATCCTCAACAAAACCTTTTCATCCAAAAGGTTAACAATTTCGAGAAATCCACTGACCACAATGGGTTCGGAATTCTAGCTAATAGCTAATGCATCCTAATTGCCATTCCTTTTATTCTTAATAGCCAAATAAGTTAAAATAGGCAAGCTATTAAGGTTAGAACTTTCTGTCAGCGACTCTACCTACATACACGCCATTTGATAAATAATCTGATATCCGGTGAATCGAGCAGGAAGCAATAATAGAAACGTATTCATCATAACATTATTAGAATAAACAATTGAATAATCCATTTTATTATTACGAATGCGTAGGCCGCTGTACAAATAAATAAACTTATCCAAGAATAAATGTTTATGTAAATGTGTGTTAACCTACACGCGATCCTAAGCACTTATCTAATGTAAATTAAGTGTTGCTGGTCTGATACTTTATAAACCCAACTATTATAGGTAAACACAACAAAACGTTCATAATTTACACCCTTGCCGTAAATAAACGTTTATCTAAAACTCAGATCGCATGCAATTCCAACTGCAACCATTAAATATTAATTTTCATGCAAAAAACCCTTGGGCTGCTGGCAAGAACGGACGAGGCAATCCGAGCCTTCTGGGAAAAGGAATGGCTTTTGAGAATAGTCGCTTTTTACGCGACACAATGGCCGGTTATACAACTAATTGTTCGCGCTGGTTAATTACCTCGGCTTGTTTTATTTGTTTGAGACTGTTTAGCCGCGGTGTGCGGCCGGGCAGATAGCGCGGTCAGACTGTACTACGCTACGCCTGTTTTACTGACCTCCCGACCCGACTCTCGATTGATATCCCGCTGATATTGCGAACCGTGGCCTTGTAACTAAGTAAATACAACTTGTTTACGAATAACTCGCGCACCCTAGTTCAATTCTCACGGATCTTGGGTAACACAAACATATACAGAACACAATCCTCAAAACCGCAACCTGTTCGATGTTTCTAATAGACCGAATTTCTATCTAATCAAAGTTTTACTCGAATTAGAGTGTGTAATCTCGATAAAACTGTTTATTAAAGTCGTGGAGTGTAAATTGGAATGGACTCGAACTTCGGGTCGATTAAACGTGCCCACCTAATTAATTAATGCTTATCTCCCGCTGAGGCGATCGACATCGACGCGATGGGATCGTAAAAATTTCGTGTTCAGTTCAGTACAGGTAGGCAGAGATAAACCGGTGGGGTGCGAGTGGTACGACGCGCGACCGTCGTCGTCGGTGCGATGTTGTAGCGATGTCGCGGCGATACCACCTGATTGTTATTTATTTGTTATCGAGCCGGCGATCGCTCGTCGTGAGACCGCCTGCGCAGGGAGCTCTATCGCTTTGATCTCGGAGCTAGTAATAAATATATTCGTTATGGATGTTTCGAGGATCTAACCTCTAAGCAACTTAGTGGCGGTAGCTTTATAGCATCGTAAAATTATAAAGTAAAAAGTGTTAATTACGTTTTAGTTGGATGTAATGGCTGAGAGGACTAGATGAGTGATAAAATTAAATTATTAAAGGGTAGAGTTCTAAATGGTGCGGTGATTTCAGAATTGCACAAATTCAATTTGTAAAACTAGTTTGTTCTCAATGAATAACTTTTGTGTGTACGAAAAAATCCTTTTTTGCGATATCAATAGCAGGTACCGGTTACTTTACGAGTGCTCGCGGTATGGCAGGTAGAGGCATAAAATTTACCGCGTCTATTGTTAAGATTCGTGGCCCACATCTTTGAGCGCGACATGTGGGCTTCATCGAGCAAAACGGCTGCGCGATTCGAAATACGAATTAAAAAGATAAAACACACAAAAAGAACGAAACAAAAACGATACGAAGCGAGTGATCGAATGAATGAGGTGGTTTTTTGCCGCGCCTCGTTACTTCCTCTGCCTGTGAATGCTGCGTAAATAAAATGGGAGTTACCGTAAGCATTGACAGCATTGCTTTATGGTTGCTAGATAATACCTACATTAGTTCGAAAATAGATATATAAAAGAAAAAAATAAAAGAAAAATATCTAACAAGATTTTTATATTAACCCTTTATATAGTATCACGACTTCAAAATCCAATTAACTTAAATCAACAGTACTTTAAACAAAATACATTAAAATGGATTTATCAATGCAATACAGTTTCAGTAACGAACTATCAAAGAAGGTTGGAGTATTGCAAACGGAACAAGATGGTTGTGTCTGTTTTCATTTTCGTAGAGTTTCGTGTTAGAAATTGAGCATGAAATGCTTTGTCTATAGAAATATAAGGGTATTCTTCCTTGATTAATAACTCACAGGTTCCAGAATACACTACATAACCAGTCAAGTGCGTGCTTTAGTACTCTCACTCCTTCTCTACATCTCTTTCCTCTATACTACGAATTTGCTACAAATATTCGTAGCAATATATGAAATTCCGATTGAAAAACAAACACAAACTTCACTTGAAAAATTATCCCATGCTTTCTAATTGCTATTGCTAATGTAAGTTTGTAGAGACAAAAACTGCCATAGACTACAAAAACTCTAATTGGCCGTAAAATTTCATTATTAACATGACTTACGGAACCCTAAACCAGCTAAACATACTCGCATGAGGTTGGAACTCGGAATGCATTGAATAAACATAAACACTGCACGCCCTAAGAGCGTAATACAGACGCTTTATAAAGAAAAATGTTTTAAACATAAACGTTTTTTGTTGGAAACAAATGGCTGCAATATGCCATTGTAAGCTAATAATAAGTGCTTACAATGGATTAATTATCGGCTTGGAAGGTTATTTTTACATTTTGTACGTACTTGCAATACCAAAATTAAATGCAATTATTTTAATATGGATTCAATTTTGCTTTAAAAAATATGTCAGTGGTTTTTGCGTACTCGCTTGTAATCTCAATGAACAGGAACTAATGATTCTTACCTGCTATATTTTTTTATTATTTGAAAATTTTAATTTCTCAGCTGTTTTAGGCATACCATAATGAAACTAGGTTCAAGCCTGTAATTGGTTTTGATATTTAAATTTAACTGAATATATTTTACTTGAATTTTGTGTTAAATGGGGTTTGGGTGTCATCGTAGCATATGTATGGAACTCTACTATAATTGTGATTGACTGGGGTCTTTCTCCTTCGTCTTATCACCCACCAGAGCCCACCTTTCTGATCTATAAAGAAGTACTTGGTAGAGTTAAAGTGTAAAAGCTCTTGTTGAAAGCTTACCTACTGACTTTCATCTTAATTTTTTATTTCCGGATACGAGTATCCCAACGATTAATTTGTAGAGTTCTTAAAGCTATCAGAACAACTGACAAATGTCTAATAAATAATGGTATAAATAGCCTGCAGCAAACCGGATGCTTCTGGCTGTGTTAATCAATAGGTCAATATTGGTCGAGCGAGATATGGTCACTTTATCGGCCCCACACACGTCGGCTCCAACTGGCTACTTGAAACCAAATTACAAGGAGCCACTTGAGCGATCACATAAAAATGCCATAACTTTTAAGTAGGCAGTCCCCGTTGACGTAAAAGGCACGGTTTAAAAATTGAAATTGTTTACAAAGTTACCACTTAAAACGCGGAATGAATAATAACTTAGGCATGAGGTACTTAAATTTTGTAATTAAAGTTCCCCCGCCGTGTGTCTGTCGGTAAACATGAGTGTAGAGTTCGTAAGAATTTTGATAAAGTTTTTAAATAAACAACACGAATTACGAGGTTTGTTTTTTTAATAATACGAGTAAATAAGATGCACTCTACTGAAAAATGCAAACCAATTTATCTTATAATGGCCGTCGAACTTTGACTTATGTTTCCAGTTGAGCTGTGAAAGAGAGCATATTTTTTAACTTCGTAAAAATAACTCAATTGGACTGCAAGTTATTAAATTGTTTTTGTAGGTGCTTTGAGCATTTGCATATCGGTTCTCCAATTAAAATGTAATATCAATAGCGTATCGCGAGAACGCAAAATAAAAAACCAACTGGGTTCTAATTACAGGCAATGAATTGTCAGAACCGAGTAACAATTATCGTGGACAAGATAGTAAATAGATTGAACACGGACGTGAGCTATTTAGGTGCGTTTAATAGTCCGCTGGCTGAAGGCGTAGGGATGCGCCTGATTGGATCTGGATGCACGGAAAACTTCCTTGAAATTGAAAATTTTCATTTGCTTACAACCTTGATAACCGACCTTTCACTCCAATTGGTCATCCCACGCATTACTTTATGAGGGGCGGTTTTTATTCAGTAATCATGAATCGCGTAGCTGCGTAGGAGTGCTTTCACTTTATTTTCAGGAATATTATTAATAGTTGAATGAAGAGCTATCTAACTTATTTATAGAAATAATGTAGGTTACATAGTAGGTACATTCTTTAGATATTAAGTAAATGGTTTAGGATCTGTGCTTCCTGCTTAATATTCGTTTGTAACCCTTCTATGATCTGAGTTTGTAACGGATTAAACTTGCACATAAACTTGTGTGAAGTGCAAAATCGGCTGCATCCCTAGCACGACCGCCGAAGTAGCCCGATGGCGGGCGGTAAAACCTATCAATTACGCACACACAACTCGTGCGGATTACCAAATTAACCGCACACGTTATTATTTTAATTTCGCCGCAACACTACGATCGCCCGAATCGTTACCGCGTTTGTCTAGACTTACTTACTTAATTGCAAAATAAAATCCACAACGATCAATCGAGTCAGCTGTCATTGTTTATTTCTTAATTAATGTTACTCAATGAGAAACAAGTTGTCGTGCGTACTTAATTAATTTGTATTTTCACTGCCTCTTCGATATTTTTAACATTGTTTTTATTTTGCAAATAAAATAACAAACAGGTCAAGCCTTTCAGTTTTACATTGCAAACTACCTATAGATTAAGTTACCTACAGTAGTTTGGATGTCAAGTTGTAAATAAGATTGTTTATAGGTAATGAAAAGAGAGCAGTTAAATTAAAATAATAGCATCCCCTGTTGAAATAAAAACAAGTCAAGCTGGATCGCATAACTCGCGCAGTAGGAGCAGGCGAGATCGCGAAAACCGTGACACCGACACCCCACCCCCACCCCTAGGAAAATCCCCAAATAATACGTATCTATTAGAGCGTATATCTCCGATTCGCCTAAAAGTATTCCTCAAACATGAAGATAGTCGACGAAAAATTCGAGTGGAGAAAATATGTATGGCAGGCAGCGGTATGCGAGGGGTCGGAGGATACGAGATAGGGTGGGGAGCGGCTCCCCCCGTCGCGCGGCGCGCCAGTTTGCTCGTAGCGTCAGTGCGTATTGGACGTGTGTCGCATTTTTATTTCTAAGTGAATCGCGTGTGACTGGCTGCGCGGATTACGTGCGTTTTTAGTGCTGTTTTTGTGAATTGAGTGGAGTGTGTGCTGTGTCCTGTTTTACTTATAGTGCTTCAGACGATGACCGCGTGTGTTTGACGTGGGGATGTATCCAAGCGCGGGCGCAATGAACGCCGCAGCCGCCGCCGCTGCCGTGGCGGCCGCCAGGCATCCGGTAAGCAACACATGCATATTGTTGAATGAATGCGCTTAGGTCCTACCTCTAGATTAGTAACATCTTTGTCCGTTACATTTCATTTTTAAAAGTTCGCGAAAACTCATTCAATTTCAAAACAATGACGCATTCAAGCTCGTCCAAAGCTCGGACACTGAAAAGAAGACCACGGAAAACGTAAACTTACGGAGTTTGTACTCCTATCATCTTTTTAAGTTGGACCAGACGCAAAAGAGATTCGATGGACTTATAATTTTAGACAAATAAAGTTAACTCTTATTGTCATTTACACCTAAGTAATTGCTGTTATGTTTTAAACTCTTTCTGGCATAACAAACAAAGCAAGTTCTTTTAACATACTGCGACGCGTGGGGAAAGCATCGCTCGTTACTTTAGTCGTTAGTCGTTAGAGCGTTTATCTCTAATCTTCAACTTCTTTCAGAAACACAACGCACTAGCGAAACACATTGTAAAACAAACGACAGCACGTTTTTGTGTTACATTGTATAAGTTTACAGTTTTATGAATATAACAAAGATAGTAACACAAAAGAATGTTAAAGCGTGAAAAAAATTATTTACAGCTCAGTGGAAAACAAATGTGAGAGAATACTAAGCCCCCCGCGGAGGCGGTCCCGGCCCTGGCGCTGCGGATCATTGTCAAATACTCAATTACCCGTGAAATTGTGTGCAAAGGACTTTATCATACTCAAAATCAAAGGGACAAATTCCCCTTAGCACTTCGCAATCCGACTATATGTATACCTAACAACGTACGTTTAATACAGAATATTATTGTATTATCATGTTAATATTAAAAGGTTCTAACATAAAGCTGACCATAATAGTAATCCTTTCATTACAACACGCCAAATCGAACTCTATTTTTTAGACAGAAAAGCGCATTATCCAGCCGGTGATAAACTTGAAGACAGATAACCGCAAGCCGCAGTGCATCTGTCGCTGCGTTTTCCGACGGAGAACTAACCACAGTTTAAAAATCAATTACAGTGTTGTTTTCATTGTAGATAATATGTAAATAATGTACCTACATAAGTATTAGTATATCTCTACTACTAATCATTGAATGTTTTGTTTCATTCATGTTTACAACCTATAGAGACTTGAGTGGGTAGTAGTAGGTACCTACTACCAAAATAGACTGATTTATTGCATGCCGCGCTTTATTCATTCATAAAATTTTCCCGTCTATTAAAATATTAAATCTACTAACCTACTTTATGCTATTATTCCCGCTAAAACTGATTGTGGAATAAGTCAAAAGGTCAGTCAATAGTAGGTACTTTACTTTAATATTCGTGTACCATTTACCGCATGACAAACATTCTACAGCAGGCTTATTAACTAATTAAACCTTAAGTCCAATTAATAGTCATCGTGAGGTCAAATAGTTCCAGATAATACCTGTTTAAGAAGACCCTGCTGCCGGACCCCATTATCTGCCGCACAGACCTTGAATCCTCTGTCTCATGTTATCACTTATCTAACTAGGTATTTGTACCAAACGGAACTAAATCAACGATCGAACTAAACAGTCGATTATAGTTAGAACCAAATGGTTGGAATATGAAAGATTTTGTTGGCCAGTCTCCCAAATCAAATGACGGAGGTGGGATGTTTAATGTATGCCTATTCGTCTGTTTGCTAGAAATCCGTGTCGCATCCTACTCGGTCAATATTTGACTGATGGTTTGGTAATACCGCTATAACCAAACACTCAACTGCGTCACTGTCCAAAGCATTTAACGTTTTCTTCAAACAATGCTAGGTGCTTTATCGTGTAGAGTTTGAAATTTTATATCATTGTTTATCACCAGCATTAAATTCCGTGTAGGTGGATAACTGAGTCTTTCCATTATGAAATTTATTTCCGCATTACGTTTCATTAGTCATAAAATATTTAGCGCTTTAATGCGCCTTCTGAATTCAATAAACGTCGTTGATCGATTTTTGCAAATTGAGTTTCATAAGAAATTCAAGCACGTAATACCTATTTTAATTTAATTGACCGGGCTCGGTAATGTAATCTTTTATCAAAATGTAATTAAGGTCTAGGTTAAAATTGACTCAGCATGTTAAAAGAAACGTGGCCTCCAAGATTTATTTCCCTGGTTATCAACGGAAATGTATTTCATCAAATGGGATTATCATCGCTTGATAAGAGTTAGTGCTTGAGTCAATATCACCCGAAATGATTCCGGGTATGTGGCGAGATATCGCTATCACAGCGCAAACAAGTCATTTGGAGTACGCAAACAAAGCCTCGTCAAATCAAGATGCCACCTCATATGTTTTCCTTGCACATCTAGAGATGCCACGAATATTCGGCTACTATTCGGTATTCGGCCTATTCGGCCACTTTGTTTGGTATTCGGTATTCGGCCGAATAATAGGTACTATTCGGCCGAATACCGAATACCAAATCATGGAAAAAAATGACACATCATATTAATCAAGATTTGTCCTTATTATCAAATTACAATACTTTAATAAGTAAAATTAATCAGCGGTAAGTTGTGATGGATAAAAACAAGCTTTTCAGCATTTGACGGTAGCAAACGATTACCCTTTTCATCATAAATGATACCAGCTTCAGAAAACAACCTCTCACTATACACGCTACTCCCGGGAGAAGAAAGATAAACTTTCGCAAATTTCGAGAGGTTTGGGTATTGTTTTTCATTAGCTGACCACCACTTGTAAGGATCAGCTTTCCGATCTAGTCGATTTGATTTCAAATAAAAATCCATCTCATTTGCCACAGTATTCTTCTCCACGTTCTCCTCATCATTACTATTTCGCATAAAATATTATCTTTAGCGACTTCCTCAAAGCAGTTCCAGAAACTGTTGTGTATTTCAAATGACTTGTCATTTTCGTTCAAGTTTCTTCTCTTACGACGTTGAGAAGATTCATCGGTACTACTAGACTCATTATCATTACAACTTAGTTTCAGAGCTACTACACAGCAAATAATTGGCCAGTTTATTAGTTTCACTACAAATCTCATAATATTCCCATGTGGCAGATTTTTTAATAATTGGTGACATTTTTTAATGAACAAACAATTGAAAAAGAACTAACGAACAAACTTTTCAGCAAAATCGTAACGTTTTATTTTTGTAATTTATATTAATCTGACAATGCGTGCCGTGACGTGATTTACTCGCAATGAGGGATTTCGCGATTGAAAAATCCGCCAGATGGCAATACGTAGACGCGAGGTCCAAATGCTGCATGATTGGTTATTTTTGACATGACATTGACAGATATGTCAAAATCCACCAATCACGCAGCAGTCAGACCCTACATCCACGTCCCGCCATCTGGCGGATTTTTAAATCGCGAAAACCCTCATTGAATGAAACAGTCAAATTGCCTTACGCCGCCCGCGCGCTATGGAGACAGGTCGCAATCTGTCGTATTATTATTTACGCACTCGACTAGCATGTGCTTTGTGCCGAATATTCGGCCGCCGAATATTCGGCGCTTCGGCCGACAGCGTTGCCGAATATTCGGTATTCGGTATTCGGCCAAATCACTATTCGTGGCAACTCTAGCACATACATAACATATACCTACTAGCTTATACCTACGTCAATGTATTCGTTTGTTAGGCTGAGTTGCACCACTTAACTTTGACCGTAACTATAACGATAACCGGTGTTTTTTGTATGGAGTTTGACAGATTTTTGACGTTTGTTAAAGTAATATGCAACTCAGCCTCAGTCTTTAATAGGAGTAATAGACACGTATTATTTTTGTATAAAATATTTTAAAAGTAAAAAGAATCTCTGGATTCTTTGGAAACATAAATATGACACTAGAAGATTTTGTGCTAGAAGCTTAAGATAGAACATACTTTAAGGTCTGAACGTGATGGTATTTAATGTACTTTATGTAGTACATATTTAATATCTCATAATAACTTAATAATAAGAGACCATGTCCCAAATATAAATTTAAATATGTAGTAATCTTATCTTGATACAGTATCATCAGCGATAAAAAGCGTCATATTGTATAAATAAATATGTACATTACAAAATTCTAAAACATACAAAACTACATTTTATACATACTTCAGTCTATTATCAGTTTAAATTCACATTTAATAGCTTTATTACCGGCATTAATTAATTACGCGTTAGAGAGACTTATTGTTTGATGACTCGATATTTGGACACCTATCTATTTATATTACCTTGATAGGCGTCAATTACTAATTCGTAGAAGCTCTTAGTGAAGGATGTCAAGCTATTGGGCGGTTCATGGTGTTGTGTTTCTGAGAAAACAAAATCGGCTCTCAGATACCTACTACGCTACCATATTAGTTTACTAACATTTTTTGTTTCTGAAACACAAAGCGTTCCATAAACGGAACCAGCCTGAACTTTTATGGATCGTAAAACGATCGTATTAGAGTAGAAATTACTTCGAGTCAGTTGAGCGTTACGGCGTTATGGCCCAAAGCCAATCTTGATGTTCAAATATTTGTCTATGCTTGTTTGGTTTGTAAGTGCGAATGGTGTTTAGGTGTTTACCGAGCCGCTGAACTTGTGTGTACTCTCTGTAGAACTGGCAAGTCTCTAATATTACTAATAAACAGTTGACATCGATTCACTTTTCGCAGTTTCTAAGAATTATCCTTCGAATAATACTTTCATTGTGTAGAAAGTTACTACCTAAAATCTGCTATTTGAATGATGTCTTTATTACTTTAAACTTAGCTCAATTACTATTTTGGTTGATAGGCCATTTATTACTGTCGAATTAATGAGAGAGAGAAAAGAAAAAAAAGCACAATCCATTGAGTTCTCCAAATTCAAATTCCGATAACAAAATCTCCAGCCAGGTAGACGTGGGCAGACGGACTTATTCAATAATTTGAAATAAGAACACGTATATTTCTTTTTATATCCGTTTAAACGCATTCTGTTTAGTTTTGTTTTTGTGAGTGGTCGCCGGTGCACGTTGGATGCGGGCCTTTCATCCGGGCCCTCTACACAATACTACCACTCAAAAACTGTTCATTGTATTTTAATTTGACCTTTTCGGTGATAATTTATGGGAATCTTTTTTCTGTCGAAGGGAACGTTTACTCAGTCTATTATTGCCACGGATTATTTTCGTTTCTTTTGTGATTGATTCGAAGTTGGGACTATTGAATTTGAAGTTAAATGACGTAGATTAATTCTGTGAATAATGTTTTCGCCTAAAGTTATAATTACTGTAATTTATTTAAGATCGAATCAACGTATAATTAGGCTGAATAAATAATTACTTTTATCGCAATGACATTCTGCGTTTAATTTGGCTCGTAATTTTATTTATGTAGTTTTAATCGCGGTCATAAAACACTTTACCTATAACGTGTCTGTGGAGAGCGAAATAACACGCGGACCGCATTAGCGGGCAGATAAAGCCGAGATAACAGTGAATAAAACAAATAATTAACCGGAGCTGTAACATATTGACTGAGATAAAATAAAATGCCTCGATGAATGGATCATGCCCGAGGTTGTAAGGGCGAGCGTACACAGAATAAAATGGAGCGCAAACAATTCAACATTGCCAGTCTGTAATGCAAAATAAATGAAGAATGTTTAAATGAAGAATGTAACATGGTCCAATCGGACCGCAACAAAGTCATTTGTGCAAAAGCAGTCATAAAATCTTATCACAATACTGAGTTATTTTGCCTTACTGCCATCAATTAGCAGTAATGAAAGCGGACGTTAACATGCTCTTAGCTGCGTAAACTTTAACTCCAGAATTTACAATGTATGTTAAAACGCATACGTGTAAAACTGAGCAAATGTGCACTCAAAACGCTCACTAAGGCGGGTGCACACTGCACTCTGCGGCGTGACATCACTTTAATGCCACACGCGAGCCGGTCGCGATCGCCTCGCCCACCTCAGACTGCTACAGTCGATATCATTTTGCTTTTGCTTTTCAAATACATTAGTCTGTAACTTTCAATTTGCTTTTTTATGACTCAACGATCAGCAAACTCGAACACGAATAAATAAATTGCCCGAGTCAATTCACACTCGAAACGGCTTTTTTGTTGCCCTCAAAGATCCGGAATCGTTTTATATGTGCACTTAGAATAATTAATCAAATACATTTTAATATATATTTTTTTTAGATAACGCTTTAATGAAAATTTGTCACTAAATATTTTGTAATTATTTTCAAGGTTTTTATAATCTATAAATTGTAACTTAAGACGGGACTATCCTGCGGTTAGCAGTACCTATTACGTTATTAAGTGCAATCAACCATTACAGTGAGAGACATCGGTGTCGAGGCGCGCGACCGCAAGGCTATCTCTCCGGTGGTTACATTCACTAAATTCCCGGCCACATTTTTCCCGAGCTCGATTGTCCGCAGCTCCATTTACAACGTCTACACGCCGCGCCAGTTCCTTTTACGCTTTTATTTACGCTCCTTTTATTATTTTTAAAGTCCGTTTGTTCCTCGCGCCGGCTCCGAGCGGCGGTTATTTATTTTTTGCCGTCGGCCTCCCGGCGACCGTGTGTTGTTGTGTCCCTTGCTTTATTTTTATTTTCGTGCTTCTTATTATGAAGTTAGTTTTTTTTACTTTATTATTACATGCTCGCGTGTTCACGTTAATTTATTTTTGTGTTAAGAGGCGAGCTGTCTGCGTTGTTTTTTTTCCATTAATCGAGGCTCACACCGAATTATGGTCATTAAAGGATAATTTGTATTATGGTAATTCGGGATGCGTGTAATTTTTGTATCGTGATAGGAATGTTTTTATACCAAGACTGAGATTGATGGGTTGTGTGGTAGGTGCTTTAATATTATCAAATGTCACGATGTGTTAATTTGCTCTAGAATGTCCTATATCTAGTACACTCGGTTCAAATTTATGTTCAGTTTAGTATGTATTTAATAAAGTACACGCCACCTACGAAGTAATAATAAGTTATTATTAGTTGGTTAAGGTAGCAAGTTACAACAGTTGAACTTTGTTCACAGGGACCGCCGCAGCCGGGTCAACCAATAAAGTTCACCGTCGGCGAATCGTGTGATCGGATTAAAGAGGAATTTAACTTTCTTCAAGCACAATATCATAAGTAAGTATCACTTGCTACCATCTTACACTATTCGATAGTTATAAAAACACTCTTCTGTAAACTTTTTACTGCAAAGATTAAAACTGGTATGTTTGCATCAGAACTACATATTGTGTTAAATATGTGCTACAAAAAATGAGGAAATCTGTGATGCGAAATAAAGGAGATAAAAGGAGATCATCCAGGATCCGACCTGTCCCATAGAATCAGTGGAATAATCCCTTACCTGGCCCTTGAGAGCGCAGCCCTTTTTTGTGCTCAGCGTTGTGACCTCCTTTGTTATCCATGGAAAAAGTAACAACACTTTATGTTTGCATACCTGTCTGAGGAAGGAATAACAATGGAAATGCACTAAAAAATCCGAGACCTAAAAAACCTGTTCTTTAAAAAGGTCATGCAACAAAAATATGCCCCAACACAAATTAAAATTACCCTAAAGTATTTCGGGCTAATACGAAACATAATACCCCATCTAAAATGGAGTTTAACGTTAATAGCGTAGCACAAAAAGGAGTAATAAAGTAATCAAGCTGAAGTGAAACCGAATAGTCCCGAGCGATAAAATCTAACCGTAACAAGTCTGACCTAGCTCGACGATAAGTGTTATAATAGCTTGTTTGTTATAAACTGCTTATCTTTATTAATATTACAAGTGCTCCTTAAATAGAACGTTAAGTGCGTGGGATACTTACTTATTGAGTTGGTACACATTCTTACTAATTATCTCTGAAGTAATTATACGTTATTACGAGTAGCAGCCGATGTGGAACATCAGTTCGGTTCACAAATTATGTTTAAATATTTAATAGTTCCTTCAACACTTATTTACAAAAAAATATTTACCGTGTAAGTAAAGATAATGATAGGTATTGTGTTTTGTACTGATTTGATGTTATTTTTGTTTCAGTTTAAAATTAGAATGTGAAAAACTGGCTAGTGAAAAAATCGAAATACAAAGGCATTATGTTATGGTGAGTATTTGTTTTCTTTTTGATTATCAACGGCACATGCTAACAATTACGATATCATTAGAGCGAACTATTTGGAGGGAGAGTCTAATTTACCGGTTGAATGGAGATGTTTATCGGACGCTCCGATTGTTGGCGTGTGAAATCTAGGAAAGACTCATTATTTGATGATAGAAATGTGTTTCGAAAATAGAATATAATTTAATTAAAATTGTGCTTCCAATTGACTTAAACATGTATGGGCGCTATAATTTAAACGACTGTTAAATTGCCGTGCCTCTAAGTAGATCATACCGGATTCTGTTCAAAAACACATTGTAGCCAGCTTAGCGTTCCTTACAATAACAAGCGTGCATTTGTCAGCGTAATGTATAGTGTATTTTGGCATGCTTTAATCCCCGAATGTTCGCCCCATTCAGATATGAATCACGATTAAGTGTTGCCAAATCGTTCGCAATTTATTTTAATACGCTCGGGAGGAAATTTTCTCTGAGAATTTTTATGTGTCGGAAACACTTCTGGCGCTAGTCCAAACTCAGTCGCTGCGGATGTTTGGTCACTCGCCTCCTATAATTTGAGGAAGCCAATCTGTGCCAAAAGCTTTCCGTGTCACACTCCGTGCGAACATTTTCACACATGGGTCATTCCATCGTTTCGGGTGTTACGTTCGTACACACATATTCAACAATTTCTTGTATTTTGAAATAGTATTTTAATAATATTAGTGCCTTAATCTGTCCGTTTTTAGTTGTTTTATCTAAATAATAAAGTTTGTACAGCTTAGAATGTAGGATAACGAAAATATGAGTCGAAAAGTGTGCGTTTCGGGCGTTACGAGATTTTGCCTCTATGTTCTGACTGTTGCTGCATTTACTCGAAATTTAGCGAATTTTCTTAAGGAATCATACCTAAAACTTACAGGACTTCTAAAGTATGAAATTTGCAAACCATGTAACATACAATCACTGTTACATAAAACGTTTTACTATTTTTTTATAATTTTTCTCTTTGTTTCGGGTGTTACAATGGTTCTGTTTCGGGTGTTACGAGTACGAAAATTCAATGTGTTTTATCGATAAAATCGGTGTTTTATTAGTCTCTAGGTACTACAAAATAAGGAGTACAACAAATAAACACAAATAGAGCGAATTTTGGTTTGAAATTACGAAGCAGCTTTTCTTAAAAAATATACAAAGTTCAAGTTTAATTTTTCCTCAGAATATAGCTTTTTCTCTGTCCCTGGCCACACGCATCCAGTTCACTCCAGCCTGCTGCCGGATATCGTCTGTCCATCGTTTAGGCGGTCTTCCCCTGCCGCGGGTGTTGTTGCGGGGTCTCCACTCCAGGGTCTTTCTGGCCCAGCGATCCTGGTTCATCCGTGCAATGTGTCCCGCCCATCTCCATTTACGGCTCTCTATCTCTTCCACCACGTCGCTGATCCTCGTCTTTTCTCGACTGGATGCGTGTGGCCAGGGACAGAAAACGGTGGAGGGTTGAAGAGGAGGCCTATGTTCGAAGGCGAACCCAAAGGCTGACATAGATAGATAGATAGATAGCTTTTTCTATTGTTTTTGGCTTGAAATAGCATTACTTTAATTTCTAATTACGATATTTAATGGAAATGTCAAACATCGAGACTTTTTAGCAATACCTTAATTT
Source organism: Ostrinia nubilalis (assembly GCF_963855985.1). Taxonomy (NCBI): domain Eukaryota; kingdom Metazoa; phylum Arthropoda; class Insecta; order Lepidoptera; family Crambidae; genus Ostrinia; species Ostrinia nubilalis. Next base: position 6,121,393 of record NC_087103.1, read on the forward strand.
TAGTGTTAAGGCGACATTTCAAAAATGTCTTAAATAGAGAAATATGACTCCTTTTCCGACGCCAGCGCTAGTGGGAGGTCGAAGGACCCTCACAGTAATACTTTTTGACTTCTCCAAGCAATATACACACATTATCGACATAAAATAAAAATGTAATACCCGAAACGTTTCGGGTGTTACAGTTTTTAATCAAGAAAGAAACATACTAAATTAGTATCATGCTCAGATATTAGTTAGTATTTGAAATCATTACTACCATGACCTTACTTTTACCAAATATTGTTATCCTAATCCATGTGTAAGGTACAATAATAAAACAAATACCTGTTTTTTTGTTTCGGGTGTTACATCGCCGAAGTAACAAGAAAACACACTTAAAACTTGATGATTATCAATTTTTTTGGGACTATGGCGCTATCTACCGATACTATGATAAATACCCTCAAATCATATAGTGGCAAAACGTTTCACAGATTGATAGTTTTTTTTAATCGGATTACCAAGAATTAGAGAGAAAATGATCATTCAGACAGTTGACTTAAGTATAGACTTTGAAGACTAATAACTTAAAAATTACTTGTTTCTTGCAGATTTTTTTTGTTGCACTTTATAATTTGGAATGTTTACTTTCAAAATTCATCAGATTTAATGCGAAAAGAACATATTTAGTTTTTCACCCTCGGTAACATTTGTCATGGAATGACCCACATAATATCGTAATCGATTCGACTAATGCGTGTCTTTTATGTTTCAGTACTATGAAATGTCGTATGGCCTCAATGTGGAAATGCACAAACAGGTATGTAATGAGTATAATCATTTAATAATTAACCTCTAATTTGTTTTATTACATTTTAATTGTGTGAAGTTCATTACCATTATGATTGTCACGATAATTTAATAATGATGACAAGCATTTAAATGAGTTTAAACGTCCACATTCCAACGCAACGCGAGTCTTTAAAAATATCGTGACGAAGTGGAAAAATAGCTGTATTTTATTTGCGGTCGGGCGAATGGGCGCACGGGGAAATGTTGTAAACGTAAAAAACGTGTTATTGCGTCGCGCCTGTTTGTTGGATTTCGTTGTTTGACAACCGGGCCCGGGCCCCGGGCGCTCCCGTCAGTCGCCTGTGCACGGTCAAACCGCTTTGTTGACATCGGTTTTTAATTTTAGAAAAATGTTACGCTAAAATTGTTTTACGTTAAACGAATAACTCGAGTTTTTCCCGGCGTTCCGTGAACGAAGGGAAAATAATTTGTCTAACAATCTGCGCCGGAGTAATGTTGTGATGGCGTTCATTTCAATACATTATGATGGATATATTGCTGGGGAAACAGCTTCGAACAGGCTCCCCTAAATAATGCGTGTGACTAGAGCGGAGACTATATCTCTGTGAGTTACAGAGGCGCTTAGTAGAAATCACAAGAGGGGTGTTTTTAGGGCTGTCGATACTATTTTCTTTATATATTTTTTTTTAAATACGCAGTCTCATTAAGATACTTACACCTTAAGTCGGTTTAAAAGGTATAGGTAGGTATTAATACAAAATAGTGAGTAGGATTCTTATAATAAAATAAATTAGCAATAAAGGAGTCCTTTAAAAGGGTATAAAATATCTTAAGAATATGTATAGTCAACGGAACGTCAAATAGAAGAATTTCTAAAATTATGTGGTCTAGTTAATATGACTTGTCTGTATGTTATTTAATTGGCAAGCCTTATTACATAAATTAATAAGTAAACATTGATAATGTTTACTTACGTTCATCATGAATAAAATTACGAAAACTTAATAAGCTTTTTTAGTACGCAGTTTGTTGATAACCCTAACCGCAGTTGAACAATAGATATCACAACGAATAGATATTATGCACCAGGGGTTCCCTGCGCCCGAGGGTCGGCCGGGTTCCGCAGTAATCTGTTGATTTTACGCTCCGACCCGCTTGCCACGGTCGAACCCCACTTTTAATAATAGCTCGGCTTTAACACGTCCTCAAAACGGAACCAAAATCAATTTTAAACGCTGCTATAATAGGAAACAGTCATTCGTTTTACACGTCAATAATTTCTCACGTGTTTTTTTAAACATTTTAGTTTTATTAAACTGTCGTAGAGACCTTGAAGTTAATAATGAATAGATTTGATATCCGTTAGATGATTGTAAGTCGAAGCACGTCTTTATTCGAAGTTGAGAAAGAAAGCGAATTCGATTTAATCGGCGGATAAACTCGATGCGGATGATACTTTGTGAGTTCTCTTATGATATCGCAAAGCCGACGGCGCGGAGCAATATTTGTTTAGGGTCTGGCAAACTAGCAACGGGGGTGATTAGGTAGGGTCGCATTGTTTGCGGCTGCGGCGCACAGTAGTTTGATTTTAAAAATAGGTGGACATACGATCGAAAGTCATAATTTCACCGAAACAAAAATTGTTTTGGATAGCATTTTGAATGCTTATCAACATTTGTTATTATGCATTTTTCGTTAAAACGAGCCTTTCATGCTTAAAAAAAATATGACAAAAAAATTTGTATGGAGAAAAATCTTTTTTATTTTTTTTCTGGTTACTGTTGCAAACTGTAGCGGTCAAACCTTATGTAGTCGTAAGTACCTATGGTGCCTAATATTACTATATAAAAAAAATTTGCGGGTAGGCGCGGCCAAGCGAGTAATGGACATGCAAAATTTTAAATATTTTTATTTATGGATTATTGATTTTAATGCACTTAAAGTAATTATTAATGGAAAAATATACTTAGTCTAACTTACTACAGCCCCTTATTACCTCATTTCACACTAAAACCTTTCAAACTAGAACCTACGTTTTTGGTATTATGTAGCCGAAGTCGATAATTGACATTATAATATTCACTACTGGTCTACTGGTTATGGTGTAAGGTGGATGAGGTAGACATGTACCCTTTTACCTAGGTATATACCTACTTCTTGGCACGTATAATACCGACAGACATGACTAAAAAAAGTCTTCAAGCAAAAACCCTTGACTTCAGTGGTTATGAAAGATTTATTTACTTTCTAGAGTAGTCCTGAATAGATCCTTAAATCATTTTGACTGTCATAATCGATTACAGTAGGTAGCGGGATAGTTTCAATTTTGATATAACTGTAATTTCCAGTCTTCTGATAAGTAATCGTCTATTTTGTTGAATAGTCGATTACTTATCTTATACTTTCGCAAAAAATATTCTTTTTTTTGGCTCCTTTAAAGAGTTGTAAGTTCCTTTTCCTTCGTCTATTAAAAAAGATAACGTACATAACACCTTAATCAAGTAGCCTCAAACATAAGGTTTGAAATATAACACCTTTATCCAAGCATCGAACAGAGAAAAATCTGAAATCCGACATTTATCACCTTTTTCCATTCATGTCTTCAATTATTATCTTCGTTCGAAAAACAATCAAAAAATATATTTTAGCCTATTCACTTATCTTGAACAGAGTGTTCAAAATAATCTAAGTCACTCACATACTTTTTCCGAAAGAATCCAATAGGCAGTTAGGCAGTACACCAAAATGTTATCACATTATCTGCACCATGTATCAGCAGTTTGTGTACGTTAGCTAGCATATAAAACTATAGGTAGAGGTGAACATAATGGATCTGCAATAATGTGTGGCTATACGGCTCGGAAACGTGGCCTCTCAATATAGGCCTTATAAATAAGCTCAAAGGACATCATCCACGTTTCATATATTTTTGGTCCAAAATCAAAAGTGCCGGCCAACAAAAAAAAAGTGCTGTATTTTGACAGAATACGTCTGCCTTAGCATTTGTTACTATGGCACCAAAGCCGTAGCTCCACTGTGCGTCGAGTATTTGAGATCTAAAAGTCATCGATTATTCATACATTTTTTGTTCAAAATCAAAAGTGTCGGCCAATAAAAAAAAAAGTGCTGTGTTCTGACAGAATACGTCCGCCTTAGCATTTGTTACTATGGCACCAAAGCTGTAGCACCACTATGCGTCGAGTATTTGAGATCTAAAATTCATCGACGATTCATACATTTTTTGTTCAAAATCAAAAATGTCGGCCAATAATAAAAAAAGTGCTGTATTCTGACAGAATACGTCCGCCTTAGTATTTGTTACTATGACACCAAAGCTGTAGCACCACTGTGCATCGTAGTATTTGAGATCAAAGTCAGTCGTTTCATATATTTTTAGAGCTCAAATACTACGATGCACAGTGGTGCTACAGCTTTGGTGCCATAGTAATAAATGCTAAGGCGGACGTATTCTATCAGAATACAGCACTTTTATTTTTTGGCCGGCACTTTTGATTTTGGACCAAAATGGATGATGTCCTTTGCACAGCGTGCTATGGAGAGGGCTATGTTCGGTGTTTCTTTACAAGATCGAATCAGAAATGAGGAGGAGATCCGTAAACAAACTAAAGTCACTGACATAGTCCAACGGATTAGCAAGCTAAAGTGGCAATGGGCAGGGCACATAGTACGCAGAACTAACGAGTTCGATGGGTCAGCAAGGTTCTGGAGTGGAGGCCACGTACCGGAAAGCGCAGCGTAGGACGTCTACCCACATGGTGACTGACGACCTCATAAAGCAGGAAGGCGCTGGATGCAGGTCGCCAACAACCGGCCATTGTGGAAATGATGATGGATGATGAATAATGTGTGGAAGAGGGTTACGGGTATTCCCATTTATGCTAGAATTATTCGACTAACTTGAATAGAGAGTGATAAAAATGTATTGTTTACTATAACCGTTCAACCCTTACTGAACCCAGTACCTACTGTAATCGATTATGACAATCAAAATGATTTAAGGATCTATTCAGGGCTACTTTAGAAAGTAAAAAAATCTTTCATAACCATTGAAGTCAAGGGTTCTTGCTTGAAGACTTTTTTTAATTATGTCTGTCGGTATTATAAGTTCCAAGAAGTAGGTAGGTACCTAGGTAAAAGGGTAGATATCTACCTAATCTACCTTACACCATAACCAGTAGACCAGTAGTGAATATTATAATGTCAATAATCGACTTAGGCTACCTAGTACCGACAAACTTAGGTTCTAGTTTGAAAGGTTTTAGCATGAAATGAGGTAATAGGGGGCTGTAGTAAGTTAGACTAAGTATATATTTCTATTAATAATTACTTCCAAGTGCATTAAAATCAATAATCCATAAATAAAAATATTTCAAATTTTGCATGTCCATTACTCGCTTGGCCGCGCGTGCCCGCAAAAAGTATTTATGTAGTAATATTAGGCACCATAGGTACTTACGACTACATAAGGTTTGACCGCTACAGTTTGCAACAGTAGCCAGAAAAAAAATAAAAAAGATTTTTCTCCATACAAATTTTTTGGTCATAATTTTTTTAAGCATCAAAGGCTCGTTTTTACGAAAAATGCATAATAACAAATGTTGATCAGCATTCAAAATGCAATCCAAAACAATTTTTGTTTCAGTGAAATTATGACTTTCGATCGTATGTCCACCTATTTTTAAAATCAAACTACTGTGCGGCGGGCAGATGGCCGCCTCCGCGCGACTCAATGCTTGAATGCGCTATTTAGCGTACACTGCCGCGCTTCATTGTAATGGATTATTACATTAGCACTTAACACGCTCAGTCGAGCGAGAACCAGAATACTGCCCCCTTTGTTAAGCTTTTATATCGCAGCACGCTCACGTGTATAATACTATAAAAAGTAATGTTTTTACATTTTTTGTTCCAGCAGTAATTGTTTTGTATCTTCCAATCGTATCTCTAGTTAACTACTCAAATGAAATAAGATTGGATATGTTTTTTTGGCCGTGGAAAAATCGGATTTGTTTTCTTTTATCGCGTTGTCGTTGAACTTGTTACTTCAAGGTCGCGGTGGATCTGTCTCAGAGTGTTCGTTCAGCAAGTAGATCGATGCGGTCGTCGATAAGGTCTGATTCGTCGCAGCACGATCGTTGGCGTCGTGACCGCGTCGCGTTCGTTGCCGTGACCGCGTCTAACGCGCGTTTTCCGCTCTTTCTGACGACGACTAATTGCTTAGATTTTCTTTTGTTAGTCGCGGGGCCAGACCGTAGTGAGACCGTGCCGAATCGCACCTACTTATGCCGTGAATTGATTGTTTCGTCTTTGTGTGACTGTATCGACACGGAGACTTATTGTTCTGAGCTTCGTGGTATTATTTACGCCCGAGCTGACTTTCACGCTGCCGATTATTGCAACGGTTCCCGTATTTAGAGCTGGCCTTTGACGTCGAGTGTTATCAGCGCTGCGATCGTAATTAAATGTTCGATGATAAACGTAGATAAAACGCGTCGAATGGGGAGTCAACAGCGGTTGAAGAGCAATAAATTTATAACAGTGGAGTGCTTTCATGGAGTGTCACAAATGTTGGGAGACAATAGGGTTGTGTAGACGCGAGTGCTGTGGGCGGTTGTCGATATAATACTTTGTCGAGGTTTACGAGGACTCCCTCGCGGTCGGCTGCCCGCCACCCTCTCGCCGACACTCGCTCGTTATGAAATATCAATGACGCGGACGCGCTGAAAATACACGCCGTGTATTTCTTTGTAACATAGCTTACGATGTAGGCTGTTTTCGTTTTGCCGTAAAACGTATTTCATTTTATCAAGGCTATGAGCTTCTAAACATGACTTGACATCAGTCAACCGCTAACTGTTTATGTTAATGTTTACGTTATCGCGCTGTCGTGTTGTTTATTTTACACGAATTTCGAAGTGGTTAAACTTATGCAAACATTCGATACGTGTCTGTTAATTAAATTCTCCTTCACATACAAAAAAGTGTTTCCTTCGGTAACGTAATGGTATCACGTACACAGCAATTAGAATAATAGTGGGGTGGAAAAAAGCTGGCACTTCGGTAGGTAGAGCGAGGCCGTATAATTTAATCATTTAGGGGTTATTGCGATTCCGTGCACGGCACGCGGCCCTCCGCGCCCCGATGCGCACTCAAATTATTCATACGCACGCATCGAGTCACCATCGCGACTTGTTTTTGAGGACATTCCCCGATTTGATATAATGTACCCGTTTTGGGTTGTTCATGAAAAACCAATTTGGATGTTCCTTCATTGTTTCGGCCGTACCCTAATAGGGTTTACTTGATATCTTTTTATTGCTCTGTTCTTATTAGCAACGGCAATTATTTATATTACATTGACGAGGTAGCACTAAAAACTAGTTAACCACTAATATTATTATGTATTACTCGAAGTATTTGCTTAACTAGTTAATGCTATTTTATTTTACGTGGTTTTGTTAACCTTGTTTGTAAATTCAGTTTGCCTATTGTGTTAGCTGAACACGAATTTAATTTATGGATTATCTCGTGAAAACGCTAATTGTGGTTACTGGGTAGGGCGAGTCAGGCGCACGTTAGGGTGAGTCCACATGGCCGGCGTTTGTTGATAAAAACACTGCACGTGCACGATCCGCTTACCCACTGTTTAATGAAACAGGGGGCCTTGTGCAACTGCCCTAATCCTGTTTGTTTCCCCAATAGGACTGCACCGTTCTATTAGGCTTACGTGCTTAAAATACTTGCCTACTCGAATTGTCGGTTTCACGACATCGTCACACAGATAGAGATAACTTAAACATTTTTACTATGGTATTGAATTATTTTTAGTATTTATTAGACTGATTAAATTAAGTATAATTCCAACAGATTATTATAATCTTCATTTGTAATACCTAACAAAGCCAGTTCCGTTATAAAATTTACAATACTATAAATTATACATATTATTTCGTATTCATATCTTTACTGACGCAATATTTCTTTGCACAATATAAATTGTGCACAACAAATGCCTCGACCCACACAAACAAATGAGTAATTGGCACTGTTGTTTTAAGTGTTTCGTTCGCAAAGTTCATTGGTGGCGGAATAATGTTGCATTGTTCGGGCGAGTGCAGTGCCTTATTAGTCCAATCAACGAGGCGTTTGTAACCCGAATAATTCGTCTGTCAATGAAACTTGGCACATGGTGAAAGTAGGTAATATAGATCATAGATATGCAAAAATCCAACAAAATTTTTTTTGGGAAGTTATGTTTTTTGACCTAAACATGAAAATCGTTAATAACTCTCTGTGTAAAAATTCTCAGCCTGAAATTCTTTCTGTATACGTACCTATGTACTACTTAGAATATGTATGTAAAAGAATCCAACACTTTTTCGATTTCAGAGATACCTGAAATTTAACTTTTAACATTTTGCACTATAACTTCTACTGAAAAATTGCTCTGCTGATTTTTATTTTTTAATACGCTTTTATATGTTCAAATACATAGCTTTTCACAGTAATCCAATAGATTTTCCTTTACTATGTTATAGTTCTTATTTTTACGTAATTACGTCGTGTGAATAATTGCTCCGTCCATTTTTATACATCTGTTGACCATTTGATAATATATTAAAACAGATTTATCAATAATCCAACAAATTTTCGAACGTTAACTATACTTTTAAGGATATACTGCACGCGGGCAATGTAGTTCGCGGGCTAAAGTCAGCGATACGCTCTTATTACTACTGCCGTAAGGTTGACATTTCAAGTAACAGAAGGTAGACGCGAATCCATAGCGAGTTTTTCACCATACGCCTTAATTTTAAGTATTTGGTTTAATTATGTAATTTATGTACTAGCATAGCGACTGTAGTACCTAGATAATCGACATACCTACTTATTAAACAAGCTTATTATTTTCACGTAATTATATACGTAAATTCTATTTACACTTATTTACCTGTCTTAAAAATAACACTGGGTTATTAAATTTTATCAAAATTACAAACTAAACATGCATTGTCAAAAGTTACATAAAAACATAAAGTTATTATTGCTTCCTTGCAAAAAACGGTTCTTTTTATTACACAAAGTTGCTGCTAGTGACATCTCGCTCGCTCAGTCATTTGTTGCTCTATTCTAAAGCCTGGTCCGTGAGCACGTAGAATTTTGTCCAATGACCCCTAGCTACCCATCCTTATCGCTCGCGCGTAATTATATTGCTATCGCGACTGTGCGACGGGCGCACGCAGTGAGTGTGCGAGCGCGACAGCAACAGAATTACGGGCGAGCGATAAGGATGGGTAGCTTGGGGTCATTGGACAAAATTCTACGTGCTCACGGACCAGGCTTTAGCTAGGTAGGTGTAATAAAAAACCTAAACTTTATGCATGCATAAATACAATGAAATAAAAACTTATCTTAACAAAACACACATAGGTATTCAAAAACCATTTTATGGCCGATATTCAATGAATTTAGTTTCGTATCGCTGAGTATTGCAATTTGAGGGTTCGATTGCCTGAAAAAATCGAACTGCCTAAGGTGGACATCGAACCCACGACCTTTTGCGCGGTAATTAGATTAGAAAAATATTTTTTTTCCCAAAATAGCTCCTTATATCAAACGATATCCTTAAATAAATCCACGTAAGTACTTACCTAATTTAGTCTAGAATTAATTTTCTTAAAGTTATTTTTTCCAGAAATAAATGTTACTTAATACAAAATGGTTCTAATCACTTTTATTTAAAAAGAGGCTAAATGATTCAAGCGCCATAAACTGAAAATATTAGGTCCAGGAAAGAGGATTGAAGCGACACACAGGCGGTTATTTACTGTTAGGCTAATTGTATTAACAACCATCGCTATATTAAAATGATTCAAGCTAGTCAGTTCGTTTCTCGAGATTATTGACATGTATGTATTGGACCAAAGATTCAACTAGGTAGGTCCAATTTGGAGAAAGAGGTCAATCATCGAATCCACGTTGGCTCGGCTGGGCAGCGTTCGGGAAGTTACATAACATCTTTTCGTCCAAAATACCTCAATGCCTAAAGACGAAAGTCTTAGACTTGACTTACTTCAGTGTATGTTAACAGTGATGACATATGGCTCCAAAACGTGGCCATTTATTATAGACCTCACAAAGAAGATATAAGTTTTACAGAATGGTGGCTAAAACAAAAATATTTTATAGTATTTTAAAATATTATGACGGAATAATATCAGGACAATCAAATAGGACACAAAATAGCTTTTTAAAGTATTTTATATTATTTGGTCCTAAAAGGTGATACAGTGCGCATTCCCAGGCATGCATAAGTTTTAGGTGCCAAGCAACTGCGAAATTTTAGTTTATTTTTACTTCCTGCTCTACAAGTTAAACAAGTTAACGCAAACGTGGTCGCCCCAAGCAAACTTGGCGGCGCACTGTGGCAGACAAGGCGAAAAAGATCGGCTCAAGACCGAACGCGATGGTAAGTCAAGTCTACAAGTTATAAAAAGGCTAACTTAATTGTAGTTCTATATTACTTATAGGGACCTGAATGGAGCTCTTAGAAGATTAACCATTTTTATTGAAAGTTTTAGTCTTACTTCCGCTTGGATTGAGATATTGGCCAAACCGATCGTCCTATATTCTTCTTCTGTTAAACCAGTGTCTAGTGCGCTTTTGGCGGTCAACTTGAGATCCACCTTTCCCTTCGAAGCACTCAAGAGTGAGCTTAAGCCGAGGACGAATGTCCAATTTGAGAACACTGTCGGGTAGGTCACTAACCGTTCCCATCCGCCAAAACAGTAGGAAACTGCGTATCTGACTACGCCTCCACAAGCAACGTCAACGCCTCAACGTGACCACGCGCTCTACATTATTGTAACGAAGAAGAAGAAAGGACATTCTGGTCCAATGCAAAAGTGTCGGCCTTATGGCCCTCTCTTCTGCAGTGGAAGCAGAATCTGTTACGTTTGATGCTAGCAATGTAAATAAAGGCGTTTAAAAGCGCTTCTAAACGTCCCAGTATTAACCCTACCACTGCTTCAGGACAATAAATGGGCCAGTGCTGAGAAGAAGCAGCGCAAGAAACTCAGTCACTATAGTCGTACATAAGCATTAATGCGAGCTAGGCAGTTTAAAGAATCTAAACAGTTTAATTTTATATTTTAATCATCAATTTTATAGTAGCCCTTTTTCATTAAGCTGTTTTTAATATGTACTTTAAATTTATGAATGGGAAATTCTACAACAGTTTATGGTAATTTATTAAAAAGTTTAATACCATTTTTCCATAAATGAATTACCAATCTTATTTGGTACTAGGCGGAGGACCCGTTACTCAGTACCGAATACATACGGTTTGCTACAGCTCTTAATTTTGAATATTAATTTGAAACCTTGGCACAAGCCGTATCTTGAGGACGGGTTTGGGAGAAACGGTACCTACATATCTGTTTTGTCCAAAACGGATGACTTCAGCGACACAGGGGGCACGTGTGGCCAAAATGCATTATCTTATCCGACAATTTACACAAAATATTGCCTATTATTATTTAGAACTCACTTGCACAGAATACTGTACAGAAGGCGGACTTAATGCCAGTCATCTATCTTAACGAACTAGCTTTCCTAATTTCGGTAAAAGAAAAAGGTTTTAAATTTCACCACTTACATTTTTAATAATTTATGTCTGATTCGGTGCGACAGATGGTTGTTAAATTAGTTCGAGAAAAAAAGTCTATCCATCCACCAAGTAACAAAAATTTCCGTTAAATACCAAAATATTTTAAGCGCATCGTATTAAAATAAGTTGCAGAATAAATGTTTTAAGTGACAATAATGTATGTATTTCACTACTACACACAACTATTAATTTGTGAATTATGATCATAATTAAAAGCAGTGCGTTAATTTCTTATGTTTTTCATAAAGATTTTTATAAAATTTTGTTTATAACATATTGCTGAGCTTCGTGGAATTGTTAAACGTAAAATTATTAGTTACCTACTCATGTTAGAAATTTTAAACATTGTGAAGAGCAGCCTTATCCTAGGACAAGTTTTTTAAAAACTTAAATGGATAAGGCTAATTTGTAATTACAATGTAACGTGTTTCATAATAAAATATTTGTATTTGTATTTTGTATTTCAAGTGCAGGCTAAAATGTTTTAAGCGACATCAAGTATGAATTTCAAGTGCAGGCTGCATGTTTAAAGCGACACCAATAATAAATTTCAGATTCAGGCATAACGATTCAAATGCATTTTGTTGCGTAGTTTTCAAGCAAAATCACTTATGTCAATTTCTTAATCATTTTATGAAGTCCTATATTTCTACAATTTATGTCCTATCAGACAAACTAGATTCGGACTAGACCTAAAACTGATGTTTCAAGCGACAATAAAGTGTTCAGATCGCTACAAACCGAGCTCAAACAACGCAGAAAATTCTCGCAATTCCGAATATAACTCAATATCGCCCAAGATGTCGCTTAATGCAAATATAGCCTGTGAACCCTCGAATTGCACCACTCAGCGATAAATTAATTAAATATCGATCATATAATGGATTTTGTCCTGACCATGAATACGTGTGTTTTGTTTTGAAGAGGTTATTTTTCGTTTTTATTTAACTTTTGACAATGCATGTTTAGTTTGTGATTTTAGTTTTAATCACGTCACAGTGTTTTTAATTTATTATTCAGAAGCGTAAATTAGTGTGGATTACAATTATGTATTTGAAGAATAATATGTTATTTATTTTTAATCGATTTTATAAATGTACAGTCAAAGAATTATTTCATCATAAGAGCTATCATTTGGGCATGTCATAGATTATGTTCCCTGTCTGCAACAATTAGTAACTAGTACAAACAACTAAAGCCCGGTCGCCGAGTACGTAGATTTTGTCCAATGACCCATCTTTAATCAACTGTGCATCATGCGGCCGCAGTGAGTGTGCGAGTGCGACAGCAATACAATTACGCGCGAGTGATAAGGATGGGTTTGTTACTTGAAATGTCAACCTTACGGCAGTAGTAATAAGAGCGTATCGCTGACTTTAGCCCGCGAACTACATTGCCCGCGTGCAGTATATCCTTAAAAGTATAGTTAACGTTCGAAAATTATTTGGATTATTGATAAATCTGTTTTAATATATTATCAAATGGTCAACAGATGTATAAAAATGGACGGAGCAATTATTCACACGACGTAATTACGTAAAAATAAGAACTATAACATAGTAAAGGAAAATCTATTGGATTACTGTGAAAAGCTATGTATTTGAACATATAAAAGCGTATTAAAAAATAAAAATTAGCAGAGCAATTTTTCAGTAGAAGTTATAGTGCAAAATGTTAAAAGTTAAATTTCAGGTATCTCTGAAATCGAAAAAGTGTTGGATTCTTTTACATACATATTCTAAGTAGTACATAGGTACGTATACAAAAAGAATTTCAGGCTGAGAATTTTTACACAGAGAGTTATTAACGATTTTCATGTTTAGGTCAAAAAACATAACTTCCCAAAAAAAATTTTGTTGGATTTTTGCATATCTATCATCTATATTACCTACTTTCACCATGTGCCAAGTTTCATTGACGGACGAATTATTCGGATGTCTCCATACAACGAATCTCCTCGTTGATTGGACTATATCGAATTATGAGTGTCGAGCGCTCGCAACATGCAGGTAGTCGTTAAGGGCCCCGCATAATGCGCTATCCGACGCATCTACAGCCTTGTGAATTGTCTAAACGGACGCTCCACCGCGCCCCTCGCTTTTAAAGCGAAATTATCTCTCCATCGACAGGGCGCGCCGCGGCAGATGGCGCTTGCAATAAAACCGCTAAACGTGATATCGCTCTCTGCTGCCCCTCCGCTTTATTATTTGATCGGGGAGCCAAATTAAAGGATTTCCCGTAACCCCTCGCATGCGACCCTCGCCCGTCAACAATCACCTCTGTATTAAGTCTAATTGTGTTTTCAAATTCTGCCCTTGCGATGTCGAGGGACGCGAAAAAATAGGGCGTACTCACCCTGCGCTTTATTAAATTTTATACAGCCTGTCCCAAAATGTTCTGAATTTCGCAAAGCACATGTATTTAGTATATTAGCTATTAAGGCTGTTTAAATATTTCACGCGATGTCGTATTTAAGCCCGGCTGATATGTTAGGCTCGGCGCGACGTTTTATTAGTGACGTTGAACAATTTAACGATTCAATGTTCGTGCGCGTTAAGTTATCCCGTGTAATGCGGCCGTGAACACTCGTGACTAATAAACACAGTTTTATTGCGTGCCTAAACCGCGTAATGAAACAACGTAATAATATGTGATGCTTGATATATCGCCTACCCCTTATTTGTGAGTTCTTATCTGACAGATCTGCTATTTAATTTGTTTATGTTGCTTTTAGATAGCATCTGTGATTTTTATTTAATTTACGATTAATTGGCAATAGTCCAGAGAGCTTAATTTAATCCATGTCCTGTCAAATGTAACATGCTCGTGTTTCGTGTTATAGACTTATACTTTAGACTTGTGCCAATTAATTTTTCTAACGCCATGAGTTAGAGAGCACCCTGTAGCCGAGGTCGTCACCAGCGCGCTTGCTCGTTTAACGTTATTCTACTTGTGCTTATTTATCGCCCCTCGCTGCCGCGCGAAACTAATTACTAAATGCAGCCCCTGCTCTTCCCGCCTTAATTGCACTGATTGAGACACGGATATTGATTTCGAAACAGTCCGCGATGGCCTGGGCCCGTCCGCAGGCACTCGCGCGTGAAACGCCCTCATGAATAATGGACGCCTTGTACGCTCCTTGACTCTTCATTTAAAACAGACGATTTCTATTCGAGTCGTAAACTACACGCCTATGAGTCATTCATTCTCCATTCACAGTAATAGCCCGTAAAACTGCAGCGAGGATGGTGTAAGAATTTTAAGAAGCAACATATTTGCTTCGGACGTTCCACGGAATTAAAGAATATGTAGTGAAGACATTAACGCTTCGTAACTGTAAGGTTGGAATCTGTCAGCGCCGCCAGCAATTAAAAGTCCATTGGAATACGCTCATAAAAACGTTATTCCTCAAACAGTTACTAATCACTCGAACGGTGACTTTAATTTGAAAACCAAACATTTTATACCTGTAATTAAACGTTGGCATTTCAAACGAACAAATCAATTTAATTCATTTTTACCTTAGGCAACAAATCTTAGATTATCATCTCATCCATAATGCATACTTTTATTTGTATTGCGTACAATATTATCATAGATAGTATCATTAAATCCCTGGCATTATAACGAACCGGTAACAGTTGTACGACGGCGGGTATTCTATACAAATAGAGCGAAACAATGCAAACAGGGTAAAGGGGTAAGCACAAATACGGGGGGTGGCGGGACCCCAGCCGCCACCTGACACTCGCGATACACTTTGTCACCCATTGAAGAGCGCTTCACGAGTTTACGACCCACACAATGTAATATCGGCCGAAACGACGAAAGGATTCCGTCTATAACACGTTTAATGTACTGTCATTAATTTATGGCCGAGCACGATTCATTCTGCTTAATGGAATGTATGGCTAAAGGCATTGTTGTCGGATAAAAATAACGTGCGCTCACTGAAAGGAAAGAAATTGGAAAGGAGTAAGTAATTTGCTATTTTCAGCTATCATGGTCAATGTTGTGTAAACTATAAACATGTTATTGATCATGCTTCATGTATTTTTCAGTTATTAATTTACTTAGTGGAGAATACACTTTTTTAGTTGCCTAACATAATTCTTACAGCGAAATATTTGAAGGCAATATAGCGCGAGTTTATTTGCCGTACTGCAATAACGACAACGTGTTGACAATAATTATTGTCTGTGTCATCTCTCTGGTCGTTATAATCTCGGCTATTCACCAGTTTATTGCCAGCGACATTTTGACGCCGAGTTGCTCAAGTATAAAGCTTTCGTACACCCATAATCGCCATATTGCAGGGGAGCTCTCCCGTCGAGATATTAAAACATTCGAAGGGGAGCAGATTTAGGGTGGATATCAAAAGAAATTAATACAAAATAACGAAATTGTGCAGAAAATCATAAACCGAGTGCACAATAACGAATAGATTAACAATGCCAGCGGCATGTTTGAATTGTATATGTAAGCGGCAACTGCCTAATGGCGGATATTCGTATTAATTACCGTCTGAGTAGCTACCATCCACATACAAATTACGCATTAGGCGGCTGTTTGACCTGTGACTCAACTATTGCTTATTGACTGCTACTAATTACATATACAAACATCGGTATTTGTTTTATGTAAATGAATCTTAACTGTATACTTTCACTATAGAAACACCGCCCATGGTCGATTATAAATAACGAACGTGCTTGTAGAGTTTTTAGTCAAAATAAAAACATTTTAATTAGTGAATAAACTTGTAAACAAACTAATACTACGAAATAGCGTGTACATAATTATTTACTAATGATAAAACTGATGTTAACTTTCACAAAAATAATTTAATTCTTGCCTTATTGAATATAGACATGGGTAGAGTCTATTTCTGAATAGATCTTTAGTTGAAATTCTTTTTCTATCAAGTTCTTTGACTCCTTGTGAACACGTCGCCCTCAGTTGATCGAAGTGTCGGATCTTTTGTGCGATATATTCGTCGCGAATGTCACCCAGGTGCTTCCTGGCGATCGTTATCAAGGAAGCGACTGCGAAGCGCGCAACTTGTCAAGTGGCCCAGCTTGTTGCCAAACGAGTCACGCTTCGATACTGCTTCTCATGCACTGATTCCGTGTGATGCTTCTCTTTTTTACAAAAATTCGAATGCTTTTCACCGAAGTAAAATACGAGTACATTAGACTAAGTAGTCTAGCTAGATATGTAGATGTAGAGTCATTATTCACAATCTATTTGCCTATCTATGTAAATAACTTTCTTAAAACGTCATTAGATTATCTTTGATTTGCTTTTATCTTTTTACCGGCTGTACAAAAAGCGTTGTCATTACACTATTTACAATAATTTATCAATGCAAAAAATCAATATGATTAAATTATCGTAAATCGAGTTCAACCATCGCGCTTTAGCCGCTTGTTTTTATACCGACAATCGACTCAACAGGTTTGCATTAATTACGTTTAGTACAACACAAAGTGGACATAGTTAATAATTGCTAGCCAATTAATTAATTGTTGGAAATTTATTCGTTTCGAATGCGTGATTCGGTTACTTATAATAGTCACTGTCCGTTATTAATTAATAGTTAATTGCCATTTTATAGGTTTTGACAAACGTTTAATAAATCTTTATCCGACTGATGTAATAATACAAACACAATGTATTTGTGGTTAATCACATTTTGCCAATAAAACGTTTGTTGTGAATTAAATATAATGGGGATGGGAATTTGGAGACATAATTGCGCCGAATATAATTAGTGGAAGTTCGCTTTTGTAAATGTTAAGTTAATTAGGCCTGCTTTATGCGGTGGCGTATGAACACGTGTATTGCATGCGCTTCGGAGAAGCGACTTCGTGCGTGTAGCTGCGAGCATACACGTTGTCCTAAAGGCGCCATGTCCTAAGCTAGCCGCACGAAAATACTCGTGTTCTTAAGTGGCCATTTTTTTGGTTTATTAGTCGTTCGAGGAACAAATTTGCATAGTTTAACACCAATTTTAAATTTTATACGAAAGTAATAGGTGTCTGTCACGAACTACGTAGACTTAATGATGTTATAAATCGACATAGACACAAGTAATCTATTCTAGACATTGAATAAAAACATTGCTTAAGACATTAAATAAGTATTTTTTTTTGTTTTAGTAAAAATATTTAAAAAAACACGCACCCAGCCGACAAAGTTTATTAACTTCAAAATAGCACTTAGTATACTTTTAACATACATGCTCATGTTTGCTATACTTAAACAGGTCTACTAATGAGGTAATAAATTAAGAGTCTTGTTTAACCACGTTAATAAATATTAATTTTACAGTAACACAGCGTCGAAACGATTTATTTGCTTCTTCTTAATTTTAATGATGCCGCGCGGTTTACCGAGTCATATTTACATTGATCTTTGTATAAAACTGTAATCACGATTTATTTCTATCGAAACGCTCTTATAAATGAAGTTACGATATTTAACGTTAAAGTTTTAGAACCTTTTCTCATTCAAGCCACTCATTTAGCCGATGAAGCCGTAACCGAGAAGTACTGAAACTTAGTTACGCAGCTAATAATAGTAGTAGTTGATGTTTAAGAATTTACCGAGTTCAAAGAAGTCCTGAACATTAGTAGGGCTGCGGCGCGCGGGTTGCGGTCGCGGCGCGCCGCAAGCCGCAGCGGTCGTGGCCAGACCCGTCTAGGGTAGCCATCTGTACTAATTTATTTGGATATATCGGGACTTTAGGATTTTCAATCTGGATTTGTATCTAATTACGTGTTCAAAAAACTGGATTAATCTATCTTGCACAGCGCGAAAATATCTGCGCTGTGCACAGGCACCATATTCCGGATTATAGACACAGGTCTATGGTCCGGACGGATGGACTATACGTCCCACTAAGGCCTACTTTGCTTTCATATAGTATGTACATGTATATTATTTAATATTAAATTCAAACCATTGTCTTGCGTAAAAAATTTCACACAGATAAAGTATTTAATTGCACCGCCACGTTGTTGCAAAATGTGGGACAAGTATTTATCAAAATCAAACTAAGAAAATGTATTCATTATTATCTAATTGGCTTCTTCCTGGCAACCCTAGCTGCTCCCGTCGCCCGCACGCTCCCTTCTCGCTTACCCGAGTACTAACACTGTTTTGTTGAATTTGTTCCAAACTGCTTTGAACTGACTAGTTTTACGGGTACATAATATTGTGCGAAATTTTCACTAAATTGTACTTAAATTGTGAACGCGAATAAAACATTTGCAGTTTAATATTTACTTTATGTTTAACTAGCGGCCGCCCGCGACTTCGTACGCGTGGCCCTCGTTTTACTCCATTAGGGGTGGAGTTTCGTAAAATCCGCTCTTAGCATCTATAGCGCATACATTTTAAATTTCAAATCTCTTACTTTAAACACATAGGACTTTCATAATATAAACTTCCAACCCTCATTTTATCTCCTTAGCCCCCGTGGTTGATTTCTAATGATACATTTTCAGTATATGTACCACCACCACCACCACCATTTCAGCCATAGGACGTCCACTGCTGAACATAGGCCTCCCCCAATGCTTTCCATGTTGATCGATTGGAAGCGGCCTGCGTCCAGCGCTTCCCTGCTACCTTTACGATGTCGTCGGTCTACCTTGTAGGTGGAAGTCCCACGCTACGTTTTCCGGTACGCGGCCTCCATTCCAGAACCATTCTGTCCCATCGGCCATCAGTTCTGCGTACTATGTGCCCTGCCCATTGCCACTTCAGCTTGCTAATCCGTTGGGCTACGTCAGCGACTTTGGTTCGTTTACGGATCTCCTCATTTCTGATTCGATCTCGCAAAGAAACACCAAGTATAGCCCTCTCCATAGCACGCTGTGCAACTGAGCTTCTGTATACGGCCTATAGTGAGAGGCCACGTTTCCGAGCCATAAGTTATCACTGGTAACACACATTGGTTATACACTCTAGTCTTCAGGCATTGAGGTATTTTAGACGAAAAGATGTTGCGTAGTTTCCCGAACGCTGCCCAGCCGAGTTGGATTCGACGATTGACCTCCTTCTCGAAATTGGACCTACCTGGAGCTGGATCGTTTGTCCGAGGTAGACATACCTACTTGTCGACAATTTTGAGAATTGAGCTCCCAACTGAAACTGGGTAGGGCGCAACATGGACATTCGACATAAGCTTCGTTTTGTCCATGTTCGCCCTCAGGCCTACCTGTTGGGAAAATCGATTAAGGTCTTCGAGCATTGTTCCAAGATCTTCCAACGATTCTGCCATGACCACAATATCGTCAGCAAACCGATGTGTATACAGTACCACAGTGTACCGAACAGTATATTATGTACACCTCCACAATATCTAGAGATCATAGTGAGCGTACATTTTAACTTTCAAGTATCTTATTTTAAAAACCGAGGACTGCAATACAGTCTGTATTCAACCCCCTTTTTAACTCCCATAAGGGTTGAATTTTGCAAAATTTCGTCTTAGTGACTACCTACGTTCTAAAAGGAGGTGTATTCCACTTTGATCACCTGGCTTTGATCAGCCAGTGAGACTTGTAGTTTCTGAGACTTCGTGATGAGTGAGTGAGTCACTTAGTCATTCAATGACCTTTCTTTCTACTAAAATTATACGTACCTATAGTAATTATCATTAAAATCAAATAAGTAAGTACCTACCAACCTAAGTAATTAAAATAAAGACCCTACCAAAAAACTAACAAATTACATACAGAAAATAAAAACGAAGTAATTCTTATCCTATTTAACTACAATCGCCCACGCGCCCATCCCATTTTGTCCGCCGCTGAACCGTACCCTAATATTCATCTCGGTAGATGGCGGCACATAGTAAGAATTTGCAAGGAAGTTTGTAAAAAGTCACTAATTAACACTTTGACTTGCTCGTTTAAACACAGTGAATGATTCAAATAGGGACATACAGTGAATGGTTCAATTACATAAAATACCTTTATTTATTAAATTTCAATATTATTTACGAACAGCGCTATTCATAGTACATGTAATATTTAGTTACTAATTTACTAATGATGTCGATAGATGGCGTTTGACAGCTTTGCCTTCATGAATATTTACGAACCTCAAAAATGTTTGTCAGGCGCAAGAAGATTTTAAGCAATGACGATAGATGGCGCTTTTCAACGTCTTATGAAAATCCCAAATATTTTACAGGACCCTATTTTTTTCCAAAATAAAATTTAGCCTATGTTACTCGTGAGTAATGTAGCTTTCGAATGGTGAAAGAATTTTTAAAATCGGTCCAGTAGTTTTTGAGCCTATCCATTACAACTAAACAAACAAACAAACAAACAAACAAACAAACAAACAAAGTTTTCCTCTTTATAATATTAGTGTAGATAACCCAGTATTTTGATTAAATCTCAAAGGATCTCTCGTTTATCGAATAATTTACGACATACCAAAACACAGTTAAAATTGCAAATTAATATTTAAAATACGAAATGATTGAACCGGTTTAAAATTACATGGATCAGTGGTTTCATCTATTAAATCAATTGTGCAAGTAGGTAGGTATGAAACAATGAATTTCCAATATACCAGAGCTCATCGCAATCGCAACTACACCGACAAATGTGTTTACACAGTTGTTTTATGTTCGCTATCGCTGTCGACGGACAAAGAGTGTAAGCGGCATAAAATTGCGCTGTAGAGTTTTCCGCGCGGCGTATCTAACAAATTAAATAATATTCAGGCGCACACAGGCTGGCCCGACAGTTCACAATAAGCATTGAGCGCAAACAGGCTGCGTAAACATAGACTGTGTACACGCCAACCCTCGCTGTCCCCTGTGGGGGTCCCGGTGGCCTGCTCTATCAGCTAGCCAATATTTAAATAAATCTCCCCTTGTGCCCTTTTTGTCCAATTTCAAAACCGTTCTCAACCGTTATTGTCTGAGTTTATAATCATTAAATGCATCACAACATTTACTTTAAACCAGCAATAGCTGTTAAATTATCATCATAAACACATATAGATGTAAAAGTTATATTTAGTACCGTAATTTCACTACATCATTTACAACTGTATGTTAATGTTGGCAATTAGCATGTTAACTCATGCGGGTGACATACATGAACTACCACTTCATAAGCGATGCGAAATATTTGTAACATAACGTTCATATTCCAAAATCCAAATATTGGGTTAGTTATAGGCTGATTTAGGGATGCGATGACAAACGAATCGGTGGACCAATTCGAAATGGACTTAACAGATCGGGGTCGCAATCCCAGAATCAAAGTCCGAGTTAATTTGTCGAGCTGAGTATTGATTCCGATGGAGCTAAATAAATTCGTTTATCTTCTCTGCGCTGGAGAGGAGTGATAGTAAGGATTTGCGCTTACCCTGGACTGCAGTCGACACAACGAGATGGCAAACAGAGCACTGCAAACGGGCTTCGTAAATAAGCACGCTGCTATCTTCCAAACAGGGCTACCAGCTTTTGGATCAATTTGATCGTCAAATTTTGATCTCTTTCAGAAACCTAGCTATGATTTAGGATAATATTGGCAAAAATACTGACGCCTGAATCATGAAAATACATTTATGTTCGAGGCATCCTTGACTTTGAATCGAGTTTTGAACTCAAATAATTAAACTATAATCTACAGTAGTTTCAAGTTTAAGCCTGTGGTTGGTCTTGTTTAAAATAATATGCGGAAATATAATTATGCACGAGTTTTGAGCGGTGTTTCAGAATGTGAGCCTTACGCCCGTATTCACAAACGATGCTTGCTTAAGTGAAGCAGCAAATCGAACGCAGAGCTCTGTGATTGGTTCGTGTGTGACCCTGTGCGTCCATGCGCACTGTGAGACCCCATAGTATTGTTTGTGAATACGGGCGTTAGTATTTATTCACTTGCACCCAGTCCATATTTACTTTATTACTGATTTTTTGTAATTAATATTATGTAGAGTCGTAGAAACCAGAAATATAGTGACCCTACACGCAGCCCTGGACTACACAGCCGTCCGCCCCCGCTGTACACAGAGGCGAATGCCCACCTAGGTCTCTACATACACACAATATGTTTGTCCTTCGACAGACATTCGGTTTGATTTTGATGGGCTCGTACATGGTGCTTTGGGCAAAGATTTCATCTCGTTGCAGTTGTGTGAGGTTGTTATTTGAATAATAGAGTCATTAAACATAGATGTAATACAAACAAAGTGTTCCAAGTTAAAAAGTTTTGTATTTATAAATGCTGATGCTAAATGATTCTTTTATTTCAAAACAACTTTCAATGTTTTGATGTGTAAGTAAAAAAGACAAACCACTCATGTAGGATTTTCTAAGCATGACAGGTCCCTATCATACACTTTTATCGCCATATTGATCACTAAAATAATAATATAGGTAGGTACGTAGGTAAAGTCTTTATCGCTTAACATACTCCGGATTTCCCGCTATCACTCCAATCAATTTCTGTACTAAATCCGTGATAAACTCGATATCATGTCAAAAGCAAAACGGTGGATTTAAAAATCATAATGTATATGAGAGATTGTGTGTAGATAAAATATATTTTTTACGATTAAACCTATATCTCGGTTTTAATGTTGTTATTCCAAATAACCTGCTGATATGAGGCGTGATAATAACACACTATAGCATGCGGATAATCGCCGTTTCGAAATTAAAAATAATAGGCACGCAGCCAACCGCGAATAATTCGATGCGTACACGAATGTTAAAAAGTATCTACTCGGAACCTTTCGATTTACGTGTGAAACGGAACTTTGTAACTACATAAATTACGAGTGTATTAATGGCGTTAATTAGTGCGATAATACAGCCGAACAGATAGGTGTGTCCGCGCTTGCAGGCGCCGACGGAAACGCGCCGTCATTACGACTCGTTAATGCTGGCAAAAAACCTCATGCACACCATGATTGATTTGTCTATAGAAACCGCCTGTGAAACTATCTGCTGTCTACAAATTGGTCAATTCATGTACGAGAAACTTGTTTGTGTTTTATTATCACGTAAGCGCCGAGGTTTCTCCTCACCCGCTGGGTACACATGTAGACTTATAAACACTTATACACCACACCGCACTCTATTCGTTTGTTTGCAGCTTTTACTTTTGAACAGTCACGATCATAACGTAAATCTATAGGTATCTCGGCTTCCTTGTATAAATACCTGACGGCGTTGTTTTCGGGTGTCGAGTAATCAACACGCTTATAAGCGCTCTCGTAAAAAGTGCCGAGTCAAAAAGGCTTCACGCTTTAGCGAGAGGTAAGATACACAAAGGGCAATAAACGTTTGGCGTGGACCTAAACAAACAAGGGTAGCTAGGAAGCTGGCGCTTTGTTTGGCGAGAAACATTCGAGTCAACATCGCCCCACTCGAATACTCCGGGTTGTGCCCTATTATGGAACCATATGTCACGCCGCTCGTGATATGTCGCCTCTAATCCGTCAATCGGGACGTGATCCCGCGCGCCGAGTCAATTTATAACTTCGACAACTTCAATAGATAGGCATCATATCGAGGCTTAACTGCTTACGTGACCGGTGCTCCGAGATGTCGAGCTTGTACGGTCGCGCGCTATAACAACCTCCGTGTGATTATAAATGATATCGGCCGTCTGATCAGTACTCGCCGACCAGCTAACTAACATTTGATCAGACATAGACATTCAATGGTAATCGCGCGTGCATCCTGGTATTACAATGCTAATTTAATATTCTAACAGTAACGTAACGATTACAGATTAGGTATTGCTGCAAATTGATTTATTGAAAATCCGTTTAATTGAACATTCATTATAATTCATAAAAAAACATTGCGTATTTCAGTTTGATGAGAAGGAAATTTACTAAACAAAAATAAATACTAAATTATTAGCCAATACATACAAAAAATTGTTGAGTAATAATTAGATAAATTAATTACTTAGCTCATTATAAAACATTCATCGATAAAAGATTATGTAGGTATAATACGCGTTTAAATTTGTTTTTTACTGAACTGCTCGTTATAAATATTAATAATTACGTAGCGTGCTGGCTAGATATAGATTAAATAAATAGATGAGTTGTCTTTGAACGGCATTCCACCATGCCTACATAAGCGTATATTTATAGGCTGAGCCGAAGTAACAGTTGTTACGGATATCCCTTTTTTCTTACGATTCCTGTGATTTTGCACATATCGGCTATTTAATGCATCAAGGCAACAGGAAAAATACAAAAAAAAATATTGGTCTTACGGAAACGCTGGAAAATGGTGTTTGATATACGGAACGCTAGTAATATGTACGGCCACTTTTATGAACTTAGAGATAATACCTACCATTTGCGACTTGCGTAAGTTATTAAAGTATTTGCATGAAATATGGAATATTCATTAATAATATAATATTCAGAGTTAAATTGATTATTTTTCAAATTTAATTCCAGTAGTGTGAACTGTATAATTACGCCCAAAACATTTTCTGGGATAAAGGGTAATATTATATTTCTTGCAAAAACACTGCATTTGTATCAAAGCGTGAGTTTCATAAAAACTGTGTGTTGTGGCTGAATTTGAGATGTGAAAATACTTCTCCTCTGTTTATGTGGCGGAGAAAATCTCTTGGTTTTGACAGTTGGCGCAATTTCCAATGCATTTGAAGCAACTGTAACCACACTAAATAATCTCATTTACAAACAGTAATTTCTTCATTATCTTCAAACATGACTGACCCTGTCTAGGGCATAATTGGCAATCTAAGCTAACGGGATGCAGTCTTCTTCATCATCACTAGATGAAGAATTCTCTAGTGATTTCTATGTGGGCTCTCATTTGTAATCCAGGCAAATCTATTGGCACTTTATTTTCATCACCAGAGCTCTCTTTGGTTAAGTCACCATTACAATTTTCCGGATTTTCCAGCGGGAAAATTGTGATTGAGTTAGGGATACACTCATCTTCATTTTTCTCCAATTCTTCAATGATTTCATTTAAAGGAAAGGGCCTCGAAGGCATGCGCTAAAATAACAAAATACCGCAGCTCATATTACTAGCGTTCCTTATACGGATCACTAAGTTTAACGTTGAATTAGTAACAGTTACTATAAAAATGTTTATAATTATGTTATCGATTTACAAAAAGTGGGCCACAAACTTTCATATTTCGGCAAGAAATACTTAAAAATAAGTACATATCATGTTTGTATTCACCTTGAAAAAGTCATCGTAAAATTTACGAAAACAACAAAACGCTTACGATTGAAATGTGACACCCAATGTAGAACAAAACACTTCTGATGGACAAAGGGACCCCACAGGAATCGTTTAACATAAACAATGTTATCAGAAACCACCCTCATTGTTTATAATAATTTAATTTTTATGTTGATCCGTATATCAAACGCTAGTAACAAGTGGGTTAAATTGACAGGTGGTGGTTATTCGAGCATAGCTGACTCTTGATCGCGCAATTACAATCTGATTACGAGGTGACACCGGCACCGGCTGCACTCGATACTCGATATCGAGATAACGACGTGTCTCCCACTACACACCCACTCGACAGCTCTCGAATCAACTTGTTCTTGCCGAGTAATTATATCCATTTGTTTATAATGAATATTAACGACGCGCCCTCCGTCCGACTCGATCCTGTTTGAGAGTATTGACGCTAGCAATTATTTTAAGTAAAGGCAATTATTTTGTCTTCACTTAACTGCGTAGGTCAGGATAATTGTTGTTTTAATATTTAAGTTGTGCTCCTGCCCTATTTTCGCTCGTGTCGATATTACTCAAACAATTAGTGTTGTTTTTCTCCGGCACGGAACATAGGTGGCAATTAGAAAGCTAACGAGGAGCGTCGACATCGAGCTATCTGCATTATCGATGCGCCAGCCACTAATGTTCCACGGCAGGCTATGTTTAAACAATTATTGCCCGCGAATGCGATACGAATCGATGATAATGTTGGCTCTGTCTGCTGCAATAATAGCCCATTTATCGACTCGACTGCCATTTCACCGGAGGAATTATTTATTGCCGCGCCATAAGAGCGGTCGCTTTTAATACAATAGCGCGCCTTCTCGATTGGAGACTGTTTTGTTTAATAAAGTGGAAACTTCACTTTGGGTAAGATAAGCAAAATGCGGTGTGCTGTGCATAAATAATTCATAAAAGACTCGGAAGACAATATAATGAAGGCCGAAACCGCCTGTAGAAATGCCAGTCGGTTCGGCTTATTTCGCAAAACCGCGCAAAGTTCTCCGGATGAAGTGGTCGGATGGTCGGCAGCGTGTGTTACTGGACTGAACACTCGACCAACCGTGTCACAGATATAGTTTGGTCTAAATTTCGTAGCCGCCGTAGGCTCAAAGTTGGGAGTTGTAACACAACTGTTTGTTTAACAATTTATATCCACTTTAGTTATTAACTATTTTGTGCAGATTAATACAATCGTTGAATTTAAAACTTTGTTACTTACATAATATAAATTATTTATATCTTGTCTAAATATAAATTATGGATATCTTTCGTTAATGCGAGCGTGCAGTGATGAAATCGAATCAACATTTTATAAATGTGATGCTACATTTATTTTTCTTACATTGCGTTCAATGATAGACTATATCTATCATTTATTATAAATTCTAATGAATTACAATAAATTATTTTCAAAGGCTTATTAATTATATGTTACAGTATTATAGAGTATCCAAGTAATGCATAATATTTTTTAATGGATTCAATAGTAATTTGAGTGGATGATGAGTAGTATACTCTCGCCCTAAGAAGACAGCAAACGGTGAAACCGCCACCGCATCTAGGTCACACCGCAGCTTCCGCGCGCCGTGAGGACCCACCTCCCCGTCTTCCATCTTGCTTAAAACTGCCACTTACCACTGCATCACTCCTGCACTGCACCTCCATTCCGCTCCCACTGTCTTAACGTATAATTACTGCACCGAATAAACTAGCACAGCATAACTGCATTATAACTAACAAAACACAAATATTTACTCCGACGAAACAAAACCATTTTGGAATGCATTACGATCACAATTCAAAGAAACGTTTTTATAAAAACGTTGCGAAGTTTTCATTAATTAATTGTTCTGGAAACCGAATGAAATGATACGAATCATATTTAATTAATTATTCAGTATCGGCTGTACGCTTAATTTATCTTCAGCGAATCGAAATTATCAGAATGTTTTATTATTTTTCATGTCTCCTTTTAAGACAGCAAATTAATTAATACGTTTGTTCATTACAGCATTTATGCTCGAATAATAGAGACATTCCGATGTAATATTTTATTTAACGGTGCGGGTTGACTCGGCAAATTAAATCTTTCGTGTCTGTAGAGATAGGAGAACAAATAGAGCGTCACCGGCGGCAAGATGCAGCTTCAGATTAAAAGCTCCGGCGGCTAAACCACGTGGAAATCGCGCAAAAAGAGGAGTCACCCGCGGCATTAGCGGATGAGTGTCGGAGCCATTAGTGCGCCCTCCCACCCTCCCACGCCCGCTCACCCCGAAACCCGACGTTCCTCTTTTATTTCTCGCGCGGGGATGAACTCCTTAATGACAAACCGTACTATATCTTTTGTGGAGAGCTCGCAAAAGTACGTATTTTG
Organism: Ostrinia nubilalis; assembly: GCF_963855985.1. Lineage (NCBI taxonomy): Eukaryota > Metazoa > Arthropoda > Insecta > Lepidoptera > Crambidae > Ostrinia > Ostrinia nubilalis. Next base: position 6,149,527 of record NC_087103.1, read on the forward strand.
CGGCCCTTTTGTACGCCCGCTTTTTATTCCGCCGACCGTGGCTCCCGTGGATATACGAGATGCAGATACGGTCGACTCTGTTCGACTCGTAACGTCAATAAGAAAAACCGTTTCAATCTGAAACCCTTTGTCGACATTTCAGCAGAGCGGGGTGACGTTCTCTAATTAAATCTCGTAATTGTCAAGCGGATTCTTTTCACGGGGGAGTGAGCTCTAGAAAGGGTAATACGTGTCCGTTGGAGCACTGATTGTGCTCTCATCACACAATTTGGCATTTATTACATTGGGTGCTTAAGGTGCTTTGTAGAGCAGTATAATTTGTAACTAAAAGAGCCAGACATAACTTTCGACGTCTTCAGTTGACTGAACGTTCGGCTCAGGCGGGATTAAGTTATCAAGTTTGAAGTAAGCTCCATTTGAATAATAACTAGATATCAAACAATGAAATATAGAGACAGGCACTCTTTACGATCATTATTAGCATTGTGAGAGCGACATGCATAAACATTGCAGAAAGTGTGCAAAATTATGAACAATTAATTCTGACCCACGCCTGGTTGCGTATCATGAACAATAACTTCCGCTAATTTCATCACGACTTCTCTATACTCTTAACTACCCATATATTTTTTATGTAACGTAACTTCACTTTTATTTATTTTAACGACTGTCTAGATACTTACGTCTTAAGAATTCTTTCACATGGCCTGTAAAACTATTTCACGGTATTCATTAAGTTTAGAAAACTTTTTATTTTGTAAAAATTATGACGCGTTTTCGACGGTAATTGTGTAGACAGACTGGCGGTATTTAATATTAATTTTCATAAAAAAATGTTAACAAGCTCCGACGTTATAAGTTATGTTAATTAATTAATGAAAAAAGTTTCCCAACCACTAATAAGTTTTATAAAGCGCTGTAATGAAGAAAAAAAAGTTAAAGTTTACAAAAAGTTTTTATGAGATATTGGAGCGTGTAAACGTAGTGAATTTCCACAATAACCGTGGTGCGGCGCGGGCGCGGCTGGCGGCGAATGAAAATGTAATTTGCGGTAATTCGGCGCGCGGCTGCGGCGCGCGGCTTGCCCGCGTCACTGCCCGAGTGCCCGCCTTGGTTTACAACGATACATACGTTATTTACATTTCATCACGATATTCCGCTCTTTATTGTTATTTGTCTTCATTTACTTTACTGATTTAAACGACACATTTACCGACTCTTGCACAGTCAAATCAATTTCAACAATTATGTTCTCGTTTCTCGTACAAACTGTTCGTGCCGCAAGTCCATTAACGTTAACCTATCATATAACATTTGTGTAACATCTAAATGACCCATTGAACTGTCTGCGAGTGCACGTCATCAAACTGATTGTTATTTTCTCTTAATATTTGCCAGCGCATGCAACATGCGAAACGAATTAACCGATGACCTTTTGATTCGCTCTATTAGCATTTAGGAAATTCGCAATTACGAATGTTTGAGTATAGCCAGTCACGAAGCTAGATGGTTATCGCTTCAACAGCCGACTGCAGATATGCGCGCTATGTGCAGCGAAATACCGAGTAGCGATTAATCAATTCTGACAAATCGCTATTTTAAAATGCTAACAGTGATTCAATAAACGGGCTTGTTTGTTAATGCTATGCTACGAATCGCATCTATTTTAAAACCCGGTCAAGTGCGTGTCGAGTCACGCGCAGAGTAGGGTTCCGTAGAGTTGAGGACACTTCCAAAAAACACTTTAACGCTTTACATTTCGCAAACAGATGGAATCCTAAAACGTACACTACTAAAATGTACGCGAAAATTAAGCGAATGCTTAAATGAAACAAAAGTTTAAAGAGAAAATTTACGCAGAGCCGCAGCAAACAGTGGAGTGGAATGAAAGTGCAATTTGCGGTGTAGCGCTGTTACCGACTGCCGCCTCCGCCACACAACTTCTTCTCTTTATTGCAGCAGTTAGGGACGCCTGCAATGTGCCATTCCGTTTCGGATCATCTCGGAGGTTTCTAAATCACTTCGTTTGCGTGGGCGGCTCAACCATTTACTAGAAATGGAATTTAACGTCCAACAAATTTGTTTTTAGATCCGTAATATAAACGGCACGTTTTAATATTTATAGTGATGTTCCGTGTTACTAAATTGTTTTAATGCATGTCGATGATTAAATAACCCGCTCGCCCACTCGGTTGCGATACCCAAAAATACTAAACGTTTACCAGTTACTCGTTATTTTTCACGAAAGACTTAATTATGTTAATTCGTTCACAATTCACTCCGAATCTGTGAATAAAATTAATGTGCATTTAAACGGAAAATACGAACAAAGCCAATAAACGCGAGCGGCTCTGTAACACGGCAATTTATCATTTCATTTGACCGCGTGCATTATTGTTTATCGTGTTAATTTTATTTGTTGCTCTCCGAGCAGCTTATCCACTAATTATATATGTTATTATTGAATCCAAATTGCGTTGGAATGTGGAAACGTTTTTGAATCTCAATTTGTATGTTAAATAGGTTAATCTGCAGCAAAAGGTCGGTTATTATTTCACTGATTAATGCGTCGATGAACGAACGTTAATGTAGATTTTATTCAAAGAAATAGATCGCTGAATTTGAATTGACTATTAAACGGTGTCATGGTTTATTAGCATTTATCGATGTCGACATAATTTCCATCACGCAGCGCGTCGTCGATTTACGAGTTAATTAATTCGTGAGTCAGTTCGGGTGTTTATTGAAACTTTGTTTTGATTTTGCAGACGGAGATAGCGAAAAGGCTAAACGCTATAATAGCTCAGATCTTGCCCTTCCTGTCGCAAGAGCACCAGCAACAAGTAGCGTCGGCGGTGGAGAGGGCGAAACAGGTCACTATGACAGAACTTAACGCTATTATAGGGGTAAGTATTGTCCCGAAAATTTAATCGTTTATAACTCATTTCAATCGTTAAACAAATTAAATTACAAGTCGATGAAAAATTCCCGAAGTCGTACAAACATAGTTGGTACGTAATGTGAAAAAAGACAGCTGAAGTAATTTATTATTTCATGTATTCGTTTAGCCTTTACGCCGCTTGGCTTCCATGAATCACCTCGGGCATTATGAATGCAATCTAATAATTTCTAAGGAAATTTATTAGTTAGCCGTAACATTTCACGCGAAACCGATTAATACAACACGTGTGCTGTTTGTATAGCAGTTAGTTAATGTGGGGCGCTCAGCGCTTCGATGGCATCTGTCCAAACAGTAAGAAATGCGTGTCTCAATGCTTACTTATTCGCTTGTTGCAACATTTACAAACGTGGATGCGCTTGCCAAATGGGAAACTTATTTCATGCTAGTCACTGCTCGATGCCAGTCACGGCGACATTTGGAATTTAGAAAGTTTTAGAAGATCCCCAAGTGCACTACTGAACAGTACAAAACCTTGGAATTTAAGCAACATTTGAAACTACAACTACTTTGTATAAAAATAATGAAAGAATGTATGTACCTAAATGATCCCAATACTTCTAATTGCTTCAAACAAATACCCAGTCGGTTGTTTTAAACAGGGGAGTACGTGTTAAGCAAGTAAATTCTCTAAAAGCACAGCTTTCAACAGGTCGAAAGTTCGACGGTCGTTAATTAAACGATCTAAGCCCCGCAAGACGAGGTTGGCTGCGATCCAACAACGAGGAATTGATAAAACTGTTACAAACCAGAGCCGTTTTATACAGAAAATAAAGATTTTTATTAAGCCGGCGCGTCTTAGTAAGCTTACCGCAAATTAGCATGTTTTATGTAGGTATTCGTCAAGCAACCATTTGTCACCCGCGTGGGCGAGGTGTGTATCTAAACGTAATGACTACACTATTAGCGTTTACTTCAATTTACAGCCGCCATTTAACCGCACCTCTGGCGCACACAATCTGTCCTCAAATTGGACTTCTAATTTATTTCGCAACCCACTAATTGTATTTTTTAGCCGGTGGGCGTCGTGAGGACTTCATTGCCGTCTATTATAAATTTCAATAGGCACATTCGCGGACCGGTGCCAAGTAGTTAGTGCGACCTATTCTCGTGGTGTATTAACGCTCGGCGTTCGAAAATTGTGAATACGTCTACCGCGCCTGAAATAAATCACTTTAAAGATAATGAGGGCGAAAATAAAGTGGTGGAACTCACTCATCGCTCGTCTGTCTGTGGCTGATACTCCGCTCGGGGCCTTGGCGCGCGGCCAATTCGATCGCACGTCACGTACAAACGTGTTCCCACTCCCACCCGACACCGAACATCTTTTCTACTAAAGACAAATAGTAAACATTCTGAAACTGTAATGTATTTTTGTCAGCTTTATTTATTAGCAGAATACCGAGTTGGCAAATGTTATTGCCTTCGAAAATTATCAACGTTAACGCCTAAATGTGGGTTGTAACTTTTGGCGTCGAGTCAACAATCTCATGAATTATTTACGCACGTTGAAGTCTCGCTAATAACTGTCCCTAATTACTTAATGCTTCACACATGTGTTCGAGCTGCTGACCTTATCGGACCATTTACATCGCATATGAGAACCTCTATAGAGTTCTAGATATAAATACACACCAGTGTGTCAGTTTGCGATACATTTTATTATTCTACTTTCGGAAACCTTTTTATTCACGATCGGAATAAGATTTAGGGGATAAAAGAAAATGCCTTAAGACCCCAAAGTATTCGGCGCAAGTTCGTCGCCCCCTTTCCGTGAGGATTTACCTACATGTATAGATTACCTAACAGCCTCTGAGACACCGGCAAAACGCAATATCGCTCTCCCCCTATAAAACACTCTAATTTAAATAAAAAAGCGGCGCCACCTTCCGTATGTCGGTCCTTTTTTATTACGAACCTTTTTTATTTTCGGGTCAGCTAGGGATCAAAGGGGCTCTCCCCTGAGAGTGGCCGCCCGCCGCTCCCGTCTCCGTCTGATTTGCGACGATTCCAACGCGCGCCGATTTGTGAATAGGGAATACTCCTCAAATTGGGGACTGTTTGCTTGCCTATTAAAATCACTTACCGTTCTGAGTGCTTCGTTTCGAAACGTTTTGTTTTCAACGCTGTTTCAGCTCTCATTTCAGTTACAATTTAATCTGTATCCATTCCAGCGTGAAAGTACCTATTCCAAATTAATACCGAATTGGAAACGGCACATTCTAACTAACATTTCACGCAGGGACAACAGTCAAACACTATTAGCCTTTTCGGTCGACTGGATTGCTAACTCGGAATGTGAATAGAATTTAGGGGTGACAAATAACGCGACAGATCTGTTCCCTATAACCCTATTGTGTTTATGCAATGTGCGTGAACTCGTCATCAATAAAGCGAGAAGTCTTCGCCCCGCTATCACCGGGTAAATCATTTCTCGTTCTGATTTTATTCCGCGTCGCACACCCCCCGGGGTGCCGACCTCTTCGGAGGTAATAGCTTACAGATACAGCCCCCTCTCATGCTCACCTATACATGACACAAATGTTCGCATTGAAACAATATTCACGTAAGTTCCCCAGATCGATACTACGTGTGCCCCCGTATCACAGATACGCGCACCGAATCCGATAACAAATCTCATTCTTTTATATTTACTACATCCATCCATAATTGAAAAGTGCCATCGTTGACATAAGTATGTGGAATAAACAAGTGTATTATGTATATCGTTTATGCAACATTATCTCGAGATAGGAGAGCAAACAAGCTCGCTGTGTAAATAGAGCGTATCTGTTTCGCCGTCGATGGCTTTATAAACAAGCGACTCGTGAAAACATTTCTATCTAGTTTACGCCGAGGCTCGCGCCCTCTGATAAAAATTACGACTGGAATAAATCGGGGAGCGGCGCGGGCAGGCGGGCGGGCAACATGAATTTGACATTTTTTCCCAGGCACGTTCGCGGGCGGGTGATAAATATTGCATTGCAGGCCCTTGGCGTTTCTTGCGCATCGTCGCCCGACGAGCGAGCCGCATTAACTTTTCCCCTGTCGCTTACGCGTAGCTCCTTGTTTTTCAACGCGCGGAAGTGAGTTAGGGGACATTCTGTCGTCGCTCCCAATGAAATTATGTAATCAGTTTTACGACTCATCCGTCCCGCGCGTTTTTCGTACGTTTTTTCTTTCCGTTTGTGGTTTTTATGTCGTTTGTCAAGTTGAGATGAGTATTCAAAATAAAAGATGTGGAGGAAACACGCTCAATTGTTGGAGATATTGTAATTCTACATCTACACATCAGCTTTAAAATGTAAACAAACAGTATTATCAGATTATACGTTACGTTTTCAATAAAGCATAATGTTAACGACCAATTTATTAGTGATCCATAACAATTATTGTATTGCCATGCACATGCACTGTAACTTATGTCATATTCAATTCATAAGTTAATGATACGGTGTGGCGTGTAAGGTATAATGTGTGATTAGAAGCAATTATGTTGAAAGTGTAACACGTGCGGGTTCACGTGTAGACCCGCCCGGGGCTGCCCGCCTAATGGCGCGTGAACTCCCTCCCTTGTTTCTATAAACTACCCTCTTTGTGCGCACTGACGTTTTATATCCCGATTTATGCTTACACAAGTCTACGTAATCGCAACACGTTGATTATTATTTTCGTATTTGAAATTCCGAGAGGAACGTCGTTGGTACGCTTTTACTGTTACTACAAAATATTTCTCTTGATATTGTGCCAATGAAAAGCTTTTCAAAAATCCGTGAAAGTTACCGTTATTATCGCTATTAAAACGTTTACTAAGACTAACATCATTTATGAGTCATTAAAATTGGCTTTCATCTTTTATAATAGCACTACAATGATTGATAGCATACCTCATCTCGGTTTCACTCTTCGCCGTCACTCAAGTCTGTCAATGATAGGCGTCAACGTTCATTAGATAAATCAATTACGATCATAATAATATCGTATTACGCAACAACTTAATCCCCGAGGAAAGCGCTCTAAAGCAATCGCTATAATAACTCTAATGCGGCTCTAACCGCGAACTAACTGCTCTTAATTATTTAAGTGTGTTAGAGTGGAAACTTTCCTCCTCTCTCAATAGCGCCTATTAAAACGCAACTATTGTGGGCTAATTGTATAGATTACACGTCCACTTATTTGTTGTAAACTATTGAGTAATTTGTTTTAAATGCTACATCGATACCTATTCATTACTGTAATCGGTTCTTAATTAGTTTTTTCGTTAACAAACCATTATTTAATTGTGTTTTTGTTGACCTCATTCTAACATGAGTATCATTGTAGCTATAATGATAGTAGGTAGTTTTCTAGAAACAAAACAAAAGCACACAATGATAGTTTTAAAAAATAGCTTTAACCAGGTCAACGCTATGTAAATCTGTGTTCTACATGTAAAAAAATCGTTCGAATAACCGCCATGCGTTGCCAAACGAGTTCATAGTAAAATATTTGCTGTGGAGCGAAGGTAAATAAATATTTATGCATAAAAATGTGTGCAGTCGGCGTGCGCTATCCATTTATAAATGGAGAATAATCCGGGGCGTATAGACGGCGGTAAATGTGGCGTGAAAACCCGAACGCGGCGAAGCATTTTTCTCGTAACAAAAGCTTCGGAGACAGCTTTCGCCGGCTGCTCAGACAGATTCCCTCGCACACACAAACACAGACGCTTTTTTCATATCAATCATCTCAAGATTGCTTTTCTTACATATTATTTTAACGACCAAATAAGTAAACCTTAGAAGATGTTCACTAGTGCCCGTTTTATTACTGTATTGTTGTACAGTTTAACTACCTATTGTAAGTTACTCAGCGAGCACTAAATTTAACTTATGATAATTACTTATGCTAATTAACAACTTGCTGGTAAGTAAATACTGAATTAAAAGTTTATTTGTATTATCTGCCCCTATCTAATATCAGCGTTCAGAATTAACAACATCAGATTGTTTTATTATTTCAATTTAGCTACAAGAAATCTTCACCACCTCCGGCGTTTAACGTAATAGCGAATTTGAGATGGAGAGTGAGTATTGAAAAATTATCTCGCCCCTCTTTGTTGTCTCAAACGAAACTTAATCAAACTTTAATTTGGTTGATAATACAAACAGCAAAGTTCGCGGGAGATAAGTAAACGGATGGAGAAGTCGTTAGGGGGAACGAGTTTTAGTCCCGGGAGACTATTGGCGGTATTTAATCACGTCTAAATATGCGGTGGAAAAAACACCGGCGAGGTATCACGCCACGTTATTGTCATTCATAACGCCCCCGCCACCCCCAGGGCTGGCCCAAACATTTTCAGCGCTCCCTCAAACAATATTCAAGTGTCTATTGTTTTATCAATTGAGATTTATCTGCAGCGGCAATTTATTATTACAGAGAATGCCGGCTGATTAATCAAAATGGTTATTTGATTCCATTGCTATGAGACCTTGGTACAACTACATTTTATTTCACGTTTTTGGTATCTAGAGTTACTATGTATCTCACAGGATTCGAAGCCATGTTAAGTTATTACGTAGGCTTAATTGACCTTGATTGGCCTAATAAAATACACGCAGTACTTTTACAAAATTCATGACAAAATTCAGCGGAATCCGATTAATGTTTACTTATTATAAGACATTTCTGGTGATAAATATGTGACATATTTTCTTTGCGAAATAACCTCTCTGAGGTTACAAGGAAATGTTTTGAGGATAAATTATTCTAAGAAATTCCAACGTACGGTCTTCACGCGAAAAATACACGAATATATTAAGAACTGTCCTTTTGATATTCCACGAATCCGAATATTTGTTTACATTAGGTCGCTCGATTTCATGGGTCAACTTTCGTACTAAAACTCCAAATAAAAAGAGAACGTGAATATATTATTTTATGTTAAAGAACAGGCGGTAATTTGTTCATAATTTTGATTTTAATTTGAAAGATTGGCACCCCTATCTGATGCGCGTGCAAGTTCTTATAGCTATGAATATATCCATAGCCAGCCACCCATCGTGCTCCCCCGCTAATAAAAAACGAACATCGCGATTAACTTACGTCAATTTAGAAAGGCATTAATTTTTAAAATTATGCTCGTTTATGCTCAATATTTATTTACGAACCTACACGTTTACAGCGGGTAATTATACATGCGACGTACACGGTTATTAACGCAAAACTTTCATAAACCACCCCACACCACACAAGTTTTTCAACTCTATAATTTGAGTTATTTAACTTTCAGTAATTATTAACAATAACCTGTTATTTCCTCAAAGTTCCCTACAAAATATAGAGTCGTTAAAGTTGGTATAATACTAATAGAAATACCACGTATAATTAATTATTTAGATTTGTCAAGCACCGCAGACGTCTGGTTGTCTCGCGCGGGTAAATAGATGTCGACTTAATAATGTTATAAATTGTGCGATTTGAATAAATTAACCCACGAACGAGGTTACGCGCCGCCCACCGCACTACTAGCAACTTGCGCTCTACAACTTACGCCTTATAAGATTCTGAAGTAATATTAATACAATTTTATGGTAAATGCTTTTCGAAACTTATATTTTTGCATTTAAAGCTTCATAAAGATAAGAAAATTACTACATATCTGCAGTTTATAACATGCGTACTCGTATACCAATTTAAAAAATTGCATGCCCATTTCAAAAAGGTATTACACAAATAGCTACATAGCGTAAGCACGAGTTGAAGACTGTTCTTTAGGACTAATTCGAATAAAAAAATCCCCTTTTGTAAAAAAGCACTCCCAGCTAAGTGGCGCTCGCCACCTTTTGACACACAATAAATCACAGCCGTGAGCGGCCAATAAAAAATATGTTCCACCCTCGGCGAAAATCCAATTAATTTTCGGCGGCTAAAAAAAAGAACGCGCCCGGCCGAGCGGAAAAAGCTCCGGCGATCGTCGGCGCAAACGACGAGCGTATGGCGGCGCGGTCGGCGGGCAATAATAACGTTAAACGAGACGATACGAACAGGAAGCGCGGGAAAACGGGAAAAGTGGAAAAAGGGGAATAATGGAGAAGGAGTAATCAATTTCGCTCAGTCGCCGCCGCCGGCGAAGCTCTCATTTAAAATTTAAAATAACGCGCCGCGGAGGGGGCTCGTGGAGGACTTTTTAATTTGGCTCCGCTTCGTTTTAAAAATGCACGGAGCTCTGCGGTGACACATCAATTCACTTTGACTGTCAACACTCGAAACTACCTAAATAGTCGCAGTTTATTCAGCTATAAAACCGACTGGATTGTGTGACTAAGCTGCATTTAATGAAAGAAATGAAAGCTATTGTCGTAGCTTCTACGATATTTTCGTAGCTACGTCGTAGCACGTAGCAGCCGTAATCTTTCGTTTTGTTTATTTTTGTAAAATAAATCTCTCTTGATCATTCTAATCGCGTAATGAATTAAATTGGCCTGTACTTCTCAAGTATGTTACTACACTAGGGTTTACGATTGAAACGTTAGAAGTTAAAAGATAAATAAAGAACAATATTTTTCTCGATAGGCTCTTTATTTAAGCTTCAATAACAACCCTCTCAAGTTATTGTACTGCTCATTCTAACAGTCCATTTGTCCACAGCAACAAAGGCCAGACCTGCCAAGGTTGCTGCAGCAGATGCACGCGGCCCACCTCCCAGCACACGGAGCGCCGCCGCTGCCGCTGCTAGGCCAGGGGGCCTTACCGCCGGCGGGCCTGTTAGGCCTCGGCGTCCCGCATCACCCACTGTCGGTCCTGGCCAAACCGCCCGACCATCATCGGGCGGACGATAAGGGAAACGGTAAGTTCTATCTATTTTTTAACAAACACATACGCGGACAGTTAAATTCAATTAAAAAAGTGGTCACTCTATTTAGAAAACATACTGCTTTATTTGCGAGCCCCACACTAGCGACCGTATTCACAAACGATGCTTGCTTAAGTGAAGCAGCAAATCGAACGCACAGCGTTGAATAGGGCTCTGTGATTGGTTCATGTGTCACCATGTGCACAGTAATGTTTGTGAATACGGGCGTAGGAGACGGGCACCCAGTGAAAGGGTTTTGTTTCTAATTGATGCTCTTCTGTCGCTGTTAAGAATTAATAAAAATATTATCATTATGAGTCCATGATCTCATCTCCATTGCAATATTAACTGACGTATATTATGGTAGCAATAAATATGCAATGTTAGAAAGTTATATCGTAATATCTAATGTCAGTAACGATACCACTAGCAATGATAATATCAAGTTAATTAACAGAGTAAAGCACATAAATAGTCGTGGGAAAATATAATCAGTCAGGTCTGTTGAAACTATAATATAAATATGACCAAGTATAAATTTGCAAAACAAATCATAGGAAGTGAGATATAACGGTCTAATAACATGAATATTTTAAGAGCTGTCCGTTGTGTGCTCGTCTTGTTTGGTGTGTGCCACTGGAGGCTATTAGCGCCGCCCGCGCCCCTTGCCCGCCGTCTCCGATCCCACTTCTGTTTCAATATTTACCAGCTTCGAGAGGCTTTTTGAACTCCGCTGTTTGCGTGTTTTCGGATCGCTGACGGCTACGGCGCGCCCGATATTGCTTTGAGGGTATGAATAAGTCACTTCTTCGAATTCTTACCTATCTATGCGTGTGTTTGGACAGAATATGTAAACACGTGTGAGACAGATTGGGGGAAAATATTATTCCACTTAACCGATTTTTGAGTTCACCGTTAAAATATCTACAGCAATGACAAACACCAGGAAGCGGGGTTTTCAGTTTTCAGTGGAGCGCGGGTAATCCCGGCGCGGCGAGGACGAACGCGCCACAAATGAAAATGTAACACAGAAATGGATTTGGAAGCCGCCCGTCGCTCCGGTTAATTACAAAAGCAAGCGGTAATCTGCGCTCCGGGATGTTCCGGCTTAGCGCCCCCCCGTACCGCTCCCCTCCTCCGCCTGCCACTTCCCTGGCTAATTTGTGCCATTATCGGTGTACTGATGTAAGAGTTACCGCGCAGATGGCCCCCCTCCGCTCCTACCTAGCCCCTCACCTTGCCCGCGCTCAATTAATTATTCCTTGCTGGTGTGAGCGTCGCGTGTTTTAGTCAATTAGTAACGTAATTTTGCGGGTGACTTGAGCGTATGCGGCCGCGGACCGACGTGCCGCGTTTTAATGCTCGCTAAATAATACATTCGAACAAACAACGCTGTACTCTCGAGTAATTACTACGGTAATAATATAATGACGCGCCACTGATTAATTGGTTACGATAGCGTAATTGAAAACTTACAGCTCAGTTATGACACGATTGCATTGTCCTAACTAATGTGCGCTGAGCGTTCGTGCGTACGTGGACGAAATGGTCGAATAGTTGTCAATAATTGAGGCCATTGCGTTTAAATTAATTGTAGCAATACATGCGGTGCTAATGCAGCGTCTGGCTCTTATGTGTTACATATGTACTGCACGTGCATAGTAATGGGATTGGGATGGCAATTGCTCGCAAACTTGTGGCGAATCAGACGCGGCAGATAATGCCTTTGATGTTTACTATCTGCATACGTAATTCTACGTTGCTATTCAGGAACATTTGTGCGTACCTGTAGGCAATTCTCGACTGTAGTTGTTAACTGCTGCTGAATTTATGTCTGGGGCTTAAATTATACTCGTAATTCGTAAGATATTAAGTTACTGATTAAATATGTATTAAGTTACATCATGTAGGCTAAATAATGAAGATTTCAAGCTGAATATCCTTCGATTCTTCTTTTCCTATCTTCTTTTGTTTCAATAACTACAAATTCCATGGAGACGTCGAAAAGGCTTTATCAATCAAAGTTCTTATCAAACAATACTCGTACTAACAAGCTGTACCTGTTTTGTTTTCATCCCTTATATTATGTAGGCGTTAATTTGAAATAGATACGAGTAGGTCTAATTCGGGCGTCGTCGGCGTCGGCTAAGTGCCTCGGGAGCGATCGCTAATTTGTAGCCAATCAGCCGTGGTGACGAACTACCTCGAGTGTGATGCTCAACACACATAGCTGTATACGATACGAAAGGGTGCTTAGCATTGTTTCCTTATAAAGCTCTTGCAAGTTTTTGATTCACTTAAAGGAGGATTATTCCACTTTGTTCACCTGGATGATATCACCTCATATCATAATCCCTAAACAAGGATAAATGATCTTATACAAGTAAGTTTAGAACATCTATGGATGTGACGAAAGAGTGAATTCCTCTCAATATGGCTAGTTGCCTAAAAAAATTTTTTTAGTCCGTAATGTTTAATATCAAAAAATATTGGACACATATAATTTTATTTGTCAATCTAACAAATAATTACATAGTTATGGTGCGTTGAAGTTGCGCACGACGTCACAACGTGCGGCATTTTTAAGCAAGCGTTGACGTCACGGGCCTCTTCTTATGAACTTTGGGGCGCTATATCTCTTTAAATTTTCATTAGTTTGAAAAAGTGAAAAATACGTGTAAAGTATTTTTTGATAAGTTAACTGACGGACTAATTAAAACTCTTGCTTTTTGACCCAGGCAACATCCCCATTCCCCAACAACTTGTTACAATACTAAGTGCCAATAAAATATTTTTCTATTTCTATACAAGTTGCAGAAGATGATGATGATCAAATTTTGCTCCAATGGTGCACATTGATGGATCCGTACTATACCGAATTTCTAGTAGCGTTAGTATCTGCTAAGTGCATCTGAAACGATCGAATTGCAGCTACTCAAGCATACTGACGGCCTACCTCATAGTAGCACTTATCCATAGCTGAAATAGATAATTGACAGGATTCTAGGATTGTGCATAAAGCTGATGCAAGATTTATAGTCTGCGAAATGCGGCCCTGATTGATGCACCACCCAGACGGGTCTAATTCGGGTAGTCGGTGTCAGCTAAGTGCCGCGGGAACGCTTGCTAATTTACAGCCAGTCACCCGTGGCTGCGAAACTGCTACCTCCGTAGATATACTAAACAACTAGCTCTATATTCGTACTGTTAGGTTGACGAATATGCAAAGTCTAAAGATGGATGTTTTAACCTTACAACTCGACGTTCATGAAGCTGTCAGTTTTCAAGTCTCCAACCAACTCTCGACATATTGTTCACATGCCTTTATTTGGTGTCTTTGTGTGATGTGACTATTTTTAGGGTTTGAACGACAGGACATCGTAAAAAATCTAAGCACTTTAAGGAAAATTATTGTTATCAAGTTTTAGGCTGCGGGTAACTAGCACTGGTTCATGCTAAACAGAAAGAAATCGTTGGCAGTGCTGTAAAAAGCAAAGAAAATAATGTTTCTTTCTTTTAAAAACGATTTCCTTAATAAGTAGATGAAGACATACCGTATAAAGAAACAAACATCTATGCTACATATACATCGGAAGGACATTAGGCGGGAAGTTGCGGCACATACAGCGATCAACCCTGCTTGTGCGTGACGCGCCGACATCCCCTACAATATTCATTGGGCACTTTACACCCGCTCCCTGAGACCCGTGCACGTCTATGTTATAATCGATATCCGTAATATCAACCAATTTGGCTTTAGATGGGAAGTCACGGAATTGGTAATTAGGGTCGGAAAAGCTAATCATTGATTCGTTTGTGCTTTATAACAAATTGCGTTGATTTAGCTTTACTAAAATGCAATTAAGCGAAACGGAGACGGGACAGGATTATAAACAGATTTACCTTTTGCAACGCTGAAAGAAAAACATTTGAATCGTTCTAAAGTTTATAGTTCACCACAAAGATGTTTACAAAAGCAAACGGTTATTTTATTCTCTTTATTAATTGCGAAAGCACCAACTTTTATTCAACTACATCCGTAACACAGTAAAAAACGCAAAACATTTATAAAATGAAATATTAAAATTTCTTTTGTCCGCAGGTATCAGCTCAGCAGAGGAAAGACATGTGAGTAACACACAACTTTTTCCAATTTCTGTCCCGGGTTGTTAAAACTGCGACGACGAATTTCGCTTTGAAAAATTCCCCAACAAGCGTCATACTGCCTTTTCCATTTGGGAATGTGAACGCGGAGGAGTGGTGCGCTTGAACACGTTGATTTCATAACACGGCCCTGGCTGGAACAAGTGGGTGGTGCAAGTGGCGCACCCCGCAGCAGGGTTGCTACCCGTTTACAAATTCTAATCACATTTGTCACTAACAGCCTTTTCGAAGAAGCTGATTTAATGCAGTAGCGAACGTTAAGACTAACGATAAATAAACGATGAATTCTTAATCAAACCAATAGATGTGTTATTCTAAACTGGACAGCCCACTTTGATTTCTATCTCATAAAACATAATTTAGTCAATTGCTTGCTACTCAAGAGAAGCCGATGATTGAAGCTTAGGTTAAGCATTTCAATTTATTGCTTTTGCACATCGTTCGTTCTTGATTCCGATTCTACTCAATAACTCAACCTCAAATGAGTAAGCTTCTCAGAATGCTGTTTTAAAGGGGCGATAATAGAGAGCTCTATCATTGAAATAGTTTTAGATAGAGTGAAGTGGAAACGTAAGAACAGGAAACCAGATTACCGGGCAGACTGAAGGCAGAACAAACTCTAGAAAGACGTCTACTTGGATAAAATTATTTTTATTGTTTGTGACAGAACTGTTATTTAAAATAATAGGTAAGGATGTTGCATCAACCTAGACCTTTTTAAAAGAACGAAGTAGGTAATTAAACTACTTGATTAGATAATCCACAAACAATACAGCCATACAATCGAAATCAAAACGCTAAGCACAACAAAAACCCTTAACGAATTAGGTATATCAATAAGTGTCGACCCTTGTGTGAAGTGAGCTCGCGACCGAGTGCGTCGTTCGCGAGGTGTTGCGAATGTCGGCTATCGTGCTACAGTGTGGGCGGGGGTGGCGCCCCCTGTTGTTGTGCTCGGATGAACGCAGCGGCGCACCGCACAGATGTGCCGTGCACCTAGGGTTGCCAGGTCCAAAAACACAAAAGCCGGACTCTGTGCTTCATTTGGCCGCACATTTTACCCTAAAAGCCGGACATACTTTTTTAATAGCTAACGTATCATGTCACGGGGGGGGGGGGGGGGGGGGTGCAATAAGCGTCATAGCTCTTGAGTGGATACTATCATCTTTGAATTAACAAAGCCGGACGCCTGGCAACCCTACGTGCACCGCCTCGCGGAATGCATGCGAATCGATACCCCCCACGCCTGTTTTATAACACTCTTTGTTGCACTAACCTACTTCTCTCCTGACTTCATTGCACGTTACATCTATAAATCATTCTCAAATCAACTGTCTCATTCTACCAGCTATTATGAGCTATTTTTGTTTGTTAAGAAACCGGATTAGAGAAACATTTCCAACACTCAAAACTAATGATGCGCGAAATCAACAAATCTATTTCAACAAGTTGTTTAAGAATTAATAACACTAGTAAAACATTTTCACAGTTAATTGTAAATTTAATTTTCTACTAATATTTGCAGCATTGAAGAAAATAATATTGACGCAAGACATTACAGTTACATTTTATTATTTTAACAAACGATCTGCTTAATGGACCTTAATACATAAGACGTCAGATGTAACATCTGACGTAAAATAGCTCGTCGAAATAAGTTCGTCTCATAAAAGTCCATCATAGAGTGCTTTAGCAAAACTTAAGCGAGGTAGGCAAGTTTATAACTTGAGGAGAGCACGTGAAGAGTTTATCTTGCAGTGTGACCTCGATACGCGGCGTGTTGGCAGTCCGCTCACGGAGCCGTCGATCTGTGCAAACACGCGGCGAGCTGAGTAATGCACGGACGCGCCTTACAATTTGAGCCGGGAGATGGGGGCAGGGAGAAATGCACGCCGTAATAAAGTTTACATAAACCGAGCGCGTCTTGGCTGCGGCAGCTCGAGGGGGCGTCAGGTTACACCGAGTTCGTGCCTCGCCCGTTTGTCCGGCGAATGTTTTTACTGCGAATCACGAAGGTGCTACACTGTTGCAACCGGCTCGCTGTTTATTTGCAAACATCGCACGCCGTGTATTTGATTTTCCGATACATCAGCCCGCTGTTTATTTTAACAATGTAGAGAAACTCGCTGTTGGACCACTCGCTGCCAGTTTTATGGATGGCACGAAACACGACATCTAAAATACACAACGGAATTGTAGACGCAAACATTGTTGAACAAATTTCGCTATTAGCTTGTTACCTAGAACGTAATCAATATAAGTGCCTCAAACCAATGAACCCGGCTCAAAGATCTCGAACTCCCGCAAATATAACAAACTTTACGACTGCCAATTTACACCGACGCGAAATTGAGCAGCGTCCCTAAGCCTAACAGGGCGAGCCTTTCCACAATCTCATTTGGGTAACATAATAACCGCGGATTTATTTCTGCCGCCCGCTCATTCGCTCTCAAATCGCGCCTAATATTCAATTTGGGCGCCCGAACCACACAAAAACTGCTCGGAGCCGGTTCATTACGCCGCGCATCTCGCCTCTTCATCCTCCTTACCTTATCTAAGCCACTCTGAATAACACCCCCGGGCCCCTCCCCCGATCGTCGCCGCGCCACCCGCTCACCACTTCAAGTGGAAAACTCGCAGGCCGAGGGCCGCTCAACCTTGTTTAGCATTCTCCTCGACTTCTTTATTTAATAGATGCCGAAAAAAACTCCGGTCAGAATAAATTTGCGTTTGTTCTCCGATACGCTCGAGTCGGTGGGTATTTAAAGGTGCGCTCCTTTAATTAAGGCGGCAGCGGCGCGTGTAAATTCTATTTGAGGAGGTGAGAGATGATGAGTGTTTCATCGAAGCGTCGATGCGAGACTGCAGGTTTTGTCGGCAGTGGCAACCCTAGCCGGCGTGTTTACGCGGAGTGTAACAACAGTCGCCCGGAGCGCGCCGCGACACTCTTCACAATTTATCGCCCGAGACTTTTCTTAATTGGAAGGAATGGCCACTTGTAATTATTAAGACGGCCTAAAGTGAAACAGATTGCGCGGTAGTCGTCTTCGTGCCGTTTTGTTTTTTTCTCCCAAGGATTTGATACAAAAAGTTACTTGTAAGAGCTTTTATTGAAAGAACTTTTTGTTTTGGGGTTACTTGACAAAGTGCCCCTAGAGATCTTGATTTGCTTTTTGCCTTTATCTGTAATTCTGTTCTTCCATTCTTAGCGAGTTCCTTGACATTTCAAGATACCTACCTGATTTGTTTGTTACATTGCATCAACTATTAATCTCCTGAGATGTCTTTAGGGTAGCGCATTTTCTTACATAACTTTTCAATTCCTATCATTGGAGGTCCGAAAATATTTCTCATACAATTTGATACCATAATGATCATTCTTCATAAAAAATTTAAAACCTACATATTTAAAAACATAATCATTGATATTCATAATATCACAAATCATACACTTAGTTTTTACTAATATTTTTTTTCATATATTTTTCTATACTAATGATCGAAACTCATAATCATTCGAATAAATAACTATAATATTCATAAATGTGATGTATCCTAATATTTGTTTTCATAAATTTATTACTCATAAGTGTATTTATCCATATTATTGAAAATCATGATGTCTATATTCGTATTAAATCGTATTTTAACATTAAATTAATTTGAAATGGTCCAAAACAGGCAATATTTTGTGCCACAAAACTAACGTGACAGAAACGAATCGCTGCAAAACCGACTCCACGTAGTCTTGTCTGCCCTACCCCTAGAGTGTAATTTAAAAGCCGGAGGCGCGGAGGGAGGGCAGCCCTCGCCCGCTGTAGCAAGCGTGGGTGCCTGAGCCTCGTTACGCAAGGGCGGAAGGGCTGCACATCCCGCAGCGCCGGAGACGAGGAGATACCAATGCATGCTGCATGCTTGCTTTCATGCTGCATGCTCTGCATGCTTATCTACTCTATTAGATTATATATGATTTTTTTAAAGATACGAGTATGTCTGTTATAAAGTAAATTATTCTGAACAACAACTCTCGAGCTATGTGCCCCGCCCACTGCCACTTGATTTTAGCGATTCTGCGGGCTATGTCAGTCACTCTGGTTCTCCTACGGATCTCCTCATTTCTGATTCGATCACGCAGGGAAACTCCGAGCATAGCACGCTCCATCGCTCTTTGGGTGACCTTGAGCCTTCTTATGAGGCCCATAGTAAGCGACCACGTCTCAGAGCCATACACCATCACTGGCAGTGGGGGCAGGCCTCCCACTAGGTGGACCGACGATCTGGTAAAGGTCGCGGGAAGTACCTGGATGCAAGCGGCGCAGGACCGGTCTTTGTGGAAATCCTTGGGGGAGGCCTTTGTCCAGCAGTGGACGTCTTTCGGCTGAAACGAACGAACGAACGAACGATCAATGAATGTTATGAAGAAAAAAGATCTGAAAATAAAAATTATGTATTTTAAATGGTTCTTGGTAGTAACAGTATTGATAAAAAAATTATGATTACTAACTGTTATGAGCTCCGATGGTAGTAATAAAAATGTATGAATAAAAAAAGTATGAAAAATAAAATTATGAAGAGAGATTATTATGAACACAAATCGGTAGTAAGACAAAGAATAGGATTTAGAATTTTATGTGAGCCAATATAGAACCTGTCTTTAGGCATTCCCAGTCTAACCGGTAGTCATTTTGCGGCAGGTTTAAAAGCCAATTCGTCTCTGTCATTCAGTTCAGTCATGCCTAACTAATGTTTAAATGTGAAGTCGGTCTTATCTATTGAAACCATCTGATAATGGATACGAAAGGGAATAAGGCAGTAGCAAATTGATATCGATCTATTGCCTACCTAAGGCTAAAATCTGATCACAGCAACTTGGAGATTACCATTGTTGTATTTAGAATACAATGGGACATGTAGAGATTTATTGCATTGTTTTCACTTATGAATAATTTTGACTTTCGAATCACGGCCGCTTACCGCAACATCGATTAAGATTAGGCATTCAATGCATAGAGATTATTGATTTATTTATTTATAGGCTCTCACATCAGATTTATCACAGAATTAGCTGAGCTGTGTGATGTTTGGTATTGATATGTTTATTTCACTAATCTTAGCACAATGCTGTCAATGAGGCGATTAATATTTAGGGATTTCAGCACATGTGTATGTATATGTACCACCTAGCTGTAAGCCGATTGATCGCTGTTCAGCGGAGTGCGACGTGTGTCAGAGCTAATGTTCCAAATACTCCCGATACAGTTAATCTTCTTATGAAGCTGCGACACGACACGTACCCACCTCCTGTATCTATGTCGGTGCATCCAGATTATTCCAAAGGGATCATCCGCCTCTCGCAAGCTGTCTCGCTCTACAGTAGCAGTACGATTAATCATAACTGTGTATTAAAAGCTACTGTGATAAATAAGGATCTTGTTACACAAAGATTAATTGTAAGCGGGGAGTGAAAATTATTGCCCAGCATCTGTTCTGGATGTTGTTTCTATTTCCAGAATATAATAGCGTTAATTTAGCGACTTGGGTGAATTGCAAATCACTTTTTGAGTAAACACATAGGCAACCCTAACAATAAGAATAACTCCTCGAAACCAAAGCAATGTGACCTGAAAATAGACGCGTATTTTTAAACGTCTTCAATCTTACAAAGAGTTCTCAACATCTTACGAGTTCAACAGGCAAAGGAATCACCATTCTTTGCCAAACGCTTCCTTTCTTAAGTTCAATACGTAGGACTTACGTATGTCGGAGGCAGGCAAGGGTATTGCTCTTCTGAGCTGCGGCTTTGTTCCCGATCGGGCTGTATCGCATCGATTTATGCAAGCTTGATCGAATCACCCCCTCCTACCTCACCACCCGTCACAATATCTATCTTAATGCCGTTGCACTGCTGCCTCAGTTGCTTGCACAATGCACAGATACCATTCTGTGTTATTACTTTTCGACATCCTCAAAAAAAACACAAAATTATCTTTAAAAACATACAAGTTAACCAGTAGATGTAAATACAAATCAGTATGATTTTACCTTATTATCACGTATGCCGTTCCGCACGCGTGATTTTTGACCAAAGAAAAACAAGTACATGGTGTATGGTGTATCGCATTTACTTCAGTGGCTTCAAAAAAATGTTGAAACAATTTCTAGTATCTGAACAGAAGTTCCAGTCATTACACATGCTACTACTAACATACATAAAATTCCAGACAGCTATGTTCAGTTGAAATGTGTGTGTAGATGCCAGCTCTTGATTCAGTTATGTGATTTTACGTCCTCGGTTCTCGTTACTCGTGTCATACTGTTTCCTCGTTTGTATTCCAGTTATGTATTAGGCGGCAGTGCGGCGATCCGTAGTCATTGTTTCGTGTATCGTGTTCGACATTCGGGGCTGGATGCGGCGAGCCGTGTCGCTCCATGTCGCACGACCGACGCCCGAGCGCCCGCGCTCCCTCATTCAATATTCCAAATGAAATATTCAATACGTATTGCATTCGCCGATACGTATCTCAAGTGCAATATTTTATGCAATTTATAGAAGCGTATCGTAAACAAAACGGATTCACAACCGCAAATGTAATATTAGATAACCTTTCACAGTGAAATGCATGTGCAGTTTATGAATGTTTTGAATTTTGAAAATTATATTGCCTGTAACTAGCAAAAGTACAGCTAAACAAAGGCGGTAGGTTCCACTAAAAATAAATTTTCTAAGCATGATGTATTTACAGCGAATGCTAACTACATTTTATGAAAGACTCTACATTTGATTGAACACAGTCCAGGTTTCGCATAGCTCCAGATTTGCAATTTAATTTGCGAGGGGCTTTGCGTAGTGCTATGCAGTAGGTAGGTTGTCGTCACTTGACCGCAACACTGACGAGTCAGCGTGACAGAGGCGGGCGCGACAGTGCGGTCGGCACACACGCTCTCTGTTGTGGTCACCCGCACTGCGCTGCGACGTGTGTGGCCCCGCATCCAGCTACCTTCCTCCGAACCCATTTATTGCACCTCGCTCCGTTCCCTTTTACGACTCGCCATAACCACACCTCTAATTACTCTAAACCTCACCTTTACAATGCGTTATTTTGACGCTATAATTACGATTAATTCCTCGTAAATGTGAGAATAAAAACAAACGACTCGTCCCTCGGCGAAACACGCTAGAGTTGTTGTATAATTGAAATCGCTGCATGTAATTAGCAGCGCGAGGTGGTGCGATAGCTCGCGGCTCGGTGCACGTCTTCATAATTTATCTCAATTAGTCGGCGCGTAATAAGCGGAAGGGCGGGTGGCACGCCGGCTCGCTACTCTACTTACTTGCACTACGTGCGAAATGCGCTGACGTTGTGTACTTTGAAAAGCTTTCTCACGTTTTAATTTGTGTGGTAGTTATAGTTGTTACTTCAAAGCGTGGGAAATATCTGTTATCAAATGTTACAAGATAGATTTTCACTTCATACCGGATTATATTTTCGAAGAGTCGGGGATAGATTCTTAACGGTGCTCGCCTTCGGCTCAGTTCGTGAAGTACCTACGGCTTACCGCGATCAAAGGGAGGTTTAGCCGATTCGCCGCGCTACTATTTACCTTGTTTGCGTTATTTTGTTTGGAGGCTTCATTGCGTCAGGTCATAACTTCGTAAGCTTTTCTTATGTAGCAAAGCAAAAAGGTGGCTGTGTAAAGAAGGGATTTACTTTTAAAGGATGTTTTTTGATGAACATGATGTAGAGTCAAAGAACATTGTATAATGACTTGAAAGAACTTAAATTGTTTGTTGATCATTTTAGATAAGGCAGTCCATTTTTGCAAATGAAAATAATCATATCCCAGAATTGCGAATAAACGAAAAGCTCCCTCAGTTATTAGCATGAAAAGCTTTTCATTTTCCTGAAAATCCTCTGCACATGTTGTAATTGAGGGGCTTAAAATTCTATTGCAGTTTACTTGCGTTGCTCAAAGGACTTAACTATACGTAGCTGTGCGGTTTCGTGTTATATCAGCGGGTGTATTGTCGATTGGTCGGCGGTAGCGGGTAGTGTAGCGGTGCTCTGCGGCCGGGCGCGTGTTTAACAATGCGGCCGGCGTGCGGGTTGTCTCTCGCCGTGACACGCTCCCGCCAACACGCTGCACCGCCTCTATGCACGCCACGTTCCCTTCGAGCGCGATCATTTACATATGCTTCGCCTCCTCGCTGCCGTGTACGAGCATTGAAAATGTTTCATGAATAAATTTGTAATCCAATTTGATCGTTAACTCCGTGTCTACAAACCTTCCCCGTCTACAAAAACACTAACGTAAACAAAGGATCGATGATACTCGTAACCTACTCGTTTCGACCGATTAATCATAAAAAGTACGCGGGTCGCAGCCCTTTTTCGAGTTTCCTCGTTACGGACTAAGACGAGAATCATTAGGAATTAAATTTCCCCTTTCATTAGTCCCTCAACCCTCGTATAATTCCGGACGCGGAGCAATAACAATATAAATCCCCCGTCGCGCCGAGCGGGGGATTACGGCTTGTCTCGACCCTAATTTAGGGCTGCCCCCGCCCCGGATTAACGAAGTGGCGGAATCCGCTAGGGTTGTCGCTGCGCATAAACTTGTTACGTGTTTAATGTTTTATTGACGGGTGGTGAGGGAGTTCTCGTTTAACACGGCCGTGCGACCCTTGCGCGACTCGCGCTGATCCTACGACTTGCCATCATTGTACTAATTAACTGTTCAAATGCCTTATTTAAATAAATCTATGTCTACTGCGAATGCATAATTATTACACACATATACTTCAGCCAGCACTTAATGAAAGCTCTTAGTGGTGAAACAAAATTTTTTTCTCGTATTATACAATCATGTTAAAAATACCATAATTTTCAGTTTCACATAAGTGCTGTTTATAAATTAGCTTCATACAAAAACATGTTACAATGAGCGCCAGAATCAACCCCGAGGAGGGAATTTTTCCTCAAGCCCTTAGGCTATACTGGTTTAGCACATTTATAGTAGTAATTACTATCAGACCAGTAATAAAATTATTCGACGACGAGACGTAAACGCATTAATGAAACCTCTTTCACAAGTTATGATAATAACTAAATTAGCCGTATGCTTGTACCACATTCATAAACTTTCGTCAAATCTTGTTAGCGTTCACCGCCATAAGCGTGTTTTTAACATGTTATTAAACATGCACGATAATACGCGGTGTAACACAGTGGACCGACGTTTAAATTACTTTTATGAGTCATAATTTTTTAAATGTCGGACAGTGACCTTTACAAATTAATTTTTAGTGCTATTATGTCGTTGGAGTGAGTCGTTCGTTAAGGCGGAACGAATTGTTTATCTCCGGCATTAAACCGTGGCGGGAGTGCCGACGCACATATTGCAGCGAAGGAATCCTGCGAGGGCTCGTCCCTCCGCACCCTCTTTGATTTAAGCGACGGATCACAATTAAAGGAGTCGGCTTTGTCAACACCGGCCGGCTAACGCGTCGTTCTGACACGCTTTATTACTGCAATTATCTTGAGAACCCAATGAAAATAAACCCCTGATTCATATTTACTTAATTCACTCCGCTCATTGTAGCCGCGCGAGGTGATGAAAACATTGTTCCTCGCGCGCGGAGAGCTTTTGACGAAAGTTTCTCGTTATCGCGACTTTATTTCTTCGTCGGCAATTTTCCAAACGAGTTGCCTCTCAGCATAGCGACGAAACTCGATTCGGTGTAATTTATTTAAGTAATTTCACAAAAGCGAGGCCGCGTACACCGTATTAAAATTTGCCTGGAGACCGCAAAGTAGACGCTAACACAAAATTAAAGTCGTCGACACTTAAGGGCTTCGTAGTTTCGAGGGGAGTTTCCGTGAAATTTCTCTCGGAATGTTGAAATGGCGGATGAATTTCGCAAGTCAACTCAATTATCGTTTTAATTAAGGCGCTACGCCACGTGACATTTGTTTGCGTGCGTGAAAGCGATCGCGCCTCCCCCTCCGGCCCTCGCCCGCTCCTGTTAATTGTGCTAATTACTCCTGTAATGGAGCAAGGGGCGGGGTGAGATTGCTTATCGACGGCTTCCCCGGAATTTACTTTGTTACATCTGCCCGGCCGCAACGTTAATTCGGTCTATTGGCTCGCGTAAAGTACGTGCGTAATCCCTTTATGATTGATGGCCTGGATATTAAGATTTGGTTCGGGATGTTCGAGTCTCGCAGGAGCATCAATCGCATTGGGCAGCTTTCCAAGTGCACTGGAGGCGAGTGCAGCGGGCTCGCGCGGAAAGCGGCGCGTAACGAAGAGTGAGTGGTCGGAAACAGATTGGCGGGGCGCGGGGGCGCACGTCAGCCGACAACGAGCACCAGGCAATTTGGTTATTTGGGGTCGGCCATAAACCGATAGCGAGCGCAGTAAACGCAATCCTCCACTCGCGACTATAAACTTTACGAGTCACGTAAAAACGCGCTCGAAACGCCGACTCGCTACCATAAATTTATGCTAATGTATTCTTTATAGGAGTTTAATGTGTATTCAGAAATTCCTCCATTATTTATGTATACGAATGAACCGGTAAAGTTAATTTTAAAGTCGCCCGCGGTTTACGCGCTCGCTGACGATTAATTTTTTTGTTATGTTTTGTTGGCCACGGTTTCCGACGATCTGCAGATTCTCGTTTTCGAATGATTAGCTTTTTTACAAATGTTCAGTTCAGGTAGCGGCCGGTGTAATCACGATAAGAGGCAAGAGCACTCATCCTTCAATAAACGTATGAATGGGTTTCACGCTCAACAGATTTTCACACCTCACTTCCTGAAATAGTCGTCGATGTAATGATAATACGGTACGGTACGACGAAATAGATAGCAATAAAAACCTTAAGTCGTTAGAAAGTTTTGCAAGACACGAACATATCGCGTGTAAATCATGAAACTTTTCAAAACTATTATACCTGAAATATAGACCGAACTCAATCCGAACATTTCCGAGCGGCGGGCGGTCTATTTATCTATTTCCCCCGCTTCCGCCCCCGAGCGTCCGGTTAACCGCCCCCCTTCCGGTTAACCGGGCGGCGGCACGGCGCGCGCGGCTAAACGGCTCGTCGCGTGACCGCAGACAATAAGCCCGGGCGGCGTTAACAGCGCGCCTGTGTGTTGCCACTTTATATGTTACGTCACCCCGCGGCCGCCCCGCCCGGCGACACAAATGTGTGCGACCCGCGACTTGAGTCGAAGCGAACGGCAGCCGATAAGTCGTGTTGTTGAAGCTTGTAGTCGACTCGTACTTGTTTAGCCGCCCGCGCCCGCCCGACCCTTCCCCGACTCAATTGCCTTTTTCTTGAGGTCGACCCGCGTAATGGGATAAAGTAAAGATTAGCTCTGTTCGCTTTTCTGTTGAAAATGGAAAAGGTTGCGAGTGACTACTCAATATACTGTGTTTCTGTTTGAGGAGATATAAGTATTAGCTTTGATCCTCTTACTTCCATGGCAATGCCTATTATTCTAGCATTTATTTATAACTCTACATATCAGCATAGTTACAGAAGTGGTCAAAAACCAGCTTTATGATAATCCATTTTTCAAATGTACCGACAATATTGAAAAATATTGTTGTAACTATATTAGGACTAATACACATGATCTAGTAATGTCGGCAGCAGACCACAAATTTAATCTATGAAATTAACGATCAACCGCAAACACTACCCAACCCGGGCGAATGGTTCGTAATATGGGCATCATAAAATCCATCCAATCGAATCCGACACGTCGCATTACCGCGAGCGCCGTGGGTCTCTCGAAATAGCACTTGAAATTCGATATCCAACTCTGTGGAGATCGTAAAATTAGGTCCTCGAACACACGGTGGAAGACCCCCGCTGTACTCGTATAACTTTATCGCGTCTCACAACATAGCGCGCCACGCTTTAACTTACACATAGTCGTAGACGTATCGCCATCGCGATATTTATGTTGCCTTCCACACCAATAATAAAACTTTATTGCTTACATCTCGCATATCAAATATCTAATAACACCGCCGCAATAAGCTACACGTCTAGTTTGATCTCGCACAATTCTCGTCTCAATTTCACTTTACGAGAAGTTCTCGGCCGTAAATTTTGTAACTACGAGAATGTCGCGGTCCAAATGATTCATCTGGATCTGTCGTGGGCTGGCGAAATCTCAGTGGCAGTAATAGTAATAGATCGTGAAGACGTGAAGTGTTATTGTCTCGAGCTAGAGCCGGCAGTAAGTCACAGCGGGCGGCGACAGGTCGGCGGAGAGAGCAAATTAACAGGCGCTCGCCACTCGCCGCTGAATTAGTGCCTCGTAAAATTAGGCCCCGTTACACTCCTCCGGGCACGCGTCCTGCCCGCTCCGCCGTCGGATTACGCCGAGCCGTTTCTCATTCAACTCCAGTTACAACGGATTTACTGGAGTATTGAACTCTACGCCGTCTATGTAGGTACACTAATATCAAATGGAATTCTGAACTATCTGAATATCGGGACACAATACAAGCTTGTTTGTACAGTTAACTACGAAGATAGTAAAGTACTTATCGTAGCTGAATAATATCCTGCAGCTAATTGTTCAGCAAGCGAGAGGCGTTTTCGTTTGAATTGCCTTAATGTTTGCCTACTTGAAATAGCATCTGCCTAACACAATTTGCCGTGAGCACTCAAGCGAATATTGATAATTCGAACGGTCGATAGGTACTTATACTAGTACCTACGCAGTATTGAAACATCAACACTAACTGAATCAGTGAGCGCGGTGGTCGTTCGTCACGTATATGATTATTTCATTAGTCCGTATTTGCGCGCTCATCCAAATGTTACGGCCCCCTCCCACGGGGGGCGATGACCACTCCCGGAGCTAATCATGCGGTCAGTTTGTTCTGCCTCAGCGTGTTTTGATATTGATATTGATATTGACTGTAGCACTCGGCTCGCTGCGCGCCGATTTATTTGCGAACAATGATCGATTGATTGCTATAGGTACGTAAGCCCGCCCGTAAACGTTTTGATTATGTTTACTTACTCGTATTTGCTGAACTAACAAGACCCAATGCCGGCCCGTATTAAATGGACCGTTTTGTTATTATAGACTTTGTTTTGTTGTTGCAGAGAAATTCAATATCACCCGGTGAAAGGGAAAAATACAGAACGCGGAGTCCAGCGGAGCCAGACCACAAGAAACTAAAGAAAGAGGAAAAAGATATGGGACATGTGAGTTACAATTTAAATTTCACAGTAAATTACCGAACAGCTGGCAAAGATCAAAAGATCATTATAATTGTAAATGCCTCAGAGCTTGCCAAATGCTATTAAACATGAAAACTCAGATAATATGATGTAGGAATTTGAGCTACGATAACACACGAACACTTTTGTCGTCGCCTAATAATTTAAAATACAACTACGATGTTTATACAGTTTTTATGTATTTAATTAATAATGTGGTAATGTTTTTCTATTTTCAGGAGTTAGTAGTGGACGACGCGAGCGAAGAGCCTACGTCACCACATAACGGAGCGCCCTCACCGCGTGAAAATGGACTAGACAAACTACAACCTAAGAAAGAACACCCCCCTCATAGTCCAAGGTACCGTATCTCAACTTAAAGTTCTTCAAAAAGATCTGAATTCTTACTGCGTAATCTTATTTTGTAATCTCTATTTCGCTACACAGAACGAGACATTACCTAAATAAAACCATCCACCGCAAATCCTATTATTTTCTTACCGCAACCTCAAACGCAACTTGTGAACTAAACCACTAGTAATCTCCGCAAAGCATGTTTCATTTAAATATCTAACAGGGAATTGTCTCGTAATGGAATTACTCTATAAACTGTACAAGCAAAGACACAAAATATTGAAGCCATTTTCACGCGTCACAGCGTTTCTATCGCCTCGGTGTCCAGCACCTAATAATCCCGCCATCCGTTTATCAGAAGCCTCGCAGGTGACATGTTAGTCGGAAGGTCGCTGCGACACGAGTTGAAAGTTAATCCTCCCAACACTAAATCAATTACCG
This sequence comes from Ostrinia nubilalis, assembly GCF_963855985.1. Taxonomy (NCBI): domain Eukaryota; kingdom Metazoa; phylum Arthropoda; class Insecta; order Lepidoptera; family Crambidae; genus Ostrinia; species Ostrinia nubilalis. Next base: position 6,178,534 of record NC_087103.1, read on the forward strand.
AATACGAACGGGGGCTCAGTACTAGTCCTATTAGCAGCAATAAGATTAGACACGCCTCTGTGGATAACTGCTGATAATCTTCGTGCAAACTTCAACAAATTGAGCGCCTAACCTTTAGCATTAACGTACCTATTGTACACAGACTTGACTACCAGCAATTAGGTATGTAATTACACTAAATGATACATAACAGAGCTGTTGATAAATGAAGTACATACAATTATCGATGTTTAAACAACATTATGATGCATTTAAACCGTTGACTGTACGGTGGTCTTTAGATAGATAATGATATTATATTTACATCAATCTTCAACAGTAGAGGCCTTGCAAGTCATTACCAAATAAAACAAATTGTGTAACGAGGTGTAAAAGAATTTTGTCTTAGCAGTCTATTGAAACACTAGCACTTTAACAGCTTATAATAAAAGTTGTGATCTCTAAATCATATCAAATCTTTATTCACAGAGTTATTATAAAATATGTGACTAGCACATTAGTAAAGCAACTCAGGGTCTCAGGTTTACATTTCTGTTGCAAAATCGCATTAACATAATAATACTACAATATGTAATTAGCTTGATGTGCCGTCACCCGTACGGCACTCTACTAAATATTATTATTGGTCACAAACAATCATATCTAACTACATACCGATAATTTGATTAGTTATCCAGATATTATCGGATGTATTTTTCTGACCACAATCAATAATCATTATCTAACGTCCAGTTTGCTCAAATTCTAAACCAAGAAACAATTGCAGGTCTGGAACCTCGAGTAACGCCTCAACACCGTCAGCCAAGAAACTGGATGAGAAGCCAAGCACGCCCATATCCAAGCCCGTAACGCCGACGTCAGGTGCCAGCGGCGCTGGCGCGGGCGGTGCGCCGCTCAAAGCCGCGGTCAAGCCGCCCGCGCTGCAGTACCCGTATCTAGGTATTTTAAACACTATCCTCCAAACTTTAGAGTCTAAAGTCAGTTTTGTTGCGAGTCCGATGACAGTTTAAAACTTTCCCCCGGGACATACTTGACCTTCACTGGTTGGGTTTTCATTGGCAGTCAGGCTGTAGATCCTGGCTACACAGGAGTTGCAGCGGTGGGAAAGAGAGGCGGGAATAGTCCCGTATCTTTTGAAGTCATTAAAGCTGTTTTAGAAAGCGCTTTGCAGGATTATTTCAACTCTATCACTGTTTTGGGGTAATAAATGTGCCAGTGCTGAGAAGAAGCAGCTCAACTTTTATCAACTTGTGTCAAGGGTTTACAATACAAAATATTGCAAGCTTCCAATAATGTGCTTAATATATGAATAGGGAGTTCTACAATCGTTTTTGTTAATTTTAAAGTATAATGTCCACACAGCTTATGACCGCAGTCTGTGGAGGAACATTATAAAATATGTGGTCGCGATCCTCATCAGTCAGGGACCGAGCAAGAAGAATAATGTATTTACCGTTAAATTAACCTATGAGTAGGTTGTCTGCAAGTGATCGCTATAGCCATAAGACCGTCTAAATTGTGCCGTCTCTTTTATTTACTATTTTGTATGGTGTACAATATGTTAATGTTCTTTCCATCTGTCCAGGCAACGGCGCGCACGACGCTTACGGCCTGGCCGGGTACTCGGCGCGCGCGGCGCTGGCGTACGAGCCGCTGCGCCCGCCGCTTGGGCCCGCCGCGCTAGCACCCATTCCTGGAGGCAAACCGTTAGTGTTCTTACTTATTTGGTCAATTAACTTAGTAAAATTCATGTATTTTCTGTAAGTAGGCTTTCAAAAAGCACTTTTACATGTCCAAGCCAACCCAATTCAATAGACACCTGCGTTATTGCATGTAAGTATTGCTTACATGCAATAACGCAGATACTGAAATATCACTTTAAACGCCTAAATGATGGCAAAGGTAAAAGAGCGTCCCATCATATATTAGGGAACTGTCCGATGCATCAAATGACGTAGAATGATACTTCAGTTTTATGAGAACTTGAGCTCAAAACCACCCTGCTCAAGACCAAAACGTTTAAAACATATTTACGTGTTAATGGGTGCATGGTAATGATTCTAGACGACATTATCGTAGTAAAACAGTATTAATCGCCTGAATACACTCTTGATAACTCTCTCTAAAATATTTTCAATTTGTAGGGTGAGTAAACGAAATGAATTCTATTTCAAAATATCAAGAATCCAAATATTACGTGTATTACTTGTGATTCCAGAGTCGAGTATAACCAATTTTTAACTGCCCTAAATCTAAGATTTCTCCCCCCCCCCCCCCCCCCCTTTCAAAGCATTCAATCCAAATCTCACCTATATTATTTGTGATTCCAGAGCATACTCATTCCACGTGTCAGCGGAGGGGCAGATGCAGCCGGTGCCGTTTCCGCCCGACGCGCTCATGGGGCCCGGCATCCCGCGGCACGCCCGACAAGTCTCAGCGCTAGCACACGGCGAGGTTACTATTTAACCTACAACCCTGCTTAGTTAGGCAGCGTACTCACCTGCCATGTAGCACGTAACGTAGCATGTGACGTAACCAACCTTCAAGTGAGTACGGCTCGTCCACGGTCATCGCGTATCTGGCTGCGAGCTCCTGAAGCCGCCTTTGTGCTCGCAGTGATGCCGCTACTCGGCGGGTCTGCGAACTACGCGCGAGCAGCTCGCAGCGGGCTTGTGCCTACGTACTCACTTGATACAGTATCCGATACATTACATGCTACACGGCTAGATGAGTACCCTGCTTTAACTAAGTACCTAGCAGCCGTGATGTCACATCGATGCTCTGATACGGATGTGGTGAACGCGGGGAGGTGCGTGCGAGTCTCATTCCAGCGTGGTGCGCAGTTAACTCGATCGGGTTGTATCTTAGTTTGTAGGTCCTTTTCTTTACACTGAAGCCCGATTTCTACCAAAGACAAGAGGAGAGGTGTTTGCATAACCAATTAGATTTCGAACTGAAGCTAAGCAGGATAAAATCTGATTGGTTATTTCAAGATATCCCCTCTCCACTGTGGTAAAAACCGGAACTTATACGTCCTAAATATACCTACTCAGCGCAACCACCTGCGCTAATTTATCTGTATTTATGTTCTAAGTATTTTAGGTAGTACACTAAAACTGTGTTTTTATAAAACGATTGTACTCACATCTCATAAAAAGCACTTTTTCGAGCAGTTACAATCTTTTCACTAAGTAAAGTCGTTCATGATGTAAAACTTGGTAATTTACTAAATACTTGCTGAACTTTCTTTCGTAGTTAAACGGGCCTTGACCTTATTAATTATTATCAAGCAATGAACTGTATTAGGTTGATACGACGATTTCTTTGTCTCAATAAATGCGTTAAAGCTTTACAAATCTTTTTTCCAGGTGGTGTGCGCGGTCACCGTGTCATCTCCTACAAAATACGTGTACACGGGAGGCAAAGGCTGCGTCAAGGTGTGGGACATCAGCCAGCCCAGCAAGGCGCCCGTCAGCCAGCTCGACTGCTTGGTGAGTGGGTAACTGTCGGCGACTCAGTTTATTGGATCTTACGTTTCTAGACCGATATTTTGTTTTGAGTTGATCAGCCGTCAATTGTTTCTTTTTTTTTGCTCTTTTCTCTATTCGTTACGAAATAGAATTCCCAATTAATTAACAAATAAAAAACTAAATAAATTGAAGAAAAATTAAAACTAATTAAGTAACATAGTGATGTTTTGTTCTTGCTCAACATGCTTGAATAACGTAAACCAACGGAACGTACTAATTGTTGGTAAACCAATAAATAATTTAAATAAAAACGTCATAATAATAAAAAGATGTGTCAACCTTTTTTTCATGGCAATCCGCGCAGTTTGCGCTGTGCCAGAGTTAAGTAAAAGTGTGAGCTTTTCCTATTAATTGGCACCCGTCAATCCACTGGGAAAGTGTTCATTGATAGATTAAATCAAATGGATGTTAAATCATTGTTATTGTTACTAATGCCCCTATTCATCATATTACACCACATAGAGTCATTTGTCTTTCTCTCCACGTCCCTTTCTAATGTACCAGAAACAAATGAACGAGCAGCTTACTAATGAACGTTTATAAAATTCCAGCAACGCGACAACTACATCAGATCGGTGAAGTTGTTGCCTGACGGGCGCACGCTGATCGTGGGCGGCGAGGCGTCCAACCTGTCCATCTGGGACCTGGCGTCGCCCACGCCGCGCATCAAGGCCGAACTCACTTCCTCCGCGCCGGCGTGTTATGCGCTAGCCATCAGCCCCGATTCCAAGGTAAGATACTGGCCACTAAGATGTGTTTTTGTTTATTTCAAACTTTATTGCACATAAAATAAGACCAACTGGAGCATTGATTCCCAGGGGAGGCGCAAAGACCTTTAAAGAGGGCCCCTGCCATCTGTGTACTTAAGTATAAATAACCTGCGACCGCTGAGAGAATGCATTCCAGACCAATAAATAATCTTGACTGGAGGAGGGGGGGCGCGGAATTTTTTGTATGGTCGAAATGGTAAAGTGGAAGCAATCAGGAATCGGATGCTAATGTCTGAACTCTGAGACCTTCCCTCCCCCTTTGGTAATTAGAATTTTAAAGTGGTTTTTATTATGAGGCTGTCTGTAGCACATTTCTAAGAAGAGGCAATCTGGTATGACTAGTATCTGGTGAAACTTGTAGTTTATAATTTTGTACATAGCCTCTTTCTATCGTCACTTGTTTGCCAACTTTAACTTTTGGTTTCAAGGCAACTTAACAACATTTACAGTATCGTTAGATTTTAAAAAAGTCGTCATAGCCGTATAAACAACGGATGGGAGGGCCGCGCTTTGACAGCTGTAATTACGTATTTGTGTTTTGACTGCCTTACTTTACTGACTTCTACATTCGCTTTCAGGTTTGCTTCAGCTGCTGTTCGGACGGGAACATCGCGGTGTGGGACCTGCACAACCAGACGTTGGTGCGGCAGTTCCAAGGGCACACGGACGGCGCCTCCTGCATCGACATCTCGGCTGACGGCACCAAACTCTGGACCGGCGGCCTCGACAATACTGTGCGGTAAGTTTTGTAAACTTTACAGGATTTGCCACAATGGATGCGTTCTGTAGTCAGGTCAAAGTAATCATACAACATGCGGGCTGCATTCACTTTGATCTAAACCGAAGCTGTCATTGAGCATTGACTTTTTGCCTACCAAAGATTCATGTATCTGTGGCTGAATGGATGGGTCTGTAAACACAACAGTTTGAAATAACTGCTAAAGCGCTAAAGGATCGAAATGAAACATAAATTGCTGCTATTTGTTTACATCTAAAATGACTCTTGAATTAAGAATCAAATTGTCTGTTTTGTAAAAAAAATGAGTATCTATGTTGCGTTAAAATATTATACTCAAAGAAAAGCTGTACATGTTGTGTATTGTAGTTTAAATAGTAGTAGTAGGTGAACTGTCTCAGTAACAATAACATTTTTGTAACAGGTCATGGGATTTGAGAGAAGGCAGACAACTACAGCAACACGACTTCAGTTCTCAGATATTCTCGCTGGGCTACTGTCCAACAGGTAAGATACATCACATTTCTTGTAAAAAAATCTCATTGTCTTCACTAAACAGGTACTATTATTATGTAAACAAGGTTTCATAATTAGTATTGTCTAACACAAAGAGTGTAAAGTGATATGTTAAATATTTCGTAACAGCCATTTTCGCTTGTAACCGTATAATATTTACGTAAATATTGGAATAATACAATAGATATCTATTTGCATAGATAGATCTATTATGTAAAATTTGATAAACAATGTAGCTAGTTAGTTAAAATTAGAAAAGATTATTATCGTTAACAGCAATGTTAATCGCCGTGGATATCCGTTTGCGTAGGATTTATGAACTTTGCATCCAAGGAAGTGACGAATGCGTCACATTTGGGTATGTTATGTAGACGGAAATGTATCGACACTTCCCCTCTACATTTGTAAATATAATAAAACACAAAAACACATTCCGTATAAATGACAAATCTAGTGAAGGTCACATTTCGTTATACATAGATCTTGCTTATTAAAATATGTTAGAAGTGGGAATAACGAGTCCCAAATATATGAGCTGTAAACAAAACTCCTTGCCATGCACACAGCGGTGCGCGCACTGTTCCTTAACCTCTTAACTGACTCGTATAGGTTTTGCAGCTCCCGAGATTCTAAATAATACCTACTAATTCCACAATTTTTAGCTTGAGTAGACGATGTCGGCCTCGGCACATAATATTATGAGCGACAAAATAAGTAAAAATATCAAAATTACTTCATTATTTTCTGTCAGAAAAGACAGTTAATTACAGTGGTGACTGAGTTTGTTGCGGCGCTTCTTCTCAGCACTTGCCAAATGTTGGTCTCGAAACGCTGGTAGGGTAAAAAGATTATGAGACATGTAGAGGCTCCTTAAGAGCAAAATGACGATGTGTAAGAACTATTTATTAGTCTAAACAAATAAAGAAATTTTAACTTTGACTTTGACTTTGCTACAGTGTGACCAGTTGACTGTGGGAAGATAACTATAAAGCGTAACAGTGTAACTTGATGGGATCTTTTTCCCAGACGCGTTGAGAACAAGCCCATATGAGAGAGTATGTTCCTAACTCCTACCCTTTTGCTCCAGGCGAGTGGCTGGCAGTGGGCATGGAGAACAGCAACGTGGAGGTGCTGCACGCAGTGAAGCCGGACAAGTACCAGCTGCACCTGCACGAGTCGTGCGTGCTGTCGCTACGCTTCGCCAGCTGCGGCAAGTGGTTCGTCTCCACGGGGAAGGACAACCTGCTCAACGCCTGGCGCACGCCCTACGGGGCTAGTATATTCCAGGTAAATACTGCTTAATTTGCTCTATTTAATGTGTTCGTTCGTTCGTTTCAGCCAAATGACGTCCACTGCTGGACAAAGGCAGGTCCCTCTTTCCCACTGGGCACTTTGGGCACGTGCCCAGGGCCCCGCGACCGAGGGGGCCCCCGTCTGCACAAAAGACCTTTCTCCAGATGATAAGGGCCACACTTGATCCTTAACTGCCCAAGGCCCCTAGAAGGTTAAAGACGGCCCTGCACAAAGGCCTCCTCCAAGGCTTTCCACATTGCAAGGTCCTGCGCTGCCCGCATCCAGGCTCTTCCCGCGACCTTTACCAGATCGTCGGTCCACCTAGTAGGAGGCCTGCCCACGCTACGTCTTCCAGCCCGTGGTCGCCACTCGAGAACTTTTCTGCACCAACGGCCATCGTCTCTACGAGCTATGTGCCCCGCCCACTGCCACTTGATTTTAGCAATTCTGCGAGCTATGTCGGTCACTTTGGTTCTCCTGCGGATCTCCTCATTTCTGATTCGATCACGCAGGGAAACTCCAAGCATGGCCCGCTCCATCCTTCTTTTCATTTAATGTGTAGGGCTGTTCTATTTCAATGTAGTTTTAGTGTCACTGCGGCCGCTCACAATCAGTTGTGATCGTCGCCATGTCACAATTTTCCCCAGTCCTGTTTTTGTTAGAGTAGCATTTTTTTAAATCAACGTTATCTTCAACTAGCCGTTAGATACATAGCGTTAATTTGACCGGAAGATCCTAGGTTCGACACCTAGAAATTCTATAGCAAACGCCATATCATACAAATGACAATATCATCACTTAAGACAATCCCTAACACAAATGTGTTTTTAATGTTTTTCGTTAGGTTACGGATATTTATACTTTTAATTATTTAGTTTAGAACATAGTATGCAATATGAACTAACTAATGTCGTTTAATTACAGTCAAAAGAATCATCATCGGTGCTTAGCTGTGACATCTCATCAGACGACAAATACATAGTGACGGGCTCTGGCGACAAGAAAGCCACAGTGTACGAGGTGATCTACTAGTGCGAAACGCTAACAGACGTTCAGAAAAGCGAACAAACTAGATCAAGTGACTGTGTACAAGTGAGTGAGAACGTTCCGCGAACGAACAGTGGAAAGTGGTGATATAGCTTTAGTGTATGTATAGATTATATTGGGAAGCCTGTATGTACTTATGCGACTTGTTTATATAGATTAGTGTGCGCGATTTATGTTTATTTGTTGAGCGCCCGTAGTGTATGTTGGCAGCAGATCTCAAAATGACGATTTCGTTTCAATATTGTTGTAAAATGCTCGTATTAAAGAAAAGATATGCGCAAATTAGAAGTTTGTTTCACTTAATTTATTATACACCCATTAATAAGTTTAAGAAATAAAATTGAGTTAATGAAATGGTAAGACAACCCTTTACTTATTAATTTTGTTCTCTTTATGAAGAGGAATATGATAAACCAGTTAAACGTTTAACAGAAATTATCCAGTTTCTAAAAATAAATAAAATTCATACTCTCGTATATTATTAGCCATCTACCAAAGCAAACTAGCTTTGCTAGTTCTCTGGGTACCAGACAATGGATTTAATATTACAAGAAAAGGTAACAAAGGTTAATTAATTATTCACTATGAACCTTTGATAACGAACACGTTTGGCATAGCATATTCCTTTCTAACTTGAAATAGTGCAAACCAAGGTTAGGCTAAGAAAGTTAAGACCTGATTAATTAACCAATCACAGACTGAAATCTATTCATAAATATGAATTACAATGCTCAAGTTATTTAGAACAAGGGCCTATTTGATCAACTCACTACTTTGATGATAGAATTTGCGTACATTAGCATTTTTATTTTGCTGGCTGGAACTGTTTATCACAATCTAATTTATTCCGGAAATTTATCGACACGCGCGTAAATAATGTTAGCTGATTATGATTAGAGAGGATTTCCCAGTTTTTGTTTGTGATCATACTCCATCAACACAGATCTCAATTTCATCCATGGTTGAAATTTGAGAATCACCAAAGATAACGATAGGTTTGCTAAATAACATTAATCTGCGCCATTCAAACCAGCTGGCGTTAACGATCTTCTTATCTATCTTTGGAAAAAACATTACGCTGTGACCGTTTGGCAATTGTTTATTCATATTTATCGTTACTTCTGCATCCAGCTGCAACCGCCTACATTTCGATCTGTCACTTATTTATTTTACAATTTCTTCTGATTTTATTTCTGCGCGAAATTCTAATAAAAAATCTCAACGTGAAATAGCATAAACTCCTCTTAATAAATGTGATATTGTCTGACTTGCAAATCGAACAGAATCATAGGCACAGAATAAGTAATACCACAGAATACATAAAATACATACTTAGGCGAGCTAATCGTAGCTGTCTTTTCTATTTCATGAATAACTTAAAACTTAAAAAACGCATTAAATTAAATTTTGCATATAAATGGTATGTTATTCATACTTTAAATTAGCGCGAAGTGAAATTGTGATAAAACTTAAAAAATAATGAGAAAATTCAGTAAAGTTACAACTTACCAATACTTATCACTAATTTAAAAAGCTTGTTACAGACACTTGTCCCCAACAAAAGTAGATTCTCTTTTCCGGAAGCGTATTTGTGAGAGCTTGCGACGTGTTGTGTAAGCCTAAATTGAATAAGTGAATGTTGACTTTGATGCGTACTTATCGTCTATTGCTCGTAAGAAGTTCATTCATAATCTCAGCGCACAGCGATGCGGGCAAGCTGTAAACATTGTTATAGTTACAGAATGATATGGATATTGGCTACATAACATAAATAATAATGTGCCAATATTAAATCTATAATTGTGCCTCGATATTCACATTTTTCTCATAAATTTAGTAGTTGGGGCTCATATATTAAGCCTTATTTGAAGTCTAGTGGGTCGCGGTCATGGGTCATCCCAGCGGTCGAGGTGACTCTGATGTTTTATTCAATGACCGTAGGTACGATATAGTAAGTAATATGGTGCGTAATCTGGCGTAGTGGACAGACGCTGGCGGTACCAGCCACCGACTGTTATCGGCGGCATTGTGTTCGTGCTGGCCACTTTCGATACGTTGCCGGCGGGGTTTTAAAAATAAAGATGGTCTGTACTAAATGGACCCTGTTTACTGTTTTGCCATTGACCAAACTGTTTTCTGATTACGTCAGTAGGGTTACTGTATGGAAAGTAAGTAGGTACACTAACAGTAACTAACTAAACAATAGGTACTACATGTTTTTCATTTTTACACATTTTGCAATAAGCTTAAGAGCTTCAGTAAGGTTTCATCACAAATGTATACCTCTAGACACTCCTGGCAATCAAGACTGGCTACAGGCGCTACAGCGTTTAATTTAGTCTCAGGCACTAAAATTTTCCATTGTGAAGAAAATAGTATTTTCACAAAAACAAAACATAAACTTAATCGCTTTGTTTGTAAAAAATGTATGCGTAAATCCGTTATACGCAAATAAGTGGAGAGTAACCTGAGCCTGCGAGGCTCACGCCAGATGCTGGTGGTGCCAGCCACCGCAGAGCGCCGCGATAGCGGCTAGACGGGACACCACGTTGATGCAACGTGTTACTCCACGCAGATTTTATGACACACAAAACGTGCTTATACATGTGCCAAATGAACGCAGGGTCGTCAGAAGCTAAAGAATCTGAAAGTATTCATAGAAGAAAGAAATATTACAATTAACATTTCCTCATGAACAGAGTAACATCGAAACAGAACCCCTACGCCTCATTGACTGAAGAATAGTGAAAAACAGGATGATTACTACTATTTTCGTATTGAAAGTCTATTATATGGGGGTTTACGTTTATGACAACCTACATGGGATCCGCGGGATAAAAATGCAACGTAAGCTTCATACAGTTTCGGGTTCGAAGTTCGTAGGACAATTTATAGTGCATTGAGCTGGACGGTTAAATAGAGTATCTGTTCTGTTCTGGGTAAACTCCTCCATCAAGAAGGAAACAGAATGCAATGGAATTTTTATTATTACTTATTTCAACCGTTTAGTATTAATTTGTTGATTACTTAAACGTCTGACATTTCTCAGTTGTGATGACTAATCAGCGTAGGAACAACAATATTTTACAAGAATCTTATCAAAGTTATCAGGGGAAGTGAACTGCGCAAAAATAATTCCCATTCCGCTTCAGTACTAATAGCAGAACTTCGTTAGGTTCCATGTAATTATTTACCAATTCCATTTCTAGTTATATCCATTGGATGTTAACTATAGTTGAAAAACAAAATAATACTTCTTGTGAAGTAAACCACACAGTTTCCATAATAATTATTTAATTATCTTATGTTTGTTATTGTTCCATCAGGAATATTTTTATTTGTGCAAGTAATCCTAATTACAACCTACTCGATTGCCATTATAATTGTAAAGAATCTTAAGAATTTCCGTACAACAACAAACATCGGGTCAACAAAAGTTAGTGCGTACTTAAGTTTTCAGTTTAAAATAACCGCTTTGCCTACCTACCTGCTTAGCTCAAGTTTAAAATAATTATGACTGATATTTAAAAATTAATCTGTAATTTTGCTAATTTATTCAGAAAGCATTACATTTTTATAGTAGGTAAGTAGAGTATTTACTCAATAAAGTATTATATCGCCCTGCAATAGGAAATTAAGTGATAAAGCTGATAGACCAATAAATCTTAATATTTGCCTCACACAAGACATTGAAGTTATCCTAGGTAAAAGAACTGTCGGATAGGTCGTGCAAACAACCGATAAAGAGAAGAAAGTGAATGATCCGTTCAGCTCTCGTTATGTTCAATAAACAGCTTTGTTAATTGATATTTCTATTTTTTATCTCTTTAACTGCGCAATGTGTTAAAATGTATACAAAAACAAAGTAATGCACATTATAAAATATGTATTATTCCACAAGTTCGTACCTAATTTATTTCATTTGACTCATTATTTTGCATCTAAATATACATATTTTCTTAATAAATTATAGAATAAATCTCTACCGGTTTACGGTTGTTTAGAATAATTTTATCTAGGTACACTTAACATGCGAAATGCTAATATTATGTGTCAGACCTATTACAATTTAGTTATGTTCTGATCTTCCTAAATATGGGTCTCTATAATAAGCTTTTATAAAATCTGGGGATTAGACAGGAAAATGTAGAGTCAAAGTCCTGGGTGTGAATTTAAGTCATAAGAAGCACCACAAATAACTGTCATGTTTAGCAATCACTGCATGTTATTGACGATCAATCGCAGCCGCTGCGGACATGTGCGTGCGCGGATCCTGCGATAATCGTCGATCGTCGTTATCGCGTCCGTCGCGACACACGCTGCGGCTGCGCGCCGCTCACTCCGGGCCCGGGAACCGACGCCGCCGGCTGCCTCCTCATCCCGAAAGATAAACGGTTCCATTGTATTATCTATCATTGTTCCGACACTTAATAAAATAACGGACCAGTCAAACTGGCGATACAAACGACCGGTGCCGACACTCGTAAGTATAATTCACTTTGACCTCTTACGCTACTCTTGTGTTCACGATGTGATATTGCCGATAGAATTTGGATTAATTTTTATGTGGACGTTTCAGAATTACGATGTACTACGAAGGCAGCGGCCCGGTCCACGAGGACGCTCTGCTGAACGACAGACTCTTGTACGACTACTCGCCGGCGGAGAGCCTCGTCTACTTCGACCTGCCGTCCATCGAATCTGAAAACCTGGACTGGCAACTCAGTGATCTGGACTTACATTGTGATGCCTTCGTCAGTGATATTAGCGATGTAAACAAAGACGATTTTACCTTAACGGACAGTTCGCCAGGATTCGACTTCTCGGATTTAGATAACAGTGTGATAGATGAGTACTTACTGGAAGCTTTTAGCAGCGATCTGTCGAATGATACGCCACACTCCGGATCAGAGACAGTGGAGTCCAGTGATCATATTCAAAGATCATGTGTGCTGGATACGCACGACTACACCGTGACGTCACGGAGGGATTGGGACAAGAAAGGTTGCATCGCCGAGGATATAGAAAGAGTGAATATGAAGGTGCGATCGTGGGGCGAGCCAGAGTTCGTGACGGAGCTGGGTGCGTTCCGGTGTCCGGTGGAGGAGTGCGGAAAGTTGTATGCTAAGGCTTCGCACGTGCGGGCTCACCTTCGCCGACACAGTGGGGAAAAGCCTTATAGATGTACGTGGGCAGATTGCGAGTGGAGGTTCGCGCGGTCGGATGAGCTGGCGCGCCACCGCCGGAGCCACTCGGGAGATAAGCCGTATGCATGCCGGGAGTGCGGCAAGCGGTTCGCGCGCTCCGACCACCTCGCCAAGCACGGGCGAGTGCACGCGCGCCGGGCCGCCGCCGCCGCGCGCCGCGCCGCCGCGACTCACGCGCAACTTGCTCATCGATCAAGGCGCTTACTGTGATTCCAATCGTTAAAGTGCAGTGCAAAAGTTTGAACAATTTTATGGTTAGGCTATGTATCTTTATCAAAAATTACTAATTAAGAGATGTTTTGAATGTTTATGGAATCTCCAGAAAAGGAAAATTATTACTTATTTATGTTTTAAATGTTAATTAAATATAGTTAATAGATCAACTTTCGAACTTTATTTTTCATGCCTAAGGTAGTGAGGTAATCTTCCTTCCTTTTAATTTCTCAAATAATACTATATGTTGGTGTTATTATTAAGTACAGCTTTGTATAGACCAATCACAATGCTGCTAATGAACTGGATACTACTATGTATTACTTTCTTTTTACTTACTGCAGCTAAATTTTTTAGACATCAGATCAATACTAGTAGAATTGTGAGAGGTGAGTAGAGTTGTGGCATTGTTATTAATTTTTGTCGGTTACAAAAAAAAACAAAGAAAATAAATAAAGCTTTAGGTTGGTTCCTGACCATGTAGAATCCTGAAATTTCAAGAAAAGGAACTTTTCAGTCACAAAGGCCGCCCGGGACGCGCCGAAAACGTTAAACTTTCCCTCTCCCTTAGCTTGATGTAAGTAATTAACCAATCACATGCCCTCTAGGTTTAGTTTAAAGTCTTTAAAGAAAAGTTTTATGTCATTGAGTAGGAATGGCGATGACTTTGAGCTATGCAAATAAAATGAAAATCATAATACCGTGTAATCAGTATCAGTTCCATTCATAGGTACTCATAATAATTTTCCAGAAGAACTGTTCTGTCCTTAACAATTAAACAATCTTAGGCATAAGAATAATCAGTTGCTAAGAACTAAAGTTTTATGTACAATATTCATACAACAATAAAAATAAATTACCTCATAAGTTTTAATAAAGTAGTCTGTAGTCAGTACAGCCCAAACTTTTAATGAAATGAAATTGCGGTCTCTACTTCTTTTCGTTATATTTAAATAGTTGTTTGGTATCTATTTACTTTACTTTTATCTTGGCTAAAAGATGTAAAAGGCCTAATAGCGAGCGTATTTAAATTTTCTGTAACATGTAACTTTTTTATTTTAATCGACCTAACAAATACGCGGGCTTTGGCAATGGGTTCCGGTTCCGGATTCTCAATCATTTTTTAAAGCGTATACTGAGAGAAGGCAAGGGCATTAATAAATTTATCAAAAAAATACTAAAGGCTGTATATTTAATGATTTCTTTGCAATTTTATTACACAAGATCTATTTCGATATCTATCAAACTTGTCTATAGTTGAAAAGTCCATCTTTGTCTGTGGTATTATTACTCAACCAAATTGAAAAGCCATGTTTCCGCATACATTGAACCTCTATTGAAAGGTCTCTTTCAATAAAGATTATAACACGACGGTTCAACTGATTAACTCGACACAAATAAAAATGGTGGTTCAATAGATTAGATTTCTCCGAACATTTACTAAATTGAATTAATCTACAAACGTAGTAATCAATAATTAGGGAGTAAAGTACGTTTCAAAGCTTTTGGGATCATAATTCGGTGCGTTTAAAAGGTGCAATAACGAGAGTTGTGTTTGGCAAATAACAGGTTGTTGAAGACACCGATTTCGCTACAGTTTTGTGTTTAATGTGTTGTTTTTTGCCTAAAGCAAGTGCGTTTACAGCTACTATTGGATTGTGGTCATAAAAGCGGATAACGCGACGGCCGTGAACTAAGCCGAAAACGACAAAGCTTGGAATATTTCAGTGAAGCTTGGATGTCCAATCAGCATGTGACCCAAATCTGAGATTTCTCCTCTTTGTGTTCGTCTACAGAGCTTATGTTTTGATTTCAATAACTCAATATTTGAAGCAGAGTTATTTCATCGACCATTGTAAGTGATTTTTGTTTTTATCTCCCCAAGATTTTACGAACATGTCACGGTTGAATACAACCTGCCAAGCTCACGGGGGGTCAGGTGTTTTACGCCTGGACACACGTATGCTTCTCTAAACATAAAAGAAGATAACCTTTTACTCATAACAAGTAGACGATTGTGCTGTGAATGTAACCAGTGAAATGGAATGCTGATTATTTTCTTGTCTATTTTAGTAAGGAAATAAAAATCAGTTGAATATGCATAACACATTGGAGTTTGTGAAGTCAATAATGAGAAGAGGGAATGTGGATAAAGTCATAGAAGATTGATTTAAAAAGAAGTGGAACAATGTCATACAATGGCTCATACTGAAAATCACAGATACATAGTGCAGGTTAGTAGTTGATATTATGTAAATTAAAACATGTTATTATGCAGTACTCAATTTCCAAAGAATGGTCTAAAGGTTTGTCTTTCATTCACCCCTTTTGTCTACATTTATCATAATTGTCAATAGTTTTATCATAAAAGTGGCATTCATATTAGATAATTTAATTACACTTAATTGTTAAATCAATTTGCTTTTAATAACGGATCTTTGAAAACTTGCGTACAAACAAATTGGTAAAATTATAAGTTTCTCTTTCACTTTTTTATTGTATTGAAAAATATTACACTTCAAAATATAATAAATCAAGTACACAATTAAAATGAAGTCCAGTTTGATTGATTGATTGAATGAATTTACTTTCACATTAAATAGAAGCTTCAAATTCTACTAAACCCAATTTAAGTATTTAATAGTCTACAACAAAAAATATTCTAGAAATATTTGGCTGGTGGGTGATGAACGGTGAAGTAAATTAAATTAAAAATAAGGCTTAAGAAAGTTAATTGCACACATAAATACAGTCTGTCATTCAAGTTATTGGATGGTTCTGCCTGACATAGAGAGAGATGCATGGTCATATATTTTGACCACTAAGATCAAAATATAAATCTGGTAACCTTACTACTCATCACAAGGTGGACCGAGTCCGATGACCTCATAAAGGTAGTGGGAAGGCGCTGGATGCAGGCCGCCACCAACCGGCCATTGTGGAAATCATTAGGGGAGGCCTATGTTCAGCAGTGGACGTCCTATGGCTGAAATGATGATGGTAAACCTCATCCGCGTGTCCATTGATATAACTCTCAGATAGCTGCATTAAAGAAAATTGTTGCCTGACATATTTTTTACCCTATTAATTGCAGACTGCAAGATATTTTACATACTTTAGTCTAAATGCCAAATAGATCACTCAATTTTGTAACAATCCTTTCTAATTATTTATTTTAAAAGTAAGCAGTAATTATCCATATGTAATAACCGTAAGCTATGCATTGTTTCTACTGGATACTTAGTTTGCAATATCATTATCATTATGCAAATTGAAATTCAAACTACTGCATAAAATTCCTTAGGTGTTTGTGGGGGCACTCTCTGCACAGTATGAAGCTTTATCAGTGGAAGCCTCCAAGCAGACCAGCTCCGAAGAAATAGTTAGCTGCATTGCTGATAAGCTAAACTTGAACAATGGATCTGGAGGACCTTACGAGTTGGCCGAGGTATGTTTTTTTCCATTTATATCCAAATTATTTAGGTACAAAGTCTATTCTATAAAGTGCTAATGGAAGATTATCAAAGTATTTTACAGAATACAATTAAATATAATTTAATTATATTTGCACACAACTACAGGAGCTTAAAGGCTTGATTGAAAAGCAAGAGGTTTCTCTGATTATTTATTATCCGATTAAATGATGATTCTTTAGTAAATGCCTTTGAATTAGTTATTATGTTTTACATAGTGCACTTTCAAAATAATAGTTAAAATATTTTTTAATATTTCCATGAAACTATCACAAGCAGTAAGCACTAAATAGCAAAATACAATTTGACCGTCAAGATAAAAGAGCGAGCGCGCGCCTCGCATATTTTTAGATTGTAATGGTGCATACTTCTCAGTATACTACTAAATTAGTAATTGCGCTGTGTGTAACGGCGGAAATCTTGACCTGTTAGTCAGCTACTGTCATGTGGATAATATTTGTCATTAATTCATTTTTTGCACAATGCAACTAGTGACTCATGGGATTCCAAGATCACTGATTTGTTTATTAAAATCAGGAAGTTGGAATCTTGAGGGAGACCCTTTGAGTAGTGTATGTAAGAGTGTTTTTAAATAAACTAACACATTTTATTTATTTTATTTTTAAAATGAAGGTTGTTGGCGACATGGTCAGCGGCGAATGCAAAGAGAGAAGACTCGGGCCTAATGAATCGCCGGTCGCTGTCATGTTGCTGTGGCCGAACAACAACTCTGGCCAGTATTACAGGTAAATATTGCATACTAGCTTTCCACCCGCAGCTTCGCCCGCGTGAAATTTTGTCTGTCACAAAAAAAAGTTTATCGCGCGCATCCCTGTTTCAAAAACCGGGACAAAAACTATCCTATGTCCTTTTCTGGGACTCAAACTATCTCTATGCCTTTCATCAAAATTGGAGTAACTTAGGCGTGAAAGCGACACAGACAGACAGAGTTACTTCCGCATTAATAATATTAGTAGGGATTTAATCACAATTTTGAGACTGAAAGTGTATAAAGCCTCTATCAGTCGACTTACAATGGTCATTTACACTCTATTCTTGTACATTAACACTTTAACAATGTTGGTTCCCATCAAAAAGTTTCGTTTTGCTCTTGACATTGGACCAATACTTATCTCGTAATAATAGCGCGTAATTATCTCAGACCCACAATGAAGTGTACGAGTTATGATCGTCTAACCTTGCGTACACACCTGCTAATTACGTCGCCCTGTCACTGATATACAATCAATTGTTTTTATGCTTAGTTTATCCACTCGCCTGGATATTCACTAGCCTCTGACTAACTGTAATTAGCTGACTGGTATTTGTTCAATCTGTCTGTAGCATGCCACAGCGAACACTATAGCGGCAGTGTAAACAATCTAAACAGTTTACCTTCAATGACTCATAGAAAATTAACGATGTTAGTTCAATCTACAAATTAAATTATGTTATTTCCATAAATGTGCTTTACAAATATGCACGAAAGGCAATTTGAAACAGTATGATTAAAATAGCATGATTTGTAAATAAACCATGATATCCTGTGTTTTTATGAAGCAGTTTTGTTGACGTTTTTGTTCAATTGTATTGTTTTTATGCATTTAGCTTCATAGCTCTATGGTGTGTAAGGAAGGACCAGTCGCGATTGGGGATAAAATATCCCAACGGGGCGCATGAGTCAGTCTTCCTGCCGCGGCGCGCCGTGATAACAGTGTGCCCATCCTGCCAATTATAAACTCAAACAAATCTTTTACAACAAACATGGAATCGTTGCTGCATTTCTATTTGTCACAAATTTAGAATCAAAACATGACTCAAAAGTAATTTCGGCACAAAATAAAGTAGGTCGTTCTTGTGATATTGAATAGAATAATTTTATAATGGTGGCTTTTCCATTTCAGGTTCTACCTTCGCGAAAAAATACCCGAAGAGCCATGGATGGAGAACTTTTCGGTGGATCCCCAGCTGATCAAGGACTTCTTCCAGAGGTTTCTGTATCAGCCGAAGGACCGCGAGTACCCGGACCTGTGCCAGCTGCCCGAGCTCAATGAGCAGACCTTGCTGGATAACTTGCGTGCAAGGTTCGCGGCCGGCTACATCTACACATACGTCGGCTCCATCCTGATAGCCCTCAACCCCTTCAAGTTCTATCCCATCTACAACCCGAAGTATGTCAAGTTGTACCAGAACAAAAGGATCGGCTCCAGTCTACCGCCTCACATCTTCGCGGTCGCCGACGCCGCGTACCACTGTATGCTGCGGGAACGAACGAATCAGTGTATAGTGATCAGTGGGGAAAGTGGTTCGGGAAAGACGGAGAGCACGAACTTTCTTCTGCACCACTTGACCGCCCTCAGCCAGAAGGGATCGCACGGCAGCGGCGTCGAACAGACGATACTGAGCGCGGGCCCAGTTCTGGAAGCGTTCGGTAACGCAAAAACCGCCCATAACAACAATTCGAGCCGTTTCGGGAAGTTTATACAAGTGAATTACAAGGAAAACGGTATGGTCCACGGTGCAGTCGTGCAAAAATATCTACTGGAAAAATCTAGAATATGCAGTCAGGGTCGTAACGAGAGGAACTATCACGTGTTCTATTATTTATTAGCCGGTGCGTCGGAGCAAGAGAAGGAACAGTTGCATTTGCTTAGTGTTGACAAATACAATTATTTATCGAGGACTGGGTGTAGTGTAGTGCCGGGAGTGGACGAGCAGTATGAGTTCTCGCGCCTCAAGCAGTCAATGGACATGGTGGGCTTCACCATGGACAAACGGCGGAGGCTGTTTGCTGTTTTATCTGCTGTGCTCCTATTAGGTAAGCATGATCAATTCTACATTCTCTTTATTGCATTGATATTGTTATTGTCACATGTCAAAAAACTTTTCTGATTCTCCTGTGTTTCAACAGTTAAAACTTTGAGCCAAAGAGTTCTAGAGTCATGTTGTGGCTTAATGAGAATTTAAAAAAAACCTTTATTGAATGTTATACTATTCTTGGAAGTAATTTTCTGCCTGATAATGCCTATTACCCAATGATTACTCAATCTTATCACTAAACTATTTATTGTTATCGGTTAACATTATAATTACATTTTATACATCCCTAATCTGAATTCCAGTAAAAAAAATGATAAATAATCATAAGTATCATGTTCTTTATTTATATTACAAAAATTACATAACGAAATGTATACCTCCAGATAATTATGCATAAATAAGGAATAAATTATGTTCCAGCTGCTTAGTAAAAATTTCTTTGTTGCAATTTTATTTGAAACTATAATAGCACAGCAGCAGTATTTAACATTTTAGATTTTATTTTCTTTATTCAGGTCATTGCATTTTCATGATGATATCTCCAAGAACCAAAGTTTTGTAAGACACCATTGCCATATACATAGTAAAGATAGGCAAATGCCTCAAAAGTTCCAGAAAGTAACCTTCGTAAAACAAAATTCCAGGTAACGTGGAGTTCCAGCCACAACGAAAATCATATCATCACGACGAGGCGGTCGGAGTTAGGAACCCTGAGGTGGTGTCACTCATATCATCCCTCCTTCACGTGAAACAGGAGACCCTTCTAGCGGCGCTTACCTCCAAACGCGCCCGGGCTTCAGGGGAAACACTCGTCATTAACTATAGGTGATAAATTAGTCTACTTATCCTCAAAATATTATTAACATGATAGCTATTAATATTAGAGGATAACTTGTTTATTTTAGTGAAATTGATGATAAATACAGTTTACTGGTAATTAATTGTGTTAATATTTGTATTAATCTAGATTACGTGTAACTTATTTCTAAATAAATAAGCAACAAAGATGCTACATATGAGTTTTATGCTGCGCCACCTAACTTTAACCGTAACTATAAGAGTAGGCGCACACCGTTGATTTTTCGTCGGCCGATAGTTTAGTCGGGCAGTTGATCAGTATGGGCATGTATGGGAGTGCGCACACTACGCCGATTCGATTTGGCCGATTCTTCATACAATTTAAAATCGGGCACAACTATCGGCCAACTAAAAATCAACGGTGTGCGCCTACTCTAGCGATAACCTGTATTTTTTGCATGGAGTTTGATGCATTTTTGACGTTTGTTATAGTTAAAACAAGATGGTGCAAACCAGCTTAGTTTTAGGGATTCGTTTTAGCCTGTGCCGTTTGTTTACAGACTGCCCGAAGCCATAGCGACACGCGATGCCATGGCGAAGTGCTTATACGGTGCTCTGTTCGACTGGATCGTGATGCAGGTCAACCACGCGCTGCTCTCAAAAAAGGACACACTGAGGGAGCATCAGGGACATAGCATAGGTGGGTCCAAGTATTTGTTTACACTATAGGCTGTATGACCACATAAAAAGCCCGAATATTTCTACTCGATACAAACACATTGCTATTATTTGTATCATGTAGTGCATCTTATGTTGTTGTAATAAAGGCGAATTTGCAAATAGTCTTAAGTGCTGTTTTACGACTATATTTATCATTTTCGCTCCCGGTGTCAGTTTGAATAATAATCGAGTTCGGAGCTACTTTCTATAAGGCTGCGTTTCCTCCAGAGGTGTGCGAGGATGCGTAGCAAGGGACGTGTTTGTAAAGAACCAATAGAATCGCTTCATTTACCGACCCGAGGCTCTGGTGGAAATGCAGTACGGATCTCATCAACATCGTTCTTTTTTCGCAGGCGTCCTCGACATATTCGGGTTCGAGGACTTCGGTCCGTCGAACAGCTTCGAGCAGTTATGCATCAACTACGCCAACGAGCACCTGCAGTACTACTTCAACCAGCACGTGTTCAAGTACGAACAGGAGGAGTACCGTCGCGAGGGCATCCGCTGGACCGACATCGGCTTCTCCGACAACACCGGCTGCCTGCAGCTCATCGAGGGCAAGCCCAGCGGCCTGCTGTGCGTCCTGGACGACCAGTGCAAGTGAGTGGACACTGTGCGCAGGAGCACCGCCGCGAGGCATCCGCTGGACCGACATCGGCTTCTCCGACAACACCGGCTGCCTGCAGCTCATCGAGGGCAAGCCCAGCGGCCTGCTGTGCGTCCTGGACGACCAGTGCAAGTGAGTGGACACTGTGCGCAGGAGCACCGCCGCGAGGCATCCGCTGGACCGACATCGGCTTCTCCGACAACACCGGCTGCCTGCCTGCAGTGCAAGTGAGTGGTCCACTGCTGGACAAAGGCCCAAAGATTTCCACGCAACCGGCTCTTGGCGTCCGCAGCCAAATATTTCCCATGATCTTCATTAGTGGAAGTCCACTGATTCGAAGACCTGCACTGCGTCTTCCGGTCCGTGTTGACCACTCTAGAAGATTTCTGTCCCAACTAAACACCTCACATTCACAACAATTGACAGGTATAGATTGCCTACTGAGTATAATAGTGTTGTGGCCTCCGACTAATTCCAACTCCAATATTGGTCTACATAAACATAATATTTGTTTCAGTTTCCCGTGGGCCACAAATGAGACGCTACTGCAAAAGTTCAACTCTGTGCACGAGGACAATCCATTTTACGAGAAACCTCAGAGGCGTGAACCAGCGTTTGTGGTGCGGCATTATGCTGGCAGGGTAAAATATCAGGTAAGCAACAATACATAAAAAGTTACTCATTATATTTTTGCGAGATTTCGTCCAACGCTCCGTCCTATTGGATTTCATTCTACCACGGGAAATGCTCATCACGAGTGACGCGATCTTACGCCCGTATTCAGTGAAGCAGAAAATCGAACGCACAGCGTTGAATAGAGCTCTGTGATCGGTTCGTGTGTCACCTGTGTGTCCACGCGCACTGTGAGACCTCATAGTAATGTTTGTGAATACGGGCGTTAGGCATGTATGATCTTTTTTTTATCCCTAACATGTAAAATAATTAAATCCCTTTACAGACATTAGGTTTTTTTTTTCTGGCAAAAAGTCCTTGTCGCAGGCCAATCAAAATTGGTTGAGTTACTTGTGTAAACGTAACACAAACCTAGTCACATTTATGTAACTACTACTATAAGTACAGATTTATTATGCCCAAATGATATTCTCCCAGGTGACGGTGATGCGAGAGAAGAACTTAGATCTGATGCGGCAGGACATCGTAAGCGTTTTGAAAAATTCCTCGCTGGCGTTTGTTCGGGAACTAGTGGGTGTGGACCCCGTCGCCGTCTTCCGCTGGGCCATTGTGCGAGCGTTTTTCAGGTGAGTTGTCTTGTCTATGATTTTAAAAAGTATTGGTATACTACTCGTGTTAATTGAAGCACTAAAGATTTTAAAGACAGAAAACAAATTATGAGAAAAGCAATGTAGTTCCGAACATCCAAGGCTGCAAAAAAGTCTGTTGTCTTTTTTGGACAACTTTGATCATATTCAACTGCCGTAATCTAAATGATGCTTCTAAAAGCATCATTTAGATTACGGCAGTTGAATCTTATCTATCTATACTTATGAGCAAAAGTATGGAATCACCCCTTTGTGTTCCAAGCGATCTTAAGAACTGAATGACTATGTATTGTATGTATCTATGGTATCAATTTTAAGTTTATAATATGTCCTTTAAAATGGTACCATTTTTATTGATCTTCTATTAGTCATTTAGTTCTCATGATCGCTCGGAATAAATAGCGTGATTCCATATTTTTGCTCGCGAGTGTAGTTGAATATCTTGAAGCATCTAAATGCTTCAAGATACGTCACATAAGAATAAGAGTTTGTAAACAAGCTTGGGTTTAACTTTTAGTAGTCAAACGCCATTGGTGGAGGCCTATGTTCAGCAGTGGACGTCTTGTGGCTGAAATGATGATGATGAATCTAACGCCTCATGAATTCTTTACGACTGGGTTTTCACATAAGTTTACAGCGCATATGTTATAGTCAAACCTCGAAGTTCCGGCACTCCTAGGTTTGACTAGTCAATCCTCAGGTCTGACTAGAAGTCTTGGTCAAAGCCCAAACATTTCGGCCTTTGACTAAATAATGTTAGTCAAACCTAGGAGTAACTAATTTGGTCAGGCAAAGGTCGAAACTCAATTTAATGAAATCGGGGTTTGACTAGTCAAACCTCAATTAAGACTTTAAACTAAACTATACTTAATTCTGATCTCGAACTTATCGCTTAGGCGTTACGACGGTCGGTTTTCACGCGCACGCGCAGCTATCTCTTTAGGTGAAGGTACGAGTAACTAAACTTATACTGTACTGAGGTTGGTTGTCAATGTTTCTAGATCGATCTTGATTAATTACTAATTTTTAGGGTTCTGTTACCTTAAAGGATAAAGAGTTTAGACCCTATTATTAGACTTCGCTAAATGTTGTCTGTCACCAGGCTCGTATCTCATGAATCATTCACTTAAAAAATAAATAATTCAATAAAATACTTAAATATTTAAGGGGGACTCCCATACAGCAAACGTGACTTGTTGCAGTTTTTTACTTGATATTAATTAAAACGTAAACAAACAGGTGAACCCTTGAAATATTCACATAATTTTAGTTGCATTTTAAAAATAAATCATAAAATTAAAATAAAATAAATATTTAAGGGGGCTCCCATACAACAATCGCACGGAACCCTTCGTGAGCGAATCCGACTCACACATGGCTGGTTTTCTATTTGCCGTCTACTTTTGAACGAGTATGTCAGTCGTTTCTAGGATTGACTAGGCAAAGCCCGAAACAGATTATTTTAGTTTCGACGTTTGACTGAACCGTTTAGGCACTTCTAGGTTTGACTTAGTCAAAGGCCGAAATAAGAATTTACTTCGGGGTTTGCCTGAAGGCCTTGGTCAAACCTAGGATAGACCAGTCATTCCGCGAAGAGACTGCATATCGACCTTTGACTATGACATATACACTAGATTAAATTTCTTCTATCCTACTCATCTTAAAAAATGTAGTGAATGGTATGACAAAGTGTAATATTTTCTCCGCAGAGGGTACTTTGCGTTCCTAGACGCGGGTAGAAAGCACCGCGTGCATCGAGCCGACGGCGCTTCGCGAGTCCCGCGCGCGTCCATACACGCGCCCAACGATTCCATCCTCAGGTCAGTACCCTTTATAATATTGTATACCCTACGATCGCTTGTGATACGATATAAACTAACTAGCAATACCGATTAACATAACGAGGCATGAATATCTGCCATTGTACTCAGTGATGTAATGTAATGAAATATAGGCTACGCGGACCCACTGCATAGCCTTGTTGACGTGTGGAAACGTCTTGGATGGCAAACTGACTGACTGTTTAATCTCTAGTGATGTTTCATGCCCTAAATACATGATATTGAGATAATTGAATTTGTGTAAATTGTGTAATGATGTAAGACCTCAGTGTATGTAAAGTTGCTTGCAGTGGGGCCGCATTTTTGGAACGTATTATATTTATAATAGCTTGTGCCATTATAGTTATGTGACATAATGAAATGTGTCTTGTTGCTCAGCCAACTGGCGACAGTATCGTCAATCAATCTCGCAATCAACCGCATTGCGTAAGTCACCAATATTGAACGCTTATGTTATATGTGCACTACGCATGGCCCTCGATGTTTTTATTTCCCTTAACTTTTATCACCCTCTGTTGCAATTTTACGCCTGCATAGGCCTATTAGAAGCGTACCAACGCACCGTAGTCTAACGGTCAACTTAACACGAATCCTTCTAAACCGAATCTATAGTGATCGTAATCCGATAGAACTAGTCGAGCACACATCCCTCACGAGAAGTCATGCATGCGTCACCCCACCGTCTTTCGTTTGTTTTTATTTTTTGTTAATCGATTTGACCCTAATTTCCTTTTTCGCCCGATAAATACCCACGCACAGAACGCCGCACAGGGCGCCGGCTAGGCCGCGCGAGACGCCGCCGCGGCCGCTCGATAGCAAGCGGCCGGACGCGCGCGCCGACCACAAACATTACAGGGGCGGCGCGCGCCGCTTCGACGATACCGACGTCATGCAGCGCGCCAGCCAGATCGTCATGTACGTCGCCGCCGCCACTACGCTGCGCCAAGCTCTCTCGCCTGACGCCTGACGCTCACACATGCCCGATTGTCAAACAAAACGACCACTTATTTCTTGACGATCTACATTTTTACTCATGGCACTGACACTTGCAACTGTAATAAACAAACAAAGAGCTTATGTTGTCGTGAAGTACCGA
The DNA here is from genome assembly GCF_963855985.1 of Ostrinia nubilalis. Lineage (NCBI taxonomy): Eukaryota > Metazoa > Arthropoda > Insecta > Lepidoptera > Crambidae > Ostrinia > Ostrinia nubilalis. The sequence continues at coordinate 6,204,481 of NC_087103.1, forward strand.
CAACTTTCCTTTTTTGATTAACTGTGATGTTGTTTCATTTTACTGTGAAGCTTTATCTTTAAGCCCCATCTATGTACTGCAGTGTCATGGATAAAATCTCACTTTTGGAAAATATAAAAATAACATTTTGTTTGATGAATCAGCGTGTATCGGTTGGGGTCTCTCACTCTGTTCACGGTGTTGGCTATGGGTTTTAATTTTCCGTGGCTTTCTTTTCTGATTTTATGTTGTTTTGTTTCTGACATTATGTGGTTTGATCACTTTGTTATTTGCATATTTGCAATGAATGGTATTTACTATTGTCACTAAAATAGGGAACTTCATAGTTTTGCAATGTAATTGTTTTGGGATTTTAAGTATATGTAGATATTTTTATAGCTGAAATGCCTTTTATATCGCAATATTTGATGTTTTATATGTAATTTTTCTATTGAACATTTTAAAGTCAGCTTTTACGACCAGCAAATTAAGCACTCACTAAGCAAGATCATGAAGACACTTTCACATCTCGAACGAGCCGCATGTTGTAAATACAGGCGCCACAGTTTATATTCACGTAGCTGAGTTCTATTTTCTTCGGTGGTCGGTGTTATTGAGTTTCGAGTTTGCATTTTGTTCTCGCAAGATATCAAACCTTTTTTTGGAAATTTGCTCATCGTCAAGTCACAATACTGACAATGATAGCGTAAATTTTTCAAAAAGTTGTAATCAAAAAAGTTGAAAAAAAAAATCCCATTGAATTGAGAGCAAAACGCAAACTCGTGCGAACTTTAAGACTTGTAATAAACATAGCCTACCGATTTGTACAGGAAAAATAAGTCGTTCAGGCCTCGGGAACGCGCGAAGAAAGGCCTGAAGAACTTGCAAAGCGTCAAGACGCTAGCGGGTCGTACCGCCGCGCCCACCGGCAAGCGGAAACAACCGCTCACTGTGGGGGCACAGTTCCAACACTCGCTTGCTGCGTTAATGGAGACTCTGAACCAGGCCAATCCGTTCTTTATCAGGTTTGTTGACATTTGTAATAGACATGTTGACACCACCAATCAATTGACGTACTTTTTAAAACTGTCAAAACGAAACTCTCCCATAGATTTTGTATGGCACTACAAGCAAGTGACGTCACTATTTTGTCAACTAAATTAAACTACTTTTTTTAGTTACAATGCGAACAAAAATCGTAATTTACAGGTAATTTAAAATTAGTTAAGTTTTTAAGACCAGAATGGTCTTTTTAAAAAGTTGTGGTTTCGAATTATTGGGGTATGGTGTCAAAGTTGTCAAACTGTCTATTGAATTGGTCAATGTTTTTTCAAATGCTCTTTGATAACTAGACAATTCAGTCAAATGTAAAAAAAACCACCATCAAAACTAACTTCAATATGCCACTCTCTTTCTGAATGACATCTGTGTCATTCATCGTATAATCTGGTATACTGTCCCAGATAGTTCGGGTACGCATTTCCATGTCATAAAGTATGTTTAAATAAATCGATATAGTGGTGTCGCTGACAGACTACATAACTCTTTCACAGATGTATAAAGTCGAACAGCGACAAAATCCCGAACGTGTTCGACGAGGAAACGGTCCAGAGGCAGTTACGGTACACCGGAATGTTGGAGACAGTGCGCATCCGTCAAGCCGGCTACAACGTGCGTCTTACGTACGAGGAGTTCATCCAGCTGTACCGCATCCTGCTGCCCAAGGGGCTGCTCAGCTCGCAGGCCGACGTCAGGCACTTCCTCGCCACGCTCAACCTGGACCGCGACAACTACCAGCTGGGTGAGTGTGACGTCACAGCCGCCGGGCCGGCTGCAAGCGCCTCACGTGCGAGGAGTTCATCCAGCTGTACCGCATCCTGCTGCCCAAGGGGCTGCTCAGCTCGCAGGCCGACGTCAGGCACTTCCTCGCCACTCTCAACCTGGACCGCGACAACTACCAGCTGGGTGAGTGTGACGTCACAGCCGCCGGGCCGGCTGCAAGCGCCTCACGTGCGAGGAGTTCATCCAGCTGTACCGCATCCTGCTGCCCAAGGGGCTGCTCAGCTCGCAGGCCGACGTCAGGCACTTCCTCGCCACGCTCAACCTGGACCGCGACAACTACCAGCTGGGTGAGTGTGACGTCACAGCCGCCGGGCCGGCTGCAAGCGCCTCACGTGCGAGGAGTTCATCCAGCTGTACCGCATCCTGCTGCCCAAGGGGCTGCTCAGCTCGCAGGCCGACGTCAGGCACTTCCTCGCCACTCTCAACCTGGACCGCGACAACTACCAGCTGGGTGAGTGTGACGTCACAGCCGCCGGGCCGGCTGCAAGCGCCTCACGTGCGAGGAGTTCATCCAGCTGTACCGCATCCTGCTGCCCAAGGGGCTGCTCAGCTCGCAGGCCGACGTCAGGCACTTCCTCGCCACTCTCAACCTGGACCGCGACAACTACCAGCTGGGTGAGTGTGACGTCACAGTCGCAGGGCCGGCTGCAAGCGCCTCACGTGCGAGGAGTTCATCCAGCTGTACCGCATCCTGCTGATGACGTGATGTGTGACGTCACGCATCTTGCTACACCAGTATGCTGAAGACCTACGGCAGCTGACTTGAGGACCTTCCGTGCTCGCCACTATGCATGTTTCTTTTAGATTAACGCGTGCAGGCTCATTACACTTCACACATATTAAAGTGGAAGCGCCGACACTGTATTCTTTCGCTCGAAGCGCTATAGACGGCCCGCGATTATTCGAGCTGACAGCGTGTTCACGATTGTGCATGCCTCTTATCTAACGTTGAATCATAAGAGTTAAGGGCTCTTTTTGAATCTATTGCAGAGATTGAAAGATTTTATTTTATTTTTATTTATTTATTCTAAGGACAGCCAACAAAACATACACCTTATCTAATATAATAACCTTAATACATCAAACATTACGTGGTGTTGCCTTACTTAAAGGCTGCCACGACATGCAAAATAAGTGTACTACTAATAGAAGGCAAAAATATTTTTTTTTATTGTTGATTAACAACACAACTGTAAAAAACTTGAATGTCTCATTACCATTCCTGTGTCTGCAGGTGCAACAAAAATCTTCATGCGCGAAAGCGAGCAAACGAAGCTGGAATACCGGCTGCACCAGCAGATCATGGCGTCAATCATTACCATCCAGCGCTGGTTCCGCGCCGTGCTCGAGCGCCGCCGCTTCCTCGCGCTGCGGCGCGCCTCGCTCGTCATACAGACCTATTGCAGGTGGGTGAATGTTATTAAATTTTATTAAATCGCTCCATAGCCGTTTAGATGTAAAGAAGTAACAAACATACACACTTACATACTCGCAAACTTTCGCCGTTTTATTATTAGTGTGACTTCTTGTTATTGTCATTACCTAACTATAATATTATGTATAAGCTACTTAGTTTTTCATAGGTTGCAATAATCGGTTTTTCTTTTGCATTTTGTAGCTTGCCGAATTTTACTGTACTGTAAAAGTTTGCCGCAGCCCTAACATCATTTACACATTAAGTAATTGTTTAATTTTGTTGAAGCTCTGCAATTTACTACTTTAGATCCTATCTGTGGACAATGGTGCTGGTTACATTGTTACAAAATTTTCAAATTATTAAGATTTAGTACATAAGCCCTCAATGTAACTGTTTCTTGTCCCAAATAAAGAGAAAAAAAAATTATACTCGACGCAAAGACTCGTGGCAAGCGGGGCCATAAGTAATTTTAAACATAAACTTAAATAGAAACAGATACACACTCGCCAATATTTTATTAATTATTATGTATTATAAACAACGCTATGCCTGCCTCTGTGTGACGTCACTCATAACCAGTGTGAGTGCGAGAGAAAATGTGATATGCACTGTTTTATTATGACACCGCCTGCCACGAGTCTTTGCGCCGAGTATAGGAAAATAATGGAGAAAGGGGACGGTTTAGCATGTGCTTAGGAAAAGAAGGGTGAAAGGGAACGGGCTATATCGCGTATTTATTGATTTCTATTTGTGTTTTTGACACTTATGAGACATAAACTAGCAATTAGTTTTGTCATTATGTATTTGTTTTAAAAGGATGATTTTGCTAGTCAAAAGAAATATAATTGCCTGAAGAAGCTTTGCTAGGCAAGGCAATGTCCATTCATATTTTCAAATGACTTCTTTTCCCGTGATTTGACTCGTGATGCAGATACAGGCGTGAAGCAAGTGCAAAATAAATAAACACGAAAGTACGGATATTTCTATGTCTGTAATTTTGAAGTAGCAGCTATGATTTTAAAACTACATTTTCTTATGTTTCTTTCAATACTTATTGAATTTATCTTTTAAAAGTCGCAGCGAAAAAGAAACTTAGGTTAACAAATAACAATTAAACTCCCGGCTTCTCCAAAAGGCAATGGCTGATCATCCGTCAAGAAGCAGCCATCAAACTGCAATCATGGTTCCGCGGCAGTCGCGTGCGGCGATGGTACCAGCGTCTTCGAGGCGGCGTCGTGGCCTTCCAAGCGGCCGTCCGAGGGTACCTGCTCAGGAAAACTCTGCCCGAGTTGAGGAGGAAACTGCCGCCGCCCACGGTAAGTGGTGTTGTTGTGTTTGGATGACTTTTTTGAATTGATGTTCGGTTGTTGGATTTGGAATAACTAGGAAGGCTTTGATCATATACATAATAATATGTAAAATGTAATTATACCACACTGAAGTTCCTGTCTATGTTAGCACTCTGTATCGCTGTACGAATTTTAAATCAATAAATAAGTGGTTTTATACCTTATCAAGTATTCAAATGATTCAGAAAGATTTTGAAACTGAACTACACTACCTAATAATTATTGAGTAATTGAATATTTACCAATAAAATAAAGACAACTTCTATAAAAGACACAATATCGAGATAGTTTTCATTATTTCGCTGTATAATTCGATTTTTCTCAATATTTTAATAGTTTTTAGATTAATAAAATATTCAATCGAGTTCGCCAACTTTTGGTGACGTCATAATCCTCTTTACCATACAAAATCTGTGGGAGTCGCGTTTTTACAGTCCATAAAAAGTATGACATTCAAGATGTTCAGCTTTATCAAATCTAATAGTTATTCCAAATGATCACAACTATCACTGTCGTAAACGCAAGTTAGTATTGCATCAGAATATTTTAACATCCATACTAACTGTAACTTGCCATGCCCAAAGTGTCGTGGAGCACACTTCTGTACATACGTGGTATGTGTTTGTGTTGACAGCATGACAATACGCAGGCGTACAAGGCGAAACTGAAAGTCGACCCTGAATGTGACATCCTCAGCCTGGAGCAAATCAAAGACATCATTGGTATTCATGTGTAAGTTATTTGATAGACTGATGCTTTTTTTCTTTTGTCGTCGGCAAAATATCCCGAAAAAAGTGATAAAACGCAAAATTTCATTTTAAAAGGTTTACATGTGTAACTCTATCCCTTACGTTTTAAAAGAGAGAATGAAATAAAGAAAATTAAAATTCGATCAAATAGAAAGAGAAAAACTTTTCAAAACTGAAGCTTTGGAGCTAATTATCAATCACACAATCACACGCATGTTATTCTAACAACGCTCTAAAATATTAGCTGGATGTTATGTGAATGTGTATTCATTGCAGGCGGCGAAACATGGACAGCGTAGAAAAGGCTAGGCAACTGAGGGCGACACAATCTTTGCCGATTGCGAGGTTCGTTACCTTATTTTTTAAATAATTTGAATTGAACCTTTTTTATAGTAGAAACTAGAAAGTCTTCGATAATTTAACCCAAAAGTGTCTACCGCTGACTCTATAGAACAGAAGTGACGTCACTTTATTCATTACAGTTGGGAGAAAAAAGTTGAGGACATATTATTAGAAATCACGGATGAAGATTCGTATAGCAAGAAGAAACTTTATAAAACGCAAAACGTTAATGAAATACCTTTGAAGCAAGCCAGTACGAGGTACTTGTGTAGAGTTATCGGTGTTTAGATGTTTTGGAGTTTTCTTTTTTTCACGCATGTTTTCAAAATTGTTTATCGTGGCTATGATTTATGTATTTTTTTTCATATGGGATCATTTACATCTTGAGACTCTTCAATTGGTCATACATCTGGGAATCATGAAAGTTTCATATAATTTTATTATATTCAACTTCTCTCATACTGTCTCCACTAAATATCCATTTTCTAGCATGTCTAACTAGCGTGGGTGTGTTGAGTGATTTTATTTTTAGTTTGACAAAGTCCTTATCAGACAGCGAATCGAAGATGAAGTGAAGAAACAATTTCAAACCACCTTTTTGTGTCTTCGTCTTCGATTCGCACTCTGGTAAAAGTCGTATCTTGTTCTCTGTTTATATGAGCTAATGTTTTCAGCATCGGCCAACAAGAACCCAGCGAATCGTCACCCGAAGACAACTGGTGTGTAAACCAATCCAAGTACCCTCAAAGCGGCATCGCACTCCCGAAGAAAATCACGGCTGAAGACCTAGCCAATGAGTGGTTGTGGCTTAGGATAGACCAAAGCTATCTACAGGGCAAAAATAAGGTGAAAATCTATATTTTGATGGTGTTTGATTGGTGCTTCTTTAAGATAGCTTTATCCTAACATGCATCTGGCTATGTTGTCTATTCTTGCTATTTTGACTGAATTAATAAATTAACGCGATTTTTCAGATAAGGGAAAGAGAATTGGAAGAACTAATGGAATCCATGGCTAGTGGGAGCGAGGAGTACCTATCGGAGTGCATAGACAGGTGGAGCTCTGCAGATAACTCTGACAGTACGAAAAATAACGACTCAAGGTATGGAATTATCCTCAATTCCGTATGATTACTTTTTTGATTATAATTAATTCGAGTAACTCAATTACAAACGTCGCGATGAGCATGATAATGAAGAGTAAACTTTACGTCGAAGGTTCAAAGACCAGTTGTCGTTATCACTAATCGTCACTGTTTTTGTAGACGCGGCTCTCCAGTCGTATACCACCGGAGCATATCAAGCAGCACGCTAGAAGCGGGTCGAGCGCTGCACTCGCTGCCGCCCGTGCGACGACATCCCGCGAGACACCACGATGCACCTGACCCTGCCGCGCCGCCCGCGCCCGCTCCTGTGCCCGCCGTCGCCGTCGCTGCGCAAACGCAGCCGCGTAACTATACAGGTAAGCCAATAATTACACACTATAGACATGGCGCACACAGGTAGAATACCAGCACGCTAGAGGCAGGGCGTCACCACGATACTACCGGCGCCGCCTGCGTCCTCTCCCGTTCCCGCTGTTACTGTAGCTGTGCAAACGCAGCTGCGTAACTATACAGGTAAGCCAATAACTACACACTATAAGCATGACGCAGACAGGTAGAAAGAATATCGACACATTAGAGGTGGGACCTGCGCTGTAGTTGTTGCGACACCACGACGCGCCCAATTCCGCCGCGCCGCCCGCGCCTGTAGCCATACCATATACAAAATAGGAATGATTCACACAGGTAGACAGGTTAGAAGCGGGGCGAGCGCTGCACTCGCTGCCGCCCGTGCGACGACATCCCACGCGACACCACGATGCACCTGACGCCGCCGCGCCGCCCGCGCCCGCTCCTGTGCCCGCCGTCGCCGTCGCTGCGCAAACGCAACTATACAGGTAGGTCACTCTGACCACGATTCACATTGGCATAACGCACAGGTAGAATATCAACACGCTAGAGGCAGGGCGTGTGTTGCACTCGCTGCGACACCACCATCTCCCGTTCCCGCTGTCACTGTAACTGCGCAAACTTAGGTGAGTAAATAACTACACACTATAGGCATGGTGCACAGGTAGAATACAAGCACTCTAGAAGCGGGTCGAGTGCTGCACTCGCTGCCGCCCGTGCCACGTCACCCCGCGTGACATCACGACTCGCCCGACGCCGCCGCGCCATCCGCGCCCACGGCTGTGCCACCCGTCGCTGTAGCTGCGCAAACGCAGCCGCGAAACTACACAGGTAGGCCAATATAGGCATAACGTATAGGTAGAATAATAGCACGTTAGAAACAGGACACTCCCGACGCCGCCGCGCCGCCCGCGCCCGCGCCGCAGCCCGCCGCACTATGGAGCGAAATTGCGATTTATGGACATAGCGATTTTTTTCACAATTTCTATTTGAAAAAAATACCTATCGATAGGTTACGTTATTCTGATGAATAAATGCTGCACAAGTTTTTCTCTAAAACCAATAGTTTGACTGGAAAAAAATATTTTCCATTTTCGTTGTATGGAATGAAACATAAAGTGGTCGATTTCGACTAAGCCTTGACAGATCTTGCTTTGAAACTACTTGAGCCTTGTTCTATGGCTTGTTGACTGTAATCCTACGCTATCAGCGCGCATCCAAAGTTGCCCGTTCACAAGTTATGAGGTTCTGAAAAATTAAAAAAAAGTAAGCAAAAGTGACTTTTTTTTGGAATATCTTTAAAGATTTAACAAAAATATAGAGATTTTATACGTTAATAATGTAAATTAACCTTAAATTACTGCTAAAAACACATTTTAATAAACTTAAAAGGAATTAAATCAGCGATTTTTTTTTCACAATTTCTGTTTAAAAAAAATACCTATCGATAGGGTATGTTATTCTGATGAATAAACATTATGAACGTTTTTCTCTAAAACCAATAGTTTGGCTGGACAAAAATATTTTCCATTTTCGTTGTATGGAATGAAACATAAAGTGGTCGATTTCGACTAAGCCTTGACAGATTTTGCTTTAAAAATTACTTGAGCCTTGTTCTATGGCTTGTTGACTATAATCCTGCACTAACAGCGCGCGCCCAAAGTTGCCCGTTCAGAAGTTATGAGGTTCCGAAAAATGAAAATTAAAGCAAGTAAAATTGACTTTTCTTTAGATAAGACGACAAGAGAAAGGTTAATTACATTACTAAAGTATATAATTTTCATGTTTTAGTTGAATCTTTAAAGATTTATACCCAAAAAAAGATACTTTTACTTACTTTAATTTTCATTTTTCGGAACCTCATAACTTCTGAACGGGCAACTTTGTGCGCGCGCTGTTAGTCTAGGATTATAGTCAACAAGCCATAGAACAAGGCTCAAGTAGTTTCAAAGCAAAATCTGTCAAGGCTTAGTCGAAATCGACCACTTTATGTTTCATTCCATACAACGAAAATGGAAAATATTTTTTTCCAGCCAAACTATTGGTTTTAGAGAAAAACGTTCATAATGTTTATTCATCAGAATAACATACCCTATCGATAGGTATTTTTTTTTAAACAGAAATTGTGAAAAAAAAATCGCTGATTTAATTCCTTTTAAGTTTATTAAAATGTGTTTTTAGCAGTAATTTAAGGTTAATTTACATTATTAACGTATAAAATCTTTATATTTTTGTTAAATTTTTAAAGATATTCCAAAAAAAAGTCACTTTTGCTTACTTTTTTTTAATTTTTCATAACCTCGTAACTTGTGAACGGGCAACTTTGGATGCGCGCTGATAGCGTAGGATTACAGTCAACAAGCCATAGAACAAGGCTCAAGTAGTTTCAAAGCAAGATCTGTCAAGGCTTAGTCGAAATCGACCACTTTATGTTTCATTCCATACAACGAAAATGGAAAATATTTTTTTCCAGTCAAACTATTGGTTTTAGAGAAAAACTTGTGCAGCATTTATTCATCAGAATAACGTAACCTATCGATAGGTATTTTTTTCAAATAGAAATTGTGAAAAAAATCGCTATGTCCATAAATCGCAATTTCGCTCCATAGTGCGCCGTCGCCGTAGCTGCACAAACGCAGCCGCGTAACTATACAGGTAAGCAAATAACTACACACTATAAGCATGACGCAGACATGTAGAATATTATCACGTTAGAAGCGGGACCTGCCTGATGCCGGTACGCGCCGCCCGCGTTCGGGCCCGTGCCCGCTGTTACCGTCGCTGGCCGCTGCGCTGTCGCAGTCGCGAAACTATTCACTATTCAGGTAGGTCACTATCGAGTATCGACACACTTAAGTTTGACGCCCACAGAAACTCTCCTGCAACAAAAAAGTACCAAAATAGTGGTCAAAACTGAATAAATACTTTTCATTTTTAACAACAACACGGGCACTCCGGGAATACCGTAGATTTTTTTTTTTTTGTTTATTCAGATTTCAGAATCGGTAATAGAGTCGATTGCAATATTTATTTTGAAATATCTTCAAATGATTACTTGAGGTATTAATTGAGTATGTTCATTCTTTAATGATCGCATCAACACGTCACGCACCGTCGCGTGCGCCCTTCATTTTAAAACAATGTTATTTACAATACAAAGAGCATGAACGCTGCCAGTTGACGCACCCTGCTTAACTCGCGCCGAATTTGTAAGCTATTTGTAAATAATACATTGTTTACAAATACACCTTCGACTCGCATTACCGATGGACACTCAAACGAGCACAGTACTTTTATAAAGTAAAAGCTATTTGTCGCGCTAATTACCATTGAAAGGTTCGATAATCATCTCGAGTACCTAATATTTTATCTAATTTGTTTGTCTTTCGCTTTGTTTACTTAACATTATTTAATGTGCCTATGTACCTTTGTGATAACCATTTTTTGTGATGACGTATTTATTCTCTCTATCAATGTTGGTGCGGTACAATGTCGGTGTTAAAAGTGAAAATAGATAAAACAAGCTACGAAAAACGAATCTTGCTATATGTTTTGGGAGTGTTGGTTTTTCTTGTGCTCATGGGATATGTTAGCTTTTGTGTGAAAGTTTTGTTCTACTATTTTGGTATGTAAATATTTTTATATTATGTGTTATTTAACTGTGTTTTTGTGTTTGATTGCTAGATGAATGCGCAAGAAACTGTTACTTTTGTAAATCTCCTCTATTACAGTCTACTCATACAAATGTCCTCTCCCCGGGTTGTCTGGAATAGATAGCTTCCTATTATATGGAATCAGTGTTATATTTCTTTTGTGTTATATTTGTGCAACAAAGATATTCTATATTGGTACAGTTAATCTTCTTCTACATATTTCTCTGAACTCTTTATGATACCACCTAAAAGTGGACTAATAACGGGAGTATTTCCACCGTTCCCATCGCTGATCTTGAAAAACCTAACCTAGTGTCAAGGTCAAGTTTGTCTCGGGGAAAGTTAAATTGTCATTAGAACTGCAACAAAAATAATCATAGGAGTTCGAAGTTCATCATCATTATTTCAGCCCTTGGACGTCTACTGCTGAACATAGGTCTCCCCCAATGATTTTCATAATGATCGGTTGGTAGCCTGCATCCAGCGCCTTCCTGCTACCTTTATTACGCTACTACGAAGTTAATAAAGTAGAAAAACTAATTCAAATAATTTTGGAATATTCTCGTGCAGCGTGTTCAACCGCCGCCCGCTCGGTGGAAGCGCCGCCCGCGCCGCCGGCCCGCTCGGCGCGCCGCTCGCCGCGCCGGTCGACGCGGGTGCCTCCGCTCGACAGCGCGGACGCGGCGCTAACAACGCATGCGCATATGCACGCCGCACATGCCGCTAGTGCATCCGCTGAACACCTCGATATTAAGCGGTGAGTTTGAAAAGTTGGCCTGAGTGTCATAGAAATACTGCTGTCCCCGCGATTGATGCGTAGCTATTTAAATATAGGAACTTTAATTCCACTTATAAGAATGGGTTGCAAACTTCATTTGCGAGTCATCCATACACTTTTATCGTTATTTTCATATTATTTTTATTAATTCTCCAACTCACTATAAACAGGGCAGGATTTCAACAATTCTAGTCTAGAGACCAACATTACATCTAATCTTAGATTATTAAATGTTAATGGTAGTAAATTAAGAACCACATTATCTATACAAATCATCCATTTGCGACGACCAGTGTGACATCTTCAATTAGATTAACATACGAGATGTCACACCGTCGCACACTGGATCGAGCCCATACAAAGCGTTGGACATCGCTTCCTTACTCAGTGTTTTTAAAATAAAATGAGATTGCGTCAACGTAGTAACTTCAAATTTTTACAGTGTAAGGTTGACAAGTTTATCTTTCTAATGTGATAGATTTTACTTATTAGATGGCAATTAATATAAGTGAAAAAAAATCTTAAAATATAGTGATGAAAAACTTGTATTTATTGTTCAATTAAAAGCAAATACTCACTCATTTTGGTCTGTTTCCATATTTAAAGAGTAACATAGTCTAACAATACTCTAAATTTATTCTCATTAAGTGTTAAAATTATTAAAGAAATATTTTTGTAAACGCCTGATTTTTCATTGCACACAATCACTTTGTTCGATTTTGTCGAGCTTGTTTTCATATTCTGTTAACTGTTAGATACATAATCTAACAATACTCTAAATTTATTCTCATTAAGTGTTAAACTTATGAAAGAAATGTTTTTGCAAACGCCTGATTTTTCATTGCACACAATCACTTTGTTCGATTTTGTCGAGCTTGATTTTATATTCTGTTAGCTGTTAGATACATACTAATGCAATTTTATAGGGACTTAGCGGACTACAAAACTGACTCCAATCAACAGATTGCCTAAGCCAATCTACGTTTGTAGCTAAAAACTGGTGCTCATTATAATGACACTACTTCTTCTTGCGACAAACAATGTCAATGAAATTATTGTTTTTTTTTTATAGTTATCTGATAAATAAAATGTGTAACTCAGTACCTACCTAACACAATCATAAATGAAGAAAAAAATACATACAAAATGTATGTATGGTATGTACTAAATTCAACGACAATCTTTTGAGATGATGACAATATGATTTTTTTACTATATCTGTTTTATAGTATTTCTTTATGTTCATAAAGTATTAACTACGTTAGTACTTACCTCTGTTTATCTGAAGAGAGTGTATGCGAAAACAGCTCTAGTATCCTAGCTAAAGAACTAGCGCGATCTTTCATCGTGGTTTTTAATAATGCATACAAATCTCTGTTTGACTTGAGGTTTTTCATTTTAATGAGTATTTTTACTGAATTGCACACGATAAATAACTCATAAACCAAAATAAACATCTTTGGTTTACCTGACATTATTTTAGTGTAACGAATTTTACCTAAGTTAATTTTGCTATGCGGAAAAATGAGGCGCTTTTATTTAGTTTTTTGTGATTTTCTCGAAAATAGGGATGAATAAGGGTCTAAAAACTGAGTAATAATATCGCCCACGTTGTCATCTATCATCTCTCATTCATGGTTTGTTAAAGATCGCCCAAGATGTCAACTAAAACACGCAGTTTTCATTAAAAAAAATACCTTTTAAAAATACGTCAAAATAGCCAAGCTAGAAGTTTTTTAGGCACTCATTTTAACACACAGATTAAGATAAAGGTATAAGATAATACATTAATAAGTAATAACATAAAACCAGTGAACGAAATTGGATAAATTGACAATACAAACAGAAGTCAGAAAATCCATGATTTTGACTTTGTTCACTTTACGGTCGCACCACATAACTATGATAGTAGATCATGACTTGATATTAGTGATATTTGATAGAATGAAGTCTCATCTTTCAATTTATATGCAAATCAATCTTGTTTTAAGTAGTTGCATTTAAAGCACCATGTCCAACACCTTGTATGGGCTCGATCCACCGTGCGTCGTCGCAAGAGGACGAAATGTGTGGCATCGATTTAGATATGTCGCAGGCAAATTGTATGATTCCGCATTTTACAAACGGCGTCGTCAATTTACAAACGCTCACTGTTCTATGAAATGCTGAAGGCAAATTGGCATACACAAAATATCGTAACGCTATCAATGAGGGTTTTCGCGATTGAAAAATCCGCCAGATGGCAATACGTAGACGCGAGGTCCAAATGCTGCATGATTGGTTATTTTTGACATGACATTGACAGATATGTCAAAATCCACCAATCACGCAGCATTTGGACCTCGCGTCTACGTATTGCCATCTGGCGATTTGTAAGAACTATTTATTAGTCCAAACAAATAAAGAAATTTTGACTTTGACTTTGGCGGATTTTTCAATCGCGAAAACCCTCATTCATAAACAATTCAACTTTTGGTTCAGAACGGCATCAGAGCTGATGTCCCCGCTGCTCGAGGCGACCGTAGTGGGAGCGGGCGCGGGCGCGGTGGCGGGCGCGGCGGCGGTGGCGGTGGCGGGCGCGGGCAGCCTGCGGCGCCGCAACTCTGACCCCGCGCCCTGCGAGCCAAGGGCGCCCGACCCGCGGTCCACAGACTACATTGGCCAGACGGGGAACGGGCTGTTTCGGATCGCGGGACACAGGTATGCACATACGCTAGAGATGGGTTATACTAGGTAAATTTGATACTAGGTGCACCTATTCCTATTATTTATTAATACTCGATCCAAATACCTATTCCACCTAGTACGTAGTAATTTAGCATACTTGACGCGACTAGTGCGGACTAATCCACGTAATATGACTTTAAAATACAATTTTTTTTTAAGATACAACCGTAGTATGAATAATGCAATTTGAAATTGAATTATAATTCCTCCCTTCATACTTCAACAGGCATAGGACTGTCAACTTAAAAGTTGGCGTATTTAAAAGATATCAATTTCATAATTTTTTTTACATATTTTTTCTTATTTACATGAATATGGTTTGACTACGTTTGTGTGCGTTTGCTTCGTCGCGCTCAAATTTGTTTGGTCAGACAGAGACGGAGTGAATCTCTACGTTCGCACATAAGCTTAGCGAGAAATACTCGGTGCGCGTAATACACGACTACGGATTACGCAATAATAACCTCTATTACTTTGACGGTAGGGTCGGAAATCGTGTAATTTATAAAATACTAGGTGAATCAAGTATTTAAAAAATTGGAATAGGTGCCGCCTAGTACTGTAAAAGACCTAGTGTGTGGATCTGTTCTAGTAAATACGTCTCATCTCTAACATACGCACGTGACAACATCAAATCAATGAGGGCTATCGTTTTAGCGCTCACCAGTTAGCGCCACTGTAGAGTAAGGTCCTGTCACTTGCTAGTAACGAAGACAGTGGCGCCAACTTGTGAGCGCTAAAGTGGTAGGAGGACTATCGTATTTGCACTCATCAAGATGGCGCCACTGTAGAGTAAGGTCCTGTCAATCGCCAGGGGTGCCAACTGTTAAGTATAAAAACGATAGCCCTCATTTAGAACGGCATCGGTGCGGCTGTCCTCTCTACGCGAGAGGACAGCGGGCGCGCTTTCTGTAAGTTCGTTTCTGCGCCTCATAATGTTTGAGTTTTTCATTGATAAATCCATTGATGAGATATTCTGACCCCGATAGTTAAAAGGGCGCATGTAACACCAACCAAGTCAAAAGGGAGAAAAAAAAGTTTCAAATAATTTAAATGGACAATTCTTCACTGTCCTTGAGTTTAACTTATATCCGAAAAAATATGTTACGTGCGCTTTTAACCATCGGGGGCGGTATTACTGACCAAATAATAATAACCTACAGTAAATAATTACACTCAAACAAATCTTATCTCTCTCTGACCACATAAGTAACACCTTCTAACCTATAATTTCTACAGGTTTCGCAAAGGCACCCGCTTCGCGAAGGACGACAAATGCGTGTACTGTCACAAGCCCATCGACGCTTTCATCACGCAAGGGCAGCGCTGCATCGACTGCAAGCAGCTTTACCACACGAAATGCATCCAGAACAAGGGCGTGATCACCATGCCCTGCTCCAGTCCCGTCACAGTCGCGTCACGCGGCCGCCACAAGAACAGAAAACGGATCATGCTCAAGGATGCCAACTATTTATTAACCGACCAATCGAAAGGCTCGGTCAGTTCCAACTTCAATCTAACCGGCACATCGGAGTTTATGGACCGAACTGACAAGATAATATCGGACGCGACTGAGCTACAAGCGATGCAGCATTTCATCACAAAGAAGATCTACCAGATGGAATCTTCGGAAAACGAAAAACAGTCTGAGGTATGGATTATACGTTTATGTGTTATGATCTCTCTCTATTGTAGGATGCCCACATCGCCCCCATTGGAATCAACGGCCTTAAGAAGATAGCTGCTTATGGCTGGGTGTAAAAAAGAAGTGAAAAATCTACTCTATAAGAATTCCCACTAGCTAATACGATGATGTTGATGCATAAACGTTATCCGTGTGGAAATGTCTCACTATCTCTTTTTCAGTTTCCTCCAGCCTTGTTAATTTAAGTCCAACTCACTTACACACTTCATTTAACCCTCACTTTCTTAACAGGTCGACAGGGTATTCAAGCACGCGCTACGGGAGTTTAAAGACAATTTAGTAGCCACATACAGCGTGGTAGAAACCCGTGGTTCTGCTCTCAAGTACAAAGACCTGATCGGCAACTTCCTTCACGTGATGGAGACGGTGTGTGCTCGCGAGGGCTCCACGTTGTCCATTACGATGGGAGTCAACGCCTTCCGAGGGTTCATGGACGAGTTTATGAGCCAGCATGAAACGGATAAAGCTAGGACGAAGAGGAAAAAGGATAAGAAGAGAAAGGTATATTCATTTATGAAAGGTTCCCAAATACATAATGAAAGGTTTTTAAATTGACCGTTTAGAATTTAGATTAGTGTCTCAAAGTCTATCTTAAATTACAGCAGTGAGAATCATCTATGATTAATTTTATTTTCAATCTCGCGACAAAAAAAATATGCAATAAAAACAATATTGACATTGACGACATTGTCCTCTGGGGTCTACTTACAAAACAAAACCATCAATAAATAAAAAAGAGTGCCTTTTCATCCTTCCTATGGACTGTAACAATTGATTTCACACCATTGGGAAGGCTTTATATCACTCCAATGAAAAAGACGTCTAGCATGTTAGCTACCCTTGAGTGGAATCGTCTAAAACTTAATCTCCTTTCCAGGTGGACGACCCCATCCAATACAAAGGGCACACGTTCATTCTGTCCATGATCAACATCCCAACAGAGTGTGAAATCTGCAAGACGTTCTTTATGTGGCCCATCGAGAGATCGCTCATTTGCCAGTCCTGTAAACTGGCGTCGCATAAGAAGTGTTATATGAAGGTACGTTATTTCAAAACATTAGATTGATTTTGTCAAATATTCTAGAAAATATCTTATTTACTTACTACCATTTGTGGATAACCTAAATTCAGGCTATGTTTATTAGTGTGTAACTTATACCCTTATTCATAACAATGCAAACAGCTTATTAAAAATATTTTAACTATTGCACTGTTTTATCTCGTTCGTACTTGGCGCTGTCATCATTTGATAGAAAGTGACAAAACAGTGTAATAGTTAAAATAGGTTTATTATGCTGTTTTCCTTGTTATAAATAAGGGTAATATTGTGTACCAAAAATATTCGCCAAACGCTTATCGGAAGAAGAAAAGTAAAACACGACACATCTTAACTACGTGTCTGTGACTGGTGTACATATCACACGTATGCTATGCAATGCATATTGTTGTAGTAATATCGGGATTGTCATGTAAAAAATACACATTTTAAAGACTATTTTTCTTTCTAGGTGACAACATTATGTAGAAAAGACTCTGTAAATAGATCTGCAGCAATCGTGGGAGTGGTTGATGCAGGTGGTAGGGAACAATTCGGTGTCGTCAAAAGAGGAAAGGTAAATATAAACTCAGTCAAAAACCAGTATTAATTTCCGTTTAATGACGATATGATGTTTGTAAATGATTGTGATATTTACAGGTATTTGGCGTGCCGCTAAGCGAGCTTCCGACGGGCGATAGTAATATTCCAATTGTAGTAGACCGACTAATAACAACAATAGAAATGACTGGGCTTTACACGGAAGGATTGTATAGAAAAAGTGGGCTTAGTTCGAAGGTACGTGTCAATGTGTCAATTTTAAGTAAAACAGCATTAAAATAGGTCCTAATTAAAACAAAAATACTAACTATACGACGATCATAGAAAACTAATAAGGAGTTAATGGTACCATGGTTGATTGCCAGTCCAGGAGAACTGTCTCCGGTTTCTTTGTGGTATCCGGGTTCTCTAGTCTAAAGTCCGGTCGCCGAGCAGATTCAGCTCGCACACTGCGGTCATTGGACGAAATTCTATGCGCTCGGCGACCGGACTTTCGTTGCCGACTTCTGACAAATCCGCCGAACTCAACGAGGCCTGGACTCCCTAGTGGACTCCCTAGTCCAACTTGTTTAAAACGGATATCTAATTCAATATGCGTATTCATCAGGTGCGCGAACTTCGGCGGTTACTCGACGAGCGGCCGGCGGAAGGCGCCGAGCGACTTGAACTGTATGCCGTGCACGTGCGAGCGTCCGTTCTTAAAGGATTCTTCCGCGACCTGCCCGAGCCGCTGCTCACCTTTGACCTCTACGACGACTTCATTCGCGCCGCAGAGATCACCGACCCGCAGGTAACATATGCACACGAACAACGAATGAGCGACTAGAACCGTACGCGGTGCACGTGCGAGCGTCCGTTCTCAAGGGTTTCTTCCGCGACCTGCCGCGTCGAAGCTATTACGACGAATCTTAGCAACCGGTTGCTAAAATAAAATTGGCGCCACCTGAAATTGTACGCAGCGCTGTCATTGATTGGCGTCGTCGTCGCGTTGCTATTGTACAACTAGCAACTGGTTGCTAAGATTCGCAATGTGCGTACGGTACTTACTCGGCACATGCACGTGGGCAGTAGCAGCGTAAGGGGGGGGGCGGTGGGGGCGGTCCGCCCCGGGTGCCAAGCATCAGGGGGTGACACAAGTCGCGCAGATTAGTACTCACTGGCACATCTGCATGGCAAATCTGCCGTCTATGTCATGATACGGGGGGGTGGGGGGTGCGGTTGTCTTTCAATCTTCGAATCGATAGATAACCCAAAAAAATCCTGGGGGGGTACCAGGGGGTGCCATAGGACTTGTGACGGGGGGGGGGGGGGGGGGGGTGATCGCCCCGGGTGCCAACCCATGCTACGCCGCCACTGCAAGTGGGATCCCTCACGTTCGATTGCGAGCTTTACACACATCTGTGAATAATTCTCACATATGAGCGGAACTCATACACGTCTGTGAATAATTCTCACATTTGAGCGGAACGCATTCACACCCAGTTGTATAAGTCACTAACACTCAAATGTGGGAGTCATTCGCAATTCGCATACCCATATTCATCAAAGTCTGTTGGATAACAATTACATGTATTGTTACAGGAAAGGGTATCAAGCATATTTACAATACTCAAAAAGTTGCCAAAACCAAACTTCGATCTAGTGGAGAGGCTAATCTTCCACCTGGCGAGGGTGGCGTTAGGGGAGGATCACAATAGGTAAGCTATATTTTTTTAATGCATGCACGGAAGTAGCCTAAAAACATATTGACATTTGAACCAGTCATGTTGATATTTACCATCGGCAACAGTGTTAACTATCTATTGCCTGTCATGTCGTCTCGTTCTATCGCAAAGAATCACAATTTGATAAGAGCGAGAGCAAAAACGGAAATGGATAGTTAACAGTGTGGCCGTGTGTACATGCCGGGTATTCTGTCTATGTAATAAATAAAAAAACAACGTAACGTCATAGCTTTTGTACGTCTTTGCCGCCGAAAGTTTGGCGTCTTTGCAGCTTTGTGTGTCAAAAATTCCGTTTTGACTGGTGGAGTCAACTGCCCTATTACTTTCGCTGTGTTAAACATTGATATTTTATACTTGACACTGATTGGCTATATCGAACGCACAGCGTTGAATATAGCTCTGTGATCGTTTCGTGTGTGACCCTGTGCATCCACGCGCACTGTGAGTCCTCAGTGAGTAATGTTTGTGAATACGGGCGTATATTACTTATGTATTGACCGGGCGTATCTCCACAGGATGGGCCCGAACGCGCTGGCGATCGTGTTCGCGCCGTGCATACTTCGAACACATAAGGTGCAGCCGGCGCAGGACTCGCTGCACGACATCGCGCGCCAGACCGCCTGCCTCGAGGCCATCCTGCAGGACAAGCTGCGCACTGTACGTCACGCTTTGTTTACCATCATTATCATTTCAGCTACGTCCACTGCTGAATGATTTGGAGGGAAGTCGAACCTTAATTTCGAACTCCTATGTTCTTCTGATTAATTTCGTTGCGGGTCCAATGACAGTTTGAACTTTCCCCGGGACAAGCTTCACCTTCATTGGTTGGGTTTTTATGGCGGTAAAGCTGTAGATCCTGGCTACACAGGAGTTGCAGTGGTGGGAACGAGAGGTGGGAATAGTCCCACAATGATTTCGAAATAGGCCAGTTGGTTACGGTCTGCATCCAGCACGTTTATTTCCACGCCTTTTTTATCATAACGAAACAGCTCTTGGATTAAGTCTTAACTGATGGAAAGTGATATAAATCCTCAGCCAAAAAGGACTTCATACTTTTTAAAACTTTAGACGCCTCGTCATAGACGTAAATAAGCTCTTATTGCGTGAACCTCCTACAAAAAAAGCACGTGTGTTTGTATGATTTGTTATGTTCCATTTACATTGTGCATTTTAATTCAACAAGTCTAGAAAGCGCGCCATGACTAAATCTTATCCATGATTTTAAACGACAATGGGCTTATCGTGCAAAATCGATAAAATGCCTCGATGAAAGTTTATTGAAGTGCGCATCCTAGGCCTACTGATTTGGTTCAAAAGTAAGCAATAATCAACCGTTTTTCTCAGGTCCGCGGCACGCTACAAGACATCGCGACCCTAGAGTCGGCGTGCCTGACGGCCAACGACCGGCTGTCGTCGCTGCGCTCGGCCTCGCGCGCGCCGCGGCCCGAGGAGCACATCCTGGTGGGCCACATCCACGAGATACAGAAGGAGAAGGCCATACTCACCTCCAACCTGCCCACGCTTATCAGGTAAGGGCATATCTTCTCAAATAGTTTTGTTTGCCAACGCGAACGCCAATTCATCTAATAGTAAATGTGTGCAAATCAGTGAGATTAAACAATCTTGATATTTTATGTAGCTCTGAAATCACTTTTTCGCTCTAAAATGACATCAAATAATTTAACGAATACCAAACAAATCATGTCAAGTCGTCGGCTTTTATTCTATTTATTGTGTTTCTATTATTATAATATTAACTACTGTCCTGATTTACACATCACATTATTGTAATATTGTATAACATGCAAATATTCAAATAGTCACTACGAGACACGGTAGCAGCAATATATTCAAGCATATAAATTGTAAAATACCTTGTTTAACAAAGTATTTATCTGAGTAAAAACAGTTTTCTATTGCGCTGGACTGGCAGTATAGTTAATTGCTAACAACATTTTGTTAACGAGACTAAATTAAAGCCGATTTTCATAAAACACTTATGTATTGGTGGTCTTTTCTCACGTAGGGCGACGTCAGACGACGACCTGCTGTCGACCACGGACCACGACGGCGAGTTTGGTTCCAGCGACGACCTCAGCGCCGGCGCACTCCGCTCGCAGCGCCTTCTACACCGCCAGCTGTCCACCGACGACCCCATCATGGTCTGACATCTACCACCAAACGAACCACATACGGAACGATCCTCATAAAAAACCTATTTATTTCCTGTAAGTAAGCTCTCATACAGAATTTTTACACGTGCTAAAAAGCGTGCGAGCCAGTGCTAAAAAGAAGCAACGCGTCAGAATTTACGTTGTGCCAGGTACCCACAGACGACCCCATCATAGTCTGACACACGTACCACTAAAGTAATGAACGACCCCTTCAAGTACCAGCGTACAACTATATTAGAAATCAAATGTTATCGCGGTCTCCACAAGTTGAGAAAAAAACACACCCAAAACAAAAATGATCCCACTTTGCGCCAGGTCTCCACCGAATAACCCTATCATTAGAACCAACCGTTAGTTTTGTATAACGTGTATCTATGCGCCTTTACACATTTTTTTAAATTGTATTTGAAGAGTTGAAGACACCACCTACTTTCTGCAATATCACATCGTATTGTCGTGTGACGTCAAATCGAGTTGAACATGACAAATGGTGCTTGCATGTGACGTCTCATAGATTTAACCAATCATGACCGATTTCAATCGCATTGCGCCAACTTAAATATTGGTGAAGATATACAAATGTCAGGTTATTTAAATTACCGGTTAAGAATCTCCCAAGAAATAAGAGCGTGATTATCATCACATAAAAATTGTTGTAATGTACAAATTACAATAACGACTAAATAATGAATGAGGAACACCATAGAATCAATGCTGGCATCGCTCGACTATAAGCTACGTTACTGAATGTTCTCACATTCAATTAATAACGGCGACACTTGCCCTACAGCAGTTCTGTTTCAAGGTTCTCTCAACGATGTGTGCGCTTATGAAGTAACAAGTTAATCAAACAGCGTGCCAATACTTGTTATATAGCATTCATGCACACGCAGAGCTTACTACACGTTACGATGAGACTTATAAAATCAAACGTATGACAAATGTATCCGTACGTATACGCTTAAGTTTATTGTTCTTGTCGTTTGTTTACGGGGCTCTGTTACGCATACATATCTATAAAAACAACGAAAAACATTTTGTCGAAACTATCTTTACGCTTCAGAGGGAACTGCGTGTGCATGTTGATGACCTAAGGCAGGCAGCAGGCGCCATAAAGGTATTTTTCGTGTAAGATTAATTCAGATGAGATTATTTTAGTTATAACGAAAGGGGGCAATAAATGTATCTTGTATACATAAGTTCAAATCTTACGATTGAATACGGCCTCCCGAGGCTTATAAAAATCCCTAAAATTAAAATAAGATACATAGTAAGATAAATAAATCTTAGCTAAAATCTGTTGTAATAACAAACTTTTAGACAACTGAGTGTATTTCACATTCATGCCACTAGGAATAGAAGTTTATATACGTAATTCGATACTTTTAAAAAGTGATTCTGTTTCCATATAGTTGTTTGTTATAATTGTTAGTTTTCTGATATTCGAATGTTTGTTATTGCATTAAGAGACTCATATTATTGATGTTGTGGAGTCTTCTTGCCATTATTGTGCTGTCAACTACAACCCCAAACGTATTGTTGATAATATTAAATCGAGTGCCGGAGTCAAGTTAGTACTACACGTGTGTCTGATAAAGGCGTAGTGTGACTTGTGTTGAGATTATGAATGCAGTAAAGTGTGAAATCGTACTTAATGAGTTATACGAGCTTATGCTAAGAGTACGCTTTCAGAAGCCACTGCATGCGATTATAAACGTTAACGAGAAAATCATATTTTCTTATGTGAATTATATTCATCTTTGCACTGATATTATATTTTATGATATATTTTCCGTGTAAATATGTAAATCTTGTGTAATTGTGATTTATATAAAAATAGCAATATTGTTTCTTTAAGGTTTATCCTAAGTTATATGTGTTCGATAAAGCCTTTTGTTCAAGATTGTATTATTGTGATGATTTGTAACTATGTGGTAGTGATACGGAGTTTAAAAATACCGCTGTCGTTTGTTGTTGAGAAGTAGTCTATTCCAGTTGCATTTTTCCGTGATCCGTAAAACCTAAGTAGGATGCTAAGGCCCAGAACAGACGGTGAAACGCAACTGCAACGAAACTGCAACTTTCTGATGAATGAAACTGAAAGTTTCAAACTGGTCGCGTCATGTGTGGTCTCTCAACGGACGCTATGGCAGAAACTTAGATGCAACTCAAAAGTAACTAGCAGTTGCAGTTTCGTTGCAGTTGCGTTTCACCGTCTGTTCTGGGCCTAAGGATTCTGAATATCTTGAGTTACAAAATTAAGTTTTCAAATTGTTTTAATAAAGAATCCATTCCATTAAATAAGTAAAAGCAACTGAAGCAATCTATTTGGATTGGACATCTTCGGCATAGTTACGTAACTATTATATCAGCAGGTCTTCAAGTTTACCTATTCTTTAAGTTCCATTTAAAAGTAGTTCATTAAGTTTTAATCATTAACATAATTTTAAAATGTTACATTAGGACAAACGGCATTCATATTACCATGACATGTTAGCTTCACACCGGTTGCCATACATTTTTAAACAACTATGTAGCAAAAATATACAACCTTTGTACCTATACATATTGATAAATCAGGAGTAACTTTTAGCTTGCTTTTATCATTTTATCTGCTTTATATTCAAAAAGACTGTCTACTGATAAGCTATTGATTTTAATGTTATAAGTCACAAATATTTTAACCACATTCTATGCTTAGTTTTTAACTACTAATTATCCAGACAACGATTGTTCTGTGACATCTTTTATTTATATTTTAAGTCTATGACTATAGATACTTTAGATCAATGAATTTAATTTTTAGTTAATATTCATAACTAAGCCGAGTGAGACACCATCTCTTGTGACCTATTCGACATGAATCTCACCGGAATACAATTTATAGATAATTATACAACATTTTCAACAAGATTCGTCATACATTCGACACCAAAAGGGACACTATAAACCGTGATAGTAGTAGGAATAAACTGGCTTTTAAACGATAGTTCAGTGCAGTTTATTTTTGATAAACAAAACATTTCTTAATCAATATAAGCTAAAAAGATAGCGAGATTAGCTAGATAGTATGTTGAGCAATGTTTTGACATATTAACGAGTGTTTAATATTAGTAACTTCTCTATTAGTGGGGTTGTGTCGCAGTAATTTACTGTATTTTCTGTGCCTTCGACTAGTTTGCTTTTAGCAGGCCATGTCTACTGAGTGTTTAGCTGATGATGTGGTTTTCATACTTTAATCTTTTAGTACCTTTGACATACTTTAAAGTACTGTTAAACTATATTTACCTACTTGTTTAATGCTTTTGGCGTTTATAGTTGTAGTGACATATTAAGAATTTAATACAGGTATATTAGCGTTGTTTCAGTGCCCCATTTTAACACAATATATACTCAAGGTATTGATGTAGGCTACTTTGTAAAAAATGAATGTGCAATGTGTCTATATGTAGAAATTAACGACACTAGAAGTGTATGTAGATAAATGGCAAGTTCCGTTTAAGGATTTTGTAAATATTATCTTTAGTTAGTATTTTAGTCAGGTACTATTTTAATTTTAATAATGGTTAACATCTCCTAAATTTTAGTTATCAAAAAGTGCCTGTCAAAACTGTAATTTTATGATTTGTGATTGATTTATTCCCAACTGGTGCCTATCTAAAACAATTTTACTGTGTATTTATTATAAACTATTGTTAATTTTATCTTGGTTACATATTACATTTGTTGGTCTTAGAAATGTTTAAAGCTTAACTTTTCTGTTCCATAGGCCTGTTAGATCTTATTAAACCCTAACAAAATATAAAATTTTCTGCAAATAATTTTAGATATCTTTTCATATGTAATTTACAAATTGTTAATTATTGTAAGACATTCTTGCTATACAAAATTTAGAATAGTGCTGATGCGGATTTTTTACATGATATTATTTGATATTTCTACAGTTTAGATATGGTTGCTTGCTGTGAATACTGAATCTATAGGTGTATTTGCTAAGGACCAATACCTGCGCTCTTTACAAGTTGTCATTTTATATTCCTGTATGTTAATTGACTGTGAAGTTTCCTAAATATATGTTAATCATTAATGGATCTTGTAAAATATAATGTGTATATTGTTCAACTTATTTTTAGGGTTCTTGTAATGTGTCAAGATTGAAATGTAACCAAAACATTACACCTGTATACAAATTATAAAAAAATTGCTGTGGAAAATCATTCAATGTTTTATTTTTAATAACCATACAATACATTACTCATTCCTCATTATATTTAGTTAATGTTGACATCAACAATACACCAAAAAACGTTTAGATCAGTTTAATTAAATAGAAGGCAAATAGAAAATTAAACTTCGTCAAAATCTGTCACATAACTTCATTGCTGCCAGGGTAACACTCCAATAGGACATAAGGACCAACTGTGACTTCCAGAAGCCAATCGCCAAATGCCATGGGCAGTCATTTGAGTTTTTGCAATGTGTGTTACATCTACATCCATGGTTTCATTTGATTCGGAAGTTATTTCTTTCTGTTCAATAGAATCTAAATGTTTATCATAATCTGCCATCTGCAAGTCTTCAACAGTATAAATCTTGGGTGATGCAGATGGAAACTTTTCTGGAGATGATATTAACTCTGCCAATTGACATATATTTTCTGTTACAACTTTTGGCAACAATGGTTCCACTAAATTAAGCAGATCCTTTATGAAATACTTCAGAAATGGATTATAAGTAGATATAATAGGCTGAAGAAATTCAATATTTGTGAGTTGAGCTGGAACTGACTTGTGCACATCAAGTAAAAGTCCACTTGTTTTTTCGTTTGGGAACCAGTGGTGGTAAAGCGATCTCAACTTTTTCTTCGATTCTTTCTCTGTTGAATTAGTTCTAAAACAAAAAAAAAAAAACAAAATTAGTACATTTTGTACATTGCAAAAAAGAAACTGATTACATGATCCTACATACAAAAAAAGTTAAACAAGTTTATGCTAGAAATGATTACTCGTAACTAATTTACTAAATCTTACAAAGCTAAACTATTTCAAAGTTAATTTTTTTTTGTTACCTAAAATTAAGTCTGGAAGAGTTTCTGGGGCCTATTACTTTTAAGCTAAACACTCAAGAACATGGTAGTCTCAAAATTATATAATTATAAAAGAAAAAACTGCTTAAGATGTCGCAAAGGGGGTGCAGAACATAGCCGATTTTTTTAGCGCATTTTGTACGTCGAGTGCTAAGTCTAGAAGTTTTCTTAAAATCGCTTGTATCTCGAAAACAGTGCGTTCTCTTTTGCCGTTATCATGATAAAATTTTAATTTTTAGTGCACCCCCTTTACAACACCCGGACTGAAAAACTTACTTTTTTAGTCTTGCTGTGATTCTTTTACATTTTTCCAAAGCTACTAATATTTCTGAAACCCAGAGAGCAGCAAGAAGACATTTCTGTTCTCCATTCTCAACATTATTTGAAACTTGGATTAGCTCTAGTATAAAGTCTAATAAAATATCATATGTATGTAAACATGTCAGTAGCACTTCAAAGCATTGTACATATTGTGGTGCTAATTTTCTTTTTTGAATGATGTCACCACCTAAACTGTTAAGAATGTCTAGGGAAAGAAACAATGAATCTTCTCCGAGTAATGCTTTATTTGCATTTATTGCAGCATCTTTGCATTTGAGTAACTTTTTGGAATGATTGTTCAGTATGTTGACCAAAGATGCAATAGAAACTGTTTTTAAATTTGAAAAGTCAATAAGATCCCCAAAAATATCCCTCGCATCATTTATAATTGATTCCACTAGACTAGGATCAGGAATATCTGCTAAATTCTTTATTTTGCATCGAGAATGGGCACAAAAACTTAGTGACAAACATAAGTTCATGAATGTAGCCATCTTATTCATATCTGGTGTGCCAATATCTTTCTGACCTGATTGGTAATCTGCGATACATTCTTTATATTTAAGCCAATAGTTTTTCTCTAGCCAGTCTAGTCCTATATGTGACGCTTCTCTAAGTAACTCAATTGACGGTAAGTTGTTACTGTGGGCGGTATCATGTCTCAAATCTATGATCCAGTCTGGAACGCCCAACCGATTAGCAGCTTGGTACAAACTCGATCCTTTAGCGGTTTCTGTATCCAGCATGTGGTTCACAAAGCGCATGATTGCGGATGAGTAGGCCAGCCGAAGTAACTGATCACTACCCATAGTGCTAACGTTATTTTCATCTTGTATAAGCACTTCTAATAGTGTTAATGTTGACTCAATACCAGAAGGCAATGAGGGACATCTCGCTTTCCAGATGAGCAATAGGTTATGTGCTTCGGTTTTGTTTTTACTAATGTATACATTCTCGTACACATCTAACCACTCTTTACTATTAAACCACGGAACAACATTATAGTATTCACTCATTTTTTATGGTAAACTTTCAGAATATTTATGAAAAACACACCGCATGGAAACTGCAGAAAAATTAGTCAACAAATAGACGTCAAAGTCAAAATCTGACGTCACGTCAATACAAAATCGACTGATAGTAAACGTCATAATTAATAACTCAAGGGAATCCCATTATACATCCTACCTACGATTACATTATCAGCCTAGCACCCTATGAAGTCTGTGTGAGTGAAACCTATAAAATAATTTTGTTTCATTTACCATCATCTTCATCAGTCTACTGCAGGCACGACTCAGGCAAATGGAGGATTTGGCCTACATTCTTCTCGCTTGAAAGGGTGATACAGGGTGAATGATGTTTAAAAAAAAAAGTTATAGTTCCAAAATACTGAACTGTCCTATGCATGACATTGACAGTGGGGCGCCACCGTCAACCATATAGTTGAACGATGGTAGCGCCCTCCTGTCATTGAGTTTGGTGGGACAGTTCAGCGTGAGTCATCTATAGCAATGCGGGCTTCATGCCTAAAGGCATAGTCTACCAGTCAACTATTATAATTTTTACTCAAGGAGGCATTAAGCGACTGGACAGAGCCGCTACTGAGTTTTGTAACCCTATTGCCTTTTCATCGGTCATATAAAAATAAAAGTCAATGCTATAAGAATTATATTTTTATTTAAAAAATTGATTCCAAAGCAAATATTGTTCACATTCACATGCAGTTAAAACGCTACATTTTTAACTTTATACATAACAACTTTGATTTTCGAATCGGTGAAACGATAATTTTGACGAATAAATAAATAAGTCGTGCTAAAGTTGAATACATAACAAGAAGTTTCAAAGAGATCATCTTTGGCACTAATAATAATAATAAATCTACTTCAATATGGACGAGTCGCTACTCTACTAACTTTTTCATCGACCGGGAAACGAAAGAACGTCGCGACTAAAATCGGCCAAAAATCTCGAAACTAGGATATGCACGTCTCCCTCGGACCGGAGGGGACTCCGATATGTCGTCAAAATAACATTCCCGGGTGAAAAGTAGTGAGCGTCGAGCGCCGCGCCCGCGCCGGCTCCAGCGAGCCAGCTGCCGGCGGGACGCGCCCGCGCGATGTGGCGTTTTCACTGCTCGCGAAGTCGACAGTTAAGTTTTAAATGCACATATCTTCTAGTCATAATCCGAGTCGGTGATCTACATTAGCAGAGTAATGTAACCTAATATTATTCGAGATGAGAATTTACAAATATTTCGGATAAGAAACAAACTCACATTAACGAAAAAAATTGAGGCGTTTTTGACATCACAATCGTTATCAATAAATTCTGAAAAGATTATCAAAATTACGTCTGAATGCACATTAGATACATTTTGAAGTCTAAGAAAATATGATAGGAGGAAAAAAGGATTATAGAAAAATCTTGCGTACATATTTCATCGCAACGTAGTTCACAGACTCGAATTAGAAACGCAAGTACAGCAGTGCGCATACCGCAAAGGTTCCCTCAACAGCTGATCATGAAAACGCGAATCAGCGCATATTCCCATTGCATGGGAATGCTTTAACACGTTCACAAGCTGCCGAGCGAGACCGGCAGAGCACTAAAGTTAGGTATCCACTATGGTCGCGCCTTACTTCTGCAACCAATACAGTTATCGCTTCTGGAGCACGTTCCGTGGCAAGCGCTCGGTCTGCGCGAACGCAAAGCGGCGCATACGCGTTTCTTGTAATAATTTTTATTGTGAATCACAGTTGAAGCGCGAATGTAGTAGATCCCAGGTGTACTCCACTACGTTGCGAGCGCGGCGCATACGTCATTCGACGCGTCACGCGCCACAACAGTAGGAGTGCACCGCGTCGTGTCAAATGGGCGCTCAGTGGATTCCAAGCGTGGGAGACTCGTGCATCATTCGACGTATCACGCTCCGCGCACGAGTCGCAACAGTCTGAGTGCACCGTATCGTGTCCAGTGGGCGTTTAATTAATCCCGAGTGTGCGCGGCACCCACGTCACAGCGGTCTGGGATTCCGAGCGCACCGTGATATTGTCCATTGCGCTTGCGCTCACAGTGTCGGGTTTCTGCGTAGACGCACGCGTCATTTGCCACGTCCCGCAGCGGTCCAAGCGCGCCGTAGTGTAGTCAGGGCGCTCACAGGTCGACGGTGTCGAGGTTCTGCGTAGGAGCTCTTGGCTCAGGCGGCGGCGTGGCGGGTCGCGCGTGGAACTTGCCGGGCAGCGAGGCGAGCGCCGACAGCGCGGCGTCAGCGTGCGGGATGCGCCGCATGATCTTGCCCGACGTGATGAGGCGACCGAAGCCCTCTTGGTGCGCGAACGCGTAACTGTAGGGTAAGGGTACAGTTAGTGAAATGAACACGATTACATAGCCATATTCTTTAATGTTATGGAAGCGGTGCTGAATTCATATTTTGATGAACACATCGTGCTCTTGAAGATATGCATTGACTTTGCAGAATGCTTCTATAGCTTTTATTAACATAAGTGAAAGGAAGTAGAGTATAATAAAGCTAATTTTTGCTGTAATTTTAAATTTTTGTATTAAATCTTTTTTATATTTTATCTTTCTATGACCGGGCAGGTCAGGCAATGAAATACAATATGTAGTTACAATAATAATAATTAAATCTTTGCTCATGGCAGTAGCAATAAGGCGCCTACTACAAGTTTGACCTTATTTCTTTGTCGTAAGGTTAAAAAAGTGCATAAGGCTGAGTCCACACTACGGTCTTTTCCCGCAAGCGATAAACCTAACCTAACCAAACCGCGAGACCGCCCGAAATGTACGTAAAAATAAGTCGCTGGAAAGAACTGCAGTGCGGACGCTTGCATTAGTTTTACTTGGTCATAAAATTACGCGATTTAAACCTACTAAAGCCTGGTCCGTGAGCACGTAGAATTTTGTCCAATGACCCCAAGCTACCCATCCTTATCGCTCGCGTGTAATTATATTGCTGTCGCGACTGTGCGACGAGCGCCCGCAGTGAGTGTGCGACGAGCGCCCGCAGTGAGCGTGCGAGCGCGACAGCAACATAATTACGCGCGAGCGATAAGGATGGGTAGCTTGGGGTCATTGGACAAAATTCTACGTGCTCACGGACCAGGCTTTACCTTCACCGGACTCGACCTAAATGCGGATAAAGCAAAAGTCCAGAGCCCCGATTACGGTAATTTTTAACGTCTCCAATCCAGACATGCTTCTCGATTCTGCGATACTATTGGTCGTTCAACAGCGTACGTCAGCTGTTTTGACCAATCGTATCGCAGAATCGATGAAGCGCGTCTGGATTGGAAACGTTAAAAGTTACCGTAATCGGGGCTCAGTATACGAGACTTACCCAGAGCGCACGGAGCGCCTCGCCCGGCGAGCGGAGGGCGTTCTTGGAGCCGACGCGGGTCCCCGCCAGCGTTGCCGCGCGCGCAGGCGCTCGCCCAGCGTGGGCCGCGTCCACGAGCAGGCTTTACCTACTACTACCGGACTCGACTAAAATAAGAGTCCAGTATACGAGACTTACCCAGATCGCACGGAGCGCCTCGCTCGGCGAGCGGAGGGCGTTCTTGGAGCCGACGCGGGTCCCCGCCAGCGTTGCCGCGCGCGCAGGCGCTCGCCCAGCGTGGGCCGCGTCCACGAGCACGCCAGCCGCCACGACACCACCGGCACCATCAGGATCGTCATCTGCGGGGAAACACACGCATCAGCCTCTGTGCTCTAGTGGTAAGACCACCTGCTTCAGACGCAGAGGTCCCGGGTTCCGTTCCCAGTGGGGGCAGATTTTTCTGTTCGCTTTGGTTGGGGGCAGGCTGGCGGGGCTTGTTTTAAGTCCGCCTGGCTAACTACCACCATCTTACCTAAGTCTGCCGCCATAACGACAATATTAACAGCATTGTTGTGTTCCGGCAGTTAGATGTAAGATAGCCAGTTCCTCCGTGGTTGAGGATTCCGGGTTAAGATCGCTTCCACCTTCGGCCTGATCATTACTTACCATCAGGTGAGATATAGGCCAAGAGCTTCCTCGTTATCGATAAAACTACGGAACCCTAAAAAAGCATCATCATTATGATGTTCGGTCTTCCGTTTCAACCTAATGTTCGTCCATAACTGGACAAAGACCGCATGGATTTCTACAACGGCCCGTCCTAGTATAGTTATTTCAACCTTTAGCAATCCACCGCTGGTCATAAGCCTCCCACCGAGGAACCTTATAAAGCACGATCTGATGTTTTACTGGTGTAGCCGCTACTAGCAATCTTTTGAAAGCTATTTTTATTAGCTTTTCAAAGCGATTCAAACTCAAATTAAGTTCAAGCCTGTGATTGGTTATTCTATTGAGCATGGAGTAGTCTTTGCTACTCTCATACGAAAAAAAAATGTTGGAACAATAAGCAATCCCCTTTGTTGCTTGGCTACTTCGTTTCGACCTTTGGAAATCTGTACTAAAAGTGAACTTAACGCGCTATCCCAATATGTAGAGGCGATAAATAACAATAGAACTTTATCAAAATGTGTATTCCACATACCGTGAGCACAGCCGTGAACCAGAATGTGGCTTGCGTGAGAGCTACGGTGAGCGAGCCGACGTAGGTGCCGCCGATGACGTAGTTGTAGAAGTAATCCAGCACTAAGTACGAGACGAGCGAGCCCCAGATCGTGATGTGGTTGAACACCGTCCAGTACGTCGTGTCTAAGGCGATCTGAGAACAAATGAGACTATTCTAAGGAATGTATTTTATAAGCATTTGCCGGCAGCGCGTGCGACAAACAAAAGTTTAGATCGGGAACAAGTCTGATGCAATAAATCTTGGTCAAAGAGTATAATATGAATTACTCTTTGACCAAATGTTAATTATTATTTGCCGGGAGTTCTAACAAATGTTTAGATCAGCGGGTACATAAGTATTTAGTTTGTCTTGAGGAGAGACAGATCACAGATTGGGTCGCAAGGAAATTCTCTTTAAAGAAATGGTGCTATTCTAATGCCACCTGCATGTCGTAATCTTATATGGCCATTTAAATAACCATTGTCTTGATTACAAATCTCTTTTTTACTATAATATTTTCTACCGTCAACCTAAAATGCGATAAATAAATAATTAAACTTACTTGTGTTGTATTGTCAATAATTAGTATAGTTGCTACCACACTCCCTAGAAGCATGTGGTCTGATAATATCTTTCCGTCTGGCGCCAAGCCATCTTTGTACGTTCCTGTAACAGAGAAAAAACAAATGCAATGATGCTACTTTGTCTCATCCTATAAGGATTCCATTCCTGGACAAAGGCTTCCAAGGATTTGCACCGTGACCGGTTCTAAGCTGCCCGTATTCAGGTTCTTCCCGCGACCTTCAGCAGGTCGTCAGTTCACTGAATCGAAGGCCTACCTACATTATGTCATCTGGTCCCTGGTGACCATTCGAGAACTTTTCTGTCCCATCAGTTTCATTTATTCTCTCATTCATTGTCATTAGTTACTACCATTTTCTTTCACACACTAAACTGCGACCCACTTTACAGAACAAAAAATTATAAATTACACCTACAACTCACCATAAGGAATCAAGAACAGTACGAGCGACGTGAAGCAACCATGCAACGTCGACTTGATAAACTCCGTCTTGTTGAACAGCTGGCTCGTGTGTCCCGGGGCATAGAGTTTCGGGAATTGTAGGGAGGTCGCGTCCGACACGTCTTGTTCGAACACGCCTAGCGCCAAGACAGGCAGCGACGTGTAGAATAAGTTGTATACTGAGATAAACATCTCGTCGAATACCGTCTGCAAGATAAGAGGATGGTATGTAGGATTCATAACGATTTGTGATGTGGAAAGTGATGATTAAATATTTATTAAACGTGAGTAATCTTCAGCATTTAGTGTCTCTTAGTTAGTTCACAAAAGACTGTAGAATAAAATCGTTACTAAAATACACTTCTGATGGATATAATAGAGACAAATCAATCAGTGCAGTCTCAATAAGCCTAGGAGCAGACCATCGATTTTTCGTCGGCCGATAGTTTAGTCGGGCAGTTGATCAGTATGGGCATGTATGGAAGTGCGCACATTACACTGATTTTATTTGGCCGATTCTTCATACAAATTAAAATCGGGCACAACGAAACGATTTAGTTAGCATGTTTGTTAGTAAGCCCGTTGTAAATATGGCTTGAAAGTTGAAAGTAAAGAAAAAATCCAAAATGCATAAAATAAATAACATTAAAAAGTTGTGAATTTAATTAATGAATCATTAAATAACAAACTCTTAAAACATTTTTTAATAAACGCTACGAACCTGCGCACTGAATCCGCAAAAGAACGCGAACCAGAAGTGGCACACAGTAAACGCGAAGTTCTTATAGAAGAAGTATCTCAGGAACTTGCACATGCGGTAGTAGGACCAGCGGCCGTGGACCAGCAGCAATCGTTGTAGGAACCGGAACTGCGCGATGGAGTAGTCCGAGGCTAGGACTGCCTGCATGCCCTCCTGGCCGGAGATGCCCACGCCGATGTGAGCCGCTGTGGTAAAGAAAATATCGTGAAAAGCAGAAAAAGTTGACCATGATTGTGAATATGCCGGGTTTTAGATTCCCGCTGTCCGCTTGCTGATCGTCGGCGCTGACAGATCAATGGTGACAGTTCCTGAGTGACGCTGATCGCACAGTGCCGACGCTTCATTCATTTCGGTCAGCGCCGACGGTCAGCATATTCTAAAACCAGCCTCAAATACAAGGAGTAGAAAATCGATCGATTCGACATACGATGCGAAGGGGATGATTCTGGTGCTCAAATTTAATTTTTGTATAGAATATTGGAGACTCTAAAAAGCAGAGAGCAGTGAGATTCATGTGAGGAAATAAATTAATTACAGCTTCAATGGAATGGATATTAAAAAAATTACATGTGCAAAAAAGGATCAAATAGGTACTTATAAAAAGTAATCATGAAATGAATTTTCAGATTTTTGAATTTCTTAAAATCGTGATTTCACGTAATTATTATTGTAACATGTAAGTAAACCGTTTTGTACGTTCATTTTTGAGATGCTTACCTTTGATCATGGATACGTCATTGGCTCCGTCTCCTATGGCCAGAGTGACAGCTTTTCTGCTCTTCTTTATTAGTTCTACCACCATTGCCTTCTGTAATGGTGTTACTCGACAGCATATTACTGATCGGCACTGAAGAACTACATCTAAAAACCTAAAAAATTAAACATTACGTCATACATACACGTCATTGCCTCTTGTTACATAAAAAAATATTGTTCGTTTTGTGTCTTGACGTTACGAACTTTCGCGCACAATAGAGTATCGATATCTTTGCCGAAAACGTTAACCTTTTATTTTTTGTTTGTATTCTCGCTTTCAGATCCTATTGGTTAAAAGACCAAATATACTTAGTCAATTGAGGCCCGATTCAACCAAACTTTTATCTTTTAGCTCTTAGTACAACATTGACAGTATGGGAAATATGATAAAACTGACGATTTATTCTGAGATTAATATTTACTCTTGTTAGGTTAAGTTGAGTTGACAATCAAATGAGTGAATATGAGAGAATAGGAAAATATTCCTTTCACGATCTATGACATTCTGTTTCTATACACCTGCATAAATTTCAATATCAACCCTATCCACATAGTAATAAAGTCGTCAACGTCCCATTTAACAACAATACTCACTTCTCCTCCAGCTTAGGATGCAGGCAGTGCACGAGAGCGAGTGCCCGTTGACGACGATGGCGAACCCGTTAGAATCATCATTGCTCGTGCGACTCCGCCGAGTACAAGACTAGTTTATTGAAGACTAACGGGATTTACTTCCCGAACCTTTACTTATCAGGGTATAATCTCGATGATCAATTGAGCAGGATCAACGAAAACGGCATTTTGTCAGTCATCAACCTTACTGCTTTGTGATAAGGTTGACCTTACATCTATCGACAATAGTAGATAGATACTCACTTCTCCTCCAGCTTAGGATGCAGGCAGTGCACGAGCGAGTGTCCGTTGACGACGATGGCGAACCCGTTAGAATCATCGTTGGCGTGCTCGTGCGACTCCGCTGAGTACGGGCCGCCCGACATGTACTCGTTGCTGCAACATGCCCAAGCACGGATAACATTTGCTCTAAAATGAGCGTGACTATGGGAGAAATAGGTGAACTCCAGGCGTTCAAAGTCTGGCTAGTGTGGATGTGTGGGCCGAATCCTCCATTTGTCTCTGGTTAATAAAAGAGGGTCATCCTCCAGCAGTAGCTAACTAGGCTATTAAAACAATACGTTACGATAATACAAATTAAAAAAAAAACTTTGTATGAGCTTGAGTTATTTGCGTCATAAATTTCTGGCAATTGGCTTGAAATGTGTTACCGCTATCTTCTTTTTTAATTTCAGACACAATAATTTTCCAACTGAGAAAACATTTAGCATTCAAAAACATATGGCCTCTTCCTAGCAGCCACAACAATTTATCGTTATCCTTTTAAACTTCATCATCATTCATCATCATCATCACTAAACTTAAAATGCAAAACAAATAATAATTTGCCTGCAAAAATAATACATTAAGTTATAAGCTAAGACACAACAACAGCTACGCGCTAAAATACATAACTCTCACGACACCCGTTATTAAATTGTGCTAAGGAATTCTAACTCTAAATTAGCATGTGATATGGGTGCCTTCAGGTACTAGGTGTTGGGGTTAGAGAGATATCAACACAGGTTAGAGAGAGAAAGAGCACTCGGGCTATGTGTAGAGAGGGAAGAGAGTGAAAACACTACAGTGAGGTTAGTACACGGGGTGATCTTAAAATTAAAATTAAACAATACAAACGATTTTGTATTGTTTTTTCCTTTTAGAAACATGAAAGTTCTAAGAGTATTTAAGTTACTAAAATAATTGATTACTCAGTTGAATATGAATCAATTAAGACTCTTTTGGAATGACTAATAATACTAATGTGTCAAATGTTTTTAAGCTTTACAGTTTTACATCACATACACGTCTAAAACGAAGCTAGTTATAGCTGAACAATAACAAAATACATTGTATTTAAATCTGTTTCAATTTGGCACTAAATATGAATTTATTACGACACAAATGCGAACACATTACATAAAATATTTTATTAGGCAATTTAATACAAGTACTAAAACACACGCAACTGATACGAATCACAACCGCTTTACATATAAAACGTTATCTTAGTATATTTTTGTATAATGGTGTAACGAGTCTTCAATGCCTTTAGTTGTAAACATAATTAAGTTTTTAAATGCTGAGAATTTTATTGTTTGAGGGTCAGCAGTGAGCTGAATGGCGTCTAACATGTTAAAAACATGTAAAAAAGATACAGTTGGACTGTTGTCCACTGAAGTGTCCCATATATGACATTTACAGGAGGGCTCTGCTATCAATACTGGCTTATTATTTCTATATTTGCCACGTTTCAGAATTTTTGCACCACGTCACAATGTTATGTGTATGATGACGTCAATTATGTTTTCAGATTCCACGCTGCATCAATGTGCATATGCATCATCATTATGATTTATCATGTTTTTCTCATGTGATTTTTATCTTTGTCTATTGGCAAGAATTCCTCCAGGGTTTCTGACATTAATATCTTCCTTCTATAGTTTCTTTTGTTCAAAACTAGATAAAGACTAACCAAGCAACACCATCAGCAATTACTTTTCACACAACTCAATAACAAATGAACATCGCGGCAGCGGTTGTGACTCGCAACAACAGACAGGGCACAGCTCAAGAGTACAGAGGTATAGCGGGAGGCGTGACGTATACAAGGTGTAGCTCTTTGTCTCTCTACCTGCGGTGTGGTATTGTGTTATGTTCCCACCTAAATGTGACGACGGACACGGCGGGCGCGTTAAGCTTGACGTTGGCGGCGCGGCCGGGCGACGGCCGCGAGACCGCCGCGCCGCCGTTCGCCGTCTCAGGCTCGTTTTTTGGTTCTATACCTGAAATAATGTTTAACTTTAGTGTAAGATTTGATTTGATAGAAAATAATCAATAATCTTGATTGATTTTGGTAGTAAATAAGGTCGTAAATAACATCAAATTTTCTAAGTTAGGTTTGATTTGTAGAGAAATAATCTTGAATATTATACAGGTCTAGCGTATAACTCAGTGTCTATGACATCAGACATGTGACAGAGTTTATAAATCTGAAGTTTATCTGAAGTCTCCCTGAAGTTTGACGTCAAAAACACCCTATCGTACCGCTCCCATACCTCAGATATTGATGACTGAGTTATCGCTAGACCTGTACAATATACCAGATTATTTATTGTCACGGACTGCAGAGTAATACCAGATCCGGTGCTGAGATGTCATAGTGATAGGAAATGTTTACGTTAATATTCGATACTTATTAGCAAACTGACATAATGATCGACAACTTCTGATGACTACTGATTGCGGTTAAAATATCAAAATAGTGAATTGAACTCTGAATTCACTACTGACTTCAATGAGAACTTACCGTGTGGTAAAAAAGTGTTGACGACCCTTATAGAGTCCCGACACTTGGCCAGCTGCCGGTCCACATCATCGTGCGAGACGCCGTCGATCACGAACACCTCCGCCATGTCGTCCGTCAGCAGCTGACACGAATATCCAATATTTATTGCCGTTTCTGAAACATCAAAGGATCAATGTCAAAGATCAATTTAAATTTTGGTCCTTCGAGCCGGATATTTCATGCCAAATGCATATAATATTCAGATATTTTTGTTGCTCACCTTGTTTATCACCCGTTAATACCCATATTTTAATACCAGCCATACTGAGATTCGCTATGGTTTCAGGCACTCCATCCTGTAATTTGTCTTCAATGGCAGTGACACCTGCAAAAAAGGTTTCAATGTTAAATTCGAAAGCCAGTCAAACAACTGAGTGAGGGAATCTTTTTTCTTGAACTTATTTTAAGCATAAACTAATACAAAAGCTGCTCTGAGCGTCATCGCTGCCACGGAGACTGCGGCCTTATTGCGTGCGGCATAGGGGCGGGTGTCGGCTGTGGACGTACCCAGGAGCAGCAGGTCGGTCTCGATCTCCTCGTAGATGGCGTCGAGCTGCTCGTCGCGGTCGTGCAGCGCGAGCGCGGCGGCCTGGTGTCGTCGCTGCCACGGAGGCTGCGGCCTTATTGCGTGCGGCATAGGGGCGGGTGTCGGCTGTGGACGTACCCAGGAGCAGCAGGTCGGTCTCGATCTCCTCGTAGATGGCGTCGAGCTGCTCGTCGCGGTCGTGCAGCGCGAGCGCGGCGGCCTGGTGTCGTCGCTGCCACGGAGGCTGCGGCCTTATTGCGTGCGGCATAGGGGCGGGTGTCGGCTGTGGACGTACCCAGGAGCAGCAGGTCGGTCTCGATCTCCTCGTAGATGGCGTCGAGCTGCTCGTCGCGGTCGTGCAGCGCGAGCGCGGCGGCCTGGTGTCGTCGCTGCCACGGAGGCTGCGGCCTTATTGCGTGCGGCATAGGGGCGGGTGTCGGCTGTGGACGTACCCAGGAGCAGCAGGTCGGTCTCGATCTCCTCGTAGATGGCGTCGAGCTGCTCGTCGCGGTCGTGCAGCGCGAGCGCGGCGGCCTGGTGTCGTCGCTGCCACGGAGGCTGCGGCCTTATTGCGTGCGGCATAGGGGCGGGTGTCGGCTGTGGACGTACCCAGGAGCAGCAGGTCGGTCTCGATCTCCTCGTAGATGGCGTCGAGCTGCTCGTCGCGGTCGTGCAGCGCGAGCGCGGCGGCCTGGTGTCGTCGCTGCCACGGAGGCTGCGGCCTTATTGCGTGCGGCATAGGGGCGGGTGTCGGCTGTGGACGTACCCAGGAGCAGCAGGTCGGTCTCGATCTCCTCGTAGATGGCGTCGAGCTGCTCGTCGCGGTCGTGCAGCGCGAGCGCGGCGGCCTGGTGTCGTCGCTGCCACGGAGGCTGCGGCCTTATTGCGTGCGGCATAGGGGCGGGTGTCGGCTGTGGACGTACCCAGGAGCAGCAGGTCGGTCTCGATCTCCTCGTAGATGGCGTCGAGCTGCTCGTCGCGGTCGTGCAGCGCGAGCGCGGCGGCCTGGTGTCGTCGCTGCCACGGAGGCTGCGGCCTTATTGCGTGCGGCATAGGGGCGGGTGTCGGCTGTGGACGTACCCAGGAGCAGCAGGTCGGTCTCGATCTCCTCGTAGATGGCGTCGAGCTGCTCGTCGCGGTCGTGCAGCGCGAGCGCGGCGGCCTGGTGTCGTCGCTGCCACGGAGGCTGCGGCCTTATTGCGTGCGGCATAGGGGCGGGTGTCGGCTGTGGACGTACCCAGGAGCAGCAGGTCGGTCTCGATCTCCTCGTAGATGGCGTCGAGCTGCTCGTCGCGGTCGTGCAGCGCGAGCGCGGCGGCCTGGTGTCGTCGCTGCCACGGAGGCTGCGGCCTTATTGCGTGCGGCATAGGGGCGGGTGTCGGCTGTGGACGTACCCAGGAGCAGCAGGTCGGTCTCGATCTCCTCGTAGATGGCGTCGAGCTGCTCGTCGCGGTCGTGCAGCGCGAGCGCGGCGGCCTGGTGTCGTCGCTTCCACTCCGCGAAGCCGCGCTCCTCGAGCGGCCGCCACGCGAGTGCTAGCGTCCGTAGGCCTTCGCCCGCGAATTTCTAGAACGAAAGACAAAATCATTATTCAAAAACAGAACCGCGCGTTTCTGAAATACAACTACTGATGCTAACTCGACAATCGATTGATGTAGTGACTTCTGTAGTTTATTTATACGACTGAAGATACTCACATTTAAATGTTCTTGTGTTCTTGATTTAACTTCTGCTTGATTTGATTTTAATCTGTCATATATTACATTATCAGCACCTTTTGTATATAACCTAATTTCACCATCCTTCCTCAATATCACGGACATTCTTTTCCTAACATTATTAAAATCTAAAATACACAATAAATCATATTCCTGAAAAGAAAAACACTGAATTAGAATTAATTTCACATTAGCAGGAATCAATATTTAATACAATTTATTCAAAATGATATCGTACTTCTTTGTTACCCATAACTTCTATTGTAATACTATTAGGCGAGCGTTCTCTGAACACAAAACCGAAATTTCTAGCTGCTGATACCAGGGCAGACTCATCAGGTGACTGCGCCTAAAAAACAAAAATCATGTAAAATAATTTAATCAAGGCACAAAATGAACGAAATTTACAAAACCCTGAACATTAGGATACGTGTGTTTTTAGAAGCTTATCAATATGAAACAGTATAGAGCTATTCTGTACAATTAATAATTAATAGTTGTACTAGCATAACATATCAACGATTACTCCGATTAAATTAACGAATGTTTTATTAAATTAAATTGTATGAAAGTAATAATAGGAAGTATAAACATTACTACCGCATTACTCATGCCAATTGCTAGCATTTAACTTTGGTTTCATGATAATTTTAGCTGAGAATTCCGGGTGAAGGTTAAGCTCGTTTCCACATTCATCCATCATAATTTTCCAATAAGGCCCAGTTTCCTCCTCCAAGCGGAGGAGAGCGGAGAAGTGTCAGGTCGGGCATAGCCGAGCTGTGCGGAGTGGAGAGAAGTGGAAATAATGAAATCTGATTGTTTATTCAAAACACTTCTCCGCTCCACTCCGCTCTTCCCCGCCTTGGTGGAAACCGGACCTAAGATGAATACCAAAAGTGAAATTCACAAAATGCAGCAGCTGCGGCTGCTTTAGCGGAATCTTAAAAAAAAGGAAATATTCCGCTTTAGACAGCTGCTACCGCTTTGTACCCTTCGGCGTGGAAACGCTGGGACATTGGGGCCCGGAGGCCAAAAAGCTATTCACTGAGCTTTCCTCCCGCATCATCGAGGTTAGAAGGCTGGGTTCTACTTTGGCCAGCGTCTTAGCCTCGCAATTCAACACGGAAACGCTGCCAGCCTTCTGGGCACCGCTAACCTTAATGACGGATCCGGGGATACTAAGTATAGCTAAGTATATTTTTATTTTATTTTATTTTCTGTAAATATTACTTTGTAAATAGTTTAAAAATTTTTAGTTCTCTCAAAAAAAAAATGTATGAAAAAAGATAAATACCTGGTATTCCAGCCGTCCGTTTTTTTGCTCGGGCATGACGGTGTGACACAGAGCGAGCAGCCGAAAAAAATCGTGCACCTCCCGGTCGCCGCGCTTCACCGCCTGCAGGAGCGTCGAGTCGAAGAACTTGAACTCCGGCTCGTACTCCGGGTTGAACGAGAAGTCCAACGGTTCTGTGCTCTAAGAACATAAGATAGTCTTACTATTGAAGAATGCTACGTTGTTGGCATATCCGTGCTTTCCAGGGCCGAATTAACCAAGCTTTTCATTCTTCTGTAAGTATTGATTTTCGAGCTACGACCGCGGGACGCTGCTAGTTTAACGCGGGGTCCTTTTATGGTCAACGGGGCCCTCGTTTACGGAGCTCTTAGGCAGTTGCCGACTTTGTCTAATGGTTAATCCGGCCCTGGTGCTTTCAGATCTATCTCTGTCTCTATCGCTCTTGGAGCTTTTTGAGAGAAAGAGATATAGCCGAAAATACGGATATCGTTACAGAGTTGTGTAGGAACAGATTATGCAACTATAAGCGCATCATAACTATGCACAATGAAGTGTATATTTGATATGAGCATGTTTAAGACTCGCGTTTTACTGAAGAGGATTTCATTGTACAAAGAGTACTTGTAATCTTTCGGAACTAGGTAGTATTTATTGGAGAATATTGTGCGCTTCCAAGTTGCATAATCTGTAATAATAGTTACAAGTCTTTTCGATGTAGTAAAAACCAAGAAAGAATTTATTTCTTTAGCAGACTTGTTGACTACTATTTAAATATGCAATGTTTTTGTTATTTGTGTTAGAAGCATTACAAAACATAAAACAACACAAGATGCAAAGCGGAACATGCGACATACAACGAAAACACCAATATACTACACACACATACATACACAGGACACAAATACAAATAATACATTTCAATAGAAAAGTAATACATTTCAATTACCATATTTCATTAAATAGCATAATATTATAGTAGTTTTACACCCAGTATGAGAAGGAAGTTTAGATCCCTAGCATAGAAACTGTTAATGTTGGAATACAAAATAATTATAGCATTTAATAATGTTATTATAAGGACAGTATACATTTACTTATAATATTTTAATGGTTATTAACTTTGACTTTAAGTTTGGATAGGATTATATGGCAATAGATAACTTATTAATATACCTACGTTTAGAAATAGCTTATTTACTACAAAATGAATGTCGAAAGTATTATTCTTAGTCAATAAATAAAAAATAATACCTTAAACATATTATTTAGTTCAAAGAAGCCACGTTTTTACGTCATTTATCAGTTAATGCAAAGATGCATTAATTTTACAGCGAAAAACGTGGCCTCTGCCAATCGCCCCATACCATAATATCATGATTTGCTGGTATGGATAATATTTCTTACAATCCACCTCTATTATTTAAGAAGAAGGTTAGGTACACATTAAGTCAAGATAGATCGTAAGATGTTTTAGAATTTACACACAGACACAATTTACTTTTCAAATATTTTAAATTTTTATACGTATAATGCAATAAATACCTTGTAGTACAAGCTTTTGGGCATTAATAAAATATTGGAAATTATTTTATTGCATCTATGTGAAATGACTTATTTTTATTATGAAATCTATTTATGACGTCAATGTGACCACAAGCGCGATATTAAATGTTATATTGTATGTCAAACAAATTATTAGTCATTACATCTTTTACATAATGGTCTCACAAATTGCCGAGTAGGTACATGACAATGATATGTCATTAGTTGATTCAATTCTAATAAAGCGTTTGTGTCACGCCCTTACTAGAAGGACTTAGGGCTGTCACTATGTACGATATTACAAAACAAAATTATGAA
Organism: Ostrinia nubilalis; assembly: GCF_963855985.1. NCBI lineage: Eukaryota > Metazoa > Arthropoda > Insecta > Lepidoptera > Crambidae > Ostrinia > Ostrinia nubilalis. The sequence goes on from NC_087103.1 coordinate 6,248,339, forward strand.
CACTTTTTAAACTATTAAATTAATATAAATATAAAAATTGGTACATGGAAACAACCGTACTGGTGTGAAGTATTGTTATAACAGCTAATAACTCTCTTATCCGTACAATACTGCGAGAGCAATCTATCAGAAGTGTTCTTATGAGTGAAGAATATGGTATCAAATTTATAAACAACACCTTAACATTAATCTTATATCGAGTGCCTGTTGAGTCGATCACCTGATAAACTACTCGGATTGTAAGGAAAACAGAGTAAATACCATATTCACAAGCAAAACTTATTTTTTTCATATTGTCGCGTAGGACATAGTATTGTTTGTAAATATGGGTGTAAATGGGTCTGATTCTGAATTTTCTACTATAAGGCAATTTTATCTTTAACTTATATTCAAGCTTGATCCAAAAATACTAGCAATCGTCCAAACAAAAAATGCCGACATTTCGTTTGCAAAGTATACTGAAACGGGCTGATAAATTGTCCATGAAGTTCTTTAAGACCGCTTTCACATTAGGGCGTCAGAAGCGCGCCAGCAGCGGATACCTTCACATTACAAAACCGCCGCTGCCACGCGTCGGTAAAGTCGCTTAAATGTGAAAGCGCTCTAATCGACTAAAGCCCGATCCGTGCACTGCACGTAGAATTTATCCTTATCGCTCGCACGTAATTATGTTGCTATCGCGCTCGCACACTCACTGCAGGTGCCAGTCGCACAGTCGCGACAGCAATATAATTAAGCGCGAGCGATAAGGATGGGTAGCTAGGGGTCATCGGACAAAATTGTACGTGCTCACGGACCAGACTATACAGTAAAAAAGCAAAATCAGGCCCTCGTATGGTAAATGTGATTGTGTCATACGTATGTGTCTGCGCGCGGGCGCCGCGCGCCGGGCGTGCTGCGGCCCTGCTCGTGCTCCAGGTCCAGCAGGCGCGCGCGCGCCGCCCCGCCCACCGAGCCCCGCCCCCCGCCGCCCCCGCTGCCCCCGCCGAGCGTCGGGCCCCGTCGCTGCACCACACACACGCTCAGTGCTCACCACACCGCCCCTACCACCCCTCAGATTACACCGATCTTACCGAAAATTTTCCGTGCTTTTAAGCGATTTTGTGAAAAATATTATTGGCAGGTAGTTGCTAATTGCTCATAAGATAGGCCCCCTTAATTGATATTTACTGTCCGTGGTGCAAAATCTTTTCTTAAAGGTTTTAACCTTTGTTTGTCACCTGTCATCCGCTTTGCAATGGAGGGAAGTCGAACCTTAATATTTCGAACTCCTATTTTCTTCTGATTAATTTCGTTGCGGATCCGATGACAGTTTAACTTTCCCCCAGGACAAACTTGACCTTCATTGGTTGAGTTATTATGGCGGTCAAGCTGTAGATCCTGGCTACACAGGAGTTGCAGTGGTGGGAACGAGATGTGGGAATAGTCCCGTAGCCGCCTCAGCCGCTGCCGCTAAACAGCGCCTATTGAGTGCCGGTCGATAAGCTATCGATCGATTGCCGACACATACGACTCATTTTCAGATAACACTATGTATTTGACTTTGTTTATTCTGTTTTGTTATTTCAAATCATAAGTGACTGCATTTACCAGATTTATGTGGATGATATTATGCTATCGTATCACGAGACCGATACATGGTGTCTCGAATGTGTCCTATGATTCACTCCATTGTAAAACAAACATTATAAATAAAAACTCGACAACTCGTTGCCGTTATTTATCACAACTTTTTATAAGCAAATCAGATAAAATCTACATCATTGTGAAAACATGCAATCTACTAAAGTGATCGGTGGGTGGTAGACGGTGTGACATAACTTTATGACGATTACACGTGTGCATGAATAATTACGACACGATAAGTGTACCTCTGATCTTAACGCTCATCTATTATCCATGCACTAAACTGGTAGGTAAACGAACACGACAAACAGTTTCAAACGATTCACAACATAATCCCAAAAGCGTGGGCAAACGATACAAAACATTATAGTTATAATCAACTCCTAGAAATATTTTCGTATTGAATGAAAAAGAAAACAAATTCAAACTTCATGCAAAATAAATTATATTTCGTGCTGCATGGTGTTCAAAATAGTTGGTGTGACCAAATGACTTGGAAAGTAAAAATGCAACCTACATGCTGCAAGTGACTTTTGAATCTATGCCAAAGTGCTAACTGTCTATTATAGATTAAAAATTGAATTTTAACTTGATAACATTGTTTAGATATAATATTTGAGTACATACCTCTGTGAGCTCGATCGTTTCGCCCGTGGCTTCGTCTACGACGTCACCGTAACAGACTCCAGCTATAGAGCACTTGTTAAACGTCATTATGTTTTGTGTTAGCGTGCCCGTTTTATCAGAAAATATATACTGGATTTGACCTGAAAATGAACGCGTATGAAAACAAGCGAACGGTGGTAAAACGACTAATTAATTTTCTTCAAAGATTTTTAGGAACAGTTACCTTTTTGAGAGAGACAAGGTCAAAAGTGTATAACTCAATGTGAGAATGCAAAATTATGATTTGGTGATGCAAAATATAGTATAAAACTTACCGAGCTCTTCATTCAGCGTAGTTGTCCTCGCTTTCGCCGCTGTTCCAGTCTTATCATAATACATTTTCTCATCCCAATTAATGAGAAAACTCTGTGCAAATCTTATTACCTGCAACAAAACAAATGCAAGTTTAAATAAGTTCACTTGTTTTTGGCCAACCCCTTTGAAGATAGTGGTCTGACATACTCAGTAAGTTGTCCAGGGATAAAATAATTAACAATTCGAATGTTTTGCAAAATTTTACAAGCGTCGAAAATCAATTCGACCGTGACCAAATCGTGGTAAATTATCAAAAGTGCATCATTTGGATGGCCACGAAACATTAATCAAGCTCATTAACATAGTCTGCTCTAGTTTCAATAGCAAAGATTTTGGAATAAGTCACAGATTACTAAATACAGTCTGTATTACACATTATGTAAGCATCTATGTTTAGGTACTATTTTAACTCATGGATACGCGTCCCTTCTAAACCTATATCCAAGCTGTGTCAACATTAAATGCGTCGGGGATTTACCTTCACTGTAGATATAGAGCAGTGACGTAACTTCAAACATCCAAGCAAATAGATTGACTCACTAACGCCAATATGTACAGTAAAATGAATTGATTGAAATCTGAGTGTAAAATGTGACCGTAAGGCTGAAGCCAATGCTTCAATGGTTAGTGATTTATCTATTACACAAAATAATGGCATTATTATTTTGATCTTATTTTTTTAATGATTCATAGTAAACTATATGATGTCAATGGCAGTTTTTTGTTCAAGACATTTTAAGTATTTTGTGTTCAATGATTTTATTCTGCTCTTGGTGTATGTAGCAAAAAATAATACTTCTCATACAGACTAATAAAAGCCATATCGTAGACGAAACAGGGTTATATTACATGCAGTTTACTAATCAAGGTGGCGTGGATTCAACATTACAAGCCATTCGACTGTGGATACGATTATGCATAATAATTAAAGTCTGCTTTTCATTGCCACTTCAGCTTGCTAATTCGTCTGGCTGTGTCAGCGACTTTAGTTCGTTTACGGATCTCCTCATTTCTGATTCAATCTCGTAAAGAAACACCGAGTGCTGGTGCCGCTGCCAACCGGTCATTATGGAAGTCATTGGGGGAGGCCTATGTTCTGCAGTGGACGTCCTATGGCTATGATGATGATGATGATTCTGGACTCACCTCCACGGAGACGTACAGCGATATAGGCACGACTGTGTTCATGACGATGGCGTACGAGAAGAACACTAGAAATGCTATGACCACCGCGCCCGGCGCCGCCTCGGCTGGGACGAGTGTGTCCCACGGCAGGTACACCTGGAAGTAGCGGCCCACCAGCCACTCCCACACGCCGCACGCCACCGTGCAGAATACGCACATCGACAGCAGGAAGAATACTATCTGCGGACGAGAAAAACACATGTTTAAGCTGGGTCTCCAGCGCCTGTTTTGCTCTACACAATCAACAAAAACATCTCAACATTCAATAAAATTGTCTACAAATATGTTGAATGTTGACATATTCATGGCTTTAGTCTAGTTTAGACTAGACTGGGGTATACCCATAGTAAAGTATCAAAAAGTCACAATTTTTATTCCAAAATCACTTAACATGCATGGGACATAGATTGCAAAAAATACACTGCGGATGAGCAAAGTGACTATTTAGATCAGAATTTCTTTATCTTTACTACATGGGATATCAAAGGAGTAAGAATACTTCCAGCAAATAATTAAACCGTTTAGAGCAGTTTCCTAATCTGGGTTACATGGGACATCGATAGTAGGAAGAATACTATCTCCTGATGAGCAAAGCGACTGGTTAGATCAGCCACCCTAGACCAAGAATGGCGAACTAAATGGCGTGCCATTAATGGCACACGCCACAATATTTAGGGCATGCATGTCACAAAATGCACTATGAAACAAAATAATAAATGATGTTTTTGAATTAGGGATATCGTATTCGTCCTAATTAGTTGGTGCCACTGTCGGTAGAATAAGATCCTCCTCATCGTATTATTAATCTGTCATGATTTTAAACTTCTTGAGGATACAAATGCACGTACGTAGGCTTAATTCAAAATACTTCGTACATTTCAACATGTCATAAACGTCATAAATACAGATAACGGAGTATTGATTGATTTATACAATGTAATTAGTACCAACATAGTTGGGGTACTTAACCTTTAACTATGGACGTCGGGTCTCAGAGGCCCACCCCCCTTTTCAATTTCTCGGTTTAAATACCTTCCCGACACGTGCTGCTCTCGACCATCTCAGTAGCTTCAGTTTTAACTGTGTTAGGACCGAGGAGGCATAAAATCGCGTCTTCCGGCACTTATTACTTGAGTAATAACCATCCAAAATTTTATCGGGGTCTGGGAGACCCGATGACTATAATTTCCATACAAACATACTTGTATGGATGTGACTTGTCAACTATAATTTTTTTATAGTATATCATTATAATATGTTGTAAATTGTTTTAGTTTAAGAATACATAATGGTAGAAAGTATCTGAGTATATCAGCTATATTATTAGCCCAACTATCTAAGTAACATTCCAGAAGTAAGGTTTTACTTGTAGACGATCCTCCTTTTGAGTTTAGATGTCTTAGAAGGTACCATTGCTGCCGATTCCGATTCTGAATGGTGTATATTTTGCCTATCAAAGCTCTCAAAGAAAGATGACACATGCCTGTAGAGATAATTTGTCTTTAGTGTTCTAGGCCACTGTTTATAATTTTTGTAAGTTTAACCCTTGTCAAAATTTTTATTTTATGTCTTTCAGAAATTCTGTTTATGTTTTTATGTTACACGGTTATTAATTAGCAAGGAAAAAAGTATTAGTTTGATTTATTATGAATCGACTGTAATTAAGGAGCCTATATGTGATGCTAAGTCAATTAACACTGAAAAACGTCTATGTTTTTTAAATTTGCCAAAAAATAATTAAATAATGATTAAAAATTGATTAATTTACTACTAGATCCTTTATTAATAGTTATTAGATATATATCAACTCTTTGATAAATTCAAATTGGTTCAGATATGAAATTATGAAGAATTTTAGATAGGGGTCTGTGAGACCCGACGTCCATGGGAGTGTGATTATTTTTTCACGACTATAGTTAAAGGTTAATGTAACTTAATCATAATAATAATTACTAACATTGGAAACTGACGCATTGAGAGTCACGGTCATAATATGTATCTTTATGTGCATTAGAATTTATGTTATGATCTACCCTCATAATAAGTGGCATGTCTATTCAACATTTGAACTCTCTCTTTATGCCAAGTTCCGTGCATATTATCTACGTCCTTGTAAATAGTGAAAATAACATTGTGTAATTAAAATGTATTCTCATAGCGATAAACCAACATATTATTTGTTCGACACTGTATAGTAATGCAACTGCAAAGTTTTCGTTCCACGAATTCACTAAATAACTCATATCGTTAGCAGTTTCCTTTTTTGCAAGGCCGTGACTTTGATAGCAGTTGCTCATTAATTAACAATCAAATTGACGGGCAAAACTACCTGAATTTTGTTAATGAAATTACTCTTACGTGCTGAACTGCTTCAATGAATCAACGTAAACAAATAGAGAACATTATTCACATATTGACTTTACTTTCTTATTTAAAAAAAACGCACTGCAAGTACGTGGTAATTGATTGGACATTTGTATCAAGTATGGTAGTAGTATGGACTACCCAGGCTAATAAAAAAAAGAGTTCCATGTATAAGCTATATCGTGACAAATCTTTCGTATGATTCCCAGTGGCCCACAGCGCGTTAAAGCAAGGTCGGCAATGTCGTCAACTAATTGCGTATTACATAAAAAAACATACACATATGGGTTCTACCAATAGGTGAAAGTTTTTTTCGACTAAAAGTGGCACTGCAAATTGAATAGATAGATAAGAATTCACGCCCCATTAGTTTCACCTAATAATATTATTGCGAAACTTCTAAAAGATATACTATAATTATAGCCCAGAAAATCTCATCAGTTTGCAATTATTGGTCATCAAATATAAGTTTTAGGGCTTTTATACAATGCAAGACAATTGGCGAAAAAGGTACATCATGTGGTCATAGCTTGTTTTTGCCGTACAAAATCTATTGGAGAAACGCGCAAGAGAAACTGGTGGAGTCATTTACCATATTGGAAGCAGCACTTATTTTATTTATTTAAAAAATATTTACACATTGAACAGGTTACAAAAGGCGAACTACCTACATGCCATATGACATTCTCTACCAGTTTTCAAAATAAACAATTGGGCCAATCCGAAATTAGAGTACGGGACTATTCCCACCTCTAGTTTCCACCGCAACTACTGTGTAGCCAGGATCTACAGCTTGACCGCCAATAAAAACCCAACCAGTGAAGGTCAAGTTTATCCCGGGGGAAAGTTAAACTTGAAATAAGAGTAAGCGGTAACATAATTTGTGTTACTTACCCCTATAATAAGAAAATTAAGTAGCCTATCTATGCTCGTGCGCTTGAACTTGGTCTTCCCGGAGTTCTGCATCAGCTTGGTGTCCTTGCCGGCGAACACGACGACGCCGTAGCACCACGACGTGTTGCGGAGAACGCAGCCACGCAGCAGGATCTTGTCGTTGTCCAGCGAGAAGTGCTGGTCGCGCCAGCTCAACGTGCCTGAACAAAATTGCACCATGAATAACCCATTTTTGAAGACGGTTAATAAGGCTAGTGTTTACTAACAGATTTAATGAGGAAATATTAATAACACGAACACTTTTATTTCATGGATGAAAAAGGCAGAAGGTCGTGTTCTCTGGTTGTCAAAGTTTGGCACTGCTTGGGGGGTTTATAAAGTTTATATCCAACGGCAGCGGACCACAGTCATTTTGAAATTACCATACTGATCAGACTTAAGTAAGCACGCGTACGCAATTCATCTGAAAAAGTCGGGATCTGATTGTGCTCTTTGCAGCTTCTTGTAGGCTACTCGTAGCGATGATACTCGTTCGTATAAGAATGAAAAAAATGGAATGCCTGGCACTATTTTTTTCAGAACAGAGGCGAGCATGAAGCATGAATGTTTATTTAAAATATGAAATTCGCAAAAATAGAGACTTAATATCACGATTTACTTTAAGGAAAATGTAAAACTGTTGTAGATAATAATGAGCCATTCTGAATGGGCAAACTAAAAACTCTGTATATGTCTTTATAAATGCTATTGTCCTTTTGCAATAACCTTTATGTATACTCGATACACAACAGTTTGTAGGCAACACAAGTTTAATGACTTATGACGTCATAGTCCTTCCTCAAAGGTTACGCTTCACTCCATAGTAGATCTGTGGGGGTGTGGATTGTGATGTCACTGTTTGTTTTATCCAAACAAATAAATACCTACACATGTTGTGTTCGATCATTATCATATCACGTGTAGCTTTGAAGTAAATAAAATCAATAGGTATCATTTTATGTGTATTATGATCTGACGATTTCGATGTAGCCTACAATCTCGAAATTTTCTTCTATTTTCTGAATTCTTGCGAAAAGTTCCATCATTTTACAGTAAGAATAACATTCAAAAAACACTTTAGAACATGACTTTCATTAATGAAAATGAAGTAAATTACACAAGATAAGAGCTATGGCTCTTTCACTATTTTTGTTCCGTATTTAAATGCTATTTATTTACTTTTAACTTGCTATCATGCGTCACCACGACGACAAAATACGATGGCATTCATGAATCACAACCGATAAACAAAATTATTAGAGGCAGGAGCTCAGAATACTCGCATGAATGGGAAACAACAGTAAGTAAAGTCATTGCGAGTAGGTACTTCAAATCATATTGTTCGCCGCAATGCATTTCATGAATGCATTGCAAGCGCATTTACTAACAGGTAATGTGTAATACCGACGGATCGGTCGCTAATACATTGAAAATGTGCCAATACTCGTGGAGAACCAACTATAGAGTTCGCTAATAAATAGGTACAAACTTCGAACACCTATTGACTTCTGATTAATTTCATTGCCGGTCCCAAGACAGTTTTAGCTCGGAACTCTCTCGTTGGTATTATTGAGCGCTATATCTGTAGAAGTTGACAGTTATGGAAAAGTTCCGAGAAATTACGTTTAATGAACCTGTATTCCATGGAATGGCTGGACTTTACACTGATTCAGGCTATATTTACTCCGATAAACTAACCCAACAATTCCGTTTCGAGTTCAGTGACAGGAAAACTATCTAACTTAGCGTTCATTGGTCCCGTTTTGAACCTCTAACCTATTGTAAAAGTTTGTTTTCCTGACCTTCGAACTTATTTAGCAGGTTGTTTGGTGTTTCGCATACGATCTCGCCGTCGAACGCGCCCAGTTTGCCGTCGTCCTGGCCCATCGCGGCTGTCTCCAAAAGGCACTGGCGACATTTCAAGTTTGTCTCCCTGCAACAAAAAAATACATAATGTCAATAAACCCTGATAGAAGAACTTAATTACATGCCCACTAATTTCCAGAAAGTAAATATGATATCTCTTGCCGAAGTCCTAATTAAATAAACGAACTTTTTTACCTTACAAGGGGCAACAACTCGCTCGATAACTAGACCCTAAAGTTCTATTTTTAATTCTTAATTACTTGACCTACTTAAGGATGAGAGTACTACAATATTACAAAGGACGCCCACGGCGACTCGAGAGGAGGCAAAGATAAAAAGACCGTGCCTAATGATAGTGATAAAAATATTAATTAGGTTTGTATAACAGCAAGATCAGGTAAAATCCCAACATATAAACTGAGACTGAGACAATAAACTTTTATGCTCAAATAAGAAATTTATGTGCGCCTACATTATGTCCATAGCATGAGGATTTTAATTATATCTTTATTGTTCGCGTCATAACGTTTCAGAATACGATTAATCAACTATAACGAAGTAATAACCTTTTTCATTTAGACGAGCTGCCCCAGCTTTATAACTGTTTATTAACAAAGGTTTATACCAGCCTTAACATTTTATACAAAACGATTCGGGTTCAATACTCAGAAAATGTATAACCTTATTTTCTTACAGCTGGTTACAGTAACTAACTGGAAGAAAACATAACTATACAAAATGTAGAGATCACCATTAGAATTAACTGCAGAACTCACTATGTACTTACTTTTGTTCATTCAACAGCACAGATTACCATTTCTTAAAGCGAAGTTACGTAAATAATTAAAGATAATGAAACATGTCAGTGTCTACTACATGAGAATTTTTAATTACGCTTTCCAAATACCTATTTGCTACAATAAATATGTATATAGAGAAAGTACAGAAAGTAAAACAGAACTAAATTAGTAAGGCTATAATTAAGTAGCCCAGAACCTATAATAATACTCTATTGATTTTCATAGAATACCAGATTGATAAACTACATACTTGGACAAATGACGAAGTAAATTCAGTTAGGTATTTGTCAGTACAGTAATTTTTGATTAATAGCTAATAGGTGTTTGTTAGATGTCTAATTAAGTTCTAAGTAACATTTTGTTATCGGGTTCTAATGTAGGTATTAACCACAATGACGAATATACGTGAAGGAAGTAAACAAAGATGATGAAGTAAGTAAGCAAACTGTCCTTTCACTGCAATCAAATCATGGTGACTCATTCACACCGTCATAAATCAGATAGTGCGTGTAGCATGTCCAGCGGACACGTCATTACGTTAAATGCATGTCATATTCTTTTTAATAATTAATGAATAAGCACAGGTTTGACCTCCACGTGTGACCAAGCTTAGTGTAACAAACTTCAAAAAAAAGTTAACTTACATATTATTCGAAATCGTAACTTTTTATTCGAGATCACATTGTGTAATACAAATTTTTCATTACAGTGAAAATTTATACGCTTGAATTGACAAGGGTCGAGTACATGCCTAATGAGCGGAGATTACATAAGTAATACATTGAAACCACATTGTGTAGGCATTTGTTTTACATTTTCAATCTCAAATAAATCCAAATATAAAAACCCGACCTTTAATTCCTTCTCGTGTGTGTAAATCGTATGGTTACAAAACTGTCTTCAGGATAACATGATTATTTTATTATGTAACAAAACAAACACGATTGCGAATATTTCTTATGCAAGCGTAAAAAATATTATTATCAGATTGATGCAGGAACTGGAAGGCCTTGGTGTACATACGGATTAGTTGAAGTTTGGCAATAAGTGAAAGGGATGAAAAGGTCATCAATTTTATTCACTAGTTTCTTGATAACCATAAAACACCGTCTGTTAATCGATTTTCAAATAGATTGTGTAAATAATATTTGATTGATTTGATTATGTAATCGTTTATGTTAAATGTTATAAAAAATACATATATTTTACAAACTGTACTTTGTTATCTGCCTTCTCCCTGAAACAAAAGTCTTCCTATCAAATCTACTCTGAGCACTCAGTAACCTAGAATCAGTGCACTAATGGGGGAGACCTATGAAGAAATGTTTATCAAGTCCTATGAAAAATAAGTGAAATGAGATGACGATCTTCGACTTACCCATCAAGCTCAGCGGTCTCAATGTAGCAGAGCCCGTTAGGCTCCGACGTGCTGAGCAGAAGGATGTCTGCGGCGACGAACTGGTCGTTCTCCAGCCTGATGACGTCTCCCACCTGAACAGACGCCCACTTCTCCTCCACAAGCTTGCCATTGCGCAGCGTCTTCGCCCGCCGGTGGTTCACTTGCGAGTCGTTTTGGTGACGTTGCTGTAACAAAACGGACAATTACATAAGTTAAAAGGCATAAGTTCCTTTAAAAGAACAATTCATTCTAGTCTTCAAAATTGATTAGTTATCAATTAGAGTAGAGTAATTGTTTTTTATATTTAGACACCCTATAAAATAAAGTAACTACCCTTTTCCAATATTAATCTAGAGTGAATATTTATTAAATACTTTTTAATAGTATCATCATTAGGATGTTAGTAAGTTTCCACATTTTGTAATGAGTGTAAATCCCTACATAAATGATAAAGATTCTGGACTTCCCAAAAGATAACGAGATACTAGACAGCAATTACTAAGACCCAAGGGCAATGGCCATGCAAGAAAAACTAATAATCCACGAAAAGTCTGAAGTAGTCCGAATATTTATGGTAACAGTTACCATGTGACAAGCAAATAAACAGTTTAAATAACAATTACATGTTCTTTAGCCGTGTCGTTACGTAAAAAAATGAAAAGAAAGGTGACGATTGTTTGAGCAGTGTACTATGTATCGATTTGTCGCGACACTGACATTGAGAGTTATTCTCACATTGCACAGGCAGGCGCTGATTATTTATAAATCTTGAATACACAAACAGCTAAAAATAGATTTAACTAATTCAAGAAACAATTCTATTCTATCTAGCTGACACATTACATCCTGAATCCTGATACAAACTTGCAGGAGTAGCAAGATATATCGACCTGCCATAATGAACATGGACATTGCATTACTCTTTGCAAAAGTTATTCTGCTTAAAAAATCTGTTTGTTTCTGTAACCACTGCGGCATTTATGAAGCAACCATTGCTCGCAAAGTGACCAAGACGATAATTTGCTCATTAACACACAAAAACTAAAAACTGGTTTGCATTTTGGCTATTCTCCTGTCATAATTTATACTCTTTTGAATAGTGACTAAAAGTACGAAATTGCAAAAGTTATTCATTATGCAAAACAAGAAAACGTAACAAATCTTTGCATTCTAATCAATGCAGTCGTTGCGTACACAGCCAGCTTCTAAATCAACTTATTTTTATTTCCCTGTTATAAAAACTGTGGTCTAATATCAAAGGTTATATGGGTCGTCTGGTAGTTTTGCAAGAGAATTGATTGAACTTTAGCGGCAGAGCACTAATTACGGCGCCGTCCTTGATCCACAATAGAGGCTTATTCGCGGTCCACAACAATTTCCATGCTGGCATGAATGAGTTCACTGTCTGTCTGTTATGAATACTAGGTGCGACGGATATGGACGTTCCATTGTACATATTAACCCTATATAAGGATTCCTGTAATATAACTATGAGTAGGTATGCAGCTGCGATTTACGATTTAACGATCAATTTAACATTTACCATATTATAGTCCATTGTCTGATATATAGAAAAACTTAATATTATACTTATTTCATTTGCTTTTAACTAATTTTTTGAAGCTTAAGTACTTAAGGTTAAGTTTAAACAAATATAAGCATGTTCTCGCTCTAAGCCTAAACCATGGAACCACGGATCGAAGTTACATAATATACTGAAACAATGATCTATTATATATCGATTAGTTGGTATAGTCTTAAAGTTATATCATGGAGCACTCGGCTAAATTGATAACGACAATTTAATACATTAATGTCGCCAAATTGCACGCCGCCTATCAAATTGGTTTTATTAAATTTATCGCTCGGTGGAGTTCAGTAAATTACGGTTCTCACGAAGAGACAATTGTTCCAATTTCCAAATTCCTATCACTCCGATCATCTGTAGTGGCGATGGTGAATCAATTATCGGGCCCGAGCATTCCGCCGCGCGACTGTTGCAGTGCACGTGTTAACGCGCATCAGAAGCGCGGTATGTGGTAATAGAGGATTACTAATGTTTGGCCAAAAAACGTTTCCCAAATTATCACATCGCAAACAACGTTTCGCAAATTTTCATTTGGCAAATTCTCATTTGGCAAAACAACTTATTGCAAACTTTTAATTCGCAAATGTCGTTTTTGGCATATTATTGTTTAGCAAATTATTGTTTGGCAAAGTATGTTTTGCCAAATGTTTCATTTGGCAAAAATATTTCACGATAAACTATTTACAAAACAATTTGATTGGTGCATAGAATGGAATACAAATTAGCTTGTGGTTATTATTTTGTTTAGTGGGTAGTTAATATAAATTTTTTTCTAAATAAATTTTTATATTTCATTCTATTTTATCGAAATTTCCAAATGATTCATTAGCAATAGAGATGATTCTAGCGCTCGGCGGCCGCTGCCGCGGCACGCTTCGCTCGCCTTCGCGCATTAAGGGTCACTGTTCTAACCTAACCTAACCTACTATTTTCTACAACACTTACTTTCTGCAACCATACTATTTTCTGCAATCTCTCTGTTTTACATAAAATTATTGTGAAAACCATGACCATGTGCCTTATGCTTTGATTTGTGGGTAACGGTGGGTACTCGTATGTGAAGTGTCAATTTGACCAAGCAAATTATTTGGGATATAATATTTGGCAAAATAAAACATTTGCTATATAAACATTTGCCAAGTAAAATTTGGCCAAATGTTAATTTGACCAAATGAATTAGTTGCGAAAAGTACAGTTGCTAAAAGTTTATTTGGGAAATGAAACTTTGGCGATAAGTTGTTTGCGGAGTGAAATTTGGCGAAAAGTAATTTGGCCAAACGGAAGGATACCGGTAATAGAGTTTGCTCATAGCAATTTCCATTCTTGAGATTTTAGCGTTGTCTAATAGCTATGATTATGGTACGTATCTTTGGATAAGTGTTTTTTATCGCAGCGGAGAAACTCTTTGCCTGAAATCTCTTTTGTCGGGTGTGCTGTTGAGCGTTTCATAAATAGGAACGAGGTTTATAAATTAGTTTTTTCCTACTTTTGCAAATAAATTTAGCTTCTTACAATAGATATTTTCACTCTGGAACGAAATAAAAAAATCAGGTCTGACTAACTAACAAGGCTTTAAAAATTGAGCACGCAATTACGAGCAGACTGGTTATATGTTTTATCTCTAAATGTTCCTGTTGCTTTTGAGTTTTTGCAATCGTGTTTCACAACGAACTAAAAAAGATAAGAAAAATAGAGCCCTGTGGAATACTAATATGTATTACTTTGTTATCGGTTATTCTTGGAATATAACATAGAATACCTATTTATATCATGTACACTGAACAGATTCTATACACAATGAAATGTTCTGTGTTAAACAGTTGCAGCTCAAAGAGTATAAAAAAGCGAAATATACATGAAGTGAATAATATTGTAGATAACGAACAGCCCTTGCATTAACATAGGCTTTGTTTATATGACGTGTGCGCACGGAATCTGGCGAAGTGGGTCAGGAGAAAGGGTGGATGAACTCGCTAAGCACTTTCAATAAAATTTAATACATGATGCGGATATAACCTTATCAACTTGATGTCTACCTACAGCAATCCACACAAATCAAATCTTTTTAGATATAATAAAAGGCTACAGCTACCGACTGATTTATCCAACACAGCTTAAACTAGGTAGGTACTGAACGAATTGCGCTGAAATTTTGTCACGCAGTTACCTAGTTATTACGCGACGTAGGCATCTGCTAAGAAAATTGAATTTTCCAAAATTCAACCCCTAAGGAAGAGGATGAAATGGAGGTCTAAACTTTAGATCCCGTAACTTTAGACTCAAAAATTTAAAACTACTATAATTCAACAGACTGAAAAAAGCAGACTTACGAAATCGTCGTAGGCGTCTTTGACTGCAGTCAACGCGAGTACCCCGATGAGTGGTATGGCGGTGGTGATCGGCGTCAGCGAGGAGATGGCCGGGATGAGCTGGAGCACCAACAGGCACAAGAAATAGAAGTTGGCCAGCCGCTGGAACTGCTCGAGCAGATTCAGCGGCAGGAATGTTACGATCGAGTACTTCGATGTCTTGATGTAGTTGTTCTGAAACAAAAGACACACGGTCAGTTTTCATGCGAGTACAGTCGACAGATATCAGAGGGCTTAGAGTAGGCGCACACCGTTGATTTTTCGTCGGCCGATAGTTTAGTCGTGTCGCGTATGGGAGTGCGCACACTACTCCGATTCGATTTGGCCGATTCTTCATACATTTAAAATCGGGCACAACTATCGGCCAACTAAAAATCAACGGTGTGCGCCTACTCTTAGTGTGAGTTTACATCAAACGTCGTCACTAGCGAGCGCGTTAAAAAAATATATGAAGATTTTAGTTCTTGAAAGTTTCCGCTAGGCGCTGTACAATCCGTCATACATTTAATGTAATTTTTTTACGATGTGACGACGTTTGATGTAAACTCACACTAAGCTCTCAGACTATACAGTTTTATTGCAAAATAGCCTGTGTTACAACGCTGTACGCCACTGTGTATTTAGCTTGATGTGATGTCGTCCGTAATCATCATCATCAGCATCATTTCAGCCATAGGACGTCCACTGCCGAACATAGGCCTCCCCCAAAGATTTCCATGTTGATCGGTTGGTGGTAGCAGCCTGCGTAATACCAGTAACATTAATATTCTTTGGTAATACCTACAGCAGCAACCAAATTGGTGATCGACAGTTAACTAAGTAATAGGCTTAGCTTGCTTAGGCAGCTTTGCGTCGGGCGATTGCCTACAGACGACGATAGACTCTATCTGATGTAATTTATTAGTAACCAAGGGATTAGATTATTGGAAAATCTAGCGGAAAGGATTCTTGCTGATATAATTAGACCTTAGGTTTTAGCATCAAAGTCATATGAAATTAGTGCTCACAACTAAAAATAGCTTGACCTATACGGCCGTGGGTTTAATTAAATATGTAACATTGGGGCTAACGTACCTATAGTAGTGTCATGGCATTATTTTTGCTCAGTAGCTACGTAATCATCATTGTATAAGAGCTGGCAAATCATGCGTCAAATTACAAAACATTAGACCGTATCGGGCACTTCCTTCTCTACGAAGGATGGTACTTAACATCGCACATTGTTTTATAATCTAGATCGTAATTCTGATATAATCTTAATATCCATGGATTACAGCATTATATCAAGCGATTATAAGCTCAGATTTTCTCCTGACGTTGTGGTAAGAAAACACTCGTAACAGAAAGTGTCAGAAAATAATAAGCTATTGTGCCTTGACTAAATAAATAAACTTGTATATTTCTCGTCCAATTCATTATACTATTTTTATGTATTTTTGAATAATATTGTTGTACAAATAAAAGTAACTTACGGCATAGCGAAACTGGGCGTTGTACTCTCTGTTATTGGCTTTGATTCTCCGTTCATTCTCTGAAACAACAAACAAAGTCAGTTTTCATTAAAACAATCATATTAAGGCTGGGTTGCACCATATTACTTTAACTAACAAACGTCAAAAATCTGTCAAACTCCATTTACAAAAATCACCGGTTATCGTCAAAATTACGGTCAAAGTTCATGGTGCAACTCAGCCTAATACTGTATTAAGTTGTAAAAACGTGTTTCATTTTATTTCAAAGTTTCTATAAACCCATATTTTTATCAAATCCTTATTGCTCCTGCGACCTATTTGCATGTAAGATAGAATAATAGATTGTAGAATATCATGTATATTAATGGACAACTGTTGTTTAAGTGCTAACTTCCAACATAACAATACTCTATGTACTAGAATCTAGATTACGGATTATACGCTCCGAGTTGATAAAATAAACTGTTATCTCATCAGTTAATGATCATCATTATTATCCGATCTATTAGGAAAAAGACAATAGATGTTAGAGACTGTAATCGCATAATTAATCAGGACAGAGATTAGGTACACAGCTTCATGTAATCGAGATGTGTCACTATGTTGCGATCAATAAATAATTATGTACAATGATTTGTGATAATAAAATTTTACAGGTACCTACATACAATCAACTTTCAAAAAAACATGTTTCTTATTAGTGTGTTCCTATCCCTGTTTAAAATGCGGGAAATTCAGTAACTTTGTTAAACAAAATTCCATGTTCGCTCCAATTACGAGTAAATCTCGGTACACTTCCAAAAGTATTCGAAATAACTTATTAAATAATAAATATCCATCACTTGGAGCACTTGAGAGTGATTTAATCGTAAAGTTAAATGCACGCTCCGCTCTCGCCGAGATCGGGGAAGCCATTAAAACAAGCTTTTGTTAGCAAATGTAACTCCATTCAATCGAACGTGCCATGCTACGGGCATGGAAGATTTATAAATGAGCTGAAGAACTTGAAGATATTTAACTTTACTATCGTCACAGAAGAAACTACTTCCTATTCCAAGTGTCTTCCCATGATACAGAACTTCTTCAATAATTTATTTTGACAATTTGGTGACCTTAAGTTAGTTAGTCCTACCTCTTTTAATTTAAATTAGTTTAACTCTATGCTATGCAAGAAATATTTTGAGTAAGTAGTGTTCAATAAATGCCTAAGCAAGTTATGTAATACGTGACTAATACACGACTACAGAATACTTAAATCAATCAAACAAACCCTTATGTCGTTTTATAAATTAAAAGCCTTTTATGGTTAGTTTGATAGAGCCAAAATGCAGCAGCAAATTATCAATTACATTAAAATCCCCAGAAAACCAAATAATCGCAGAATTATCCGTTTCGCTTGTTGATGATTAGGGTCCAAAAACAATGTTTAGTTAGCTTTATCTTCTTTAGTAGGTAAAAAAACAACGTGAAAAAGAAAAAGCTCGTTCCTACAAAGAGTTAATGGAAAACGACTCTTTTCATGGTTCCGAATTAAAAACAACGAACCCTTATTTTTTCACCAAGCCGGGTGAGTGGGAGGGAGAGATGGGTCACCTTACTCATAAAGCTGACTTGATTTTTATTGATAATTACACAGAAAATGACTGACTGACTTAGTCAATATCCCAAAACTACGTAACTGCGCGTAGCCTGACACGCACTTCGCTGGTTTGTTAAAAGTTAAAACCAATAACATTTGATGGACAACGGTTTTAACTTGTCACTTACACGAAATACTGACGTATAATTAAGCTGAACTCGCATAGTCATTAACATAGCGATAATTGTCAGTTTCGAGTAATGAAAATAAGGTGCTAGCTAACTTAACAACCGTATCGCACCATAAAATGAGTGTATCAATAGTTTTCGTCTGTCTATAATTTAAACAAAGTATTATATCAATAATAGTGTAAGTTATGAAAATATTTTAGAACCTGTTGTATTGAATGCTTTGTTTTGTATGGTAGGCGGTAAGAGGCACTTGAGTCTCGCCGGCGCCTAAGGGACGACTATCGATTACTTTCGGCATAAGGTTTATCATATTTTCAAGGGCAGTTCCCCTTTACCAACTTTACCCTTAGGGACATATACGTAGCTAAGTAAACATAGCTTGAATTTCATTAGTTAAGAGAGGTTCTTTAGCTGCAGAACATTACTGTAGGTAGCTTTTAAATAAGAACCATCGAGGCCAGCTAACTAACTACATTCACTGCGTAATTACCTACTCGTCTATTTTAAGTTTTAATTCGATACCTTAAACAAGTAAACGCTTATTTACAATTTGATACTGACTTCAAAAGAAAGTACACAATTAGAAGACCTTCATTAGCCCTTTGACACAAAAATATCGTATCTTCTTTTTCATAGAACGAAATCATTTATTGTTTGACATACAAAAGACGTCATTCATTGAGCACATTATGCATATAGAAATTACATCTTACTATAATAAGTAAAAGAGTGTCACTTTATATCGAACGTCTAGTAAAATGGCTGATCCCTTGATGGCAAAGAAATTATCCCATCCCATTCCATCGATGATATGAGTCACAACTTGTGACGTGACTTCACTTGGCACGTCTTTTTAGAATGCAACAGATATCTAAATAGATATTTTGAATAAAAAACAAAATTATCGGTATTTTTATTTGTATGATGCAAAACAATCTATTGCGACGTCTAAAATATGAAATGTTGTGAAAATTTACAGTACCAAAGAACTTTACAATGGTTATGGTAATCTTGGAAAAACTAAG
Source organism: Ostrinia nubilalis (assembly GCF_963855985.1). Classification (NCBI taxonomy): domain Eukaryota; kingdom Metazoa; phylum Arthropoda; class Insecta; order Lepidoptera; family Crambidae; genus Ostrinia; species Ostrinia nubilalis. The sequence continues at coordinate 6,267,717 of NC_087103.1, forward strand.
TTAACATTTGCCCCTAGTCATTTGATAAAATTATCTTTATTTACAAATTGAAATAATGTAGAGATGAATATGAGGCAACAGTCAAAATAATATGAAGAGTCACAGACAAACGCATCAAGAGGGACTTTAATATAAAATTATGTAAAGTAGGTAGAGATGTAGTAAAGCTCATAAATTGATGCAAATTGGTCACACAAATGATCTGATTGTTTGAGTATGCATTTACGCCTACTTAAGACTGTCTCTCATAATTTATGATCATTGCAAGTAAAAGCGGCTGAAATTGCGGGTTCAGTAGCTGTTATGCACAGCATAATTTAATCTCAATTAGTGTAAACGGTGTAATTAATGTTAGTATCATATTATTAATAAGGTGAAAGTGATTGCTGATAACAGTACTTATCATAATCTGCATAGCTTTCAGTAAAAATGTACAGCAGTGGTCAACTTTCTATGAAAATCTCTCGTTGGAAATATACCGTATACTGGACTATCTGCTAATATTTAATTGTATTAACCCAAATATCTAAAGATCTATAGCACTTTTTAAAGTTTCGTAATCCTGTAAAATCGATTATTTTCCCGCTTGAAGAAAACTGTTTAGTTCATTTGATTAATTTTCAGCTGAAATTGACCTACTTGTAGATATCCATAATAAGGATAGAAGAATATTACAAAAATAGTCTTAGTTACAACAATAACACTCATGCGTTGTATTGAACGTCGTAGATCGTCATTCTACCCGTTTGCATGACTACACAAATGAAATGCGTAAATACGCACAACATAATAATATCTGACATTTCTAGGCATAGGTTTTTCCTTATACGCATTGTGTTGTATTGTAATGGGCGTTAGTATCTAATACTATTTTCCCAACGAAAAGAAAACATAACCAAAGGTTTCTACTTTAATTAAATTTGTTGAAACGAAACATTGGCGGGTAATCGATAACAACAGCGCGGAGTCAGAGGCGATTCGCAAAGCGCTTCAGCGCCGTCTCGTCTCGGCCGTTGACCGTGCGGGGGCGCGCCGACTCCGACCTTGGCCAATATGATGTATACCCCCATTATACCTCCTCAATATATGCCAACCAAAAAGTTCCGACACCAACAAAGCACCCATTCAACTCCCCCACACGCCATTACAGACGTTAAATGTTTGGCATTTCGGTCACGTTCATCGCTGCAACCCATGCAAAAGGTGGGGAATTCGTCACATTTTTACTCGGACAATTTGTTTCGAGCGTCCACAACGACGCAAATGTAAGATAGAGCCATTATTTTGGTCGAGAACGGAGATGGCGCGTAGAATCGATACCGACCGCACGAGACGAAGGTGCGGAAGCGATGGTTGTGCCTGGCGCGGCGGTTCGGCTGTGCGGGCTGGTCGCGTCGCACCAGCTTGCCGAGCAGCTCGAGGAGCGAGAGGCGCAGGGGGCGCGGCGGCACCCGAGCCTCGCCGCCCTCGGCGCCCAGCACCTCGAGCTCGACGGCCTCGGAGCGAGCGCACATCCGCGCCGCTACCGCCGCCCCATGCCGCGCGCCGCCTCGCGCGGCCACTCCGCCGGCTGCGACTCCGGCCGCCCCTAGCCCGCGGCACTACGAACGCCCGACGCGCGATCCGACCCGCCGCGGGGCCGAGACTCGTGTGCCGTACACACTAGCGCCGCCAGAGTGCGCGCGCACCCATCAATCGTTTGCCCGGTGTTGCCGGCACAATGAGAATAATAGGTAATCGTAGAAAAAAATCGAGATGTAGAGCCGCTACGATAACTCCAAACATCAACGAACATGGGTCTGAAATACAGACTGAAAATCTACAGCTTAGTAGATTATTAAAATATTAATATCTTCTCTAAGCCCTAAGCTCTACCTACACCTTAATTCGTATGATGCAAATCTTTATCTGACTAACTAAACATTACAGTCTACTCTATCTAACTAAGAACATAAGTCTTGTTCATCGCTCTACGTGGATTACCTCAGGTCCTCCAGAAAGTTTCTAGTAGAAATAATCTTATTATGTTCTACTTGTCATCAATTTGATTTAACGATAAAATCATCCAATGGGGGAATTTTTGATTTGACCTGCTTGAAATAATTGTATTCCCTCTACACTTTGGGTAACCTTAATGCTATGAAACTGAGTTTAAACTAAAACTTTTGCATGTAGCGCACCTTTATTTTCAGTGGTTTTTGGTTGACCAAAAGTCTTGTCAGTCACAAGTCTATAGTCTAACTAATGTAATGTAATGTTATTGAAGCCGGCTTCTTACTTGTGACTTAGCATCGATCTTAATTGCTTTCCTCCTCTCTCAACGCTACTGACGCTACTCTTACGAGTAGATGTATCACTAAAACACTAAATCGCGGCATTTTATGCGTTTAAGATATTAGGTAAATGCTTTAATTCACGACAATAAACTTGACACTGCAGAATATAAATTAATTTAATTTTAACACCGTCAAATCTTAAAGTCCGTAGAGATTTCAGTGGTTCAAAAAAGTTTGGAAAATTACCCACTTAAACGCTTTTACAAGTGGACGTGTTTTAACACTCATACAAACTGCGCTCACAAACTCTTATAGTAACACATTTCTAAAGAATTTCTCAAATACTTAATGATCTACAAACCCACTTGTTATTCGAAATGACCCCTAGGAAGTACAAGTGGCTCTCATTGTGTTTAAAAACGACATACCTTTCTTTACCTCTTGTGAAGAAAGTTAAATGGTAGAAAATGGCAACAAGTTAAAGAAATAGTATAGAAAACCGAATTACACAATTGTATGGCAATAAGACAACATGCATTTCCCGATTCCACTTGGTTTAACCATAAGCATCAAAAAGATAAATGAGTTTGCATGTCTTACAAAGTTACAATACAAGCTGGAATACAAGCGTAGCGCAGGCAGTAAGACGATCAATAGTTTTATTTATACGCGTAGATTACAATCTAAATAACATTTTTTGTTTTGCAAAACACGTATTAGGTATTGTAATCCAGTGAATACTGTAATTCAACCATTATTACCCTAGTTTATTTGTTGTTTGATGGAAAACAGGGTGTACCTAACAGGGTTTTTTGGACGTTAACCGCAGTATTGAGTAGATTGGTAATAAACCTAAAATACTTGTATAAATAGGGAAAACTTCCAGTAATTGGACAGAATTTCCCACTATTGAATTGAAATAGAAATGATGGAGATAAAAGCGATCAGTTGCAATATTGCCTTTTAAGTAATCATAATAATAACGTACAAGTGGTTTTACGTCCAATAACTTGTAGCTTTTATTGACTGGTATACTCGTTAAACTACCCTATAGATTTTTTTTTATTACAATGAAAAAAAAAATTAAAATTGCAAACAGGTCCCGTTTTTTATGATGAGAAGGGCAAGGAGCTTAATATTTACCTGTCTAATAAATACCACTGTAAACAGTATTGTTGTCTTCTAACTTGTTTTTGTTGAACTTCAGTAATTTTATCAAATAAAATGAATTAAGTTCACAACTGCGTCAAAAGTAGCACAAATGAAAACAACAGCATCAGTAGTACGCAGACAAAGTAATTGACGAAAGCAGGTCGCGTCCTGGTTTTCCGAATTACGATAGAAGTCGTGAAAAATATTATAAAACATATCTACCTACTAAAGAACGGTAGAGTCACTTTTGTAAGGTAACAAATATTTAATTTGTGGAAAACACCCGATTAATTTATCATTTTTACGTTTTGGGGTTGTTTGTTATAAAATTCAGAATAGGTCCAACACGCCCCGATGATTTGGTATTCATTCGAGAATATTTTTAATTGATCTTCTGTCAATTAAAAAGTTTACATGACACCCACAATTACTCGTATTGATCGGTGATCTATTCTTTGGCCACGTATTCGCTTATCGACGTTTAATATAATATAGCGAAATAAATAAGAAATAACAAATAGATATCTCCTTAACAAAATCAGAACACTTTTCAGCGAGCTTTCGCGGTTTATTATGAGTGATGTTACATAATTAATTAACGACACGATATTTCGTATTCTACCGTAATTCAGTTGATTAATTAATTTCAATTACACTAATGAATTTATGCTGATTTATAATAGATCTGTTAATTAATGAAGTGAAGTGACAAAACAAATCTTAAGTTGAATGTCCATGCTGCGTCCTATCCAGTTTCAGATTGTTGACAAGTATACCTCGGACAAACGATTCACTGGGGGAGGCCTATGTTCAGCAGTGGACGTCATAAGGCTGAAGCTGAAATGATGATGATAATTTACAGGGACTATCGGAATCGTCCTCAAGCGATTATTCCTGCTTATTGAATGGGGTTTCATGATGACGCTATGAAATAACTACATGAATAATAAATGCGCTCTTAATACACGTAACAAATAGATGTTCGATTCTTTATTGATACTGATCAACACCGACATTCAGTGTGGAAGTCAAGTGGTACACTAACCTACCATTAAAACATTACGAGCATAATGTATAGAGTCACAACAATATACTTAGGCTGGGTTGCACCATCTTACTTTAGCAAAAACACCGGTTATCGTTAAAGTTACGGTCAAGTTAGGTGGTGCAACTCAGCCTTAGTGTTTGCACTTACAAAAAATGCGTAGCGTTTATCTGTTATAGGGCTCTATGTGAAATCTCCATGTGGACACAAAAGATTTGACCTATGATAAATCTCATCCATAAGGCAAAAACGTAATCTATGATGGAACGAGAGATTGTCTATAATCAATTTTAATATTGTCGCTATCAATTACCCACAACCAAACTAAAAAGAACTTGTTCTTTTGGGGTGACGGGCTACTAGGTAAACATTAATACTTAATTAGATAAACACTGACATAATTTCGTTCGTTCGTTTCAGCCAAATGACGTCCACTGCTGGACAAAGGCGTCCTCCAAGGTTTTCCACAATGACAAAAAACAAAATGACATACATAATTTACTTATGTACAATGAATGTGTATCTGTCCAAATTTTAAAAAAACTCGTGCCTATCACAGTATCATTTGAACCAGCAGGATTTTGATCCCGCTAACGTTGTAGCAAGCGTTGACCTGGCATTAACCACCAGGCCATCGATTACGTCTTCAAAAGTATATCGCAACATGTTAGGAGTTCGCCTGAAAAGCCCAAATTCCGTACAGCTGCTACAACTATTAGAATATTAAAATATGTAACCGTCGGCAAGGTCAAGTGGTGGCCGTGGTTGTTTAGTGTGAGTACTAGCGAATGGAAGGCCTTGAGGACAGGTGTCCTGAAGACAGTTCGGCTGCGGGCAACACTCACCTTGGCCATGTGTTCTCGCCGAGGATTTTCCCATGTCGGCCGCACCATCGACACACATATACACTCCACTAGAGCGCGACACTTAAAACACTAACACTGTGCGTACTTATACTTATGGGTCGGTATAAAAGAGGCGTATAAAAGTTAGACGTTATATTATAGAAGGACACTTGAGGGTTAACGTGGGTCTCCTACGGAGCTGGTGGTAAGGCGGCGTCGAAACAGGCGGAGGGCCGCGCGGCGCGATCGGCATCCTGCGCAACGACTGTGCACTTTGCCTCCCTGCAACAAGCAAACGTCATCCATAAACATACAGATAATAACTACAAATAGATAACAAAAAAATAATACAATTAAAAAGCCATTAGAAAAACAAACAAGAACAAGTAAACGAGATTAGTTAACTTCAAAATAAATTTTCCAGTAAAATGGATGGTGATAGAAAGTTTAAAAATCAAGATCGAAATTGAGAGGAATAGCATTTGGCGTCTGCTGTTGATTGGTTTGGAACATAGTTAATTGGCTGTAATTACTCGTATTAAACGCTGTTTTGGAAACTGATAAAAGCTATTTGGGTTTGTGTCTGTCAATCTTTTTTGTCGCATCCACCATGTAATGTCAGCCAGTTGTTTTCTGTTAAGTAAAATTGTCGAATTAAAATGAACTATGAAGCCCATAAACATGGCCGTGATATCTGGTGCACCGAGAGGTATATCGGCCTAGAAACAGCGACCGTCAAGCAGTGCTCCTAATGAGCCAATTAAACTCGATTGAGTGAATTGAGATGCGCCGCTCGATATGGTAGTTTCGTAGGCGATCACTTGACTTCTAAATTCGATGCGCTAGGTCTATTGTTGGACGAGAGAAATCAATGCAGACAGTATTTAATGACTTTTGTCGTTATTGACAAACTGTTAACTAACAATTAAAACGCTAAATGCTACATTTTCTTTGAAGTAGACGATTGACCCGATGTCTCAATCAATACCCAGATAACATTCCAAAGAAGTTATTGGCTACAAATAAAATAAAACGTAATGAATCTCAAAAATTAGTTAGGCACCTGTGTAATGTAAATCAGGATCAGGAAAAAAATACAAAGAACATTATCAGAATCTAGTGACAGAAAATTATTCCGATAGCTTTTGCGAATTTCAATCTGGTTAAATATCAACAACTGAACTAACTATGTATTCAGATCAGAAGGGAACTGCGAAAATACTTCTTAAAGTTGATGACATCACGTTTTATGACCTTGACATACAATCTGTTAGTTTATGCCAGCACAATAAAAATGAGGTCATTTCCTTAAAAAGCAGTACAGGTATCTACCATACCATAGAGTTCACAAAATCGTTTAACGTTTAGGTTAGAATCAGCCTAATGAAGTAATGAATGAGTAAGTGTGAAATGTTGTTAGACAGGAAACTATAAGTCGACGTATGTACACTGAACTGACGATAAGCTTTAAAAGATTCCATAAAAATAAGTATGTTCAATAAATATTCCAAAACAGCATAATATTTTATACTAAAAGTTATTAAAAGACTCGTTTGCATTGGATTGGATGTCTATAGTTCGTGTCCGGCTCTATTATAACCGCATTTACAAAAGAAAACATGCTCTACATATTTCAGATTTTGTAACAATAAGGCAAATGTTGATGATATTAATTAATTAATATCGTAATATCCTTCCTCAGTCATAATAATATTATTTAAAATAATGATAAAACCGTGTTAAATATTAATTTCCGTATATGAATACGGCAATTAGGAAATTACATAGAGTAGGAAAAGACAATGTTTTTATCTGAAGTTTTTCCTATCATAAACGACAAACAGCGTAAATTGTATTTGTAATTTCGAAGTTGGCATAAATAAAATTAGTGAATTGAAAGAAATAGGCTGATGTCATCGCGGCATAGTACGAGACGCCGACACCTAACATTTTATGTCCAAGGACATGTGATCATTACTCATTTCGCACACTAGCCAGCCCATTAAAAATCTAATAAAATAACTGATTCATTTTGATAATGTATTTTCTATGCGAGATAGAAATAAACAATCAAAAACAAACGAGAAAGTAAACATTTGAATGCTAAGTTAGTAATGGCTTTTCTAAATACATAATCAACTGTTTTTATTTATTTTTCATTGATTACATACAGCAAGTGTTTACATGAAGTCCTGCTTTTAATGTTATTTATGTAGTATCAGTTACACCATTTATTGGACTTTAGTTTTGTTTTTATTGTTTCATAAAACAACGCATAAAACAATAAACAAAAAAAAACATTATCATTAATAAAATATTACTACAAAAAGAAGAACGGTCACGCCCCATACAAAAAAAAACCCAGACCCGACAGAAACGAGACATACCTCAGTTTGTTTGTCATGTCTTAATTAGTTAAATTATGTATTTTTTATATTCGAAATCTATGTATAACACCAAAATATTACACTTTGTTTTTGTTCAGGCGTTATACAAAAACTAATACAAAATGCCTATTTATCACCAAAATTGGTAAATGTATGTACCTAAATGTCTATTACAGCTGCTATGGAATGTATCTAGGTGACCTGGAGATACAGCCGGATTATACAGGGTGGTTAATGGTTATACATATGGAACGATAAGTGATCTCACTCGATTATTTCTAAACTATACAAGATATCGAAAAACTAGTTACTGATTCTGAAAGTGCTTCACGAGCTCTTTCAAATGGTGCCAATAATAGGTTACAGATTATGGAAGCTGGTAACATTGAATTTTTGGATTTTGTAACTTCTCGTTTCCACCCTGTATAATCCGGCTGTATCTCCAGTTCACCTAGACACATTCCATAGCAGCTGTAATATACATTTAGGTACATACATTTACCAATTCTGGTGATAAATAGGCATTTTGTATTTAGTCCAGTAGAATTAGCTTTTAAATCGGAAATAATTCCTACAAAAGATTTTATTGCTTTAATGGCTTCATTGGTTGCCCATTAAGACTCTCCTAAGTTTTCGACTTCGACGGAGTTGTGCTTAAGTGGTGGGGGCCCCCGAAAGGGGCGCTTTTTCGGTTTTCCAGTTATACCGCGTAAAGGACTTACCCTATCGAAAAGTGGTCTTCCTGATGGTTAAAGGGCATTTAATTCTGCATTAAATAAGACCAAATTCATATGTTTTGAACAAACCGTTCTCGTGCAAATGTTCGGCAAAGTAGAAAATATGTGTATAATTAATGACCCTCTCCACGTCCAATGGCTCGTTACCCGCAGGCTTCCAAGTCTTGAAAAGGAGCGCCTCAACCAGTGTAACCCTATCAAGGCATACGAGCTGGATTCGCCGATCCTTGTTCGTCCCAGCCGTTCCTTAACTGCGGTTGCTGCACCTCTTCCTGGCACTCATCTGAACGACTCTGTGTTACCTACTGTGGCTGCCCCTCTTCCTTGTATCCTCCTGCACGACTACGTTGCCTAGCCGTATGCCTGGTCTAAGGTTTGACGCCAAAAATCAACAACAACAAGTTCATATTAAAACGCTGAAGAGTTTTTTGATTGTTTGTTTGAACGCGCTAATCTCAAGAATTACTAGTTGGGGCAGGAAAGTTCTCGAGTGGCGACCACGGGCTGGAAAACGTAGCGTGGGCAGGCCTCCTACTAGGTGGACCGACGATCTGGTAAAGGTCGCGGGAAGAGCCTGGATGCGGGCAGCGCAGGACCGTTCATTGTGGAAAACCTTGGGGGAGGCCTTTGTCCAGCAGTGGACGTCATTTGGCTGAAACGACGACTAGTTTGATTGAAATAATAATTTTTGTGTTGAATAGCTCATAAATTGAGGAAGGCTATAGGATATACAGGGTGGAAACGATAAGTGATCTCACTCGATTATTTCTAAACTATACAAGATATCGAAAAACTTGTTACTGATCCTGAAAGTGCTTCACAAGCTCTTTCAAACGGTACCAATAATAGGTTACACAATAAACTGGAACTATCCGAAAATTCAAAGTTTCCAGCTTCCATACTAAATGTATGCCAACCACACAATATTAGAAGTGTAATTTATTTTTTGTTCAATAATAAACTTAAAAAGTCGGTTAAATAAACTCCTAACTTGCATATTATTTAAAATTATTTGTGGAAAACATTAGTTTTAGGCTTTACTTGCTATAATATTATCAAGAGATGAGTGCCATGACTGTGTTAGTACTAAATGTATGGAAGATGAAAACATTGAATTTTTTGATAGATCCCATTTATTCTGTAAGCTATTGTTGATACCGTTGGATAAAGCTCGTGAAGCACTTTTAGGATCAGTAACTAGTTCTGCGATATCTTGTGTAGTTTTTAATATTATGTAACTTTACCAAATGTATGGAAGCTGGAAACATTGAATTTTCGGAAAGTTCCAGTTTATTCTGTAACCTATTATTGGTACCGTTTGAAAGAGCTCGTGATGCACTTTCAGGATCAGTAACCAGTTTTTCGATATCTTGTATAGTTTAGAAATAATCGAGTGAGATCACTTATCGTTTCCACCCTGTATACAATCACTCTACGACTAATAGAGCCGAAGCAGTAAAGAAAAATGATGCAAGCACGGAAAATAGTATTTAAACTATTTTCACGCGTGCGAAGTTGAATTTGTGGCGTCGAACCTTAGACCAGGCATACGGCTAGGCAACGTAGTCGTGCAGGAGGCTGCAAGGAAGAGGGACAGCCACAGTAGGTAACACAGGGTCATTCAGGAGAGTGCAAGGAAGAGGTGCACCAACCGCAGTTAAGGAACGGCTGGGACGCACAAGGATAGGCGCATCAAGCTCGTAAGCCTTGATAGGGTTACACTGGTTGAGGTGGCCCTTTTCAAGACTTGGAAGCCTGTGGGTAACAAGCCATTGGACGTGGAGAGGGTCATTAATTATACGTATATTTTCTACTTTTCCGAACTTTAGCGCGGGAACGGTTTGTCCAAAACATTTGAATTTGGTCTTATTCAATGCAGGATTAAGTGCCCTTCAACCGTCATAAAGACCACTTTTCGATAGGGTAAGTCCTTTACGCGGTATAACCGGAAAACCGAAAAAACGCCCCTTTCGGGGGCCCCCACCACTTAAGCACAACTCCGTCGAAGTCGAAAACTTAGGAGAGTCTTAATGGGCAACCAATGAAGCCATTAAAGCAAAAAAATCTTTTGTAGGAATTATTTCCGATTTAATCAATTTTTGTGTTTAATTCTACTGGCCTAATTAGTTTTTGTATAACGCCTGAACAAAAACAAAGTGTAATATTTTGGTGTTATACATAGATTTTGAATATAAAAAATATATAATTTAACTAATTAAGACATGACAAAAAAACTGAGGTATGTCTCGTTTCTGTCGGGCCTGGGTCACAGATGACCGTTCTTCTTTGAAAGTTTTTTTATAAATTTTATTTACGATATCACTTATCGCAGTAAAGATCGCAGTTGTGAGTTTCCATAAGCTGAAAAGCTCGTAGGTATTCTGTCAAAAATTTTTAAAGCTTTTCACAGCAGTAGATTCTATTTTATCCTGCGATTGGTCTTAAAATAAACCAATAAGGCTTCAATCCCTTGTTTTATAATACCGGCTTAAAATATAGCCTTTAACTACTGTTTCGTAAAAAGCTTTTATCCTCTAATTCATAATACCAGAAGTGACACTTTTCAAAAATAAACTTTAGATTTCCATAATCTAATTTTCTTTCAAACTATGCAATGCTTACAATGTAATGCGGACAATTTATTTATATGGTTAAACTTTTAAGTTTCTTTTTTACTTGCAAAGATTTAATAAAAATACTACAAACTTACCTACTTATTAGGTTAACTTTTCGCCCAGTTAATTTCAATTACGTTAAAATGAAAAGTAAAGTTTCGTAGTAGGTATTTCAGTAGGCTACTGCCAAAACCCTGGATATTAAGCAAGTGTTCAAGTTGAACCACTTTTGCAACATAAAACTCACATCGCGAATTTAGGTTTCGGCCAGACGAATCTCAGACAATCCAATGAGACGCAAAGTCGCACACTTGTCACATTCACTTTACGAAAATAAATTCTGCCACTTTCTTGTATTATATCGTCTAATTTGTGGGACCATAAGTATATTAAGGCACTAAGTCACAAAACAACGAATGACGTTCGATCACGGAGTATTTTTTGATAAATTTATATACGCTCGCGCGGCCGAGCGTGCGACTCACCGCAGCGAACACAACACACTGTTTTGATAGTGTATTTTAGCGTACGTAACAGCAAACCTCAAGGTGAGTTGCCGTTCGACGGACCACTCCTAATACTAAAGACATCAACTTTGTTAGATTCCCTATCCATCGCCGCATTTGTATCGCTGTAGAACTATTGCGAGTCTGATAATTTTACACGTTATTCTTCCAATTTTTAAGTTTCTACCCTATTGCATTACTGCACTGTCAATCTATTATGGAGAGACAAAGAAAAATTGGGAAACTTAAAAGATTCGATGTGATCCACATTAATTAAACAAAATTATCAAAGTTATTAATAGAGTAGGCCAGGCGTCGCTTATTAATATATTTTAGTCAATAAATAGAAGATAAAACTCAGAGGAACTAATGAAGAAGAATATAATTAACGAAGAATGCGCAAATTTTTGCTCAAGTGAGTTGGATGTGTTTTGTAACAACTGTCTACAACATTGTTATACGTAGTAGCATCAAAACCTGTTGTAAAGTGCGCGAACATCGGCCAAGCAGTGAAACTTGCGAGTGAGATTCGAGTGGTTTTGGGCAGCATTTGTTGTCGTTCACCGATCACCAGCCAAGTACACGTGCACCGATTGCACCGTACGCACCGGGCGAGCGGGCGTTGCGTTCACATCTTGCAACACGACAATCGATGCAAACGGAGAACGGAGGGACATTAGAGTTTAGACACAACGCGAAGGCAACGGTTGCGGACATTCGGTGCGTCACGCGATGCGTGCAGAGCAAAACAACTCGCATGATCACGGACGGAACTTGTAATGGCAGTACATAGATGACACAGGAAAAATATTGTTGTTATTAACATTGTTCTACATGAAAAAGTGTAACATAGTAGTTGTACAACCCTACGATAACGAGGTGTGCATGGGAAAATGAAAGCTATTTTTTAGGGCAATAGCATCATTTATTAGGATTCAAGCTAAGCTATTGATTAAACCTAGTTGAACCTGGGTGGGCATACATTTCCAGGGGTATATAAAGCCAGAAAAAAAACAAACGTTAGCGCGAGCTAAAGAAGCACAGCGCCATCTGTTATACCAACTATAAACTATGTTTTACTTACCGATTGTTCTTGGTGGACTTGCTTTTTACTTGACACTCAAACTTATACATACCGCCCACCAAAAACAATTTACAAAATTGTTTTTCCCTAAAGGTTAAGATTTTGTTGAAAGTTTATTTACAAATTACTCGCCTGACTTTACTTAAATATTTCCTTAACTAATGCCGCCCACCGTGAAAAAATACAATACAATGTTTTGCTTAGATGTAACACCTTAAATTAGAATAACTATACAACCCATGAACATTTTAACCCAGTATTACATTCGTACCCAAAAGATCAAAAAAAAACAATAACAAACAAAATAGTTCCCATATTTGTTGACAAACATAAAAGTAACAATAAAATCCCAATACTACTTTAAAGAAAGTAAATAAATCTTAAAAATATTATTTCCCAATCGGCAAAACACACAGCTTGGTAACCGGTCTCTTAAAAGTCGTATTCTTTGCTCTAAGAGTGACAACCCTCGTGATTCCGTCAGCTCCTGGGTGTTTCTCTTCAATTTTACCAAGTAACCAACGCGCTGGTGGTAAGTCCAACTCTTTTACCAAGACTACATCCCCGATTTGAGGCTCTGAAATCTGTTTTGACCATTTATACCGTTGCAAAAAATGGTGTAAGTATTCCGCAACCCACTTGCTCCAGAAACTTTGCAACATCCTTTGGGTGACCTGCCATCGCTTAAGAGAACTCAATGTACAAATTTCATAATTTTTATCCGGTATAGTTAAAAGTGGTTCACCTATAAGGAAGTGTCCTGGCGTTAGAACTGTGCAAGTATCCCCATCTGAATCAATCCGCGATAAAGGTCGAGAATTCAAGCAAGCCTCTATTTGCGATAAAACCGTGGAAAGTTCTTCATATGTCAATGTGGTATCTCCTATCACCCGTTTAAGATGAAACTTAGTCGATTTTACGCCGGCTTCCCACAATCCCCCGAAATTAGCACTATACGGTGGTATAAAATGCCACGTAGTGTTGTTGTTGGCTAAACTTTCCCTTATTTCCGAGGATATCTCTGACTGTTCTAAAGCGAATAATCTCTGAAGTTCTTTAGACGCCCCCAAGAAGTTCGAACCATTGTCACTCCAAACTTGCGAACAATGACCTCTACGTGAAACAAATCTACGAAAAGCCGCCATGAAACCCTGTGCAGTGAGATCGCTCACTGCCTCCAAGTGAACTGCACGAGTAGCCATGCATATAAAGAGACATATATACCCTTTATAAGAATGATGTCCCCGCCCCTTAGAAGTCCTTATATTAATTGGTCCCGCAAAATCTACCCCACTGTTTATGAAAGCTCTAGCTGGTGTAACCCTTGCCTCAGGAAGTTGACCCATTAACTGATTTTTTGTGACATGAGCATGTCTTATACAAGTTATACATTTACGTATGATCCCTTTTGTTAATAACTTTGCCCCAATTATCCAATACCTACTTCTCAAATATCCCAATACTAATTGTTGTCCCCCATGTAAAGTTTTCCTATGTGCATCTTCAATTATTAATTTCGATAGTTCAGAGCTTTTTGGTAAAACTATTGGATGCTTAGCATCATGTGTCAATTTAGAGTGTTCTAAGCGTCCCCCAACTCTTAACAAATTGTCATCATCTAAGAAAGGGTTTAACGTTGAAAGAACACTTTTCTTCTTTACTTCCCTCTTGTTTTTGATATCTTTCAATTCTTCTGTAAACTGATCTTGTTGGCATTTTCTAATTAACATGTTCAACGACTCTCTTAATTCTGCGCTTGTTAAATGTGATTCTAGTTTTTGATTGCTTCTCTTTAACTTGACTGCGTTTATAAATCTTCTGCAATATGAAATTACTCTGACCAATCTGTTAAGTGATGAAAATCTATTCCAGATAGCATCTTCTTCTTCTGTCGTTACCGTATGTACTCTGATTTCTTCTACATTAGTTTCAAAGTCCTTATTGTATTTTCTCTTAATTTCTTTTTGTTTCAGGAATTCAGGTCCGTTTTTCCAAATGTCACATTTCAAAAGTTCTAAAGGATATAATCCTCTAGACGCTACATCTGCTGGATTTTCCTTAGACTTGACGTGAGACCATTGTGCTGGTTCCATGTTAGTTATTATATCCGATACCCTATTGGCTACGAATGGCTTCCATCTCCGTGGGTTACTGTTCAACCAAGCCAATACAACCGTCGAATCTGTCCACGCGAATATTTTGTCATTCTCAACCGCCAATACCTTTGCGACCTCTTTCAAAAGCTTAGTGAGAAGAGCCGCCCCACATAACTCTAACCTTGGAATTGAGACGATTTTAATCGGACATACTTTTGTTTTCGCCGTTAAAAGAATAACCCGTATGTTGTCTTCCTGATCAATTACTCTAGCGTACACAACCGCTGCGTACGCGACATTGGATGCATCTGCGAACCCGTGCAACTCAATTCGACAGTTTTTATTTGTACCCATCCATCGAGGTATACGGAATTCCTTCAATCTACTCAACTCACTACGGTAAGTAATCCATTCTTTATATATATCAGTAGGCACCTGTTCGTCCCAGTCTAAACCTTTTAACCAAAGCTTCTGTATAAGAATTTTACCTAATATAATGCATGGTGATAGCCAACCTAAAGGATCGAAGAGTCTTGCCACCTCTGATAATATTTTCCTTTTTGTTACAAGTTCACTTAGCTCCGAGAGATTCACCGAATATCTAAAATCATCTTCTTTTCTGTCCCAGATAAGTCCAAGTATCTTCATTACACCATCTTGTTTTATTTTGAACGTTATGTTTTCAGGTTTTACATTTTCACCTTCTTCTATTCCTTGTTCCTGTTTCTTCGCTATTTCATTTAAAACTTCATCTTTGTTACTTGTCCATTTCCTTAGTACAAATCCCCCTTTCATTAATAGTTCATTCATTTCCTTGTAAATTTCTACCGCTTCTTCTACTGTGTCACAACCTGTCATAAGATCGTCCATGTAAAAGTCTTTGAGTGTACGCTCTTTTGCCTTAGGATAGTTGTCCCCTTCGTCGTATGCGACTTGCTGCAAAGTACGAACCGCCAAATAAGGTGCTGAAGCAGAACCGAATGAGACTCTAAGCATTCTGTACACCTTTAAAGCTGAACTCGAATCTGGTCTCCACAACAACCTTTGATAGTCAAGATCCAATTCAGAAACTTTTATCTGCAGGTACATTTTAGCAATATCCGCAACCAGACAACATGTATGCGATCTCCATCTCATCAACAAATGTCTTAGATCATCTTGTACTACTGGACCATTCATCATAAGATCATTTATTGATATACCATCCTTTCCTTTACAAGAACTGTCACACACAACCCTTACCCGTGTGGTGTCCTTGTCTTCCCTTACAACTGCCAAAATAGGAACGTACACAGCATCCGGATTACTTATCTCTTCCTCTTTAACCTGCTCCATATATTCAGACGACAAATATTCATCCATTACTTCAGTGAATTTGTATTTAAAAACCTCATTTTTTGCCAACCTCTTTTCTAATAGATCAAATCTCCGTTTTGCTATTTCCAACGATCCTTTTACCTGCGGTTTATCTACCTTGAAAGGTATTTTCACAATATACCTACCTGTTTCATCTCTTTTTACCGTGTTTCTATACAACTCTTCACATTTCATTTCTTCCTCATTCATCCAATTTTCCTCCCTTTCCTTTGGCTCGTTTTCCAATTCCCAAAACCTTTTTAAAATGTCATTATCATCTATTATTGAATGCATCACTACCATGTTATTCGATTGTTCTTGCAAATCAGTCACCGTACCCGAAATTATCCATCCTAAGCTGGTAGCTTGTGCAATTACTCCACCCGGTATGCCCTTCCTTATCCCTTCTAGTAGAACCTGCCCGTACACATCCGCTCCTAACAAAATGTCAATTTTGTTGGGTGTATGGTATTCAGGGTCGGCCAAAGCAATTCCGGTTAAGTCCAATCCTTTCAAATCGACAACTTTTTTAATTGGAAGAAAAGCTGTGATTTTACTCAACACGTAAGCCTTCACTGATAGTTTGATTTTAGGATCGACCCGTGATTGCAAATTGATGACTACCGTAGAATTTGTGATAATCTTTTTGTTTCCACCCAAACCTGATATGACGTTCTTTGCCCTTGACTTTTTAAATCCCAATAATTGTACTGTTGATTCGGTCACAAATGACGCCTGCGATCCCTGATCTAGCAAAGCGCGTACCGATTGCCGTGTCCCGTTGTTAGCCTCAACCTTCACCACAGCTGTAGCTAACAAGACCTGTTTACCCGTTTCCGCCGAAAAACAAGAAGTGATGTTGTTTCCCTCCCCACTTACTGCCCGTTCAGTAAGTGTGCAACCTACTACTGATGTTGACGACCCTTGTTCCCTATCCTCACCTGACCTTCCCGACCTTTGAGTAATTTTGTTTTTTGTTTCAGATGAAGCTGATGAAGGACCCGCCAGATGCAGCAAAGTATTATGAAGTCTCCCACAGATTTTGCAACGTGTTGTAATTTTGCAATCCCTTGCTGAATGATTCAACCCCAAACAATTGAAGCATAACCGTTTTTGCTGCACAAAATCACGACGATCATCAACACTTACTTTCATGAACTGTGAGCAATAATTTATTTTATGTTCATGTCCACAATAAACACAATTTTGTTTTAAAACATGAAAAGTTTTTAATTTCCCCTGATTTTTGTCAACCTGTACATTTCTATGATATTTATTTGGTTCTATGAATTCTAAAGCCCTGTATCTTTGTGTAATAAAACATTTAAATTGTTCATAAGTTGGCAAACAATCACTACCCACATTACTACTGACATGTATCTCCCATTGTTTTTTAGTTTCCGGATCTAATTTCAACGACAAAATGTGTATTACCAATATATCCCAGTTACTGACATCAATATTTAAATTCTTTAACCCATCGAGACAATCAGTTGTTGTGTCAATCAAATCCTTCAAACCTGAAGATACTTCGTTACTAAGGTTTCTTTGACTCAGCAACCGTTTGATTATACAATTTGACATATACTTTTTATTGTTGAACCGCTCATTTAGCAGAGTCCAGGCGCGCACATAATTATCAGCCGACACTGGAATCTGTCGAATGAGTTGCTCAGCTTCCCCTGTTACATAACCCTTCAAATAATGAAGCTTTTCCACATTACTCAAACTATCATTACAATGAATCAAAGACGTGAACATATCCTTGAAAGTTGACCATTCGGAATATTTACCTGAGAATTGAGGAACACAGATTTTTGGCAACTTCACTGCATTACTATTACCATTACTAGCCGTTACATTTACTGGTTTCCCCGATTCTGGTGACACTGGTGGACACAACTTACTCAATGCAAACCTCAAAACACTCTTATATTCTATGTAAGTGTCCTCAGTGTTTTCATAGATATCCTCATCAGCATAGAGTTTGTAAAGTTCACTGTCAGAGTCGGCTTGCCTTACTATTGCCGCGTGATTATCGATGAAACTTTTCCATTGTTGTTCGAGATTTTCCAACCGAGTCTGACAGTAAGCTTCACTTAACCTCTCCTTTGGAGATTTCTTGAAATTAACTAGTCCCCTTGAAATTTGACTTCTAATATCTGATTGCAATCTTAATAATTCCTCCATTATTACGCAAAAAAGTTAAAGTTAAAAATCCAATAAAATTTACAAAATTATTCTAAGTGTTAGAATTTTTCCCAAAATTATTCTAAGTGTTTGAACTTATTACAATCCTGAGTGAAATCCGGCATGGATTCCCCGTTCCGTCGTTTTTCTTAAAATTATTCTAAGTCCTAAACTAAATTCTACAAATTTTTCTAAGTCCCAATTTTTCTTCAAATTACTATAAGTCCCCAAAGTTTATTGAATTTACTAAGTCCCGTGACACTTGATCCAAATCTTCAAACACAACACTGTTTCCCGTTATAATTTGACCGTACTCACAGTTTTCCCGCACTTTTCACCTCACTACCGACTCCCGCCGGCACCACACCTTCCCGAAGCCGCACGCCGTAACACGTGCTGCTGCTGCAGCGCGCCGCCGCTCGGACTGCGCCGCCGCTGATGATGCAGCGTCTCCTCGTAGACGCCGCTCCGATGTGGGCTGGACCCGATGAACCGACTGCGCCACGTGCAGTCGCCGTAGACACCAGATGGACGGACGACCCACCGTCGTCGTCCACTACGGTGATGCGCTCCAACCAGGAACGCTGAAACCGGAGACAGTACTATTATAGTACATCCGACTCGTAAGGACCATGTACAACCCTACGATAACGAGGTGTGCATGGGAAAATGAAAGCTATTTTTTAGGGCAATAGCATCATTTATTAGGATTCAAGCTAAGCTATTGATTAAACCTAGTTGAACCTGGGTGGGCATACATTTCCAGGGGTATATAAAGCCAGAAAAAAAACAAACGTTAGCGCGAGCTAAAGAAGCACAGCGCCATCTGTTATACCAACTATAAACTATGTTTTACTTACCGATTGTTCTTGGTGGACTTGCTTTTTACTTGACACTCAAACTTATACAGTAGTCATAAAGATAAAGTAATTACATACAATAGAGTGACAACAAGGGATAAATTGTATAATATTTTAATATGTAATTTATGTATCCTGTTGTCCTCGTCGCCAAATTACCGAAATCATGCGGAAAATTTAAGTTTAAACTCAACTTTTTGGATAATAATTGCGTAGCTAAAATAAGAAGGAAAAATCCTTGTAAACGATGTTGCCAAAAAAGTATAAACATACTACCGCATAGTTTGCTATATGAAACTTTGGTCTATTTAGCTAGCGTGAAAGTTCATAAAATATGTAGGTCGGTGGACCCGGCTGGGACGGAAACGACCCTAATGGGTTAGCGTACCTACTTCCTCACCGAGTCCTTTCTTTGGCGATATGCGGTTACCTTTGTTATGACGACGTACGTACGATCCACTTTCCATTTCAAAATGTTGGGCGCCATTATAGAATATCTTCATTAGCTAAACAATGAACTTGGCGTAGGTTTGCCCTTGATATTTGTTTATGAATTTGCTTTATAAAATGATTTTACAACAGGAAGCTGCAACATTTGCGAGATAACCTAAATATAACGTAAACAAAACCGCGTCAAAACTTCATCTGAGCACCATATGCTTAGCGAACAATGTGCACGTAAACAGTTGAGCGGCGACCTTTGATATTTTTATTTTGCAGATTTACCGTTTATAACAAGATGACTATAAATTCCAAGTTTTATAAAATTTTACAGTTGAACTCCACAAATACACACAAACTAAATATACCTAGGTAATATCAATAATAATACAAAGGGTTTTGTGCGGCCTAAGATTAAATATAATTCAGTGAATAATCGGTAAAAGCCGAATACTGGCATTAGTCCAACTTTAAGGTTGTTGCTAGTGAACCCGGTTCATAATAAGACATACACAGTGACACGTGACAATTAATCTATGAAATCAGGGAAAACTTTAATAATCATCCTTTGTGCAACGAATATTAGGTTTATTAACTTCAAAACCATTGACTTTAAGGTTGTTGCTAGTGAACCCGGTTCATAATAAGACATACACAGTGACACGTGACAATTAATCTATGAAATCAGGGAAAACTTTAATAATCATCCTTTGTGCAACGAATATTAGGTTTATTAACTTCAAAACCATTGACTATTAGTTCCATTTATCTACTACCTACTAAATATTGTGATAATATAATAAGTTATTCGGATTCACCACATCAAACGCATCCGCGAAATTCACGACCAATAATCCCTGTTATTTCTGTTTAATTTCCGTTTTACACATAACAACTATAACATATTTATCGACTATAACTAACTCGACGCCGCCAATAAAGGCCTTGGAAGTCAATAGAACCAACCCCTTGCTCTGGCGGTGTATGCGACAACAAGCCTTAACAGGCCCATTGAAGATTTGGTTTAGCTTGGAACCTTTTCTGGTTCCGTGTTCTACTTTCAGGAACATTAATGCTTGGTCCCGGAGGGGCGTGATTGACTTAGGCGCGGCACCTATCACACGACTATCTTTATTCAGCAAATAGACCTATAAAGACACACAGTTCATAGGACCCATCAACCGATACGGTTCACGATCAGGCGATTGTTAAGTGCAGCTAGATAACAGGTTCAATTGCTACTCTAGATAATTCAATCATTGGAAATGTTATGAAATCATAGCCTGTATGCAATATCTATTGAGTATGTAAGGGCATAGAGCTCTGCCTAACACTGTGTCATCTTAATATGTACCTATGTTACCTGTCGATTGTACCTATGTTAATGATAATTCTCAAATGAATCAGGTGCTTACAAAAAATACTGAAATCCTTTTGAAATAATTTATGTAATAACGTCTGAATTATTCATGAAGAATGGAAACGTCACGTTCATAATAGCTCAAATACGTGTACCTACATATCTTGAACCAAAGAACCAAACCTTCCATTGTTTACGATGAAAGCGAACATAAATAATTTAAAATGTTATAATAATTGTTCATAGATTTTCAAATAAATTCCACGAAAAAGACATTCAAAAAGTGCTTGTAATACCAATTTCAAGTTTTCGTAGCAATATGCCGATTCCCATGCCTCATCTAGGTATGAGTAATTTCTCATACATTTTTAATATGAAGATGACCAATATTTGATTTTTAATATTCGTATGTATCAGTACGCTACGAATAAACGTAGTAATTAACATTATATTACCGCTGGTTCAGTTCCCAGCATATTAAAACATTTAAAAGATAATTGAAATAAATGTAATAAAAATTATAATAAAAAATGACTTTTTTAAAAACAAGCTTTAAGCGAAAGCTTGTATCGCGCATGGAATTTATTCCGTTTTTCTGTTTGCGCTATAAGCTTTCGCTTAAAGCTTGTTTTTAAAAAAGTCATTTTTTATTATAATTTTATTTTACACTTTTTAGTTGTATCTCAATCTCTGGGCCCTGGGTCATCATTTAGCACTAAAGTGCTCGGGAAGTCGAATCCAACGAACCCAAACTCGATAAGTTTCCGCCGTTTCGTTTAGGAGATCCTATGGCCACCTCCTGACTCCATCATCAGACCAGCTCAATGGTACCATAACATTGCATTGTCATCGTACTTACATAAGTATACCAAATTTCAGATCAATCGGTTGAGGAGAACTGGTCTTAAATTCAGTTGCAAGATTTGTCCCACACATACTAACAAGTGAAGTCAATATAAAGCTTGTAAAAACAAAAACATCTTTCTATTAGATATGGAATCCAAAAATTATAATAAGTATACCTATACATTGTATATGTTACTGTAAAAGCTCGAACTACGGTTAATCTTAAGATTTAAGTGTAAGTCTTAGGATTTACCGACATGAGTTGGTAAATGTAAGTATTTCTGAAAGTACGACGACTTTTTCGAGCTTTTACCATTCGAATTCAGAATATGCTAGGTTTTACCTCTGTCAGCTGGTAGATGTTGGTTTTAGGAATAAAACAATGAGTAATTCTTAATTACTAACTTTCATCAACTATTAGACAAAACAGGTACACAGTATTATAAAGGTATCATATGATAGTAATAAAATAAGTACAAACTAATACCAACTTGTGTAAATTATTTGCAATCATTTCTTTTTCTTATGTTTTGGTGTTCACATTTTTACTGTTTCCTTTTTTTATTCCTTCTGACTCATTACCAACGATGTTGTTTTCGTAAAAGTTTACAGAACTTTTAATTATTAAGATAACAAAAATGATAATACCATGGAGTCCATGGGATTATCATTTTTGTTATTTCTGGAAAAAATCGGAATTATAATAACCCAGCATTGATAGTACGCATACCTGTAAATATCATATCGAGCCTATCTAGGACACTGAAATTTTGTACTGCATGCATTCAACTAATATTATAAACGTGAAAGTTTGTGTGGATGTTTGTTACTCTTTTCAAGCAAAAACTACTGAACTGATTTTGATGAAACTTTACAGTATTATTTTTTATAACCCAGAATAACATATAGGCTATAATTTATGGCGATCTGTGACAAATTAAATTTCACGTGGGTGAAAACAAGGCAGTGACATCATGGTTTGTTTAATTGTATTAAAATGAAAAATGAATGAGTGGTCTTTCTTTTTAGTTCTTAAGAGCCATTTTACATTTTCGTGCGAATTTCTAAGATTTTGGAAGCATGAATTACTATCTTAAGCAACACCCAGAGATTATTTAATAACTGCGAAAGATAGGTCAATCCTTGGTGTTGACCATTAATGAAACGGATTTACTAAAACTCTTTTGCTTAATTCACAGTGCCCCATCTCCCACAACCATTTTACGGAAAAATTGCCGCAGACTCATTTTCAAAGTCCTGTATCTATTATTTATGCTCATATAATAAGCTTAAAAATATATAGTAATCATCGGACATATATTCTTGTAGTCCAATAATGAAATAGATTCTTGAATTTCATTACCATTATTGAGTAAAATCTAAAAATAATTTGGCAAATTTGAAGATTAACGTCACATTTTGATCGTGGTTTTTGGTTTAAAAACACAGCAATAACTGCAATAAAAGTATCCCAAAATAAAGAATATTCATTGTAGAATTGATTTCTACAGTTATTGTTTAAATATTAGTAACCACTTTGTCAAAATATTGATGTGAATATCAGTATAAATTACAATGCGCAAGCCGACATCGATTAGTATGGCGCGAGCGCCCGTCAAGGCAGGACCTGTGTCATTTTTCCCGCCGTGACGTTTACGTGCGTTCGTGTCGTAAAGCGGTGATTTGTACGGCGACCAAATACATTTGATACTATGCCGAGAGGCTGTTTCGAGTCGGCCGGCCGAGCAGAAATTGAAATGATGAATTTTAATTTCTTTGACGGATCTGGGTGTAACTATGTATAATATGTAGGTACCATGTATTTAATTTAATGAATAAATTATAAAAAAAGTATATCCATTATGCTAGCACCCTTAACACAAGCATATTGCGATGGCTCCTACGTATACTGGCGTAAGTGAAAAAAGTAAATTTTACAGGAGAGCCATTTTAGTGGCCAGAACCATATTTTTGGGTCATATCTTCTGACCTACTAAAACGAATTTAATGAAATTTCACATTTAGCCTTAACATGTAATGCTTTTGCTACTGCTGTTATCAATTTTTATATTTTTCTTATATATTTTGAGATTTTACGCATTGCCCTTTTACGTCGGCATATTTCTATAATTTCATGTATATTTTTCAACGTAAAGAGACTTAAATGACAACGTAAATATAATATTTTAAGCGATTACTCTCTTTATTTATGCATGTAATTATTTTAATTGTTATCATGTGCTATATCAATAATAAATCAGTTAGAAAAAGTCGTTTAATGTACCGTTTTACGTTTTAACGCAAATACGCCCATATACTGTGCTCGAGATTTAGTTAGGTCTTTTAACATAATGTGTCATATTTTTAAAAAATATAAATAACTTGAAAAAATCGAATTGCCTAAGGCGGGAATTGAACCCACGATGCCTTAGGCAGTTCGATTTTTTCAAGTTATTTAATATTTTCAAATTAGTTTGAGATGCGACTCTTAACGCTAAAAATTAAATAACTATATAATGTGTCATAATTTATAAATAAAACAATTTGCTAAATATTTTCATGGCTTTATTTAAGATTTGGATTATAAAAAATATATGTTTATGTAAGCAACTACTCGTATAGATTGACGAATCGTATGATTGGGCTTTATACGTGGCGTAGTTTTGCACATACGCCTATTTGCCTAAAATTTTATTTTGTATCTAATGGAAAAAAAAATTTTTTTTCTTACTGATGTTATAGATTAGAGCAAAGTGAAATCATTGCTTAAATAATTGGAAAAAGGCGTAAGCGGCAGTTTCGCCCTTATACGTAGGAGCCATCGATTGGTGGCCTACTTTTGGACTAGATGGCGCTGTGAAATTGTTCAAAGATTTGTTTATTTATTTATCCGCTTTGAGTTTTGTTTCGTGAAGAAGAAAAAGAAGCGTTTTGTTTGGAGAGGGAAGCTTTGTTGTTAAATCTATACTAATAAAAGAGGAAAGATTTAATTGTTTGTTTGTTTGTTTGGAGGCAATAGGCTCCGAAAAAAAATTCTCTCACGATTTAGAATCCTAATTTTTTTCTATGTAGGCTATAAAATATTTACAAAAACTTTAGTACAAAATCTTTGATAAAATTCGACGTTTAATAAATAAATTAGATAACATGTTAATACTTTTTTTTCAGTACGATTTTAGTACTTGTTTTTCAGAAATTCTACGATTTAACTAAACTTCTAGTGTTTATATTTTATGCATAATTTATTAACTTCTAAAATATACATATATCCTATTGATAGATGACGTGCTTCGTATTTTATTAAAATTATTACCTGACTATGTTAAAAACTTTTTTTTTTTTTTGCGCTGGCATCCCTAGCTGTCAGACGCGTAATTTTAACGGGTTCAAATTTTTAATGTTAATTTACTATAATTTCGTGTAATATTGTGATAAAATATACTGAAATCAATTGTTTATCGTATAAATAATGTATACGAGTGTTATCCGACGAAAATATTTAATATTTAAGACAAAAAAGTGAAGACAAAATTTCGTCAGCTGTCAACGAAAAATCTTCATAAATTCAAATTTACGGAACAAATTAACAGGGGAGTATTGTTTTTATTCATTAATTAACTAATATCTATAGGTAAATTACATGTATTTTGCATTATACACTAAAAATAAAACATTACAATTCCCAACGTTGAGGTTATGTTTTCATGTAAAT
Source organism: Ostrinia nubilalis (assembly GCF_963855985.1). Lineage (NCBI taxonomy): Eukaryota > Metazoa > Arthropoda > Insecta > Lepidoptera > Crambidae > Ostrinia > Ostrinia nubilalis. The sequence goes on from NC_087103.1 coordinate 6,293,225, forward strand.
ATTCATATTTTGCCTTTTAATTACTCAGTTTTAAACTTTAATCTGTAAAATAACACAATTCGTGTAAAATATATTTTATTTTAGTGGATATAAGTAGAAGAGTTATTTAACCTTGACAAAAAATCCTACCCACACAATTTAGCTTAACTTTATAAATTGGTTATTTTCTGTAATAAGACTTTTAAATGATAATAAGATAGTATTCAAATACAGATCCCTAATAGTCTATTACCTACTGTTATTGCTAAGATCACTAAAACCCTTTTTTTTTGTATTTTTTTTTCTCGGTTCTTCGATTGGGATCGCTACACAAAATCCTATTTCCATTGGTAAACTTCACTGCAACAAGCTTCAAGGATGTTGACCCGTAAGGCCACCATGAAGGACATGGAAGTTAAGTTGAGGCAGGCTCTCCTGGACCTCAAAGCTTCACGAGAGGTCAGCGACCAGCTTCTCCGGGAACGTGAAGACAGTGAACAGGAGATTCAAAAAGTTGTAAACAGGAACTCACAACTGAAGAATGAGCTTGCCGAGCTTCATGGCAAATATCTGGACCTCGCGGAACAATGTTTGAAATTGCAACAAACGGTGAATTCCTTCAGTGAATGCAACAACACTCATGAGCAGGCTTTGGATCGCATCCATGACCTCGAAAAGAGCCTATGTGAGTCACATAAAACCATAAAATCTATGGAGGAAGAAAAACAGGCTCAAGAATTCAACTCAACCGTTAGCCTGTATAATGAATTGATGAACAATGATCATGAATCGAAGAATCCAACTATACCCATAATAGACTTGACCTGTGATGTGTCCTGTTCCGGTCCAGCAGTAAAATATCAATTTAATAGTAATAATAAACTTAAAAAATATATTAAAATCAAGAAATTTATCAAAAAATGCAAAAAATTAATTAAATTTCAACGTAGTTTACCTAAACAGTCAATTCTAATGAAAGAAAAAAATCTTTTAAAAGAAAAGCTTAAATCATACAACTTAAAAATAGAACAAAACAAAAAGTTGTACGATGATAATACTTTAATCTTACATGAGAAAATAGATGACTTGGAACTTTATCTTAAACAGTTCAAATCTCGATATGAAATTGCACAGAAACAAATCAACGAACATGTACTGGCCACTTCCAAACTTGTTGACCTATGCAATTACAACACTGAGCGTTTTGAGTCCTTATCAAAAAAACAGTCTTGTAACTGTATTAATGGCCTTCAGCCCACTATAATACCAAAGTCTATTCAAACTGAGCCGGCGCAGGACATTGAATCCCAAACTTATGAAACTGCCTTGTTTAAAAAAATTAGTGATACCGGTAATGGAGGCAAAACCTTTATTTATTCTGATCAGCTTGGTCAGGGGTTAGGTTCTATGCTCAGGGAGCACTTGAATACACAGGTCTTGAATTATTGCTATCCAGGCAGGTTTCTGACAGAGATAATTCACGAAATTGGTAAAAACCAAGAATTAGACGAGAACTCCAATGTAATTATAATGTATGGTAATAGTTACTCTGTAGATAAAAAGAGTATAATTCAAAATATTGACCAACTATTAAATTTGCAAAATAGGTTAAAATTTAAGATAATTTTGTGTACTTTACCCTATGTAAATTCAGGGTATAATCTAAATAAGATAAACAAGAACATATTTGATTTAAATATACTTATGTATAACTTGACTTATCGTCATAGCGACGCACTTTTACTTTTTGACGTAAATAAATTTATTTCTAGCTTTAAGTTGACTGTAGATACAATGTATCTCTCTACAAAATTTAAGAATAAATTAGCCTCATTGTTTGCATACAATATTAAATGTAATTATACTCATAAAACTGATCATAGTCAGGGTACTAATAATTTGATATCTCAGTATGTAAATAGTAACAATATTATGACTGTACCTACTACTAGTTGTTTAAACTGAGGCACTTGACAAAGGCCAAGCCCGGAACATTCAAGATTGTTCATCAAAATATTCAAGGCTTGGCCAGCAAAGTCTTAGAAATAGAGCTATTCTTAAAAAGTTTTGATATTAATGTAATGTGTATTACCGAACACTGGCTAAAGAAATATGAAAGCTCTTTTCATATAGATAATTATCAGCTAAGTAGCGCGTTTTTCAGGAAGTCTGCCATTCACGGAGGCTCCTTAATATTTGTGAATAATAATATTAAATATAAAGAACGCAAAGATGTAGTAGGGCTATCAGTTGAGCGTGTTGTCGAAATTTCATGTGTCGAGCTTGAGAGTTACATCATTGTATGTGTGTATAGACCCCCTTCTGGGGACTTTGGTATTTTTGAAGCGGCTATTGAGGATGCTCTTAATAAAACTTGTAACAGCAACAAAAAGGTCTTAGTTTGTGGAGATTTTAACGTCAATTTACTAGATAGCTCATCATCATATTCTGTAAGACTACTTTCCCTTTTTCAGTCATTTAACTTGTTTAGTCAATTTAAGGAACCAACTAGAATTACGGAAACCACAGCTACTTGTCTAGATAATATTTTCTCTAGCTGTGTCCCTGACAATAAAGCTGTCATACACAATCTTACGTCAGATCACTGTGGTATTAAAGTAGAATTTATTTGTAATAATTTGAATAATAAAAGTAAAAAAAATGCCGTATGTAGACCTGTAACCATTAGTCGTCTAGAACGTTTTAAAAATAATCTTGAAAATAAATTGCATTTAGTCCCGTATGTGCAGGGAGACCCAGATGCTCTTTACAATAACCTTTTCGAATGTATTAAAACCGAACATGACAAAGTTTTTACGGTAAAGCCATTAAAACCAAATACCAAATCAAAGTTTAGTGACTGGGCTACCAAGGGAATATACAAAAGTCGAAATACGTTATATGAACTTTATGGCATGAAAAAGTATAATAATAGTATATCTTTTCTTGAGCATGTAAAAAAGTATTCAAAAATTTTTAAGAAAGTTTGCTTCATGGCTAAGTCTTTTCATATTCGGGACAAGATAGGGAACGCCAGTAATAAAATAAAAGAAACTTGGAATGTTATCAACCGAGAGACTGGTAAACTAAAACCAAAAGATAATGACTTTTCTCTCAAAGTTCACGATAATTTGATTTCTACAGATAAAGATGTAGCGGAAGCTTTTGACAAATTTTTTGGTAATATAGCTTCAGCAACAACTGCCAACTTAAAGTCATCTCCCTCCGAGGCCGAAGAAATATTGAAAACCCACGTGACACCCTGTGACTCGCACTTCTCTTTTAAACATATTACTCCATTAGATATCACTAAAACTTTTAATCTTTTAAACGTAAAGAGTACAACTGATATCTGGGGCATCTCTGTCAAGATAGTCAAACACATTATTGATATAATTTCCCCACAGTTAGCGATAATATTCAATAATTGCATAGAGAAGGGAATCTTCCCCGACCTCATGAAACATAGTAGACTAATGCCATTATTTAAGTCTGGTAGCAAAACCGACCCTGGCAATTATAGACCCATTTCGATCTTGCCCGCTCTGAGCAAGATTTTTGAAAAAATCATACAGGAGCAACTTATGATTCACTTTGGCTCTAATAAACTATTTCATAGTGAACAATATGGTTTCACCAAGGGTCGTTCCACCACCGATGCTGGGGTTGCACTACTTAAACATATCTTCGAGGCTTGGGAGAATTCTCAAAATGCACTAGGGGTCTTCTGTGATCTCTCAAAAGCTTTTGACTGCGTAGAACATCAAACGCTAATTCGCAAACTGCACTATTATGGGGTAAAGGACTCGGCTTTGGATTTAATACAATCCTATTTAAACTTTAGAGTTCAAAAAGTTGACATAAATGGTGTTTTGTCTTCTGGGTCACCTGTGAAAATGGGAGTTCCGCAGGGGTCCATTCTGGGTCCATTCTTGTTTCTTATATACATTAATGATCTACCATATTTTGTTAAGGACTCTTGCGAAATCGTGTTATTTGCTGATGACACATCTTTGATTTTTAATATCGACAGAAGTAAAAATAACTTTGACGATGTAAATAATGCACTAACAAGAGTTTTAAGTTGGTTCACTACAAATAATTTACAACTCAATGCAAAGAAAACAAAATGTATAAAATTCTCTTTGCCTAACGTAAAAACAGTTAGTACTCAAATAGAACTTAATAATAATGCAATCGATCTGGTAGACTCTACTGTATTTCTGGGAATTACCCTGGATTCAAAACTCCAGTGGGGCCCCCATATAGAAACTCTGGCGGGAAAGCTCAGCTCAGCGGCTTTTGCAATAAAAAGGATACGGTCATTAACCGATGTTTCGACAGCTCGCTTAGTCTACTTTAGCTACTTTCATAGCCTAATGTCATATGGAATCATGCTATGGGGCAAAGCTGCAGATTTTGAAACAATATTTATTTTGCAAAAACGTGCGATAAGATACTTGTATAAAATGAAAGCAAGAGCATCCCTTAGAGAATTGTTTAAAGAAATTGGCATTCTCACGGCCGCTTCACAATACATCTTAAACTGTATTCTATTTATTCAAAAAAATATTACTGAATTCAAAAAGAAAAGTGATATTCACCAAATTAACACTAGAAATAAAAATAAATTGGCTATACCCGCTTTTAGACTTAATAAAGTGTTTGCCTCTTTTATGGGACAAGGTATCCATTTTTATAACAAAGTCCCTGATAAATATAAAGAGCTACCGTATAATAAATTTAAAGATATAGTTAAAGATCACATGCTTAAAAAAGCTTATTATACAACTCGAGATTTTCTTAATGATAAGTCATCCTGGGAGTAGGATTATGGTCCTCTCATGCTCGCACTAAAAAGAATTAAAATGAAAAGTAATGTATAAACTCATAATAATTTCTCAAATGTTATAGTGTCATGCTTCTCAATCTGGACTGTTACTTAGCTTTAATATTAGTTTTTTTATTTTAAAGAGATAACTTGGAATTGTCATTCTCACTAAAATGTCTCTGGGGTGGTGGCGTAGTGAGGCGGGTCGTTACATTCCCTCTAATATGGTCGAGTGAAGCGATGGCTGGTTCACTCGTCATGTCTGTGAACAGGCGCTGCTTTCGGGGACTGGTCAATCCAAGTTATTCAAATTTATGTATGCGAGTCATTTCTACTAGTATCTTAATATGTAAGTCTAGATATTAGCACGTCACTACCTTGTTTAATATACCACGCAATCTTGTATACCCATTCTTATAAGATACACCATACAAGAATGCATGGTAAATTCAGTGAACTGCTCCTGAATCGAATGTACCTACTACTACTATTTCTATTTATTTATATTAACCGGCAGACAGTGGTGACTGAGTTTGTTGCGGCGCTTCTTCTCAGCACTTGCCAAATGTTGGTCTCGAAGCGCTGGTAGGGTAAAAAGATTATGAGACATGTAGAGGCTCCTTAAGAGCAAAATGACGATTTGTAAGAACTATTTATTAGTCCAAACAAATAAAGAAATTTTGACTTTGACTTTGACTTTGTGGAATGTTATTTTGGAGATAACTTGGTTCCATAGAAATATAGAGAGACGCTAAGTAATGCGCTGAGTTCGAAACTCAGTGTCGTATTAGAAATTCACACACACAAAGAAATCAAATTATGTGCTCATTATCCACTGCGGTATCAGTATTCAACGTTCGAATAATCTTTAGTACTATGCAAGCAATATAAACTGTTTACATAATGACGTCGCTACTGTCATCATTGCTTTCACAAGCAATATGTTCCAATTTGTCCCTTGTCACATTTCCCTTTAGTTTCTGTGATCTGTGCTTGTTTCTAAGTTGATATCAATGAAATTTTCCTTAGTACTTTTGATTTAATTTTTTTTTTTTTTGACACGTGTTTGAAAAATCAAGGTCAGTTTACAATAAAATAACAAGTGAAAACGTAACATTGCATTGCAACTCGCAATTTCGCAATATTGATGAGGAGATTCCATTGGAAAGTCTGTATTCATTCCTAGGATTCCCCTAACACCATCAAATTCAAGAGAATTCAAGAGAGTGCAGTTTCCCATCTCATGCGTAGGGACCACGGTTTAAAATAGTGTGGTTGCATAGAGCCTGCAACGGGCAACCGCGTGCGCAGCTGCTCATACTAATTTTCGATAAAAAGCAAGTGTTGGCGCCCTCACGAGTTTTAGCGGAGTTCCATATGGTAGCGGGAGTAGACTTAATGGAAATCTATGCTTCTCCGACGACCAGTTGTATGTGGAATACTCCAGAGTATGCGCACACAATAGCCTGATGATTTTAGCACCTGAAGGAAAAACAAAAAAACATTGTTTACAAAGAAATCTGCGGCAGGTGTAGTGTTTTAATTTTGTTTTAGAAAGATCTCATAATTTTGTAAGTATTCAAATATTTAAACATAATAATTTGTAGATTTTATATCAAAAAATATAATCATTTATTTTAACAAAATTAATTTTCTTAGAATATTTTAATTCTATTAGAACCATTTTCCACTTCATCGCAGAAGAAGTCGCGGGCAAAAAGCTAATATGAAATATGTAGTATTGCCCGCGGCTTCACCCGCTTGAAATTTAGTTTGTCACAGATCGTCATAAATTATAGCCTATACATTGTTATTCTGGTCGACGCCAGGGATGGATGAGCGTCGCTGTCGCTGGCGATAGGGTCTTCTGGTTCAGGGTTCATGGCGTAGGTCTCAGGCAAAATGAAATCCACTCGTAGAAATTAATAAACTCAGTGTATTCACGAAAATAATTACACACAGCACTAGAGTCGTATCGGAACTGAGTGAACCAAAGGTCTTGCGATAGGAACTTCCGACCCGAGTGATTATTGAACACAGACTGCCTAGTACTGCTGTACTGTACTGTAAAGTTTCATCAAAATCTGTTCAGTAGTTTTTGCGTGAAAGTGTAACAAACATCCAGACATCCACACAAACTTTCGTATTTATAATATTAGTAAGAAGTAAGATAGTAAGATGAATAATTTTAGTTATTTGTTTACTTATAATAATATTTATTTATTTATTTCTTAGCTCTGTCTGATAATGGATCTGGAGGAGATGCAATAGCCACCTCCGTAACAAAACAATAGAACCCTATGGAGTTTGGGCTTGTGTGATTCGCCTTGACGAATATTTCGTATCCAGGGTCCGATGATGGAGCTGTAAGGGGGCAGATTTTTTTTTCACTATGTGACTCTTTATTTTGTACTTAATATATATTTTACATATTATACCTATTCGTGTTTCATTATGAATCGAAATATAAAAGACTTATTAAACTCTATTAAAAATTTAAATTAATTTATCAAGTTTGAATACCTCATTCTACCTTAAAATTAATAACTTAAATCAAGTCTTAATATAGCACGGCTCAAGATTTTTTTGTCCATTTCAGCGTTCTTTTTACTCTTTTGACGTTGCGTTGACAGCTTTTACCTAAATTCGCGCGGAATATTTTTGTGAAATGGCTCTTAAATTGTTCGTACGTTTAAACAATACAAAAAGGCTGCGCTCGTGTAATGCGTAGATAAGACCGATTGTTACCTGTCAAAAATGCTTGTTTTGTTTTTCAACATTTACCGTGCCATTAATGTAAATCCTAAGATTTACCAACGAAATGGTGGTAAGAGTTCGAATCGCAAACCTTTTGGGACATTTACCATTAGGAATTGGTAGATCTTAGGTTTTACTGGAATATCTTAGGATTTACTGTAATTCGAGCTTTTACAGTAACATATACATATTATAAAATTAATCGAAGACATTAAAAAACTGACTCTTAGCTCTTAGTTCGAGGTTGTTATTATTGTAATGAAATCGATGTTATTTTTAACCTTAATGTTTTTTGACTAGCTAGCTTAGATAACTTGGGTCAAATAATGAATGGTCATTCGCAACACCAGGCTAATCTACTGAAGTAACGAACAAAAGCGGGGGCCGAGCGAGGCGCCCTTGTTCACAGCAGTGGCCTTTGCAAAAGACAATCCGCATAGCTTTCACATTTAGGTCACATCACGCGCATAAAAGTCACAATCATCCATCAGCGGCCGACACCCGAACAATAAGCACCTGTTATTGTCTAACAATAGGAACGATATCTATAGAAAACAACACTTTGCGTCTGTTTACTTACATCGGGAACTGCTTTAGTCACATTGGAATTATAAATCGACGTAAAAACTATGTCAAAGTCATAAACTTTCCGTGTTGTTCATTTTAAAGGAATGAGAAGTAGCAAAAAATACCCGGAAACTTTGAAATCGACAAATAAATTAAATTAAATTGAAAAGCTAGTCGTGAAATAGAAGTATTTGATAAAAATTACAAACCTAAAGCCAAGCCAAATATCGTAGACCGCCTTGTGTGTGCTTAATTGTAACGGCCATTGCGAATACCTGTAACAAATTATTTCAATTAATGAGACAACTATGTCAATGTGCAAAATGAACCATTTGGAGTGCAATGTTGGAGTGCAAAGAATAACATGCGCAAAATTATTTAAAATGTGGAAGTTTAGGGGAAGAAATTAAATTTCTATCATCACCATTGGGAATAAAGCGTGAATATGTAAGGAGGTTTCAAACCAGGATATGAAGAAAACCACACAAGAAAGTCATATCTAGCAGAAGAAATGGCACTTGGTAATTGTGAAATATGGTGGTGCTGTAATTTGGCAATTTTACTATTTGAAAACATTATTTTGGGAAAGATTCAGGAGATTTATACCTGGAACCCCATGGATGCGCTATTAATTAATACGAAAAGAGCTATAATGCTCATGCGTCTATCCAAGGTGGTGGCTGGATATTTCTGTCATAGCAAGCAATGTCTCGCGTCTTTCTCAGGATTAAGAGTATATTTTTGCTGTTACAAAAAGTTACCTAATATTGAACCTATCTAGATGATTTTGCAATTTCTTTAAGTGAGTTATAGCCGTTATGAAAGAAAGGCTGGTAGGTAGGTACCATGAGGGCCATTGGTGAATTAGGCAACCCTGTCGTGACAGAGATTAGGGTGGGCACGGGCGCGGCGGCAGCGAAATGCCGCGCCATTTTAGCACAGGGTGACGTCACAGGCCACGCCTGACATTTGGGCTAAAGCAACAAAGCAGCCCTACCTTGCCTCACGACTGATAACAGAACCACCTTAATAACTTACAGGGCTTTTCGGGTTATTTGCTCCGCACGTTTGTGCTTCCACTTCGTTTTGCCTTGGCATTTACTTGCAATTGTGACAAAGTAATTCAGTGGGGACTCAGAAAGCTGTACCATCAAATATTGCCGTTTAGCTGTTCTGTGCTATAATGATATTTGATGGTGGTATTTGGGTATTTTTGTCAGCCAAGCGTTGGACATTTTAGGATTGTTATATTTTTGGCAAAGGCCAACCATGTTAAAAGTAAAATTTAATGGTTAAACGGTAGTCATCTTTTTCATTCGATTATTTTGCAGTGCCCATAGTTATCACTACTTTTATGTATAGATAATTTTTATAGTCTAGATTTACCAAAATAAACGCATTTTTTTTTAATTATTTTAAAAATTACGTTTATGCGCAATATTTTAACTCTTCGTGTGTATAAGAAGCCCTTGACCTACGTGTTCTTTTGACTTTGACATACAGACCACGAAAAATGATGTTTTTCAGGAAATGCATTAATATTTTAAAGCTAAATTTTAAGGCATACAAAAGCAAAGGCTATTGCATATCTACCCCCTTTTTTACGTCCGCAATCCCCTCCTCCAGTTTATTTTTTTAAGATATTTTTTCTTCGTGGCCCTGTTAGAATAGGAACCCCCGGCTTGCCCTCGAGGCATTTATCAGGGCCTTGCATCGTGGTCCGGATAAATGCCTCGAAGTCATGCCCATCGAGTTGCCGAGCTTGGGTTTCTGTCTATTCCGGTAAACCCGTACCCCTCCTGACTTTGGGATGTTCCCTATCCGCAACCCGGGGACGCGTCCGATAGCAGACCCAAAAAGTTACTATACTCAACATCAAATAAACTGCACCTTCCGTGACGCGAACTTTAACGATTTTCTTCTGACACAATCATGGTGCCCCAACAATATTGGTGTTATTTGAAAGCCCAATAAATATCCTTAAAGAAAAACACATTTTATTTCTTAATAAATGATTAACATATACCATAAATGTGACTTGAAAAAATACCTCACTTTGGGCCCACCTATGGGATCAATTAGACCAATTTTTATGGTTATAAAACCAAATAATGATCTCACGTGTCCTCTTTAACAGATGGATAGCGATTAATCCCAACTTAACAGTTTTATAGCCATAAAAGTTGGCTCTAGCGTAACTACCTATTTTTTAAAGAAGTGACTCTGGGTCCTTCTAAAGACACATTTTTGGGGTAAAAACCTTTCCTTCAATGCAATGAAGGTTAGAACTAGGCTTTTAAATGGTGCCAATATTGGTGGGAAGTGGGGAAGCATACGTTTGAAAATGCTTGTCGCGGGAGGTGCGATTTATTTGATGTCGAGTGTATGTTAGGCTAAGCTTATTCTTAACCACTGCACCAGAATATAACCGAGCGGATTTTTCTCTCAACCTGGAATGCTGCACATACAATGACTGCTTGGCAAATGGTAATTGATGGATATAAATTAGTAATTTCATATGATGTGTAAAATGTGTCCTTTAAATAAAACGAAGTTATTGATTCCAGCCTAATCAATGAATTACTCATAGTAACCTTGGAAATTATTGGTGGAACATTTTAATTTTTGTAACACTGTTATTAAACAATTATGCTTTTAAAAGTTTAAAATGATTGTTTCAAATTATATTTTGAACAAAGTAGGTACATAAAGAGGTTACCTCTAGACTGCCGCTGTTTTTCCCCAGAATAAGAGACAAGGAAAACGGAAACATGAACGAAAACCACATCGCTTATGGTGGTAATGACACAATAAAGAACATTGAAAGTTTATAAACTTGAAGATCGCTCGCGAAAAGAAAGTTCAAGGTGGCAAGTTGCTGACATTCGTCATACAGTGAATTATTGATACGTATAATTGTGCCACGCGTGAGAGTGGTAGCAGCCGCCGCTTGCGGACCGCACTTGTAAAATCGACTGTCCTTTGACTATCCTCATAAACTCGTGTAGCAATCGATCCTATAAACGTTCAAGAAATACCGCTCTGTTAATATTTGATGAACAAATCTGTCGAAAAATGTGCGGACGAGAGTAATTTCTTGTACACATTTGTTTTACTGTATTCAAATTCAAAGACTTTAAAATATGAAGATAAGTTTGATTGTGCAAACATTGACCACCACAAACAAAGAAGACAACAAGGAAAAAGTATGAAACGCTGGAATTGTCGCATGCGGTTTTGCCGCAAGTGTTAGCAGTGACGTTGCTACAACGCGACTTCAACAAAATTGCCGCGCATTCATACTTTTTAGATGTAAATAATTTATATGTTTTTAATTTTTCCCATCCATACTAATATAGTAATAAATTAAATTAAACAAGGGTTGCGTGATTTAAATCAACTTCATTTAAATCATGCAACCCTGGTTTAAATTAATTTAAATCACGATTTTTATTGCATGATTTTTTAAATAAAAATCACTTATTTAAATCAATGACCGAAAATTTAATTAATGAAAGGCTGCGAGTTTATATTAATTAACTGGTAATGTTCAAAAACAATGTCAATATTAGGTGTTAATGTATGAAATTGTCGTTTTGTATGGAGAATTAAAAAAAATCTATATTATTTGTGATTTTTTAGAAAACCACATAATTTTTTTTGGCGGTGTTGTCAACTCTATACATCAATTTTACGTAAATAAAAATGTTTTCCGGAAGAAAAACTAAAGAAATCATCACAAAACCTAACAAAAATCAAATAATTCGAAAAAATCGTGATTTTTTCCACCCTGAATTAAACCATTAAACAATTTAAATGAAATTTCGTATTATGTAGAGATCTTAGAAGAATAAATTAGAAAAATAACTTTCTAAGTGGATTGTTAAGTTTTTAATGATTACTGTATTTGTAAACCTATAACAAACAGCATTCTTGACTCAGTAGTCCTGGCTATGTGTTGTAGATGAGTCAGTTAGAATTAATAGCATAGATTATTCCTAAGTGAAAAATTAAACATACAACTAAATAATAACAAATTTAAACTACTTAACTAAATTAAACCTAAATTAAAAAATAACAACCATTATAATAAAAAAAACCTACACTAAAACGTAGAAAAATAATTACTAATTACCTACTTATTTATTATGACGAATTATTAATATTTATGTAGGTATAACTACCATGATTGATACTTCTGGAGTCGGTGCCAAGATTATGAAACATGTAAAGTTTGCCTGCACCGACTCCAAAAGTATCAATCATGGTAGTTATACCTACATAAATATTAATAATTCGTCATAATAAATAAGTAGGTAATTAGTAATTATTTTTCTACGTTTTAGTGTAGGTTTTTTGGAGTCGGTTTTATTTTTTTAATAAAATTTTACTTATTTCTTGCTTTTTAGTTAACTAATTATTACCTTGATGTTACCACTGAAGGTAGGCAGTACACTGAGACCAAAAAAAATTGGTTCTTAATCAGCGGAGATATTGCGTATAAAAAAGTTCATCCCCAATTTTCCACCCTTGGGGGTGAAATATTTTCTTCAAATTCGCATGAAACCACCCTTTTGATAATACCTATTCAACAAAAAAATAATCGTTCAAATTGGTTTATAATCGGCGGAGATATTGCGTATAAAAAAGTTCATCCCCAATTTTCCACCCTTGGGGGTTGTTTTTTTATTATTAAATTTAAATGGGACCACCCTTGAGGTAATACCTATACGCCGAAAAAAGATTTGTTCAAATCGGTTCATAATTGGCGGAGTTATCGCGTAACAAACATAGAAAAAAAAAAAAAAAAAACATACGGGTCGAATTGAGAACCTCCTCCTTTTTTGAAGTCGGTTGAAAATTCATTCAAATTGCTGCTTTGGGGGAATAAGTTTTTAAACATTTATGTATGTAATAGGTGTAGGATTGGACACTAGGGCATGCAAACCGGTTAACCGGATAACCGAAAAACCGGATAACCGACACAATTTGGAACTCGGTTTTTGTCAGTTATAAAACCGGGTTTTTCGGTTATTTCGGTTTTTCTTCTACGATTTTAGATAATTTAATAACTCATACAAGAACATGCTTCTTTAGTCATATCAATAAAAACAATTATTGTAATGCAATGTGAATGAGTAGAGTATAGTCTATGTGTTATAGTCAAACCTCGATGCTCAGGCGCTCCTAGGTTTGACTAGTCAATCCTCAGGTCTGACTAGAAGTCTTAGTCAAAGCCCAAACATTTCGGCCTTTGACTAAAGAATGTTAGTCTATAATTATTATTTTTAGGGTTCTGTACCTTAAAGGATTAAGGGTAAAAACGGAACCCTATTACTAAGACTTCGCTGTTTGTCTGTCACCAGGCTGTATCTCATGCCTTTCCTAAAATATTTAGTTTGATAGTCACTTTAAAAAATCATCCCCATTCGCCATATAACAATAAAAGAGTCGTACGGAACCCTTCGTACGTGAATCCGATTCGAACTTGGTCGGTTTTCTATAATTGCTGCCGGCCTCTGACGCTGCGTCTACTTTTGACCGAGTCTGCCAGTCGTTTCTAGGATTGACTAGGCAAAGCCCGAAACATATTATTTTAGTTTCGACGTTTGACTGAACAGTTTAGGCACTTCTAGGTTTGACTTAGTTAAAGGCCGAAATAAGAATTCACTTCGGGGTTGGCCCGAAGGCTTTGGTCAAACCTAGGATAGACCAGTCATTCCGCGAAGAGACTGCATATCGACCTTTGACTATGACATATGGCTATGGTATTGAACTAAAGTACCATGTATCTTCTAGCTAAAGCTATAAGCGCGCGGGCGCAAAATGGAACGGGCTTTGTATTTGACCATTGCCATTATTTTTGCTTTGCTAGTCTCTGTCAGTGTCAACTTACATATTATTTAATTATGCATAACTATGACCAAATGTTCTTCTTCTTTTTTGATGATGTTGGCAATTCACGTCGAGGTCGACTTGATTTGTGCCATTTTCCAGTATATAAGTGATACGAGTGACAAAATGAGATCAAGTAATGATATAATGAAGGATGATAGATGATACCCTTTCCCACCCTTTGAGTCTCAATAAAGTTGTGGTGCTTTACTGAGACCTCCTATGGACAACTTGAGAGAACCAGAAGAATCACGATGCACTGTTTTCTTCACTTGCCCACACCCATAGACGTTCACGAACACTCAATGGTTAATAATCCACCATTATTATATTACACATTAATAGTCGCCTAAACACGAATTTGAGGAAATAAAACAAAACCGCTAACATGACGCTTCAGATTCCCGCCAAGAAGTCCTGACCAAAGGTTTTGCTTTGCTAATGAGCGAAGTATCCTATTGTTGATCTCTTTATATTTGATTTTTAATTAAACTATTCAATTGATCTCACAATATTATGTTCAGAACATGTAACTTCATCTTGTCAAACTAGAATATAAAAGAAATAAAATGATTTTTATTATGATTTGCAGCATTTTTATTTACTTACAAACAGTCGACCCGAAAAACCCGAAAAAACCGGTTTAGTTCGGTTTTTAAAAATAAAAACCGAAAAAACCGGTTTTTCCAAACCGCTCGGTTTTTGCATGCCCTATTGGACACAATGGTATCCAATTTCACATAGTTGCATCTTCATCTTCATTAACTTATTAAATGTTTTTATTTTAGATGCCATTTTGTGTCATATGATGTCAATTTTATCTTCATATGACACAAAACGGCATCTCTAAAGCAATAATGGTTTATTTATATGATAAAAAAAATAAAACCGACTTCAAATGCGTGAACACAAAAAAAAACTAAAAATTAAAAATATTGCGTATAAAAAAGTTCATCTCCAATTTTCCACCCTTGGGGATGAAATATTTTCTTCAAATTCGCATGAAACCACCCTTTTGATAATACCTATTCAACAAAAAAATAATCGTTCAAATTGATTTATAATCGGCGGAGATATTGCGTATAAAAAAGTTCATCCCCAATTTTCCACCCTTGGGGGTTGTTTTTTCTATTATTAAATTTAAATGGGACCACCCTTGAGGTATTACCTATACGCCGAAAAAAGATTTGTTCAAATCGGTTCATAATTGGCGGAGTTATCGCGTAACAAACATAGAAAAAAAAAAAACATACGGGTCGAATTGAGAACCTCCTCCTTTTTTGAAGTCGGTTGAAAATATGATTAATATTAACAAATTAATACTGTCACACTCAATAGGAGATACAGCTTTAAAGAGTGCCAACCAAAGGCATATTAAAAATTTAATATCTGTCTCTGAGGCTGCAGGCCCGCCTTTTTGTACCTCTCGTTGAAGGTTACTTTTCATTTGCAAAGTTTAAAGTAATTATAATACTGCCATGATATTTGATATCGAGAGTAACTCCGATTTTTGGCAAAACTGAGTTATTTAATGATTGAGAATCAACATAATGAGCTCTTTCAGATGAGCTTGAGTATCTTAGGATTGCACATGAATGTTATCTGGTTGAATCTTGATCTACGAAAACTTTGTATAAATTAAAATATTCGGTTCAGCAATGTTAAAGACGGTATGAAATATTATTAAAATGAACATTTAAACTGAAAGACCAATTTTAAACTAGGTAGTTTCTGAAGAGGTTGGTTGAAACATACTATGAATAAAATTGTAGAAAAAGTATTCTACTACCCTTAAATCTTTTAACATTTACATTGCAAACATGTGTAGGGTAAGAAGAATGCATCATAGTTGAAAAATTGTATTTATAATTGCAGTATTGTTAGGGTTTTATCAACTTTAAAATACTAATGCAATCAATGAGATTGGCACTACAGGTATCTTGGGAGTTTTTGATGTTAATAAGGCAATGTGTAAAAGTTCTTAAAATAGATCAATCTGGTACGTTAAAGTAAAGATCAGCACATATAAAATCATTGGCACGAATACGTAAAAACTATGAAAATATCAAAGTGAAAGTATCTTCCTCCAAAAGTTGACATCACAGCAATAAATACCAAGAGAATTCACTTACATAAACGGATGCCATGAAGTGTGTAACTTTGTGTGAATAACTTAGCTTCTCTTATTTGTTATAAGAAATAAAATAAACACTTATTCACGAAATCCTATCACTGAAAATCTGTCGAAAACCACAACCGTTTACATGAAAAAAAATCACAATTTATGACCGATTTCATACAGGGTTACCACAAAACATATACTTTTTGACAATTCAAACACTTAATGATGTCAAAAGTTCAGACAATCGTTCAAATATATGTACCTTTTTATTAAAATTTATTAAAAAAAATGTGTATTTCAGGGTTACAAGCTAGATTTTTTTCCCGAAATGAAGGGAGCAGCCCCCATAGATAAGTGGCAGAATGTGACAGTTTTAATTTCAAAAACCCTTTGCTCCGGCAGTTTTGCTGTACGTGGTTACTTTGTTTAAGAAATTTTGATTTTTGAAGCGGTAAAAAAATCCTTTTGCCTGGGGGGGCGCCCGGGCCCCCGGGGTCCCTCATACAGTTTGGGTAATATTATCTTTATATCTGGCAATCTTTTTGGCAGCTGTCATCATATCTGTCATTAATGTCATTTGCGCTGTGCGTCCATTTTCTATTCTGTGTCCATTTTTTTCATTGCATTCATACTCTCTAATCTGTGATTACAATCGATTCTTATATAATTCAATTTCAATTAAACTAATTAAAGTTTATCTGTACATCTGAAGCAGATTTGTAATTTATTTTAATTGCAATCAGAGACAGGATATTACATTGATTCTAATACAACTAAGTTCATAATTATCAGAATTTGCATAGTGAATCGTGTTGGTTTTTTGTTGATCATCTAATTTTACAACAATATACCACGGCCAACGACGGTTTTAAAATGAATATATCAATAGAAAGGAAGAAAATGGATTGTCCAGCTTTGCCTAAAGGATGGCAAAGAGAAGAAGTGTTACGAAAAACAGGTCTTTCTGCGGGAAAAGTTGATGTTTATTATTACAGGTACATACAACTAGAGTTCTATGTTTTAAACTATTAAACATGTATAAATCTATCGTTTGCTGTCTTTGATAAATAAGTCCAATGAAACATCATCACTGATCGTAATATAAATAATATTGTGATAAATTTCATTACTAAAATCTCATTGGATCCTAACATTGATATCACTTGAGTGTAAACATTAGTATATTGGACATGTTATGCAGTGAAGTGTGTACTTATTTTATATGCTTTAAACTGACACAGAAATAAAAGAGTAACAACTAACCACCAACACCCGTCAGTGACAATAAATTTTCTGTAGCCCAACAGGTAAAAAGTTTCGCAGTAAACCCGAGCTAGTTCGTTATCTCGGTGATAGTATGGACCTGTCGTGTTTCGACTTTCAGCAGGGTCAGATAAACACAATGCTGCTCTGTAAGGCCAAGAAAGCACGGGCGCAGTTCGATTACAGGTTCCCACATTAGTGCCGTAACTATTCACTTGTGTTGTTGTCAATAGTGCAGTCCTGTGCTTTGTGTTCCTATTTATTATGCTGTTTACTGATAGAAGCTTGTAAGTGTGCCTTAGACCTCCCTAGTGCTCTTGGATTTGTCTGAGGATGTGTTAGTTGGTATTTTATTAGTGTCTGACAAAACTAAACTGCACAGCTTCAATCACAAAATCAACAAATATTGTACCTGCTTAACCATATCCATTTTAGAGGCTTAGGCTTTATGTTGGTGCTTACAACACTACACCAATTCTATTTCTGATATCTATCTAATATTCTCTTAGCTTTGCAGAATTAATACCCAAGTGTAAGCTTTTTATTTAGAAATTCTGTGATAATTGAATCATATACTTCATTTATCTGCCTCTAACATGGTTTGTAATTACCATTTAACATACATAATTAAACTTTCACCATTCAAAATTCTCAGAAATTGATTGAAAATATCCAATAACATTCACAAAAATACTTTTCAAAAAACGAATTTAATTTATTAAAAAACATTTTTGGTCATAACAATCACTTTTACAATTATTTTACTGCACTTTCTATGACTAGTGTGTTAATAGATAAAGCATGATTTATGTAGCATGCACAAACTTAGCAATTGTGATGTCTTTGTTTTTGTTTTAAGTGTCATTTAGTTTAGATACTCACTAGAATTAATGATTTTAAATATGTGTAGTTACAGTTAGTACCTTTACTGAAAATAGTTTCAATTTATGGTCTATTCAATTAATATTTTAACCAAATTCTAAATGTTACTCCCTATCCCTAGTGAAGTAATTAAATAAATTAAATCTTATAAAAAAGTAATTAAATGTTATAAGTTTTTTTACAATGTTTTTTTCATATTTACATTATTATTTAGTTCTATTAGCATGGACTATACATATAGGTCAAATTCTATATTAAGTGTAGTGTTGCATATACAATTAGTAGACTATTAAATCATGTAAAATTAATATTGCGGTAAGATTTGTCATGTTTTATACTTTTCCACAGGGGTGTTCGTTCAGATGCATCTCTAGTGCCACCAATACGGCAAACTGCATCCATTTTCAAGCAACCTGTTACTGTTTACAAGACCCAAGAAAGCAAGGTCAAAACTGATCTGAAACATGGTACACAAGAAAAGCCAAAGCAGTTGTTTTGGGAAAAAAGATTGGAAGTAAGATACTTCAGTAAAACTTTTTTATAAATTAATATGGGCTTTCCTTCTGCTACTGTCTGTGAAGCCTATGTTTTCACTATCGAATTTACTTACCACATACAATATTTTATAGGGTTTGTCTGCTTGCGATGCCAATGGCGTGATAGGCACTACATCGCTGCCGAAATACATAAAACCACTGGGGCCATATACATCTGATGCCACCACCATACAGTCACTAGCTACTGCACTGCACGTCTCATCACAGCCTATCACAGGTGAGTCCACTCCATTGTAATTTGCTAACATCACATGTGATGAATAAATTATGAGTAAAACAGCCAAAAGATATCAAGCTGCGATTTCTTATCAAGTATCAACAACAACATGACCTGTTTTATCCCAACTAATATTATAAATGCGAAAGTAACTCTGTCTGTCTGTCTGTTACGCTTTCCCGCTTAAACCTCGCAACCGATTTTGATGAAATTTGGCATAGAGATAGTTTGAGTCCCGGGAAAGAACATAGGATAGTTTTTATCCCGGTTTTTGAAACAGGGACGCGCGCGATAAAGTTTTTCTGTGACAGACAAAATTCCACGCGGGCGAAGCCGCGGGCGGAAAGCTAGTTTTAATATAATTTTGGCGGGAATGTAATACTTTTCGTTTAAAGAGGTACGAGATAAACGTTTTGATGTATAGTGCGCCTAAGGCCCGAGTTTCACCAAAGCGGCGCGGAGAAGTGTCAGGCGGACGAATTTTTCATAGAATTAAGATTAATTAGAACGCCGTGCACAGCGGAGAAGAGATGTGGAAATAATGAAATCTGATTGGTGGAAACTGGGCTTTACATTTGCGGAAGTCGCTTAAAAGAATACTCAATGATTTCAGGCCAGACAGGCACGAAGCAGGTAATCCTCGAGAACCCGGGCGTTTTTTTAAACCCTGAGCAGCCGCTCATCGCGGCCGTCACCATCACCAAGGACGACGTGCGCCGTCAAGAGGAACGTGTCAAGCGCGCGCGCCTTCGTCTACAGGTATTCATAGGGTTCAATAAATATCCATTTATGTTAAAATCATAAAACAAGTTTTGCAAGTGGTATAAAAAGGTTGAACATAGGCCTCCCCCAATGCTTTCCAATGTTCATTGGGGGAGGCCTATGTTCAGCAGTGGACGTCCTATGGCTGAGATGATGATGATGATAAAAAGGTTTAAAAGCGCTTTCATATTTAGGCGACTTTATTAGCGCGACAAACGCGTGACAGACGCGCTGCCGAAAATTTCATACTATATGAGTAGATGCCTACCTTCAACGCGCTATATTAGTTCTATTAGAGCTCAATTTATTCAATGAAATACTACTTGTATTGTTATGCATTCAGTCCCAAACTGCACATATGTCTTTCTTCGTGCTTTTGCCCACTGGCATATTAAAATTTGTTGTCCCGAAATAATGGTAGCGTTAAAGTAGTACTGGGACGTGTAAAAGAGCTTTTTTAAGCCTACTTGCAAAATGAATGAATTTGAAGCCCATAAGCTTTGTGAGTGCGGGTAAAAACTGGTCCGTGAGTTTCTAGTCTTAAGGCTTCGGCAGACCAAACGCGGGGCAGTAGCAGCGCAGTTTGAATGCGGACCCGCGCAAGTTATAATACAAGAAACTCTTTGAAGTGTGTCACACCAAATTTGAACGCGGGCCCGTGCTCCAACCGCTCCGCGCCGCGCCGCACTGCAACTGCCGAATGACAAACCTGAGCCCCGATTACGGTAACTTTTAACGTCTCCAATCCAGACACGCTTCTCGATTCTGCGATACGATTGGTCGTTCAACAGCGTACGTCAGCTGTTTTGACCAATCGTATCGCAGAATCGATGAAGCGCGTCTGGATTGGAAACGTTAAAAGTTACCGTAATCGGGGCTCAGGCGGCGCGGGAGCGGGTCAGAAGCGGCGCGAGCGCGGGCCCGCGCTGTTGTATTACTATGGCGGCCATATTAGCATGACTCACCGGAGGGGCGGTAGAAGCGCGTTGAAAGCGGTTTTCGAATATTGAATTTTTTGACAACCGCCCGCGTTGCAGCTGCTTTGAAACTGCCGCTGTCTTCAGTGTGCCTACTGCCGCGCTGCAACCGACCCGCACTGCTTCTGACCCGCGTTTGGTCTGTGGAAGCCTTTAATAAGGACGTTTGTCCACCAGGAGGCGCTAGCGGCCGCTTAGGGGCGCGCGGGCGCCGGGGAGCCCTCGCCGGGGCCCCCCGCCGCCCAGCAAGCGCTCCCCGACTCCACCACCGGCCCCGCCGAGCCCGCCGTAGAGCCCGAGCCCGCGCCCGAGCCCGAGTGCAACGACCTGTCCGCGCTTAACCTCCAACTCGCTTAAGGTTCAGTCAAACCAACGCGATCAGCCGGCGTGCAGCGATGGCGATCAGACTTGAATACATTGGTCGCCATCGCTGCACGCCGGCGCCGAGCCCGAGCCCGAGTGCAACGACCTGTCCGCGCTTAACCTCCAACTCGCTTAGGCGCGGTGTATTGTGATCTCCTATAGTGGACGCGTTTGCCAGAAAATAGCGCTAAAGTCCGGTCGCCAAGCAGATAGAATTTCGTCCAATGACCCCAAGCTACTCATCCTTATCACTCGCACGTAAAATTATATTGCTGTCGCGACTATGCGACGGGAAGCCGCAGTAAGTGTGCGAGCGCGACAGCAATATAATTACACGCGAGCGATAAGGATGGGTAGCTTGGGGTCATTGGACGAAATTCTATCTGCTTGGCGACCGAACTGTCAAAAAAATTTATGGGAAATCTTCACTTTTGAAGTTTAGCAAACGTGTTCTCGTCAAAACATGTTTCGGCAGTTGCAATCGCCATTTTGCTAACAATTTCTAACAAGCGCTATTTTCTGCATAACGCGCCCAATGTCTCATCATGTCCCAATAAGGTTGAATTTTGCAGTTCAGCAAATTGTAGTGTTGGACGTAGGTTAGGCGCGAAAACGTGTGTGGATGTGCTTATTGCTCAAACTCTGTGGACTCTTAAAGTAAGAAGAAATTTCCTCTAGTTGTAGTATTAAGTTAACACTGGCCGATCATTTAAGTCTGCGGGCACGAAACTGGCGACGGCCGAGCGGCGGTGCGGTGATTCATACAACATGGACAGTTTATGGTGACGCGCAAGAAACAGGCGGGGCGATCGCTATACTACTCCTCATCGCCGCCGCTTCGCCGTCGCGTCGCGTCGCCAGTTTCCTTAGAGTTGTAAGAAAAATCTCTCAATATAAATGTGGACATTCGTGTATAAAATTTTGTGTGGCCTGCCGCCGGCGGCACACGCAATCGGTGGAATGCATTGATAAGTCTAAGCTTAATCTAGTAATAGTTTTTATATTGTGCCTACATAGTTCATGCTGAGGCCCAGTATTTAAATAAATATTACAATGGCAATTTTAGGGTAGGGTCACCTTATCTATAGGTGTTAGTTATAATGTGTATCTTGTTTTATAGGGTAATTCTAGGTATGCTACAAAAATTCTTGAGAATAAAATATGTTGTGTATGTAAACGTAAAATTTTGCAATTTTATACTAAGTGAATTAAAGTTAAAATATTCAAAAAGTTATAATTATAGAGTAAATTAAAATATATACATCCTATTTTGCTATTCTATTTTTAACAAACTGGGAACTTTAAAGGGAAGACATAGAAGGGATATTGACATTGTAATATGCATTGAGCTGTTTAAGTATGTATTATTTTATACAACCCCCACTTATTTCTGCACGAGATAGCAAACTATGCACGCAAAGTATTATTCAATAAAAGTTAGTAAGTAATCATTTTGTGTAACATTTTTTTTAAAATATCAGTCTGGGAACGTGTATTTGTAAAATAGGATAAGAAGTATAAAATTATTAATGTATTTATATTTGTACAAGTACCTATCTAACTATCAATTGCGTGACGAAATATTTATTGTTATCATTTTGTATGTACACATTTTAATAAAATCTAATGGCATGTGAAAACGGAAATTGATAAGTGTATGCAATAAAACATTTTTTGTAGATTTAACTGTTTTTATTTAATTAGAATCAATTAATATTACTTTCATTAAAATTTTTGGTATGTCTCGTAGATAAAACATGTCTCTACTCTCTTCATAGGTACTCACTTTTTGGTCTAGAATACAAAATGCAAGTGTCAAGCATCAATCCATCATAACAATATTTTAAATGAGACATTTCGACTAGAAATCGTTTAGGGTACACTATCCTCACAACCTTAAAAAATTTGGCCTAAAAATATTTTACTAGCTAAAATAGAACTTGGAATGTGTGCGTAGCATGTAAAAATGCAGAAGCCGTATAAATAGAAAATAGTCTAAAAAGGCAGTATGTGATCATAACAGAATCATTATTGTTTGAATTCAAATCTTTCCATACGGACGACACATCGAGCTAGCATTGGCATCTTATGTAGGTAGTTGTAATGGATGATATTATGTATCGACAGCACCAGACTATATACCTTCAATGAAGGCTTCAATGATATGATGCTGTACATCGGTACAGTCGACCGCACATCATTCATTTTTCGTTGCAAAGTAAAACTCGCTCTTATTACAATATTAAGATGCCGCAGTGTTTAGCTTGGTGTGCTGCAATACTGTAAACTGAATCTATTTCAATGGAAATCATGAGGTATTTATTTACTTTAGTACAAAATACAATATGGTTAAATACCGGACGGTTGCACAAGCAAACAAACTGACAATATGTAATACTATGTATATTTACATAATTATAAATAAAAAATGCTTGCAAGAATGTTAATTTGTGCATAATTCATAAATATACTAAAAACGTAATTCTAATCTTACAATTTATATGAAAATTTAAATTACATAACTTATTTCAAAATCGTAAGTGTATTCTGTGAGTACACTTAGGCGGATTATGCAATTAATGTTAAATAATGAACACAAACTCGTGTAGTACATACTTCACTTCATAACTCATCTTTCCTTCTCACTTTTGTTACAACAGGTCGGCTGTAAATTGTAATTAATTTAAAACAAAATGTGTTAATAAATAATAAATTAGCTACACTTATCCATAAGTTAATCTTACTCTACTGTTATTTTATCCACTTAAAGGGTAGTATTGCAAAGTGATACAGACGCTTTAAGACCGTTAATTTATTTAAAATAATAAAGGTCTTAAGTCCGCAATTTTTTTTTACCAATGTCGGCGTAATATATTATTTAGAATTTCAATTTATGACTAGAATATCTTAAAAAGGCAATCTTTATAACTAGAATATAAATGGACTAACTCTGAAAGGCCCCATTCTTTATTAACTTCAAGCAGAAGAAACTTACAATACCTACTTATTTTTAGGTAGGTAGGTGCTATGAAATGAGCCAATTTCCATCTGATCGCCAAAGATTCCATAATTAACTGTGTACAGGCACATTATTATCAATATTCATAACTTTAAAAACTTACTTTTTTAACTGCATTAATTTGTACATTAAAAATGGCTTTTACAGTGGCTCAAACTGCGTGTATTGCCACAAATACATGCTATCATACTACCCTACTTCATTCAAATTTAATTTTGGTTAAGAAAATGGCATGTCCTAAAGAATAATGAACAGCAGTAGCTATAGCACGTGATATGTGGAATAATACTTCATATAATAGAAAACCAAATAAATTAGGTATGTACTTAGGTACTGTCTTCACAATATCACTATTATAGAGGGCCGTATTATGAAACGACATAATTATGTCCAAAACTCGAATCAAGCTATGAATAGATTTCAATCTAGTAAATAGCCTAGTTTCGACCAATCACAGACCAAAATCTATACTTTTAATAGTTTGTTTCTGTTCATATCACGATCCTTTAGAGTAGGCACATACCGTTGATTTTTAGTTGGCCGATAGTGGTGCCCGATTTCAAATTGTATGAAGAATCGGCCAAATCGAATCGGCGTAGTGTGCGCACTCCCATACGTGCCCATACTGATCAACAGTCCGACTAACTATCGGCCGACGAAAAATCAACGGTGTGCGCACGTGCGCCTACTCTTAATAAAAGCGAAAGTTCAACCTCCTACCACAGTAGTTTCTATTGCTACCTAGTTAATTAACTTTTATGAATATTTGTTATGGATACGTCTGTTTGATATGTTTTGTTATGACGACATCACTTCAAGTCCACGGATAGAAATTTGAAAATAGTACTGTGCCTATTACAAAATATCCAATAAAGTAATATTGTATTAAGCGCGATTGAAAATCAGGCATCCTTCTAGATATTATGAATGTTTTCCATTTGCTATACATATTGTCAACACCCTCTAAATTGGCTATTGAGAGATGGTGAGATGGAATCCTTTTCCCGATTCCAAGACGCCGAAAATGTTCATTAATAGTATTTTGGTCTGAAGTTGGTGTTGGACCAACATTCATTCTACTTGAACAGATCCAATACAAAATTGGACTAGCTGATGCTAATAATCTTGTTGACACTTGAATATGTATAAATATAATACAGAAAATGCTCAAAAACATTATATGAACTACATATACAAACAAGGTAGGATCATTGGCCCCAAAACCTTTGCAGTATTGTTTTGGCCTATAAGGCATCCTGTTTCCATATCCAAATATATTTGATTTTATTCCAAGTCTTAAACATAGTCTAAAATTGTTACTTAAATATGACATACAATTGTAAGTTATTAGAAACAAAATAGGGAAAGCTAACATGAAATTGGGTATTTGCTTCAATTGGTAATATTTAAAAAATCCAACATCCCAGTAATGGCTTTGCACATAAGAGTAAGACAGGGGTAAGGAGTAATTGCACCAAGGACTCTCTGCACTCCCCGGCAAAACATATTCAGAGTTGAACAGAAACTCTGGTAGGTTGTGATCACTATGAACACAATACTTGAAGTAGTTGTAAGTCTGAACCAACAGGAATGGCAATATAGCAATTATCACAGTCAAAAATAATGCCACACTAGTTGTAAGCAACGGTAACAACAGAAATGGGAGAATTATTCTATGTTTTAAGGTTCTATATTTATAGGCAATTTCAGGCAGAGTCCTCTCTATGACATTTTTGAAACTTGTATAAAATATGAATCCTAAATTAACTAAACCATTGGACCTAGTGATCATGGAAAAGCCTGTCGGCAAGCCACTACTAATATCAATGTTGGCAAATCTTAATGTTTCATTTTCAGTACATTTCAGCATTACATAAAATGTCATCAAAGCAAACAGTGTTTCAGAGTAAGGTGCAGTAAAAAATATACTTGCTGGATTAACACAGTACAATATAGCAGATTTATATGCTTTACATTCATTTCTAAGTATTCTCAAACTTATTCTATGTAAAATATCTGCAGATTTTACAAACATTAACAGATTTAAAACTGTTGCTGATATCAACAATGTACTGTGATAATTTAACAAGGACCCAAACAAACTACACAAGCCATAGGCTACATATCTTACAATCATGGGGAATAGTGGAAAAAATGCTAAACAATTTTCATAGGTATATCCATACTGTGCGATGTGTATGAAATACTGAGCATCCCATCGTTTTAGCCCACCGAGAACTTTATCTACTACTATATCGGCGTATGTTTTGCGAAGTGTTGGGTCTTCAGGACTGATGAAAACATTGGCATCATGATCCGGAATAAGATTGTTAAATAAAGCTTGCAGAAGCAACACTACAATCCTGGTGCTGAAGGCGAACCACACAATCTTTTGTCGAGGAGAATACATCTGCGAAATAAATAAAAAATTCATGATATCTGAAAAATAAATGTTACACAAATCTATATAAATTAATGACATACCTCAATTTGTTATTTTATTTTGGTAGCAGCTTTAAACGTTACTGTACATCTTATTAAAATGTTTTCGTTAAGAAATTAAGCAATAATCAAGAAAACAACAACTTAAATCCCGAAAATTCAATACTCCTCTGGCTAAATGTCAATGTCAAATAATGACATAAGACATTAAATATTTTTTTTTCGATCCAAGTTTTACGGCTACTGATCACACTCACACAGCCTTCTTTTTTAGAAGCGATATAAAGCACGGAATGATATTTTGCCTATATTGCACTACTTGAGACAGGATAATAATAATTATAGTGTGCGGCCGTTACCCCAGCAAAATGTTATCTGCTAAAATTAAAGCCCTATCTGATTCTGATGTGAATGGGCAGTGTCTGGGGCAAATAAAAAAATGGGGCCCTGCAGCTAAGCTAAGCTTACTTTACAGCATTTTTTTTTACCGTTCTTTTCTCACAATAAAATGCACATCAATGAATAATAATATCCGTCAAATTTACAACACACAGAAAGAATTTAGGGGAATTCCCTAGTTATAAACTTTCGAATTTCTCTTTATTTATTTTGAAAATGGGAGAAATTTTCAAGAGCATTGCCTCGCCTAGCCCCTGCGAATGGGCCGGAACCGGAACTCCATCGATTGAATTTGAAGACGATAGTTGTGATATTGTATTGTATTGCATTCTTAGATTCCATTACATAGTTACATATACGACGACCTAATAAAAGCGTGTTAAAAAATATTTCGTAGATTTCATCAATCATCAAGTGTCGGGATAAGGATTTTATGAGAAAAATAAAACCACAGTGTAGTTTATATTTATTTATAATAATTGCATTCTGTCACATAATAATGTTACACCCAGATTCATACGATTTCAGACAATTCTAGCAGTCTAGAATACATCACAGAACACACGCCTCATATCATGTATACAAAAACGTATTCTTAAATATCAACTAAAATAGATATAATTCAACTTCCAAATAAACGCGTTGATTGTAGATTCATCATCATCACGTAAGCCACAGGACGTCCACTGCTGAACATAGGCCTCCCAATGACATCCACATCGCACGACTGTAGATTAATTTTTTAAATTTCTAACAGAATTGTTGAACAAGTAAACGATTAGATAAAAGGCGTGAACTATGATGTCATACATTATGATCTTGCTTTCCTACTTTTATTCAAACATGTATCTAAAATTCGGCTCAAAGTACACCAACTCAATGGAAAATAATTACATTTAGTGGAACCCTTTCACACCCAGCGTATGACGACAATAATTATCATACTTTACATTTGTATGCCTACACACGTATGCACCAATGATCATTGCTATAATTTTCATAAATTAAATGTACCTTTTACTCGTAATATTATATTGTTGCATAATGTTTGTTTTTTTTTCTATAAATTCTGGATAGTTTTCAACACAATTCGCTAGAAAAATGAGCAACAGTATACACCATCATATTTTACAACTTAAATTTAATTACTTCACTATAAAACCACTATGATATGCTAAAATAAAACCTTTAATTGAAGATAATTTTACCACCACAACATAATAGATATTTTACCAGCATTTATTCCAACTACACAGTTTTTCGTATTTTATTCAGTGTTTTTATATTTAGCTACATAAATATTGCATACGAAATAGTACTTTTGGTTCGGCTTTATAAATACAATAAGTGCATAATAAACTCTTACTAATAAATAGCAGAACCAAGATTTCATTAACGCCTGAAGTTGTGTTTGTGTCGGACATATTTTTATTGCGTAAGCAAAACTATTTACATAATTCTACTGAAATGCAATGTATGTAATAATCAACGCTACAAGTTCACATCAATAATAAAAAAAGTATATATAGATTAAATTAAATGTTAGAAATATATTTTTCTTTACAATAGCCATAAAATACATAAATCAAGTGACTTGTTACATGAAAGAGTACCTTCCTTAAACAATTTCGCATATTACCTAAAAACAAGAAGGAATGAAATCGAAATATGTATATAGGAAAAACCTATTATGAGGATTAAACAATCCTCCCTGACAGCGATCGGGAATATTAGGATGTACAGGCAACAAATTAAATAATGGCTACTTACTCATATTGACTGGAGTGCCAACATAACTGTAGGAACCTAGTTAATTAAACCCTCCAAAACTACACATCAGAAGTGTAAAGAATAAATATAAAAGGACAGAATAATAGAAAATTAGCCTTCTCTTACATAAGATCCTTGAGGTAGCTTCGAAGGAGGCCGACCCGATCACGCTATTTACCTCACGTGTACTTCATTTTTTTTTGTTATTTTTATATGGATTTTTGCCATTTAACATACCACAAATTTTCGCCAAAACCATAATACATGAATACCATAAGACAAACAATCGTTGTTAAGAAACGAGTACACTTCAAACACACCAAAAGTGGACAGTGACAAACCGTGATATCGAAACAGTTGGAAAATATGGAGTGTTAAAACTCTAGTGACTCAAGTTACGGAGGTATGAAGATATGAAGGAAGTGAGATGGAGAACCGATCCAAAATACGAAGCCCGTCTGTCTGATTGATTCTGAAATAAACTTTGTGACGAAGAAATAAAGACGATTACATGTTAAATCCGTGGAACTTCGCAGCCGGGACGGTGTGAGTGGTCGCGAGTAGTAGCCATGCGTGGGAGCGGTCTCGGGCGCGCGTGTTAGCTCATGGACAGCTGGCCGAGGGCCAGTAGCCTTTCCACAGCTGCGTTCACGTCGCCGAACGTCGCGATCAGAGCTGAAATAAAACCACACTTTATTTTTTCTGAAATTAATGATAATAAGATTTACAAGTTAATTAATAAACCAATAATTTATATCAAGTTTTTGTACAATACTTATTATTGTTTTTTTGCTTTTTGCTGTCGATTAATTTATCGATAGTGCAACTATTGCCCGATAGTCGATACCTACGATGTGCCTCAACCAAGGCTCGGATACCGGTTAATTTTTCAAACCGTTATAGCCCTGAGTACATGAGAACGAAATAATTTCGTTTTCGTTCTTCGAAACCGGTATTAATAACGTTATTTCTCAGAACCAAGTTTTCGGTTACGTTTTCGTTCTTTACCACAATTAACCGTTGTATCGGGGCATAGACGATGTTGCCGCTTCATTGTGTGCGTGTATCCCGCGCCCCCGTTTTATGCAAGACGCCAGCCGTGCGTTTTTAATTAGTTTTTTTCGGTTAAAGAACGAAATGAATATCGTTTTCGCAAAAACCGTTAAAGAACCGGGCTGGAAGACGTAGCGTGGGCAGGGCTCCTACTAGGTGGACCGACGATCTGGTAAAGGTCGCGGGAAGAGCCTGGATGAGGGCAGCGCAGGACCGTTCATTATAGAAAACCTTGGGGGAGGCCTTTGTCTAGCAGTGGACGTCATTTTGCTGAAACGACGACGACGACGTTAAAGAACATAATAAATAACGGTATTTTTCAAACAGGTTCCGAGCTTTTTAACAAATGCTCACCTTGCAAGTTGGCCTCCCTGTTCAGGAAGCCCATAGCGGCTAGCTGCTCAAGCTGCTGCGAGTAGCGCTGCTCGGGCGGCTGCGACGAGTTCGTCTGGTTCGTCGACATCGCCGACACCATTCGCTGCATGAACTGTGCCAAACAAAACATGTGGTTGGACTTTATGCCGTCAACGATAAGGCCACTTTCACATTGGGGCGTGAGAAGCGCGACAGCAGCGCGGCAGCGGCGTTTTTATAATGCGAAGGCAGGTATTCGCTGTATATAGTACGAAATAATCGGCAGCGCGTCTATTGCGCGTTTGTCGCGCTGCTAAAGTCGCCTAAATGTGAAAGCGCTCTAAGAACGTTTTCGCACAGCAAGATTATGATGATGTTGACACGATTTTAGAATGTACAATAAACTAAAAATATACCGATGCATTTACGTTACATAGGGTCGTATCCTGCAATGGAGACTAAACCTGACTATGATGTCAAGGGAACTGCTAAATTACCTACAGGATGTGACTAGAATTGAGTAGAATCTAGTTAGAAAAAAAAAAAAAACTCATTACTCAGATCTATTACATTTTACATCTACCGATACATAACATCTATTTTATTTTTAATATGATCCAAGTATATAGTCTACAGGCGGGTCTCCTGTTCAAAAACTAACTAAACACGTTTATGAACATAGTCACCTGCGACTAACATAGCCACCTCCACTTTACACACATCCGCAAAAGCGTCATACTTTGCAAACGTTTTTTATTTAGTTAGCCAAATATGGGGGTGGCTTATTTTGTTTGCATCATCATTATGGTGTTAGGAAGCACAAAACAGTATGCAGGAGACCCGGTTTTGTACTCTTTAATGATTCACCTATTGATGATGATGGTCATAAACACAGCTCACATGATAGCGCTAAAGGACCTATAAAGCGTCGCCGCCGGCTCCAGCGAACAGTCGTCTGCGCGCCGCCGTCGCACATGGAAACACTTACGTCTATACTCTTAAATGATCCCGCTAGTATTAACTAGAGGGTTCATTTAAGATTAACTTACGGGAAGATTAAGTATTAACTTATGGGAACGATTAATTGTTGGGGGAAATCATTATTTAGGAATAATCTACGAGAGTAAACCAGTGGGTTTATTGTGACCAGTAAGCATAATTGTTTTTTATAGACGCGGAGACAAACAAAATCGCTATTCTATTCTGAAATAGACCTGATAGAATAGAATAGATTGAGTTTCGTCCAATGACCCCAAGCTACCCATCCTTATCACTCGCGTGTAATTATATTGCTGTCGCACACTCACTGCAGCCACCCGTCGCACAGTCGCGACAGCAATATAATTACGTGCGAGCGATAAGGAAGGGTAGCTTGGGGTCACTGGACGAAATTGTATCTGCTCGGCGACCGGACTTTACACATTGACTAGTGTAAGATTTTGAACTTCCGCGTTCCATTTCAACTAAACGGCTGCACATCGCAGCCGAAACGTCAAGCCGTGAGTACATAACGTAACTCATTAATAAACGTCGCGTTAAGACCTGTGTTTTACTATTTTACATTAACTATCTTCGACAATTAGTCTGAAAATAAACCTGAAATTAAGAAAATGAAAGGCCCGTTTCCGCTATGAGCAGTAGGGTGGAGCGTCATTGTATGGTTAAAAAAAAAAGTTACGTAAACGAACTTGAATACCTGCTAAAAGTTGCATGAGAGCAAGATAATAACAAGGATATTTTTATTTTATTTTTAAAATGTATTTTTTAGCCCTCTACCGTCGTTTTAATTTATTTATTTTTTATTGTATGGGAATTTTCTAAAATCTGTGTATTATTAAACAGAATAATGAAAATATAATTAATTTAAATGTGTTTTGTAAATAAAAAATAAATTTTATGAATTAAAAAGTTTTATTCGAAAAAACACTATTAGAAATAATTCAAAAATATATGTAAAAATCACAAAATTTAGATTTTTTTTTAAATTTTATTTAGAACATTGCAATTCTAATGGTATTGAAAGATGCCATTATATTGCTTGTTCAATTGTTTCCAAATCCATCTTTTGCTTTAGAAACATTCACTATTTTAAAATTAATCCATATCAATGAAAGGTAAACTTCGGATATTTGAATGCTCTAATACTCCTGCTACTTTGTTGTCTTTTCTTGCTGCCATTATTTGTCTCAAGCTCTCTGATATACATAATTGTTTTTCATAGTACATCAAAGCTAACAAAACATGCTTAGGGTGTGCAAAAAACGTGACTCTTTGAATAACTCGTTTAATAATTTTCTTAACATTTGATTCCAAAGACTTTAATAATGTAATCAATTTCAGTCTTGCTTTGCTTGATCTGATCTAAACTTCCTGTAGCTATTTTTCTAAATTTTTCTGATCTAGTGTAAATACTCTTTCTAACAATGTTACTTCTCATCTTTTGGACAATTACAAGTGCTCAAATTACTGGATTTATAAGAAAACTATCTAATAGTTCTTGTATGCATTTTTTCCATTGCTGTAGTTTAGCGTTGAAGTTATCTGATTGTTTTGGTTATGGAAAGCGAATGAAATGTGAATACTTATTGGAACAACACTTTAACCAACACTTTAAACAAAGATGTTTTATTCGTTGTATCGTAACAACAGACTAAGAAGTTTTCCTCTTAGTTTCGACTAAAATTTGAGAAATACAACGGGCTGTTTACCTTTTTTTATTTTATTTCTGATTAGCGACCCGCCCCTGCTTCGCATAGGTAGGTACAACGTAATGTATTATACTTAAAAACCTTCCTCTTGAATCACTCTATCTAATTTAAAAAAACAGGTGTCAGTGGTAACACTGATTAAGGTACAAAACAAATAAGGAGATCCTAAAATAGGTCACCACGAGTGCTTAATTTCGATTTTATTTTGACTTTGGAACAATAAAATTAGACAACGCAATTACGAACTATCTACTTGATTCAAATCAGTCAACTAAATATAAAGATATAAGACAAAGATAGAAAGAATAAAATAGGTAACTGGACTAATTCTGAGGTCAATAGTTCAAATTGCAAAGTTACCCGCTGACTGTGAGTTTTGCTTATAATCGGCACTTTTAAAAATGTATTGTTTTAAGTTTATGACAAGCTTATAATGATATACAATTATTTTTTACGATGTGTATTATATTTTAAAGTTACAAAAATATATTATTTATCAAATAAAACCTATTCTAAGGTAATTTATGATTTTTGCAAGAAAGTCCTATTTTTTCATTTTTATGAAATATTCAAAAGCCAGTAGAGGGCTAAAAAATGGTCGCAATATTTTTTTATTTATTTTTCTCGTAATTGTTGCAACAAGATGCAACTTTTAAGAGGTATTCACAAACGCAAATGTAAAAAAAAAATTTTCGCTCCACCCTAATGAGCAGTGCTTTAAATGACGAAAAGAATCCACCCCATCTGTTTATAGTTTTTAAGGACTGATCGCATGATTAAACCACAAAACAAAAACATTGACTATTGCCCGTTTTCACCATCAATTCCTAATTTTTAAGTGACCCTTATAGAATAGAATAGAATAGAAAACTTTTTATTTGCAAGAAAGGTATACAAGCAGGTAAGACATAGATTAAAACAGAGAGAAATAAACAAGTGGACAATTAACTGCTTGTGCCCCCCTGACAAAAAGGCAGGACAATTAACTGCTTGTGCCCCCCTGACAAAAAGGCACCCGCTCAGCGTACATCAAGACCGCCAGGGCTTGTCTTGAAACTGATTTTCAGCGGGGGCCCTCTGTTGTCACGGCGTACCCCTGCTGACGGAGATGCAAGAGGAGAAACGAGTCCACAAGTCCGGCAGCAGGGAGAACGCAGCAGGGGGGCGCAATAGAGAAAGAGAAAACAAACAAAAAGAAGGAAACAAAAAAGCACCATAAAAATTAAATAATAAAAATAAATTCATTTTACATTAATTATAAATTACAATAATAATAAATTACAATAAAGGACATCATCCACGTTTGGTCCAAAATCAAAAGTGCCGGCCAATTAAAAAAAAGTGCTGTATTCTGACAGAATACGTCCGCCTTAGCATTTGTTACTATGGCACCAAAGCTGTAGCACCACTGTGCGTCGAGTATTTGAGATCTAAAATTCATCGACGATTCATACATTTTTTGTTCAAAATCAAAAATATCGGCCAATAAAAAAAAGTGCTGTATTCTGACAGAATACGTCCGCCTTAGCATTTGTTACTATGTCACCAAAGCTGTAGCACCACTGTGCGTCGTAGTATTTGAGATCAAAGTCAGTCGTTTCATATATTTTTAGAACTCAAATACCACGATGCACAGTGGTGCTACAGCTTTGGTGCCATAGTAATAAATGCTAAGGCGGACGTATTCTATCAGAATACAGCACTTTTATTTTTTGGCCGGCACTTTTGATTTTGGACCAAAATGGATGATGTCCTTTAGATTTTAATTATTAATTACATAATTAAAACACATGAAAACAAAATTCCTCTTGTGTTACCATATACCATAGGGGTCACTTGAAAATTAGGGATTGATGGTGAAAACGGGCACGAGTGAATCAATACCGCACCTGGGTAAACAGCTCTGTGTTTTGCTGCGGGCGCGGCGCGGCAGGCTGGGCGGGCGGCGCGGCGGGCGGCGCGGCGGCGGCAGCGCCCACGCCCAGCCCCAGGTTGGACACCAGAGACGGCGCGGCCGTGCGAAGCTGCTCCATGCCTTGCTGGATTTGTAGGAGCGCGTTCAAGGCCTGCGGGAAGAAACATGGTTGTTCATTACTAAATGGCAATGCCAGATTTTGTATGGAAGGTGGCGTCTTTTTTTTTTCGCGCGGCCATCGACCAAACTTTGTTTTTTGATTACAAAATAGTGTAATAAACCAAACTTACTATGACATGTATACCTCTAAACTCAGTCTGAACTGAGTTACGAGCAATAGAAGTTTGATGATTTTCATACTAGATTTGCTTTTTGCGCGCAAGTTTTGTAAGAAATTGCAACAAAATAGTGACATTGTTTGTGTAAACTGTATATTTTGTAATCAAAAAACAAGGATTGGTCGATGGCCGCGCGAAAAAAAAAGACGCCAATTTCCGGCATTGTCTTTTACGACTAAGGCTAAGAACTCACGGCGCGATTTTCACCCGCGCCCGCGCGGCTGCGGGCCGGCAGCCTAAGGCTGGTTTTAGTGTCACGCGGACCCGCTCCGCACGGCCAATCTGTATGAACTTCTAGGGAGCGTTTTAGAGTAATGCGGTTCGGAGAAACCGCTCCCCTCCCTAGCAGTTCATACAGATCGGCTGTGCGGAGCGATCCGCACTGACAGTCCGCGTGACACTAAAACCAGCCTAATACCCGATTTCACTATCAATTCTTAATTTTTAAGTGACCCCTATGAAAACACAATTCCTGTTATTTGTTACTATATTAGTCACTTAAAAATTAGAGATTGATAGTGAAAACGGGCATAAGTCACTGATACAAAATGGTCGTCCGCCGATCAAGCGCAGAGCGCGTGGGCGAAAACCGCCGAGGCTGCGGTTACCGCGGCCCGCGCGATTCTACTAGTCGCCCGCCGGTGCCGCGGGACCCGCATACAACCGCGCCCGCTGCGGGCGCAAACCGCGTCGTGCATTAGTTTATACATAAGTATCTGCATTCTACAGAAGCTGCGGGCCCGCAACCGCCGCGGGCACGGGTAAAAAGACGTTTGACGGGGAGTTCTTAGCCTGATAAGACGATATGGCATTCTAGAACATTTTACAAGACTCGGTCTTGATCTATTAATGTCGATCCATTGAGCATGTAATTGTTTTGTTAAGTAGGTTAGTAAGTGATACACAAATTTCTGCAGCCCGTGCGTTCATCAAATGGTGCGATATCTTCGTTGCGTTGCGTCTCTGGTTATTATGGTGTGACTGTTTTTTTTTGTATTTTATATTAATAATCGCCAAAGTGCACCCCATTTTTTTCCGTCGGGAAATGCTTTTACTGTTTCCACTGACCAATGGGGAGTCCAGTGTCAGTCCCACATAACCCTACTCTCCCTTAAAACCCTACGGTATCCTCCAGAGCCATTGAAACAGAGGCAGCTCTGCAGCTTTGCGAGTTATTATGCTGAATTTTTTTTATCCACAATGAGGAAGCTCTTGGCCTGTATCTCACTTGATGGTAAGAATTGATCAGGCCGAAGGTGGAAGAGAGCTACACCCGAAATCCTCAACCACGGAGGAACTGCCGGAACACAACGTTAACATTATTGTTATGGCGACAGACTTATGTAAGATGGTGGTAGCTAGCCAGGCGAACTTAGAACAAGCCCTACCACCAACCAAACCGCACAGAAAAACCTCCACTGGGAATCGAACCCGGGACCTCTGCGTCTGAAGCAGGTGGTCTTACCACTAGAGGCGGTTAAAAAAAACTGGACATTCGTCCGCTGCTTCCAACTCCTTGATTCAGCCGCGTGACTTTAGCCAGTGGGCATACAAAGTCGGCCGTTTGGTGTAGTGATTCAGAACGGAGTACTATGCCGAGAGGTCCCGGGTTCGATTTCCGGCAGAAATTGAAATGATGAATTTTAATTTCTATGACGGGTCTAGGTGTTTTCTATGTAATGTATTTACAAAAAAAAAGTATTTTTAAGTATTTATCCGTTGTCTAGTGCCCATAGTACGAGATTTGCTTAGTTTGGGACTAGCAGCGCAGTGTAAAATGTCCAAGGATATTTATTTATTTATTATTATTTATATTAATAATCGCCAGAGTGCACCCTATTTTTTTCCGTCGGGAAATGCTTTTACTGCTTCCACTGACCAATGAGTCCAGTGTCAGTCCCACATAACCCGACTCTCCCTTAAAACCCTACGGTATCCTCCAGAACCATTGACTTTATTGTTGGAACTCCTGTAACATTGCGAAGTCCACTGGTTCCAACCTAGGGATTTTATGGATATCCGTAACCGTAACCGATTCAAAAGTTTCGGATAAAGGCGGAGTCTAAATCTTAATATTTTTTTAATACTTGTTACTTGTGTGGCATAACCTGGTACCATTTAATATCCCCGCCTGTTATACCTTTATCATAGGTGTCGTCATAGTACATAAAGTGGCTATGCTATGGGTCGCGCAGCATCTTCAAAAATTTTACATTTTTAAAATTATACCCGTAACCGAAATTATCCGAAACTTTCAGATAATCCTAAATGATTACATATCCGTAACTGTAACCGAAACCGGTATAGTATTATTCTAATATCCGTAACCGTATCCATGAAACTTCATATCCTTAACATCCCTGCATTCCAACTCCTTGATTCAGTCTCATGACTTTAGCCAGTGCACAGTATGTTATGAGACTGTATAATCGGACATTCTCATTTATTTGATGAACCGTATAGAGCTCAGTTATACAAACATGATAGTAAAACTCCCGTTTGAAAATTCCAAGTAGTTTTCGCAGTATAAAAATTCAAAGTTACCTATTTTTTTACTTCAAAATTATGCAAAAATACTCTCACTCGTTAACTAATAACATTTAATTCAGAATTGTTATAACACTTCATAGAGCTCTTAAAACTACACGTAATAAGCGTATTAAGTGCTTCGTAAACGCATTCAGTTAATTAGGAAAAATGATTTTAGTGATTTTTGTTTTTATTTTTTTTCTCAATTATACCTTAATATATGCAAACATTTTTAATTGTAAGATATAGTCTGATATGTAATCTAATTGTATAAAAAAAATCAGCTTTAAATTCCGTGATATATTTGAGAAAAAACATAAAACGTCTTAATAAAATTTTTACGCGTCTAGGGTCGACAATCGACGTTTCATCAAATCAATGAGAATGTCCGATTATACAGTCCCATAACACACTGTGCAGTGGGCACTCACATATTGAGCATAATCCTAGCAGGATTACTGACCTGCGGGTTGGACATCATCTGCTGCATCTCGGGATTCTGGAGCTGCGCCAGCATCTGCGGCATCATGCTGCGGATCTGCTCCTGCAGCTGCGGGTTGTTCGCGAACATCGGGTTCTGGGGGGGAATAACACATTTAAATGTAATACTATCATCGTCTTAATATGAGTATTTTTTATTATTGGTTTTTGGGCCTTTATTTGCGCCAACTCGACCAGGTTTGATCTATTGTGGCAGCCCTTGTCTTTAGAGTTCACTGCTTAGTCCCGTTGAGTCTATAAATTATAATATGAGTAGGCGCACACTGTTGATTTTTCGTCGGCCGATAGTTTAGTCGGGCAGTTGATCAGTATGGGCATGTATGGGAGTGCGCACACTACGCCGATTCGATTTGGCCGATTCTTCATACAAATTAAAATCGGGCACAACTATCGGCCAACTAAAAATCAACGGTGTGCGCCTACTCTTAGAGTCTTAGGTAATTTTAGTCTCCACTAAAAGAGCAAGACCCTTTATAATTTGAAAAGAAAGATGTTTATGAAAATATACTGCTAACACAAAAATAATCAAAATCAATTATGCACAGAAATGGGAGGATTTAGCTTAAGACTCCCCAGGTTACACGCTAGTCCCGTAGAAGTCCTTTACGACATCCACGAAAAGAGATTGAGTTGTTTTACTTTGTAGAAATCACATTGTTTTTTCTCACTTATATCAAAACTTGCACAAAACAAAACCACTTAATGGTTGATGAGCTGAGACGCCATTTCTGGGTCGGCAGCGGCAGCGCTTGCAGCATGTTGTTGGTGTAAGGCGCAGACAGCATGGACAGCACAAGACGCGGGTTCTCAGCCATCTGCTGTAGAAGCGACTGCATGCCCGGCGCGTACGTCCATATTGTGTGAACAAACTAGTAAATCACCTGGTTGATGAGCTAGGACGCCATTTCTGGATCAGCTATGAGTGCCTGCAGCATGTTGTTGGTATAAGGCGCGGGTTTTCAGCCATTTGCTGTAGAAGCGACTGCATGCCCGGCGCGTACGACCATATTGTGTGAAACAAAACTAGTAAATCACCTGGTTGATGAGCTGGGACGCCATTTCTGGGTCGGCGGCAAGTGCTTGCAGCATGTTGTTGGTGTAAGGCGCAGACAGCATGGACAGCACAAGACGCGGGTTCTCAGCCATCTGTTGCAGCAGCGACTGCATGCCCGACGTGTGTCCATATCAAAACTTACCTGGTTGATGAGCTGGGACGCCATTTCTGGGTCGGCTGCGAGCGCTTGCAGCATGTTGTTGGTGTAAGGCGCAGACAGCATGGACTGCACAAGACGCGGGTTCTCAGCCATCTGTTGCAGCAGCGACTGCATGCCCAGCGTGTGTCCATATCAAAACTTCCTGGTTGATGAGCTGGGACGCCATTTCTGGGTCGGCAGCAAGCGCTTGCAGCATGTTGTTGGTGTAAGGCGCAGACAGCATGGACTGCACAAGACGCGGGTTCTCAGCCATCTGTTGCAGCAGCGACTGCATGCCCAGCGTGTGTCCATATCAAAACTTACCTGGTTGATGAGCTGGGACGCCATTTCTGGGTCGGCAGCAAGCGCTTGCAGCATGTTGTTGGTGTAAGGCGCAGACAGCATGGACTGCACAAGGCGCGGGTTCTCGGCCATCTGTTGCAGCAGCGACTGCATGCCCGACGTGTGTCCATATCAAAACTTACCTGGTTGATGAGCTGGGACGCCATGGACTGCACAAGGCGTGGGGTCTTAGCCATCTGCTGTAGAAGCGACTGCATGCCCGGCGCGTACGTCCATATTGTGTGAAACAAAACTAGTAAATCACCTGGTTGATGAGCTGGGACGCCATTTCTGGGTCGGCGGCAAGCGCTTGCAGCATGTTGTTGGTGTAAGGGGCAGACAGCATGGACTGCACAAGGCGTGGGTTCTCAGCCATCTGTTGCAGCAGCGACTGCATGCCCGGCGTGTTGATGAGCCCAGGCCCGGTGCCCGCGGCGCCGCCTGCGCCGGTCCCGCCACCGCCACCGCCGCCGCCGCGCTGCCAAG
The DNA here is from genome assembly GCF_963855985.1 of Ostrinia nubilalis. NCBI lineage: Eukaryota > Metazoa > Arthropoda > Insecta > Lepidoptera > Crambidae > Ostrinia > Ostrinia nubilalis. Next base: position 6,333,446 of record NC_087103.1, read on the forward strand.
GGTTTGGCAGCGGCTGTCGGTTCTCTGAACCCTGTTGGGGGTTTGTGCCGTCTGGAAAGATGGGGACCGATTAATTGAAATAAGAAAGAATGAAAAAGTATTTATTCATAACAGACAGATCTTTAAAAATTAATGTACACAATGATGCTGAAATGGTATCCACTCAGCATGGTGTCGTAGCATCTCAGTAGATAATGCCACGACGCTGGTCTACCGTGGACACTCAATTGGAATGCTTTACATGAGAAACGATTATTGAATAGTTGAAGCCTCAAATAGTCTTGGGTGTCAAGACTTAACAGATATTTTCCCATAGATTTTTTTGCGGTTTGGCATATAAAATGAAATTTGTTCAAAAATGCATTCTCAACTTAACTTTCATAGGAGCATTCTTTATATTCAAAATCTTATTCAAATTAATAGCTGTGAATAGTATTATGTTGCTGAAATTAATTAACAAGCCAAATAATCATCACTTTTGTAAGGTGAATGTCAAATATAGAAAAAAATAGGCACTTGCTTAACATGAATAATTATGAATGTTTGTTTATTTGAATAGTTCTAGAAAAAGAGGAAGGCCAAAGAACGCCTATGTTATTTTTCCAGCGCTTACCTAAATAATTGCAATTTTGTATGGATATTACAAATATTATATTACTAGCGGCCGCCCGCGACTTCGTACTTTGTATTATGGATATAACTAGCGGCCGCACGCGACTTTAAACGCGTGGACCCCGTTTTACCCCCTTAGGGGTGGCGTTTCGTAAAATCCGTTCTTAGCAGATCTACACCCTATAAGGTACCTACTTGCCACATTTTAAGTTTGCAGGTGTGGCTTTGGAATTACATACATATTATAATTTGCTATTTACTTCTACACTTTCTGAATCCACTTGAAAATTTGAACACTTACCGGAATTATCTACGAGCCCCGAGAATGGATTTCCAGCCATATTGCTAGCAACATTCAACATAGGCTCCTGGATGTCCCGGTACATTCTTTGTAAGGCGTTGTAACCACCTAAAATGAAAATAAATTATTAAAATAAATAAATGAATAATGAAATGACATTATGTATTACCATTGAAAAAATATGTTACCCGGTATGCTCTCAAGATTAGACAGGGCTCGGTCGTGCGAACGCATCAACTCTTGTAACATAGCAGGGTTGCGAGCCAACTCCATAGTTTGACGTAGTAGTTCTGGGTTGTTGAGCATGTGACTGATTTCTGGGTTTCGCTGTATAAAAATAGACAGATTATAAAATAAATCTACACATTAATTAAGTGTATTGTATTTTGTTGATTTATTTATTCTTTATTTGGAAAACAACATACAACTTATAGTGTATACAGATAGCATATAGGTACATGATATATTGCAAGCTGTAATATTGTGACTAACAATGCAAAATTAAAAATTTTGAGGCTGCAAAATTTACTTGTTGTCATACATTTCTGTATTTTAGTGTTGGTTTTGTATATTAAAAAAGCTGTTAAATTCAGTGTACTCACAGCCATCAAGTCCTGCATCTGTGGGTTAGATGTGATGAGTGTGCGCATGTTCTCCGGATCGTTCATCATCTGCTGCACGAGCGGGTTGTCCAACACTTGGCGCAACATGTCCGGGTTGGAAAGGAGCTCTTGCTGCATGCGAGCCTAAAATTATAAATATTTCAAACATTTGAAAGATTTCAAAATCAATAGTGACATAATTAAAAGAAAACTTCATCATCAACAGCCCCTTACAGTCCACTACTGGACTATGAGCCTCCTCCACTATGGTGGAGGGTTTTGCCATAATCTCCACGCTTGGCAGGCGGGTTGGAGATCGCAGTTTAAAAGATTGATGTTTTTCAGAGAGCGCTGCTGCCCATTCTCTGTTTGATGTGTAGTCCCTAAGTCGCCTCTTACGACACCCGCGGGAAGAGTAGGGGTTGGTGACAAATGTATTCTACTCTGCCGTCACCACACAGCTGTGCCGTCACCACACAGCTGAAAAGCTAAAAGAAAACTTATATCTATCTAATTATAAATTAATAGAGACCCGCCTCTGCCTTGCATAGTTTAAAAAGCAAGCATACGGACTGGTAACTTTGTTTTATAAATACTATGTAAAGATTTTAAAAAAAGTATGCAAGTATCTGTTGTGTACTACCCATGGAACAAGCTTAGTTTTGTTTGGGACTAGATGGCACTATGTAAAAAAAAAATGTCCAAGGTCATTATCTTGTTTTGTAATTATGTATTTAACTTGATATCTATTGCAAGTTGAATGAGTCATTTATTTGCAATACATGCACAATGACATACATTTTATTATTTCTGAAATTCCAATCACCGTTAATTATCAAGATTTTCCATAATTATTATTTCTTTTATCTCAATTTTATACATTATTTCAGTTTATCAATTCATTTGTATCTTAATGAGAATGTAGGTATAATGAATTTTTTCAAAACAATTCACAAGTTACAAAGGTTGCTGTGACCTAACTTGGTCCATATTGTTCTGCTTGAATTATAAGACCTCAATGCTAATGTGGTCAAGCAATAACGTATTGAGTATTGAAATTGACATACCTGTAAGTCCATAAATGTACTCTGGCCCAAACCCAGGCTTTCGAGACCAGCAAGACCACCCAGTGAGTTCAGACCAAATGGTGTAGCACCGATATCAGCTAAAAAGGAAGAACCAATTTCTTTCATGTTTGTAAAAGTAACCTATAAACTTATTGGAATCATATCTGATAAAGATATAGCTATTATTGTTTACACATCCATAATGGAGGCAACAATTAATTTGAGAAGTCATAATTACATCATTCTAATGAGTAGATTACTATTTCTGTCAATTCTATCTAATTATTGCACCACTTGTCAGTAAAATTACACAGCTGTGAATCTATTGCTAGAAGCTGGGTAAAGGATGCAACTAAATTTATGATTTGACCAGGCGCGGATCCACCGTTGTGGGCACTGTGGGCATGCCCACAACCCTAATTTGCTTGTTTTAATTATGATCTATTGATAAGATTGATAGGCATGTAATGTATGTCCGGGCATGTAGTGATCCAACTCTCACTTTGCTAATTTTTGGTGGCTGTGCCCACAACCTTTTTTGAGGGCTGGATCCGCGCCTGGATTTGACACAACAATTTGGTTTGTCAATCAACTAGCACAGTGCTGATCAGGGTGAGAACTATCCCTACCTGGTGGTCTCCGAGCCGCCCCCTCGGGTTCCGGCCTGGGGGGTGTTTTGATCACCAAGTGGACAGTTAATCCATCCTTGATGTTGTGCTGCTTCAGAGTGTCGGCATCGTTCATGATCTTCCCGGCGAAGATAAGACATAGCTGCTCCGGCTCAGCGCTGAACTTCGGCGATAACACCTCCTTCAGCTGAAACGAAAGAATATTATCACTGTTAGTTCGCCGAATCGTTAAATTGAGTGTCGTCGATGATTGCGTATGCAATATCTATGTTATTACGCCATGGGCAAGGTTTCTGGCGGTGCCTTACTTACTTTTTTGATATCGGCATCCTCTTCGATCTCCACTTGCTGTTTCTCTTTTGGAGTCTTTACTGTGATAGTGATTTTTTTGGGATCTTCTTGGCCCTCTGCCATTTTGGCAATTCTAGAATGACTCTGTACTTTGGCGGAAAAGCAAAAATATGTACAAGCACTTCACATAGAATTTGACGGACGACTCGCGTTGACGGCTAAAATCAGAGTTGCCAACGTGAGAAATATTTGGTGACAGATAAGATGATGATGATGAGCTATAGTTTATGAAATGATTGATATAACAAGTTATTATAACAAGTTTGCATTTAAATAAGTTTAATAAAAATGAATAAATGTTTTTTTGCTAATTAAATAAAATAAAATATATTTTTTATAAGTACATACAATACAATGTACTGAAGACTTGTAATTTTATCACCATTTTTAGTCGGATAAATAGCCATAGCATTTTTCGACGAGTAGTTTGTAAACCTAATCTGTATTACTCATACCAACATTCAAAATACCATCGAATCCCAGAAAATATTTGGGAAAACCGGAAACTACTACGGAAAGCGGAAATACAAATGTGCGTGAAAAATTTAGACCGGTATTTTGACTTGACGGCAGGCTGACATGAAACAAAAACAAAAAACAGTTTTCAATAATGTCTCTCGCAAAATTTTAATGATTTTTAAACCCAAAAGAGTTTGGTAAGAGTCAATTTATTTAGTTACTCATTATTTTTGAAAAATTTATCGTGAGTAAAATGCTTTTATCTGTTTCAGTGCAATTTTGGTTTGTGTTTTAGGCTTCCCTCGATAAGTATCTTTTATATTCTGAATGTTATTGCATGGAGGATGCCTGCCTAACACGAACCTATACTTATTTGAATTAACTCTACTAACACACACAACAAATGGAGGTATGTTGTGCACAAATGTATGAAAATCTGGTAATCGCTTTTAGCTCTAAAACGGTTGCTGTATTCTATTGTAGGTGGAGTTACAAGACACTTTCTTGGGTGACGAAGATCAACATTCCTTACAAAGTTCTAAACAAACCTACTCTGTCCCAAATAAACGAAAAAACGAGAAAGTGCAAGGTAAGTCTATTTCAAAAGAATTCATAGTAAGCAATAAAGATTAAATTGGCAAACTTTGCTTTTTTATAGATTTGTTACTTAGCATTTGTTCGTAACTTTTCCTAGTTTAAAAGTTATCTGTCTCTTGGCCTATTTGCATTTGCATGCTCGTAGATTCCGTGTAAGTCCCGCGGTGTGCACTCGTGTATTTCACGTGAACCCACCGACCCGAAAAGCACTGCTGAAACGCTTTACTATCTTTTCTTTTTCTATAAAAAAGTTTGTATTTTATGTAACTATTTTATATTTTAAAGAAGCTTGCGTTGATCTAACTAGAGTCGGCAATACTCTTATAGGTAGGTACTCAGAAATCCATAAAGAATTTTTATGGATTTCTGGTATAAATTGGTACAATAAAAGTTTACCGGCAGAATTTTAGTGACTAAGTAAATTATGTAGCGGATGGTTTCATTGACTCAGATGAGAAAACCTCAGAACAGCAAGCAAGGGAAGAAAAAGAACAAGCCGAAAACATAGCCACGATGCTTATGAGGAACTACGACTCGAAGCTCTATGGCGAGGACGACACTTCGCAGCCCACCTCGCGCACCGCACCCATCATTCCTATTGAGGCCACCCGCAAGAAAAAGAAGAGAAAAAGGTACTCGTAAAGTTGGTAGCACACTTCTACCGCGGCGGCACATTGGCAGGGAAACACAACAGCTCGTGTTTTAGCTTATAACAGATGAACAGAGAAATGTATTTTGATTGAGTTTCCCTGTCATGGTTTCACGGCACAGCTGCTGAGGTGTTGTATTGGCGTTAAGTTGCCTAGTTTACAGAGCTAGAAGACGTATCTGAATTTGAATTTCCTAAGCCATCCAAAGAGCATCTTCATTAAAATTCTACTTTAGTTGCCGCGAAGATAGGCTTCGTAAGCTATCTTTGGACGCAACAGCGCCGCCAAGACAGGAGTCAAAGTGGTCACCATGACTGAAATCAGTTGGATGCGAATCATCATCACTTTTTAGTTCCATGCTACCTTTAGGGTCCTCGCCCACGGCGACTTTTTGTAGCGATGCAGTTGTGCTCCTGTAGCGCGTTGGCATCCCTTCTGTAGTGCGTTGCAAATGCGACTAACGCGCGTTAGTAGCGATGCTGTCGCCGTGGGCGAGGGCCCTTAGTACCAGTTCATGTTCTGTTAGGAGGACCATTGTTCTTGTACGCCCAGATGCAATTAAAGTAATTATAGATAGACAGAGTTTCAAGCAAGAGCTGAAAATCGGTGTTCTGCTCATTTTAGAGCAGTGTCTACACTGAGCTCTCTGCTTTTTTGCATCGCTGCGGCACACTTATACCTTAGCGCAGGATTTTCTTTTTTACTCTTTGTAATGTACTATATCTTTCCTGCTACTCCTGTGTTTATTAATCTTACTTTTTGCTTCGTGTGTGTCAATGTGTTTTGCAAATCTATATATATAAAAGAAAGTCGTGTTAGTTACTCCACTTATAACTCAAGAACGGCTAAACCGATTTAGCTGAAAATTGTCAGGGAGGTAGTTTAGAGCCAGGAGAAGGACATAGGATACTTTTTATCCCGTTCGAAATTAAAAAAAGTCTGCTTATTTATTGCCATTAAGGCGGAACAACGTTCGCCGGATCAGCTAGTAAACCATATATCTATCTATCTTATTTTACTCTGTCCTACTAGATCTCAAATATCGATATGCCTCACGAACTGCCGGTACGAGTCGATCCGCAAGGTGGCGAGCGCCTTCGGCATGCGTGAGGTGTCTGAGGAGGACGCGTGGAACTTCTACTGGACCGACATGAGCGTGTCCGTTGAGCGCGCAAAGGAGATGAAGAGGTTCCAACGCATCAACCACTTCCCAGGGATGCTTGAGATTTGCAGGTAGCTAATTTATAAAGAAAGCGCTCTTAATTCCTATACCTTACCTACCTTCCTTTATTGTTTTCCTCTTTTCGTTCGTTCGTTCGTTTCAGCCAAATAACGTCCACTGCTGGACAAAGGCCTCCCCCAAAGTTTTCCACAACGGTCCTGCGCTGCCCGCATCCAGGCTCTGCCTGCGACCTTTACCAGATCGTCGGTCCACCTAGTAGGAGGCCTGCCCACGCTACGTCTTCCAGCGCGTGGTCGCCACTCGAGAACTTTTCTGCCCCAACGGCCATCGTTTCTACGAGCTATGTGCCCCGCCCACTCTCCTCTTTTATATGAACAAAATTGACGTCTTGGTATTGTCTGGAAAAGATCGCTTTCTAACGACAAAACCGCCTAAATTGTAATACAGAGTAGGTATCTCTAACTCCTCTGCAGTATAATGTAGATACAGTTATGCAATTTCCTAGAGCAGCTAAGTAATTAGCCAACACATTTATCTAGAGGGAAAGAAGGGCAATGGCTCATGAAGTTCTATATTTTTGTAGAGGTAACATAGTTATTTCTGTTAGCACTGCTAATCGAATACTTAATAATACGTGTTTTGGGTCTGAACAATCCGTTACGTAGATGGTAGGTATATTATATTGATAGTTCGTTATTTTTAGCTCAAAACAGAGTGTGGTACTGTACAAGGAGTTAATTAAAGTTTTAAAGAGACCCTGACAAATAAATTACTGCATCGCGTGCCACGGCCGCCGCATAGCCGACAGTCGCTATGCCCATTTATCACTAATAAAACTTGTGTGCCCACAGAAAGGATCTGTTGGCAAGGAACTTGAACAGAATGCAAAAAATATACCCGAAGGAGTATAACTTCTTCCCGAAAACTTGGTGCTTGCCTGCCGAGTAAGTTTGATACTTTTTAGTAATGAGTATAGAGTCAAGACTTTCATAGCGTTATATCACGCAGTCATTTAAAGTTTGTAATTGTAAATTACTCTGCCTTAAAACTTTAAAATAAGTGCCTGACTTAGTGTTCATTTGTATTTTTAGTTTCGGAGAAGCTCTCAACTACAGTAAATCAAGGAAGAACAAAACTTTTATCATTAAGCCCGAATGCGGGAGTCAGGGCCGTGGTATCTATCTCACAAAATCACTAAAGGACATCAAACCTACAGATAAACTTATCTGTCAGGTAACCCTGTCTATTTTTAAGTTCAGTTAAGCACATCATAATACTTAGACAAAACTTTTCTTTTTCGTGACCGAAAGTTTTTCAAATTAACGTTTCCAGGTGTACATTTCAAAACCATACCTAGTGGACGGATATAAGTTCGACATTAGAGTGTACACGCTAATCACTTCATGCGATCCTCTCAGGATATTCGTGTACAACGAAGGCTTAGTAAGGTAAGCTGGAAAAGGTAAATCAAACTGTTTTATTTCAAGCGCTGCAGTAAGGTAATCAGTCTGTAAATAGCTTGCCCTTGACAAGTTGTGCAATTAAGTTAATGCGAAACATAAAGCTGCAAGTTCATGGAGGACACTGACAGAACTTCTTTCTTGCAATTTAGGTATTTGATGTTTGGAGCAAAAACCATTGGTAGGTAAAGTAAAACAAAAATATCGAATGCACTATTGCAATGTTGTGAATCCTCTTAATTCCAAGGAACTTAAAACACAGAACCACAAAATATAATTTGGGGCATTCTTTTCAAACGTCTATCCAAAAGAACAATTTGATTAAGTGTTACACATCCGAATCCTCCGTTTTCACCGATTCGATGATTTATCCCAGTCTTCGGCTTTATATTTCTACAAAACATTGGCTGAATATGAGTTTATTTCAGATTCGCCACTAGCCGGTACGCCGACCCGAACGTCAACAATACTACGAACGTGTTCATGCACCTCACTAACTATGCGCTCAACAAGCACAGTCGTACCTACGTTTACGACTCGGAGGCGGGCAGCAAACGGTAATCGTAGTTACCATTATTATAACAGATATCATCACTGTAGCCGTTATCGTTAAAGAACAATCAATCATCCATTATTGCAGCCATTGGACTTTCACTGCTGGACATTTGCATCCCCCGAACTGATTGGGACGGAAGTTGTTGAGGCGCTTCTTAGTTCTCTTCACTTGTTCTTCTTTCTCCAAAACATTACTTTTGAAGTGCTTTAAGGAAAAAAAATGAGACATTGTAATAGACTCCTTGTGACCAAAATATGTCGGTTTTAAGTAGGTACTATTTCATTCGCTCCACACAAATATTTTATTTGATTACTTACTATCAAATCATGCGACGGGACTAACCCATCTCTTGTCGTTCCAACCACTGCAACTCCTTTTACAGCTTGACTGCCAATAAAAACCCAACTAGTAAAGGTCAAGTAGTGTCCCAGGAGATGGTTAAACTGTCATTGGACCCACAGCGAAATTATTCAGAAGAACATAAGATGAGTTAGGGACAGGTGACAATGATCAGAAGGAAACATCAAATGCTAGACCTAACATCTAACTGAACTTTCCGCATGCCAGCAAGATATCGACGCTGAACAAGATCCTGGTGTCGCAAGGCATCGACCTGGACCGCTTGTGGCACTCCATCGACCAGGTCATCGTGAAGACCATCATCTCCGCGTGGCCGATACTCAAGCACAGCTACCATGCGTGCTTCCCTTCACACGACATGGTAATTCCTAATACTTTTTCTTTCTTTACACACAATTTGAATATCTAAGTAAGCTTTAAAATCGAGACTGCATTTCATTATATAAGGTGTTATTTTTTGTACTGATCATACTTTACCAACGCATCTAATAAAATCATACAAATACAACCCAAGTGTTTTTAAAAAAAAATTCAGGCTTGTGGCGACGCCACTACAAACTAGTGACCAACAGATGGCGCTGTCACTACTTCACTATGGCACACTCCGCCGCTCATACAAACCTGCATCGCGGTAACGGAGTTTTAGATCCTGCCAAAGTATATAAGGTGTTATTTTTTGTACTGATCATACTTTACCAACGCATCTAATAAAATCATACAAATACAACCCAAGTGTTTTTAAAAAAAAATTCAGGCTAGTTTTTGTTTTTACTTTTCCTAACAAAAAAAAGATATTATTTTTACAACCATCCTGTCTTCACTCACTGCCTCTCTCTCTTTCTTTACTCATTTCATTCATACGAGTACGAACAATGGCCGCGCGCATTCATTCAACGTTCACACACATAAAGGTTAGATTACACTAAACCTACGTTACCAAAAATTATCACTCGTGAGTATGTACGATGTTACGTCATGTTAATAGGTACTACGCGCTGGGAGAAACAAAATCTAGCTACATAAGTAGGTAAATAAGTGTATTTTCATTAGTGTAATAGCGGGGGACTTTTCCAACGAACCGAGGCGAATCATCCGCGTTAAACTAGAAATTTAAAAAAGGATAGAAATTGGAATTCAATATCTACGGTTTCGTAATGCCTACGCAATTTATTTAGAGACGTAATAAAAAATTGATAGGTACATACCTATTACTACTTCGCTTCGCTTCAGTGGAAATGCACCCTAATATTGAATATGAATAGGTGTTGTAAATAAAACTCACTGATCAATTTTCCTGGTTTTAATTCCTAAATTATGATTTGCCATCACACTTTAGATTCATTGATTTTACTTATTCACACATTTACCTATTTTGAATGTTGTTATTTAAAGTTCCTAGGTTATTATTACACTAATCACAATACATTTTGAACGTCAAGCCTTTGTTGAATGTTCACGTAAACACTGTCTTGCACTGTCTAATCTAGCCACGATCGAATTGAGGTAATGCTTTCGGGCTGCACACTTGCTTGCTGTTCACTAGACACCACGTCGGATGTTGTATTCACAATTCGCGCACTAACTTTTTTACGGAAAAAGTCCCTTTCGCGTAAACAAGCACTCATCTGTCCAAATCACACTGTAGGTATGTACCTAGGTAGACTTCCGCAATAACCATCGATAGAACTAGGTCGCGGTCGTGGCCCTTTGGCAACAACTCCTTGATAAGGCATTCCGTATTTTTACGCAAAAGCCGCCGTCTGCGGCGCTCGCATCTGGGTACCGCCAGCACTGTGCCGGTGATTGAAATTGAAATCCAGAACTTCGTCCTCGAAGCGCACGGAATCTCGTCAAGTCAGGATACGGCTGCGCTCCGTGAAGCGCTGCGCGGCTCCAAACAAGCAATGAAGGTTTTCGACTCGTCAATGTTTCTCGTCGGCCAGTTAGTGTGCCCGAAACATAATTTCACCTGCGTTTTGTTATTGATCAAGCGCGGCATTGTAATAAATCACACATACACTGCAATACGTTTGGGCGCATTGGACGGACTGGGACGATTATTTATGTTGTTGCGCTCCCGCATGCCGATCGGCGGCTCGGCGCGGGCTGTGGGCGCGGAGCGACTGGCATGGCAGCGAGCGATATCAATATGGCCGACTCACGCGGCGCGGCACGTGGCAGGTCGTTGCCCTCGGCCGGCTACTACGATAGTGCGTACAAACGAATACTCACCGCGCTCAAAGGATGATTTATTTTTTATTTTTTTCGAAACATTCTTTGTCGTTTTACTCGAAAACTAGCCTGAATTTTTTTTTAAAAACACTTGGGTTGTATTTGTATGATTTTATTAGATGCGTTGGTAAAGTATGATCAGTACAAAAAATAACACCTTATATATATGTTACGGTTAATGTGATAAATTGAAAATTATTAATAATAACCGGTTATTATGAATAATTACCAACAGTCGCGGTAAAAGTGATAAATGAATCACATTTAACAGTGATTATTTAATAATTCAACCTTAGTAGGTAAGACATTTCATAAAAGAGAACAACATCTTGTGTACGTGCTCGTGTACAAACAAACTTTTGAACGTTTTGATATCTTAAATTAATATAATTTGCCATAATGAGTTTGGAATGTTTCTTGCATAATATTACTTTTCCATGATGCCCATAACATAATGTTTTGATTTAAAGTGAAAAATAGGTTAAGGTGCGGCGGGGGTGGCCCTTGGGCCACCCCTAAGCCGCCTATTTAGTTTTATACACACATAATTGACCTTATATTAATCACATTTACCAAATCATGCGGTAATTATTCATAATAACCGGCGATTATTCATAATTTTCACATTCATCACTTTGACCGTAACATATAGACAAACCAAGATGGTGTAAATCGGACCTTGGTCCCCGAGCACAACACCCGCTCGGAAGGAAGCACTAACATCTAGCTTCCTTATTGTGGTTGAGCATCATATCCCACATTGGTGACCCCGACGTGATGTGAGAACGTGACCTCCATCACCACCATCTTCGGCATCAGCCTTCGCCATCCTCACGAGTAAAACGACAAAGAATGTTTCGAAAAAAATAAAAAATAAATCGTCCTTTGAGCGCGGTGAGTATTCGTTTGTACGCACTATCGTAGTAGCCGGCCGAGGGCAACGACCACTGCCACGTGCCGCGCCGCGTGAGTCGGCCATATTGATATCGCTGCCAGTCGCTCCGCGCCCACAGCCCGCGCCGAGCCGCCGATCGGCATGCGGGAGCGCAACAACATAAATAATCGTCCCAGTCCGTCCAATGCGCCCAAACGTATTGCAGTGTATGTGTGGTTTATTACAATGCCGCGCTTGATCAATAACAAAACGCAGGTGAAATTATGTTTCGGGCACACTAACTGGCCGACGAGAAACATTGACGAGTCGAAAACCTTCATACCTTGCTTGTTTGGAGCCGCGCAGCGCTTCAGGGAGCGCAGCCGTATCCTGACTTGACGAGATTCCGTGCGCTTCGAGGACGAAGTTCTGGATTTCAATTTCAATCACCGGCACAGTGCTGGCGGTACCCAGATGCGAGCGCCGCAGACGGCGGCTTTTGCGTAGAAATACGGAATGCCTTATCAAGGAGTTGTTGCCAGAGGGCCACGACCGCGACCTAGTTCTATCGATGGTTATTGCGGAAGTCTACCTAGGTACATACCTACAGTGTGATTTGGACAGATGAGTGCTTGTTTACGCGAAAGGGACTTTTTCCGTAAAAAAGTTAGTGCGCGAATTGTGAATACAACATCCGACGTGGTGTCTAGTGAACAGCAAGCAAGTGTGCAGCCCGAAAGCATTACCTCAATTCGATCGTGGCTAGATTAGACAGTGCAAGACAGTGTTTACGTGAACATTCAACAAAGGCTTGACGTTCAAAATGTATTGTGATTAGTGTAATAATAACCTAGGAACTTTAAATAACAACATTCAAAATAGGTAAATGTGTGAATAAGTAAAATCAATGAATCTAAAGTGTGATGGCAAATCATAATTTAGGAATTAAAACCAGGAAAATTGATCAGTGAGTTTTATTTACAACACATTCATATTCAATATTAGGGTGCATTTCCACTGAAGCGAAGCGAAGTAGTAATAGGTATGTACCTATCAATTTTTTATTACGTCTCTAAATAATTGCGTAGGCATTACGAAACCGTAGATATTGAATTCCAATTTCTATCCTTTTTTAAATTTCTAGTTTAACGCGGATGATTCGCCTCGGTTCGTTGGAAAAGTCCCCCGCTATTACACTAATGAAAATACACTTAGCTATTTACCTACTTATGTAGCTAGATTTTGTTTCTCCCAGCGCGTAGTACCTATTAACATGACGTAACATCGTACATACTCACGAGTGATAATTTTTGGTAACGTAGGTTTAGTGTAATCTAACCTTTATGTGTGTGAACGTTGAATGAATGCGCGCGGCCATTGTTCGTACTCGTATGAATGAAATGAGTAAAGAAAGAGAGAGAGGCAGTGAGTGAAGACAGGATGGTTGTAAAAATAATATCTTTTTTTTGTTAGGAAAAGTAAAAACAAAAACTAGCCTGAATTTTTTTTTAAAAACACTTGGGTTGTATTTGTATGATTTTATTAGATGCGTTGGTAAAGTATGATCAGTACAAAAAATAACACCTTATATTATATCTTATGTCATTATTACACACTGTAAAACCCTGGTTTTCCTAAATAAATAAATAAATAAATATGAGCACGTGCAAAACATTTCTTTTGTCACAGGTACATGCGTGTTTCGAAATACTTGGCTTCGATATACTTCTGGATCATAAACTGCATCCCTTCATATTAGAAGTAAGTACATAACATTGATAAGGTTTAGATAAAAGCTTGTTAGAATAGCTTAAATAAAAGTTGTTAAATGGGTAGGCAAAGCGCATCCTATGGCGGGAAACAGTCTGAATGCTGTCTAGCTACTGCGGCAGGTTTCTGATGATGGTGCATTGCATTGCAACTCGATTGGACATTACAATGCATGCTATAGAACACTCCCGGTACCACCTCACTCCTGAGTGGATTCTGAGCTTAATAGAACTTGTTTATGGCAGGTAAATCACTCGCCAAGTTTCCACACGGACACGCAGCTGGACCGCGAGGTGAAGGAGAGCCTTCTAACGGACACGTTCACGATGCTGAACATTTGGCAGTGCGACAAAAAGCGCGTACTCGAGGAGGACCGCAAGCGCATCCGCGACCGGCTGCTGCAGACCAACAAGTTCGTATCTTTACCGTCCCTTGTGAACATGATGTTTAGATGTTTCTCAGCTCAAAGGAAATCGTATGTTCGGCATCGTTCATGCGAGGAAGTCACAATTTCATCCTTTATTCTACTTCGATGATCACGATTGAACGAGAAACACCCCCCCACCAATACCCGAAAGGAAGAAACTTCGAACTGGATTAATTAAATTAGGACCTAGATTCTTTTTGGAATCTAGGTTCAACAGGACAAAAGGGAAGATTCTGTTCACAGGTTTGCTGAGTTCGTGCCAGCTGATGAAAAGGAACCAGAGAAAAGTCCGTGGCAAACGCAAATACAGTGGGAGGAGACGCATCTGGGAAATTTCAGGTTTGTAAAGTTTCAATGATTTTCCGAAGTATACTTTACCTAGTTCCAGTTTTGTTTGAACTAGTATTCCTTGACTATAATCTATTTTCGTGCAATGTCATGACTGCCAGCAATGATGGGCGCATGAGGCCGATTCTGGGAGCCACGTTACCTGCCACAGCATCCACTGCAAGGCAGTTCTGCGTTATTTCCCCGTGCAAAGAAAAAGCTTATACTTCATGAGTCTACAGACAATTGAATTAAGATATTCGACATTATTAACTTCAAATGGGAGCTGGCTGCAGCAGGTTATGTGACATAACATATTTATTTATTTATATTAACCGGTAGACAGTGGTGACTGAGTTTGTTGCGGCGCTTCTTCTCAGCACTTGCCAAATGTTGGTCTCGAAGCGCTGGTAGGGTAAAAAGATGATGAGACATGTAGAGGCTCCTTAAGAGCAAAATATTTGACGATTTGTAAGAACTATTTAATAGTCTAAAAAGAAATTTTGACTTTGACTTAACCATGTGAAAAAACACATGCCTCCGAGTCCGATATAAGTTATGTCGGACTCGGAGGCATGTGTTTTTTCATCCGCGCTTATGATGACTTCAGAGTCCCTTGAAGTCCTTGATTCTCCAAATGGTGTTCTATAACGGCAGACGCGTGTATCCGGTGGGCGAGCAGTACGCGTCGCTGTTCCAGCAGCCGTCCGGCTCGCTGTACACCGGCACGGCGTCTTCGCGCGCGCGCGGTGACTGCACGCGGATACAACGGGAGGAGTTCCAGGTAGACTTGCAAGATGGCCGGGGTCCGGGATTGTCCTTGTTTTGCATTAGTCCTGTAATTAAACCTTGCTGTCTTCACGCGCGCGCGGCGACTGCACGCGGATACAGCGGGAGGAGTTCCAGGTAGACTTGCAAGATGGCCGGGGTCCGGGATTGTCCTTGTTTTGCATTAGTCCTGTAATTAAACCTTGCTGTCTTCACGCGCGCGCGGCGACTGCACGCGGATACAGCGGGAGGAGTTCCAGGTAGACTTGCAAGATGGCCGGGGTCCGGGATTGTCCTTGTTTTGCATTAGTCCTGTAATTAAACCTTGCTGTCTTCACGCGCGCGCGGCGACTGCACGCGGATACAACGGGAGGAGTTCCAGGTAGACTTGGAAGATGGCTGGGAGGTCCGGGATTGTCCTTGTTTTGCATTAGTCCTGTAATTAAACCTTGCTGTCTTCACGCGCGCGCGGCGACTGCACGCGGATACAAAGGGAGGAGTTCCAGGTAGACTTGCCAGATGGCTGGGAGGTCCGGGATTGTCCCGGATTTTTGCATCTTATCCTATAATTAGACCTTGTTGTCCCGGATTTCGGAAACCTATTAGTTTTTTATCAAAATTAACTAACGAGTGACACGGCTGGCTTGCCTGTGAGACCCAGGTACTACGGCACCATCCTTCCAACTGAGGAGTGTAGTGTAGATTAGAGATTCGAGTATGTGTAGTCCAAATCCTACGTTTGCATCTGGTAAATTAGTGTCGTGCTCCTACAGTAGAGAGTAGATGATCATGATGATGATAGTAAAGAGGTCATGAATTCCGCTTAGATACTTTTACTTCGAACCGATTTTGTCCATTTTCAATCCCGATCTTGGTTAGACAGAAATCACAATTGAAAGAAAGAGTAAAGTTCACCCACTCTCACCCATTTGATATCATTAAGTACTTGTTAAGGAATCGGACCTATATTTAACATGCCTGTTCTACATCTAGCAAACAAAAGCCAAAGCCGAGGCTCTAAAGAAGCCTTCCCAGCCGAAGAATTTGAAAGAAGGTGAGAAGAAGGGAGAGGAGACGAGTGGCCCGCCCACCGTCACCAACTCCACCGCCACCGTGGCCTCAGAGAAGGGCAAGCAGAAGCCACGGAGCGACAAGGACAAAGAAAAACGGAAGGATAACGACAAGGATAAGAAACTTACCGCCAAACCATCGCTTGCGCAACAACCGGTAGGGATATTGTCAATTTTTATGTCATAGCTTTTTTTTCACGCTCCGTAGAATATTATAGAGAAGCGTGATAAGAAATTATGATGTTCTATGGATATTCTAAGTGTTGCTTACCTTACTTTTTATATTTTTTCGCATAATATGCTATAGGGTTGGTCTGTATTTACGGAACCAACTCGAGGACTTTTTACTTTGAGAATGAGAATCAACCCTATGATTTTAGGTCCCAGAAAAAGAAATAAAGCCACCTTACGTGCTTTGCTCGTATGAACCTGATCCCATAGTCGAGAAGGAGGAACGCGAGAGGGTCAATCTTCTGGCTCAGAGGGATTTCCTTATAAGAAGTTATGGCATGTTGGAACAGGTATGTAAATGTTGTAAACATTATTGAGTTTGTGATTATTTTAAATGCATTCCTTCATATACTTTTTTCTGCAGATATATCTAGTCATGAAAAAAATGGGTACACTGAGGCCCGAAGATGAAAGAAAGTATGGCGTATATGGACGGCTCTCCGTAGTATCCAACTCACCCAAGGTAAAGGATGCCACTGATTCAATGTTCTCAGGCCATTTCATGAACTTAATGTAGTTTACTACCTGATGGCTAACACAATGTTTTATAATTAAATGCACATTGCACTCTATGAATTGGCACTTAGAACATTACCACTAAACACTATTGCATCCAAACTAATATGAAATATTGTGTTTGCCTGCAGAAAGTGTGAACGTAAACGCTGCATGAAAAGTAAAATATAAAAACGAAAAAAAAATTAGATGTAAGAAATTACAGAAGAAACAAAATAAATTTTGTGTACAGACCGCCATAAAGAAGAGCAAAAAATGTAATAAGCACAAACCAAACAACAAAGGAGATCATTTGGATTTTGGTGAGTCCTTTACTTCTTTGATTTATTCTTAATTTTCCAACTTAAAATCTTAAAATTCCGCTTTGACATGATGACCAAAACCTTTTTACCTTGTATCGTGGATATCATTTCCCAGGTAGGAAAAGCTACTTAATTTCATACGTTACTGTCTGGTGATAGGACTGAAAGTGCAATGCAAAGATGCGGTGATCTACGAGCGCCCGGCGGCCGAGGCAGGCGCCGCGGACCGCACCACGAAGACACACCTAGCGCGAATGGCTTACACCATTTGGAAGATGAACACGTACGGTTTCATTGAATTTTTTGACGTTGAAATGTTGAAACTAAGCACTCCCGAACGCAAAGCTGCTGATTTTTTTTAGTCCCGTTAGCCCCTCGTACTAAACTAAAAACGCTTGATTCACGAGAGAGCTTGACCACAATAGTCGAGCGGCGGCGGGGACCGAACCCGCGTTCCCCGGATCACGAGTCCGCTAGTCCTGTCCGACTTACACCGTTCGGCTATCGTGGCTTCATTATCGATTTATCGCCATTTATCTCCTTGTAATGAGTCCATGCAAATATTTTTTTTATCCTTTTTTCAGGTTGGCCAGACCAGTCCCTCTATCTGAGTGATGAAACCAATTATTGTGTTTGAATAAATCGGCAACTTTATAGTGACGTCGTTGTGTTCTAATACTGTGCCATTCAATGCTTCGCTCTCGCGAGTAAGTGTTTATCGAATAATGCCAAATGTAGATGTAACGACTTACCATGTCTATTTATAAATGCTAGTTACCAACTTAGGTTACGCAATATTGTAATGACTGAAGTATTATTACTATGAAATCTTGTGCTCTTGGCTATTATTAAATCGAACTTCATAATAGTTATATAATCATATTGTTACTGTTTTGTAAATTCTGGTGCATAGAAACGTAAGCTAAACCTGACAGAATATATTTTACTATATTATTAAAACATTGTTTTATTTTATATCAAATTAATATATTTTTAATCATACAGTTATTACAAAATTGAGCTTTCTTTCACATACTTGTTTAAATTTTTGTTGTAATCATTAATGTGTCAAGTGTGGAGCCACTACCAAAAGTCCAGCTTATGTAATCGAGATTGATTCACCCAATTTTAGGATGCCTTCACTTAAAACTAATAATTCATTCATTTACTATACATACATAAAAAATAATGCTTCTTCCAGTTATGAAATTGCACCTCTGTCATTGTACTAGCTGTGATATAAACTTGGGGAAGCAGTTAAAACTGTAGCCTCTTTGCTAATGATCCTCCATCAATATTTTCCAGAAGTTTTCTCTTTAGTGAAGGCTTCTCAGTCTCTATTTTTGTGATATTGGAAGGCATGGGGAGTTTCGCGCCGACAGTTGGAGCTGGTTTATTGCTGTAACAATGTTATCAACATAGTACAGTCAGCGTCAAATAGTTCGTGACACCCAAAGTAGCCAAAAATGAGGGTTTTCGCGATTGAAAAATCCGCCAGATGGCAATACGTAGACGGGAGGTCCACATGCTGCATGATTGGTGGATTTTGACATATATGTCAGTGTCATGTCAAAAATAACCAATCATGCAGCATTTGGACCTCCCGTCTACGTATTTACCATCTGGCGGATTTTTCAATCGCGAAAACCCTCAATGGTGCCAATAATTATTTGATGCTGACTATACACTCAAAACATTAAAAAAGTAAAAAAAAATATTTTTAAAGTACTAAACGAACTTATCATAATAACACTATTAAAAGTTTTGTTAGTGGATGTGAATATGGCTGCCACTTACCTAAAATAAGACATTTGTAAAGCTTGTGTACAATCACACCTCTTTGGAGGGTAAATGGATAACAAGCTCTCTAACAGCTGTATAAGGTCGTCTGAAGCAGCACTGAATATGTGGCGCAACTGTTGCGGCGGAAACTGCTTAAACTGCACATAGTCTGTGAGATTCTTCATTCCCTAGAAAATAAAGGAAATAATTTTTAAATCAACACTTAAGGCTGATTTACACATATAAAGTTGTTAAGTACTATAATTAAACTTAATTTTAGTTTATTAATTACATGTAAACACAGAAATCAGCCTTTTTACAATTAACACTATTCTCAGTAGACTCAATTGAAGATTTTTTGTAGAAAGTTAACAGTTGTCAAAACGTGATTAATTTCTGGATTATGTACCTATGTTGAAAAGTTCAGAATCATTTTTAATTTAACATTTTAACTACATTCCTGAATGCAGTTTACTAGAATAAAGCACTCCTACACCTACTTTGATAATAATATTATACTCACAGGCCATGTTTCTTCCGAAGGTGTTCCAAACACCTGGAAAATTCTTGATAGTTGATCTAAATCTGACTCTCCAGGCAAGAATGGGACTCTGAGCAGTAGTTCAGCCAGGATACACCCTATTGCCCACATGTCCACTCCAGTGCCATATTGCCTTGCCCCAAATAAAAGCTCGGGTGATCTGAAATGTTTGAAGACAGTGGAAATACATAACACAGTTCTTGATCTACACAAGGGTTAAAAGTTTTAAGTGGGTCACTTATGGCAGTATGAAATTGATGTTAAATGTAAACAATAAAAATTTTCAAAAAGGAATTACTTGTAAATTAATCACTAACAGAATTTCAGTGAGAACTGATTTTATCATTTGCATTTTTATAAACATAATTAAAATATAGCACTAACCTGTACCACCTTGTAACAACTTGATGTGTATTAATCCTAGTTGGAGATCCAAATGCTTTAGCCAGACCGAAATCTCCTATTTTTAGAATACCTTCATGATTTATAAGCAAGTTGTTTGGTTTTAAGTCTCTATGCAAAATCCAGTTCTGGTGTAAATATTCTAAACCTAAAAATATAATATGATTATAAACAACTTTACTCTAAATGTCTACATAATGTGTTAAACGGTAAACTGAAAAAAATACTTGTTTTAGCTGCACAGCTCAAATGGAGTTTAAAACAACAAAATAGAACTTTTATTTCATTTTATTTTAAAACTTTAAAAGCCTCTGGGGAATCAATGGAATTGAACCAACAACTATTCACTAGTTTTGAGAGATGCAATTATTCTCAAATGCTAACAATTCTTAATTTTAAACTTTCGCTTTGCATAATTTAATTAACAGTCAGCCTGTGACCACTGCCAGTGCAACCTAGTCGAAACATCAGGCAAATACAGGTAATATTTCAGTATGACCTATCCATCAATTGAAACATGTATAAACTAACAATTCTTACCTTTTAAAGTCATAATCATATAGGCCTTAACATTAGCTGGAGTAAGTACTATATTGTTATCCTTAACTATTATTTCTAAGTCAGTATCCATGAAGTCAAATACCAAAGATACATTTGATTTTTGTCCGAACACATCTGAAAAATAAGTTTTTAGAGTTGATCATATTTTTCCACAACATCATCACAATCTCAAAACGTAAACATTCGAAATGAAATAGCTTTATAATATTACCAAGCAATCCTATGAGGTTAATATGTTGCAGTTCTTGCAATAACTTGATTTCTCGTAGAGCAGTTCTATTAATACCATCTTGCGCTTCAAGGCGAGAGCCGATTTTAATCTTTTTCACTGCCACTATTTTGTCAGTTTTCACATCCCTTGCCTTATAAACTGTAGCAAACTGAAAAATATCAAGCAGGTAAATATATGGAACATGGTTAAAATATACATCTATAAAAATAAGGTTAGACCAAATTTCATTAATATTATCTGATGGTCGATATATTGCCGTAGTTTAAAAAACATAATAAATTAAAATATTTCGATGAAAACTAGGTTTTTACTAAAAACATTGCTTGTACCTGCCCTTCACCTAAAAAGTCAATTTTCTCATATCGTAACGTATGTTCGTCCATTATGAAGTTGCTTTCGTTATTTCTATACGATTGCTTTCCCAATTTTTCATGAATTTCAGGCGAATAACTATAAAAAATCCGTAAATTAAATAAAATACCACTACCGAAACTGCTGGTGGTTGACGAGTTTTTGAAATTGCTTGACATTGACATTTGTTGACTTTTTCTTTTTTAAAAACACAGATTAAAGTTGTTGTTAAGCCTCAGCTACACTACTCGAAAAGTTGGACAAAGTTAATCGAATACGATACGATAGTGCGATACCGAATTTGCACCTCTGCTGGAATGAAAAACGGAGCGCAACTGGAGAAGAAGCGCGTATGAATTGGAGACGTTAAAAGTAACCGTAATCGGGGCTCAGAGGTGGAATTGTGTAAAGTAATCGTTATCATTTGACAGTTCATAACGTACGATTATGCTGTCAAACGCTTTGTTTAACTGACTTTATCGTACGTTATGAACTGTCAAATGATTACGATTGCTTTACACAATTCCACCTCTGATTACTGATGCGTACGTTTCTACGCATGTCTTTGCCTTTTTCTGAAAAAGGAATGAAAAAAAAAATTGCTGTTTGTCAGTGTCAATGTCATCGATTGTCAAATTCAATTCTCGTGTTTTGCGTCAAAAATCCGGCGAAATGTTCAATTTCTGGCTTTTTGATAAATATTTTTAAAATTTCATTTCAAAACTAGTCAATAATCTTAATAGGGTATGAAAAAGCTCGAAGATCTAAATTTATCACTATGTCTTCTACCAGTAGCACACCTGTGTATTATGAAGATATACCTCCAGGAGTTCTCGATGAAAGTGAATTTATTTGCACAGAAAGGATTACTCCACGAAAAATAAAACCACAGAATATTGTAATGAGATTAATGGATAGAGAGATTTATGGTTCACGCAAGCCAGGATCGCATTTTCACGTAGTAAGAGAATTTTACCAAAACGTATTTCCAAATTTAACAATTGTGAATGTTGAGAAACCTCCTTGTTTTTTGAGGAAATTTAGTCCTGATGGAAAGCATTTCATTGCATTTTCCGCAGACCAAACATCACTAGAGGTTAGTCATATTTATCAACTATGTAAAAATATCTACCACTTTTTTATTTTAGGGAGTAAATCAAAGTCTTATGTTTAGATCTATGAATACCGAGGCGCGTCAGCTGCTGGCGATTTAGTGGCCGGTTACCCTTCAGACTTGTTGAATGCTGATGCCGATGCACATCATAGAATAAGGACACATATTTTCTACAGATTTTTCAAGGTTTGTTCAATATACATATTATACAATTATTACACAGGTTACTCCAAGAGAACTGCTACTATAGCAAATTAGGTTGTAAATCACAAGTTTTATTACATAATTAAGTATTTTTTTACTGTCTACAATAATGTTTGATTTATTATTCAATATTGCAGCCTAAATTCACAGTAAATGTATGCCAGCAAAGGGATCCGAGGTCAGAATTGAATCCTGGTCAATTACCTTTTATGGAACAACAGCTGAACAGGGAATGCAGCCTCTTTACAGAAGATGGCAGATATGTAATTGTTGGATCGGCAGCCCACATCCCTGAGGACCTAAGACCACACTTCTATCATATACACAGCAATAATGAGGCTGTCACCCCAACTATCAGGTAACTTATCAGGCATTTAATATTTTAGAGATCTGAGTATTGTACTAATCTTAGTTTTCAGCTGTGTATTTTATTTGTCTTGTATTTTTTTAGATCTGCTTTAGAAGATTACTCCCTACATTTGGTGGATCTGCACCATGGCAAGTTATGTGATACAAAACACTTCAGGATTGACAAAATCTACCTTTCCCACAATCAAGGCATATATTTGTACAAAGAAGTCCTAGCAGTGCTCTCTGTACAACATCAAACTATACATTTGTTTCAAATTGTAGAAGGGCTGTTGATAGAGATAAGAAAAATTGGCAGATTTTGTTATGATGATGACCCACTAATTGTGAGTTCAGTATTTGCTCCACAGATTAATGAAAGACCATTTCACGAGGAGACAATAAATAGCTTAAAACATAGGTTACTTGTATTCCTTTTCAAGAGAGCCAAGACAATAAGTGATGAATCAAAAGATCCACTTGAGCTAAGGAAATTCTATAAATACTTTGATATGTTTAAAAGCTTAAGAATGTGGAAAATGCAGCTCCTGGATGAAGATCATCTATTCATCAAATATGCAAGTGAAGAAGTTGTGACATTGAGAGTACCAGAGCCCAACAGTCAATCATCATTTTTTGTAATCTACAACATTAGTGAAAGCAAGATATTAGAAGTGTATGAGAACACCTCAGAAGGACTTTTACAGTTATTTGAGAATTATTGCGACTGTTTTAGAAATGCAAGATTACGAGCAGACTCACAGTTCACATGTTCTCCTTCAAATAATTTATATGCAAGACTGACTCAGCAAAGATTTAAGCAAACCATTGTGAGAGCTATTTACGGTGGTCGTACAGAGGCAACCAAAAGAATTTTGGCACAATTGCCAATAAGTGCTCAGTCATACAGTGGATCACCTTATTTAGATTTGGGCCTATTTAGTTATGATGATAAATGGGTGTCTGTTATGGAGAGGCCTAAAGCCTATGGGGAGTATCCCATAAGGTATGTTTTATTGAAGTACTAACATATTTTTACATTTCTATGGCCAGACCCATATTGTTATATCTAACTTCAAATTTCTCACATTCACCCATGTGGCATTGCGAATATATCCCAATAATCTAAGTTCTTAGGCATCTTTCGAACAACCCTGCAGTGGGGCGAGTCTGTTTGCGTTACTTGTCGGAAAAAACGTTGCGCCAGCGCAGTGGCGGAGTAGCGTAGCATGGCTTGGCACCCGGGGAGGTCCCCCCCCTCCTTTTATAGCCGGGGGCTATGGCACCCCAGAATGGTCTGGTCCAGGATTTTTGGGTTACCGATTCGAAGATGAAAGATGTTAGTTAGTACGAATTAGCTATATGATACCAATCGCCCCCCCCCCATCATGACATAATCCTTATGAGTACTAATCTGCGCAACTTTTGTCACCCCCTGAAGCTTGGCACCCGGGGCGGACCGCCCCCACCGCTCCCCCCTTACGCCGCTACTGCATCAGCGACGGTCGGACGTGATGCCAGCGCTGCGAAAAACGCTAGCTTATGCTGATTTTAGAGTCACGCTGACGCACGCTGACCGTCAGCGCTGACAGCCGAAATGTATGAAGCGTCGGCGCCGAGCGATCAGCGTCACTCAGGAACGTTCCCTTCAATTACATACATATTGATCTGTCAGCGCTGACGATCAGCGAGCGGTTAGCTTGATTCTAAAACTCGCCTTGGGGGAACCCACAGCAATTAAACTGATACAGTGTTATCGTTCCAGGTTTTACGCTCGTGACTCAGGCTTGCTGAAGTTCAAGATCTACGCGGGAGTGCTGGGCCAGTCGGTGCCGGCCAGCGCGCGGCGCCTGGTGGCCTTCACCTTCCATCCCACCGACCCCTTCGCCATCAGCGTCCAGAGGACCAACTCTGAATACATAGTCAACTTTCACATTAGGAATGCAGTCTTCAGCTGATGGCTCTAACGTCTGTTTCTCGTTGATAATCTCGATACGGATATCCGATCATCCTGACTCATTCTTAACGGTTCTGATTACCGATTTAGGGTCTGGTGGACTCATCAAAACGGTAGGGCGCCGCCACCGTGACACGGTACGGACGTCGTCTTGGTTAATTGTTAAAAGAATGGATTTATCCAATGGTCTAACTAAATGATTTATTGACAACCCTTTCTATTGTAAAAAGTTAATTATTGTTTGAAATTGATTATCCGGAACACCCCGTTTTAATTTATCCGGATAATCGGGATTCTACTGTATATGATTTTCGTAAATGCTTTAAATATGTGTAGATACAATAGTAAGAATAATGAACTGTATATAAGTAAGTGCTAATCCTATTCTAAGATTACAATGTTGAATGGAATTCTGAATTAAGTTGCATGTAATATTTTTATGATGAAGAAAGTAAAAATATTTTTATTCAAATTCAAGAATATTATTTGATTCATTGATCCTGTTCTGCCTGCTACTCTAAAGTGCACGAGATAATAAACTTACTACTCCGGCTTGTTAAGTAACTTTGGAAAGAAATTGACTAAGAACAACAAAATTTTTTACTTGTACTTCTTCTTCTTCTTCTCCTCTATGGCTATACTGCATGAAACTGCATGGTAAAGTCAATTATTTTATTTCTGAACTGAAATGCCATAATTTTCTGTCAAGGAGACAAATATCAATTCTCTTTTGACAGATCTCTTCACGACACAAATCCAGATTTTTCGAAAAAAATGGGTGACTTTCAGTACTAATCCCCTCCTAAAATGATAATCAGCACAACAAAACAGTAATAATATGTGAGGAAATAGCAGAAACACAGTCATAGGATATCATTCTTCAACTATGCAGTGCAACCCGCCATTGTGCGGTGCTGGGTTTCCAGGCCTTGGACAGTATCATTGTTGCAACCAATGTTAGTATAAACATGCCTTATTACATAAGACTATGTTAGAGATCGCTTATGCGCATGTTATTTTGCTTTTATAAAATTTTACAGCATTACCGCAATACTCAGTCTACCCAGAAATAATCGGAGAAGGCGAAGTGGTATCGGTAGTATTTCCTGATGGGAGTATCCAATTATACTTCATACCTATAAACAAACGGTTCCCTCCAGCATGTCACCCTCATTCGAATTACCATCCATATTTCAATAATGGTACCGGAGCATATTACGTTAGAAGCATCTCTAATCCGTAAGTAGTACTCATATTTTCAAGTATTTATAAACTACGTTAGCAATTTAATATAATGCCCGACTGTATTTCAGAATACCGTCTTCTATGTTCAATCAACAATGCCAACAAATATATTCCGGTAGGTTTCCAAGACCGTGTTACAACTCCGACTGGAATATGAACATACCTCCTCCTGGATTCCAATTGAAGGTACATAAGAACCCGCAAGTGTACTAGCTTATGTTCTTTTTTCATTCCTGCATACAGAATCGAATATTACGATTTAAATTTCTAGTTTCATAACGACTGTTGGACTTCGACAACTGATCTACATTATTTTTTCCCTTGTCTACGTCAATGTGATTGGTTTCCTGCGACTCAACTCAAAGGATGCGCGTCGGTCCAGGTGGATATACCTATGAAGGCAACTACCTTTTGCAATCAAGAAGTCAGCTGCGCAAAGCCCTGCATTTGCTCGATCAGTGATGACGAAAGTTGGTCAGGAACCGAAAACGTGGAATGTCACTGCGACAAAGTTGGGAAACCTCGACGCAGCAGAAGCTGCGTTACGGAAAAGCAACATGGTTCCAAGACGCGTTTAAAAATAAGAAAGAGTAAAAGGAGGCTAAAATCTAAGAAGAGCAAAGTGGTGTGTGAATGTAAAGAGCAGAGTACCACGGACAAGTCTATAACAACTTATGCTGATCAGGCCAGCTGCGCCGCCGAGAGCGAGCGTAATACGCAGACTTGCCGCTCGTGCACCACAGCCACTTCGGTACGCGGCGGAAGTAGTATCGCTAACAGAAGTCACGTCAAAACTGAACTTTGGTTTCCTAAAATAAAAAGTTCACCAAAAGAAGACGCAATGCAATCGAAATCATCAGAAAAAATAATCGGAGTTTATGAAACCACGTGCAGTTCCGCAACTTGCTGCTGCTCGACCGACACGGACACCCGAGATGCGTAGAAGCAATAACAAACACAGACTGTTTTTGGGATTTATATTTTGTTATCGTACATTTTTATGACTTAACATACATGTATTTACAATGAAGTACATACGAGAAATATAATACAGAATTAAACAAAACAAACTTTTCATTTTAAGTAGCTGAGATTTCCGATAGGAGTTCAAAATATAACAATATGCCTGCAATCATTGTAATGAAGAAATATATTAAAGGAGTTTAGTGAATATATCATTTTTCAGACTAGAACTCCGTTGTACAACCATACTTCATCTTCAAAAGTTAGCAAATCACACAGTAAATAAGATAGGAAGACCAAGACATTAAAACAATCGCGTCATTTTACTTTTGAAATATGCTTTGGCAGAAAAGAAATGACTTAAAACTCAGTTAGAACCCATTCGTTACAAATTTTCACGTGGGTCATAAATAATTCGTAAAAACAATTTAACACTTAAAACTAGTATTGCATAAGAATACATAATAATATGACCGGACATATCCTCCATAATATAGTCTTTGAATCATCTTTAAAAAAATAAATGTAAAAAATGCGCAATGTTGTCTCATATGCTATATCATTTTAGATCATAAATGGACTTTTTATAGTTTAAAAGTCATATGTACACATAAATAAATCCTTAAAAATATATATTAGACAATCTTTAAAATTTAATTATACTACTTTAAGCTTTTAAGCATCATAAGACAACATTAAAACACTTAATCTTACAGTAAAGTTCTCAAATTAACAGAAAATTCCCTAAATTTCACAAATTTCAACAATACTGCAAGAGTTAAGGGTAAAAATTCTATCTGGAATAGTAAATTTCACACTTCAGTGAGATTCAATTAGCTCATAAACACATCACCTGCTGCCACAAAACAGAATCATAACGTTTTACATTGGGCTACTGAGGGATACTTGTGAATTGATTTAAAAAATGCAAGTAAAGGTTAAAATGTTTGTAAAATGCAAAAAGACAGGGTAAAACAAAGAACAAAAAAGTCTATTTTGTGGCAGCAAAAAAGTGGTTATAATTTGTCATGATGATACACATTCATTATTTTAAAACATCCATAAATTAACTCCATTACCTAATTTATATTTTAGAATATTCCAAAAGTAACTGGTATTTAGCTACTTTCTAAATTTATAATAGCACACAACCTGAAAGTTGGCATATTTGCAACTTTTTCTTTCATTTATGGCTAGTCGCATATAAACTGGAGCACAAAATGTATATTTCTCATTTTTACTCTAATGCAGATTAGCTAAAAATGCATTGAAGATTTTAAACTATATCAGACTTTGATGCTAATGTTATGAGGAATGATTGACTCGCTCAGAATCAGCTGCAGCCACACAACCATGGTGGGTTGGATGATCACTTTATAATTTATAGCGTTCCGATTGTAGTTTTTGGGCAAAGGTGGGCCTAATTGAATTTATTTGATATAGCTATAGGTGAATCGTATACGGAGTTGTTCATGAATCACATGCAACTAGGATTTGAAGACATGTATCTAACATGCAACAATAATTTGCCACACAAGACAAATGCATCAATTTTGTTACAACTCCGTACAATCTGTTTCGGGTTTGTGCTCACTTTACCGTCATAAATAGCTGCTAGAAGTTGTTTATAGTATCTGCATCATTGTGCTTATATTATATGACCATTTCTAGCACTAACTGTGTAATACAATACGTCTATTATTAGTGCATAGTTGAACCATTTGACCCTTTATATTTATCAGTCACCTTACGTTTTTAATTAATATGAAAATAACAATTATGTTATAATAAAAAGTATATTTGACTAGACAGTACTAGAGTACCGACATACGGCTATTGGCCACATTGGGTGGAATCTTTACGAGAATGTGTAAGGAAAATTCGATAAATTTTAGGCCAAATCATACAGAGCTTTTAGCGAAACAGACTCCGAAATCTTATCATATAGACACTAGGTATCGTGGTTCTTACCAAGAAAATATTATATTCATTAATTACTGCAGGTTTATAAAAATATTTAATTTACTAAATCTTCATTGGTGATGTTTTTGATCACTGGTATAATAACTCTCATCGCCTAAATAAATATTTGGATAGTTACTAATGAGGAACAATGTTAAAAAGACTTATCGCTAAAAGCTCTGTACTAGCGTGCAATAGAATAACATCGAACATTACACGTCTCCTTCTTCTACGGCACACCAATTGTACGAACTACCCAACTAAACTACATTAGAATTTCGCCTTATCGGAAGTGTCTTTAAACATATTATTAAAATAATTTAGTACTTACATTAGTTGTATGACAAGTAAGGAAATAGAACTTGCAACCTTCACAGCACATAACTAATTTGTTTTTAATTCACGGTTTATTTATAGTCCATCCATTTCATTCCCGACCGATGTTCACTGTAACAAAATGAATACAACGATAACGATAAAATCTCGACAAGGTCATTGAATCTCAGAAGAGTAAAAAATACTAACGTTAAGCCTGAAATATTTTACCATAGTAAAATATACAGGCCATTTTAATATTTTACCATGGACGGATATACTGATGGCAATTGGCAGTACAATCTATATGACACGTTAAGACAGGTCATAAAAAGTATGTCAAATGTCAATTGATTATCTTGCCAACGCTGATCGTCAGCGCTGACAGCCGAAATGTATGAAGCGTCGGCGCCGAGCGATCAGCGTTACTCAGGAACGTTCCCTTCAATTAAATACATATGGATCTGTCAGCGCCGACGATCAGCGAGCGGTCAGCGCGATTCTAAAACCCGCCTAAAGGTTCGGCCAAACCAACGCGATCACACGCGATCGGCTGGCGTGCAGCGATGGCGATAAATGCATTTATGTCTGGTCGCCATCGCTGCACGCCGGCTGATCGCGTATGATCGCGTTGGTTTGGCTGATCCTTGAAAGCTTTGGGCAGACCAAACGCAGGGCAGTAGCAGTGCAGTTTGAATGCGGGCCCGCGCAAGTTGTAATACAAGAAACTCTTTGAAGTATGTCACACCAAATTTGAACGCGGGCCCGCGCTCCAACCGCGCCGCACTGCATAAATTAATAAAATTCATTTATTTTTGCAAATAGGCTTTTAAAAAGCACTTTTACACGTCCCAATATTAACCCTACCACTGCTTCGGGACAATAAATGGGCAACTGCCAAAATACAAACGAGGCGGCGCAGGTGCGGGACAGAAGCGGCGCGAACGCGGGCCCCCGCTGTTGTATTACTATGGCGGCCATATTAGCATGACACACCGGACGCAGGGCGGTAGCAGCGCGTTGAAAGCGGTTTTCGAATATTTAAATTTTTGACAACCGCCCGTTTTGCAACTGCTTTGAAACTGCGCTGCTTTCAGTGTGCCTCAGCCGCGCTGCAACTGACCCGCACTGCTTCTGTCCCGCGTTTTGTCTGTGGAAGCCTTAAGCAGGCCTGTTCATCTCCGCGAGTTTACATCGAAAACTAAACACGTACGATGGCCCACCTACAGGATACTATTCGACAAGGCCTCACATACAAGCGAACATTGACTCACGCACGCGTGTTCTTGTAAATAGAAGAAGAAAATAAAGAAAATGGTTTACTAAATACTGTGTAGTATTTAACTGCCTAAATAATAATAAAAACACAGAATGTACTTTTTTAAGTTGCCTCAAGACACGGAGAGGTAAATAAGTAGTTAATATTATTCATGATAATTCATGCTAAATCATCTATTTCCTCCGCCATTTTCCGCAGTTTGGCACCTCACGTCACATCATTTTACCGAAGTCAGCCCTATAGCTTCGGCGCAGTGCCAATCACTGACGTTCGTCAACAAAATGGTGCTTGACTCTTGAGACAGGTTAAATTACACCATATTGTTAATGACATTGAGCATATTTTTTTTAAATACCTTCGCGAAGTAAAACTTCTGTACGTAGTACCACAGAATAATAATAAGTACTACGTACGCCGAAGCTATAGGGCTGACTTCGGTAAAATGATGTGACGTGAGGTGCCAAACTGCGGAAAATGGCGGAGGAAATACATGATTTAGCATGAATTATCATGAATAATATTAACTACTTATTTACCTCTCAGTGTCTTGAGGCAACTTGAAAACTTAAACTTGTACCTACATTTTGTGTTCTTATTATTATTTAGGCAGTCAAATACTGCACAGTATTTAGTACACCATTTTCTTTATTTTCTTCCATCATACACAAGAATACGCGTGCGTGAGTCAATGTTCGCTCGTATGTGAGGCCTTGTCGAATGGTATCCTGTAGGTGGGCCATCGTGCGTGTTTTGTTTTCGGTGTAAACTCGCTGAGATGAACAGGCCTGCTCTAAGTGCAAATAAACTCACCGGGTGCGGCGGCGGCGGTTGGTACGGCTGGTGCTGGTGCGCGGCCGTGCGGATGGCGGCGAGGCGCAGGCGCGTGGCGGCGAAGGTGGGCCGCTGGGCGGGGTCGGCGTGCCACGGGTGGGACAGTTCAGCGTGGGTCATATTGATCTGTCAGCGCCGACGATCAGCGCGATTCTAAAACCCGCCTAAATGGTTTTGCTGTCGAAAAAATATACTATTGTTTACTCACCGGGTGCGGCGGCGGTTGGTGCGGCTGGTGTGCGGCCGTGCGGATGGCGGCGAGGCGCAGGCGCGTGGCGGCGAACGTGGGCCGCTGGGCGGGGTCGGCGTGCCACGGGTGGGACAGTTCAGCGTGGGTCATATTGATCTGTCAGCGCCGACGATCAGCGCGATTCTAAAACCCGCCTAAATGGTTTTCCTGTCGAAAAAATATACTATTGTTTACTCACCGGGTGCGGCGGCGGCGGTTGGTGCTGGTGCGCCGCGGTGCGGATGGCGGCGAGGCGCAGGCGCGTGGCGGCGAAGCTGGGCCGCTGGGCGGGGTCGGCGTGCCACGGGTGGGACAGTTCAGCGTGGGTCATATTGATCTGTCAGCGCCGACGATTAGCGCGATTCTAAAACCCGCCTAAATGGTTTTCCTGTCGAAAAAATATACTATTGTTTACTCACCGGGTGCGGCGGCGGTTGGTGCGGCTGGTGCTGGTGCGCGGCCGTGCGGATGGCGGCGAGGCGCAGGCGCGTGGCGGCGAAGCTGGGCCGCTGGGCGGGGTCGGCGTGCCACGGGTGGGACAGTTCAGCGTGGGTCATATTGATCTGTCAGCGCCGACGATCAGCGCGATTCTAAAACCCGCCTAAATGCTTTTCTGTCGAAAAAATATACTAATGTTTACTCACCGGGTGCGGCGGTTGGTGCGGCTGGTGCGCGGCCGTGCGGATGGCGGCGAGGCGCAGGCGCGTGGCGGCGAAGCTGGGCCGCTGGGCGGGGTCGGCGTGCCACGCCGCGCGCATCACGTCGTACGGGCCGCCCGGGCAGCCCTCCGGCGCCTCCATGCGGTACCCGCGCTCCACGTGACGCACCACCTCCGCCAGCGGCTGAGGACACAGACACGGCTCATATAACTCACGATCAGCCCCCCTAGACAAAACGCACTTTTTGATCGAATCGAAAATCGAATCCGTCAAATTCCATACAAAAAAGGGGCTTTTCGACCACTTTTCGACTGGTTTGCGATTATAATTGCACTTTGTCTAGACCCACAGGCCTTATTCACGTGTGGCGATCTATGTACGCCACAAAACTCATTGGTCCGCCCGCGACGCTCCGTGCCGCGCGCTTCTGGCCGGCAATGAAAAATAAAGTTTTGAGTTGTCACTTTTGACACTTGCCTACGACTTGGTCTTGGATTTTTGTTCGGATTACTAATTCTATTTTTTTTATGTTTTTGTAATTTAGTTAACTGTAATATACAGGGTGTTAGGTAAATGGGTATATGAGCCGACACTAGCCCATGTTAACATGGGCATATAAATGGTATGGTGAAGTCAGAAATTTGATATCATCATATAATTTTTTTAAATTTTCATACAAAATAAATTGTATAAAATCCGATTTGTATGAAAATTAAAATAATTAAAATGAAGATATCAATTTGCTGACTACCATACCATTTATATGACCATGTTAACATGGGCTAGTGTCGGCTCATATATCCATTTACCTAACACCCTGTATGTTTGTTTATTCAAAGTCGCTTATAATTTGTCTAAATTCTACTTCTGCTAAATTAATGTAAGGAGGCGTTCGATTCGTCTCCCACACACCACACACGTAACAAAACTTCAACGACAACAAATCGCTGAATGCGATCCTATCGAGTAATCGTTCTATCGAAATGAACCTTGTGAATACGGATTTAGAAATGTTTTTCAATGGGCGTAACAAACAATGACAACAAATCGCTGAGTTGCGATCCTATCGAGTGATCGTTCTATCAAAATGACCCTTGTGAATACGGATTTAGAACTGTTTTTCAATGGGACGACTTTTGAACGTCAGCGAGATCTTGACTGTCAAAATACAACGTGAATTAGGCCACAGGCTAATCAATGTCAAACGGAAAGTCCAACACTAGTGAAATTCAACAGTTTCGAAAATATTCCCTGATATTATACATTATGATCCCTGTCACCACATGCCAAATAAAACATGATGAAATTTTTATTCTGTATACACAAAAAGATCGCCATAATAGTATAGTATCAATAGTACGAGAGCCCACGACCAAAACCATGTCTCATAGCAATACGGCAAAAACCCTATAAAATCGTTAGATTGTATGATTCTGAACCCGACTAGGTGTGTAGTAACGATCGAAAGTGTAGCAACTGCGTGGGAGGCCATTTCTGCTGTGTCAAAAAAAAAAGACAGTCGGTATTATAGCAATACGTCTGATAGTGAAAATGTACATAGATTTTATAATTGTATTACGAAAAAGTTTGTTTTCAGACATTTTGCGCGTAGCATATAGCCTGTGCGCATTTTTGAAAATGTCAACAAATTTAACCGACCTGTATCATAGCAATACGGATAATTATTTTTTTCAACTTTTCGTATTGCTGCCATGATTACCAAAAACCTGTTTTCAGACACTTTAAGTGTATCAAAAAGTTGTATGATAGAGAAGGTGCTACACTTAATTTGTCTGATATAAATTTTTTGCACATGTGGACAACTTATTTTATCATGTCCAACAATTTTCAGACATATTGCTATGATACCGATCGGTAAAATTTGTTAACATTTTCAAAACGGTCTCAAAATTTAATGCGTTCACATTTCCGTCTGAAAATTGTTTTGTTCGCATCAAATAACCAAAATTTACTAATAAAAAAGATTTTCAGACGTATTGCTATGAGACATTTTATTTGTCTCATTTTTAATTTTTTTAAGTGATTTTACGGGTTTGCGCTACACCACTAACGTCTGAAAATAATGTTTCCGGTATCTCAGAACTATCATTCAACTACAGTCTGCAAATCAGACATATTGCTATGATGCAGTTCGGTAAAATTCTTTGACAATTTTGAAAATTCGGTCAGATCCAACGCTACGCGGAAAATGTCTGATATTGGTATTTTCGAGTTCAGGATAATCGTATC
This sequence comes from Ostrinia nubilalis, assembly GCF_963855985.1. Taxonomy (NCBI): domain Eukaryota; kingdom Metazoa; phylum Arthropoda; class Insecta; order Lepidoptera; family Crambidae; genus Ostrinia; species Ostrinia nubilalis. Next base: position 6,368,015 of record NC_087103.1, read on the forward strand.
TATCGATTTGATGCGGTTTTGGCCGTATTGCTATGAGACAAAAATTTTGGTCGTGGGCTCTCGTACTACAAGGTATTAAGACACTAAATATAATAAAAGTACTTACGATTCTTGGATATGGCACTCTACCGAAGGAGTATATTTCCCATAGAAGTATACCGAAGCTCCACATGTCAGACTTGTTTGAAAATTTCTGCAAAAGAAAAAAGTTTTATTTAATTTTATTTTGTTCGGAAAACATACAGTGAAACAATAACAGACTAATAACTGATTAAAATAATTATTTAGGAAGCATTTATCTGAAGCAGAACACAATGGTTGAATAAGGTGGATGTTTACAGCCCGAAATCCGTCACCTTGGCGATCCCCTCTTGCGAGATTAATACGTTGCGTGCGGATAAGTCTCGATGGACTACACGCTGCCACTCTAGATTCTACTGTCTATTACGCCGATGCCAACCATACTCACGTTGTACTTGAACGCTTCAGGCGGGTGCGGGTTCCACTTGGCGGCCCCTTCTTGCGAGATTAACACGTTGCGCACCGCCATTTCTCTACACTGCCACTCTAGACAATAACTACTCTGTCCCGCCGTCGCTTAGCAACCATACTCACGTTGTACTTGAGCGCTTCGGGCGCGGTCCACTTGATGGGCAGCTTGGCCTGCAGCCGCTGCGCGTCGGCCGGGTCGTCCTGGCCGGCGTCGGGCCGCGCTAGCCCAAAGTCTGCCACTTTAGCGGTCCCCTCTTGCGAGATTAGCACGTTCCGCGCCGCCAAGTCTCGGTGGACTACACGCTGCCGCTCTAGATACTAACTACTGACTGTTACATCGCTTAGCAACCATACTCACGTTGTACTTGAGCGCTTCGCGCGCTCTCCACTTGGCGGTCCCTTCTTACGAGATTAGCACGTTGCGCACCGCCATTTCTCTACACTGCCACTCTAGACAATAACTACTCTGTCCCGCCGTCGCTTAGCAACCGTACTCACGTTGTACTTGAGCGCTTCGGGCGCGGTCCACTTGATGGGCAGCTTGGCTTGCAGCCGCTGCGCGTCGGCCGGGTCGTCCTGGCCGGCGTCGGGCCGCGCTAGCCCAAAGTCTGCCACTTTAGCGGTCCTCTCTTGCGAGATTAGCACGTTGCGTGCGGCCAAGTCTCAATGGACTACACGCTGCCACTCTAAATACTACTGCCTGTTACGTCGCGTAGCAACCATACTCACGTTGTACTTGAGCGCTTCGCGCGCTCTCCACTTGGCGGCCCCTTCTTGCGAGATTAGCACGTTGCGCACCGCCATTTCTCTACGCACTGCCATTCTAGACAATAACTACTCTGTCACGCCGTCGCTTAGCAACCATACTCACGTTGTACTTCAGCGCTTCGGGCGCGGTCCACTTGATGGGCAGCTTGGCTTGCAGCCGCTGCGCGTCGGCCGGGTCGTCCTGGCCGGCGTCGGGCCGCGCTAACCCAAAGTCCGCAACCTTAGCGGTTCCCTCTTGCGAGATTAGCACGTTGCGTGCCGCCAAGTCTCGATGGACTACACGCTGCCACTCTAGATACTACTGTCTCTTATGCCGTCGCTTAGCAACCATACTCACGTTGTACTTGAGCGCTTCGGGCGCGGTCCACTTGATGGGCAGCTTGGCTTGCAGCCGCTGCGCGTCGGCCGGGTCATCCTGGCCGGCGTCGGGCCGCGCTAATCCAAAGTCCGCAACCTTGGCGGTCCCCTCTTGCGAGATTAGCACGTTCCGCGCCGCCAAGTCTCAGTGGACTACACGCTGCCACTCTAGATACTACTGCCTGTTACGTCGCTTAGCAACCATACTCACGTTGTATTTGAGCGCTTCGGGCGCGGTCCACTTGGCGGTCCCGTCTTGCGAGATTAACACGTTGCGAATCGCCATTTCTCTACACTACCACTCTAGACAACAACTACTCTGTCACGACGTCGCTTAGCAACCGTACTCACGTTGTACTTGAGCGCTTCGGGCGCGGTCCACTTGATGGGCAGCTTGGCTTGCAGCCGCTGCGCGTCAGCCGGGTCGTCCTGGCCGGCGTCGGGCCGCGCTAGCCCAAAGTCTGCCACTTTAGCGGTCCCCTCTTGCGAGATTAGCACGTTCCGCGCCGCCAAGTCTCGGTGGACTACACGCTGCCGCTCTAGGTACTCCATCCCGCAGCATGCGTCACTGCGAATTGATATTTTAAATTAATAAAGCGATATATTAAAAATTTAACACTTTAATGGGTATTAAGTCGTTACTAGTGAGATTGAGCTATGGATAAACGCAAACACTGAAATGTAAAGGTATTCCAGTACCTCATTCTTTGGAGGGCCGCTCTAGGTACATCTTTATCAGCAGAGCTGAGTGAGCAGCGGCAACCCGTTACGGAGGGACAGGGCCCTGTTCGGCCGCGAGGAGAAAACCTCTATAAAACCACTGGAGGGGACCCCTGGCCATCTCCATCGCCCAGTGGGTATACGCTAAGCATTGAGTATAGGCGAGGTTGTTGTGGTTGAACTGCGTGACGTAATGAACGACTAAAAAGTCGAACTATCCGTAACACTCCAGCACTCACTAATTGATGTGGTTGAGCTACGTGACGTAATGAACAACTGAAATGTCGAAATTTCCGTAATACTCCACACTCACTAGGCGAAGTTGATCTGGTCGAGCTACGTGACGTAATGAACAACTGAAATGTTGAATTATCCGTAACACCAGAGTAAATACAAATGAGTAGGTCATCTTCATAGAAACGCACCGAGCGCGGTTTGTATGTGAGCGCGCCAATATGTATGCGGCGCGCACGCACACACTGACAAAATTCAGCACACCTCACCGCTAATCCACGTCAAATTTTGTCACTATGTGCGTGCGCGCCGCATACGTATTGGCGCGCTCACATACAAACCGCGCTCGGCCGTTTCTATGAAGATGACCTACTCATTTGTATTTACTCTGGTAACACTCCACACTCACTAGGCGAAGTTGATCTGGTCGAGCTACGTGACGTAATGAACAACTGAAATGTTGAATTACACCGGTCAACAAAAAAATATTTTTTTTTTGCGCATGGATTTTACTTATTATATTCTGATTATATAACCTAATTTATATAAAAAAGTGAGATTACAAATCGAAAATATTTGCTTTTGAAGAAGTTATAGCGATTTGAATTTTCCATATTCATAGTAGAATGTCTCTAAAGATGCACGTCACATTCTCATTGGGATACATTTATAGATAATTATGGGGGCTTATTCGCAAGAACAGGGGGCACGCTTCCGTCAAAATATAGTGGGATTTGAGAGACGACGTTACCAAGGCCAGTATGCATGATAGGGTTAGATTTTTATGAGAAAAATCTTCTATGGAATATGACAGGGAAGTAGAACTTTTCATTTTTAATAAATATTTGGACTCTATTTTAAAACTTCTCTTGTGAGAATGAATCTTAAATGGATGTTTAGTATGTTTTAATAATAAGAAAGAATGAAACAAAGAAAGAAAGAAAAATATTTGGCAACAAATTGAATCATCTCTATGTCCATATTTCATACATTCATTGGTATGCATTTTTCTATTTTTTACACATAAAAGCAAATTCAGAACAATTTTTTGTTGTTATTCTTGTTTCTAGGTATTAAAGCAATAAAAATAAGCTATGCATAAACCGTGCGCAAAAATACTGTAGACAGTTGTTATCCGTAGCACTCACTAGGCGAAGTTGATCTGGTTGAGCTGCGTGACGTAGTGTCGGCCACGCGAGCGCAGGTAGTCGAGCAGCGAGCCCTGCGCGCAGTGCTCGGTCACGATGCACGTGCTGCCGCTCGCGCTGAACACCAGCCCAAGTAGACGCACCAGGTTCTCGTGCTTTAGGGATCTGGGGCACGATAGAAATAGGTTATTGACATCAGCGACCTGGCAACAGAAATAGGCTTCTTGTACACGCTAAGAAATTTCACCGTGTCTGCCGCGGCACGAAAAGAAATTCGTCGGACCTAGCTACGAAAATTTGTCACACAGTGCGCATCTGCCGCGTGTCGTATCTAGCGCAGATAAGTATTATTTCTTAGTCAGCGCCGGAGAATGTACACGGTTCGTGTGTAGAAACGACACGAACTCTTGCGTAGGCCCGGCGACGTTTCTTAGCGTGTACACGCGGCCATAGGGTATTTGACACCACCATTCAGTATACAATTGAATTTAGCTGTGTGGTTCTGGCCCTATAACTCTGCCCACAGATGTTACGAGGCAACTAGGAAGAGATATACTAATATCAGGCATCTGAACAGGATGGTGAGTGTAGAACAAATTCTTCTAACTATGAACTATTCTCCCACATAAGAAACGTACAAAAGCTAGTTTATTATTGCTTAAAACTATCGGACACTACATTCATGAACCAGGCAAAGTTGCAAAAGATATCTGTAAAATTTAAGCTAAATGAAACCCAATTACTTACGCCATAACGCTCGCTTCAGCACGGAATTTACTCGCAGCCTCGCGGTCCTTCAATATTTTGACGGCGACTTTCTGCGTGCCGTTTAATATGCCCAGCATGACATCTCCGAATTCACCCTTGCCGATGTTTTCTCGTATCTCGAGATCGCGTTCATCTATCCGCCAGCCTAGAATAAAAATAATTACTTTGCGTTGATAAACGGTTCATTGGGTCAGCATAAAGAGGTTGAGTGCTCACTAAAGAACTGAGGATCCGGTTAAACATGGTTGGCGCTTGCTTTTTCAAAGCAAGCAAAACGAAGACGGAGGAATTCTAGCTAGAGGCTACTGCCGATGGGACTATCCCGTGTTCCCAACTCACATGGATTCTGAGGGCGTCGTCAGGATTTTATTGGGAATATGCCTCTTTCTTTTGGCAGGGAGAGCCCCACATAACCCACTTGCCAGCCCCTACCCCTATGCAATAGGGGCTATAGTATTTGCCCTCACTAGTAGCTAAGACAGTGGCGCAAACTGGTGAGCGCTGAATCAGTAGGAGCACTATCGCATTTGCACTCACCAGGATTAAGACCGTAGAATAAGGTACTATTACTTGTCAGTGGTGCCAAGTGTTAAGTCTAAAAGCGATAATAGTCCACATTTGATGCATTCTCTTGACATTTTTATGCATGGTGTTAAGTGAGATGCAGTCTAGGATGGTACATATCTGACCTGTAAGTGCGTATTCACTCTCGCCTTGAAAAGGCCCGGATTAGTGTTCGGGAAAGACAGCAGCAGGCAGCTAATTCCAGGCCCTAGCTGTTTGCATTATAAAAAATCATCTCTACTTCTTATTCGTTACGCTCTTGGCAGAGCGGTCGTGGTCACGTTGAGGCGTTGTTCACATCGGTTGTAGAGGCGGATACAACTCTCCGCACGATCTCCCTCCATCTCTCTCTATTGGCAGACTGTCTGGTGCAGTCACATAAGCCGTCTCCCACTGCTGCTTTCACGTCAGTCAGCAAGAAATAAGGGGGTACACTCACGCGCATCCACAAACTTCTGCGGCTGCAGAGCGCCGTCGGTCTGGTCGGGCGCGGGCGCCTGCGTGGAGTACGTGTGTTGGAAGTGGCCCGAGCTCAGCGCGCTCGACACGCTCGGCGTGGGCGGGTACGGCGGCGGCTGCTGCGGGCAAACAAGTTTTTATTGGCTTTTGACCTTATGGTGAGAGAATAAGGGTCAAATTATGGTGGCAAAATACAGTCTGACAGAGCCCCGTATAGGGTTAAACGATGCGGTAATGCGAAACATACCATAAAAATGTATAATAAAACTTCAATCACACCAACGCCGGCACGATCAAAGGCCAATGACAGGTCCCGCGACTCATGACAGTTCACGCGACCTGTCATTTCCCTATGATTGCGCCGGCGATGGCGATCTGCACGCGTTGGTGTGGTTGAAGCATTAATGATGCGGTTAAACATTTTAACGGTTTTGGCTGCGCTGCGGAGCGCCTGTCAAATGGTGCTCAACCTTTTTTCGTGACAGAGAAAACAACAAAAGAAAAGCAGTCGCTTTCCAACATTAATTAATTTAACATTAACATCACTATTCTTTGTCACGTTTATTTATTTTTAACACCTGTATTAAACATAATGACAAGCGAATAAATTAACAAATACATTCTTTACGGGAGTGTACTATTTATATGAGACTTGCTCATACAAGCAGTACACTCCCGTATTTGAAGATTTAGGAACCTTGAATTCCAATCGGCGGGAGGCCAGACGTATTGAATTTTAAATTGTGGACGTAAGCGAAGTTTAAATATTTATATCTGAAGCACGCAGAGCAAGTTCAATAAATTTGACTAATTCGGCCGTCCTAACCAAATTTAAAAAGCAAAACACGTGTTCACGAGCATAATTCAAGAATAATATCGGTATGAAGATAGCTAAAATATTATAATTATGTAATATCATCATCACAAAATAGCTAGCCTAGATGCATATTTACGGAAGACCATAAACTGTTAGTAGTTTAACTGCGCCAAGCAACCGTGGGTGACACGGGGGCGTCACGATGCCGTAACATTGACTCAACTCATTACACGTTAGGAAACAGTCCAGTTATTTCCTCATTACGTAAAAATGCAGGCAAAGACAATCAGAGCAACACTTTTTACCTCGTGACATTTATTTGTTGGACATTTTCCTTGTAATATTGCAAGGGGATGGCCTTACAGTTGCATGTTTCATTTTCATAACTAAACACAGATACCTACCTACGCTAAAAATAATATGAATGTTTAACGTCACAACGTAACGTTGCTAACAGCGTAATAGATATTATGTGAATCTAAGTTCATATTTAATTTAATATTATAACTTGAAATACAGGGTGTTAGGTAAATGGGTATATGAGCCGACACTAGCCCATGTTGACATGGGCATATAAATGGTATGGTGAAGTCAGAAATTTGATATCATCATTTTATTTTTTTTAATTTTCATACAAAATAAATTTTATAAAATCTGATTTGTATGAAAATTAAAATGATTAAAATGAAGATATAAATTTTCTGACTTCACCATACCATTTATATGACCATGTTAACATGGGCTAGTGTCGGCTCATATACCCATTTACCTAACACCCTGTATAGCCTAGTTTTATTTAGGGAATCATATGCATAATGAAAATAAGCCATATACAACAACGATTTAATAGATGTTTATATCTTACCTGCGGATGAGGTGGGTATGGGGGTTGCATAGCTCCATTGTTATTGGCACCATTCGGAGTCGCTTTGGGTAAACACCGCACTAACTTTGTGCATAGTCCGTCTGCATCTTGTAAATAATGCTGTAAGTGAAAAAAAAATACATTACGAAAATAATCCTAATAATTTTACATGTGTTCATATATTAGTATTGCTATTATCGCAAACATTGTAAGAATAATGCTTACGTGTATTAAATCGGTCATAGTATCGAAGAATTCTTCGTCATCGATCGTCAGACGTTGGTTTTGGGTATCAGGTGCAGTGGCCCATTTTACTCTGTAAAAAACACAAAATCATTTTGTACAAGCATTCAATTATCACACTTTTTCATTCATGTGACATTAGAAAATGAACTATTCGGACATTCTGTATATATTTTGGGATTTACACTTCTGCTAAAACGCGATTCTAGCACCATAGAGACTCGCGAGAAGACGAACATGCCCGCTTTTATGGTATAACTATGGCTGGATCCTTATACACTCGGCATCAAATAAATCGCACCTTCAGCAACAAGTACTTCTCAAACGTATGCATCCCCACTTCCCAACAATATTGGCACCATTTAAAAGCGTAGTTCTAAACTTCATTTCATAAAAGGAAAGGTTTTTACCCCAAAAATGGATTCCGTGGAGGGTAGTTGAACGGGAAGCATGGTCGATCTGTTTTAATGGTTTCAATTTATTATTTAATGGACTTTAGTGTACAAATTTGGTGTTATTTTGTGTTCTAAAGTGCAGTGAAGTGATAAATTATAAAAAACATTGAAATACTTCGAATTTGAGCGCGCATCGAGTGTCGAGTGGGTTGTCGTATGAACAACCCGCTTTGGACCCGGTGGCGTCTCGAAACCTGCTTACGGGCATACTTAACTCCACGGAATCCATGAAAAATCAATAGAACTGAAACACCCACGTTCTATTGATAACTATGTCAATATTTTTCACTCGACATTGGCAGAAATAAACCTCCCAGAGAGGTTTGGTTGCCACAAATAAAAAAAAAAAAAAAATAATAATAATAATAATACCCCAAAAATGTGTCTGTAGAAGGATCCAGAGTCACTTCTTCAAAAAATAGGTAGTTACGCTTGAGCCAACTTTTATGGCTATAAAACTGTTAAGTTGGGATTAATCGTTATCCACCTGTAGAAGAGGACACGTGAGATCATTATTTGGTTTTATAACCATAAAAATTGGTCTAATTGATCCCAGAGGTGAGCCCAAAGTGAGGTCTGTTTTCAAGTCACATTTCAGGTATATGTTAATCATTTATTTAGAAATTAAATGTGTTTTTCTGTAAGGATATTTATTGGGCTTTCAAATAACACCAATATTGTTGGGGCACCATGATTGTGTCAGAAGAAATTCTTTAAAGTTCGCGTCGCGGAAGGTGCGGTTTATTTGATGTTGAGTGTAGTTACTAGGGCATCTCACCGGTAGTGTTCGACGCGTCCTCGGAACCGCACGCAGAGCGTATGGTCGCCGGGGAAGTTGGTGCTCTCTCGCACCAGGAACACGCCGTCTGGAGAGCCCGAGAGAAGCGCCTCCGCGCGCTCGCGGGATATCGCGCCGTGGTGCCAGCTGCAACGTAAAGCCGAATTAAATAACATTATAATATCGCACCCCCCCTGGAACAAGTATGCAAGTCCACTTGTGCGATATTTTTTTTATTGCACTAAAAAATCAAGAAGGAGGTAATACATATTGTTAATTTTTTTCATAATTTTTCTCTTAAAAATGAAGAAATTATGTACGAATATGTAAAATATTGCAACATTAAAATATCTAAATTTCCATAACAAAAACGAAGTAAATACATTTGCACTTAATTTGTTTAATAAAGTTCCGTATGAATAATAGCATATTAATAGTTACGTACATCTTCCACGAAGACTTTAAAAATTATTTTCGCGTATCTATTGTTGCATACTTATTTTAGGATATTATTCGGTGGGTATCGTGGTGCAAGTTTAGTTGCTTAGTTTTTCCACGAAACTTTTGTGCACATTATGCTGGTAATTTTGTGCAAGTCTAGATGCCTAATTCTTCCACGAAACTTTTATTCGAATAATAATACATAACAATGGATACGTTATTTTCTACGTAGATTATCTTTGTGCAAGTCTAGTTGCCTAATTTATTTTACAAAACTTTTGGCGATGTTGTGTTTTATACCGATATTGATACATTTATTTAGATGTAATTTAGTTACTAACAAAGCACAAATTAACTTAGTTTCAGTTAAATAACTGATACTTAAATAAGTTCTGATACTAAGTGGTTCGGATACTTAAATAAGTATCCGAACCACTACTTCTTGCACTAAATACTCTTGTAAGACTATCAGATCCTGTGTGTTTATCAAAAATTCGTACCAATGATGGTGGTAAAACGTGGTAAAATGATCGGTCTTTACGAGTACAAGATCCATTTTAAATTCTGTCTCTCTCTTCAGTGAACCGTTATCGTAGTAATCGTGATAAATATTCATCTTTCCATTAGCATGAGTTCATTTATCAGCTTCTGCGTGTATTGCCAGCGTGACAAGGTATGTATCTTTACGTCTTTCAAAGCAGTAAGCAACAATCGGTACATCCCTAATTATAAAATGACACAAGTTTGTATGTATTTTAAGGAATATTGTCATCAAAAGGACATAATGGTCAGACGTTTAAAAATGCAACAACCTGATACAAAACTGTTGCCATCTTTTCGTATGTACAATGAGCAGTCAGTATTCTTTTCAGGTGGTACTTGATCGACCGGACGCCAGCTTTCCGCAGACCTCCACAGATTGGACTTGCCACTGGAATGTAGTGCCATTAAGTGCCTTCCATATCCTAGTGTTGACCCTATTTGTCCAGTAAATTGCATTATTTTTCCAGGCCTTATGAAACTCCTGGCTCAGACAAAGTTTCTATCCTGGTTGCTTCACAGGTCCGGTCACTCTTCAACAAAGCGTATAAAAGCACCTATAAGTTTTGGACCAAATAAAAATTGTAAGCACCTAGTATAAGTTTCGGACCAAATAAAAATTGTTCTTTCTTCCTTTAAAGGTTCAGCCAAACCAACGCAATCACACGCGATCAGCCGGCGTGCAGTGATGGCGATCAGACAAAATGCATCGATCGCCATCGCTGCACGCCGGCTGATCGAGCGTGAACCTTATAGGATTCGGAAGTGATGTCACCAACGAGTTCAATGTGGGTAACTTTTGTAGTCATGCAGACAATAAATATCACTATACTATAGGCTTCTATAGTTTTGTTCTTTTGGACCTCAAAATTTGAAAGGGTCCTTCAAAATCGTCTCCCTTGTTCATGAATTGTCTAGATTGAGTAACTTGCTGTTCTGCTAAATCTCCCATTACTTACTTTAGCAGTAGCATTCACTTTAGCACAATTGAAATATCTGTGTACTTATTTTCTCGCCAATGGTTTCGCCTTGATAATCCAAAATGTGGAGCTGAGTCAGCTTTCTTGTGAATTAACATGATGTCAGTATTAATATAAACTTTTTCGACAATCTCCACGACGCGGTTTGCAACAATAGATTTCCACCTATTCGTCTCTCCAGACAGCTAGGCGATCACAATAGAAAAATCTGTTCATAGTGTGCGAACATCTGTAAGGTTGGTATTCTTCATATCGTCACCGTCGTGGCAGAATTAAATAACTGACAAAACCAAAGTTGCGAGATATTCACGTTTTTGTGTTTTTTTTCGTTAAAAATGGCGATAACTTTTAAGGGTTAAAATATTTTACTGTCGGTCTTTTGATATTTTATACAGCAAATTTACCTTTATTAATTCAATAGTATTCGATGATGTTACTTTGTATTATTTTAAATAAAAAAATAAAAATGTAATTATTTAGTTTTGCCACAACCGTATTTTACAACTAAGTTGCAGTTATTTAGTTTTTGTATGTCACTTATTTAGTTTTGCCTCAACCAAGGTATTACAAAAACGAATATTTCCATTGAATAAGTACACTTGTTTAATTTTGCCACACTTTTATTGACCTAAATGTTGATTTATTCATTTTATTTTATTTGTTTTGTCAATGCAATTTTAGTCAAAATCTGTAAATTTGTTAAATAATACTAGAATGTACCTACTTATTTAATACTTATAAATTTTTAACAAATTGGTATGGTAACCATCAACATCAGATTCCTATAACATTGAAATACAATTGAAAGAACCAACATCGAAAAGAATATAAAAATTAAAATAATCCAAAAACAATTAAACTGTAATAGGGATCTCTCCCTAGGGATCCATAGGGATTCCTTACCCTCAACGTCATAGCAGAACGACGTTCAATGTCTCTGCAGATCTCCGTTGACGCTAAGGCACATCGGCAGCTCAATAGACAGATATGGAAGTCCTTGCAACATGATGTTCGCAACTTTAATACAAATAGTATTAAAGAGGCGATAGAGCGGAACCAAGGCTCGAAAGTGTTCGCAAGAGACTACTCTATTGGGCGAAGCTAGCTTACGAAGCTGAAGACTGCGGAAGGTAGTGTAACGTCAATAAAAGCCGAGATTCTGGGTGAGATTGAAAAGTTTTATGGACAGCTATATACCTCGACGAAGATATTGTGGATATCAGCATTATCAGCCTATACGAGATTAGGATGGCTCTCAAACACCTAAAGAACAACAAGGTACCGGGTGATGACGGAATAACCTCGGAGCTTCTGAACCCGGGTGGAACATCGATATTAAAGTCAAGTCCTTCAGAGACGATTTAACTTCGTCTTACTCCAGGGAACAACGCCAGAGGCATGGAACAGAAGCGTGGTGGTACTCTTCTTCAAGAAAGGGGATAAAACCTTGCTGAAGAATTACTGACTAATCTCACTTCTGAGTCATGTCTACAAGCTGTTTTCTAAAGTTATCACGAATGATGATCTCGCGCGTAGGTTCGATGACTTCCAGCCTCCCGAACAAGCCGGTTTCTGAAAAGTTCCGTTTTCATGTTGGTCCGAGTACAGGAGTGCAGTACGAGGGCGATTCCTTTGCAGCGAGGCATGAGGGAGATGTTATATCTCCGGATCTCCGAAACTATTCACCGCTGCATTGGAAGACGCTTTCAAACTCCTTGAATAGAAAGGATTCGGCATAAACATCAACGACGAGTACATCACTCACCTTCGGTTTGCCGACGATATTGTGTGGTCAGTGCAAAATCACTAGAAGACCTCGGCACAATGCTCGAAGACCTTAATCTCCCAAAAGGTAGGCCTTCGGGTGAACAACATGGAAAAACGAAGCTTTTGTCAGTTTTGTCAAATGTCTATGTTGCGCCCTACCCAGTTTCGGTTAGGAGCTCGAATCTCGAGATTGTTGACAAGTATGTCTACCTCGGGCAAACGTTTCAACTAGGTAGAGAAAGAGGTCGAATCCAACTCGGCTGGGTAGCGTTCGGGAAACTACACAACATCCTTTCATCCAAAATATTTCAGTACCTAAAGACGAAAATCTACGATCTGTATGTGTTACCACTGATGATGTATGGCTCGGGAACGCGGCCTCTTACTATAGGCCTTATAAATAAGCTCAAAGTTGCACAGCGTGCTTTGAAGAGGGCTATGCTCGGTTTTTCTGTACAAGAGACAAGGCACATAGTACGCAGAACTGACAGACGATAGGGCAGCAAGGTTCTGGAGTGGAGGGCACAAACCGGAAAGCACAACGTGGACTTCATAAAGGTAGCAAGAAAGCACTGGATGCAGACCGCTACCAGCCGGTCATATTGAACATCATTGGGGGAGACCTATGTTCGGCAGTAGACGTCCTATATGGCTGAAATGATGATAATGATGAAGGTAACTATCCAGATTCAACATCTGAGTAATGAACATTGAAATTAAAAGTAACATCTAAAGTAATGTTACAAAAATGAAATAAATCAAAAACACAATTGTACGAGTATTTTGAAGCAATGTTTCGGATTGAGTTGTGGCAGAATTAAATAAAGTCACCTGTTGACTTTCTTAGTACAAGTATTTTGAAGCAACGTTCGCAGTGAGTTGTGGCAATATTAAATAAAGTCACTTATTCAGTTTTGCCACGTAAATTCTACAACAAACAGAGTTGTAATTTATGGTCAATAGTTTCACTAAACTGAAGATATCTTTGAAAATATCATAGATATTGCCACGAGAGTAAGATCAAAATATAGGTAACACTTTCTACTATACAAAAAGTGGAAAAAGTGGTTTTTGCCAAAAGTGTCAGTTATTTAATTCTGCCACGACGGTGACGATATTATTCCTTCTCATTTGCTTCATCCAGTTTACTCAAAGCAGCACATAGCTCAAGACGTAGTAAAAGAAAAACAGGTTTCAGAGAGCACTTGAGTTTTTTAGCAATTAATTTCATTTCAAACCCTTCATCTAGTTCAAGGCTGCTCAACCTTTTGAAGAGTCGGGCCAAACGGTGGATTCAGTCGTTAACGACGGGCCATCTACATTTTTGACAGCTAACTTGAGAGAGATCTTAGTTTGTACTGTGCTTGGCGGGATTTTTTATATGGTGCGTTTTTTTTTCAAACTGTACATGCGCGAGCCACTTAAAATTCTTTTGGGGGCCACACTGTGGCCCGCGGGCCTGGAGTTGAGCAGCCTTGATCTATTTGATCTTATGTGAACGGCTGCAGTATAATGCACTTACAGAGGCATCGCTAAATTTATTATAATTATTGTATTTTTACTCGGCCTGCATCTGGCCTTCCAGCTACCTTTATCAGGTCGTCGGACCACCTGGTCGGTGGATGTCCCAACGCTGCGTTTTACGGTACGTGGCCTCGGCTCCATAACCTTGCTGGCCCATCGGCCGTCAGTTCTGCGTACTATGTGCTTCCAACTGTGCGATGTGGAAGTCATTGGGGGAGGCCTATGTTCAGCAGTGGACGTCCTGTAGCTGAAATGATGATGCTGACGTATTTTTTCTCTCTATCTATACCAATCTATATCTGTATTTTGTCAATATGAATCAAATCCTGCCGTATCTTAATCCAATCTTTTTCTAATGAGTTACTTATCTTTCTATCCTTATTATTTTTTTATCAGCCAAAGTTTTTGTTTTGAAACAAATAAATACTTTCTATTCTATTTCCATTAGAATCTTAGCCATGACTGTACTTGGAGCTAAGCTCCAGCCAAGGGGATCAAAAAGTTTGATCAGACTACTTAGAAACTTAAAGACTACTTTAGCACTGGCTGATCTTTTGTTGTCTTCTATTGTTGACTTCATGAACTCAACGCAGAACTAGGTAGCAAAAGGTATATGACCGCAGTTGCATGTGATGTTAATTGAGGTGCAGTATAAGATGGTAGATATCTACCTGTAAGTGCCTATAAGGTCTGGATTATAGTGTTTAGGAGAGAGCAGCAGGCAGCGACCTGTTCGCATTATAGTATTGAAGTGTAACCTGGTGGATGGTCATATCAGATGTATTATTATCTGTAAGTTCTCATTAAATTATAGCATTATAGCTTCAATTGACCAGTCCGCTCCTGATAAAAGGTCTTTGGTATGAAAATATTGTTCTATTACACTGGTCAACACATGTTTTTTTTCCTTTAATTTTTTTTTCTGTTATTGGGTATTTCTATGGCCCTGATTATGAAAAAAATACTGGGAGATCGCCAACAGCTTTACTTTTTAAAATATAGAGTTTTATTATTTTGACAAAAATATACGAAAAATTATACATTGTGCTAATAAAATTTCTATTGAACACTAGCAAATGATCTTTTATATGATTTCCTTGAATAGGCAAGTTTGAGTAGATCTCGTTGCAAACTCCAGCAATGGTCTGCCATTCATATATGAGCACCACGCCCCTGATAACCTTCTCCCACTGTCAGAAAATTCCAATGAAAACATTTATCCAGCTCCACACTAAAATCACCCACATTTTGTGGAAATCGGTGTTAATGCGAGTACATGAAGTGTATTTTTATGCCCATGTTGCACCCTAGCTCTTGCAAGTTGGATAGCATGCTCTCAACAGACTCTTTTTGCTTAGGAAATTACTTATAACAAAAAAAAAAACATTTTAAGCTTAGGACTGGACTTCACTCATTGATTTCTTAAAATTACGATCATTCACCAGTTGCCTAATGTGAGTCCCATCAAAAATTACCAGCTTTTAAGTTTTCTGTGCATAATCCTGAAAAACTGCGTGAAAGAAAATTAAAACATTCGTCACTTTTGTCAAGCGACTTCACAAACTGTTTCAAGATGCCGAGCTTAATATAAAGTGGTGGAAGTACGATGATACGGACTTGGCTAACTAAAGGCACGTTTATAAAATTGTTTGTATCAACTTTAGCTGAAGAGCTATAAGTTGTGTGTGCGGGAAGCCGCACTGGTAAATTTTTTTATAACCAATGCTATTGTTTGTTACGACTATTCCAGAGACACATGGAACGGGAATTTTGTGTAGCTCCCTTGTTAGCCTAAAAGATGTTACCTATTCTCAGATCACAAATGACCCATTTGTGGTCTTGATTACTTAATTTCAAATATTTATATGAAAGTGTCGATGTTACGCAGTTTTCATCAAGTCCGATAGAGGTTTTCGATGTTTTTCAAATATTATATTTACCACAAACATAGCAGAAGCCATCTGGATTAAGCACACAACATCTTCATAACGAAGCAATATCGAAAACACCAACAAAATATATTTTTTTGTCCAATGAAATCAAAAATATAAGTAAAAAATATTAACTGAGGGTAGAGAGCTATAACTTAAAAACAAAAGCTGTTACAGAAAAACTGTTGCCATATTTAAAAAATATGCGTCAATTTGAGATAGAAACAGAAAAAAAATCACAGGAAACAAACAATTTTATTTTTTTTGTTGACCAGTGTTATTTTATAGAAATCGGCACTCTTCGGTAGTTCGGTCTCCAAATAATGCACTGGTAATCCGAATCATTTTTTGTCACATAAATCTGAAGATCATTTTCATAATGTCATCTATGAAGCAAACACGTTTCATCTCTTTATAATATTTCTTGGGTCTTCTTGCAGCTGAGAACTGCTTGTGGGTTCACTCACAAGCAGTTCGTTATTCAGTGAAATATAAATCGAACCTTAACACGAAGCATCAAATACAATCGTGCGCGAGTTGTCTCCGTATTATTCCAGACGACCGCATGAAGTATACTGTCATTCTTGTTTCTTCTTCTTTTTCAGGTAGGTACCTTGTTTTATAAGAAAAAAATTCTGTGTTCGTTAATCTTTTTCAGGTCTGGTGATTTCTGCAACTTTCTTTCTAACTGAACGGACCTCTGTGTGGTTATTTTTTTGGGTTTTTTTAAGGGAAAGGAGGCAAACGAGCAGACAAATCACCTGATGGTAAGTGTTTACCCGCCGCCCATAGACACCCGCTCCTCGGTGAGTTACAGGTGCGTTGATTGTCTTTAAAGTATTAGAGTCTGCTCTTAAAGGTTTTAGGTCGTATTGGTCCGCAAATACTGCAAACGGCAGTTCATTCCTCGGTTTGGTGTCTGCAAATGGTGATTGTGGATTTTCTGTTTTAAATTTATGGTAATTTTACAACATAAATCTATCTACCGCCACCGTAAAAAAAATGTCCTGAAGCAGTGGTAGGGTTTATACTGGGGAGTGTAAAACTATCAGAGTGCTTTATAAAAGCCTACTTGCAAAAATAAATGAGTAATATGAGTTTTATGCCCGTTTTCATCATTAATCCCAAATTTTTAAGTGACCCCTATAAAAACAAAATTCCTGTTATGTATTACCATAGGGGTCACTTACAAATTAGGGATTGATGGTTAAAACGGGCATCAGTCCTTTTGATAGCTTGTCTCTCCCTAAAAATGCAATTTCCGAAAACTATAATATTGTTACGCAAAAATATTGTAACATTTTTATTTTGAATAAAGCTATAATTTTAAATACTACCATAAGTAATGTAATATTTCACAAGGTAAAAGTACGTTATCCTTTTTACGAATTTATTTAATTACGAATAGTTCGAGGAAAAACTACGTAAACCACACTTACACGTTGAATGCACGACTAAATCTGAACGCCAATAAATAGTTATCAGCAATAATACCAAACAGCAAGTATTCCTTAACATGTCAACAATGCAATATTCATAATTACAACAACAAGTGTTAAAATTTGTTTCGCGGAATAAGTACGCAACGCTCTTTTTTAAGTTTTTCTCAAAACCTATTAAGTGTATTTTAAATATAAATACATATGCCCCTCACAGACATTTTTAGCTATCTTTTGATGTATAACACATATTTTTAATAATGGTAATACGTTTTTAAAACAGTTTTTTTACGCTCCTGAAAAGTTGGCATTTTTCACTTGCGTACTTATTCCAGGAAGGGTGCGATATCACGTTGTTGACTGCTGAGACACTAGACACAATATAAATTTTATTGTTCGAGGCTCACCGGTGAGCCGCGTGGCGTCCAACATGTTAAGAACAAGCCGTCAGGTTCCGGCAGTGTAGAATAGGAACTTCCCCACAGTTCTCCGCGGGAAAAGTATCAAAAGAAAAGATTAAGGGACAAATGCGAACATCATGCCTCCCCAACCCGTTTAACCTGCCTGTGTGGGGAGTGTGGGCAAAATCCCCCCTTAGAATTTGTCTACCTTTTGCCTTTTGTAGAATTATCTGCATTTTAAATGCACAAAATAAACAAAAATCAACCTAATAAAATAATAAAATAAAACAGTATTTTTAGAAGATATCAAGATATCTATCTAGTGCCATAAGTGTATGTATACCTTACTTATTTAAATGACTACTTAATTAAAAACTTAGGTATTCATGTAGCGTCTTTACAGGGCTCATATTGAAACTATATTTACTATAAAACACCTTGAAATCACTCCGATCCAAAATTTACGTTTAAATAAATGTTGTAATTGTCAAACAATCCACAGAAATAAAATTAACTAATCTACGTAAGGTATTAAGTGCACATTTATTAATGAACTTTATTACTTTATCTGATATTCTGATCGGACAATTTATAACGATCACCATCATATTATTATGATCAAATCACGATGTACGATACCAGCACATAGATTAAACAATCTGGAATTTAGTAGATATTTGCTAATGGTGTTAGCGTTCACTAATAGTAAGCACTAAAAACGTAAAGTGATATTTACTCAAAATCATCATACGCCAAAATTGGCGGTATGAACAATTTAATTTTGTGTGGCTTGTAATAACACTCTGTGATATCACTCTCCATTCTTCCAAATACTAAACGCTCGCCTAAAACATTACCTTTGCTATCAGTCAGATAACCGGCGAGATAAGATTTATTGATCAAATCGAGGGTGTCTATGAGTGGAAGTAGCAAAACGCGTTTGAGTGACGAGTGTATTTATTTGTATTCGTTAAATGCTTTATTAAAATGTATACCAAACCGATAAAAATACTGCAATTGGATTTTTTTTATTCCATGCGAAAGTCGAAAGCTAATAACTTTATGACATTTCTGAAGAAACGAAAGCAAAAAGCAAATTGCTCGATTCTAATCATATAAATAAATGTAAAAATTAATTAATGGCATCAGTTACTTATTTATACAGGGTGTCCCGTAATGTAACGTCAAGCCGGAACTGGGTGTTGAGGCAAGTTGTGCTGGTTATCAGAAAAATATAAAAAAAAATCTATGTGGCATATTTTAAAAATAATAGCCATTTAAAAAAAATCAAAAAATTCTACTCCAGGTGACGGTCCTTTTGCTCGTGTTGCCACAAATCTTCACTTTTTCCAAATTTTTTTTTTGTTATGTAACGCTGAATAATGCTTCTCTAAATTGTTATCAAAATTACAAAACCAGCTGCTCCAGCTTGGATGAAAAAAATACATTCTTCTCAAAAAAAATTTCAAAATAAAAATTTTGCCTAGTTTAAACTGACTGTACTGAAAAAAAAATGTACTACGCGAGTGTGGCAAGTGACGTCATAATTTGGCGCATTTAGTAAGGATTCCAAAATGGTATAACACTTTGTAAAATCTTGCTGTAATTGTCGACAATTTTTGTTTATTGGAAATAATCCCGTTTTTAACTTTATCTACCTTGGTTAAAAATATTATTCTAATGTGCCCAAAATTTAAGTTTCTGGCTTAAGTGAGGTGGAGAAGCCATTTTAAAAGGTATGAGCGGGACGGAGAGGGCCATCTTACCAAGCATGTTATGGATATCCGTAACCGTAACCGAAACTATCGGATATCCGAAATAAAAAAATGTCCATAACCGTAACCGAAACTGATTCAAAAGTTACGGATAGTTTCGGATAAAGGCCAAACTGCAAAACTCTATGAAATTTGCAGTATACACGCCGCAGTTGCAATGCCGCGCTGCCGATTTCATAGTTTTGCAGTTTGCGGTTGCAGTTTGCGGTCTGCGGCCCGTCTTGGAATTGTACCTTAAATCTTAATATTTGTTACCAACTTGTCTGGCATTCGCTGGCACCATCTAATATGCCAGCCTGTTTTACCTTTATCATACATAGGTGTCGTCTTAGTTGGTACATAAAGTAGCTATGTGGGTCACGCTCACGCAGCATCTTGCTATTAGTATTATAACTACATTTTTGAAATTCTAATAATTCCGTAACCGAAATTATCCGAGACTTTCGGATAATCTGAAATGATTTCATATCCGTGACCGTAACCGAAACCGGTATAATATTATTCTAATATCCATAACCGTATCCATAACCGAAGCTTCATATCCTTATTATCCCTGTTACCAAGTACAAGTGCAGGCAGAGCAGGTAGTAAAGGCGCGCGCGCACGGGTGACTTTTGTCACAGTATGTCAACTACTAATTACTGTCATGGTGACAAAAGTTTCTGTGACTGACTGTACGGTAGTCAGTCACAGAAACTTGAATTTTGGGCACATTAGAATAATAATTTTTAACCAAGGTAAATAAAGTTAAAAACGGGACTATTTCCAAAAATCCAAAAATTGTCGACAATTACAGCAAAAATTTACCAAGTGTTATACCATTTTGGAATCCTTACTAAATGCGCCAAATTATGACGTCACTTGCCATACTCGCGTAGTACATTTTTTTTTCAGTACAGTCAGTTTAAACTAGGCAAAATTTTTATTTTGAAAATTTTTTTGAGAAGAATGTATTTTTTTCATCCAAGCTGGAGCAGCTGGTTTTGTAATTTTGATAACAATTTAGAGAAGCATTATTCAGCGTTACATAACAAAAAAAAAATTTGGAAAAAGTGAAGATTTGTGGCAACACGAGCAAAAGGACCGTCACCTGGAGTAGAATTTTTTGATTTTTTTTCAATGGCTATTATTTTTAAAATATGCCACATAGATTTTTTTTTATATTTTTCTGATAACCAGCACAACTTGCCTCAACACCCAGTTCCGGCTTGACGTTACATTACGGGACACCCTGTATAAATATTACATTTAATAGAGATTAAAATTAATAGAATATCAATTCGTTTGTAAAATACGAATGTGTGACAAATAACTATGCATTAAAATTTGAATTATGATAATCGCATTTGCGACCACACGTAACTGATAAACAAAAACATAATATAAATTCGTAATGTTAATAGCGATATATTATGACTGAATAGTTGTTTTTCATGGAGTAAAAACCCGACCCGAACGACATAAAGTAGCATCTAACTTTATAATAGAGCACAATGTACAGTATTATGAGTAAAACGTAGTAGTAATTTAATTAAAATGAGACATTTTACTCACGGCCACTGTGTCATATTGACAAGCCTGCTGCCCGCTGGCGGCGGATTCTGGGTCGTCGTAGAGTTCAAGAGCACGTCGCTAGCGCCTTTGCTCATCACCACTAGAAGAAAACAACGAAACTAAAGTGATAATTCCAACGCTACTTGCTAGGCGCAATATAAGGATAATACTGACTAATTATTAGTATTTATTAATCGCTAGTTAAACAAGGACATAGCAACATAAATAACGAACCGGGCGAGGTCTGGGAAGTGTGCATCGCGGAAGGTGCCTGTCCCGACGGCGCGGGCGCCCGGACTGACGAAGACATTATGTTCTGCGGAAAAACAACAACTATTACTAGTAAACAATCATAATAATGTCTCCGGTACATAATGTAATGTTTTATCCTCTTAATAATAAAACTTACAACCTTTAACACAGATTTCCATAGAAAACATCTCTTGTTAATTTTATAGTGTTAAACGCGTGTAACTTTTATTAGTAAAGAGACTAAAATAACCGTCTGGAAACTTTTCTAAAAGAAAATTCAAACCGCCTCAGCGGATGCAATCAATAAATGTTCTTATGCATGTTTCGCACTTACATTATGTTGTACTGAGTTCTGCAATGCGGTGGGCGAGAGAGGCGCGTGTGGCCCATTACTACCGCTCACTCCACCTCCCGACTAGAACAATGTATGAATTACACTAAAAATAACTTCACCCATTTCGGTGCAAATATACAATCGAGATGCGAGTCAGCATTGCGGGTATACGAGGTGGCTGTTAGTGAAAATATGCTCATGCAGTTTTACTGCGTTGTGGGACTTTCTAGCCGTGTGAAATTTTTCATCGGCAAACAATAGTCAATGGGGATAAGAGCACACAAGATCATACTCCGTTTTCTAGCGAGAACATAAAATTAGCATCCAACAAAGGACAATAAATGATATAAAATATTACAAGGATACATGTGTTACAATAAGATCTTCATTTTATTACAGACTATTGTTTCAATAGTGAACGACTAACAACATCGTTTTTCTGCTAAATCATTGTAAATGTTAACCATCATAACTATGTTTTGTGACGCATATTTCCAAGTTGTAAATCAATATTAACAGTTTACTTGTATAATAGAATAATGAAAAATAGAAAAATACAATATGCCTATTGATAAGATTACATCATTAATCAATTAAAACCCTTCAACGATCTAACTGATTACCCATTAATTAGTGACGCAAAACTAGGCAAACAAAGCAAAATAGCATTTTGAAGTGAAAAACGGACAGTGAAAAAGAAAAACGACGCAATAAAAACAGGGAAAGCACGTTTTACAGCTGCTTAATTCAAGCCACCATCGTTAACGGTAAACATTGCTTCAAAGATGAGCGGCTAACCACGAAGCAATTCTAAAGTCGTTCAAAATATTGTATTTTGCCGTTTTAAGGTTTTCGTAAATCTCACTTAAAACTCTAGCGTGTCGATTAGCTGTGTGAATGGGGCCATTGGATATAATAACTGACGGTGTCACGCTAACATTCATTTAGATCGGTATTGCATGCAACGTAAACTCTAAATTTTTACACATTTCATTCAATTTTATGCTTTCAGAATGTAGGCCACTATACCGATTAGTTTTAGTATGTCTTAATTATCTGGCCTTCAAAAAAATGAATTCAAATTTCACGTTAATTGTTTTTTTCTAATTGGATTTACAATATCTCAAAGTACCTACTTAATGATTATGATGTTACATAACTCAACTACATACTTTAAAAATACAGAACACAACTAAACAATAATTTCTTAGTCAACAAACTATTTTGGGACAATTTTGTTATTTCATGCATTCTCAATAAAGTGATCACTATGTATTTTACACCGTTACAAAGTTTACATTCGCGTCATAAAATAATTAATTGATGTCAAATAAATTATACACGACAACGCGCAACGCTTATTAACACCCCAGCTATGGTTGGCTTAGCCTTTGGGGAAACAAATGCATTTTCCTGTGTCATGGCTTTGATTAATAGCTTAGTTGGTAGTGTTGTAGCCATTAGCAAAGACTTATAAGTAACTAGACAAGCTGTTCAGAATAAAATTTGTGTCGGGCCGTGGGCGTGCGCTGGTTAGTTAAAACAATTTTGAATCGCGTAAATAAAATGCGCATACGGGTGTTAGTTTATAGACTAAATTAGGTCGACTAGTGCGAACAAGGAGTTGTTGTTGTTGCTTTACTAGATATTTTTTTATGCATAACAAGGCAGGTATTTGACCACAGTCGCACCTGGTGTTAAGTGGGAATGCAGTCTAGGATGGTACATAATATCTGCCCTGTAAGTGCCTATTCACTTTCGCCTTGAAAAGGCCCGGACGGACCTTTAGTAGTCGCACCTACAAAGAACTATCAAAGATTACATTCGCTGCGCTGACTAATGTTCGCTTAGCGAACAGCACTCGGCACACTGTATAGATGACCGAAACTGAACTGTCCCACCAAACTCATTGACAGGGGGACGCCCTCAGATCATAGAAGGGAATAGATGTGAAACGGGGGCGTGGCGCGTGTTCCGCGATATGCCCAGAAACGAACATCGCCCGCGACGCCAGGTTAGTCGCGATTCAGTCGTACTGAGGAAATGTTCTCCGATATTGTTGGATAATGCGTCGTAACGTGCAATAACATAAGTGAAACGAAGAACTACAGGAACAATGAAGTCATTTACCACAAATCCATTGGTATTTTGCTTATAAATAAAAAAAACTAAACATTTTTACGAACGAATTCAGTGCCGTGACATTTACTGCGATATCGAAATTAGTGGTGATAAAAATTCAAACACGTTGTACATTGACGATTTAGTTAGCAACCACTTTATGTCATGCGTAACTACTGCGCAATGTATTTTATTTCTTCCGATATCCACTGATGCGTGAAAATACACAGTACGGCCGCATGTGCCGGTCGTAACATAGTGCAGGGCTCGTGTTCTAATACGGTTTCCTATTATCGATAAATAGAAGTAAATTATTATTTTCTATTTTCTAATTTTGAATGAAAAAATCATGAGTTGCTTGCGATTTTTAAGTTTTTACAAAAACAATAACAATAGTAGAAGGGATTAGTAACTGTCAACTATGTAATTACTATAAGAGCTAGTTGAAAGCCTAATATAGGCATTATTTTTGATAAACATAGGCGGTACGAATTTCGCCATAATTAAAAAGTTAATGCGCGATAGTAGTTAATAATAATTACAGTGATCCTGTTATTATTATTAAAGTAAATAATAATTATATTACCAATATTGTAAATACTGGTAAAAATCGCAAGTACCTAAAAGTCATGGGTTAAGCCCATGACTTTTCATACAAACTTTGTCAGTCTATAACTTCTATACTCCATCGATAACGACATTGAGCTTTGGTTGGGGTAAATTAATATAAGGTAACTTCATTTAGTCCCAATAATTGATTCTGAGTTTTTCGTCCATACAAAATGGAACTGACTCCTTTATGCAAAAATCGTTAAAGAACATAATAATAACGTATATTAATAAAAAGGTTTTCATACAAGCATTTTTTAAACCAATTTCGAGCCTTGCCCCCAGGATTTAAAGTATCGATATCTTATCGACTCCATTTTATCTTTCTTCTCTCTAATTGCTTTTTTCAAAGTGTGCGTCACGTCACGCGGCCATTGATTGGCCATAAGGCACGCCTTCTGGCCAATCACAGCACTTTTAAGCCGGTTGCACATGTTGTCGTAGACTCTCAGTCGCTTTGTTTTTACACAGTTGAATGTGTGTGTGGGAGCTGTGGTGGGGGAAATGTGGGGACACTGGTTCTCGTTGTAGTTACGCGCGACTTCATATCTATTCTCTTTCTATGATCTGAGGGGACGCCACTATCGTTCAACTTAGTTTCCAACATGACAAAAATCGGAACCAGCGATTCTGTATTGACAGTGGCGCCCCGCTGTCAATGTCACGGATAAGACAGTTCAGTATATTGGGTCTATATCTTAGTTTGTAGCTCTTCTCGCTTTTCTTTCATTGTCAGCGGTCGATCAAATGCCTAAATGAGGTGTGATAGCAATCGCAAACATAATGAGTCACAGTGAACAGTTGTTCTGAACAGCTTGTCTAGTAGACTACTTGTAACTATAAGGGCTATATTTCACCGGGACACCATGGCGGCGCAACCAGTCGCCGCTACCAACAAAATGTATGCAGCTTTGCGCAACGCGGTGCGGTGAGTAGCTCTCTATAGAGCTGCATACATTTTGTTGGTAGCGGCGACTGGTTGCGCCGCCATGGTGTCTCGGTGAAATATAGCCCTAAGTGTTTGGTGTCATGTCATTAGGGTGTCGAGTGACTAACCGGCAGCTGCTGCGGCGGGGCGCGCTTGAGACGCGCGGGCGCAGTGGGCGCGGGCGCGGCCGACGCGGAGTACCAGCCGCACGGGCCCACGCCCTGCGCACCCGTGTGGACACCGTGCTGGAAAACACGCACCAAGTTATATGCTACGTTCACTGAGGGGAAGAATATTTTCCGACGTGTTAGCCCTTCAAAACAAAGTAAAATTAGTAAGATTGTTTTACGTAGTAGCTTTCTTTTTTTTATGGCTACTCTACTCGTAAAGCAATGACAAAATTTAATTTGACAGAAATATTTCTTCATCTAGGGGAGATGTTCTCAAGCCTGCCCCAAAATCATCAAGAGACTAGGAGGCGACTATTTTCGATGTGTAGCTAGAAGAACCTGCCCTTTTTGGCAAAGTAAAATTCATAACAGATACTTTAGTCGCTTTCTTTTTTTTTTGATACGTAAAACAAAGAAGAAATTTAATTTGGCAGAAATATTTCTTCATCTAGGGGAGATATTCTCGAGCCTGCACCAAAACCATCAAGAAAGGCAGTCAAGTGCCTCGAATTATTTAATTCGCAACTTCGGAAACCGAATCAACTCTCAAATAGACATCCTGCTTAGATACTTTCTACATCCAAGATTCAAGTGGATACGTTTGAATGATGAGTTTTTTCTACAAATTGATCGTTCTCATAATCTTAATAATCCGACAACATAACGGGGATTGATTGCTCTTGAACAAAAGATAATGTTCTCATATAAAACAGTTAACGATCCACTACACTGAAACGCACAACCTTGGCCAGGCGCCAAACAGGCGAGATGCAGGATTGCAGGTAGGTACTGTGTGAAGGTTTATTTATACAAATTTTGCGCTCTGCGAATATTTTGGATTTATTTCACGGTATTGTCTTTGTAGTCTGAATGATCAAAATCGCCATTCATTGTAGTGCTCTTAATACAAATGCGCGGATTACAGCAAGAATATCCACAAAAGACAATAAGACAAAAGAGGAATCTGAAAACATCAACAATTTTATTTGTCGATATGATCAAATAGCGCAATTAACTACTACTAGGAAACTGGAATATTAAAACGATTCTAATAAACTCATTATCGGCACAGTCAACAGTTCAACACCTTTTTTCACGAAAATCAATTAATTTACGTCAAATAAACAGCAACAAATTGCTTTATGATTTTAGTTAATATTTCGATTAAGTAATCAATTTATTATCAGCATCAATATTATTGAGACATCGAGAAATTTTACAACAAACATTAATTTGTAGTACCTACAGCTACAGACGTTTGATTGAATAACACGAATACAATAAATTACTATTGGATGAAAGAAAGAATGTAGAGCGCGCGTAGATGTACGTACAAAGTTACAATGTGGTATAAAGATTTAATCTAAGTATAACTTTTAACGTGTTGTTAGTTGCCTTAATTGCAAACGTGATCCAAATGTAAACGGCGACTAACAAGTGAAATGGGAACATTCTGCACGTAAGCATACTTATTTTTAGCGTGAATTGGTAAATACAGGAATTAAATAAAGTTTCGATGATCTAACCATGAGAAGAAGAGTAGAACTTTGCCGGTCAGGCCGGTCTACACAAGCCAGTCAATTTATTATTGATAAATGTTAGCAATTAGTTAATATTTCTTACTTTTACTGACTGTTGATTACTGATCGTGATTTAATTTAAACGTAAATTCCTTTGTTTTTAAGAATATCAGTACTTTAATTATTATCATTTAGACTAGATTTTTTTATCCACAAAGAGGACGCTCTTGGCCTGTATCTCGCCTGATGATAAGTGACGATCAGGCCAAAGGTGAAAGCGAGCTTCACCCGGAATCCTCAACCACAGAGGAACTGGCTATCTTACCTCTACTGCCGGAACACAACAATGCTGTTAACATTGTTAATAATAATGAAGCAGGTGGTCTTACCACTAGATCACAGAGGCCGATACTAGTTGTTATTTTTACCTGAGCAAGCGGCGGGTGCGCTTGGTGACGGTGCACGTCAGAGTTCATCTCGTGCGACTCTACCACCTCTGCTTGCACCTCATCATCTGTTAACAAAACAAACGACAACTTAAATTAAGCACAAAAAAGAAACCTAGATAAATAAAGTAACACAGAATGCCGATGAAAGTTTCGTTTAGATAAAACCGATGAAACGATTTTCCTGAATTTAGAAATTTTCTACCTATAATTATTATCAATCGCCAATTACTTTTTAGTTTTGTCCGGAGAACAGATAAATATTTCACGATTGAGAAATCAGCCCCTCAATAAAGATATTATTCACTGAATAAACTACCTCCTTTTTAATGGAGTTATGAAGTGCAATTTCTTATCACAACTATTAATTAAAGTAGGTCAAATGCCAGTCTTGGCATTTCGTTTAATCTAATCTAGCTGAGCATCGCCTGCGTTAGAATAAGTTATTCATTATTTACTTACAAAGCACGTAAGTATTTATGAAAGTACAATTTTCAACATTTCTCATTAGCGCAAAAAAGAAAGAACTGTCGAAGGCTGGAAGCTCTACAATAAAGTTTTATCAATTAATTGATAAGTAATCGAAATTTTAATAATGCCACAATTTATTTGGTCCATAAAGCCAATCAAAACGATGTTCATGTTGCCTCTACTGTAGTAGGTAGTATGTAGTATGTAAAAGCAACAACTTTTTATGTTCACAAAAATAATTATGATTCGACTAGCAGATGTCCTATGGTGGGTGACTGTAGTGGCAGTTCAGTTGAAACCATGCACCAATAATGTAACTACGAATGGCGGGCATTATTTTCGCCATTTAAATTACAAGGCGTTACCCTACCTACCTTACACAGGCAAGTGATCCGAAATGCAAAAAAGAAGAAATCAGACTTCTTTATTTATTATTCTATCAAATTAATGTCGTAAGTGTTGATCGTCATGTAATGATAGCATTAAAATCATTACGAAGTTCTAGAAACACATTTATCTCTAATTAGGTAACTAGGTAGTTCGCAAACATTATTACCTACTTATGTATTGGATGGATGACGCAAATCATAAACAGCAGACGCTAGGTGTAGGGGAGTGGCGAGGTAGTGCTGATTCACTCGTCCTGTCGATGGTACGGAACTAACGAGCGGCGGTGGAGCGTGTCGGCTGTCGTGACTACCACAGTATGACTACTGTGCAGCTTGTAGCTACCAGATATCGACCGACTTATGTAACTGTGCATGCACGTGCAAAAATCCACCACCACGGACCAATCAACGTCAATCTGCATGAAGATATCCGAAACAGGAACGGACCTAATCATTATCCGCTGCCCGGAGCAGACATTTTATCGCGTTGAATTCAAGTAGCACGACTACTCAGGCACACTAATTGAGTACAAAATTAGCAGCGAGGGGCGATCTAGTCCGAGCGACCGGCTAGAGCTGCCGCTGGCCGGCTCTACGGATCGCCCCAGCGCTTTTGAAGTGGTTCTTGTACGATGATAAGTAAACAACTTGTTACAGAGATTTAAAATGTTAAAGCAAATTGGGTTCTGTATAAAAAGAGATTAGACTAGACGAAGAGGAGGAAACAGAGGTAGAGTCGTGAGAATTTCAGGTATAAGCTAATCTAAGAAAAAGATTAACGGGTCTCTATATTTCATAATAAATATCTATCCTTAATATTAACTATTTATTCATATTCTGCAATGCTATTCTTTTTTCATCATTTAAGCGATTTCAAGTATTATTTCTTCAAAATTATGATAGGTACATCTAAAACTTCATTACTGTACTTAGTCGTGTGCTGTAAACTCTATGGTGTACGGGCACGAACGAGGCGAACCGACAGATAGCAGGCAGGAAAACTTAATGTATCACGCCACCTACTTTCCTCTTGCATACCGCTGCGTAAATACATACTAATACTTTGTAGGTCCTTCATGCCATAATAATGACTGTCGACTTGTGTTGTATTATTGTGTAAATTGACATTATGGTTATTAATAAATTGTCTCTAGAAACGATATCATACATTAAAATATCACAAAACGTACATCACGTTTCGTAATAGTGTGTAAACAATGTTTTTATAATGTCCTAGCACGAATGCGAGTGCATCTAAGCGACAAGTGTTGCACAACTAACGCAACGGTGCGATTAGTTGCAGTGGGTAGGTACATGCAGTATTTTTCATGGATGGATGATTTTATCGTCACTTGCATGTGTATTTTTTCTGCTAAAGACAAGTTGTTTATGTCACGCACCGTATAAACATACGTAACATCCATTCACGGTCAATTGCATCTAATTGTAGGTTTAAAGCAGTTGAGGAGGTTTTAACTTAAGTGTGATGTATGTAATTGTGTTTTTGAAAATAAGACAATACGGATGGTCATGTAACGACGACATAATACGTTTAGGTAGACTATACGCGCACACATGAAGTTTTCCATAAACAATGTACAGTAAAACAATAATGTTACGTACACAATTACACATCTGAGTACACAACACAGCCGCGTGGGCGAGCGAGCACGTTTTAATTTATTGAAATTGTGATCACTGACTAAATGCCCGAACGGCTTGCAAGGACTACAGTGACGAACCAAGTGACACATTGTTAGTGAGAAAAATCCCTAAACAAATCTAACCAGTCATGCCGTATGTATAACATAACATTATGCGAATAATGCAGTAAATTGTATAATTTTTTATCCTTTTCGTTTTTTGGTCGGGGGATTCGTAATATTAACTGTTTCAGTCCTACAAAATCATAATGAAAAGGGAGTCTTTAAGTTAAGATTTTCACAAACACTTTGTTCTGGGTGCATCGACAAAGGCTTCCAGTGCAAAGCTGAACACACGATCGTTACCTACAATAACACAGATACCTCACCTGACCTATTTCAAATGCTAATACAACCCACACTGAGATCTGCGACGACAGAATAAAAGAAACAATGAATCTAGCGTTAAGTAGGTATCTATCGTTCGTAAATTATTTATTGCGCACTTGTGGCTCATACAAATTGGTATTAGTGGTGGGTCGACCACGAATGTAACACTAAAGGGAAGGGCCGATTTATCTGCCAATTAAAACCCCACCTGCAATTACTTCGATTCATCCGTGATTATGGCGCATCCAACTGTCGAAATATCGGACAAGCATCAATAAAAAATATTTTTTAATGATAATAAATAAAAATAAATACCTTTTTTTTCTTTATAAATTCTGTTATAATGAATTCTAAAGTATACAGTAGCTAGGTACTTACTATGTCTAAGTGTATAAACGCTATTTGTCATGCATTTTGCTTAGTGTACGCGTGACCGAAGGATACTAAGTCGACTGAAGGTTAAGCCGAAGCTGTGGTGTTTGCTATTAGATCATCCACTTGGCATTCGCCACACGTCCAAAAGCGGTATTGTCAACTACATACCTACTTGGTTCCAGTTCAGATTGATTTTGAACGCCAACACAATAGGGATAAAAAAACTTGTACGTAAATTATGCTGGCTACGTCAATAACATACTCATTATTATTAATGTTTTTCGCGTTACGGCCATATTATCACGCATGTCCAACAGATTATGTGTTGAATCGTTCTATCTGTTACACGGTCGTCATGGTCTATCATGAATTTATGACAAAAGAGAAGATGTCCTAGATTTGTACATACGCAGCACGCTTGCAATAAACTCAGTACTATGCCATTAGTAAAGAAGACTGGCAGTTATGTAGAGCAGGGTTAATTAGAGCTGATGCAAGTGGAGGGAGCTTTTTGATAGAATTAGATATGGTTTCAGAAATATGTACATAGTGGCACCACAAAATATTGTAAGATCTAACGGCTATCGTAACAAAATAGCGCTCTAGAATTGCATCAACAAAACATTTGGCGTGTGAATAAACACGGACATAACGAGCGGCTGCCCCTAGTCGTAAAGTATGACGACGTAGACGCCGCAGTAGCGCTGTGGTGTTATTATCAAGATTACTCAAATCGATGATATTTAACCGAAGAAGTTACTTTTTATAGAGCCGTCCAGTTTTAAAGAAAGTTTCCAAATGGTGATGAAAATTCAATAAGCAGATAAGTAGACATAAGAAAGATAGTAGTACTCAGGAAAACGCATATACGCACACCGACTCTGGAAGGAGTTTTCCTTACATGGAATCAAGATCTAAATCTTGTTGCACCCGTTACCCTGTATAATCGGAAAGACTCTATCGACCTTCTAAAGTATATCCTAAGAACAATGTAAAATGTTTTCTTAAACTAAAGCCTTATGTCAAATACAATTTCCCAACCCTATAAGGCACACGATACAGGTTATGTGATATTGTGATGTTTCGATTTTTTTAGCTGTGTTATCATTACGAATCAAATTAATCATTTGAGATTTTGAAAGCTCAAGGTATGTTATAGACACCACGAATCTCGCAAAAATTGTCTTTTAATTGTCGATATCGTGCTCTATCGACAAAGTGTCGGCTCTCCACTACACTGCAGTGAAATCTCTAGCACAAAACGAGCAATGAGACCGCAGCAGCCGGCCGGGGGTGCAGGCGCGTGCCGAGTTGAACGACCACGCGTTTGAGCGTTTCACTTTCATCGCATCCCGGCAGACCGCGTCCGCACTTTGGAAATCGTACTCATGGAACAGCCTGAATAGCCAGTTGAAAACGTTAAGCCCAGCTGCATTGCGAAAAAATCAAGCTTTGTTTTCAATCTGGAGATCCTATACTCTATCATGTCAATTTGGCGCGCAATTTCGTCTGGATGTAAGAATTTCTTGCTGGTAAAATTAAGAAACCACAATTTTACGTTAATCCCGCATTGGAGTACTCCAATAAGTTTGGAGCGGCCACCATTATTTTGTTGTAGAATCAATTTTAATTAGGCATAAGGAAGCTTTTGTTCGATCGCTGTGTTATTTTACTTCGGATCTTGAGTATAACCTGCAAGTTCTTAAGCATAGCCTGCAAGCATAAGTTATGGCACTTGCAATTCAGAATTTTAGAATAGTAATGGCATGCTTTCATTAGTAGCCTTTTTTAGCCGACTGCGCCAGAAGGAGGGTTATTTGACTACTAGATGATTAATCATTTCATAAAAGAGAGCTGTATCATGAATCGTATTCGTAACATGTAGACTAAATTTTGTCAGTAAGCAGCTAGTTACGTAAGCGTCAAATGTTTGGTCACTTTCGCTATAATCTTCATTGATTCAAAGCTTTACTATATGTAGTGATTCCGTAACTAACCGCACGAGCGTAGTGGATGCTCTACTCTTGTAAAACCGGTCCCGCTGCGTACACTGTCAGATGACACAACAATCATGCCATTTGCAGTTACGATCCATTAGTTTTTTTTAATAATTAGCACCCTAATGAAGTTGATGAACACATTAATTTCATGACTTTGTTGCTGTGCCCAGAATTTTGTAAAGATTAAAGGACAGAAGGATAAAGCAAACGTGCGATGGTCGTTGACTTGTGGCCTTTAAATAAATGTAGGAAGTGATACACAGTACACAGTATACCGTCTACAGACATGTCCAAGTTTAACACTGTTTATGTTAACACTGGTGTGTTTACGTTTAATTTTATATCAGTCGTGATAAAAAAGGAAACTTCATGCATCAGAGGTGAATTAATCATGGGTAGCATTTCAGTTCTCACGGAATAAAAAACTCTACCAACACTCCCACAGGCTAGGTGGCAATGCAGACTGAACAAATTAAAATAATGGAACAGTTAATTAGCATAGTTAAAAATATGCATGATATGTATGCTGCACAAATGCTTGAAGAAACACAACAATGAAAATATTGAATATTACTGAAACCAATGTTGGAGAAAACACTTTAAACGTCCTTAATGCTAATTCTTAAAAATTGCTTCCTTCCAAGCAAAGAAGGTCGTTTCGGAATGCAAAGAATGATATTACAAGATAGAGGATGAGTTTTGAAACAAGCAGAATACATACCAAATTGTTAGACTGTAATATTAATTTACGTTACTTGAAACAGGAAATGTTATTAATATAAAGATCATTATTGCTTGCTGCTGTAAATAAAATATTGTTTATTGTCATGTAATCGGACTTTTTAAAATAACTCTCAAAACCATGTTAACTGAATGGAATTAGATGATTCTTAATAAGATGCATCCTACTATGTATTAAGCAAAAGTCGAAACCTGTACATAATGGTACCAGTACCACCTACATTGGCCAAATCAAGGCAGACGTGTAGCGACCTTGTGTCAATGTAGTATGAATGAAGCCATAGTCAGATAATCACTAATTTTATAGAATTGTGGAAATGAGCACAAAACTTAACTCTTAATAACATAAAAATTATGATAGTCATGTTCACACATTTGAGATCAGTTGTTTGGGACCGTTGGCGGTTTCCGCGGTTTTCTAGGTATGACAAGATAAGTGAATCGTCGAACATGCTCATTGAATAATCAATGTATCTCTTTCAATAAAATTACATTACCCACTTTAGTTGCACGCAAAGCTAAGTAGAAATCGCAGATTTCCTCATTAGATTTTCCTTCAATGCCAAGATACAAAGGGCAGACATCGGTTTAGTGGACTTAAAGAAATATTTTTGATGAGGATATACATAAGAACATTACTGTACAGTTCAGTAGAAGTAAATACTGGTATACAATATGAAGATATGATAGCATCCATCAGCACTGTAGAAACATCGTCAATCCAGATGGCAAGAATGGCGCAAATAACACAACACAGCAATGTCTTTCACCCACTTGACGATGTTGAATCGTGATCGTGACTCAAAATGTGCAAAGGTTTCTTTGTTTACGTCTGTCGCGTGTCGAAAACAAAATGTTGGCGGATTAAGTGCACTAATTATGTAGGTATGTTAACCACCACAACAAACCGCGTGCGGACAAGGCGCTCACTGAACGCACACTGTCATGCTATGCGGCGGGCTTGCGATCTGCCCACCGGCGAACAAATTTCCCTATTAGTAAAGGCATTACACAAACGACCGTCGACATACATGTCATTTGTGTTAACTGCGTAATCGAAACCTGCGACCGTGAAGATTTGCAAACAGAATCGTAAGAAACTAATAATGATGTTGAACGATGTGATGACACTTGAAGACATGGCATTTGATGACATCAATTTTAGATTTATAACGCTGTGGTTTAGGATGACAAAAAATAGAAAATGTAATTGAAGATATTTTTATAAATTACAAATAGCACTTACTAGCTAGGATAGGTGTACTGAGAGAACAAAGAACTGTATTTAAATTGTTGCAACGTGTAGGTTTACTGAAAACAAAGCTTATTTAAGATTTCCTGGTGCGATCGCTCCAATTCTCAGGTTACAGTAACGCGATTCTTCGACGATCTGCGCACAGGAAACGGCCGAGGAGTTGATACCCTGTGTAACCGAGACGATTACACTTGCTCCACGTGTTCATTCAGCTCTGACGACTGACTGCTATGATTCAATAATCACATACAGAACCTTCTAGTTACGTTAAACTAGACAGATATCTGATTAATGAGTGATTGCAATAAGCATTTATCAGCAAAGCAAGTATGCATCATAGATCTTTCTTTGTTTAAAGAAGCTTAAAGAAGAACTGACAGTCATAAAGAAATGCGTGTTAAACTCAGCCGAATTGGTTCCCTATGTCACTCTGGATTTTGATGATCTGAAGACTGAAAGAGATGCCTGCCAAACGAAACTGAAAAAAGTGATTTTGAAACTTCTATAGCTCTGACAAGTCGTATATGTGTGTACGAGCAGACTAGCAGAATATGATTGAATGAGACTATGGGACTGTTCCAACCTCTCGTACCCAGCAATGCAACTTCTGCAACTTCTGTTTAGCAGTATCTACAGCTTGACCGCCACTTAAACCCTAACCAGTTGAATGAGACGACTTGCCGCATTGGCCAACAACGAATGCTTAGCACTTTTTCCAGCATAAGCTGATTCTCGCGCAAAATCTTTATCTTTTTCAAAAGTCAATCGGTGGAATGGATACGTTTTTTAAAGCAGAAACTTCTGCTATCTGTGGCAAACTGCAACACAATTCGAAGTACCTATTCGTGGCAACTGGAGCGTGAGAGGAATCCGGCGTACAGTAGTGTTCGCAGTTCGTACCGCAATGCCCCGTGACCGAGTGTTGGTACGTAGTTGTCATCGGTTTGCCCTCCATTCAGGAAATTAGACCGAGCGAATCGTATTATTGTGATGTATTTCTGTATAGCCAGCTCAAAGTTTGTTGGCATGGAATAAATTTCCAGTCAAACGCCCGATATTTTGATTTCTTCATTGCATAAATGATTGCATATAAAATTGGGCGTATTTTCTGCGGTGTTTACCTACTGGATTATTCATACCTGATACACACGCTTTACTCAATTAAATTTATTACGACTCGAGATTTTAGTGAGGTTGCCGATCCTTGTACGTACGAGAATCGCGCGCGAGGACGTCCTTAACGATGATGAGTCACAAAAACAACCATTGTCTCAAAATGACATCGACCCTACTTCCTTGCCACGAAGATAATCCGCAACTGCTTAATACCTACCTTTTTATAACACATCAAGAACTTTGTGCAAAAAGATTAAGTTTTTTTTTTACACAAAGTTGTTAATCTGTTACACAAGAAACGGAAAGCGAGTTAGTTGTCATTAAAATAATATAATAAATTAATCGCTGTTCTACAAAGGATCAGAAAAAATTACAAATCAGTAAATTAGTCTATTAGGCAACTTTAAAGTTAATTGTACAGTGTTTACGTGTTTTCTGCAATAACAATAATCAAGCGGCAAATAGCCAAGTTTAATTTGATTTCGTTAGGCAGAACATTTTATTTGTCAAGCACAAAAATGGGCGCAATTTCCTTGCTTTATTTATTTATCTAATAGCTACTGCACGCGGCTTTGTCTACTTTGATTTCGTTCAGCCTCAGATAAGACAGTCTAGGTCAGGGGTGGCCAACTTGATTAGACATAAGACTACTGTTTACTAATGAAACCCTGGGCGATCTATCACTTACATACTTCTTGAAATCTTATATGAAACAGCATAGTTTGTAGTACACATTTCATCTCTTCAATTTTTCTTTTACAAGAAATGTCTATTTCCTTCTTCAAGCAAGGCCCAATCTCCCTGGGTTATGTTTGAAAAGGGATAATCGAAAGATGTTGTTAATTTTGCATTTATATTAGAAAGATTTTTTAGTAATAAATGTAAATTGGTCTTAAAAGGTTGTTCTTGTTTTATCATTTAAAATAATTCCTATTAATGCCTATTTAAGTATTTTTCATGTACTGGATAATCAGTACATAGGTACTATTATATTTGATTGCTAATAGTAGCAATCAAATATAATATTGACTAAGCATGACAAATTTTGTAACTACTTCCAGTTGAGTTTGGTTAAAATTATTAGTAATTGCAACTAGTCTACCTAAAAAAAGTACTGAACCTAACTGGACATTTGTAATGATTTAATAAATCAACTTCAATTAACTATTTTTTTTTTTGTATTGTGTTTTTTTTACTGTGTCAATAAACCTTTTCTATTCTATTCTAATTAAAAAATAATAAACCACTAAAAAGGTATTTTTAATTTATGTTAAATGGTATTATTTTCAAGATGGTTCCTATTAGGTCCCACACTGTTTTAAAGGATTTGCTCTCAGGAAATATTTATAAATCTTTAATTCATAATACTCAAAGAAAAGAAAACTACTATGACTTTTATGGCATACATAACAAATCTAACATGAGTTTTCTTGCCTTTAAATGTACTTTATGCCCATGTATGATCAACGAGTAAGGATGAGTCAGAGCAACATCTGTGCTGATGTGTCTACACCTAAAATTAGACTTGAACACACATTTGTGTTTAATTAAGTTATGTAAGTATTTCTCAAAAAAAATGTACATTTTGAAAAAAAAAAGTGTGCTTTGAAACAGTTCAAAAGTTTTATATTTATAAATCATCACACAAAAAAAACACACACACAATTTTGAAGGATGAATATTAATCTTTAAGATAACGAAGAATTATAGCTATAATCCTACTTATTACCAAATATTTAGATATTTTAAAAATAGTCCTTTTTTACCTTTCATACAAAAACCTGTTTGCCACCCTAGCTTTTTCATGTATTTTTGTTTCATAAAATGCGATACGTAACTAAATTATTGTAAATTTCTTTGTATTATCGTTCTACAGTAATCGCAGTTTCTGTATCAAATTTATTTTCTATGGGGTGTCATAATGAATTGGCAATTTAAAGAAAAAAAACAAAATGAGTCGCTCTTATTTACTATTTCGTTATTTACTCTTTAGTTACGATTTATTTCTACTTTCCCGTGGTTTCTGAACAATTCCGTATTTATTTTACACGGACAACAATAGCTGCACTCTGAATGGCTGTTGGCCTGACGTCTCCGCCATAATATCTATCGCGAAAATTAGTGAAAACGTGTGTGTTTTGTGGGATTACTTTTTCGTAACAGGCAGTAAAATCAGCGATTTTATATAGAACGGTAAGTCTTCATTTAACCATTTTTTGTAATACGTGTGGTACGAACATTTAGTAAGCTTTTATATTTGCTGTAACAAATTTTATCAAAAAAATACTTGTTTCTGATCTCATTTTGTCTAATATTTCGTTACGTTTTTTGCGAATTTCGTTACGTTACGAAAAAGTACAACATAATGCTGAGTGTATACTGTTATTACCTGACTAAGCATAGTAATATTTACTACTTAATTAATTTTAAAAAATATAGAGCGTTAATAACAAAAGGATTGGATACTATCTGCTTTACAGAAGTGCCACCAGCAAAAAATTATCAAATCATTTAGATTACGTTTTTATGTGATTACTTCTTTTGTTTTTTTAGGAATGCCGCCAAAAACCAATGCCGAAAGGCAAAAAGCTTACAGAGAACGACTCAAAATGGATAAACATGATGGAACAAAAATAATTTTATTAAAATGGTATGAATGATTACTCCCTTATTTTATTTCTAACCCCTTAATATTACCCCGTATTTGGGTGCATACTTACAAATATTTCGAATTGAATAAATAAAGAGCATTCACAATATTTCGCCAATGTATAACAAGCCTTATGGCCTTACTATTTCGTTACTACCGTTTCGTTACGTACACTTTTTTTGAGAAATACTCATGTATTATTTTGAATTTGAAACAAATGAGCATTAAAATACCTACATAGGTATTACATTACACATTATTGATGTGTGATAAATCAACAACAAGAACAAAATAGCTGTTTTGCTCTAAGTTTTTATTCTATTGAAAGTATAATATTATTATTATGTTGAACATACAGTTGTCTAAGTTACCTACTAATGATTTTGTATTACTCACAAACTTTTGGTTTTTCTTTTCAATTCAAAGTCAATGTAGCCCTTCAAGTACCAGCAATCATGAAACAATAAAAATCAATCAATTGTTATCGCATTCTCATGCAACCACTTAGGTTTCCATGAGTTAGAAAACAATGCTCACAGGACAGGTAGCAGCATCTATGTATGTATTTACAAAAATAGCAGAAATAGACTAAATACCTTCAAAATATGTACATCTACATCTCGTTTGTCAATATTTTGTCTCCCTGTTAGTTAAAACCATAACAGATAAACATGAAATCAATGGAAATAGTTCAATTCAGATGGTGGTAGATTTCATACTACTATAAAATTGTTTTTTAAAGGTAACAAAAAAACCAAAGCTAAACATGTTTGTTGGCACTTAAAATAGGACATAGGTAATTATACAAAATCCGATATTAGTCATTCTTTTTTTCCGTTGGCTGGGGTGTAATTATTATTATTATGATTTAATTAAGCTATGCTATGTAATAAGATTTGACAAAGCTATGCTATGTAACAGAGGAGCCAAATTATGGAGTCTTGCATTTATGTGATAAAATAGATATGATTATTATAGTTTTATGCCACCTTTTAAATTTATTTCATTTCAATAGTAAATAAAATAACATTAAATAAACGTAAGTACCTACCTACTAAATTATTTTTGGTTAACCTTTCGTATTATTAGGACTTACGATTTGGAACTTGATCTTGTTCCTGAAGATTAGTCAGGTTAATAATAAATTCTAAATAGTATATAGTTACATCTTATGAAATTAAGGCTAACAAATAGTTTCAATCATCGAAATACGACTTCAAACGAGGCCGTTTCATCCCACCTACAAGTCCCAGCTTCTTGGAGAGAATATTCACCGTGACAAATCTGTTCTCAAACTAAAAATAATCGTAGTAAAGTAAACTCACCAAACACGATAAGCACAAGATAAGATATTAGTTCTTTCAGAAAGTCTTCACTTCATTATCAAATCACAGTAATTATGTAAAAATAATAAATTCATAAACACACAACACATACGTCACTCAATAAAGTCCGCCATTTTATAATTTTCACCTTTTTTTTAGGGGTGGGATTGACAATTTGTGGCACAGAAACAAATGTAGACTTGCCATAGTAATATAATGCTACGGCTATATCTGCGACTAATGAACACAAGCTGTTATTTTTTTCTATTGCATTAATGCGAAAAGAAAAAACGTCAATGTCAATGTCACTGTCACATTGAAATTTAAAATTTATTTTCTGTCTGGTGGTTCTTGCAGGAATAGATATTTTTTTCAGGTTTTTCTTCCTGAAATATTTTAGATGGAGTAAAACAAATACATGAAAGAATTAATAATTAACACATTACAACAAAAATAATTGAAGTCTGATGTTAGCAGAATGACTACCGAAGAAAGTAAATTTCATAATCGACTGAATTATCTCCGAAACAGTTTTATCGCCCTCGGAAAAAGAAAATCCCTAAAATATGGGCTTCCTTTCTTGTTATTTATCGTAGGAGGGTCTTTTGGTCTTAGAGAATGGACTCAAATAAGGTTTGAAACGTATTGTATTGAAGCTTATGTTACATTTTTAGTTACATAAACTTATTCGAGGTTCGCAAGGATAATTGGAAAAAAATGGTTAAATTGTCGGCCAAATGATTAAATCATGTAATTATTTCCCATGCAACTTCTTGTTCATTTTATGTACCTACTAAATGTTCAGGTTCTGATCTGATAGGTTATGTTCAAGAGCACCTGAGACATAGCTGACAATTTATTTTCCAGATACCAGTTTTCACAAGTTAAAGGTGTTAGTAGAGAAGAAGCAGAAAAAATGGGCCTACACAAAGCACGCGATGTAACTATAGAAAATGTTTATGAGGATATTCAAAAACTAGATATTGACAACTGGGAAAATAAACGAGGCCCTAGACCATGGGAGGATAATCAACAAACAAATAAAAAATGAAGCAGTCCAGCCAAATAATAATGTTGAATTTCATGTAAATAAAATCAACTATAAAAATCCAACCAAACCTAATATTTTAATATTTGGCACTACTTTCCGTTGTCTTGGTTGTTATCTTTATGTAGAAGTCTACAATTCAATTCCTTTTCATGGCTCCAAAAAGTCAATGTTCCTGTAAGTAGGTACATAAAATTGTATTTTGTACAGGAGTAGTTTAGTGATATAGCAATTATTGTTAAAAAAATTTATTAAAAGTTTTAAAAATTAATAATTTCAGTTTTCTTATTCATCATCATGGTTTAAGCTGTGGTTATGGTAGCTATTTATTCAACAAAAAAGTAACTGTAATATAAATTACTAAGAAAGGAAGGTATGATTTTTTTAGGATGTAATTTTAATATCAGCTGTTAAATCTTCATAAAAACATGTGAATCGCATCTAACTCCCGGGAAATTGTTGCAAATAAGCTCGTCATCATTGTGTTATTTCGGTATAGACACGTTAGACGACACGTCGCATGTTTTTATACCGCTAATTCACACTCGTGACCACGACTCAAAAGCGTAACTCTACTGTGGCGTAACTGTGTCGATTGATTATAATATCTTATCACCGAATAAAAAAACCAGCAAGTTAACATAATTATCTACAATGAATTCTTTAGAAAGCTTATTATTGAATAAAGTTTTCCAAGTTTAAGTAGGTAGTTCCCTCCCAGTTGGGACATGTTAACAAAACTTCCTGAGAGTGTATAAAAATTGTAACTGAAGACGCGCATATTACTGATTAACAACCTTAGATTAATAAAGTTAACGTTTTAAACTTTCTACGTAAATAAGTAGGTACCTACGCAATAGTCTAAATAAACGCTGTACTACGTCTTAAGTCTCAACAAAACGTTATCAGTTTGTTTTATGTCTGGTGGTTTCTGGGTGAGTGCCAGATATAGTTCATTCACGCCTTTTCGTACGAAAATCAGTGTTCGTGGAACCGTTACCTACGTAGTTAGGTACGCAAATTAGAATCCTTTGTCCTACCTTTAAAAGAAAGATAATATCCTACTTATACAATAGGTTGATGAACCAAGCATGTGGCTCACTGCTCACA
Organism: Ostrinia nubilalis; assembly: GCF_963855985.1. Classification (NCBI taxonomy): domain Eukaryota; kingdom Metazoa; phylum Arthropoda; class Insecta; order Lepidoptera; family Crambidae; genus Ostrinia; species Ostrinia nubilalis. Next base: position 6,409,928 of record NC_087103.1, read on the forward strand.
GCCACACAGCTTTATTATTATGATTAGCGCAGTTACAGTTAGGTACCTATTATGTACAACCTATTTACTCGTGATAAGATAAACCGAAAATTACGATGTAACTACCTATAAGTTAGTTGGACTATTCGGGAAGGAAGGGATGAGCTCATTTGTAAAAAAATATTATATCGTTTTTCAGACGACATTTTTACACCCTATTTTAGTGAAAGTTGGATAACATTTCGGGGGGTAGGTAGGAGGTACCTACTACGCGTAGGCCACAGATTGACAGGCTAACTACTAACTACTGACCTATCCTAATGACTACATTTTAATAAATCCAAGTTAGGTGATTGATTGGGAAAATAATTTATAACATTACTTACTTTTACTACCTTAAAAGGTTTCAACTTGTTGGTAAGGTAGGGTACTATGTACTTATCTACGGTCGGTAAGTAAGTAGTAGGTATATCCTAAGGGTAAGTAGGTACGTCTTGTTTACCTACCTATAATACGAGTAGCTACTAATTTAATTTAGTTACTTACATAACGTAATTTAATTAGGCACCATTGGACAATAAGACGTGTTATGCGTGTAGGTTTAAGGCTATTACCTATACCACAGAATAAGTTTAAGACATTCAGGGAAATAATTGTTAGGACTAGAAAATAGTTGTAATGTTTACAGACGGATGCACGATCATCCATGCTAATTAGTAGGACCTAAGTTAAAACTGTACCCGTCTAGAATAATATTCTGAATGTTCTCTCTCCGCATACCTACTTACAACAAACAGATTTCATCATTTGTATTCGTATTTCGTCACTTATAAAATAATTACTATGTCGATGACGTGTAATGTCTATTCATCTTACATTATGTAATTATTTAGGTGGAAACTAAGGGTGGAAATTGGAAAACTTATGGTGGACTTAGCCATGTCATGTGGCAAATTAACTATATTCTACATTTTCTATCAGTCTTTTCATGAATTATTAGGATCTCACAAATGTTTGTTCGTTCTAAAAGGGTTTGTAGATACCTAGGTCCCACTTAAGTAGGTGGTCTATCACGATAGGTACAACATTTACGTAAAACTAAAATAATGAGATCATAACAAAATTTAAACAATATTAAAGATGACGCATTCCCTGTTTTCTAGAAGCCTGTATAATTCCTCGCCAGACAACGCGATTAGTATTCTTTTGTTTTGTTTGGGTGTCGTTTCTAAAGGGGATCAATACCAGTCGGGGTGAATCGGCTTTTCTCGACTTTTCCCGACACAAAGGACACGAGCGAGCACGATCAATACACCTTTTAATACTTGCAAGTGCGGTAATTTTCCCCAAATAAGTGGAAAATTGTGAATGTAAGCAATTTTGTCTGTGGTCGTGCGAATTAAATTTTTGTTACCGGGTGGATCCGCCGATTTGATTCCGCGAGATTTATTTTACGTTTTTTGAAAAACTTTACAGGAATGCGTGCAAACTAGCTTAAACTGAAAGGTTAAGCAATGAGCTTTTTAGATCAGTGTGAGGCCCTTAGATTCAATCGTTATTTTAGAAGTAACAAGCGTCCAAATATTTTTTCACAAAATGGTAATGACGTTTTCCCAATGGTAATGATTTTATTAAAATGGTAATGATCTTATGTTAATGGTGATGACGAAATATAATTTTATAGTAATACATTAAATTAAAATAACTTGAAAACTAAAATTTAGATATAATTGTTCATCTAAACACCAATTTTATCTATGTTATTTTCCTAGCTAAGCACGTACCTATTAAAGAATGGGTTGGAAATAAAAGTAAATGTATTCAATAATTTAATGAATTTATTGAATTTGGAACAATACGGACATTAGTTAAAATTTTTTTACGTTCCTAATATTATTCAGAATCAGAAAAAATATATATTTACACCAATGAGGATTTTGATTGAAAAATATGCCAAGCTACTCTTACTTAGACTTACACAATAGTCAACATACAAGAAATGAATAAAAAAAACGTCTTTTCGTAAACTAATAAAAAACCTTCTCATTTAAAACAAAGCTTAAAGAACAATGGGACAAAACGTCCCCAGAACTGTAGCACTTTAATACCTACCTTATAATTATGATAGACCATGCTAATACCCGACCGATCTCTCTAGCTACAATCACGGCAAAGGTCCTTGACAGTGTGCTTGACTCTCTACTAGATAAATATTTAAAATCACATGATGCTCAATTCGGGTTTAAGCCTGGACTGTCGACCGAGAGCGCCATCCTTAGTCTTAAGCACACTGTCAGGTACTACACGGATCAGGGGACTCTCATTTACGCATGCTTCCTCGACCTCTCCAAGGCGTTCGATCTTGTGTCTTATGACATCCTTTGGGATAAGATGAGGAGGCAGGGCATCCCGTCAGAAGTATCACAAATATTCCATTATTGGTATGCTAACCAGATTAACAGCGTAAGATGGGCTAACGTTTTTTCTGAGGAGTATGGGTTGCAGTGCGGGGTGAGACAGGGTGGGCTGACGTCTCCCAGGCTTTTCAACCTATACGTAAATGACCTCATTGTTGCCCTTAGCAGTATGCGTATCGGATGCTGGGTAGATGGTGTTTGTATCAACAACATAAGCTACGCTGATGATATGGTACTGCTGGCGCCAACAATGGGGGCTCTCAGAAAGATGGTGGGTGTGTGTGAAGTGTATGCTAAATGCCATGGCTTATTGTATATTGTGAAGAAGAGCGAATACATGGTATTTAAGGCCGCCAGTAAATGTCCAAACGTGGTACCCGACCTCTTGCTTAATGGGGTAAAGTTAAACAGAGCCACTAAATTTAAATATCTCGGACACTACGTTACTGATGACCTTAAAGATCATGTTGATATCGAGAGGGAACGAAGGGCGCTGGCAGTAAGGTGTAATAAATGTTGGCTCGCAGGTTTGCCCGATGTAATGACCATGTCAAGATCACTCTGTTTAAAGCATACTGTCAGAGTCTATACACGGGAAACCTGTGGACCACGTACTCGCAGAAATCGCTTAGCGTCCTTCGGGTCCAATATAACAACGGTTTTAGGATGCTGTTGGGCTTGCCTCGCTTCAAATGTTTGCTCAGTCGCACACTGACGGCTTCTTTGCTGTCCTATGCAAGAAGACTGCCTCGTTGCTCAGTAGGATACGGGCGAGCCCCAACAGTATCCTGAAGACCGTGGCGGAGAGGTACGACTCTCCTATTATCCGACATTTCTTTCGGCTACTTCTTACCGAACGGGTTGGATAATTAGTGGTATGTTATAATAAGTAAATTACTAACATAGTTGTATAAGGCACCCATTTACTAACTATGTGGATCATTGTTATCTTTAAATGAATAAATTGAATGGAATACTATAATTTTATTATAATTATGACAGCTCAAGTGTGACATGTCTCAGAAAAGTTATATCAAAAATAAAAATTCATAAGCAACCCTGAAAAAATACATACAAAATCACTTTTGACCAACTTCAAAGGGCACGACAGCTTGACCCAGGGACAATTCGACCCCTGCTACAACTCAAACCCTGCGACAACTTGATTTTTTTCAAAACTCAACACTTTTAACTTACTTCAAATGGTTTCACGACTGCTGGACAGTGGCGGCGTAGCATGGGTTGGCACCCGGGGCATAGCACAGCACAGCACCCCCCGTCATAAGTCCTTAATGTAAGTAAGTTGGGTATACATATAGCGGGGAGGTAAGACACCCCAAAATGGTCCTCCCTTACGCCGCTGGTGGCTGGACCCTACGACTGCTTAACCCTACGACCACTCGAACCCTCCGACAACTTACACTTGTGACCCTGTGACAAGTCGAACACTGCGACACGTCAACCCCTGCGACTACTCTGAGCATTTATTGTAGATACAGTTCAGGCATTGATTGATGGAGCTAAATGGTTTACAATAAGTATCATAGTTGAATATTTTGGACTTGTCGTAGGGGTCGAGTTGTCCGGGTCAAGTTTTTGTAGGGTCGACCTTCATTTAAAGTAGGTTAAAATTAATTTAATCGAGTTATCACAGGGGTCGAGTTGTCACAGAGGTCCAGTTGACCCCGATGACAACTATGATACTTATTGTAAACCATTTAGCTCCATCAATCAATGCCTGAACAGAATCTACAATAAATGCTCAGAGTAGTCGCAGGGGTTGACGTGTCGCAGTGTTCGACTTGTCACAGGGTCACAAGTATAAGTTGTCGGAGGGTTCGAGTGGTCGTAGGGTTAAGCAGTCGTAGGGTCCAGCCACCAGCGGCGTAAGGGAGGACCATTTTGGGGTGTCTTACCTCCCCGCTATATGTATACCCAACTTACTTACATTAAGGACTTATGACGGGGGGCGCTGTGCTGTGCTATGCCCCGGGTGCCAACCCATGCTACGCCGCCACTGTCCAGCAGTCGTGAAACCATTTGAAGTATGTCAAAAGTGTTGAGTGTTGAAAAAAATCAAGTTGTCGCAGGGTTTGAGTTGTCGCAGGGGTCGAGTTGTCACAGGAGTCGAATTGTCCCGGGGTTAAGCTGTCGTGATACCCATTGAAGTTGGTCAAAAGTAATTTTGTATGTATTTTTTCAGGGTTGCTTATGGATTTTTATTTTAGATATAACTTTTTTCTGAGACACGCATGTCACACTTGAGCTGTCATATAATAAAATTATAGTATTATAAGGTAGGTATTAAAGTGATTCAGTTCTGGGGACGTTTTGTTACATTGTTCTTTTAGGAAACCATTCATAGTCATCATTACCATATACAAAGTGTCATCACCATAAGCCTAAATGATATGGTAATGATGTTAATGGTAATGACGAAAACGATTTTAAAATTATATAAAAATAATTGTCACCACTATTGGGACACCTCAATATCGCCATTTTTTTATTGTAATCACATGCTACAAAGTGCTAATTATTAGAAAAATATCGATATATTAAACTTACTAAATCGCACAAAATGGGAATGACGCGAGCCGATGACAAACTGCGAGTGTCTCTCGTTTTCGGAGTTTAAAAAGTCTCGGAGCTGCGTAAATTTTACGTGCATTCTGTTCTGTTACGAGCAACGAATTGAAGAGTGGGACGCGCGGACACAAGCGGGGATAAGTCGCGTCGCAGCCGCATTAAAGAACAACAACAGATTTCTCGTGACAATATTTCAATTCATGATTCCATTTTATTGGCTAATACGATTTCAATATAATTTTGTTATTTTGTCACGGTAAATATGTACATTTTAAATTTATAATCAAAATCTGGTCTGTCTGTGTATAGGTAAAGTAAAAAAAATTAAAAGACAACGGCAAAGGTCAGTACTTTTACTGTGATGGTAATGACGTTTAGTGCGTGTTTTCTTGATTATCGAAATAACTTGAAGTATTTAATCAATATGGATCATGGCGCCTTATGTGGAAACTTGTATGAATCGTTATTCAGAAGTTTAATTTACCAGAACTACAACAGTTTTTTTTTTATCGATCGGAACATAAGTTTTTTACTGTTTCGCGGATTTACCCTACCTACATCATCTTACTTTGAACTAAACCAAAGTTATAATTATTATTACACGTTGTCCCTAAAACCATCAGGTAGGTACTAGTTTTATTAACAAAGTTTAAGTGGGAACATGTTTATCAATATTGTGTTTCAAAGATTTTTCGGCATTTAGGCCGTTTAAAAAATTATAGAGTTTTATTTGTTGGTGGTTAAAGTGCGATGTATTTCTACGTATTTTTCCTTTTAGGGAAATTACAATTTTAGTCTGGTAACACCATATTTTTCCGACTATAAATACAGAATTCCACGCCATTGGCCGAATCATTTCAAAGCGAGATATTGAAAAGAGAACGAAATCGTGACACATCGTGTGACTTTTCAGAGTTGTTTGTTGGATTTAAATAATTTTGAGTAATAATTGTGCAATTAAATTAAGACAAAATTTTAGTGAGTAATCGGTAAGTGCTTTTTATACATTTTCATCATTGTAGAATACAATTTTGTTTGCGCTCATGGCAACTGCGCATTATGCGTTATTGATTGCATTGAGATGAGAACGCCATTTTGTAGTGTTTGGTAAAATTGTTCCTCTTTTTAACTATACTGGTACCTACCTACCTTTTATTTTTATGTACATTCATTATTTCGATGGTACTTACTGGTAAATGATTAATACAGTAATTGGAAAATTACGATGAGTTGCCCTTCTGTAGAAACGATTTCAATTGCGTCAGCCTGATTCGCACGTTAATTTATTGTGAAATCGTAAGGAAATCATATTTTAAAAGGTCGTTACTTCCTTGTTCCCTGTTGGCGTGAAGCCAGACTACTTTTGTGTGCAAATAAAGGTGATTAACCTTAATTTCTCTTTGTTTCTAGGTCAAGATGCAGATCTTTGTGAAAACTCTAACGGGAAAAACTATCACCTTGGAAGTTGAGCCATCGGATACTATTGAGAATGTCAAAGCTAAGATTCAAGATAAGGAAGGCATCCCTCCAGACCAGCAGCGCCTGATCTTCGCGGGGAAGCAGCTGGAGGACGGCCGCACGCTGTCCGACTACAACATCCAGAAGGAATCCACCCTCCACCTCGTACTGCGCCTGCGCGGAGGTATGCAGATCTTTGTAAAGACTTTGACTGGCAAAACTATCACACTGGAGGTCGAGCCGTCCGACACCATCGAGAATGTCAAGGCTAAGATCCAGGACAAGGAAGGCATTCCCCCAGACCAGCAGCGACTGATTTTTGCTGGTAAGCAACTTGAAGATGGTCGTACTCTTTCTGATTACAACATCCAAAAGGAATCCACACTCCATCTTGTGCTGAGGCTCCGAGGTGGTATGCAGATATTTGTTAAAACACTTACTGGTAAAACGATCACACTGGAGGTTGAGCCTTCTGATACAATTGAAAATGTAAAGGCAAAGATCCAGGACAAGGAAGGCATCCCTCCAGATCAGCAACGACTCATTTTTGCTGGCAAACAATTGGAAGATGGACGCACGCTCTCCGACTATAATATTCAAAAAGAATCAACTCTTCATTTAGTACTTCGTCTCAGAGGGGGTATGCAAATCTTTGTGAAGACTTTGACTGGAAAGACAATCACATTGGAAGTTGAACCCTCGGACACAATCGAAAATGTTAAAGCCAAGATCCAGGACAAAGAAGGCATTCCCCCAGACCAGCAGCGATTGATCTTCGCCGGCAAACAGCTGGAAGATGGACGCACTCTCTCAGACTACAATATCCAAAAGGAATCAACTCTTCACTTGGTATTGCGTCTGCGTGGTGGCATGCAGATTTTCGTGAAGACCCTGACTGGCAAGACTATCACTCTTGAGGTTGAGCCTTCTGACACAATCGAGAATGTTAAGGCCAAAATCCAGGACAAAGAGGGTATACCGCCCGATCAGCAGCGATTGATTTTCGCCGGCAAACAGCTGGAAGATGGACGCACTCTCTCAGACTACAACATCCAGAAGGAATCCACTCTTCATTTGGTATTGCGTCTGCGTGGTGGTATGCAAATCTTCGTGAAGACTCTGACTGGAAAGACAATCACATTGGAAGTTGAGCCCTCTGACACAATCGAGAATGTTAAAGCCAAGATCCAGGATAAAGAAGGCATTCCCCCAGACCAGCAGCGATTGATCTTCGCCGGCAAACAGCTGGAAGATGGCCGTACACTCTCGGATTACAATATTCAGAAGGAATCGACTCTTCACTTGGTATTGCGTCTGCGTGGTGGCATGCAGATTTTCGTGAAGACCCTGACTGGCAAGACTATTACTCTGGAGGTTGAGCCTTCAGACACAATCGAAAATGTTAAAGCCAAGATCCAGGACAAAGAAGGCATTCCCCCAGACCAGCAGCGATTGATCTTTGCCGGCAAACAGCTGGAAGATGGACGCACACTCTCAGACTACAACATCCAAAAGGAATCAACTCTTCACTTGGTATTGCGTCTGCGTGGTGGTATGCAGATTTTCGTAAAAACCCTGACTGGCAAAACCATCACATTAGAAGTTGAGGCTTCCGACACAATTGAGAATGTTAAGGCGAAAATCCAGGACAAAGAGGGTATCCCCCCAGACCAGCAGCGATTGATCTTCGCCGGCAAACAGCTGGAAGATGGACGCACTCTCTCAGACTACAATATCCAAAAGGAATCCACTCTTCATTTGGTATTGCGTCTGCGTGGTGGTATGCAAATCTTCGTGAAGACCCTGACTGGCAAGACTATTACTCTGGAGGTTGAGCCTTCAGACACAATCGAAAATGTTAAAGCCAAGATCCAGGACAAAGAAGGCATTCCCCCAGACCAGCAGCGATTGATCTTTGCCGGCAAACAGCTGGAAGATGGACGCACACTCTCAGACTACAACATCCAAAAGGAATCAACTCTTCACTTGGTATTGCGTCTGCGTGGTGGTATGCAGATTTTCGTAAAAACCCTGACTGGCAAAACCATCACATTAGAAGTTGAGGCTTCCGACACAATTGAGAATGTTAAGGCGAAAATCCAGGACAAAGAGGGTATCCCCCCAGACCAGCAGCGATTGATTTTCGCCGGCAAACAGCTGGAAGATGGACGCACTCTCTCAGACTACAATATCCAAAAGGAATCCACTCTGCACTTGGTATTGCGTCTGCGTGGTGGTATGCAGATTTTCGTAAAAACCCTGACTGGCAAAACCATCACATTAGAAGTTGAGCCTTCCGACACAATTGAGAATGTTAAGGCGAAAATCCAGGACAAAGAAGGTATCCCGCCCGATCAGCAGCGATTGATCTTCGCCGGCAAACAGCTGGAAGATGGCCGTACACTCTCGGATTACAATATTCAGAAGGAATCGACTCTTCACTTGGTATTGCGTCTGCGTGGTGGTATGCAGATTTTCGTAAAAACCCTGACTGGCAAAACCATCACATTAGAAGTTGAGCCTTCCGACACAATTGAGAATGTTAAGGCGAAAATCCAGGACAAAGAGGGTATCCCCCCAGACCAGCAGCGATTGATCTTCGCCGGCAAACAGCTGGAAGATGGACGCACTCTCTCAGACTACAATATCCAAAAGGAATCCACTCTTCACTTGGTATTGCGTCTGCGTGGTGGCATGCAGATTTTCGTGAAGACCTTGACTGGCAAGACCATCACACTAGAGGTTGAGCCCTCTGATACAATCGAAAATGTTAAAGCCAAGATCCAGGACAAAGAGGGTATCCCCCCAGACCAGCAGCGATTGATCTTCGCCGGAAAACAACTGGAAGATGGACGCACTCTCTCAGACTACAACATCCAAAAGGAATCCACTCTTCATTTGGTATTGCGTCTGCGTGGTGGTATGCAGATTTTCGTGAAGACCCTGACTGGCAAGACTATCACTCTTGAGGTTGAGCCTTCTGACACAATCGAGAATGTTAAGGCTAAAATCCAGGACAAAGAGGGTATCCCGCCCGATCAGCAGCGATTGATCTTCGCAGGCAAACAGCTGGAAGATGGACGCACTCTCTCAGACTACAATATCCAAAAGGAATCCACTCTGCACTTGGTATTGCGTCTGCGTGGTGGTATGCAGATTTTCGTAAAAACCCTGACTGGCAAAACCATCACATTAGAAGTTGAGCCTTCCGACACAATTGAGAATGTTAAGGCGAAAATCCAGGACAAAGAAGGTATCCCGCCCGATCAGCAGCGATTGATCTTCGCCGGCAAACAGCTGGAAGATGGCCGTACACTCTCGGATTACAATATTCAGAAGGAATCGACTCTTCACTTGGTATTGCGTCTGCGTGGTGGTATGCAGATTTTCGTAAAAACCCTGACTGGCAAAACCATCACATTAGAAGTTGAGCCTTCCGACACAATTGAGAATGTTAAGGCGAAAATCCAGGACAAAGAGGGTATCCCCCCAGACCAGCAGCGATTGATCTTCGCCGGCAAACAACTAGAGGATGGTCGCACACTCTCTGACTATAACATCCAAAAGGAATCCACTCTTCACTTGGTATTGCGTCTTCGTGGTGGCATGCAGATTTTCGTAAAGACCCTGACTGGCAAAACCATCACATTAGAAGTTGAGCCTTCTGACACAATTGAGAATGTTAAGGCTAAAATCCAGGACAAAGAAGGCATTCCCCCAGACCAGCAGCGATTGATCTTCGCCGGCAAACAACTGGAAGATGGACGCACACTCTCAGACTACAATATTCAGAAGGAGTCTACACTTCATCTTGTACTCAGACTTCGGGGAGGGATTTAAAATGTATATTCTGTAAGCCTTTTTCTCATCCCTGTGTAATAAATAAAGGGCAAATAAAACAGCTTTGATTCTCTGAATAAATCTTTTATTTCTATTATTAACTTAGGTGTAGGTAGGTAACAACAACACATGATACTAACTTTACACTATAAAACTCATTTTATTTTTGCAAGTAGCCATAACGTAATAATGTGAAACCTAGTAGCCAAACAACACAAACACAAGTATTTTATATACCTATAGGTAGTTTCGGGAAACGCACCGTGCAACGTCCCGTCCACCTAATGTGGACCGACGCCCTCATGTCCGCTGGCCGCTACCAACATGATTCAATAAACATTTATGACTATAGCTATGATAGTTTCCCGCACTAGCTTCTTGATCTGTGTGATAACAGTCCCCTCTAAAATGAGTATACAGGTTGTTTGGCGGAAGGTTAGACAAACTTCGTGGGTGTTTTTAAGATCTGGCAATCCATTATCACCTTTAATTTTTTTTTTAATCGAATTCAAAGTTGAATTTTTTATCGTGGTTTGTGCTTTTGTTAAACTTTGGCGGCTCGTATAATAGCTATCATTATTATCTGGACCTAAAATTGATTTTATTTGATTAAAGACATATTCAATATTAATATCAAATAATGAAATCGGTTGAAAACAAGCGAGAAAAAAAATTAAAGCAGTTTTCAGGTAAAATTTCGGAAAAAATGAAATAAAAACAAAAATATCAATAAAAAAAAAGTAGCTCACTTAGGGTCAAATGGGCGAACTTATATTCTTAAAATGACCCTATCTATACACCCACGAAGTTAACCTTCCGCCAAACACCCTGTAGAGTTAGAAGAACTTCTGTTACAAGTAAATGCTCTAGTCGTAGTCTACACTCATCTTTAATGCAAACGCACGAAAAGGCCTCATAATTGAAGCATAGTTTCAAGCGTCCACGAGCGCTCCAGTCGATGACACAGTTTCATCATCCTATTAATAGAATAGCTACGAGATGTGTGTATTGTTGAATACTGAGGCGTATATCGTTGTTATTGCCTCCGTGGAGACAGTATGATATTGAGATTTAGGCTAGGCATCAATCTTGATGAATCATTAGAAGAAACTGATGTAGGTAAATAACAACTTGGTTTGTTTGTTATTTTTATGTTTTTCACACCGATTGTTAGCCGACGCCGATGTTTGTGTTTAAAATATACAGGGTGTTTGGTAAATGGGTATATGAGCCGACACTAGCCCATGTTAACATGGGCATATAAATGGTATGGTGAAGTCAGAAAATTGATATCTTAAATTTAATTATTTTAATTTTCATACAAATCGGATTTTATAAAATTTATTTTGAATGAAAATTTAAAAAAATGAAATGATGATATCAATTTCCTGACTTCACCATACCATTTATATGCCCATGTTAACATGGGCTAGTGTCGGCTCATATACCCATTTACCTAACACCCTGTATAAGCAACAAAATATTTTGATAATTTCTAAATAGAATGCAGTTATGTGTAGGTAGGTACTGATATCAATTCGTAAACAAGATGAGAAAAATAAAGCAGAAGATTATTTTCTAAATAGAATATAGGTCACGCGTAGGTAGGCTGATAATTTAGAAACAAAATGGGAAATGATTTAAACCATCACGTAGGTAAATAAAATAAACGCACGTAAAACCAAACAATTTATTCGAAATAAGGTCCAGTTCTTAGTCTAAATTTGACTTGTGCCTTGAATCACCGTCTTCATACTCGGAGGTTTCTGTTTTGGTAGTCTGTAACAAAATAAATTTTGTAAATACATATAACAAATAACAATGTAACTGACGACTATACATGTTGGACGAATTTTGCATTTAAGTATCATGGTACAAGCTTTCCGCCCGCGGCTTCGTCCGCTTGAAATTTTATCTTCTGTCACAGAAAATCTTTATCGCGCATCTCCCTGTTTCAAAAACCGGGATAAAAACTATCCTATGTCCTTTCCGTGACTCAAACTCTATGCCAAATTTAATCAAAATCTGTTCAATGGTTTAGGTTTAGACAAGAGTTACTCTCGCATTTATAATATTAGTAGGGATAAATAGATGATGCTGTTACCTAGTGTGTATAATTTTCCGTGGAGACGAAGGGTGCACGAGGTCGTGTTGTCTCTCCCACTCGAGGTACTTCTGGTGTTGGCGTTGCCTTCTGCGGTCTACGTAACTTATCTGCAGTGATACACAAAATATAAAAATAACAGTCGACTGCACATCACACACATTTTTGTTGCAAGTGCGTAATAAACTAATGTAATGCGTAAACACTGAAGTCTAATCTCGTTATAATAAAGGCTATTTTGCAACAAATACGTATAGCCTGATGTGCTATCGACTTTACATATATTTCGATACGACTGATTTGGTTGAATGACGCCTGGGCTGCATTAAGACGTAATAATACTGTCATAGAAGTCAACCGAGCTTTAGTATCTTACCACGCAACTGGCGGGAATCCAAACGAAGGCAGTGACCAGCACGACTACGCCGACGATATTGTCCCGCAGGAACCCTAACACGTTATTGATGTTGATATCCTCGATGATGTCCCAGAAACGTTCCACCACATCCTGGATAGTCTTCTCGCAGACCCCCTGAAAATTAATAATGTAGTGGTAATATTCACGCAGCGACTAACTAATAAAAGTCTGCGCCAATAAAGTGAAGCAATATTTAAAAATAAACGCTTATTACAAAAAGTTTAACGCTCGTTCAACACTTGTTTAAATTATCTTTACCGTTTTTTTAAAGTCCTTAAGCTACCTTTCATCATTGGCTTAGACAGGTGTCGTGGGTGGTATTGAAATACGTAGTCGAATTTAATAAAGAAATAATACCTACATTAGCTTTAATTTGTTTGTTCGTAAGATTGCCAGTGTCTATTGACGCAGACCATACAAGAGGAGATTAATCTAGCTGACCTTGTTGCAAAATCCTTGAATGCAAGGCGTGCCATCCGGCAGTATGTCGTTGTGGGCCACCGGGAAACACGTCTTGTTTAGACTTTTGCGGCAACAACGCTTGCACGCGTCCGCCACTGAAAACAACAAACATGGCGTGGATTATGTGTCATAAATTACGTCCTGTTATTGTTAAAACATTTTATTTATTACCAAAACATGTTTTGATTTTATTAACAAAATGATGGTTGGTTCCCTATGAAAAATTTCAGCCTCTTCCAATGGCCTCTTCAAGTTTTATTTACGTCTAAATTAAGTTTCGAACAACATGTTTGTTATCTTTTTCTGCCGTGCCTTTTCCCATTTATTTGGAGGCGGCGTTTTCACCAAGACAATCTTTCCTGGGTTGTCTGGTCATTGATTTAAGCCTCAATAATGATACAGGGATTTACATCTATTCTAATGTTATAAAGAAGAAAGATTTGATTTTTGCATTGAATAGGCTCCGAAAGTACTGGACCAATTTGAAAAATTCTTTCACCATTAAATTAGAATCCTACATCCCTAATGAACATAGGCGATAGAATATTTTCAAAAAAGTTATGGATCTGTATAAATGAGACATTTACTCCGCCGTCGACACATTTTAATTGACTGGGTGGTTCGAAGTTCGCTGGGCTAGCTAGTTAAGAAATATATTTGTATTGTATTGAGTTACCGATGTCGCACATGCAGCTGTGCATGCCCTGCGTCTCGCAGTAGGGCACGCACGTGCCGTTGCGGCAGCGCCCGCGCTCCGCGCACTCGTGCTCGTCCGCTATCGCCGGCGCCTGTGAACACGACGCAAAGTTAACCCTTGGAAACATAATGGCGCGAGTACACTATGCTGGAATTTGATCGTGACGTATAGTGTAAACACGCATTTCGGTTAGTTTTGATGCGCGATGCCACAACAAGGGCTTCAGCGGAAGACCAGCTTCTTGACATGCCCATACGAGCATATCAAGATAAATGCTGCCGCCTGTTGTCGCAGTGGCCCACTAATGTTCTCTTTTTCTCTTATTGTTAAATTGTGCTGTGTTCAATAAAGTCCATTCTATTCTATTCTTTTGCCATGCGTCATCCCTACTTCGAAGTGCGGGCTCGCGCTTCGTCTCGGTCAATTACCCGCATTGTGTACTTGCGCCATAAGGGTTTCCAAAGTAAAGGAGCTAGGGTGCCATGCCATCGCTTCAGCCTAATGACTTCCACTGCAAGACAAAGACCTCTTCCAAGAATTTCTACGACTAGTCCTACGCTACCCGCATCCAAGTACTTTGTGGAGGATGTCATAATAGACAGTAAATAGGAGCGCCGCAAAATGCTCCCCCTACTTGTCACCTAAACTAAAAAAATAGGTAAATCTCGAATGTTCCTATCAGCCGTAAAGAAGATATACTTGGAACCTGTAATTGCGCCATGTATTGGAAAGCTTTGGGAACTCATACAGTACTTATTATTATTCTGTGCTCATACCAAGAAATATTAAGAGGAACGACAATAACAGATATTTCATGATTCATTCAAGTTTCAGTACTAAAATCTAGAAGCTATAATGAATTTTCACTCTAGTCACAAACAAGTGTGACTCATACATATAATAACTTCCATTGTGCAACAATTTTATCAGTAAATAACTTTGATATGAAATGAATGACTAACAACTTGATTTTTCGAGAAATTTACTAATCTTGTAGGTATTTCTAGAACCTTTTACCAATATCTAATCGATTATTTTGTTTATCTACTTTCGAAATCTGGCAAATGGTATCGAAATATAAAATATGCCAAACATATAGGGCTTCGAAAATTAAATGTTTGTTAATCTAGGCAGTTTTTGGCACCTAGATGAGCGAGTTAGGTTAGGTGTCCACACTAGCGCAACGCTAATGTTGAGCATGACGCTAATGTTTACATAAACATGTGTGAAAACATTACAGAGCAATATGAATTGGTCTTACAATTTTAGAGGTACGTGTTAATATGTTTTAGGCCCGGTTTCCACCAAAGCGGAGAAGTCTCGACCGTCAAACGGCGGCGGCGCGCGGAGAGCTGTGCGGAGCGGAGAAGAGAAGTGGAAATAATGAATTCTGATCGGTTATTCGACACACTTCTCTGCTCCGCTCCGCTTTGTTGGAAACCGGGTCTTATTCATCCGAAAAAAAAACGCTTCAAGTGTGGTCACTTATGATTATGCTGAGGTTATCAGTTGCCTAATTCACGTATTTTGACAGTCAAGACCTCGCTGACGTTCAGAAGTCGTCCCATTGAAAAACAGTTCTAAATCAGTATTCCTAAGAGTCATTTCGATAGAACGATTACTCGATAGGATCGCATTCAGCGATTTGTTGTCGTTGAATTATTGTAGTTTTGTTACATGAATATGGTTACAGTTAGCGTATTCACGTAACAAAACTTCAACGATATGCAAGCGATTTGTCTCTTTTCGTATTTACGTGTTAGTCGCTTTCGATTTCGTTTGCGTATTTAATCGTTGCATCCGTGGTATTCACCTATTATCCATTTTGAAGTTTGGTACAAATGATTACCGTCAAATGACAAATCGCTGAGTTGGAATCCTATTGAGTAATCGTTCTATCGAAACGACACTGTATACGGATTTAAGACCGTTTTGTACGAGTAGGCGCACACCGTTGATTTTTAGTTGGCCGATAGTTGTGCCCGATTTTAAATTGTATGAAGAATCGGCCAAATCGAATCGGCGTAGTGTGCGCACTCCCATACATGCCCATACTGATCAACTGCCCGACTAAACTATCGGCCGACGAAAAATCAACGGTGTGCGCCTACTCTAATAGGACGACTTCTAAACGTCAACGACATTTTGACTATTTTATAATACGTGAATAGGGCTGCGTTTCCACCCGAGATGTGCGAGGATGCGTAGCAAGGGATGTGTTTGAGAAGAACCAATAGAATCGCTTCATTTACCGAAGCGAAGTAAATGAAGCGATTCTACTGGTTTTTTGCAAACACATACCTCGCACATCTCTGGTGGAAATGCAGCCTTAGGCCACAGGCTTCTGAATAGGGATGTTATGGATATGTAGTTTCGGTTATGGATACGGTTACGGATATAGGAATAATATTATACCGGTTTCGGTTACGGTTACGGATATTTTTTTATTTCGGATATTCGAAAGTTTCGTTTACGGTTACAGATATTATCTGTGCTTTAGAATGCAATTTGCAATAGTTGTCCAACACGGTTTATTCATGGCCGCACACTTTACATCGAATAAAAAGTAATAAAAAAATCAAAATTGATACTAAAGCCCGGTCCGTGAACACGTAGAATTTTGTTCAATGACCCCTAGCTACCCATCCTTATCACTCGCGCGGAATTATGTTGCTATAGCGCTCGCACACTCACTGTGGGTGCACTTCGCACAGTCGCGACAGGCTGTTATGCCTTTACATAATTATAATTCTATACAAAAAACAATTTAAACTGCCTACATCGGAAACTATCCGATACTTTTGAATCGGTTACGGTTACGGATATCCATAACATCCTGCTTCTGAGCCCTAGGTGAGTGAGTACCTTGGGGCAGTCTGCGGAGGCGCCGTTGCAGGTGGCTTCGCCCTCGCAGGCCGAGTGCGCGGCCTCGCGGCACACCACGCCCGGCGGCGCGAACACGCAGCCCGCGCAGCAAGGCGAGTTCTTGTCGCTGGCAAACACATAAAAATTGTAAAGCTTACCACCAAAACAGGAGTGACTACTACGACTCTAAAGTGTCGCGACGAAGAAGAAGAATAATATTAAGAAGATGAGTATTTCTTCCAAGTCGAGTAATAAGTATAAAAAAATGTAGAGGGCAAATGCAAGAAACACAATTTTTAACTTTATACCTTTGCTTGGACTAGTTAGGAGGTAAAAAGTCAAAGTTTCCGCCGGCTCAAGGGCTCCGGGCGGGTCCAACTAGTCCAAACAAAGGTACGATGTCAAAAATTGTAGGCATTTCTCTTCTTTCCTTGACTGCCCTATTGAGCACAAAAACTGAATCTTATACCATCAGATTGTTTAGAAGAAAATCATTAGACCGAACAATAAAAGGCGCGTGGGCGACAATGGACCGCATATTTCTATCACAAACACCCAATTTACCTGCAAACGGCGCCTTGGTTTTTCCTCAGTTTGCAGTTTTTATCGCAGCACATATCATTGTCTTCCGTACCTAAAAAAAAACAAGAAGTAAAGTAACTAAAAAGTCGCCAGGGTTAAAGTCCCATACTTTACTAACTTTGAGAATAAGGTATCACCTAAGGTAAAGGTTACCTAATAATCCAGCGTCACACTCCTCGCCGCCTTCCACTCGCAGGTTGCCGCAGAAGCTCTCTTCGGGCTCGGAGAAGCATCGCCCGGATTTTGCTTGAAGCACCTTGCGAATCGATCGCAAGCTGCATGGGGAAAACCGCTGCGAACAATTAAAAAGTATCATTTATTTGTTTCTGGAAAAGGTTATAACTCGACTTGGCGGGGGCACTGCCGTGCCCCCAGATAACTATGTTATTGTTTAAAATTTAAATATTGGATAGTCATAATTGGCCTACAAAATCTTACTAAAACATATACAGGGTGTCCCAAAAACAATTGATAACCCTGTAACCATCGAATGGCCTCGCCATGATCTCCCTAACGTCCATTTTTGACCCCAGTAAAAATATCACCGATTTCAAGATTTTTAAGTTTTTGTGCATTTTTAGAAAATTGCCACCTGCGATTACTTTTTCTCATGCCATTTCTACAAATGAGGATACTTTTCAATCTAGTTTTTTTCCTTATCACAAAGGATAGTTGGGCTATCAAAAGAAAAGATCAAAGTTCAACAAACTAGTTTGAAAGTATGAAAATTTTAAGAAATTGCAGAAGAGAAGGAAAAATTAATTCATTGTCTTGCACTTTTGATCAGCCATCGTGTAAAAAAAATGTAGGAAGACCATCGTGCCCATTACCTTAAAAACTTCCTTGGTTAATTGAGATTCTAAAAAGGTATCACAAGCCTATGTATCCTGTATTATTTTTATCTTATGGCTACTTGAATAGCAACTAGTATGAAAACTGCAAAAATGAGTTTTTCTCGTAATAGTTAAACTAGGACTGCATAGTGGCATTAAATACAAATGGATAATTTTTAGCGTAAGAATTTAAATAAAGCAACATTTTATCATCATCATCATCATCATTTCAGCCGTAGGACGTCCACTGCTGAACATAGGCCTGTACCCTAATGATTTTCATAATGACCGCTTGGTAGCGGCCTGTATACAGCACCTTCCTGCTTATCTTTATGAGGTCGTCGGTCCACTTTGTATGTGGACGTCCTACGATGCGCTCTCCGGTACGTAGCCTCCACTTGAACCCTGCTGCCTCAGTTCTGCGAACTACTGTGCCTTGCCCTTTGCCACTTCAGCTTGCTGATCCGTCGGGCTATGTCAGCGACTTTAGTTCGTTTACAGGTCTCCTAATTTCTGATACGATTTCGTAAAATCCACGTTTCCGAGCCGTGTATCATCACGGACATCTGTCTATAGGCACATTTATAAGGTGTGAAACAAAAAATAAGTAATCACAAAAACGCAGAACGGACGGCCAATGGGGCAACAGGGTTCAAATGGAGGCTACGTACCGGAAAGCGCATCGTAGGACGTCCACCTACAAAGTGGACCGACGACCTCATAAAGGTAAGCAGGAAGGTGCTGGATGCAGGCCGCTACCAAGCGGTCATTATGTAAATCATTGGGGTACAGGCCTATGTTCAGCAGTGGACGTTCTATGGCTGAAATGATGATGATGATGATGATTAAATGTTGCTTTATTAAAATTCCTACGCTAAAAATTATTCATTTGTATTTAATGCCACTATGCAGTCCTAGTTTAACTATTACGAGAAAAACTCATTTTTGCAGTTTTCATACTAGTTGCTATTCAAGTAGCCATAAGATAAAAATAATACACGATACATAGGCTTGTGATACCTTTTTAGAATCTCAATTAACCAAGAAAGTTTTTAAGGTAATGGGCACGATGGTCTTCCTACATTTTTTTTACACGATGGCTGATCAAAAGTGCAAGACAATGAATTAATTTTTCGTTCTTCTCTGCAATTTCTTAAAATTTTCATACATTTAAACTAGTTTGTTGAACTTAAATCTTTTCTTTTGATAGCCCAACTATCCCTTGTGATAAGGAAAACAACTAGATTGAAAAGTATCCTCATTTGTAGAAAACATTTGTAGAAAAGGCATGAGAAAAAGTAATCGCAGGTGGCAATTTTCTAAAAATACACAAAAACTTAAAATCTTGAAAACGGTGATATTTTTACTGGGGTCAAAATTGGACGTTAGGGAGACCATGGCGAGGCCTATCGATGGTTACAGGGTTATCCATTGTTTTTGGGACACCCTGTATGTATTGTGTTGTGTACTAAATAAATAAGATGCTATTTTCTGGTAGAACAAGCCCTATGGTGTTTATTTATTTTTCTTTGCACGTGAGGCTGTGCAAATGGTGGGCTAGATGATTTTTTTCTACACAAAACATTGTTTCGTACGTGTTTTCCAACGGGTATGGAAAGCAAAAACATTGTTGATGCAAAGAAAACTATGTAGGGAAACAATGTTTTGGTATGTAGGGAAACAGTGTTTGGGGTCATTGGACAAAATTCTACGTGCTCACGGACCAGGCTTTAGACAAGTTTGTTTTTGTGGATTCTATGGGGCAAAACACGTGCTGGAGACCTTGCTTTATGTGAAGGCCAGACATTCGTATGACGCTACGCTATCTACTGCGAGGAGGCCGCCGAGCACTCGGCCACGTCGGGTCGTGCTCGGGGCCCAGTCGCGGCCGCACTACACTACACTGCGCGCACCTTGTTGTTGACGTCGTAGCCGCTGACGCTGTACGTGTACATGAGGTAGGAGCCGCCCTGGGACGAGGCGGGCGAGCACTCGGCCACGTCGGGTCGTGCTCGGGGCCAGTCGTGGCCGCACTACACTACACTGCGCGCACCTTGTTGTTGACGTCGTAGCCGCTGACGCTGTACGTGTACATGAGGTAGGAGCCGCCCTGGGACGAGGCGGGCGAGCACTCGGCCACGTCGGGTCGTGCTCGGGGCCAGTCGTGGCCGCACTACACTACACTGCGCGCACCTTGTTGTTGACGTCGTAGCCGCTGACGCTGTACGTGTACATGAGGTAGGAGCCGCCCTGGGACGAGGCGGGCGAGCACTCGGCCACGGCGGGTCGTGCTCGGGGCCCAGTCGTGGCCGCACTACACTACACTGCGCGCACCTTGTTGTTGACGTCGTAGCCGCTGACGCTGTACGTGTACATGAGGTAGG
Organism: Ostrinia nubilalis; assembly: GCF_963855985.1. NCBI lineage: Eukaryota > Metazoa > Arthropoda > Insecta > Lepidoptera > Crambidae > Ostrinia > Ostrinia nubilalis. The sequence goes on from NC_087103.1 coordinate 6,430,556, forward strand.
AGCCGCCCTGGGACGAGGCGGGCGAGCACTCGGCCACGTCGGGTCGTGCTCGGGGCCAGTCGTGGCCGCACTACACTACACTGCGCGCACCTTGTTGTTGACGTCGTAGCCGCTGACGCTGTACGTGTACATGAGGTAGGAGCCGCCCTGGGACGAGGCGGGCGAGCACTCGGCCACGTCGGGTCGTGCTCGGGGCCAGTCGTGGCCGCACTACACTACACTGCGCGCACCTTGTTGTTGACGTCGTAGCCGCTGACGCTGTACGTGTACATGAGGTAGGAGCCGCCCTGGGACGAGGCGGGCGAGCACTCGGCCACGTCGGGTCGTGCTCGGGGCCAGTCGTGGCCGCACTACACTACACTGCGCGCACCTTGTTGTTGACGTCGTAGCCGCTGACGCTGTACGTGTACATGAGGTAGGAGCCGCCCTGGGACGAGGCGGGCGAGCACTCGGCCACGTCGGGGTCGTGCTCGGAGCCCCAGTTGTGCCCGAACTCGTGCGCCGTCACCAGGTCCGCTTCGCGCGTGATGACTCGCTGGCAAATGGAATATGAATTCAGTTTGTTTGCAAGACATTAATCGACGTCATAAGAAAACGTGCCTCAGTACGTTAAATAGTGTCAGATTGTCCAGTGGGCCGAGTGCGAGTTTAAATCAAACGCGCGCGTTTAAAAAATGTATGAAAATTTTAGTTCTTGCACGTTTCCGCTAGGGGCGCTGTACAATCCGTCATACATTTAATGTAATTTTTTGACGCGCTCACTAGGCCCTCAGTAGGCTTGAGCCTAAGGCGACTATAAGGTTAAATAATAATCCGTCAGCAAACATCTGTAGTTATTATGGTGGCGGTAATTTCAATACGACAGTAATTTATGGCAACTTTTATTAGGAAACTCTTAAATAATTATGAAATCAGTATTTATATTAAGCGCAAGTAACAATACAAGTAGAAAGATTATTGTAGAATAAAATGAGTCTTTTTTACCTGCCCATAGTGATTTCGGGACGAGCTCAATCCAGAGTTTAGGTACAATGTGTATCCATTCTTGAAGTATTCTGTAATGTTTCAAAAAATATTGACAAAATGTTCAGAGTTAATCTTTCTTGATTGACGAAGGTTATGTATAAGAAAATAAAATATATGATAACAATGATTAGATAAAATAGAAATTGAACTGAAAATAAATTTATAAAGCAAACAAATGAAAAAGATAAATTACAAACAAATGACAATACCATAAACTTAATTAAAACTTATAAAAACAAAAGCAGTAAGCAACATAAAAACACTTACACTATTGCTCAACAACATAGCTGAAAACAGAAACACAAAATCATAATTACTAAACAGGAAACAACGTAAAATAAAAAAAGGTGGGGGCCCATAGAAAGATATCATATTTTTGAATACCTATGAAACTCAGGAGATGAAAATGGCTTAAGACAAGACAGATTCAAAATTCTTCACATTAGAATAAAATAGACATACCAAACAAACTCTATGTTTAGAATACAATCACCCTCCATTAAATTTTCCATAGGATGAAATAGAAATTAATTTACCAGGAGTGCAGATGCCACCAACAGAGTTACGTCGAGGCGAACCTACGTACGCCAAGCCTAGGATACCTCCTTCGAACTTGAGGTCGGTAAACAGGTGCGCCAGGCAGAAGTCTTTGTGCGAGTACTCGCGACTGAACACCTGAAATTACATTTTTAGTCATATAATAACTAAAAAACAGATTTTAGTTAGTCTTCGTTGAAAAATGCAGAGACAGAGAGTGGTGAACATTGAAACTTCTGTCATCCTACTAATAGTATCCTATTCTACTAATATTATAAATTGGAAAATTTGTATGGATGCCTGGATGTTTGTTACTATTTCACGCAAAAACTACTGAACAGATTTTGATGAAACTTTACAGTATTACAAATAGGCTACAATTTACATATGACGATCTGTGTCAAACTGAATTTCTACTAAAGGAAAAAGCTACTAAAGATATATTTATTTTATGCCACATTTAGAAGGGCCGCTTACATTTATGCAACAAAGAATATTTGTTCATTACCTCAAGGAGATTGCGCACATCCCACTTCTCTCGCACCATGTTGTAATGTGCTTCACCACCACGGACCCGAGTGGGCTCAGAATGGACCAGAATCTTCTTTATTACAAAACCCATGCCTTTGAATCCATCCATGTCCTACATAATAAGTCCATAGTTTATTGATCTTTAAAAAATAAAGTATCAAAGATCAGTGAGGAGAGTACAAATAAACATAAACTAACCTGCCTGTCTTGCCACACTGTGTCATTGTAAATCTTATGAACTCTATCTATAAGGCTAATCTGTAAAAAAAGATTCCGTTTTAACATGTGTGTTACTCACCAAATAACCTCTTAAAATAAATACCTCTTAACTTAGCAGTTACTTATACTTGCCAGTACACTTACCAAATAACTGATGGTGGTTTTGGTATTACTGGCACCCATTTCTTGAAAAAATCTATAATCTGCAACTAGCAATAAAGGACACCTAGTCTTTGTAGGAGTGTACTCATAGTCACTTTGTCTTTTAGTCCTCTTATGATTGCCATCATTTTCTTCATTTTTCATTTCCCTTAGTTTTCCATTATGTGAATCACCATTATGAGTGCTGGTGATGGTTTGGTTCAAATATTTGTCTTTTTCTAATTGCTCATGCCTTGAAACTTCTATATCGTCTTCTTCTAACTCTGAAAAGTTTCAATATAAAGTCAGTGGTGGTTAGTATTTAAAGTAAAGAAACTAATATTATAATCAAAAGAAAATAGAATGAGACACCTTTTCCTTCTTTAACGTATCCACAGACCCTGGGTTTGTTGCCAGTTTGACCATCAGACCAGCTGAACCGTATGTCTGAGGACTTGTATGTTATCATCGTTTTATCATCATGGTCTGGCAGATGTCGCCATGAGGGCTGGTGAACATAAACATCATATCATAAATTTTGCATTAGTTAATCCAGATAACTGCATAATTTAACTACAACATTATACCAAGCCTATTTACCTCTATATGATAAGTCTCATGAGGTGTGTGTATAATTCCAGTAATAACACCATCTTCCATGTGCAATTTTACATCAGATGACTTTTCACCAAACACTCTGCCAGTGTAGAAATTATCACGATCTGAAAATCATAGATATCAAATAAGATTATTTTCTTTATTAGTAAGTAAGCCCTTTTCAGGGCACTTACACATGTCCCAGTTAAAGCTTGCCCTACCACCATATTAGGCAAACATAATATGTTGCTGAGAAGTCATCAAAAGGTTGTGCAATTTATTTTTCATACTTACCAACATGAACAGTAGTTTCTTTCCCATCAGCATCAACTGAGTAAGCCTTAAAATTTGAATGTAGAACAGAGCTGTGCGGATGAAGAATTAATCGGAAGTCTTTTCCATGGGTCTTGAACTGCAGTTCCTTGATCGTGTTGAACGGATGGCTCGACAACTTAGCACCGCGTTTTACAATGTTGTGCTGAAGACTGTCCGCGTGTATAGTCTCGAAATACTTTAGATTATTATGTATAGAACCTATAACAATAAGATAATGTAAAAAACATAGTACTTTTCATGTAAGAAAGTAAGTTTACGATACTTACATTCGAAATTCCCCATCAAGGTGGAAATCATTAATGCAGTAAATAAACTCCAATTTTTATAACCATGCATGATTGTATGTAAAAAGGTTTCACTAAAATGGGTGTCTTTTCGGTTTTCACGCGTAAGTTATGTGATAAATTGGATTCTGAGAACTTCACATTCACTTTGGTAAACAAAATATTGATTTCATACGCCCCATACGTCATTTGTCATTTTGACATAGGACGGGAATCACTTCACTAGTGCTGCAAGTTTTTTTATAAATACCGATCTTGAGGCAATATTATTATATCGGTAAATTACCATCTCATTATGAGGTATAGAAAAGTTATCAAGCTGCAAAGCTGCAATCACGGGCCGGCGAAGGTGTAGGGCAGTCTTTCCCAAAGTGGGCGATAACGCCCCCTTGTGGGCGCTGCAGGCTTAAAGGGGGGCGGTAAGAGACCCAGAAAAAAAATCGGGACGTTGTGTAGAGGCTTGGGAGGCGTCATCTACTAGGAGGACATCGACTGAGCTCGACTCTTGACTACAAAAATGGGGGGCGCTAAAAAATAATTTATTCTCAAAGTGGGCAGTAGACTAAATAAGTTTGGGAACCAGTGGTGTAGGGTGTATTCCTGCTCAGCTCAGTGCTCTCACTGAAGGGCGTGGAGTGTGGTGTGGAGACTGGAGCATGGAACACATCCGTTGTGTTGGCAGGCCTCCCACTAGGTCAGCGGTTCCCAAACTTATTTTGTCTACTGCCCACTTTGAGAATAAATTCTTTTTAGCGCCCCCATTTTTAGTCGAGAGTAGAGTGCTCAGTCGGTGTCTAAGAGACCTCCTAGTAAATGACGCCTCCCAAGCCTCTACACAACGTCCCGATTTTTTTTTTCTGGGTCTCTTACCGCCCCCCTTTAAGCCTGCAGCGCCCACAAGGGGGCGTTATCGCCCACTTTGGGAAAGACTGCACTAGGTGAACCGATGATCTAGTCAAGAACCTGGATACGGACAGCGCAGGACCAGTCATTGTGGAAATCCTTGGGAGAGGCCTTTGTTAATGCTGAATAAAGGTATTCTATTCTATTCTTTGTCCTGCAGTTGGACGTCATTTGGCAGAGATGAACAAACCATCGCTATTCGCGATACATACATTAAACAGTCATAATCATTATATCTCACTTATGTCAGAGCTTTTAATTAAATATTTTATCGGGTAATAATTGTTAATTCGATACCCACAAACCACATTTCATCATAATTATGGGTTTTCTTCTATCTCTAGTTGCTTCTCTGATAATCATAATCGCTCAAATTTTATGTATGACTAGCGGCCGCCCGCGACTTCGTACGCGTGGATCCCGTTTTACCTCCTTAGGGGTGGTTTCGTAAAATCCTTTCTTAGCGGATGCCTACACGTCATAACATCTACCTGCATGTCCAAATTTCAGCCCGATCCGTCCAGTGGTTTGGGCTGTGCGTTGATAGATCACTATGCCAGTCAGTCAGATACAGTTAAATACCATTTATTAAAAAAACTATAACAATATTTTTAAATAAATATTTATTAAATAGAAACAATAAATACTGGGTTACATTTTGTATCTTTATTTGCTAAGCTTTTGCTAATATATTTTTAATCTTGCGATAGAAAGCATGTAAGACCCTAAACTTACTGAAAAAACATAATATTTAAGCTTTACAAATCAATATTATCATCGAGATGAAGTTGCCTTGTGCCAGAGGCATTTAAAAATCAAGTGATATAATAATAGAATCTCAAGAAACCGTATATTTTTGAATAAACATGTTAAACATCAGTAATTATAATAATACACGTGTGACGTCTATGCCGAAATATTTTCCAACATCTAAACAGTTTAGTTGAGTGCGGTAGAGGTAAGGAGGGCGACGCCTCGCTCGTAGAAGGCGTGAGGCTCCTGCCCAGGCGCGACTGGTAGGCGCACAGTGAACAGTAGCTCGGAACGCGCGCTGTTCAAATACACCGGGAGGGTGAGAGTCTGCCCGCCTGTTGATGTTTCCGGCCCACTGTGGAAAGAAAAAAAAAAATTATTAGGAAACAACGGTAAGCACTATTTTGGCAAAAAATCATAAAACTAAGATTAATGTTTTTGTATTAAATTCGTGTTATTATTGCTCTATTCGGTTGATTATTAAAAAAAGAACAACATTTAAAAAACCGATTTTCAGAATATTAGTCACATCACTAGTCTAGGTGTAGGTGGGCAGCATGGCCTTTGCTTTGACCTTAGCCTGTTCCCGCAGGATGTAATGAAAAAATAATAATGTAGAAGCATAACTTAGGCAGCATGGCCTATTCAAGTAAGAACCAATAAAAAGATATATAAGAATAGAAGGAAATTCCAGTTGGACTGACCGTAGCCAAGTGAGCACGGTGAGCGGCAGATCCACCATGATGGTGTTTGTGAGCAGCAGACGGTTGCCCTTGACGGTGGCGCCCTGCAGCTTCAGGCCAGTCACCGAGAACGACCATTCCGACTGCGCGTTCTCCGTCGGCGTGCCCGGGTCCGGGATCGTCACCTGGTGGGGACAAGTTGTTTTATCTTTAAATATACATAATAACTCAAAGGTCTATCAACGCACAGCCCAGTAGATGTTATGACGTAGGCATCCGCTAAGAAAGGATTTTACGAAACTCCACCCCTAAGGGGGTAAAACGGGATCCACGCTACAAAGTCGCGGCGGCCGCTAGTAAGTTATAAAAATACCCCAAAACAAAGAAACACTAAAGTAAACATCGAAAAAAAGACGAGTTTATCATGCTTCTTTGTTGAAGTGCTTTTTGCACCTGGAAAACAATCGTTTTATCCATATAATTTTTACGTTTCTTTTGAATTTTTGTACCTCCACTTTGATGGAGGTTTAGTTTAATATTAACGACCTCTATTAATTTTATACAGGTATGGCTTAACATTACATATTAGTCAAAAGATACTTTACCTGTAGGTGAAGTTCTTCAAGAGACCAAGAGTTGGCTTGAGCCACGCATTGGCGGGTTGCAGTGATATACGCCTCTGGGTTGAGCAGGCCTCCGAGCCAAACCGGCACGCTCTGTAAGCAGGATAATAAATTAATCAGTAAACATATAAGTACTCCTAAAAGCACTCAATAAACATGCAAGGAGGGCCTGAATCCAAGTGCTTCGTGTGTCAGTTTCAGTCTACATCGTTTCAATAAATCGTTGGTCCAACCAATAGGAAGGCTCTCTACAAATACGTTTTCGCCGCACAAGATTGGCCTTATCGTCCCGGCTAATTCTGTCAGCCTCGCCAGCTCGAAGGCAGCGCATTAAAGCTCCCACCATAGCTCGCGTCTCATTCGAGCGCTCAAGATCCGTGTCGTCTTTTGTTTTCTTACCTGCAGTCGCTTGGCGCCCTTATCAGCCACGGCCTCAGAGACAGCTGCGAGTTGCGTGACGCGGTGCGCGAAGTCGCCGACCCACTGCTGCACAGTACATCCACGCGCTACGGCATAACGCCGCCAGCTTGAAGGTAACATGCCGCGGACTAAAGCTCCCACCATGGCTCGCGTCTCGTTTGTGCGCTCAAGGTTTATGTCTTTTGTTTTCTTACCTGCAGTCGCTTGGCGCCCTTATCAGCCACGGCCTCAGAGACAGCTGCGAGTTGCGTGACGCGGTGCGCGAAGTCGCCGACCCACTGCTGCACAGTACATCCACGCGCTACGGCATAACGCCGCCAACTTGAAGCCAGCATGCCGCGGACTAATGCTCTCACCATGGCTCGCGTCTCGTTTGTACGCTCAAGGTTTATATCGTCTTTTGTTTTCTTACCTGCAGTCGCTTGGCGCCCTTATCAGCCACGGCCTCAGAGACAGCTGCGAGTTGCGTGACGCGGTGCGCGAAGTCGCCGACCCACTGCTGCACAGTACATCCACGCGCTACGGCATAACGCCGCCAGCTTGAAGGCAGCATGCCGCGGACTAATGCTCTCACCATGGCTCGCGTCTCATTCGAGCGCTCAAGGTCCGTGTAGTCTTTTGTTTTCTTACCTGCAGTCGCTTGGCGCCCTTATCAGCCACGGCCTCAGAGACAGCTGCGAGTTGCGTGACGCGGTGCGCGAAGTCGCCGACCCACTGCTGCACAGTACATCCACGCGCTACGGCATAACGCCGCCAGCTTGAAGGCAGCATGCCGCGGACTAATGCTCTCACCATGGCTCGCGTCTCATTCGAGCGCTCAAGGTCCGTGTAGTCTTTTGTTTTCTTACCTGCAGTCGCTTGGCGCCCTTATCAGCCACGGCCTCAGAGACAGCTGCGAGTTGCGTGACGCGGTGCGCGAAGTCGCCGACCCACTGCTGCACAGTACATCCACGCGCTACGGCATAACGCCGCCAACTTGAAGGCAGCATGCCGCGGACTAATGCTCCCACCATGGCTCGCGTCTCATTTGTTTGCTTCATCTCGCCCTGAGGAATCATCCGATTTATTATAGACCGTAGGATGTAGGACGGTGCAGGTGACATGGACAGTTTGACATGATTAGAGATTTTAATCGGATTAATAAATAAGGTAATTTCTTTTACATTTGACTATAATTATGAAGTCGGTTAAAAATATCTTAAGATGCAGATTTTATGAGACTTTTGACACATATCTTTTAGAATGCTATTATATCTCATTCCGATGTAAAATTCCTACATATGACTCTACTGGACTAAAGTGAGCTTTCACACAAATTGGACAGTGGACACCTACGAAGAAAAAACACTAAAACCTGACTTTTGCTTACCTGACAGATGGAGATGACATTGCGCAGGTCGTGCAACACTTGCTGCAGTAGCGACGCGCCGGCCGCCACTTCGCGCTCGAAGAAACGGTACAGCGGATCTTTGATGTTCTCCACCGTACGGCGCAGCGTCTGTGAGAAGACCGTTGGATTAGCAAACCATTTTCGAATATTGTTGTTTGCTTTGAGTATAGTAGAAGAAGTGCAGACGATTTATTTTTATCATATTAATACAACATGACCAAAATAAATAAAAACGTCACTGACAATAACACTTGAAACAGAGTCTAGAGAAAAACACCAACGGAGTAAGTGAATAACAATAGGGTGTCTGAAAAGGTGACAAAAATTATTCCATGACAGAATCGCCTAGGAGCTTTTCTAAATGAATATGTTACGGTTAATGTGATAAATTGAAAATTATTAATAATAACCGGTTATTATGAATAATTACCGACAGTCGCGGTAAAAGTGATAAATTAATCACATTTAACAGTGATTATTTAATAATTCAACCTTAGTACTAACAAATTTCATAAAAGAGAACAACATCTTGTGTACGTGCTCGTGTACAGCCAAACTTTTGAACGTTTTGATATCATATATTAATATAATTTGGCATAATGAGTTTGGAATGTTTCTTGCATAATATTACTTTTCCATGATGCCTATAACATAATGTTTTGATTTAAAGTGAAAAATAGGTTAAGGTGCGGCGGGGGTGGCCCTTGGGCCACCCCTAAGCCGCCTATTTAGTTTTATACACACATAAATGACCTCATATTAATCACATTTACCAAATCATGCGGTAATTATTCATAATAACCGGCGATTATTCATAATTTTCACATTTATCACTTTGACCGTAACAAATATATACTTACGGGTAGTTCTTGTGGCAACAACTGCAGCCAGTTGGTAGCAGTCGCGTGCAGGGTCTTCATCCAGGCCGGCCTGCCGTCTCCTTCCACCACCATCGCGGCTACAAAAAGATATTTAAATGTAGACGTTTCAGAACAACAACATTCCTTCAAGCCCCGCGAATCGCGACACAATATAAAAATGAATTGTTACGCGGTCATATGCGACCTCTTGGGATATTAAATACTATTTTAAAGAGCGATGTTTTTGATTTATCGATTAATCGAGTCTCTCGATTATCGCAGTTCTTTTTGAGCTGATATTTTTACTTACTGAGGTCATCCTGCGCTGCGGCGTTGTAGGCCAGTTCTTCCTCGTCTTCAAGTTGTTGCATCTTGAGAAGTTTCGATACGAGATCGCTTCCTTGGGTTGTCAATAGCACCTACACATTAAAATTTTGCATTACTCGCCAGTAATCGTCAGTAGTGGCCGTCGCCAACGGTTCATATTCTTGTTGTGATTTAATTTATTTTCTGAATAAGTGAATTGTTTCCGACAATGCTATAAAAATAATTTATTGATAAATGACTCAATAACACGAATTGAGGTAGAATGCCACAATCAATGTAATCAGTGAAACTACTCTTCGACACCATTTAATCTTTCTATTGCTTTTACTCAGAGCTATTAGCTTAAGTAACAAAAAGTGGACCTTAAAAACGGAAATAGCATTAGTGAGAAGCCTGATATTAAATTCTATAAAAGAATGAAAAGGTATAATACCACCACTGAAAAACTGTCAGTAAAAGAGCAAACAATTGGAACGGTACAATTTAGGCGTTCCCATCGCCGGAAATTAAAGCTTGTAAAATAATGTGATTGGATATTCACCTTCTCAGCATTGTTGGGCAGTCCCAGCCACGACGGCGTCTGCCTATCGGACAGCTCTTCGATCCACTTGAGGAAGTGGTCGCGGCGGTTGCCGTCCGGCATGGTGATGTGGCGCTGGTTGCCGGTCGCCTGTTGCAGCAACTGCCGTTATTCCAGTCCACCAGTTAACACACAACACGACACAACATGCAAGCGATTACGAAGGGGAACGTACTGGATAATTGCCATAGCAGTCGGAAAGGCTAGGGGTTTTTTTTTCAATTCAGTAGATTACATCTGGACAGATGACAAGCTGAGGAATTTATTCTTACATAATGCAAAATAACGAGGGTTTGCTTAAACATACTAAATAATTAAGCACTTGCTACAACTTAATAATATCGAGATTGTATCTATATCTGTCCTAGTTATTGACAAATTCTAATAAATCGCCATTTAAAAGCATACTCTATAGAATTAGACACACAATAAAGTTCATTATAATGACAGGCACACCCATTACACGCATGACTCAATAGTAACATGTAAAAGTAAAAAAAATGGACCTTTAATCTTGCTACGTTATGCATAATATTGTCTTTGATCTTTTACAAAATAAAAAAAAAACTATACATAAAAATCGAACAAAGTTTGCGTTCTATAAAAAAAAAATATTTCAATGACGTGCACATTTTACTTGGAAATAATTTTACCATCTACCACAAATATGCATGCATCACTTACCCCGTCCACGTTGGCGACCAGAGCAAAGTCGGCCTCGAAGGACCTTGGCGTGAACAGCTTGCACAAGAAAGAGTGCAGCAGACGCTGGTCGAAGGCGTTGTCGATCTTTCCTCCGTAGATGCATTGGGACAGGAGAGTGACCAGAGCCTCCCACGGGACTTTTTCTGGAGGAAGGTTGGTGCGGCCCTGGAGAGAAAACACACTTGTCAGTTTGGTTGTCACCCCCCTTGGTTTGGTAACAAAGGCATAATATGCCTATCATTCTATCATGCCTAACATATTATGTCTATCATTTCTAATGAGTGTAAAAAAAAATTATGGTCTTTTTGAGATAACCTAATAATATATTTGTCTTTGTGCAATGCACAATGTGCATGCCGTGCAATAATGATGATTCACATTTCTGTAATTTTTATCTTTGTTTGACAGGATCCTAAAAGAGATTAGTGTTGTTTTTTACCATGGCCGTGGCGTCGATCCAAGTATCCAGAGTGTCGCAAGCCACACGGAGGTCCGACTCATTGAACTCGTAGTATTTAGCCCATCCGAGCGGCACGTAACGGAGACGCTCTTGCACGATGCCTAAAACGATGATAAGAATGAGTAGTATGAGACACTATTAAAAAGGAGTCACTGGAATATACTAAGATTACTCGTAGTATCTCCAGTTACAGCGTGTGTTATAAACACATTACCATGGAACCAAGCAAGTAAGAAGTAAAGTCTTGCGCGCTCCGAAGGAGGTTTCATCATGCGGGCAGCGGGGACCTGTAAGCAAAGAATGACATGTTTCAATTTACCAATCCAGGCAGTTGTCACACTAGTCAATTGACATTTTACGAGCTGTCAAAACGTGAATCTCCCGCGTAGATATTGTATAGCAAAGAGGATTAGGACTTCACAAAATCAATTGACCAAATGTGATTTGTAGTAAAATTCCAATTTAATAGAAATTACAGAGCTTTGCTGTAGTGGAGATTAGAAGGCTGAGTTGCACCACCTCTAACCGTAACAATAACCGGTGCTATTTGTATGGAGTTTGATAGATTTTTGACGTTTGTCAAAGTTAAAGTAAGATGGTGCAACTCAGCCTAAAATGTCCTGATGACGATGAGCTAATTGTCAACCTCTACTCCAACTTACAGTGGCGAAAGTCCTGAGCAGATTGGCCCGGATGCCCGGCGGCGGCTCGAAGACAACCACTCGGCCGGCTCTCAGTAAGTTCACGGGCAGTTTGGGACTGATCTCCGTGGTCAGGAATAGACGGAAGTTCGGGTGCGGTTGCAGGGAGTGCAACTTCTTCTCTAGCTGCACTAGCCAAACGGGTGCTAGGTGCACATTCTTTAGCATCACCCAGCTGAAAAAAGGGACATTTAGTTACCATGTGTAACATTAATTTCATTTTCATATCGCGAGGGTCAACATAAACTGCACTATACAAGACGATAGAAATATTTTTTTAGTTAAGAGAATTATTCCTTATTCACTACCATCTTTAAACACATTGTAAGGACACAATTTAGACGGTGTAATCGCTAGGTAGCTGTCTTTTTCAGACATTCCATGGAGAGGATATTTGTTTCGAACTGTTGATGTTGCCTAGGGGAAAATGAATTAAATTAAAATAAAACAATAAATTCACAAACCGTCCCGTCTTGCAAGCTGTGTTGATAGCACGCTCCGCTTGGTTGAATCCTTCCGCCGATCCGATGGCGATACTTGAGAGCGGTTTGTTTAGTTCAGTCGCCATATCGTCCACACGACCTGTCGGAATATAATTTATATTATTGTATTGCTCTCTATTCTAGGTGTATGACCGTGTGTTGAATTAATGACTTTTATTCTATTCTATGTATATGAGACACAGCTTTAATCTGCTAATGCTCAAATTGCCTTTTGCATTAAAATGCGGTTTTCGTTTCGTTCATAAATGTGAGCTTATGCAACATAAACCCACAGGATATTTTGTCTGAATTGTATTTACTTACCGCTAGCGTCATATCCAGGCACGGAGCACAGCAGTGCAGGAGTAGTAGCGTTTAGTTGTTGGTCGGTAATACCAGCTAGGTCCAATTCGGTCTCAGCCCGCGATAGGAATATGGGGCCAAGCACTGCGGCCACTAGTTGCGTCGCGGCCGCAATCACGCGGTCTGGGCGGAACGCCTATAAAAAGGGTAAATAACATTGTAAAACTGTTTATATTAGTAATTTATTTACCATGTTCAACGGTTCAACTCATTCATAATGAGTTTATATTTGAAAGACAATTAAATCAGCTATTTTATTCGTACTAGCAATAAAGGTTTTCACTACAGATATGATGTGATGATGTTGCCGGTTTTCTACCAGATGATCAAAGCTGGACACTTAACATTGGCGCAGGCTTGTTACAACAATGGCACGAAATAACAAGTTCATCGCCATTAACTATAGAAGATTTTCCTTCTCTTTTAATAATAAATAATTTGTACATGAGAGTAACTCTCATTTCTTCTACTTTTACAGTAAATAATTCGTCCGCGTCCAGAGCGTCGGCACGCACTGCTCGGGCGCCGCTTGCGACAGCCCCGCGGGGAGCCCGGGGCTCCGCTGCCGTCCCCAGCAGGCGGGGACAACACACCTGTATGAGCAGCAGGCGATACATCGCCAGCGTGTGCGGCGCGGGCGGCGCGGCGGCGTCGCAGTCCCACAGCGTCGGCACGCACTGCTCGGGCGCCGCTTGCGACAGCCCCGCGGGGAGCCCGGGGCTCCGCTGCCGTCCCCAGCAGGCGGGGACAACACACCTGTATGAGCAGCAGGCGATACATCGCCAGCGTGTGCGGCGCGGGCGGCGCGGCGGCGTCGCAGTCCCACAGCGTCGGCACGCACTGCTCGGGCGCCGCTTGCGACAGCCCCGCGGGGAGCCCGGGGCTCCGCTGCCGTCCCCAGCAGGCGGGGACAACACACCTGTATGAGCAGCAGGCGATACATCGCCAGCGTGTGCGGCGCGGGCGGCGCGGCGGCGTCGCAGTCCCACAGCGTCGGCACGCACTGCTCGGGCGCCGCTTGCGACAGCCCCGCGGGGAGCCCGGGGCTCCGCTGCCGTCCCCAGCAGGCGGGGACAACACACCTGTATGAGCAGCAGGCGATACATCGCCAGCGTGTGCGGCGCGGGCGGCGCGGCGGCGTCGCAGTCCCACAGCGTCGGCACGCACTGCTCGGGCGCCGCTTGCGACAGCCACGCGGGGAGTTCCGGGAGCTCCGCTGCTTTCTCTAGCAGGCGGCGGAATGCCATCAACCTGGGGCAACAAAATATTTAGGCGTAAGTAAATAGATAAAAACTTTAAAGTCAAATCTTCACTAGAGGCAGCCTCCGCGGCTGCTCAAATGGAGACGCGGCCTCAACTTGAGGCACGACTCATTGCGAGGCCAATTTCGGCGCGAGCCACACTTTGTCGCTCAGGACGAGGCTGTCTCGGCTGTCTTGTCATGACAGTCGATTAAAGTAATTACAAGGAATACAACGAACCAGAAAGTGGACGGTTATTTTAATTAGGTGAAGGTGGCTTGCGAACATTAAAACAGTTTTGGAATACCAACAAGTCATTCTACCGTAACCCCTTCGTGATGGAGTGGAAAAGTGTTAAAAAGTGTCAGGGGATCTCGCGAGATTAACCCTCCGGTGTCGTGCGTTCGCTCGTTTCAGCCAAATGACATCCACTGCTGGACAAACGCCTCCCCCAAGCCTTTCCATAATTAACGGTCCTACACTGCCCGCATCCAGGCTCTTCCCGCAACCTTTATCAGATCGTCGGTCCACCTAGTAGGAGGAGAAGTTGCAGCGCCAAGCCTCTTATTGAGCGTTTAAAAATAAATAACCATTACGAGCATAACTGTCGAATATTCAAGCATACAGAGAACAGTCAATAGAAATAAATTGGTCATTACCTTGAGCTCAACCTCGCAGCAGCGGTATGTTGCTGCGTGGTAAGGTGGTCGGACGGCGGCGCGTGGTTGACAAAGCCTTCTTTGCCGCGAAGGAACACGCCGAAGGATTGATCTAGAGTGTCGGCGGCCCCGGTGCCCTTGAGGTGGATTCGGCAGAGCAGCAGAGCGAAGGTCAGGCGGTCTGTGTGCAGCATACCGCGGGCCACACGCTCGTATACAGCCTGAAAGGTTTTGTGAATTAGTACATTGATTGGCCAGTTGATTCTACCATATCATGTACAGACGATAGCACATCAATGTTTATAGCAAATACATCAGATATAAATGTTTTCTGCAATATCGCTTCCCCATCACGAGAACATAAGGTGTCAGAGTGACCTTTTGGTGGGTGATCAAACAAAAAGGATTGATGCCCGTTTTCACCATCAATCCCTAATTTTTAAGTGACCCCTATGGTAACACAAAAGGAATTTTGTTTTGAAAGGGGTCCTTTAAATATTAGGTATTGATGGTGAGAACGGGCATGAGTCTACTACTCAAATGCAACAACATTCTTACAGGAACAATAAACAAATATTAAAAATATCGGACATTTACGACCCCGTCCTAATTGCTTGTGTTTTACGACAATTTGAAAACATTTGTTTGGATGATTTGATCTCCTCTTAGGGAACTTGGTTTGGTAGTGAAAACTCGAGGCATTCGTTCCATTACGCTTAAATTGATTGTCAATTGTTCTACAACTACCAATACTTACCGTAAACAGCTCCTCAGTGATGGTGTTCAAGCGAGCGGTATAGTCGGTGACGCCGCTTAGACGCGGGCACACGAGCACCGAGCTGAATATATCCAGGAACATCTTGAGCGAGTACTGATACAAGAAGTGCACTTGGTTCAGCGACTCCATCGTGAAGTAGATGCTGGAGCATGCCTGAGGAAAGAGAGGAATATTACCTTGTATTTCGCATCGTTATGCTATCAAATCAAAACTCGTTACAATAGAAATCACCCTGATAAGTGTCATAAGACCAGTTCAGTGTCTAAGGGTGACAGCTATGTCACACCTACAACTCGGTCGAGTTAACTGCGCACTTGGCGGCCGTGATGTCACATCGACTTCGAACAGGGCGAGCTCGGGGAGATGTGCATGGTGAGTGCGAGGGAGAGTCGCATTCCAGCGAGGTGCGCAGTAAACTCAACTGGGTTGTGTATCTTTCTATAAACACATATAATTTATTAGATGTTAAATAAGAAAGAAACTTACCTGAGATAGCGGCAGATACTGCTGGCTAACGGTTTCAATCTCACCAATGACTTTATCGGTCTCTTCCACCTAAAAATAAGAACATAACGAAAATGTTATTATAAAAGTAAACTTAACATCAAACGATACTCAAAATCCTTTTTTTATCTATCTGACCTTCTGTCCGATGTCGTCGGCCTCCTTCTTCAAAGTTTCAAGGGTGGCAATAACGGAGTCGTCGTCCAGGATCTTGCCCTTTGCGTCGTTTAGAGCTTGGAGCAGGGATTTCTCCAGTTGACGCAGACGGAGATGGAATTCACCTAAATTGGTAATACACAAAATCAATTAAATTATGTGCAAATAATTAGGTAGATAAAAAAGTTTTCAAGCATAAAACAACAAATTAAGGAAAAAGTAATGAGTGAAAAAGTATGTCGCATAGAATATAAACTTTGTTTACATTTTAATTCGATCTGTGGTGGAAATTGAATGTAACCATCGCGTGTGTAAAAATCGTGTTTAGAAATAGGGTGGTTTTCAGAAAAATAAAATCGCTTAATCACACGAAAATTACCTCGCAAATTACTTTCTTAATTTTATGAGACAGTGCACAAAACAACTTGCCTTGCAATTTGAGTAGATCTGATCTCTTAGTGTCAATGTCCGGTCGTTCCGCCTTGAGCACGCGATGCAGACATTGGGACTGCAGCGACGAGCGCGTCACAGTGAAGTTGACGAACGTCACTCGCGAGCACATGTCCGGAGGAAACTCCACTGTCGGGTCCCTGTGGAGATTTACTAGCATTAAGACTGGGTGGAGAGAGAAAGAGAGGCAAGAAGAGATTAGGAAGAGTAAGGGACAAGGGGAGAGAGAGAAAAGGAAGGCAGGAAGGGAGTGGAAAGAGGTAAGAAACAAGAAGAGAGAGAGAAGGTAGGCAGGAAGAGAGCGGGAAGAGGTAAGAAACAAGAAGAGAGAGAGAGGGAGAGAAGGTAGGCAGAAAGAGAGCGGGAAGAGGTAAGCAAGAAGGGGAGAGAGAGAGAGATAGACTTTCTAAGACGTTTGCTTGTCAAATGGAGATAAATAAGGACATGACGACATTTTTCTTCTTCGGTTGGTCTTTTACAGTCCACGAAATAAATCATATTTGGTTATGTGCGTAAATTACCTGGTGCTGAGGAAGATGACGAAGGAAGGACTCAGATCAATGTCCTGGTCTCCGAGCGTGATGAGTACACGGCCGCCAGTACGGCGGAGCTCTCGGTTCAACACTGGATTTAAGATGGGGTCATAGTTCTCCACGTCCTACGCAAAAAGAAAAGAAAAACATTAACAACATGTTAATTATTAGATGTCTTTGAGTAATAGGAGCTAAATTTATTTATTTATTTTATTGTTAGGAAAACAAACAGCATTCTATAACACATATAGAGTTACCAATTAAACTTCACATTTGCCAAAATAGTTTTCACAAATAGTTTATACATGATAAATATAAATCTAAATGATAGAAACACTTCAAAAATGTATTCCCATTTCAACTCACCTGTACCAACAACGGGTTTCCGAAACGCAGAGCTGATTCCAGGTTCTTCCTAAAGGAGTCGTCCAGGAATGACGTCTTGGTGATCTTGCGGTCCTTGAACTCCCTCATTATGAACTCCGTCGCTTGGCCGGACGGGTCTATTATGAGCGGGTAGCGGTTGAAGCGCTGAAAAAAAAAGAAAAATTATATGGAATGTTAGAAATAAACGATATTATATTATATTACGTTTGTACGCTTTGGAGCTCACGGGTCAAAAGTGGCCCGGTCCTTTATAAGGCTAATGGCCCCACCCTGGCGTCATGGCCCCTATCCGTCCCCCGGACACGGCCTGAGCCGAGGTCCGAGCCTACCGTGGCGCCCTCAGGCCGCGTCCGTAGTCCCCTCGATCGATCGGGCCCACTAGAGTGAGCCCGCCGTAGGCTGGACTTTGGTCCAACACCGCGGTGGGCAACCCTCTAGTTGGGTTCGCCACTGATCGGGCGCCTTATGCGCTCGATACGGCCCGATCGCGAACGTCGGTCTGCGACCGACGCGGGCGAGCCTGGGCTTCGCTTCGCGAAGCCCACACTCGGCCTCGTCGGAACGCGCACCGACGATCGCCAAACGGCTAGAGTACCTTCTGTACTCGCCACTCTGCCCGGTGAAGCTGGAAAAGCTCCTCAAGCTACCAGCGCGCGTCCAAAAAAAAAAAAAAAAAAAAAAAAAAAAAAAAAAAAAAAAAAAAACCTGGCGTCATGGGTCGTATAGACAAAAAAAAATAAAAAAATAAGCTCTAGCGACTCCACTCTGGCCGGCCGGTTAAGGCAAGCCAGAGGTGAGGTCGACCTGCAGACCCTCTTGGATTCCACTTCGGCAAGCCGAAGACGAGGGTCTTGACCGACTCTCGGGAGCACTCGTATTAACAACTGGCCCTGGTGGTGTCGCTACTCACCAACAGCTCGCCACAAAGTTATTATTATGTGCACACGCGGATTACCGAAGCTCACTTGGGCATAAGCACATGTGACACAACACTGCAAAGACTAAGCGAAACCATTCAATTTGTTCATTCACTCGATCAGAAGTATCCGTCAGGGCATAAAATTTTGATAGTCGTAGCATAAACGCGTTTTCGACACACAGTCGATATCGAATGCGTTTGACGTAAACTTACACTACGCCCCCAGTTTGTTTGCTCAGGTACTCGATTCAAGCGATGTTTACGCGGTATATGACGTTTAATATTCTTCGTGAATCTTTCATTGATACTTACTCTGAGCATAATCGCGTTTTCGACGCACAGCTCATCAGTGGGCAACGCGTTCGCCTGCCAGCGCAGCCGCTCGTCTGGGTTGCTCAGATACTCGGTACGGGCGATGTCGGCGCGGTACTTGATGTTAGCAGCCGCCAAGTGCGCCGTCCAAGTCGAGAACAGACTTTGACGGTACTGTGGAGATGTTTACAAAATAAGTACAATTGAGTCAGAATAAAACGTGCCTTAGGTGCTCTATGTAGCACATGTAATGTGCATGTAACATGTCTCCTCCAACGCACTTGATTAACTTTATTGTAGTATTTACCGCAGCATTTTAAATTAATTGTCCGACTTTAGTTGTTCCATTTTTAACACGAAACTACACGAAATTCACATTATAATTATGTGCACAGCACTGCCCTAAGGCAGCACTGGCAGGGTCGCCATGTAATGTGGGGACCAAGGAGATGGAATGAAAGATGTTAATTGGTCGACGATCGGTTTAATACTAGTCTCAAAATGACTTACAGCTAACTTATAAGTATAACTATGCCTTGCACTAAGTCGGTACTGAGGAGAGGTGCGTCATACACTACACACACAATTTTAATTATTATTACTTACAATACTAAATACATTGATAGAACTAATTGCAGTCACCCGTCAGGCGAAAGGTCGTCCGATTCCCATCTAAGGCAATTTATAATTTACAAGTTACTTTAAAAACATTGATCACACGTATAGCACGTGGATTACTCAGGTGCTCGGAATACGTATTCGTTTTTTTACGAGCCCGATATTGTTGATGGTACGGGTGCCATGTTTTATAAAACCTTGCTTTTGAATCACTCTATTATATTGACAAAGAGTCAAAATCCGTTGCGTAAAGACAGACTGAGCGATGTCGTTTTATACTATGTAGAGATAAGCCAGGCTGCCTGAATCAGGCATTCTCACGTGAATCAAGAGAAGTCGATACGTATCGTAGCCTGCGGAACTGTCATTGTACTGGTTGCTACCCTTCGTATACTTACATGTTGGTCAAAGTATCCCCCATAAGCGATAAAGGCGGCGGATAGAAGCACGTCGCCTACAATGGTGCTCATCTGCGAGCGGAATGTCTCCGAGCTGGACTCCCAACGTTCTCTTTCGATCACCAAGCTCTTGAGCAGGGCTATGGATCGGTCGACCTGTCAACAAGGAATGTTATAGGGCATTTAAAACTAGTAAACCCCATTGACAGTGTTTTTTTATGAGCTGTCAATACCCGCAACTCACATAGATTTATTCTAGCAATATAAGTGCTTTGATGACTTATTGAAAATTTGATCAATTTCAATTGAAAAAATGTTTAGGGTTAGGGTTAGAAACAAGTCTTGAAATAGACAAGTCTAGGCTTTAGCTGATATAAAGTTCTATAGACATTTAGATCTTGCGACTTGTAAGGGAACATAAATTCTTACCTTTGCTTGTACATTTTCCAGGTCAGTCTTGATAGCCTGTGCCTGGCTGATGAGTTGCGCGTATTCTTCCTTGTACGACGCGATGGACTTCTCCAGCTGTGCGATCAGATCACGCACTTCGTCGCCCGCCTTCACGTTGTATTGTGCCTGGTCTTCCAAAGCCTTGAGCTCATTGCGAAGCGGTTCCACGCGTTTCAACATGTCCGCGTATTCAATCTGCATGACAAGTGTGTGTTTATGATATACCTTACAAGAGTATGATCAGAAATGTAAGGTTCTACATTAAGACAGATTTAGCTCTTACCTGAGCAATAGCCCATTTGACCATAGGACCACAAGCCATACTGGCCCTGTTCACTTTCTCGAAGTTGTAATCCGGATTGCTCAAGTAACGAGTCCTCATCTTTTCACGAACGTCGTCACTGGCAAACAAACAATTGATTAACAACGCTCATCAAATTAAACACTTTGGTCAAATAAATTTCGTGCATTACGTGCAATGTCAATGAACCATACCCCTTGATCGAATGACTTTAACCCTTCCTAAATTCATTGCCAAATTCATGCATTTCCCCTGTTTTTTTTTTTGCAAAACCATCCGAATATTGGAAATATACATAAAGGACGTCACTTACCAAACAGCAAACAAAACTCAAGGTAAAGAATCCAATGTCTCACTCTTTATAGAAAGACACATTAGATAGCAAACGAACAAAAAAGTGAGGAACAAAAAGTAAAAAGCCAATTGGATCACTGCCGATAGTGACTTTCAAGAGCCTAAGTAACGATAACATTATTTATTGGCAAATACATTCATGCACCCGCCTGACTGCCTTCGTTGCTGATTATTTTAATAGCGACAAATACAGGAAGCGTATTTTTGAATCAGAAATACAATTCGCTTACGAGTTCGCACAAATCGTATGATTATTGGCGATTTGTATGATTTCATATACGAATTATTTTGATGGTTCAAAATATGTCCTTGGATTTTACGCTATCAATTTCAGATGACATTTGTAATAAACATGATAAGTAATGGATTTCTTCGTTTATAGGTTCCGAAATAATCAGCTAGTTTTTATAAAATGTTAAATCAAATCTTGTTGATTACGCGAGTTTCTGAAGTGTGTTGTAATATTAGCTGAAATATTTTAGTAAAATTTTATTACAGAGAGCTACAATAAGTTTCAGTAAAGAGAAATCAATCTACTAGATAGGACAGTCTACTACTTTTGTATCTACGTTCATTCGAATTCGGATGAGTGGGTTAATAAGCCACCACCAAACATGCCATTCCAAACGCGCCTTATATCTTTGCCAAAAGGATATAAGGTACGGAAATGAAACATCATACTCGTGCACAAGCATGCTTCAAGCACAAAACATGGAAAGTCTAAATATTGAAAGCGGGTTTCATGTTATTGCAGTCTACCTTCAAACCAAAAAGGGAGGAGTGTACGTGGGTGAGGGAGGGGAAGGATGAAACAAGCGCGGTGCTCACGTTATGTCCTCGGTAGAGAAGTTGGAGACGATGCTGTTGATGAAGTTCTCTCGCATGATGACGGCTCGAATCGCTTTCCAGTCTGTCGCGTTTTCGCCGAGAAGGAGGCAAATCGATTCTAAGGCGACTTTCACGATCGCCGGCGGGTTGCCCATCGATCGCACTTCCACCAAGTGCTGCTTCTTTATCGATTTCACCGCTGTTTAGTTAAACGTCGCCGCCGCCGTCGCGTCCGTGTCGCATCCGTCACCAGCACGAAGCGAGAGCGAGAGAGTACAAAAAAAGAGAGAAACAAAAAAGGCGTTTTAGCATCTATGACACATGCGGCTGGCGTTATTATTTTACTATTGTTAAGAAATTGATAGTTATATTTATTCAGAGTGAAGGCATCATAGAGACAACGAGTACAGCTCTGTTTTCCGTTTCGATGACCAATTAGAATATAAATCGAAAAAGAAAATGGAACTAATACGACAAGTGTAATCTAGAGCCCCCATTACATAATTTTGTAAAAACCGTAGTCTGAAAATAAGGAATAGTAAAAATGTAACAAAATAGTTAACTGTTAATAATTTTGGTTCACGACGATGCTTAGCGGGTTAGTCACGAGTACTTCTTATTAGTGTGCCTTACACAGATGCCATTGTACAATACAGTGATCACAGCGTTACGTAAAACTTCATCGTTATTAATAACAACAGTCACATAATGCAAGCGAGCTTAGCTTATTTACAAGATTATAATTATTACGGTTACAAGAATTCATGACATCATTCACAATAAAAGAAAATATTAAAATAGCCCGAAGTATGACTATTTGATTAAAAGAATATCAACTAACAGAACATTGCAGAACAATCAAAATACTTAATAAAATGTGTAATAGCTAAAAATACAACATATCATCATAATTGCATAACAACATTGTGTGTACAGTTAAAATGTCTTTGCCAATAAAATAATTATGAAGTATGCTTGCTATCTAAAATGTATTTCTATACATTCCAAAACATAATTATCCAATAATTAAGTACATACTAGCTAATAAGAGGGGTGTGACATGTCGCAATTAATGGCCAGTTATAACAATTCAATAAATAAGTAGCATTAATGTCACATTTAAGTACTTTGTCCGTATTATAAAACGCGCTCGAAACTCGATTCTAACTCAAAAGATTTAAGCTTATGATTGGTAGAATTGCTACATCTAGATCAATCACAGGCTTGTCTCTTATTCTTGAGAGTAGTTTCATAATATGATCTTGTGACACAGCTAATTTCGAGACAAGTATTGGGAGAGGTTTTACCAGTTTGTATACGTCTCTCATGCACTCTATATTACTTTAAAACTTTGCAATATACGACACGTCACACCCTCGAAAACTGCAACAACTAACGTGATGTTCTCGGTCTCGAAGTTGACGATGGTGGATATGAAGTTATCCTTCATGACGACGGAGCGGATGCCTTTCCACGTGTCTCCTTTCTCCCCCAGCAGTGTGCAAATGGATTCCAGCGCCATCTTGACGACTGACGGCGGGTTGGCCATCGATCGCACCTCCACTAGCTGTTGCTTCTTGATCGATCGCACCGCTGTTATACGTCTTCGAGTTTTACACTAGTGTCTTTGTCAGAAATCAGCGTTTCAAAAGACAGACTACATTGTAAATATCAAAGCTACCAATGCGAATCTTTTTGTTATTAATTTTCTTATCGCATTGCTTTCTCACTCTAACCGCTAGCATCGTGATTCCGTTACAAGTTAAAACGATAATTTCTGACAAGAAATTATACAATTATTATAGATTACAGAAGTATAAGGCATCTTTTAGTGACCAAGTGATTTCGTGATTTCGTGAATCTAATGACAAGCAGTTTTGGTTTCTATCTACTATGGGTCTAACTAGGGGGTAACGTTATTTACTTTGAATCTCAGTAATGACTTTAGTTTTCAATGTCAGTACAAATAATTCATTATTTTATAAGCCCTAATAGGCTCGAGAATTTTATTATATTATTAAAAGCCATTCCTGTGATTAGTTCAAGAGAAAACAACAATTTAGACACGTATATAAGTTCTACGAGAAAGACAATGAAGACCAAACCGTTTTGCGCCTCGATGACAGCCGGCTCCACTTGCGCCAAATCAGCCATTACGTCTCGTCGCTTCGCTTCAATTTCCTTTGTTTGTTTTTCTAAAGCAACCTGATTTCAAAAAGCAATTTAGTATCATTTTCTATTAAAATACATGGCGCGAATAGAAGATTGTTTACTAAGACTGACCTGGATTTCCTGACTTTCTACTTTCTTCTTTTCGGCTTCCTGTTGGTCTTTTACCATCTGCCTAAGTTTGGCGTTGGCTGCTTCATTCTTAGCTTGGAGTTCCTGAAGAATTCATGTGTAAAGATTACTTTCAGTGTTGTCGCACCTCCCGTGCGGTTTGTTCGCGTAGATTAAGAGATACCAATGGTAATCGCGTAGGCACTTTAGAGCGCACACATCAATAAGTAATTTCTGATTTCATTACCAAGATCCAAACTATACAGGGTTTGTACAGGCTACAGAACATAAACGAACGTTTTTGTCTATTGATTAGCACATTGATCTGTATAGTACAGTAGTTTCACGAGCAAAAATATAACACTTGACATTTTCATTGAAATTTAAACCTTAACACATTGGAATACATTACGTAGCGTATAATTTTTACCTGCGACTTGACAGCGAGGCTTTTCTGCATTTCTTCAACCTGCTCCACGGTCTCGGCAATCTTGCCCAGCCCCACGTTCAAGTGCAGCTGTTGCTCCTCAAGGTCGGCGCGTTTCTCCGCGTAAAGCTTCACCATTTGCTGGATGAAGTCTAGGTAGTGTCTGTAAAGGTGATGAAATGCTCTTAGTATGCGTACAAGTAATGTGACTAAAGCCGTGCTTCATGAGGGTAAAGAATGGTATAAAGGGGCGTGGCTTGTGCCTGACGTCACATGGCACATGAGAATAGAATTAGAAAGACCTAAGAAGGTAACAAAGGAAGATTTCTTTATATTTAGCCGCAAGACATTGGGAGATAAAGAGTTTGGACATAAAACAATAAAATAAGTTCTGTTGATACACGGCTTACTGGTCTAGTGTAGTCTATTGCAAATACACGCATGTAAGTATTTCGAATGTCATCATTTTGGCTAATGACAGTTTTACTACTACCAAAAGACAACCTCCTGCTTTATTATTATTCACCAGCTTTTCGGTCTATCCAGCACGTAGACGCCATTTGAGAACCCGTTTACTCAACCATTCATATGCCTCATGCTACCTGTATAACCTAGTAACGACGTATTAATTTGCTCAAATATACATACCTAGGCGTAATAGCCATGGTCCTGTTAGCACGTTTGGCCAGCCGAGCATTAGCCTGGTGCAAGGTCTGGTGCACATACACGCATGCGTTGACGACGGCGGCGCGGTGCGATGGCCGCGCACCGATCATACCGCAAGCAGCTGGGAATAGGTCTGGGGGCACGTACTCTGCCGAGTCTAGGTCCATGCGGCTCGTGAACTCTTTGCCCACCTGGAAAAAAAAAACACTAATTAGTATACTTAAGTGGTGTGAAAACTACGCACTGATCATGCCGCACGCAGCATGGAACAAGTTTGGGAGAGTTACGACGGATGAGTTTACGTCCATGCACCGCTTCTTTGCCTAACTGACATGGAAATATTACCGAGGCCGTGAATCTGCTTCAAGCTCTTATTACAAGCTTTTATTTACTTTTTGGCATTTAATCTCTGTAGAATGTTACATTTGTCAAAGATTACGAAATACGAATAGTAGGCTATTTTCTACGTAAATTGAGTATGTAAACGCTTACGACTCTCCGATCAACATACGATTTTGCGTTGTCAAAGTTTACTTTTACTCTAACATCAGTCCAAAAACAATTCTTGTTGTTTTTGGACTTTAACGCAAGGTGATAAAGTCCAAAATAAAAACAATAACTTGCCTGGTAGAGAGCACCGTCGCTCCAGTCACCGAACCAGTTGAGCACACATCGGTTGAACAGCGCCGGCGACGTCGCCGCGCGGTCCTTCAGGCCCTCGGAGGAAGGATTCATCGTGAACACCACGTGGAGATTGCGCATTACTTGCCCGGTGAACCTGGGGAAACGAGCAAAGCCATGTACTAATACAGTCACAAAACTCACAAAAACAAAAAGAAAATTTGATAGTGGCGGCGGCGCGGCGTAGGGCTTAGTTATGCAGAGCGGACAGGAGAAGTGGAAATAATGAAATCTGATTGGTTATTCCAAACACTTTTCTGCTTCGTTCTGCTCCACCTTGGTGGAAACCGGGCCTTACGAGTAAAGACGTTTACATAGCGCTCACAATGATGATCGATGAATGACGCGTTGTGGCCGTTTACAGTAACTATATGTTTTTGTTATGATCGCTTATAAAAATGACGCGTTGGTTGTGATAATAAAGAAAAACTATGATGCTTTCTGAGCATTAGTTGGTGTAATCATACTATGAAAGACGTTGTTACTTGTCGGCAGGGTTGAGTTGAGGAGGAGTGGAAGGTACATACCATTTGTAAAGTTCATCATTGGAATCGAGCATCAATCCTTCGCGCTGCGCACCTTCTTTGCATTGCGTCATCAGAGCCGCAAATTCGTCGCCCTCAAAGAGACCAGGGACCTACAATAATGTGTTTTCGAGTTATGTTTTCTTCTTACAGTAAATAACTAAGACTACCTTAAGGGGACTAGGGGGTTTCACAGTTTTTATTTACCTCTCCGTTGGCGAGTAGCGTGTTCATTCTCTCAAGGAAACCGCTGTCGAGCACGTTGGATTCATCGAGAATGAAGGCCAGCTTCTCATCGCGGCAGCCGGCGCGGCGCAGAACAGTACGCAAGTCCTCGTCGAAGTCAGCACCAGTGTATTTGTTGTGGACCTATTAATAAAAAGGTTTTTTAAGGTAAACTCATTGAACAAAGTGTCACATTGAGTCTTGGAAATTATGGTTATAAACATGAGGTTTAGAAGCTGTAAGAACATGATACTATTACAACTGTCCTCTCTCCACGTTGCCTAAAAGAGAAAGCTTTTTCGAAAAATGTTTTGTTGTTCCAACTTTTGTGTTAGATACAACTACAAGAAACAAGGTGAGGTCGGCTCCAGGAAGTAAATATGTCTTTAAAATTCATCAATATGCAGATGTCTGTCTAGTTGCTTTCGCTTTCTGGTTCACTCTTAGTTGGAGTAAACATAGCATGTGGGTTTCATTACTAGCACTAAAAGGTCGAATTATGAACGTTTTTTTTTTTTTTTTTTTATGTGATAGGAGGCAAACGAGCAGACGGATTACCTGATGGTAAGTGATTACCGTCGCCCATAGACACCCGCAGACCCAGGGGCGTTACAGGTGCGTTGCCGGCCTTTAAGGTAAAGATACGCTCTCCTCTTGAAAGCTTGCAGGTCGTATCCGTCCGGAAACACCGCAGACGACAGTCCATTCCACAGTTTGGTTGTACCTTGATCTGGAAGATGCTAAGTCCGTTCATCCAGGCAACGAAGCGACTGAGCGTGGTCTTTCCTGCTCCCGAGACTCCAATCAGCAGGAGATGGCCCTGCGGCTGGCGGAAGATACGGTCGATACGCAGCACGTGGTCTAATACCTCGTCGAATAGCACTAGAGGTACGTCCAATTCTTCTTCGTAGAACACCTTGGGTCAAACGAATAAGATGGTCAGTATTATTAATAAACCCACTTACTAATAAAAAGTTACACAGTTGTTGAACACTGTTTTAAAATGACATTTCCATACTAAACGTCACTTTAAAACACTGTTCAACAAGCGTGTAAGTTTTATTAGTAAGGGGGAAAGAGTTCAATAGAGAGATCATTGCAGAAAAGTAGAAATATCGTAGTCTCATACAAAAAAGGTCCCCTTATTAAGAATTCAAGTAGATAGTGTATGCGTGACGTGAAAAGTAATTAACAACGTGACGTAAAAGTAGTAAGTAGAAGAAGTAAAATAAAGAAGTATTTCGTAGTCTGATGCCGTTTTTTCTGATTTCTAAGCCGGGGTTGGTTCTTCAGACCTAGAAAAATTATATTTAATGCTGTTACAAAGACATATCAAAGCTATTTATACCTTCAGTCTAGCCTTGACGTACTCGCGGAGTTGGTCTCTGTTTACTGGCACGTAATCTTTGCTTAGCCAGTTGCTGTAAAGTATGGGGCGCTCAAGCGCTTGGTCTCGATTTATGCCTACAAAAGAATACACGATTATTAGCACAAAGTTCTTTGAATGTCAATTCACAGTAGTACCTTTGGTATAAATAGAACAATTTCACAACGAACCTGGGAAGAATCTCATAGCGACATTGTCGATGTTCTCGTCAGTCCATTGCCTTTCAGAATCCTCAACCAGTCTGTCTTGGAATAGACGGAGTGCCTCGTGAGCCCAGAGGCGAACCAAACCTTCTACTGACAAGTTGTCTAAAGGCCTGTCGATGAACAAAGAAGTTGTTAAAACTATGTGATAAAATTATTTAGACGTAAATCATGGAGACTTTAGTAGTAGTCTTTATCTACAATATAAAAAAACAGCTTGAAGCTTGAACACAGATGCCATTAAAATTTGCAAATCAATAGCATAATTGTTCCAGGAACACTATTGCTATTTTAAGCTTGACGAAATCGTCAAGTTATGTTTTAAAATATTACCTGATGGCTTCACAGATACCGCGCACCCATCTGGTCATTTCTCTGGGCGAGTACACGTAGTGAGGTTGCATGTCTTGTGTGAAGCGTTCTTGAGACGCCAAGTACAGTTTCACCATGGCCTGGGTTAGAGGTTCCGCGTAACCACGCAGGGCTGGTTGCATTCGGAGCATTGCACGAGTGAATGTACCGTAGATCTGCAAAGAAAGATAGCTTGATTGATTTATTTAGAACTGCTTACTGATACAATACCCGATTGCCTCGAAATGTTTCAAAATTTACATTATGTAGAAAAATTAGTAAACCCCTAAGGTCGACCGGCGAGCGAATTTTAGAATACAGTTTACATTTATCTATCAACCTAAATATTTCTATCAGTTGGGTTCAGATCGTAAGTGCACAGAATACAGTAGCAAATAAACGAGGTCTGGTTGATTAATTTGTTATTCACGTTATTTATACAACTATTCCCGCCTCTCGTTCCCACTATTGCAACTCCTGTGTAATCAGGATCTAAAGGTTGATACCAACCAGTGAAGGTAAAGTTTGTCCCGGAGGAAAGTTAACGCACCTGTTCCAATGAAGTCTCTCCAGGGTAGTCGACGTAGATGACAGGCACGTGACGTAACAGCCTGTGCGACAGGGGCTTTCGGCCCGGGTCGGTCGGCGGGTTACACGCGCCTACGAACTGAATGCGTTCCAGGTGCACCCACGAGTGATCTAATAAGAGTTTATAATAAGTTTAAGTGTAATAAACCAACTGTCCGTGTGAGTCAAGCGCGAGTACGCACCTGGCACACAATAAAGCGAAGCGTTAATGTTTTAAGTCAACGAGAGCAGCCTGACGCGAAGCAACGTCTTTATAAAGGTGTCAAGCCTCAGAAGGAGAATTGACAGTGAGAAGGGATGGATCAGGGAAAAAATTGTAGGAAGCGAGGGATAGCGTGAAGGGAAAAGAGCATCGAACAGTACCTATGCGTTATCCCAAATTAGGTTCGGGATGTCAATGTGTTGTAGGTGTAAGATACTTACCACTAGCCCTGTAGAATCCTTTGTGTTCAAGCAGCTGTCGGAGGAAGGAAATCACACGCTGCGTGCCGTACTGGTCCATGTCAGGCAAGTTGATCTCGTCGCAGAACAGTACCAGCCATTTGCCGAGCTAGATAAATTACATATAAATTACTTAACAAAACTAGTTCAAAGATATTTTTCGAGGAAAAACATCGGAAACGGCAAATTATGTGAATGACGTTTATTTCGTAAAATGGGGATGTACTACCATACTTTTTTGTACTGTCAAAGTGCGAATCTCAACAAGCAGGGGACTATGTTATAAACAAGTCTCGAACTCTGTTGAGGATAATTTATTTTAAATCAATGCTTAAAACATGTAATTTTATAGCCAACTAAAATTAAGACTATTTCGGGTTATCCACGCAATATAGTAAGGCCCAGAACAGACGGTGAAACGCAACTGCAACGAAACTGCAACTTTGTGATGATTCTGATGAATGAAACGGAAACTGAAAGTTTCAAACTGGTCGCGTCATGTGTGGTCTCTCAACGGACGCTATGGCAGAAACTTAGATGCAACTCAAAAGTAACTAGCAGTTGCAGTTTCGTTGCAGTCGCGTTTCACCGTCTGTACTGGGCCTAAGAGATGAATAAATGTTATGTTTCTTGTCTCATAGAATATTGGACTTTCAACAAACCTGCACTGGAGCGAGCACCACGCCATTGGGCGTCTTCCTATACTCGCAGTAGTGGTCGAAGGTCTTCAGCAGCAGCTCGGGCGTGGTGGCCGAAGAGAAGTTCAAGCCGACCACCTCCATGTCGGGCAGCGCTCGCAGCGCCGAGAAGAGAGTCATGGTTTTGCCGGAACCGGGCGGGCCGCAGAGAACTATGTAATACAATAAATAAATATAACACTTAAAACATACACACACACACACACACACATAACACTTGGACATTTTACACTGCGCTTCTAGTCCCAAACTATAGTCTTTTTCACGTAAGATGATCCGTATGACACTTCAAGGTTATCCATATTACGCATACTACATATGCAGAATATTTTTGAAAAAATATTTGTATTTTATTAGCAATATAATAAAAAAAAATTAACTACTTGTCTTGAAATATACAGGGTGTTTGGCGCATCGTGTGCCAAAATGATTTGGCAGATAGAATGGGTCATTTCCTATATTTTCAGCCCCCATAACACGTTCCATGCCAGGCGGCTACTTTTATAATAATTTTTTTAGTAATTTCACCAAAATACCCAAATCGCATCATTTAATTTCTATTTAAAAAAAAACTACTAGGCGTAGCTTCAAAGTAAATATTTTGTTTTGACGTGTATTGATGTAGGGTTGCATCAAACCTAAATTTACTGGCAAATATCATCTAGTTTTTTTTTAATTCAGCTTTGAAGTTTTCCGAAAAGTTAAAAATGGACTGAACATTTAAGTTTACATGGCTATAAAAAAATAAATAAAAGAGATAGCGATCTTCGGATTTTATCAAAACTTCTCTAGTCTATCCCCATTCAAACGGTATACTAATCTTATTTAAATAACAACAATAACTTCACATATTCCTTAAATTAGTGCATTGACTCTACTCGGACTGATTTGCGAAATTTGTGTTTATAGCCCCTTTTTGTGTGAATAGCACGTTAAACACCTAACAGGTAAAAATTATTTATTTTATGCAATGTAAAAACCTTTTCCCTATCGTTTTTCAATGTGGATTTCTTGAATTTGAGGACGAAAATAATAATTTTGATCGTTTATTAATTATTACAAATTTAGTTCAAAATGTCCGCCTCGGCAACGTATACACTCACGACATCTTCTTCTAATTTCGACTGTTGTCGTATGCAGCCACATTTCTCTTTTTATTACTACAAAGGCGTTTTTTATTCGTTGTTGTAGTTCTTCTATTGTTTGAATCCGTTACGTACACCAGTTCTTTAGCTCGTCCCAGACGTAAAAATCTAACGGAATTAGGTCTAGGGAACTTGCAGGCCACTGTATAGGGCCATCTCTTCTAATCCACGCCTTTGTAGTAATAAAAAGAGAAATGTGGCTGCATACGACAACAGTCAAAATTAGAAGAAGATGTCGTGAGTGTATACGTTGCCGAGGCGGTCATTTTGAACAAAATTTGTAATAATTAATAAACGATCAAAATAATTATTTTCGTCTTTAATTTCAAGAAATCCACATTGAAAAACAATAGGGAAAAGGTTTTTACATTGCATAAGATAAATAATTTTTACCTGTTAAGTGTTTAATAACGTGCTATTCACACAAAAAGGGGCTATAAACACAAATTTCGCAAATCAGTCCGAGTAGAGTCAATGCACTAATTTAAGGAATTTGTGAAGTTATTGTTATTATTTAAATAAGATTAGTATACCGTTTGAATGGGGATAGACTAGAGAAGTTTTGATAAAATCCGAAGATCGCTATCTCTTTTATTTATTTTTTTATAGCCATGTAAACTTAAATGTTCAGTCCATTTTTAACTTTTCGGAAAACTTCAAAGCTGAATAAAAAAAAACTAGATGATATTTGCCAGTAAATTTAGATTTGATGCAACCCTACATCAATACACGTCAAAACAAAATATTTACTTTGAGGCTACGCCTAGTAGTTTTTTTTTAAATCGAAATTAAATGATGCGATTTGGGTATTTTGGTGAAATTACTAAAAAAAATAATATAAAATTAGCCTCCTGGCATGGAACGTGTTATGGGGGCTGAAAATATAGGAAATGACCCATTCTATCCGCCAAATTATTTTGGCACACGATGCGCCAAACACCCTGTATAGTAAAATCTGAGTCTATTGATTATATTTTAATTAAATACGATGTAAAAATATTTTTTATTTAATGTACGCAATGTGTGAAACGGAATAGATTTAGTGCTGGGGTATTTCTTGTATAATAAAATCGATTATTTCCGCGGTTCATTAATCGATTGCAGTGAATACTTAGTTATTAAAAACATCACAAAAATCAACTATATTTTTCGATTATTGACTTTAATAAACGCATTGAAAATAAATTAATAGTTTTTAATTTAAAGAAACAGAACCAGTACTTTTTAGGAATCGTTTTTTTTGAACACGAACCATGAAATTTTTATATTATCAATAAATCATTGTTACAATAATATTTGTTATTAAAAAAAATATTAAATATTAAATACAAAATATTTCTCTAAAAGTAGGTTTTACTAACTCTTCGAAAAAAATCGATAGATAAATCGCTATGGTTTAGTTATGTGACATCTCTAAATCTTTCAAACTCGAAACGTCATACGGATCATCTTAGGTGAAAAAGACTATAAGCAAAGCTTGTACTATGGGTACTAGACAACGGATATAAACATACTTATAGCCTGACCAGGAACATAAAAACCCTGGAATAGAGGCGCTTCAATTGCATTTGATAGTGCAACACTGAGTACAGTCGTACATGTGTTAAATTAATAGGCTAAATTTATGTATCAGGATTCAGGATTACGGGCTAATTTGATATTTTCATAAATTAACGAAAAATATTATTAAAGGTAACCTGGTTAAAATAAATTAAATGAAACCATCAATCGAGCTAGTAGGATTTATTTTATTATTCATCAATAATCAAATTCAGAACTTGAATATTCAACTGCAATGTCTGCTCATGAACGCTTCAAACTCGGTACTTCTTTCCCAATTCCATAAAATTCAAAACTTAGAAAGTGACAAAAAACTTTAAAATAGGTAGTTGAAACAGACTACAGCTAATTTTCATAGTGGACTGTACTATACGATAAACATGTCAGTCAATTTGACAACCTTTGTCGGAAACATTATTCAATGAAAATATTGTCCGAACCCTTAGTATTTCTCTTCGACAAATACATTAACACATCGTGAACCACTTTTCTTTCACGACTATAAAAATATTTTAGCAATTTAATTCACAAAATCAATTGCAAACATT
Source organism: Ostrinia nubilalis (assembly GCF_963855985.1). Classification (NCBI taxonomy): domain Eukaryota; kingdom Metazoa; phylum Arthropoda; class Insecta; order Lepidoptera; family Crambidae; genus Ostrinia; species Ostrinia nubilalis. Next base: position 6,464,089 of record NC_087103.1, read on the forward strand.
TAAAATAAAGTTTGTTTACACTTTGACAACAATAGACTGACATGCAAGGTGACATGTCAATGAAGTTTTCAGTTACTGTTGCCATTAAAAGAAATTAGTACCATTAGTTTTCCGCAACATGGCGAGGGTTTTTATGTTCCTGGTCAGGCTATAAATACTTTTTTTTTGTAAATACATACATATACATAGAAAACACCCAGTCCAATACAAACAAATATGTTCATGCACCAAATGTTTGTACTGTGCAACCTCCGGAATAGTAGTCTGTTTCGAACCACTACACCAAACGGCCGACTATCAAGAACTTTAACATTTGTGGTTCCATTTTTTGTAATAGTTTTAGGATTGATTTAGGTTTGTAGCTCGTTTGTCTATCAATTTATAATGAAACTTGTGTGTTCCAGTATTCTTTTCTTCTTCTTGTCGTGTCGATAACAAACCTACAGTGTCAGCCCAAAGCTCCGCTACAAGAGAGACGTTGTCAGTAACCTTAGGGGTTAGAATAATGACTACTTTCATCACTAATTAATTTCAGATAATTGCTTTGGAGCGTCAGAGAACATGTTCCACATCTTTTTTCGTATGTAGTTATCTTCATGAAGTCACTATAGAAGACGTTTTATCAAAACTACCGACGATTTATAATGATTTCCACTTAGAGCTCATTTATTTTACGTTCAATCAGTTCTGCGATATATATTACAAATTATGGCCGGCCCTGACCATTTTTTTTATAATATAACCGTTATTACCTTATTTTAAAGGCGATGAAATCTTACCCAGTGGTTTGTGTTCAGCCAGCCAAGTGTACAGCAAGGCTTCATGGCGCACCGTGTCCAGCGTTGGAACAACTACATCTGGTGCGGCTACCTTGTGGGTCTCTACCTCAATCTGCGGCACCTTAGCCGACCACGGCACCCATTCACCGGTTATTGATACCTGTTTACAAACAAATATGTAGCTTGCACGGAAGAAATAATAAAGCACCCTATGTTGAACATAAAATGGAAAATATTACCTCAAAGTCGATTATATGCTGATTGGCACCGCAATTGGGCAGTTGCATCGTGCTTGCAGATCTAATGAAGTCTCCAAGTTCATTGCGGTCCTAAAAATAAAGACACGATTTAGTAATTTCATCACTTGGATCAAGTAATAACTTTATTACACGCGTTTTAGCACAATGACTTGCCTTCAATTTCGCGTCACCAGCGAATGACCACAGCAGTGAATACACAAGCCATTTAGGCACGTATGCTTCCAATTGCTCGTTAGTAACAGGGAAGTCTGGGTGCTGACGGTTGTATCCCAGAATGTTCCTGGAAGAGTACTCCATTATAGCGTTATCTAAACAAATTTAAATTTATTATACATAGATATTATGTAAGAAGTCTCATTTACCTTACACCACGGTTCAACATCGAGTGTAGAGATGAGAGAGCCCGGTGGCGGGTGAAATCCATGATGTGGTCCAGAGAAGCAGCGCGCTCTAAACACTTGACTACCAGACCATCGCCGAAGAACAATGGCTGTAGGATCGCGGCTACGTCTCTCTGGGTCTGTACAAATATTTATATTGATGTATGCTTATAATAATATGTAGTTACAAGGGTGGAAAAACATATAAAGGGAAGATGATAATGACCTGTAAAGCTGGTGAAAGGATGTTCTCTGTGGCATTCTGATCACCGCCAGCTGTTGGAGCCGCCATTACGATGCTGAAGGAGTCTTCTTCGCCGTCCTCCAGAGGAATATTTCTTAGTCTGTAATAATGGAATTTATTTAAAAAACTTTGTTCCTATTCAGATACAAACAAGTGAAACAACCTATGAAACCAATACAAACCTCATCAGGTAGTTTTCGAAGATCATTTCGGTGGTGAGCACATCTTGCGAGAACCAAACCATACCACAACGCGACACAGTAGCTAATGTTGCGTATTTCAGATCTTGCACCTGTAAAATGCACATAAGCTTGTTGAGCAACCAGTTTTTTACTCCAATATGAATTCATCTAAGTTCACTTTATGCGTTACGTGACCGTACGAATTTTAATTTCGAAGTGTCTTACCTCAAACATGACTCGAACGTTAGGCGGCAGTGACAGACGCTCTCCGTTGGGAAGCGTCAGCAGTTTGTTGTCATCCAACACAGAGTTCAAGTTTTCTACCCACTCGGGGTCTACATCGCCGTCGAATATGATCCATTGACGCTTGTTGATTTCACCACGAACGTTGTCGATGATTTTCCTATACAAAGTTGACCGTTAGAAATAATTCAGGCCTATAACATCGAGCATTTGCAAAAGAATTCATATAAATCGTTTATAAGTCTAAATATTGAGCAAAATTGAATAAGGAATTTTATATTATTATTCGCGTGAAGTTTAAGATGCGTAGTTAAATATCTAATGACGTATCCTTTACCTGAGTATGTGGGTGAAGAGACCGTCAGTCCATTCACGGGTGTTGGGGTCAAGCACACCATACAGCGTTTCCTTGGACATTGCCTTCGGGTCGATCACGTGCGCTACGCCCTCCACACCCTCGAATCTATACAAAAGATTAAACATCTGTTCATTTTCCAATCTTAATTCATAGACAATACATTTTAACACTTATTTTATAAGAATATCTTAGTCCTACCTTTCCAAAGCTTTGAGCAGTACGCGCCAAGCCGTTGACTTTCCGCTTCCAGAAGGTCCGACCATCATCAAACCATGATTGAGTTTGCATATTTGGTACAGTTGGAGAACCTACACACACATTTTTGATAATTAGTATTTATTAAAGTCAGTTTCATAAGTCCAGTGACTTATGAATTGTACTGGACTCATGAATAAACTAATAACAAATAGCAGAAGAGTTAGCACGTATTATCTTTGGCTTAACAGACAGTATACAATTACGTAATGAATATTAGACTTTTCAAGGCAATGTAGAGTGCTACCATCTAATGAAAAATGAAATGTGTTGTACACCTTATTGGAGAAGCAGCAACAGGTAGAGTTCAAAAATATTAGGACTAGATTTTTTATATTTAAAAAAGGTATTTGGAAAACAGCACTCAAGTAACTTCTATTAGCCTTTGACTAAGCTATCGTAGTAAAATACAAACCGCAAGCTAAAAAGAACTAGCAAAACTTTCAGGAACACAACATCGTAATAAAAAGAGTATTTTGCAGCCAGATGTGAAAGTTTAAAAAAATACAGATTTCAATAAAGGCGGAAAGAATTGAACTAGGTTGAAGGAAGCGACCTTCAGGTTCAGAATGTCCAATTCCCAAAATGTCCAACGGTTTCAAAACGTCCAATTCCCGGAATGTCCAATTCCCAAAATGTCCAATTCTCAAAATGTCCAATTCCCGAAATGTCCAATTCCTGGAATGTCCAGTTCCCGAAACGTCCAATTCCCAAAATGTCCAATCCACTATTATGATGGGTTTGTTAAATAAGTCCTCATAGGCTTTCTTAAAAATATTTTATAAATAACCATACTTAAATTTAAATAATCATTTATTTATTTACAAATTATTCTTTCCTTTTTAGGTCAATAGAAAAAAATATAAATAACTATACATACTTGTATGAGTATAAAGTGCAGTAGCTTCAAATTTTTTCTACGTACTTTTTGCAAATAATACAATTTTTCTATGTTTATATGCCGATTTTGCAAAAACTAAACGCATTCGTACAGAAATATATTAATTACTAATTTTTAAGAAAGGCTATGAGGACTTATTTAATAAACCCATCATAATAGTACATTGGACATTTTGAGAATTGGACGTTTCGGGAACTGGACATTTCAGGAATTGGACATTTCGGGAATTGGACATTTCGGGAATTGGACATTTCGGGAAATTGACATTTTGGGAATTGGACATTCTGGGAATTGGACATTTTGAAACCGTTGGACATTTCGGGAATTGGACATTCTGAACCTGAAGGGTAAGCGACAATAGGTAAAGTTGACCCAAACCCTACATATTGAAACGACCATAACCGGCTGCAAAATACGGATTTAGCCCAACAAGAGAACGTGACGGTACACAGTGCAGTGACGAACACAGACACAGAACATAGAACACAAGTACACAGTGTGATGTGAGGGCACGGAGCGGGCGCCACTGACCTTCTCTATCCAGGTGCTGTGTTGCGCGCGAGACGCCGCTCCCAGCTTCTATGTGCCGTTAGCGGGTTAGCATGGAAACGCATATGCATTCACACTCACGTACTACTCGTGATATTCGTACGTTGTGCTCGACAACGCTGGGTTACGATGTTATACAAAATAGAAATGACATCGAGGAAATTTTTAATAATATTTTGAACAAGATTTAGAACTTTTAATGCAATATCTGTCAAGTTGAGATTAAAATAACCTGTATAGATTCTATTAATCAATACAGCGATTTAAAACCGCACATAACAAAGTAGGCCAGCATTATCGAAACAAAATAAATATGATAAAGCAAATAATGTTAAATTGTTATGATTATGAATTTATAATTTTAATATTGTTAATTTATCTTCGCACATCTTAAAAATATGATGTTACACCGTCACCTTTCGGTTAAAATGGTTAAATTGTTTAATGGTCATGTTGTGATACTCGGAGACGAAGTGCTGAACGGAATATCCACTTGTGCATTATGACGGTCCACTTGTGAGATGAACATTGGATCTTAATTGATAAAATTAAAATCTAGCTGGAATAACTTTGATGGAGTAAATTACATCGAATATTGATCAATTTCCCAATTCTAGCATTAAATTGTTAGTAGAATAATAATTAAGACATCGTAGTGTACCTTGTCCATCCAGGTAGATCCTTGTTCGTCGCCTTCTCCGCATACGAGGAATTCCTCAGCGCATACAGCACGGATTTCATTCTTCAAACCTTTAAAAAAGTAGTCAACGTCATCATCGAAGAAGTATAATTTGGCAATAAGGAGGACAGCACGAAAAAACAAATGAAGAATGACAAAAATAAATTCTTTTAAAATGAATGTAGTTGCTGACCAGTCATTTCAGCCCTGGTGTATCCAACATTAGGGAACACATCGTTGAGAAGGGAGAACAGTAGCGGGATGTCTTCTGCTACCAATTTGGGCACCATGGTCTCGCAGACCGACTGAATCAGGATGTCTTGTTCGGGCAGCGATTCTGCTATGGATGCTTCATCCGGCACTTCTGTTCCGCGCTCGATAAGGTTCTCCTACAAATAAACATTGATTAACATCTTTATCTTTAGGATATCAAGGAATCTACAGGGTGTCCCGTAATGTAACGTCAAGCCGGAACTGGGTGTTGAGGCAAGTTATGCTGGTTATCAGAAAAATATAAAAAAAAATCTATGTGGCATATTTTAAAAATAATAGGCATTTTAAAAAAATAAAAAAATTCTACTCCAGGTGACGGTCCTTTTACTCGTGTTGCCACAAATCTTCACTTTTTCCAAATTTTTTTTTTGTTATGTAACCCTGAATAATGCTTCTCTAAATTGTTATCAAAATTACAAAACCAGCTGCTCCAACTTGGATGAAAAAAATACATTATTCCCAAAAAAAATATCAAAATAAAAATTTTGCCTAGTTTAAACTGACTGTGCTGAAAAAAACTACTACGCGAGTGTGGCAAGTGACGTCATAATTTGGCGCATTTAGTAAGGATTCCAAAATGGTATAACACTTTGTAAAATCTTGCTGTAACTGTCGACAATTTTTGTTTATTGGAAATAATCCCGTTTTTAATTTTATCTACCTTGGTTAAAAATATTATTCTAATGTGCCCAAAATTCAAGTTTCTGGCTTAAGTGAGGTGGAGAAGCCATTTTAAAAGGTATGAGCGGGACGAAGAGGGCCATCTTACCAAGCAGGGATGTTATGGATATCCGTAACCGTAACCGAAACTATCGGATATCCGAAATAAAAAAATGTCCATAACCGTAACCGAAACTGATTCAAAAGTTACGGATAGTTTCGGATAAAGGCCAAACTGCAAAACTCTATGAAATCTGCAGTATACACGCCGCAGCTGCAATGCCGCGCTGCCGATTTCATAGTTTTGCAGTTTGTGGTTGCAGTTTGCGGTCTGCGGCCCGTCTTGGAATTGTACCTTAAATCTTAATATTTGTTACCAACTTGTCTGGCATTCGCTGGCACCATCTAATATGCCAGCCTGTTTTACCTTTATCATACATAGGTGTCGTCTTAGTTGGTACATAAAGTAGCTATGTGGGTCACGCTCACGCAGCATCTTGCTATTTGTATTATACCTACATTTTTGAAATTCTAATAATTCCGTAACCGAAATTATCCGAGACTTTTGGATAATCTGAAATGATTTCATATCCGTGACCGTAACCGAAACCGGTATAATATTATTCTAATATCCGTAACCGTATCCATAACCGAAACTTCATATCCTTATTATCCCTGTTACCAAGTACAAGTGCAGGCAGAGCAGGTAGTAAAGGCGCACGCGCACGGGTGACTTTTGTCACAGTATGTCCACTACTAATTACTGTCATGGTGACAAAAGTTTCTGTGACTGACTGTACGGTAGTCAGTCACAGAAACTTGAATTTTGGGCACATTAGAATAATAATTTTTAACCAAGGTAGATAAAGTTAAAAACGGGACTATTTCCAAAAAACCAAAAATTGTCGACAATTTATGACGTCACTTGCCACACTCGCGAAGTGCATTTTTTTTTCAGTACAGTCAGTTTAAACTAAACTCTGATTTTTAATTCGACGGAATTTTGACATTTCAGAAGTGTTTCCAACATTGAAACATTCCCACTAAGGATGGAGAGCATTTACACAAATTAAAAAATAATCCTTTCTTGAATTTAAGGTTTCACTTAAAAAACTAAGGCTTAAAAATGTACTGATCATTTCAAAATGGTTATTTGAATTTTTATTATCATATTTTAGAAGTTACAAAAAAAATTGGGAAATTATTTTTCTATTACTGGACTCCCTGGCCAATAATCCATGGGTTACAAACCTTTTTTATGAAAATTCTTTTGTTAATAAAATCTTAGCTTCATAAAATAATCAATTTAACAAGATGCCAATTTTATAATCCAAGTTGATTATGATGACGATAATGATGATTGATGATCAATACATATTTTCGTTTATGTTAATATGTTGTTTTACTGCGTTAAAAACACGTTTTTTTCTATTTAATCTCTAAAATGTACATAATAATTAGTGTACATTGAATTCACGAAACAAACAATAGTTCATTCTTGTAAGTTGTAGTTGATGACATTTCATTTCATATTATTTATTAATAATTCAAAGCAAAAAAGGCTTATTACATCTGAATTGTCAAAAAATGACAGCTGTCAGAATTCCGTCGAATTAAAAATCGGACTTTAGGCAAAATTTTTATTTTGAATTTTTTTTTGGGAATAATGTATTTTTTTCATCTAAGCTGGAGCAGCTGGTTTTGTAATTTTGATAACAATTTAGAGAAGCATTATTCAGGGTTACATAACAAAAAAAAAATTTGGAAAAAGTGAAGATTTGTGGCAACACGAGCAAAAGGACCGTCACCTGGAGTAGAATTTTTTGATTTTTTTAAAATGCCTATTATTTTTAAAATATGCCACATAGATTTTTTTTATATTTTTCTGATAACCAGCACAACTTGCCTCAACACCCAGTTCCGGCTTGACGTTACATTACGGGACACCCTGTATATGGGTAGAAATGTAAACGAACCTTGATTTTCTGAATGCGGTCACGCTTGACGTTACCGGCAGAAACGAGCACAGATTTGAGAGCTCGCAGACCGAAATCGTAGTGAGATTGATTCGACAGTTGCTCGTCGCAAAGTCTGAAAGAAGGATTAGAAAAATTAGTCACACGGAATAATTTCAAACAGAAATCAAATATAGCCACAAGTCTCTGCATTGGTTCTCTCCATCATCCTATGTTAGATTCACAAGAAAATAGATTCTACGTACTTGAAGAAAGGCACAATCTTGCACGCCAGCTTCTCAGCGGTACGGAACCCTTGGCTGAACAGCATCACCTCAGCAATAAGCTGTCGGTCGGGCGTGGTCATGGCCAAACTGCGGAACAGTTTCTTCAAGTTGTCGGGCAGGTTGGAACGACCCGCGTATCCAGGGTTCATGGTGATGAAGATGGCCATGTCCTGGCTTACACGCACTTGCTTGCCGACCAGTTCCACTGTGATAGATTTGGCTGAAGAAAAATATGATGAACGTTAGATATCTCATAAGTTTGGTCATTATGAAACTATAGTTAGCATTTTTGTCTATTGCTGATAGCACGTTTACTTCGCCATGAGCCTGGTTTTGACAGTGAAAGACATTATTAGCAATAAATAGTCAATTTATTCACCTGTATTGTCTCCCTCCTGGTGACTCTTGAGGGCTTCTTGTATGGTTTGCACTTGCTGCGATACGGCTGACAACATTCTCTCTTCGAGACGATTGAACTCGTCGAAGCAACCCCAAGCTCCCACCTACAAAAAAATTTAGCACAGATAAGTGACACAGCCAACTATACATTTTTATTGCAAATATACTCTTTAACACAGCTACATAAGACACACAGTGTGTGGTTTGATGTGCCATCGTCTGTAAAATTTATAAAGAGGTCTTACCTGACAAAGACCGACGAAGATACGACCCATGGCTTGGAAGTCAAAGGTCTCGTCACAGTTGAATACTAGCACAAAACGACCGAGTTGGTTTCCGAGTGCTTTTACAGACTCCGTTTTACCGGTACCAGCCGGTCCTGAAATTAAAAATAAAGTTAGTAACATTTAGCGTTAAAAACTATCTGCTCTCATCTCTTTTGTACTGTATTGTAATAAAATTATTTATTCTTATCTTTGATGTATCTAAACCAATTGCATAAATTAAATTAAATAAATTGCTACACATATAATACACACAACACTCCACACACAACACAATACACTAATTCACTCAATACACCACTCATAACACAACACACAAATTCACTCAATACACCACAAACACACTAACTAAGAATGTATGTTAATACTTTTGGAAGAGCGAACTTTTTCTTATACTTAAAAGGATGGTTACCAAAATACTTTGTGAATCAACTTTATTTATAAAATAAAACATTTTCATTCTTTCAACTAGAAAGAAAGAAAGAAAGAAAGAAAGAAAGAAAGAAAGAAAAATCTTTATTTGACAACCTCATAGTAAAAAATAAATACATTCATATCATTTTAGATCACAAACATCAAAAGGAGAAAGAAAAAAGGAAAAAATAATAAAGTTGACAAAAAGTCCACCCACTCAATGACGTCTTGGCCCCTCTGACAAGACACTGACTTTCAGTGGGCGCCTTTTTGTACGTCCCCTACGTTTACTATTCAATTATACAAAATAAAAATATAAAATTGCATTAAAAATTAAAACATTATAAATTAAAATTAGTGTTAAAATAAAAAAGAACCAAAAAAATTAAAATTGGAGTAAAAAAAATTAATTAAAAAAAAAAAACAATAATAGTAATAAAAATAAGAACATGGAATGTAAGTGAGTCAGTTTCCTTACCAAATGGCGATCCTCCAAGCCTGGCTTCCAGAGCCTGTGTCATGGTCAAGTAGCATCGGTCTGTTAGAGGTGTCTGAACAAGCCTGTCTTGGACGCCCAAATACTCGAAGCCGTAGAGGAATTTGGCGTTGGCCATGTGGATTGTAAGTTGTTGGAGCACCTAAAAGCGATAAATTACCATTAAAGGATAATTTATGTTAAGTTATGAGAAAAACCAGTTCAGTTTCCCCCGTTCATCGTTAGAGCGCTTTTAACATTAGGGCATTAGTAGCGCGACTGCAGCGCGGCAGTGGCGTTTTTATAATATGAAGGCATGCATCCGCTGTCACATAGTATGAAACTTTCGGCAACGCATCTGTCGCGCGTTCGTCGTGCTGCTTTTACGTTTCCGAAATGCTTTTACAAGTTTACAAATTTTTAGCTCGCTATACTTACATCGTTATTCCTAGGATCGAAGTAGAATCGCATCTCGCAGAGCCATTCAAAACTGCGTGGGCTGTTCACATCGGAGGCAATCAGACGGCGGGTCACCGTACGCTTGTGTACAAACTCGTTGATCTGTTGAAAGAAAGTAAATATATTAGTAACTACACAAGAGACAATTAAATGGCGGCGCATAATTGGGAAAGCAGACCTCACGTAACGGGATAAGGCGAGGCAGAAGAAGTAAGTAATTACACAAAGTAAAAACCATTCCTTTTATTAACAGGCCTAATAAAATATCGAAATATTTGGACACATGTTGTTACCGCAACACGTCTTTGTTACAATTGGAATAAGGTTGTGTTGTCAACTTTTTGGGCGTCACGAACTATTTGATGCTGACTGTACCTATTCCCTATGCTGTGACGTACGGAACTCGTTCGGTATTCGGTAGAAGGTTGCAATACTTTATACCTAAGAAAAAAATACTAAAATTTTAAACCATTTTTTCCGTTTTTGTTGACTCACCAAGTGTTCAAGCTTCCTCCTCCTAAGCGGTGGTTGTTCCTGCAGCACGGAGTCAGCTAATATGTTTAGCATGTTCTCTACATGAGCCAGAACTCGCTTGAGGCCGTCTCCACCACCGCTGGCTAGCGCCGCTTCCACGTCTTCCGACCAGAGAATTTGAGCCGCTAGCACCACGATTTGGGCCTGAGAACGTAAATTAAGTGGTGTATACAGGTAGATTAAAAAAAGTTTCGTTTGTTTCTATCAAAGTACATCTAGACGACTGACATTGAAGACTGCTGGCAAAGGCTTCCCCCAAGAATTTCCGCGACGACACGTCCTGTACTTCCCACGACCATCATCAGATAGTCTGTTCAAAGAATCACTGAGGCCGGTCTACATTACGTCTTCTGGTCTGTAGTCGCCACTCAAGAACTTTCCTACCCTAACGGCTCTTAGTTCTAGCAGCGATGTGCCCCGCACACTGCCCCTTAAGTTTGACAATTTTGCGGGCTATGTCGGTACTTCAGTTCTCCTACGGAATGTCATCATTACTGAATATGAAAGTGTGCTTTATGAAAACTTTGTAATCTTACCTGATATTTATCACACCACTCAATAAACTTGGTGGGGTCAACGTTCCCATCTTTGAATTGTTTGACGTCTCCTACAGCGTCTTTCAATCGGCAGGCTAGGGTCACGCGCATCTCACGCTCCACCATTGACAACCACGAGTTGATCTTCGGGTTCTCTATGGTCGACACTGGCGAAATGAAGTACACCTGTGGGCGAAGACAATTCATGTTTGTAATTTACGCATAATAAACATGTTTTTAAAAAGGAGGTAATATCACATACCTCTTCGCCCTCACGGGACGCTATACCGTTGATGACAGTGTTGTCTTCGTTGAGGATAATGGCGGCGACTCCAGCGAACATTTTCTTGAAGTGCTTCTGCAGGCGAGCTATGTTCTTGCTGTTACCGATAATTTCCAGCAGATCTTCGTCACCCACGAAGTAGAATCTAAATAAAACATCCCATTTATTAATAAATAAACATACTAAAGCCTGGTCGCGCTCGCACACTCACTGCGGGCGCGCGTCGCACAATCGCGACAGCAATATAATTACGCGCGAGCGATAAGGATGGGTAACTTGGGGTCATTGGACAAAATTCTACGTGCTCACGGACCAGGCTTTAGAAAATAAACATTAAAATTAGTACACAAGGAAAAATCATATTATTATCAAATTGATACAACAGACATCAAAAAAATTTCGTAAGTTTCTGGCATGTTAGCTACCTTTAACTTGTATTCTCTATACCCTCCAATGAGGGATAATCGCATATGAAGCAATCTCTACTATCATAAATAAATTAATTCAAATTATTACCGTGGGAAACTGCTTCGTTCTCTCTCAAGGTATTCTCCGAGCGCCTTCTGAATCTTGCCGAGCAGGTCGGCTAGGCGCTCCAGCGAGCGTTGTACCCCCGGGATGTTTAGCACGTCCATGACCATCGGCGACTTGCCCACTTTCTTCATCAGCCCCAGGAATTCAGAGCTGTGGGAAAAGAAAGGAAGTTATAACTACACTCGACGTCAAATAAATCGCACCTCCCGCGACAAGCATTTTCAAACGTATGCATCCCCACTTCTCACCAATATTGGTACCATTTAAAAGCCTAGTTCTAACCTTTATTTCATTAAAGGAAAGGTTTTTACCCCAAAAATGTGTCTTTAGAAGGATCCAGAGTCACTTCTTCAAAAAATAGGTAGTTACGCAGAACCAACTTTTATGGCTATAAAACTGTTAAGTTGGGTTTAATTGCTATCCATCTGTTAAAGAGGACACGTGAAATCATTATTTGGTTTTATAACCATAAAAATTGCTCTAATTGATCCCATAGGTGGGCCCAAAGTGAGGTATTTTTTCAAGTCACATTTATGGTATATGTTAATCATTTATTAAGAAATTAAATGTGTTTTTCTTTAAGGATATTTATTGGGCTTTCAAATAACACCAATATTGTTGGGGTACCATGATTGTGTCAGAAGAAAATCGTTAAAGTTCGCGTCGCGGAAGGTGCGGTTTATTTGATGTTGAGTATATTATGTCAAAAGTAAATAATTAAATTAAAGTAGTAAAGGAGCCTCGTAAAAAGTAATAATACATCCGAAGCCGCCTGATTTACAACCAACTCCTCGAGAAAAAAATTGAGCCAATTAAGATTAATTTCGAGTTCGACATGTCGAACGATTCTTCTTCGTGGGAGATCTCCGGCAGTTAAAAATGGGCCCTAAATCTATACAAATAAAGCCAATTTCTAGTAGTCACTGAAGCTGACTTAATTTACCTGATGCTTTGGAATCTGCTAGTCTCAACAGGGAGCAAGGTCTTGATGTCAGCTGATCCGCTGAAGATACCTTCGAGGTACACCCAGCGGCGTTGGACGTCGATCCACACGTCAAATAGCGCATTGATACGGTTCAATTTTTCTTCCCAAGTTAAAGCTTCCTCTTCAAACACCTAAGAACAATTGTTAAAGAATAGGTAGTTTAATCGAAATAGAAATAGGGTCAAAATTAGAGCAGCACAATGATTGTACAGTAGCTGTTTGGCATAATTAGAGTCAAAGACGTACCTTGTAATACGGAGAGAGCTTCATGGCAGCGACGCTGTTGATATGCTCCTTGACCTTGTTGAAGAGATCGTCCCAGCCGCGGATGATCTTGCATTTGTTCTGGTAGTTGATCAAGTCCAGCTCGTAGCTCTGCCACGATTCTCGGACCTAAGAAAATACGCATGTATATTAGTAAATTTGTAAATAAGTGAGAAAATGACTTTCCCAATCCTATTGTATTTTGGAAAAAGGTTACATACATTTGAGTTTTGCAATTATAACAAATAGGTAGTCACGATCACTGATAAGGGCTAAAAGATTAATGACAAACAAAAACGCAAAAACTCGATTAAATCTTAGTATCCTGTTCTGATTGACCTTAATATTCATAACCTAATTAATTAAATTCTTTTATTTGAAACTAGCTGACCCGGCGAACTTTGTTCCGCCTTAATGGCAATAAATAAGCAGACTTTTTTTTTATTTCGAACGGGATAAAAAGTATCCTATGTCCTTCTCCTGGCTCTAAACTACCTCCCTGACAATTTTCAGCTAAATCGGTTCAGCCGTTCTTGAGTTATAAGTGGAGTAACTAACACGACTTTCTTTTATATATATAGATTGAATCTAGTTTTAAACACGTCCTTAGGCATCTGATATAAACATAGTTTTCCAAATCAAGTAGGGCATTAAACACATTTGTTTTTCATACCTGTTTCAAGAACTCCTCCAGCGCCATCTCTCCCTGAGCAACCGAGACAACATCCTTCACCGTATGCTCATTGTGAAGCAAGTCGGCGTCCCACACCTGGCCAAGGGTCAGTTCAGATAGCGACCAGTCAACCTTGAGCGCGCGGCACAACTGGCGCCAGTGACGCTCCTTGAGCGCGTCGGACTTCAGCTCTACGATCAACATGTTCACCTGGAAACAAGAATGTCAATCGTTTGGTACAATACCGAATTTGCGCCGAATAAAAGATGTAAAGCGGCCCTGAGACGATCAATCGCGATTGTCAATGTATTTACGTTATTGACAATTCCAATTGACGGAAACGATTGTCAATGGCTCAGCTAAACGATCAATATTAGCTTCAATGGCACCTGTCAATTGGGCTTCAATGAGGGTTTTCGCGATTGAAAAATCCGCCAGATGGCAATACGTAGACGGGAGGTCCTTGTAAACGATCAATGTCAATTGTCAATCACGTAAAATTGACAATCGCGATTGATTGTCTCGGGGCCGCTTAAAGGTTGGGGTAAATAAAACAATTCTTAACAGTAAGTGCAGTTACAGGTTTAGGGCATAACTGAGTCAGTGACTGAGTGGCACGGGATGGGTGTCATATGACGTGACAGAGCATACAAGCCCGAAGCACATCAGATGTCTCGCTGACGTTCGACGTCACAATAACTCTCTCCCGTGCCGCTTCCAAACCTGAGGAACTGACTCCAGTTATGCGTTGGACCTTATGATTTAGCAATATACGAGTACACACCTTTGTGTAAGATTGCAATAGCTTGCGGACGTATTCGTAGCTGTCGTACATTCGCAGACGAGCCGGGAGTTCTTTCAGCTCGTTGAGCATAGCTTCAAGTTGTTGCCTGAAACAAAACAATCTCTATTACAAAAGATTCTTAGTCACAAATAAACAGTTAAATAACTATACAACAATGTGATACCATACCGTAGTTTTCTAGGCTGCACTGATAGCCAGGGCTTTTCGCGAATATCATCGATCTGGGTCCAGATTTTGCTAAGCGAAGACCACACGCCACGCAAGTCTTGCAGTTCTTCTAGAGCCACAGTCATTCGCTCGTTGTTCACCGAGGTACCTAAAAACATACACGTGGAAAATCAGCTGAGAACTTTTAAGTCTTATTGCTGAGAACTTAAGATTTGGAAAACAATGGTACAGCAAAGTTCAACCTGTATACAAGTTTCATACCAGTTTCATGCAGTTCCAAGGCTTCCTTAGCTTTAGCCACATTGTCTCTTTCATCCTTGAGTCTGGTGTATCTGGTTTCCATGGCCTGCAGGCGGGCCAGAGCATCTTCGGGTCTGGTAGACCCATCAGTGGGCTTGCTGCGTTCCCATTCAGCTAGGAATTCCAAAGTACGAGCTTCTACCGCTTTGTCTTCGGCTACAATCTTTTGCTGGAGCGATGCCACCTAAAAGAATACATGAATATGTACAGATCATATTTTTTTGTTGCAAAATCGTCCTTATTACAACTGCATAAGATATTACGGTGTTTAGCTTGACGTGCTGACTTCTGTATATAAAAGTTAAAAATAAAAAAAACCTATCATTAATTTGGCTAATATTTACCTGAGTTTGAATAGACGAGTCCTTTCTGCGCATAATCTCGTTGAATGCGCTCCATTCTCCTTCAATATTATCAACATGTAGCCATTGGGTTGGGAATTGGAATCTGTAACAAATAAAATTTTAATTCCTTATTCAGTAAAAAAAATAATCACATTACTGACATGTTTTTCCAGGGGTGGTCATTGATGCCAATCTGTCCCTTAAATCATATAGCTATAGAGTTCATATTCCCCAAATCGTACCTCTGTCTTTCGAGGATGCGCTGTGCCTCCCTGTAGACGTCCACCTGCTTCTCCCAAGCTAGCACTTCTCGCTTCAGCTGTTGCACATACGTGATGAGCGATACGGCATCGCTGGTAGATGCAGCCTCTGTAACAACATGGTACCGTTAATTATACCAGAGAAGTGTGAAAATATGAAGAGTGAAATTATGACGTCGGACTCGTATTTGCGACAACTCATCCTGCAATTCAAATAAAGTTTGCTACTCCTGCCAGCTACGCGTCGAAACGAGCGAGTGGAACTGAACCTTTCTAAATGGCACGTATCATATTTAGTGCGGTCTCTTTTCGTACGTTAGGCCTCAGCCTCGAGTTTAGCGGGCAGCGGGGCGGGAGCGGCGGCGGCGCGGGAGCGGCAGGATCTTATGCGTAAAATCAAATAGGCGCGGCAGCGGCGCCGGAGCGGGCAACAAGCGGGCAGCGGCGAGGGAGCGGGCAACGAGCGGGCAGCGCACTCCTTCTTTTGCCCACAATAAATAGAGCGTTAGGAATAAATTTGAATAGAAATAAAATTGTCGCCGTTGTTCAGACATTTCGTTTGCGAATAAAAACAAATATCTCGACAACACAACACTTCACCGCTAAAGCGCCGCGCGAGCTGCCCGCTTGTTTCGAGAACGGGTCTGCGTTGCCCACCCCGCTCCCGCGCCGCCGCCGCTCCCGCCCCGCTGCCCGCTACACTCGAGGCTGAGGCCTTAGTGCGCGAAGTGAAATATTGGCTAGTACATTGCAGGCTAATGATTTGTTGAGGGATCTATACCCCACCGTATCAGTTGCGCTCTATTTGGCGAGCTGAGCGAGTGGAATTTTCGATGCTCTACCCACTCGCAAGGTTATATGGACTGACATGTAATGCGACGGCTATTTGGAATCTAGAATCTACTTTATCTCTGAAGCCCCTACTCACCGATAGTCTGCTGCTCTAGTTGAGAACGCGACTTGGCGAGCTGCGAGTGGAATTGAACCATCTCTCCACCCAGCAGCGCTCCGAATTTGCCCAGCACTTCCTTATGCCACGCGTCGTACTTAAGGGCCACTTTGCTCTGCACGCGCGCGAAGTCGATTACCACCGGCCCGTACTCGCGACGAGTGTCCGAAGTGTCGAAGGTGGTGCGAGATTTCCTGAAAGAAGATGCAAGGAAACCTGAATCCAAGAACTTTCAATTACAGGACAACTGGTAGCACTGACTTATCAAACTGTAGGCAATCAAATGTTTTTTACATCTTCTTTTTCATAAAAAAGGTACTTACTTGATGTCATTCAAGCACTTGATCCACAATGTAATATCTTCGCCAAGACGACCGTACAGACTTTCTGGCTGTAGATCCCACAGAGCTTGGTAGCTGTAAAAAAATAATGAATTAATGTAAAGACTTTATATAAAATTTTATCAATAATTCAAGTATTATGTATAAAACTTACCGCAGCCATTCATCAACGTATTCACGGACTTGCGAGATTTTCTGTTCGATGGCATCGTATGCGTTTTCAAGGGGCGACGATCCACCGGGCAGTTTGGTGAGAAGATTCCTGTACGTAGCTGTTTGAGCGCGCGCTACGCCTACTTGGTATCTGTGTGATTAGATAGGGAACATAAGTATATAGACACGCAATGAATCTAGTATGTATTTCTTACCTAAGTTATGTGTTTATTTACCTAGTGCTTTGCAAGCGATGTTGGCTGGTCACAACAGCCTGCCACGCGAACATTTGACGCATCAGTTGGAAGCGAGCTTCTTCCAGTGAAGGGAAGAGATACATCTGCTGATTGGTTATACGGACTTCGTGGACTACGCGGGCGATCTAAAGACACAATATCAAAAGTAATTAGTATGAAAATAATTTAATTCAAAGTTATTTTATACTCGATCAACATAAGGAGATCGTAAGAAGATGGCAACAAAAGGAGTATTAAGGGGTTTTTCAATATAAAATGCAAATCAAAATATCTCATAACATATTTTTTTGCGTATTCTATAATCCCGTAGAAAGATGTTCACTTATTACAAGTCATCCTTTATAAGTAACGAAGGGTTTATGTTTAAGTCCAAAGGTTAACTTACCTGTGGTTCTCCTCCAGGTTTGTGAGTAGGCTCAGCGGGGGAATACGTGTCCATAGACAGATCGAGCTCGTTGGTCTTGCCCAGAAGAGCAGCGGTCCAAGCTTCAACGCCGGCTTGCAGACGGGCCGCAAGGCTTTTCTCCACCTGTAGGAAGCATTGTAGTTATTAAAGTAGAAGTTATGCAACAGAATTCTGAATTTGTCACATCTTTTGGTGATCGTACGTAGCCCAGTAGGAATTTGGATGTAAAATCACATTTTAACTACAATAAGACTACATTTTTGTTGTAATGTAACAGCGCCTTTTACAACGTAATGTAAGGTAACATAAGATGCTGCAGTGTTTGCCTTCATGTGCTGTCATTCTTAAAATGTATGGTTGCTTTTTCTACAACAAAAAAAATCTGTAGGCCCAAATACTTTAATCAATGCATAAGTCTGTTTTCGTATTAATCAATGCATCTTATTTTAAAGTTTCTAAAAGGGCTCTCCAGGGCTTAACACCTTTTACATACCTCTTCATCAAGGCGCTGCACCCACAAATGCAAGTTACTGTACTGGCGCAGAGACAAATCGTCGATGGCTCGCTGCAAGCGGCTCAGAATGTCGGCCAAACTCGTAGCCGAGTACGGGCACGTTTCGAGCGAACGAGCGTCCACGGAGATTTGTTCTTCTACTGCTAATAAATCTTCAACCTAGATAGGAAGGACATAGGGTTCAATTTTAAGAGGGAAGGAAACATCAAACTTTTTTAAATCCTAATAAGAAAATCTAATATGAAAATATGCACCATTTTTTGTAGTGGACTGTTATTTAAACGTTGGTTGGGTTTTTATTGGCAGTCAAGCTAGCAGCGGTGGGAACGAGAGGTGGGAAAAATCTCGTGTTATTTAAACGTTGATTCTCATCTACTATTTCTAAAAGATGATAATTATTTTATGGGACAATCTCGTTTTCTCCGAAGTAACACTTATATTTGTATAGACCGCCAACTAAACCTAGATGATATCTTGTTAAACTTACCTTCTCTTGGAACAGAAGAACGACTTCGCTCAGTTTCTGCACGTATGGGTCCAGTTTGTATGACTCCCATACAAGTGCCATGCCCTCGGATACTTGGTTTAGAACATCACGACGCAGTCCAGCCACTAACGGGATAATCGATGCTTTGTCCCGGATCTAGAATTTACCCACATTATTACTGATCGAAGGTGATATTGCAGTGCTACTCCGCGTTTGTGTTTTCGGCGCTATCTCTCTCTTTCAGACAAGACATTATAGTGAGTGAGTGTGACAAATACGGCCGAAAATGCAGCAGAGTAGGCCCGCTGGAAAGGGATTAGCAAAAGGTCTGCGAAGGGATCTCGTAACCATGCAAGGTATTTTATTTACATGGATGTCTTTAAACCATCTAAGGCACTGCTATGGTATACATTCGCTCGTTATACATACATACTCCTTACATCATTACACTAAGAGACAACAGCAAGTTAAAAAGCGAAGTATGTAAGCTGATATAGTCGAACACAAATGTAAGCAGTAGGTTCCATTTCTGTATGACCATTTCGCTTTGGTGGTATCAGTCTGCCGTAAAAGCATTTGGTAAAAAAGAAAGCACTTATTCTGTTCCAAATAAAAGTGTACATAAATGTGCATTAAACATAAAATAACTTTACAGTATTCGGAACCATGCAGCGTATAGTAGAACTACCTTCGTATGATTCCTATTATTTAGCTGCATAAATAAAAACGCACTCGTGTTAGTGATCTTATACAAATAATATATCTGTTGTGTATTTATAATGTTGTTTTTGTTGTAGTCTGGTGTTGGTGTGCCGTATTTATTGTCTAGTGGTGCTAGAACATTGCTGCATAAACCTGTGAAGTTATGGTTTATTTGATCTAGTCTAGGATTTATAAAGAGGTGAAGTCAACATACCTTTTCCAAGGTGCGTTCGTAAGTGCGAACACTTTCGATGAGTGATATAGCGAACGGGTACAGTTGGTTGGCTTGGTGAGCTTTATTGACGATTGCCAATGGGACTCTGAAAGGCAATGGTCAGATGTACAAAGTTTTTTAAATTTTCCTTTTACGAAATTTTGAGCTTTGGATATACTAGGGATCAAAAATGGAACTACTTGAATTGTTTGAAAGATACGCGTCCGCTATAAATGTGTTTTGAGTAGCAAAGTCGGCGCAAATTGTTGCGCTGTAAATTGTATGACATTGATCAATGTTGTAGCTGCATTTGAATATTGTCTCCTAGAAATATCCGAGGCACAAAATCATAAAAATTACTAGTCAATTCAAATACCTGAATCCTAAGTTCTTCAAGTTGCGCACTTCTTTGTACAAGGTGATAATCTCTGGCAAAAAGTTAACTTTCAGCTTCAGTATTGTCCCAGTTTTGCTAGAGCGAGCCCGCACAGATTCAATGGCGAAAATGCGACCAGTTACGCCGAGGTTGCGTTGTTGGACCTAAAATAATAACAACCATGTATTTATTTATTATACAAGTTAATCTAATAATAATAATAAAGTTGTTGAATATTTTCGAATATTACCTTGCGAGCCCAATCATCAAACACTTCCTGGGTATCTAATTTCAGACGGAAGCTATCCCCATCTGCTTTCAGT
Source organism: Ostrinia nubilalis (assembly GCF_963855985.1). Lineage (NCBI taxonomy): Eukaryota > Metazoa > Arthropoda > Insecta > Lepidoptera > Crambidae > Ostrinia > Ostrinia nubilalis. Next base: position 6,484,533 of record NC_087103.1, read on the forward strand.
TTTTGCCCCTCAATATGGTTTTCCCAACCCTTGCCTGAAATGTCAATACATGGTATAAGAAATGATCAAGCTTTTAAAACCATGATTTTAATAAATTAAGGAGTCTTACCAAGGACATCTTCAACCCTCTTCAAGTAAGCAGTGAGTTGGTGATCGATTTGCTTAGCCCAAATGATGGAACCAGCCACCGGCGGCAAATCTCGCACCAAGGATAGACGACTGCACTTAGATTGGGGGTATTGGACCTGTTAGAAAGAAAAAGTTTTTTTTTTAAGAGTTATTATTGAATACTGAACAGGTTCACTGTATGTATTATTATTTATTATTTATTAAATGATAAAAATATCCTGGGACATTTTGCAATGTGACACCATCATGATTACCACCCATTTTTTTTAATTAGGTCTGCAAAACTGGTTTTACAAAGTTACATACATAAAATAAACTTAGTTGGCATTAATAATGTAAACCACGGTCACAGTCTTATGTATAAGGCAGAGTTGTACCATTTTACTTTAACTTTCACAAACAGCAAATCTGTAAAAACTCCACACAAAAAAACACTGGTTTTTGTTATAGTTACGGTGTTAAAGTAAGTTGGTGCAACTCAGTCTAAGTTTTTCTACGAACTCTCCTTACATATAATAGCAACAATGCACTTATTTCAAACAATCATAATCCTTTATTTTTTTAGTATATGGTAAAAGAAAGAAATACATTATTACAAAAAAATAAAAAAAATAAAAAATAAATATCTTTGGACAATCTCACACAGCGCCATCTAGCCCCAAAGTAAGCAATTAATATGCTTGTGTTATGGGTGCTAAGCTTAACGGATATACTACTTATATACTTTGTTTTTAAATACATACATATTATACATAGTAACACCCAGACCCGTCACAGAAATTAAAATTCATCATTTCAATTTCTGCCCGACCGGGAATCGAACCCGGGACCTCTCGGCATAGTAGTCCGTTCTGAACCACTACACCAAACGGCCGACAATTACAAGTATCATAATACTATGCAATCGTGAAATAGAAGAATTAGCTTATTAAGCATATTCTTTACCTTGAACTTCTCATGCAGAGCCTCAATATCGTCCTTCACGCGCTGAATGAGCTGTGTTTGATACTCGCGTATGGCGCCGCGAATGTGGGGCCGCACGAACAGAGCGTTGAAACGCGAGAAGATGCGGAACATTTCGTTGGCGTTCTTGGCTGTGCCGAGTTGGTCGCGGAGGTGAGCTGTGATGCGGGTCTCGACGCGATCTGAATGCATAAAATTTGTTTGCTTTAAATCTATATCTATAAAAGCGAAAGGTCACTGATTGATTGACTCATTCATCACGAAATCTCAGAAACTACAAGTGCTAGGAGTCTCAAATTTTGCATGGGGGTTTCTTATAGAACGTAGGTGCTCACTAAGACGGGATTTTGCAAAATTCAACTCCTAAGGGGGTAAAACGGGATCCACGCGTACGAAGTCGCGGGCGGCCGCTAGTGTGGTGATAAGACGCTTTAAAAGTTTGCTTATGCTTCAGAAAATACGAATCAAAAAGAATGTGTCAAAACGTCCCTACAAATAATAACGACCAACAGATTTGATATGAATCTCAGTATGTGCATCTTAGGCAGAAGATTTCTTTTTACTATGGCGACATCTTTCAAAGACGCGGGATGTGTTTATGATTTTCCCGTTATAGTCGTACAACAGAGATTCTAGCATAGCCATAAAAAAAACAAAGATTCTAGAAATAGACTAAATGAAACCCAACTTTGATCGAAATACCAAGTTGCAACAGAAGATGCTTCCTTTTTCTTTGGTCATCTAACATTAACACGAAAATGGAAATAAATAAATGGGAATGCGTTAAAACATAAATAAAAACATACCAATTCGGTCTTCATAGCGACGTACGGCTGCTTCCCACGCGTCACAGCCCTCTCGAGATATATCCAGGCAGTCCACTTCTTTCACATTTTCGTACGCCAGATTCACCTGCGAACACAATTTTATATGTAAAGTTTGATACACTTCGATACTCAGATGACAATATTGGAGTGTCAAAAATGACACTAAAGGCGTTGATAATAAAGGTGGTATGCGTAAAGTACCTCTGCAATAGCGTTGGCATCGGCGGCGTCCATAGGTAGCGAGTGAGGCTGGGCCGGTTCACCGCCAGCGCCGGTTTCGGCTGCCACGGTAGCGCGAGGGCGTAGTACCTGTTCAAACATACATTTTAATATTTTTGTATTCAAAGGGAATTGAGTTTTAGAACTTCCAAAACTTTCGGTTCACATTGTGCACACAGCAAACAAAGAAGTCAAAGTGGTTCCTAAGGTTGATAATTACAGTTGTCAAGCTGCCCCCCTGGAAATCTCGCAGAGTCGCTTTGAAGCTGTGAGTATGACTTGCCTTCCCTCTGGGCCAGAAGCTAGGTGAGACTTGCTCCCCCTAGGCCAGAAGCTAGGTATGATTTGCCTCCCCTAGGCCAGAAGCTAGGTGTGACTGCCCCCCCCCCCCCTCGGCCAGAAGCTAGGTATGACTTGCCCCCTCCCCCCCGGCCAGGTTCTAGGTATGACTTACCCCCCTAGGCCAGAAGCTAGGTATGACTTGCCCCCCCCCCTCCCCCAGGCCAGGTTCTAGGTATGACTTACCCCCCTAGGCCAGAAGTTAGGTATCACTTGCCCCCCTAAGCCAGAAGCTAGGTATGACTTGCCCCCCTAGGCCAGAAGCTAGGTATGACTTGCCCCCCTAAGCCAGGATCTAGGTATCACTTGCCCTCTCTAGGCCAGGATCTAGGTATGACTCACCCCTCCTAGGCCAGAAGCTACGTATGACTTGCTCCCCCTAGGCCAGGATCTAGGTAAGACTTAACCCCCAAGGCCAGAAGCTAGGTATGATTTGCCTCCCTTAGGCCAGAAGCTAGGTTTGACTTTCCCCCCTCCTAGGCCAGGATCTAGGTTTAACTTTCCCCCTAGGCCAGGATCTAGGTATGACTTGCCCCCCTCCTAGGCCAGAAGCCAGGTATGAGTTGCCCCCCCCTAGGCCAGAAGCTAAGTTCACTCATGAAGATCGGGAACATGCGACACTGATCCGGAGCATGACAGTGCGTCTGCGGATGTGGCGCATGTGCTCCATGCGCGCCTAAAAAATCTTACTTGCTTTCCCCCCAAGCCAGAAGGTATAGGTATGACTTGCCCCCCCTCCTAGGCCAGAAGCTAGATGACTTACCCGCAGCATGACAGTGCGCAGCTGCTCGTGGTGCCTGCGGAAGCGGCGCCATCCATGCGTGCCTAAAAAATCTAACTTGCTTCCCCCCAGGCCAGAAGCTATAGGTATAACTTGCCCCCTCCTAGGCCAGAAGCCAGCTACGACTTGCCCCCCTTCCTAGTCCAGAAGCTAGATGACTTACCCGCAACATGACAATGCGCAGCTGCTCGTGGTGCCTGCGGAAGCGGCGCCATCCATGCGTGCCTAAAAAATCTAACTTGCTTCCCCCCAGGCCAGAAGCTATAGGTATGACTTGCCCCCTCCTAGGCCAGAAGCCAGCTACGACTTGCCCCCCTTCCTAGTCCAGAAGCTAGATGACTTACCCGCAACATGACAATGCGCAGCTGCTCGTGGTGCCTGCGGAAGCGGCGCCATCCATGCGTGCCTAAAAAATCTAACTTGCTTCCCCCCAGGCCAGAAGCTATAGGTATGACTTGCCCCCTCCTAGGCCAGAAGCCAGCTACGACTTGCCCCCCTTCCTAGTCCAGAAGCTAGATGACTTACCCGCAGCATGACAGTGCGCAGCTGCTCGTGGTGCCTGCGGAAGCGGCGCCATCCATGCGTGCCTAAAAAATCTAACTTGCTTCCCCCCAGGCCAGAAGCTATAGGTATGACTTGCCCCCTCCTAGGCCAGAAGCCAGCTACGACTTGCCCCCCTTCCTAGTCCAGAAGCTAGATGACTTACCCGCAACATGACAATGCGCAGCTGCTCGTGGTGCCTGCGGAAGCGGCGCCATCCATGCGTGCCTAAAAAATCTAACTTGCTTCCCCCCAGGCCAGAAGCTATAGGTATGACTTCCCCCCTCCTAGGCCAGAAGCCAGCTACGACTTGCCCCCCTTCCTAGTCCAGAAGCTAGATGACTTACCCGCAGCATGACAGTGCGCAGCTGCTCGTGGTGCCTGCGGAAGCGGCGCATGTGCTCCATGCGAGCCTGCAGCCGCTTGTGTGACGGTGACACGCGCCATACCATCTTGAGGTGTTCATCTCGCTTCTTCTTTACTATGTCTCTGTAAGTTGAGAACCACATGTTACACTGATTGAAAAGAACACAAGGGCCTGCACAAAAACTCGCGGTGAGAATCTGCGTGCGCTGCTCATGTCAAGTCAAGCAACCGCGTACGTTATTTGTGTCGGCTTTAAAATGTGAAAATTCTGATATCCACTCTGGATAATACTTATACTGAATCCAATTAGAATTAATGGAATAAAAACCTTTACATAAACACATGACACAAAACTACACAAACATTTCTTGGCGAAATGGTCATTCCATTTCGCGATCGTAGATCTATAGTGACGTCACATGATAAAACATTTTAGTAAACTTACCGCAGCAATCCCTGCAACTTTTCGTACTCGTCATCCCAGCACGAAAATACTTCAAAGCACTGCGTCATTACGCGTTCAAAATCTTCGAAGGGGATATGCATAAGACGTCGAGTACCCAAAACCTAGAACGAACAAGGATTAATATGGATATTAATTTCACCCTTTATTAACAAACATGTAATTATGGCATGAACACTTCAGATGATTTACAACAGGCTTAGCATATTATTAAAGTACAACATAAGATATGTGTCAAGCTGCATGTGCCTTTGTTTATAAAATAGATAATATACCTTCAGGAGTTGCTGCCCAAGGTCACGAGAGATGGCTTCCACTAGCCTCAAGCCACGCTGTATGGGGTATTTGGTAGAGCGAATCTTACGGAGATGGGAGAAGATTTGCTGTACAGCCAATCTATGAAAAAAAACTTATTAAATCCAGTCTAAAGAAGTCAAAAGAAGGTTTCTAAACAAAACACAAACAGCTTACCTGATCCTCTCAAGTTCGGTGGCGCTAAGAAGGTCATTGATGGGGAAGTCCTTCATTAGAGGATTGTAGTCGGAGACTGTAGCAAGTGCCTGCTTTAGGCCGGTGTCTGTGTCGAAAGACACAGTGGCATGGAACCGCTTTCCGTACTTCAGGATTTCGAGGGTGAGGGCAACCTATAAGAAAAAATATGTAGTAAACTATCTTTTTTAGTTGCTTGTTATTTGAGATGTCCGAGAATCTATCTATCTAATTACTTACCTCAATACTCTCTCTCTTCTCTTGGATCCTGTGGAGAGCCCTCTCCAGGTTTAGCCAGAAGGAAATTTCCTGTAATGCAGTTCCATTGGATGGGTCTCTGTCTAGCTTGGTGACCTTTTGTATTTCTTTGATCCATCTATTGACTCCATTCTGAAGTTGGTTGAGGAATGTCGAGTCCTCAACCTTGTCTCCAAAATCAGCTACGCGTGGCTTACGACCCTCGTCTGCAGCTCTAAATCATTTAAAGTTCAGTTTAGTACTGTTATGTAAAGAAAAAAAGTATCAGGTATATTTTAAAATTGTTATTTTATTTAAACACCTTACCTTTTAATTACAGCTGCCACTAAAGGATGGACTGGTAATGTAATCTCTGGGATATCAATGTTTTGCTGAAGGTGTAAGAGACCCATTTCCAATTCTGCAATTTTCTTTTCAACTGATGGTGCCATCTTGTCTCCATCCCTAAAATGTTTAAATTTTTTAATATCTGTTTTCTTGTTTTATATTCCTGAAGACCTACTGAGGAAGGGTGATTGTTGTGCAGACTCAAATTCTAATAACTCCAGCAACTGTCCCAATTCCTCATTATTTGATGTATTACAGGTGTTATTTTATATTTTTACATTATATGCACAATTCAACTAACCTATCAGCCCTTCCGCTTTCTTTCACATAGCTCTTGAAGAAAGGAGCCATGGTCTTGCTAATAAAGGCATGGAGAGTCTCGTATGGAGAGCCATCGGAAAGGTTGATGAGTCGCAGCTGGCTGTGGATAGATTTGTCGGCCTCGATGACTTGGCCGCGCTTGATGCACACAAATGCTGCCACTCGTGGAGACGTGAAGTGCACCTAGTTGAAAATATAAAATTGTATAGTAATTTTTCCAGATAATCAGTTCCTCTTACATTCAACCATTTTAAGATTATATCATGCATGATTCCGTTAAGATTATATCTGAGATGATTTGAATAGAAATTTAGATAAGCATTACTGTAGTTGTGATGAAATATCAATATTTTTTTATCTGAACCAAATGGGCTAGTATTTTAAAATGTAAAATCAAACCTCATTGCTGATCTGATAGGTGACTGCTTCCTTCTCTTCTTCACCTTCTGTTGGCTGTTCATTGTCATCCTCTAAAGGAGAATTATAATAAATGGATCAATAAGATTAATAACAGCTATCTGTAGTGCTGTTCTTTACTTAGAAATATGTGAATACTATGTCTCAAATAGGTAATGGGGTCAGAGGGTGATTAATGTAATCTAGTTAGAAAAATTCTCTAAGATAGTGGATAAAATATTATGCCTTTTAAGACTTTTAAGTTGTATGTTCATTCTTTATGTGTTTGAGATTGCAGCTACAATAAAAAGGAAATGATTAGTTGAGCCAATCAGTTTTTTAAGTTATCTTTAACGATTCTGTGTAGATTAATTTATAAATTCCGCACTAAACAATTAATTAATTGGAGAAAATGATTCATACACTTCTTCGTTATGCATTGCTGTCACGCACCTGTATTTATGACATCACACCTGACTTTTTGGGGCTCGTTAAATAGTGGGTAGCAGAATGCAAATGTATCAAGAAAGCGTAAATCACCTTTTGACGAGAACCGCTGCACATACAATGAAGACACCTGCGGATCAGAGGCAAACTTTCTAATGCAGTCTTGGTTCACTTTGTCGTCAAGAGCTGCGTTCAGCGCCGGTGGAACGATGTCATCCTCGGGCAAAAGTACCGTTGCAGCTCGGCGCAGGTAGTTTGCGAAGTCTTGGAAGTCGACTAGCACGACGTTTGCCGCCTCAGGCGTATTTTCACTCCCGTCAAGGGAGTCTCCCATGTTTTTGTATGATTATAAGCAGGTTTTCTAATAAGAATCGATAATTAAACGGATAAGCCGTCGCAAAGAGAGCTTCGCTGCAGACGGCAATTTGACAAGTGAAGTGACAGCTGGTCGATGATAGCACAGTGGGTCTAGACAAAGTGCAAATTATAATCGCAAACCAGTCGAAAAGTAGTCGAAAAGCCCTTTTTTGTATGGAGTTTTGACGGATTCGATTTTCGATTCGATCAAAAAGTGCGTTTTGTCTAGGGGGGCAGTGGGTCTAGACAAAGTGCAAATTATAATCGCAAACCAGTCGAAAAGTAGTCGAAAAGCCCTTTTTTGTATGGAGTTTTGACGGATTCGATTTTCGATTCGATCAAAAAGTGCGTTTTGTCTAGGGGGGCAGATTACTTATTAGTCTAAAAATGATAGATGACGCATCGCCCAGTGTTGCCGTTATCAAAAATCTTGCTCAACAGATTAAAAAGGTAACGATAACGTTACTAAATTAACTAGATTTATTGTTGTTTAACTAACGTTCGAGTGCACTCTTGTCTTATGACGGGTACGGAAAATGGTTCTAGGAATATTTCTAAGCAAAATGTATGCCCTAGAAAAAAGGCGTTTACACTCCTAACAATTATAGAGACTATTACGCTTGCCACCGCTCACCACTACGAGCTTCCTTCGTTCGTTTCAGCACTTTCAGCCAAATGACGTCCATTGGGTCTCCCCCAAGGATTTCCATAACGACCGGTCCTGCGCTGCCCGCATCCAGGCTCTTCCCGCGACCTTCACCAGTAGGTCTAAGATGCGCGCCGCGAAAAGCGGTTGTCACGCCATTTTATCGATTATTCCCATACATTTTGACGTCGATAAAAGTTATCACGGCGCGCATTATGAATAAATTTCTTATTCTTATTCTTATTCATCTTAGGCCTACAGATCGTCGGTCCATCTAGTGGGAGGTCTGCTCACTTAACTAGCTTAACTACTTTGAATAGACTGAGATCCCAGAAGCATACTTACTCTCTAATCTGTGCCCAGAAGCACAGGGATGCAGATTATGAGCTAAAAGCGAGCCTCAGAAAATAAGAATGACTGACTAAAGTTTCAGATTATTATTTCGTTATTTTTATTAGGTCCCTGGCATGCCGCAAGTGAAGCCCGCGAGCCAGTGGGTAGACACTTCTCATACAAAAACTAGTCTCTATATGTAGCAATTGATATACAACCTTATCCCTTAAGTAATAAAGTGCATTTTGGATTGATTTCACTATAGCAGGGGAACCCGCGGATCAATACCACCATACTAAAAATAATTGTTAGTGTCCTTATGTTGGTAGTATTGTTAGTTTGACAAATGAAAAAAAATGTCTGTCAATTGAGTTTGAGTTTTAAACCGGCGAATTGATTCGTGTGAAGTTATTTTCTCAGATTTGGTGCAATATTACTGTAAATAAACTTTTCTGTCGTTTACGTTGAGTTGATTAAGTTCCTCCGTATCGGGCGTGATAAAGTTTGCTGTTCAGTGTTATGTTTTTTGTGAGATAGAGACTCTTTTAAATAAGCTGTGTTTCAACTTCTACAGAAGTTTAAACTCTTATTTACTTTTCTGTTTAATGGGTATGTTATCTACTTACTTGAAATATTAGATCTATTACAAATCTATTTTTCATTAAAAACAACCCTATGTGATGAAAATGTAAATGTACTTTCAAAACTGGTAAATGCATGAACCAGGGCATTGGCACTGGTTGGAGAGAAATTATAGGCTTTGTTTAATTAATACCTATTTCATTTTAGGCTTCTACTGATAATGGAGAGTAGAAATAACAAGAAGTGCGTTATTTGTAATAAGAGGCGAAGTCGTGGTGGATCACCCTTACTTTTGAGTAGGTTTCCTCTGGATTCTGACCGGTAAGTTTCTAATAACACTCATTTATTACAAGATAATTTTACTGATTGTGTAAACTTAAAGGCTGGGATTAATATTTTTAATCATACAGTAAATAACCATAACCAATTTTTAATTTCAGTATTTTGTTTCGTACTCTGTAAATGAATTGCATAACAATACTAAAAGAAATTAGTTGATGAATAAATTTCAGTTTGTTATTCTTTTTCTTTTCTAATAGGTATTTCTTATTTCAGTTGTCGAATGTGGGTTAAAAATGCTGGCATAGAAGACTTAGCATATGTACCTATTGAAAAGTTACACCAACTGAAGTTTGTTTGTGGTGGGCACTTCACTCCTGAATCCTTCAATGCCAAAGGAACTCGGCTGAAGAACTCAGCTATTCCAACACTGGAATTGAGCAATCCCATCTTGCCAGATGAAGTTTTGACAGAGTTTCCTCTTCATGTAAAAGACTCCAATAAAGAAAACCTCAAGACAGGTATGATGATGACTTCAATATTTTTTTTAAATTTAATTTACTATCTATCAATTTTTCTGAATTATTTAGATGTCTTAATTAATTTTCTTTGGTTTCCAAAACAAACCAACCGATTGCAATTTAACAAGGTTCTTTCTTTGTAACCACAAACATGTGTTGTATGCTTATCAATAAATAATATATAATTTCAATTATTCATTATATCTATACTTTGTTACAGTTCTTTATGATCATTCATATTGCATTCCAAAGAAGTCAAATCCAGTTGAACGAGGTATGTTTATCTAAAATTATACTAATAATATAAAAAGGAAATATTTAATTGTTTGTTTGTATTTGATCGGCTCCGTAACTCGAAGCCAAGATAGCCTAAAGTGCGGGTTAGAACCCCACAGCTTGAATATTGTAGTAAACCCACTCGTAACACAATTTAGCTTAGAATGTGTGTTGAGTTAGAGGGACTTTAGTAATTTGTGTAATACAAATTCTTCAAAAAAAGTACCGGACCAATTTGAAAAATTTTAGGCAATCTACATTAATTAGCCAGGTCAGCTAGTTTAATAATATTTATAAGCTAGTAATTTTTAATGTGAGCAAGACATGTACTAGACTGATTGTACCCTAAAGTTGGGTAAGAACATGACATTTTATTACCCAATTCACATTTCATTATCTGCTTTCAGTTCCCCTTACAACTACAACCAAACAACTAAATTCAACATGTTTGGGAGCTGTGGATATACCAGATTCTGGTATTTCTGCGAAAACAACTTTTGAACCTCTTCCTTCTACTTCCAATGCACCAGAACATATGACCTATAAACCCATTACTCATGGTAAGTGTACAAACTAATTATTTACCTTCTAAAATATGCCTTCCCTCAAACTAAAGAATGCCACCCTGGATGCGTTCTGCAGTCTGCAGTCAGGTCAAAATGAACTTATATGTACAACATTCTAGGTTTCTGTACATTTTATATTAATGCGATTTGACCGTGCGGATACGAACAAAGAACGCAAAGCACACGTGACTGATTGCCTTATCACGACCACTTACAGATTGTCTTGACATACCCGCAGACCGCATCCAGAATGCAGAACATTAAAACCTCTAAATGCCTTTAATTTAATATTATGTCATTGTTATTGAAGGTGGGCCCACGCTTCATATTTTATGAGAAGAGCTATCATTATCCTGTCTTTGCATTTTTTTAAAACTTGATAATGATTGATTGATTTGGAAATAATATGTTTCATAAAACAACAAAATAAATTTTAAACTTATTTGCATATTTATAATATTTCAGATGATAAAAACATTTGCCATCAAAATGCACAGGCAGAAATATTAGTCCACAGTTATAAAAGACCTAAGAAAAACATTGAAATGAAAGGTAAGATAAAACATACCTAATTTAAAAAACTAAGTAAAATTGCTGATTAATTAACCAATATTCAATTCAATTTGCTTTAATGTTGTTTTTTTTACTAATGGAAATGTTTTTATTACAGACACTTCATCAACATTTACAATTAAAGAGAAGAGGCTTTGGCGACAGTTACAAAATGCAAAAAAAACAATAAGGAATATAGCGAAGTCAAGAGTGAATTTAGACAAGTTAGATTCGGAAGTGCTGACATCGTTAGTAAAGGATGTAGTGCAGAATAACAAAAAAAAGTCACAAGGAAAAAGGTGGACTTTAGCCAACAAAATATATGCTTTGGCTATATTTAAACGGTCCCCTAAAGCATACCGCTATATGCAAAAGCTGTTTACGCTACCAAGCACTAAAACGCTCCAAAGGATTTTAAAAAATATACCAATGGAGCCTGGTATAAATAAAAATATAATTGATATGTTAGAGGCAAAAGCATCAAGTATGCCAAAGGAAAATAAATATTGCTCGTTAATATTTGACGAGATGGCGTTAAAGAAACGGATAATTTATAACGAAATTGCTGATAAAGTGGATGGCTACGTGGATTATGGAGAGGGCGAGAACATGGGACGAGAAAAGAAAATTGCAGACCATGCGTTAGTGTTTATGATACAGGGTGCTAAACATAAATACAAACAATATATTGCGCACTATTTTGTGGAAGGCACAATATCAACAGCAAAACTGGCAAAAATTATATCGGACATCATCAAAAAATTAAAAGAAATCGGATTTATGGTTCTAACAACAGTTTGTGATCAGGGATCTACAAATATAGGAGCTCTTAACATGTTAAAAAGAAACTGTGGACAAGGCATAGATAGCAACTTTTTCTCTGTAAATAATGACAAAATTTTTATAATCTATGACATCCCTCACTTGTTCAAATCATTACGAAACAATTTCTTTAAAAGTGGAAATATGTCTTTCGATGGAAAAATTGCACAATGGAGGCATTTGGTAGTTGCAGAAGAACACAACAGAAATTTTTTAAATTTTAAAAAACTGAATAGTACCATTGTAAATCCAACATTCAAAACTAAGATGAGGGTGAAGTATGCTGCGCATGCTCTGAGTAATACCGTGGCAGCTATTTTAAAAATGATGGCATGGAAAGAAGTTTCTGATTGCAATGATACAGCATTTGTGATTGAACAGTTAGATAAACTATTTGATTGTACAAATGGTCCATCATCTTTAAATGACGTAAAGAAAGGGATCCGGGAAAATGTTTCCACATCAAGTAATCACATTGAGTCTTGGACCTTTTATACTGATAAGTTAAAAACCATAAAATTTATAACAGCAGAAAACACGATACTAAAAAATGTTAAATGCGTAAAGGGATATCAAATATCTATCAAATCCTTAAACGATATTTGGGAAAAGTTAAAGAATGAAGGGTTTAAATATATGAACCTTAGACAGTTTAACCAAGACTCTCTGGAAAACTTATTTGGAATCATTAGGCAACACAGTGTAACCAATAGAAATCCCACTATCACGCACTTTACTGCAGCGCTTAAAACAAGCATGGTTACTGGGCTGAAAGTGCCTCATAGCAGAAGTGCTAATTGTGAAGCAGACAACAATAAACATATGCTGGAATATAAAGACATTTTAAAAACTAATTTAAAAACAACAGAAATAAAAATTAATGTTCAAGATTCCACAGACACTGAATTTTATCCTGTGTTGTCTATCCCGGACCCTGAAAACTTAGAACAGCCCATTGAAAATTTGTGTAGCCTTGAAAACCAACCAGTAGTATATGTAAGCGGGTATTTAGCTGCCAAACTATTACAGAACAGTTCTTGTTTAATTTGTGAAGAGTGTTTGAGCGTGAAAACTCCTGTTGACAATGATTTGTATGCATATATATCTCTTCGCGAATGGTGGCATGATAAAAAAAGTCTCGTTTATCCAACAATTCAATTATGTACCACCGTAAATGAAGCTAAACAATTTTATCATGACCATATTGCCGACCAGATATATATGGAAAATGTTGGAAAATTCATTTTCTTAATGTTGAGTACAAATTGTAATTTTAGTTGGTTTTTAAATGTCAACAACATAATAAAGAAATTTATGATAAGATGTTTAAAATATTAAGTTACCTTTTTCTAAGAAAAAGTTGTAAAATCATTAATGACAGCTTCATAAAAAGTGAAAACAATTTTGCTGACAAAAGTAAAAAAGCACAGCAACAAAGCATTGAAAAGTAATCTTGATGCTGAGGTTCGATCAGCTGATAAGAAAATTAAAGATGTTTATAAATAAAAATCCTATTTTTTCTTAGAAAAAGTTGTGAAAATAAAAGTTTACAAAATTATCATTTCTGTACTTTGTTATAATTTTCAATAATTCCTCATGCCTACAACTGCTATGTCATGTTCAATACTTATTGTAATATACCTATTTTATTTCGAAATAAATAATTTACGTTACAAAACTTCGTTTTACTTACACATAGTTTAAAATAAAAATAGTAATCATTAAAATATTGAAGGTTCCTATACTAGATATCGATATGCAATTACAACCCTAGCAAAGTATCGATAATCGATAAGTTATTACGAACGTCACTAATACTGTCAGAAAATAAGGCATTATGTTGGTAGCTCCGCCCGTAGTTTGTGCGGTTGGTAAAGATTTGCGGGTCGTTCTCTAAAATGCATATGTGTGCGTGAGCTCAAAAAATATCTATGGAGTGCCGTCTCTTACCAGTGGGTAGACACTTCTCATACAAAAACTAGTCTCTATATGTAGCAATTGATATACAACCTTATCCCTTAAGCAATAAAGTGCATTTTGGATTGATTTCACTATAGCAGGGGAACCCGCGGATCAATACCACCATACTAAAAATAATTGTTAGTGTCCTTATGTTGGTAGTATTGTTAGTTTGACAAATGAAAAAAAATGTCTGTCAATTGAGTTTGAGTTTTTAACCGGCGAATTGATTCGTGTGAAGTTATTTTCTCAGATTTGGTGCAATATTACTGTAAATAAACTTTTCTGTCGTTTACGTTGAGTTGATTAAGTTCCTCCGTATCGGGCGTGATAAAGTTTGCTGTTCAGTGTTATGTTTTTTGTGAGATAGAGACTCTTTTAAATAAGCTGTGTTTCAACTTCTACAGAAGTTTAAACTCTTATTTACTTTTCTGTTTAATGGGTATGTTATCTACTTACTTGAAATATTAGATCTATTACAAATCTATTATTCATTAAAAACAACCCTATGTGATGAAAATGTAAATGTACTTTCAAAACTGGTAAATGCATGAACCAGGGCATTGACACTGGTTGGAGAGAAATTATAGGCTTTGTTTAATTAATACCTATTTCATTTTAGGCTTCTACTGATGATGGAGAGTAGAAACAACAAGAAGTGCGTTATTTGTAATAAGAGGCGAAGTCGTGGTGGATCACCCTTACTTTTGAGTAGGTTTCCTCTGGATTCTGACCGGCAAGTTTCTAATAACACTCATTTATTACAAGATAATTTTACTGATTGTGTAAACTTAAAGGCTGGGATTAATATTTTTAATCATACAGTAAATAACCATAACCAATTTTTAATTTCAGTATTTTGTTTCGTACTCTGTAAATGAATTGCATAACAATACTAAAAGAAATTAGTTGATGAATAAATTTCAGTTTGTTATTCTTTTTCTTTTCTAATAGGTATTTCTTATTTCAGTTGTCGAATGTGGGTTAAAAATGCTGGCATAGAAGACTTAGCATATGTACCTATTGAAAAGTTACACCAACTGAAGTTTGTTTGTGGTGGGCACTTCACTCCTGAATCCTTCAATGCCAAAGGAACTCGGCTGAAGAACTCAGCTATTCCAACACTGGAATTGAGCAATCCCATCTTGCCAGATGAAGTTTTGACAGAGTTTCCTCTTCATGTAAAAGACTCCAATAAAGAAAACCTCAAGACAGGTATGATGATGACTTCAATTATTTTTTTAAAATTTAATTTACTATCTATCAATTTTTCTGAATTATTTAGATGTCTTAATTAATTTTCTTTGGTTTCCAAAACAAACCAACCGAATGCAATTTAACAAGGTTCTTTCTTTGTAACCACAAACATGTGTTGTATGCTTATCAATAAATAATATATAATTTCAATTATTAATTATATCTATACTTTGTTACAGTTCTTTATGATCATTCATATTGCATTCCAAAGAAGTCAAATCCAGTTGAACGAGGTATGTTTATCTAAAATTATACTAATAATATAAAAAGGAAATATTTAATTGTTTGTTTGTATTTGATCGGCTCCGTAACTCGAAGCCAAGATAGCCTAAAGTGCGGGTTAGAACCCCACAGCTTGAATATTGTAGTAAACCCACTCGTAACACAATTTAGCTTAGAATGTGTGTTGAGTTAGAGGGACTTTAGTAATTTGTGTAATACAAATTCTTCAAAAAAAGTACCGGACCAATTTGAAAAATTTTAGGCAATCTACATTAATTAGCCAGGTCAGCTAGTTTAATAATATTTATAAGCTAGTAATTTTTAATGTGAGCAAGACATGTACTAGACTGATTGTACCCTAAAGTTGGGTAAGAACATGACATTTTATTACCCAATTCACATTTCATTATCTGCTTTCAGTTCCCCTTACAACTACAACCAAACAACTAAATTCAACATGTTTGGGAGCTGTGGATATACCAGATTCTGGTATTTCTGCGAAAACAACTTTTGAACCTCTTCCTTCTACTTCCAATGCACCAGAACATATGACCTATAAACCCATTACTCATGGTAAGTGTACAAACTAATTATTTACCTTCTAAAATATGCCTTCCCTCAAACTAAAGAATGCCACCCTGGATGCGTTCTGCAGTCTGCAGTCAGGTCAAAATGAACTTATATGTACAACATTCTAGGTTTCTGTAGGGCAAGTGACCCGGTTGTGGCCACCGACCCCTTTGTGGCCATTTAGAACTTCAAATCGTTATAACTAAGGCAAAGACTAATATATTACTCTATGGTTTACGGGAATAAAAATATCTAATATTAGCAACACTGATAGCGTTAACAGCTTTGATGTGTCAAGCTTCACTTCAATCCAACATGTCATTACTTTTTGAGAAGCGTTAATTGTTTTAAGTCTTAGCAAAAAGGCTAAGGCGAGCGGGTGAGTAAACAATCATTATTTTCTAAATCCTTCTTATTTTTTTAAATGTTTATGTTAATCCTTAATAAAGAATACACTGTCTAAGTGGTACTAATGATATTTTATCGCTATTTGTTTATTAAGTGGGTTTATGAGAGGTGGCCACTAATGGAGCCAGAATGAATGAATTTTCCCATCTTTGGCCACATGACTGGCCAAAAGTGGTGCACGAAGAAACCCACTTTTGGCCATTTAGTTTTTATCGTGATTTTTCAATTTAATTACTTAGCTATTTTGATATAAGTAATCGGTTCATTTTCAGAGTTACGATTATAATGCCTCCATCGAAACCAAATACTAAAAACATCGGTGTTGTGAAAAGAAAATTGTTCCAGTACTAACCGCATAAACTTATACTATAGGTTAATGTTGATCTCCTTAATTGTAATTTCAATTCAAGCTGAGATATTATATTTCATACTAGCGGCCGCCCACGACTTCGTACGCGTGGATCCCGTTTTACCCCCTTCATCTATCTTACGCGGTTTAGATTTTTTCGTACAAATGTTTTTTCCCGCTAACTCCCGTTCCCGTTGGAATTTTGCAATATCCTGTTGTAACTAAGCTTTAAGTTTACTAAGGTAAGGCAAAATTTCAAGCGTCTAACTTAAGCAGTTTAGATTTTTCATACAAAAGGATTTTCCCGCGAATTTCCGTTCCTGTGGGAATTTCGGGAATTCCTTGTTGTAACTAAGCTTTAAGTTTACTAAGGTACCTACATACCAAATTTGAAGCATCTAACTTAAGCAGTTTAGATTTTTCATACAAAAGGATTTTCCCGCTAATTCCCGTTCCCGTGGGAATTCCTAAGTATACTATAACCTGCCCAGGAGTATGAAAATAATTGTACCAAGTTTCGTTAAAATCCGTCGGGTAGTTTTTGTTTTTTTTTGATGAATTTTGATGGCCAGAACTGGCACATGACTGTGGCCAGAAATGGGGTAAAGCTGGCCAAAAATGGCACAAATTCCCATTTCTTTTTCTTTTCTACAGGATTATTTTTCCATTGAATCATTATGAAAAAAAATGTATCCTTAGGCTAGATCTAAATATATTTAATCACTTATTACAAGAAATAAGTCCGTGACAACAAAAACTGTAAAATGATATAGCCTCAAAGTCTAAAAAATTCTTAAAATGGCCAAAACCGGGTCACCTGCCCTACATTTTATATTAATGCGATTTGACCGTGCGGATACGAACAAAGAACGCAAAGCACACGTGACTGATTGCCATATCACGACCACTTACAGATTGTCTTGACATACCCGCAGACCGCATCCAGAATGCAGAACATTAAAACCTCTAAATGCCTTTAATTTAATATTATGTCATTGTTATTGAAGGTGGGCCCACGCTTCATATTTTATGAGAAGAGCTATCATTATCCTGTCTTTGCATTTTTTAAAAACTTGATAATGATTGATTGATTTGGAAATAATATGTTTCATAAAACAACAAAATAAATTTTAAACTAATTTGCATATTTATAATATTTCAGATGATAAAAACATTTGCCATCAAGATGCACAGGCAGAAATATTAGTCCACAGTTATAAAAGACCTAAGAAAAACATTGAAATGAAAGGTAAGATAAAACATACCTAATTTAAAAAACTAAGTAAAATTGCTGATTAATTAACCAATATTCAATTCAATTTGCTTTAATGTTGTTTTTTTTACTAATGGAAATGTTTTTATTACAGACACTTCATCAACATTTACAATTAAAGAGAAGAGGCTTTGGCGACAGTTACAAAATGCAAAAAAAACAATAAGGAATATAGCGAAGTCAAGAGTGAATTTAGACAAGTTAGATTCGGAAGTGCTGACATCGTTAGTAAAGGATGTAGTGCAGAATAACAAAAAAAAGTCACAAGGAAAAAGGTGGACTTTAGCCAACAAAATATATGCTTTGGCTATATTTAAACGGTCCCCTAAAGCATACCGCTATATGCAAAAGCTGTTTACGCTACCAAGCACTAAAACGCTCCAAAGGATTTTAAAAAATATACCAATGGAGCCTAGTATAAATAAAAATATAATTGATATGTTAGAGGCAAAAGCATCAAGTATGCCAAAGGAAAATAAATATTGCTCGTTAATATTTGACGAGATGGCGTTAAAGAAACGGATAATTTATAACGAAATTGCTGATAAAGTGGATGGCTACGTGGATTATGGAGAGGGCGAGAACATGGGACGAGAAAAGAAAATTGCAGACCATGCGTTAGTGTTTATGATACAGGGTGCTAAACATAAATACAAACAATATATTGCGCACTATTTTGTGGAAGGCACAATATCAACAGCAAAACTGGCAAAAATTATATCGGACATCATCAAAAAATTAAAAGAAATCGGATTTATGGTTCTAACAACAGTTTGTGATCAGGGATCTACAAATATAGGAGCTCTTAACATGTTAAAAAGAAACTGTGGACAAGGCATAGATAGCAACTTTTTCTCTGTAAATAATGACAAAATTTTTATAATCTATGACATCCCTCACTTGTTCAAATCATTACGAAACAATTTCTTTAAAAGTGGAAATATGTCTTTCGATGGAAAAATTGCACAATGGAGGCATTTGGTAGTTGCAGAAGAACACAACAGAAATTTTTTAAATTTTAAAAAACTGAATAGTACCATTGTAAATCCAACATTCAAAACTAAGATGAGGGTGAAGTATGCTGCGCATGCTCTGAGTAATACCGTGGCAGCTATTTTAAAAATGATGGCATGGAAAGAAGTTTCTGATTGCAATGATACAGCATTTGTGATTGAACAGTTAGATAAACTATTTGATTGTACAAATGGTCCATCATCTTTAAATGACGTAAAGAAAGGGATCCGGGAAAATGTTTCCACATCAAGTAATCACATTGAGTCTTGGACCTTTTATACTGATAAGTTAAAAACCATAAAATTTATAACAGCAGAAAACACGATACTAAAAAATGTTAAATGCGTAAAGGGATATCAAATATCTATCAAATCCTTAAACGATATTTGGGAAAAGTTAAAGAATGAAGGGTTTAAATATATGAACCTTAGACAGTTTAACCAAGACTCTCTGGAAAACTTATTTGGAATCATTAGGCAACACAGTGTAACCAATAGAAATCCCACTATCACGCACTTTACTGCAGCGCTTAAAACAAGCATGGTTATTGGGCTGAAAGTGCCTCATAGCAGAAGTGCTAATTGTGAAGCAGACAACAATAAACATATGCTGGAATATAAAGACATTTTAAAAACTAATTTAAAAACAACAGAAATAAAAATTAATGTTCAAGATTCCACAGACACTGAATTTTATCCTGTGTTGTCTATCCCGGACCCTGAAAACTTAGAACAGCTCATTGAAAATTTGTGTAGCCTTGAAAACCAACCAGTAGTATATGTAAGCGGGTATTTAGCTGCCAAACTATTACAGAACAGTTCTTGTTTAATTTGTGAAGAGTGTTTGAGCGTGAAAACTCCTGTTGACAATGATTTGTATGCATATATATCTCTTCGCGAATGGTGGCATGATAAAAAAAGTCTCGTTTATCCAACAATTCAATTATGTACCACCGTAAATGAAGCTAAACAATTTTATCATGACCATATTGGCGACCAGATATATATGGAAAATGTTGGAAAATTCATTTTCTTAATGTTGAGTACAAATTGTAATTTTAGTTGGTTTAAATGTCAACAACATAATAAAGAAATTTATGATAAGATGTTTAAAATATTAAGTTACCTTTTTCTAAGAAAAAGTTGTAAAATCATTAATGACAGCTTCATAAAAAGTGAAAACAATTTTGCTGACAAAAGTAAAAAAGCATAGCAACAAAGCATTGAAAAGTAATCTTGAGGCTGAGGTTCGATCAGCTGATAAGAAAATTAAAGATGTTTATAAATAAAAATCCTATTTTTTCTTAGAAAAAGTTGTGAAAATAAAAGTTTATAAAATTATCATTTCTGTACTTTGTTATAATTTTCAATAATTCCTCATGCCTACAACTGCTATGTCATGTTCAATACTTATTGTAATATACCTATTTTATTTCGAAATAAATAATTTACGTTACAAAACTTCGTTTTACTTACACATAGTATAAAATAAAAATAGTAATCATTAAAATATTGAAGGTTCCTATACTAGATATCGATATGCAATTACAACCCTAGCAAAGTATCGATAATCGATAAGTTATTACGAACGTCACTAATACTGTCAGAAAATAAGGCATTATGTTGGTAGCTCCGCCTGTAGTTTGTGCGGTTGGTAAAGATTTGCGGGTCGTTTTCTAAAATGCATATGTGCGCGTGAGCTCAAAAAATATCTATGGAGTGCCGTCTCTTACTCTTTTATGCTCTTTGCCGCGAGCCGCAGTTTGTGCATCAATGCCACAGATACAGTCTGTCTATAAAGTCGTGACATGAATGTTTGAGGAACTAACATTATTCATGTGTCTGGCAACACCAAAGATCACCAAACATATAGATGACCCACGCTGAACTGTCCCACCAAACTCAATGACAGGGGGGCGCTACCATCGTTCAACTATATGGTTTCCAACATGGCAAAAATCTGAACCAGCGATCCGGTATTGACGGTGGCGCTCCACTGTCAATGTCATCGACAGGACAGTCCAGTATTTTGGAACTATATGTACATCAGCTGTCATCGAGAACAACTTGTGGAACGATTTTCATTTTGTGGTTTTTATTGTTTGACTAATCTCCTGTAAATTATTACTCAGCTACGAAGAAAAGTATAAACAATGAGTAAAGTAAATTGGAGTGCCACGCGGAAAGTGATTTTTAAAGTTTTCCAGCAATGTTCCGCGGAGTACCAAGCTGGTCAAATTTTGTGGGATTTTGATGTTTTTTATGGGCGAACAGCATCTTTGACGGGTACGTAATCGTGTTACTGCTTGTTTATAATCTACCTAAAGTAACAAATTTACTGCACTTTGCGATTTGGTGACCAAAACAGGCATTGTTTACATAGGACATTTTTAGGTTAAATTTTCATTGTAAGTACGTAATATTGTAGTACGACCATTTCTTTTGATATATTAATTCAGTCAAGTTTTCTACGAATTTTGAATTTGAATTAATTGCTTCATATCTATATTACCCGTTCGCTTTGGCCATTGATAACTGTATGACATCACTTTCACATCAAGTTGTCCGTCTACAAAAATAATAATTTGTTGAAATATTTTTTTATGATTATGATTTAGCTCTTATTATTAAATGCATGTGAAATGATATCTTGTTGGTAAATCTTTAACAATAAATAATATTAGTTAGGTATTGTAGTTATTCTTTCCATCCCTTTAAACTTTGAATTTTTTTTTTTTTTTCAGGAAAATCAGAGAGTACAGTTAAGCGCATAGTCAATGAAGGTTTTCAGAATAATGGAAAATTTAGAACTCCTGGGAAACACAGGCAAGGCCGACCAAAGAAAGAAATGGATAATTTTAATATTTGTGCTCTGCGCCAAAAAATATAATTTTTTACACGGTACAAAAAGAGGTAGGTTAATAACATTTTTCATCTTTTGCATGTTTTTTGTTTGATGTGAGCTATATTCATTCTTCATACAAGGTAACCTATATAATATTATAGACTATGTTAAGCAGTTTTTTTTAGATTGTAATAATGAAATAATTTTAATTGCACCCTCCCCCTCCCTCTTATACACCCTTAAACCCCCATCCAAACAAACCAAAAATGAAATCTTTCTTCTTAATAATATGAGTATAGATGTATAATTTTATAAAATTTTCACTAACAAGAATCTATTTATTTTTCCACCAGGTCACAAAATGTTCGCAATCTCTAAACATCAAAGGCATCACAAAAGACATTTTCAAAGGAAAGCGTTACATCATAGTCCATGCTGGAAGCGAAAAGGGGTTTGTGCCAAACTGCCTCCTCATATTCACTGGCAGAAATAATTTGGAAGACTACCATTCAGAAATGAATGCGCATAACTTCACGAAGTGGATTAAAGAAAAACTAATACCAAATCTTCATGAGCCTTCCATTATATTTATGGACCTGTACCAAGACAATTGGTTATTTGCTTAGGCGATAATAACAGCAGCGAAGATGATGTGAATGATGACAGCGCTGCTTATGAAAGTGGCAACGAAACTTTTCTTAACATCGAAAATTTGGAATCCGATGATGAAAGTGATTAATAAATGTCCTTATTAACTATGTATAATGCATTTTTTATTATGCTGATTCAACAAAAATGCTTGGTAAAACCTCTCATAAGCATAGGTACCTACTGTATAAAAACAAAAACAAAATATCGTCGTCTAAATTGGTTAAGGGCTGATTTTTCAATCGTCGGATAACTTTTAACTGAAGAATAAGATTGGCACATTGACAGTTTCAGTATGGAAAATATGTCAAAATGACAAGTTTATTGATCAGTCAAAAGATATCTAAGGATAGAAAAATCTACCCTTAACTAAATTGCCCTAGTATCAAACTCATTTGGTCAAATTGTATAGGGTTGCTACATGAAGAAAAAAAGCGCCCTCATTTTATGTCACGACTTTATAGACAAACGTATGGATAGATGCAGCATGTGTCAAAAATTGTATGAAGCCGAGCGTGCCACTTTTTAAACGTCATTAGTGTCATTTTAGCGAATTTTAGTGATTGCCGCAACGTAAAAGTAATCGTATCATCGTACTGCATTTGCTAAGTCATCGAATGATATCGTGTGACTCGATTCGAAAATTAATTAATTTCGATAAATCTGATAATTTGTTAAATACAAAACCAAAAACATCTTTATTTACCTTTTTAAAATAAATTAATTCTTACAAATCGTCAAATCTCGTTATTTTTTTTACCCTACCAGCGTTTCAAGACATAAAGTCAAGTGCATGAATACATGCATCAGTGTGTGTCTTATTGTTATGAGTAAGTACGGTTCCTTGGGATCGGTATGAGTGCACCACATACAGGGACCATGGTTTTAACTCTTAAGAGTACATCGCAGGATATGTATTAAAAACAATGCTACTTTATACTTCTTCTACTGATACTTTATTCTAATTAATTATTTGTTACTTGTGCTGTTAATTACAATTCTCAATCCGTAAATAATTTCTTCTTTCTACCGTGTTCGTACTACTGTCCTCGTAAAATCATCGTAACCGATTGTTGTAATCGGATTACATGAACATCACTCGACCATGTATGTCCATTTGGACATATCGGAATGGCACGCTTTGACGATCAACTTGCTGTATCTACTCTAATCCATATCTGTGATCAATGCCTAGCATCTACACTGCTCAATACAGCGAATATTTTTATTAGGTTGATTCTTGATTCTCATTTCTTATACAGGGTGTTTCTTGTAAGGTGTCAAGCCGAAGGCAGGTGATAGGTGAGGACTAGACCTATCGATTTCACCCCCATGTATGTTCTACGATTTTTCATAGTTTAGAAGTTATCGTTAATTTTGTGATTTTTTCAAATTGTATGACCCAGTAGGCTTAAATTTTTTTTATCTATTTCTTGGGTCGACTTTTCTCAGATTTCTTTTTTTTGACAGATTCCCTATTAATTGCAGATTTTTGAAAAAAATAATCAACTTCCTATCTTTGATGCAAGATGCAAAATTTTTGCTAGAAACATAAAAAATATGCTTTTAGCGGAACATTCTAAAATTTTCAACTTAAAGGTTTGAAAAAAAAAAGAACTTCCATAGGTCCAAAATAATTTTAAAAACTGCGCAGTTTTCTGAACTTTCATAATAACACAAAAAAACATGTACTTAATAGGCCATTATTTTCTGTAATCGCTCCACTCAAGTGGCAAGTTGGAGATTCCGTTACATGTTTTTGACTTTAAAATTATCACTTCACGGGATTTATTGCAACAATTTTATAGTAAAAAAAATGCAACATAATAGTTTAAAATGTTTTTGACTTTCTTAGGACTAAGTAATGTTTGCAATCCCTTAAGTTTACGTTATGTAGAACACATTTAGAGACAATATCTGAAAAGAACATTTTTTATCCACAACGAGGAAGCTCTTGCCCTTCATCTGGTATACAATAGGGAAAATGAAAATATTGATGAACTGCGGACAAAGCTGACTGAAGCACAAAACCAAATTAAAATGAAGAAGAAGGTTTTACAAAGAATTTTTTTGCGTCGTTGTCGAATGTGCATTCAGGTCAACGGCGGACATTTTGAACATTTACTTTAAATTAAATTATTACACCCATTTTTGCTCTCTCTCTCTCTCACACACACACACATACACACACACACACACACACACACACACACACACACACACACACACAAACTCTTTCCCTTTCTCTCACACTCTAATATGTAGGTATGGTCAACCACCACTGTGGTCTAGTGGTAAGGCCACCTAATTAGGACAGCCAATTCCTCTGTGGTTTAGGATTCCGAGTGAAGCTCGCTGATCATCCATCAGTTTCCATCAGGTCAGATGAATGGCAAGAGATTCCTCGTTGTGGATAAAAAAATGTTCTGTTCAGTTATTGTCTTTAAATGTGTTCTACGTAACGTAAACTTAGAGAATTGCAAACATTAGTTAGTCCTAAGAAAGTCAAAAACATGTAACGGAATCTCCGACTTACCACTTTAGTGGAGCGATTACAGAAAATAATGGCCTATTAAGTACATGTTTTTTTGTGTTATTATGAAAGTTCAGAAAACTGCGCAGTTTTTAAAATTATTTTGGACCTATGGAATTTCTTTTTTTTTTTAACTTTTAAGTTGAAAATTTTAGGATGTTCCGCTAAAAGCATATTTTTTTATGTTTCTAGCAAAAATTTTGTATCTTGCATCAAAGATAGGAAGTTGATTATTTTTTTCGAAAATCTGCAATTAATAGGAAATTTGTCAAAAAAAAGAAATCTGTGAAAAGTCGACCCAAAAAAAAGATAAAAAAATTTAAAACCTACTGGGTCATACAATTTGAAAAAATCACAATATTAACGATAACTTCTAAACTATGAAAAATCGTAGAACATACATGGGAGTGAAATCGATAGGTCTAGTCCTCACCTATCACCTGCCTTCGGCTTGACACCTTACAAGAAACACCCTGTATAAGTATACCTAACTATACCTTAACTTCTTTGAGATATTTTCCGGTACGTGGCCTCCACTCCAGAACTTTGCTACCCCATCGGCAGTCAGTCGAAGTTCGAGCTTCGAATTCGTTTTAATATTTGATAAGTAAAATTAAAATGATACTTAAGTATTACAGGTGAAGCGAACCGGGAACTGAAACAAATTAATTCAATAAACGGCTCGTTTTGTAGCCCTTTTCAGTGGAAATTAATAACAAACATACTGAATAAAATTTGTCTATTCATCATTCGAGGAAAACCCTTTGTTCTAAATATAACTCGTAGATATTTATTCTAAGTTCAAAGTTGATTAAGTACATGGCAGGTAGATAATTGTGTGTAAGAAGTATGCTAATTAATTAGGTACCTAGTGGAATTTAGGACGGAACAGAACAGAAAATTATATTACGTACCTATAGGTACCTAAGTACTTTACTAATTGGCTAAATAATATAATGTATCTTAAATAATTACTAATATACTCGTCGGTAGTAACTACAGTGTAGGTAGGTACATACTCTATAATTATGTTATTTTCCTACGTCACTGAAAATATTGAAGATTCAAGACTAAGACAAAGAATTTCAAGAATGCCCTAGATTACTTACAGGCATCTTACTGTTAAGCAAAGTGCCGCCTAATTCAAGTGCAGTAGTAAAACAGTGACTCGGATGGATGATCAAATCCCAGACGACGGGTCCCTTCAGTCTTTCAAAAACTCCTAAAAGCACCTCTTTCCTTTAACGGGATTTTCAATCAAGTCGCCCTCTTCTCCTTCGCTTTATCCATCACAGTCGACAAAAAAATCTGCCTATATCAGCCCACACCGTTTTTTCCGACGTTTACACAATTCTCAGCTTTGAAATGCGGGGGCACGGTTCTTTTTACAGCGGTGGTGAGCTCTGGCAGAAATGTTCACGAAGGTGAATATCGGGAGCGCAGGCCATAAAGGCAGTGATTCGAGGAGCGTTCCGTCAGTTTACAAGCTCGCCGTAATAAGATATCGGACGGTCTATCACCCTGGAAAATGTCTTTATTATGCTCCCGAAACACAGATAGTACCTACCTTGAGAAGCGTGGGGCAAATATTACACGTTGCGTCATTTATTTATTGGCGTAATTAAATATTATTTTAATTTAAAATAAATCATAGAATATTATTACAATGTAAGATGTACAGTCGGTATTGGCCTTCATCTGATGTGAGTACTCCTACTTACCACACACACAAGGAAAAAAGTATTTCGCAGAATGATGTTATATCGGTACATACAGGCCTGTTGGCTTTTCTGTGTGGCATATCTATCGTACCCTATTCACTGTTCTGTGAATTTGTACGGATAAGTTATTTAAGTCCACTTAGGTAAGTGAGGGACCCTTAAAGAAGTAACTTCTATTAGCTTAGGATTTGATCCCTTCGGAATGTTTCCCCAAAGCATTTATGGGTATTGAATGGAACTGATTTGAAACCCTTGCTGCATTATTGGTACCAAACGTCTTTCGTTCACGTTCCCGTTTTCACTAGTTCCCCAACTTTCGCAGGGGAAGGGTAAAACGTTTTCGTGTGGTAATTTGTCGCTAAAATCCTTATTTATTGCAACAGAGAAGTTGGATCGGCTCGGGGGGCGAATTCGGAAACTTTGCTCCTTTAACTTCTGTTCACTGAATAGCGACACCTTGAGCACATATTGAGGTTGAATCCTCGTTTTCTTGTTACAGTTGAATTATGGGCGAATACTTTAATACAATTTCAGAGGAACTTTGTCCTCACACGTAGAGAGGTGGCCATAGATTTGCAGGTCGCACAATGAGGGCGGCAGGCTATTCAGAGGGGCAGGTCGATCGGGCTTTATGCAGCATTTAGAATAAAGTTGTGCAATCGGCTCCCGTGTAGAAGGGATTTCAGAATTATGCATGAAGCTGGAAGCAATAGGATCAATGCGCTTAGGATTAAGTGTGCCAATTTACATAACTTTAAACAGGATAAGGACGTTTTAATTACAATATGAATAGAAAATATGATATTGTTTAAACCCAGCTACCTACATAATAGCCTGAAACTATTATTTAAATAAAGTCGGTGTTTAATACAAGTAGAACAACAATTTACTTTCAGCTATATTGGATTGCGGTCCCTATAGTTCTATGTATAGTTGGGAATAGTGTGTTAACTTTGAAGTGTCAGCGGTGAACTGTAGTGAGCACACATGATCCCCTAATCATCGTGATGAGGCCGCAACACTGAGCCCGTGGCAAGTGTGGCTTCAACAACACAAATGTGCACTCTGCTTAATTATAGTTAATGCACAATGACGGCGGAACACGCTGACACATTCCCGTTTTACCGAGCGAATAAGCGAAGGTGTTTCCCCAATTAAAGAGCATATCAGCAGATTACTCAAGTTGTAGAAGAAGTAATAATAGAGCGAACGCTGGAAAATGTCACGTTTCCGCACTCGGCGGCGCCCGGGAAATCTTTTTGTTCTAGGGTTAAATGTGATGTGATAGATGATATTGGACTTTTAGTTAGCACGAACAAGTTTCAGGAAAGTTGCCTGTAAGTCTAGGAAAATTGTCTTTTTATAGGTCGGCTCCGAACTTCTCTTGCTTGAAAGATAGTTGCATTTTTTTGCTACGGAACCCATATGTGCACGCTTTTACAACTTACTTATTTAAGTAAAGAATAGAAAAATCTATGTTGATCCTTATCATCCTATTTCTAAAATTTATTATTTCCTAAGTATTAATTTACTATTTAATTTACCTACTTACTCAGAAAATTTTCTCCACTTCCATTTCAAATAAGAGAAAACAATTTTAACGATACAAACATTTTGAATGAAATTACGCAATAGGCTTTAACGTGTAGCCATAATTAAATTGGAATATGAAATAGTCTGTTGAAAATTGTGTCTAACGGGCAATTTGCATTATACGGCAAATTAGCCGCCTTTAGAAGTGCGATTGCGTCTAATTAGTAGACGTGATTATAATCATGTATGAGCGCCGCCGCGCTGCGGCGTGTTAATTATTGAAGCACGCGCCATTCACACTGATTATAATGCGACAAGACAATACACTGCGATATTGCTCTGCAGCTCCGATTGTGTTAGCGTGGAAAACTCCGGTTTGTCCAGTATAATGCTAAACAAATAATCTTTACTCTGAACTGAAACTGGATTCAAGATCGTCACTTTAATTTTAGTGAAGCTCGCGAATAAGCAGTGGCTTTTCCGTAAATGAAAAAGAAACAATAGTTCGGGTGCCTATAGAAGTATAGTAGGATAGACTCGTAACACAGTGCCTACCCGGAAAATGGTGTGTTGTTGATGGAAATCTGAATCTACATTATTATAAAACCTGAATAATATCTACTTCTAAATAAAATAATTTTAAATAGAATATAGTTGGTACTTATATAATATAAGGCTTTTAGCTACATTATGGTAATTAATCAAAATGGGTACCTCACCAGGTATGACTAACGTCATACCTAACAATTGGAAATGTACGAGTATCTCTCTTATTAAAAATAATCAAAGTGTGTAATCAAATTACATACCTACTTGTTATTGGAAATCTTTTCGGTATGACTCTATCTTTAGAAATCAGCGTGAAGCATAAGAAAATACACAACAACGCGCTGTCCGCAAACAACGGTACACGGCGGAAGACGTAAAACTTTGCAAACATTTTCCGCTCGAAGGACATCTGCTTTGTAGTTTTTGACGTTGCGACTTTCAAAACATTTTTGAATATTCCCGTTATGAAAGTTGGGACAATTCGGGATTAGTGTGGCAACCCAGAGAAATGGGCGGGCGGAATTGGAAAAGTTGAGACGAGGCCGCTCGCGAGGATTACTGCCGTTGTATTGGCACAAAGCGACGCATATCAACTTCCTTCGTATCCAGCACGGTTACAGAAGAATACGAAACGGAATACTCGTATTGTTTAAACATAAATCTCATAGTTTTACTTAGTTATCATAAAACAACAAAGTAAGGAGAGACAGCCCTACCATGAATAAAAGTACTAAAATATCTCATCGATGCCTGCAGTGCACGTTGAGTTTGTGATATGTGTTTACTTTACTCTCGGAGTTTGCAGCCGTGGACATTGTATCAACTGCCTTTACTGCAGAAGGAGTATGTGTGCAGTTTTAAGTGCAAGGATTATTTAGGTGTTAGAACCTAGACATGGTCTGAACCTGAACATAAAATATTTATTGATAATGATTTTGAATATCAATAACTATTATTTAAAAAATGTGCCAGATAGGTACCTACTCTGCTTCAAATTGAACAGACATAAATCTAAATTTTAAAGACGTTAAATACGAGAAAGCACCGAAAAATAGCGAAAATAACAAACAGTTAACACGTTCTAAAGATAGCTAAAACTATGTGTGTAGAACCGACACATGCGAACTGCAGTTTAGTCCGGCACGCCCGGAGTGGAAGCCTGCGTTGTATCAGTTATTTATTGCCTACCACTTTATTGCGCCACTGCGGATTTAGGAAATGGACACCCTGTGGCGGCAGTTACTATCCAATCAGCCTTGTACTAGCTCCCGAACGGCGCTCGTAATATTCAATTACTGAACCATTAGATAACGAGATGTTTATATTAATGTTAACTAACACTCTCGTGGCTTTTGGTGCACCGTTTTGCGTCAATGATGGAGTCGAGCGCTCGCGGATATAGGGTCGTTTAGATCTCCATTAAGTTATGGAAGTATGGACCTGCCCAACTGTGCGAATGATGTGGTACGGATATATTTGATTGATAGTTGAGCAGGTCGCTGTCCGTACCCAATATTTTACGCCCTGATTTAATTTAGAATCAAATTACTGGGGAACATCAAATACAAACTTTGT
The DNA here is from genome assembly GCF_963855985.1 of Ostrinia nubilalis. Lineage (NCBI taxonomy): Eukaryota > Metazoa > Arthropoda > Insecta > Lepidoptera > Crambidae > Ostrinia > Ostrinia nubilalis. The sequence goes on from NC_087103.1 coordinate 6,514,787, forward strand.
AGCTGGTAAAACAAGTTTGTTACTGTTACGAGTAGGTCTAAGCAAACGTCAAAAGCCCTTCGTTTTCCTTTGATTTCATTGTGCTACTTTGATCTGAACTTTCCCACTTTTTCTTAATTGATTAAGGTTGATTGATACGTAATTGGCTGTTTTTATTTTAGTGTGCAAGTAAGTAGTTTGAGCAAAGTTTAAATTTCTTGAACAATCGCGCAACATGGAGGCAAGAGTCAAAACTTACCTGTAAAAAGTGGTACCTACGTTCATTAGGTTTACTACTAATCTTATGTCTACTTTTGGTTTTCATGGTTTACCTACTATAATTCAGCTTTGTTTTGGCTTCGATTTCTACTCTTGGCACAGTGGTTTGTCTTTGTTTGGGTGTTTATTGCTGCGCCAAGCTTATTTATTGTTTCCTTCACTTAGCCGAGGAAATGCTCTCATGTAACAATAATGGTTTTTACGAGCGATTTTGAATTATTCCAAGTCTGTAATTATAATTATTTTATATTCATATATGATATACTTAGTGGACTTACGAAAGGAATACACTTACCAGTACCTATATTCTAAGACCGCATAGGATAGTAGAGTCACTCTGAAAAAGAAAGTACCTTTAGTTCTTTTATAGGAAAGTGGATTAGCTAAAGTTTGATATCAGGTATAGGCTTTTGACATGATTCAAATTATTCGTATGAAACTTTTATTTTCCTTACTTGCTTGGGTTTAATCTATACCTACTCTTATCAGTACACTGACTTCTAGTACCGCAGTGAATCAGAGTATTCCAAATCACGATAAGAATAGTATTAATCATTCTTAATGCTAATTTTTCTACGTTGGTTAGTCGCGGCAGAAATAAACATATCAGGGTTGTTTATCTGTGGAAACATCTGAAGCCTGTGAGCACCGGCTCACCGCCGACAGTGAGTGATGCGGTGTTAATTGAGGGGCGGAACCCTCTTACCATAAATCCGACATACAACAAGCGAGCTTTGAACCCTAACCTAAAGCCTAGAACCAAGACTAGACTTTAGACTTAATAGACGATCAAATTAAGTTCGCCAATATACCTTTACATACTCAAAAGGTTCTCATGATTAAAACTTGACAGTTTCAGTTTGACTTAGCCCAGAGATTTGTATTGGCGTTCACCAAAACAATTTAGGTTCAGACATAGCACGTGTATTATCAACCCATCTAATCCGATCGCTTTGAATGAGAGATTAGTTAGTTAGTTAGTTCGTCACAGCTTAGTAAAGTGTAGTTTATAAAGATTTTACCATAACGCGATTATGGCCAACTCGTATATAAGGCAGGCACTTGTTCTTTTTTTTTTCAAGAATAAGTATCAGTAATAAATTTGTATTGCACAAATTACTTACATGCTTGCTCACCACAATAGTCGAGAGGCGGCGGGTTTCGAACCCGCGTTCCTCGGATCACGAGTCGGCCTCGGCGAGTCCGACCAATTCACCGTTTGGCTATCGTGGCTTATTGACCTTAATGTCCGAGTTTATAAAAGCTCTCTTAAATTTACTACTACGAATATGCACTATATCCAGCCTTGTAACTTTTTAGTCCAAGGTAAAATTCTGTATCCGGCAAGATTTGGACTATGACCATAACGTTTGTCCAACGCGAGTTGGTGGGCAGCCAAATTAAGTCGCTTTAAACTTTTATTCTTTGTTAGTTGTACCCAATTCCGTGTATTTTTACTCTTTATCTTAACTTCGAAGTAGGCATTTCAGGGTAAAAGTAATTTGGTCCATAGTTATAATTCGTTCAAACAATTATTAAATTTTCAGTATACAAGTGACGCCCTAATTAGGCTCCAAAATTGAGCTCTCTTTCTACACTGAATATGATTTCGCTTTCAATTAATTGTGACTAATTAGCAAGTGTCGGTGGCGGACACAATCCGCACATTAATTACTGGAACGCTTCAAAAATGTCTGCTGAAGGCTTAGAGATATTTTACAGAACCGGCGTTTTTAAAGCGCGTTTTAAATTACTTAAATTAACCGTTGAATTGTACGTGGAACAGAAATGATACTCAGCTTATAAAAGTTTCTTGTTAGGTAGGTACACTAGCAGTTCTAAAGAAAAAATGTGTTTATATTATACTTGTACTTACTTATAGCGATCATAGAAAACGTGGAAAAACGTACACGCGCCGAATAAAAACGACTAATCTGTAAACGTCCTGGCTCCGCCGCTAGCTCGGTTATTAATTAACTAAATTCATTCAACATTATAGAAGTTGGACCGGGATGAGTGCGGAATTAAAAAAGTTTGGTGTTTTAAACATGCAACAGAGTTGAATCATTCATGACGCTGCTCGTGTAGAGGCCAAATTGGGCGAATAAATGTCACTCATATCAGAATCAATTTTACTGTCGAAAGTTGTTTATTAAGCTTAATACTATAGTCTTATCAGTCCATGACGTTCCTTTTCATAAAGTAATATGAAACATCTAACTATAAACATATTACTTGAAATATGAAAGTTGATGCAAAATTACAGGACAACCAAATAGAATTTATCATTTTTTCCAAGTTCAGACTGGGCTGTTCATCAAAAAGAACGTTCAAAGGTTTTCCGAGAAGTAATAAGCCGATTCGTATGTACCGCTCACGTGGCAATCGTCGTTTCAGCCGAAAGACGTCCACTGCTGGACAAAGGCCTTCCCCAAGGATTTCCACAAAGACCGGTCCTGCGCCGCTTGCATCCAGGTACTTCCCGCGACCTTCACCAGATCGTCTGTCCACCTAGTGGGAGGCCTGCCCACGCTACGTCTTCCAGCTCGTGGTCGCCACTCAAGAACTTTCCTGCCCCAGCGGCCATCAGCTCTTCGAGCTATGTGCCCCGCCCACTGCCACTTGATTTTAGCGATTCTGCGGGCTATGTCAGTCACTCTGGTTCTCCTACGGATCTCCTCATTTCTGATTCGATCACGCAGGGAAACTCCGAGCATAGCACGCTCCATCGCTCTTTGGGTGACCTTGAGCCTTCTTATGAGGCCCATAGTAAGCGACCACGTCTCAGAGCCATACACCATCACTGGCAACACACACTGGTCAAATACTTTTGACTTGAGACACTGCGGTATTTCGGACGTGAGAATTTCGCGAAGCTTCCCGAACGCTGCCCAGCCGAGTTGGATTCGACGATTAACCTCTTTCTCGAAGTTGGACCTACCTAACTGGACTGTTTGTCCCAGGTATACATAACAACTGTCTACAGCATTTTTGCGCACGGATTATGCATAGCTTATTTTTATTGCTTTAATACCTAGAAATAAGAATAACAACAAAAAATTGTTCTGAATTTGCTTTTATGTGTAAAAAATAGAAAAATTCATATCAATGAATGTATGAAACATGAACATAGCGATGATTTAATTTGTTGCCAAATATGTTTTTTTCTTTCTTTTTTTTATTCTTTCTAATTATTAAAACATACCAAACATCCATTTAAGATTCATTCTCACAAGAGAAAATTTAAAATAGAGTCCAAATATTTAATAAAAATGAAAAGTTCTAATTTCCTGTCATGTTCCATAGAAGATTTTTCTCATAAAAATCTAACCCTATCATGCTGTCAGTTTACTGGCCTTGGTAACGTCGTCTCTCAAATCCCACTATATTTAGATGAAAGCGTGCCCCTTGTTCTTGCGAATAAGCCCCCATAATTATCTATAAATATATCCTAATAAGAATGTGACGTGCATCTTTAGAGACATTCTACTATGAAAATGGAAAATTCAAATCGCTATAACTCTTTTAAAAGCAAATATTTTCGATTTGTAATCGCACTTTTTTATATAAATTTGCTTATATAATCAGAATATAATAAGTAAAATCCATGCGCAAAAAAAAAAAATTTTTTTGTTGACCGGTGTAATTGTCAACAACTTCGAGTGTAGTGTCTCCAACCTTCAGAGGAGTGGGTACTACACGGGCATTTGACGTCCAAAGATTCCATCATCACCCGGTGCCTTGTTGTTTTTCAGCTGTTTGAGAACCATTCTAATCTCGTACAGGCTGACGTCCGGGATATCTTCGGTGTAGTGTCGGGTCAGTCTAGCTCTTGGGTCTTCGGCTAGATTTGTGACAGGTGTACGTACACTCGTGTATAATTGTCCGTAGAACTTCTCAACCTCTTCCAATAACTCAGGCCCCGACGAGATGTCTCTGCCATCCTCGGTCTTCAGCTTGGTCAGTTGACTTTGGCCAACAGACAGATCCCTAGCGAACACTTTAGAGCCTTTGTTACGCTCAATCGCCTCTTTAATACGATCTGTATTAAATTGGCGTAGATCGCGAGTCAAAGACTTGGAGATCTGTCTGTTAAGACGCCGATACTGAGTAGCATCTTCAGAGGACTGCAGAACCAAGTTTCGTCTCTCTTCCATAAGTTTATTGGTGAGGTCAGAGATCTTTTTGGTTCCTTTTGGACGACACGTGGCAATAAGTAGTAATAAAATATTTACAATACTATTTGATAGCTTTTTCACACCTGCAAAGCCGGCTACAGTGAAAGAAATCGGCCAGTAACCTCGTCTCGGTTTGTTGAACTTTATTAATTTGAGCGAAAGTGATTTCGTTTACATAAATATTAGGGAGGTGTAGAATGCGTCCCATTCAAATGAGGTTGGGTCGACGTGTGAAGTACGTAGTTAGCCCGGCTTAATTGAGCCGCGTAGTCAACTTAACCTTATAGACGGACCGGCCACTGCGTTGTCTATCCAACTCGTGATGCGCAGAGATCCGGCATTATTTTTATAATTCTAGGGTATAAATCAGCAAGGACATAAATCATCTTATAAACGCTGGGGAAAATAATTAAGTTTACCGAGAGTTGCAATGAAACGAAGCTACAATTTCTGTAAAAAAATTGCTTCACGTTTTAGTCATGCCTTCGTAAGAAAAGTGGCTTCCATGGACTTAAACTGCTTTACCTTTCTGACATCTTTGTTAGAATGTTAAGGACCTTTCTAACTACAAAAACTCTACTTTCTAAGGCATAGCTGGGATTTGATCTGAAGTTAAAATAATGGCTTTTATGTCAAGACTACGGAACCCTAAAAAGGAAACTATTTTCACATCGTGGCGTGTATTCTGCTAAGTAGTCTATGAGGGTCGTCACTAAGCTCCACATTATTAAGCACCTGACCCTTAGTAATGCACACTACATCATACACCAAGGCTATAAAGAAGCCGGGTATTCTGCTTGCTACCTATTTGGTGCTTGCCTATGAGATATTGCTGTTTACAATGGAGAGTTTTAAGAAAATTAAACATTTGCTATAAGGTAAATTTTGTATTTTATGAATGACAAAATAATTAAAGAGTCATTTATAAAAATAAATTCCGATCTTTATTTTATAAAAACTTGAAATATTTTTTATGAAATGTTTTAAGGGGAATGCTATTCTTATACTATTGATAGAAATTTACTCAATTACAGTTATTAAAAACTCTATTCTTTGTATTTAATAGATTTCTGTTTTAACGCTGTGCGTGGGCAGCTAATGATTTTCAGCGTTTCTACATGAATAAAGTAAGGTACATACTGTGACTAGATCATAAAGCTATGATATCTAGAATAAACATCACGCAGAATGCAGAAATGAGTTTACCTCGATAAATGTCCTGTTCGGTATGATACCTTTATGAAGGTCGCCGCTACAGGAACACACAAACCGTTTAAAGTCAGACCACGTAGCCCTACTGTTAGACAAAGACATCTCCCGAGGCGTAAAAGTCCGATTTTCAGCTATCCTTATCCTACTCACTGCTAATTCCCTTCACAATTTAACCAGTGAAATTACAAGAATAAAATTCAATTGGTGGTATAGTCGGCGTTAAAAGAAACTGGAGCTTTTTCGAACAAATAAGCCGAATATTTTGACTCAAAGATACTGCGACAGACAAATCTCCGTTTCAACTTATTTTAATCATGTATGATTTAACAAAATTGCCAGTTTGTATTAACGTAAAGTGGGGACGGTTGACTACAAAGGCATGTCCGATTCAGTTGTTTTATTATTGCAGTGTGACACAAGCATGCGTAACAAAATGCGGAGCTCTAATAAACGAGGTTAATAAAAGGTTTTATTATTGTGGCGAAACTATATGCCTTGTCAAGGGCCGGTAATAGCTCATGCGATGTCCCATAAAACCCATACTATACTGTAATTACTAACTCTAATATTTAAGTATGAAAATGAATACAAGCACGCTAGAAAAAAGCTGAGGTCACGCATAAGGTATTAAAAAATAAGCTAAGAAAAACTCTAAAAGCTTCCAAAACCCCCATTGATCACCTTGTGATGGTACGTAAACGTCATTTTGCCATTTTAATAAACTAGTTGCACAGCTAAATTGAATTACAAATTTCGTCCGGAGGCAGAATATTATGCAAATCGAGGGAATTTTGCAGAGTGAAACATGATAGCACGACGAGACGAGTGGCACACTTGTTTACCGCTCTTCAAATAAGAGCAAACGCTGTTATAAATGCTTGCCTTTTAAACCCTGCCATAGTCCGCTTCACGCGTGGTCGTGCTCAGAGTTGGTTATAATGAAAATAAATGTACACGAAATATTTGCGCCACTCTCGTAGAAAATGTTGGGGTAATTTCGTTTGGCATCGCACCTCGGAATAGACGCCAACTTTTAAAGATCGTTTTACCTTCAGTTAAACGTTAATATACTATCTACGTTACCCTATAAGATTTATACGAGTACTTGTTGGTGAAAATGCATATAAGAGGTAGTTTTCGATTAACTATATTAAAAATAACGAGTTTTGTCTATAATACTGCAAGCCTTACACAATGTTCATACAAACTTGCTTCCTGAAATAGTAACAAACGCTTTAACAGCCAGTCACTAACAAGAGCTACTATGAGCTACGTGCTACAGTGTAGCCGACTACGAACGAGTACTGTCGTAATAATTAGGCACGTACTCGTAGCACTATGCGCCAGATAAAAATGTAGTAGACGCTACGAAAGTGCTACGAATTACGGTGGTGTCCACTGTCCATAGGCTAGGCTAGAAGTACGACATACATGCTTAAATTTTATGAAAAATTTGATTGAACGTTAAAAATTGTTTACTACTTTCAAACTTTGTACTTAGTTAAACTTTATTGACATTTAATTTAAATAAAGATATATAATTAAGTATAGCACTTTTAGCCAAACCGAATCGAATCTGTCTGCTAACATTGCTATAAGAAAGAGTAGTTATGTTTCAGGCCACAGCGGCTATTTTTCGAGCTGACCGTGACCGTGTGGACGGCTCGTCAGACGAATATTCGTCGATAACGAAACTGGGATACAGACTAAAAATAACAGCAGTTTAATTAGAACTGTTTTAAGACTAAATTAGATTAATATTTGACTTATGTTTGAAAAGTTTTAATATTTATTTATTTACTTCGGGCACAATATATTAATTAGATTTAATTAATCATAGAAAGTTTGGAGATTTCATTAATAATTTTGAGCAAATTGTGTGTTGGTAAGAGTAGCTTTACTAAGAAGTTTATTTAGAGATTGTTATAAAATCTACTTATCTACATATATTAAAAATGGTTTATTGATTACTTACATAGGGTACTTGTATGAATACGGTAGAGAGCACACATACACATAAAGAATTTGAATTTTGTCCGGTAAATGTAGCAAAAAGATTCATGCCAACTGACCCATGTGGAATTTTACCCATGTATTATACTGCGAAAGCGTACGCTGTGTCAGCTAGGTCCATACATCTTCCGTATAATCTGATGTAAACGTCGAAAGCGGCCGCTTATCTGCCGGCAAGTAATGCACCGCATTTGTCTTCCCCATGGATGCTCATCACTCTACCGAATCATATTCTTCTTCATCTATCAGCATCATTAAGAAAAAGTAGATTAGGCTTCAAATATAGCTGCGTATTAGCTGTTAGACAGAAAAGTTCTCGAGTGGCGACAAGAGATGGGAAGACGTAGTGTCGGCAGGTATCCCTCTAGAATTCTAGATGAACCGACGATCTGGTGAAGGTCGTGGGAAATACCTGGACTGGAAGTGAGCAGCGCATGATAGGTCGTTGTGGGAATCCTTTGTCCAGCAGTGGACGTGATTTGGCTGAAACGATCGAACGATAGTTGTGTACTTTCTCAATCTCAGTCGAGCCCATCCACTGATATACATTTCATAAAAATATTTATTACGCTCGGGCGAAAAGCTTTGACTAGATTACTTTTTGCAAAAGGTTTTTACGATACTCTTTTGTCAATCATATCGAAAGTGCCTTTGAAGATTGCGTGTCTATCATAAACTGCAGAGCGTGTATCAAAATATTTATTCTAAAAGGCTAATCATATTTTATGTTAAAATAAAATACCATTGCTCTTTTAAGTCTGAGACGAAATAAAAACTGTAATTTATTTAGTAACATTGACCTTACTAATGGGCTGTGATGTTTTTAATGTTTAAAATGAAAATGAATTTCATTTGTATTTCAAACGGTTTATTGCACTTTGTCACATTACAAGGACAATATCAATAATAAAAAAAAAGTATTTAAGTATGTTTAATATCCATTGTCTAGTGCCTATGGCCTATAGTACAATTTATTTATTTATTTTATTTTAAAAGTATGTGACATTTAATTATTTGGTTGACAAAATTAGTTTGGGTCATTATAATAAATTTTATATTTTAAATCAACTTTGTGGTATGGTATTGTCATCTAAGAAGAAATACACGCTGTATAAGAGAATTATAGTAGAACTAGCTTTCCGCCCGCGGCTTCGCCCGCGTGGAATTTTGTCTGTCACAGAAAAACTTTATCGCGCGCGTCCCTGTTTCAAAAACCGGGATAAAAACTATCCTATGTTCTTTCCCGGGACTCAAACTATCTCTATGCCAAATTTCATCAAAATCGGTTGCGAGGTTTAAGCGGGAAAGCGTAACAGACAGACAGACAGACAGAGTTACTTTCGCATTTATAATATTAGTTGGGATAGGTATTGTGCAAGTAGCAGAAACTGTAATCAATACAGTGTTTTGTTTAATGCTGCTAATTCAGTTCTCCGAAAGGCGTCTATGAAACAACATGTTTGGATATAGTATTTGCTTTGATTCGGCTGAACATGTCTTCAATAGATATCCGTGTAATTGATAGTTAGTGCAAACGGCGTCGCGTGTCTGTGAAGCCGCAGCCTCCTCGTGCGGACCGGAATAGCCGGTTACGGGAAACGCGACCACTTTACCGTAATTTTATACGTGTTAATGAAAATTTGATGTAAACAGGTAAGTATTAATCTTTGATTAAAAATACAGTAAAATATTTCGAAGTTTTTCAGTGTTATTTAATGGTTTTCTTCATAATATGGAAGATTTTTTCCTCGTTTTTTCGTCTGTTTAAAGGATTTTTATGTAGCTGGCTTTTGATTTGAGTTCAGATTTGTAAAGTGCAATAAAGATTTTATAGTTTTTTTAACTGAAAGTTAAACTTTTGTAATACTTTTTGTCCTGAAAGATTGGATCGTGATAATTCCATTCAAAGGTAAAATAGCTGGCTTTATAAAAAATCAGTCCATTATGTAAATTTAATAAAATTGCCTTACATTTCGTGGGAAGGTAAGCATATAAAGAGTCAATATCGGCAACCCACGAATAAATGGTACATAATGAAAATATATTACTAGGGCTGCTCTCGTAAACGACCGTGGAGGCGAATGTTATTCAAATAAACATTACCCTGCAACGTCGTCACGGAGTTTCAGAAATCGTAAAATTTATAACCATGCTTATGCTCATGCGGTACTTACGATTATGAGAGTATTCTGAAGCGACCACCTAGCTTGTCCATAGGGGTAGACCCTTAGTTTACTTTTTTAAACCTAGATACTAGGATAGGAATAAAAAAAATAATTGGTAGCCAGCTTAAGTCTTCATTCATTGTGTACCTGTACCGTTAAGTGGTGTAGAGCTAAACTTTTTACGATGTATTCAGATAATATAGGTATATTTAATTCATTTACCTTTTTACATTTATTTATCTTAGGTAACTGTGTTGGTTTTTGAACTGACCATTCAAGTTCTCAGGTTTTACAATTAACCAAAAACACCAGCAGGAAATGCTAGGTGGTCGCTTTGGTATAGGCACTTACCCACACGGGCCACGTTAACGGGACATCAAGAAATCAATTATTCTCTCTTAATTCCCCACTATTCCAGAATACGAGTACTTACATTAGATTTACGATGTCACGAATTTACTGCTGTAGTTCAAAATGAAGTGTGTTTATGAATACTGAAGCGTACGTGTGCAGTGAAAATCTGCTATTGTAAATCTCGACGACTATTCTTGCTTTGTACTGCTTTTTATTGAACTTTCCAATACTCAAGCTAACCTTCCAATACTCGTGCTTGTAAAAACGTCAGATATTTTTGAATTAAAAATGCAAGAGGTACCAATTTCAAGCTCGGACCAACTATGACGTCATTGGATGAATAGAAATCTCGAGCTATTTGGCGTCAGCGACGCGCAACGCCATTCAACCAGTCGAAAGTTGCATTAGTTTTTTATCCTGCGGCGCGCCCCGCGGAATTCCTTTATGATTCTTATTTTCCACCCCTTTTGTGGACTTATTCAATTGTCTGACATTTCAGAAATATATTTAACCTCAGCTATGGTGGAAGTTTTATTTATACTTCAGAATGTAGTTATATTCATAAAGGTTTGTTTGTTTGAAAAAAATATTAGAGTTTTTAAATATTGTACATGTGCAATAATAATTCGCACCAAACAGTGATGCAGGTTAAATGCATAATATTATGAACAACATTAGAAGGGATGCCAACAATTTGTCAAATTAAAATGTAACCGTACATCGGTTCATAAGAGTCGTTTCCTATTTAGCTGTCTGTATATTACCTACTCAGCGGTAAAGGTACCTTCCCGTGTAAGATTGATCAAGTGCGCTTGCACCAAGGCGATCCATCAGCACAGCTCTCCTGAGCTCTACCATTAATTATGACATAGCATCTAAGAACATCTCTTATTTATTGCTAGCACACTTACAGTAGAGCTTGTAGTCACTTGATAGGTCGGAAAGAAATGTTTGCCATTTGTAAAAACAAGAGTCAAGATACGCCGGACGAGTACCCTGGCAATAACTCTAAACTATAAGTAGGGTATAATCTAGTTGTATACCCCAATAGTGGTGCTGAATGTCAATGAAGTGATCAGCGGACCGGCCTGCGAGATAGCTGACGGCCTGATGACGGTCATTACGGAAATTTGGGGAATTCGCGGCATCACCCCTTTCGCCGCGCGACGTGACCTGACGGCTAAGCGGCTGTGCGTGAGACGACGGCGCTAGCAAGCCGTTACACACACATGAATATTTCCAGCAAATCTCTTATGTTCGGTAAGCTAACCTTGTAAAGGGACTAAAAAGGTATTTTGGGAATCTACCTTTTTGACAGCTTAACGTAAGATCAAACGACTCGGAAAATTTTGGTTTAATATTATTACGAAGCGCCATTTTCGTAGTCACTAACTTATGTGTATAGCGGTTTATGTAGGTACGTTACACCCACGCAATTTGGTGTTAATACATTGTCTGTACCTACTCTGAAACTGAAACTAGTGCCTATCCCTTAAAAGAAAAGTCGTGTCGCCCAGACAAAGATTGTGTTGTTAATTTATTGCAGGTAAGAAAGCAGCTTTTACAGCCTTCTACAGAGTGCGTTAGTCATAAAGATACCTTGAGAAGTAGCGCGCCGAATAATCGCGGGCATAACCTCGGATGCGGGGCAACTTATTATTCAAGGTACGTCAGCAAACGCAACTTAATTAGAAATTCGTTGACCTGTGAATTTCCCTCTGTTATAGCTGTGTCTGGTTTATGGTATCAACAGCTGCTCGCTCGAGAAGTCGAAACTAATTAATGGTATTGCGCAGGGCCGGATTAACCATCTCGGGGCCCCTAGGCACAGCTCGCTTCGGGCCCCCCTTTACCGTCACCACTGCCGGGGGACAAGGTGGTGTGTGGGACTCCCGGCGCCCTAATAGGGTGCTGCTCCGTCCTGAAAAGGACGGGGTATACCCACTAAAACCTCCGCGGCGTTCCGTCATCGCCCAAGTGGGGGTGTCGCGAGTATCCGGCCGTAGCCTTAGACTTCCGCGACACCACCGGCGACAGCTCGCCTACACGGCGGACCCTACACGCCCCCCTTGAGGGAGTCCGACGGGAATGGCCCGAAACGCCAAGCCGTTCCCGTCAGACGAAGGGGGCACCCCCGGCCTGCTGGCCGCCACCTGGGGGCAGAGTAGAACGGTCGTACAACCGCCTTCTCCAACCCTTCTCCGCCTGCGGAGCGATGACGCGAGAGGATCGTTCTCCGCTCGCGCTCCGCTGCCTCCTTCTGAAGGATGACCTCTTCGCGAAAGAAGGCGACCGCCATCCAGCATCCTTTACTTCCCAGCATGGCGTTGACCAGGCTCGGAAGCGAAAGATCCCGGCCCACGACCGCAGTGAGGACACGGCGCTGCTCCTCACAGCCTGTGCAGACCGCGAGGGTGTGCTGCACCGTGTCATCCGCCGCACCGCATTTGTGGCACAGCGGGGATTGCAGCCATGCCCGGTCAGCACCTGCGCCAGACGGAACGTGAGGAACCCGTGCGGCCGTTCCAACCATTAGTCCAGAACAGGACCAATGGCGTCCAGAGTGCGGTGGCCAAACTGCGCACGAGTCATGTCTTCCTTCCAGCGGTCGATCATGATCTCGCGCGCTTCCAGCCTGACGGCGCCGTGCCGCTCCGGGGACGGGCGCTTTCCACGCGCCTTCTGGTCTGCCATCCAGTGATAGTTGACAGACAAGACGCCAGGTGTGGTAGGTCCTTGCGACTTTCTGCGTTGGGGCCTGCGCCTCCTTCCGCCCAGATTGGGGCGCCATACAGCGCCATGCTCCTCAGAACGCCGGCATAAAGTCGACGACACCTCGTTTGTGGCCCTCCCAAATTCGGGAGGAGCCAGAACTCAGTGCGCCGGCTGTCTTGAGGAGGCGTGGCGCTAGCCCGTTGAAGTGCGAGCTAAAATGCCACCTCCCGTCAATCGTGAGGCCCAGTTATTTCATCTGGCCTTTGACGTCAATCCTAACGTCCTCGACTACAATGTGGGCGTCGGGAGGGGTGAGCTGGCGAGGCCCCGGAAAGAAGAGGGCCTCAGTCTTCTACAGCGCGACTTTCAGGCCGAGGCGTCGTATACTGCAAGCGACTAATGTGCCGCCCGCCGACGCCAGCCGTGCCGCGGCCCTAAATGTCTTCCCCCAGGCAGTGACCAGAGTGTCATCCGCATAGCATATGACACTCATGCCCGCGAGAAGGACGCCCCGGAGGAGTCAGTCGGCCAGCAGCGCTCGAAGGTACTGAGGCACTCTGTGATGTTTAAGTGCCTAGAGTATGGTGGAATGAGGGATGGTATTGAAAGCGTTGACTATATCCAATGATACACCCAACACACCCTCACCCCTCTCCCTAGCCTCCACAGTGAGGCTTTTTAGCCTCTGAAGGGCGTCGACGGTCGACCTGTCATGTAAACCAAAGCAGTAATGCCAACGTTACGAAAATGAATTAGGTTCCGCAATATCGAAATATGACGATTGAATGTGTAAACCAAAATAAGGCGAAGTTTTGAGGTGGTTTAAATTTTGTTGAATAAAAATAATCTTTAACATTTTTTTTTTCATTTTTTAATCGGGAGTGCTGGGCCCCTGGTCATAGTGGGCCCCTAGGCACTGGCCTAAAGTGCCTTATGGATAATACGGCACTGGTATTGCGTACTCGAGTTGTTTTTGTATTGTGGTAGCATTTTGACCACAATGTCTTACGGAATGATTTGATATAAATAAACACTTTGTACATTTCTGCATTTAATGGGTACTGAATGTTATTTGAAATTTAAAGGTGAGTCTTTTCGTCGAACTTTTGTCTTGTGTGAAGGTGAAAGTAATTTAACTTGATAAAAGCACTATTTGCTAAACTAGTGTATTTTTCCGCGCCACTAATAAAACATTTACTAATTCGGGTCGTAAAGTTTCACAGCTCTCACGTCATTAACTACTTTACTCGAAATTAGAAAAATTAGAATTTCCAATAAACGTTTTGAAACTTTACTTTATTATTGAGCAAGTTGATTGTTTTAGGGTTCCTTAAATATTTAAAAGAAAAATATATTGAAAAAAATGTATTTGTCCCTTTTATCCATCAAGATTTTTGTTCTTATAAAAAAACTTTTTAATTCATCAATCCGTTACAGCTGCACATGGAGAAGGACTAGCATGTGAACATTACGAGTAATATCACAGGTAATATGAACAAAGCGGTGATCACCAGAATTTGATTTACAGATTAAATACTTAATTCGTTATTCATTGACTAGGTGCTGTTTCTTTCTATGTTTCATGAAACTAAATTATAGGCTTATGTTTAACTTATCACCGGATACTGAAATGTAGCGTCAGAAAACACTTTTTACTGCCAAAAATAGTATTTTTTATTATGGACAGATACCTAATAATGTGACCAAATTGTTCAATTCAATTATACTTGTCATAAGTAACTAGAGAAAACCAATAAATTAGATTATTAACTAATTTCAACTTCCCAAAGTTAGTAACTACTTCTCGGAGTTAATGTAAAACTTATTATTTCCTGGTAGAGGTGTCGATGCCGGTGGTTTGAATTTAGTTGTAGTTCATTTTGTTAGAAAATACACGTAACTCAATTCAAATTTTAAGAGAATCGTAAATGAGATTAAATTGAGTAATATTGGGTCAAGTAAAAAATTATAAGCACTGAGGTCTCAATACCGTAGTGATGAAGGATTACGAAATCTTGAAAAACTATTGCAAGAAAATCTTCTTATTTGGTTCAGGTAACTACTGGTACGAAGATGGAGCCATAGGAGACGATAGCAGCTGGTATTACCAGCTTTATCTTTGGTCACTGATTTTTATTTATGTTTTTATGACCATTTTCGAGACAATGGCCGTGACGATTGGTGACTACCCCGAAAATGAGACAGGGGATGCAATAACTTTTTCTGTAAGCCACACCATCGTCTTGCTGAAGATATTTTCATTGCTTATCAACAAAAAGTTGATAAGAACCACCAACAGAAATATGGTTGAAATCTGTGAAGCTTATGAAGAACCGACGTTAATGGCAGAGAAGTATAAATATATTAAGATAAACGTTATGGGGTATTTCGGTATAGTGTATTGCACTTGCTTATTTTATGTGGTCGAAGGAATCCGGAAGGTATATGCTGGTAAGAAGTGCTATCTATTATCATAGTTTAAATTTTAAACACATGTATGTAATTCGTTATCACTTGTAAGTATGTTGCCCTTGCAGGTTCCCACTTTGAGACTGTTGTTACTTACCCTCCAAGTTATGTGGATGAATCACTTTTTGCTGGGTTAATCCGGGTTTCCACTACTATAGTTTTATTAATAATGATGATAACCATGATAGTAGCAGTGGATACCTTTACCATGGCTTACTTGATCATGTTCAAGTACAAGTTCATAACACTGAGACACTACCTCGAAAGATTAGCTGAAGACTTTTATAAAATGAATGATGTTAATCCAAGACTTGCTGCTGATAAACTGACAGACGGGGTAGTGGAAGGAATAATTATGCACAAGGAATTGTTAAGGTAAGAAAACACCATTTATTGATAACGTTAAAATTTTGCCATTGAACTAAGCGATTAAAATTACCTATGTTGATTTTTTTATTTTCTTGTCTTGGTATACATATAAAGTGAGTTTTATCTATGTTCCTAAAAAAAAGAAAATTTAATCAACAGA
Source organism: Ostrinia nubilalis (assembly GCF_963855985.1). Classification (NCBI taxonomy): domain Eukaryota; kingdom Metazoa; phylum Arthropoda; class Insecta; order Lepidoptera; family Crambidae; genus Ostrinia; species Ostrinia nubilalis. The sequence goes on from NC_087103.1 coordinate 6,530,680, forward strand.
TTGGCAAAAGACATCGATCAAGCCTTTGGAACAGTGATAGCTCTACAACTGTGCCTAAGCTCTGGTTCTGCAGTGACCCTGCTCCTCCAAATTGCCGTAAGTGAAAAATAATTTAATCAAACTGACTGTCAAGACTTCGTTTTAATATTTGCAATTTTAATTTCAGCTAACTCCGATGACATTCGTGGCGATTTTGAAAAATATACTCTTCGTCGTGTCACTCTTCTTTTTATTGGGCTTATTTTTGTGCAACGCCGGAGAAATCACGTATCAGGTACACTACAATTACCCTTGTAGATATAAAAAAAATATGGATTTTGATGCAGTGGAATAATAAAATTTTTATTACTTTGAACTGTGAAGAATTATAGGTATTATGACATCATAAATCGATGTATCGTAAATTTGCGAATATCAGGTTTCGCTATACCTTCTGGCCAGCGCGACAGCGCAGCGTGGGGAAACTAGGTCAAATCTCCATTTGCCTGAGGAAAAGTGGCGAGGGGTGTGCTTGTGGTAGTGGAGAAGAAATAATCTGATGGTGATAACGTAACATTTCGCTCGTACGTTCGTTTCAGCTGAATAACGTCCGCTGCTGGACAAAGGCCTTCCCTAAAGGTTTCCATAACAACCGGTCCTGCGTTACCTGCATCCAGGTTCTTCCTTCACCAGACCATCGGTCCACCTAGTGGGGGGCCTACCCACGCTACGTCTTCCGGACGTCTTCCAGCCTGTGGTCGCCACTCGAAAAGTTTTCTGCCCCAACGGCCATCAGCTCTACGAGCTATGTGCCCCGCCCATTGCCACTTTATTTTAGCAATTCTGCAGGCTATGTCGGTCACTTTGTTTTTTTTTGCGTTATTATTACATTAATTTAATAGCTGAAAAATAGCTATGTTTTATTAATATCGATAAATGAAGGGCTTTAAATTTGTAGGCGTCCCTGCTGCCCGACGCGTTGTTCTACTGCGGCTGGCACGCATGCGTATGGCAGCCCCCGCGGCGCAGTGTCAGGAGACTGGTCCTGCTGGCGTGTGCGCAGGCGCAGCAGCCGCTCGTCATGAAGGCCTTCAAAATGATACAGCTCTCTTACGGCACTTTTCTGCAGGTTCGTTTGAAAATACGACCTCATTCTTTTTTTCTTCATTGCTTATTAAACGTTTCCTGTCTGTATGCTAAGCATAATTAAGTATTTATCTTAATTTTTTTCAGGTGCTAAGAGGAACCTACTCTGTATTTGCCTTATTTTATGCACAAACTAAATAAGCAGAGAAGAAAGCTTTGATCAGAATAAAGTACCTAGTCAAGTTTGTGCGGCGAGCAGACTTTATAAAAAAACTACAACTTTAAACTTTCAATGATTTTTAATGAAATTATAAAGTACAGAAATTACAACTAAGTGTTCAGCGATTGAACGGTTCTAACCTAACTAGCCTAAGGTGCTTCGAAGTTGGAAGCCTAAAATATAATGTCCCATACCATCATCACGGGCTCTTTATATAGAGCTGATTATCGGTCCGGTGGCGTGAGGCGTCTACCGGGAACTGCCGGATGTTGATTTCGATTATAATGTGTCTTTGTTCCCGACTCGGCAGTTTAGATTGTTACATTGTAATACAATATGCTTAATATGCTTATTTCGTTATCTTATATGCCTATTTAGGTACTTGGATAATGCGTGATGGCATGTTGGAGGACATAACTCCTCCCTCCTTAAGTTCGAAATCATCCGATTGCTTAATTGGAATCGGAGGGTTTCGATTACATAAATTTGGGTACATTTTCTTTATTTTATAAAATATAACTATACTTATAACTAACACAATTATAACATATAAAATTACCGTGCCAACACTAACACTTTTTATATTTATCACTGCATCACTTAACACTTGTTTTTCGGGAGATTTCAGCGCGTACGCCAAAAGCTGCAAGTTGTCCAAGTTGATGTCGTCCAGGTTTACAGGTTTTACTTCATCTGCGTTAACAGGGCCTTGTGCTACTTCAGGTAAGTTTATCTTTGCTGTTTTATGGTATTTGAAGCCTCTCGCTCCAGAGTGGCGTCGTCTGAGAGTTACCTTTTGTATTTGGAGATCGCATACTCCGTCCATTCCAACCAGGTAAGTGCCACGAAGTTGTTTTCTCGTGATTTCCCCCTTACAGGTTTCCTTCAGGGTTACCGGATTTCTGGAATACACAATCCACCAGTTTTCATAAAAGGATCTGATGTACAAGTTATTGATTTCCACGGCTATAGGTTTGCACATGGAAGTGTTAGTTTCCGATTTCATTAAGCTTGAAGTGCATAAGTCCTGTTCTTGTGTAGTAGTATCCACATTTCTGCATAGATGAAGGTTTTCATCGATCTCCTGGCATGGTGAGGGGAGTGACCAAGTTTTCGCCTCTTGTACCAGGATAAAAGGGGATTTAGGTGCAAGGATGGTGGTGATATTATTTTTATTAAGGATGGGTAAAGGAATTACTCTATAGTAATTATATATGTATGGTGTAACCAAGGGAATGCTCATAATAAACGTTATCTGTCTTTCTTTAAAATATGCTTTTAACTCTATGGTTTGTTCAATTTTAATTAAATTCGCTAATTTTGCTGGGAATACTAACTTATTAGTTATTTCAATTTGTTTTAATACATTTAACAATTCTTTATTATCGATTATTGATTGATGTAACACCTTAAGTCTACTAAAAGCTATAGCGGTTTCAATATCGTCCAAATGCGTAAAGATCGTTTGAAAGTTATGAATAAATAAATGAAATACTTGAATGATCTTGTTTTCTAATTTTTCTACGTTACTTTGATTTATCTGTCTTCTAATTATTAATAGCTCTTTATTGATTTGGGCGAAATTGTGTCGAGTAGCATTGGTATTATTGGCTATAATACCCGCCATTTCGGATAAGATCGTTACTTTATTTGCAATAGCGTCTTGATTTGTTTTTAATTCTTTAATCATGGTATCGTATCTCTCAGCGTCATCGTTATCGAGATTACCTGTGATAGCTTTAATGAATGATCCCAATGGATTTATTAGACCGCGCTTTTTACGACTTACAGGTACTACTTGCTTAAACTTTTCTACAGTAATGAGCATTATATTATCAGTTTGCATTTTAATGTTGTTATATTCAAATGCATTTCCTATTTTGACCGTGTTACTCATGTGAGCCTTAAATTCCCTATATTTGTCTACGTTATGATCTAAATCCCTTTGGATGTTGGTCAGATTTAAGGTTTTTATCACCGTCCAGTTTTCTTCACTTATCAATGCTTGACCTTCCTTCACTGGTAGCAATCCCGGATTCTTTTCAATTTTGTCGAGTTGAAGGGCCCGGGCGCGGATTGTCAGGATCATCATCAGGATGAGGCACCTGCGGAGGACGCCTTATGTCTTTAATTGGAACTTTAGTGGGTCTATTTTTTGATATTACAGGGACTGTGTTTCTAACTATTTCACCTGAGACTTGTGCTTTTTGATAACGGGGTTTATCCTTACTTCGTCTTTCATTCACTCCTTTTATAAACACTGTATCACCCATTTGGATGTTGAATTCAGTTTCACCGCCGCGTTTGTTCCTAATGCCTTCTTTAGTTTCAATAATTTTGTCGGTTAAATATCTGTATAAGTGTTTAGTCTTTCTTACATGTTCCTTTACTAGCTGTTGCGTATATTGCTGATTAAAATCTACGTTAAACGGGCTTGAAGAGTCCGTGTGTCCGAAAGTTACTTCAAAAGGCGTTAAACCTGTCGTTGAGTGAATCGTTTGATTGTATGCCAATATTGCATACGTCATTACGGCTGCTGCGTCTGTGAATTTTTGTTCGAATTTAGCGAGTCTGTAGATCTCGATTAGTGTTGAGTGGAATCTCTCAACGATTCCCATTGAGTTGGGGTTATGTGGAGTACCTATGTGTAATTCCACTTTATTAAATGTTAACATTTCTTTTAAAAGGGCGTTATTGAATTCTGAGCCTGGATCGCAATTGATTTTTGTCGGAACTCCATAAAATGAGAAATACCTTAGCAATGCTCTAACTACTTCCGGTGTGGATCTATTAGGTATTTCCATAGCCTGTCCTAGCTTGCTAAACGCGTCTACGATTGTAAGATAGTATTTGCCTTCTATACTAAACAGATCCATAAAAACTTCCTGAAATGGTTTTGTTTGAGTTTGTGTTAACTGTAATTCGGGCTTAAAAGGTTTTCTATTATATTTCATTCGTTTACAAGTTTCACATGCATTTATGATGCTTGAAACAGTTTCTTCCATTTTACTCCAAAAGTACGTGCGTTTAAGACGCATTATTGTTTCTCGTATTCCACGATGACATGTTGTTCCGGTGTGATAAGTTAGTACTATAGCGCGTTGTTCTTGTTCATCTGTTATATGAATGATACGCTCTGTGCATTCAAAGAAATGTACAGTATCTTTTCTAAACAATGCTATTATTGTTTCCACAAATAATTTACGATGATTAGGGTCAGTGAAGTGAATAAAATGTTTTACTTTAGGTCGGGTATATCGTTTTAAGAAGTCTTTAATTAGATCAGGGCGATTTAATGGTAAATTGATTTCTAAAATGCGTTGTTTGGAATTAGAAACATCGACTACTTCTAACTTGTCTAATCCCCAAGAATCTACTATGATTTGATTGGGTTTCGTGTCTATTGCTTCATTTAATATGGGTATACCTATGGTATCTATGTCCTTAGCGGAGTGTGCTGTTGCGGAATGTGAACTACTTTCTGGTGCTGATATTGTGCTACTATTTGATGGTGATCTAATAACTCCGTAATCATCTTTCTCTACTCGTTTTTGGGAATTAATTGAATTACTGGAATCTGATGAAATGGTCACTATACTTGATGGTTTATCATTGTCTATATTTACCTGCATTGACATATTTTCCTCATTGGTGAGTACGTTTAATTTAATTCGGGATAACGCGTCAGCGTTGCTATTTTGTTTACCATTTTTATATATGATGTCATAATCAAATTCCGCTAAACGTAACTTCCATCTAGTGAGTTTACTGTTGGGTTCCTTTATCGAATTTAACCATGCTAGTGGTCTGTGATCGGTGTAAATTGTAAACTTCCTACCATACAAATACGGTCTGAAATGCTTTGCTGCCCAAATTATGGCTAATAATTCTTTTTCGATGGTACTGTATCGCGTCTCGGCTTCGTTCAGTGTACGACTTGCGTAGGCGACCGGTTTATCGCTGCCTACAGTTCCTTGTGATAATACGGCTCCGATAGCGAAGTTAGAGGCGTCTGTTGTTAAAACAAACGGTTTCTCGAAATCGGGATATTGTAACAATGGTGCTTTTGTTAAAAGTTCTTTACATGTTTCGAAAGCGGATTTGTATTTGTCATCAATTATTATTTTATTACGTTTTTTTAGACAACTGGTAAGTGGCTGTGTTATCTTGGCGAAGTCTTTTATAAACTTCCTATAGTAACCTATAAGACCTAAGAAACTTTTGATTTCTGTTGTAGTTGTGGGAATAGGGAAATCTAAGATGGCTTTAATTTTGTCATTGTTCGGTTTAAGACCTTCCTTAGTGATTGTGTGTCCTAAGTACAAGACTTCCTTGCGTAAAAATTCAGATTTGTCTAATTGGATTTTAAGGTTGGTTTCTCTTAAGCGATCAAATATCTTTCTTAAGCTCTGAATGTGTTCCTGTAAGCTATTACTGTAAACTATGATGTCATCAAGGTAGACTAAACAGTGCATTCCTTGTAACCCACGCAGTACGTTATCCATTGCGCGTTGGAACGTCGCCGGCGCGGTTTTTAAACCGAACGGCATGCGCAGAAATTCGTAATGCCCCGCTTGGGTGCTGAATGCTGTTTTCTGTCTGTCATCCTTATCTATCTCGATTTGATGGTACCCACTTGCTAAATCCAAGGTGGTAAAGTAAATTGATTTTCCTAGTTTATCAAAAAGATCCGCGATATTGGGTAATGGGTATTTATCGTCGGTTGTGATTTCATTTAAACGTCTGTAATCAATGACCATCCTAAATTTTCTTTCACCTGATGCATCCATTTTCTTTGGAACTAGATGCACTGGAGCATTCCACGGGGAATGTGATTCCTGAATTACATTATCTAATAAAAGTTTTTCCACTTGTTTATTAATTTCGTCTGTCTGGACTTGAGGTAACCTATATGGTCTTACGTAAATAGGATCCTCATTTTTAGTACGGATTTGGTGTTTTACATTGTTTGAAAAGCTCAAAGGTATTTTTTCACAATAAAAGATATCACGGTATTCATAGCAAAGATTCCTAATAACCTTTCTTTCCTCATCATTCATATGTTCTAACCTGAGTTTTTCCAGATTCTGCTGTAACACTTCGTCGATCTCATAATCTTGCGGTGCGTCACTAATATTATTAACTGCTATTTCACTGACACTATATGGTTCTACTGCAAATGGTTTAGATATAGTTATTGTTATATAGTTATCCGAACTATTTTGGATCATGGTATACGCGTAACCTCGTTGACAGCTCACGAGAGCACTGGGCATACGGACGCCTTGTCCGAAGTTAGTATAATTAATTATTGCGTCACCCTCTGACACAGTGGTGGGGATTTTAACACGTGACTCGGATCGCGGTGCTATACTTACTTCATATGGTGGGCTATATATTATTCGCAACTGTGCGTTATGAGTTTTTAATATTTGTTTGTCCATGTCTATGGTAGCGCCCAACTGTTTTAACAAGTCGCTACCTATCAAGCCATCAAAACGATTGTCTACGTTATACACGTAAAACTTATGACTTCCTGTGGTTGCAAATGATTTTAATAATGGAATATGGATTACCTCATTATGGCTACTACGCGCGTGCGTGCTAATGACTTCAAATGGCTCTACATATTTATAGGCGTTGAAATACTCGTTAGCCTTTTTCGGGCTTATGAACGATCGTGTACTTCCCGTATCTATCATAAACTTTGCTTTAATTTCAGGTATTAACACGTGTGGCAATCTTAACATTCCGTCATAATAATTTAGATTTATCACTTCCGATTTATATCCGGTGAGGCTTCTACTTGAAAATTTTCGTCATTATGAGTTTCCGGTTCTACTATTTGTTCTGATTCATACTGAGGTACGTCCTCGTACTGACCGTCGTAGTAATAATAGTACTGGTCCTCGGGACTCTCTGGCTCGGGCTCGTAAAAGAGTGTTTCCGGGGTTTCAGGGTTATTTATTAAGTTATGATGGATTGGAGCTGCTGAACGCATTGAAACATCAGTGTCCAACTTGTATGAGGGACGCTGCGCCAAAGGTGGGTTGCTTAATCCGAATTTAAATTGGTTATTTTGTTGTGGGAATTGATTGAATCGATTCATTGGAACCGAATATGGATTAGGCCTGTAGTGATTGTTATTATTGCTAGGCATCCTATAAATAGGTCTAGGATTTTGATTAGGCTGGAATCTGAAATTTTGTGGGTTCTGGTTTGAGAAAGCGAACTTAGGTTGATTGGACATATTATTAGGATTCTGTGGCATATTATATCTGAAGTTTTGTCCATTTGGATTAAACCTATTGAAAGGTGTGAAGTTTTGTTTGAATGGATTATTATTATTGAAAGGTATGCCAAACTTAAATGCTTGAGTTGGCGATACGAAATTTGGTTTAAATGCCGGTTGAGATTGGGTAAAGCTGGGTTTACTAGGTGTAATTTTGTTCTTATTTTTCATATTGTACTGAAATTGGAAGTTTTCCTCCTCAGACACAATGCTTAGGGCTTGCTCTAAGGTGGTACAACCTCTAAGTCTAATCACTCTAATCATGTCTTCAGTTAGATTGAATAAAAAGACATTTAACGCGGTATTATCGTATATAATTACTTTAGCTGCTTTAATGCCTTCGTCCTCAATCATGTTGACTTTAGACATCAGTGTGCTCTTAACATTCTGAATACGATGACATAACTCGCTATACGACTCTCCATGTTTGATTTTAATTTGTTCTAGTTCGATCGCTATGCAAGCTTCCGATCTGGGGTCTCCAAAATGCTGGGTTAACACTTGTTTTAATGCCGCTGCGCGTCCTACTAATCTACTAGTTATCGCATGAAATACATAACTGTTTTGTGTTACATTTTCATCAGGGCCTCTATATATATTTATAACATATTGGCATTCCCTTAGGAATAAATTCAACGTTTTACCGTCGCCTTCAAACTTCGGTATTAGATTTAACATTTCACTAGGTATAACATTTATATGTTCCATTTTAATTAATTAACAATTTTCTGATAAAATAAACAATTTCAAAATATTTCTTTCCTATTACTAAGCGCTGGCGTAATCCTTAAAGTGGAAGGAACTACGAGCAGTAACGTTTATTATGATTTGGGATAAAGAACGTTACAAAAATTTGGGAAGAATGGTACAAAAACGGTAGCGAAGAGGTTTACTCACTTGCCGCTCACCCCCATATCTTCTCGGTGTGCCGCTGCTGCTGCTGGTGCTGCTGCTGCTGCTGGTGCTGCTGCTGGTGCTGGTGCCGCTTGACTTATTTGTTTGGTTCGTGGATCCCGCCGTTGTAGACTTGATAGCCTAACCGCGACTGCTCAAGACCGATATAATCGTTATACTTTGATTATCGCGACGCGAGATCCTACCGGCTGCGCCAGTCAAGTTTGTGCGGCGAGCAGACTTTATAAAAAAACTACAACTTTAAACTTTCAATGATTTTTAATGAAATTATAAAGTACAGAAATTACAACTAAGTGTTCAGCGATTGAACGGTTCTAACCTAACTAGCCTAAGGTGCTTCGAAGTTGGAAGCCTAAAATATAATGTCCCATACCATCATCACGGGCTCTTTATATAGAGCTGATTATCGGTCCGGTGGCGTGAGGCGTCTACCGGGAACTGCCGGATGTTGATTTCGATTATAATGTGTCTTTGTTCCCGACTCGGCAGTTTAGATTGTTACATTGTAATACAATATGCTTAATATGCTTATTTCGTTATCTTATATGCCTATTTAGGTACTTGGATAATGCGTGATGGCATGTTGGAGGACATAACTACCTACTTAGTTGATGTTAATTTTAGATTGGTAAACATACGGTACATTAAATATGTCGTTATTAAATTGTTTTGCAACAGTATCCCTTTCATTTTTTCAACCAAAAGACGTCCAATGTTGTGCGTTAGTTATAAAGATACCCTTAGAAGTAGTCAAGCGCCTTACACCGAAGCTAATGGCGACTGCTGGTGCTCTTAGCAGGCTGATGCCAAATATAGGTGGGCCTGCTGCGGCGAGTCGTCGTCTATATCTTGGAGTCGTTCGCTCAATGGCGTTGTACGGAGCCCCTGTATGGTACAAAGCTGTTTCAGCAAAAAGTACCCTACTTCTGCAGAAGGCACAGCGTTTGATTGCTTTGAGGGTGGTCCGCGGGTTCCGCACAATATCTGCAGACGCAGCCCTCTCATTGGCTGGGAGCATGCCTTGGGACCTGAACGCCAAGGGCCTCGCCGCGGTATACCAGTGGCGGGGAGACCAAAAATCTGAAGGGCAAAGGCCTGCACCCCGTGAGGTGGAGGCTAAAAAAGAAGAGCTGGAGGAGATGGCCCTAGAATGCTGGAGAGGACGCTTGGCCGTTAGTCAAGTCGGGCGTCGCACTGTGCAGGCACTTCTGCCTGTCCTAGCGGAGTGGCTGCGACGTCGGCATGGTCGTCTAACCTACCGGATGACCCAGCTACTGACAGGCCACGGGTGTTTCGGGGCCTTCCTTCACAGAATAGGCCGAGAAGAGGTACCAGGCTGCCATCACTGCAACCTTGACACTGTGGATACAGCTGAGCACACGCTCCAAGAATGCCCAGCTTGGGCGGATGAGCGTGCGGCCCTCAATATATGTATAGGAAATGACCTCTCTCTACCGGTCTTAGTCCACTATATGACCAACGGAGAGGAGGCGTGGCGTGGAGTTCTCACCTTCTGTGAAGCAGTCATTTCACAGAAGGAAGCGGCGGAGAGGGAGCGGGAAGCATCACCCGACGCACCCATTGCCCGCCGCCGACGTCATGGGCACAGAAGGAGGCTCTATGACCTCCATCTGCCCCTTCCTAATAGGCCTCGGCCATCAGATACGGGGGTGTCTGGTGGCGTCTAAAGAGGCCGCGACGGCGCTGCACGTGTCCTGCGTGCCGCTCGCAGGAGGTTGAAGGCGTAATAACGCCTTGGTTGGGCTGGGCTTGGTTTAAGCGAGTGAAATGCCGAGCAGGGAACGCGGACGAATGCTTGAGGCAAAATGCCGTTAGTGATGGCCCGCGTTCCCGACTCATATGGCTACCGAGGGCAACGTCAGGTTTTTAGTGGGTAGGCCCTGCCCTTCTGGCAGGGAGAACCCCACATAACCCACTAACCGCCCCCGCGGCTGGTGGGTAAACAAATCAATGTATTTTCCTGACGAAAAAAAAAACAAAAAAACGTCAGCAAACTAAGAAAAAATAATTTCGTTGATCTATGTATGAATTTTGTTGAGGTGCAGAAAAGTTCTCGAGTGGCGACCACGGGCTGGAAGACGTAGCGTGGGCAGGCCTCCTACTAGGTGGACCGACGATCTGGTGAAGGTCGCGGGAAGAGCCTGGATGCGGGCAGCGCAAATCGTTCATTGTGGAAAACCTTGGCCTGGGCCTTTGTCCAGCAGTGGACGTCATTCGGCTGAAACTAACGTATGAATTTCCTTTAGTCCTAGCTGTGTCTGGTTTAAGGTATCAACAGCTACTCAATCCCGAGAAGTCGAATTGAACATAACCAGAAAAAAACTTACATTATGGACTGCTGCGTATTTATATTTAAAAAAATACAAATAAAACCTAAAGAAATGATAATAATTGGTTCTCTGCATATGTTCTATGCAAAATCGGACAAAATTATTCTTAAAAAAATGTTAACTCGTCGTTAAAAATGCTATCTTTTGTCATCGTAGCTTAATGAGACATCCCAATATTAGATATTAAATTGAGTTCAAAATTAAATTGTTATAATGCAAACTTTTTAAACTTTCTATTTCTTCATTCACCTTAATAAAATTGCCAATAATTTAATAACGAAGAAAATTTAATTAAGCCCATTTTCTTACAGTAGCTACTTAAAACATTGCTTTTATCTTGCGTCGAAACAGACTTTGTTAATCCCTTTCTTTAAGAACGAACTTGTAATGTTAGTAATAAGAAGTAATTTTATGTATCTTTCATTCTTTTAACATGGTTAATTAAATGGAAACAAAGACGTACCGCGATAGTACACAGCGAAATAATAATTAATCAAAATCCTGAGCAGGACCCGTCGGCTAATAGGAAACTTTTCCTTTTGTGTGGAGGTGAAAGTAATTTAACTTGGTAAAAGCACTATTTGCTAAACTAGTGTGTTTTTCCGCGCCACTAATAAAACATTCACTTATCGAGCCGTAAAGTTTCACAGCTCTCACGTCATTTTAACCACTATTACTCGAAATTGCGAAATAAGGACTCCCAATAACAGCCAGCTTCCAAACTTTGCTTGATATTGGATACAAGGCAATTTTTAGGGTCCTTTATTAATTAAAAATCTCATTCATTAACGTTTTTGACCTTCAATTACTGATGAATAATGCTAGTAAACCATGAGCCGGAAGACGTAGCGTGGGCAGGCCTCCTACTAGGAGGACCGACGATCTGGTGAAGGTCGCGGGAGGTGCCTGGATGCGAGCGGCGTAGGACCGGTCTTTTTAGAAATCTTAGGGAAAATCTTTGTCCAGCAGTGGACGTCTTTCGGCTGAAATGAATGTCAGTAGTTGTGTGGCTACAATTTACTTCAAAATGATTAGAATCTACTGATTAACGTATGTTATCGTTGACTAACTGATTCTGAAGTGAAATCAAACCTATATTATTTGACTACTAAAATTTTTTCAAGCAAGAATATTATAAAATTGATCTCGTACTGACAGGCAATTGCATTCACATTATTATAGCAGAGTAAACGAGTAAATTAGATGATTAGCCAATTTCAACTTTCCGAAGTTAGATAACTACTTCGCACAGTGTGTGTGAAACTTGCCTCTTGCTAGCTGGGCGAGGTGTCGCAGTGAGAATTTACTTGTAGTTCACATGTTAACAAAGATCTGAGACTTTATTACAATTTTATCAAGAACTTATGCAAACTATTGTGGTCACATACCCCAAAAATGAAAGATTACGAGATCCTAAAAAAGCATTGTAAGAGAATATACCTTATCGGCTCAGGTGACTTTTGGTACGAAGATGGAACCATAGGGGATGACAAAAGCTGGTATTATAAGGTTTATAGTTGGTCACTGTTATCTGTTTACGGTTTCATGACCATTCTGGAGATAATGGCCGCGATGATTGGCGACTACCCTGAAGATGAGAAGCGTGATTCAGTGACGTTCGCGGTGAGCCACACGATTGTCATGCTGAAGATATTTTCGGTGCATTTTAACAAACAAATGATAAAAGCTATGAACAAAAATATGGTGTACATTTGTGAAGCGCACGAAGAGCCGACGTTAATGGCAGAAAAATATAAAATTGTCAAGATAAATGTTTTGGCGTATTTTAGTATAGTGTACGGTTCTGGCTTGTTTTATGTTTTCGAAGGAATTCGAAAGATATTTGCCGGTAAATTTATATTATATTTTTTAATGTTTAATGTCGTTTTATGTTTCAAATGGGCACTATTTGTTGGCTTTGCCAGTATTGTAGAGCCAAATACATATAAAAAGGATTTTATAGTCATCTCTATTATTCACTAACATGTATAAGTGCTTCCAGGGTCCCACTTTGTGACTATCGTTACCTACCCTCCGAGTTATGAGGATGACTCACTTTATAGCGTGGCATTTCGGGTCTCTACTACAGTCATTTTATTCATGCTGTTACTGACGATGATAGTGTCTGTGGATTCCTTAACCATGACTTACTTGATCATGTTCAAGTACAAGTTCATAACACTGAGAAATTATTTCGAGAGGTTAACTGAAGATTTTTACAAGATGAATGATGTTAATCCAAGGGAAGCTGCTGATAAATTGACAAATGGATTAGTGGAAGGAATAATCATGCACAAGGAATTGCTAAGGTAAGACATGAGTGACATCCTTGTTTCTGTTTATAAATAAGCTGCATGAGGGGTGCAATCTTGGGATGCAATACCTAAAAAGGTAATCAGCCACACGCGTTTTTCGCATACACAATAGTCTACTTCAAAAGCGACATTAACTCCATTTTAAGATCTGGATTATTGTTATTAAGCTGGATTTTTTATCTTTGTGTCTATATTAATTTTTTTTTGTTCTGTCAGGATGGCAAAAGATATCGACCAAGCCTTCGGGACAGTAATAGCTCTACAACTGTGTCAGAGCTCGGGCTCGGCAGTGTCCCTGCTCCTCCAAATTGCCGTGAGTGAAAAATATTTTATCGAAACTGGCGTTTTCAAGACCTGGCTTTAAGATTTGCAATTTTAATTCCAGCTCTCGGACCAGTTGACGTTCGTCGCGAGTATGAAAATAATTTTCTTCGTAGCTGCACTCTTCTTTTTATTGGGCTTATTTTTATGCAACGCCGGAGAAATCACGTATCAGGTTTATACCAAAATTTTAAAACTTTGAGAGCCGAATCTCGGTGCTGTACAGCTAACTTGCTTTTTATCAATTTTAGTTAATTTAGCTTAACTACTCACACTATACTATAAAACAAACAGTGAGAGAGATAGCTTGTCTTTGTCATACGAAATGTATAGAAGAACTGCGTTTGGACAGCTCATAAAGTATGTCAATTGTCTGGTGGTGTTGCCTATTCTATTCTGTTAAAAAAAATAATGTTACCTATAGTAAAAGTGCATTAAAACTGTAAAATGTGGTATATTTTTGATGATACAGGCGTCTCTACTACCCGACGCGGTGTTCTACTGCGGCTGGCACGCGTGCGCGCGGCAGCCCCCGCGGCGCAGTGCCCGGCGCATCGTCTTGTTGGCGTGCGCGCAGGCGCAGCGCCCGATTGTCATGAAGGCGTTCAAAATGATTCAGCTCTCTTATAGCACTTTTCTGCAGGTTTGTTTGAGTATTATTAGCGATTGATTTGAGGTTTAGTGCTTTATGATGACTCCACTAAGTACGTCATCTATGGACACTATTACACAGCTCCGAATCTGCACGGCTCAGGTTGCTGTTTCATAGTTTCACCATGTTTCACTACTCATCCAACGCTTACGCCCATCTTCACAAACGAAAATCGAACGCACAACGTTAAATAAAGCTCTGTGATTGGTTCGCGAGTCACCCTGTGCGTCCACGCGCACTGTGAGACCTCATAGTAATGTTTGTGAATACGTTTCCCCAATTTCAAAGATTTGTGGAAACGTTGCCTAAGGCCCTGCTTACATAATCTCATACGGCTATGGCTTTTTCGAACATGTGTAGCATCAGCAGAGTGACGCAGTGGAAGCATGCTGGGCCCATTATCCAGAGGTCCATGGATCGAAACCACCCTCTGCTAGTATTTTGTTTGTTTGTGTAACTTTTCAGTGTGATGCTTTTTATTTTTGCTGACAAGCTGTGTATGACATTCTAGCATTTACTACCATCAAATATCTTCTTCTTTATCTTGTCGTGTCGACAACAAATCTACACAGTGTCAGCCCAAACTCTGCTACAAGAGTGGCGTTGTCAGTCTGTAGCATTCGTTAAATCTTCTTTCTTAATTCATACTAGATGAAAAACGTGCATAGATAGCAGCATTTTATTTTAACATTAACTGACACAAAATAACTTACGTTTACAGCTTGGTGTACATATTCATTCCATTAATCGTGTAGTAGATTCTTAAATAAAAGCGTCTAGATATATTGGAAAAGTTTTGCATGCTAACTAAGTAGCAGGCACAGCTAGTTTAAAATAAATAGACACAGAAAGTTAGGATTGATGGATTATGGACATAAAAAAAGAAACTTTTGTGGATTTGCGTGGATTTATTGAAAAAACAAAGAGCACAGTACATATCGGACAATTGGAGATATGAAAAAGAAAGTGACAAGTTTGACAGCTAACATTTACAGAGCTTGTCAATTTTATTGCGTTTACGAAGACAATTCCAACACTGGCCCTTAAACCAATAAAATACAAATATTAATATACAATGTATGTATAATGTATGTACAGTACATACTCTTTAAGTTATGAAACAAAAAAAATAACTCTATTTATTAAGTTACAAATAAATAGATTTATCAACAATTATACAGTTTCCAAAAAAATAAACTATGTTACTTTATTCCAGTCCTGAAATAATTACAAAGAAATACATTCATAACTATACAATTAATGTTGTTTACTTTTCCAATGAAATATCATGACGCATGTTACATTTACAGAAACCATTTTTATGCATGATTTAATATCATTATATAGAGAAGTTTCAACAAAAAAAAAAATCATAAACACAAGCAAATTATACGGTAAGTATTATTTTATTAGCAACAACTTTGTTACAAAGTTATTATGCTTTACTTTACACAAAGGTTTGGTTAGAATGTCAGCAAGCATATCATTTGTACACAAATATTTTAACATACCGATTTTATCATTTACACATTGTCTGATAAAGTGATGTCTAACATCAATATGTTTAGTTCTTGAATGATAAAGTGAGTTTTTACACAACTTTAACGCTGACTGATTATCATTATGAATAGTTATGATAATAATCTTATTCAAAATATCCTTTAAAAATTTGCGAATAAACAAACCTTCTTTACAGGCATCTGTTATGGAAATGTATTCAGCCTCAGTGCTAGATAATGCTACCGTTTTCTGTTTACGACTTTCCCAGGAAATCACGGATTTTCCAATGGTGAATACATACCCAGTGTATGACTTGCGGTCTCTGTCATCGTTCGCCCAGTCAGCATCTGCGAAAGCCGTGACGTCCAAGCCACTCTTTTGGAAAAATAGACTATAGTTTATCGTACCTTTCAAGTAACGAAGAACTCTCTTTGCTGCCTTCCAGTGGATTTCTGAAAAAGATTCATTGAACTGGCTTAAATAGCTGACTGCATGAGCGATGTCTGGTCTGCTACAGACAGCAATGTACATAAGACAACCTACTAGCCCTCTGTAATCTAGATTATCGTCTTTCTTATTATCCTTTGGTAGTTTTAGTCCCGTTTCCATGGGTGTGGGTGATGGCTTACAATCATCCATCTTGTATTTCTGCAAGACCCTTTGAATATAACTGCTTTGATCAAGAGTAATTTTACCTTTCTCCTTACATAGTTTCATGCCAAGAATTTGATGAGCTGGCCCTAGATCTGTAATTTGAAATTCTGTCATTAATCTCTGCTTTATACTCAATTTTTCCTGCAAATTACACCGTGAAAACAAAATTATATCGTCCACATAAAGAGCAATTATTATCATTGAATTGTTATTAGACTTTATGTAAACACAAGGTTCCGATGATGACCTAACAAAATTTAATTTGTTACACAAAACATGATCAATTTTTTCGTACCAAGCTTTCGAAGCCTGCTTCAAACCATAGATGGCTTTGTTTAATTTGTAGACCTTATGTTCTTGACCTTTTATCTGGAAGCCTTCGGGCTGTTCCATGAAGACAGTTTCTGATAAATCACCATTTAGGAATGCTGTTTTTACATCGAGATGCTCAATCTCCATATTGTATTCAGCTGCCAAAGCCAACAATGTTCGTATTGTGGAATATCTTACGACTGGGGAAAAAGTCTCCTCATAATCGATCCCATATTTTTGGGTGCATCCTTTGGCAACTAAACGAGCTCTATATTTTAACAGTTCACCATTCAAATTCCTTTTAATTTTAAAAACCCATTTGCATTTAACTGGTTTTTGTGATTCTGATCTATCGGTTAAGGTCCAACAATTGAAGCATTGGGTGCAACAAGGGCGTATCTCGTAAAATTGAGTTTCGAGAAAATTGACGATGAAAGTTTTAATGTCTTATATTTTTTTAATGTTTTTAATTTGACTTACACTTACTTTATTATTTGTTAGTCCCATGATTTAGCCATAAGATTAAGGTATTATAACTATTTTAAAGCAATCGGAAACATCTTAAAATGCGATTTTTTTTACTTGTGTTATCCGCCCTTGTTGCACCAAACTGGTAAACAGATAGGACGTTAATTTAATTATTATTTTTTATGGAAAATAAATAACAATTTGAATACTTATTTTATTAATTTTAATTAAAATGTAAGTTAAACATGTGTATTTATTACAATCACCGTTAAAATATTCAACTTTCTTTTTTTTTTTTCCGACTTTCGTGTTTTAATCAGATTTATCAAAATATTCAGTAAACTGAAGGGAATCTTCCGAATCAGCTGCAACTGGCCTGGAAGGTCCAGCCTGATCCTCCAGGCCTGCCTGGAAGGTCCAGCCTGATCCTCCAGGACTGCCTGGAAGGTCAGGACCAGTTTCAACCACTCATTTGGCTCACTTTTAGCTAGGACCAAGTCGCCGGATTGAATTTTTAAATATTTTCTTTTTTTTTAAACTGGTTGCCGCAATTTCCGGAGCTAAAAAGGTGAACCTTCAATGTTTTTGTTAATAAATTAAACACCAAATCAACACAAATCTACTCTAGAATCTTAGAGTGAGTCCATTTGCCAGAGGAATAAATAATTGAAAATTCAGTCTAGACTTGGTCCGTGAATCAATCTAAAAGGGGGCCATGAGGACCTCCTACAAATGTGACTGAGACCTTAAATTAAGCCTGTTAAGGAAAAACAATTTTTTTCTTTCACTGCGACTGGTTTGGGTCAGTCCAACTACTTTGTAGTTTTTTAAGTAATGTTAAGAGACAGTTGGCCACTCTACATAGATTTTATTAATTTATGTTCAAAATAAGCGTCAAATAAAAGTTGGCAACCCTAGTTATATACGACTCTAATTTTATACAGTTGGAGATTTTGTAAAACCACAACGCACTGCGTTGGTTTTATCGCTCATTGAACGTTTTCGGTCTGTGTGCCTAACTTATCGGCTAATAAAATATTTATCTTCTGTTCCAGGTACTGAAAGGGACCTACTCTGTATTCGCTTTATTTTACGCACAGAATAAGTAAGCGATAAAATGATCTAAGGTTTAGATCGAAGTAGCATTTAGATGTAAATAGATTTTCAATAATAAAAGTATGTTAAATATTTTACTGTGTTCTTCTTCGAATATCAGTAAAGGTAGTAGTGGCCCAGAATGTTTTAATAAAAACTTGTTTTGCAGTGTTTTAAAAGGCATAAACAATAATAAGAGGAAGACGAGCATATATCACGTAAAAGGATTTCTACATTTAGCATGCCAATTATTTTTTAAATAAAACTTAGATGAGAAGTGAATTGTTGGATCCGCTGTATTTAAAAAGGTGTTGGTATTTTCAAACATCCATCCAGGCATGTCATACCAACAATAAACTTGTGAAAAAACTCTACCTATTCCGATTTATACTCGTAAATAATCTTATGGTGTGTTTACACTAAACTTGCATTTTATATCAAACTAGCTGACCCGGCGAACTTTGTTCCGCCTTAATGGCAATAAATAAGCAGACTTTTTTTTTTAATTTTCGAACGGGATAAATAGTATCCTATGTCCTTCTCCTGGCTCTAAACTACCTCCCTGACAATTTTCAGCTAAATCGGTTCAGCCGTTCTTGAGTTATAAGTGGAGTAACTAACACGACTTTCTTTTATATATATAGATAAGTCAATTATGAGGTCACGGTTAAATGAAGTACCTATTTATGTCCACATCAGAGATTTATGAAAAAACATATAATTATTTGTTTTTTTTTAAATTTTATCTCCTATTGGAGAAGAACGGTTGTGAACGATACACCCTAGGAAACGTCGTATATTATGTTTCAAACAAATTAACTGGTAAGAAACCTATGTATTCTGAACAAGCTTTTAAATAAATTTATTATTAAATTTATTTATTATTCAGTTTTTCAGTTAAAAGTTATAATAGCGTGTGTAAGCACCTTTAGGTAAACTAAAATGCGATCTAAACCGCAAATGGCGCGGGCGGTGCGAATTTCGAAGAGCCCACCTTTGTTTCCACCACAATTGTAGCCTATACACATGAATAATTAAATTAAAGATTACCCAGAACGTGGAACACAATTGAGGCTTGGGAAGTAGAATTTATTAAAAAGTGAAGTAAATAATAGTAAACGTGGCCTTTATGAAATAATTCAAGGAAGTTTTATGAACAACGAATATCGATATGCAAAAGAAAGCAGTAATAGTAAATGCATTGTCTGCTGCAAATGTTGAACGAAAACATTGTACGAGTAATATTTATCAAAGTAAATTCTACTTACTATCCACTAAGTGTTAAGATACCAAAAACAATGAATAATTACGATATCTTAAAAAACCATTGCAAGAAAATTTTCTTTAGCGGTTCGGGCGATGTTTGGTATGAAGAAGGAACCATAGGAGATGATAAGAGCTGGTACTATAGGCTTTACAGTTGGTCACTATTTTCCATGTACATGTTCATGACCATTCTGGAGATAATGGCTGCAATGTTTGGTGACTTCCCAGAAGAGGAGATGCGAGACTCAGTCTCGTTAGCAGTGAGCCACGCCATCGTCATGTTGAAGATTTACTTCTTATACTCCAATAAGAATTTGCTGAAGACCATGAACCAGAACATGGTGAGAATTTGTGAGGCTCACGAAGAACCAGCATTGATGGCCCACAAGCATAGGATTGTAAAGATTACTCTTCGAGTGTATTTTGGCATTGTTTACGGGTCTACTTTCTGTTACGTCATCGAGGGGATTCGAAAGTTATTTGACGGTAAAGTATCATCAATCATCATTATCGTCATCATAATCAACTTGGATTATAAAATTGGCATCTTGTTAAATTGGCTATTTTATGAAGCGAAGATTTGATTAACAAAATGATTTTCATAAAAAAAGGTTTGTAACCTATGGATTATTGGCCAGGGAGTCCAGTAATAAAATTTTTGTTTGAAAATAATTATATTTGTACATTCTACGCAACCGTATTATTATGGTTGTATTATACTAATAACGAGTACCTATACTGTTCTTGTTAATTTTATGCAGTGTGTTTTCAGGTTCCCACTTTGTGACTGTGGTTACTTACTATCCGTCGTATGAGGATGACTCATTTTGGGCTAATGCCTTTAGAATATTTAATACAATAGTTTTGCTTATGTTGATGATGACGATGATTGTGTCAGTGGACTCCCTTACAATAACTTATTTAATCATGTTCAAGTACAAGTTTATAACACTGAGGCACTATTTTAAAACATTGTCCCAAGACTTTTTCAAACTAAATGACGTTGATCCAAGACTTGCTGCTGATAAGTTGACCGATGGGATAGTGGAAGGAATAGTCATGCACAATGAATTGTTAAGGTAAGCATTGAATAACTTTTTTGTTGTTTTTCTGTCTGAAACTGTATGTAAAATTAAAAATACAAAGAACACTGATGTTAAAGATGTGCCGACGCGTGGATGGAAAAGTAGGTAAATGATGATCAGAGACAACGTAGACATTGCACAAAGTAAAGCTAACGTAAAATGCGTATTCGTTATACTTACATACTTTATGTATTGTGCTCATCAGAATGGTAAAGGACTTTGACCAAGCATTTGGGACTGTAATGGCTCTACAATTGTTTCTGAGCTCGGGAACCGCAGTGTCTCTACTTCTCCAAATTGCTGTAAGTTTAAAAAATGTTGTTTTACCTTTGAAATAAAATTGTATAAAATGCCATGCCATTTTAATTTCAGCTTGCGGACCAACTGACTTTAGTGGCGAGTTTGAAAATGATTTTCTTCGTAACAGCACTCGTCTTTATATTGGGCTTGTTATTGTGCAATGCTGGAGAAATCACGTATCAGGTTCATTCAAACTTTTATTTTAACTGGAATACTCTAAAAAGCTAGGGTTCTGATGCAGTTGAATACTCTTTTTTATGACTCCGAGCAGTAAAGAAGTTTATACGACGTGGATCTGGTAAAACAGTGCCATTTTCATTTGAATTTATAGTGAAAGTGAACATTGAGGTAATATAGGTCTGAATTTACATAAGCCTTAGTTTAGATATGTTGGTAATACCTTTTTTAATGTAATATTTTTATTCTGAGTGATCGCGTAATGATGATTTACCATACTCTAGATTTGAATAGATCTTGTAACGTCTTTAAAGCTTTAGCTTTTTATCTGTCCAGGGTGAGATGTGTAGGCCAATCCCTGGAGAGGCTTTGTTCCTGCAATGAAGTTATAAACGTCAATTGTTTTTGAAAAAAGGCGGAAGACTAAATAATGATGATGATGATACTTTCGTTTTTCCGAGCAGGCTTCACTGTTACCCAACGCGTTGTTCTACTGCGGCTGGCACGCATGCGTATGGCAGCCCCCGCGGCGCAGTGTCAGGAGACTGGTCCTGCTGGCGTGTGCGCAGGCGCAGCAGCCGCTCGTCATGAAGGCGTTCAAGATGTTTGAACTTTCTTATGGCACTTATTTGCAGGTTTGACTTGTTTTGTCTCAGTGAAATCGATTTATAATGGCATGATTTTTGTTCTTCTCTTTTTGTGTTTAGAACGTTTTTGGTTTTAAAACTATTTACTAATTTTTATTTTATGTTTCAGGTGTTGAAAGGAACTTACTCTCTCTTCACTTTATTTTATGGACAAAACCAGTAAAAAGTTCAATAAATATAAGTGGTTCACTTTTCGCACGCTTTTATATAACACGTTTACTAAGCAATAAAGATAAATACCTACCTAGTTAAATAAGAACCTTGAGTTGCTTTTATTGTAGTAAAAAGTATACGCTATTCAATAAAGAAGTAGTTCTAAATGTATGTTTTATTAAATCCGAAATAAATCTTGCGATGAAAACGTATGTGCTTACAGGCACGCAAAATAATCCACCATGGCTACAATAAAAAAAGATCGCAGACCCGATAAACGAGTTAGCGTTAAGATTTCTGTATCAAATACATATGCAAATGGCGAAACATTCCGGAGTTATGCCTTGCGTGTTAGGAATAAGTTTATGAATAAGTGAAACGCCTAAAAGCCCCGGCTTTGGACTGGTGTGCGACATACGTAATGCCGAGTCAACTGAAACGTGGACGAAATTGTCGGGAATGTATTGACGTATCGGAATGCTTGTTGGTAAACCCTATTGGTCATCAAATAATTGAATTCCTGCTGGGCTTTCGGCTCGTGAGTGGTCGGCTGAGTGACTTTATAACAAGTGGCTATCAGATCAGCTATTTTATTTTCACAATTCACCCATCTCTTCTTTTATCGATTCATCGATTGTCCACAGAATAGATATGTCAAAAGAGGTGACCGTAATTAATATCACTGCCAGTTAATAATGGATTCCGTTTCTAGTAGTCGTTTGTTCGTGTCAGTCAAATGATGTCCAAAGGATTCTCATAACGACCGGGCCTGCGCAGTTTGTGTTCAGGTGCTTCCCGCGACCTTCACCAGATCGTCAAAGCATGGTCAAGGCCTGCTTTAGTATAAATGAGAACAAAAAGTTTTTGTCTTAAAATCCAAATCCATTACCTAATATCGGATGTGGATTACGTAACATGTAGGTTACGTAATGACGAGCTAGTAAGAGACAAAGTTTGGCTTATTGAATGTACATTTGCGCGACGACCGTGAACTTGGTGGAAAGTTCTAAAAGAACGCGGGATTCCAATCCAAAGTTCGCTTGGGAGATGTGTACAAAAAGTCGCGTTACTTCTATACCGACGAGTGGGAACCCAGCGAAATCTGAAAAAGGAGGTAGACATCTTCAAGCTACTTTTCAACTCGGTGATGTAGGTACCTACTACTTACATAGATGAGTACTTACATACTTACGTAGAAACGTCACATCCAATAAAATAACACCCTGTCGGAGCAATTTAACTAAAAATGACATATAAACTACTTTTACGTCGTGCTAAGCTTTAAAATTGACTTACTTGATATATTGACTGCCGCGTGTCGCGTTTACACATGCATTCTTCAGGCCCTTTCTGGCATTACCCACACCTTAAGCTCAAATAATTTTTCCGTGGTGACGGCAATATAAGAATATGTGGAAAGGCCCAGCGGTATAACTTAACGCTCTGCAGAACGATACGGTCACATTCTGTAATCGCCATGGGGAAATTTATTTTCAACGTTATAGGATTTGTAATTAACAGCTAGTTTTCCTCTGTAGGCTTTTGAATAAAGTCTGTAGGTAAGTAACGGTAGAATTTGGATACCTATAATTTAAAATTACTTTAATTAGGTCAGTTAATTAGCCAACTTTTCAAAGAAAATCGCTTTGTGCTCTCGCTGCCTAACCTACTTGAATCCTTGACAAGTATTTCGCCAATTCAATGGAACTTTAGTACTTATTTTCACGTTTATTGAAGTCTTTTCGGAAATCTCCTTGTAGCAGTTTGTATATTTCATCAAAGCCGATAAATGAGCTATTTAATTGGAGCGACCTACTGAAAACAAATCTCTTTGAAGAAACAGCTTTTATGAAAAACATTATTGAACCGTGCGGCCTACGTTCGGTCGTACATAATAATGCCTACTCGTTAATACTCCAAAACGTTCTGTACATTCAGAATGTACGTTTTTTCCTATATTCAATAATATTTTGACTGTCGTTGAAAAACAGACGAGAGGCTGTCGTGTTCGTTCAATGAAATGAAAACATGGATTTCTAATTAGGTTAGGAGTTCAACAAGATTTGCTGAACACGTGAAAGCGGGCTTGTGCTAGTTTGACGCAATGGTGTTGAACTGATTGGAGATTCTGGGCCACTCTCATTAATTTATGATTGTACGCTTAGATAATTTAAGGCTGAGTTGCACCATCTTATTTTAACTTTAACAAATGTCAAAAAGTCAAACACCATACAAAAAACACCGGTTATTGTTAAAGTAAGTTGGTGCAACTCAGTCTAATAATCGTCCGTTTTATGTGAATATAACGAAGTCTTACAAGGATCCTATTCCAGACGCATTTTATTCCAGGAAGATGAAGCTTTATTTGAAAACAAAAGTAATACAGCCTCAAATTCGTATTTATTCGTACAAATTGTATTCGTAAGTACATATTTCCTAGATCAATTGTACTATGGAATATTGTACAACATAAAATTTATACTGTATCTGTAGTCAGGTACTACCTGACTTATACCACAGAATAAATAATAGTAGTATCTACTTATACTATATTTTTTCAAGTAAAAGGTGTCTGGACGTAAAAATAAAATGGTTTCATACGTATTGCATCATTATAAATATGAATTTAGTGCGGTTCAGTGTTGTCTCGTGTTGTATAGTTTTCCAGTAAGCAAAGCAGAGCTCTAGTGCCAGTTAGATTTTAAGACAGTTTTTTAATAGCACAGAGCTCTAAAAGTAGTAGTAAGTGAGCCAAAAGCTTAGGAAGTCATAATGGGCGCCGTCGCAACTGGGAGTCTACTACACAAGACATTTTTTTCATCTCGATCTGTCTATTACTCTCATTCACGATATTATTCCAAGGAGAGCGACGGAGCTGGATAGATAAAGCCAAGAACATCGTTTTGAAAGCAGAGGCTCTGGGTTGGCATTTGTGGCCAAATTATTTGTTCGTAACACGCCCTTCTTGGAACAGTGCAACTAGCAAGTGAGTAATAAAGTCTCATGTTGCTAAATTTTTATCACCTTACTACAAAATATGTCCTTTGGTTTGCCAAATCGTCTCTTTCCAGTACCAAAAGAATGGAGTGTTGAGAAAAATGAGACAGTATTTTAACTCCGGCTTTTCATGATAAATATTTTTTATTATCCAGTGACAAGCACAAGATGCAAATGTCAGTGTGATGAAAACTCTTTTTCACTCGGTGTCGTGGAATTTCGAATTAACCCGGAATACCTAGTCACTAAGTGAACATAGAATAAACTAAATCAGCTGAACTAATAATAACTCTATGGATAAGACAGTAACGAGCGTATCACTATTCCACAGAGACGACACTTCAGTTGAGATATCTCCATGGGTTCTATTAATATTGATAAGCCGTAGATATATTAGCGCGATTAACATTCGTCTCTATCCACCGGCTCTAGGACGTATCGTGTATCCTCCGCACTCCCGCATCAACTCAACCATGAAATATTCATACGAGGGAAAAGGTACAAGTTTGGCCCAGTGGATTGTTTCTGCAGGATCAATATGGACGAACTGCTAATGTTTTCATATCTCATCCTAGTATTCATAACGCTCCCGTATGCCGCTCACACACGAAGGGTTTCGTGGATCGCGAATCTTTTTTTCTTCTGCAGCGAATAAAAAAACTTTCGACGCCATAAAAGTATATGAGTTCGTCCCAATACTGCGCCGATGACTTCCAATCTCTCGTAGCGTGTCCCGACCCAACCCTGGAGATTACTTTTTTCTCCCTCATCCAGTAAATTGAATTAAAATGAGAAGCAAACGGATAAAGAAAAGGGTGTGCGCCGATTTTCGCAAGAGTTTCGCGTTTAACGTGCCCCGTCTACGTGTACGCTGTTTTCCCATTGTTTTTCCTTTTAAAATAACAAAACGGTACGTAGAAAGTCTTATCTAACGTTAACGACTTTCAAATATCCTTATACTTTGCGTAAGTACGTGCTTGTGTTGTTCGGAGGTCACTGTGGGATTCTTATTCCGGGAAACAGACAACGGAATTGTTGTCATTTTAATTTTACGAAAATGGAACTTAATTTGGAAATAACACTTAAATACAACGTGGTTACAGGAAATGTCCGAGAATAGTATGAGTGTACTTTAATGTTTTATTCAAGGTAGTCAGATAGGGTTATTCTTGTCGGATTTAAAGAAATCATGCGAATATTTTTCGACAAGCAGACGAGGATGAAATCGTATAATTGAGGTTTTAGTATCTACTTGTATTATAACACTACAAATATAGGTACAGACGACAGTACAGTACATCAAACTAGATATTAATAGGTGCTGTTTTGTAAAAAACAAAGATAATAATTATGCTGTCGACTGTACAATAAATAGCAAAATGTAACTTTTTAAAGTAATTAGTAATAAAATTAAAGTAATTAGTGCCTGTAGTACCTAGCCAATTAGAAACAAAGGGGTACCTTCCTATTTCAAGTACTTAAGACTTCGTCGCTTAAAGCTTTAAAACGAATTACGAAACGGTATTAGGACCTAATCTGGTTTGACAAATGCTTCTTGAGTAGATTTGGAGCAAAATTTCTTCGTTTCACGGGCTTTGTTCAAAGAAGGCGTTTATCGAATGACCGTCTGAAGGCCTAGGCAATAAAACGGCTCAGAAAGGCCTGTCTACTGTGTGGGTACAGACGACAGTATGTCAAGATAAGCTGTAGTATCTTATATCGTGGTAATACGGGCCATATTGCAAAAAAAATGTATGTGTAGTCTGTACTTTGAGGCAATACACGGCTGTGAAGTGCTTGATCTGCTTTCAACAGTTTATTGGGCTCTTCAGGAAAACGTAAGTAGTCAGACTTGTGTGATAGATCATTTACTCGAGTATGTTTTAGTGTTCGGCTCAAACTCCTATAGACTTTAATGTTCCATTAGTGTTTTAAGTAGCTTTTTCGTCATGTACTTAGAAGTCGCAGCTTTCTTCAATTTTTAACCGACTTCAACAAAAGGAGAAGGTTTTCAATTCGGTTGGATTTTTTATGGGTGTAGTAGGTACAACGATTACGCCGAGGTTTCTGATCCAATTTCCGAGATTATTATTTTGGTCCCATAAAGTCAAAACTCAACTTTCGAAAACCTAATTTTTAGAAAGATTACATACGAAGACCTAACCGTGTCAACATAATTATTATAATTTCCGAAAACATACTTTCGAAAGCCCTAGGTACTCGAAAACCTAAATTGAAAACCTAACTCGAAAACTCTATGTATAATATGTATGTATTTAAAAATAGTATAAATAAAGTATATGCGTTAAGCTAGCACCCATAACACAAGCATATTAATTGTTTAGGAGTGCCTCCGCTGCCGGCGCCGGCGGCAGATTCGGGAGCCGGCACCGGTCATTGATTCGGCAGCCGGCGCCGGTCGCTCATTTGGTAACCGGCGCCGGACACTGGTTACACACTGTAACATTTGTAGGTATTTTAGGACAAGTCAATACATTATGTAAAAGTCTTATTTTCAGTCCTCCTTGATAAGTTGGTCAAGTCTTGTAGAGTTATCTACTTTGAGGTAATATGTCGCTGTGTGAAATTGTCCAAAGATATTTAATAGAAGTGACCGCATAAAAGCTAAATGTAATAAAGAATCTAAACACGTGTAATGTGATATCGCAGATCGATCTAGGCGCGCCCTTGCGAGTGAATTGTCGCTAAGAAACGCTCCATCTACCGCACAGTCGCACTGAGTTTGTTAGTCAGGATTGCAGCGTATTTATGAAAAATCATTCCTATTGTTCTTAGATAAAAAACATTATATCGCAACTTTTCTTTTTCAGTTTTAACTATTCATGTACTTACTCTGTCTATAACCATGGCTGATCGACTTTCAATTATTTAGCTGGTCTTTTTTAAAATATCACTATTTAGTACATACGGGTTGTTGTAAAATAATATAATCGTGTACTTAAACAATGATAAAATTAATTTTATTGAAATTAAAGTTACATCCAATACAGATAAACTATAATGCAATGTAACGTATCGCACATTAATAACTTTTTATTAAACTAAAATAAGACTGTCTGACATAACGAATGTAATATGCACAGCTAATTAAACTACACCCATAAAGGTAGAGTTAGGACTCACTGAAAATACAGGCTATTTACGTTTCAGTAAATAAAAGTTTCAGCATCACCCATCTCATTCTGTCCTTTTAGTGTGAAAAAAGACATAATGCGCCTGTAAAAGTTTTAATTTTGATTTCTGCGCAGTGCACCATTCCGCAGGTGGAATAGTAAATACGCCGCTCGTCTGACGGTTCACGCGCCATATACTTCGGGCGTAGGTAATTTCCTACGCTCGTCTCGAATAACTCTTTCTAACTCATTTAGGAGATACCTTCGTTCTTACGTAACACCGAATCTTACGAATGAACACGTTGTTTTGACAGGAGAGAATTGGCCGCTTGATTCATAGTTGGTTCAAGTAATTAAAGTAATTAAAGATGTTTAATTAAGTAATTTTATTAATAAACTAGCTGTACCCGCGACTTCTTTCGCGTGAAAATAGTTTGAATAACTTACTGCTCCGCCCCTATTAGCTAAATGCTACTTAATATTTTAAAGCCTAACTAAAGCCTTCCTCGATAAATGGACTATCCAACACAAAAATATTTTTTCAAATCGAACCAGTAATTTCTGAGATTAGCGCGTTCAAGCAAACGAAAAAACTCTAGATAGGTAGTCAATGGGTATTATGTAGGTAAATGATCAATGCACAAAATAGCACAATATAATAAGTATCTGTCTCATCCAATAAAACCATTGTCTACTTGAAAATCAACCCAAAATACATTGTTGCCCATGCCCATCTTGGGTATACTCATTGCGGCATTATCTTGTTGAATGGATAAACTTGGTTGCTCAGCAAAATTGTGCCCGCTCAACGACTTACGAGGCGGGGAATAAAAATTGCCAAAATTATAAAGAATAATTTGTACAGTCGACAGAGCTTCTGTACAGCAATTTTGTTGCAAAGTAACACCTATTTTAACTGAATAACGCCCGTATTCACAAACGTTACTATGAGGTCTCACTGTGCGGGATACACAGGTTAACACACGAACCAATCACAAAGCTCTATTCAACGCTGTGCGTTCGAATTGCTGCTTCACTTAAGCGGGCATCGTTTGTGAATAGGTACGGGCGTAAGATACTGCCTAAACATGCTGTCTCCATAGCTACAATGGGCCTAAAATTTCATTCATATTATGTTTGTTCATCCGCTATAATTTCATCATTTAAAAACCTAAAATATAGAATAAAATATTTTTATTTGTAAGTAAGTATTTAGTTATATTGAAGGGTGCTGGATGCAGGCCGCTACCTACCAACCGGACCATAAGGAAAACATTGGGGAGGCTTATGCCCAGCAGTGGACGCCCCATGTCTGAAATGGTGACGATGAGTTTTGTAAAATAATTTATCAGTGGAATAACACAAAATTTTGTCTATTAACACTATTATGGCTATTTGAAACTTAATATTCTGCGTGTGGACTTAGTAAGAGAGATACAGGCGATACAACGGTTTCGGGACTTTGAAATTGTTCAAAGTACCTACTGAACTGTTAGAGCGTTGAATGAGCTATTCAAACTCAACGAGTCTGCCAAGTTTAATGTATTGTGTGAACGATTTGTAGTAATGGATAACTTTGAACAACTTGTAACTAAATCTGTCAGGTTCACATTGTTTTCTTTTATCGCCTAGATTTATGAAAGTTAAGTATTTTAGTTTTAATATACAGACATTTGTGTTATAAAAGTACTGACTGAATACTGAAAAAGAAAATCAAACAAAAGTGGCTACTTACAACGATTTTCGTATGTACGAACAAGTGTGCGTCAGAACCGCGGGTGGGGTATCATGAAATCGAATGAAACATATTCTGGTATTTAGTAGTGTTTTACTATTATTTGATAGCGAAGATAAAAATTTTAGTACTTATCTATAAACAAAATTAAACGAAAAACAAAGTTCCACCGCCAACCTGACGTCAGGATGGCGGGTGGGTAGTTGAACGGTGTACAATACTTAGAAACTGTAAATGCCAATTTTTAGTATCTCTTCATTAAATAAATAAAATAATGTTAATTCTTATCTACGCCTTTTTATTTACTTGTGAAATATATTTTTTTCAATGTCGGAAGCCATACAAATTTTTTTTTTGTTTAGTTTCAAAAGTTCTCTGATTAAAACAGAATTAAACGATAAATGAGGTGCACTGATATTTAATACATATCTACAAGTATTGCATAGTAGAGTAAAAAGATTTAGTAGTTCTACTAAATACAAGATGAAACGATTAACAAAGTTCGCCGCCGTCCATTCTGACATCAAGTTGGCGGGTGGAAATAAAACGGTGTAAAATGCATAAAGACTATAGATGTTAACTTATTATAATAGTCCTTTGGTAACTACTTACATTTATTTTAAAATTATAACTTTTAACATCTTTAAATATTATTTATTTCATTATTTTTAATAACTATTCTGTGCGCCCACATGTTAAGAGTCGCGGCTTAGATTAAATTATGGATTGTAATTTGTACTTAAATATGACTAACTTGTTTTGTGAGCCTTAAATAAATAAATAATAATAATAAGCGAACCTAGCGGAAACTTTCAAGAACTAAAATCTTCTTTGATGTTAACTCACACTAAGTCCTCAGATGAGAATTCCTATCAAGACTGTAAATTATAGTTAGGAATATTGGCGGATATAATAATAATTATAGTTAATTTAGAGATGATTATGAATAAATTATGTAAACAGCAGTTGTTTTATTTAAATATTTATAAATTGAGGAACTTCTATGTAAATGTTTACTAGTAAGTAGGTAAGTACCTAAATAATAGCTTAAAAAGATGAAACGCAGTAATTTTAAACATTTTCTCATTCTCATTGCTCTTACTCTGTCGAGAGAAATGTTCCATGGCTAATAAAGAATGTGATCCCGATCATCCCTCCCGTCAACTAGATCTCATTCCATAAAGTATCTGGAACAAGGGTTTATTATTTATTTATTTAAGGCTCACAAAACAAGTTAGTCATATTTAAGTACAAATTACAATCCATAATTTAATCTAAGCCGCGACTCTTAACATGTGGGCGCACAGAATGGTTATTAAAAATAATGAAATAAATAATATTTAAAGATGTTAAAAGTTATAATTTTAAAATAAATGTAAGTAGTTACCAAAGGACTATTATAATAAGTTAACATCTATAGTCTTTATGCATTTTACACCGTTTTATTTCCACCCGCCAACTTGATGTCAGAATGGACGGCGGCGGACTTTGTTAATCGTTTCATCTAGTATTTAGTAGAACTACTAAATCTTTTTACTCTACTATGCAATACTAGTAGATATGTATTAAATATCAGTGCACCTCATTTATCGTTTAATGCTGTTTTAATCAGAGAACTTTTGAAACTAAACAAAAAAAAATTGTGTATGGCTTCCGACATTGAAAAAAATATATTTCACAAGTAAATAAAAAGGCGTAGATAAGAATTAACATTATTTTATTTATTTAATGAAGAGATACTAAAAATTGGCATTTACAGTTTCTAAGTATTGTACACCGTTCAACTACCCACCCGCCATCCTGACGTCAGGTTGGCGGTGGAACTTTGTTTTTCGTTTAATTTTGTTTATAGATAAGTACTAAAATTTTTATCTTCGCTATCAAATAGTAGTAAAACACTACTAAATACCAGAATATGTTTCATTCGATTTCATGATACCCCACCCGCGGTTCTGACGCACACTAAGAACAATGTAGAGCATCAGCAAACCGTCACAATCATGAGAGTGTTCGAAGCAATGACCTGTGATAAAGTAGATACATACCTAGTTTAGTGAAGCTATAATTGAATGAATTAAGTTTTCTTAATTTACATTAGTGACAGTTGCCAATATACTGCTTTATAAATAAATACTGTGTAAACCTATTCTCAAGAAAACCTTCTTTCACTAGTTGTTTAGGGAAAAATACATGAAACTGGCAACACTGCTTCTGGAAACGTGGAGAATCTGCAAAAACAACCCGAAAGCCTGTTTAACATCTCATTTGCCGGATAGGTGGAGCGTTGTTGCCACTGCAGTGTTTTCTCTTTACGACCTAGAAATTTAAGTAGTACAAATTCGTTTAAACCGCAGTAGTCCAGTCAAATTAGACATGAACCCTGCAATAATTCGCATACAGCTGAAAATTGGTACGAATGTTCGGAGCACCATTATGAATTAACTGTGAAAAGTCCCCATCGATCCGACGTGTGCTAAAAAAAAATTCAAGGTCAAAGTTAAAAAATACGGGTTTTTGAGATTTTCAGCCAAACGGTAAGTTTTATCACAAAAATATGTATGACAAGGTTTAAGGCCATACAATTATCTATCAAAATTGTCTATACACTTTCTCCTAAGAGTCAGCGTTTCTGAGATTCGATGATCCGAAGAGTCAAAAAAGTGTTTTCTTCATAACGGTCTTACACATAAATCCAATGTGATATCGCCTCGTGCCACGACTCAGCATTGTATCATGATGTGTTGTCGACGTCGAATATAAAATAATCAACCTCAATGTCGTCTGTCATCTTTAATTATCGAAAAATGGGTGCAACTTTGACGAAGGACTGCACCGTGAGTTTCTAAGATACGAAGTTTTCGTGTCTATTATGTTTAAGAGCTCTTATATGCACACGTCACTACTCTACTTGTAACTCTATGGTCATTCTTTTAGCCCGACCAAGTTAGACAGTCCAGGTTATAATAATTCACATAGAGCTGAAAATTTGTGTGAATGTTAAGAACACCATCCTAAATGAAATGTCAAAAGTCCCCGATGATCCGTCATTTAAAAAAAAAGTTTTCGAAGTCCCAAGTTTTTTGCATTTTTTGGCCAAGTAGTAAATTTATCATAAAAATAGATAAGAAATAATAGTAGATCATAAAATTATCTATTAAAATTGTCTTTACCCCTTTTTCCTAAGAGTCACCGATTATGAGGTAGAACGATTCAAAAAGTTAGTTTTGATGTTCTCGTTATATGCCCATGTTTCCACAACACCTATGAGGGTTATTTGGCGAATTTTTTTTACCAGGTTTCCCCAGTAGGCCTTTTTTAAGATGTATTTGTTATCCTGTTCAATTCAAAACTATTTTAATAGAGTTGAAGTTGTGGACTTTTGGAGTAGTTAACAGAATGCGAATTCTCCAACTTTTTGCATCGTTACCACATAAATGGTGACTCTTAGGAAAAACGGGCAAAGACAATTTTAATAGATAATTTTATGATCTACTACTATTTCTTATCATTTCTTATGATAAGTTTACTGTTTGGCGGAAAAATGCAAAAAACTTGGACTTCGTAAATTTTTTTTTCAAATGACGGATCGCTGGGGACTTTTGACATTTTATTAAGGATGGTGTTCTCAACAATCACACAAATTTTCAGCTCTATGCGAATTATTATAACCTGGATTTTCTGACTTGACCGGGCTAAAAGAGTGACCATAGAGTTACAAGTAGAGTAGTGACGTGTGCATATAAGAGCTCTTAAACATAATAGACACGAAAACTTCGTATCTTAGAAACTCACGGTGCAGTCCTTCGTCTAAGTTGCAAACATTTTTCGACAATTAAAGATGACAAATGACATTGAGGTTAATCATTTTATATTCGACGTCGACAACACATCATGATACAATGCTGAGTCGTGACACGAGGCGATATCACATTGGATTTATGTGTAAGACCGTTATGAAGAAAACACTTTTTTGATTCTTGGGATCATCGAATCTCAGAAACGCTGACTCTTAGGAGAAAGTGTATAGACAATTTTGATAGATAATTGTATGGCCTTAAACCTTGTCATACATATTTTTGTGATAAAACTTACCGTTTGGCTGAAAATCTCAAAAACCCGTATTTTTTAATTTTGACCTTGAATTTTTTTTTTAGCACACGTCGGATCGATGGGGACTTTTCACAGTTAATTCATAATGGTGCTCCGAACATTCGTACCAATTTTCAGCTGTATGCGAATTATTGCAGGGTTCATGTCTAATTTGACTGGACTACAGTACAAGGATAACGAAGTTTTGCACGGTAATAGAAAGTTGGTTACAAATGCTTGCAACGTGAAATGGTGTGTGGTTTTATTCGGAACTGGGGATTACTCTGAGCTTTAGCGTAACAGATCGCATAGGAAAAAAAATATTTTCAGCGATACAAGCTTAACCCCATGGCATAAATTTATGACTATTGGTGAATTTTATCAGTCGGTAAAACGTTTTTTTGTTGGTGTGACCTACACGAAATCACAACGAAATGGTTATAGTTCTATGGTTATTTATAGTTTTGTGACAAGCTTTAAGACAACGAATTAATGCAGATGAGAGTTCCAGACGCTAGCCAATGTAGATTTTTTTTATCTAGCTTATCCTGGGATTAAACCTGGCCAATCTCAGAGTTACTATGCCATTAAGTATCAATTTTTTACATTTGAATGTAATAGAAAATGTCAAGATCTTATGACGGCAAGGATTTTTCCATCAGACGTTAAATGTAGACGGAATAAAACCAGAGATTTTAAGAAAATAAAACTTGGCAGTGAGTGCGAATAAACGTTTGAGACTTATCTTGTTGCAACAGTATTACAGTACCACGTTACACAACGTCTTACTCGTATCTGATACGGCTGTTGCATATCTCTTTACCATAGATTGTATGCAATAACACCCTCACTAAATCATTGGATAAGAAACTAAACGGGCAACGTAATCAAACTTGCGTGAAGTTTCTCGTGAGCAGAAATATGGCCTGCTGTTCAGTTCACCTACACTTGCTTGTGTTGCATGTAAACTATTAAAGAGATTCCGCCGGGAGATACTAAGTTCTAAAGCTAATTAACTGTATCATGTTGGTATGTAACATTACACATATTATGTTGAAAATTCTAGAAGGAGTCACGGTAAACGGTTGAATAATAACTCTTCTACAAAGAGGAGTTTTGGGCTGACACTGTAGGTTTGTTGTCGACACGATAAGAAGAAGAAAAATAAGGATACGAGAAGAGTTATTCTTCTGCAAATTGTAAAAGGGATTTAAGTTTTAACTAGGTACACGAAATGTATTGTCAAGGATTATTCATAAAGTCTACTATTCAAACAAATGATAGATAATACTGCTAATTACCTCATTAATTGCAAATTTTTAGTTCTATTTTGAAATTGAATACCTACTCATTCATTAAATTGTGCGGTCCCTGCAAAATGTGTTAAAATAGAATCGTTCGTATAAAGTTTTAAATATAGTTATTAGTTGTATTTTACACAATCAGCCACGTGAACTCACGGGCGCATTGTTATTGCCCCGCTAAGTCCACTAATTAGTGTTCCGAAACAATCGGGAGAAGTTTGTTAATAAAACTGACCTCAACTATTAATTGCTCCATTTCAAGTGTTACCAACGGTTGGCTGATGATTTCGTACAAAAGATCCACTTTACCGCTAATTATGAACTTGTACGGAGAATGAAGAGCAAAGTTGAATGAAATATTATTTCCGCTTGTGCTGTTTGCTTTTTGAAGTTTAACTGCCCCTGGAAGTGGTGTTCGCGGGTAGTTAACCAATGTACACATCAGTTTATCTGACGCTCGCTAGCTGTAGCTGTACCCGCAACTTCTACGTCAACAAACGGATGTCAAATCAATCAAAACTTTCCATTTACAATAATTATGGATTATTAAGAGACATGAACCTTGATTAATTCCAAATTATAAGTAGTTTATTCAAAATTATGTTACAAATCCGCTTATTAGTTTTCGAGACCGTATGTAACATTTGTACAAAAATTCTAAAAACTAACGATCTTGCCAGTCACAATTTAAACCAACTTTTATTGTTAGTTAGACTGAAAAGATAATAAGTAAATACTTTAATGAAGCTATCAAATAGGCTGCTGACTGAATGCTGAGTACGGTTTATTGCTGGCTCAGAAATCACCATCTAAATCTGTATTGTTTTACTGTTGTCTATCGCTATTGTAACTAGACACAATTTAGATTAGGGGTTATTAAAGGGGTAAGTCTAGACTTTGAATAATAAATCAACGCGATCAACGGAGACCTAATTGTATTGTTGCAATTTTAGAGCTGCTCGTTTAATATGAGAGCTTAATTTTAGTTTTGACACGTGCTAAGGTTTAAGCTTTAAATATAGGTCTGACCTACTAAATATTCGAACTTAATACGTTCGTGTATGTATAATCGTTATTAACGCGTTGCTAATACGATACCACCCCTTACCTACAGACATAATGTACAGCCATTAAATGTGTAATTATAAACTAAATCGCGGCAGATTAAAGGGCATGCGTTATAAGGGTTGAGAATGTTCGGATACCTATTATAGCTGGATATAACTTAAACATAATATCCATCGTTACTGCCAATTCTGCGTTGATATGTACACAAAATTGTACGCTGAAAATCGTTATCGATCGCGGGATAATTACGCCGAGCGAGTGCTACGGAGAACAATCCGGTACGTAATTTGTTTTCGTACTGGAAGCGGAGAGCGCACGGGTGGTTAGTGCATGTGTTGCAGATCGGATAATCCCTTGTATAAAATTAGGCTGCCGGCGAAATAGTCGGCCACACACAGCCGATTCGTCAATAGCCGGATTCGACATCGCTCAATGCGAAATTGCGACCGCGCGCTGTCAATGCTGACAATTTTATTACGAGGTTGCCGCTCGCAAAAATTCACTGTTATATTAAAAACTCAGCACTATTTTTCGCCGGATGCTAGTAGTTTTATATTTCAATAACTTAGCCGGTTTTTGTTTGCTGCTTTTTGTTTACGGTCTATAAATTTTTAGGAATAGTTTTTTGATAAACTGTATTGCACGGTGCAAAAAAATGTAGCGATTAGGTATTATTTCTATAGGATTGTCGATTTTAATAGCCAACAGGCGTAGGTTAGATCTTACATACAGAGTAGTCTTCGAAATGGGTTACAAATAATATGGTAAGATAGAGTCGAGAGAGACGAAATAACATTTTTACTTACATGCTAGTAATAATACCTATAATGTTTCGTGTCAAAGTCCACAACAATAGACAGTTTGTTGTGCAGCTTAATAAAGGGAGGTTGCAGTTTGTGTTTAGCTTGTTTATAGTTCGCAGTTTATGAGAGTCAAATTATTCTGTCACCAGTTCGGAGAGTTATCTAGCGAGCCCGCCACATTAGTGTTTAGGGGTAATGAACAGTACAACTGTACTTTTCATAAGTATTATTCCCAGTATTTTGTGAACAAAGATTTTATTCTTTTATAAAAGTGAAAATAATTCAAAACAAGTTCCAAGCATTGTTGTAATGGTTTACTTTTTCCTACATAACTGCCTAATAATAATATGTAAACTATTAATAATAACTATATGATTTAATTTTTATTTACTTGCTTTTGTCATAGTAAATGCTGCTTATAAATATGAGTACAACCATTTTCGTTTTGGCATCTTTTAAAAAATTCTAGCGGCACGTTATAGTGGTTACTTGGACCCATTCCATTGAATACATTCAAATATGATTCAGAAGTGAAAGGATATAATCATGGTAAGTATTTTCATAAAAACGCTCAATTCATCACAGCCGCTGTCAGAGTGGTATCGCCACAAAGAAAACATTTATCGACAATAATAAGAAGAAAAGTAAAAAGACACCGAAGATCTTCGAACTCGGAAGGCACCTTGAATGAGATTTATCTTCGCAGTGCATCTTGGCACGTAAATGATTAAGTACCTACGTAGTTATTTGAACGGAATTGAAGCCGCTTCTGAAATTGTTTACTTTGATATCGAGTACTACCTTGGCTCCCGAGTGACTTATGCCTTTGTTTAGTTTACGAAAAATAAGTTTCATAAGTATGCCAGATATGACTGATAAATTGAATCTCACCTGAGAAAAGCTCAGGATGATAATACAGGGTGTAATTTTGTAAAACAACACCCATCTCAGAGGTGGTGGTATAAATGACACTGATGCAAAAAAAAAAATTCATGGAAAATCCATGAAATCAGAAAATAAATATTATTACGCGGGCGAGCTATCGGTCAGCCCCCCCGCTCTTTCGAGGAGGCGGCCGCATGTGCTCGGTGGTGTAGTGGGGGAGACGTTTGAACAAGGTTTTTTTACTAATAAAGTCCTAGTTAAAATTTTATTTATATTTTTCTTGTAATTACTTTCATGTGTACTACCACGCACCCCTGAGATGGGCCTTGTTTTACAAAACCACACCCTGTATAGAAATATACTAAAAGTGTTGACCTTACTATAGTTGAGTCAAGATTGGTACATAGTCGTTAAAATTAATTGAGCCTAGATGACGTTCCAATATGAAACTTGCATGACGAAAAGCGTTTACGAAGCCTACTTAGCGCTGTATTATTCGAGTATAGCATTATGCAAATACAAATTTTGAAAGCTTTTAGCGATTTTTACGATGGTTGTATTCAAAAGGGTCTGTTTCAACACCATGTTATTAGCCAATTCATTCCGTTTGGTTAAACTTCATTTTATGGTGGCACTAAAATTTGCGCAGCCGTTTAAATGTGGGCTTGTGTTACCAAGTTAGGGATAGTTTGGAACTAGCTAAATTTGCGTTTAGTACGCGAAATATTACGTTTGAATTTATAAAGCGGAGTAAGCAGAGTAGTTCTAAGTCCGGGAAAGGACTGCGATTAAACGTATTGTTTAGTCGCCATCGAAACACTGCGGGCGAACGTAAATTGTGCCCTGTCTATCCACTGTTTTATTTCTAGTTATTTCACGGTGTACTGATTTGACTGGATGAGTTTGAACAAGGTTTGTTCACCTCCAGCTAAGGATAGCTAGCGGCAATATAAGGATTGTTTATCTATCTCAGATATTTCAAACCTTAGATAAGGGTAACTTTCAAACTTTGTAACTGTTGAATTGCAATAAGTTTTTAAACAGATTATTATCGAAAGGTATATTGATCATACCTAATCTTTTTAGATAACTCCAAAATCTTTTCTATAAAAGGTAAAGTAGTGAGTTATTTTATGTTCGGATATGTTTTTTCTTGTAATTTAGATACCTAGCGAATATTTTTAAGATTCCACAAAGTTACCTAAGTTCCAACCAAATATAAATCTTCGTTTAGTTGACGTCACTATATTTTATACAAAAGCTAAATGTAAGAGGTAGGCAAACAAATCTTTTGTTAGAGAATTAGGTGTTTCAGCTTTATAACATTGTTTATTGTACTAATACTCGTGCCTACAATGCAGGGGCTTTGCTCACTGCTGATTTGGACAAAGCAGTGTGCGAAGTTGTAATATAAATACATTTCGTAGGGTTTGTCAGAAATTCGGTATTAGGTCATGTTGGATGCCATGCGGCACACCGGTGAGCCTCTAATAGTAGATTTTCTATTATGTCTAGTTTCTCGTCGGTCAAATACTTCAAGCATTACTTCAAGTACATTGAAACAATTCTAAAAAGCTACAGTGAAAAGAAGTGTTATATTTAAATGATCAAACTTAGAGGAGAGGAGGATGTAGAGTTATAAAATTCTAGAATAGTAACTATTAGTGTACAAACAAGATGTACAAGTACATACACATAATATAAGTAATAAGCGCCTAGTTAAAGAAAAATAAGAAAATACGTAAACAAGTAACAAGTAACTTTTAGCTTTGGCCACTTTTTCTTGAATTAAAAGTGTATTTTTAAATGAACGTTTGTCTATTGAACTATCGTCTTCACGAGGGCAATGGAAAGAAATGGAGCCCCACTAATGGGCGCGGCTGATCGAGGAAGGAGGGCGGGTCCGCGGAACTTTTAACGACTATCCAAATCACTACATTTAGTACCATTACACGCGTTTCATTCGCTCCATTTGTTGAATTATGGATCCACAAGGAGCACCATTTAAGGGATCAATTCTTTTCTCGTTTTGTTTGACACCTAAATAATTGCCAATTTTGGTTTTGAGGTATAGGTAGGAAAGTAGGTTAAGATGTTAGATACACTGAAGCACATTTTGACTGAATTTGTTTTGACTTTTGTAATTTTCGTAATGCCTTTAAACAATACATATACGAAAAGTACTTTATTTGGTAAACTATAAAAAAGAGGGTAAAAACATGAAGGCATAAAAAAGAAATGAAAAATAATTGATCGCATCCTCATAAAAAATGCATTGGATCGAACACCTAAACTGAAGTTGGCACGCGCCCAGTGCCGAACAAAAGTGGTATCTCGCAATCAGTGCTAATCTGGTGGTGGGAACAACACGCTGGTAGATACAAGCGGGGTCAGAGCTCGCGTGGCGTGCCGAGGAAGTGTTAACAGCTGGGCGGGCCTGACCTATCTAGCATCTGCACCGATTGCACTTGTCAGCCGGGCTCGCCTCCGCGCTTCCTTACACGCTGCGCCCCCAATGCGCCCATATAAAACCCGGATTGACAACCTTTTCCACGTTTGCGCGCTCCGAAGTCGCTTGTTATTTCTTCCTCCGCTTTTATTTTTCTTAAGGATCCACTCGTCGTAATTGTAACAGTGATATATTGCTTATATCCTGCTCCTTACGAATGGATTTTAGATATTCTTCTTTAAGTTTGTTCTGAATGCTAAGGGAACGCATTATTTAAGTAAGGATTTAAAATGACATGTTCTGAAAAGAAGACATCTTAAAGCAGGGTTTACGGATGTATAACTCTTTATTACTAAGGGTATTTATTTACAAGTTCGTGTGCAAAAGAAGTCGCACAAGGTTCTTGTTTTTTATCTTTGTTCAACCTAGATGTAGGTATTTTTAGACGTCTACCCAAAATCACTCTAATAGACGATGAACAACTTCTGCTATTCCAAGAATCTGTCCAAACTCAGTTCTACTCAACTTCACTTTACTTAAATAATGCTTCAGCTAACCTTTGCCGAAACGAATTCCTGCCAACGCGAAAGTGGACTGAAACTGACTTCATTTTATAATTTTTATAATAACATTATTCTCAAGCTAAAACGTCCTTTACGAAGTTTTTAAGGAGCGTGTTCTTCATAGGGGTCGTTCCATAATTTCATCGTGGTGCTTGAAACTTAGCGCGGTCGTAAGTGCTCCTACAACACCGCGTCTAACTGAAGGATCCGGTGGGGCTAGCTTGATAAATTAACTAAGCTACTTTACTATGTAAGCAAATTCATAAATCATACACACATGGCAAAAATAATGATAATGCTATTGGCTAAAATATAAAAAAAATCGACATTAAAACATGAAACTACTTTTGCGACCGTTATTTTATGCATTGGGTTCGAATTTTGATGTAATTTACTGCTTACTTTTGTATTGGTAGACTGAGTATTTGTATTTAATTGTATTCTTAGTAATGAGTAGGTATATTAGTTATTATGTTCTGCACACCTGAAAATGTATTCTTGTACTGTAATGTCGGCTTGTTACTTTTTATGTTTGCTGTGACTGGTGGGACAACATCACTGAATATATTGTTTAAGTACTTTTATAAATAATAGAACTCTAGTCTCCAATATAGCGTTTATTGCAATTTAACTTAGTTACTATATTTATATACAATTATCACACTAATGTACAATGATGACTAATTAATTCGATATTAATTACACGGGTATAGGGACCTCTTAGTGTCCGCTTAGTTCGATAGTCGACGAGCAACTGCCCTACCAGCGCAGGCGCTCCACCGCCTCCGCTGTTATTTCCCCACCTTTACTTCTGTTACGTCACTTCCACTCCCCGTTTGAGAATGTAAGTCAAAACACTGTCTTTATTTTACTAAACTTAGAAACTATTTCATTTTAAATGACACAAATATTAAGAAAAATATTTAAAATACAATAAATAAATGCTCGAATCACGACATTCGGCCATCCAACCTAGTGCAACCTCCTGGTGCACGTCTACCCCTAAGTCAGTTGCTCTATCATGCCTTTATTACTTATATACACTTTCATTATTTTAACAATTACATTTATTATTTTTAATTATACATGTATATAATTATTATTTAATCTATAATATTACAATATTTGTTTTCATATTTAAAAAAACAAAAGTAAAATCACGACATTCGGAGACTTAACCTAGGTACTTATCTAGTAGTTCTTACTTATTTACACTTTTATTATTTTAACAATTATATTTATTATTTTTAATTATACATTGTCATGTATTATATAATTATTATATAATGTATAATATTACAATATTTGTTTACATATTTAAAAAAAAAACAAAAGTAAAATCACGACAGTCAGAGACTTAACCTAGGTACTTATCTAGTAGTTCATAGTTACTTATAATATACACTTATTATTTTAACAATTATATTTATTATTTTTAATTATACATGTATTATATAATTATTATTTAATGTATAATATTACAATATTTGTTTTCATATTTAAAAAAAAACAAAAGTAAAATCACGACATTTGGAGACTTAACCTAGGTACTTATCTAGTAGTTCATAAATTAATGAATCAATCTTTGCATTGTCGCAGTTCGGACAGAGGGCAATCATCCTCACTATCATAAGAACTAGAACTATCTGATGATTTTTCAGACTCTCGTGGGTTAATGTTAACCCATGGTCTGATTCTGTCCGCTGCGACAACGCTTTCAAATTTTCTTCTATTTTTGCTAAAACCAGGAATATCTGATATCTGATATCTATCGTTGCCGAGTACTTTAACAATCTTAAATGGACCTATGAATTTTGACAGTAACTTGGAACTATTGCCCTTATTATAATAATTGGTTCTAGTAATCTTAACAAGATCCCCCTCATTGAAGACTGCAGCAGGAGCTCTACCGTTATCATAATAACGTTTTTGTTTATTTTGACTGCTTTTGATATTTGCATCAATTTTCTCCCTGATGTTTTGAAAATTAACACCGGAATTATCTTTGCCGATATCAAGTTTATTAGAAAGTGCGTCACGAAGTTTTGTCCCGAAAAGAGCTTCTGATGCAGTCTTTTGGGTGGAAGAATTAATGGTATTATTTATGCCCCACTGTATTTTTCCTAAACTCATATCCCAGTTACATTCATCCTTGCCTAAATTGTATTTAGATAATGCATTTAGAATAGTCTGATTATAACGCTCTGCTTGCCCATTTGCTCTTGGGCACGCAACAGCATTTAAAATGTGTTTAATACCGTAAAGATCACAAAAATTTTTAAAAGCACTGGAAGTGAAAGAAGTTCCACGGTCTGAGATAATCCGAGACGGTAGACCAAAGTCATAAAATATCTGTTCAAGAACTTTTATGGTACTCTTAGTTTTTGTGTTCTTTACTGGCTT
Source organism: Ostrinia nubilalis (assembly GCF_963855985.1). NCBI lineage: Eukaryota > Metazoa > Arthropoda > Insecta > Lepidoptera > Crambidae > Ostrinia > Ostrinia nubilalis. The sequence goes on from NC_087103.1 coordinate 6,573,898, forward strand.
TACAAACAAGTATTTGGTAAATCCATCAACAACTGTGAGAATGTAAGCATTGCCATTTCTACTTCTTACAAAGGGCCCCAGATGGTCAATGTGGATTGTATGAAATGGAATATTTGGTTTATCAATGGGATGCAAAAATCCTGATTTCTTATTATTGATACTGTCTTTGTTATAAGCACACTCAATACAAGACTCTACATATTTTTTAACGAAACGGCGAAGCTTAGGGAACCAGAATTGACTTTGAATTTTCTCAATTATTTTAGCCAGACCTAAATGTCCTATGTCGTCGTGATTTGCCCTACATATTTGAAATCGAGCACCCTTTGGAACGACAAGACACAATTTCGACGGTCCCTACGTACAATTCAGTATCTACCAGTTCCGTGATTTGCCGTTTTTGTTTGCAAAACCTTCAGAGCACCCAACAGTTACGGCTCAGTTCAAAAAACATACAGTTTTTATTTAAATTGAACCTTAAAACGTCAAAAAACAAATCCCGCAACTACAAAATTAGAACGATTTCCGCAGTAAAATTGCATTAGTGGGAGTTACGAAATTTTACGTTGGACCGCACGCTTAACCCCGCGCGCCCAACCCCGCAACTACCACTTTCATTCGCGCAGGTCGAGTGAATTGATACGTGTTTTATGAAGGAAATAGGTATTATTATGGTTTCTGACCTAATTTATTTCACTCAACATTATACCAACGGCAAATTAATCATTTAACTGTAGGAATCTGGTAGTTGCGTTGTTTCACTAGGGAAAATTAAAGTTACTATTGTAAGTAGGTGGCACTTACCTATTTTTACGTCGGAAAATTAAAGTATCTTCTAGCCGTAACTGCCACTATAAATGTTTTACTTTGGAAAAGTTTGTTTTATGTCTATAAGTTAGTGCCAGTAACGGTGTTTTACGCTGAGAAATTGTATTTTAGCAATATCTGGTGGAGATAAAAGTGAAGACAAAACAATATAAAATATGATAAACAACACGACTGAAGTATCTAGGGTCATTTATTAGACTTAACGCAACCAAGTTCTTCTCCTATGCTACTTTTTATAAGATACAAGTTTGTAAAAATATCGTAAAAATTTATTTTATTTATTTATCAAGCATATTATGGAATTCAGAATTAAATATAAGCAGGCAACACTTACAAACAAAAGTTTCAATTAACTCAGAAGCTACTATTACAAGCTTACATGATATTGCATACATACCCGTCAGAAGGATGAGGTATACCCACTAAAAATACCCTGATGCACCCGTCGCTCGCTATAAGTGCTAACTGTGAGATTCCGAACAAAGACCTCCCGCCTACACGGCGACAGTTGGGACGAGAGCAGCTGGAAGTACACAGCTTTCCCGCACATACACACTCACCGTCAGCAGACGGTGGTGGTGGCTTATGCAATGCCTCCCGTACTGCCTCACGACCCTGTTACGCTGGCCATTACTGAGGAAGGAAGATAGGAGGCAATCATACTGTCACCTACCCTGGAGTGAATTCAAATGCACCCGCACTTGGTTCGTAGTCGCGCTATCGTACCGCAGCTTCTTTCGGCACCTTGTCTTCTCAGATAGAGGTGATTCATTACCACCCAGGTTTTGTTACCGTCCACATAGCTTTGACTATGCTATCCCGCAAGAATATGGTGGGCCGTATGCTCCTAGCCACCGCAATACAGGTAGGGCTCGAAGGATCCGTGCCCAGTCATGGTGAAATCGCTCGAGCAACCTTAAACTTCTGCACGATTGCGAATAAGGTTCGGTGACCCAACTTAGCTACGGCTAGGTAGTTTATCAACTACTAGACTACAGCACAGGCTAGCGAGTCTCACGTCAAACGGCCTCTCTGTCCTCCTAAGGGAGCTTTCACCTCGTTCTTCACGCTGCGTTAAAGCCTACCATGTAGCCCTGTAGACTTTCTGGGCCTGTTAAGGTCTTAGAAGATGGGTAGCGTTACCCTTTCCTACGAGGGTGATACCTTAGATGGGAGTCCTGTACAGAATTATGCTTTTGAGGGTGCCAGTATAGAGCTCCTGGCCTTTCTCCATAGCCTTCCGACATAGAGTTTTCGGACTTCCAAATTAGGGAAGCAGCCACGACGAAGCAAGCTGTCTTCCATACGCAGGGCGACGAATTGGAAAAAGTGCAAGCTGCCACTGATTATATACAATTAAGGTCACCGTAGTCCCTAAGTCGCCTCTTACGACACCCGCGGGAAGAGTAGGGGTTGGTGACAAATGTATTCTACTCGTCGTAAGAGGCGACTTAGGGACACATATCAAACAGAGAACGGGCAGCAGCGCTCTCTGATAAACATCAATCTTTCAAACTGCGATCTCCAACCCGCCTGCCAAGCGTGGAGATTATGGCAAAACCCTCCACTATAGTGGAGGAGGCTCATAGTCTAGCAGTGGACTGTAAAGGGCTGTTGATGGAGGTCACCGTATTTGCGCTCACTACTTGGCGCCACTGGTGATTAACAGGACCTTACTCTTAGATATTTGATCTGTGCCTTAGCTTTGACAGTGATGTGGGCGTCAGGTGAAGGTATCAGGGATGCTTTTAAATATATGTGGTCCCTAGCCTGGGGCGAGCATAATGCCATCTGTGGCGCCCAGGCAAGCCGCCTCGCTGTTGGAGGGGAGGCTCTGAAAGTCATCAGGATATTCTTGTAATGATGAAACTATCTGCATGGCAGATGATACCTTGAAATGTCCATGCCCTTGAAAAGGGTTCCATTTAGTACCCAGTCGTATCCAATGTTCCACAAGATCGAACTCAAAAAAGACCCATGTGGATCTTCGGGCTCGATGCCATGGTGTCAAACCTGGCCGGCACTATTGAAAAAGAAAATTTACCGGTTCTACAGGAATTCTTCAGTCAAAAGACCCCTTAGATAAGGAAGAATCTTAAGGTATTGAAGTGCCTCCAATATGCAACTATCTGGGAAACGAGGCGGGACGCTGTTAAGCCTCGTCGAGGAGGACTATGGGCCTAGAATGAGAGTTACGGTCAGTAGTAGCTGAACTTTGTTCCCATGTACAATTACTTATGTGGCAGTTAATGATTTAAACAAATCTATTAATCCAACGTAAAAGTCAGTAAGTACCACTTACGTCATTTGTAATTAGAAACTTTCCGTTGTATAAGTGAGTAAATGACAAATAATACACTAATTGTGATTATTTTTTGATAATTCTTCATGATTTATAAAATATACCTCATATAAAACTATTATACCAAATTTCATCAATGTATGATAAATAGAACGCGAGCTACACATGTTTAAACCTTCAAACCGCTCTCCTGTAAAATTGGCCGTTTTCAGATACGTTATTATACGTAGGGACCATCGATTTATCGTTGACTTTTCTATACACTTTATGGTCTTTTATGACAAAATTCTTTTTTATGTCCTTCGACTCCTCGTCATTTTCGGGCTTAAGTATTTTCGCGATTCGTGAAATATCTGGATCAGTTAACTGTAAAGCAAAAAGCCAGTGGTCTTTCTCGATGTTTAGGACATCACCGTGACTTGATTCGTTCAAAACCGTATTGCGACTTAGCGCGTCTACGTGGTTCATTTGAGTTCCAGGTCTGAATTCTATATTAAAAGTAAATTCACTTATCTGGAGCCACCACCTTGCTATACGCGGTACAAGATCTTTTTTTGTAAGAGTAGTTCGCAGGGCATTACAGTCCGTTACAACCTTAAACTCAATTCCTAATAGGTACACCCTAAATTTCTTCAATGAACAGACAATAGCCAATGTTTCGAGCTCGTATGAATGAAGGTGGCGTTCCTCGGGCGTGGTTTGCCTGCTAAAGTAAGCAACCGGTTTTAAAACGCGTGGAGATTCCTGCCATTGTAAGAGTATACCCCCGATCCCCAATGAACTTGCGTCGGTGTGCAATTCCGTTTCTAGTTTCGGTTCATACAAAGCTAATATAGGGCGCTCAATCAATTTTTCTTTTAGGCACGAGAAAGCGTGAGATTCTGTTTCGGCCCATTTAAAAGGGGTATCCTTTTTTAGTAATTGGGTGAGCGGCCTAGCGATTTCACCGAATCCCCGAATGAATCGTCTGAAGTAGCTAGCCAAGCCTAGAAACTGCCTAACTTCGTGAACATTTTTAGGGTCTGGAAACTGCTTGACAGCCAAGATCTTTTGTTCATTTGGTCTTATACCATCTGCCGAAACCTCAAACCCGAGATAGTTTATAGTTGTGTCGAAAAATCTGCACTTCGATAATTTAAGTGTTAAACCATTTTCACGCAAAACTTGAAGAACATCTTCAAGTCTTTTAAACCCTTGATCTAGATTCTGAGATGGTATGAGTATGTCGTCTAAGTAAGCTAGAGCGGATTCGAAGCGCCGAGAACCCAGCATTCGATTTATAAGTTTTTGAAAAACGGCAGGAGCGTTGGCAAGCCCAAACGGCATCCTTTTAAATTCATAATGGCCATCTGGGGTCACGAAGCCTGTGTACCGTCGACTGTCTTCTGCCATAGGCACTTGATAATACCCCGACGCAAGGTCTAAAGTTGTGAAATATTGATTGCCACTCAAATTAGTAAGTTGGTCGTCGATCAAAGGTAGTGGAAAGCGATCTTTCTTTGTCTTATTATTGAGAGCCCTAAAATCTACACATAGTCGTGTCTCACCTGATTTTTTTTTTACCATCAAGATCGGACTTGCATAATCTGAGTTAGACTCCTGAATGATGTCGTTTTCTACCAACTCCTCTATTAAAGAGCGGACATGCTCTCTTTCCGAATAAGAAAGTCTATACGGACGATACACTACAGGTCGGTCATCTGATAATTCAATAGACATTTTCACGTCCTTAGCACACCCAATTTCTCCTAAACTCAAAGCAAAACAGTCTCGATATGACTGTAACAAATCATACAACCTATCTACAGACTTCTCGTCTAACTGGCTGCCTACCTTGATTTCGGATCTCTGCAAGGGTTCAAGAGATGAAATGTCTTTAACAATTCGATTGACTTGTTTAACTTCTTTAGTAACAAAAGACCTTGCTCTAGCTAAAACTGTCACGGGGTTTAAAAAAAAAGGAGCGTTGGCCAAGTTACTGACAACTACATGACACCTCCCATTTGCTACAGTATATACACCTTGGTGCAAATGATACTCCCTGCCTACTTCGCCACAACTATACCCATCAACAAAAACATCGCCGTTAAAGGAATCATCATCGGAGTAAACTTCGACTAAATCTAACCTGTTCAATTCAGTGGGAGCCAAAACCATTAATTTAAGAGTTTGTTCTCCTTCTAAAGTGTCCGAGTCTGAGCTTTTGTAGAAAAGTAACGTGTTACTGTTTTTCAGAACCGTCACACAGGGTTGCTCGGTGAAATCCTGTCCAATAAGCAATGGAGCTTGCAAAAACTCGTCTTTGACTACCAAAACTTCGATTGGTGATTCAACTTCATCGATTTTAACTATTAGTAAAGACTTATAGTCAGGAATAACGACAGAGTTACCAAATCCCTTAAGTACGGGAAGATCGGCGAAACTCTTACATAAATTTAATTTTTGAGCATCTGAATCTCGCATAAGACTACATTCGCTGCCGAAATCAATGTAGGCAACAAAGTCTTGGTTCGAAATTGTCGCCTTTTTAAAGAATTTGTCATTGACATTACCGGAAGAGATAAGTAACGTATTACGTTCTACTTTGGCTTCTGTACGAAAATTAAATAGCTCTAACTTGCAATTCGCATTATCATGGCCAACTCGTCTGCATTTTTGGCATTTAACAAGAGGTTTTGGGCATTTATAGAAAGTGTGACCTTTCGTCCGACAATTAAAACATGTCACTTCGCTTGAAGCCGAGGAATTATGCGCAGGGCGAGGTCCTATAGGTTGGTCGGGCTTTTTGATAAATGACATATCTACATATTTTTGAGAACTGAGAAAATTCAATAAGTCTTCTGGTTCCTCACAATTTAAGGCTTGTGCACTATTCCTAATAGATTTATCTAAAATACCGTGTAGAACACAGTCAACAGCATTTTTACCTTGAATTTTACATCTATTTAACAAGGACAGCTTGTCATAGAAATAGTCGCATAATTTTTCATTCCTACGTGTGGTACGAGCAAGCATTTCTTCGAGAAGCTGACCATAATTTTGTTCATTGGGAAAAGCTTTCCTTAATTTGGTTTGCCACTCGTTCCAAGTAAATATGACAGTTGGTAATGCTTCAAACCACCTTTTTGCAAGGCCAGTTAACTTCTGAATAGCAAAATGTATGGTCTGCTTCTCGTTCCATTCGTAAATATTACTACACTCGTTCACTTTCGTTAACCAGCTATCAATACTCTGGGCCTTATTGTGAGGATCGAACTCGGGCACAACATTGTTTAACTGATTATTAAATTGATTTGGTTTCGCTTTCTCTTTCTGTAATGATGTAAGAAGGTTCAAGAAATCCGCATTGGTAATCCCCGATGTTTGATCGCCAGAAGGTTCTGGCATTATGGTGGGAGTAGGCGCAATGATACTAATTGGACTGACCTCTTCAATAATCCACCCAGACGTGGACGATTCTTGCCCCGACGTGAGGCGCCGACGTTTGGTTGAAGTAGACGGCCACGGAGGTCGCTTCCGCTTCCGTCTCTCTCGGCTCTCCTCCATGGTCTCCAAAACAAAACTTAAATATATTAGAACTCCGCTTAATAACACCCCCTTTTTGGGTAGTTACTACACTAATTAAATTAAAAAGATTTAAATGGAGCTATTTATAAAGTTAAAAATTGAAACAAATACAAATTATGGTCCATCAGTACACCTGGCCGCTAACAAAAATCAAGGACACACTTGGCCCTTCGGCACACCTGGCCGCTAACATAAAAATCAAGGACACACTTGGCCCTTCGGCACACCTGGCCGCTAACATAAAATCAAGGACACACTTGGGTCTTCGGCACACCTGGCCGCTAACATAAAAATCAATGGACACACTTGGCCCATCGGTACAGTATCAAACATTTTACATACATAATATGACGCTCTTGATTATGTTAGTATTATCAGAGGGTAGCCCCATCATATACGAACATAATAGTTTGAATACAAATGTGCTTCGTATTATGTCCGTTCCGCCGGAGAATAGCCCCGACCATATACGAGACGCAATACAGCACACAAGATTCGAACATACATATATTTATTAAGACACGAGCTTCATTATGTAAGTATCGTCAGAGGGTAGGCCCCATCATATACGAACATAATAGTTTGAATACAAATGTGCTTCGTATTATGTCCGTTCCGCCGGAGAATATCCCCGACCATATACGAGACGCAATACAGCACACAAGATTCGAACATACACATATTTATTTAGACACGAGGTTCATTATGTAAGTATCGTCAGAGGGTAGGCCCCATCATATACGAACATAATAGTTTGAATACAAATGTGCTTCGTATTATGTCCGTTCCGCCGGAGAATAGCCCCGACCATATACGAGACGCAATACAACACACAAGATTCGAACATGCACTTCAGTATTTTTTTTATATAGGCACATACTTTATTATATTAGTATCATCAGAGGGTAGCCCCATCACATACAAACATAATAATTTGAATACAAATGTGCTTCGTATTATGTCCGTTCCGCCGGAGAATAGCCCCGACCATATACGAGACGCAATACAGCACACAAGATTCGAACATACACATATTTATTTAGACACGAGCTTCATTATGTAAGTATCGTCAGAGGGTAGGCCCCATCATATACGAACATAATAGTTTGAATACAAATGTGCTTCGTATTATGTCCGTTCCGCCGGAGAATAGCCCCGACCATATACGAGACGCAATACAGCACACAAGATTCGAACATACACATATTTATTTAGACACGAGCTTCATTATGTAAGTATCGTCAGAGGGTAGGCCCCATCATATACGAACATAATAGTTTGAATACAAATGTGCTTCGTATTATGTCCGTTCCGCCGGAGAATAGCCCCGACCATATACGAGACGCAATACAGCACACAAGATTCATAAATATGCTTAAATAACTAACTATCAAAATCATTAAAATTTGTACCAATAGAATAATTTAGTTAAAAATTTATTTTACATACCTTCGTCTGTGAGCTGTCTGGATCACACTCCCGCTTCCGAGTTTTTATAAATAATAGAACTCTAGTCTCCAATATAGCGTTTATTGCAATTTAACTTAGTTACTATATTTATATACAATTATCACACTAATGTACAATGATGACTAATTAATTCGATATTAATTACATGGGTATAGGGACCTCTTAGTGTCCGCTTAGTTCGATAGTCGACGAGCAACTGCCCTACCAGCGCAGGCGCTCCACCGCCTCCGCTGTTATTTCCCCACCTTTACTTCTGTTACGTCACTTCCACTCCCCGTTTGAGAATGTAAGTCAAAACACTGTCTTTATTTTACTAAACTTAGAAACTATTTCATTTTAAATGACACAAATATTAAGAAAAATATTTAAAATACAATAAATAAATGCTCGAATCACGACAGTACTATCTGTTTCTATGTAAGACACCTATGTCGCTTGGTAGCCTTTGTCATGGAGAAAAGCTCACATAAGTTGCTACGAGAGTATCATTAAAAAGTTTAACTCGAGAAAACTCAAAGTAAATGCGGTATTATCTGATTTTCTATTATCATAGGTATACTTGATACATAAATATGTATTGCATAGTGATGTATCGATGTATTATGATATTCCATCAAGTGCTTACAAACGAGATACAACTGAAATAAATTGTAAGCGTAATCTCACGCGACCGCTTTGGTGTCAAAAAGTTTAGCAAGCAGCTTAACTGATGGAGGATCCAAGTTTTGTATAAAACCCAAATCCAATCGGCAGCATATTACCAAAATCGAGATGTTTCATCTCGTGACCCTCATGAATCAACCTTTAGACCTCGGGCTCGCTGCAGAATGCAAATGTAGCTGAATATCAGTGAGTGGCTGATGGATGGCGTCTCATCTAGGGCTGCTTCTTGCTGGACCTGGAAAGAAATATATCTTTCAAAACTAAGTAGGTATACATTCTTATTGCAAACAATAATGTGCTACAGTCATTCATGCATGGCACTGACATAAATGCGTGAGACTTCTAATAGGAATGCACTACACGTATTCACGTGATGACGTAAGTACCTACACTCAGGTAGTAAGGGTCGTGTTTGTCCTTTTCAATGAATGGTGTACAAAAATTGAATGACTACAGTTTGAAAAAAAAAACCCACAAACGTAATAAATAAAATTGTGAAAAAGTCGGGAATATTTCACCGGTTTGGAAAAATGGTTTAAACTGGATCAAATTTTTTTGTTAACATGTCTATACACACATATCCTGTTTCATCTCATGTAGGTAGGTAGATATAGACAGAATCCATAAAGAGACGGCATAGTTTATAGGACTTATTGCTAAGAAGTAGTTGAAATAGGCGCTAGTTTGCAGCACAAATGTATAATCTGTTGTGCCGACTGTATTCGCTTAACATGTTTAGTTATACGTGTTTAAACACAGCGCTACAAGCAGTCACTTGGTAGCCTTTTGTCGCTATCTCTCGCAGTGTACAATGATAAACAGCAATATTTGACATCTCATGTAGTGAAGTGGAAATCGGCGCTATTTTGCAGCACAAATGTATAGTCTGTTGCAGGGATGTTGTGGATATCCGTAACCGTAACCGAAACTTTCGGATATCCGAAATAAAAAAATATCCGAAACCGTAACCGATTCAAAAGTTTCGGATAATTTCGGATGTAGGTAGGCAGTTTAAATTGTTTTTTGTTTATATCCGAAATATCCATAACCTAAAACTACATATCCATAACATCCTTGACTAGGGATGTTATGGATAACAGACTTGTTGTGCTGACTGTACTCACTTAATGTTTAGTTATTACGTGTTTAAAGACAGCGCTGGCAGCCGCTTGGCAGCCCTGGCTGCCCGGCGGGCAGTCTCGCGTGCTCGCTTTATCTTCGTGGCTTTTCAAGAACAATCGTTTTGTCGCTATCTCTCGCAGCGTACAATGATAAACAGCAATGCTGACGTTAGATGTGACCGGTATACCTGGATAAACAATAACATTTGCATATTCATGGATCCGTTGCTTGATAAGTCTGATAATGCTTAAGCGGTTAATGGGGTTCATTATTTAGTTTTCGTAGTTGTAGAGTTGATGTACGCTATTTTGTTTATTTTCCATTTTATGATCGTTTACATTTAAGTAAGTACTAACGGTTTGCATTCTAATTACCTACTCAAATAAAGATAAATTATTTTGGTACAACTTATGGAGCTACGCAGTAAGATCCTATTATCTTTTATCTAAAGAATAAAATATTTTGTACTTATAAGCTCTCGATATACCTTTTTGAACGAAATATAATGTTGTATAAAAAATTGGCTATATATCAGCGTATAATAAATACATAGACTAATACAAATTTAATTCTAAATTCACCTAAATATCGCATTATCGAACTTGCAGCTGTTATTACCTGTATTACCTATACTTTTAATTGGAATTCTCGTTTATGGGAGGTGGGCACGTAACGACCGCGCGGAATGATAAGGCCGATAGGTACTTATCCCGAGATGAATAATGTCCGACACGCACCGAATATTAATCACCGCCAAATAATTGACCTCAGTAATAATGGGAGCCATGCCTTATTCAATCCGTGTCCCTTTTACAACATAATAAGATCTTATTCAGTTTAAACATAAGCTACGACCTGCGTGACCATTGCGATTGTGTCAGACAAGAAAAAGTCGGTCTGCTACGATAATTTTTCATTGCAAGGCTGTTTATTTGTATCTACGAGCCTATTCATCACAGTCTACGGTACCTATTTTGAAGTCAGAATTTTACTTTTGCATTTCAAACCTGCATTGTTCTTCATTTATTTTGTTACGAGGTTTAAACTTTACATTTCGATGCATAATTAATGAAATGAGAAGAGTCAACCTGTCACAATCAGGCCATTTGAACAATATTTATAAACCCTTTGCTACCAGAACATTCCAATTTAAATACAAAGAGCAAACGCACCGCGCACGTGCCAGCGGTCGCAATCTAATATTCTAAAATATTCATCCACCGGCTAATTGAATAGCAGGGCGATTACATAACGAATGTAATGAACTACAACGCGTAAGAAGTGTAAGGTAAATATTAATCTGGACATCGCGGCACACGGTCTAATGAAGTCGGCCGCCGGAGGGCACCGCAAGCATTTTTAATCCCCAGCGCATCTCATAAATTCAACCCGGGATGAAGTCGCTTTTGTTTTTCTTCGAGAAATAAATATTTTTTTCGCTAGATTTACAACGGTTAGTTGTCGGCCACGGACAGCTTTGGCTCTTTTGTTGTACTGTTTCATTGTTATTGGGATCTAAGGTCACTAAGGGTTGCTAATGAAGGATGAAATTTTGAATTTTTTAAAACAAGGTATTGATTCTGTCAAGGTAAATAAATATCATGTTCTGGCAGATGTTACAACTGTAACTTCACAACAAGTTTTAGGTTTAACTAAATAGTTTACGATTGACGGGAAATGTTTGCGTAGTGAAATATGGGCGGAATTAATCCACAGGTACTTCAGCCGGATGAAAGTTTATCAATAATTTTGATTTATAGGAGCCCCTCCGCTCATATCTACTCCAAAGTTTTGCTATTTAAACAAATTTTACGTAGAGGTTATTAGTAGTTTTCCACATTCGAGAACACCGTTAGAGTTTGCGAATTGTGTCGAAATTGCGGTCTGAGTGAAGTGAACTAGGCTAGAGGAATTAAAGGCTTATATTTCACAAAAAAAATACATTATTATGTAAAAACTGGCAAAAGGTATTCTGAAAAACACCTTTTGTGAACACTCTCGTGTTTTTCCATCATGTTGCCTGGAAACCTTCATCCTCGTACATTTGAAAAGAAAACAGGAAATTATCAAGAATTTTTGTGAAACATAAGCTTTACACGTGTAGCGTGATACATTTCAGTACCTATATTTAAGACTTAATGCGAACCATTTAGCGTTGCATGCCATTCGAACTACATAACGATAACGTTCAAGAAGTCTTGCAAGCCATTCGTTGTAAGCTGAAGTTGTTATTTAGTTATATTAATAATGGTCGCACGTGTAGGTATTAGGAATTATACCTACTACATTGAGTTTTCAATAACGGAACCTGAACCCTTTTTAAAAATGCAAGTTATTTTCTGTGTCTTTTTGTTAGTTCGTTTCATTTCATACCAAAATCTTTTATCGTAAAAAATATGGAGGTGAAATAGGGGATGAAAATTTTCTCATACGAGTAGTATGGTAAGAAATGTCAGTAATTTCAAAATAGTGCGATAAAGTGTGACAGTTTGAATTTTAAGCAGATTAGGGTGATACATTTAATTTGCTTTAGTATTATTTAAATGTACTTAGGTACTTCATCAAATCTCATCCGTGTATTAAAAATGGTCATAAACAAACTCTACGTGAGGTCCTTAAACTTAACCAGACGATTTGCTAACTTAACTTTATGGAGTTGTAAACTTTTTAACTCGCAGATTTTACTGCACTTTTAAATATTTCCTTTTTAGAAGTTTACGATGTGTTTGAGTGACTTTAAACAGAACACCGAGATATTATTACCTACTTTAGGTGTTTTCAATGACATGGGAAAATTAGTTTTCTAACTAGTTGAATATTTTTTGTACCATCATCACTATTTGTACCTATAATGGATCAAGTAATAAAATAGATTCACGTACCTACGATATCGCGAGTACAGCATTTTGTTATAAGTGTATTATCACATCAAGGCTTAAAGTCAACATTATCCATATGCCCACCCATCAATCAGCTCAGAAAACCACGAATAACATAACGCTACATGAGTTCTGACATTAATTCCACACCCAATGGTGTTACTAAAATTATTGTGGAAATAACAGATTGTACCGCAAAAACATGTCACTCGCCGATTCCATATTCGCGACAAGATTTACAAGTTCAATTAATCATGGCTCGTAGTTTTCCATAGCGTGGCGGCGCCTCCCTTGGCCGCACAAACGAGCAACAAAATTTCCTTGTATCGACAAAGTGGCCGGCCAGAATTCCCATTTTCACGATAACGATCTGTCCCACCTTGTGGCCATTAGGGGTCAGGCGATGGTCAGATAGGAGGCAATTTATGCACTGCACACTCAAGAGCTTTGTTGTATTTACTTACTTTTTATGAGCTCAGATTGTTATCCGGCCTGTGCAAAATGTTCCGTTTCCAGGCTTGACTTTCGATTTCTGAGTAGTCGGCCTTATTGGCTGTGTTTATGACGCAATTTCTTCCGGTGCGTCAACGCGATTCTTAGCTAAAAATAAACCCGCTTTCATATTACGAATGTTTTTTTAAGAAAATTACATAATGGTCGACTTATATTTCGTTCCTATTGTTTGCGTAGGCATAGATTAGAATGCCTAATTCTGTACAACACATCCAAAGCACTGACGAACTTATCGTTACAGGTATATTAAGTACTTGTACGCGGCAGTTATTGACATATCACTTTCCAAGTAGTAGCTTGATGATAAATAGAGAGGGACGTGACTTGCCTACGGATCAGCGAGCTCAGACGAAGTCTATCATTTAACCTAAACATTTCATAAACCCTCGTAATAAACGACGGAGATGGATAATAAAATACTCGTAACGTGATCTACTTTATCTATGAAGTTCTTTATTATATCTTTGAGTAACGATTAAAATTATGATGAGGGCAAAAATATTGATAACCGCAGATATAAATAAGCTTCATAAGGGTTGAATGTCGGTAAAATATTTATTGGCGAGTGCGCCGCTCTATGCGTTGTAAATTTTATGCTGCTCTAAAATAAGTGCTGTAGAATAGCAGCTGGATAGGGTTAATGATGGCGGGGCTCGCGGAGTATTTTATTATTTTATAATGAGAAGGCTCGGCCAATCTGTCGGGCGGGCGGGGAGATATACGGCCCATTAATGCCACCAATGCTAATAAAACCTGAATATTTCACGTATCACCGCGCGGAACATTACCATAAACAATTTGCGATTCAGCAGCTGCACCGATGATTAAATATTTTTTTGCATTCATCGACTTTTTGTTAAAGCAATTTGGCCTTTTAATTTCCACGCCCTTTATGTGGTAGACAGATAGCCGGGCGCTCCGATTAAATGAAAACCGGATGCTATTTTCCCTGGATTTTGTAGAGGAAAAAGGAGCACAATATATTTTCAAATCTCTGTGCTAAAGCTGCCTACTGATTAAGTAGGTACTTACCTACTGGTAATATGAGAAGTCTTTTGGTGGACTAAGGCCCAGAACAGACGGTGAAACGCAACTGCAACGAAAATGCAACTTTCTGATGATTCTGATAAATGAAACTGAAACTGAAAGTTTCAAACTGGTCGCGTCATGTGTGGTCTCTCAACGGACGCTATGGCAGAAACTTAGATGCAACTCAAAAGTAACTAGCAGTTGCAGTTTCGTTGCAGTTGTGTTTCACCGTCTGTTCTGGGCCTAAGCGCTGGCAGGATGAGGATCAGAAAGCGGTTGTTCATTAGAAATAGATCAGTTAGTTTTAAACCATAAAAAAATGTGAAAAAAGAGGTTTAAAAAGATAAGCATACGAACTGGTACATCGGCAATATGTAATTGGTGAAAAATACGTTTAAGAACATTTAACTGCGCCAAAAATCTCTTATCTCACTTCAGACCTATCTGCGCAACGAGTCAATCGAGAACAATTTTATGGGGTCCATGGTCATGCGGGACTACAGTATTTATACAGTACTAGCGGCCGCCCGCGACTTAGTACGCGTGGATCCCGTTTTACCCCCTTAGGGGTTGAATTTTGCAAATCTCGCCGTAAAAACCATCCTTGGACTTCAACGAACATTAAAAAAAACGTACTCAATCCGTTGAAATTTCTAGATGAGAGAAAATATTTTGTTCTGTCTAATGAAGTTTGAATTTGAAAATGGGTGCCTTATTTTTGCATGTGAATGTACTCGTACAGTTGTGATTATTCAGTCACTCGATTGCTGCTGACCGCGCGTTATCGAGTAGTAATGCCCGGATGCTAATAGGATTGCTTGTGCTCCCGCAACTGTTTTAAACCCCTAGTAAATTGTGCGGTTTTTTCGCTTCACATTCCAACGTACGATCGGGGAATATTCAGAAAAATAAATACCATAAACGGCAAGTAAATTATACTCTGTGGCGTTTTGATTGCAACCTATTTAAAAAACAAAATACGGCGGAGTTTACTTTGGTAATACGGAAATCCTGTGAATAGGATGTGAAAAATATGAAAGTTGTTCCACTGGGAACTCCATTATGAATGCCGTTTGTATGAAAATGTTTCCATATTATTTGTACTGTGTTTTTGTGCAAAGGTTGGAATAAAACCTTTTAAAATCACTCTTTCAGTTGGGGTTTATGTTACAATGCACCATTAAAAAGTTTCTTACTCGATGAGCTTACCTACACATCAATTAAAGTTACATTACCCACCAACATTTTGTTGAAAGCTTTTCCGAAGTTCCCTTGTTAAATTCTGGGGGGGAATTAAATAGCAACATAGTATACGGCTTTGGTACAGATCATAATATCCGTGTTCTGTGTCTGAGGCCGCAATCCCCGCTGAGTCCATTTAAACAAATGTTTCTTTTGTTCCGTTCGCCGCACAATACCTACGATGGCACTTGTTGAATAGCAAACTATGTTTATGGAGGGGAGCAGTGAGTGACGCACCACGGAACTATCGATTTGAGAATCGGGCACTGAATCCAGAATACCATAAATAATAGTGTAAAATGGTCATTTATTATGTTTTTTCAGATTCAGTATCTACAAATATTCTTATGTAGGTATTCTGTGAAGTTCCTAGATAGCATGTGAGTATTGTTCGTTATCATGAGACTCAAGTAGGACTGGAAATTTACTGCTGAACGTATATACCTCATTCCTTATTCATTTATGCAGCCAAAAAGCTCGATCTCCTTCTGCCTTTTTATCCAGTCTCATATTAACTTCTTGAAGGTATCTGTCCATCGAGCAGCACGGCGCTGCGTCTCTCTATTCTACATTTGAAGAGTCGTGGAGAACCAGTTCATTTCTTTCATTTGTTCTGCGACAGATATGGATAAAGTAATAAGCCTATATAAAAATTAAGATAAGTAATAAATCAAAGTTTAGGTGTACCAAAGGTCAGTTTATTAAGCCACTGCTCGTGGACCCAGATTTGTTATTTTATTACACTGCGCGGCCGGGACATCCCTAAAGTAGACGAATCAGTCCCAAGTAATGGCCGCTCGCACTCGATTACTCGCCTAATGCAGTCGTCCGAATAATAGTCGAAAGCTCTCAGAGGTCCTGTATCATTTTAACATAATGTGCTCAAAGGGCGACCGCCGCGGGACCTGCGGTTACGCGTGATAACATTCCGAATGAACCAATTACATTAAGATTTAGGGTCGTGCGCAGAATAATTATGTAGTTTAAACGGCTTTTTCTTATAATAATTAGTAAAAGAGCACTATTTATGACTTCAGCTGCGTGAGTTTTATGTAATCTATGTAGATTATGCCGACCCGCCGATATTAGTCGTCGACTTTTGAGAAGTTGACAAAAGTTATTGAAAGTAAGTACAAGTTATCGACATGATTCTTTTGAGAAAAAAAAAATGTGTAGAGTCCCTTACACTTCTGGGAATTCATTCCTGTCCATTTATAAATATTTTAAAAAGTTTTTCAGTCTATTGTAACAAAAAATATTTGAATTTGTTTCCACGCCAACACCATTGGAAGCAGTCGAATATTTTTTTTGCTCAAAATACGATGTGTACGAACCTACGTATAAGCTGCCGTCTATATTTATTGCCCAGAAAATTGCAGTCGACTGAATATTTACGACAAAACAACGTTATGAAAGTTTATGATGCTTTTGCAAAACTGCATTAGTTTTATACGGCTGGTCATATGCGAAATGCCATTTACTGCGTCATTTACTGAGCTACAAACTTAGTTTAATACAATATTCTTGGTCTGGGTTTAAGTAATAACTTATTTTGGTAGTTATACGTTGTTGTATTATTCTTAATTGGTAATTGTGGCTGCGTCTCTTGATTTTTGTTTGAAATAGTGAGCTTCGCACATCCATTGATTGGCATGGCATCTCCTTCTTTCGCAATACTTAGATACAATTTTGCTATGAAAGTTTAATGTTTAAAGTATAAATTAAAAGCCCGCATGATTATCAACACAAATCCAAGTCGCAGATCGGCTTTGATATGTTCAACACGACGGACAAAGATATAAACGTTCAGAGTGGCCTGTAAAACTGTAACGGATATAGGCGAGGCTCACGCAAACGTGAAACATGGATTCCAACGGCCGTTCTTAGGTAATCGTTACAGTCGGCTACTTCGTTAAACTGTTAATCGTCCACCAAATTAGGTTACAAATGTCCCTTGTAATTGCAAGTTAGTGAAAAGGTTACTTCGGTCTGTATAACAGTTGCTTAATGGTAACACGCAATAAGCTCATGATCACCAGATTTTTGGCACGCCATTGACTGGAGCTAGGTGAGAAAAGTAACTGCAATTGTGTGTACAATTATAGCATATTCAAAGTAAAATAGTTTTAGTTCTGAACTTTTGAAGTTTTAAAGGTCATATGGCGCTGTTTTGTATAGGTAGGTACAATTTAACCGTTATGTACCTACTGAATAAAAAGCTTAAAATGGTTCAACTTCTCAGTCCTGTTACAATATCATTGATTAAAACAACTTGAATAGAACAATATTATCTTCCAATTATTGTTTCAATCAACGGTTAAAATAGTACCTTAATTTTAATAGTACCTAGTATTTATAATATTGTTACTTTCAACATAATTCGAAACGAATGGGAGCCTTTCATTGCGCCAATCAATGCAAAATTGATTTAATTATTAATTCTCGTGTGCCATTACTGCCATTAAGATATAGTATTTAACAGTTGAGTTTATCATTCGTCGTATCGAAATATTATTCATGACCGATGCCCGGGAGAGGTCCACAATTTTATTGACTGTCAATATCAATTACTGTCAACAGCGAAGGTCCGAATCCGAGCGATGATTTGTAGATTGCGATATTGCGGCTAATATCTAATCGACCACTAAGATAGTTTGTATTATACCAAATAAAAACGATTCATTCATTAATTTATGTTATAACTAGCTTCTGTTCGCGGCTTCGCCAATGTGGATTTATCTTATAATGTAATTGTATAAAGAGGAAATTATGTTATTCTGATGTTTAAAATAATACTGTTCGGCTGGGTTGCACCATCTTACTTTAACTTTGCTAAACGTCAAAAATCTGTCAAACTCTATACAAAAAGCACCGGTTATCGATAAGGTTACCGTCAAAGTTAGGTGGTGCAACTCAGCCTAAGATTTCATCAAAATCAGTTCAGCATTTTGCGTGTAAGAGTAACAAAATATCTATTGTTTTCTACATAGGTACAGCCATCTATCCACCCTCACAAACTTTCACATTTTATAGTCTTAGTAGAATTGACATCGCACCTACGGTGCAATAACGTCACTTATGCAATTTTTTTCAAAACTTAACTGATTATGAGAAAATACTCCAAATCTACCTCTTTACTTGGTTTACTTTGATTCAGTTGTTTTGAAAAAAATTGCATAAGTGACGTTATTGCACCGTAGGTGCGATATTATTGTAAAATTTTGTATTTTAGTCTGGGAAAATGGTGCCTATGAAAATTCTTTAATGTCGTTTTGAAATGAGATATGAAAGCTGTAAACATTGAAAATAATACAATATTACAGAAATTAAATCCACTTTGAGGTTCAACCGTTGTGAATGCCTTTTGTAATTTATGCAACCGTCAGTAAAACGTTACGGAGCCAACGATTCGCAGTGCAAATCTATTTACCTCGTCGATTTTGCGAATAAAAACCCGCGTTCTGCATATTATGCTCGGTTCTATTTCCATACCATGTGTTACGATCATGGATCACGAACCAGATTTGTGTATAGTGATGTACGAATTCGATAAATGAATATTCTATTAGTACACCGGTAGACGTCGACTGACTCGTGTTACGGTCAGAGATTGTGCTTTCTGAAACGGAATTATGTCTGCAAAATTCAAACTAAACTGAGAATTTCTAGAACTATAATTTTATGTTTAGCGTAGTACACAAAAAGTGTCAATTACAAATAAGTACAAAAATTTTAACGGAACTTTATAAGCAGATTTAACGCTAGAAGAGATGTCCTCCAGGCGAACAGAAAAAATAAAATTTGTATGAATTTCAACAAACTTAAACTTTAAAATTAGAACTCATAAAGATTGGCTAATAATGAAATGTTTTTATAGTTTAGAAGAATATTTTAATCATTATTGAAATTCTAAAATATGGACAACCCACTTAAACATTTTTGTAAATTATATTATTCTCTTTTCTTTACCTACTCTACTCATATTGTACGTGCGAAATGGGCAAACTGTTGGTTCCTGTGTTAATTAACATCCATGTAACAACAATGTATGCACAGTTTTGACAATAAATTACTATCTAGTCTGACTCTTTGACGCACGTATTGGGGCCTAAAGTATACAACCGACTGCCTAAAATAGTGAAAGAAGCGGTATCACTCCATTCTTTCAAATTTCAACTAAAAAAGTGGTTGATCGAGCAGGCGTTCTATAAAATTGACGAACTGTTTGGAATTTAATTATTATTGACACTGTTACCCACTATTTATTTTGACATTTAATTGACATTAATTTTATTTGTATTATTAATTTATTTGGACATGATGTGTATTTCTTTCTTATTAATACTGCAATTGTTTATTATTAATAAGAAAATATATTGAAAATTTGACATGTAATGAACATTATGAATAAATTTCTTATTCTTATTCTTATTCTTATTCTATCTATCTATCTATGAATGATTAAATAAACATAATAAAGTACATTTTTGCCATTTAATAATAATAAGTTGCTATACATAATACAGCGACTGATTTTTCACCGATAGCTTCCGTCTAATTCTTTTATTAATAATAACGACGTCTTTTCTAAGATAAAATCATGATTTTCCTCGATAGGTATGTCAATTGATAAAGTACTCCGGAACTTACTGCCATTGAGAATAATAATCAACTTCATAAGCCCAATGTCAATATGGGAGCACGTAACGATAAATTCTATTGAATATGCCCTTTGCAGAATGCCGCCTGTAACGACTTTCCTGTAGCAGGAAATCATTATCTGGTAATTTGATATGATGAAAAAAACGCTAAGAATTTCACATTTGTGCATACCTGGCTTTTCATCTTGTAACCATTCACATTTTTGTTTGAAATCCTTCCCGCGAGCTTTTTTATCGCTTAATTCTTCCATGTTATGTGTGCTTAAGACTAAAGCGGAATGTGCGACACGCCATAAAACTCGTCTTTTGTATGTCTTTTGTTTATAAAATAAGGAAGATATTTTTCCATCGTTGGTTTCTGGCACTAATTGTGACATGTAAATTTTTCGTTTCTTTTTAGGAACTTTGAGTTGGAATTTACTTAATACGATAAGATGTCATGTCAAGTTTAATCAAAATAAAAGCAGCTAACTCATGTTCTGCTATAAACAAATGAATCCTAAATTTTACCACATGCTAAAGATATGGTAACAAAGCCAGAAAATCTATATGTTCGTAAAGAAAGAATAAAACTTTTACGGTGCATAAAAGGAGACATGCCGAAAATCTGTGGTCATAAAAGATGGCTCCGGGCCCACGTGATGTTTCTTCGACCTGAGACACAATCGGTTCAATACAGAGCGGTTTCCATGAATCCAGACTGGACCCTATTGACACAAATGGCGGCGATTGTTCGATGTCTCAAATGAAGGGTTAACGTCTTTTGTTTGATATTTTCATGTAATTTAGTCACCAGGCGTCATTTTTGACGTTTTTTTTTAAATTAGGCAGTACCGTTTATGATCTTTGCCTATGTCTTGCAGAAAATAATAAAGGGAATTAAACTAAGGAAGCTATCTCTGGTGAGCTAAAATTTGTTGAAGTCATTGAACAAATTCGGTACAGGTCCAATTTCGTAACCAAAAATCTTCAAAAATAAACAAAATATATTTTTAACGTGGATTCAACTGAACTGTACAGCAATTAATTTAGAATCGTCAGTTGGTGAACCTATGACAAAATTTCTAAGTTTCTCAATTGATTTTAAATCTTACATTAAAGAAATAAAGTTCAAAATCTATTGGAAAATCTCGTCATTCTGTGGTACTTTGATGTGTTGTGGATTGCTATAAAATCGATTAGGCAATAAACAACTTGAGTAGAATAAATGTATTTGTGAATAATTCAATTTATTAATCCAATTAAAACGTGAGTGACCTCGCAATGCTTCAGCTACACACTGAATAGCCTTCGTAATCTAATTGATCAGGAATTCGTTCTAATACATTTATTTGAAGTGCTATTGAATTTCTCGATTGAAAATCTAAGTTAAATGCCCATTCCTTGAATACCACTTGATGGCATAAATTTAATATCGTGACCAAGAGCCGTCCAATGGAACTTTTGTAACAAATTTAATTTATCTCCGCCTCCTAGGGGCAAAGCCGATTGTTATCGAAATGATTTAAACTTCGATTTTAATGGGATTAGCTTTTTATTGGTGTTTGTCAATAATCATTAGCCGTTAATTAACAAATTGAACGATTGTATTTTTGCTTATTAGCTTAATGCGTTGTTTTGGAGGCACGTTTTTGTTAATGATTGTGAGGTACAGTCGATAGCACAAGGACTTAATTTTTTTGTGGTATAACAAAATAGTTAATCTATTATTGCTTATTAACATATGATGCCACAGTGTTTGGCTTAATGCGCTGTGTTCCGGGGATACTTACTTACTCATGCTGCCTAGTCTGTGGTTTCCACTCAAGAACCTTTCAATTCCATTACTCGTAGTTATCAGTTCTACCAGCAACGATGACTCTTACTGCCACATCTATTAAGCAATTTGAAGATCCATGTCGAGGATTTTTTTCACTTTGTAAATGGAAAATATTTATAATTCTCTAAATTAATACGCGGTGAAGGTGCAAATAGGGAACAAGACAACGTTTATATTTGTACAAATAATGCCTTATTTATATTACCAAAAAAGGCTGCGTCTACATTGTCAGTGTACGCGCGTCCGCGCTGTTATCGACGCGGTAATCGGCGCGTCATAAATCTCCCGCGCAAATAATCATGGCGCGATGGCCGACACCTCCCGAGACGTTTTTCTCCCATCCATTGTCCTATCTACAGGACAAAACGCTTTTTACAACAAACTCTTGGCGGCTACCTTTGCTACTCATTTTGGGCTGCAGATAGTACGTCTTGTTTTGAGTACAGTTTTGTTTTAAATTCTGGTTCCCCGAGATCGGTGTGTGGTGAGCGATTTTTATTTTTTAGTCCATAGAGATGGATTTCTATTTTTGAACTGAAACGCAGCTATTGTTAATCTTTTTCACTTTGTGAATAAAAAAATATAAATAAAGTAAGTGTTATCCTTTAAAAGTCTATAAAACAATGAAAAGCTTATACCCATCAAAACCACGCAATCGAGTGTGACCCTTGCGCGTGATAGGATGAAATTTTTTACCCATCGTGCGCCATATTTCTTAATAAGTACCCACATAACTTGCAAAGAACTTCCTCAGTCCTAAGTACATATTCCACTTCACATATGAAGTGAAATAGGTCGGCGTCTATAAATCTCATATAAATCTATGATTTGTGATTCCCGAAGGTATAGTTCGGGTAAACCATTTCCACATAAGTCTTATTGGTCACAGTTTTTGCTTGGAGTTTGCAGTTCGTCACGGGAAGTGCTGCGCAAGTGTCTTTTGGATAAAAAACAACCAACCTTCTAAAATTATAATTCTTTCTCAGAAACAGTCGGTTTCTCAGAAATAACGTGAAAAGCACTAGGAAAAAAGTGAAAGTTCCCTGGATTTTCTTTTCTTTTGAATGCTTACAGTTGTAGTATGACTCCAAACTACGATGTTGTTGGATGTCAGATTTCTACTAAGTAGTATAGTTGTTGCAATTCAAGAAGACGAGTGATCTTTACATGTGTTATGGCTTGCTGCTGTTTGTTTTTTAAAAGTTGTTATAGACATTACACTATCGTTATATTATTATGCATGTACACGTAAACACACAAGTAAAGCTCACTCACCTTCGTGAGTTGTAAGAACTTAAGTGCTTTACTGTCACTTTAACAACAAGATCAATATCCCAATCTTATAAAAAGTTAGGTATTATAATCTGACGCATTTTGTACGTACTATGTAGTAAATTAACTAAGCTGAGATGACTAGCTGACGGTGATGAAGATGGCACTTAAATTTAAGCGTTACGACATGCCGTTAAGCTTTCGTATCTCGGCTGCTTACCTGGGTAAGGGCGAAATTAATACGCCCTAGTAAAACGGGGGATGCACTGAAAATTTAAACTAAAAGTGAATTTGAAATGATGAACATCATAAACGGCTTAAGCAAAGTGATTTTAAATTAAAAATAGTGAATCTGTTTTCAGTCTAGCAAAGCAGCTTCACTAAATGCGAAAAGATTTATACAGATGTAGGTTATGTAAGAATTTTAGACATTTTAACTGAGGTTACACGATGGGCTGCTGCGTTACATGTCGCCATTTTTATTTTTGCTTTAGGTAGTTAGTGGGTTATGTGGTACCATGTGCGTGCACACACCATTTAAGTTAACTGTTTGAACGCCGTACTCGATGGAAGGGCCACAGAATGTTCTAGTCATAAATATTAAGAAACACTTAAGTGATCGTAGCGAAAAAATAATAATAGTCATTCAACCAAGTATGATTTGTATCCGCATAAGTAGGTACAGAGGATTCCGTAAGATTTGCATCGTACGTATTATACAATTTTTAGATGTAATAGTATGAATAAAAATACGTAGTTAACGTGAAATAGGATTATTAATATATATAACATCAAAAGAAGAAATCCTTTTACAAGTAAATAGTTCTAGGGAATGAAAATTCCGAGAAAAGACATGTTTTTTTTAACAACGCTCCTAATGTAATTTTTTTATTACGAGGTTTATGGAATGAAATACATTGATCGTCACAACGTTTCTAACCAAACTTAATTTATCAAACTTTAATTTCATTAAGTAAATAGGAGAGGTGTCAGACAGACAAAGGACAAGAGTGAGTGATCTTTTAGTTTTTTTGATTATAAAGAACTGGAAATGGAAAAGCTCGATCGTTTATTTTGGACAGGAATCATGTTTTAAACTTGACGAAAATCCAAGCAAACGGATGGTGCTCATAAAATGTTCTCGTCTTTGATTCTATCGTAAACGAGAAAATTCAAATGCATTGAATGAGAAGACTCTCGAAAGGATAAAACAATTGACAAACTGATTCACTACGTGCGTGAGGTGTCAAAGGGTAAATGCAACTAAGCAAAGGCTCTGGTCTCTTGGTGCAACTTTAAACTGACGTTATAAAGACCATTTTGGAGTGAAATTTTGCAGAATACGTAAGCGACACCTTGCATAATTCGTTTAAAGTAAAATGGGCTTTATTACGTTGATATAGGATGTATCATGGTTTTTCATAGAGGCACGGAGGGTGCTCTCCGAGCTTTATTGCAAGTCTTCTGACAAACGATTATTATGGAGACGGCTCACTTTGCACACGCCCCGCCAGTGATTATCCCTCTTCAAAGATTTTACCCACGGTTTTAGGTGACTGTTTGCCTTTCTGCCGTTTTATGTCTTAATTCAAAGCAGTATACGAAGTTAGGCATGGGTACGATAAAGTTTGCGAGTCATTTTGAAAAAGAAGAACTAGCAACGGGTGGGAGCAATTTTGTTTAAACTATCTCATTTTAAGATGAGAAAATGTGAATCGTTTGTCTTCACATTAAGTCACTTAATAATCAGATACACAGTGAGTTCGTATCTTTACTTCAAAGAATTATGTCATTTGGTTTTTATTATAAAAAAGAACACGTGTAGCCTACTTTTATTTCTTAATAACATGCTATTGTTAGGTTTACTTGTAACTAACATGTTATGTAAATAAGCCTTGAATATTCGTCATAACGTAAATACAATAGAAATAAATAAGGTATATTTTTGTTCTCGTAGACGACTAATGGAAAATATGTTCACATAATGGAGGCCGAGATTATCCAATGCTATTCTAAAATAATCTAGGTTAGTGGCAAGTCTGGCTGTGACGTTTCTGTAAGGTTACATGTTTACGTGAAACGAGAGCTAATTCGGTTGGCGCGTGGCTTGCCAAATGGCACGCGCCTAAAGAATGCTAAAATAATTAGAGGCTGGGTGTTACCAGTATTTGTTTTAGGGCGGCGAGGCGGTGGAGAGTTGCCATTTTAATATCTTTCCGTTGTCTTGTTTGGAGTCAAACAAATAATAAATGCCTCATTTTACTCAGCGTTTTCAATTTTGATTTACTGGTAACTTTACGTTCAAAAAAGAAATTGCTTACGTTCGTTCACGTAAAATCAGTTTCCTCAAAAGCTTTTATGCAAAGCTCAAAGCTTTCGGTTTTATCGTTAATTACAATGGACGAATCGAAATATTGTTGATAAACGTTTTATGCACTGTCTTACAAAAAACATTAATAAATTTTATACGATAATAAAAGCTTTTGCGTGATTCAACATAATATGCGCTGGATTCCTTTTTGATAATAAACTGTCATGATTAATTTATGATAAAAATAATTTTAATCAGCATAATCAGCATTGTGTTACACTCGCGAAATTACTTACTAATTGTGATTTTGATTAACACTTCCATAAATAATATATCCGATTAATTGTAATAACCGGTATAAACAGCGCTCGTATGAATTAATTTCTGTGTTTTAAGTATATTTTTCCTGTTAAAAACACCGAAACACCGGTTTTGTCTACCAGCTTAAATAGGATTTTCATTCAAGTATAATGAGTAATTCATTGAATGTAACTAAAATAATGGAAGTAGACGAATTTATCGTGATTAAGGATATTACGTTTTTTCGAATTAATAAATTATGTAAAGCCCAGGAATATTATACACAGAGGTCTCTTATTTACTTTTGCAAAACGGATACAGCGAGAGATGATGATGATGATACCATACAGTAACACCCAAAGTGGCCAAAAAAATGACAACACAACCTTATTCCATTAGTAGCTAAGGTGTTGCGAACTTTTAGCAACTTTTTTTTTTTTTTTTTTTATGCTAGACAAGGCAGGTATTTGACCGCAATCGCACCTGGGTGTCACAAACTATTTCACTCTGACTGTACGTATAGTACGTGTATGATTAATTTAGGATAGTGTTATGCAGCATTAAACTAAGTTAGACAGAGATAGAGCACATTCCATCCACATAGTTTTATGGTTCCTTTCCAATCCCGTTGGAATGGATACGTTTGCTCGGTGCAGTTTTATTATCCCTTCGACACGGTGACGGATCTATCGAGATCGAATGCGAGAGCTTTACGGGATCGAAAATACATTTTGTTTGTGCGGTTACTTTATAATATTAGTTCCTAGCTTTCAGATAGTAAATCAAACAGAATTTGAGTTTTAAACTTATCGGATCATTTTGAAACCTACATTATGCTGTTAAGTATTGCGTCATTAAAAAAAACGTCTGGAAAAGGAAAGCGTTTCATAAAGCAATACTTGCAGTCGTTCATAATAGTTGCCAAAGCTTAATGAAATTTTGTTAGTGTAGTTCTTTTATGGCACTGATGCCGTATTTTCAGTGCCTGTGGACAAAGTAACGCTCGTTACCGAATTCGATTCCATAAAGTCACATACATAGTATTTTGGGTACTGGGGCCATCACTATGACACATTATTCCTTTACGACAAATTCGTTTCCTTAGTACCAAAGCGATTAGGAAACAAATCTGTTGTAAATGTTACAGTGTGACTAAGGTTTTTTTTACTTCTGTCTATTTATACCATTATTATCTTTAATCATGTAATTCCTAGTACGGAGTAGCACCGCTGAAAAGCATGCCACCGCTGCCATAGTCGATCGCGTACCTTAAGCCCATTAGACACCAATCCTTGGATAAGGAAAAACGTAAAAGCAGGCTAGTTTGTTGCAAACTAATTAAAGTTTTAACTCCGCACAATTAAAGCAAATGTAACAGATCGGATTACAAGACTTTGGCGGTTTTTACTACGTCTATTAAATTTCATCCTCGAACTAAGTTATTTGGGGGTAAGGCAGTTAAAGTTTTGACTTTGCCGGCTCGTCTATTCTTTCGAAGTCGAATTGATTTGATCGGATTCGCGTCGAGTTCTGGGGAACTTGGTAAAAGTTTTAGTAAACTTGCGGCTCGGAAATAGGTTTAACTAAAGATGAAAGAAGTAGTTTTGAACGGGAATCATTCTTCAGCGAGTCAGGCAGGCGCGATATGGGGAGTGACACTGATTCATAACGCTTACAGCCGTATACTTTGAGAAAGCAGCCCGTCTGCTGTTATGCCAACGTAGGCAAGAAAAAAATTATGCTCGTGATAAAAATATGCTTTCGTCTAGAATAATCCTTCGTAAAAATCAATGGTACACGAGGATTTTCGAAGAATGCTCTTGGTACATAAATGGTCCGATTCCACGAAAATCGCGCTTGTTTACCCATTCTTTGAGCAGATCTTTCTGTGACTGACATCCCATTTAAGAATTTAAAAAAAATGTTTATTTTTTAACAAAAAACTTTTCGATTCATGCGCTTATGTAAAAGAGGAAACAAAAGACTTGAGCTTTTCCTCCGACAATTTCTTTTCGAATTTACAGTCATCTTTGCTCAAGTATAAAACAACAAACATTGAACAGGAATAAAGAGAAAATGGAAGACACACCCCTGGCACTTGAATGTGAGGGTTCTTTGTTTTTGCCCAAAAATAAACTTTCTTTTTGTCTTTGAACCTTTAGGCCCATGTGTGGGGCGAACGATAAATCAAAGCCCTCTCAATAAATCTTGACTTGGTGAGTATTTGGCGTAGACATTTTGTAGTTTTTTAAGCCCAGATGAAATTATGTGCTGGCCTAGTTTATGGAAATTGTGCAAGAGATATACGAGGGCAAATAGACTATTTTTTGTGCAACTTTTGAGATTCAGATTTGTATTTAAATAACTTGACCGTAGATCCAACACAATCCACAAAAAAGGATATTTCTTAGGTTTGAGTCCACATAAGTTGTATACCTGCTATTAATCAAATCATTACTTTGGAAATGCCTCCCGTCTTCAAACTCAATTTTAAAAAACATAGACAGAATCTTTCACAAACCTAAATTGGAGAATACTTTCTTGAATCTATTTATAACGAGACATGAAAACAAATAGCGGAGCATCGACAGAGAAATAATTGTACATACTCGTATGTCTGATACTTGGAGCTTATGAAGCTCGTTAGCACTTTCAGAAAATGTCTAAAGAGAATTTTGTATTCAACTCTCTGCTTATGATCTGCTATTATTATGTTCTTAACCTTTAGAGTATTGTATTACTATGATTTATATCATACTTTATTCTATACATACGAGTATTAACATTTACGGGCAAGGAGAAACTTCCGATAAGATCGCAATAATACTTCTCTGGACAAAGACCGGAAGAAACCGCGGATGAAGCCGCAGCCAACAGCTAGTAATTTGGCTTTGAGGAGCACGATTCCCGATTCTAAATAAGAATTCCTTAATCTTTCGCGTCGAAATTAAACCATTTGTAAACGCTCGCCTGGAGGGGGGAGTAAATCAATCTATACATTGAATTAGTTGATGTTGAACGGGCGATTTCGGCAATATTTTAGAGGCGACGCGGTAGAATGGGGTCTTTTGCACCCAGGGCACGTCGTGGCCTATTCATCAAGTCGCCGGGGCCATTACGCCCCGCCACCTGCACGGAACCTAGTTTGTATTACGTTAGATTATTCTCAGCTCTCCATTCACTGCTGATAACTTGTTGATGTGGCCAATACATTGTTGGTGTAGCGCTTCGAGAAATCTTTGGCAGCTTCGCATTTACGACACAATAAAGCGGACGGTAACGCTATGTATGCCTTTACCTTTTATAATACAGAAAATTTCAGGAAAAATACGTAACAGTTTTGTTCATACAGTGACCCCTATCGGTCCGGTATCAATTATACTCTTAATGTCCCCTTAAAACATAATTTAGGTACTAATCCATCTGAGTTAAATTAATGAGAAAAAAAAATGCAAACTCAAGGTCTTAATTCAACTACTAGGATTATTTATTTAAAAAGTGAAGTCTGGCTAACTCTACTTTTTATTGAACCAAAGTTATTCATACGAGTATTTTATTTCTGACTTACGTCAATTAGGTAGGATGTGCTAACTAACCAATGCGTAATTAAATACAATTTTTCAGCTATTATTTCGTTTTAGGCAGTCAAATAGGGTAAAATTAAATAATGCTAATATTTTAATCCAGATTCCGGCTCGTTGGCCGTCGCTAATGGCCTCACCGCGCGTGATAAACAGCTGAGCCCGGATGCAGATGAGCGTTCTGCTCAGTTGATCTATTACTAAATGTTGCACTTGCATTATATTTATTAGCCTCGCTGCGCTTTGCTCGTGGAGCGCTGGCCTAAATTTAATCATTTTTACAGTGTCACCACGTTACTTTTTACCGTGCGAGCCAACAGCGCTAACATTGTTTTTCTATTGTTTGCAAAGTGACTGTCAATTTAATCTTTCCTGCCGTACAAAATTTGGACACTAGCTTTTAGCGCAGATTTTGGTCTGTCAGAATAGTGAGAGTATTTTAGTGGTTAGATAGACCTCTGTGGAGGTTGCGGTCTTAGAACTTGCGACTCTTTCAATAATGTTTAAAGTGTAAATAGATTCGTATCTTTTGAAGTCAGCGCGCAGCATGCAGTTTCGTAGCTGATCAATGCTACTGTGCTACGACGCTACGTGACACGTGATGCTGCTACGAACATCGACTCAAGTATGAATCTACACTTGAGTGATTGTTCTTCTAAGTGTTGGAATTCTCCCAATTGAATTGAATCTAGGCATGAATTTGAATCGAGTTTTGAATCAGAACAAGGAATTTATTTTGTCGTTGTAGATAAATGTAGTCACTGTAGATTGCAACGATATCTGTTGGAACGTTTTAAGAATTTCACGACAATTTAAAATTTGTTTAGTAAAGAATCCTATGAATATTTGAATAAATTGCTAAAAGTAGTTACATAGCATGGAGCTGCAGCGTATTTAGGTCGTAGATTTAGCAATAGCTCGTCTGATTTAAGCCGCGATATATCATAGTGCGGTGCGGCCATTAGTGCCCGACTCGCGGATTAAAATGTTAACTAACCGCCTTTTGTCTTCGCTTGCACGGTTTTAGAGCCAAAGAAAAAACGCTTACACATACAGTTATTTTACTAAGTAACGGATTAAATTAATTTAAAAAATATATTAAGCGTTTCTTCTCATACTCTATCTTATCACATTCAAAGTGCTCCATGGCATCTGTCTACACTTGAAATGTAGTAATGAAGTTAATAATTTTCAATTTCCTGTAAATTCCATTTATAGCTTTAGCATTACGGCAATAATGCCAAACGGAAATTTTATTAGGTAGTCTATTGAGTTCATAAACTAAGTACCTACCTACTGTTCAAGTATTTTCCATAGGATCTATTGTAGCATCCTATTTTGAGAGCTCTTAAAAAAATTAATGAAAAAGTAGTTGCTGTGGATGCCACGACGCTGATTTTCTGCAGGTGACTTTTAGGACACTGAAACTGTTGTGTTGGTTCTTTTTCAGCTGTGACCGCGTTTGGGAAGTGTTGTTCCGTCTAATGTTCCGCGCGATTGTGGTGCGATTGCGTGCAGTTGCTCGTTGCACCTCACTTTGTGCCGCGCTAAGTCGACGAACTAAGGCGAAAACTGCCGACAAACTGTTGGTTTGCTTTCATAAGTGGAACTGGACGGGTTATTTGTAAATAATACTGCACTAAGGTATATCATTTGTGCTGCTAATTGATATGTTTTGCTAAAAGTTTCTAAATGTAAATGACGTGTTGGAGCAACTAGTTAAAGTTTATGACTTTTTTAGAGCTCTCTGAAGATTGAAACGTTACTGACCGGAATATGGAATAACATACAAAGTAACACTTTTAATACACTGTTGTCAAGCCACCGTCCACGCTGCTATACGCAGTGAGCCGGCAGACCGTAATATAATTCACAAAAAGGTTTTATTCAGCACCATAACATTAAAATTTTATGCAAATTTGTTTCTTAACTTCCGTATTTTGTTGCAGGCACTTAATATAACTTGGATCTTCGCGATTGTTTAGATAGGATGACCCTATTACTGCATTTATTATTGTTGCTCGTTAACATTGCCGTTTCGAGTTTAAGGTTTAAGAAAATTAGCACCTAGCGCATTTGAAACATGGTTTATATTTGGTTGTGTATCTGGTTTGTTTGCAAAGTTGATAGTATTCTAAGGTAATGTTGTAGTTACAGTAGTTGGCACCCGCCCCACGTCCAAGCCTGGCCTATTCATCATGGCGAGGCCGTTGGGCTTATTCCGGTCTACCTGAAACTCCAATTTCTTGTTCAAAATTAGTTTCGTCTGTGACATAAATGTTCTTTCACCTAGGGAGCTTGTTGCGGAATCTTGTCTAGCCACTTAGGAAATATTTGAACACACGTCGTTCATACGTTGACTTGGCAACTCTCAGGTGTGCTACATTTTTTGTAGCGTGATTTAGACCTGTACTATGAAATACCTATAACCTACCGAAGTCCTCCATTGACTTGGCCCATGTTTAGCGTCACGTCCACGGGCCAAGTCACTGGTTTGAATTTTTAAATGGTTTTTCTTCCAGTGACCGGGCTCACCTCTAAGATTCTAGAGTAGATTTTTGTTAATTTGATGTTAAATTTAATAATAAAACATTGAAGGAAGAAAAACTATTTAAAAATTCAAATCAGCGACTTGGCCTGTGGACCAAGCTAAAAGTGGTCAAAGTCACTGGAAGACTCCGAACATACACTAACTTCATTGTAGAGATCTCCCAAAATGATAGATTTCATTGGTGTGCGGGTCATGTTTGTATTTGTAGAAAATAATGTAGGCTACATCGGGTACAAATCATATCGTATGGCTAAAACCTATGATATCATTTTGAAATCCCCGAAAGCACTCCCGTTTAAAAAGCATCTGTTTGTGATATTTCACACCGCTTCAGGCGGTGATATTGTTTTACTAAAATGTAATGAATGGTACACATAATACGGACGCTTTCAATTTATTTCCAGTTAAAATTATCTATAAATTGTTTAAAAGCTATCGAATAAATCTGTCATGAGCATGAATTAACTCCAATATTCATAACGGTAGTACAAACAAGTATTTAATTTACTTGCGACCTTTGCTCGGGAGCTAATCATGCTCTGTAATTAAAGCCCAGTTGTACAGCGCTGTGTGGTTCAACTGCATTTATGTTGTCATGTTTCTAGAATATGTGGTTTCACATTGAAACGCGAGCAGAGTTAGCCGTGAGGTTTGCGATTCCGTTTGTGAAATCTTTTAATTCGGAAAATTTTATACGGCAAAAATTTCATAGTCGTGGCGCGGGCGTGATAACTCGGTTATTGAGTCACCGACACCATATTAAATGTATGGAAAATTTCATCTGTGAGTTGCATAATGGCATCAACCATCAGTCACCAAGCCGATCTCGAGTTTAGCAAAGAACTTGCAATAGCAATTTAGCGATTAATTTGTATTTCATATTAGGTTAGATACATGAGTATTTGTTGTGCCTATATTATCCGCATCTTGTATGCGTAACAAAGGAGTTATAACTCAAGTCATGCAGCAACGTTTAACGTCTAACTTTATGGTGCCCGAACACATCCCGTTACAGTACCTACCTAAGTATTATCGCATAAATTATCCAAGTGTTCGTGTAATTTATGCAGCTTACATTTAGTGAGGCGGATTATCGCGGATGCAGTGTGTTATGGGGATGTTATGACGTATGCGGCTATTTTTCCAGTGCTATCGTACATGCATGTCCAGTTTTTATTGCTATTTCTGCGGCAGTTACAAATCGATTTGGCTTATAGCCAATTGCGTCATTTTAAAAGCCGCGTGCCGCGAGCATGTACAAAATATAAGATAAAATGACATTTTATAAATGTTACATATGCAGGACATCGGAGCGCATTGTGATTGATTTATAGAGATATTCTAGCAGAAATGTCCACAATTCATTCACTTCACTCACTGTGCTGAAACTCATTTCGTTGTTGTTAAATGCACTACTTTCTTGAAAACGTCTATGTACTATCTTTTCCCCGTAACCTGAAACTGCTGTAAAAATATACAAAAGACAACACTTTGGTTCTGAGGAAATACAAAAAAGCTTATAGTGAGCAATTTAAGTTTACACAAAATAAGTAAAAATGACACAAAAGTAGTTTAAGCTTTAAAAGTTACCATATTCCTATAGTTTAAACCCAAATACCTTAAACCCAGTATCCAATGACTTGATTAGGACTTACAACATTGCTTATTTGATTTCATAAAGGCCTTCATTAAGGTACCTAAGTACAGCGGACATCGTGCCCCATTCCAGTAAGACCGTTTTAAATTATGTCAACAAAACGGGGAACATCATAAGATCAGCGATAAAATTAAGGAGCGCTGTAAAAATAAAAATAAAAGCAATGGCTTCGCTAAAATTTCACCGGTAGGTAATACAGTAATACCGCGGGGAAATTGTATTTCACGATTACACCAATGAATAGAGATGATTGTAAACGAGCTCCTTTTTATCCCGTTATTGTACCCTTTCTCACAATTTCACCGTTTTCCTTTCCACTTATCGTGCCACTGTGCTTTGAAAGAGAAAATATCAAGCAATGCCATGGAGAATTGAACTCGGAGAAACAAGGGACATCTGTTAAATATTAAGGTGGAATGATAAATAATTTTGCTATAATAGATTTCTGATTCAGGTCTAATTTTTTTTCATAAATATTTATTAAGGTCTCACGAAAGTAGCAAAATACTTAGTTCGAATTTGAGTAAAATTATAAGAATTTATTTTGTTGTAATCTCTACAGCGCAAGTGCTGTTCTTTATAGATCACAATATGATATTAATTTAGATTAAAATCTTAACCTAGATATCATACATCTCCACAAGTTACATGTAAAAGGATTGTGGTTATTTAACCGGTTTAAGCTACTTAAAAATGTCAACGCGGCCACAAGGAATCAGAGTGACTTTGGTAAGAG
The DNA here is from genome assembly GCF_963855985.1 of Ostrinia nubilalis. Classification (NCBI taxonomy): domain Eukaryota; kingdom Metazoa; phylum Arthropoda; class Insecta; order Lepidoptera; family Crambidae; genus Ostrinia; species Ostrinia nubilalis. The sequence goes on from NC_087103.1 coordinate 6,608,401, forward strand.
TACGTGAGGCCACCGAACAAAGGCTTAGGAGCGTCTGCATCGCGGCCTGCGCTCCACCTCCACAAAGTACAAAGCACTAGAGCAGTGGTTCCCAACCATTTCTGGACTAAGGACCGCTTTGTTTTCTTTGTTGCTCGCAAGGAAAATGTTCAAGGCAACTAACTAAAAAAAAAATCGAAACTGAACTATAACTCGTGGAACCCTAAATGGGATCGCATGAGACCGAGGTAACAATTCATTTCTATTGTGTCTTGATTCACAGGCTTGAAGGGTTAGCCAAAAACTCAATGTAACCTTCGAATTCTAACAAAATATTTTTAAGGCAAAAAAAATACAGTTTTTTAAAGGCTGGGTTGCACCATTTTACTTTGACTTTGGCAAACATCAGAAATCCGTCCAAACTCCATACAAAACACATCGGTTATCGTTATACATACAGTAAAAGTAAGTTGGTGGAACTCAGCCTGAGTATGATATTTGAGCACGTATCTTCTGTATACTTCACTCACGAAACGTCCGCGAAGCTTGAAAACTTGGACTATATTTCGACTGCTATGGACCACCGGTAGTCCTCGGTCCACTAGTTGGGAACCCCTGCGCTAAAGGGATAAGAGACCCGTCACAAACACAGGCCTCCAGGCTTACCCTCTAGACTCGTTTTTATTTCTTCTCGAGGCGCCGTAGATACTGGCAATCAACTTTTATTAACTGTTAGAGTATGAGTAAAAAGGAAAACAACTAATGCCCTCGAGGAACGTAATAATCTTAACTAATAGCGAGAAAGGGAAACGTCGTTTGGCAGCTTTGTTTTATTTATTAATTTATGTAAAATACAAAAAAGAAGTCCGTGTAAGGTCTTATTAAAGTGCTACGTACATCTTTACCTACTGAGACTAAACACTATTCCTTACATTGTTCCAAGCTTAAACTATATTAAAAGTACATAATACGCTATGTCATTGGCTATGTTGTGAGCTATGTCATGTGCAAACCGCAAGAATACACAATGAGGAGAAAAAACAACGATTACAAACAACTAATACCCAGGAGGAACGTTATTAGTCAAAGTGACAGTTGGAGTCCAAGATAGTTTGAATATAATTTGAAGTTCTATATTTTATTCCCAACTAGGGAGCGTCTGCGACGTCTGTCTGGGACCTGAGGCTGGTGCAGGTACTGGAGAATTCATTGAAATACGGAATGTAAGTGAAACTGAAATGAAATGTAAGTGAAACTACCAAAAAAATATAAAACGTGGAATGTACTTCAACCTAACAACCTAAGTTATGTTTTAAGCTGATTAATTGCAAAAATATAAATCATGACCCGGATCAGGAAAGCAATTTCAAAAAATTGTTACAGGTCTCGGGGGATGCGTGCTAATGTCATTATAAAAAAACTCGTGGAGAGAGCAGAAAGCTTGAAAATTTTATTTTTTGATTTTATTTCTTAATGACTTGGCAATAATAAAAACTTATCGTTAAAATTTTACAGCATTGGAATATAAAAAAATTGGAACAATCCATTGTGACGTACGAGTACAGTAGAACGCCGATTATCCGAATTAATTGGGACCGGGGTCGATTCGGATAATCGAAAATTCGGATAATCGGTCATAGACTGGTAAAAGAGAAAAATGAACTGTGTCTGTCACAGATAGAATAAACTTTAATAAGTTTAACAAACAGATCTATTTCTACTGAGCGTTATTGTAGAACTGCTACAATAACGCTCAGTTAAAATATGTCCGAGTTCCATCAAAACAAATCAAAAATTACCTACTTGGTTTTAATTTTTTATGTGTATTACGGTTAGGACCGATTCGGATAATTGGCGATTCGGATAATCGGCGTTCGGATAATCGGCGTTCTACTGTATATTAATCCCATAGACTCTCTGAAATTTGTCCGTCCATCAGGCAACCATTATTGCTGTCTTTGTGTTTAATTTAGAATCTTTACCCCCTTGTTTTCTTCAGCAGTATTATAAAAGGCGTTACTTTTCATACTGCTGTTGATAAAGCCTCTGACGTTACACAAACTGGTTTGGGATAAGCTAACATAGATTACGGTGTATAAGCAAAAACAAAAGGTCATAGTCTCCTCTCGGTACAAAAGACAATCTCAATAGAACCTCTATTGTGTTTCCATCAGGTTTATGCCTGACGTATATCATTTATACCAAACACGTGGCTTTGTTCGAGTGATGTGAGGTTGTAATCGAATTTATTCCTATATTAAACTGCACAACGGTGTTTGATTTGATAAACAATTTTGTTTTTAAACTTAAAAATAACAAAATAGATATAACGCCCGTATTCACAAACGATGCTTGCTTAAGTAAGTGAAGCAGAAAAACGAACGCACAGCGTTGAATAGAGCTCTTTGATTGGTTCGTGTGTCACCCTGTGCGTCCACGCGCACTGTGAGACCTCATACATAGTAGTAATATTTATCAATAAGGGTGATAGTGAATGATTAAAACGCTAATGGAAGTGGATGCCATTATTCTTATTTTGCTAGGTAAAAGTTTTTCGGATGCATTTTACCAAAAATACGCTACGTGCAAAGAAAAGATTTTTGTAGAATCATATGACCCTTTAAATTGTACACTTACCAAAATTTTTCAGATCTCAGTACCTAACTGTATCATTAATGAAATGACATTCTTCAAGATTGAAATGAATTCTGCTTTAATCATAAAGCTTATGTTTAACGAAACGTGAGTGTAAAATTTGCATAAAATCCTAATGCCAGCTAAATTTGAATCTAATTGCTTATTAAAACAACAACGGCATCAGGTGTGAAAGAATGTTTTCCCTCCACTTTGTGTTTACAGAAACATTAAGGCTTTAAAGTATGTTTTTCAGTAGAACAAGAGTTTAATTGCCCATAAAGTGTAATTTATCGCTTGAGCGACGTGTGTAATATTCTACAGTATATGATTTTACAGTGATTTTACATTGAGACAATAAAAACCAACAGTAAATTCTGTTTTATGCAACCATAAAGCAACTATGTTTATTCTGCGAATGACTGTGTATCTCTACATATTTAATTTACAGAAATCTTGGATTGAATTAAATTTATATTTGAGTGGAAAGAGCCAGTTCATTTGCATTTTATTAACCAACGTGTACTTATTTTAAATGTAACTCATATTCTTAAAAATATAGGAGAAAATTGACAAGTAATTGAATCCTTCATCCACACTCACATAAAATTGTGTCAAGAGTATAATACATACAGCATAAATGGCTTCAATAATATGAAATGAGTAATTGCATATTATTTCTTTAAACAAAGCATTAAGTATAAGGGTAATAATAATTCGAAGTTGACAGAAATGTCTTTATTTTCTATCACGAAATGTGCCATTTGCTGCCGCAATTCATGTTTCCACGACTAAAACAAAAGACAACGTCATTAAAAAGAGCAATTACGAGAAGTTGTGATGCGGCGCGTTCTCGCAAAAAGTCGCGATGCCTATTCGCGCGAATGTTTTTTGTTGGGATATTCTCTCCCGGCTTTCTTGCGCCACAGAATAAGTAATAGTACAGGTACAGAAGGATTACTCCGCAAGACGATTTAAATAAATGCGAGTCTTGCTACGACGCGATACAGTGGAATTCAGCTCGCACAGCACTAAGTACCTACAATTTTATTCACCTACAAGTTTTGTCTCTTTCTATCGCGTGCCTCTGAACTCTTCTTACGCTGTTAGGGTTGCTGTCTAGTAGTGTCTTGTAAAAAAATAATTAATCTACTTATTTGTAATGAGGTACGTATGTAGGTAAGTACGCATTGATTATGGAAAACCTTGGAAGAGGCCTTTGTCCAGCAGTGGACGTCATTTTTGGCTGAAACGAACGAACGCATTCTGAGCAGTAGTCATGGTAGGTTAGGTTCCTATACTATCCTAAGAATTATTGATTACCTACATGGCCAACATACCTTTCAACATCTTTGGGAAGCGAAAAAAAAAGATAAATCCGGTAGATTTATTTTCGAATTTAAACACCCGAACGCCGCACAATAATATTTTTTTCTCTTTATGTCCATTTTTAAATAATACTTCGATCATAGAATTAGGTACTACAACCCACGCCAGCGTCCTGACGGGCGCGCGCGTGACACTCGACTGATATAATACCCGCCGGCGGGGCGCTTCGCTGTAGGTAATTATCGGATGTACCGCGCGGAGTGAGCCAGGCCTGCTTGCGCGGAGGTGACGTGGAATCATGCAAGAAATGTGCAAACGTACTCAGGACTCAGAATATTCATGTGTGTTAATATTCATAGCCACGAAGGCACCTGCTGCACACTCAGTTAAAGATCGTGCACACATTGCAAGTGTCTGAGCCGAGCCGTACCCGCGGCCTTCGCGGAGCTGGTATTAGCAATGTACAGATGACGGCACGTCAAGATAACCACAGTGGGTTCGTGTGCAGTTGTAATAGGGGTGAATTTGCAACAAAAATGGGTAGCCTGATGTGCTGTTGTGTGTACAACTGAGTTTATTCGGCCAGATAGCGCTAGTACAAGCTGAAAGTTTTACGGTAACTGCACGTGCCGTATGAATTTCAGATTGCGTTAAGCTGTTTAGGGAAACGGCGAGAAATAGCTTTGATAAAATCGAGGCGCTCGTTCTGTCGGCAAATCCTCGCTGCAACGCTTGTCTAGCTATTTGCAAAACTGATTTAACACTTTTTGCATTAAAGAAAAGCTCAGTATTGAACGGCAATTTTTTAATCAGTGTGTTTTAAGCACATGATAGGTACATAATAATGTTTTAATTCATAATAGATAATACTCGTAAATCTAAAATACCTAATACCTTTATTAATATTTTTTGATTTTTCAGTATAAATAATAACGCTACCTTCGATAGAAGGCAAGTTAAGTTGACTATCTTACTTCTTTTGCTACCGGTTACACTCAGTTCACAACTTTCTATAAGCATAAACAGTAACTAAAAGCATAGTTAGTTATCACCAGCAGTGCCCTTAACAATTTTACGTCACGTTTTTACGTCACTGAAAGTGTCACTTAAGTATTCAAGTACTACTCTAAAGTCTTACCAACTTCAGTACTTAGCCACATCCTTGTCCAATACGGAGTTAAGCCGAGTCGCAAACTGTCCTCATGACACGCATAAAGCGACCAAATTAACATAAGCGCAATAAACAACTCTAAGCGTAAACCAAAAGTTACAGAATCAACGTCGTGGGTAACAAGCCGAGTGGTTAAACTTCTGCTTAAATCTCAACTTCAATAGGAGTTTTAGTCTTTACACATGTGCACATAACTTATTTAAACAGCTAGAGAGCTTAGTTGGTGACACCCAAAGTAGCCAAAAAGTTCGCAACATGTCTTTGTTCCAAAAATTATAATAAGGTTGTCAAATTTTCGGCCACTTTGGGTGTCTCGAACTATTTGAAGCTGGCTGACTGTACAAGACTGCGAGTGCTTAAAAGTCAAATGCGCCGCCTGGTCGTTAGGCACATACATTATGCAGCTCGTAGGCACTCCGCGGTTCTTGCTAAGATCACTGGTTTTTGCCCTAATTTCGGAAAATGTTTATTCAATAACATTTTAAACAATCTTCATTATTTCTTCATAAACATGTGCCTTTTATTTGACACATATTCTATGACTACTAAAGGACAACATATTCTATGACGATACTTTGATACCATTTTGGAACGACACATCGATTGGTGTTGATAAGGGGCGGAAAATTTATAAGCTCTTTTAGCAGTTCTAAAGGTTTTCAGTTTGTGGGATGTTTGATTATTTTTAAACCACTGATTATTTTCTTTGATATAAAAGCAATGTACAGGAGAAACCAGCAAAATGTGGTCTTTCCCTTTGATTAAAATTTCGTAACAAAATCAATGAGATCGGTTGTGGCCCTTCCCACGTTTGAATTTCTACCATTGATTAATACTTTGTTTAATGTTGTTACTTGTATGTGTGGGTTGATATTAGTTCATGTTTACAGTTAAAACCGAACCATGATATTACGAGTAAGGTATTATGTCTTCTCCATTCTTAAAACTGTATCTCACAATCTGAATGTATCATCGCATTAAGTAGAACTACTTATCTAAAAATTTAAAGCCTGCTTTGCATAGAACGTTAAAGTAACGCCCGCTGACCACGAATGGCGTAGAATGGCAACAGAACGTAAAGTTAAAAACGCGATAGTATGCAGAGTGACAAGATTTACGCGCGAGTCGTTTGTTTTCTTGCGTAATCTCCGACGGAGGTGCTCGCTAAACTGATTACGAGTTCAAATTAAGTCGTAAACTTGTAACGCTCAAATTACTAAGCATTAGCACAGACGCTGCTCTTAAGGTTGCCCGAGGTTATATTATGCCGTATTTGTTCCATTTTATTACGCTGCGAGTGTGATGAACGCCGATTAATAAGGTGTCTCCCAAATTAAATTCGTTTAATTTCGCGGTTACGGCTGATATTCAGTCTCAAGTTTTTATTGTTGCCAGTAAAGTCATTAGATCTTCGTATCAAAGGCTTAATTAAATTTTATGGCGTAATTAATCTAGCGTCAGGTCTTGTTGGGTATTATTACGTTGTTAATAGTCTGAGATCCCGCCCAACATTGATTATTCTCTTATCTAACAAATGAGAGTATTTTATATTAATGCTTAGCTGTAGCAAATATCCCGGGAGTAGGTTGTTTAATCAATTTAAGTCCACTTTTTCTACCATGTGGATGACACATTGGGGATAATAATATTGACACTCATAAAATCAAGTGGAAGTTAGTACCCATCTTTAGACCAGGTCTTGGATGTACGTACACCACTTTTCAAGTGTGGAGTTATGTGAAGTACGGAGCAGCCAACTAAAAGTTGACATTTATAGAGTACCTAGTAAACGTTATTACAGCGTACAATTTAATCAAAGAAAGCGTAGTCTTTCACTTTGAAGACTTTTAATAACATCGTTAGTGCAAAGAAGAATATCGTCCAGTTAGGAATCGTGTGTGCTACAGGGAACACTAATGGCTACGCCGGATTCAATACTTAAAAGAATGTGTGCCATTTATTTTGCTCGCTCCTTAAGTGCTTTATATTCTTTGTTTCTTGTAGAATGTGCTTTAAGTGGCCCACTTGAGACGAATTCGGGACGTTTCATTTAAAGTTGTACGATTTTGAAGCTTCAGAGGACGTTAAAGGCTATTACAGGAAATTGATATTCAGTTTAGCTTTTCAATAAATTGAATGTGTCATTTTAACATTAATGTAAATTAGTCCCAACGGCCCCGGTGGATCTGCCCCGTCAACGGGGTGGATGGGAAAAAGTGTTTCAACGACCCCGGTAGACATAGTCTTAGCGTGCAACGGGGTAGATGGAATACATCAAGTGTCAACCACCCCGGTATATCGTTTAACGGGGCGGATGGATCAAATCAAGTTTCAACCACCCCGGTTAAGGTGTCCCTTATTTTTCAAAGTTTTAAATTTGTAACGCATAGGTCTTAGTTTTGTTTGTTTGCCTCTAAAACACTCGGAAATAAATTTTTACCTTATTTGGAGTACGATAACCCGTGCCGACTTGCATCGAAACATGTTGCGCGGCAGTAGCGGTGCGTATTCGCGGTATTTGTCATTTGTTCTCAATTAATCTCGTGATTAACACCTATTGTTTGACATTTAGAAGATGGCTGTGGAATTAAGAAGCAATAAAAAAAGTATTTTCTTAGTCGGGGACGTAAAGAAGAACGGTCATCTGTGACCCAGGCCCGACAGAAACCAGACATACCTCAGTTTTTTTGTCATGTCTTAATTAGTTAAATTATATATTTTTTATATTCGAAATCTATGTATAACACCAAAATATTAAATTATATATTTTACTTTATATTACCCTTTGTTTTTGTTCAGGCGTTATACAAAACTAATACAAAATGCCTATTTATCACCAAAATTGGTAAATTTATGTATCTAAATGTCTATTACAGCTGCTATGGTCTGCGATCGCGATCGAACGTCGAGTCTTTCGTCATCGTAGTGCGCACTCGCTAAAATAATATTTTGTATATCTGAAAGTGTTGTGAATGCTTATACTAAAACGTTTGTTTTTATTTGTATAGAGAACAATAGTGTCTAGACAAACCTAAAAAGGATTTAGGACGCTATTTGGATCAAATATGTAATTGCTCAATAATGAATAATAAATAAATAAAATAAATAAATAAATAATCTAGGTGACCTGGAGATACAGCTGGATTATACAGGGTGGAAACGAGAAGTTACAAAATCCAAAAATTCAATGTGACCAGCTTCCATTATCTGTAATCTATTATTGGTACCATTTGAAAGAGCTCGTGAAGCACTTTCAGAATCAGTAACTAGTTTTTTGATATCTTGTATAGTTTAAAAATAATCGAGTGAGATCACTTATCGTTCCATATGTATAACCAACCTGTATAATCCGGCTGTATCTCCAGGTCACCTAGATACATTCCATAGCAGCTGTAATAGACATTTAGGTACATACATTTACCAATTTTGGTGATAAATAGGCATTTTGTATTAGTTTTTGTATAACGCCTGAACAAAAACAAAGGGTAATATTTTGGTGTTATACATAGATTTCGAATATAAAAAATATATAATTTAACTAATTAAGACATGACAAAAAAACTGAGGTATGTCTCGTTTCTGTCGGGTCTGGGTTTTTTTTTGTATGGGGCGTGACCGTTCTTCTTTATCAAATAATAGGTACAAAGTTACCGTTAATCGTCAAGTTTTTGCAGTATTTTTTAACATATTTTGCGAAGTTAATTAAATATTATTGAAAGCTATAATCTCATCATTCGGGAGTGTATTATATTTTGGGAAAAGCTATAAATCCTACCAGAACCTAACTGCGTAAAAAAACTTGTGTATCTTCACCATGCTTGGAGGGAGTTGCAAGAAAAAATATTTAAAAAAATCAAGATTTATAAGCGCCGCGGTGAGGAGGATTTAAAAACAAATAAAATATTTTAACAAAAACAAATAAAACCAAGGCGTCCAGAGTGTTAAGGTGTAGACAAAAAGTTAGTTAAGAAAGTAGAAAGTGCAAGACAAAGAAAATTAAACAAATAAATAAATAAAAAATAGAGCAAATATGTTTCGGAGGTTTATCGTCATTTCTTACTACGCAAGATTCTATACAAACGCAAGGACATCACGACCAGCTTACAAGCTCTGAGGAAAGCCTTAAGGCACTCTTGACATCCAATTTCCAAAAGGTATATGAGAGTGTTGACAAATTGATTTCCAAGGCAGCCCTGAGCAAGTTTAGTCAACATCTTTGGTACTTCATATCAGAAGAAATTGCCGTTTTATCACTCTTTGATGATGAAGGTAATGAACAAACACCGTCAATATTGTAGCAAAAGTACAAAGAGAGAGTATGTATGATTCTGGGAAGAGATACATTCCATCTGAAGAAGGTATGATTATTTCTATGGTAAATAGGACATTTTACAAATTTTTTATCCTGTTTTTAATGAATTGATAATAATACTGCCTTATTTATTGTTGCTGGAAAACCATTGAGTGGTTTTGTGTCTGTCAAGAGTATACATTTATTTTCTCGATTGAAAATTGATAATAATTTCCCCCTGAGACACAGTTCTATATGAGATAAAGATGTTGCCTATTTAAAAGCAAAAAAGTGCTTTCTTTAAGGGTAGTTAATGATACAGCTGAAAGGGCTATAAAGCTTATGCAAGATTTTCATGGTTTGATCACTGCAAAGGAAGAGCAAATGCTTTTTTTACTTTTAGAATCAGAGATGCGCAATTGCATTATTCAGTCAAAATTAATAACAGTATAATAGTCTAATGTGATAAAAAGTAACTCTAAAACTCCTCACTAACAAATAATAACAAGGAAATCTAAAATTGTTACAAAACAATTGTTATTCAAGAATCACAGATACGTAGTTACATTAATCTAAAACTAATAATCATAATTTGTTACCGTGATATTTTTATGTCAATTTTAGAATACTTTTTTTCGTTATTAATGATTTATTTAATTAGAGGTCGACAAACAGACAGGGGAGACAGAGGAAAGTTGTAACAGAGGGAAGTTGTGACATTGTCGAATTTGTAAAAATCAACAAATTCGACAATGTTGGAAAATTACACTATCAGCGAGCTCACAACAGTGAATATTTGTTAGCTCGAGACTTGAACTAAAAAACTCGCACTGTTACGAGCTCGCTAGTAGTTAATAAGTTCCAAAAAATCGACAATGTCACAACTCTCCTCTGTTACAACTCACCTCGGTCACCCCACTGCGGAAACTGTTCGAAGGCGTGCGCCATGCGGCAGCCGGCATTGTCCAATAAAAAACGATTTTATTAGAAATCCCCTTAGCTCCTTCGCTAAGGCAGTTCATTACGTGCTGAATCTAGATCTTTACATTTTTTGGTAATTTAACAATATTATAAAGAATAGGTATACCTATTAACCGTGATTCCAGTATAGTTCATTTAGAATGTTTTTGTATATTATGCAATCAGGGAATTTTACCTTATGTCATTATTTGTTGATAACTATTATTGTATTTCATAATCTTATCTAATGAAATAGTATTTAGCCCATGAACAAATGATTTTGCTTGAGCCTGATTGCCTTCGTATAAAGTACTACCATTCTAGGCTATGAAAATAAGCTTTCCATTTTTATAATTAGCTATGCAAATTACAGGATTAAACGCTTTTCACCGTAATAATACGTTTCTCCATTATTTAGCTAACATTTTTCAAGAATACTCTGAAATATCCAGGGATTAAGTATATAACCTAACCTAGCATTAAAATATTAAATACTGTTTTTTTTAATCTATTCCCAAAATCCATACAGTATTAACTTTTAAGCTGGTTGCGAGCTGTACCAGATTTCTAGGTAAACTAAATGTACATAATTATGAGTTTTACTAAATTCATCGTTATTAAAAACCTCTTAACTAAATTTGTGAGTACAACGAATTAATGCAAATTATTCATTACTGTAAAGTATTTGGGTTAGTCCCAACGGCCCCGGTGGATCTGCCCCGTCAACGGGGTGGATGGGAAAAAGTGTTTCAACGACCCCGGTAGTCATAGTCTTAGCGTTCAACGGGGTGGATTGAAAGGGATCTTGCTGGAATGAGACTCCTTGTAGTTTCACACACTTTATTACACTTTTACAAAGTTCTTTACACTTTGACTTCTCGTCGCACACTGACGAACGCTCGTGCTACCCGGCCCTTTTATCATGTCCGTTAGAGTGGGGCGAGTGGAGTGGGTGTTCCCCACCAATCGCATAGTCGGAAGCACGTGCGTTAGTCAGTATAATTACTTATAATTTAAAAACAAATTAGAAAAAATATTAAGAAATAGTAATAATTGAAATAAATTCATGTGAATTAATCATACATTTACTGATTTTCTAACAGTCGGCCTTTCCTGACATATTTCCCGTCTCGGGAAATTATACGTACATACATTGTACAATATTAAATAATCTTCATCGTATAACTACACTTATAAATAAATTTGTTGAAACCTCTACACAATATAAACAGTATGAAATCATCTAGGTACATAATAATATTATTTTAATATTATTGATTTTATTGTTGAGGCCTCTACATATCCACAACAAAATATGTACAATTTTAAATCATCTGCGTCATAATAATATTATAGATTAATTATTGTTGAGGTCTCTACATATCCACAACAAAATATAAACAATATTAAATCATCTGCATCATAGTAATATTATAGCTTAATTATTGTTGAGGCCTCTACATATCCACAACAATAAGATAATTACAATTTGCTATTAACTATTCTTTATTGAAGCCCCTTCATGTCTTCAATACTATTTAACTGAGACCCCTTCATGTTCTCAGTCAAACAACACATAATCATAGGTTTACTGAAACCCCTTCATGTTTTCAGTCAAACCCTCATCACTTTTATGATAAAGATAAAAATCACTTATTTAGAATACTTATATAAAAATATCATCATTCGTGTATTGTATGTAGATATTCAATATGATAATATATAAAACAAAAATAATGTATCTAAGCTTTAATCATTTTCATAATAGATCACTATTAATAATATGCTAAAATATTTGTTACATGTTTTGCAGCAGATCAAACGGTGAGACTTATTCACTGTCATCATTATTAGACGATTCAGATTGTGAATCTGCCCTATTAAATACCATCCATGGATGAATTTTGTCAACAGAGAATATGCCACTAAATTTTCTATTTCCTTTACGGGACAATGGTGTGTCTTCTACGACATACCTGTCGTTGTCTAAAATTTTAGTGATACGATACGGCCCTCTGATTTTTGGAAGTAGCTTCCTACTTTTTCCTACCGATGGGACTTCTCTCTCTACCCTAACGAGTTCTCCTAATTTGAAAGTAACGTTTTTCCTGGACTTATCGAATCGTTCCTTTTGTTTTTCTTGATTAACTATTATTGTATCTGTTATTTCTTTTCTAGTTTCTTCTAAGGGTGGTGTAAAATTGACAGATTCATCTACGACATTAAGTTGAAGCAGTGAATCTGGAGTGCCAACCAAATTTATGCCAAAAAGAGCCTGAGCTGGACTCTTCCCTGTCCCTTTGTTTAATGTATTATTAAGACCCCATTGGATTTCAGAGACACACTCATCCCAAGTGTTATCGGGCTTACTGTGGTTCATTGCCGTTAATGCGGATAAAACGGTTCTATTATAGCGCTCCACTTGGCCATTGGCACGTGGAGTAGCCACCGCATTCATAATGTGTTTGATGCCAAGGGAGCTAACATAATTTTGAAAAGTTTTAGACGTGAAAGAGGTTCCTCTATCGGAAATCAGGCGCTTGGGTACACTAAATGTATGAAAATAGTGTTTTATGGCTTTAATGGAATGACTGGACTTGGTACTCTTAACTGTGACAAGAACAATGAATTTGGTGAATGCATCGATAATTAATAAAAGATACGAATTATTCTTTTTGCTGCGGACAAATGGCCCTAAGTGGTCTATAATGTAAGGTGTGAAATGGTTGGTCGACCTTTTCAATTGGGTGTAATAATCCTGCCTTTTTACCAGCCGGAATCTTAGCATGTGCGCATTCCAAACACGATTGAACATATTTTTTTATAAAACGTCTCATTTTAGGAAACCAATAATTACTCTTTATCTTTTCATATGTCTTGTCAAACCCAAAATGCCCTATTTCATCATGATTAGATTTCATTACTTGCCACCTTACTCCTTTTGGTACAACCCAGCGATCTCCATTTTCAGTTTTTCGGTATAATAATCCCCTTTTAACGATAAACCCATTTTTAATTTCAGTTATGTTGTCGCTTTCTTTATCATTTAAAATATGAACTATTCTTTGCAGTTCGGGATCGCTTTGTTGTACTGTAGCTACCCAATCTGTATCAATTTGTCGAACTTGGAATTCATCAATCGTGTTTGAAATTGGATTCCGGCTGAGTGCATCTACGTGGGTCATAAATGTCCCCGGCTTATAAACGATATTTATATCAAACTCCTGTATTATGTTCCACCACCTCGCGACCCTAGGCAATGTATCTCTTTTTTCAAAGGTTGATCGTAATGAGTTACAGTCAGTAACCACGGTGAAGGGAATACCTAATAAGTATACCCTAAATCTTTTCAGGGAGTCTACAACAGCTAAGGTCTCTAAATCGTAAGATGTAAATTTAGCCTCCTCAGGAGATGTTTGACGACTATAGTATGCTACCGCATTAAAAGGTGAATCTTTATCACGTCTCTGCATTAAAATTCCAGCTATACCTACTTTTGAAGCATCAGTATGTAATTGCGTCTCATAATCTGGATTGTAAAACGATAATATAGGGCGTTCAACAAGCTTACTCTTTAGAGTATTAAAAGCATTTTCCTCCACTTTGTCCCATTTCCATTTTGTGTCCTTCTTTAGAAGCTGTGTTAAGGGCCTTGCAATGATGGAAAAGTCTTTTATAAAACGACGGAAGAAACTAGCTAAGCCAATAAATTGACGGACCTTATGTTGGTCTGTAGGTCTAGGAAAATTATCTACCGCTTCTATCTTCTTTTTCCCGGGCTTTATCCCATTTTCATTAACCTCAAACCCCAGATAATCAATGGATTGTTTAAGGAAATTGCATTTGGATAAATTTAAAGTTAAACCAGAGGTTCGAAATAGGTCCAAGATGTTTTTAAGAATTTGGAGACCCTCTTCCACGGTTTTTGACGGTATGATGACGTCATCCATATACGCAAACGCATCCTTGAATCTTGCGTTTCCCAGTATATTATTGATGGTTTTTTGAAAAACAGACGGCGCATTAACGAGTCCAAACGGCATCCGATTGAACTCGTAATGACCGTCCGGAGTTATGAAAGCTGTTAAACGCTTAGATGCATTTTCCATGGGGATCTGATAATAACCAGACGCAAGATCCAAGGATGTGTAGTATCTATGACCAGATAGATTGTCTAGTTGATCGTCTATTCGTGGAAGGGGGTAATGTTCCTTAATAGTTTTTTTATTCAATGCTCTAAAATCCACGCAAAGCCGATAGTCACCAGTTTTCTTACGAATAAGAATAATTGGTGACGCATAGTTCGATGAAGATTGTTGTATAATACCGGAATCTTCCATCTCTTGGACCATATTTCGCACCACTTCGCGTTCGGTATTAGATAAACGATAGGGCCTATAGACAACGGGAGAGGTGTCGTTGAGATTGATTTCCATTTCAGCACCACTGACGCATCCTAATTCCCTAACCGAAAATGCAAAACAGTCTCTGTATTCATTAAGCATATTTATAAGTTGTTCCTTGTACTCTGGCTCAATACTATCATCAATATGCATCATAGTAGAATCAATACGCGAAATCTCAGGTTTATTTTGAATATTATGTTCGACTCTGTTTACATCTAATATCTCTAGCTCATTTAAAGGCAATGCTCGAACTATCAAAGTATCTTTAACTAATTCAAACTCTGAAGGTGCAAGGCCTTTAATTATGATTTTGCCTTGTCCTTTGTTCAGTCTTATTACACTTTGAATTGATTGATATTGCCTTTGATGATGTTGACATAAGCCAGGTTCAATAAATAAATCTCCAGTGTATTCAGGTTTAGAGTAAACATCAACTTCTGTATATTTATTAATATAAACAGGATTTGATACGTACAGTTCAATCGTTTTTAATGAATCTGACGTAATTTTAAGTTTGTTTTTAGTTTTGTAAACTACTACATGATCTTGCTCTGTAAACGTTTGTCCGAGAAGAATTGGTACGCGCAGCAACTTATCGGGTACGATAAGTGCTTCCACTGTGGCTTTAGCTGAATCGACTTCAATCTCAACCTCACATCTCCCCAAACAATTTACAACACTATCACCAAACCCTCTTAAAATGGGCAAATCAGATACTGACCAAGAATCAACTAAGGTTTTAGCAATGGACTCCTGTATCATGGTACATTGACTTCCAAAATCTATAAAAGAGTTTAGATTCTGACCATTTACCGAGGCTAATTTAAAATATTTAGAATCATTATCTTGCTCTTTAGATATGCGTAAAACCGTGTTACTTTTTTGTGTTCCACTTTTATTTGGGCAGTCGTTAGTTAAATGACCAACTTTGTGACATGTGTCACACCGCTTGATTGGCTGCTCACATCTATAGTAAGGGTGTCCTTCTACACCACAATTATAGCATTTGGTAGGCTTAGAGTTACTAACATTTTTAACAAATTTCTGACGTTTTGGTTCAGAGTTGCTTGGTTGTAAAGGTGTGATTGACTTATCTGTTCTTTTAGGTACTCTAACATTTCTAAGATAAACAAGTAATTTATCTGGTTCCGTGAATTGAGCTGCTTCAGCGCTAGTTCTCACGGATCTGTCATCTATACCGAACAGTATACAATCAGTTGCATTCTTTCCAGAGATTTTACAGCGATTTAATAGAACCATCTTTTCATAAAAATATTCTTCTAATGATTCGCCAAACCTGGCTTTACAAGCAAGCATCTCTGTCAACAATTGAGCATAATTCTCGTCACTTGGAAAGGCCAATTTTAATTTATTTTGCCATTCAGACCAGGAAAACAATAAACTAGGCAAGCCTTGATACCATTTCTGCGCTAAACCAGTTAATTTAGGTAACGCGTAATGAATGGTTTGTCTTTCTGTCCAATTATAAATTTGAGCACATTCGTTAACCTTACTGATCCACATATCAACTGTTTGGTTTCGTTTTGAAGGATCGAATTCTGGAATTACATTTAGTGATGGATATCTTTCACTACCGCTATCTGTTTTCATAGTTTGTATCAGGTCTTTGAATGCATTAACTAAAACGTTAGAATCAGAAGTACTAGGACAAGGTGCACTCACTGTGGTAGGCTGTGGAGCAGCTGCGCCTGGTTCTTGTTCGCGGTTGTCCTTCGGCTCCGGGGCGCCCGGCTGGTCCACCTCGCTGGTGCTGTCGCGGCGACTTCTCCGTGAAGAACCTTTCGAGCGATGTCTGCGTCGGTGTCGTTTTCTATGATGACGCCCTCTGGAGTCATCACGCCGATGAACGCGACGTGATTTGCGCACAGGAGACTCGAACTCGCTATCAGGCGAGTCATTGCTGCTTACTGGGCTGCGGTGACGCTGCTGTGACCGTGAATCCCGTACAGAAGATTCAGGTTCATTCGTCAAAGGGCTGCCCGATTTTCTTTTGCGTCTTCGTTTGTCCATGATTCCCTGGAAGACATAAAAATAAAAAAAGTATGTGTTATTGATCTAGGTATCTTAATTGCACATATTTAACGAATATACGACAAGCTATGTATTTAATTAACGTCATGTGTAGGTATTTAAGCAACTTTGTTAAATTAAAAGAAATAAATTTATTTGTAGTAGATGCGGATGACAACACATCGAACAAAACACAGTGGCGTCTCAACTCATTGTAATATGAACTATTTTGCAATAAAAATAGTAAAGATGTGCTGTCGACTTTTCATAAATATTGTGTAATGAATGAAGAATGCATGCATAAATATTAATTAAATATTGAAGGAAGACACAGTACGGAATCATTATTTTCAAGATTTATATAAAAAAAAATAACAGTTTTAATTTTATTGGTCAGTAAAAAAAAGTTATTATGTAGGTATAAAATAATGTGTTAAATATTTATATTTCATAAAATTAGGACAATTTAGTCGTTAGAATGTCATTAAACATGCATTATTTTTCATTACAATAAGTTATAAATTATGTTTAATCGTAATAATGTATATTATAAGTAAAATAAAAAAAAGAGAAAATAAAGACCGTAATAAAATAATTAAAACAATAAAAGTCTGCACTTACGTACCTTTTTGGGCGTTATGTTCTTACATTGAGTGTGATAATAACACGATCTCAATGTTATCCCGCTTTCTGAACTGAAAGGGATCTTGCTGGAATGAGACTCCTTGTAGTTTCACACACTTTATTACACTTTTACAAAGTTCTTTACACTTTGACTTCTCGTCGCACACTGACGAACGCTCGTGCTACCCGGCCCTTTTATCATGTCCGTTAGAGTGGGGCGAGTGGAGTGGGTGTTCCCCACCAATCGCATAGTCGGAAGCACGTGCGTTAGTCAGTATAATTACTTATAATTTTAAAACAAATTAGAAAAAATATTAAGAAATAGTAATAATTGAAATAAATTCATGTGAATTAATCATACATTTACTGATTTTCTAACAGGATGGAACACATCAAGTGTCAACCACCCCGGTATATCGTTTAACGGGGCGGATGGATCAAATCAAGTTTCAACCACCCCGGTATTTCACTAAACGTGACGGATGACACAGATCTAAAAGGTTCCACCTCGGTCTTGCATACCGAAAATAAAACCTGTTAATAAAATAAATAATAATAATAAGTAAATAATAATCAGTTTTATTTAACATTCACTGTTTAAAAAATCTTCAGCATAAAAGTAAGTTTAATTGTCACAAAATATTATGGTCATAAACCTATAGATTACTTTTAGAATCACAGATGCGCAATTGTATTAATCAGTCAATATTAATAACACTCTAATAGTCTAATGTGATAAAAAGTAACTCTAAAACTCCTTACTAACAAATAATAACAACGAAATCTAAAATTTTTACATAATATATTATTATTATTTAAGAATCACAGATACGTAGTTACATTAAATCACAGATATGTGTTCCATCCACCCCCTTGAACGCTAAGACTATGACTACCGGGGTCGTTGAAACACTTTTTCCCATCCACCCCGTTGACGGGGCAGATCCACCGGGGCCGTTGGGACTAACCCAAATACTTTACAGTAATGAATAATTTGCATTAATTCGTAGTACTCACAAATTTAGTTAAGAGGTTTTTAATAACGATGAATACGATACGATACGATACGATAGTGCTCACCCAGCCAGGACGAGGCCTGCTCCGGTCAAACCGGCATACCAGGAGGCACGATTTTAAGGAAAGACACGCTCTGGGATGGGAGAGGACGGCCGACTAGCCGCTGCGTCTTTAAACCGCAACCGGTCGACCACAACCAAGTAGATATGCATCCTGAGCCTGGTCTAGGAAAATAGGTAAAGACGGGATATCGTTGATAGGACTGAGCGTTGATGCGATGAGATGGGCGGTTCTGGCATTTGATGAGATGGTTTTGGTTGTTCTTGGTTCATGTACTGCTACAATACTAGCTTCGTTGTTCTTCCCATTTTTTGCTTCTTTTCTTCATATCGTTGGTCGGACTGAGCGTTGATGCAATGAGATGGGCGGTCTGGCTTTTGGTGAGGCGGCTTGGTTTTTCTTAGTTCTACTGCTACAAGACTGGCTTCATTTTTTTTCTAATTTTATGCTACTTTTCTTGATATAGTTGGTAGGACTGAGCGTTGCTGTGATGAGACGGGCGGTCTGGCCTTTGGTGAGATGTCTTGGTTCTTGTACTGCTGCTAGAATATCTTCATTTTTCTCCTGAGGTCTGTGTTAGGTAGGTACTGAGTTTTTGGAGTCTTCTTCTTTGTTTACATGTTCCGGGTCAGATATTTGTTATGCTTCATTTCTTATTTCTTTGTGTCATAATTGAGTTTGTTCACTCTTTTCTATTTCTTGGATAGTAGATGTTTTAATTTTAGTTCCATTTATCCACAACCATGGACCTATAAAAAAAGTCGGACGGATTCTCATCAACAAAATACTGTGACATTAGGATACACCAGCTTGCCTGTACGTACAGGCCGGCACGCACACATTCACACCCTGATACACCACTTCGAGTGCAAACTTCACACAGTTGACACATTTAAGCAGCGAAAAAACAACACGAATACGACATGTCTTGTGTGATGAAATTGTGTAAAAACCGTTCTGTTCGAACAAACAAAAATTAAGGAATCACATTTCACAGGCAAAATAATAATCCAATCACTTATTTCCCGACATTAAAATATTGAAATTAATTGAAATCAAACGTCATTCACTCGAAAAAATAATACGTCAAAGACCAGTGTTCTCAGTTATTTACGTGGGAAAATTACCCGAAATATGGGAAATGAATAATAATTTTAGAACTTTTTAGTTATTTATTACGCATACTATGGAAATAAAATAATTTATCATAATAATTGTGTTTTAATGGGATATAATATTTTCATAGGCAAATTTGATCCTTCCCAAAAATGTGGAACTGCGAAATTCAATGTATGTTAAAAAAAATCTATCAGAGGTAATAATAATATATTGATGATGCATAAGATTATGATTATAATGTACACAAGATTCGTAATTTGTAACTGCGTGAATCATTTTTGATCAACATTATGTAGGTACATACCCTGACACACTGACTTGCAATCAAAGTAAGAAAATTTGAACATTGAAAATTTCGCGCCTACCTCAACGCATTCACCTTTCGAGGTTTTTAATAACGATGAATTTAGTAAAACTCATAATTATGTACATTTAGTTTACCTAGAAATCTGGTACAGCTCGCAACCAGCTTAAAAGTTAATACTGTATGGATTTTGGGAATAGATTAAAAAAAACAGTATTTAATATTTTAATGCTAGGTTAGGTTATATACTTAATCCCTGGATATTTCAGAGTATTCTTGAAAAATGTTAGCTAAATAATGGAGAAACGTATTATTACGGAGAAAAGCGTTTAATCCTGTAATTTGCATAGCTAATTATAAAAATGGAAAGCTTATTTTCATAGCCTAGAATGGTAGTACTTTATACGAAGGCAATCAGGCTCAAGCAAAATCATTTGTTCATGGGCTAAATACTATTTCATTAGATAAGATTATGAAATACAATAATAGTTATCAACAAAATAATGACATAAGGTAAAATTCCCTGATTGCATAATATACAAAAACATTCTAAATGAACTATACTGGAATCACGGTTAATAGGTATACCTATTCTTTATAATATTGTTAAATTACCAAAAAATGTAAAGATCTAGATTCAGCACGTAATGAACTGCCTTAGCGAAGGAGCTAAGGGGATTTCTAATAAAATCGTTTTTTATTGGACAATGCCGGCTGCCGCATGGCGCACGCCTTCGAACAGTTTCCGCAGTGGGGTGACCGAGGTGAGTTGTAACAGAGGAGAGTTGTGACATTGTCGATTTTTTGGAACTTATTAACTAAGAGCGAGCTCGTAACAGTGCGAGTTTTTTAGTTCAAGTCTCGAGCTAACAAATATTCACTGTTGTGAGCTCGCTGATAGTGTAAGTTTCCAACATTGTCCAATTTGTTGATTTTTACAAATTCGACAATGTCACAACTTCCCTCTGTTACAACTTTCCTCTGTCTCCCCTGCCTGTTTGTCGACCTCTCACAGAAATTAATTTGAAAGCGTGTGTTATTATTTTAAAACCGCAATTTTCTAAAAAAACCTTTCAACTTTTCAAACTACTCGACGTAATGATGCTCGGGTAAGTTATTGTTTCGTGCTTGCTTATTTGTCGATACAAACATAAATGTTTACCTACATGAAATAAAATTACTGAAAATAATAACTACGAACAAAACAGTTGCTTATTTATTTACTCAAATATACAAGCTTAAATTGGCTATACCGGGTGTTAGGTAAATGGGTATACAATGAGCCAACACTAGCCTATGTTAACATATGCATATAAATGGTATGGTGAAGTCAGAAAATTGATATCATCATTTTAATTATTTTAATTTTCATACAAATCTGATTTTATAAATTTTATTTTGTATGAACATTTAAAAAATTAAAATGATGGATGATATCAAATTTCTGACTTCACCATACCATTTATATGCATATGTTAACATGGGCTAGTGTCGGCTCATATACCCATTTACCTAACACCCTGTATAAATAGATCATGATCACCTTTCAATTATTAAAAAAGTGCTTTAATCAAAACATCTCTCAACTCTCTACCAGTTTCAATAAGGGTTGTGTCTGTGTACACAAATTGCCACATTTTAATATTTGATTACCAATTCACAAAACACGGCTGCTGTTAAATGCCTACGATTGTTAGACGTCATTGATTGCGAAATGTTTTATGCAAGCAACAGGCTTCTAACGCAACAGCAGTTTTTTGGATTCAGGTGATACCTAATATAAACGGCATTAATCATGCCGAGCGGCGGTAAGATGTACTTAAAGGATTAAATATTACTAAACTTAAATCTCTTAGACTGGGTTGCAACATCTTACGTTATCTTACTTTAACTTTAACGAACGGCAAAAATCTGTCAAACTTCATACAAAATGCACCGGTTATCGTTATAGTTATCGTTAGGTAGTTCCTCAGCCTTATGGTGCGATATTTTAAGCACATCAGTCTGACGTGGCTAAATCAGACTGACACCTTCCTAACGGGCCGTCCAAATCATGGAATCATATTTATTTATTTCATTGGTCTGCCAATATCAATCAGATTATTTGGTACCAAACTGGGAAAAAGAAACGAAGTGAATTCAGATTTGACATAACGTGTGTTCCTCAGTAAGTAACTATTTTTACATTTCTCAAGCTACTTTGTCGATGTTTATTCTCTTATTTTCATGGGCGTGTACAAACATTTCGAGAAAATAAAGGACAATGGGCAAAATGGTACCCGGCTCCAATAGATATGTGTCTAGTATCGTTTGAAAGGTCTTACCAAGATGAACAACTTTTACTATGACCACCAGCCTCAGATCTGGTTGTGTACGAAGATATACATACTTTTTTGCAGAATGGTACCCGGCTCCAATAGTTATGTTTGTAGTGTCATTTGAAAGGTCTTACCAAGACGAACAACATTTACTATGGCCACCAGCCTAAGATCTGGTTGCGTTCGAAGATAAAGATACTTTTTGTGTAACCTAAGTATCATACAGTATGAAGGGGGACGCGCTAGGGGCAGGGCACCGACGAGATGGTCGGACGCGCTGAGGAAGACGGTGGGCGGGAGTTTGCATCGTGCGGTCCACACAGCTTATGACCGCAGTCTGTGGAGGAACACTATCTGTGGTCGCGATCCTCATCAGTGAGGGACCGAGGAAGAAGAAGAAGAAGTATCATACGTGTCCATCGTATGGTACTTAGGTTATGCGAGGCAGGAAGGGTTTACTGCTCCAGCATCCTTCCTTAACTCTATAATTATTGATGGGGACAATTGTGAAATAAATATTTTTATTCAAAGAAGTTACCCCTTTAATAATAAAAAGTTACACCTAGGAAGAACCTTGGATTAAAATGACATTTCCATACCAAATGACAATTTAAGCCAGAGTTCAACTAGGGTGTAACTTTTATTAATAAAGGGGTTAAAGTTTTATTTCTTCTTAAGGGTTTTATTATGGGTTGCTAAAGCGAATAAACCCACAAGACCCAATAAGTCCACCTACAAGATGGACCGACGACCTCATAAAGGTAGCGGGAAGGCGCTGGATGCAGGCCGCCACCAACCGGCCATTGTGAAAATCATTGGGGGAGGCCTATATTCAACTGGACGTCCTATGGCTAAAATGATCATGATGATGATGATGAAAGCGAATAAAGGGCTAATAGCTAGGGTAGTTCATCGTAGGTATAATCCTTTCCTTTTCAATGCTTCTTTTAGTTATATTAATAGATTGTAGTCATAATACATACTCGTATACATGGATGATTGTGTTATACTTTCAATATAATACTTAGTGGAATTACTGCTTTCAAAACGTGAATTAGAACTGGCCCCATAGCAGACATTTTCCTACATCTAAAGGCCTTTTAAAATATATATTGGTTATGGCTATTGGAGCGGGTACCACTTTCCATACATTTTTGCCCATCATCCTTTCTATCTCATAAATCCGCGTATTTTGAAGTCTATGAAATATCCGTTAGTCAATACAGCTAAAGGGTTTCTAATAAAATCCTGTTGGCAGAACAATGGCCGCCCGCCGGCGGCGCGTCTTCCGCAGCCGCAAATTGTTCCGCCGAAGCAAACGAAATAAAACCTTTTTTGACGCTAGAATTAGTAATTTTTAACGAATAACGTTGGAAAAATAATCAACAAGGTCATTATGCATCTGTAGTTTAGTGTGAATGGTTACAAATAAATTTGTGCCACCTAAGAGACTAGACTTTGAAGAAACTTCTGATGCTGATAATGTAGTCCTATCTATTACCTATTTATAAAGCAAAGTTGGTTTAAGTATTGTTTATTCTGAAACTAAATACAAAAAATAGTAGGTAATAATATTAGATACCTATCTGTAGTCATAGTCCTAAATCTTTATTGCATCATTTTGGTGTACACACATATTGGAGTCACATAGTAGGTACCTACTTATCTATATTTCCCTTAACTTTATGACACATTGTTGTGACATATTGCCATTTGTTCGTAATGATTGGGATATGTCTCTGTCAATAACATCCCTCCTTCGCACGTCTATAAATAATGGCTAACTTGGTATTTGGTATGTTATTCGATTTGTCCTGCTAAAAATATCCGCGTATCGATACAGAAGGGCTTTTAATGAAATCTAATTCGGAACAATGGGCGCGTATTGTGACCCCGGACAGCTCAAATAGTTCAGCCGCAGAGAATCATCTAAACAAATATGTAAAAAAAAATTATATCGATAAAAACTTTTTCAAAAACAAACATTATTCTGAAATGCTGTACTGTAACGAAAAAACGCATGGAATTTATTCCTCTTTTTTCTGTTTCCGCTTCATGCTTTCGAAATTATTTGAACCTTGCATACATGTATTTTTTGTCGTTTTAGTACAACTGCATTTCAGAATAAAAGCTTGTTTTTAAAAAAGTTTTTTTTAATTATAATTTTATTTTGCACTTTTTAGTTGTTAGGTTGTATGGATGAACGTTTGTTACTAATGTTTACACAAAAATGGAACGCGATGAAACTTTCCAAAGTTCATCAGTTGCATCAGAATAGCAGTTTTGCTTAGTAGGTAAGGCTTAGTTATGTGAGCAAAGGCTAGTAATCAGATCAAATGCTTTACCAGAAGCATAAAAAAATAATGCCCAAAAAAGGTTTAAGGCTTGGTATTTCTGCTAAAGTAGGTATTTCGCGCTGTCAAAATCTGCGCGCGCAATACTTCGCCGAAGACAGCGCGCCAAAGAGCTCTCGCGGCTACACAGTATAGAAATACGCAGTTTAGAAATACGCAGTTGGTTAAGTTAGGTTGACTTCCTTCCGTTCAAGCGTCACACTCACAGCACTTTCTAATACAAATCATATCCAAGTGATACAAATTAAAACAACTTTCAAAATTTTTGGGAATATATTTTAGAATCGAATAAATATAGAATATAACTGCCAAAGTAAACACGGTTCAAAGAGGCGTGGCGTCACCCGACCTTCCGGAAGTTCCGCGCCGGCTAAAAGAATTTCAAGATTACGTCACCCGACCTATCGGTAGATCCTCGGGAGCTTGAGCGATTGGAAAAACATTTTATGATCAGTTATGTTACTCGTAGTAGCCATTATTTAGAGCTTGGATAATAAATTATAGTTGTTGCAATTCACAAAGCTTTGCATATTGTGGTTAATTACATTAATCAGTACACGCATCAATTTTGTTCAGTCTTTTTGTTTATTAATAAATAAAAATATCATACTAAAATTGCATACATATTTGTTTGTATTGGTCTGGGTGTTTTCTTTCCATAATTTATGTATAACGTATGTACGGGGCTCTGTATCGAAAATCACTATGAGCAATAAGCATCACACACGGTTACCTGGAGTGCATTACCGCAGCAAAAAGCTTGCCATCTTAAATGAACGGTATAATATCGAGGTTTCGTCAGTACAGTTGCGAACAAAGGTGTTTGTGTAGTGTAGTTGAGTTGAGAGGTCAGATTATTGAAATAATAAAACGAACATTTTATTTTAGAATACATTTTAAAAATAATTTACATTACAGATAACAATGAGATGATGACATTGCAAGGTGGTGCCAGTCCAGTCTTAAATCCGTTGATATATGCTGCATCTGCCATATTTTTGGCTAAAAGATTCTTCTATCTTGCAGTTTAGACTTTTATTACAGACCTCAGACAGTATTTTTGGAAAACTTTTACGCATGGTGGAGGAAGGGACGCTCTAGAGACTCAAAACTACAAGGATACACATGAACTCCAGTTTTAAATCCGTTGATATCTGCTGCATCTGCCATGTTTTTGGCTATAAGATTCTTCTATCTTACGGCTTAGACCTTTAGCTACAGACCTTAGACAGTATTTTTGTGAAAATTCTTACGCATGGTGGAGGAAGGGACGCTCTAGACACTCAAGTCTACAAGGAGTCACATCAACTCCAGTTTTAAATCCGTTGACATCTGCTGCATCTGCCATCTTTTTGGTTAGAAGATTCTTCCATCTTGCAGCGTAGACCTTTAGCTACAGACCTTAGACAGTATTTTTGTGAAAATTCTTACGCATGGTGGAGGAAGGGACGCTCTAGACACTCAAGTCTACAAGGAGTCACATGAACTCCAGTTTTAAATCCGTTGACATCTGCTGCATCTGCCATCTTTTTGGCTAGAAGATTCTTCTATCTTGCAGCTTAGACCTTTAGCTACAGACCTTAGACAGTATTTTTTATTATTTATTTGTGTCAGTGTGCTCTTCTAAAGAGTGTAAGACGATTGTATGTAGGTACTATTAAAATGTAATTTTAACTCATTGGTTTTGTCTCATATTTGAGGAATGTACTATGTATCATGAGTAGAGTCTTCGTTTAAAAGGATGCGAACGATTTAAATTTCAATAGGTAGTCAAAATTGATAATTTTTAATTATCAAAAATTTAAGCTTTCTCCAGTAACACTGATATTATTATACTGTGACTCATCAAAGTCATCATTGTCAAAAATATTGACAAATCGCGAACTGTCACGGCCAAAAAACTGACACGCGTCCGTCCTCCGTAAGCGCCACCGCGCGACTGATTGAGATTGTCCAAGCCGTCATGGACGATTTTTTCCACATTTTTTAACATAGTAACTAAATAAGACGCAATATAAAAATTTCATCCGTTAAAAGCCCTCAAGTTATTTCTGAACTTTAGTTTAGTAAAAGATTTAGAATCTCAAATCGCTTATTTTAAAAATAAAACCATAAATAGAAAACGAATAGAGGTAACTTTGGGAATTTATTCTATCGAGTCAACTTCATCAAATCGTGTTTCCATCCGTTAATAGCCCTAGAAAATATCCTCAACTATGCCCAATAAAAATCTTAGCCTTTAATTTTACTGTTTAGTACCTCAAAAATGAAAAATGAAAACCTCATTTTCGCCATTTTCTCTGCTACCCGGCCTTAATTAAAAAACTCAATACAAGTTAGCGATTTCTAATGAAACCTTGTTGATCGTGAATAATGGCCGGCGGATGATCCGGCGGCGCCGGCGCCCACGAATTTTTCCGGCGTGAATTGTATAAAGCTTGGAAATAATTCTTAATATTGGTAGGTAGTACCTAAGCTTACTTTTTACATACCTACTTAATATACAGCGAAAACCAAAATTTCATGGTTTTCCTTTCATTTGATTTATCAAGTTAGAGAGATCTCATCATTATACTGTCGCGACTGTGGGACGGGGGTGCCCGTCCCACAGTCGCGACAGTGAGTGTGCGAGCGCGAAAGCAACATAATTACGCGCGAGCGATAAGGATGGGTAGCTTGGGGTCATTGGACAAAATTCTACGTGCTCCCGGACCAGACTATACTAACGATCGATGCAATAAAAATAGAGGGTGTAATTTTTACCAGATTTTAGTTGTTTCGATTCCCGGGTGTGGCAAGCAAATGATTTTAATTATTTACAGAAAATTGTATGGTATGGCCATATAACGGTGGTGGATTTTCTAAAAAAAATCGGAAATCTTTGAATCTCTTCCTTTTCAAAAATAAAGGGATGTTTTCTTTGAGTAAAATTTTCCATCTACAGTATGAATGAACCATTACAAAATTACAACCTGTATACCTTTCTATTCTTTCGGGTGTAGCCTTTTCGTATTATTTAGCTACACTTGAGAGGTCGACTTAAGTATTGTGTTAAATATACTTTATCTAATACTACCTATCTTTACTCTACCTTTGACCTTTACATCTTCTAAGCCATTCTAAGGTATTGTCATAACTTATTAACCCAATGAATTTGCGCTAAAAATAATCTCGTAACAAAGGAAGACGTCTAATAATAACTCGCTAAGTAATTACGCACAATGGCAGGTAGTATATGTAGTACAAGTCCAAATAGACCAGCCGGAGCAAGCGTATGTAGGCATTGAAAACTAATCTCTACACCTTTAACCGATTGAGTCCCAGACGGCATTAATTAATGTCATAACAATTGATTATCTATTGTGTCTAGATTCGCGGAGCTTGAAGGATTAAGGAGAGAAAATTAAGTAAAAAACAACAAACGATGCTTGCTTAAGTAAAGCAGCAAATCGAACGCACAGCGTTGAATAGTGCTCTGCGATTAGTTCCTGTGTAACCCAGTGAGTCCACGCGCACTGTGAGACCTCATAATATGTGCCTCATAGTAATGTTTGTGAATACGGGCGTCAGGTTTTGTCTCGGTCACATGTCTCTGTCGTAGTGCGAACCGCCGCCTTTATAATTTTTCACTTGAAAAATCTACTGTCTTAAATCTAACATGATTTTAAATTAAATACTAAAATAAAAGTTTAAATTAAAACCCAAGAAAGGAGAGATTTCTAATAAAACCTTGTTGATCGGGACCGGACCGGATTATCCGCCCGCGGCCTGCAAATGGTTCCTGTATGGCTGTTGGGTCGAGGAAATAAAATGAGAAACAAATATTCGTTAAATCTACCACTATACTTATCATTGGCACCTAATTTGTTAAGTCGCTGACACAGTCTTGGTATCGCATGTTATTTTCAAGCGATTGAGCAGTTGTCACATCGTGTCATGATGTCACGCTGTATGAATCATATTGCGCGATGCTCATGACTGTTATGTATTTTCCTTTCACGACACTGGAAGCTGAAAGAAAAATTAAACTTTTAATTTGTCGTGAAGTAGACGTATTAGTTGTTACGCTACTATCTACTTACAGCAAATACTAGGAAATATAAAACAAATAAAGAGCGGGCTCAAGGATAGTATAGGTCCACTTAAAGTGTTTCGTGTCAAAGGTGATTTTTCGGGAAATCAACACCAATTAATTGGGGTGTTGTCAACAAACGGTCGCGCAACTTGTAAACGTTGACGTGGCATTCAATTGAGCGGGACAATTATGTGTTGCTGGCTGCCTCTATTATCATATAGATTACCAGGCGTCGGAACGAATACCAATGCGCCTAGGCTCCTACGTATTTGACACTTGTCCCCTCTAATTTGTATTTGATCCTTGTGCTCGGAATTGCTAAATGTGGACTGTTTGGACAAACGTCGGCCAATATACTGTAAATTAAATCACACGGTTGGCAAACATTGCGGTTGGAACTGACAAGGGTAGATCTAGAGAATAAAATTAAGCTTTTCTTTAGGATCACATATCAGAAAAGTTTGATATCGTATTACCCCAATATTCTCTGCTGTTATAGCTACTAATTAACTAAACAATTTGTGAAGTCACAATGGTATTAACAAACTACTAATTAACTACCTATCAGAAACATGAAAGCCTTAAATTAACATTTTCACAGCAATATTATCACACGGTGTTAGTATATGATAATTAAATTTTATATTGCTCTTATGTAGAGTCGACAGCACATCAAGTTATACATTTTTGTTGCAAAATAGCCAGTATTACGACGAGATAAGACGCCACTTACGCCTACTTAGGTTTTAAAACGTGTAGAAAAAATTGGAATTGATGAATTATGGAAATTGTCAAAAAAATTGTTTATTATTTATGTAAAAATGAATGATTAGAGTTAACAAATTAAAGGTTGCACGCTTAGGTGACGTCCGCAACGTAATATTCACGGTAATGAATCAAATGCGTGACACACCTCCCTTGACGCCGTTCATGTAATTTGAATAATGACGAAGACAAAATAAATGACAAACTTTGGTTTTGAGCGTGTCGACGACATTTCATGATCATTCAGGCGATAAAGCGAACGTTGATTACGTACGAGTACAATAATACTATTTTTTAACAAATATTTCAATTCATCAATTGATATTATTGTTATTGCTAGTTATTATTACATGATATACCTACATTATGTTCTAAACGTTTATAATATGATTGCTTCCCAAAATCTCCAGACCTTCAACTTTTTTCCACATGTCGCTCGGCACTCATAAAGTTAC
This sequence comes from Ostrinia nubilalis, assembly GCF_963855985.1. Taxonomy (NCBI): domain Eukaryota; kingdom Metazoa; phylum Arthropoda; class Insecta; order Lepidoptera; family Crambidae; genus Ostrinia; species Ostrinia nubilalis. Next base: position 6,638,293 of record NC_087103.1, read on the forward strand.
AAAGACTCTAAATGACTCGTCATTTTTTCCACGTCAAAAATCGCTGCTAAATAGGTACTCGTCTTTGAAGTTTAATCGTTGTCATAAATATATTTTTACATAACATTTTCTGTGATTCTGTCGAATTTCTTTGGTGGGTAAGCCTATAAACGAAATCATTGGGCAAGAATGAAACAGAAGAGGGCACAAGCAAATAAATATTGTGCAAAATACACCTACTTAACCTTTCTTTCTGCTTAATTGTACTTATTACGCTGAAAGTAAAAATATTAGAATTTTGTGAAGTAATCGTGTTCTTTTGCCCTCGTTAAATCCTACGCCTGCAATTAAGAAAAGGGTGCTTCTGAGTAGCGGCGTAAACTGATTATACTTAAAATGAAGCGGTAACACCCGGCATTACCTCCCTCATTTGCATAAATAAATGTTATTTTGGAACGAGGGAAATGTTTGTTTCCATTACAGCTCAGAAACCCAATGATGCCTTTAAAATTTTTGTCATAAATAAAAAAATTCAAAGCCCTTTGAAGTTACGCCTCTTGTATTTTACAGGCTTATTATCTTTTTCCATTGGTTTCAGACGCTTTTGTTGGTATCAAGAAGCTCTGATAAAATATATAAAGCGGTGAGGCATAACATAAAATGTAAAAGATTAAGGGCACGATTCCCAGTTTCGTCGTTTAAGTTAAGTACGATTTCTGAACGCAAAGGGCTTTGCTGCGATGTTTATGTATATTCGAATTCTAATTTTAGTAATTTTATGTAGCCCCCGGGCTTACAAACAATTAGGGGTGTTCACAACTAAATAGAAAATGTGGCAACAAACACAGAACACAGGGAGATTCCCATTAATTTTCTAAACGAGCTGCTAAATGTTGCATAAAAAGTAAAACAGAAGAACGAGTTGCGAATGCGTTCTTTGTTTCATGCGGATCTTTTTTTCATTTGAAGAAATTAACAGCAGCTCTAGCTGGCTGTACGGGTTATAATATCGTTAGTGGAACAACAAATGGTCGTAATGTGGAAACTGCGGAATTTGTTCCAGTGAGCGGATTTCACAATGCTTTCTCACTTTTGAATTGGGGCCACTTAATGGCACTAGCCAGGTGCTGTTTTTTCAACCCCGCCAAAATGTAGGTAACTGTTTATTCGCGCGGGGGTGAAAACAACCCGCTTCGACAGCCACCTGTCTGTACTGGATTACAATACAACGACAAACGTAGTTGCAGGTATGTACGAATTCTGCTGGAATAAATATTAGTTATCTTGCTGCCACAGTTTTCCTTCAATTTGAATTTCTGAAAATATTTGTTTTAATACTTATAACAATGATAATGATTTACATCAATATTCCATTGTCGCCTGAAAAATTTCCAGCCGTTCATTTCACAAAAGGCGAACGACATAAGATAATTGTAAATTCAATTGAAATATTGATGAAGGTTGAAGATATTTAATTAAGTCAACGGACGAAATTCATTAATAGTGTTTTAGAGGCAGTGTCGATATCTTGTCATCCATGATATTAGGTTTTCATTATCATATAGATGAGGCCCGTGAGCCGTGACGAATGACGAGCCAATCTCCGTTGGTGGTGGAAGATGGAAAGGTTAGCTCCATCATCCTTGTAGTTGACTGTTAGCCTTATTACACAATTATTTTGTTAGGCTTCCTTTACTTTTTTGCGAGATTGATTTTTATAGTATTTTTTGATAACATAAAATAAAAGTTTAATTACAATCTCTCGAAACACTTTAACAGTGCTTGTTGAAGCAGACATGTTAATTAATCGTGAAGCGGACACAATTAAAGTTAATTTGGCTCCAAATGGCACGTAGCGCGTAGACGTAGCTGCTTAGATTCCTAGGGGTGCATTAAGGATTTTTCTAAATATGTCCCCTTCCTCCTAGTACTCCTATCGTAAATGACTAAACACGTGTTTTCAGAATTTATACTATAGATCCTATTTTAAAAATGTGATTTGATTTTTTTTGTCGTATTTGTGCCTGTCCTTTCAGACGCAGCAGGACTAGATATTGTTTCATAACATTCAAACAGCGGGGTTTTGATATTTAATGACATATTTACAGTAAGTAAGGCAGGATTAGAAGTAGGTTAGGAAGTAGTCCGTAAATCTGTCTGTTTGGCAGAGAACGTACGTCCATTGTGAGTGACGTTGACGTACTGCCCTCCAGAGTTGTTCCTTTCCTTTTTCAGAACCACCTATGAGTATTGAAGGCTGAAATTCAGTGGTCGATCAGAAAAAAACCCGTATGTATGTTTCAAACACATTGTCACAGAATCATTGTTTACACAATTAATTTTACATAGCTTTTAACTGTGTCATTGTTTTATCATATTAGATTTGGTAATGGGTAAGTCATACATGTGATAAATACCTCAGAAAATATTGAGTTATTTCTACATTAGACAATGTGAACGAAAGTTAGCTACATTTCACGATTCCATAGAAAGTATTCGAGAAAGTCCCCAGCACCATTTCGTACATTCGCCCTCGCAACGAATGGTGATATTTCCTAATTTAGTAGGATTAAGCTTATTAAAATGATATCAAACTTAGGTATTAATCAAACAATCCACGAATGAGACGATGATTAAAGGATTAAATAATAGGGAATTCTCTTTGAGTGCTTATTATCGCACTAATTTTGGTGGTGAGCAGACGCCTGAGACGTGAGTGCTAATTGCAGGCTAGAAACAATTGCCTTTGTGAGATTTGAGTTTAATTATTAATTGGTGTTTAGTACACAAACAGGTCTGTTGTCAAACGTGCGTATTGTGGCGGTCGTTTAATAAATTAACATAATTAAGAGCTCTGTAGAACATGTTTATTGAGAGAGTGTGAATACATCATTGATGAAATGAAATAATAACTTGTGCTTATTGTTGTATTAGTGTTAGTAGACAGAGTCTTTGTTTGTTTATGTTTTAGGGCTCTGTAATGGTTCAAAAGGAAAAAAGGAACTCTATACACTTATAGGATCACTTGATTTTCCATCTACCTGCCAAGAGAATTCAAACTTACAGGGCATTTTTCGCTGACTTTGAATCACAATTTAACTCATTTATTCAACTGTAAAGAGAAAAATCCATTTTGCCATTTCAAAGTTATATTTATTTGCTGTTAGTTGTGAAAATATGTAAATCAAGCTTTCTAAAAAGATAAATCAAATAAACGATGTAAGCGAGGAAGTGTTGGAGGCAAGATAAAACAAACTTGCAATTATTTTGTGAAAAATCAATATTCACCCACGCATGGACTCGTTAAGGCATGATATTACTGTATTTTCACCTGTACGAGTATTTCATTTCATCTATAAATCATTAAAAAACTCGTTCAAAAAACAGAAAGCTGATTGTATCGTAATGTTGTATACTTTCTGAGTCGTTGTACTTCCTTTGTGGGAAAATGAAAAAATGGAAAGTCAAAAGCATAAGAGCTCGGTGCCCTTTGATATTGGGCCGTCGAGTATTTAAGTGAGCCCTTAACCACGATCGAAGTCAGTCGTTAAGGCTTTCCACGATTAAGGAGGCCATTGATGTACCAAAGAGTACAGTGGTACTTAAAGTACAGTGCGTGGCCTCCCTTTGAGCCGCCATTCTTTTCCTCTGAGTGCCACCTGATCCAAATTTAACGCCAACGTGATGTTTGTTTAGTGCGAGTACGAGATTCGTAATTTCATTTGCTTCCTATTCAGCTCTAAGTTTCTATATTTGGGAGTAAATAACTGAAAATCTGGCGGGTGGAACAATAACTTAGGCTGAGTTGCACCACCTAATTTTGACCGTAACTATGACGATAACCGGTGTTTTTTGTATGGAGATTGACAGATTTTTGACGTTTGTCAAAGTTAAAGTCTTCTTCTTCTTTTATTTTGGCGAAGGCTTGGTTTTGAGAACCATGATTTCGCCAATGTCACGTAAACAGCTTTGACAAAGTTACAGGGTTTTCAGGATGGTGCAACCCAGCCTTAGAACTTCATATTCTGTGACTGACTATGTGCAAATTAATTGACTATTAAGGTATTGTCTTAATAATTAATAAGTAGATATGATGAGGAGCACAATCACCTATTTATCTATCAATAATGTGTATTCAATACCCGATACTGTATACTTTCCCAATACTTTCAAATCACTAGCTAATAGCTGTATTAATTCAACAGATTTTACTTCATTAGGTAAACATTAGCCTGCTCGTATATCTCAATAGCAGGCACGCAATACCAACTAATAGAGAATCATATTGAAATTATACTTTGCTTCGTCTTCGAGATTAGAATACTTGTAGTAGCACGTATTGTGTGGCCATTCATACGCTATAGTTGAGAGATAAATAAAAATATCATGAAAAAAATATAATGTGCAAGCTGTACTTTTCATATGGCAACATCGGGATCGCCATTTTCATTCGCGTTAGCTTGCTACATATATAGTGATCTGTGATTCGCGTTCAAGTGCTCGGCCGTTCACTACGTCTCACTATTTCTTTTTGTTTCAACCGTCAAGTTACTATCCAAAAGTTGATTAAAAATGCCTAAACGCAAGAACAAGGATTGTGATAGTGATGATTACATTCTACGAAAGATAAAAAAGCTAGAAAAGAAGTTGAAAAGACGTACTCGAAAGAGGTCTTCGAGTGTAACTTCTGAGGATTCAAATCTAGCGTTGTCATTACAAGAAGGTATTTATGCTATTACTGTTTCTAATATAATACATAGTTATATGTGTAAAATATGTATGTGTTGAGTGCACTTCGGTCGAGAGTGCAGCCTTCACAATAAAAATACTTGAGGGTAGTTTATAAGACTACCGCCTTGTGTTATGTTATTTTACAATTAAAATAAGCGTTGAGTTCATCTTATGAGGATGGTACCTTCGCAACTTTTTATTGAGTACAGGTCATGAGCCTGTGACCTACTTTATGAGCGCATAGTATTTTTCTTTTGTCTAAGTACGTACTATTGCTCTCTCTTTTTTAGACACCCACCATGAAGAATCTGCGGAGTGTACTATCGAGAATGAACACATTATTGATGATGGAAATAACACAACTGAGTTATCTCCTACGGGAATCCAAGATTCCACGTTACAGATCACACAACCTGACCTTTTAAGCACGGATCCTAATCTACCTACGACATCGACAGCATCATCAGAACCTGCCATGGTCTTGGATGAAAGCATTTTGGAACTATTAGGTGAAACTCCTTCCAAAACTGAACTCGCCGTTCGTTGGGAACATATTGCCACTACGGGCCTTTCTAAAGATATGAAAAAGGATCTACTTGAAAAACACCATCTACCGGAAAACTGTTTGAAGATTGGCGCCCCAAGTTTAAATCCCGAAGTAAAAGCTGCATTATCCGATAATCTGGTTAAAAAAGACAAGGTTATCGAATCAAAACAAAACCAACAAGCAACTGCAATATCTTGTATCAGTCAGGCCTTGACGAAAATATTCGCAAGTCAAACCAAGGATGCTGAGGTTATTAAGTTACTGATCGATGGGATTAGGCTCCTATGCGATTCTCAATATGTCGAGTCTATGGCTCGTCGAAGTTTCGTAACCTCTACTATAAAAAAGGATATTAAGGACCACTTATACACCACGGATATCGACAGTTTTCTATTTGGGGAAAAGCTATCGGACACTCTAAGATCTGCAAAAGCAATAAATAAATCTGGAGCTGAAATGAAGACTTCAGCACCGAGCCAGCCTAGACCTGCAAACTACACACAAAATAAACCCGGTCAACAACGTTTTTTAAACTCAAAGCCTCCGCTTCCATTTACGAGGCAGGCGGGAGTAAGGAGGTCAACACCTGCGACGCAGCAACCTCGCCGATACCAAGCTCCTCATCCGACGCAAGCGCCCCCGCCGAGCGCGGCCTCCGGGCACCAGCGGACGCCGCTAGCGCCGCCGCAGCGCTCGCGCGGGCAGACTCAGACACGCCGGTAGACGAGGTACGTCATACCGCGGGCAGATTGACTTATTTTCACGAGAGATGGCGCTTACTTACCAATGATAGTTTAATATTATCGTGGATCAAAGAAGGGTATAAAATACCTTTTCTTACGATTCCTAAACAGGATTTTATTCCATTACCAAAAAAATATTCCCTAGACGAACTGAATGATTTTCAATTTGCTATAAATGAACTTATAGAATCGGGTGCGATATCTGAATGTACATCATGTGAATTACAATATATATCAAGTATTTTCTTAATTTCTAAACCTAATGGGAAAAAACGTTTTATATTAAACCTAAAATCATTAAACAAATTTATACCGACCAATCACTTTAAAATGGAAGATCTAAGAACTACTATAAAATTAATTTCAAAAAATTCATTTTTATGTACAATAGATTTAAAGGATGCCTACTTTTTATTGCCAATACATGATGACTTCAAAAAGTTTCTCCGATTTACATTTAATGAAAAATTGTATGAATTTAATGTGCTTCCGTTCGGGCTAAATACAGCACCGTTAGTTTTTACCAAATTGATGAAACCTGTGGTATATTTACTAAGATCTCTAGGATATATCTCATCAATATACTTAGATGACCTATGTCTAATAGCTAATTCATTTAAAAACTGTAAGCAAAATGTTATGCAAACAGTATCCATTCTAGAATCACTGGGTTTTATTATAAACTATGAAAAAAGTGTATTGACACCTAGTAATACGTGTAAATACTTGGGTTTCATAATCGATACGCACAATTTTCACATTGCTCTCACACCGGAGAAAAGGATTTTAATAAAACATGAAGTATCAAACTACTTAAAATTGAAAAGATGTACTATACGTCAATTCGCTCGATTAGCTGGTCTCTTCGCCTCATCTTGCCCCGCAATTCAATATGGCTGGTTATACACCAAAAATATAGAACGCTGCAAATATTTAGCATTAGAAAAAACTCAAAATTATGATAGCTTTATGACAATTCCCGAGTATTTATTTGATGATCTTAAATGGTGGCAAACGAATATCGTAAGTTCTATTAATCCAATAAGGGACGATTATTATTCCTTGGAAATTTTTTCTGATGCCAGCAAAACAGGATGGGGGGCAGCATGTGGCAAGGAAACAGCTAATGGTCAATGGAACAAGGACGAAAGAAATATGCATATAAACTTTTTAGAAATTTTGGCTGCATATTTTGGTCTATTAGTTTTTGCTAAAAATCTTAAAGATCGTCAAGTACTTCTTCGCATCGACAATACTACCGCCATTTCATATATTAACAAAATGGGCGGTATACGTTTTCCACATCTTACAAACGTTACAAGGAAACTTTGGAAATGGTGCGAAGAAAGGAATATCTATGTTTATGCATCTTATATTAGTTCACAAGACAACGAAGTTGCTGATGTGGAGTCACGGCGATCACATCCTGATACCGAGTGGGAGCTAAACAACGATGCCTTCTGCAAAATTGAGAAACACTTCGGAAAACCAGATATTGATTTATTTGCAACGAGGTTAAATACTAAATGTAAACAGTATGTCTCTTGGCACAGAGACCCTGGGGCGCTAGCAATTAACGCTTTTACTATAAATTGGAGTCAATTAAATTTTTATGCTTTTCCACCAATATCAGTAATCTTAAAAACGATACGAAAAATTATCACAGATAATGCAGAAGGCATAGTTGTTGTTCCCCTTTGGCCCACTCAACCGTGGTTTCATATATTTAAAAGCTTATGTAGTGACATGCTTACTCTTGGAATTAATTCAAACGTTTTGTTATCTGTTCCTAACAGACAATTGCACCAGAAAGTCACCCTTGTAGCCGGGAAATTATCCGCGCGGCACTTTCAAGAAGAAGCATTCCAGCAAGTGCCCTAGACATAATGTGTGCTTCATTATCAGAGAGCACAACAAAACAATATGGCGTTGCTTTCAAAAAATGGTTTAATTTTTGTAAATTACATAATATTGATACATTCGAAGCATCAGTGCCACAAGTTATTTATTTTTTGACAGAAATGTTTAATACAGGTGTTCAATACGGTTCGCTAAACAGCTATAGATCTGCATTATCTTTAATTATTAGCACAAAAATAGGAACTGATGACCGAATAACTCGATTGTTTAAGGGTTTTTATCGTTTACGTCCACCAATGCCCAAGTATGATATAACCTGGAATCCAACGACTGTTTTGAATTTTCTTGAAAATTGGTACCCACATGACGAAATTAGCATAGAATTATTAACTAAAAAAGTTGTAACCTTAATAGCACTTGTTACTGCACACCGTGTACAAACTTTAAGTAAAATAAAAGTTCAAAACATTGAGGTCATTACAGATGAAAAAATAAATATAAAAATAACAGATTTGATAAAAACTTCACGACCTCGTGCTACTCAACCACTTTTAGTGTTACCTTTTTTTCAGGAAAATCTAAAAATTTGCCCTGCAACTACATTACTTGACTATAAAAACAGAACTCATTGCCTCAGAAACAATGATCAGTTATTTATCAGCTTCAAAAGTCCATATAACGCTGTATGTTCACAATCAATCAGTCGTTGGATTAAGGAAGTTTTACAAAAAAGTGGCATCGACACAAATATTTTTACAGCCCACTCAACCAGACATGCGTCAACATCCACCGCTCGCAACTGCGGCGTTAGTATCGATGTAATAAGAAGAACCGCTGGTTGGTCCGATTCATCTAATGTATTTGCCAGATTTTACCATAAATCGATAATTACTGATAATAGCAATAATTTTGCTATATCAATTTTAAATCAAAATGATTTGTCATAATTCAATGTGTGTTTTTATCATATTAAGTTTAAATGATTAAATAACAATGGTTATTTATGTTATATAATCTGTTAATGCTGAAATATGTTACTTTTCTTTAAAATCTTTAAATTTAAAAATTTATTACAAGAATTTGTTTATGTTATTATTATTTTTTGTAATAATTATCCAAATAATAAGAAACTATCTTATGTATCTTGGTTTTTCTTAACTCTAAAGATCTACAAGTATTCTAATCTCGAAGACGAAGCAAAGTATAATTAATGATTAAACGAACTTACCTTAAGTGATGTTCTATCATAATTATACGAAGGCTTCGTCTGAAGAGATTAGCTCCCTCCCAACCCTTTATCCCACTGCACTAAGAAAAACCAACCATACTATGAACTAAATGAAAATGGCGATCCCGATGTTGCCATATGAAAAGTACAGCTTGCACATTATATTTTTTTCATGATATTTTTATTTATCTCTCAACTATAGCGTATGAATGGCCACACAATACGTGCTACTACAAGTATTCTAATCTCTTCAGACGAAGCCTTCGTATATTTATGATAGAACATCACTTAAGGTAAGTTCGTTTAATCATTAATTACCCACTATCGTTTTAGAGATTAATATTTACGTCACGGTTATGAGCTGTAATGTTATCACGGCAAGTTAAATGCACTCTGAAATGTTATTTAATTAATCCGCACTGCAAAATTGTATCTAATTCTCTGGTATTAACGGATTATATCAATAACTTTACTAATTGCGAATTTCATGTTCAAAAACACTTAAACTAATTATTTATCATAAATCTGTAATATGTAATCAAAACAACTATCGTTTAGGTTGTCTGGAAGAGATCGCTTTATAGCGAGAAGACTGCCTAAATTGTGCCGTAAGTATCTTTTGTATATTTCTTTCTTGTGTGTTCTATCTATCTAATAGTTAAAAATGAAACATTATTCACCGCTTTGTTGTATTTTTAACCGACTTCAAAAAAGGAGGATGTATGTTCACCGATTACTCCGTTAATTGAGAATGTTACTAGGTATGCAAAATCACTTGAAACCTATGTTACAGTTAAGCTTTTACATATATAAATACATTAGTTTTTATTTCATTCAAAAATACCCAGTAGTTATGATTTTATAGGCATTCAAAGTTCGCTTAAATATTGAGTCCCGCCGACGGTCACGTGACCCCGCGTGACGTACATTCACAGTGTCCGCTCACTAGAAAACGGATATAAACATACTTAAATACATTTTTTTTTTAAATACAAACTTATTATACATATTAACACCCAGACCCATCACAGAAATTAAAATTGAACCAAACCCAAACTTGATGCGATTGTGTCGTTTTATTGCGAATTACCTTCCAGCTTCATCATTAGACCCTGATTATTATATAGAATTAAAATACTTATCAATACAAAACAAACGAGCCCAAACTCGATGCATTTAAGTCGTTTTATTATAGAGTTCCTATGGCCACCTTCCAGCTCCATCATCAGATCAGCTCCATGTCATCATAATATTGCATGATCATCCAAATCACATGTGTTTGCGAAATTTCAGCTTAATCGGTTGCCTGGAAGTGGGTCTTAATTCAGCTTGCAAGATTCCACCCATACAAATATGAGCCAGTCACTGTAATATGACGTCACGCGCATAAAATGGCGGGCCGGCCGCCGCCCGCACTTTTAAAATTCAATATCTTGGAAACTAATTGACGTATCGAAATAATTCTTTCACGTGTATTTTTTATTTTTAACAGAGAATACAAAAAGCTAAAAAACAAAATTAGTGAACATTCTTCATTGTGGATCGAATTTAAAAATTCTTTTTTTGGTCGATATACACTTCTGAGATGGTCCCATTACCACCAAGTCAGGATCTGATGATGGGATCCTAGGGAAATCGAGGGCAAACCTCAAATTTTATAGGCACGTATTACATTTTTCATATTTATTATAAAGTTATTCAAGTATATGCGTCTGGTAGTCATCATCTAATGTTGATGAGGTGATGATGGAAGGTAAAACTCCTTAACGGTTAGGAGTTGGAGAATAATTCTTTAAAAATGAAAGTTTGTCAACGTATGCTTCCAATATAGGATAGAATGTTGGTGAATCATGAAGTTTGGGTCATCGTGGCTTTGGCAGCTATCCTTAAAAAACTGTCTAGCAAGGAGTTGGAACTGTCAAAACTGTCTGGCTGATGAGGAAACTGCTTTTTTAACAAGGACTAATCAACTAAAAAAGCATGAAATAAATTAAATTAAAAAGAAATTAAAACCGACTCCGAGAATTTCAATCATGGTATACATTTGTCCTAATAAATAAATAATGTAATTATTTTCTACTTTTTAGTGTTTTTTGGAGTTGGTTTTAATTTTTTTGTTAAAATTAATTTTTAGATTCAGAGTAACAGTTGCCTACTGAAGGTAATGTAGCGCTGTATAACGCTAATTAATTTTTTAAAAATAATTATGTATTAAAAAGGGTAGGTAGGCTCTGCTATAAATATGTTATGATTATAAACCTAAAAATGTATAAAAATAACATCTAAAATCTAAAGGCTTTTTTGTAATAACGGTTTCGCTCTAATGGCAGAACATTATGTAAATCAGTCTTTCCAAATAATTACCTACCTATTTTCAAAGAATGTTTACTCTGTATTTAGTAGTTGGCCTTAACTTGCTGACGTGCAAACACTTAACTTTTTTTAAGACTAGACTTAGGTACGGTAAACACTGAAAATATTTTACAAAACAAACAACGTCACGTCTAATCTACGCTGGTAATATTTGAACGTGCATCTCAAAGGGAGCCCTGGACAATTTATGCAGCGGGCCTATTTACTCACATGTATGGGTGTATTCTGACTAACAAGTATTGAGTGAAAGAATTCACGCAATCAAAATTTTAGGAACGTATTCTGAAACGGACATGTTTGTAATAATAACAGTAATTAGAACGTCTTTATTTAGACGTAGGCTGAGTTGCACCATCTTACTTTAACTTTAACAAAAGTCAAAAATCTTTCTAACTCCATAAAAATGCACTTGTTTTAGTCACGGTTTAAATAAAATGGTGCAAGTCAGCCCCTGTCTTCAGCTTTATGTAAGTACTAGCGGCCGCCCGCGACTTCGTACGCGTGGATCCTGTTTTACCTCCTTAGGCCTTAGCCTCGAACTTAGCGGGCAGCGGGGCGGGAGCGGCGGCGGCGCTGGAGCGGGGCGGGCAACGCAGACCCGTTCTCGAAACAAGCGGGCAGCTCGCGCGGCGCTTTAGCGACGAAGTGTTGTGTTCGGGGTTGTGTTGTCGAGATATTTGTTTTTATTCGCAAACGAAATGTCTGAACAACGGCGACAATTTTATTTCGATTCAAATTTATTCCTAACGCTCGATTTATTGTGGGCAAAAGAAGGAGTGCGCTGCCCGCTCGTTGCCCGCTCCCTCGCCGCTGCCCGCTCGTTGCCCGCTGCCGCCCCGCTGCCGCGCCGCTGTTTTCGAGAACCGGTCTATTTGATTTTACGCATAAGATCCTGCCGCTCCCGCGCCGCCGCCGCCGCCGCCCCGCTGCCCGCTAAGTTCGAGGCTGAGGCCTTAGGGGTGGAGTTACGTAAAATCCTTTCTTAGCGGATGCCTACACGTCAAAACATCTAACTGCATGCCTTTCAGCCCGATCCGTCAGTGGTTTGGGCTGCAATGTGCGTTGATAGATCACTATGTCAGTGAGTCAGTCAACGGGACTATTCCCACCTGTCGTTCCCACCACTGCATCCTGTGTAGCCAGGATCTACAGCTTGACCGCCATAAAAACTTAACCAATGAAGGTCAAGTTTGTCCCGGGGGAAAGTTAACCTGTTATCGGACCCGCAACGAAATTAATCAAAAGAACATAGGAGGAGTTTGAAATTAAGGTTCGACTTCCCTCCATTGCAAAGTGGATGACAGGTGACAAACAAAGATTTAAAACCTTTAAGAAAAGATTATGCACTACGGACAATAAATATCAATTAGGGGGCCTATGCCTAGGCCAGTCAGCCAGTCAGTCAGTCACCTTTTTGAGTTTTATACATATTTAGATTGTCATTGACATTCACGTAAACCCACTGGGTAGAATTAATTGTATCAAATCCAACCAAATCAAAAGACACATAATTGTAGTAATTTATGAAATGCGTAGTTAAATAAGTGGGTGAATATCCCAAACACGTTTTTTACGCGGCGGAGCTGAGAATCGATGGGAGAAATGTAACTAGAGCGATGATTTTTTTTCTGTATATAGTTTATACAGCGTTTTACACGATAGCAAAGTCTTCAGGACAATAGGTAGTTAATTTATGTACTAAAAAAAATTTCAAAGACCCAAAATCTAATAGCGGTGGCGCGTCCTAAGTCTATTTCTACTCATAAATTGTGTTATTCCTTCTTTCTCGGGGATTCTAGTAATTTAAAAATAGTATAGCCATAAAATACATTAAATAAGACTTCCAAATGATATGAAAGAAATGTGATATTTCATATTTTAAGTGTTTTAAATAGCCTTTCAAAACTGTCCCACGAAAAAAAGCAATTACAGTGGCTCAATTTCGACACTCTCTTTTCTCTCTTTCGAGACGTAGAGTTCTTCTTCCCTGCATCACTCAACTGTGTCCTCCTGATCGGGCTATAAAGACTTGCGACTTGTGGTATTGTTTTCCAGCAGACCCGTAAATATTTGTATCAGCGGCACAGGAATACAAAATTTTTCAATTTCGCTGGCAAGTGTATGAGTGAAAGCTACTTACTTAGATGCTAAACGATTCTTTAACGTGATTAAAGTTTGGTGTTTTGTTGTATCTGCATACAGAAATTATTGATCAGAATTATAGTTTTCTTTATAATTTGAATTTTGTAACAGTTTTTCAATTCCGGTGGCGCAATTTCGGTGGCTCCGGTGGCGAATCTATTGCCGGAATTGGTCTTATTGGCTCTGGAGCATTGTACCTAGGTCTACTAAGGTCTCAGTCATAACTACAATATCGTCAGTGAATCGAAGTTGTGTGATGTACTCGCCGTATCTTGATACTGAGCTCGGTCTAGCTCAGAAGTTTGAAAACCTCTAAGTGGGAGGTAGTGAAGACTTTAAGAGATTATGGTGTCTCCAACTCTGAACCCTCGCAGCAATCAGATAAGTTTCAAGTTCTGATCTTAGGGGAGGGCTGATATGATGAAGTTTTCATACAAATACTTCAGAAGTTGCATGTATCGACAGTCAATTTGACGCCATTAAAGAGACTGTCTTGACCGAATCGAAGAAGGTACAAAAAGGCCAATAATAATGACTGATTATAGTCCTCAGTCTTCTGCATAATTTGACGCAGCATTAAATATGTATACGTAGTATTACGAACGTCTTTTCGAAAATGAGGTTGTCTGGGAGACTGGATGTTGGATAGCGAGAGTGTCATGTTTCAGAAAAAAGCTGCCTCACCTGACTCTGGACCATCGCCAACGTCCATTCCATTCCAGTCTCTAGCACCACCACCATGTCTTATTTTTTGGTTTATCGACCAATAAACATGGTGGTATTTAAGAGAACTTTAGTACTAGCATTCCATCTGATTTCATAAGCTCAGTTGTGATTTCATTATGATATGACTCAGACTGGTTCGCGCCCCCAACCATCGGACAGGGACAGGGAAAATGTGAATCATCGTAGAGGAGGTTCTCGTTCGGACTCTCCTCCTGTTTCATCACCGCTAGAAAGTTCCCATGCCATGCTAGTGAGCATAGACACCGTCAAAAGCTTTATAGCATCTGAAATGGCTGTCATGAGGTCCGAACTGCGCAAGGCCATCTCTGAAGCAATTGCTAGGGAACTGAAGCCAATCAGGGAGGAGATTGCTAGCATCAGGGAATCTATGGAATTTATTAATAACCAGCAGGAAGCTATGACGAAGAGAGTTGATAATCTTGAGAAGGACATTAAGTCGATCGGTAATGTCAAATCAGATATTGGCGCGATTAAAGAATCAATCGCTAGTCATGAGAACGGAAACGATAAGCGGGAGCAGTGGGCGAGGCGGTCGAACATTGAAATTTTTGGTGTTCCAGAAAGAAAAGGAGAAAACCTTATGAACGTTTTAAGAGATATTGCTGGCCACGCCCAGTTTCCGTTGGACCCTTCTAAAGACATTGATTTTGTTACTCGTGTTGCTCCCAAGAGCAGTGATCGCAAAACTAAGCCAATTGTTGTCCGTTTCTTGGCACGCTGGAAGAAGGATGAGTTCTTAGCCACTGTAAAAAAACTGAGACTTAAAAGCACTGATATTAAAATTTCAGGTGATTCATTTATTTATTTCAATGACCATTTAACAAGTACAAATAAAGCCTTATTGCAGCGTGTCAAGGCAATTTGTAAAGAAAAATCCTATAAATACGTGTGGGTTAAACATTGTGCGATAAAAGTGCGACGCTCCGATACGTCCCCCGTAATTAATATATCTCATGAATCTGATTTAAACAAAATCAAATAGGCCATCTTTTTTATGATACTATTAATGTCCAAGCTAATGTTTTTTACGGGTTGCTTAATCTCATTGTTAACATTGTGAACGTTGTGGATGCGAACTTGTCCGCGAGTCGGCAGGCTAAGTATATTTATTATCATTATTTTTATCTCGGTGGTTACTACTTTTTGCTATTATTTTGGGGTGTTCCTGTCTTATTACTGCTTTATTTAGTTTTAGTAAGGATCAATCTATTTATGTATTATTCTCTTGGTATCAGTTAAATGGATACTTCTAAAAATATATCTGTGTACTACCAAAATGTTCGTGGTTTACGTACAAAAACAAATATTTTCTTCCGCAATATTATTGAGGCCGAATATCATATTGTTTGTCTTACTGAAACATGGCTACTGCCGGGAATTTATGACTCAGAATTATTTGATTCGCGCTATAATGTGTATCGATGCGACCGCGACTACATCTCTCGAGGAAACCAACTAGGTGGTGGTGTACTCATAGCAGTGCGCAGGGATCTCTCGGTATACTCATTCGGGGTTATGACTATGCCTGAAGCGGCAGCTGAAGTAGTCCAGGTATCTATTAAAATTAAATGTTCTTCCAAGACAGAGTTGGTTCGTATATTATGTGGCTATTTCCCACACTGTACCCTACACTTTGACTGCTTATGTGGCTTTTTTGAAAACGTATCCGACATCGTTCTAAATAATCCAAATGACCATTGTCTCATATTAGGTGACTTCAATATACCTTCAGCACAATGGTCTCGCAGTGGGTCTGAACTGTTGATTAATGTTTCATCCAAGGACCACGATAATCTGACTCAGGCTCTACAAAGCTTCCTAAGTTTTACGAATCTGAAACAATTTAATGACATACCCAATGTAAATGACAGAGTTCTTGACCTTGTTATCAGTGATAGAAATTGCGTGGTTGGACGATGTAGAGAACCGCTAATAAATGAGGATGCCCACCATCCCGCTCTGGATGTGAACGTGCAATCCTTATCTTTGCGTTCATTTCCATCTATACCGCGGACCGTTCCTCTTTTCGGTAAGGCTGACTATGACTGCATTAACAATGCAATTATGTCCATTGACTGGCGGTTTTTAGATCATAGCACCGACATTGATATGGCCGTGGTGAGATTTTATGAGACAATAAACGATGTTATCTCAAAATACGTTCCCACTAAAACTTTTAAAAGCGATAATCGCTACCCGCCCTGGTTTTCATCTGCTCTTGTTAAGATAATTAAAGAAAAGCTTAAATACCACAAAAAATGGAAGATTTACCATCGTCAAAGCGATTACGATACTTTTTGTCTCCTGCGCGAGCGGCAGAAGCGGGTGCAAAGGGAATGTTATGACAAATTCATTTTTAATGCAGAAATAAAAATAAAAATAAACAGCAAATATTTTTGGACATTTGTTAAATCAAAAAAATCATCTTCCTGTCTACCAGATACAATGTTCTATAATGAAACTGTATCTACCGATGGGAGGGATATTTGTGACTTGTTTAACAATTACTTTCGCTCAGTTTTTGAACCCTCTGTTTCGGATTATACACAGGCTGGACTCTTAAACGATTCAAATCCATTAAAAGTGATTAGTACTATTGATATCGCTGCAGACACGGTGGAGAAATACTTGAAATTACTTGATATAACTAAGGGGTGTGGGCCTGATGGCATTCCACCCATCTTTCTCAAACTTTGTAGCAAATCTTTGGCTTACCCTATATGTATTTTATTTAATTTATCCTTGGCTAAGGGTACAATGCCCGATTTATGGAAGCAGTGTCATGTCGTTCCGATTTACAAGTCTGGCGATAGACACAATGTTCAAAACTATAGGCCAATTTCTAAAATTAGTACCATACCTAAACTATTCGAAAAAATTATTTACGATGTAATTTATCCAATTTTGAGGCCTGTAATTGTACCTCAACAGCATGGCTTTATTAATAAAAGATCAACAGAAACCAATCTTTGTGAATTTGTTCACCGAGTTTCAGTGGCAATGGACAAGGGTTACCAGATAGATGCTGTGTACACAGATTATTCCAAAGCTTTTGACAAGATCCCGCATTCGACTCTCGTTCAAAAGATTAGTGACATGGGTATTCATGGCGACCTTCTGCGATGGTTTGAGTCCTACTTGAAGCAGCGGAGTCAAGCGGTTACCATCAAAGGTTTCTGCTCTTCGTTTGTGCCTGTATCCTCTGGGGTACCCCAAGGCTCTCATCTGGGCCCTCTTTTATTTAATTTATTTATCAATGACATCGTATCAATTTTTAAAAACACTGACATTCTAATTTACGCTGACGACATGAAAATTTTTAGACAAATTAAATCACCTTACGATTGTGTTTTACTGCAAAATGACCTTGACGCGCTTTGTGCCTATTGTAATTTTAATCATTTGACTCTCAATACAAATAAATGCAATTCTATCTCGTTTTCGCGGAAAGCGAAGCCGATTGACCATCATTACCACCTAAATAACATAGTTCTTAAAAGAGTGACAGAGGTGAGAGATCTGGGAGTTCATTTAGATTCCAAATTGACATTTAAAACACACATAGACATCATGACTGCTAAGGCTTACCGAATGCTGGGATTCGTTTTAAGAACGGGAAGAGATTTTAAACTATGTTCTACAGTTTCATTACTTTACAACTCGTACGTAAGGTCCATTCTGGAGTATGCATCATCTGTCTGGAACCCACAATACAAAATATACATTGACTCAATAGAAAAAATTAACAAAAAGTTTGAAAAACACTTACGTTACAAAGCTGATAAGTTTGGCGGAACACTTCCTAATGTACCATTTCTTTTAGACCGTCGCATTGAGAAAGACCAAGTCTTTCTCTACAAAGTTTTAAATAACCATGTTGACTCCTCTTTTTTGTTAAGTAATATTAGTTTTAGGTGCCCTCGGACGAGTTCGCGTTCTACAAAACTTTTTTCTATTTCTCTCACTAGGACTAATTATGCTAGCAACAGTTTTGTACCTAGATCTTGTAAGGAATATAATAATAGGTTTAACACGATTGACATTTTTAATTCTTCCTTACCATCTTATAAAAAACAATTGAGAGAATGTTTGAATATATAACTTGCTTTTAATTTTGACCTACATAATTATTGTGTTTTTAATTTATATAATTTTATTAATATTTAACTTTTTGACATTTTATAATTTTTATTAAATTTAACTGTTTGACATTTTATAAAATTGACATTGTATTTATTTGACATTTAGAAATTAATGTATAATTTATTACTATTCAATTAATTTTTAGTCTGCAATCTGTATTAATTTTAACTGTGGAAACTTTGCTGATTTCTGTCCTATTTTTTGTGTGATTATTTGTCTGTATATGAAAATTGTTTGTTTCCCTAATATAAATAAATAAATAAATAAAAATAAATTATCTCCTAGTACATACCTTGTTGTTTTTAATAGGGCATTCTAATCTCACTCAAGCTAAAGTCTAGGATATCTTCGCTAAAGTGTCGGAATAATCTCGATCTTCAGCCTAATTACTAGTAGTGCTTCTTAATCTCTCCTAGCAGCTTAGGCATTTACCAAAATGGTTCTGCTATCCTCGTTATTCATGTTGGTATATTCAATTTGGTCCTCGCAAATACATACTTTCGATTTATTACAAAAAATCGTCTCTATAATACACTTTGTATCATGCGTGAGGACTTGGATAGCTATTTATACATCGATACTAAGCAGAATCTTAAAAACAGATGAGAATAGTCCTGAAACAGCTAAAATTTCCCTAATCTCGTAGGTTGCAATCTATTCTGCCACTCGAGATGAAAATTCGTGGGGCTTTGGAGCTGGATTGGCACTGGTCTTGGCTTAGGCTTCATCAGTCGACAGCTTTTGAGCATCTTTTATTCGGCATTCTTCTATTTCGGTGATGACTTCTTCTTCTTCCTCGGTCCCTCACTGATGAGGATCGCAACCGCAGATAGTGTTCCTTCATAGACTGCGGTCATAAGCTGTGTGGTGATCGGAGAATGCAAATGTGATTAAATTGCCTGTTCGTCTAAAAATGATTACTACATTTTGATTTTTGCAGTACTATTAGGGTGCAGCTCAGTACGCTTTTACAGTTCTGGCATCTTTTGCTAGGCCTTCTCTCTCTATGAGGCTGGCTGGATTTAGTCCTCCGTTTCTTAATTGTACTACTTTCATCTAGCTCATTGTCGCTAGGTTAGCATAGTTTTCCGTTAAATTACCCTGTCACAAATATGTAATGTGTTAGTTCAGTAGCTGGTATAGATCTAGAAATATCTTCATACTTAATCTCCAGTTCGCATGGTCTTTAGCGAATAATTAGTTGCGTAATTCTGAGTATAGGATAGGTATGATACCATCATGAAAACTTGGCTAGCCTGGACCAATATTTTTACTTATGGAAGATAAACCTAACACCAACTTGGGGCAGTTGGTCGCCCTCCCGGGACTAGAGTTGGTTTCTGGGTTTGAGGGTCATGTATGATGTCTTTGTGATGACTCTAGAATAACGGGGCTGTTGGCGGCTAGAGCCAGAAAGTTTTGGATTTGTTCTCTATGGAGGGATTTTGCCGTTATCACCATGCTTAACAGGCTGGTTGGTAGTTCCAGTATGGTAGTATAATACCCGGAAAGATGCTGCAGCCCACCCTCCAGTATTTTGATTCCTTAGTCGGCTATTACGACTCACGTGGGAAGATTTGATGCTTTTTTAGGGTCACAACACAGGCCTGAACATTGTTTTCAATTATAAACATCTTTACTGGATAATAATACTTAATTGATTACAAATAAATAAGTAATTTGAGACAATCATCCGTAACATTCCGAAGTCCGCTGTATAAATAAATTTCGGTGGATTGGTTCTTAATTCCGGTGGCTCAAATACAATTTCGGTGGCTCTTGATAATTTCAAATTGACATATCTCGAGAAGTATTAATAATATTTTGATCTCTACTATATCATTGAATAATACAAGTTATTTACTATTATTTCTGCCACAAAAAAGTTTTGGAAAGTGGAAATTAAAATTCGCCACCGGAATTAGGCAAAAAACGAGTTTGTTGATATTCACCCAAGTAAGTTAAAATGTCAAAGTTTAACTTGTCCTAATTTTATTAGGTAGAGTGGTTATTATTACCTTTCACGGTTGTTTTCGTCTGTCCTCGAACATCACTAATGAATTTGTTTTCAAATATTTACCAAATATGTAGACTAAGGCTGGGTTGCACCATCTTACTTTAACTTTGTCAAACGTCAAAAAGCTGTCAAACTCCGTACAAAAAGCACCGGTTATCGTTATAATTACGGTTAAAATTAGGTGGTGTAACTCAGCCTAAGTTTTTTTAAATTTAGTGTTAAGATAGGCCCGCTTCTACGTCTGCGTGTAATTTACACCATTACACCCGATTCACAAACGATGCTTGCTTAAGTGAAGTAGCAAATCAAACGCACAGCGTTGAAAAGAGTTCTGTGATAGGTTCATGTGTCACCCTGTGCGTCCACGCGCACTGTGAGACTTCATAGTAATGTTGATTACGGGCGTTAGTTTTCTTTGTTTAGTATTAGGTTAGGCCCGCGGCTATGTCTGCGTAGAGAGCCTGATATGGGATTTATCACGCTTTTATAACCCTATTATGATAGGAAATTAGTTTCCTAGGTGCTGCCTAAAGCTTGTAAGAATAAGAGTAAATATTCTCATAAGAGCCTACCTATTGTACTTAATTCGTAAACCTAGATAATAATAAGCTATAACTAATGGACATGGCGCACAATTTTTGTTGAAGATGCCAAAAAAAACTACAAAAAATTAGAATGAATACTGTATTTTTACTTTTTTGATATCTTTAAAAATGACTGAAATATTCAAGCTCAAAGTACACTTTCCGCTAGGAGCGATTTTCCGCGCGGATTTTGAAAATGTGACGTAGTAACATGAAAAGCTCCATGTAAGATATTATCTGTGTACAATGGTTAGAAGGGTTAGTAGGGGAGCCGAAGCGGGGATTTCGGGACTTACTAAAGAGTGGCAGACTAACATACAAGGAAATACTTTGTACCTGGTTGAGTACCTCTAAGTATGAATTTTTGATATAAAACGGCATTAGTTCTTATGCCTCTCACCCAAAAAATACCTCAATTAAGCCCAAATTTGAGACCGCAGCCAAACTTTGAGTGACGATGGAAACTAGCCTAGATGGAGGACACATGAAATTAAACTTCAGAGGTGGAATTGTGTAAAGCAATCGTAATCATTTGACAGTTCATAATGTACGATAAAGTCAGTTAAACAAAGCGTTTGACAGAATAATCGTACGTTGTGAACTGTCAAATGATAACGATTGCTTTACACAATTCCACCTCTGCTTCTTCATTGATAAAGACTTATCATTTACCATACCTTATCATTTTGTATTCCATTTTCAAGTCACTTTTTTTTCGCTTATTGTTTAAACAAAACGTGGGATTTTTTTAAATCTTAGATCTTTTGATGTGCGTTCAAAAGACCTGAGATTTAAAAAAATCCCACGTTTTGTTTAAACAGTATATATTATAAGAATAATATTTAAAAAAAACCTCCTTCTGACGCAGTTAGGTAATAAACTAAATGTATCCAATTTCACTCCAACTTACTGTCAACTCAACGACGCGCTTTAAAATCAAAGATTGACTTTGAATTATGCCTTATTTTACAATACACATTGAAAACAATATGACTTGCTTGAGCTTTTTCGACTTTTTCACAAAAATAACAAATAGGCATGAAGAGATTACAAAATTTCTGCAGCGACTGACAATTCACTTGATTTACTTTGACAGATGACAATAAAGCCATAGACATTTGCCATATGAAAGACACACTTTTCCAATATTTTTGTTTGCCATAAGATTCTAGTACACCTATACCTATCATTTAATGAAAAGATAAACTAAACTTTTTCAGTACAACGAAAATCTGCTTTGGCGCGTAGCAATGCAACGTGACAACTGCAGTTCGGACTTCTTTATGCGTCCACTACACAATACACATACAATAAAATTCGAACTATCGCACATTTTTTCTTTTTAATTCTAATTCAGTAAAAAATGTTTTTGAAACCTTCATTCAAAATTCAAAAGTTATTATCATATGACAGAACTTATGACCAGACTATGTACATTGAATAAAATATTTTTCTTTTTATCATCAAGCTTAGCAGTCTAATAAGTTACTATGACACTCGAGTTAATCCACATTCAGCACCATAGCCTCCCCTTCTACAAGGCCCTCTACAAATGTCAAAACGTCACTTAACCCTTTTAGCACCAGTTCTTTTGTTTTTGAGAAGATGTACCCAAATTTTTATATCAATTTAATTATAGTCCAGTCGTTTGGTACAAATTAACGTGGTTACCTGGAAAGTGTTCCGGGAGTTTTGAAAATTGGTGATTAAAATAGATTTCGCTATGCTCTCTGTTAGTCTGTTAGTTAAGTGTAATTGCCGCGCTCGTTTCGAAATTAGAAAAATGCTGCCTTAGAGAAGATTTTTGATAGTTACATTCTTTCCTATTTCGTCGTTACAGCCAAATGACGTTCACTGCTGGATAAAGGCGAGAGGCCTTTGGGTTTTCCATAGGTTTTTCATAATGAACAGTCCTGCGCTGCCCGCATTCAGGTTCTTCCCGCGACCTTTACCAGATCGTCGGTCCACCTAGTAGGAGGCCTGCCCACGCTACGTCTTCCAGCCCGTGGTCGCCACTCAATAAATTTTCTGCCCCAATGGCCATCGTCTCTACGAGCTATGTGTCTCGCCCACTGTCACTTGATTTTAGCAATTCTGCATGCTATGTCGGTCACTTTGGTTCTCCTGCGGATCTCCTCATTTCTGATTCGATCACGCAGGGAAACCCCGAGCATAGCCCGCTCCATCACCCTTTGGGTGACCTTGAGCCTTCTTATGAGGCCCATAGTAAGCGACCACTTTTCAGAACCTTAAACTTTCCTATTTATTTCACGACTAGCTTTTGCCTGCGGCTTCACCCGCGTGAAATTTAGTGTCACAGATCGGCATAAATTATAGCCTATATGTTAATCTGGGTTACAAACAAAACAATAATATTGTACAGTTTCAACAAAATCCGTTGAGTACTTTTTGCGTGAAAGAGTAACAAACCTGAGACACAGGAATCTTCCTAGTTCAGGTATCAACCCACCAACATTCTTACTTTTTGTTTTTCCTGATTGTTTGTTATCATAATAATATTACACTGCACAACAGCATTTCTGATGATTGGGTTATGTTGCATGATATTAGTCCAATTTTTAATGACGATTTCAAATCTGTGATTGAAATATCTGTATCAGCTCTGGTTAAAAAAATATGACACTTGGGTCTTTTTGTAAAAAAAACACTCTTTTTTTAGAGATGAATGATTTTTATGAAGTTGTTAAGTTGAAAAAACTTTCTTTTATTTGACTTCCTTGCTGATGCTGAAGGCAGATAGCTCTTCTGAATGATTCAACAGCAGTCAGCCATCATGTGTGCATTCCAGTGGCCCTGATAGGGTCCCTCTATCGTACGAAGGCCCTGGTCGATTTGCTCGCCATGTTCTTCACTTAGATGAGAAAATTGTTCAGGTGATTGCGAAGAGAGTGTAATTCGATGTTTATATTACATCCAACCAAAAAAACATGTTTGTAAGTGACTCATACGTTGTTCGATGTGTAAGAATAGTAAGATTTTTTCGGATTTTCCAAAAAAAAAAAATTAAAATGCCAAAATAACTCATTCCATGTCTTTTCGGAAGACTCGAAGATCCTAAATCTCTAAAACGATCGTTTAAACCATCTTGGCTACATGGTTTTGAAAATTTCGGGTCACATTCAAAGTGTCTACCACACTGACAGTTTTCGCCTCATAATCCTCATGTGAAGTATCAACATGAGGTTCAGGTGACTTCTTAGGGTTGAAAAGACATCTACATGCCAAACGTATGCAAGGAATTACCATTTAGTTCAATATTTTTTGATTAATACCATTTTTGTTCAAAAATAAAAATAACAGTCGTCGCGATGGTTCAAGGGTTCCTTTCAGATCATAGCGGTTTCGTACCTAAATCTACACATATTCTTATTTATTTGTAAAGGTAAAAACTCAACGCATCTTTTCCACGCCTTTTGCGGAATTCAAGGCTTATCTTTCATTTCCACTGGGTCCCCAAACTAATTTTTGTAAGCCAATTTTACGAACTTTGTCACATTTAAACGGATTATTGAAACATATCCTCTCCGCAAATGAAACAAAATTGATTTAGATCAATCACACAAACACTTCTTAATGCTACCATATTAAATTATACAAAGAAAACATAGTATTTTTTGAACTGTCGGCGAATTAAGACTGAAATTTAGCAATTTTTGAGTGAAAGCTATAACACGTAAACAAGAGCTGCTACGAAAAAATGGACGGCAGATTCAGAATCAGCGACGTCAAATTAGTAAACATCATGTAATGAAATTCAATCATCAGCCAAAAGTTGCAATTTTGTTGTGCAGTGTTATCTGTTATGTTGGTGAGAAATAAACATTACTTTACTTTATTTTAACCTTTAACTATAGTCGTGAAAAAATAATCACACTCCCATGGACGTCGGGTCTCACAGACCCCTATCTAAAATTCTTCATAATTTCATATCTGAACCAATTTGAATATATCAAAGAGTTGATATATATCAAATAACTATTAATAAAGGATCTAGTAGTAAATGTAATCAATTTTTAATCATTATTTAATTATTTTTTGGCAAATTTAAAAAACATAGTCATTTTTCAGTGTTAATTGACTTAGCATCACATATAGGCTCCTTAATTACAGTAGATTAATAATAAATCAAACTAATATTTTTTTCCTTGCTTATTAATAACCGTGTAACATAAAAACATAAACAGAATTTCTGAAAGACATAAAATAAAAATTTTGACAAGGGTTAAACTTACAAAAATTATAAACAGTGGTCTAGAACACTAAAGACAAATTATCTCAACAGGCATGTGTCATCTTTCTTTGAGAGCTTTGATAGGCAAAATATACACTATTCAGAATCGGAATCTGCAGCAATGGTACCTTCTAAGACATCTAAACTCAAAAGAAGGATCGTCTACAAGTAAAACCTTACTTCTGGAATGTTACTTAGATAGTTGGGCTAATAATATAGCTGATGTACTCAGATACTTTCTACCAATATGTATTCTTAAACTAAAACAATTAACAACATATTATAATGATATACTATAAAAAAATATAGTTGACATGTCACATCCATACAAGTATGTTTGTATGGAAATTATAGTCATCGGGTCTCCCAGACCCCGATAAAATTTTGGATGGTTATTACTCACGTAATAAGTGCCGGAAGATGGGATTTTATGCCTCCTCGGTCCTAACACAGTTAAAACTGAAGCTACTGAGATGGTCGAGAGCAGCACGTGGCGGGAAGGTATTGAAACCGAGAAATTGAAAAGGGGGGTGGGCCTCTGAGACCCGACGTCCATAGTTAAAGGTTAAACTTCCAGACATCCAAACTTTCGCATTTACAGGGTGACTGGAACTGAACCCGCCATAGCTAATACGCGTATAGAGGAGGTCATTTGCTAATTATTGAACCTTACTTTCTATGGCTAAAGTTTTATAGTTTAGGAGATATGTCAATTTTTATACTTTTTTCAGATTTTTCCGAAATTAGACCTAAAAACTTCTTCAATTTTTTTTCTCGCGTGATTTCAACAGATTTTTTTATTTGATATTAATATCGAATATGTCTTTATTCAAATAAAATAAATTTCTGATCCAGATAATGATTGAATAGCTAGTTACGAGCCGTTAAAGTCTAACAAAAGTACAAACCACGATAAAAAATTCTACTTCGAATTCGATTGAAACAAAAACTAATGGTGATAATGGATTGCCAATAATCTTAAAAATATCTCTAGCTTCTCTTCTTTCCAATGATATATCACACGTTGTAATTAGATATTGAAATTTGTCAAAAAATCAAAGTTTATGGAAGAAAATGGAGTAATAATACAAAAATTATCCATAGAAATTAGAATTTTTTTCAACTCTTTTCTTCATAATGTGATTATTATTTTTAAATTAATTTTTCAAAAAACACAAAAATAGTTATGAAAAGGAGTATAGCAGAAAATATGAGATGTTTGAAGAAACTTTGTATGGATAATTTTCGTATTATTACTCCATTTTCTTCCATAAACTTTGAATTTTTAAGAAATTTCAATATCTAAACACTACGTGCGATATATCATTGGAAAGAAGAGAAGCTAGAGATATTTTTAAGATCATTGGCAATCCATTATCACCATTAGTTTTTTTTTAAATCGAATTCGAACTTGAATTTTTTATCGTGGTTTGTACTTTTGTTGAACTTTGGCGGCTCGTAACTAGTTATTGAATCATTATTTAGATCTGAAATTTATTTTATTTGACTAAAGGTTTATTCGATATTCGTATCAAATAAAAAAAT
This sequence comes from Ostrinia nubilalis, assembly GCF_963855985.1. Lineage (NCBI taxonomy): Eukaryota > Metazoa > Arthropoda > Insecta > Lepidoptera > Crambidae > Ostrinia > Ostrinia nubilalis. The sequence continues at coordinate 6,665,184 of NC_087103.1, forward strand.
CGGTTAAAATCATGCGAGAAAAAAAAATTAAGCGGTCTTTAGGTCAAATTTCGGAAAAATCTGAAAAAAGTATAAAAATTGACATATCTTCTAAACTATAAAACTTTAGCCATAGAAAGTAAGGTTCAATAATTAGCAAATGACCTCCTCTATACGCGTATTAGCTATGGCGGGTTCAGTTCCAGTCACCCTGTATAATATTAGTAGGATACAAGTATGTAATGTAGAAACAAACAAGACAAAAAAAAATGTATACTTCAGCAACGCGAATTTTTTTATACTTCAGCATATTTAGAACACCCGGCAGCGTGTCCTGCCATGATCAAAGAAAAAAGAACTCGCAATTTAGCAGGTACATTAATTTTACTGTTTCACAACTCTAAATCTATTTAACTTACATTACATGAAATTTATCACATTTATTAAAGCTTCTTAGCTTGTCTATGTCCCAAAAATTATAAAATGAAAAAAGTAGTTGTCAAAAACCTTTTTAAGGCGGATTTTTTTCAATAAGGCGGGCGCGCGCGCGGCTATAAACGAGGTCACAAAATTCGGAAAGAACATAGCGAAATCTATTTATTCACCAATTTTCAAAAATTCCGGAAAGCTTTCAAAGTAAAATTAACAAATAACTGGACTATTTACTCGTTATTGAGCACAGAGACACAAACTTGGTTATTTTTCCAGAAAATTTATATTTAAGTGCATAAATGTAAAAATGGCTTCTTATTGCACAAAATTGGCAATAGGTGGCATAATAATGGTTACTTTTTTAGTAGTTTGAAATGTAATTGAACGATGACAACTAACAACAGTTGTCAGTTAGGTAAAATTTTATTTTAGTTGGAAAAAGACAAAAAGTGGTAAATGGGTTAACGTGCGGGGGCTGCAAAATCATGTTGTGACGTCACGCGCGAATATTGGAAATTTTTGAAAATTTTAAAAAGTCCGTAAACTTCTCGAGGCTCTATCTTCGGTAATACTGGATAGTCCAGTAGAATTAGCTTTTAAATCGGAAATAATTCCTACAAAAGATTTTATTGTTTTAATGGCTTCATTGGTTGCCCATTAAGACTCTCCTAAGTTTTCGACTTCGACGGAGTTGTGCTTAAGTGGTGGGGGCCCCCGAAAGAGGCATTTTTTCGGTTTTCCGGTTATACCGCGTAAAGGACTTACCCTATCAAAAAGTGGTCTTCATGACGGTTGAAGGGCACTTAATCCTGCATTGAATAAGACCAAATTCATATGTTTTGAACAAACCGTTCTCGCGCTAAAGTTCGGCAAAGTAGAAAATATACGTATAATTAATGACCCTCTCCACGTCCAATGGTTTGTTACCCACAGGCTTCCAAGTCTTGAAAAGGGCCACCTCAACCAGTATAACCCTATCAAGGCTTACGAGCTTGATGCGCCTATCCTTGTTCGTCCCAGCCGTTCCTTAACTGCGGTTGCTGCACCTCTTCCTGGCACTCACCTGAACGACTCTGTGTTACCTACTGTGGCTGCCCCTCTTCCTTGTATCCTCCTGCATGACTACGTTGCCTAGCCGTATGCCTGGTCTAAGGTTCGACGCCAAAAATCAACAACAACAAGTTCATTTTAAAACGCTGAAGAGTTTTTTGTTTGTTTGTTTGAACGCGCTAATCTTAAGAATTACTAGTTTGATTGAAATCATTATTTTTGTGTTGAATAGCTCATACATTGAGGAAGGCTATAGGATATATACAATCACTCTACGACTAATAGAGGCGAAGCAGTAAAGAAAAATGTTGCAAGCACGGAAAATAGTATTTAAACTATTTTCACGCGTACAAAGTTGATTTTGTGGCGTCGAACCTTGGACCAGGCATATAGCTAAGCAATGCAATCGTACAGGAGGGTACAAGGAAGAGAGGCAGCCACATTAGGTAACACAGAGTCGTTCAGGAGAGTGTCAGGAAGAGGTGCAGCAACCGCAGTTAAGGAACGGCTGGGACGAACAAGGATAAGCGAATCAAACTCGTGAGCCTTGTTAGGGTTACACTGGTTAAGGCGACCCTTTACAAGGCTTGGAAGCATGTGGGTAACAAGCCATTGGACGTGGAGAGGGTCATTAATTATACGCATATTTTCTACTTTGCTGAACTTTAGCGCGAGAACGGTTTGTCCAAAACATATGAATTTGGTCTTATTCAATGCAGGATTAAGTGCCCTTTAACCGTCATGAAGACCACTTTTCGATAGGGTAAGTCCTTTACGCGGTATAACCGGAAAACCGAAAAAACGCCGCTTTCGGGGGCCCCCACCACTTAAGCACAACTCTGTCGAAGTCGAAAACTTAGGAGAGTCTTAATGGGCAACCAATGAAGCCATTAAAGCAAAAAAATCTTTTGTAGGAATTATTTCCGATTTAATCAATTTTTGTGTTTAATTCTACTGGCCTAGGATGGATTGAGGTGAAATAAAAACTAGTGTAATGTGTGTGTGATCTAAACTTTAAATTAAGTCATAATTTAACTTAATATTACAACTTATGCGTGTTGTCCATTATAAATTATGCTTGTGCATCGTCCGAATAGATTCTGAAAATTAACTGTTTATTATTAGGTATTACAATATGTAGTTACACGTAAGTGACACCACTCAAGCACTGAATAGTTTAGAGAATTATAATAAAAATAAATTTTGTCGTATGGTATCATTTTCTCCTACTGGCCACCCCGTATTCACAGGTACGTCATTCACGTTCAAGTGTTCAACCGCTCAACACTAACTTTCTTTATCGTGTTTCACATCGAACTTAAATACAGTTATTTCATCTCTATTTACATTAAAACATGCCAAAAAGACGCCGTTCCAACGATTTTGAACACATTAGTAGGAAAATAAAAAAGTTGGAACGTAAATTAAAACGTGCTAAACATCGAAACCGTGATAGTGTCGATAGTTCTAATAGCTCAACATCTCCGGAATTACCCCCGGAATACCAAAAAGACTTACCAGGTATGTAACCTAAACTTCTTATTTTTGCATTCTTCCACACGCAAACATTCAACGGCGCGCGGCGAACACACCTAACCTATTTTTACGAACAAAATCATTTCAACCGTGATTTAAATAAATCGGTGCAAAATATACATAAAACTCATATTACCTTTTTTACAAATACATAATTTATTGGTTACAAGCATTCAGGGCAGTTTATGGGACTGACTCGCGCTTGCATAAATATAACAGCTAATCAGAGCAGTTTCTGGGACTGTCTCGCAGCTTATATTTATATACCTGTATAATAATAAATACCAATTACTACTAATAAGCATTCAGGGCAGTTTATGGGACTGTCTCGCAGCTTATATTGACGTAGTATTATTATCAGGGCAGTTTAAGGGACTGACCCGCACAATAATACCTATACAGCACATCAGAGCCGTCTTTGGGACTGCTTCGTTAATTGAATTTACTGGTTACAAAATTCACGTAAACCTAACTTTACGTATTACGTACATTTCAGTTGGTGATTTATTGGATAGCCCGGATCCGGCACCTGACCCACCATCAGGGTCTCCTGACAATTGCTTAATAACCACCGAAATCCAATCAACTGAAAATCAACCTATTACGACAACTGAGACTGAGATTCAAACTCAGGAAGATTTTCCCCAAAATGATGACCTGGACTCAGAAGCTCTGGAAATACTCGGTATAGACCCCTCGACGACGGTTCAATATGCTAAAGACATACGTAATGAACTGGCAACTCGACTCGAACATATCGCTACAACAGGGCTAACTAAGGACCTTCGTAAAAAACTAAACGAACGATACTTGATCCCCGCTAATTGTGTTAAAATAGGGGCACCTTTAATGAACCCTGAAATCAAAGCGGCTGTCACCGACACCATCATAAAACGAGACAAAGGGATTGAAACCAGGCAAAAACAACTGGCCGCAGCGATATCTGGACTGACAGGCGTACTGAACTCCGAGTTAGAGAAAAAGGACAAGGACAGTAACACTTTGAAGCAACTCATGGACGTTGCACGCATCTTATGTGATATTCAACATTCGGAGTCTGTGACAAGACGCAACTTTGCTACTTTTTCGATCAAGAAGGAGCTAAAAGATCATCTGTTTAACACAAAAATAGACAAAACTCTATTTGGCGAGAACTTAGCTGAGACGCTGAAATCCGCAAAAGCAGTCAGCAAATCCGGTTCAGACCTAAAAACAAAACCCCAACCGAAACCAAAACCCACAACTTCGTACTCCGGAACGACAAATTTAAACTGGCGAAGCCCGGCTCCAGCTCGCAGACAACCAGCTCCACATCGGCCACAGGAGAACACTCGCACACCAACGACGGCGCCGGGCCATCAGCCACGATTCGTTCGCAATCAGCCGCACGCCAGCTCGTCGAAGACATCGCAGCCTCCGCCCAAGCAAACCCGCCGTCGATAGATCCGGTAAAGTACGCCGCACAACTATCCAAATTTTACCACCAATGGTCACTCATTACTGACGACCGTAACATATTGTCCTGGATCGATGGCTATAAACTTAACTTTTCTAGACCAGTCATTCAAAGGTATCTTCCTAAAATAGTGAAACATTCTGATACTGAAAAAGCCCATTTCCTTGAAGCGATTCAAAAGTTGCTTGAAATAGGGGCAATTTCAGAATGCTTACCTTGTCAAGGACAATTTTTGTCAAGTATTTTTTTGCGACCCAAACCAAATGGTAAAATGCGCCTTATATTAAACCTTAAAAGTTTAAATAAATTTATAGATACAAGTCACTTTAAGCTAGAGGATTTTCGAACTGCAGTTAAACTTGTTTCTAAAGGTGATTTCATGGCTAATACAGACCTTAAAGACGCCTACATGCTTATTAAGATCCATAAGGACTCCAGGAAGTACCTAAGATTTATGTGGGAAGGCCTAACATATGAATTTAATGTTTTACCATTTGGTTTGAATACAGCACCCTATGTCTTCACTAAAATTATGAAACCTATTACCAAATTACTGAGAACATGTGGTTATTTATCTACCATCTATTTAGATGATTTGTTTCTAATTGATTACTCGCACAAAACATGCCTCGAAAACATCGCTGTCACTACAAAGCTCTTAGAAAATCTAGGTTTCATAATTAACAAGGAAAAAAGTAATTTGTTACCCTCAAAGTCGTGCAAATTTCTTGGTTTGATTATCGATTCTGAAAAATTTCACGTCATTTTACCAAATGAAAAGCGAATTCATATTAAACATGAACTTACTAAAATCATGAAACTCAAAAGATGTAGTATCAGGAAATTTTCACAACTTGTCGGACTTTTGATCTCAGCCTGCCCAGCCATTGAGTACGGTATACTTTATACAAAAGAGTTTGAACGCTGTAAGTTTTTAAATCTTAAAGACCATGATGACTATGACAGACTCATGTACTTACCTGACTCATTACAAGCCGATTTCAAATGGTGGTCACAAGCAATTGAAAGTTCCGTTCGGACCATTCGTACCGACGACTATGATTTAGAAATCTTTACCGATGCCTCCAACACTGGATGGGGCGCCGCTTGTAGGAATGAGACAGCCAGCGGGATGTGGTCGCGAGAGGAGCGCGAAAAGCATATTAATTATTTAGAATTGCTTGCAGCCTTTCTCGGTCTCAAAACATTCGCCAAACAGCTGAGCCACTGCCAAATTCTTTTGCGTATAGACAACTCCACAGCTATCGCATATATTAACCGTATGGGTGGGATTCAGTTCCCACACCTTACAAAAATTACGAAAGATATTTGGCAGTGGTGTGAAGATCGAAAGCTGTTTATTTATGCTTCATATATAAAATCGGCTGATAACACAATAGCAGATACAGAATCTCGTCGGTTACACCCAGATACAGAGTGGGAATTACAAGACACCGCATTCCAAAATATAATTAAAAAATACGGTCAACCAAAAATAGACCTTTTTGCCACTCGTATCAATACCAAATGTAAAACATATGTATCATGGCATCGAGATCCGGACGCCTTCGCAATCAATGCGTTCACCATATCATGGTCAAATGTTTTCTTTTAGATATGCCTTCCCTCCTTTCGCGATCATATTGAAAACCTTAAGAAAAATTATCTCCGATAAAGGCAGAGGTATCGTGGTTGTGCCTAGGTGGCCGACACAACCATGGTACCCAATATTTATAAGACTTCTTATAATATTCAAAGCGTTATTGCATCTCATTACAGCAACCCCAATATACATGGGAATCTTACCCTGGTTGCCGGAATATTGTGCGGGCAGCATTACTGCGACGCAGAATCCCACCATCCGCAGTCGACATCATGATGGCATCTCTCGCAAACAATTCGTTCAAACAATACGACGTAGCACTCAGAAAATGGTTCTCTTATTGTAAACAATATAATGTACATATGTATGAAGCATCCATTCCCACTGTCTTGCATTTTCTAAGCGAATCATATAATAATGGAAGTCAATATGGCACTCTTAATTCGTACAGATCCGCGTTAACCCTCATATTAGGCCCTTATATGTCAAAGGATTTCAAGATTTTTTAAAGGGGTATATCGTCTTCGTCCCCCTCATCCTAAATATAACATCACGTGGGATACTTCTCTAGTCTTAAACTATTTATCCAATCAATACCCAAATAATGATTTGACACTCGAAGTTCTTGCAAAGAAATGTATTACGTTACTTGCTTTAGCAACTGCCAATCGCGTTCAAACACTCTCGAAGATACAGATTAACAACATTGAAATCTTATCATCCCAAATCAGAATTAAAATACCTGATCTCATCAAAACATCCAGAATCGGTGCCACACAGCCATTACTTATTTTACCATTCTTTACCGAAAAACCGGAAATATGCCCCTCGAAAACCTTGCTTTCTTACCTGGAAATGACTAAAACTATCCGTAAAAATACAAACCTTTTCATTAGCCATAAAAAACCACATAATGCTGTAACTTCCCAATCTTTGAGCCGCTGGATCAAAAGTACCCTTAAAGACAGTGGGATTGATACCTCCATCTTCACTGCTCATAGTACGCGCCATGCGGCTACTTCCAAAGCCTATAAATGTGGGGTGTCTGTTGATTCAATCCGTAAAACCGCCGGCTGGAGCGGTAGTTCTACAGTCTTTGGTAGATTTTATAATCGGATGATTAATGATAATAGTAACGAAACATCACTAGCTACTGCAGTACTAAATGACGACTGCTAACTTAAATTGTATTGATGGGCCTAAGATATGCCTGATCTACCATTTCAGTTTCTTTATGTTTTGTTTTTTGTTAATTATTTTGTTTCTACAAAAATAATCATTCAATGTTACCTATCGTAGATAGTATTGACTATTTACGCTATAGTTGACTGTTAAATATAATTATTTACATAAATAATAATGATCATAATAATACTTATTCATAAATTTCCTGATTATGTAAACATCATAATAATAAAACTTTTCTTTAAGCTACATCTCGTATTTATTGGCATTTCTTAGGCTGCTCTAAAAGTCTACATATTGTAATACCTAATAATAAACAGTTAATTTTCAGAATCTATTCGGACGATGCACAAGCATAATTAATGATTAAACGAACTTACCTGTATGTGAAGTTCTATCATAATTATGCGAAGTGCATCGTCCGAATAGATTACAACCCTCCCACCCTAACACCCAGTAATACGCCACGAAATGCCAACAAACATCCTTACCTCTAAACTTAATGACGTACCTGTGAATACGGGGTGGCCAGTAGGAGAAAATGATACCATACGACAAAATTTATTTTTATTATAATTCTCTAAACTATTCAGTGCTTGAGTGGTGTCACTTACGTGTAACTACATATTGTAATACCTAATAATAAACAGTTAATTTTCAGAATCTATTCGGACGATGCACTTCGCATAATTATGATAGAACTCCACATACAGGTAAGTTCGTTTAATCATTAAATACAGGCTGTTGATTTCAATCCTCACCATATTTATTTAACTGATTTATTATGACTTATTATAGTATAAAAGCATTTTTTTAGCCAATATTTTCCGTGCGACATCAACTGTACTGTGGCTGCATACTGCTATAACGTTTACACTGCGGCACCATCGAGTCACGATCGAGCTACGCGGATCGTTTGCTTATCATGTCGGATAGCCTACTGAAGGAAGCCACGTAAAGTAGCTAGTGTAAATAAATAGGTTTTTTTCTATGACTAACTAAAGTTAAAGTTCGTTTAAATTTTTTTTCCAAGTATTTTTTTTTTACTGATTCGTGATCAGAATAAGTCAACTCCCTAAATATAGCGAGGATTGAAATCAACACCTTGTATATTAATTTCGGATAATTATTATCCGCAGGTGTAAGTAGGTACGTTTAGCCGCTGCTCTACTACTTATGCTGAAAAAATAATTTAACCTCGAAGGCAGTATACATTTGATAACTGATTTTTATTTTAAAATAAATTGACAATATAAAACTACACGCGAGAGAAGAGAGGTCTTTACTTCCTAATACTACCCTCTAATACCGCGGTAATGGCCCGAATACCTACACACGGCAATAGGTGTTGATTAATGACTGTGGTGACGTCGGAATAGTAATAAGCCGGTGGCGTTCTAAAGACAAGCTTGCCTCGGAACACTATTAGCGACAAAAATTGTTCTACAAATTATTATTTTTTTGTTGTGGTTTATAGGTGTCAATCCGTAAATTGTTGCATGTCATCTCGTGCTCATGCCGGAGTCTGCTGAATATTGGGCAGTTTCGCATGAGATGGTCAATATCCTGTACGCTGGAGTCATCGCAGGGGCAGTAAGGTTCGTCTATGATCTTAAAGCGGTGCCGAAGACAAAAAAAATATTTTACTAAAATTATACAGGTGACTTTGCATTCAGTGTCCAAATTTTTAGGAGCGAGAGCTACTCAGTATCAGTAGGTAACTTAATCGATTTACGTAAAGAAAAATATATATTTTTTTTTCATATTTAATTATTTTTATCCGCTGCGCGCCGTTACAAAATTGGCACATGTGGATAATTTGCTTCGTTCATGGAAAAATATGTACGCACAGTTAATTGCAAAGCTTAATAGACATAATGGTACCCGAAAATAAGCCTTAACCTTTAAAAATTAAGATATTAGATATTATAGCACCCTTGAATTAGGTTTTCAATCATTTTTTTCGCGAAAAATACCACGATAAAAATTATTAAGATAAAGTTGTACCTATAGTTAAATTGTTCTATTGAGCTTATTAAAAAAATTGGATACTGATTATAAAGTCACCCTGTATAAACATTTGACACCTTTCTCTTCTATAGTCTGGTCTGTGAGCACGTAGAATTTTGTCCAATGACCCCAAGCTACCCATCCTTATCGTTCGCGCGTTGCTGTCGCGCTCGCACACTCACTGCGGGCGCCCTTCGCACAGTCGCGACAGCAATATAATTACGCGCGAGCGAAAAGGATGGGTAGCTTGGGGTCATTGGACAAATTTCTAAGTGCTCACAGACCGGGATTTACATATTTCCATTGAATGTAGTCCTACTATCTTACTTGACTTCCAACTAATATTATAAATGCGAAAGTTTGTATAAATGTTTGTTACTTGATGTGATATTAAAATGAAAGATGTAATTTCTATAATTATAACTGTATTTTCACTTCTTCAGACACACAATAGTTGCTACGATTAGCGACCACACAGGAAGGAGTAAAGAAAAAATTACAAGCGTACCAACATAATGGCCATGACTGCCAACCTAATAAATGTATGAAGGTTGCCATATATAAAAAATCACCAACACCCCCTCTCAACATTCATACATTTATTGATCTACACTGTTACTTACATTACATTACACAGTTTTAAAAAAAGTTCAATTAATTCTCTACTCAGAGCCTTAGTTAACATATCAGCTGGCTGTTTAGTAGTACTAATATATTTTACTGAAATTCTATTATCTTTTATTAAGTCCTTTACAAAATGATATCGAATATCTACATGTTTTAAGCGCTTCACTGAATCTGTACTAGCATTGGCAATTGCTGATTGATTATCACAATATAACTCTACTGGACAAACATTTGGGAAGTTAAAATCAAGCAAAAGATTTACAAGCCAACATGCCTCGCTAGCAGCCATACTTAATGAAATATATTCGGATTCTGTCGAAGAAAGACTGACTGATGTCTGTTTCTTTGAACTCCAGACAATTAAACAGTTTGAAAAAGTAAATAAATACCCTGAGGTAGACTTCCTATCTTGTTGGTCACCTCCCCAGTCTGCATCACAGAAACCTTTCAACATTTCATCATTACATTTAAAAACCAACTTGTAATCTAAAGTATGTTTCACATAACGCAATACTCTTTTGAGTGAATTTAATATTACACTATTTCCACATTTTTGATATCTACTTAACATGCTGACAGCAAAACAAAGATCAGGCCTCGTTCCGGAAACTGCGTACATAAGGCAACCAATAATTTGTCTACAAATTCCTTCAATACTTTCATCATATTTATCAGCGGAATTAAATATCTTTGAATTAACATTTTGGTCCATAGGGGTTGACATTGGTTTACAACTTTCCATGTTAAATCTCATAAGAACATTTTCTAGATAATTTCTTTGTGATAGTTCAGTGGTACTGCAAGAAAGGATTTTTTCCTGGCGGCTTGGTGACTGGAATTGAACCGCCACCGGTGCAGACGGAGAAGATGGTGAATTGTCTGCACGTGAAAAAGAGGTTGTCCGGCTTGCAGAAATTTATATAAGTTACCGTTCCTTGTGTGAAATTAGAAAATGTAAATAAAACAGCTCCCTCTCAATTGACACGATTTATTTTTATCACGTATGCTCGTATATAGTTAACAATTACGATATTATAATAACTACTGTAATAGTGCCAATCTCAAGGGATTCAGGGTCGTTAATTAGGTTCGGTTTGGTGAATATTATTGCCACTACAAATTTCTTAAAACTCAGCCTAAATATTAAAAGACTCTACTAGTTAAGATAACTGCGCGATGTCAGGTCGGAAAGACTCCTACTTGAAGGATGGAAAAGTGGGTACCTTGGAAGCCATGCGGTTATAAGCCGTTACCCTGAACGTTCCTCTCTTCTTCCGGGGTCCAACGGGTCTCGCACACTTTTAGGTTACAAGCAGCGTCCTCCACGGCCTCAAGCGCGCAGTGCCAGATGAAGCTCTTGCATCTCTTTGACAGGTAAGCGTTCAAACTCTTGCAGAGACAGAGGTTTGATGACAAGGAGGAAATGCGAAGAGATCAGCAGTTCAGAAAGGAGTAATAATTATAGAAATCAATATGAAATATTGAAATATCTAAAATATGAAATGTAAAATCGTAAAATATGAAATTTGAAATTGTTTAAACTACAAAATATTGTAAAATTTGAAATCCCGCATCTGAAACGAAAAATACGAGGGTCAGCATCACAAGTGGAACGTGGCATTAGGTTATGAAAAAAACCAGCAATGGGAAATAAATACTTACAAAAACTGCTCGCTAATTTGAACTTAACTCGCAGTTTTCAGCATCCCAGCCCTCGTCCAACATAACGTTTAGGAAATTTCTGAAAGAAACGATCACAATATGAAATACCACGTACTGGAATACGAAAAATATCAATCACGAAAAATAAATAAATTCTCCGACGGGAACTTACCTCATGTGTGTTATTTTTATTTATTCATCAAGAAATTATCGTGGATGCATTTTGCACCACCCGATTTGAAATAAAAGGAATTACATTCCCGAAAATAATCAAATTGCGGTTGCGCACGATCGACAAATTCCTAAGTGATTTGACAGCTCCACTGACAGCCGCTCTGTCATAGACATCGCGATACGTTTCGTTTCGCCGTTTGAAAAAGTAAATACTGTACTAATAAAACCATGATGAAAACAATTTCCAGAACACTGAAAATATTCTATTTGAAAAATAGAATAATCAATATAAAAACACTAGGAAATGTTTCATCAAAGTATATTTCAATTAACTGAGCAAAAAGCGCCATCTATTGCAAATTAATTCTAAATCACGCCAATAGATGTCGCCAGTGGTATCCAAAATCAGAATATTGAGAAGAAATATTAATTTGTGAAAAAACAGCAAACGGCAACGTTACAATACCCTCCCCCCTAGACATTCGCACGGAGAAAGAATCTGAGCTGCCCTCAGCGAACTACAAACTGAAAAAGAGAAAAAAAAAATGAATCTTTACACCAGAAAGACCCCCAAAAAGTCCAATTGAGAAAAAAAAACTAACTTACTAACTATAACTAAACTTTCACAAAAGCAATACCAAACCAAAATAATCCATCTACCAGGACTGATGTTCTACCAGCCAAAAAAAATCTCTCCTGTCCGAGCATCCAAAATTCCCCATAAAGTCCCAACTGTGAACCAGTGGTACTCGATTTCCCCAGTAAAGTAGAACTTGACATGCAATTCTACTCGTTCTTTTTCCAAAACGTTGTTAGGCTATTTCGGCCATAACTAACATTATTTGCTAAAATAAAATAAAAATGCTTGGGTTATAAAACCGCAGAACAAAACGTTGCTGATAACAATATAATTGGACGTCATCGCAACAAAACACAACCACAGGGAATAGTGCTCAAAACACATGATGTCATCCCTGGAAACAAAAATCTGGACTATAAAGTCACAGAGAAAAAAAAACACGAGGCAAGTATACAGCAGATACTTGTCCACTCGAAAAAAGAAAAATAAATCGCATACCCTAAATGGGGCGATCACAAAAAAAACTAACCTAAAGGTTTCCCTAAAAGGGAAAAGTAGCCTTGGCGTCATTGTTGGTAGAATACCAAACAACACTTGTGAAACAAGTCCTACGGCTGAGAACCCTGGCAAAAAAAACTATTCGGCGAACTGAGGGTGAAAACAAAAGACAAGGATTAAACCTTGATGTCCTTGATATGCCAAGTACCGAGAGGCTTGCCATTGTGAGCAATTAATTCATAAACAAGCGGAGATAGTACCTTCTTGACAATGCACTTCTCGTACTTTGGGGCAAGCTTGGTAGCCTTGAACTTCTCAGCGTCACTCTGAATGTACGTTTTGCGCCACACCTCCTGACCCTCTGAAAGTTTGACGTTACGTCTTCTGAGGTTGTAGTACTTGGTGTTCGTAGCGTGGGCCTTCAGCAAATGCGAACGTACCTTCTCGAACACTTCCTTCAAGACGCCAAACTCCCCTGCATAGTCTTCTCTTGGCATAGCAACTTCATACTCGCAGTCGTCCGTTTGCTTATAAAAGGAGCCATTTATTATAGGTTCTCTGCCATGAACCAAAAAGAACGGTGTAAATCCGGTAGATTCGTTCACAGCACTGTTAAGTGCGAACTGAATCTTAAACAAATTGAGATCCCAGGTTCTATGATCTTCTTTCACGTACGAAGATACGGCAGTCATTACTGTTTTGTTATACCTTTCGACCAAGTTTATCTGTGGCGTGTATCTAGGACCGTAATGTACACGAGGGACGTTATATTTCTCCAACAGGCTACGAAACTCCGATCCCGTAAATTGAACCCCATTGTCGGTAATTACGGTTTCAGGAATTCCATGAGCCAGGAGAACATAGTTCTCGAACGCCTTTGCCACAGCTGCGCTAGTCGCGCGTCTCAAGGGAAATAGCATTGTATATTTTGAAAAACAGCAAGTGACCACTAACAGATGAATGTAACCTGATCGGGATCTAGGCAAAGGTCCGACTAAGTCTATCGACAAAGCTTGAAACGGTCTGAAACATTGCTTAGGCTGACCCATGAGTCCAGGTGTCAAGGTAGTCTTGTGTTTGTACGCGGAACAAGTTGTGCAATTTTTTACGAAGTCCATGACGTCGCGGTACATCCCCGGCCAATAATACCTCAGGCTCAATCTTCGGTGTGTTTTGAAAACACCAAAGTGTGCTGAAGTCGGAGGTTCGTGGTTTTCGGCGATGACTGCTTTCCTCTTGGACTTGGACACAACTTCTTTCCAGTCAAACTCCTGTGTCAGGGTATATTTACCTTTACTAAGCCTGTACAGTTTCCCATTTTCAATGCGATAGTTGGGGTAGTTCTTTGGATAAGCCGTGCAACCATGTATCACTTTATTATACCACTCGTCATCAACGTCTACTGAAACTGAGGTATCTATAGCATCTACATTCAATAAACGCGAGAGAGCGTCTGGGACAACATTATCCTTCCCCCTACGATGCTCGATAGTAAAATTGTATTGGGACAGACGACATCCCCAACGAGCTAAACGACCTGTCGGGTTCTCTAAGTTCATGAACCATTTAAGGGAAGCATGATCCGTAATAACCTTAAATGGTCTGGTGCCTAGGTACGGTTCAAATTTCTCTACCGCAAAAACTACCGCTAGTGCTTCCCTTTCGGTTGCACTGTAGTTACGTTCATTCTTATTAAGTGATCTACTAATATATGCAATAGGATGGTCATTCCCGTCTACTGTCTGGGTTAGCATACCACCTATGCCGTAACTTGACGCATCGCAATGAACAGAAAAGGGCTTCTCAAAATCTGGGCATGCTAAAACTGGAGCAGAGACCAAACAATTTTTTAAAGATTCAAAAGCCTCTTGTGCAGCTGGGTTCCACAAAAATTTAGTCTTAGTACTGGTGAGGGCATTCAAAGGCGCAGCAATGGATGCAAAATTCCGGATGAACCGACGGTACCAAGAACAAGTGCCAATAAACATTTTAACCTCTTTCGAAGTTTTTGGTACCGGGAAATCAAGAATTGCACGCACTTTGTCTGGGTCTGTCCTCAAACCATACTCATCAACGATGTACCCTAAATATTTCAGCGACTGTCTAAAAAATTTACTTTTTTCGAAGTTAATCGTCAAATTTGCACTTTGGATACGTTGGTGCAGTCGCTGTAGTAATAATAAGTGCGTATTGAAGTCCTCTGCAACTATTATGACGTCATCAACGTAACAAAAGATCATTCCTTTAGTTATGTCACTACAAAAAGGCGTTCCGAACAACATGTCCATCAATCTTTGCTGACGAGCAGGTGCTCCGCAAAGACCAAATGGCATTACCTTAAATTTGAACAAGCCTCTCCCTGGAACAGTGAAACTAGTTTTCTCTTGTGACTGTTCGTCTAATTTAATTTGCCAGAAACTAGATTTAAAATCCACAGAACTGATGTACTTAGCATTTCTAAGGCTGTCTAAAATTTGAGGTATGTACGGGATAGCGTAAGCATCACCTTTAGTGACTGCATTAAGTTTACGGCAGTCTAAACAAAATCGCCATGAACCGTCAGATTTAGGAACCATAAGTACGGGATTATTCCACGGACTTTCACTAGGTGTAATAACATCTAGCTCCAGCATCTTATCTACCTCCTTATGTAACTCCTTAGACTTCTCAGGTGACATGGGATATGGCCTACACTTAATCGGTGAAGCTTCGCCTGTGTTTATTGTGTGCTCAATAAGATCCGTCCTACCTAAGCCCTTGCTTTCAAAAGAAACACTATGAAACTGTTTGATCATCCTGTCTGCCAATTCACGTTGTTCCAAGTTTAAGTTTTCAAAAGACTGAATAAAATTGATAGGCTTGTCAATGTTCGATGAAGTTTTAAGAAAATTTTTAGGTGCCTCTACGTAACAAATATTTTGAAAAATCTCTGGCATTAATTTAAAATTTTTCCAAAAGTCTACTCCTAAAATGACATCAGAGACAATTGAAGGAATGACATAAAATGTAATTACCTTTGTGACGTCCTTAAATGTAATAGGTAATTGGGCGCCACTGCAAGAAAGGATTTTTTCCTGGCGGCTTGGTGACTGGAATTGAACCGCCACCGGTGCAGACGGAGAAGATGGTGAATTGTCTGCACGTGAAAAAGAGGTTGTCCGGCTTGCAGAAATTTATATAAGTTACCGTTCCTTGTGTGAAATTAGAAAATGTAAATAAAACAGCTCCCTCTCAATTGACACGATTTATTTTTATCACGTATGCTCGTATATAGTTAACAATTACGATATTATAATAACTACTGTAATAGTGCCAATCTCAAGGGATTCAGGGTCGTTAATTAGGTTCGGTTTGGTGAATATTATTGCCACTACAAATTTCTTAAAACTCAGCCTAAATATTAAAAGACTCTACTAGTTAAGATAACTGCGCGATGTCAGGTCGGAAAGACTCCTACTTGAAGGATGGAAAAGTGGGTACCTTGGAAGCCATGCGGTTATAAGCCGTTACCCTGAACGTTCCTCTCTTCTTCCGGGGTCCAACGGGTCTCGCACACTTTTAGGTTACAAGCAGCGTCCTCCACGGCCTCAAGCGCGCAGTGCCAGATGAAGCTCTTGCATCTCTTTGACAGGTAAGCGTTCAAACTCTTGCAGAGACAGAGGTTTGATGACAAGGAGGAAATGCGAAGAGATCAGCAGTTCAGAAAGGAGTAATAATTATAGAAATCAATATGAAATATTGAAATATCTAAAATATGAAATGTAAAATCGTAAAATATGAAATTTGAAATTGTTTAAACTACAAAATATTGTAAAATTTGAAATCCCGCATCTGAAACGAAAAATACGAGGGTCAGCATCACAAGTGGAACGTGGCATTAGGTTATGAAAAAAACCAGCAATGGGAAATAAATACTTACAAAAACTGCTCGCTAATTTGAACTTAACTCGCAGTTTTCAGCATCCCAGCCCTCGTCCAACATAACGTTTAGGAAATTTCTGAAAGAAACGATCACAATATGAAATACCACGTACTGGAATACGAAAAATATCAATCACGAAAAATAAATAAATTCTCCGACGGGAACTTACCTCATGTGTGTTATTTTTATTTATTCATCAAGAAATTATCGTGGATGCATTTTGCACCACCCGATTTGAAATAAAAGGAATTACATTCCCGAAAATAATCAAATTGCGGTTGCGCACGATCGACAAATTCCTAAGTGATTTGACAGCTCCACTGACAGCCGCTCTGTCATAGACATCGCGATACGTTTCGTTTCGCCGTTTGAAAAAGTAAATACTGTACTAATAAAACCATGATGAAAACAATTTCCAGAACACTGAAAATATTCTATTTGAAAAATAGAATAATCAATATAAAAACACTAGGAAATGTTTCATCAAAGTATATTTCAATTAACTGAGCAAAAAGCGCCATCTATTGCAAATTAATTCTAAATCACGCCAATAGATGTCGCCAGTGGTATCCAAAATCAGAATATTGAGAAGAAATATTAATTTGTGAAAAAACAGCAAACGGCAACGTTACAGTACCATTTAGCAAATTTTGCTTTACATGAATTCCTAAGAAATCAGAAATCAAACCTAGGTCCTTCATCTTGAACTTTCTATTTAATACATCTTTTAGTTTTGAAATGTCATTTTCATTTGAACCAAATATCAACAGATCATCGACATATAAAAGAACAAAAGTACTATCTGTGCCATTACACTTCTTGTATAAACAAGAATCACACTTTGATTTTACAAAACCCTCTTCAGTTAATACAGAAGTAAATTTAATATTCCAATTTTTGGGTGAACTTTTCAGTCCATATAATGACTTATTTAACTTCACTGTGTTAATACCCCCTGAAAAAGCCCCCTCTGGCAAGGTAACATACACATCCTCTTTTATCTCCCCATACAGGAAAGCCCCTGTCACATCCATTTGGTATATAGGTAAGTTAAGTTTTGTTGCTACTGCGACAAACAATCTAAAGGTAGACAATTGTGCAATTGGTGCATAAATGTTATTTAAATCTAATATATCTTGTTGCTCAAAACCTCTTGCAACCAACCTAGCTTTATATTGTTTTACATTATTAATCATTTTACTTTTGAAAACCCACTTACTACTAACTGTTTTCACATTCTCAGGTACATCGCAAAAATCCCATGTATCATTAGCTTTTAGTGTCTGTAATTCCCTCTCAATAGCTTCAATCCACTTACCAGAATCACCTCTTTCCATGGCTTCACTATAGGTACCTGGGTCACACTCACTCTCCACTGAGTGCACATTGTTGCATTTATAGAAGGATGTTTGTTTTCTCACGCGCCTGCTTTTCACATCTCTGGGAGGAGTATTCTCCAACACACATTCCTCATCACTACTTGGTAGGTACTCACTATCACTGTTACACTCTGAAAAAACTTCATCCACATCGGTAGACGGTGTCACATCTGTAATTTGTTCTGCCCCTTCTGGCCTAGTAGGAGACTCACTCACATCTGTGATTATGTTGCTATCTTGAATACACTCCTTTTCCAAGTTATCACACTCCTCTTCCAGATTTATTGACACTTTAGATTCCATTTCTTTCTCTTCCTCATGTAGACTTTCCTCCTTACCATATTTCAGGAAAACCACATCTCTCTTAGTCTCCACTGTGTTCTTTTGTGAATAATAAATCCTGTATCCTTTAACATCATCACCATAGCCAACCATTAACCCTTTTTCACCTTTTCTATCCCATTTTCTCCTTCTTTCCTTCGGGATGTGAACATAGACTTCAGTGCCGAAGGTTTTTAACTGGTGAATGTCAAACTTTTTATTTGTCCACACTTCAAATGGTGACCTTCCATCTTCATGGCTTTTTCCTGTTCTGTTCAAAACAAACACAGCTGTATTAATTGCTTCAGCCCACAATTTCTTTGGTAAGCCCTTTTCATGTAACATTGTACGTGCTGCCTCTACTAGAGTTCTATTTTCTCTTTCTGCTTTACCATTCTGTTCCGGGGTATAGGTTACTGTAGTTTGATGTGTTATTCCTCGCTTTGAGAACATCTCCTTCAATTCCTTGTTTACAAACTCTAACCCATTGTCGCTTCTAAAGATCTTTACTCTGTTTCCAGTTAAGGTCTCTGCCTTATTAATGAAATTCTCAATGCATTGTTTTATTTCATGTTTTTTCTTGACGAAGTAAACACACCTGAAGTTAGAATAGTCATCTTTTAGTATAACAAAATATCTCGAGCCACCAATAGACTCTTCTTCCATTGGCCCACAGGTATCAGCATGTATCAATTCACAGGTTTTTGAGCTCTTATCTTCGCTTCTACTAAAAGGTAATCGATGTATCTTACCAATCAAACAGCTCTCGCACTCAGGTGCAGAGATTTGTTTCACAACAACATTGTTATTCTGTAGAATATCTTTCACGTAGGTAAAGTTCTGATGCGCCAATCTCTTATGCCACTCATTCAAGTCATTCTGTACCAGGCCAGCAACATTTGCAGTCTCACATTTATAACGTAAGTCCAAATAATATGAGTTTTCAACACGTTTTGCCAGAGCACACACCACGCCGGATTTGTAGAATTTGCAACAACTGTCATCTGTCAAAGTGACGTAACCCTTGTCAGTAGCGCGATTGACCGAAAAAAGATTGGTTTTTAACTCTGGAACGTACAGTACGTTGTCTATGACCGTGTCTATCCATTCATTCCCATTTGACACTTGTGCCGCCACCTGCCCGCAACCCATGACACTAATCATTGCGCCATTACCGATGATCACGTACTTCCGCGATGTAACCGAGAATGATGTAAACAATGCCCGATCCCTACACATATGATCACTAGCACCAGAGTCTACCAACCACTGCGATTTATGGACTTCGTATTTTAAGTTTGACACTAAAAAGGCATTACTCTTCGTTTTGTTATTGGTAATATTGGCCTTTTGCTTTTTGAACCGACACTGCGCTTTATAATGTCCGAACTTTCCACAATAAAAACAGTTATTGTTCATTACGTTTTCTTCACTGTTCCTATTACCACTATTACTTTTGCAATCACTTTGATAATGTCCATTTTTTCCGCACTTAAAACACTTTACAGGTCTTCTGTTTTTCACGATGAACGCAGATGATGATGCTTGTTGAGTTTCTACGTCTTTCTCCTTCACTCTTTCCTCTTCCACCAATAATCTGGCTACCAGGTTATCGAATGTCTGCTTATCATCTGGTGCAGATTCCCATGCAGAAATGAAATGTCTG
Source organism: Ostrinia nubilalis (assembly GCF_963855985.1). Lineage (NCBI taxonomy): Eukaryota > Metazoa > Arthropoda > Insecta > Lepidoptera > Crambidae > Ostrinia > Ostrinia nubilalis. Next base: position 6,685,264 of record NC_087103.1, read on the forward strand.
TATTCATCTGGTAACGACATGAGAACTTTGGTAATTACAAACTTGTCAGATATTTCTTCACCCATTTGCTTCAGTTGATTTTGGAGTTCCTGTATCTTAGTTAGGAACACTGACATTTCCATTCCCTTTTCATACCTACTTAAACTGGAAAAATCTCTGTTGGACAATGTGAACACTGGTCTCAGTTTTTTGCTCGAAGACACTTTGTAATTTTTTCCACATTTGAGCTGATGTCTCACAGGTTATTAGGTGTATCATGACCTCCTCTGTCATTCGTGTGACCAGAATCGTTTGAGCCTTTGCATCATTTGATTCCCAAATGAGTTTTTCTTCATGTTTTTGCGGTTTGACACTCCTTCCCTCCACTATGTCCATATAGCCTTTCCCGCGCAACAAAACCGTTGTTTGGAACTTCCATATGTTCCAGTTCTTGGAACCCTCCAGTTTGATTGTGCTGAATTTATAATCTTCCATCTTGCCTTCCTGCAGCAGTTCTTCCTTCGAGGTAGATTGCCGACCACGCTAGGCGTGTATTTTCTAACCTCTCTTTTCGCCGATTGCAGTACTTACTGACGAGAGTTATAATCAGTCCGGTATATGTGCCTGGGCCCATAACCTGATGTGATATTAAAATGAAAGATGTAATTTCTATAATTATAACTGTATTTTCACTTCTTCAGACACACAATAGTTGCTACGATTAGCGACCACACAGGAAGGAGTAAAGAAAAAATTACAAGCGTACCAACATAATGGCCATGACTGCCAACCTAATAAATGTATGAAGGTTGCCATATATAAAAAATCACCAACATTACTCTTTCACGCAAAAACTACTGAACGGATTTAGATGAAAGTTTACAGTATTATTATTTATTTATAACCCAGATTAACATATTAATTTATGCCGATCTATTTCACTAAATTTCACACGGGTGAAGCCGCGGGCAAAAGCTAATTAATGATTAAAACAATTTAAAAAATGTTTTATTCATGTCTGTCCCGTTAACTCTTGCTAAATAATGCTTGTGTTACGAGGTTCAGCTACAAAGAAGATGAACTCAAGCTGTAATTCTCAATTCATAGGCACGGTGGCTAGGATTTCCAACTTCAAGAAAAAAAGCGCTGTCTATTTGATTAAGAACGTAATCTACTATATAAAAATAAGTCGGGTTTTCCTCCCTGACGCTATAACTCCAGAACGCACGAACCGATTTCCACGGTTTTGCATTCGTTGGAAAGGTCTCGGGCTCCGTGAGGTTTATAGCAAAGAAAATACAGGAAAAATTTCAACAGAAAAGCGGGAAGGGGGTAAAACGGGATCCACGCGTACGAAGTCGCGGGCGGCCGCTAGTTAATTATATTTTCAAGTAAGATTTTTACAATTTGGATTATTTTCGTTATTTAGGCAATAAAATAGAGGTGCTTAAAAATATCATTAATTTGTTTGGATTCTCAGAACAATGCTATTGAGTATAAATATCAAATTGTATTATTAACAAACGGTTCAACGAAAGATCGATTTTTGAAACTCAACAAAGTAAAAGTAATTTTGTAAGAAGCTTTAGAAATTATTATATTATGTATTTCCAATAATTGAGACATCACATCTTCAGTTAAATGTCGATAAAAACGGCAATAGTAAAGTTATAAGAAGAGCGAAGTATCTTTATTAATGTGAAGTAGATGTAATAAAAATAATATTTTCTAGGTAACCATATAAAATTAATGAAAGTGCTAGCGTATTTGTAGTAAAAAACTTAGTTTATTACGTCGTGCAAGTAACTAATAACACTAAAGATCTAACTTCAAGATCCTCACATAAAGACACATACTTAGTACGTTAAACGTAGTTACACAAACGCTATTAACGTTAAATTCATCCGACTTTCATATACCTGCCTATTTACATAAAACGATCATACAGGGTGGAAACGTTAAGTGATCTCACTCGATTATTCCTAAACTATACAAGATATCGAAAAACTGATTACTGATTCTGAAAGTGCTTCACAAGTTCTTTCAAACGGTACCAATAATAGGTTACAGAATAAACTGGATCTATCCGAAAATTCAATGTTTCCAGCTTCCATACATTTAGTAAAACCACAAAATATTTAAAACTATACAAGATATTCCAAAAACTGGTTACTGATCTGAAAGTGCTTCACGAGCTCTATCCAACGGTACCAATAATGAGTTACAAAATAAACTGGATCCATTCGAAAATTCAATGTTTCCAGCTTCCATACGTAGTAGTACAGCCACAGTCATGGAACTCATGTCTTGTTAATATTATAGCAAGTAAAACCTAAAACCAATGTTTTCCAAAAATAAATTTAAATAAGAATGCAATTTACGAGTTCATTTTAAGTGTTTATTATTTAATTAAAAAAATGTAATACTTCTATTATTGGTTGGCTGGCATACATTTAGTATGGAAGCTGAAAAAATTAAATTTTCGGATAGATCCAGTTAATTCTGTAACCTAATATTGGTACCGTTGGATAGAGCTTGTGAAGTACTTTCAGGATTAGTAATCAGTTTTTCGATATCTTGTATAGTTTAGAAATAATCGAATGAGATCACTTATCGTTTCCACCCTGTATATATCATATCATAGAAAAATTACATAGAAGCTTATTCTCTACAAGCCCCGACCTTAGACTTACTCGTATCAACGCCATAGCAAAAGGCTAGCAATATTTATAACTGAGCCGATATATTTTTCGCAAATCCCACATAAAGCTCTCTCCGGCAATTATAGGTCGTTAAAGATAATAATGGATCTATTGGATGGCCATATCGGGCGTCGTATCTTAATTACTAATGTACTCTAATGCCGACGGACCATATCTCTCGGTGCACGACTCGCTAATCTTCCACAGACGTTAAAGCAAGACAGGCCATTATTCTTTCTAAACAATATATTAGTATCAAACAATTCATTAGTATTAAGACGCTTCTGTGTATGTTTACTGTATCTACCTACAGTCCAAGCTTGACATACGGAATGCAAATTCGTACATCTCGTACCTATCATTGATCAAGATCAAGTTATACAAGACAACCAGAACTAAAGTCTTGTAAAATACTTCTTAAATAAGTAGAGCCTATTTTATATTAGTACTTTACTACTTTTCTGTAACACAGACAAAAATACCTACAGTTTAAAAAAATAGATTACCAAGAAGATAATATATGTATGAAAACTAAACCTATCGCATTTATAAGAATTATGTTTCTTAGTGTGTACCTACAATATTCAAGATATTTTTATAGAGCAAACATCTACAAAAATAAATCTTGATTAAAAAGTGTAATTTTTACTATACATGCTAACACTGTTATTAATTTTATACTTATCCGTTCACTACCTTCGAGCGATCCCCCCTCGCCTTTCATCTCGTATTGTTTGCTAAAACTCTGTGTCAGTGTTCCCGTGTTCCAGGCGTATGTAACTTGTCCCCTTACTCATGAATATTCCCTTACATGTGTCGTCATTTACATGATAGTAATAGATGCACATAACACGGTGGCCTGTGCACCAAATTTACACTTTGTCGGGGGCTTGCCGCCGGATATTTGCTAGCCGCGGTGTCAGACATGAAAATCAGGTTAGGTTTTCGGTTTTGAAGATGAGTTGGCGTTTTTATTTACAGTTGGATTCTATTTTCAGTCCGAAATAAAATATAGACAGATCTAGCGAGCCAAAACTTATATAAGTACTTATTACACCACTACATACTAAATAAAATACAACTTAGGCTGAGTTGCAACACCTAACTTTGACCGTAACTATAATGATAACCGGTGCTTTTTGTATGGTGTTTGACAGATTTTTGACGTTTGTTGAAGTCAAAGTAAGATGGTGCAACCCAGCCTTAGTTGTTTGAGATGTCACGCTGTCGTCGCAAATGGACGTTATCTTCAAGTTATAGTCGAGTTACGAAAAAATAAATGTTCTCTATTAAGTTCCATCAATAATTTCCAATTAAGCTTGCCTCTTCTGAGAAGGGACGTCTCGTCTACATTTTTACTTAATAATGTATGTTAACTAACAAATTCGAGATTAGCAAGAAAAATATAAATGTCATGAGAATTAAAATACAGAGAACAAGGCTGGCATATTATATTTTACATGTAACTCGAGTTCAACGACCTCAGGAACAGCCTCAGGCTAGTAAGATATTCGCTAAGGAGTTGTAAGTAAAATTGGCCCTCGCTTTGAGCAAAGCCTTACGTTAGCAACAGTCTACTTTGTTTATTGAAGCAGTCATACGCTTATTGAAAACGAAATTGAAATTTAAGATCGTTTTAGAACTTGTAACATTTATGCTGAAAGGCGTGTTACTGATCTCAAAAGAGTCTGTTCAAAGGTATCGCGTATTCGAAAATTTAACAGCGGAGTCGATAGGTTGTATGGTTAGTTGTATATTTGCATCTACATGCAGCCTTTAAGCACTAATTAAAGATTATTATAATTGAACTACAATATTATAGAGAAATATACATATAATATCGCGAAAATTATCATACTATCATATCATACCATATCATAGTCATACTATATTTAGTAGGACGTAACTTTAATATGATTAACAAAAGATGGCAATAAAATGGTTTGAAAGTTGTCATTTTTTAATCAATTATCTTCAGTGTTAGGTAAAACTGTATTGAGTTTCAAATAAATCTTACTTAATAAGTCAAAAGTTTGAATACAAATTATAATAAGATAGAGCACGAAACTTATACTGTTGAGCAAACGTCATCTGCATACACTTATAGTTGGGTTGCCGTGGAGTATTGGCAACATTGCCCTTGTGTGTCACACGGAACAAGCCTGACATGCATTAATTTACATCATTAGCGTCGATGACATTCCAGTAGTGCGTACCTTGTTGCGTCGCTAGTGCAATATTTGCTCCATACAATCAAAGCCCCTATTCCACTGTAAAAATAAATGAGTTCGTATTTTCTATATCTATATAATTTATGTTTCAATAAAAGAAATCACGAATTAAAATGTACCTATAATCCAATTGATGGATACAAGATATTGGTTGACTTTTCTTTTTTTATTATTTTCTATTGACGTTCATAAGTGCCACTTGTGGTCTAAACTGAATAAATATTTTTGATTTTGATTTTGGTATTCTACTCCTACTTTAAACAGTTGTGAAAATTTCTTGGATTAGGGTGTACTTAAAAGCGGAATCAAATCCATTGATGGATTGGGGTATACTCTGATGCGGAAACAAGTCCATCGATGGACTAAAGTGTACCCAGAAGAGGAATCTAATCCATTAATGGATTTGACCAATGGATTACAGTGGAATAGGGGCAAAGGGCTCACATAAAATATCAGCTTTATGCAGGTGAGGTCGTAGGGCAAGCGAGGCATTTGTGCTTTGTCTTATGGTTCAAAATATGTCTTCGCATTAGTTCATGGAACTTGATAAGCATAAAACTAGCGCTTAGCTCAGTCAGTGGGTAACATTGACATATTTTATGATGTGACAGAGCATAATTACAAATCTGAGGAAGATCTGAAGTCTTGCTAACGTTTGACGTTCCCGTGCGGCTCACATAAGTAACATACCTCAGGCACTGATTGCGTAAAACGCTATACCTATAGTTTAGCGATTAAATTTTAAGTGGCTAATTTTCAAATAAATCTACGTAAGATAAGTATATTAAGTATATTTTAATTTAAAACTGCGTTCAAAGCTCCATTTAAGCTCAAGAAGAGATTCAAGGCTTGGGGTTGATTATGAAACTAAACTCAAATATAGAGACATGTGCGAGAACGTTATATCAAAATACGCGCTATACTTTGTATTAAACTCACCACAGTCAAGCTTTACTATTAGTTATTCAGTAACTCAAGCTTCGACTCCTTAGCAATATTGCTTATTGCCACAGCATACGAGAACTAGCGCGAAACATAATTAGTCGCTTTACGGAGCCGTCAACTTTTGATAGATTAGCTACGCTTGTTGGTAATAGACCAGCAGTTACCAACCTTTTTAAATGCGGACCCTCGAGAACTTTATTAGACACCACCCTCTTAAAAATTCGAGACGTTCGCTACTCTACGCTTCCCTAATTAATTTACTTTCTTTCTTTCTAATCTTTTAGTTTTATGTTACCTCTGGGCCTTTTGGGATTTCTTGGCAGATTCAGGGAACCTTAGGTTGAGAACCACTGGAATAGACTATAAATATACCTTATTCCTAGCGAATTAGGTTTCATTATATTAATGGTGCATTATAATGGGGCTTTACATCGTGCAGTTGTGCGCCAAAATATAAAATGTAATCTTTGAAACCCAGTTTTTTAGGATTATCGATAATTTTGAATAACTAACTGTACGTACTAAAAGTGTACATTTAGAACTTTTAAACATACAGTCATGTGTAAAAATGTTAGAAATAGGAAATAACCTAAATTTTGAAGATAAAAGTATTCGTAACACAGAATACAGAGTAGGGAGCAGGAGAATAGCTCCGTACTAGTACATTTTTCGACGATGGATTCCTGAAATGGTAGTCGACTTTTGATAAAGTTTTATAAAAGCCGACTTCATAAGGCCGCTTTATTAGATGATTTCCAGGTGTATAGCATCTGACGTCTCTGTTATTAATTTCTGACGGGTTTCTAAGTAAAAACTTAAAAATAGACTAAGTATTTTATTCATTCAGAAAGTCTTGATGAATTACTTAAGAATGCAGACCCACCGATTAATTCCAAGAAAACTTCAGCTGTTTCATTTATCTGAATCTTCGTTTTCATTTATTTTAAGTAAGGGCTTCTCTTCGGTTGAGTTCAATGCACTTTACTACTTTACACTCGTATTATGTATTAATACGAGTATTAAAAGTACTTTATACATTTATTTATTTCTTTTTTAAATATATTATTTGTTACTTTTCAAACAATAACGATATTTAACTCACTTTGATCGTATTATTGACTTACTGAACCGTTAATAAACAAACTGAAAAGACAAAGTCGAGCACTTATTCATGTCTTTTCATGCAGACGTAAAAAAATATAATCACCCCACTTTCAAATCCAAACTGCGACGTTTTAAATGAAAAGGTCACCCCTTCAGCTATAAACGTCAAATTTTACCTGTGCAATAAATTTTATTTTAATAGTATCGAAAGCGCCGAGTCACAGTCGCCGCCGCCTCGCTCCCTGAATGTTAATATCACCACCACCGTTTCGGTTCTCGTCGGCTGTCACATTCGTATTCCGTCCATAATTGATGCGGGGATTAGCAAGAGAGTGTGATTCAAACTATAACTAGCTTAAACTAACCCCGGCTCATTACTCATTCAGGCACCCGCCGATTACTACTTCGTTCAAGTGATTCTGTCCCTGGAAACGCCGTGTAGTTGACAAACTTTCGGGATGAATCGTTTATTATCATAATTTTGTTATAGAACTGTTTGTCATAGTGAAATTTGTTATTGATTGCGAGTTACGTTCGGTGTGTTGTTAATAAAACGAGTCGTGATCTCGTTTGAAGCAAAAAATAACGTCAGTCAGACCATTTCAAGGATTATTTACTGTAGTGTCTAATGTTGTTTTTATGTAAGCACTAAAAGAAATACGTTTAATGTCAAGGACTATTAGGAAATGAAAATGGATAATACATTACGATTTTGCCAATAGATACTCCTCAATTAGAAACCCTATATGGGCGCCTGATTTTCTTCTTCTTAGTCGGGCACTCTTGTCAGAGTGGTCGTGGTTACGCTGACGAGGTACATGGTGGGGTGATGTCATCTCCGAGGGTAGCTCTCCTGACGATGTGCTTCCATTTCTGACGGTTAGAGGCGTCGCGAGTACACTGGACCACGGTGGACCTGATTTTAGGTTGACTTTTTAGCAACTGATTATTATGGATCAATGAAGTTAACTTCGTGATTTATAGAGCCGATCTATGTACTATGTACTCGTATCTGTAGGCCATAATATATTAACAATATTGCACCAAGCCGTGTGGTGACGGCAGAGTAGAATACAGTTGTCACCAACCCCTACTCTTCCCGCGGGTGTCGTAAGAGGCGACTTAGGGACTACACATCAAACAGAGAATGGGCAGCAGCGCTCTCTGAAAAACATCAATCTTTTAAACTGCGATCTCCAACCCGCCTGCCTAGCGTGGAGATTATGGCAAAACCCTCCACTATAGTGGAGGAGGCTCATAGTCCAGCAGTGGACTGTAAAGGGCTGTTGATGATTGCACCAAGTACGGAAGGGTGTTTCTACTCTTTCCCATTTTATGAAGCCGATTTAGTGCGTTAGTTCATTCTATCTGGTTACGTGTCGCGTGTAGTTATAATAAATTAGTTTGATTCTGCTCGCGTGGCCATTCACCAAACTATTACCGTTTTGATTAAATCGTATATAAGTGACGTAGATTAATTTTAATGCGACTATTATTTATGCGCTTTGCGATTAAAATAAGTTTTATTAATGAGTACACCTTTTGGTAGCCATTTATTGTTTAGGTACGATATTGGAATTTTACGTTATGTCTACGCAGCTCTTAGAAATATCCATAACTGCATAAAGACAGATTTTATAAGTAGACTGTGCAGGATCCGAATCCGTATTTTAGTCTGATTTTACTAAAATCTGTTCACAATAGCGCTTCTTTAGTCAAGATCGTGCAGGCTATGTCACAAGTTAGACAAAACGCCACTACCACTAAAAATTATCACTAACCACGAAGCTCTACTTTACAAAAGTAACTTATTCCCACATATCCAAGTTCTGGACGTAGCAAGACAAAATTATCGCCTCCCAAAATATACTATGTACTTAATATAAACCGGCCATGTGTTCCGGTAACCGCAATGACGTGGGTGGACAGCTCACTGAAAAGATAGCCTAATAATAACATAGACACACTAATCAAGTAAAAGCAATAGTTTATTCATGATCACGTCAACAAATCAAGTTACTAGCGAAATCAAGCGAAATCAAGACAACAAAATCGTAAGAATCCGTCCCTTCTAACGACTCAGCGGTGTTTATCTGAGAATCTGTTTCAGTGTACCTAAGGGGTTCGTCCAAATAAAGGGTCGCCCGAAGGTGTCCTGCTAAGCAGATTGGGGCACGTGACAGGACAGCCAAGCGCTGCTAATCATCCGGACTTGCCCTTTGCGTTATTTACACACTTATTGGGGCTTGGCTTTTGCTAACTATCTGTTTGGTTTCCTCTTGGTTGGAAATTAATACCACAACGATCCCGTGAGCGGCTGCTTAAGATTGCTGATTTTCTCTGTTTAAGTATTGTGTTGATGGCTGTCTGGTTTGGTGTTCCACGCATTTACCACCCTGAGAAATACCGAAGTCAATGAATATAGTATTTTACATAATAAAATATTAATATGTTCGATATTGAGCTTTTTGAACATGATAAATGTTTAGGTTTTATAAATATCTCATGAATTGTTACAAAAAGTCGAATGTCAGAATTTATGAGTAGGTTTAATCTCTGGCTTAATCGAAATGACGCGTTTACGTGGGTTTTCACTGATCTATCTTTTAGGTACCTGATAAACAAATTTGTTGATACCCGACCTTTGCGTGCTACTCATTTACAAACCTATTGGAGCATTGGTTTTAGCTATCTGTTTGATTTCCTCTTCTATTTAGAAATTAATTAATACTATCGCCTAAGCTGCTACTTCAGTTATCCAATTTTAACTGTAACTAGAGTAGGTTAGATCGATAGTTTGATTTGTAGCAACAATAGCAGGCTATATAGGCCGCTATAGACTTACAACTATTTATTCATGTTTGATTTTATCTTTTGCAATCTGATTTGGCTGGTGAACAAAAAAGGACATGGTAGGACAGCTAAGACTTGATTAATCGTCTACTGAGTTGCTCTTCGCATGTTATTTACACTTATATTGGCGTCTAGGCTTTTGTTATCTATTTAAATTTGCTCTTCGAATTGTTTACACGCACCAAGGCTGATTGATACAGTATAATTTTCTAATTATTCGCCTCTTAGGTCTTGGGTTAGTAAAGATAATGAAACAGTAACACAGACGTAGACAGTGTAATCTAAACTGGGGACTAAACAACCTTACAATCTGTATAGATTTATTCGGATCTTGTTCTGACATATCATCAGTTATTAATGAACTAATAATAATGTTCTTAAATCGTTAATTACAGGAAAGTTTGCTCGTAAAATCTCCATTGGGTAAGCCCCATGGAGCAGTTTTAACAGCCGGTGACCTAGTTCATTATTTTGTAGTACGACTCTATAATAATGTTGTCACGTGTATCTGAGCTTAGTTATAACGTTAATTAGTATTGAAGATCTACAATTTGTGAATTGAATATCACAGGCTTAAATGACAACAGGGACAATAACCCATTGGTGTCGGCTTCGGTCGAGATTCGAGGAACTCTAATTCGGTCCCGATGGCCGTCGGACTACTTTGTGGTGAACCCACTCCTACCCCTAACACAAGGTTTATTAATTTAGCTTACTCGGAGGGGTTAACATTGATATCAACTAAAGAAAATAGCACAAATATAATATGTTCGATTTAAAATTTACTGAGTTGTACCAACTGGTTTCACTTTGATTTTAAGGTTCCAAACAATGGTTGAGTTTAAGTTTCTGGATTAGGTAAAGATTTAGTAGCATAATAAGTAGGTAGCTACTCGTAATACGTCACTGTAGAGCTCCAACAGAATGGATCGTTTTAAACTGATACTGGATGTGAATCTTGACTGACAGGTAAAAAAATATAACGCAAACTACCAGCCCCTTTATGTTCATTTTGTTAATAAAACAGTATCCATAATAAAGCACCGTCAAAGTTACAACATTGAAGCTGGGACAAAAGCCGTTCAAAAATTCACAAGCCGATAGAATATGTCATTAATCTTTTCTATCGCGTATCATAACTTATGTATTTAAATTCTTTAGCGACAAAAATTCAAAATCGATTTTGCATTTATTGCATCGTAAAATGCAAATATGGTACGAGGGATCGGCCATAACCGGTGCACAGGAGATTAATGCCGCCTAAGTTTTATCTTGGCGTTGCGATAAGTGGTTTTATATTTTCTTCGCAAATAACGTAGATTAATCCGGTCATTACGTCGTTTACTGTACGATAACGATAAGCGGTATTACTTACATTACATTTTTTTAAATTACAAAAAAATTACAATATTTGGTTTTAAAGTAGGTACCTGCATAATACTTTCACAATTTCTTTTTTTTTATCATCAGGGAAATTTATGAAATTGCATCCCCACCAGCCATAGGGGCAGTTAGTGGGTTACGTGGGGCTCTCCCTACCAAAAGGGTAGGGCCTACCCACCAAAAACCTGATTGTTTCCGACATAAGCCAATTTATTGGAATGTGGAACGAGGAGCATCTGAGAGCCATATGAGTGGAATGTGGTGCAATTCCTGGACTTTTGGATTTTTCACCGCTGTTTTTAAATAAGTTTTACGCCTATAAAGCATGCCACTTTTTCATGATTAAAGTTAATAATGAGTAGGTATAGTCCCGTTGATTGAATGGTATAACAAAAAAAAAAACGAATAAACACGAGGAGTTATTAAAATTTAGTTTTGAAACACAAACAATCTGGGCCTGGGCAGACCCTTGTCACCCGCGGTCTCGTGTGTAAACGCGCGCGTTAAATATAGCCCCAATTTAAATCAGACTGCTCTGACTACTTTAATGACAAAGGCCCATTATTTATATTATGTTATCTAGGTCATAGTTTTATTGCTTAACTTAGAAAGGCTTTTTTTTTTTAGTCTGGTAGTATTTTTACCAGATAAGAGATAAATGTAGATGTTGACTTTCTTAAATAGTTTTTTTTTTGAGAGAGAGTGGAATAGTTTCTCGCTATTTTGTACGAGCAAACTGTAAAAGTACGTGAGTCAATAATATTTACAAAAATGATTATGATGATGATGGTTATATACAATGATTTTTTTATATTTTTTTTTTGTTTTTAGTGTTGTGTATTTTTTTTGTCAGCTTTCACAAGGAAAGTATTACTCAAGTACCTATTACAATTATTATTTTATATTTATAGTACCTATGTTAGAACTTTTCTGAGCATTTACACCTACACGTCCCAAATATACCTCATACTTTAATAAGTTATCATAATGTTCTTGAGCAGTGAGGTACAGGTACCTACTGATGAATAGATGTTCATACGCTTATATTTTGCATGGCCATCATCAATTATCTCAACGGTATGATGTGATCTGGTGGCGTTAAAAATAATTCATTGTGTGATATCTCTCCATGAACTGATCTGTCATTGCACCTCCAAAATCCAAAATTCTGAGAATTAAATTGAAATACTAATTAGGTAGGTAACCATTAGTGTAGAGACAGATAACGTCAGCCCAATTCAGTCAGGTGACGGTAATTTTCATGCTCACTGTTAAAAAAAAAGAGAAAAAGCTATATTATTATTTACTCTGTGGTTGCCAATGTTTGAAGCCATGTCACATTATCAGTATTCCTTTAGTTGGAATTTAGTAACTTGATAGTGTCAGCGAACAGTTTCGAGTGGATTTCAGTTCGTCGAAGGATCAAGGACTTTTGAAAACGTATATTTTCCTGGAATACAAAAAAGCCAAATCGTATGATGTGGTTACCATTAGCCGTCGATTTTTCAACATTACTCCTAAAATAATATTTAGTAACGTTCCTATAAATATCTAAAATTCGATTTAAATTTCTATTACCTACCGGTTTATATACAGGGCTTTAGTATAATGAGAAAAGTTTATAACGGTATCAGAGTTTTTCTGTGAGGTTGAAACCCCATATAAAACGGGCATAAAGTATTACGTAATCCTAAAACAGGGGCACAAAACAAGTTAATATAGTAGTCTCATTTATTGACACAAAAATAAATAAAAAATGACAATGATAACAACATTGACTGTGCCTGTGTAATAGGTAGATTGATCAATACGTGTTATGATTTGGAAAACACGCCGACTTTAGGATGGAATTAGAAGGATCTAGGGGTTACCACTGCCTAGCAGAATTACCTTGTGGTAGGTATAAAACGAATGTAATCCGATCAAGTGTTTTGACGCACACTTATTCTTTGGTAAGCCTTCTCAACTTGCCTGTATTGCCAAAGATATTTTAGCGAAACCTCTCAGGATTTCAGTTGGTCAGACCATTTTTTGTTACATCGCCTGTATAAGCGGCTACATGTTATGAATGAATGCTATGTCAATGTGTTTTATCGGTTTTTGTTAGTGTACCTACTTTCATGTCGCAAGGGATTGCCCTTAAGAAATGGTCGTAGTCATATCTTGAAAGGAATTATTTCGTTGTTTTCTTTTAATATTCTTTCAAAGACATCGTTTTTTGTAACAAGTACGCGTCTCTGGTCTGAGGGTTGCAGTGTGAGGTGTCTATTCTCATTTTTATAATGTGCCCGGGAGTGTGCACGTATTAAAAATACTCAATGCGGAGTTTAAAATCCTATGAAACGACACTCAGTTTGGATCAACGCTGAAAAATAGATTCTGGCCTGTGAATGTTTCTGATAATTAAAAACAAGATTTATTTTCAGTAAATTGACTTTGTAAGAGCACTTTAAACGTTCCAGCAAAATATTCTGCCACTTCTTCGGGACAATACTTGGGCTAGTGTAGTGAAAACGAAGTGCAAGAAGCTCTTCGAATTGTCAGCCTGTTATAAATAATTTTTCAACCAACTCACAGTTTGAATCCGAATCGAATATTACATACCTACTTGATATTCAAATATGTGTAAGAAAAGCCCTAGAACGGTGAGCGTCCGACTCCACCATGCAAGAGAGCAGGTCTCTTATAAAACAAGCAGTTCCATGAATATTTATACAGATTTAAGGATAGTGTAGAACCATTGTGTAAATAATTGCGGTCGGGTGCGGTGCTGAATTTAAATTGTTCTCGATTGCTGTTTGCTTTTGAAGATTGTAGCTACTTCGGATGAAGCAATCGTTTTAAATGTCTGTAGTCTTTATTATTGTGCTGTAAGTGCAATATGATTTCAGGCTGTGAAACAATTGGTAATTAAGTTAATTTGTTGACTGAAATAATGTGTCGGTTTGGATTTACATTGGGGATTCCTGAAATAGTGACAATCAAATACGAATAGAGTAAGGAACATAAAGTTTAAAACAGTAATGAAGAAAGAGTACTAAATACCTTATACTCTCTTTGATCAGTGTTATTTTATATTAATTAAGAGTGATTATTTTCACCATAATGTTTTGGGCTCAGTGTCAACAAAGTAAACCAAAGTAAGCAAAGGTTTTGCTGTCCCAAAATAAACACAGATGATGTTGCAGCGCGGCTTGTTAGTTTCAGAATAAACACCCAATAGTTTAAATAGGCCTGCAGGTTAGAGCCCGAACACCGCTTATCTTGTCACTGTCGGACCGCTGTCGCGCGTCACGTGGTCGCGTCACGGACAAACGTGCCACTTCAGTGTATAGCCACGGTAATACTAGTATAGCTAGGTACCTAGGTACATAATTTAGGTGACTAAATATTAACTTAATTTTAAGTGATTAAATTGCATGTAAACACAGAATTTAGTAGCAAGTTGTGAGTTAACATTTTGTTAATTCAATTTTCACTTGGAACGTGTTTTTAACTTTACATGCAATTTAATCTCTTAAAAATAAGTGAAAATTTAGTTACCTACATAACTACTTAATACGTGTAAATTAGCCAGCTTGAGAGCCATGTTTTGCATAAATAAGTTTTGTTGCACTTCATGTGATCATGAGTCATTGTATAGTTTGCGATTCTCTATTGACATCAGCTTCTCGCTTTTCACGCTATACCTAAATAAAATAATGCTCAGATAATAAAAGAAACCCCACCATTATAGTCCTAAATCTTTTAAATCTCATTCACTCTGTTAACAATTGTAAACTCACAAATATAACTTTCTGATGTATGCTTTCAAAGTGGTCCTTTCAGAGTGGGTCTTGAGAAATTTTTCGTATACCCTGAGAAAATATTGGACTTGCCGGGGCCTGAGGCGTCTGTCGAAACTTTGCTGAAGATCGATTTCCTCAAAGGCGCCCGTCGTATTTATTATCGAAAGGTACGAAATATTGACGCGTGCCAAATTGATATAATTTGCCAAGGTTTCCTAAACAAATCGCCGACAAATTGATATCCTTGTATCGTGATTTTCCTGCATCAAAAAGGCATCAAAAATATAATAATATGGATAGCAGGTACAATACAAAAGAGGACAAACTTTGGTAATACTTATTTTGTTTCTGAGTCTTTAGTAAACTGTTAAAGTATAAAGATTTATTTGACCACTGATTTTCAATAGGCATTTCGTATTTAATTAATATATTTAATTACATCTAATTCGTTTTAATTTACTTACTCATCATTAATTATTATAACTATAGCTATAAAGGTGAGAGACAATAAACTATTTAAATTGTACATAAACATGAAAAGCCTCCTTCATCTAAACTAAGTAATTATTCAAAGACAGCAATTAATCTCGCACAAAAACAATTTCATCCGTAAATTAGAGCACTAATCCGCCGTAATCGCTTCAGATGAGAACATACTCGTACGTACCTACGTATATTTTCGTCATCAAAGTCCTTTACCTCAAGTTAGTGCTGTAAAATCAACTTAGCTTAAACCCAAAGTGAGAATTACACCCAAGATTTACCAGGCGAAATTGAATTCGTCGAATACGTGGAATATATTACGAGATCACTTACAATGGCGTCAGAAACAATTCCAATAGGGCGAGAGCAGCAGCTGGTGGTCATTAGTCCTGCTCTGCCAAAATTGCGTAGCTGCCAATATCTGGCAACACGATCGATTCACGAAAATCTGAGAACAGAAATGCGGCTCAATTTTGCATGCACTTGTACAGCCTACGCGTAATATCGTCGCCAATATTTGTACGTTGGTTTCGTTTGCGAATTTCACTCGGCTGTTGCAAAGAACAACATGGGCTACATTTGAGAACATGCAAGCAAAATGTTGTCATATTCCGATATTGCTTATGTAGTTGCAAATTGCCACTGCAACTTACCAGTTGCATACATTACGTAGGTACGTACGTACATACCTGTATAAAAGGCACATAGGTAGATTGCTTTTAACAACTTTTGATTGAGTTTACTGTTTATAATTAGATTCTATTCTACAAATTCGAAAATCACTTTGTGTCATTGAAACAATAACTTATTTCAGTGAAACTACGTGTACCTACTTATAATAAGAGGCCGCCCGCGACTCGTACGCGTGGATCCCTGTTTTACCCCCTTAGGGGTTGAATTTAGCAACATCCCGTCTTAGTGAGCACCTACGTTTAAAAGGAACCCTCATGCAAAATTTGAGACTTCTAGCACTTGTAGTTGCTGCGATTTCGTGATGAGTGAGTCAGATGTATGTATCAATCTCTATGCATTCTTGACTTATCTACTTTTTTGGTAAAATACTCGGATTATAAGAGCACATAACTACTTATCTACTAAAAATAAAAATTGTTCAATAGATGGCCAAGCAAAAATTTGTTTTTATATTGAAACAAATATTTTTTAAACGTTCTACGCTAGTGTTTATGCGGCCTATAGCGCAAGTAGCCTCCACTTCAAATTCAGAATAAAAACGCAAGCTTTGAGACAAAGGCTCTACAAAGCGCTTGTATTCCCCAAGAAAACATTTGAAGAAAATGCCGGTAGATCTGCAGCCTTGGATAGAATTGTTTCTCTCTAACCTTCAACTGTATTATTTATTTGTAATTTAATAAATTTTGATGCAAATGCTCGCTTGAATGATTCAAATGGTATCAAATGTTTTCAAAGGAAGTATTTATTTTGTAAAGCGAGCTCAATTCAACAAATTTAAATGAGCCCAACATCAAGACAAAGCGGTGTTGTCGGGTGGATTTGGGGAGAGGCGGATTTTCGTCGAATTGGATAAAATCACTGAATTAGACGCACTCGAGGTACTTTTCCATCTGGCTGGTTGGGATTCCACGCAAATCTTTGAGCTTCTCAACTGCGAATAGTGTGTAAAGCGAAACGAAACAAGATTACAGGGTCGAAGACCTAAGTCTTTGGATTTGAATATGTCAGTTAATTACTTTAAACATTAAAGTAAAATTTGTAAATTATGTAAGTATAATTTTCATGGATTCCAATTTCTCGTCGACTGTGTAGATAAGATATTATCTTATCTACACAGTTGATACTCTTTGTTGTACACTACACAAAAGTAACAATAAAAGACAAGACAAACTTAAGTTCGATATTGATATTATTAAAGAACATAAAAAAGTACTATCCGTTAGGTACAAGTTTGCCGCTGGCGATATGACGTCACTCGAAGGGAAGCGTCTATAACTTTATCAAACTATATTTAAAATATTTTTTATTTATTATTATCAATAAAAATTGTGTGTTTGCGTAAAATCGTTCGTCGTCGTCGTTCGGAGGGGACGTGCATTCCACGAACCGGCAAACTAGCGCAAACGGGTAGTAGAGAACATTGTACTGTGTACTCTACGTTTTGGTACGTATTTTTTATAACACAAGCATCGAAATAACATTGACTTTGTAAAAACTATTAGTTAATTAATTTCCTTACATTATGGCACTTACGATAATTCTTCCGATGAACGTTACTCTAATTAAGATGGTAGCGTAGGCGTTCGGGAGTAGGTGCTTAGGTTTGTAATTGATGGAATTGTTGGATCTTAGAAAAATATCTATAGAAACATCTAGAATGCCGAGGAAATAATTAGAAGGATTCGGCAAATCACCTCTTTTAGAAATACTTAAAAAAACGAAGCGAAAAAATTTTACTATGTTTACTTAGTAGGTAACTGTAAGTAATTAGGTCAACAGTTTTTATTTACCGGGTTTGAGAACCTTCTTATAGAATTCATCAAAGGTTGTAGGAGTCCCCGTAGATTTGACTTTGACTTGGGCAACCTTAGTTAAACTTCTGCCAAAGAACAAAGTAGAATGTTTTTGAAATAAGATATTTTGGTGTAACGCAAGTAACTAGTGTATCCTAAGAAAGAAATAAAAGTCATCAATAAAATTGTGTGATTGTGTTCTTTCGGTACGAAAATAACATTGAACTAGTAAGTCTTCCGAAGCTGAAAAAGGTTCAAACTTAATTGTGAGGCGCCATTCTACCTTTACTTTATTATCTGGAAATTTCACGGCAGGCAGACTTACTGACAATACTGCCTGATATGTGAGGGTACGCGACAATTAGTGGGAGTCATTATGAGACTCGTTTTATTTGAGGAGCCTTTTTACTGTACAATTAAAATTAGTAAAAGCGGGCTTTTATAAATTACAATATTAGTTACGTAGTAGACAATAAATGTGGGGATTTAAAATGACACTACAAAATCTTTTATTGAAAAGCTGCTGCAATGTTTGAGTCTCTTGTGCTGTCCTTTCTCACCTAATAGCCTCCATAATTAATTAAAAAATAACTTTAAAGGTTTGGTTTGGATCCATATGAAATGAACTAACTTAATGATTAAAATGTGTAATCCTATTTCGAAATAACATTAATGACTGTTACTGATAATCCTGGGATGTTAATCAGCTTACGAGTATCACATTTAATGATTCCAAAAATTATCCACCGAAAATATACATACACACATACTTTTATAGACCTGTAGAGCCTTTTGAAACTTTTAATACCTTCGTAAATTACTATAGGTACATCGAATTCGTTCGTTTCTAATCGCGCGGGCTCTAACACTAGTACTGGTTATCACACTTAACAAAGTTGTATAACATCCACATTTTTACACAATTTATCATTACAATAAAAATAAGAATAAGAATAACTTTATTAACACACATATAACAAGACAATACAAAGGTTACATTTAAATTATAAATATAATGATAATAATAATGATTTAATTTTGCACAAATTCACATGCCAGCTGCGCTGGTGAGATGAGCTGCACCTCTCTTTAACTTAAGACACATTTATTGTACCACATTATCTCTGTGAATAAATAATCTTTGAAAAGAAAGAAAGAAATGTATGTTAATAGGGCGCCCGCTCAGTTTTAGTTGGGACACCTCGTAGGATGTTATTGAAGTAATAATACCGATTTGAACAGTTAAAGCGTGAATGTAATTTCACCAACAAAACGTAATTTCATCAAATTGTTTGAAGCAAACACAAAAAATATATACTGTAAATAGCTATCCCTGATTCCGTTGGACAAATACACTATTGAACAATATAAATTGGAGCGACGCATTCACATGGCGGTGCCCGACCCAGGTTCTAGTTCCTATGCATTTAAGGTCTAAAATTGGATATAGCGACAGCATGATACAATGCAACAGATTGAATTTCATCCCACAGTTCGTTGCGACACTCCAGGCTAGCGGCGGGTCACAAATTGTAAGCGATTTAGTTTCAAATGCTTCTAATATACTATACTGTGTATAGAGTTGGGGTTATATTTCGTAAAAATTACTTAGGATATACCTATTTGCAACTCAGAACAACGTTTAAACGCGACATTTCATTTGTGTAATAATAAGTACTTGCCTTGACGTTTCTGCTGTGTTGCTACAGCCGAGGTCACTTTAAAATACTTAAATAAGTTAGATACATACAGTCGGCGTCAAATAGTTAGTGACACCCAAAGTAGCCAAAAAGTTCGCAACACGACTTTGTTACAATTGGAATAAGAGATCAGATTTTTGGCCAATCTGTGTGTCACGAACTATTTGACGCTGACCATACGAGGAATATAAAGACGGAATTTTAGTAAGTAGCATTAGATTTTTTATTAATGGGTATCTACATAAGGAAATTAAAATTTTGCCTTTTTCCATGACTTTCATAATTAACAAGACACAGCTTGACGTGACGAGGGTCATCTAGCCCTTGTCATGACACTCTGAACTTCGGTGTTCCGTATATGTAACTTCCTTGTTTCTGGGTTCTTTTCATTTTTTATGACTTTAAATTTCGAAAAGTGTCAATCATTCTTCCTTCAAATAAAAAAGGCAAAAGAACACTGCATCCTTTATTTTCTGTTAAAATAACATACAGTTTGTTTTATACCTAATATTACAGTAACGTTACCACAGAGACCGAAAATGAGTTGGCAACTGTGCAGTGTTTGATCAAAATCATTTAATGGACCTTAACTGCAATGTAACATTAACCGAAATTCCCCATCAGTCTCCAACGGGAACGATTCTTAATGACTTGCATCCAATAGTAATGACTCTGCTATCTGCCGTCATCCGATCATTAAAATGGTTAGGTCTCTAAACTTAAGAGGCTAAAGTTGTGAAAAGACAGGAGAGAAACTTAAGAGACAACGGTGTCTAAGTTTCTTCCGCCACTTTTCAGCACCACCTGAAATGTTGTCCCATGGTGATGGTAGGGAAAGATGTATTGAGACGTATTTATGTGCCCTGAAGAAGACCTACAGTAATGAATTTGAATTTAAACACAATCCACGAGAGTCAGAAAAGATTACAAAAATAACATACGTTTACAGCTACTTTAAAGACAGGTGGGCACAGCAGTTTTTCTTGCACGCTATGACGAGTCTTGCACATAGCCATCTTAGTTTTCTATTCCCGTGGGTCGTCACCTTCGTTCTCGACGGATTTTCTTATTCCTTGCGAAGAATTACGCGCTGAGTTTTCCACTGTCAAATTGTACGGAAACGTAACACTCACTGCCGCCGTGTATTAAAAACCCTAAGGTAGGTAGGTATATTCACATTTATATGTGGTGACTTCTTTAAGAGACCGCAGGGAGGGAATAGGCCACTTTAAAAAAAACACTTCTTAAAATATCGACTAGGTTTACCCACTAGGTGGACCGACGATCTGGTGAAGCAGCGCAGGATCGGTCGTTCTGGAAATCCTTGGGGGAGACCTTTGTCCAGCAGTGGGCGTCATTTGGCTGAAATGAACGAATATATCGAGCTTATACATACGATGGCTGGCACAGGCTGCAAATTTTTTTCAAGCCTCTATTTTTACTTCTCTTTATTGTCCACTCAAAAATAAGCGTCGGATCAATTTTACCAAGTCCCTACTGTGATTTTTATCTGGGCATTCTCAACTCAAAAGTTTGATAATGTATTATTAATTAACTATCAATCAGTAATACGAGTATAAACTGCCAAAACTTACGCAGGACCAAAATATCTGTGACCTATTCAATTAACGAACCTTGTAACTTATCCCTTCTGGGAATTGCCCCGTTTAAGTCAACAGACATACTTGTTGAGGTTCACTCGCTAGATTTGACCTTTACAAACGAACAGGACGAATAAAGCCTCATAATGAACGGAGTTATGGGATATTAACTTACAAAACTTAATAACTCTACCTAAAACTTATGTAGCATCAACTGATAAAGCAAGTTTAACGGTATATTACAAGTTTAGTATCGATTTCGAATATATTCTTAATTTAGTTAATGAACTATGATAGTTGAACGATTCACATTCTATTCCAGTGGGCCCATTAAATTTAATTTAGGTAATTCGGTCTCAAATTCAAGTTATATAATCATTATGTACTTATTATGTTTATACGTGTAGATGTTTGATGATGTAATAAAATATTTGGTAGTAGGCATGTGATGGTATAATTATTAAATTGCGTTGAATAATTTTGATGATGTGGTCGTATAATTAAGTTTTGTTTAAATTGTTAGTTATGGAATAATAAAGCCA
Organism: Ostrinia nubilalis; assembly: GCF_963855985.1. Lineage (NCBI taxonomy): Eukaryota > Metazoa > Arthropoda > Insecta > Lepidoptera > Crambidae > Ostrinia > Ostrinia nubilalis. The sequence continues at coordinate 6,707,061 of NC_087103.1, forward strand.
TGTACTCATTAGACAACATTTGTTGATAAACACTGTTTATAAACTGTTCATAAGCAATGTTTCATAATGTTTTATCATCTGTGTAAACAGTTTATAAACAGTCCATAAACATAGGTGATGAAACATTGTTTATGATACATGTTGCCGTGCTCCTCCCCGCTATGAGTGGAGAGCAACCCGTGTGCCTGATAAAAAACCGTAAAATAAAAACCGCGGGCGAAGTCGCGGGTGGAAAGCTAGTATTTTATATTGAAAGTGATAATAAGTATATTTAATTAGTTTCCATTTTTTGTCATCTTTTTCCTGGAATCTTTGACACGATTAAATCCCTCTATCAAATCCCGCTTAGCACAAAATACTTATTCAACATGACCCAATAATCGGGCAGATATTAAAGATACATCGGATACACGCGCTCCGACTCAATCTGAATTCATTCGAATAAATATGTTCCCAACCAGTTACACCGAGACGTGTAACACTGTTACTCGTTGGGAAAAAAGTCACTCTTTTTCTCGTTAGAACATTTTTTAATGGGTCACTCATTAAGTACCTTTAATGTCAGTAATGAGATTTTGTTCAAAAGAAACAAAGATAATTATGTAATTAATGAATCTAAAGCTTACTGTGAGAAAATACTGGTTCCGGTGTGACCGGCTGGGAAAATAGGTAAACAAATATCCTTACGAGTAACAGTGTTTCACGTTTCGGTGTGACTGGTTGGGAAGAAACGGATTAAATTTACTAGGCAGCAGCGTACACTGTGGCCTGGTCTTTGCATCTTTATTTGCTTTAGTCTTATACCCCGGAGTCTCTTGATGTTTCGGCAAAGAGTGCGAGTGTTGGCTTGCTTTTCAGAATGTTTGCACACTACGTCACATATGCATTCCGTGTAAGTTGCGGAGCGAGCCTCTAATAAAAGTGCAGCTGCTTATTACACGTTAAAGCCGGCATCTAGGCTTTAGTGTCTTTGCTTGTTTTAATTCAATTAACTTTTTTATTTGCCGTAATTTTTTTGGCGAGATAGAAATGTTTTAAGTTTTTTTTTATGCTAGACTAGCGGCCGCCCGCGACTTCGTGCGCGTGGATCTCGTTTTACCCCCCCTTCATCTATCTTACGCGGTTCAGATTTTTTCATACAAATGTTTTTTCCCGCTAACTCCCGTTCCCGTGAGAATTTTGCAATATCCTGTTGTAACTAAACTTTAAGTTTACTAAGGTACCTGCATGCCAAATTTCAAGAGTCTATCTTACGCGGTTTAGATTTTTTCATACAAATGTTTTTTCCCGCTAACTCCCGCTCCCGTGGGAATTTTACAATATCCTGTTGTAACTAAGCTTTAAGTTTACTAAGGTACCTGCATGCCAAATTTCAAGAGTCTATCTTACGCGGTTTAGATTTTTTCATACAAATGTTTTTTCCCACTAACTCCCGTTCCCATGGGAATTTTGCAATATCCTGTTGTAACTAAGCTTTAAGTTTACTAAGGTACCTGCATGCCAAATTTCAAGCGTCTAACTTAAGCGGTTTAGATTTTTCGTACAAAAGGATTTTCCCGCTAATTCCCGTTCCCGTGGGAATTCCTAAGTATCCTATAACCTGCCCAGGAGTATGAAGAATAATTGTACCAAGTTTCGTTAAAATCCGTCAAGTGGTTTTTGTTTCTATAAGGAACATACAGACAGACAGACAGACAGACAGACAGACAGACAGACAGACAAAAATTTTACTGATTGCATTTTTGGCATCAGTATCGATCACTAATCACCCCCTGATAGTTATTTTGAAAATATATTTCATGTACAGAATTGACCTCTCTACAGATTTATTATAAGTATAGATAAGGCATTTATTTCTACTGGAAGTGATCATGAAATTGAATGAGTCATGTTATTTTGGCTAAAGGCATTACATAATTATTTTGATTAACTCAATAAATGATAACCAGAGTGTGTTACATGCAATAATGAAATTCTGAAATAATAATTGCTTTTAATAATACAAAAATCTGTTAAATAATGGACTTTATAAATTTCCGTTTTGCAATTGGTTCTCAGAATGAAGATTTGACCGCGATCAGGATACCTATTAATGTTGAGTATTCCCTTCAACGTTGCGGTTAATTATGCGTCAAATCTATCAACCGTTTGCTGACAGCTACAGCTAGCTTAGTATATTGAGATTTAGAAACGCTATAATTTATTAACCTAGAACCAGTTTTAGATTTTATACCTACCTACCCCAAGTTAATTTTAGTTCTTTTTACCCGACTGCGCCAGAAGGAGGGTTATGTTTATAAAGTAGGTACTAATGACCAGTGGCGGATTAAGAGTATCCGAGGCCTTAAGCACAGAGCTTGCTTAAATGGAAATGGAAGGAATGGAATGGAAGGTAGAAAGTATAAAATGAAAGTTCATCAAAATATAAATATTGTGGATGAATCTCGATAAAATTTATACTAATATTATAAAGCTGAAGAGTTCGTTTGTTTGTTACATTTAGTTAATAACGTTAAAAAACCATTTATAAATCCTACGAGAATATTTCGACTTCTACGCGGACGAATTCGCGGGCGCAGCTAGTGTAGGTATGAAATGAAACGCCAGCAGAGGATGGAGGCCCCTGGAGGACAGGGGCCCCAAGCACGTGCTTGTAGTGCTTATACGTTAATCCGCCACTGCTAATGACGGATGTAAAGGTGAACACTGGTATTTTATGTAGCTGTATTGTTGTGTATTGTGTTGCTTATTTTGTAACAAAGGTGAAGAGTCTGATTACTTAAGCTATCTACGTACATTATGTTCGGAAAGACGCACTATATCGCAAAAATATACTGTTTTAACCCCTAGATCCAAATCTCGTGGGCGTAAGTAGATGAATATAAGAAATGTCAACACGTGACCTCAATCCGGCCGCAGTAAATGACCGAGTTAAGTTAATAGCTAAAAGCACTCAATGCCTACAAACTCATGGTGACCTCTTTGTATGACCTTTAGCTGCTAATTTCCTTCACTGCGGGAAGAGTGAGATGACCAAAGAGTATACAACCAGAAATATACTCCTATCGTTCAGAATTTTTTTTATAAAATCATATCAATTGATTTGTATAAAGTTCTACTTATCTAGTTTATCTTACCTACATAGTTCTAAACTAAGTGAGCGAATATAACCATATGAATTTATTATAATAAACCAATTTTCAGGCCATGTCAGACACAACGTGGACTAAATGGGATTCCGAATAAAGACCACGTCTCGGAAAAGTAGGAATGCCCATTGTTCGATGGATCAAGAAGATGATTGGCAGTGCTAATAATATAAAGAAAAAGAAACAAAATTTGGTCACGTTATAGAGCTCACTGCATCCAGCAGTTATCATCATTTCATAATTGATGTGAGTATGAATTTGTCTTATGTATTATAAAGTCTATTTTTATACATATAGTTGAGCATGTTGAAGTGCGACATCAAAACAAGCTATAAATAGCACCTCTCTAGGTTTCTATGTGGCGAATCAAAAGCGGTTCTGTGTATTGTGTTGTACTTAACGACCATTATTCTGTGTACGGGCTTTCTCCGTAGTCATGGTTTCACTGCGGAGGTGTGTCAGAATCGTTAACGTTTTGACATCTTGCTTCTACTCGTAGAGCTTCTAAGATAAGACGTCTTTCGAACTAACGTCTAGACGTATAGACGCCAACGTAACAATACAACGAATTTACGGATAGTAAACAAAGCAAACCCCATTGATTCGTATTCAAGGTGACCAGCCTTTTATTTATTCATAAACCCGAATGAAACTGTCACATTATATTACGATTAGGATAGAAATAATGAAATTAGCCTACGCATCGATACTAACAAAATACCTTAGTTACCTACCTTAATATTAGTACTGAAATTTTCATTTGTAGGTATTTCTTTTCAGAAATACCTACATTTTTTCTATTTAAATCATGATTTAATTGGCACTTATGTACGTCAAAATTAATAAATAAAGGTAGCCCTTACTGTGGAGTAAGCCATGTTAGAAAATTTAAAAAAATCAGTCTATATTAGCAATGAAATTAGCAATTCTAAAACGTCCTCATCGGAAATCTGCGGCAGAATACCTTTCGATTTTTTATTCGGTTACAGCAATTTGCCGTCTTTTGAGCTTGACACCTTTGATCCGGGCCTGTGATGCGGAAAGTTGAAGCACAAATCGCACCCTTAGAATGAAAGTGACTTAACTCAAAATTCCTGTTACTCTCGATTTCACCATAAACTGACCTTATAAAGCATGCTCTATATCCCTGTATAGATAAAGTGACCTATCTCTTAGTAAAGGCAGAGCAACGCATACTTCGGTCTCTTTCACTAGTCCCGCTTTTCATGTATGCATATTGTGTGAAAGAGGCAGAACTAGTTTTACGTCGGCGGTGCTTGCGAGTGTACGTGTAAAACATTGGCGGATCTCGAATTGTATCTGTTTATTACAAAAATACTGTAAAGGTAAGTTCATGATTTTTTTGTCATAATGTGACCTTTTAATAAATAGGTCTGTATTTAAACTAAATATGTTAGAGTATTCAGTGTTCATTTATGGATTCGGTCTGTTTAGTTAAAAATATAAATGAAGGATACACGACACTTTTACGAATAGGACTATTTATGACTGAACTAACCTAATTTAGTTTTGATATTTTTGATATTGCGCCTGTGTAGAAGAAAAAATAAAAAGGACCGATTAACATATTTTTGGAATATGTCGCTTTAATATAAAATTTGTTTAAGATATGTATAAATTTATGTACTTAAGAGTTTAATAAGTTGTGTTGTTTCAGACTTTACTTCACAAGTTTACTAGTAAACTAAGAGCTAGTGAACGCCAGACCTACGTCATTTTATAAAAGCTGAAAGTTTATCAGCGTATGCTCCCAATATAGGTTATAATGTTGGTGAATTATGAAGTTTGGGTCATCGTGGCTTTGGGAGCTTTAGAGCTACCCTAAAAAACTGTCTGGCAAGGAGTTGGAACTGTCAAAACTGTGTGAGTGTTGGGGAAAATATTTCTAATTATTGCCAAAATATTAAACAAAAAAAAACAGATTTTATAGTATATACGCTGACAAACTTTCAGCTTTTATAAATTGACGTAGGTCTGGCGTTCACTAGCTCTTACTCTATAGTCAAAATAGCATCAAGACGAGTTAGTTCAAGATATGTTTAGTTTGATGGTAATAACACCTCCAAACATGCAAACTGATAATAATGAAAACAAAGACAGGGAGCTTTTTTTCCCTCGGGGATGACGGAGTCAAACAGCTTCTGAAGAGCCTTTAGTGCCGGCGCTCCACCTGCTTTCAGAAGCTCAGCCGTGATTCCATCATGACCTTGTACCTTGTTGTTTTTCAGGTGTTTGAGAGCCATTCTAATCTCGCACAGACTGACGTCCGAGATATCTTATAGTGTCGGGTCAATCTAGCTCTTGGGTCTTCGGCTAGATTTGTGATCAGGTGTGCGTACACTCGTGATAATTTTCCGTAGAACCTCAACCTCTTCCAATATCTCAGGCCCCGACGAGATGACTCTGCCATCCTCGGTCTTCAGCTTGGTCAGTTGGCTTTGGCCAACAGACAGATCCCTTGCTATAGAGCCCTTGTTACGCTCAGTCGCCTCTTTAATTGGGTCTGTATCAAATTGGCGTAGGTCGCGAGTTGAGTATACTTGCAGAACCAAGTTTCTTCTCTCTGCCATAAGTTGGTGAGGTCAGAGATCTTTTTGGTTCCTTTTGAACGACGGGTTTTAGTGAACTTAGACCCAGTCGTTTGGACAGTTCCTACGAACCTGTCATTGCATTCGTCTACATTTCCGTAGTCTCCTAGGCATTTGAAAAGATTTTGCAATTCGAGATAAAAGCTTTCGGGGTTTTGGAGCTGGATGAGCGCTAGGTAGAGCGAAGACTTCATCACCTTCATTGGATTCGCGGAAGATATCGTAGTCATGCTCGATGGCTTCTCGATGTATGAAGAGCTTCTCAACAAATGGTTCTTAAAATGAACATGGACAAGACAAAAATCATGTCAAATATCCGTGTTGTAACCCACACCTCTGAAAGTTAGAGACTACACTCGAAGTTGTTGACAATTAAGTGTACCTGGGACAATCCAGTTAGGTAGGTCCAACTTCGAGAAAGAGGTCAACCGTCGAATTCATCTCGGCTGTGCTGCGTTCGGGAAGCTTCGCAATATTCTCACGTCCGAAATGCCGCAGTATCTCAAAACAAAAGTCTTTGACCAGTGTGTGTTGCTAGTGACAACTTAAGGATCTGAGACGTGGTCGCTTTCTATGGGCCTCATAAGAAGGCCCGAGGGCGATGGAGCGTGCTATTCTCGGAGTCTCCCTGCGCGATCGAATCAGAAATGAGAAGATCCGCAGTAGAACCAAAGTGACATAGCACGCAGAATCGCTAAAATCATGTGGCAGTGGGCGGGGTACATAGCTCACAGAGTTTATGGGCCGCTGGGGAAAAAAAGTTCTCGAGTGGCGACCACGAGTTGGAAGACGTAGTGGCAGGCCCTCCACTAGGTGGATCGACGATCTGGTGAAGGTCGCGGGAGGTGCCTATGCGGGCGGCGCAGGACCGGTCGTTTTGGAAATCTTTGGAGTAGGCCTTTGTCCAGCAATAAGTAAACGTCATTCGGCTGAAACGAACGACTAAGAAGCAAACTATACCCTTGGGCTATACTTCGGTTAGTTTTTTTCATACAAAAAGGCTACCTTATAGCACCCAATATCTGAATGTGTAATTCGAATTATCCGAATTATCCAACACTGTCTTATTGCTCACCTACCTACACCAAGAAATCTTTCACCCAAAAAGTAGTTGGTAGTGTACATCGTATTGTAGTTAGTACCTAGATAATTATTTTTTTAGGTTTGGTTAGGTACCTGACAGGTTAGAGCACTTGCCCCACCCTGCCCCACCGTGGCTACGCTCATGTTCACTACCTTATATTCACATAACATTAAGTATAGTAATGACTTATGTCAACAGATTCATTTGCAATATGCGTCATAAACAGACTTAATTAATAAAAAATCTCATCAGTTTCAAAAGTATTTTGTAATAAAGTGACCTAATTTAGAAGTACTTTATATTTTATTACAAAATATATACTAAATAAAGTAAAATTACAAAAAATACTCTGCCAATGTTAACTCAAAAGGTTAATCAATAAATCTACTTAAAATCAATCAAATGCGACGGAACACGAAAGAGATATAGTAAAATGTATTCAAGACTACACTTTTTTGAATACTTTCTTGTTCATTTACCACAAATTGCATTTTTTGGATTCGGTCACTTTCATTCTAAGGGTGCGAAATCGAGGTGTTGTTTCGGAAAATGGAAAATTCCTCTCAATTATTTGCCTTTAGCGTCTTAAAATGTACATTTATTCTGAGTTGCACCACCTAACATTGACCGTAACTTTAACGATAACCGGTGTTTTTTGTATGGAGTATGACAGATTTTTGACATTTTTCAAAGTTATAGTAAGATGGTGCAACTCAGCCTTACTATGTCTGCAGCTAGAGCTCAAAAAGTTGAATTGAGTAATTTATACTTTATTAATGAGCCAGTAAAAACTTTCTAATTGGTTGCCAAAAATACTTTTAATTGAACATAAAGAACTTTCAGAGAGTTAATTGATGTTTAATATTATTTGCAAAAAGTAAAAAAAATAATAATCACAAAATTAATTTTCATAAAAGTGTAAAATAGTAAAATAAGGAGAAGGAGACATGAAATGGGTATGTGGTAAAACAATAACGTGAAGATACTTGATATAATAAATCCACCTCCCACAAAACACCACCTAGTTTATTCGCTTGTAACAACTACAGACGAAATAATATTTATCTAAGTCTGTTGCACATTGCATTGCAATTCAAACCTTTTTACATACAAAATGTTAGTCACGAAGAAGTTATCACTTCATCACTGTCTCTGAGCGAGTCTTCTTTAATCACCCTATACATTTGAAACTTGAGAGTGAAGACGCGTTTGGCAGTTTTACGACTTGTAATATTAGGGGATACGTTTAATAAATTTCATCGTCTCGTTCAAACTCCCACATAAATTAAAATGTAACGACATGAATGCTAATGTTGTTTTCAGACTTTATACCTTTTGAGGAACAAATTCGTCTTAAATGCTATCAACGGTGCGTTCATTTTGATTTACGTGTCGTTTTAACAACATTTTAAGTAAAGTTTATGTGATATGTTCAAATTTTATTTCAGTTAGACGTATTTCGTGTTGAGATAAGTAGAACACTTGAATAATTAATTTAATCAAAACCTCTGCGATGAATTTTAATGTTCGAAATATGTAATTACTGTTTTGATTTAAAGGAGCAAGGATTTCATTTTAGACGATGGCATTAATATAATACGTGAATGTTACAATAAGTTGACAACAGAGATATTATTCCTTTGGTTGACACAGGAATTTCTATCTTTTTAAGACTTGGTTAGCCTCCAACTTTAGTTTCGTTCGTCCACTGCTAGACAAAGGCCTCCCCCAAAGATTTCCACAAAGACCGGTCCGCTCGCATCCAGGCACCTCCCGCGACCTTCACCAGATCGTCCGTCCACCTAGTAGGAGGCCTGTCCACGCTACGTCTTCCGGCTCGTGGTCGCGACTCAAGAACTTTTCTGCCTAGGGCATGAATATCGGAATCTCGGAATCTCGTAATATCGGAATCTCGGACTGCGAGATCCGATATTTCAATTCCGATATTGAGCGACCCAATATCGTAATATCGGAATCAGATAAAAGTTTTAATTGAGATTTTAAACAAATCGTTTAAACTCGCCACAACCTGCCACAAAGCCCAAAGTACATGATTGGCAAAGACCAATGATTTTCTCATGTCTCTCACCATCACCACTGCAAATATTTTAATATCTTTACTATTTATGGTTAATTTAACTTGTTCTAAATCAATTTTAGCATTTGCCATAGGTACTTGGTCAACAAAGAACGACATCTCAACTCCCTTTCAAACATTAATTTTACTGGATTATGGACCGTCAGTTCTGCGTACTATGTGCCCTGCCCATTGCCACTTCAGCTTGCTAATCCGGAGCTCCTCATTTCTGATTAGATCTCGTAAAGAAACACCAAGCTTATCCCTCTCCATAGCAGGTTGTGCCCTATATTCAAAGGCCACGTTTTCGAGCCGTATATCATCACTGGTAACACACACTAATTGCAGACTTTCGTCTTCATATTCGACGATTTACCTCTTTCTCGAAATTGCATCTAACTACCTAGCTGATCGTTTGTCCCAGATAGACATACTTACTTGTCAACAATCTCGAGAATCGAGCTCCTAACCGAAACTGGGTAAGGAGCAACATGGACATTCGACATAAGCTTCGTTTTTTCCATATTCATCCGAAGGCCTACCTGTTGGGAAACTCGATTAAGGTCTTCGAGCATTGTGATAAGGTCTTCCAATGGTTCTGCCTTAGTACGCAAAACAGACGGACGATGAGGCAGCAAGGTTCTGAAGTGGAGTACCTCATACTCATAACCATAAGGTGGACCGACGACATCATAAAGGTAGCAGGAAGGCGCTGGATGCAGGCCGCCACCAACCGGCCATTGTCGATGTGTTCAGCAGTGGATGTCCTATGGCTGACATGATGATGATGATGATGGCTCGTGGTTTTGTGAGTTGTACATCGATAATCAAAAAGGAACAAATTACAAGCATATTCAAGTTTTTTACCACTCTCTACAATTTTTGTAACACGTGATTTGAATCTGAAATTCGTTCCGCCAACATAAAACAGGGTAATATAATGAAGGAGTAAAAGTTTGTTTGATACCTGTGATTTTACAAAAACACTTTAATTATTTGCTAGTCCATATAGGCTCATTATCAGTACCTAACCATTCAATATCAGGTGATCCGTCTGTTCGTTTGCCTCTTGTCACATAAAAAACCAAATGCAATGGATACCCATAACGTAAAAATGGTTTTAAAATACTTCAATTTTATGAAGTGCTGTTTTGTACTAAATTAAAGATTTTGATTAAAATCATTATTTTATTGTAAACAATCCAGAATTATTACGAATATAACCAAATATTAATTTTATAGCACATGAACTCAATTCCGATATTAATATCGGAATTCCGATATTGAGATCTAATATCGGAATCCAATATCGGAATTGAAAACCTTCCGATATGACATGCCCTATTTCTGCCCCAACGATCTATGTGCCCCCCCCCCCCCAACTGCCACTTGAGTTTAGTAATTCTGCGAGCTATGTCGGTCACTTCTCCTTATTTCTGATTCAATCACGCAGTGATCAACTTTAGTTTACAGGTTGTTTTTAAGATTATATACAAAATGTACAGCCGAAACCCCTTTGGTTTACCTTTAAGAAAAACTACTCACCTCAACGGCGTCAATAACTCCTAAAGTTTTAAAACTAAATAGGCAATAAAAACATTTTATACCAAGCGTTCTGGGCTCATCGTGTCAGATCTACTGCTTCCAAGCTATTTAAGGCGCGAACTGACGCGGAAATAACTGGCAAAGTTTCATGTTTCTTGCTTTAAGCTTATTTCAACGTAGATTTCTTTATAAAATTCTAAGAGCATTTAAACGTTTAATGTAGGTATTTTCAAGTATTAATAACATGTAACACGTTAAATGATAATTTATGATTTCAAGTGTGGGCTAAATATTGGTTCTAATCTGTTTTAATTAAAATTTGGGTGCCATTTTAATTTCAGTGTTTTCTATACCATGTTAATATACAACTTTTTATATGTATACTTCAAAGTCTTACAATGATAGATAGGTATAATGAAAGCGCAAACGTTACCTCCATCACCGGTCTTATGAATTTACACGTTATCGAAAAAACGACACGTCTCTATACTAGGGTTGTCAAAACGGATAAAACATCAAAAGGAGAACTTAAAAATATTTCAGTGTGTTGCAATATTAATTAAGTAATTGCAACTCACGGCTGCGGGAATATTTTTCACGGATTATGACTTCAAATTTATTAAGTCAAGAAACAAAATACCGGCAGCCGAGCGCGGTTCGGAGCGTTCAGCAAATTGGTTAATAAATTAAAAGCGGCAGTCTCAGCGCCGTCGCCGACAGATGGCGCTTGAAATACGACAGGTATTTAGCGTGTTGCAACATCGTCCGCGATCCACGTTTTAATTTTATGCTTTACGAGCAATTTTTATATCAATTTTGCCGTCGTGCCCCACGTAATTCGCTATTGACTGCCGACGCATAAACTTCACGGCAGCGGCTGCGCATTGTCATCCGAATTGCCTCATTATGGCGAAGGTAGAGCCATAGTGATCCAAGTCGTATTTTTCTCTTCGTTAGAAAGTGGGTGAGGAGCTCGTTTGTACTTCATTCAAAAAACTTTGGTCAATTTCAAGTTTAAGTGATGTGGCAAAATAAATAACAAATAGACAATAAACTTCATTTGATAGAAAGTTCGTTATAATATACCTGTAAGTAGTTAGATAAATCTCAGGCAGGTACATATTGAAACCTCTTTATCGTAAAAATTACCGATGATGAAGTTGCTTGAACCGGCCTGAAGAACATAGTAACAACACATATAAAACACTTGGAGCATTTAAATCTACAAAGCAATCCTTAATTAGGTCACCACCATTATTTTCGTTATCAAGGTATCTTAAGAATCTTCGAACTATCCCAAAAGTATGCATAGTAATGGGCACGCGAATGACCCATTAATTTCTATCCGGACTATGTAAATAATGGCCATAGATAAGCCCACGATATCTGTTCGTTTTGGAAAACTACTTCTTTATTGATCTTGTTTTACGACCGTTACGTTTGTGTTGATTTTGTTTGTCACAAAGAAGGGTTCTCTGGAGCTGAAAAATATCTCATTCATACCGAATACACTAAGGCGTTTGATCGAATTAACAACAACATTCGTCTAAAAAAACAACAACTTATTAGTATTAGAAGTGTCTTCTCAGATGTTTTTTCCTAAAACTGTACTGCTGTAAAAAAAAGTGGTGATCCTCAACTTTTCCTAGCTTACTGAATAGGTAATCTATGGGTTCTACAGGGATCTTTATTTGCTCCGATGTTATTAGTCTTTTTTGTCGATGATACTATAAATATCTACTATACATATTGTGCTTTTGTTCCTTCCCAACATTACATCTACATTTGCAAGTTCATCAATGAATTCTACGTAGTCAAGCTACATGAGTTTGTAATACAATTCAGAGTTGAAATATTAAATTATGCAAGAAAACCTGTCTTGTTCAACTACTTGAGGTACCTAATTACTAAAACGGTAAAGGGATTGTGTTATTTCATCAAAATGGTTCCGTATCATTCCGTACTAAAATTATTGTGAATTAATTTTGTAAAAAGGTATTAAGGCATGACCAAGACAAACATTACTGATTTTTTGCTCTGTCAAAAACATCTCTGATACTTTTATTCTTTTAATATTATAAAACGGGCTAATCTGGGTATTTCATATATCTAGTCGTATTTTTGGGACTAAAGTTAGATTATGTTTTTTAGATCACTTTTATTTAGTATATTTTAGCTTTATATAAATTCGTCACACATTTTCAGCGGCTTACTTTGATAAAATAACAGACAGGACTTTTATGCTATTGTGATCTTAGTTAATCGGATTTACTACAGGTGATTAGAAAGTAGAAACTCTACCTCTGACAACACCACTATTTACTTCAGCTATCTCATCATGACCCAATCCCATCATAGCCAGGTTGAGTGGCATAGACTGTTTATAACTTTTATGGTTTCTTAAGTAACCTTATGTACAAAAATTTTCTTTTTTTTTTCATTTTGTGCATTTTTTATTATTGTTAATAATATGTTATCATTTTGTGTATTAAAATTATTCAATCCGCCTGCCGAGCGTGGGGATTATGGCAAAACCCTCCACTACAGTGGAGGAGGCTCATATTCCAGCAGTGGACTGTAAAGGGCTGTTGATGATGATGATGTAATAAAGTTTTGAAATATAATTTATACGAGTGACATAAGTACTAAATAACGTCTATTGGCCATTTCCACAACAAGCATTTGCCCCTAAAACTCAATACTCACTAAAAGCGGGCTGAGGTGAAACGAAGGTAACCACGGGAAGTTTGCCCGCTCAAACGGCGGAACTTCGCAACTCGCTCGATGAAGTAAGAATGCTGAACCAGACTGCTTATTTAGTACTGGTTTGTTCAGCACTCATTATTCCGCTCCATCTTTACAGTTATTTATGCTATGTAAAGGTTTTTAATGTAACTTACTTTAAAAAAAAAACAGAATTTTAAGAAATTACAAAGAAATATTGATTTGATCCAGTTATAAACATTTAAAGGAGTCCCAACTTCAAAGCAACGTGAAAAAATGTTAAAGTCAGAAATAACAAGGTAAAGTGAAGGAAAAAATCTGAAGTGCAATCTTTTGAACGGACTCCAAGAACAATTTAAAGATGTTCTTAAACGAGACGAGACTGGCACCTTATAACTTACAAACCCTCTTTTACTTTTAGTCATTGATAAAAGGACGGCTTACGGCTTTCAAACAAATTTAAATACAAAGGTTTTGTAACTTAGAAAATAAATAAATATTATTATAGCACCCATATAAGAGTATTTTTGGGTTACAATAATAGCTTATTGGTAAGAAAATTGCACTGTTAGACGGTTTTACATTGAAAAACAGCAAGCAAGTGAAAACACACAGTAGCTACTGCATGTTTAAGCCAGCGATCAGAGTTGGACGTTGCCAGCCAGGCCCTAGACTCCGTTGGACTTGAAAATTAGTTAAGTAATACACTTCACAATTTTCCTAAGTATCTTATCTTCTTTTATTCCAGGGTTGTAGAGAGGGACCTGGACCCTTGGGTCATCCACCCTATTTGCGACATTGCGATGTAGCGGCATTACAAGCGGCCAGTATCTTTTTTTATATATTTACCGAAAAAGAAAAAAGCGTGTTAAAAACAGTTTCGTATTCAAGACAAGCAACATAACGAATATCTGTCGAGCCAAATCCTAGCAGCGCAATTTCGCCATCTTTAGATTTGTGGTTGCGATGTATGAGGCTGGTTAACAACAGCTTGCTCTACTCTGAAATTAACTAAAATAGAACCACAGGCGAGCAAGTACCAAACCGAAGTTATGTTCGAGTAGGCATGTGAAATTCAATTTGCTTGTTTACTTTATTACCGAAATTAATATGGGTGGTTATGATACTCTAGACTGGGATATACGGCGATGCTTCAACATACCTTAATTATACACATCTCTAAACTACGAATCGTTCATACTGGCTTTGGATATTAATGAGAGCTTTATTTACAAAGGGACTACGTTAGTCAATACAAACAATGTTAATTGCGGGATCAACATAAAAATCGCGATATAAAAGTATTGTTGACATGAATTAGCACGGTTACTGTAGTGATACACTAAATTGTTTGGTATTTAAAATAGGTTGATCGAAATAACGAAAAAAGAAACACATAATTACACTGCACGTTAAATTTCGTTGTATCAGCATATTTCTGCTCTATATTTTAGGTCAGGTGCTAAGTTTTTTTGTCATCTTCATATAACGTAGTAACGGTACTAATAATAAAGCTGACCTTTGTTTTTCACTGAAACTATTGATTGGATTATAGACTTATAGATCATTAATTAGTTTTTAATAATGTGATCTCAGACAGCGATTGCGAAGCTGGAATTCGATAATTTTACTTTAATTAATGTACTTTATTACAATTTAGTGAAAGTGGCTGTGTTTTAAATTTAAATTCAAGCCATTTAATAAACCATAATAGTTGCATGTTGAACAAAAATAAACTCCTTGACCTAATTGCTTAGAAGTGTGAATAAGTGGTGTAATAAGCGGTCAACGAAATAAATCTTAATATATTATGAAATACAAATTATGGGAAAAAGAGCCGTTTGCCCTACAGTGGGCCGAAAAGGATTATAATAATAATGTCCTTTTTGTAACAGGAAGAATGATGAGGGTGTATTTCTAACCTACTGACCAACAACAATATTCGTTTGTTCATAAGTGCCAAATCTTAGATTAGTTAAAAATAATGAAGTATATTAGCCTAGTTCAGACTCCAGTTCTCTCGCAATCTTACCCTGTTCAATTAGTACAAAGCAATTTGTGTTTCACTGTATTATTGGATTGTGAAAGAAAGAAATAAATGCTTTTTTTATTATTATATTCGGGCCAAGTGCAAGTAAAAAAATCATTATCACAAACGACATAAATAAACTTTACCGTGAGAAAAGAAAACATAGGAGAGGTGCCAGAAAATGTCACATACATGATATATCGTGCTCGAAACACGTAGTGAAGAATGAATGAGTGCAAAAAAGAAGTAGCAATGCAATTACGATATTGAATCTGTCGCGAATGGTCCATTGTGACAGAGGAAATAGAGGCTATAGCTTGTATTTACACATACGACAGCGCAACGGTGTTATATTCAGTGATGTACGGCTGATGAGGTAAGGAAAATTGCGGAGAGTAAGAAATAAAATATCCTTGGACATACTTTATACTGCGCCATCTAGTCCCAAATTAAACAAAGGTTGGTACCAAACAATAAATAGTGATACTTATTCATCTTCATTAATCACCCAGTAGTACAGTCACGGAATGAAAAGGTTCGTCAGTTTTCAAATTGATTCCTTCAACGAATCGCGAGCACATATTACCTTTTGAAACTATGTTACAGAATAATCTCGAGTTAGAGAAAATAATCTTTAACTGTTCGTCAGTAAAGTTCAAAATTATTCAGATCAAAGTTGTTTGACGATTTATCTTGTCAAGATTATTATGATTGATAAACTAAAACCTTCTTGTTGGTTCAACCTGCCATTATTGTTTCTATTAAATAAAAAAAAACTTCATTTTGTAACATTGCATGGGATAGAAAATTAAACAAGCAAAACCTTATTCGTTAGCAAACGTCATATTTATTTAAATGTTAGCAGCACTGTTTCTTGCATTGTTATGTTGGCAGGTTTGACTCTTACAGTACCTAGTGCAAGCGAAAACCGACACTAAGGTGACGAACCTTTTCATTCTGCGACTGTACATAGTAAAAAACAGTGCGAATTTTAAATGGTCTGGTCAGTTTTGACTGAAGTTTCTCAACAAAAATTGTATTCCGTTAACAAGCTCCAGATCAAGGAACCAGCGACACGCCCCAGCTTTGATTTACGACGAAGAACACAACACTGATAACCTCTGGAAGTACGTGGAACAAGTCTCTTGATAAATGTTTATCCCGACATTAAGGGCTCTTGAAGTTTCAGAAAATTATCGAAAATAAATTTTAATATTCAGATCAGAAAAGGAAGTTGTGAATTAATGGACGGAACTGGTTAATATAAATTAAGGACAGACTCAATCAAGTGTCGAGTTTGCGTCACAAATTTAACCTCAATAGAAATCGGTGAGTATAATTGGGGGGTCTTTTCAAACATTTTTGAATCCTTTTATCTCTTTGTTCCGTTTGTCGAAAAAATATTCAACATTCACTATGCTTGGCGTCATGCCAAAAATCAAAACCGTTTAATGATGTTCCAGGACATAAAGCACAATCGTAAATGCATTAAGATACCTACTTATTTAAAAGCCGTGTGTCTAAAGCTTATTTTCCATTACGTACTCTTTGAACCATAAAGGACACTAAAATGCCGTGTGATCAAAAAGCGTTCGAAAAAGTATAGGCACATTAAGATCCTTAATGGAATAGAGCCCCTTTTGAAAGCTCTCAAAGAACCACTAACTAAAGCCAGGCGCGGAAACACTTAGGCAAGTCGCTAAATTGTGTATGTACCTATAGGTAAATAAACAGTAAAGTGTTTCGTCACGTCGGCGACCGACACATCGACCGTGGGACGTGACGTCACGCACCCTCCTGATTTATGAAAGGAAAATCGCCGAGCCTGGCCCACGAAAAATGTTACACCCGATAGCCTTTGTGGGGACGTGAGCCGCCGCCGACAAATGAACGAAACTCATTTTATTCTGTTACTCGGCTGATGGGATCATAGGACATTTATCGCGAAGACCGGTGTCGCGCTCCTTCGATCAATCGGATGTCCATCCCATGTCGTGACAAACGAGTCTACGAG
This sequence comes from Ostrinia nubilalis, assembly GCF_963855985.1. Lineage (NCBI taxonomy): Eukaryota > Metazoa > Arthropoda > Insecta > Lepidoptera > Crambidae > Ostrinia > Ostrinia nubilalis. Next base: position 6,724,292 of record NC_087103.1, read on the forward strand.
CGCACCGCTTTTTTAAATCCTCCCGACTTTTTAGATGTCCAACGAATGCATAGTTAAAAGGTAAACCGAATACGAGTAAAAGGAAAAAAACAGTTTTACGTAGTTCACTCCGGTCGTGCTGGATGCTGGCACCGTGTAAAAGTGCGGTCGATCAAATACTGAAAGAGTTTCGGCTACGTGTGAAAGTAAGATATAACATTGTAGATTTGTGAAATGGACGGACAAGTTACGTACTTCAAACATACTACACATTTTGAGTGTCAAGTATGTTTTTTCAGCGTTTTCTATTTTACTAATAGGACAGGATTCAATAGGTAACATCAATTGAACACTGAAAACCTTTTCTATTTCTTTTCTTGGAAATTTTTCGTCTAATTTATTATCATGATTGGTAAAATGGCTATCTGTTAACTAGGTATGTATTTTATCTATCTCTGCATTACAGAAATGCGATTTTGTAGAACTTTCGTAACATTCGTTATTAAAAGCATCTGTGGGACCAAATTTTCATAAAGTGATTTTGTCATTTTCTCTTAAACCGTAAAATTTACTCGTAGCGACGAACTTGTAGCTCCTTAAGCCCATAATAGGCTATACAGTCATCTAAGAGTGGAGGGAATTAGCCAAGCTTACCGCTTAATCTAGATCCAACCAAGTCACTCTCGCCCAGGAAAAACAATTTACCCGACTAATGACAAAAGAGCTCAGGGAAAATACGGTTTTTACTTGCCGCAGGGCAAATTTCCCCGACTACTCAACGCGGAGACATTTTGGACTCACGGAAACTATTTTCGACCGGGATAACTGCTATAATTGGATAACATTATTTACTAAGATATCTTCGAGATAACTCGGATCTAGTTTATATTTCACATTAACTAGCCTAGTTTGTCCAGTAACGTAATAGTTCAGCTCTGTTTAAATTGTAATTATTCATAGCTTTCATTAAAACCAACATAAAAGCCGTTCTACGTAATTATTACGTGCCTGTTTAATAGTCTCCGATAAAATTATTTTATACCACTTAGTCGCACTAAGCTCTTTGTTTTGAAAATTGAATGAAAAAAGTAGGTCTTTCCCGCGGTGTGATTGTTCTATTCACACTAGCCCGTGATTAACATTCAGGAGCGCAGCCGCGACGTTCTTTAATGGTTTTCAATTGTGCAGAAAATTTTATTGCATTCAATGAATCCAGCGAGAAATTTCACCTCGGGCGTGATCTCTTTCAAACCTCACCTTTATCTATTTGAATAATATATAAAAGTTGGGTAAAATTAACGAGAATGTTCAAATTATGGGCGCCGTTCAAACCTCGGCCTAAGTCGAAGCAGGTGCTGCTGGTACAAGAGAGATTAGAGGTATTATTATAAACAAGCCGGCCCTCTCTGTTGTCGTGGATTTCTCACTGTCCAAACTTTACGAATTTTCGACTCGGAGCTTTAAAATTGGATCTCGTTAAATCTCAAGATTTACTCATTAATTCCATTGTGTCCGTAACTCAATATGATACAAATTGAATCGTAACTTCGGGCGACAAAATGTTCGATTTAATAAAATCCTACGAGATCATGTTACAACTCATTGACGTAGGATAACAAAGATATATATATGCATGTTCTTTCTTTGGAGATGTTTATTTATTTATTATTTAACACATTGCAATTTAAAAGTTCACATTTTCTCTGACTACTGTTAGATGATTCTGTATCATAGCCCACAGTTTGGAACTAACACTAAACATTATTAAATATCAGGTACAATACATATTACATACTTACAACAATAGGTATTAAGTAATAGGTTTACGATACCTACTTTAATGACTCTTCATTTATGCGTGAAAAGTTAACAATTTGAAAATTATAAATAACTTTAAAAAATGTACTGCCTAAGGCGGGAATCGAACCCACGACCTTTCGCTCTTCCTTGAGATGCAACTCTTAACGCTAAAAAAATTAAATAACAAAGTGAACAATTTTTAAAATATTACACGAAAGATTAACTTTTCGCCAAATTCATGATGCTTTTACTTTTTTTTATCAATTTAGTGCACGTTCTATCCCAAGTCGTGAAATTTGGAATTTTCTTGAAGTCGTAAAGTTAGCAGCACTCAAGCAAGAAGGCTATCACTGAAAATCTTTCATAAAAGGTTCTCAAATATTATCTACTGCTTCCATTGAGATATTGATTTTAGGTCCTTAAACTTACCTTAATAATTAAATACACAATCTCTTGTATCTACGCACGTTTACCTTCATACATTTAAGTGTCTTTTCTAGTCTCCTACGCATACACTTTGTTTTATTTTAGTTATTTTTATTATTTACATTTCAACTGACGATAAACTACGAATATTTCAAAGGATTAATAAACTATAGAATCTATACTACGATGTATTTGTCTATTAAGATAATCATATCTTTGATTGTTTAACAAAATGACAGTTTGGATCTATGTCGTCATCACCTGGTAAAACCAGCCCCCTTAGACAAAACGCACTTTTTGATCGAATCGAAAATCGAATCCGTCAAAACTCCATACAAAAAAGAGGCTTTTCGACCACTTTTCGACTGGTTTGCGATTATAATTTGCACTTTGTCTAGACCCACAGAAGCGCTATAGAAAACATCATGGATTATCATGAAAAATCATACAAATCTGTATGCGATTGACACAAAGTATTAGAGTTGAAACTTGAATGCTTTGCGCATACTAGACTAGACAGTGATAAAACAAGCCAACAAAGTCGCTCTTTATTTGAACCTTTGATCACAATATTAGTCCACATCCACGTACTCCGTAAGCGGATGGTTAGTACCATAAACAACCCGTTGTCGCTGTCAAATTTTTCCTTTGTTTCATTTTAGCGCAGTTCCATACAAATAGAGCTATTTCGTGTTTGCTGGCACTCGACTTTTTTGTTTGCAGCCAGCACAATGGGCGGACTCAACGGTTGACAGTGCGGACCATCCGCTTAAAAATGCAACCGGCTTAAAAATCTTACGCAGCGACTGCCCGGAAGCATCCCACTAGTATTAAAGGCTCGTTAATGAGGTCGGGAGCTCTTGAATTTTTTTCCCTCTTCCTTAACATCAAAAGTTTCCCTTTGCGAAACGCTAACGAGAATTTCCATGTTAATTGCCCCGCGTTGCCGGAATATATAATTGCATATATTGTTTCTCTTGTTTCAACGGCAGGAAGTGGGAAGAGATTTTGTGATTATTTGTGCTCACTAATTAGAGTTCAGATAAGAAAACTCCTTGTTTAACCGAATTGGGGTAGAGTTAATTCCACGGGTCCTGGTTGGGAATAATAACTGTTATTATTTCGGTGCTCTATTCGAGATTGTGCTAATACAAGGCTTGGTATGTCCGAATTAGTGGGTATGCTGCGATCAAAAGCTTTCGCGTAGAAAAGAGTTCTGACGAGGGAACGAGGGTACGGAACCCTACCCGTATCCGACTCACACTTCTTTTTTACGCCGTTCAATATTCTTAATATCCCCTTGTACACAAACTAAATTATTTACAGTACTTTTTGTAACACTAGTCTGGTCTATTTTAGTACGTAAATATAATACACTGAATGTACTTTTAGTCTGACACAATATCCAATTCTACTTATTTAACGAAACCTATTTTCGGATTTGGTCTTAGTAAATTAATCTATATACTTAGACCGTTCGGTTTCTCTTCTGTATCTGACCGTAGTGTAACGATGTTAGGTACCTTAGTTTCATTTTCCACTTAGAAATCTTCTGGGAACATCCCGCACTCGCCCCGACTTGTTTCATTTATTTGCGACACCACCTTGTGAGGTTGATTCTCGATCCAGACTTATGCACTACTTATATTAGTTTTATCAACTTCGTTTGTGATCTCTGGAGTACTCGGCAATAAGTAAAGTTGCGATATTACTTTTCAGAGCTACAGCTGTGTGACAGATAAGAAAAATGGTTTTCCAACTAGAACATTATTTTTTATTTTGTATAATTATTAGAACCACTAAAAAGACGCGTACGAGAAAAGGAATTATTATAACGAAAAGTGCTAAGGACTAATTAAGTGTTGTCTTAATTATTTAACGTGCCTTTTATAGATTACATTTTTAAGTCTCACTGGTCTCACAGCCAATTGATAGCTTTTTATTTTTGCGAAAACTGGCACCCAGCATTTTCACTCCGAATTTTGAAAGTTCGTTTTAACAGAGCATATAATTTTACGACTCGATCAGACAGGTTACGACATCATAAACGGTTTAAGTTCTCGATTAAATAACTCCATAATATTCAGTTCATTATTTTATATTTTTACAGGCAGTAAATTGTTTGGATTGTTAAACGAAATTTTGTTTTTCAGTTAACTTTACAAGTAGGTATACAACTTTTTATAGTACATAAAGTAGGTACAGTGGATATTGTAGTTTTACTTAAACTGTCCCGTAATAAGTATTTTGTAATTTATTTTGATAAATAAATGGCTGAATATAATGTTATTTAAAAAGAAATAATAAATAATAAATAAATAATAATAATATTTATTATTAAATATATATAAAATTAAATAATTATAATAAATAATATTTATAAGTATATTCATCAACTCCATGACGTATGCCAGTACTTATTACCATCCTTATTGCTTTTGTTTTCCTGACTCCAGCAGGGCTACTCCGAAACGCTGTTTACGTAGTTTCAGATCTATCTGTCACCGTCGCTCATGCTGGCATCTCGCTTTGCGTGAGAGGGATGGCCAACATTCGAAACTTCGGATTATGTTTCAGAGTAACCCCGTAGTATCGGCCGGGATATCTCAGCGCAAACAGTATAACTAATGTGACTTCCCTGTACTTCTACGACCTTCATCCTTGTTCATATTGACCGTCCCTGATTTGTAATCAACTGATAAAATGGATTTTTATTTATTTAGCCTATATTTTGTTTTAGTTATTATTAGTAGCTGTAATAAATTGTTTAATGTAATACTTAATGTATGATGTGATTTATATTTCTATTATTTTCATCAACTTTTCAGTTTGCTTGTATAAAATTGCGAGAAACCACACTCTCTCAAAAAAAAGTCTATTCTAAGAAAGTAAATGTCCACTTATAAGTTTAATTCACTCTGGTAACAAACTGAAACTACGACTGAAAAAAACTCCACTGACAATAGGTGATATTTTTATTTTATTTTAGAGGATAAAAGAAGATGATAAAAGTCTATGAAAACTACAGAAGACATTAGAGACAAAATAAACACAATATGTAGGTGGACTGGGTACACAATTAAGACATTTCCTGACCACATGTTGAGTAAGTTTCGCTGCGTCAGTTTAAACTTCGCATACATCAGTAGCTCTAAATTGCTCCCAAGTACGAGTCCCGTAGCCAACTCAATTTAACAGTTGCCTTGTCTAAGTGAAATATGAAACACTGGCCATGTTCTATGGCTAGAAATGATGTGCGTGTGTGAATATTTTTGGCCATTACGTATTAAAGAGAAAAAAACATAGTCGAAAACGTTTCGATAACTTTTTTATAATGTGATCAGCTAAGGACTGGAATTTGCTGCCTGCTGCTGTCTTTCTCGAACACTATAATCCGGGCAGATTTATTTACCATCCTAGACTGCATCTCACTTAGCACCAGTAGGCCTAGGATGCGCGCTGCGATAGGCGGTTATCACGCTATTTTATCGATTTTGCCCATACATTTTGACGTCGATAAGAGTATATCACGGCGCACATCCTAGCCCGGCAGGTGCGGTTGCGGTCAAATACATGCTTTGTTATGCATTTTTTTACATGTGATAAATGATAATCATTATCATCATTGATCTGCCTTCTTAAGCCTGAAGCCTGATCATTGGACCTGGGCCTATGGTAAATACCACTAAGTCTGATTCTTTTGTCTTCAAACTGTACACGTGCAAATAATCCCAAAAATACGCAGTGAATTCATAACACATTCAACCAGCACGTACAAATGTAACTTGTTTGGAAGACAAGAAAAAGTGTAGGCAGTGTTTATTTTTATAGAGAGTCTAGCCGCTGAATTATTGACACCTCTCTAACGTAGAGAGGTTTGAGAGTCAATATAAAGTTTCAAAGGATCACAATAAAGTCGAAAGGCATTCTAAGAAAGATTTCATATTAAACAGCGACTTCTACGTCACTATTAATATAAATCAGTACGTCACGGAGCTTTTAAGGATGTATTCATTTCACTTACGCTTTAAGGCAATTTTACTTGGACTTGCTTCGATGTCTTTTAAAATTAGATATCAAGTCAAGCTCTCAAAGTCTCAATAGACTCTTTTCACATTAATCTTGCTTACTCTGTCACTAAATAAATCTAAAATAAGTATCTAATGGCAGTTTAATAATCTGGGGGCACGGCAGTGCCCCCGCCAAGTCGAGCGCGAAGCAAACACTGCCGTACCATCATTTACTGGAACCATTTCGCCGCATTTTCAGGCCCCTATTTGAGAACCTCTGGATAAGACCAGAACGCAGAAATTTTCGTCATCTAGTAAGCTATAATCACATACTTAAAATCCAAAATTTCAAGTCTGTTGGTCATTTAGTTCCGAAGTTAAGCGAAAGCAAAGTTTCGCATTTACGACACTCACTCACTGATAATCATCAAAATAGAACTAGTACTTCCCATAAACTCAGAGAGCTGAAATTTGGTACAGAGTTAGGGTTTAATGGCTACATAAAGGGAAAACTATAAAAACTAGGAAAATCGAAGATCTGGAGTAACACCACATCCCAACTATATATATATATATATATATATATATATATAATATTATAAATGCGAAAGTAACTCTGTCTGTCTGTCTGTCTGTCTGTCTGTCTGTCTGTCTGTTACGCTTTCCCGCTTAAACCTCGCAACCGATTTTGATGAAATTTGGCATAGAGATAGTTTGAGTCCCGGGAAAGAACATAGGATAGTTTTTATCCCGGTTTTTGAAACAGGGACGCGCGCGATAAAGTTTTTCTGTGACAGACAAAATTCCACGCGGGCGAAGCCGCGGGCGGAAAGCTAGTTCATAATAAATACTACTCCGGCACCGTGGTGTTCGCCTGTATCGCTCACCGCTAGATGGCGCTAGCACTAGCAAGCGGTGTCCAGATTTTTTTCCTTTCTAGAGCCCCCCGTCGATTAAGTTGAATGTTGTGTAGTGTAATTTGCATTTCGTTGATTTCGTTTATTATATTGTAAGGTTCGCTAAGGTTATGTTATTAAAACAATTCTGATTCTTTGTCCATTGTAAAGGTCGTTGAGTTTATTTGTGTTTAATATCGTAAAAAGTGTCGATAAAACGACGACGTTAAATAATTTTGCCACTTTCTACAAAAAGAAGTGAAATCCCACCAAAAACATTCTGTAAAAAACTAGCCAAGTCTCGATGGAGCTGCTTGTTTATCTCTAAAAAGTAATGAAATCTAGACAAAGTCGTGCCAAGTCTATGGTTCCTTACTGCGATTTCTTTATTATTATAGTTAATGTTGTGTGACTTGGCCGTTGAAGGGTACAAAACCAGGTAATCCATGACACCATTGCACCAATCTGTCGCCAGAACCGCTACCCATTGGCGATGGAAAATTGCCACTTGGAAAACGTTGATTCAATAACCAGTCAATTGTAGGCTTAATAAAGCTGCGTATTTCAATAATACTTATTGTATGATTATCAACGTCATTATGTTCAACGGCCAAGTCACACAACATTAACTATAATAATAAAGAAATCGCAGTAAGGAACCATAGACTTGGCACGACTTTGTCTAGATTTCATTACTTTTTAGAGATAAACAAGCAGCTCCATCGAGACTTGGCTAGTTTTTTACAGAATGTTTTTGGTGGGATACTTATTTACAATTTTAGATATTTCAGAAGCTATTTTCGGTCAGGAAAATTGTAGGCTTCAACTATTACAGGATATAAAAATTTGAATAATAAATGTAGCTCAAAATAGTATTCTTAATGTTAGTTGAAACTTGTAAATATTCTATTTTACCAATAACTAAACGGGCGGCCGGCCAGCGATTTCCGCGTTTTACCCCCCTAGGGATGTAAAAATCCGTTCTTAACGGATGTCTACACCCTTTTTGACACCTACCTACCTGCCAAGTTTCAAGTTTGTAGGTGTTATTGTTTCTGAGATTTAGTGATTAATCAGTGAGTGGTATTTCGCTTTTATATTATTAATTTTTAATACATTTTCTTATTATCATTAGTATTACCATTTACTTCTGTTAAAGAACTGAGCATAAAGACGTCCACAGCCCGACAAGTTATTCTAAAATCTTTAGAGACCGTACAACTTCTAGTAGCGAAGATATACGAGTGACATGATAAATTACCAACAAAATATGACGTCACCAGCGTGACAAATTGAAGGGAAACCTCTCGATGCGAAGTCCCACTGAAAGTTTATTAATTAATTGCTTACCTTTCCAAGCGTTGTTTTGGGACTTGAGATGTGATGAATGATTTGAGTATAAATTAAACCAATTAAAATTCCACCATCCGTTTGGAGTTGTCAAAGTGTGATGATGAATTTTATCAATCGGAAATTTGCGGCAGTTTGTCGATGAATGAAAAACCTGAATACCTATAGGTACTCATTTGAAATTTAAGGCCAGTATTATAAAAGTTCCCTAATTAACACTTTTTAAAAATAGATTAATTATGTTTTTTCAGTATTTTATTAGATCGCCGGCTTAACTTTCATCGAGCGTTTTACAGAACCTAATCAGCATGGCATATATGTATATAATCTAATAGTACATAGAAAAACCTGGTAATAAAAACGAGTATTTTCTTTAATAACGAGCCTAATAATCGCCAGTCCCTCATCCGCGGTAAACACACATATTTTTCCTAATAAACATTATTTCGGGCCAGCTTACGGGGCAATGTTTTGTAAATCCAACGCGGCAAAATTGCCCATTGCGGCGAACGCGGATCTCAGCTGAATTACCCTAATGCGGCCTACTTCTTCAATTCGCATTTATTGCGAATTTTTAACAATTAATTTCGCTGCGGCCTCGACCTTGAGACAATACTTGAGCTCTTCTTTGCCCAGTGAGCGAGCTGGAAGAATATTAATATAAGGTCTATTAATTTGATTAGATTCTTACAGGAAGTGATGTAAAAAGTAACAATCGCTGGAATGGAAGAATATTCAGATTGAACGTCTATTTTTCCAATTTATATCTGTGAAAGTAATGATTTTGATTTGACTTAAGTAATTTGATTTGATTTCCTACCTTACTTGCTACTTTTCTTCCTATCTGTGTTCAAACTTTAGTCGAGTTTTGAGCGCGATTACAAACGCGCTGACTGTAATCAATTGTTATTTACTTCCAAACGACCTATTCATCTCAAATTGTCGAAGATTCATTCAAAAATAGGCTGCTAGTTTTTATATTAAATAAAAAATTATGAAGCTAAATTATTGATGTGACCGCGGAATGCCGATTCGCGATGCGACGGTTGTCAAAACGTTTGTAACTTCACGCCGTCCTCACGACATGCCACGCTCATTCTAGCTGTTTGACAGAGGCTTAAAACTTTCCAACAGGCTTTACACTAACAATTAAACAAAAGAGCCAAGACCAACGGACGAATAAATAATTCAACACTAGCTTCTAAACTGAGAAAACACAAGCAGACTTTGTTTAATCCTTAATTAGGGTATTGAAAGTCCCTTTTTTACTCGCAATAAATTAAACATTAATTAGCCAAATTTTTATGTTGGCCTTTTTATAAAATGGTTCCAAGGATTTAAAATAAAATAATTTTAGCTTTGATATATGAAAATAGTGTAAAAGATTTCGAAAACCAATAAGCAGTTCCAACAATCACTTATTTTCAGAATTATAAGCTAAAAGAGTCCTTAGACGATGATAGAGCCTAAAATAATCTATTTCGGCATTTTATTTTTATTTTAAATTATAAAAGGTCAAGTAAGTAAAATCTAAATTTAGTAAGTGTACGACTGTAACGTATTCAGACAACAGTAACAGATATAATGACAAGTCTTAGCAAGTTTAATAAGAATTTCTCATAACATGATTCTCGCCAAAAACGAACCAATGTCGCAGTAATTTGTATTTAAGTACAAACACGCAGGTACTGACCACAAAGGTTACATTGTAGTACAAAATTTGCTTAGATTTGAGACGCTTTTAAATGAATTCAGGCACTCAGCCGCTACTGACAAAAACGGAGCTCCGAGGAAACCAGGGTTTAGCGAACTTTCTAAAAGAAGTAATAAATTTCGCGGTGTTTGGTTATCCACAAGCTTTCTCGTGGTTTCGTCAGGTTACACGGATAAATTCTTTAGAGAATTTCATGTTGGGTATACTACTTTAATCTCGGGGATTAATTTGAAAATTTAATACAGCTTTTTATGTACCTACTTGTACTTAGGTAATAAGGTTTCGTTTTATTTGAAGGCTCACTGATTTTCCTTATTGTCGGTCTATGCAGACGTCTGATTTGATATATCATCATGGTGTTATTGAGCCCAATCATTATATTATTTCTAAATAAAATAGTATGTAAACCGTAAAATACTAGGTAACTAAAGAGCTACATAAAAAGCAAGAAGTGTAGAATGAGGACAATACTTTTTTATCTTGTATTCATGATAGCATGAGTACGAGTATTATTGGCTCTATAAAACATTTCCTTTTAACTTAAGATCCTGTCTTCTGATATGCGCTCACCTAAATAGTTTAGTTACTCTCTGATACCAATATTGAACTTGTTTTAGTAATCTAAAGTCACGCAAATATTATTATAGAATAATTTAAAGCGAGCCAGTTTACTTAGCCGTAACACGTTGTATTAGGTAATTAAACTTTCGCGCTTATCTTGATACCGTCCGCTTGGCCAAACACCGAAGTGTCAAACTCGACTGCCGTGAAATCGCGCAGTAGCCACCTTGCGTGCTGGTGTATGCTTAGGCCGATCAAAATGGAATTATTTCAATTAAGGATAAGGAAATAATATTTATTAATATTAAAAAGCTGAAGAGTCTGTTTTGTTATTAATTCGGACGTGTATAAGCACCTTGGAAAGGGCCTAAGTACGGAATAAAAAACTTTGTCTTTGACTATTTGAATGACAATAAATTAATCGTAGTAACATACGACGTATCTGCATAAATTGCCGCAATATTACTTCATACGAAAAAAAACTACTAAACAAGTCACGATCCGTGATTTTAGTCTACTTTCTTTCTAACTTGTTTAAATTGCCCCGAACTAAGCAATTTACATTTATTGTGCAAGAGCACTTTCATTTTAAGTTAAGTTAAGTTTTAGTCCTGAAAAGTGGCAAATCTTCTCCGCAACTTAGTGAACACTAGTAGTTCACAAAAAAGAAGTGTTTTAAGTGTGTTAGTAATAACCGCATTTAAAGTGTATTTAAATATTTGAAAAGAATATAACATAGAAACACGCTTATAGCTATTTTTTGAAAATCAATTTAGTAAATAGAAAACTAACTGTGAAGTTTCAGTCAGTTGATTTATCATCGCGCGAAACTAATAAAAGTTATTTGATTTTATCACAAAAACCACACGTCTAAGAAACTAGGTTTTTGGGGACTTCAAAGGTGAAAAGTAAAGAATTTCTTTTCGATCTTTTATAACATTTATATTTATCAAAGATCAATTAAGATATAAGTAGCTGTTTAGCAGTATTCCTTATCTTTGCTACCAGCTCTATGTTCTTTGTTTTGTTGGTAATCTTTTGATTGTACTTTCACCAACTTATTATGACATAAAAGTAGATATCAGTAGGCCTAAGATGCGCGCCGCGATAAGCGGTTATCACGCCGTTTTATCGATTTTGCCCATACATTTTGACGTCGATAAAAGTTATCACGGCGCGCATCTTAGGCCTACTGGTCTGTATCCTGCACGTTTTAGGTTGAAGATGATTGATATTTTGCCAACGTCATATGACTGTCTCTTATTTAATATTATTCCTATACCATAAAAAAAACTATTTCACTCCCCAAGGAACCCTAAAACCGCTAGAGACGGCTGCTTAGCGCGTTGAAAGCAGTCCCTTGTCGCGGGCAGCTCGCTCTCATTAACTCGGCGCCTAATGACGCGTCTGCTTGTTAGCCCTCCGACCTGCAATAAATAAAAAACACTTTGAGCTAGCATTCAAAAGCTAGATGGACTGACGAATGTATGTAATGCTTTGCTGTCAATTAAGAGAAGGTTCAAGTCCTTAGGTAGGACGCCGAGGCTCTAACGGTATTCTTTAGCCTAATATGTAAGTGCCATATGAGACTGAGCCTTTCGTCAGTTTGTAAGCGTCAAGTATTACTCGTATTTGATCAAAACGATTGTTGCAGGCTATTCGTTAATATCTTTGAGGTTATATTTTAAAAGAAAAGGTTACGGCTGATTTTCTAGCATCGCGGCATCGCCTTAAGGCGTTTACTCTACTTGACAGCAACTGCTTTTAAACTAGTCACTTCGTATTTATTATCATTTTTGCCTTTTACTATTTACCAATGCTTCATTTTTAGGCAGCTAATGGTTCTTATGGTACATTCTTTGACGAAAGGCTCTTAACAACTGTTTCATTTGCTTCTATTTTCTTCAAGATTGTGTCGTGATAATCAAGATAGCAAGAGGTTTTCATCAGGTATCTGTCGAAAATATTATCCTATTCAAAGCAAAGTAACACTCTTATCCCTTAACCAGACCTACTCGTACATGTGTTGAATGGTAAGAGTTTAAAATGTTATAACCGATTTTTATATCAATTTGAACCTCTGAACTTCAAGCTCGAACTTTACCTATGACTATACCTATATACAAACCTTCCTTACGAGTTCAAATAAAACGTGACTAGAAGCCGAAAAGTCTCTATCAATTCTTCAGGGCTCCGTCGAAAATAGAGTCGGACGATCTGTCACAACTTTACCTGCGCAGTAAATTTACACAGCCGAACAGGCGAAAACTTTGAAGCAAGTTATCAAACTCTAAATTTTACAATTAACCGACCGTGTTCGTGGCACAAAGTTCCATATATTTTAGCATAGGTGAGCACCGGCTTCTAATATGCCGAGAAATATGAGCTCTTATTTCCTACTGAGAATTCGGGTACGGGTCTATAGCATAGCGTGAAAATAACGCGGCTCATTTCGATGTTTTTCTAAAGTGGCTATAATCCACATTTGCGGTGCCAATAGTTTCATTAAACCCCAAAGAACTTGCCATCCATTTCATGATTTCAGTTTCATTGCCCAATTTAAATATGCAATTTTCACGTTTATGGCATAGTAAAAGCATTTTTGGTACGCCATTAAAGTTTATAGTTTAACAATGAAAGTTTGCGTACAACACTCATTTATATTTCGAAACTTTTACAACTTGTTGCGTTGATTAGCAGTAGATGTAATATTAAATTTTCTGTAACAACATAAAATACTTCGCGAGAATTTGCAGAAATTGGTTCGCGTCGTAAATAGAAATTCATTATGAATAAGAATTTACTAAACAGTACGGCTTATGGCTTGAACAAATTCATTCGACAAGTCGAGTATTTTACCTAGTCGTTTGTGTTTCATAGCGGCTATAAATGAAGATGAGAATAATTTCGTTGACCTCATTTCACTTTAGATCTCGCGATTTTCTCGCTCGTTCCCAAGCCGCGGCCTCTGAGGCCGGGCTGCAATGGGGCCCCCGGGGGCGATCAACTATACTTATACCTGCGTTAATAACTGTGCCAGGACCGATGTCAAGGTCCACTAGAGACGAATTTTACTAAAATTATCCAGTTTTCAACTTTTACTTTCGCCTCCAAACACCACAGGGATCGACTCCGAAGAAACTTTGAAATTTATTAAATAATCGACCGGCAAATAGTAAAAACCCGTTACCTTCATGTATTATTTACGAAGCGAACTCAAAGTAAAGAGTAAGCACTGAGTGTTTTTAATGGAAGTCGTTTTTCCCGTTCCCGAAGTGAGGCATTATTAGGTTATTAAAATATTCAAGTATTCGAAATGCTATTGAAGCGTAAATCTTGGAGTCGATCGTAAAAACTGTTCCCAAGAGCAAAGAAAGTAGCTCAGTTTCATTGGATCCGAGTCGTACCATTGTCCTCATACGCACTCGAAGAAAAAAGACCAATTTCTTAGATTTCCGAAGGGCTTAGCTTCATTTCCTTTTATATCTCCCCAGATACTAAATTCGTTCAGCCAATAATAAAAAATCGTCGGGGACAGTCGGAATGGACTTGACATAAAATTTACTCGCAATCCCCGAGCAGATTGGACATTATAACGCACTTATAACAGCGCTCTGAAACGCTGTCCAGACGTGATTGGAGATTAAAATCAAAATCTTTTCACTCCGATCCTCGAAATTACGTTTCCAGAATGAGTCAAGTAAATTGGTACACGATATAAAAGCCTATTTCCTTTGAGGAGCATTGGCCACAGCGAACTATTTTATTTACTCACTCGTGGAAGTTTCGTGTCGTGATAGAAAAATATTCTTTCATGGTTTAGATTGAACATGTAGGTACTCGTATGTATTTGACGATAAAAAGGTAATATGTTTTTGCAAGTTACTCTTACTTAGACTACATTTTCTTCAAGACTATGAGCATAAACTACTCATTACAACTGTCTACAGCATTTTTGCGCACGGGTTATGCATAGCTTATTTTTATTGCTTTAATACCTAGAAATAAGAATAACAACAAAAAATTGTTCTGAATTTGCTTTTATGTGTAAAAAATAGAAAAATTCATATCAATGAATATATGAAACATGAACATAGAGATGATTTAATTTGTTGCCAAATATTTTTTTAATCTTTCTTTCTTTCATTATTTCTAATTATTAAAACATACCAAACATCCATTTAAGATTTATTCTCACAAGAGAAAATTTAAAATAGAGTCCAAATATTTATTAAAAATGAGAAGTTCTAATTTCCTGTCATGTTCCATAGAAGATTTTTCTCATAAAAATCTAACTCTATCATGCTTTCAGTATACTGACCTTGGTAACGTCGTCTCTCAAATCCCAGTATATTTTGATGAAAGCGTGCCCCTTGTTCTTCTCGAATAAGCCCCCATAATTATCTTTAAACATATCCCAATGAGAATGTGGCGTGCATCTTTAGAGACATTCTACTATGAAGATGGAACATTCAAATCGCTATAACTTCTTAAAAAGCAAATATTTTCGATTTGTAATCGCACTTTTTTATATAAATTTGCTTATATAATCAGAATATAATAAGTAAAATCCATGCGCAAAAAAAAAAAATTTTTTTGTCGACCGGTGTTATCAACCCAACCCATTTCAACAGAGATTCTTCTAATTATAACCGTTTTTTTTATACATATTTTATTAAATAGAAGGTAGATCATTACAAAATGTATCGGATATTATAAGCTAGCAATGAATCTACTTGTATAAAGTTTGTTATAGTCGCCCAAGTACCTCATCTGTACATAGTAATTATACCTACTTATATTATTATTACAAAAACAATATTTTTTTTTTCACCTCACTGTAGCAGTTTTAAAGATAATAAGGGTATCGAAAACAACAAGATTATCCAGCTTTACCTCTATTATAAAGAATTTAATCTATTATGGTAACTACGCATAATAAAATAAGATAGAGTTCATTTTTTAGAAAGTCGTGCCGGAGGATAAAAAATCAGTTTTAAAGTAATTAATTTTAATTTGTTTTTGCTGTTGTATATTTTAGAAATAGCGTTTATCTTTAATGTTGAAAAACACAAAGGGATGAACATCAAATTATTATTTATAATGATTTTAAAAGGTAACATTTACAACTATGAGTAGCTCAACCATCTAGCTAGGACCTTTTATGTACGTGGGCTGTCTTTGATCAAAGGTACATAGGTTCAAAGAAGAGACTCTACAAAGAACTAATCTACAACATTCAATTTAAAATATTTTGTACCTCTTCTTTAATTAATGTTAATAAACTTGTTAATTATTACAAAGGAGACTTTTTAATTAGGACAACTAATGGCTTGTACTCTGAAAATTTTGTATATGTGAACTATTTTTCTTTCTTTCTATTTATAAGTACCTACTGCATAAATGACTCATGAAAAAATTGACACATCACTAGCAAAGGCATACGTATAGGTATAGTTGTTGCAATTCACGAAGGCGAGTGAGCTTTAAATGTGTGGTGGCTCGCTACTGTTCCTTTTTCAAAAGTTTTGATAGACATTACACTATCGTTATGTGCATGTACACGTACACACACAAGTAAAGCTCACTCGCCATCGTGAGTTGCAAGAACTATACAAAATTATACAGACGATATCATATCCGACTAATACTATACTTTTTTTTTGCTAAATCACCAAAATACAACCACTTAAGATGCCCCAGTGTAAAGCTTGTCATGTCGTAGTCTGTATGTCGTTTTATAAACCTTCTGTTGCGATGCCTGGGGCTGACTGGAAGTTCCGGGAAACTTTAGTCTGCTCCTTACATTTCAAGACCAAATAATCCAAGTTCTCATATACCGTAACACCGCAAAGGATCTCAAGGCTTAGCAGTCCCTAGATTATTGAATGAAATTAAATGTAACACCCACGTGTTTCTACTAAGGCAAATTGAATCCTTTGAATTGCGTAGGTTGAGTTTATGTTAATATTTACTTGACTTTTCTTTGTTTAAAATTTGGTAAGGTTTTCTTTTGGTGTCAATTGACCTTTAGGAAATCAGTAAAAGTTACCTCCTTTCTTTGGTTATACAAAACCCAATATTTCACTTATTGAATTTTACGTTGCTCTATCAAGTAAGTTTCTAAGAAAAATGCTTTGACGGACGAATGTGAGTGATCTAACAATCTCGTTTGCACAAGAGTTGTACGGAACCCAAAAATAACAAATGAATACAGGAAAAAGGGGGAAATATAACAACATTGCGGTAAATTATGGGAGTCATACTCAACAACGTAAATCATATTGTTTTACGTTATGCACTTGTTAAAAGCGTGGGAAATGTAATTTTAAAATAAAACGTTATTCTTGTTTTATTTTATTGCGTCTATCGTATTATGTAAGGGTCGTTTCTTTTACTTTATTGAAGCTAAGAAAAAGGACGTAGATGTTTCCAAATAAAGTCATTAAGTTACGATGAACTTGAAAATTGCCGCCGACCCAGTGTAATTAAACTATTAAGGCTCACCTAGAGAAGGACGTCTAAAACGATCGTGGGACAAAGTTTATATAGCGGCGCAGGCGTAGCTTTTACCGGGCAAAGTTTTAACTGCACGGCGTTTACTCAAAATGCAAATTACACGCTCCATACAGACAAGGTGGTGTTAGACACCCCACAGGATGTGATACACGGGACCCCAATATTAAACCACACGAAAACGCTATAAATTTCTAACCTGCCGTGTTGTACGCTGTAATTTTCAACAGACCGTGTTTACACGTATTTAAGTCTGTGGCCACGTGGAATCGGCGGGCGTAGGCGTGATATTTAGCAATTTCCATAGTTCTACTACGATCACAGTTAAATAGTGAAAGTAATAATAAGAAAATAGTTACTTTTTTTTTGCATTTTAATAGCTATAGCATCCTGTACCTAGTGCAATATAAATGATAATACCTACCTCTAAAGTTCTGAGAAGGGTATTAAGGAATTTATTGACAACTAAGGCTGGGTTGCACCATCTTACTTTAACTTTAACAAACGTCAAAAATCTGTCAAACTGCATACAAAAAGCACCGGTTATTGTTATTGTTACGGTTAAAATGAGGTTTGTGCAACTCAGTCTAAGTATCATCATCATCATCATCATTTCAGCCATAGGACGTCCACTGCTGAACATAGGCCTCCCCTAATGCTTTCCACGTTGATCGATTGGTAGCGGCCTGCGTCCAGCGCCTCCCTGCTACCGTACCGGAAAACGCAGCGTGGGACATCCACCTACAAGGTGGACCGATGACATCGTAAAGCCTAAGTATATTTCAATCTATTGTCGATTCGTTCGGGTTCGATTTGTTTAATAAAATACCATTACTCAAAATCGCTCCCGCTTCAGTTATCTTTTGTGAACAATCCCTGAACCCTTGAGAGTGAGTCAGGTATCATTTTTTCAGTTAGCTGTGGGGTGTGTGAGTATAATTTGTGACAGTAAACAGAACTGTAAACGTTTGAGAGTCTAAAATGATTGGCGCAAACAAAATGCGAACAGTTGTTAACGATAAATGGGATTGTTACAGTTACACGATAAAATGGAATGGGATTGTTTTATCGTGAGAGCAAACCTTTTTTGTAGATCAATTAGCATTTCCATTAATCATTTTTTCCTATCGACATTTTATAGGTACTAATATTATCTGAAAACAAACTCAACTCAAACCTCAACTGGCATCCGCAGAATACCTACCAGTGGTCGTAACGCGCTCTCTGCCGTCACGGCGAATACTGAGCTGATGCCATTTTGGTGCTTGTACCCGTTCTGTTATCTAGTTTTAGTTATTATCTTGCTGTGTACTTGCATCGAATAAATACTTTTCTTTCTTTCTTTCTAAGTTATCAAATGAAAATTTCCCCAAAAAATTACATAACACAACTCACGGCTTTGAATGTTGAATTAAAGTTTCATCTCCGATTTTTAATGAAATGTCATGTTTCGTCACATCAGCTAAACAATACAACAACATTTTGCGGCAAACCTGCAACTACTAAGACCGAGTCCACCACAAAATTTTCTTCACGGTGACACACAATAGTGATGTTCCAATTACATTTGTTTGTAAATTACATAAAATATTTTTTGGGAAGATTATAATACCTATTACAATGGAAATTTACGCTTAGAAATGTATTTATTGGCTTCAGTGCGAAATATTGACTACAAACTACACGAAAAACAAGAATTAGAAAGCAATTGGAGGTATTGGTTACATAAAACTGATGACTTTTCAGAGCAAATATAAAGTGTAAAAAGTTTTATTTTTATTTTCTTTATTAGGAAAACATACAGCTTATAAGTATTTTACACACAGATAGTATATATTGTTGGTGAACGGTTTACAACAACAACAGCACACTGGTGGACGTGAAGCTGAAAAAAAACATTTGTAAAACTGGTACATCACTAGCAGAAGGCATTCTTAAGTACCTTTAAAGTGATCGACGAGTGCTCGACGAGCTTATGGCATTGTTTAAGTTAAATTCGCTTTGTTGCTCGAGTCTTTTGCACAACAACTTTATTACAGCCTGTTACGTTTTATCACTTGCTTGAGGATTGGGTAATGACGTGGGTTTTGTTTATTAGCTTAGTAATTAATTAGGTAACAACAAGTGTCTGAAAATACAGTTATAATTGCATAATTGGTGTAACTCAAAATCTAATTTTTTTTTTTAATTTAGGCTGCGTTTCCACCAGAAATATGCGAGGATGCTTTCTATTGGTTCTTTACAAACACATCTCTCGCACATCTCTGGTGGAAACAGCCTTAGGACTCTGTACGAGTAACAGCCAATAATACCAGATCCAAAGTTTTATTAAGTGAACAAGGACGTCATGACCCAATTTGTTTGAAAATTATTTTTCTCTTTATTTTAAAACATTCATTTGAATATACTTGTTATCTTTTATGTTATTGGCTATAACTTAGTAGGTATGTCGTAGGAGTCGAGGGTAAGCAACTTCACGTATGAATTTCATCACACAACCAACATTAATCTCACTCGTCCGCTAAACAAAAATGATAAATTCATAATTCTTTTAAAAGGCATATAAATTACAAACTCCTTAATTTTATATTTATCAATTAGGCGCCAGCTTAACCCGTTTTGACCGATGTCAGGACCCCTGTTACTAATTAAAATAATTCCACCATGGTCGAACGTGTCAAGGTCCCGTTTATATTAATGGATAGGATTTAATATAATTGAAAGCTTTTATTCTTCCAAATGTGTTTTCTAGTTGATTAAAAAATGTTATGAATGATAGGGTTTGAAGTTGGGGTGGGTCATTAAAAAGATGTTTATCGTACAATTTAATTTGAGTCCATGAATGTATTTATTAATGTAAATGTTTGAATGAATCAGGAAAATAATAAACCGGTATAAAATAAGAGGTGAAATAGAATATAAACCTGTAAATATTTGACAGCTATAAAAACAATCGGCAATATAATTTCAGATGAAAATCTATTATGTATGTATAGGTGTATGTTTTTAGTTCATCATCATCATCATCATTTCAGCCCCAGGACGTCCACTACCACCCAACCCCACCCACGCCTCCCTCAATGATTTCCATATCGCCCGGTTGGTAGCGGCCTGCATCCAGCGCCTTCCTGCTACCTTTATGTTTATAGTTAAGCACTATAAACACAATAATAGTATTGGTAGAATGTACGCCTGCGCTTGTTTTTTAAAATAATCAAAATGCACACCATAAATCCAAACATAAGTATATCAGTAAAAGTAGCTTAAATATAGTTCTCGGCTCCAAATACGCGTATTTATTCACAGCAGGGACTATTATTTAGGCTTCCGGCAATGTCAGCTGCTAACATAGTTAATATTACTGCTCTGATATTAAATATTCAGTATGTTGTTGTCGAAACGTTATTCTAAGCGAGTTAAGTGCATTATAATTAGCATACGAGGAGGCTATGTTTAATCCGATCCTGGATGTATTGCCATATCAAGTCGGGCACTTCTTGAGTCACTCGGCATCTGCATAGATGCAGTCTTGCATACGATATGACGTCACATGTTTAGGCAACGAAACCCGTGACGAGAGAGATGGTGTGACATAATAGCGTAGAGTGTAGACTTCTGTAACACATTTGGAATTTACGACACAGAAATAATAGAAATAGTGTGCTAGTAGTTAAGTAGTATAATCAATATAAGATAATGTTAATGAACAATCTTTTAGATTCTAGCTTTCTAATAATGTAACGATGATTGGTAAAACTTTAACAATAAAAAATAAATAAACAATACTGATTACCCACTATTGAAATTAGATTTTATATGTAGCACAAAAGAACGTTCAAGTCAATGTATTTTTTTGCCAAAAATGCGTAAGTAATTGATGGTTTAAAGCGAAGTCGCTCTTTGATACGTAATTTTGTCTTTTCGAGGAAGATGTGCGTTTGATTTATGAGTTCTTGACATTCGACATCTTATTTTAATCTGAGAAAATGAGCTTGTGGCGTATCTTCGCGGAACTTTTATGTTTCATGAAAATCAATAATCTATTTTTTGTGCTGATTTATAGAGCTCTCGTATTGTTTCAATTTCTCAATTTATACTTACTTTCTTCATTTCTTTCGGCGAAGGCAACAACCTAACATATTGGAAATATTGAAAATAACTCCCATTTTCGCATTTAAGTTTCGGTTTGAAACTAAAATAACTTATAGTCGCGAGCAAATCCATTATAAACAAGCAACTTTAATATCACATGTGCGTAGCAATCTCATAAGTGATTCAAGAAAAAGTATCATTTCGCTGCCATCTTTTCATCTCCAATATTATGCGGCAACATAATAATGTTAAAGTTATAGTGCTCTGAGGAGGCGGCGAGCGATAGAGAATGTCTACCGCTTGTATTTAATGAGTATTGAAAAATATAAGCGCCGAATAACGTTAAACGAAAACACAAGACTAAAACCTTTATTACAAAACCACACAGCTTAAAAAGTCATTTACCAATAAAAACAAACATATACATAGTACGCAGAACTGACGGCCGATGGGGCAGCTAGATTATGGAGTGGAGGCCACTTACCGGAGAGCGCAGCGTAGGAAGTCCACCCACAAGGTGGACCGACGAGCTCATAAAGGTAGTAGGAAGGCACTGGATGTAGGCCGCTGCCAACTGGTCATCTTGGAAGTCATTGGGGGAGGCCTATGTTCAGCAATGGACGTCCTATGGCTGCAATGATGATGATGATGAAATTACATATATCTTACATACGATATAAGCTACAAACTTTGGTTAAATCATTATAAAGATGTTAATCTCACTTCAAGATTACATTTTCTTTAAACAGATTACTAAATGAAGCTACAGAACGCTTTATAAACTAAGTGCTACGTCTTCGTAGCGGCACGTAGTATGCAATTGTACTCGTAGCTACGAGAGAACTTACTACGTGCGTACGTAGCACTTTGTAGCAGCTCAACAATGCATTTAATTTTAAAAGGAGTATGTAGCTAGAGCAAATTGAATGGTAAAGCAGTGTTGAAGTTCCTTTGCTTTACCAGTGGTGATTAAATTTAGTATGAGCTAAGAACTAGATTACCTTGAAGTCTGGTTTGAAGTTTTTATTGCTTACTAAATTAACACCATACAAGTTTTAGAACTAGGCATAAATGCCTTAAAGTCTACGCAGATGTGTGGAGGTAGAGTTCAAGACTTACTTTGAATTATGTTGGAAAACGGCTTAGATTTAGTTACATGTAATTTCACTTTTGGTTGCATTAACAATTTATGAATTAGATTAAGGCTGAGTTACACCACCTATCTTTGGCCGTAACTATAGCGATAACCGCTGCTTTTTGTATAAAGTTTGACAGATTTTTGACGTTTGTCAAAGTTAAAGTAAGATGGTGCAACCCAGCCTAAGATTTTAACTTTGAATTGGAATAAAATAAATTTTTGTCAAAAGGTTTAATATTTTACAAGTTTGTCCTAGAAATTGGAACTCAATTTTTCCTAAGCTCCTTGATAATGCGTTATCAAGCAATAAAATTGTAGCGACAGTAAACGAGCGGGGCGGTTGCTATTTTCATTAAGGCATTAAGTCAACCTGCGAGGGAGGCATTAATCTGTTTACGGGATATCACGTTACGTAACCAGCCTACCTGGTATTACGTCGGGTTATTACAAGTACGCTCCTCGAACTCAATATACCGGATATTAATTAAATAATTACAGTTTTGCCTCGGGAAGCATTTGATTACGCTATCAATGGAACGGCGTTATAGGATTTGGTCAAGAGGCTGCCAAGAGTCACTGTAGTTATTACAATTTGGGCAGCATTCATTTTTGTAGTTACCCTGTTTCTCAACATCGAATCCATGTAATCTGATAGAAATTTAATACTATAAGGCTGGGTTGCACCATCTTACTTTAATTTTGACAAACGTCAAAAATCTGTCAAACTCCATACAAAATACACCGGTTATCGTTATAGTTACGGTCAAAGTTAGGTGGTGCAACTCAGCTTAAGAATTAATAGCTCGTTATGTACAATTATTTACGTAAAATTACGCCAACCAGCAACGTAGTTATTGATAAAATAACACTCTATTATTTATGAAGAAACCAAATAATATTTTACTGGAAAAGA
This sequence comes from Ostrinia nubilalis, assembly GCF_963855985.1. Taxonomy (NCBI): domain Eukaryota; kingdom Metazoa; phylum Arthropoda; class Insecta; order Lepidoptera; family Crambidae; genus Ostrinia; species Ostrinia nubilalis. Next base: position 6,747,687 of record NC_087103.1, read on the forward strand.
AAAAGACGGGCCAACGATAATTGAGATATTGTACCAAATATTTTAAAAGTTGACTTTATATAATTTGGTTGGATTATTAAGTTTCACGGTCAATTTCGGTTAAGTTCGTCATAAAAAGAGCACGTGTATTTATTTCGGGAATGCTTTTACAGGCTACCTTTATTGGCACTACTCAAAGGCTGCTGGAATAAAATTTTTAACTTCAATAGGCTTCTTTTGTTTTGTTTATTTTAGTACTTCAACCTCTCAGACAAAGGACTAAAAGCTGCCTGTTTATGCCAATTGTAATCTGCCAAAATTATTTTATTATTTTAATACGTCTCAAAATACGTACTAAACATTAATGACGTAACATAATGTTGAATGAAACTGCTAACAGGCAGCAACTAGTCTGAGACCTGAGATTGTAGATGGCATATAAACAAGTTTTTTGTTGCATATTAATGCTGCAATAAATAGTTTTTAGTCTAAAATACATATAAGTTTATAAAATTTCTTGAAATTATTGCTCAAATATTGGCTGAAATGATGAGAATAATGGAGCATTGTTTGCATCTAAGCTTAAGTTTGAATCGAGTTTTATATATTCTCAACGGAGCAAAACTCCAGAAATACGAAGCCCCGGGAAACGAATGACAGTCGATTGTTTTATTGCTATTACCGTAAGAAAAACAGGAGCGTGAACACTTGTTCCTTTTTGCGAGGTTACCCGTCGGGGCAGCGGGTAGCAACAGAAATGGGAAAGAGCTATTCGCCGCAAATGTACCGGTATTACTGGCAGTGTCAGTCACGTTGGGGAACAAACAGCTAATCTCGTTCCAATGGAAAGAGCGGGAACAAGTTATCACGGCGGAATGCCGCGGGACAATGGAAAAACGGTGTTTTGAACGAGGGTTGGCAATTATAATTGAGTTTTCGTGAGAGTTGCCAGAAAAAAAATCTTATTTATTGATTTACAAACGGTTAGCCTCTTTTAAAAATCAACAATTCATCGCTGTCGTTAGCAACGAGTTGTATGCGACAAACTGACAATGTGGGTTACGAAAAATTCTTGGAAAAAAGTATACCTTTCATGTCACCGTATTTTCCTTTGTGTAATTTGATTGGGAAAAATAATTCAATGACTGATAATATAATAAATATCAATGGGAAGTGAAAAAAAATCTTTTAACCATATTGACAAATATTAATAAAAGCTTTTTTTATGAACTGGTATCGTACTAATACTATAAAGACAAACAATTTAACGATTTTTTTTAATATTTAAACGAGTTATGTTTATTTAATTTGTATGCTCACTGTCCTCAGTCCTGTTAACAATTTAAAAAAATAGAGTATTTCTTGAAAATAAAACTTTTCAATTAAAGAAGCTGAGATTTACTGTGCACACTTAAAGCTAAGACATTTCTCTCCTCGAGTAACGAAAACAATAAAAGCATCTACACACTGTCCCGAAAAGGTTTATCTTCGACTAATGCGGGAGAGCAGCGTTTACGGGCGCGTTCACAATGGCTTCAAAGGAAAGATGGTAAGTGCGCATGTACGCCGCCGCGCCATGAGCGCCCGGCTAAGTACCACTCCAGTCCGCGTACGGAATCCACGCGCGCTGCGCTCCATCGCGGCTTCGCGCAACACCGCACCGAACGAAATGTAAACACATTTTTTTTTAATCAAAACTCAGTGCAAAGGAATCAAGTGCCACACAAACAAAGTGTTTAACCACCAAAAAGTTCTACAAGACTCAGTGCGAATTTTTCGACAACAGCGAACGGCATTTAAAAGTTTCAAATTTTACCGCCGTCGCGTAACGTGCTCGAAATTAAAGCGCTCCCAGGTAAATAATAAAATAAGTCAAGGCAATAACCATTACCCAAATATTTTACGGGCGACTTTACAAAGTCACAAAATGGAACTAAAGATTACTTTTAATGTGTACTGCCAACATTAATCAGAACTCTTATCACGCGACCTCGCTCTTTATAGCTCCATGACTCTTAATGTTAGCGTCTTTGTCTCCATTTTTGTCAAAATTACTTACACGCATGATATCTTTTATGTCCCTTTTGGGCATAATGAATGAAAAGATGCGAACTAGTTCCACTAAATCGCCATAGTTTTACGTTATTGCTTTCCTTTAATCTTTTTAGTGGCGCACATAATGCTGACTGGAAAAACTTTTTAATTAGGTATGTTTGTTAAATTCCTTTCTTGGCTTTTATGTGATTGTTAACTATTCCAGTTTTAACTGCAGACCTAATCAATTCGAAGGTGAAATCCGGCTATAAATTAAAATAATGATTTTCATTTATAGCCGGCTTTCTAGGTGGCTTGGCCACTGTGGTCATTTACTTTTTGATCGATTTTACATGCTTCTATATGCCAAAGATACAATCAAAGCCGACAATAATATATGGTTCGTATTGTTTAATGATGACACTATCCGTTCGCTTTTTGTTTTGGTTACGTTAAAGTGTAATAAGTTCTGTAAATTTTGACTACTAGGTCGCATTTTACTAGGTCGAATTAATAATTGGATTGGTGAAATGAAATCACACATAGTTTACTTAAGATATTTAAAAATTAACAATACAGAACCTTTTTAACGATGTTCATATAAAATCAGCTGAGTATAAAAATAGGCCGTTGCACCGCATTGCTGTCCTCAGTCTTCCACATTATTCTCTTTTATTTGAGAAACGGTTTTATTCATTTATCCATAATCAATGCAACAGCCTTCGATATTACACACGTTTAAACTGGTTATTACAGTTGTGGTAAAACACAGTTTTGGTGGTATTTAACCTTCACATTAATACGTTGGTTACAATCAACATATTATTTTGTATTTACTTACTATACCTATTATCTGACCCGACAGCGTTCAAATGTTTAAAAAGTACAGATACACATGCTCATTACTACTAGCACAATGAGAATGTTACTAGGTATGCAAAATCACTTGAAACCTATGTTACAGTTAGGCTTTTAAATTTACAAATACATTAGTTTTTATTTCATTCAAAAATACCCAGTAGTTATGATTTTATAGGCATTCAAAGTTCGCTTAAATATTGAGTCCCGCCGACGGTCACGTGACCCCGCGTGACGTACATTCACAGTGTCCGCTCACTAGAAAACGGATATAAACATACTTAAATAATTTTTTTTTTGTAAATTCAAACTTTTTATACATATTAACACCCAGACCCATCACAGAAATTAAAATTGAACCAAACCCAAACTTGATGCGATTGTGTCGTTTTATTGCGAATTACCTTCCAGCTCCATCATTAGACCCTGATTACTATATAGAATTAAAGTACTCATCAATACAAAACGAACGAGCCCAAACTCGATGGATTTAAGTCGTTTTATTATAGAGTTCCTATGGCCACCTTCCAGCTCCATCATCAGATCAGCTCCATGTCATCATAATATTGCATGGTCATCCAAATCACATGCGTTTGCGAAATTTCAGCTTAATCGGTTGCCTGGAAGTGGGTCTTAATTCAGCTTGCAAGATTCCACCCATACAAATATGAGCCAGTCACTGTAATATGACGTCACGCGCATAAAATGGCGGGCCGGCCGCCGCCCGCACTTATAAAATTCAATATCTTGGAAACTTATTGACGTATCGAAATAATTCTTTCACGTGTATTTTTTATTTTTAACAGAAAATACAGAAAGCTAAAAAACAAAATTAGTGAACATTCTTCATTGCTACTTAGTAGCATGTATGTCGAAACATTGCTAATAAATAAGCATGCATGAGTATACCTCATCTACCCTGTTTGTGCCGTCTGGAGTGCCACAGGGCTCGCTTCTTGGGGCCATTATTGTTCACAATTTTTATCAATGATATTGGCGCTTGCTTTTCTCACAGCAAAATATTATTGTACGCTGATGACATGAAAATAATATGCCCTGTCCGAGACGAATCAGACTGTCTTAATCTACAACAAGATTTGAATGTTTTTCTAAGTTATTGCTCATTGAACCATCTCGATCTTAACATATCTAAATGCTATATCTGCACATTCTCTAGAAAACCCCATACAATAGCCTATAATTATACTCTCGATGATACAATCATCTCTAGAGTTGATTATATGCGAGATCTCGGCGTTGTATTTGACTCCAAGCTTCTATTTGAGAACCACATTGACTCGGTTGTGGCTAGGGCCAGTAAGGCGCTGGGTTTTGTTCTGCGGATGTCCTCTGAATTTACCGATATAAAGACTGTGAAAATGCTTTATTGTGCCTTCGTGCGCAGTCATTTAGAGTATGCTTCGCAGGTGTGGAACCCAGCCTATGAAACATACGTTACAAGGTTGGAGTCTATACAGAGACGATTTTTACGGCATCTGCAGTACAAATGCCGCGTCTTTATAGAAGACTACACACAGCGGTGCAGGCGCTTCCACTTCTTGCCATTGTATATGCGAAGAGACCTAAACGACATCGCATTCCTACTAAAAATATTTCAAAATCATGTGGACTCCTCAGAGCTTTTAAGTCGTTTTCATATTAATACCCCCAAAAAAGTTACACGACACTTTAAAATACTGCAAGCACCCTTGACTCGAACCAACTATCGCAAAAATTCGTTTGTAATTAGAGTTCCTGATCGATTTAATTCAGTTTGTGATGACATGGAACTAGACTTATTCAATACCCCTATCAACTAGTTCGAAACAAAATTTAAAAATCTTTTTTTTGTTAAATAGTATAGTTTGAACTTCATAAATTAACATCGTTCTGTCCGCAATAATATTTATTAATTGTATAACTATAGGTGGAAACTTTTAATTGGCCTTACTTTAATCATAAAAATCACCTAACGTAACATTTAGCTGTAAGTTTTCCAAAAAATTTTAAAATAAAATAAATAAAAATAAATAAAATAAAATAAAAACTACTGAACGGAAACTTTACATTATTACTATTTATACGTACTTACATCAAAATAACACACTTAAACGCTTATAATATACTCAACATCAAATAAACCGCACCTTCCGCGACGCGAACTTTAACGATTTTCTTCTGACACAATCATGGTGCCCCAACAATATTGGTGTTATTTGAAAGCCCAATAAATATCCTTAAAGAAAAACACATTTAATTTCTTAATAAATGATTAACATATACCATAAATGTGACTTGAAAAAATACCTCACTTTGGGCCCACCTATGGGATCAATTAGACCAATTTTTATGATTATAAAACCAAATAATGATTTCACGTGTCGTCTTTAACAGATGGATAGCGATTAATCCCAACTTAACAGTTTTATAGCCATAAAAGTTGGCTTTAGCGTAACTAACTATTTTTTGAAGAAGTGACTCTGAATCCTTCTAAAGACACATTTTTGGGGTAAAAACCTTTCCTATAATGAAATGAAGGTTAGAACTAGGCTTTTAAATGATGCCAATATTGGTGGGAAGTGGGGATGCATACGTTTGAAAATGCTTGTAGCGGGAGGTGCGATTTATTTGATGTCGAGTGTATAATGATCTGTAATTTTAATTTCACGCGGGCGGAGCCGTGAGCAATAAATAGCTTAGGCTGAGTTGCACCATCTAACTGTAACGGTAACTGTGACGATAACCGGTGCATTTTGTATGGAGATAGACAGATTTTTGACGTTTGTCAAAGTTAAAGTAAGATGGTGCAACCCAGCATTCAATTATTTTTGACGGGCTAAATTTCGGGTTGAGTTCATTCTGAAAGCGATCTTCACTTATTTGACTTAGGTCAGTTGGGAGATGCCGCGGGCATAATTCTATTGTCCGGCACAGAGTGACAGGGATATAGCCCCTTATTTGGCCTACTATTATGATGACGGGTGCGATCAGCATCCTTATCTCTTACCAATTTATTAGAATTACTAGCTGACCCAGCAAATGTTGTTTTGCAGAGGTGGAAATTGTTAACGTCCTATTCTCAGACCTACTGAATATACGCACTAATCTCAGGAACTTCTGGTCCGATTTAAAAAAAATCCTTTCATTTTGGATAGTCCATTTATCAAGCTATATAACATCGCCCTACGGCCAATAGGGGCGAAGCAGTAAAGAAAAATGTTGCAAAAACGTGAAATGTGAAATATTATTCAAACCATTTTCACATGTACGAAGTCGCGGGCACAGCTAGTAAATTATATTGGAACTCCGTGCGTTTATAAGGTTGTTAACATAAATATTTAATTATTTACCTGATGGAAATAGACTGTTTATTTGTCTGTGGGCTGAGTGTGAGTTTACATCAAACGCGCTCTCTAGTGAGCGCGTTTAAAAAATGTATGAAAATTTTAGTTCTTGAGAGTTTCCGTTAGGGGTGCTGTACAATCCGTCATACATTTAAATGTCATTTTTTTACTTCTCTGATGTAAACTCGCACTCAGCCCTTGCTGCTTTAACTGGGCTTTCTCAATCGTTCACTGATAATATTATATGACATTATAAAGAAACATTTCTCCCCTAAAGCAGTAAAGAGCTGTCAATTATGTATGAATGACTATTACGAGTATGGTATTTTTAGTCACGATATTACAACCCTTTACATAAATAAAGACTCATTTAGCGTCTACTAGAACATTTTACCTTGTAAAGTGTATGTCATATGCGTGGTGGACTTGTTAAATCTATTTTTAATTATAATGGATATTCAGTTCTTAACAAGTAAAACATTTTACCATTTGCTGTTGTGGCGATGGAAAATCTAACTGTAATAAAGTATATTTCCGCGTTTAAGTAAGATTAACCCAGATACTCCTGAAACTTTTTATACTTGTCAATTTTTATAAATTTTTAGTATGTTTCTAAATAGAGGTCAAGTATCCACAGAAAAATATTAGAAAAATTCTTGGTCAACTGGAAAAGCCGGAAAATGGGTGGTGTTTTAACACCTGGTCGGAGAATGGACTAGTACCACACAACTACTACTATGAGAAAAAAACATACGATTTTGTTAGGTTTAAGAGTTAAAAACGAGTTGTAAGTTATACTCATTGACTAAAAAAATACCAAAATCTTATTCAGAGCTATGGTATATGGTAAGACATAAATCATAGCCTAGGATGCTTTAGTAAGTGGCGCATTTTTTACACTAAATTGATTTTTTCTTGCAAATTTTACATGTCAGTTGCATGTAGTACTCGTAAGTAAAGTTTTACACAGGGAGGGATGTAAGCTCCGTGGACCCTGGTTGTGGTGCCATTCTTCATAAATATTGTTTAGGAGTATGACTGCTTTGCCATGTATATTTTAGACATTTTGGCACAGAACTTTCACAGAAGGTACTTGCACTATATTGCATTGTTGTAATTGTGATTGCGGTAGGTACTTTCATGGCAGAAGAACTAACTGCATTGGAGGCATCATTAGATTCATTTCGTCTTACTTTAAAAAAATCAGAGAGCGGGATGTTATCATCTTTATCTAAAGAAGACTAATTGTCGTACAGTACTTCTGCCTAGGCTCTAAGTTGCGAACCTGGAAGTTCAGGAAAAATAGCAATAGAAAACTTACACGCTATAAGTAGTAATGCAGAAGCAACGGATGAATATTCTGGTGAAGAAGACCACATTACCTTACAAAATTTTCCAGGTTATAGTTAGATAAACGGAACCAGGCTAACCTGGAAGATTTTGTAAGGTAACGTGGTCTTCTTCACCAGAATATCCATCCGTTGCTTCTGCATTAGCATTTTCTGGTGGTAAAATTGCTATGTGGTTCGGTATCTGAGCATCGTCGTCAATGTTTTCTAATACGTCCACAATTTCGTGAAGTCACAGCGGTCTTTTATATCGTGGCCTAAACTTTTAATGAATATACAGGTTAGACGTGGATTATGCGACCAGGTGTTAAAACATCGATCGTAATTTTGTCATAAAAAGTCTCAAAAATGTAAAGTTTTTCAAAAACATATGTTTATAGTTTTGTAGCTAACAGTAGTACATAAAATAATAACTAGTATAATCTGAGGTATTACTAGCAAGTTTATGAAATATCTTACCATTTATTAGTCGGTTTACACAACTAAATAACAGAATTCAAAATAATAAAAAACTAACAAAATAAAGCAAATATGCGATATCGAACATTATCAATTACAGCTTGATTCGTAATGAAGAGAAAATACAAGGAACAGTAAACAAATTCTCGATATTTTTATAATTTACCTGAGGATATTCCGAACTACTTTTTAGCGGTGTTATAACGCCTGGTAGGAGTAAGTGGGTTAATTTCATTGTCAAGAGCCTATCAAAATTAACAAATGGCAGACACTCATAATTATTTACTTTATTACGACACTGAAACTGCTTGACACGAGTATTGATCAGTAGGTAATTGGAATTTCTATTTAATAATGATTATGATGGCCGACGATTGCTCAGTATTAAATGTTTCGAGGCCTGCTCATTTCAAAGAGTTAATTTGTATCTCTTTAACATAGAGCAGACTGACTTAAAGAATAATAATACTACATAATTCTTAACTCATAATAAACTAAAATGCAGCCGTGTATTCTTCTGTATATTCAGCTCATGTTTCTTTGTTTTAGTATGAGCTATAAAAGTTTAACTTAGCGAGCTAGTTTTGGATGTTGATACAATCGTGTTCGCAGTCCATTCAGTAGCCTAACAACCTTTTCATAATACACAAAATATTCAAGTAAGTTACCTACGTTTTAAATAGATCTTCTGTAATAAGTACCTACTCTTATAAATGAAAATCGAATGGTCCTTGGAGTGTTCAAAAATATTTGCTATTGACTTGGTCGATCATCTTTAATATTTTCCTACTATCCTACTTATACAGGGTGTTAGGTAAATGGGTATATGAGCCGACACTAGCCCATGTTAACATGGTCATATAAAGGGTATGGTGAAGTCAGAAATTTGATATCATCATTTTATTTTATTTTATTTTCATACAAAATAAATTTTATAAAATCCGATTTGTATGAAAATTAAAATAATTAAAATGAAGATATTAATTTTCTGACTTCACCATACCATTTATATGACCATGTTAACATGGGCTAGTGTCGGCTCATATACCCATTTACCTAACACCCTGTATAATATCATAAATGTGAAAGTTTGGATGTCTGGATGTCAGGATGTCTGGATGTTTGTTACTCTTTAACGCAAAAACTACTGAACGGATTTTGATGAAACTTTTTTTAAATCTCATAATGACATTTTAAAAAAAAATTTTTTTCTCACCTTTTGCAGGTGTAATTTAAAATCAAACTACAAAAACACGCTCCAGTTAACTGACCGCAGAATTGCCAACAATAGTGGCAATAGCCCTGTTTTTGAATATAGGTATGAACATGAACATTGGAAATATTTTCCGAGTTTTATCAGCGTGCAATATTCAAAACCACCTCGGCTATTCACATACAAATCAAAATGGCCGATTCACGTGAAATGGTTACCATAACTGTGCCCGTTTCATATTTTATGGGAATTTTTAGACCAAACTTTAACTTTTTCATCAAATACAGATTTCGATGGCCGGTGACATCCTGTTGAAAGTACACACTCGGTCTGAAAAAATATAGACAGCTTACTGTCGAATACAAAAATATTTGCTTCTATTTTCGTTGGCGTTTTCGGAACACTTTAGTCCCACTTTTTTCTAAAAACACTCACTGAAATGACGATTCAATTAAATGTTCTAATTCAACGATTGGTAGAGACAGTAGATAATAAACGTTGTAAAAAATGGTAATGTTTATTACAATATTATTCGTGTAGATAAACAGTTTAGGATAATGAAGATTGACGTTTCTTTTGTGATCTTGAGAAGGAGCTACCGCGTTCCTCAAGTCACGTCCCCCGAGGCTGGAGATTGCGGTCAATGTGTAGAGGGAAACACGTACACATTAAACACACGAAAATACTTTGTTTATTTCGCAAACATGCGCATAAATGGAGTGGAATGGCCTGAAATGTTACATTTGTATCCAAAGCCTACTTGAAAAATGAGTCGTTAAAGTTTCAAATAGGTATGATCTGTGTTTGCTTTGTTGAAGAGTTTGCTATGTTTAAAATATTTTAAATAATTTTAAACTAGTTATAATTAGTGCATGTATAAAAACTTAATTTTGAACAATATCCTCGATCGATTAAATGAAACATAAAAACATTTTCATTAAGAGTATAGCACAAAATATCTAACTTTTATAATTTGTCGTATTTAAAATTTCATAAATTATGCTCGGGACGTGACCTAGTTACAAATGCATTTAATTTTGAACAAGAGCATCAGACTCACTCCAACATGAGAGAGTTACAGCTATTAAAGAGTCAGCATAACTATTACTCGACTAGCATTGTTTAGACTCGTAGGTATTTTGCAGGAAAATATTAAATAAGTAAGAAGTCAAATTTCACATGAATATTCTGTCTCTACCAGACCCATCAACATGGGTTGTCGACTTTTTACTTGTCAAAAGTCATAGAAAAAAGTCGTCGATATGATTCTTTTAAAATGAAGAGTCCAAAAACCAACATTCTTAATAAGAGAAGAGGAAAGAGACAAATGCAGGGTGTAAGCGACAGGTTGACGTAAAATTAAGCAATGAGCCAGACGCTTTCAAGTTGAAAAACAATGGAATCTTTTCGAGGAAAAATTACCTTTTACCGAAATAAATTCAATTAACTTTTCTTTACTTGTGTGTGTCGTTTCGTGATGCCGTCTGTGAATTGTGAAAAAGAACATGTTGAAGTAAAAATAGAATTGCTGTAAAAATGTTGGCCTTTCATTTCCGCGAAAAAAGAGTAACGTACATAAATAATACATGACGATTAATACACCCTGTATTATATCCGATTGTTTTGGTCTGCCAAATTACGACTCTGACTCGGACCACGAGACAGGCGCGTTGTAACGGATGCGGGCTCCAAAGCTGCAAGGCTTTGTACATACTCGTACATGTTTTAGTGCCAGTTTGGAGCTATCTCGACCGTTACCGTACATGCTCTGTTTAATTTGGGAATAGGGTCTACCAGCCAATGGACTGTATATTTTATTGAGCATACGAGAACCTCTTTATCGGCCTTCGAGGTCGAGGTGATTACAACTGACATCTATTTATTTCCAATATTAGGTAGTACGTATACAAGTAGTTCCAAATATTTAAGTAACTCTATTCGAAAAAGATTATATTATCATTAGAGTGGGAGAGAGGGAGAGAGAAGATTAAATAAAAATATAATTAAAGCTGAATAAGGTTTCATATTCTACATTTTCTACCATAAAAATAATACGTAATGAAATTTCTGTCGCCGTTGTATAAATTCTTCAAACACTGCCCTGCGGCGGTGCCTTTGACGTTATGGCACGTATAGAAAAGATATTTTGTTGAACTTAACACGTAACTAAGTAGATAGAAATAAGTAATAGCCAGGATCTAATCTTTCTTATAAAACTAATTTTTGAGTTTACTTTTCTCTATATTTTAATTTTAATAAGAGCTGGATGCACCTTCTACCATTATAATTTTTTGGCTTATTAAGTAGTACAAATTACTTTATTGTACATTGCTGGAACTAGTGAGAAACTAAATAGAACTAGGGTGAAGTTTACATATTCATAGAAGTAAACCAAAGCTTTTAAATAATTCTGCTATGGTGGAGGTAGAAAATTGTAGCAGTGTATTAGTTACTTAGTAAAAATAAATCCTAAAAACGAAAGAAAGGAGGACGGTAATTAACAGCTACGCTCTCTTAAAAAACACTGACCCAGAAGGTATGTGATATAAGGCCCGTATTCCACAAAAACGGAGCGGAACAGAGCAGAGCGGAGCAGAGAAGTGTGTTGAATAACCAATCAAATCTCATTATTTCCAGTTCTCGTCTCTCCGCTCCGTTCAGCTCTGCTCCGCTTTGGTGAACCTACTCAAAATGCTAGTTTCAAAGTACCTAGTGTCAGTAGAGCTGTTCGAATTTAAACTCGAGTCGACATGACATTTCAATGCACATTGACATTATCGCACGCGCTCCGTATTGACGCCCCTTGCGGGTACTTGAGCGTGTCAGGCTTGCGGAATTCACTGAGTTATCTTGGAACGCTATTCACTTCTTAAGTGAAGTACACTTTCACTCATAGTGAGAGACAAGTATTTATTGCACACTACACAAAAAAAGTAATGCACAAGTAGAAATGACACAATTACTGAAATTCATTGAAAAATCTACTGCTCATGACAAATTATAAGATTTTTTTTCTTTTAAATGGCACCTTATTATACCAGTATAACTACATAAGACACACAGTGTTTGCCTTGTCTGCCGTATTAAAACTCATTTACTTACCTGTGTGCTTACCATGAGTTTAAATTAGGTGTGCTCGCTAGCGAGTACGTCAAAAAAACTATGAAGATTTTAGTTCTTGAAAGTAGCCGCTAAGGGCGCTATACAATACATTTATTGTCATTTTTTACGCAGTCGCTAGCGAGCACACGTAACGTAAACTCATGGTAAGCACACTGCTGTATTGTCTCATGAAAATCACTTGTCGTTAGAAATACCTAAACATTAAATAAATACAAAGACAAAACATACTGAACTCGTATTAAAGATCGATACTTAGTTTATAAAAAGAATATCCGTTTCGGAGCAGACAAGACTAGCTTAAACCAAAAGACAACAGTAGAATGTTAGTTAATTGAAATCGACGTAACATTCTTAATATAGAGAACTAATGGAAATTCTTCTTATTAGAGACGTTAATAGAGTTACAAAAAAGCCGATGTGGTCTGAAAGTTTTGATTTCAAAAATCAAACGGTTATAGAAAATAACAGATTTTTGTTAGGACAAAGTTTAAAGTCAAGGGACTTATTGAGCTTGAATTTAAGCTGAAATCGAGGTGACATTTTCTCCAGTATCACTGCACAGTAAGAGACATTATCGAACTTCGCATTGGTATGCTGTCCCGGACCAAATCCTTTGGGAATAAGGTTGTTCCACCACTGTAACGGCTAGACGAACCTATCTTGACGTTTGCATTACCCGTATTCTTAGAGTGGGTTGCACCACCTAACTTTGACCGCAACTTTAACGAAAACCGGTGAATTTTGTATAGAGTTTGACAGATTTTTGACGTTTGTCAAAGTTAAAGTAAGATGGTGCAACCCAGCCTTAGTCGTCCGAAGCAATCACTACTTGACCAAAGACCAAGCGCACGCTTACTTATGTCTTATCAGCTTTCAATAAGGAATATCTTGGCGTGCACCAAATCCTCGGTCAACGAGAAAATATCTTAGATAAATCCTCTTAGAATACGGGTGTTTGAGTCGGTTTAGTTCTTGTTTAAACAGCAAGCAATTTAATTAAACCAGCCAAAGGCCCGGCTACAGTCCGAAACCGTCTTATGCCGGCAATTGGTTTGAACACCAATGATTTCCGAGAACACTTAAGATAGTATTGATCAAGTATCAGGTTAGTTAGAGTCAAAGGGTAGCCAATAGACTGTGCAGCTATTAATCAGCATGTGAAATACTCGACGATGCTGTATGAAAGGGAATATTCAAATAAATTAAATATTTCATTACCACATTAAACATAGGTCAATTAAAGATATGAACATCAAAAACTATAGACGATATTTCCTAAATTCAATTTTCACCATTAGCGAAAACCGTGACTTTCGTTCGCGTGCGGTTCTAGAACCATTATTTCGTAAACAGTTTAATTAATAAAATTGTACGTTCTTTTGTTATGTAGAAGCTATATTGCTGGATAGTTTCATAAAAATATATTCAATAGTTAAAGTGACAAATTGTAACAGTTTTGCAAACAAACAAATTTCTCTAGTCTAGAAAATATACAATACACGCTAAATATGTTTTTGTTTTAAGTGGTTTCACCATAAAAATCCCGAGATCGACAATTCCCGTCTAGCAAACACCCATCCATTCTCACCAAAATTCCGTGTTTATTCACGTTGTTTTCAATCAACGCTATAACGAACTTACCTATCACCTGCAGAGGTGCTCGATCTGGCTTATTAATACTTGGTCACGTACTGGCTAGAAAAAACAAGCAATGTTTTCGAAATACACGAGGATAGGTCGCGTAACGAGAGTTGAGGCCATCAACACAAGCAAAGATTTGTATCTGTATACGCTGTCTGCGCTGACATCTGGCGTAGTCGGACTGACAAGTGCTTTCTGTTCCCTTGCAGACTTTTTAACCGTTTGGCCTTGTCCAGACGGGCGAATTCGTCGCGAATCCTACGCGCGTAGAATCATACGCACGTTGGCTATAATGCATTCGATATTTAAACTTGAATGTGTATTGTGTTAATTTGTGTTGTTAGTGTTCTATATTCAAATATTACATCAGTGTGAGTACGTGTTCGCCTCAGTTTTCTTTGTGCAACCTATAGATATCTTTTTCCCGGGTACGTTACGGCCCCAACGTGATACTCCCGTTCCTTACTGAAGGACAAGACATTTGCATTACAGAAATATTGCAAACGATGTTAACAATGTTTCCCCTGTTAGACCTTTCTCTTTTTTCCCGAGATATGGGCCGGGATGTGAACGGCATTGGAATATTTTATCTTGTCCCATCCTTGATCCTACAGTTGATATTTGTCTAACATTTTCGCTGTATTTAATGAAATTTTTATTGCGATGCTCACATATTTTTAAAGTTGATAAGAAATGTGTAAGAAGTGATCTAGATATAAAGTTTTGAAGTAACAAACGTTCCAAGTTTCGCGCAGTTTTGATTTCATTCGGAACTGTAAATTTAACTGAGTAGGTACCTAGGTAAAAGTTACATAAAACTGTTATGTAAAGCCTAAAGTAGTAATGTAACTTAGGCCCAATTCGACCAAACTTTTATCCGAGAATAACTACTGGTATAACTGGCACATTGACAGTTTCAGTATGGGAAATATGTCAAAATGACGATTTATTCTGAGGTTAGTATTTACTCTTGTTTGGTCGAATCTACCCTCAAGGTACTACTACTACCCAACCGTACCTATTGTATTTTGATGAAGCAAAATTTTGATGTCTTAAATTAATTTTAGCTACAGATGTAATTGTTAGTTATATCAACATTAATCATCGCAAAATTGGAAAAGCCTATTTATAAAGAACATCGGAATAAATATAAAATTGCCGGCACGTCAGAGCCCACCTTTACCCTGAATGCTTCGGATTTCCCATTAACGAGATGATTTATGAGACCTTACCTGAAGATGAAATAAATTAATGTTTAGGAGACAACAAAATATTTCCAACAATTATTTTGGAGTTTCTCACTAACGAAAATACCTGGGGACTGATAATGTTATAATAAAACAGGTTCATCGCACTAAGGAAATTCTCTCAAAACTTGATCATAATAATTTGATATAACAGCTCTATATTTAGTACCATAATTGAAACTAATAGAAGTGGGAAGTCATAAGAATCCGAAACGAAGATTGATTTATATTAAAATGATGAAACCAAATCAAATTTGAAATAAGTGTGTATTTTTAGGTTTTCTTTTTTACGACATTTTATTTTATTTATTACATTTGTTCCTCCAATCGGAAAATATAAAAATCTACGATTTTTGTTTAATAAGTATTAGGTGAATTCTATACTATCGATCAAAATATATTCCACTGAAACCAATACCACACTTTAACCTGGTTCGTAACTCAACAAACACTTTTGTGTTTCAGGTACTCGCGACTGACTGTAACTGAAGACAATAAGAATGCGACCGTGGGACCTATTGGGCCAGTTCTGAACTGTGTCAGTGTGTGTGTGAAGTGTTGTGTTTGCACTATGTGATTGGACACACACACAATGTGGGCGGCGGAGCTGAGTTGCTTTTTCATATTGTTCGGTGAGTTTCCTAAGTTATAATATTTCGTCAAAGTTTCTTATAACGCCTTTGTAAGTTTATGCTTAGCTTTATTCTGTAATATTGAATTTCTTTTTGCAAAGGTTCGATTCTCTGTGCCTCGATTCAAGTTTGTAACAAATTGTTAGATACATATTTATTCTTTTTGTCGCCATACAAAAAATATAAGGAAACGATATTTTTCCCTTCCATCTGGTTTAAATCGCTTTCTTGTATAAGATGAGGATTTTGCGAGTTACGTAGTAGCCTCCGATAGGTATTGAACGTAAAACAAGTGTATTTAAAAATATTTTTAGTTAAGGGGCTTCTAAAAATATTTTTTAAACACTCCAGAGGATATTGAATTAACGTTTGATAAAAAATAAAAGGTTCCCGTGTCCTCCAGACTCCAGTAATCAATACAGTCTCAATTCCAGGTAATAGACACACACTGCACGGTCGTTAAAAGCAACTGTATATTTTTTTATTCGTTTTAAATTGATCATTTCGTATTTCCAGGGCATAATGAATATGTCCTTCCATTAATACCGTGCCTTCGTAAAAGTTTAAATCACAAAACGGCCCAATTTTTTGCGTCATGTAAAATGGAGAGAAATAAAACACCGTTTACTACGATTCCGCATCATGTTGTTAATTTTATTTCGATACAGGTCACGCAGAAAAGTTGCGATCTTTTTAAAACATTTTCCATTTACACGTGTTTTTAGGTGTGATAGTGTTGCTATGGTTTACTTACTAAGCTGGTATTTAAGGCTGCTAAACTTATGCTGGATTTCTATATTCAATCCTAATCCAAATTGGACGGATTTGGATTGTCAACTGTCAAATTTTAATATGATTTTGGCCAAAATATCTGCGGTTTTTGATGTTTTTACATTTTTATATTGTTTATAAGACTTTTAAACAATATTAAAGTTTAAATGCATCGAACATTTTGGAAATATAATCTAAAACTGAATTCAATTTGACAGTTGTAATCCGGATTTGGACAAGGATTGAATATAGGAAACGGGCGTTAGCTGACTAGACTAAAAATACGCCCTAAAAAAAGAATTCGAATAAGTAAATAGTAAAGTACGTCATATAACTTATTAATAATTCACTAACGTTTTCATTTAAAAGAAAATTATACATTTTCAGTTGTAAAATCCTTCACCCCAGAGCGCCTGAACTCTATACATACATACTGGTTGACCACTAGGAATTCAAATTGAATACGGCTGGTGCTTTAAAGTTTACAAAAGATCAATTTGACTTTATCAATCAATTAAGAAACTACAAAATATTGCTAAAATTTTAACTTCGATTAAAATGGTGTACCTACCTACTTGATGACTACGTGTCTACGTGTTTTCATGCATTGTTACAAATGATTGAAATATGAAACCGCTATCGTAATGAAATCGGCGAAACGAAATGAAACCCATTCAATGTTTAAGGTATTACAAAGTTATAAACGTATCACAAACCCGTTAACAGCACAATGAAGCGCAATATTCGCCAAAGCACATTGTTTGATTTTAGATGAACAATAAAGAAAACAGTCATGACTTAAACGCAATTCGGTTTCGCGTTCCAACAAATGAAACCCTTTTATCTCAACAACAACAGAAATTTCCTTTTCAATAGGCTGACTACATAATGAAATATTTACAAAATATCTCGGTTAATGTTCAAAAAAGGGGGAAATAAAAAATAACTGGACGTGACGCAAAACAAAGCACGTTTTTATCGTTGGCGGGGATCAGGCTGATGGAAGCGGATTCGGATAGCATCGTCCTCGCTCGGCCGCGCTCGGGAAGGCAACGTGTACTCAAAAATTGGCTTTCGGCGAAAAATAATATTTTATGAATAAACAAAAGATGCGGTCCGTATAACTTGATTGATCAACGGCGTGTTGGGGATAGGCATGCGTGAGGAAAACGCGATGGATGTACGCTTTACCTAATTCCAAAGAAAGGTTAATTCTGTTACAGTATTATTTCTGTAAAAAATGTTTTCTTTAAGGCAAGAATCTTGAATGTGACAGGAGATATCATCGTGCGAAAATAAGTGGCACGTAGACGCTGTTGAAAATTGAAAGCATTGGGGGAGGCCTATGTTCAGCAGTGGACGTCCTATGGCTGAGATGATGATAATGATGATGATGATGAGACGCTGTTGATTTATTCAAGACACCATAAATGTTCTAAATTCAGGCACCCTTTTAAATTTTTGAAGACTGAAAAATCAAATTAGGATATAAAACAAAACCAAAATGTTTTTTTGTCTGTACTCTGCTTGCACCCCTAAGGCTGAGTTGCACCAACTTACTCTAACCGTAACTATAACAATAATCGGTGCATTTTGTTTGGAGTTTGACAGATTTTTTACCTTTGTTAAAGTTTTTTTATGCATTATAAAGTAAATGAAAAAAGTAAGATGCTGCAACTCCGCCTTCTTGTGTTTTCACTATTACCAGAATTAAGCTCTCGGACTCCACTTCATAAAATCAAGCATATTCGATGATTGGCTGTCTAATTAGACTGTATGTAATTCACCAGCAGCACACAGGTCGTTGTAGTAAATTGGTACTTAGTACTGTTGATAGATCCTAACTTACCGTCAAGTACTAATTAACACAGATGGCAATATACTCTGGCAATATAAATGAAATATGAATACGTTTAAAGTGGTACAGACGGCACACCAAGCCAGACACTGTAACATCTTATGTAGTTACATTAAGAGTTATTTTCCAACAAAAATGTATAGTTTGATGTGCTTTTGACTGTATATAAAGGCACATGTTGGGTTTAATCTCTGACCACATCATTAGAGGTCATCCTAGACGGAGGACGTGTTTATTAACCAACCTAATTGATTTTCTGGACTTCTTAAACACAGTTTTCACGATTTAAGTGGACAGTGAACCTTAAGGTGCCGATAATTGGGTACTTTACCCTACTTAAATTTATTGGAAGAAGATAGACAATATACATCTTTAATGTGGCTTTTTTCTCTTGCCGTCTGGTCAGTAGTTTAGACTGAAAATTACATTTTCAACTCTACGTAATTATGGGGTGACGCACTAGTATTAGGGAACATGTTATGTCCATTCCCTTAAAAGTCGTACAAGCATTGACTGTGTAAAAGCATTAATTGTTAAACGTACTCTTTCGTTCTAAATTTACCGGTAGTGTGCACGTATCGATATCATATGCTATAGTTATGTTTTTTCTTCTATGTTTGACCTCCTTATTCCTGCAATTATGTCTTAATTAATATTTTTCTTTCTACAGCTAAAAGTTTTCATCATTGTGAATAGTATTTGAAATGTTATGGTCTACATCTTCGTAATTAAAGTAATTTTTATGCAATCAAATTTCCGTAAGCTGATGTAATTTGTATGCGTGAATATAGACGACAATCCTATTAAACTTAAACAGATATATCATTTTTCAAAATCATAACTCTTTTCATATTATCCCTGGTTAAATAAATCTTTATAATTCAGAATAAATATTTATTCATCATTATTTTAATCGTCCTTATTGTGCTAAATTCATTAACTATTGTGTAATCAAGCTAACATAATATTCATAAAGGTATTTGATTGAACAATCCAAAGCATTGAATTAGGAATTGACAATAATCGCGCGCTATGTGGAAAATGCATGCCTGAATTACGTTACACCAATATTGTATTGTAAGTTTATTATATCAAATGTATGGAATAATACTACTCGTATTCAGACTTTTATTGCTGAAATACTGCAATTGCATATTTTATTATTAAACAGATAACAGAAAAATACGAGTAGGTAAGTAGTTCTCAATTAAAGTAAGAGCAAGTTATAACGCAACGTAAAAATTTCATTTACGATGTTTTCATTATTCAACAACATGCATCGGTAACCAACCTGTAAAAAACTTGATATTGGAAAGAGTGAAAACTTATCTTTAATAGAAAATCGTCTATTTACGGACAAAATGCAGTCGGGTCGAGTATTAAATTTAGGTTTTGTAATGCTGTATAAACGTTTTTCTATTTCTAAAACATGTTTTGTCGACGGTCGACAACCTCCTCTGTAAAGTTGGTTAAAAAGGCTCCCTTCTCTTTTGATGTAGTATTTATAAATGCCAGTCACCGACCCCAAAATTCCGCAAGATGATATTTGGTTCAGGGTACGCAATCTCCAGGATAATTTGCAATTTATAATTCAAGGATTCGACCGTAATATTACTCGTTCGTTTTTCCCGACTTGCTTCGTATTCAAGTAGGTAAATACGAGTAGCATTTTGGTTGCAAAATTAAAAATATCACCAATGTGCAAATACAGGGTGTCCCAAAAAAGCACGTCACACTGACACTGGAGGTAGCTTGGCCTAAGACGCATCGTACAAGTCTAATAATGTCCTATACAGTGTGAGTCACGTTAAAGTGTACATATGAATTAAGGTAAAACTAGACCTATTTTTATCGACAAAAAACAGGTCAAATTTTTTTTGAGATTAAAAAAAAAAAATAGATTTTTTTTCTTTCGATGAGGATCAGTACTGTTGTAGAAAATGCAATAAAACTAGTATCTACGTTAATCTTTAAGACATAAGAAAGATATATCTTTTTGAATTATCCAAATCGGACCATTACTTACGAAGATATTAAGTTATAAACATAGGCCGTTTTTGCCGCTAAAAGTCAACGTACGCAGGGCCGCGTGACGTCATTATATCCGAATCGAGCGCAGCCGGCGTACTATTGGGATGGAAAATATTTTTTTCCAGCTAAACTATCAGTTTTAGAAAAAAACTTTTAATAACATTTATACATCAAAATAAAGTAACGCATCGACCAGTAATTTTTAAAAATAAAAATTGTGAAAAATAAGTATCGCTATGTCCAAAGACCACATTTTCATAGGTTTCGATGGAATGCGGAGACGCGGTTGGGGTGAGAGTAACTTTATGATTGTTTGTATTGAACATAATAATACATAATATGAGTGCTAATAACCAGTTTCTGGCCTAGGGGGGGGGGGGGGGGGAGAGGCAAGTCATACCCAGTTTCTGGCCTGGGGGGGGGGGGATTAAGTCATACCCAGCTTCTGGCCGAGGGGGAGTCATACCTAGCTTATGCTTATGGACTGGGGGGAGGGGCTAGCCTTACCCAGCTTTTGGCCTGAGGGGAGGGGGGGATCAAGTCATAACCAGTTTCTGGTTCTGGCCTAGGGGGAGGGGCTAGCCTTACCCAGCTTTCTGGCCTGGGGGAGGGGGGGGGGGGGTCAAGTAATACCCAGTTTCTGGCCTGGAAGGGGGGGTAAATCATACCCAACTTCTGGCCGAGGGGGAAGTCATGCCCAGTTTATGACCTGGGGAGTCATACCCAGCTTCTAGGCTAAGATTAAATAATTTCCAGGAGGGAGCAGCAGCTGTCCTTTCCTGCAGCAGCTGGCCCGCCCATGGGAACGGCGAATAGATAGGTAGGTAGTTACGTAGGTTAAACTCAGAAAAAATAAATAACAGGTAGGTATTGCGTGTACATCGAAATGATCTTCATAGCAATGTCTTGCTTGTAGCCTAGGCAGAGTGTATCTGCCTCAGCTATACCTTATTGTTAGAAGTAAATAAATTAATACTATACATTTTTATATTTTACTTGGAAGAAGATATGACTAACAACACTTATGAACACTTTATTTGAATAAATCGTCAAATATACCACCGCGCAGACCCCAATCGCGTCTCCGCGTTCCATTGAATCGTATGTATGAGCATATGGATTTTTTGCGATATTTTTCACAATTTCTATTTTTAAAAATTACCTATCGATAGCTTACTTTATTCTGATGAATAAATGTCATTACAAGTTTTTCTCTAAAACTGATAGTTTGGCTAGAAAAAAATATTTTCTATCCACGCAGTACGCCGGCAGCGTTCGGATCGGATATAGTGACGTCATCGTTCCCGCGCCGGGCGGTCAGTGAACTTTTTTAGTAATTTGGCCATAACTTCGTCAATTTTTGTCGTAGAACAAAAATTTTTGGACTGTATATTAAGGATTTCTTAGCCCTATAAATCTGCATTCACAGCTAAAAATCGAAATGATCCTCATTACTTCATGCAAAGAAAAAGTAATAACTTTTAAACTAAGAGGTATATCCTGATAAAATAAAAGCAGTAATAATGCTAAATAACAGGCGAAACTAAAAAATACATAAAATACCCAGAAAATGCCAACAAACAATAAAAAATTATACTTTTTGAAAAAAATCTGCATAAAAATTCGTATTTTTTTGGTTAATTCATAAATTTCTCCAAAAAATGCCCCTATAACAGGTGGTTTTTATTACTTTTTATTATTCTCTATCGTATCACTTTTGTAAAACCAAAAATCGCATGTCTCTATCCCTATCACAACGTTTGCAATGATCGTTTGAACTAAGACTCTCCGGGCGCGCCATTCAATGCTTCGTTAACAACGAAAGTGAAAGTGGCTCTAGATTTGTAATTTTGATAAATACAAGTTAGATCTATACTTATAATAAATCTGTAGAGAGGTCAATTCTGTACATGAAATAAATTTTCAAAATAACTATCAGATTAGTGATCGATACTGATGCCAAAAATGCAATCAGTAAAATTTTTGTCTGTATGTCTGTCTGTCTGTATGTTCCTTATAGAAACAAAAACTACTTGACGGATTTTAACGAAACTTGGTACAATTATTCTTCGTACTCCTGGGCAGGTTATAGGATACTTAGGAATTCCCACGGGCACGGGAATTAGCGGGAAAATCCTTTTGTATGAAAAATCTAAACTGCTTAAGTTAGACGCTTGAAATTTGGCATGCAGGTACCTTAGTAAACTCAAAGCTTAGTTACAACAGGATATTGCAAAATTCCCACGGGAACGGGAGTTAGTGGGAAAAAACATTGGTATGAAAAAATCTAAACCGCGTAAGATAGATGAAGGGGGTAAAACGGGATCCACGCGTACGAAGTCGCGGGCGGCCGCTAGTTTCAAATAAAAACAAGAGATTTCGAAGTAAAATAAGCATTTTAGTTAAAATTAAAATTGTCTCTACCTGTAGCGGAGAATAATGTGGTGGCAGGCCTTTGTTCAAACGATCATAGCAAATGTTGTGATAGGGATAGAGACATGCAATTTTTTGTTTTACAAAAGTAATACGACAGAGAATAATAAAAAGTATTAAAAACCACCTGCTATAGGGACATTTTTTTGAAAAATTTAACAAATAACCAAAAAAATACGAATTTTTAAGCATTTTTTATTATTTGTTGGCATTTTCTGGGTATTTAATGTATTTTTTTAGTCTTGCCTGTTATTTAGCATTATTACTGCTTTTATTTTATCAGGATATACCTCTTAGTTTAAAAGTTATTACTTTTTCTTTGCATGAAGTAATTGAAAGAAAAAAAAATCTATAAAAAATTAAAAAAAATCTCAAAAAATTTTTGACCTCTTTTTTTGTCGATAAAAATAGGTCTAGTTTTACCTTAATTCATATGTACACTTTATCGTGACTCACACTGTATAATAAATAATATTAAAGTTGGATGAGTTTTGAAATACGACTGATAATATGTATAAGTTGTTTTAAAAATAGACTTAATAAATAACCTAATAGGCTCATCTATCTCTGGTAGCCATGTACGTCCACGTAGAGTTGATGATGAATATATTTATAAAATAAGATACAAAGTAAAATTATGGCCACTTTTATACCGTTACATTGCCATGCCCTGTCTCCGTAGTCCATTACGAATTCAAGTAGCTATAACCAGATGGAAGGCTAACTTTACACTCACGGGAATTCCCTTCCAAACACTCCCCTACCTCCTTTTCTTTCGACTGGGATTCCCTTTTAAAAATCCATCCGCTTTTTCAGCAAAATCGCCTCTGAGTCTTGAACTTCACAATGTTTTAAATTGTATATTGCTTGTAATAGGAATTGCCTTCCGAGAATCTGCTCTTTTTTCAGCAAAATCGCCTCTATATCTCTTGACCTCCACAATGTTCTAAGGTGTATATTGCATGCTCCGGGAATTCCCTTCTGAAAATCCGCTCTTTTTTTACAGCAAAACCACCTTTATATGTATTTCTTGACCTCCACAATGTTCTAATTTACTCATTGCTTGCTACGGGAATTCCCTTCCAAAAATCCGCCCGCCTTTTCGGCAAAATCGCCTCTACGTGTGTTGACATCCACAATGTTCTAAGGTGCATTATCGCTTGCAGGTGTATCAGCCGGCGGCGGGGGCTGGGAGCCGCTGGGGCAGCCATACTTCGACAACAGCACGAAGCGCGAAGCCACCGCCGCCGTCGGCCAGCCCGCGTATCTACACTGCAGAGTCAGAAACCTTGCTGACAGAGCTGTAAGTATATTTTAAACTGTTATGTTGCATTTTTTACTACAAAATTATCACTCCCCGGGATTTTGCAACAAAAACTATAGCGGTAATTAAGATATTTACCCTCCCGACGTTTCAACTCGGTAGCATGAGTCATGGTCGCAGGCAGACTGAAGAGATTCGGCGTCTGCTTAGGGGCGATGAATTTTCTTCACCCACCCGCATTTGCGCAATCCCGTGGAGAGATAATTTGCTATAATCATCATCATCATTTCAGCCACAGGACGTCCACTGCTGAACATAGGCCTCCCCCAATGACTTCCACATCGCACGGTTGGTAGCGGCCTGCATCCAGCGCCTTCCCGCTACCTTTATCAGGTCATCGGTCCACCTTGTGGGTGGACGTCCCACGCTGCGTTTTCCGGTACGTGGCCTCCATTCCAGAACCTTGCTGCCCCATCGGCCGTCAGTTCTGCGTACTATGTGCCCAGCCCACTGCCACTTCAGCTTGCTGATCCGTCGGGCTATGTCAGCGACTTTAGTTCGTTTACGGATCTCCTCATTTCTGATTCGATCTCGTAAAGAAACACCGAGCATAGCCCTCTCCATAGCACGCTGTGCAACTTTGAGCTTCTGTATAAGGCCTATAGTAAGGGGCCACGTTTCCGAGCCATAAGTCATCACAGGTAACACACATTGGTTGTAGACTTTCGTCTTCAGGCACTGGGGTATTTTGGACGAAAAGATGTTGCGTAGTTTCCCGAACGCTGCCCAGCCGAGTTGGATTCGACGATTGACCTCCTTCTCGAAATTGGACCTACCTAGCTGGATCGTTTGTCCGAGGTAGACATACTTGTCAACAATCTCAAGAATCGAGCTCCCAACCGACACCGGGTAGGGCGCAACATGGATTTGCTATAAGTATACTTCCAAATCTAATGCCTATTAGAGTCCCTGTAGATTGCAGACTTTTTGTTGGCCGGATTCTCATTAATTTGTACGAGGAATGGGCTGATACCAAATCGAAACTTGGAATATTCATACTGAAGCAGTCCGATTGTCATTGATGGTCAACAAAAAGTCTGTACTTTTAGGCTGGGTTGTACCATATTACTTTAACTGTAACAAACGTTAAACGTCTGTCAAACTACATATAAAAACACCGGTTATGGTAAAAGAAAATTCAATTTGAAAATTATTTTAGCTTTATCCGAATTTTACGCATAGGCATCATCATTTTTCAATATTACTAAATTGAGGCGTCAATTCTAATTGTTAAACCACACACAATATATACATATACATTATTAAGCCAATTGATCTCGTACAGCACGTGTAGTGTAAGCTTATACACCCGAACTTGTGGATTCCGCAGCATTTTCTCGGAAGCTCCTGTGGGATCACTTCCGGTAGGAATGGAAGCCATTATGTCATACATTGATGATTCGCTACCTCCTACGGGAAAGCGTATCGCTCAACATCTCGTATCCGTCACGACCACTTTCAGAGGCTTCCTGTGAGCCTGTAATGGACGTGTAACAAGAACGTTACGAAATGTTTTGTGTGTCTCGTGACTACACAGTCACGATGTTCTACAATTGCTTCTGATTCCCCTATTTGTGTATTTTGCTGTTCAATTGTTAATTTTTTTTCAGTGTAAAATCTGAAAACATGTGCCGCGGTTTTTTTAGAGTTGCAAACTTGAATGCCAACTTTTCTCTCAAGGAACTTAAAAACATATAAAAAATCGTAGATACATGCAGACGTGTGCCATGTTTACCCTTAATTGTGTCGATATTGACTGGACTGCTTGAATGAAATCTCGATCTATTGTAATAAAATAGCAAGCATTTTTCTTTCTCTATTCACACAATTTGCTATTTTAATGGTCTATTTTTATGTTTTGCAAACCTAACTCAAAGCAAGTTATTATATTCGTAATAGTACGATAGCACCAGGGTAATTGTAATTCTTTGGACTTGGCCTTTATTTAAAATCCGAAGGCCAGTAATGTTATGCCGCATACACTATGCGGGAAATTGACCGAGACGTATAATACTGTAAACACGCACTTTAGTGACTTTAGTTAGTTACTCCGTGGGTCGTCCATACTTCGGAGTGCGTACTCACGCTCCGACTCGGTCAATGTCCCGCATAGTGTAGATACTTGCACCATTGGTTTAATTTCCCTAACACAAAAATAATTTATTTGAAAATGGAACCAAAAAAAAAACTGACAGCTAGATTCTTCTTCTTTTTTGATGATGTTGGCAATACACGTCGAGGTCAACTTGATTTGTGCCATTTTCAAGTATAATATAAGTGATACGAGTTACAAAATGAAATCAAGTAATGATATAATGAAGGATGATAGATGATACCCCTTCCCACCCTTTGAGTCTCAGTAAAGTTGTGGTGCTTTACTGAAACCTCCTATGGACAACTTGAGAGAACCAGAAGAATCACGATGCACTGTTTTGCTTCACTTGCCCACACCCATGCACGTTCACGAACACTCAATGGTTAATAATCCACCATTGTTACACATTAATAGTCGCCCACACACGAATTTGAGGAAATAAAACAAAACCGCTAACATGACGCTTTAGATTCCCGCCAAGAAGCCGACAGCTAGATTTTTTTATGGCTAGGTTGGCTAGGTATGCTATGCTATGCCTCTTCCCAGTGTCGAGTTAAAGACAGCAAGATTTCATGTTTATTTTTTTATTTTGAAATTCGAACGCGTATTCAAAATTCAACAAATTAGTTCCATGTCTTGCCGCACGTGGCGGTACTAATCAAAACAAAAGAGTGCGTGTTCACCAAAATAAACGTGAAAATAATTGTGACTGAAGTTAAACAATGGACGACTGCGCCATTGGGCCGTCAAATTAACTGTTAATAGCCCGCCTCAAGCACAAAATTCATACGAAAAGCGTTATTGAAAAAAAGTCGTGTAAAAGGCAGCAGAGCAACATTTTAAAAGCAAAAATCGGTAAAATAAAGTTTCATTATTTGTGATTTTAAGGTTTAACCTCAAAGTAAAATACGTTGGGGCAGGAAAGTTCTCGAGTGGCGACCACGGGCTGGAAGACGTAGCGTGGGCAGGCCTCCTACTAGGTGGACCGACGATCTGGTGTAAAGGTCGCGTGAAGAACCTGGATGCGGGCAGCGCAGGACCGTTCATTGTGGAAAACCTTGGGGGAGGCCTTTGTCCAGCAGTGGACGTCATTTGGCTGAAACGACGAAAATACGTTGAATATTCACTGCGCCGCGCTCCGCCGCGGAGCGCGTGATTTTCATATAAAAAATCACGCGCGTGTTAGATTTTTGGGCATTAGTCATTTGTAAATTGGGAAATATTAATGTATTAAAGCAGATTCTTTAATTAATAAAGTTACCACAAAAAGGAGAATAAAATTAAGCAAAATCTAGCATAAAATACTTTACGTTATATTCCTATCATATCGTATTATATCGTGGAAATATATAGGACTTTAATACTGTAGTTTAATAAATAAGCAAGTTTCAAATTAAAAATCCAATTATAAATTCAAATGGTTTATTCAGTATAAAGCCCTTTTCCAGGGCACTTATACACGTCCCAAATATAGCTTGCCCTACCACCACTTCGGGACAACTTGGGCTGGTGCTGAGAAGAAGTGGCGGAAGAAACTCAGTCACCTTTGTCAGCCTCTTTTCCAACCAGTTATAACTAATATAAAAAATGAGTAATCTAGCAGTAATTACGTCTTATTTATTATTAACATTTTGACGGTATTTTGTATAACCAGTATTTATAATCAAATACACAGAACACAAGTTCTTAGTTAGGTTACGTTAAGACTTTAGGTTAGGTTAAGAGTTAGGTTTAGGTTAGGTACGACTTAGGTTTTGTACCATAACATAACCGGCAACTATAAGCATTGTCCTTCTTTATACTGGTCATCAAACTACCGACCCGACCCCGTGGAATGTCACCATCAATTGGCCAGGTGTCAATATAATAGGCCTGGCGCAGCCACATAGCCAGGTGTTAATACAATATCACAATAATACAATACAATTACACAACAAGCATAATAATAGTACCAATAAACAATGTATACTTAACTTTGGTCAGCAATCAGCATCACCTCAAAGATCCGTTCAGACTGCCTCTCAATGAGAAATTCCATCTATTTATACCCACATTCTCCTTCTTTTTACTCAACTCCGATTGGTCGGCTTAAAACGACCAATCAGAACAGTCAACCAATCAGAGCACAGGATTTTATAACTATTTTTATTCGGAAGCGGAAGTTAGAGTTTCTCATTTTACAATATATCATAAACAGGATTTTAATACTTTTCTTATTTAGATTCAGAGATCTAAATTAAATTCTGAATTATTAAGAAACCAGAAACCTTACAATAAATTCTAATTTACGAATTATATAAATCTAAATTTTAATGTCACTTAATATGGCGGCTGTGCAATGTTTTGTGTGTGTAGTGTTTAACAAGTTAAAAAGTGTACCAATTATACATATTTACCATGGAATATTAATATAAATCAGGTATGTAGATATATATATTCTAACACGCGCGGACGCGTTGTCAGTGTGAAGTGCCGCGCGTGTTTTCTATACAAACTGAGGTACTTGCATACAATAATTAAATCTGTCGCCCCGCGCTCCGCGGCGGAGCGCGGCGCAGTGTGATAACCGCCTTAAAACATGCCGAGCGTTTTACAAACGAATGGACATTTATGAACTGCCAACAACATGATTACACAAGCACACTATAAACTAATGAACTATTTTATTAGCATCAATAAAACACTAACTATAACTTTTTCTATTAAATTACCTTGACTGTTTTACTAAATTAGTCATTGTAAATGTTGATAAAAATACCTATAGTACTTTTGTCATTTTACTTGTGTTAAAATGCCACAGTTCAACTTAATAAGACATGTAATAAAGACTAAAATGAGTCATACTTCGAAAGTAGAAGCTATTACATAGATAAGTACTGTAAGTAGTCATACAGCAACAATGTAAGTAATGAATTACATAATAGAGTATCCATAAAGTTTTATGTCTTGTAATCTTTTACGTAAGAGAATGTTTTCTATAACGTAATTCTAGTAGTTATTAGCAAGTCAATCAAAATTACTCGTGGGTGATTTGTTTCTTTTATCCACAAAAAGAAGCTTCGTATTACATAGAATAATTTCAATCCATTGAAATGTTTTAACAAAGCTCGTTACCACAACACAATGGGATTAAGATATAAAGCATGATAGGCATATTTTGAGATACGAAAAAAGCCGTAAAGCCAACCTTTAGGCCTTTTAGCTGAACACTATTCACGGAGACCTTTTATGCGGTTTCCGATGGGACCGCGAGTGAATAGTGCCCAAATTGCACTGAAGGGTTGACTCATTCCGTAGATTGCTCCGATTCACTTCACTTGCCGTAAGTTCACTTACGTTTTACTGAGCAATTTCGATACGATGCACAGTGTCGCGGCAATATTGCGAATACGGGTTAACCCAGTTTTTATTTGTACAAAATATGTTGCGATGAAGACATGAGTTTTGGTTTTTAACTTTAACTGGCTACAATATAATTTTGACTATATCACTGATTAACATTCATAAGTTACACTAGCATGGATAAATGTTGTTGCCTTTTTTTGTAAAGAATGAGGCGTAGTATTGTTGTATTTAGGTTACGAGAGCAGTCTACGATAAATCTACGAGTAGATTTTAACATATTATTATTACTTTTGGAACTCTATCAGAGAATAATCAAATTCTTATCTTGCTGTCTGTGGCTGAAAATTACCATAGGTAACTTAGCGATAATTACATGATAACTCTTAGTTAAATGCGACACCGTTTATCATCATCATCATTTCAGCCATAGGACGTCCACTGCTGAACATAGGCCTCCCCTAATGCTTTCCACGTTGATCGATTGGTAGCGGCTTGCGTCCAGCGCTTCCCTGCTACCTTTACGATGTCATCGGTCCACCTTGTAGGTGGACGTCCCACGCTGCATTTTCCGGTAGGCGGCCTCCATTCCAGAACCTTGCTGCCCCATCGGCCGTCAGTTCTGCGTACTATGTGCCCTGCCCATTGCCACTTCAGCTTGCTAATCCGTCGGGCTATGTCAGCGACTTTAGTTCGTTTACGGATTTCCTCATTTCTGATTCGATCTCGCAAAGAAACACCAAGCATAGCCCTCTCCATAGTAGTACGAGAGCCCACGACCAAAACCATGTCTCATAGTAATACGGCAAAAACCCTATAAAATCGTTAGATTGTATGATTCTGAACCCGACTAGATGTGTAGTAACGGTCGAAAGTGTAGCAACTGCGTGGGAGGCCATTTCTGCTGTGTCAAAAAAAAAGACAGTCGGTATTATAGCAATACGTCTGATAGTGAAAATGTACATAGATTTTATAATTGTATTACGAAAAAGTTTGTTTTCAGACATTTTGCGCGTAGCATATAGCCTGTGCGCATTTTTCAAAATGTCAACAAATTTAGCCGACCTGTATCATAGCAATACGGATAAATTTTTTTTTCAACTTTTTGTATTGCTGCCATGATTACCAAAAACCTGTTTTCAGACACTTTAAGTGTATCAAAAAGTTGTATGATAGAGAAGGTGCTACACTTAATTTGTCTAATATAAATTTTTTGCACATATGGACAACTTATTTTATCATGTCCAACAATTTTCAGACATATTGCTATGATACCGATCGGTAAAATTTGTTAACATTTTCAAAACGGTCTCAAAATTTAATGCGTTCACATTTCCGTCTGAAAATTGTTTTGTTCGCATCAAATAACCAAAATTTACTAATAAAAAAGATTTTCAGACGTATTGCTATGAGACATTTTTTTTGTCTCATTTTTATTTTTTTTAAGTGATTTTACGGGTTTGCGCTACACCACTAACGTCTGAAAATAATGTTTCCGGTATCTCAGAACTATCATTCAACTACAGTCTGCAAATCAGGCATATTGCTATGATGCAGTTCGGTAAAATTCTTTGACAATTTTGAAAATTCGGTCAGATCAAACGCTACGCGGAAAATGTCTGATATTGGTATTTTCGAGTTCAGGATAATCGTATCTATCGATTTGATGCGGTTTTGGCCGTATTGCTATGAGACAAAAATTTTGGTCGTGGGTTCTCGTACTATAGCACGCTGTGCAACTTTGAGAACCGTTTATAGAAAACCTGTTTTATCTTTCCCAACAATTTTGATAAGAAGAAAGTGGCAAACCATTAAGAAGCTTACACAAAATGCTATCGCTCCATTTTTTCACTCTTGGGAGTTGGCTCTATGTATTGCACCTTATGTTGATTGTAATAAGTGCGATTTCTGTAATTCCGTATACCAGTTCCTACTTAGTGCGGTTGCGGTTTAACTCTAAGGCCACTTCAGAAACACGCCTTTATAACTGGCCTTCGCTTAGTCAAATCAAGCTTCACTTTTCGTACAGGCCGCTTTGTTGATTCTACTTATTGATAATGGAATTCTGCAACCAGTTGATGTTCTTCTAATTGGTTTTAAGAGCTTCTTTGATGAAACTGTCTTTCCTCTATACTTAGAATTATTTCATCAAGCTACATGTCAGGTTGCTAGTTGTGATATATGTGATATACTTTTCAGCAAGAATTTCTATATCTTAGCTTGGCTTTCTCGTCAAATACTTTTTATTTTATTTATTATTATTCATATTTATATTAATAAAAGTAAAAATAAGTAGCCAGACACTGTCTAGTTCAAATAGACAGTACAAAGGTGTAGGACAGACACGCAATGCCTCGCTAAATGACTGAACAAAAATGGTACCTATTGTCACGCGCTCTTTTATTAGGTACTCAGATCTTCAAAAGAATTTAGCAATATTTAGTCGTAGAAAAAACAATTAAACTCATGGGGTTAGGCTCAGTTCTGCTGAAAAGGCACAATAATTATAATACCATAATATTCTGAGTCTGTGTAAATATTTTTATATTCTTTGACTGAGTTGCACCATCTTACTTTAACTTTAACAAATGTCAAAAGTCTGACATACTTCATACATAATGTTGAAGTTGTTATAGTTACGGTTAAATTAAGATGGTGCAACTCAAGCTTTGAATATATTTATTGTCACTTAAGCAAATAGTACGCGTTAATTTAGGTTAAAAAGAAAGAAATAAATCAAAATGTTTTATTTATTTGGTTTAGGAGATACCACAGCTTAGTAAACTAACGTATTGTTATGTTGCGCACTAGAAAAATGGAATGATAGATCAATAACATTAAAACTATTGATTAAACTGTTAATCCAAATATTAATTAAAATAATTTACAAATATTGACAATAAACACAGCTTTTCACGTAACAACTTATTTATATCACCAACATAGACGCATGTTCACGGGTAAAAATGTTTAATTTATTATTCGATTAACCAATTTGTTGATTATTCCTGATTCGGGTAAACCCACAGACCCTGAACACATTTAATTATTTACAGTATAATTACGCGCACGGTCCAGTTTGTAAAATATTTAACGAAACAGAAAAGTGTACTTTAAAGTTTATTAATCTTAAAAACTAACGCAAACATTTACGTTATTCGTTTTATTGAGTAGAATAAACGTTTGACACCTCACTTAACTGGAGTTATAGAGTGTATTGAATTTGATAACGTTAAAATTTGGTTTTTACCCGCGCCAGAAGGAGGGTTATGTTTTTACTACTAATTACAAAACGTACATTCTATCTATTCACACCACTTACGAACTCGTAATACGTCAATACATTCATCTAAAATGCGAAGAAAATATTTACTTTAGCAGAAGAAACAAAAACATGCTATGATGTGGTCAAGCAATATCTAAAGCGATAACAATAAGCCAAGTGCTTACAAAGAATGGCTCAGTCTTAGTAGAGTAATTTACATAACGCAATCTAGAGTAAGTAGTGTCAATGCCATTCCGTTGCGCCGCAATGAGTCCAATCCGGCTTGATCTAGGTTTGACCCATAAAAACTTCGGCGGGAGAAAGAATGGTTTGGGGGATATCCAGTTATATCCAGTTAGTTCTGTCTCCGCCACGCTTAAACCGTGCTACGAAGAAAGTTTTTAAACCCTCGGCGAATCGTGCCGAATACAAATTCCGAATGAAACTCATCCAATGCGGTCCTATTAAATGCAAGACTGAAATTCTCCGTAATCACTTTGTACTGTTTGAACAATTCGCTAGTAAATTATTCCGTTTTTATTCGAAACTTCAATTGTTTTATACCAAAATTATCTGTAAGCTCTATTGTCGCGTAGAGATTAATCTTTGACTAAGAGCATTACGGTTTTGTTTGATCTTTGTTAACTATTGTCTTTCATTATCTTTTTCATATTATTTTTTGCTATCATAGTACTTTTTTGAGGTCCTTCTTTGATTATAATGTCTGTAGTAGAGTCTAGGTAAGTTGCCTTTTGTTTAACTAACATTTTTTAGGTTTTCAATTACATAATTAAAATATCCATAATTAAGATTATCTGCTTTAAAGTAGACTAGTGAACTTTATACATAATTCACGTAAGGTTGTTTTTGTTATCTATGAACAGGGTTAGAAAGTTGGTTCCAGACAGCGATTTATTTTCGCTTCTCGATTTTAATGCCTTTTTATTATGGCTACATAATGTCACAATATTGCAGTGGTTTGAGTAAGAAATTACTCAAACCATTGCAACGGCTTATTCACATTAAGATTGCATTAAACTAATCTTGAGATATTCCATAATTCTATTGCAAAAGCAGTTGTATTTGGCCGTATTGCACAACACAATCAGGTCCGATGCTGATTGATGAATAAGCTAATATTGATTCACGGCGTGTGTCTGCTTAAGCCGACAATGAAGATACATTAGCAGCGGGGGAGCGGCTTAACTTCCCGGTAGAGCCTGATTGTTCGTGTTCGAATACGGAACTCTACCAAACTTGCAACTTTGCACACATTGTGTTACTAGTTACAATCCGAAAACATACCTACTCACAAAATGTAGTGTGGGTTTGGAATTATGATTAATGTTGTCAGATTTTACTCATACTTATTAAGACTGAGTTGCACCACCTTATTTTAACCGTAAAAATAACAATATCCGTTGCTTTTTAGGGTTCCGTACCTCAAAAGGAAAAAACGGAACCCTTATAGGATCACTTTGTTGTCCGTCCGTCCGTCTGTCAAGACCCTTTATCTCAATAACGCGTGAACGTATCAACATGAAATACTCAGGTCTATTGTCCCTTTAAGCTGTGAAAATATCAAACTTCTAAGCCAAGCCAATCAAAAGATACAGCCGATTATGTCGATATTTTCAACAAATTTTCGACACTCGCAAAGGAATCAAAACCTACAGGATACTTCCCGTAAACTCAGAATCTTGAAATTTGGCATAAAGCATTGTCATATAATGCAAATATAGGAAAAATTGCGAAAATTACATTTTTTTAGTTATATAATATAATAAAAATATTTTAATAAAATGAAACTTACTACCTTATTTCTCACGAACGAATAAAGGTATCAAATTGAAATTTATACCAAATACCTAGATCTATTGTCCCTTTAAGAAGTAAAAAAATCAAACTTCTAAGTTAACGCGATCAAAAGATACAGCAGTTTATACCGACACCTTAGACGAATTTCCGTCACACGCTAGGGAATCAAAACCTACAAGGTACTTCCTGTGAACTCAGAATCTTGAAATTCGGCACGAAGCAACGTTATATACACAGTAGATATATGAGCTAAAGCAGTACGGAAACTTAGCCCTTTCGGCGAGTTAAATACCTACACTTCAACTGAGTGTTAGGGTTGGCACTCTTAATCTTTATAAAATTAATAAGGTTCTGACTTACTTATTTATTAAAACGTTTATTTAGGTTTTTTAATTATCAAATACCTAATGGAATAAATTAATTGACTAAGTAGTTAACAAAAAAATAAAACGTTAATTAGGTTCTATAATGATCGAATACATAATCGAATAAATTGATTAAGTACTATTTAGAGGCCGGTAGAAGATATTCTATTCTCATAAATAAAATACCGGATACTTACTTTCACATAGCTATTGCCTCATTTTAAATACAGTTCATCACTTAGTACAAAAGCGCGCGGAGCAAATTACTTTATCAAATAGAACACATAAATTGTTAAAAAGCGTAATTACGTAATTTAAAAAGAACTATTACAAAATCAGATGTAAGCACTTTATTTAAAAAGTAATATTTAATCATTTTTACAATTCACAATTATTACGAAGTTTAAAAATGAAAGTTCTGGTTTTGAAGATGCCGAGTTCAAGCAGCCGTATACTACGCAATACACTCGTGGCATGTTTTTTTTTAAATACAGCGGACAGTGCATGCCGCGACACTCGCGACGGATGGACTGCGAGGTTCGCTTAGAGCTCGTGTAAAGCGTGCGTCTGTGTGCGTGAGTCTGATTTCGAGCGTTTGTATGAAGCTCCCGTACTGTTTGATTCATCTACTGTGTTATATAGTACAGATAAAGGAAAAATTGCGAAAATGATAAATTTGAAGTTATATAAAATTTAAAATATTATTTTTGCTTACATGACATAAAATATTTTTTTAATAATTATAAACTTACTACCTACCCTTTTTCACATGAACGCGTAGAGATATTAAAGTTGAAATTCATATCAAACACTTCTTAAATCTAATTGCCTCTAAACTGTGAGAAATTCTAAATCAACGCAAAAATTCAAAACGCTGAGGTAGGTACCTACCTATAATGCAAATATAGGAAAAATAAATAAATAAAAAATAATCATACCGCATATTTTGAAATTCGCCACTACTCGCAACGGAATCAAGTAAGTAATTTGATTTAATACGTCATAAATTGTAAACCGCTACGTTTGTACGGCGGAACCCTCGGTGTGCGAGCCCGACTCGCACTTGGCCGGTTTTTGTATGGAGTTAGACAGATTTTTGACGTTTTTCAAAGTTAATTTTTAAATTTGATTTGATTTGATTTGATAAAGTAAGATGGTGCAACTCAGCCTAAGTAGGTACTGTTCTTTAGATATAGGCACATACCTAATTCAAAAAAATTATTTCTTCAACCATTAGAAATTATTAATTGGCTGTTAAAATAACCATTGGATTTTAAGCGTGTTTAAAACATTATACTTTTGAAAGTTGCAAAATTATTCTGTCTGCTCCAATAGTGCTGAAATATTCATCAGTACTAAGAATTATTTTCATCCCAGACTACAAATATTTGTTTTATGAATATTCTTATCCAACTCATTTAACAATCACCAATTAGCCAAAGGCGATCCGTTGCTAGGCTCCTTCAGGAGTACTAAGAGCTCTGTCGCTTTTACAATCACAGTTAATTAGTTATCGTCTGTCCTTGGAGTTATCACAGATTAAATTTGCTGAGAGATTATAGTTAGAAATTATATTTGATAAGCTTAAGATAACGGCTTCATTCATCCCACAGTGTTCAAGGCTTTATTATGACTTTATTCAATCTTTAATTTTTAAGCTTCAACCACACCAACGCGTGCAGATCGCCATCGCCGGCGCGATCATAGGCCAATGACAGCTCGCGCGACCCATGACAGTCCGCACGACCTGTCATTGGCATATGATCGCGCCGGCGATTGCGATCTGCGCGCGTTGATGTGGTTGAAGCACTAGTTAAATAAGAACTGTTCCAACAAATTATAATATTACTAGGTTTTTATTTGACTTAATAGGTACTATTTTGTTTCAGGTATCCTGGATAAGAAAACGTGACCTGCACATCCTAACAGTGGGTGTACATACGTATAGCAGCGACGCGCGGTTCGCGGCGCTCCACGCGGACGGCTCGGACGAGTGGACGCTAAGGGTAGCGCCGGCGCAGCCGCGGGACTCCGGCGCCTACGAGTGCCAGGTGTCCACTGAGCCTAAGATCAGCTTGTCGTTTCGGCTAACAGTTGTTGGTGAGTGCGCTAATCTTATTTAAATTATTTGAATCTGGTAGAGAGGCTTCAATATGTACTCGTACGCACGTGATTGCTTGGCATAAACAGTTCCATGTGTCCACCTCCACTGTGCCTAAAAGCAGCCTGTCGTTTCGGCGAACAGTTATTGGTGAGTGCCCTCAAAAAAAGTTATTGTAATCTAGCAAAGTTATGGGTTTATGATTTGTGTAAAGGAAAGTTTAATAGAGAGGCACCCACGTGACCACATGACGTAAGAGCGCTTTTACATTTAGGCCATTTTGCAGCGCGACAAACGCGCGACAGACGTGCTGCCGAAAATTTCATACTATGTGACAGCGGATGCATGCCTTCACATTATAAAAACGCCGCTGCCGCGCTGCAGTCGCGCTACTAACGCCCTAATGTGAAAGCGCTTTAAGGTCCGTCGTGGCTCGCGGAGCTTCACGTAGACGATAAAAATATGCCTCCTCTTATAAGAGGCTGACGCTGGTAAAAGTTTTTCAGAATAGGTTACATTCCCTAACCTACATATTGGTTCCATTTCTTCAGAAACCCACTAAGATCGGTTACTCATAAAACAAACTAACTTTATTCCGGTAACAATAACTCCAATATGCTAATGCTATTAACTTGGTATTTACAAACAATATACTAAAACAATACACGAGCCATCAAGCAAACACAGCACCTACTTGAGTCTAAGACCGAGTTTTAATGTATTCTCATAAATTGTTTGAAGTTAAGCCCTAGAGAGCTCTCTCTAAAACTATAGCCATTCGGAAAACTATCTCTCGAGCGGGAGTAAATTATATGGAAATGATAGATACGCGCTGAGGGCCATTTACAAAAACTGTGCTATTGACACGGTATTTTATATTTTCTAATAGAATTTCGTGCTCCTTGGCTCCGTAATATGCCTAAAACGGTAAAGCTTTAATTTAAATTCAAGAATACATTTATCTGTTCTGTTACTAGCTATTAATAAATGTATATTAAACCAATCATAGGCTCAAATTAATCCAGGGTTGAGCTTCATTTCAACATCATCATCATCATCCACGATTTAATCTCCACTTCAGGAGTACAACCCTCTCTGACTTACCGGAGGGGACTTAAATAGGGGATT
The DNA here is from genome assembly GCF_963855985.1 of Ostrinia nubilalis. Lineage (NCBI taxonomy): Eukaryota > Metazoa > Arthropoda > Insecta > Lepidoptera > Crambidae > Ostrinia > Ostrinia nubilalis. The sequence continues at coordinate 6,786,097 of NC_087103.1, forward strand.
TGTTGGCCTACACTCCCCACGCTTTGGCCAGACGGGTTGGGAAAGAATTAATTTCATAATACAAACCTATCACTCCCTTTATAATGGTTCGGCCATTCTAAAAAGCTTATAAATCCGGCAGTAAGTCTAAAAACCGCAGAATTATCCCAAATATTTAACTTGATTTACGCAAATGAAAATGTTGACTTTAGCTTTAGCGACTGCCCTCAGCAGTTAGGTCGATTAGCAAAGATTTCTGTTGAATACCGTTTCCTTAAAATACACAATGAACTTTACTAGGCTACCGACTACAAAGTTATGCATGTCCTCAAACGAAACTGCCCGCAATGAAGTCGAGTATGTTTTAATTTGTGATTGGCATTGTTCTCTCTGCTATACCATATTTCATTGAGCGAGATCGGCATGTCCCACTTTCCACACGGAATAAATTCTTACAAAAACTTATGTAGGTCAGTATATTTATGGCCGTCGCTGGTGTAATGACAAAAAAACTACATATTGTTTACAAGGCTTACCCTCACTGGCCCCGCATAAACTATCTGGTAAAAGTTTGGGTCCCGAATATTTAATCTCAACTAGAGCCGAAATTGTTGATGCATGCAGCCTGTCGTCGTTTCAAACTAAAATCTGAAGGCAAAACATGGACTCGTATGTCAAACTTTCACGTTAATATTTCTTTTTACCCAACTACGGGAAATCCAAAAGGTCATGATTTTAGCAGTCTTTACTTTGTATGTCTCTGAAGGCGATACGGTAGAGAGAAGTTCATTTATAATAGGTATAATGTTTTACTACATAATGAAAACGCTCTACATATTTAGCGACATAATTATGTCAATTCATTTTTACTCATAACACTGAATGATCGTTTATTTTCAGTCTCTAATTACACTGTTATAATTTTAGTTAAACTGCATTGTTCGACATCCAACTAGTATGAGCGACATAAATAAATTGTTGACCCGCCATTATTCACGCGATACCCAATAACGATAACCTATCAGTGTTTTGTAACAGATTATTTTGCCCGCAGTGTCAAAGGCCGAAATCCTGTCCGGGCCCGAGTTGTTCGTCCGGGCTGGTTCGGACATCAATCTCACTTGCGTCGCCAAACACGCGCCGGACCCACCGAGGTGAGAATATTATGCGATCAAATGGAAGTATCACCTGATCAAAGAGAACGGCTAGCTCAGATTATTCGTTCATTAGGATTGCCGTCAAAGCTTTGAGCAGATGAAGCGAATCGCTGGTCGATCTAGTTTAAGGGCATACGCAGTTGGTTTCGATTCCACAGTTAATGAACATGATTCTGTGAAGAATGATCTGAGCTTCCTGTTAATTTTTCTAAACTTTAATAACGTGATGTACTACAGCAAAATTGACGAAAGGGAATAAGCGACTAAAGGGATACATATTGTCAATTTTAAAGAGATTTGTTTACTATGATTATTTTGATTTTTTATTAATCCAGCTTCAATGGTAAGAACTTCAAACCATATTCAAGTCACAGACTAGCCCTAAAGACTATCTTGAACTAATTAGACAAGGTAATGTGATTGCAGTGATAAGTCGTTACAAAGCTTGGCAACACTATCGTCCCCACACTATGGCTATTCTTTTTCTATGGGCTATGTGTTGTTAAGCAAGATTACCCTCGCTCAAACACTCGACGCCTTTATGCCGCCATAGAGCTTTCAGTAATTGAGGTCTAATGAGCCGCACTCGAGAGCTGAACTGGTTTTTCTCTTTGTTCTGTGGCCAAGGGGTCTGCTCGACAAAACGATAACTATTTATTTCTGTGACCGTCTCTCTCATTCACGCTGACACCCCAAGGTGAGTGAAAGAGCCGAATATATCGATGTGCTTTTCAGAGTAGGGCCGCTGACTAAAATGCTGCGATGGGATCATTTATTTGCAGCGTCAGTGCGGACCGGGCTGCGGTAAAAAGCCGATTAACGTGGTTAATACGAGTATTTAACTGGTGCTTTATGTAATTTTTGAACTCTACATGTTACTTTACATTCATTTTACCATAGTGAGCTTATTCAGCGTTTTCCTTTCAATATTGCAGCCTATAGCTTTGTGGCGGCAGTGCTTTTAGTGATTATCGAAGTGAAGCAGCCCCCGCTTGGTTTGTGAATGCATAAATTATATTCTGACCGTATTTGATGTTATATGGCATAGAGTTTTTTACAAGTATAACATAAAATAAAATAACAACCTACTTAATAATAAAACGTTTTAAAACATCATAAGATTCCCGACACGTGATTACAAATGCTTAATACGTGTCCAAAAACATTTCACATTTCCGTAACAACACAAACGACAGCTGAAATGAGAGAAATGTGTCAAGATTCGAGGTATGAAGACAAATCGCTGAAACCATTTAATTAATTAAACAAATGACTAGTTGTCTCGTTATTTATTCGCCCGTTTCGCCGTTAAATAACGCTCTCCAATCACTTGAGAAAAAGAATGGGCCACTCCAAAATCTCATTATGAAACTTAACAAGACGTTTTCGCGATGTAATTTCAAAGATTATAAATAAAGGAGCACATTTCTCTGGTTGTTCACATTGGGTGGACCTAGCGACATATTTGGGTCACGCTACGTGACGTGAGTGTAATGAGACCATTCTGATAGAGCGGTTTCAGACTAGCGTTTTTTACAAGCGTAAAAAAGCTCGTCTTTGGGAGCACATGTAGGTGCGTATAGGCTCACCTTTTTCCACACGCAGTACTTGGAAGAATGTTGACGAGCTTAATAATTGTCAAGTAAGCTCTTAGAAGCGCGAGCCGGTAAAGACACCACTAGTCTACTAGCGGTTCGAGAGCACACGCCGTATAATGTCCATGTACGCAAGTCTGGTTTTACGAAGCGCGCGTGTAAACGCGTATGCTGAAAACGACAAAAACAACAAAACGCTAGTCTGAAACCGCTCTTAGGGCTGGCCAGTGGCCACTACCTTATAAATGGTAAACTTGTTTAAAGCACTTCGCGTTATTTACAAGAAACGCTTTTGACTTACTAGGGCTGAGTAGAAGTGGTTTCTTAACTTTAATGCCGCGTTTTAAACACTATTTTTTTGAACTTGAATTGATGTAATCCTCTGCTAGATAAGTAATTTGAATAAGCTTGACTTAATCTTAATTTGTATGGCATATTTAAACATAAATGTCTAGTCTACTTAAATAAATATAAAGCCGTAGACTTTAGGTTTCATAATTTAAACAAAACTTAAGTAACTATTTCTGAACTTTGAATGTAAATTCCTTGGTAGTTATTATTATGAATAACTTGAAGACGCTAATTTTGCTTTAAAATTTTATAGTCTATTTGAAAAAATAGGTTCTAATTAAATACCTACATTATACATATCTAGTCGTACCCAAACATTTTAATGGTTTAAGATGAAAGACATCGAACGTGTTACGGTGAAATCATTATCTGAAGTCTTGAAACTGCACATCTACATAACTGAGAACCCATAAATGACTTACATATGAGACTTGAGTATTTCATAAACTTGAAAAAAGGTCTGATAATAGCTAATACCTTTTTCTTTTAATATGTAAAACCCCAAAACCGAAATAGATCTTGTTAATATCTAAGATTTTTAACTAGATACCTACTGGTGCAAGCGGTATCGTAACTTGAATAGACGGCCCCGTCTTTCAGCTCCGGCTGTATAATGGAAGTGTGTTATCGTGTACGTACCTTTCACACCCGCACCTATACATTTAGTCTTCGCATCCATAAACATGATAAGCTCATTTTCAGATAAAAGGGTCGGCTGGGGTCCCTAAGTGAGGCATTCTTTGACTATCACCGTTTAATGGGACCCTGTGTCTGAGATCTCTTGGCTGGGGACCTTCAATTTGAATATTGATAGGATGATACGCTTCATGTGTAGAGATGTCATTTTTTATTCAGGTCAACCCATAAGTTATGTATACCGAGCCCCAGGCGTATAAAAGTTATAAAATAATGTTATATCAGGTCCCTACAATAGCGCCTCTAAATCCAATTTTATTACTTATTGGTGTTTTGAAAGTATGAATAGCGTGATAAAAACACAAGCCTTAATACGTTTTCTGTGAAGATTTTAATATAGTATTTTTTATCATCCCTAGTCTTTTTGATTTACATAGACCAGTACTATATCGTTAGTGATGTGGAATTATGTTAGCAGCAAATGCTAAATAGCATTTTGCTTATTCCTAAAGAGTGTTTTTAAAACGTACGGTTTAATTAAATTATAAATACAAATGCATGTAATTTTGCAATTATGACGCAAACACATTTTAATTCCATGTGTTGGCATTTGTTATTTAATCGCTTGTAGTCCAGTCAATAAAGCATTATAGATGGAAATCCGTGGAACACAATTTTTGACTTCGGGACTTTATTTAGACTAGTTAGGAGGTGAACATAGCAAAAGTCCCCGCCCTTAGCCCTTGAGCCGGCGGGGAGAGGGGGGTTTAAAGGTACCACTTTTCGGTTTTTCGCTTAATCCTTAGAAACTATGAGTCCTAGTGACATGACTACTATGAACCAAAAAAAGCTTATTCAATTTGCTACAGGTAAGATAGTCAAGTTTTTCTATATCTTGTATAGTTTTCGCGGCATCTGCTCTAGAAGGTCTGTAATATTGGAAATTTTATTTTTGTCTTACATGTTTCCGTTAGGAGAAAATCGACTAAATCAACATTAAGCTAATATTTTAGACATGCGGGAGCATGATAAGCCTAGTTCCAGGGAGGGGACTGCACCGTGCGTATATTTAGACGAACCAATTGGATCCACTTTTGACTACTCATCACTCAAAAAGTACTGTGCATTAACACTTCAAATTTGGCTCATGTGTTGAGACTTGCAAGATAAACATCAGCTTCAAATTTCATAAATATACCTCAAACGGTTCTTTAGGTATTGACGTCTAAAAATCTACATGGCTGACTATAAGACCAAATTCTAACCACTTCCAGATGACCTTGAAGGTTCAAATTTGGCATCCAGATAGGCAGTTCTGTAAATACAAAGGAACAAATAAAAAACCAGTAAATTTTAACATTTCACAGGTGATAGATAGATTTTAGTGTCCTAAATGTCGATTTTTGAACGTCAATACCTAAATAACCGTTTGAGGTATATTTATGAAATTTGAAGCTGATGTTTATCTTGCAAGTCTCAACACATGAGCCTAATTTGAAGTGTTAATGCACAGTGCTTTTTGAGTGACGAGGAGTCAAAAGTGGCTTCAATTAGTTCGTCTAAATATACGCACGATGCAGTCCCCTCCCTGGAACTAGGCTTAACATGCTCCCGCATGTTTATCATGTTTGCTCAATGTTGATTTAGTCGATTTTCTCCTGATGGGAACATGTAAGACAAAATTAAAATTTCCAATATTACAGACCTTCTAGAGCAGATGCCGCGAAAACTATACAAGATATACAAAAACTTGATTGTCTCACCTGTAGCAAATTGAATAAGCTTTTTTTGGTTCATAGTAGCCATGTCACTAGGACGCATAGTTTCCGAGGATTAAGCGAAAAACCGAAAAGTGGTACCTTTAAACCCCCCTCTCCCCGCCGGCTCAAGGGCTAAGGGCGGGGACTTTTGCTATGTTCACCTCCTAACTAGTCTAAATAAAGTCTCGAGGTCAGAAATTGTGTTCCAGGGATTTCTCTCTACACCGTCGTTAAAGCATTCATTGACTGGACTATTGCGGTTCTATTCCGAATTTAGCAGTTTCATGCAGACGCCGTCGGAATTCGGTTCATAATGTACGTGCGATAGAGTTAGTGTTCGATTTCACTGCATTATTCGGGAGTTCATACAGCGCCGCAGCTCGTGTTAAAAGCATTCTTGCCATTACCAAGGACAGCAGTAGAATACTAATGCGGGTTACACAAGGATTCGGATACATCTGTTACCGTTGATCAGCACTTCGCGGAACATTAATGCAGCTGTATCGATTGCATAGCATACTCCGGATTAGTGTTGTGTTTGGACCACAATTGCCAATCATGTGTACAATACATATCAGGGTTGTTACTTGACATGGTGTAACGTGAAACCAATTCTGAGTTATTAACTTAGTTACCGTCAATAATAATTATACAGTTCGTCAAGCTTTTACAATAACAAACGAGTAATTACTAATAGGTAGGTACCATCTATATTCCTTTGTCCTTGTGACTATTTAAATTTAAATAATGATATTCATTTTTCAGCCTGAAAAAGGTAGGACCTAGTAACCTTACTCATAATCCAATATTTTTGTATTTCTAGGCTCCTGTCGTTACGTTCATAATTATCAGAACATATTTTCTGTCATAAGGATTATTACCATTTTCAACCGACTTCAAAAAAAGGAGGAGGTTCTCAATTCGACCCGTATGTTTTTTTTTTTTTTTTTTTTCTATGTTTGTTACGCGATAACTCCGCCAATTATGAACCGATTTGAACAAATCTTTTTTCTGCGTATAGGTAATACCTCAAGGGTGGTCCCATTTAAATTTAATAATAGAAAAAACAACCCCCAAGGGTGGAAAATTGGGGATGAACTTTTTTATACGCAATATCTCCGCCGATTATAAATCAATTTGAACGATTATTTTTTTGTTGAATAGGTATTATCAAAAGGGTGGTTTCATGCGAATTTGAAGAAAATATTTCACCCCCAAGGGTGGAAAATTGGGGATAAACTTTTTTATACGCAATATTTTCAATTTTTAGTTTTTTTTTGTGTTCACGCATTTGAAGTCGGTTTTATTTTTTTTTAAAGTTAATTATTGTAGATTATAAACTTTCGCGTTCCATTATAGAAACTGTAGGTACATTGTAAGATTCCACTTCCTGCATAATTAAGGTTCGAAAGTAATAAATACATTTTAAATACAATTTTAACTGAGAGCAACGGGTCTCAAACGCGACATTTATGACACCGTGGTCAAAAGCGGCGTCATCTGTTAGAGCGAATTTGTAAACCTTCGCGTCTGCCCTCAAATTGTCAAAACAGTCATTATGGCGGTTTATATCGATCATATTAAAGTAGCTAGCTTAAACATTTTCCCTTTGCAGCTTCATCTACTGGTATCGAGGAGAGCAAGTGGTGAACTACGCGCAGCGTGGAGGCATCAGCGTGGAGACGGAGCAGCGAACGCGAACCAGTCGATTACTGATAGCACGCGCAGCGCCGCACGATTCGGGGAACTACACGTGCGCGCCTAGTAGTTCTGGTAAGTACTTTTAACCACATTTGAGGCTACTCAGGCTACTGGTACCGAGGCGAACAAGTGGTGAACTACGCGCAGCGTGGACATGAAGTAGAGGGCACGAACCAGTCAGTTGCTGATCGCACTCGCAGCGCCGCACGATTCGGGGAACTACACGTGCGCGCCTAGTAGTTCTGGTAAGTACTTTTAACCACATTTGAGGCTACTCAGGCTACTGGTACCGAGGCGAACAAGTGGTGAACTACGCGCAGCGTGGACATGAAGTAGAGGGCACGAACCAGTCAGTTGCTGATCGCACGCGCAGCGCCGTACGATTCAGGGAACTACACGTGCGCGCCTAGTAGTTCTGGTAAGTACTTTTAACCACATTTGAGGCTATTCAGGCTACTGGTACCGAGACGAGCAAGTGGTGAACTACGCGCAGCGTGGAGGCATCAGCGTGGAGACGAAGTAGTGGACGCAAACCAGTCGGCTGCTGAACGCAGGCGCAGCGCCGCACGATTCAGGGAACTACATGTACGCGCTTAGTAGTTTTGGTAAGCAGGTACACATGGTTTGGATTTGGTTCCAACGAGACACAATTTCAACGGGACACATTTTCAATCAGACACATTCCCACGTGGACACATCAATTATAGTATCATCAGTTAAATATTTTAATGAAAAAAAATAATAATAAAATGTGTTAATTGTCATGGGTATGTATTCGTCTGCCGTTTGGTGTAGTGGTTTAGAACGGACTACTATGCCGAGAGCTCCCGGGTTCGATTCTCGGCCGGGCAGAAATTGAAATGATGCATTTTAATTTCTGTGACCGGTCTGGGTGTTAGACTATCTATCTATACTTATAATAAATCTGTAGAGAGGTCAATTCTGTACATGAAATATAATTTCAAAATAACTATCAGGGGGTGATTAGTTATCGATACTGATGCCAAAAATGCAATTAGTAAATTTTTTGTCTGTCTGTCTGTCTGTCTGTATGTTCCTTATAGAAACAAATCTATTCGACGGATTTTAACGAAACTTGGTACAATTATTTATTTTTCATACTCCTGGGCAATACTTAGGAGTATCCCACGGGAACGGGAATTAGCGGGAAAAAACATTCGTATGAAAAAATCTAAACCGCGTAAAATAGATGAAGGGGGTAATAAAACGGAATCCACGCGTACGAAGTCGCGGGCGGCCGCTAGTCTTTCCATATCTATGTGCGGAAACGTCACGAAATCTGAATTTTAGCTGACCTCCTAACCCCTCATAAAAGACAAGGTAAATTTTATTGATTGGTCTATGTTATGTTTAGGTTATTTTATTGATTTAAGGAAAGTACGCGAAGATGCTTATTTCTGTTCAATTTAGTTTTTAATTGTAATAAAATATAGTTATTTTAATGTGCATATTTTTCATTTCACTTTCATTTATTCGACTGACTGTATTGTGTCAGTTTGCAACTGTGTCCACGTGGGAATGTGTCTGATTGAAAATGTGTCCCGTTGAAATTGTGTCCCGTTGGAACTAAATCATGGTTTGTGGTACCACAATTTAAATCATGAAAGAAAGAAAGAAAAAAATGAGAGCAAAAGAGTATTTTTAAATAATAATATTATTGTAGTTAAAAACTGTTTCATACGTTTCATAGGAATTTAATTAATATTCCTTGCCAGTACATGGAATTAGCTAGATCATCTACATATTTTTCTAATCATGCCTAATGAGACACGTGCCGCCTTAAAACAATATAAATTCAAGGCTAGAAAAAGGACACGTTACCTTACCAATTACAAAATAAAAGGTTTTTTTTGTTTAATTATTTTGAAATTAAGGAGTTTGTTTTACCATTCCCTAGATTTTAATGTAACGTAATAATATAATAATTACGTATTCCTTGACCCAATTTAAAATGTAGCAACATTGTATGTTAATTAAAGGGTACGTGGCTTATGGAAACTCCACGTAGTCACTTTTTGAATAAAATGTAATATATTGTAAAATCTCCTATTTTACTACCTGACGTTCTCCTAACATCAACAACCCGGTTACCATCGCAACCGCCGTAGCCTATACCCGGGGCAAAGAGTTTTGCTTACCACTACACTACCCCCCCACGAAGAAAGATAGCCCACGGCAAAAAAAAAAAACTAACTAAAAAAAAACTTGGATCCACCATAAGAAAGAAAAAGAGAAAAAAAAAACTTATGAAACTGCGGGGACTTTAAACCTCACCCTACGGCCTGACCGAGTGGTATAAGCCTTCGTGAATGGTAGAGGAGGCACAATTGCGGCGGGTTGTGATGAATGAGGCGATGACGGTGGTGACGAAGATGGAGATGCTACAGACACCCGCGTGGATGATGCAATCGCAGATGGATCGACATCAATGAAAGCGGGCTTAACCCTATCCAAGCTTACAGAAACATTCCTCGTGCCGACATCAAGACTTATCGTTTTATCACCCCTTTTAAGTACCTTATGCGGACCAGAATATGGGCATTTCAAAGCAGGTCTGTTTGGAATATCATTTTTTTATTTTTTTTTATTTATTTATTTACACTTTTGCACATACAATTGTACATTGGCGGACTTAATGCCAGGTGGCATTATCTGCCAGTCAACCACAGGTCGAGTAGAGAGACTAAGGCGGTGCAATAAATATGACGTTTAATTAATATACTTACATAGCATTAGATAAAATAAATATCATCCCTAAGGAACACATGGCTAGTCGTTGCCAGATCTTGTGATACAAATGTCTTCGGTTGACCGTGACGTACAGGTGAGCAAGGTTTCAGTAGGGTAATTCAAGTGCAATCTGTCATTTCAATCTATTCTATTTGTCATTTAGCTTGTTTAATCTGTGCTCAATAAAGTGCACAATATTTAAGCAGGATATGGTTGCACGCGGATTTTTAGAGAGTTAAATCTTTTGGCCAATAGAAAACGTCATAATAGTTATTATATGAACTGGGATTGGTCAATGACTTTTGAAATTAAAATCCGATGGCCTGAAAAAATCGGTTTTCCAACAAACGTCAGTTACGCGCAAGGAGGTTTAGCTATTTATCCATCGAAGTTAATAAGGGAGAAGACATAAGACTAATTTTATTATTTGCCTGCCGCGACCCGGTTTTTACGAACAATGACGATGACGAACGATGAACCAGTAACGAGGAGCACACTTAGCAATGCTTCCAGGTTGCGCCTCGGTATCAATTAAGTAACATTTTTCGTTAAGTTTACTTTATGGCCAACTAAAGGACTTTTGCCGTCTCCATGGACAAACTCGAAGTATGATAACTAGAGTCATTGTCAAAATTTTGCACTGCCATTGCCGCTGGATACCATATATCGCTACTATATTCATAGATAATAGACTTTCAGTTAATCGTCAAAATTGACATTGTTTTTTAAATAACAACAAATGGTATGAATTTTTAAATGTGATATTTTTATAAAGGTAAGTCCCCAAAACAACATTTGATAGCCTATTTTCTTTCGTTGGCATCTAAGTTCCTGTTTTCTACATATATGTTACTACTACCTATTTGATAAGTAACTAAAAACTTTGTCATTTTTTCCGTGTGAACAAAAGCCCTACAATAAATCACCTATTTTTACCTAGTAGGTATACCCTACATATTTATGCTAGACGTGTTGCAAAGACAATAATAATTATTATTAGCATAGCATGCCATAGGTACTACTCGTACCTATGTACACGTGTGGAATGGCTCACATACTACCCGTTCGCGCTAAGTTTGCCGCCCTTCTGACCGACCGCACCAACAAACCACACTACCAGTAGTGTCGTGGGGAATATTTTTTCCCTTCTACACTACCAAGCCAGTAGTGTCCTGGGTAATGGGTTATTTATAAGGACCATACATCTTCATTCCCATCGACACTACTCCATAACTAAACGCGCGTCCCCTCCCCCAACCGCGATTCAAGGCAATCGGTTAGTGATTAAACGCAATTAATGTGTCTTATTTTATGCAAATACACAATTCTTATCAATATTAATAAATAAAAAACATTCTAAATATAGTTTGTTATAGTTATAGACGTTTCCCTTCGAGTGACGTCATATCGCCAGCGGCAAACTTAAAGCGAATGGATAGTAATTAAGCTGTAAATACACATCCACACGCACATGGCTCAAGGGTATAGACCCTTGAGCCATGTGCGTGTGGACTGAGTTACTTAGGGCTGTTATGGATATTATGTAGTTTCGGTTATGGATACGGTTACGGATATAGGAATAATATTATACCGGTTTCGGTTACGGATATTTTTTTCGGTTCATTCATGGCCGCACACTTTACATCGAATAAATAATATAAATTTATACTAGATGGCATTATAAAGGTAAATCAGACTGTTTTGCCTTTACATTAATGCTATACAAAAACAATTAAAACTGCCTACATCCGAAACTTTTAAATCGGTTACGGTTTCGGATAACCGAAAGTTTCGGTTACGGATATCCCTGGACAGAGTGATCTTTTCAAAAAACTCATCCAACACAACCAAATTTTGAGAGGATTTAGGATATAACTGTGAAAACTTCATAGTAAGGTATTCAATTTGTGAAACCTAAACATCGAAAGCTATAACTAATTTAATAAATCTACTGTCTGGGCAGCGCAGTTCTTTCACAATTATTCAAGTTTTATTTATTCATTCATTCATTTAATTTAAAGCAAGAAGTTATGAAGAAACAAATTTTATGGCTTAACTGCTCTAACTTGCTCAAAACTAAACAAATGTACATTATAGAGCTGCTTCAATAAAACAAGGAGGTATGAATTTTTTAATATTTTTATTTTTTTTTGGCAGCCTTTACTAGGCAGATTCAGTGGAGAACCTTCTGTTCTCTATTAAACAAAATCTTTTAATTAATATTATACACACTGATTGCTTCCCTTCTTGCCAGTCTGGTGAATGCATGCGCATTAAGTAAATCAAATAAATTGTTAAAATGCTCCAGAAAAGTGGCTGTTGCAACAGATCCTGCAGGCAGCTCATCTTAAACAATATTACAAGTTTTAGTTAAGTAATCAGATATTTTGACAGCATTTCTTAAAATAAAGAAAAGGGAGAAGAAACTAAGAAGATAATAATTTGATAGATAATTTATCCAAACAATATATTGGGCACTAGCGGCCGCCCGCGACTTTGTATGCGTGGATCCTGTTTTACCCCTATAGCCTATAATGTTATTCTGTGTTATAAAAAATAATACTGTATGGTTTCATTAAAATCCGTTCAGTAGTTTTTGCGTGAAAGAGTAACAAACTCAAACATCCATACGGACATCCAGACATCCAAACTTTCGCATTTATAATATTAGTAGGATGTTATTATGACGTTTATACAATAATACTATAAAGTTTCAACAAAATCCCTTCAGTAGTTTTTGCGTGAAAGAGTAACATTCATAATACTCTTTTAATTTAATTTTAATTTGTACACCGCAAAGGTAAGAATGTTGATACCATTTTAAATGCTGACTTAACACCTTATGTAGGTACCTACACATGTTTGAACAAATAAATGTATCTTTATCTTTATACTCGCATAAACATACATTCACACACACTTTTGCATTTAAATAATATTATGTAAGATATTAAACCTTGGATTCCAGAGAAATTATTGTATTTCCCCGCAAAGAGGTTTCCTGTTTCAATATATGACAAAGCTCCTGAAATTGGCCTTTGTTAAGCCTGTAACGTTGCCTGAACAGAAGCTCTGGCATGTCTTCAAAATTTTCTTCATATATTCTGGCTAATTCTCGCATTTTCCGCCTTCTCCGCAATTCTTCCCTGTGGGCAGCCCACAAGAAATGTAAAGTATTCATTTCGTTAGATTTTGTATCAAATAGTAGGATAGGGCTATTTGAAAAATAGCATCTGACAGTTTTGGTGGTAAAAAAAATATGATAGAAATAAAACCTTGACATTGGCAGCGGGGCGCCACCGTCAATACCGGATCGCTGGTTCCGATTTTTTGCCATGTTGGAAACTATATAGTTGAACGACGGTAGCGCCCCCTTATCAATGAGTTTGGTGGGACAGTTCAGTTTAGGCATAGAGTTTAGGTCATCTTTAAGATGTTTTTATATGTCATTGGATTGGAGGGAGGAATGATTGATGAAAGTTTACATTAGAGCTATAAAATAATAATTTAGTTATGTAAAGACAGCCTAATATAAGTCCCTCTGTTAAAATTACATAATATATTTACTTTAATGAAGACATTTATAATATACTAATATTATAAAGCTGAAGAGTTTGTTTGTTTGTTTGTTTGGTTGAACGCGCTAATCTCAGGAACTACTGGACCGATTTGAAAAATTCTTTTTGTGTTGGATAGCCCGTTAGTTCCTGAAGGCTTTAGGCTATTTATCATCACGCTAAGACCAATAGGAGCGGAGCACCAATCAAGAATATTTCAAATCAATGAATTTTTACCTTTTGAGAGCTGATGCTGCGTAAACGGTTAAAGTTTCGCAAAAATCATGTATGACAGGATTGTTCCCCTTTAAAAGCTCTTTAAAAAAGTCCGCGGTAGCATATGTCTATCTTTTAAGGTTGACTCATAGTAACCATTTTTATGCAAAAAAAATCTGTTTTAAAATAATGCATTATTTGCGAAGGTGTTTTTATAAACATGATATTAATCCTTATCCAAATAAATAAATTATTCACCACAAGTATTTAATTTTAAACATTCTTGCCCTTTACACCATTCGATTTCAATAAATATCTTAGGAGATATCCCAGTTTTAAAATCACATCGCAGCAAAATAATGATCAAGTAGGTACTACGCGCGCTACTGATGGATCAATGCACAGCCTAAACCGCTGATCGTAAAGACCTGAAACTTGGACGGTGTGTTCTTTGTATGACGTAAGCATCTGATAAGAAAGGATTTTCCAAAATTCTACCCCTAAGGAGGTAAAAAGGAGGGGCAAAGTTTGTATGAAATAACGAGATTCCTTCGTCCAATCTACTTAAAATTTTGCATAAGCATTCTATAACAGAATTAATGGAAGACGTGTTTCGTATTTTAGTGAAATGCCCCCCCTAACTATGTTAAAAAGGGGTAGAAAGTTATTTTAGTGGTGATTTGCTTCAAAGTTGATATTAATTACTCATTAGTGCATTTTTTTACAATCATGACGTCATGTTAACGACTACCATACTCTAGGGGCCTCCACTTAACCTCGGAGTGGGTGCCCGCTGCGTGCGCTCGCCCAACAATGCATAGTAATGCATGAAAGTCATGCCGCGGGCATGGAGCCGCGGGCACCTGCTTGCGCTGTATATGTTACAGGAAATGTATGAAATCCGTCATTGTATACAATTCCTAGGATTTGTGTATAAGTCCTAAAATCACCCGGAAATGTGTGATGTAAATTATATTAGGCACATTTCCTAGGAAATTTACACATTTCCTAAACAGCAATCGGAAATGTAATTAAGATTTCTTTTTTTTCTCCGAAACATAAATGGCGCTACCGCGCCGCGGCCGCTGTGTATGTGTAAGGTCGCAAGTCTAACCTAACCTAACCGAGACTTTGTTATCCAGCTACAGGAGTACTAAAACCTTCATGCCAATAATAGTTTAATAAAAGAGATGTTAAAATTAGGGTTTTCCAATACTTCAGCGTAATATGCGGGATGCCGAAAGAAAGGTATGCCAATAGGAAAATATTTTTTTCAGCCAAAGTATAATAGTGCGAAAACAACTTTCAGGCTAAACAATATTATTATAGTTGTGAGTTAAAAGTACCTATCGGCCAATGTGGTTTGGCTAATGGAAATTTTAGGCGTACTGAGGGGCACCCGATCACACGACCGCGCTTGTGCCGCTTAGTTTTATACATTTCCTAATACAATATTGGAATTCTATAAAATTCCTAGGAAAAGTATACATGTCCTAGGATATGTGCGTATTAAAAAATCTCTGAAGCAATATTTTATACATTTCCTAAATAGCTTCGGAATTGTATACATTTCCTAGGAATAGTATACAATTCCTAGAATTCATACATTTCCTGTAACATATACATAAACTCATTTTCGCGCGAGAGTTTTGGCGGAGGCCCTTGAGGTAGTGGGAGTAGTCTTGAGGAAAAGCTCCTTCTCCCACGGCCAGTGGCATGCTGGAAGCTTGGTGATTCTAGCACCCGTAGGAAAATATAAAAAAAAAGTTTACCAATAATACTGCGGTAGGTGTAGTTTTCGATTTCGTTGTAAAAAAATAATACCACCGAGTAACTTTCACCGGATCAAAGGCCGAGCTGCATATTCATAAAATATAAGAAAAAAATATTTTCATGTTTATTTAACCTGATTTTAATATTTTTTCTGAACATTTAGATAATAACGTTAAAACATTTAAAAATAATCGTATGAGAACGTTTTCGACTTCTCCACGGACGAAGTCGCGGGCAAAAGCTATTTGTAAAATAATTAGACTAAATTATTAAAAGTGCCTACCCAAAGTCATTATTCCACGCGGACGAAGTCGCGGGCACAGCTAGTTTAATAAATAACACTGTGATTAAATCTGGATTTATCTGTATAAGCCTGACCAGCAACATAAAAACCCTCGCCATGTTGCGGAAAACTAATGGTACTAATTTCTTTTAATGGCAACAGTAACTGAAAACTTCATTGTCATGTCACCTTGCATGTCAGTCTATTGCTGTCAAAGTGTAAACAAACTTTATTTTATATGTGCGCAATTGATTTTGTGAATTAAATTGCTAAAATCTTTTTATAGTCGTGAAAGAAAAGTGGTTTACAATGTGTTAAAGTATTTGTCGAAGAGAAATACTAAGGGTTCGGACAATATTTTCATTGAATAATGTTTCCGACAAAGGTTGTCAAATTGACTGACATGTTTATCGCATAGTACAGTCCACTATGAAAATTAGCTGTGGTTTGTTTCAACTACCTATTTTAAAATTTTTTGTCACTTTCTAAGTGTTGAATTTTATGGAATTGGGAAAGAAGTACCGAGTTTGAAGCGTTCATGAGCAAACATTGCAGTTGAGTATTCAAGTTCTGAATTTGATTATTGATGAATAATAAAATAAATCCTACTAGCTCGATTGATGGTTTCATTTAATTTATTTAAACCAGGTTACCTATAATAATATTTTTTCGTTAATTTATGAAAATATCAAATTAGCCCGTAATCCTGAATCCTGATACATAAAGTTAGCCTATAAATTTAACACAGGTACGACTGTACTCAGTGTTGCACTATCAAATGCAATTGACGCGCCTCTATGCCAGGGTTTTTATGTTCCTGGTCAGGCTATAATTTACTATAAAGTGAATTTTAAAAACAAACTAATACAAAAACCATAAAGAAAATCGTATCATTTTCGGTCTTATTTAAAACATTACACTAATTGTCAAAAATGACAAATAAAAAAAACTATACGAATTCGAGCTAATTATTTTCATTGTAAATGGTTAAAATCTTTAAATGGTTTTCAGATTATGCACCAAATCAAATGAACACAGTAAATAATGACAATAATTTAATCTAGGTGGAGAGATGTGGGTGTGCGAGGGAAGGGGTCAATCTTAATGTTAGATTTTATCAAATACCTACTCAATACTCAATACGTTTATTGCTTCCATAATAGTAATATAGGTGTTACAATGTGATAATACAGTTAAAAACTGTTGTAAAGCCTTTGAAAATGACGAAAAGAGATATTAGGCCAGACCAACATTTATCGTGCCTTTCTAAGCATGGGTTATAATACTTATACCTACTAGCTTTCCGCCCGCGGCTTCGCCCGCGTGGAATTTTGTCTGTCACCGAAATACATTACCGTGCGCGTCCCTGTTTCAAAAACCGGGATAAAAACTATCTATGTCCTTTCCCGGGAGTTAAACTATCTCTATGCCAAAGGATGATGGGCACAAATGTATGGAAAGTGGTACCCGCTCCAATAGCCATAACCAATATATATTTTAAAAGGCCTTTAGATGTAGGAAAATGTCTGCTATGGGGCCAGTTCTAATTCACGTTTTGAAAGCAGTAATTCCACTAAGTATTATAATGAAAGTATAACACAATCATCCATGTATACGAGTATGTATTATGACTACAATCTATTAATATAACTAAAAGAAGCATTGAAAAGGAAAGGATTGTACCTACGATGAACTACCCAAGCTATTAGCCCTTTATTCGCTTTCATCATCATCATCATGATCATTTTAGCCATAGGACGTCCAGTTGAACATAGGCCTCCCCCAATGATTTCCACAATGGCCGGTTGGTGGCGGCCTGCATCCAGCGCCTTCCCGCTACCTTTATGAGGTCGTCGGTCCATCTTGTGGGTGGACTTATTGAGTCTTGTGGGTTTATTCGCTTTAGCAACCCATAATAAAATAAAACCCTTAAGAAGTAATACAACTTTAACCCCTTTATTAATAAAAGTTACACCCTAGTTGAACTCTAGCTTAAATTGTCATTTGGTATGGAAATGTCATTTTAATCCAAGGTTCTTCCTAGGTGTAACTTTTTATTAATATGGGGGTAGTACTTCTTTAAATAAAAATATTTATTTCACAATTATCCCCATCAATAATTATAGAGTTAAGGAAGGATGGTGGAGCAGTAAACCCTTCCTGCCTCGCATAAAGTACCATACGATGGACACGTATGATAATTCTTCTTCTTCTTCCTCGGTCCCTCACTGATGAGGATCGCGACCACAGATAGTGTTCCTCCACAGACTGCGGTCATAAGCTGTGTGGACCGCACGATGCAAACTCCCGCCCACCGTCTTCCTCACCGCGTCCGACCATCTCGTCGATGCCCTGCCCCGAGCGCGTCCCCCTTCATACTGTATGATACTTAGGTTACACAAAAAGTATCTTTATCTTCGAACGCAACCAGATCTGAGGCTGGTGGCCATAGTAAATGTTGTTCGTCTTGGTAAGACCTTTCAAATGTCACTACAAACATAACTATTGGAGCCGGGTACCATTCTGCAAAAAAGTATGTATATCTTCGTACACAACCAGATCTGAGGCTGGTGGTCATAGTAAAAGTTGTTCATCTTGGTAAGACCTTTCAAACGATACTAGACACATATCTATTGGAGCCGGGTACCATTTTGCCCATTGTCCTTTCATCAAAATCGGTTGAAAGCAAGACAGACAGATTCCTTTTGCATTTATAATATTGGTATGGGTAGTATAAATTTATAGCAGTAAAACTAATAAGACACAAATCATTTTAGGCACTCTTACACAATTACGACAGCTTCTAGCTGCAACTGATTTCTACATACACACATACACGGTACTGCTCGAGCAGTTGTGACTACTTCGGCACGGTGAAATTTCAGTTGCCAGGTATATTTTATACTGACTGCTCGAGCAAATATTACAAAGTAGCAGTGGTTCCTCTTCCTCAAAATCAATGTTACTACTGATTTGAATGAAAATGAAATTGTGACCTGTTGAGCAGTTTCACTACCAACTACTCCAGCAGTTACCTATCAATGGTAGATTCAAGCTGTTGACTGGCTGCAAAAGCGGTCCGTGCCTTTATGTTGACCACTGGCTAATTGCTCGAACTGTCCGTGTATGGCGGGCCCAAACAGACTAATTTTTGCGCATGATAATTTATTATATGAAAGTTCTGTAGCTCTACCATAAGTTTAACCTTACCAAGTGCGTACAAAATGTATGGCAGATTGCACAGCGCCCCTAGCGGTGAACGGCAGAAGTTTGTGTAAGTTACAGTTAGTAGCAGCTAGTGGTAAAGTTTTTTTGCAGTTTTACAAAACACTCCATCCACTATGTCATCCACTCCATCCAGTAGGTACCTATCCATATTTCTGCTTACAAATCCAGACATAAGTGTAATAAGTTATATTATGGTAAATTTATGTTCAAATTTAAGCAAAAAGCATTCTGTGTTTATAAAATATGTTTATTTGCACCTAGTTTATCAATCACCATGTTATTTCCATGCTTTCTATCCAGTCGACTGCTCTAACGACAAGGGTGGGCAGTCGTTGAGATGACAGCGCGAAAATCGTCGGCATCCACTAATTATGACCCTTATGTACCACTATATTGACAAAGTTCTCCGTCTTCGTACGCGATATTGGAAATTTGGCATCTACCATCGGCTGATCTGACATTAGGCGTAGTCTGGCTTTGATATTCAATTTTCAACTGTATTACCTTGACAATCAGTTCAAAATTGATTACTAGAAAATTATTTGACAGACGATTTCTACTCTCGACAAATGCATTTGAATTAGCCCACAGATCAGCCACATATTTCCGTAATTGTGCGACATAAGATTTAATATCTTCAACACGATCAGTCTTGGCATGCGAAACAAACTCCCCTGGTAAACGCAGTGGTTCCCCATACACCAGTTCTGCCGCAGAAGTCTGTAAGTCCTCTTTCAACGCAGAACGCATACCTAATAAAACAACTGGAAGGCTATTGCACTAGGAATCGCCGTGACACATGAGAGCTGACTTTAGCTGTCGATGCATTCTCTCAACTAAGCCGTTAGCACAGGGGTGGTAACTAGTAGTGCGTATTCAATCTGCTGAGCAAAACCGCATCAAATCTTGGAAGAGAGCAGACTCAAACTGCCTCCCCTGGTCAGTTGTTACGACAGACGGAACACCGAAACGAGCAATCCACTCCCTAGTAAGAGTTTCAGCAACTACCTCGGCCGTTATGTTACTGATGGGCCAGGCCTCCGGCCAGCGCGTAAATCGATCAACGGCAGTAAGGCAGTACTGGAACCCTTTGCTAGGTGGAAGTGGGCCAATAATGTCAACGTGGATATGCTTGAACCGGCCGGAAGGAAGATCAAAGTCGCCAACAGGTGTTCGGGTATGTCTGCTAATCTTGCTACGTTGACACTTGATGCAGGAACGAGCCCAATTCCGACAGTCCTTCTTCATACCAGGCCACACGTAACGTTCAGCCATCAGACGTGTAGATGCCCTTACGCCATTATTGGCTATCGTACTAAATCACTTTTTACGGCACGTGAAATGTTAGTTCCGTTCGTGGGTGGAAATCAATAAAACTGTACGGTCAAATAAAGATTTTATTAAAGTTACAGCTTTAACCTTTCGTTAATAAAGTAAGTCAGGCAGCTGTTTAGTTTTTATAACGGGTTGAACCAACCACCCTTATTGAGTAGGTTAGGTACCGCCCAATTGTGAAACCCAATTTCTGATAAAAACAATTAAGAGTTGAATGAGTTTGGTAAATTATAATTAGGCAAATAATAACTTTCAGTTTACTGATTTTGATTTAAACGTTTACACAGATGTAAAGCTGTTTATGAAATCCCAAATACTCTACCATTATCAAACAATAGTACTTATCATATTAAATTATCCATTTGTAGTTTTGCAACTTGATCTCCCAACCATATTTGATTATTATCCTTTGTTACCATAGTCATCTGTCAGGAAGAATAAGCACGATCTCGTTAATTTAATAGCCGATTAATGTCAGCAAATGATAAATATATCAACGTTACGACTATCGGCTACAATAACAAATCTCATTCGCAATTACCAACAGTATGAAACACTGACGCTGCTATATTCAATGTGCACAATAATAAGTTTAAATGCAAAACGTTGGATGATTTACATTTACAAATTTGGCAGCTTGGTTAGCGAGCGTTTTGTACAAATTAAATTTACTGAAATAAACAACCATCATATTACTGGGCTCATTCGTAAATTAATACATTTCTGATTTTACGTAATACAAACTTTGTTAATTTTGAACTAAATTACACGAATATGTTATTTGATTTAGATTAACTGATTAGTACATTATAGAAAATGATATTTCAAATATCTTGGAACAAGGGGTTTAAATATAATAAACCTGCATTGATTTTCATTTGAAACAGTGGTGTGAATGAATCGTACTGACTAAATTGAAGTATATGTATACAAAGAAGTGTGTAAGACGTTTACACATTTTTACATTAAATATTATAAACAAACACTACTAACTTTAGTTGTAGAAAAATAAAAGTTTCGAAAAACTGCCACAGAATTCATTCTTTACGCTTCAGCGTGAACAAAACTCTTATCTATGTCCCTTTCTAATTCCACCTACTTTATTTGTATCCACCAATATTTTAACTTGTCCTTCGCAGAATCAGCGTCAGTGATAGTCCACGTGCTGAGCGGCGAGAGGCCAGCGGCGATGCAGAGCTCAGGATCAACGCCGCCGCGCCTCGACCGCGCCATCCTCGCCACCGTCGCCACCATCTCAACCATCAACCGCCCCAAGCCCTGGCTGCTCATCACCCTACCCTTCATAGCACAATACATCTCCCTACTAACACTACTCGTCATCATCATCCTCGCCAACACCATCAGCGAAACCATCACCACACCACTCCTCTCTACAAGATGACCAAATTCAACACAATAATTTCTTGGCCATTTTTATCCTTGTAAAAATTGTACATTGAAAAGAAGCGTTTGTAATTGAATGAGTTTAACAATCCGATGGATTACGTTAATGGATGTATTTAATACAACGACGATAGATACTAATGTTTCCTGAGAGGTAAATAAGGTGATCAAAATTAATAATTTCAGTCAATTTTAGGTGTTTATGTTCTAGAAAATACATCCGTTTACCCTTTTATCTTAGGATGATGTCAGTATAAACGACTTAAAGGATTAGACAGCGCATTTAGTTTACAAGAAGCTGTTATAAGATTATCCGTGACTGACTTCTCTTTGTTTTTCCAGCTAACTACGCCCGTCGTCTTAATCCCGTGCCGAGATTACGGACGAATCGATTTCGTCAGTGTTACACTATACGACTGGAGCAATATTCAATCTGTGCAAGAGGTTTACCTGTGTGTAATGTGTCTAAGCCTACACTTGCTCTCTTTACCGCATTATTTGCTTTCCATCTAGCTGTACAAACAAGCTCCCCAAGCGGCAGTGCAACGGCGTCCGAGTGAGGTTCCAATACCTCTGGATCTTGCGTGGAAATCGAATATCTTTCAACATCTCACCTCCATTACCACCTGCGTGATAAAGCACACAACCGCGGAGCAAAGCAGATAAGTAAGTACTTCACTTAAATATATTATTTGCTTTACGTTAACATCGCATCAATCTAATGGAATTCACAGTTCCCAGAGCGAAACGCAGGGGAAGGAAAAACCTCGTTTCTTTACAAAGTTTTGCGACGTCGAGTTGAGCTGCGTAATCTGCCTAATAAATCATCTCCGTTTGACCTCACATTATTTATTTTTTATTCGGTGTCAATGTGATTTATTTGTTGTAAGGTTGAATTTTGCTTGCGGAAAGTAAAAGAGTATAAGCGTTGATGAGATAATCCGCGACTCGCCGCCTCGTTGCCTGACCGTGCGAGCAGTCAGTCGTGTTTGAGCACGCGAGCCAAATTTTCTGGCAAGGTTGTGCCACGGTCCTTCAAAGTGCGGTTTAGTGATCGAGCGGGCTTTACCGGCGGCAATAAAACGACTATATCTCGCAAATTCATCACCCTAAACCCTGAATATTTACTTGGAAAATTTAACTGGTCCGTACGTCGCTTTTACGACTTACCTACAATGATCGCTGAACTTTAAGAATTTAAGGAAGCCTAAGCATAATATCGTTCCAGTCCATTTGCAGGAATCTGTTGGATCATTACTAAACGTTCCTCTCGGCTAGTTTGGTTTTTATGTCCCATTCGGCCTTGTTACCGTGTTCATGTCTGAGTGAGGACACAAAAACAAATTTACGAGTTTCTAAGCAAACATATAAGATAAAAGGGTAAACATAGGATTGGTCGGCTGTTTCATAGAAGTGTTCGTAAACACGATCTATATTTTCAACGTTGTTTAATTTCGCTTAAAAGACTATAGAAAAATTTATGACCTTGTCAAAGACAATTGAATTGTATAATGTTATCTTCTTTCTTTAGAATATTTAAATATTTATGTATAAGTAAGTTATTTAAATTAATATCAAACTAAAATGTGTAGGCATAAGAAGAGTTTAGTTACTGTAAATATTAAAATAGATGTGTAAATATTTTCGATGTAAATAAGTTATTTATTTTTTGTTTATAAATACCTTGGACGCCAAATACATTTTATGTATTTAAACATCAGTAATGATTTTGTAAATCTACGGTTACACTTTGCAAGTAGTTAACGAAAGGGTTGTGTAATAAACTATCAGAATGTAGATGTATTAAACAGTATGTTACTTAACGATTTATAAGAATACAGAATAGTAATAAAATAATTGAAAGGACTGGAGAGTTTTATTGTTGGATGATTTACCTTTTGAGATTGTTTACATAACCCATTTGACTTATCGGTCGCAAAATATTGTGGGGGTGAAATCTTATAGAACGGTCTCGTCAAGCGAACATAAAAGTTGGAAAAATCATAGCGTTAAGTAACGTGGTCTGGGAAACGAGTTAAAGGAAGGTCGAATTGGGACGGATAAAGGGTACCAACCAACCGTATCAAAATGAAAGAAAAAGAGAGGAAGCACTGTATTTTCTGCCTATCTCGCGAGATAGCGACCCTGTTCGACTGAGGGATTCATTTAACTTGATGTATGGCGAACTTTACGCGTCCGGGTCACTATGTCAAAATACTATTCTGATTTATAAAACGAAAACGGCATGTTTTAGAAAATAAATGTTCAACAACGATTTCAATTATGTAATCTAATTTGTTTTATAATATTAAGTAGGTACTCGTGATTAACAATGTTCGTTACACATTATTAGCTTTTAAAGTTCAGCCGAAATTCATTTTAGGCTCAGATGTTGTAACCCACACGAAATTACTAATATCTTCTCGTAATTGTGCTTCTATTTAACCTTGAATTAACGAAATGTGCTCTCACAAATACTCGTAACATTATCTAAATAAAGCGTTAATTTCATTTAACTATTTCATCTTAAATAACTCAAGGGATAACGTATTTACTTTTAATTGAAATTGAGTTTAAGTTTAATAAAAAGCACCAAGGAATTTTAAATTACAGTCTAGACTAGATAGGTACATAAAAATATCTTCAACTCGATCAATCCACGTCATAAAATAATTCGTTACAAAAAGTAATGCCACGTGATTGCTTATTTCATCTAT
This sequence comes from Ostrinia nubilalis, assembly GCF_963855985.1. Lineage (NCBI taxonomy): Eukaryota > Metazoa > Arthropoda > Insecta > Lepidoptera > Crambidae > Ostrinia > Ostrinia nubilalis. Next base: position 6,810,540 of record NC_087103.1, read on the forward strand.
TCAGTCTTCAAAAGTAAACAAACCACTTAAATAGAACTCTACATAATAAATAAGGCACTGGTTTATTTCCGAGAGTAAATATAAAGGATGGCCATTGATGAAAACCTAAATATTTTACTCGTGTACAGGGTACACGCAAAGAGACCACGTTTATTTAGGTAATATCGACATGTGGGTTACCCTTTTACCTTAAAGCAAACTTTGTAAAAACGGCGAGTGAAGGGTTGAGGGAACTGTTTTATTTAGTTTATAAGCTGTAGTACGATGAGATAAAACATTTAGGGAGGATTCGACCAAACAAGACTAAATATTAATCTCAGAATAAATCGTCAGTTAATTGACATTTTGACATATTTCCCATACTGAAACTGTCAATGTGCCAGTTAAACCTGGAGTTATTCTCGGATAAAAGTTTGGTCGAATCGGGCCTTAGGCATTCCTAAACATTTTGTTTATTAACTAAGTATAATCTGGTATAGGTAGGTTTATAAGTTGAGTTCAGTTCTAAGAGAGAAAATAAATGAAAGCCGTTGTAGCACAGACGAAGCCCCCAACGAGCCTCATTAAAATATAATAAACTTGATAATGGAAAACTATACACGTAAAACAAGCAATTACTCGTATGATTTGAATAACATTGTAAATGTAATAACATTTTACCTACATTAGGTACGAGGTTTTATTATAAAATAATGCTAACTAGACTAGATTTTTTGGAAAATATCCTCTGCTGGAGCTTAAAACAGATTATTATACTTACAATATGAACACGCAAGCCTAGTGCAAACAATAGAACTATTCAAGTATGGAATTCATTGAAAATTAAAATTTTCATGAGGTCCGCTTTAATTTCACAGCAACTATTCGCAGTGAAAGCCTGGCGACCTATGAATAGACCTGCCAATAAAGAAAACGTAAAGCGGGCATCATGGATTCATAGCTCCCGTTAGAGCGTTCGAATGGTCAAAACCAAATTTGAAACGCTAAAAAGACAAATTTATATTGGCGATTGGCGTAAAACTCGTCGGCGGTATATTTTTCTAGCCGGGAATTTTCGTTTATATGTCATGTTCGGCCACTCTTCTCCCTCGGGTAGAGAAAGTTACGGTCACGTTTTGGGAATGTATTTTTACTATTCGCTTTGTGACCTCCCCGACATTGGAGCCTTTCTCGCCAAATTGGAAAAATCTTTCGGGTTGAATTCACAGCAAACTTTTGTGTAAACACTTATATCTATCGCGGGCTTTCATATAAATGAAAACCATTTACTCTTTTAGGATGGTATTTTCGTAAGTATGGATATCACGCCGTAACAAACCTTCTTGCGTCCGTTATTTGAAATCTAAATATTTATATTATTACGGGCTCTACCTTAAATTTCGCATTGTATTACTTTGAAATTAAAATACACAAAATTATACTCGTGGTAACCATTGAATGCTAGTTAAATAAATTTTGTGTGAATTAAACTACAATTTAAAAATAACTCTGAAACCTTTGCGGTAATATTGATTGTAAATTACCTCATTTATCCATCATCCATTCCCGTCTCTCAAAGGAGCTTACCTTCTTATTCCAGGAAATGATGGATGTAATAATCCAAATGTATTAATAAAGTATTGTTGGAACTCAATATATCTTGTACGTAGGCGATTCTTTTGATGTAACAAAGCGAGACAAAACAATAGGCGCCTATCTGACAAACACACTCCTCTCGCGAAGTTGACATATACGTGGGATATAGGACGAGGCAACGTGCGCGTCGGTCCCCCTGGGGGAAGAACATCTATTTCGTTAGTTTCGCGGAGTCACGCAGGACGTCATTTGTCATGCTGCCTATTGAGGGGCAAATGTTGACCGCCTGTTATCTCTCGGACATTTTCATAATTCCCCATGAAAGATATATCCGCTCTAGGTTGACGTCCCTATCGCTCGCGTTGAAAAGCTAGAGATATTGTTCGGTCCTGACATTCGCACGACAATAAATTGCGTAATCCACGGATATGGGCCCTTCATGTTAGGACATTTTTTATTAGGCCATTGTTTGTTTGCTCGTGAAACAACCTGCTATTGTCATTTTAGATGGCATCTGCTCGCGCTACGTTTATTTATTACCTTTGCGAGGAATGGACACAGATAACGCCTTTTATTCTGAAATAGGTACCAGTAATTACCTTGATCAGAAAAAAAGATAAGGAACAGAGACATATCTCTCCATCTGAAAGACATAACACAATAAATATTTCGTTACTTATCCTTTGCGATGGGATCAAATTACTTATAAGATTTACGTACACTCCAAAGCAGAAAACCTGCTTAAAACTGAAGTAATATTTATACAGAATTGTGTTCATTATCCTATCCTTATTACTTACCTTCCCCCTTACAAATAAAAGTTATTCACTCGTTGAACACTTGTTTAAAGTGACATTTAGTAGGAAATGTCACTTAAACTACTGTTCAACGAGTGTGTAACATTTTATTAGTAAAAGGGTTAATGTCGAAGGGGTTTTATTTGTTTGTTTGAAGCATATCATCCACTTACAACATCATTAAAGCCTTATCAAGTAATGAACGGTGTTGTTCTTGTAGCTTACCACGTGTATGGTGAATGGGAGTAAATATGGTCGAAATCCTTATTGATTATCAATTTACCATATGCTTGGCCTACAATTTATTGCTCCGACACACCCACCAGCTACTATCATTATAGTGAGTCGAACCGTAAGTGGCACTTAGCACTTATTTTATGGCAGCGATAAGTTTATTTAGTGAAGTATCGTCATTAAATGTTTTTAATAAAATTGTTTCAGGGACGCTCAAACGAAAGAAAAATGGGGATGTTAAGTTATATTATGGTTACCATTATGTGCCCTAACGAGATTCGAAACGCAAACTAGACGATAGTCCATTCGTCAAACGTAAATTCAACCCTACCAACGGATAAGAGGCGTTAAAAGTTTGTCTAATTGAGGTGTAATGGAACCTCTAACTTTGTGTGAGAAATCCAAAAGCGCAGTGGAACTTACGTGTTTCATGGTATACTTACGTGAATTAGAAGAAAGTAGGTGACTGAACTTTGGCAATGTTGGCTTTCGGAGAACCGAAAACCAATGCGGTGGAACCGTGATATGACTTGGCAAACGTGGCGGAGGTATAAGGCCCAGTTTCCACCAAAGCAGAACGGAGCGGAGAAATGTCGGGCGAACTGATTATTCTATAGAATTTGACAGCGGCGCGAAGTGGTGCTGTGCGGAGCGGAGAGAAGTGGAAATAATGAAATGTGATTGCTTATTCAAAACACTTCTCTCCGCTCTGCCCCTCCTTGGTGAACACCGGGCTTTAGGGTTGTATGAAGATTATGAAGGCTGTTGGGTAATTGGAGAAAAAACGAGAATATGCCTGGAAAGTGTTGATTATGAAGACTTATAGAAAGAAGTATAAAGGTCTGATATTTTTTTCTTTAAATTATAACTTGATTTGTAACTTAACACTCTAATTCGGATTTATTTTAAATCGCAAGAAACAGTTTAAATAGCTAAGACATAAAAATCATACCATCTTCTAAAGAAGTTTTTTGCGATAACTAACTTAGACTGAAAATAAAATTTAAAACAAACTTTCAGTGATAAATAACTATTGCTTATGTTGGCACAACGCTCAAAGGAAAATCCAGACGACGAAGCGAAGTTATTCCATTGAAACATGGCAGATATTACGAAACTTGTCTCATACGAATATCACGGTTATGATTGTATTTATTAACAAAGATAAAGTACTGGGAATTGTTTATTGAATAACATTGTGCTACATTTACGAAACAATAGTGCTGGATACATTTGTCTTATTATAGCTTTGTTCGATTTGGGAGCATGAAATTCGATTGTACTAGACGAATGATTCATAATGGGTTTGTGAGACATTATGTTCACTTTTCGAGCAGACAAGACGTTATAATTGTTTAAAATATCGATTAAATGACGAGAATAAACTTAAGATTGTGTTACGTATTGCGAGGATTTTAAATAATTTAGATGATAGTTACTTTATCAATTTCGACTTTGCCTCAAAATTGAAAAAAAAAAAAAGCACAGGCACTCTGTCACCTCTGAAAAAGTAATTCGTACCTATCTAAGCATTACATATTATACCTACTACTATTCGTTCGTTTCAGCCAAATGACGTCCACTGCTGGACAAAGGCCTCCCCCAAGGATTTCCACAATGACCGATCCTGCACCGCCCGCATCCAGGCACCTCCCGCGACCTTCACCAGATCGTCGGTCTACCTAGTCGGGCCTGATCACACTACGTCTTGCCACTCTACTACTTTAAAGTTTATGCAAATTATTATAGTTGTATTATTCTTATTATAAAGGCATAGTTATATTATACTATAGCAAACCTCTTTACGCACGCTGCGCAACGCTTTGTAATCTAGGCAGCCATTAGTATTGCGCTTACTACGTCTCGCAAACGATTTGGTCTTATAACATTTTTATTCAGACGCGCTCTCACATAAATTAGGCTCAGCTAGGGCTGCCTAGACTTTGATAAACTTCTTTATAGATTGTTTTTATTTCAATTACTTTGATCTAAAATATTTTTTACAGCCTAACTTCAAAGTAAAGTTGCCATACCCTAGAATAAATAGGTCAGAGAGCTAGTTGGGTCTTTTGATACATCTACTAGAAACTTACACAATTTATATTCGCGTTATCATCGCACGAGCAGCAAAAAAAGGTTTTAAAATCAATCTGAAAAATGGTTTCTGTGTAATTACACACAATGTAGGCTATGAAACAGCATGCATGCAATGAATTTTATGAAATGTTTTTTTAAAATAGTTAAAAGTGAACGCATTTAATAATTACAGTAGGAGAGGATCAATTCGATTGTGTATTTTGTGTGTGTTGTGCGCTCACCTCATTTTTTATTTTAAAAGAGTTAACCGATAGTTTACGTTCCATTTCAATAAATAAAAAAACGTAAGTATCAATCTCGGACAAAGCACACTTGCTTTAATAGGCTTAGAGGTCGCATACGCTTATTTTTAGAAACATCCTTGTATCCGGCTTAACTTTACCAGAGAAGCTGAATTGTACGAACATATTTCACTTTAACGTTATCATCGGACCGATCGCCAAAAAACAAGCACGTCTATGCTTTGGCTGTAGAATTATCAATGGTTTCTTTTCGTTTTTTAGTGATCAGCGAAAAAGACACATATTTTCAGTGTGATTCAACGTATCCCGTTTGTTTTGTAGCTTATCCGTCGTTATGCATATTTTATAGTTGGTAGTTTTTGTGACGTCATAGTGTTCACTTCGAATATTAAACAAACCATGAAACATCATCCATGTTCTACAAAATATAGCAAGAGAAAGAAACAAATAAACACCTTTTCGTAATGGCCTGGTAAAACTTTTAAACATCGACTAGTATCATTTGTGAAATCACCGAAAAAGAAATAGTTTACTGGGCATCGAATACACAAATTTTTCACAAAAAGTGTTGCATTGTACCTATATTACTGTGTCACCAAACCATCACAGTAAGCATGCCACATACATAAATAAAACACATTCCTCTTCTGAAATAATACTTGCTTCTTTCTACAAATAATACATTTTCCACGAAAGCAGCTGTATGACAAATTGGAATCTTTTCGCAGCACAGACGTCGTGATATAAAACTGAAATTAATATCAATAGAGCGCTAGAACGACGCAGTAACTTCATTTCTTAGATGGCACTTCCCAGTTAATATTTATGTTTCTTCGGAGAACCGCAAAACACGAACGACTCTTAAAAACTACGGCTGTTTTGCCGCCGCAAGTTCCGAAGTTTCCGCCGCAGCTTTGATAGTGTCACGTCGCCAGCAAGTTATTTAGATTCCTTAATTAATATGTAGCAGCTAATATTTGTTTTTCACCAGACATTGCTTCGTTTCGCTGCAATCACACAGAAACCATATACAAAAGTTTGGATAGGTTTAAACGCAATCTTGTTAAACAAAACAAGAGAAGGTCGGAATGAATAATATCTAGGAATCAGATAAACATAGTCATGAACAGCCGTATTCGCTCGACTCCGGCTATCTCTGTTTGTTGAATTCAAATTAAAAGCGAATAGGGCAGTCCTAACGTTTAATACGAATAATCCCATTGTAAGCACTAGTCCCATTAGCATGAAAAGGCCGTTTGGACCGCGGAACAGGACCTCCCTCCCCCGCCGGGCGTACGAGTAACTTTTTATTTCCCACTACCCCTCATAAATTGAACTGAATATCCGGCTCGCGAATAATTCACTTCTGTTCTCTTAGTCTAGCCACTTGTTACAATATTTACAGAAATCCCTGACGATTATGAGGGTCGTAACCGCGAGGGGCCTAGGAAGCGATGCTTGGTTTGCTAATGAGCAGATTATCTACCGTTCATCTAGCAGAAACCGAATATTGAGAGGCTAAATCGGTAGCCTTGTTCGACGGGAATTTACCCAGGATTGCACCAATAGATGTTGTATACGTCGGCGATCCTTTTGTGAAGGGCTTTCAGACAAACGGGATCCAAACATCCGTTCTCCGTATCAACTAGTGCATCCGACTACAAATTGAATCGCCGAGTCTACATTCAAAGAGGTAAGGTTAAATATTATTGAGTTTTGGTTGTATCAATTTACTGTCAGCATAACATTGTGGAAACAATAATAATTTATTTTCTTTTATCACAGCCAAATTAGGTATCTATAATAACGAAGTAATGTGAACTAGGTCGTTGTAATACGAAATAATTAATATGATTAAGATCATATAATTACAACATAAATAAACTATACATATTTGGGTGAGTCGTTAATCCTCTGTGTGGGGACCTACTTATTAGCCCAATCCATAACTTGACCTTTTGGCACGTGTAACTTAAATAAAAATAAATAAAAAATACAGCAACAAAATGAGACTACCATAGAATATCAATAATAATACTCGTATACACCACATGTCGACCACATGGCATAGTAATCACATAATTTGATCATAATTCGGAACTTTACTACCAACTAGCTCTACCAGAGCCGTATTTAATTACAAAATAATCATGTTGTCCTTCCATAAACATAATTAGACAAGACGAAACGAGCTATAATGTAATTGGTTTCGTCCTTTCTATTTACAACGTCCAAGTGTTCCCAAACTGCTTTTATTCTCATCTCATTATTTGTTCTTGCAGAAAGGGCAGGATTGTAATACGAACTAGTCTTATCTTGTTAGATTCAATGGCCTTAAGAAAGCTGGAGTTTTTTTTATGCACAACAAGGCAAGGATATTTGACCGCAATCGCACCTGGTGTTAAGTGAGATGCAGTCTAGGGTGGTATATATCTGCCCTGTAAGTACCTATTCACTCTCGCCTTGAAAAGTTATGTGCATTCGCATTAGTGATCTGCATTTTCAGAAAGTGAAAAAAGTTCATGTGGTCCAATTAGTACGACAAAAGTATCAATCAGGACGTGGCCAGAGGGCTATATTCTAAAGTTAACGGACTGTTTTTAAAATAACTTGAAAAAATATTTAGATCGAGATGCAACTCTTAACGCCAGACAAATTCTAATTAACGGACTATTGTTGTTGTGATAATTTATTGGTACTAAATAATTAGCAGGCGTGATGGTAAAACAACTGGTTATAAAACGCAGGCCTTGCTTAATTTAGATTCGTTCGTACCTCAGTAGCTAACTAGTTCCATAGGCTATACAAAATTCTTCGTTCAAGTTAAAGCGAAGTTTTTGAATAATTCACAAGGTAATTTAATTCAAGCTGTGTAGGTTGAGTAATTTCGTTCATAAGTCTCAAAGCCCTTCCAAATTTTAAACACCTAGTTTAGACAGTGGCTACTTTAGTTTTGAATTTATATTACAGTTTAAAATTAGTTGATTAAATTCTTGATTGCCTAATAAATTATCACGGCAATATTGCAACCATCATCTAAGTACTCATAGAAAGCCCTAGTCTATTGTTTATATAAATAATAATATTTTCGTAACAATGGAAATAAAAGCTATGTACGAGTATTATAGAAAAGGTGATGAATGCAAGGGAGAAGACAGAAAGATATAGACCGACCTTTGAAAAAGTATTTTTGATATAAAGAGCCTGGCTGATCACCCAACTATTTATTAACTCTTTTTCTTTGCTTCATTTTTATTTCAATCAAAATTACATTAAAAAAGTGTATCTTAGTAGGAGTTGGATTAAATAAAAACTAAAGAAGTAAATAAAAACTTTTTAATAGCTATCCATTAAAAAAAATTGTCCAGATCAAAGCCAAATGAGATCCTATTAGATTCTCCGATATTACGGGAACAATCCGGCGTTTGATGGTGGCTAGAGCAGATTACTGCGAACCGAAGATTGCCCGTAAAACTTTTAACGGTCTCACTAAATTACAATCGGGCCGGAATAAGTTTCGAGCTGTTTAATTTATTACAATTGCCTGAGCTCGATCTCAGACGTGAGCTCGCGAACAAACAGGATCGGAAATAATGTATTTATTTATCGGCGTCAACAATTTAACGACCAAACTAATAAAAGCCAGATACAACAATCGTTTAACAGATACATTCAACAGACGAAATAACAGGTAGTTTGTTGTATGTATTAGAACTATATTTTCTAAAATGGCTAGATTGCCAGCTGACTGTTAGCTCCTAACATAAATCCGTTGTCTGTCACCTCGTAACTATGTTTAGCACAAAAGTGGTTCTAATTGAAAAAAACAATACGAGTAGACTTTGGTTATGTATGAGTAGTAAACAAATAAAGCGAACTATCAGCTAAAACTAAAGTAAAAATAGGCCTCTGAATTGATGAAAATCAAAAGTTCATGCATTTTAATACATATTAATGTTGTTGTTCCTAGAGCATATGATGACGGAGAAAGATATCAGTAATTTAATAAATACTTTCTATATACTTTTAAAAGTACCTATCACATCGTCGCCATTATGTTACAAAGTACCTATCCAGTTTGTATGGATTTTCGTTGGACTCTTTATTTGTATCGTCTTAAGCATGATGGGAAAAGTTATAAGTAGGCTGAGGATTGAAAAGTTCTGAAATAACTCACGGACGCAATACGAGTCGGGACTTTGTACCCATCTGTTAGGAGTGCATGGATTTATACCGATCGTATGTTTTAACTCCATCAAAATGAATGATATTTGAATGTTTTGCTTGTTGATGGTACTTATTTTGCAAAGAGGCGGAATGTTCGCGGAATGTTAAGTGCTTCGTCTAACAGTCACGTATTCAACGAAACACACCCCAAACAAAATAATGGTAGGGATATTCCTGTCTTTTATACCTTAAAAATGCATAGACAGTAATGATGCTTGCATTTTTACCGCCGCCTTTAACCAAAAGTCAAGTCATATTGTAGTATTCATTTCGTTCATAGAATTCTATTGAACAAATAGAGTACTATATGCGTATTGAAAACCTTCATAAAAAAACAGTAAAAAGAGTTGAGAAAACTGCTCAGTAATTTACTGAATGTTTTCAGAAAACGTACTCCATGACACTACGAGCTAAGTAGTTACTGCTGCATATTATGTAAAATTATGCATTTTATTGCCCGTTCCTAGTCCTATTAACATAATAAATGGGTGATTAAGGAAGCATTCTCATATAGACGACTATTTAATTCGTCTTTGGAAGCGTCGCCGACTTTTCATCGGAGCATTAAATGCTTGTTTCAAATGTTTTGTTTTTTTCAACTGAAGATACTTTATTCAGCCCGCGTCTGGAGTGAAGAAGAGCCTCCATGCTGATTGCCGTTTCGTGTTTTCTGCAAAGTCCCCAAACAAAAAGTAAACATTCTGCGTCCCAATTCTTGTTTGCCAAAATTTGGCCTGACAATTTTATCTAATTTGAACTGAATTTCTTTTGTTCATATTTTTGTTAAGGCCGTGACGTAATTCGTGACGTATTCAATGATAATTACGTTGCAAATTCAGCATTTATTTACATTTAAACTGATTCAACGAAGTATATTCCCTACAACTTTCATAATAATTGAACCAATCACCGACATTCAATTCCTATTAATACGTCAATTTATAGCAGAATTATCTGAACAGTAATAACGAACCTGTATTTAAATTACAATAATAATATACCTACACTTAACATATAAGGCTGAGTTGCACCACCTAACTTTGACGATAATCGGTGCTTTTTGTAAGGATTTTGACAGATTTTTGACGTTTGTCAAAGTTAAAGTAAGATGGTGCAACCCAGCCTAAATAAGCCAACAACAATAATAATCATATTATCTCAAGCTTATTAATGGTTAATAAAGTACCTACACTTTGTGAATGCTGAATGTAGGGTAAATGAGTCTTTGGGTGGATTAATATGAATATCGGCTATGTTCATGCCCAATGTGGGCATTCATATTTTTTCTTTTTTCCTACCTACCCGCTTCTGTCTAATAATTTTACCCCGCTATTATTCGCTGCTTTCTACACTAGTCTACGAATTGACGTGGCTCACTCCGGACGCCGTCGCGCCGCATCGGAGTTACCGCCTTTTCTTGCTGGAACCTTCTATCGTTGAAGTCCACACCGCTGTACTGTACTATAAGCTGGAACTGTTCAGCCGACGCTGAGAACTGAAATATTGCGTGTTTGTGAAGTGCGCGTTATATGCACCCGCTGTCTTGATCTACGGAGTCAAGGCTGGTCCTTCATCATCTTCCATCTTCGAGGGCAGACAAGAGATTGGGAACCGCGGTTCGCCCCCCTGAAACTGCTGGTGCTGGTGGATTGCAGAACGGGTGAGTGCGCTGTTTGTTCGTAGTAGTAGAAAGCAGCAATCTTCCCTTTCTTTGATCTCTTTTCTGAAGTATAAAAATACCACGACCTATGGTGAATATTACCCCGCAACCGCTGTGTGAGTAGAATTTACGAATCTTCGGATTTATCGCTCGTACACAATTTATGGTCTTCGAGCCGGACGTACAATTTTATAGGTCTTTGAGCCGTACGTTGCAATATTTCGTTCTCCAATTTCATACATTCTGCGCGTCTTTACGCCACATACTCATTATAATCATAAATTATAACGGACAAATAGGCTGTAAATTATTCACCTATTTGCCGATATTTCCCGCTTAATACATTTATATTCCCGTAAATACGCTATTTGTACGCTGTTCTTACTAATTTCCTACATAATAATAACTTTCATACATTCGGTAACGCATTCTAAAGCTGTAATCCAGATAACTTGTTTTTCCTACCATATTATAATTTATTAATAAACGGAGGTAACTTGCAAACATTCGTTCACGCCCGTACCGCTCGCATAGCGCGTGATCGTTCTTGCTTTCATTGTTCGTTGCGTTGTGTCGCAGTCACTCAATAAAATCGGACTTTGCACACTTATTTTATTTTTAACAAAACATTATGCCTAAAAGTGGTACAAGTGCTTCTCAGAAAGTTGACAACATGGATGTCGAATTGAAAAAACTTAACGCTAAGCGGAATAATATATTTTCCCGATTACAAAATATTTTCTATGATTCTAAACTTGTCTTTTCTGATGAATCTGCTAAGGAATCGTTTCTTGTGAACATGGAATCATTAGAGATTTTACGAACTGAATTTCATGCAATCACTGAACTGATTGTAGACAAAGAACTTCAGCTCAATCCCGATTCTGACCCCAATTATCAGAGTCTTAATGCATTTGACGAACTTTATTGTCATTGTAAACGTATTTCTACAAAGTTGTCATCTCCTACTGACTCAATTAAATCGGAAAATAAAACTTATTTTCAAACAAAATCCGTCATAAAGCTTCCGACACTTGAATTAATTGGTTTTTCTGGGGAACTTGCGAATTGGCCCATTTTTTATGAATCATTTAAAAACACTATTCACAATAATCCCGCCTTAACAGATCACGAACGCGTGCAATACCTGATCAGTAAGTTGTCTGGCCAGGCACGTTGCGTTTGTGCTGGAATCGCACCGAACGCCAACAACTACGCGTTAATGTGGCAGACCCTAGTGGATAGGTATGAAAATAAACGCAATCTCGCATCCGCTTACTTAGATGAAATGCTGAATTTCCGATCTTTTAGTTCCGCAACTACAAAACATTACGATACATTTTTAGATAAATTCTGTGGGGCTGTTTCTAGTCTTCAGTCTTTAAATCTTGACAACCTTTCGGACTTTCTGTTGTTTTATCTCGCTAGTAAAAAACTTGATCTAGACACTATTCGTCAATTTGAAATGATAAATCGTAATACGCCATTCCCTACATACGATTCTCTCGTTAATTATATACGCGAACAACGCAAGATATTAGATCGCACTACGATCACCTCCGTTCCATCTACTTCTAAACAGAATAATAACTTCCCGTCCCGCAGTAGCAAGCCTACTCATTCCTTATCAGTCACGCACGCAAATCAAACTAGTTATGGCCACTGCGCCTATTGTAAACAAAAATCGCACAATAAAATATACTTTTGCCCTTCGTTTAAAAACCTTTCAATTGACGATCGCTATAACTTTATTAAAACTAATCATGGTTGTACAAATTGTCTAAGTTCATCGCATACATCTACAAATTGTAACTCAATTCATCGCTGTAGAAACTGTTCTACAAAGCATCATACTTTACTGTGCCGTCGTCAGCGCCCGGCCGCGGGCTCGACACGCAGTGACGTCATCGAGACTGATAACGGCGTGCGAGCCGTGCAGGCGACTGCGCGCGAGTGCATCCCACAGGCATCTGCCGAGCCTCGCACGTCTAGTTGCTTAGACAGCGCGGTCTCACAAAACATCGCGTTGTGCAATACCAATAACCTGCCGCCCAAACCTAAACTCGACACAACTTGTTTACTTGGCACTGTGAAGGTGTTGGCCGCTGATTCAAATGGCAATATGCATTCTTTACGCGCCATGATAGATCCTGGCTCCCAAAGTAATTTTACTACATTAAAATGTTGCGAAAAATTAAACCTTCACATAAATAAAGCGTCGTATACGGTAGTGAAGGGAATCGGATCCACTCCTAACCCAATTAAGGGTGCCACGAATTTAACTATATATTCTCGTTTTAACAATAACATATCGATGCCGCTAGACTTATGTGTTATTGACCGCATTGCCGATAATTTGCCCACTGTGGAAATCGACAGATCTTCCTTTTCTTATTTAAATAATAAACCGCTCGCCGACGATAGTTTTTATTCGCCTGGTGAAATAGACCTGCTTATAGGTGCCTCGCTTTTTGCCGATATTTTCTTGGAAGGACGTATTGTTGGTCCAACCGGAACCCCTACCGCATTTAATACAATTTTTGGTTACATGTTATTAGGTAACACATACATAGAGAATATCGCAGGTGATAATTCTCTTTCTCTCACCGCTATGGTGCAAAATGATGCGCCTTTAAATCACATATTACAAACTTTCTGGCAGCTCGAGGAAGTCTCCACGTGCCTGCCTATCTTGAGTCCTGCTGACCGCGAATGCGAAAATAATTTTACTGATAATACCTCCCGCGACGTCTCGGGCCGTTATTCGGTCGCGTTACCTTTTAAGGATGATCCCTCCATGCTAGGCGATTCGTATCTTAACGCTAAAAAACGTTTTTTCTCCCTAGAGCGGAAACTTGACGCTAGTATCGAGTTGCGCCAGGAATACAACAATATAATCCGCGATTATGTAGCTAACGGTTACATCTCTCCGTTAAATGGCAGTAACTCTTTGGGTTATTTTATACCACATCACGCTGTGGTACGCAAGGACAAACTTACCACTAAGGTACGTATAGTAATGGATGCCAGCGCTAAAACTGATTCAAAACTTTCATTAAATGATATTTTACATACCGGACCCAACTTACAAAATGATTTATTTTCTATATTGATCGATTTCCGCTTATACAAAATCGCATTTACTTCAGACATAAAACAAATGTATTTACGAGTTTTGGTTCATGAAGAATATCGCGAATATCTTAAATTCTTATACCGCTTTGATTCCAGCGAACCTCTCACTACTTATTGCTTCACTCGGGTTTGCTTTGGTTTAAATTGTAGCCCTTTCTTGGCCATGCGCGTGGTGAGACAACTGTGCGAGGACGAACGTATGTCCTTTCCGCTTGCCGCTCAAGTTGCTGTTAAGAACTGCTACATGGACGACGTGTGCTACTCAATGCCATCCGTTGCTGGCTCCTTACGGCTCAGAGATGAGCTGTTAGGTATGTTTAAGGCCGGAGGTTTTGACTTAGTCAAGTGGTCAAGTAATTGCCCAGAATTGCTTGAATCGTTGCCATGTTCGCATAAATATTCCGGGGATGTTCCATTTGAGGACTCCGGTGACTTAAAGGTGTTAGGCGTAAAGTGGTCCCCCGTTAGCGACGACTTTATGTTCTCTGTTTCGCTTGATCCTCGCCCATGTACCAGGAGAAATATTCTCTCTGTGATAGCTCGTCAGTTTGACGTGCTCGGATTGATCGCGCCAGTCATTTTATACGCTAAACTCATACTACAGAAACTTTTCGTTTTAAAAATTGACTGGGACGAAGAACCGCCCTCTAATATCACAAAATTATGGAACAACTATTTTACTGAACTTCCATTATTGGAGAAAATACGCATTCCACGTCATCTCGCTGTGAATGAAAATTCAAAACTCATTTTGATCGCCTTTGCGGACGCTAGTGAGCGTGCCTACGGTTGCGTCATATATATACGCTCTGAAGACGCGTCACACGATGCTCGCGCTCCTCTCGTTAAGCTCGTGTGTGCTAAATCCAAGGTAGCCCCGCTTCAAACTCAATCCGTGGCGAGACTTGAGCTCTGCGGCATTATTCTGATGTCGAAGCTTGTTCGAAATATTATTAACATAATACAGCCGCGACATAATATCAGTCAAATATTTTGTCTTTCCGACTCTATGGTCGCTCTTCATTGGGTTCACGGTTCACCGCATAAATTTAAAACTTTTATCGCTACTCGCGTAACAAAAATATTAAATTCGCTTCCCGCTCATCATTTTTATCATGTGCCAGGAAACCAAAACATTAGCGATTGCTTGTCGCGTGGTTTGTCTCCTGCACAAATTCTGGACTATGCTGAATGGTTCACTGGCCCCTCATGGCTTTGTAACGACATCACTGAATGGCCAATTTCTGCCATTCCCGCTGATTCTCTTCCCGCAGATTTGCCCGAGACAAAGGTAGTGCTGGCGGCAGTTTCTGAAGACTCCCCACAGTCACATCCGCTTCTTTTATTGTCCGAGCGAGTTTCCTCGTGGCTCGTTTTGCTCCGCTCAATTGTATATTGTCTTCGATTTGTGAAGAAACTTCCGCTTTCTGATAAGGCGATTTCTGCCTCTGACATGCTAAAGGCTGAAACTGAAATTCTAAAAGCAGTTCAGTCGTTTTACTTTCAAAATGAACTAAATGCTCTGAAGAGTAACAAACCTTGTTCACCCGCTATAATGCGTCTCGCTCCTTTTCTGGACGACAACGGACTTATCCGCGTTGGCGGCCGACTGCGTAACGCTGACCTATCCTATGAGCAAAGACACCCGGTACTTTTGCCTCGTAAGGGTCACGTAGTCGAGCTCATCATTAACCATTATCATCGTGATAACTGTCACACTGGTTCCGTTGCACTGATGTCTATTTTACGACAGAGATACTGGATTCTCTCCTGTAGAAGAATCGTGCGAACTTGCATTCATAAATGCAATTTCTGCTTTAAGTTGAATCCAAAGCCTACCTTTCCAATTATGGCTGATTTACCCGCTTCTCGGGTAAATGAAACCAAAGCGTTTACGCACACCGCTGTGGACTATTGTGGTCCTTTAAACTTTATTCCATATAGAAAACGTGGAGTTCGCTCAATGAAATGCTATTTGTGTATTTTTGCGTGCTTGGTCACAAGAGCAGTTCACGTGGAAATTGCAACTGACTTATCTACTAATACATTCTTATCCGCCTTTAAGCGATTTTTATCTCGTCGTGGTGCAGTCGCTTGCATGTACTCCGATCGAGGTACTAATTTTATTGGAGCTAAAAACAGTTTGTCGGAAATGTATAGTTTTTTAGATTCCGCTGACTTCCAATCTGAATTTGCGAAAGAGCTTGCTAATAATCGCATTACATGGAAACTGAATCCACCGCGAAGCCCACACTTTGGTGGTCATTACGAGATATATGTGAAGGCCTTTAAAACACATTTATATCGCGTCATAGGCACTCAGTTGCTTACTTACGAAGAGTTACTAACAGTACTCTCACAGATCGAGGCTGTAATTAACTCTCGGCCACTTACATTACTTAGTGACGATCCATCAGAACTGAGCGCGTTAACACCCGCACATTTTTTAATGTCGACTCCTCTGAAGCACTTGCCCGCTTATGATTTAACTTCTCAATCGCATAATTTACGTAACCGCTATTCATTATTGGATCAAATGGTTCAATCTTTCGCAAAACGATGGAAGCAAGAATATTTACATTTGCTACAATCCAGAGTTAAATGGAATACCGCTTCAAACCCTATCCGCATAGGTTGTATTGTGACAATTGTTACTGACAATGTCTCTCCGCTTAACTGGCCTCTCGGCGTTGTCGTCGCTACCTATCCTGGGGCGGACGGTGTCGTAAGAGTCGCCTCTGTAAAGACTTCAACGGGCGTATATAAACGGCCTGTCGTGCGTCTTTGTACTCTACCATCGCAATAATTTTATCTAGGTTAACATCATTGCCCTCCTCCACTTTTTTTATCTTTGCTTTATTTTCCTTAAAACCGATGGTTTTAAAGCCGGGGGCAATGTTCATGCCCAATGTGGGCATTCATATTTTTTCTTTTTTCCTACCTACCCGCTTCTGTCTAATAATTTTACCCCGCTATTATTCGCTGCTTTCTACACTAGTCTACGAATTGACGTGGCTCACTCCGGACGCCGTCGCGCCGCATCGGAGTTACCGCCTTTTCTTGCTGGAACCTTCTATCGTTGAAGTCCACACCGCTGTACTGTACTATAAGCTGGAACTGTTCAGCCGACGCTGAGAACTGAAATATTGCGTGTTTGTGAAGTGCGCGTTATATGCACCCGCTGTCTTGATCTACGGAGTCAAGGCTGGTCCTTCATCATCTTCCATCTTCGAGGGCAGACAAGAGATTGGGAACCGCGGTTCGCCCCCCTGAAACTGCTGGTGCTGGTGGATTGCAGAACGGGTGAGTGCGCTGTTTGTTCGTAGTAGTAGAAAGCAGCAATCTTCCCTTTCTTTGATCTCTTTTCTGAAGTATAAAAATACCACGACCTATGGTGAATATTAGGGGAAGGGGGGGCATAGTGGAGTACTTAACTTCAATCGAAAAAATAAAAAGAACCAGATAAGTTACGAAGACTAGTTTTAATCGAAATGATACTACAAGTATTATATTATAGATAACTCTAAAAAAAATTTACGAATTATTAACTATTTTGGCATAAAATAAGTTTTTTTTATAGTCTATAATTTTCCGCTTTGCCCTTATCACAAGGGTAAAGTGGAATTGCACATTGGGCAAAGTGAAAAAGGCACTTATTAAGCGTTTATCAACTGTATTTGAGCATTTTGCTAATGAGGTCAATTAAATGAAATAACATAAACAACTTATTTAGTAATTAGGAACTGTTTTAGGCCATAAAAAACCTTGTCCCTTACTACTGCAAGATCATATATTTTTTGCTCCAGTTTTTTTGAAAAATACTGGACGAAACCCATCAATCTTCTTCGATGCATCACCAGATTTCAAATGACAATGAAGAGTTCCAATTAGGATACCATATTTTGTGATGCCGAACTAATCGTAGTAAGACTCGCTTCCTCCATCGCTCTTCTCATTTGATCTTCTCTCCATGAGCCTTGGTTCGTTTTACTTTTGTAATAATTATGAACCATCTGAAAAAGCAAATTAAATATTTCTATGTGGGAATCATTCCACTTTGCCCCCTTGTAATATTTTCCACTTTGCCTTTTTGATAATAATTACAGTTTTGAATTGATAACTAAGAAAGTATTAAAATTTGTTTAATCTACAAAATGTCAAAGGAATCTATGATAAACAGATATTAGATTGAAACAATAAAAATACCATCACTACTCACTTTTCACAATAATATCCAGTTTCCAAAATCCTTGAATTTCGTAAGAAACTCACTCGATCTACATCGCGCAGTCATGTAGCCTGCTCGGTGGCGCTAGCCGGACTGATTTTGGTCAATGACCTTGGTCGGCCCTGTGCTTGGCTTACGTGAAGCACGAGTGCCGTTGGGTGAAAGAGTGTTGGTAAAATCAAATTTTTCGCTTTGCCCACCCCTTCCACTATGCCCCCCTCTCCCCTACCCCGCAACCGCTGTGTGAGTAGAATTTACGAATCTTCGGATTTATCGCTCGTACAGGCTATATAATATGTGTATAAATTGAAGTCCCTGCAATACAAAGTGCCTCAAACCAAACACCTGTACCTAACACTGCGTGAAAGTTTGTGATGAGTATAGGTACTTACCTACGTAGTTTGCAGGATCTGTTAATGAAATGTTGTGTTTCTTGGTTATTAATAAACATTGAACTTTATTTACTGACAAGGAACTAATATTTGGTTTACCCTTTATCGCCGATTCAACATATCTTTTTAGTAAAAATCTACCAAAATTAAAAATAATTAAAGTAAAGAAAGTTAAAATATACTTGTAGAAGTGGATGCTTTATTTAAGACCAATATAAAATAAATATTGGTGTTCCTTAACAAGAGGCTGAAAAATGGCTGAGTTATTATTACACTGCTTTTTTTGCACTGAACCATAATATCATTCTGAAAGTAGTGAAAGGGTTAATGATACTTAGATGTGCATAAAAGTGTTTTTATAGCTTATTTTAGAATGCATTTTGATACCTTTTCATCTATACTTATAATAAATCTGTAGAGAGGTCAATTCTGTACATGAAATATATTTTCAAAATAACTATCAGGGGGTGATTAGTGATCGATACTGATGCCAAAAATGCAATCAGTAAAATTTTTGTCTGTCTGTCTGTCTGTCTGTCTGTCTGTCTGTCTGTCTGTCTGTATGTTCCTTATAGAAACAAAAACTACTCGACGGATTTTAATGAGACTTGGTACAATTATTCTTCATACTCCTGGGCAGGTTATAGGATACTTAGGAATTCCCACGGGAACGGGCATTAGCGGGAAAATCCTTTTGTATGAAAAATCTAAACCGCTTAAGTTAGACGCTTGAAATTTGGCAAGCAGGTACCTTAGTAAACTTAAAGCTTAGTTATAACAGGATATTGCAAAATTCCTACGGGAACGGGAATTAGCGAGAAAAAACATTTGTATGAAAAAATCTATGCCACGTAAGATAGACGCTTGAAATTTGGCATGCAGGTACCTTAGTAAACTTAAAGCTTAGTTACAACAGGATATTGCAAAATTTCACGGGAACGGGAGTTAGCGGGAAAAAACATTTGTATGAAAAAATCTAAACCACGTAAGTTAGACGCTTAAAATTTGGCATGCAGGTACCTTAGTAAACTTAAAGCTTAGTTACAACAGGATATTGCAAAATTCCCACGGGAACTGGAATTAGCGGGAAATTCCTTTTGTATGACTGACTCACTGACATACAGCATAAACGGCTAAACGTAGGCACTTGAACTTTATAAGGGACGTAGCTTAGGTACCGTAGAGGTGCACTAAGAAAGGAATTCCCGAAATTCCCACAGGAACAGGAATTACCGGGAAAATCCTTTTGTATGAAAAATCTAAACCGCTTAAGATTTAAACGCTTGAAATTTGGCATGCAGGTCCCTTAGTAAACTTAAAGCTTAGTTACAACAGGATATTGCGAAATTCCAACGGGAACGGGAGTTAGCGGGAAAAAACATTTGTATGAAAAAATCTAAACCGCGTAAGATAGATGAAGGGGCTAAAACGGGATCCACGCGTACGAAGTCGCGGGCGGCCGCTAGTTCTAAATAAGACAATAATATTAACCTTACCTTATCCCCTTTGTCTACGAGTCTAGACTCAGAACCATTATTTACTATTTTGTAAGCAGTTTTTTGGAGTGGGTAAATAATGATATCTAAAATCGAAATCCAAGTTGAAGACAAAAGAGAAATAGAAAATCTTTAGCGTAAAAATAGCGTCAGACCAGAATAGAATACAGCTGAATATTGGGCAATTTTTCATTGAAATACGACGATGTGTCGAAACGGGAACGGTGTAGTGCTGTTGGCTATGTTTTATGGGAATCCCCCTAAATAAAATTATGTGTGACTATTTACGTAAAACTCTTTCCTGCTTTATTTAAACAAAACATTCGCATAAGATTTTTTCAAAGAATACCTACTGTAATTATCACTGAAGGTTAAAAAAACATTTAAATAAGGTAGATAATTTTATTTCCATCGCCATTTTTATGGACTTGATCCCGTTCTCATTTATGCTCGTACTTACTCGTACATTAAATGTGTCGTGGTTTAAAGGCAATTGACATGAATCAGAATTTAACCAAAATATTACATACATTACATATTGTAAGTGACCCATAAAGTGGACCAACGACCTGATAAAGGTAGCAGAAGGCAGCTACCAACCGATGTGGAAGTTATTGGGGGAGGCCTATGTTCAGCAGTGGACGTCCTGTGGCTGAAATTATGATGATGATGATGATGATTGTCAGTGATAAAATAAAAATCTATTAGGTGTATCAAGGCACAATTTAGACAACGCGATAATGGAAGGGAATTATTATTTATAGAAATAATTACTGAAATGGGATCACTGAAACACAATGTAATTTCCTTAGACGTGCTCTATAATAGATACATAAAATGGATACAGTGTTGTGGCTAATCAGAACTCCAGAGAGAAGAAAAACAGGTAAGTAATATTTTTATTTATTTATAAGTTGATATTCTTGGCCGAGTAAACACCATCTACCGAGTTCTAACAACGATGCCAAGCCATAAAATGTGTAAACATAATGTTTGTAGCTATCTTGAATTCTTTTTTACCATGTTTTTCATAAAATTCTCCTTTACTCTCGTTCTCAATTATGGTCAACGTGGACTGTGTCAGACCTATATTATGTATACTGAATTGAAGTGAAATATTCTCTTTCAGCGAAGGCATGTTTTCCCGAATTTAACCTAGAATCAAGAATTTGTAGCTAAATATTTCCTGAGATAGGGTGTTTCTTCTGAAACCTCATTGTCACCGATCAAGTAAATTGAGGTTACACGCGTTCTCAAACATAGATTTAGACCTCCGATTAGTTGGATTTCAATATTGAGACCAGTTTATTGGAATCCTCAATTCGCGGTACACAATTTCTCGGGAAACCCCAAGACTTTTGGTTCGCTTTATATCTACCGGAAAATTAACTCCATTTCCCGGCAATTCCGATACCATTCATGGATAATCCAAAACACACACAGTACAATTTCGATACCATTCATAGATTTCTGATAATAACCCTAGTGTTAAGGCTGATCTTCTCCTCCCCTTCCAGTCAACAACAACAAATACAAGTAGGTAAAAACCCGCTCTGGGAAAAGCTACCGTTTATTTTAATTTAAGCAATATGTAGGTATGTTTTGACCTTAAACCTTTTGTTTCTGGCTGAAGCCACAAACACCGTTTTGAAAGTGTCTCCTGCAAACTATTAATCACCCGAACAAAGACTCCGTTAGCTTGACTTCGCCTTTCTTTAAATTTGCCAGGTAACTCGCTCTATTGTAGGTATTTTGTACAATAACCACAGGAAATTATATTTTGGTACATAAAAGCAAATAATTTTCATAATTGTACCCCTGACCTTTGGTATTAGACCGTATACTTTTTGTATCATGATGCTTAGTATTTTTTAATATCGTGTATACTGTGGGTGGCAGACTAGCTATTGTTTTCTAAGAAAAATATCTTTTCCTATAAGCAAAACCGCACGCCGAGTACCACATTACTGCAATTAGAACAATAAAGGCTTTTTATTTTTCTGTTAAAATAAATCAAAATGTAGAGTCGCATATTTCCTAAACACACTTTCTTATTGCTCACCTTTCATCCAAAAATGTGTCTCTAACTTCAGCTGTTTGGGCTCCGGGCGTTACCTGTTCGTCTTCTTTTCGTGTCGACAACAAACCTACACAGTGTCAGCCCAAACCTGCTTATTAAATGCTTAAGTTTACAGGTGCAGTAAGCACAACAATGCACATTGCACATATCAGCCAGTATTATTTTATCAGGAAACAATCTGTCGCGGTTGGGTGATGTGTGGTTGTGTGTAATTTGTCCTTGCGCACCATCCATTATGCGGATTCTATGTCGCCAGTGCCGCATTTGAATCTCTATTCACTGTTGATATCTTTACATAAATAATAATGTATAAATACCTAGTATTTATTCAGAATGAACTGACTACGCCAGCCTGCTAAATTAATATAATTTTGTTTACTTAAGGACATTTTAGTTTTATTTTTATTTTCTTCAGAAGAATAGATCAATCTAGCAATTACAAAATGACAGTAAGAAAAAACTTATGAATTCTGTTAATAGAATAACATTGTATAAAACCTTTCCAATATCTTTGTAATATACAACCTCTCTCTGCTATCAGAGACTTATTATAAAATAAGACAAAACTTGTAAATATTAAGAAATCCATGAAGATTGATTTATTTTGCATCTTGATAAATGATTCAACCATTGCCCTCTAACGGCTTGTATGATTAGGAAACAATCTGTAGTGTTGTGTGTAATTTGTCATTGCACTCCATCCATTATGCGGACTCCATACTCCGGGTCTCTAAGGCCGCATTCGAGCTCTAATTTGGTTATCACTATAGACCAGCACGTACGTTCCTGGAATCTACGAGACAAAACAGACATTAGTCAGTTGATAATAGTGACCAATGTCGTTTGCTAAAAGCGGACAGTGCGAATAGTTCGTTTAGAAGTTTTGAAAACGTAATTGTTCACAAAGTGGACTTAATGAATATAACAATTTATATGAGTTTTAATCAACTGACGGAACGGGAAAACTGAGGAGTCTATCTGAATATGCTGTATAATGTTGTTGGGCTGGTAGACAACACTTATTTATGGTATTTCAGTACACTTTTTCACTATCTTTTTTATTATTTTCATTTTGTAGCAAGCTTTCATTTATCCACCGGCCTCCTTCCAAAATAGTCTCAAGAGGCGACCACGGACGAGAAGACGTTGTGTGGGCAGGCCTCCCACTAGGGATACCAGATCGACGATTTGGTGAATGTCGCGGGATGTGGATAGCGCAGGACCGGTTGTTGTACAAATGGCATATGTCCAGCAGTGGATTCTCATGAAACGAACAAACGAATTCATAGTCCAGTCCAGTCTGAAAGGTTAAGTTGTAAGTACTTACTCCTGATTGTACCTAGGTATTTAAATTCTTGAATGTTTGAGTTTTACGATAAAAGCGAATAATACCTTTAACCATTATCTTTTGTTAAGTAATTTTAACTGCGTGAATGACAATTGAATACTCGTAAAACATAGCCATCTAGCCATCTGAAAGGTTAAGTAGTAGGTACATACTAGTTACGTCCACGCGGCGCATTGTTTCGGCGCGGCGCTGGAGCGGCGTGTAAACAGCATGCAACTGCTGCATCGGCCGGAACGAGCGAGGCGCTCTTTATTAAAACTTTGACATTGACTCGCGAACTCGACCGTGGATTTCAAAGCAAGTCTGTGATGTAACATAAATATCAATATTATTCTTACAATAATATCATTGTTCAACCTTTATGAATACTTTTATCAATCGCTATTTTTAATCGTTATTAAAGAAAACGTTAATCTATTTATATTTAGAAATGTGTTAACAGAGGGACGGCTCTGGATGAAGTTTTAAATAACATTCAGATACCTACACTGGAAAAATACTCTATCTTTAATCTACTGATACAGAAAGATGACTTTATAGGCCCGATCTCTGATCTAGATTTACATAACAAAATTATGATATTGTTAATAATGAAACTTTTTTATTATAGCATAAATTATAGCTGCTTCCCAACCAATTAACTATTAATTAACGCTTTAGTAAACAACAATACGCCCAATTGCCTACATTGAACAACAGCCCACGCCGCGATACCTTGATAAAGGTTTATACAGATCTATATTTGAACTATTGCAACCGTAAAACCAGAGTAAATACAAATGAGTAGGTCATCTTCATAGAAACGCCCGAGCTCGGTTTATGTGAGAGCGCGCCAATACGTATGCGGCGCGCACGCACACACTGACAAAATTTAGCGTGGATTTGCGGTGAGGTGCGCTGAATTTTGTCAGTGTGTGCGTGCGCGCCGCATACGTATTGGCGCGCGCTCACATACAAACCGCGCTCGGTACGTTTCTATGAAGATGAACTACTCATTTGTATTTACTCTGGTATAACAGTCGGCCATATAAAAATTCACGTGCACGGGATTATTTGCAAGCCCCAGCAAAATACTGCGCCTTTTGAGGCAGGAATGCGAACTGAACTTTGTTGTGAGGCTTAGAGTTAATTCAGAACTGGATTCTTTGAGCTAAAACAGCTGCCTACTGCCTATACAGGGTGTTAGGTAAATGGTATGAACCGACACTAGCAATAGTATGGTGAAGTCAGAAAGGATGATGGGCACAAATGTATGGAAAGTGGTACCCGCTCCAATAGCCATAACCAATATATATTTCAAAAGGCCTTTAGATGTAGGAAAATGTCTGCTATGGGGCCAGTTCTAATTCACGTTTTGAAAGCAGTAATTCCACTAAGTATTATAATGTGTGTATAACACAATCATCCATGTATACGAGTATGTACTATGACTACAATCTATTAATATAACTAAAAGAAGCCTTGAAAAGGAAAGGATTATACCTACGATGAACTACCCAAGCTATTAGCCCTTTATTCGCTTTCATCATCATCATCATTATCATTTTAGCCATAACACGTCCAGTTGAACATAGGCCTCCCCCAATGATTTCCTCAATGGCCGGTTGGTGGCGGCCTGCATCCAGCGCTTTCCCGCTACCTTTATAAGGTCGTCGGTCCATCTTATGGGTGGACTTATTGGGTCTTGTGGGTTTATTCGCTTTAGCATGCACCCATAATAAAACCCTTAAAAAATAATAAAACTCCAACCCCTTTATTAATAAAAGTTACACCCTAGTTGAACTCTGATTTAAATTGTCATTTGGTATGGAAATGTCATTTTAATCCAAGGTTCATCCTAGGTATAACTTTTTTTAAATAAGAGGGTAGTGTTCTTCAAATAAAAACATTTATTTCACAATTATCTCTACCAATAATTATAGAGTTAAGGAAGGATGCTGGAGCAGTAAACCCTTTATGCCTCGCATAACCTAAGTACCATAAGATGGACACGTATGATACTTCGGTTACACAAAAAGTATGTTTATCTTCGAACGCAACCAGATCTGAGGCTGGTGGCGATAGTAAATGTTGTTCGTCTTGGTAAGACCTTTCAAATGACACTACAAACATAACTATTGGAGCCGGGTACCATTTTGCAAAAAAGTATGTTTATCTTCGAACACAACCAGATCTGAGGCTGGTGGCCATAGTAAAAGTTGTTCGTCTTGGTAAGACCTTTCAAACGACACTAGAAGCATATCTATTGGAGCCGGGTACCATTTTGCCCATTGTCCTTTGACATCATCATTTAATTTTTTAAACTTAGAAAACAATATTTTTGCAATGACATTTGTATAAAAATATTTTTTAAAAATGATAATGCTTACTATATTGCCGACTTCAGTATAATATTTATAATGCATAAATGTCTTATAGGTTAGTGTTGACTTTATATACCATTTACCTAACGAGTAACACCCTGTATAGCTAACATTCACACGCATTCACAAAGTACATACATTTCAATTCGTTGAGACCTGTTTGTAGCTACTTAGCGTAACGCAAACACGTTGAGTCGCAAATAAAGACATTTGTCAATACACTTCCGTCGGAGTGAGGTAAAAAGACATTTTAAAGTTAAATTAGTTCAAAGTTTGCGCGTTTCGATTGCTCGCTTCGCTCCTCCCTGTCGTTTGTTGAATTGTAAGGATGAAGGAGGTGGAAGTTTAATATTCTTCATCTATATTAAGTGTCTAGGTAAGTAACGAATCTAGAAGTAGGTAGGTACCTACTCGTATGTAAAGTTAGGTATGTCCTACTTATTTTCTATAAGCACAAAATTTTTCGTTATGAATTGCTGTTTTTTCTTTTAATTTTAAATGGTCAGATCCATTAAGTATCTACTAAATAGCAGGTTATTTTAAAATGTACTGAAAGTAAAGCGTCGTAGCCTACCCACGTTCTAAGAATACTTAATTTAGCTAACGAAGAAAATTGCGATTTAATCATAGAATCGGTAATCTATACTTATAATAAATCTGTAGAGAGGTCAATTCTGTACATGAAATATATTTTCAAAATAACTATCAGGGGGTGATTAGTGATCGATACTGATGCCAAAAATGCAATCAGTAAAATTTTTGTCTGTCTGTCTGTCTGTCTGTCTGTCTGTATGTTCCTTATAGAAACAAAAACTACTCGACGGATTTTAACCAAACTTGGTACAATTATTCTTCATACGCCTGGGCAGGTTATAGTATACTTAGGAATTCCCACGGGAACGGGAATTAGCGGGAAAATCCTTTTGTATGAAAAATCTAAACCGCTTAAGTTAGACGCTTGAAATTTGGCATGCAGGTACCTTAGTAAACTTAAAGCTTAGTTACAACAGGATATTGCAAAATTCCCACGGGAACGGGAGTTAGCGGGAAAAAACATTTGTATGAAAAAATCTAAACCGCGTAAGATAGACGCTTGAAATTTGGCATGCAGGTACCTTAGTAAACTTAAAGCT
The DNA here is from genome assembly GCF_963855985.1 of Ostrinia nubilalis. Lineage (NCBI taxonomy): Eukaryota > Metazoa > Arthropoda > Insecta > Lepidoptera > Crambidae > Ostrinia > Ostrinia nubilalis. The sequence goes on from NC_087103.1 coordinate 6,837,547, forward strand.
TAGTTACAACAGGATATTGCAAAATTCACACGGGAACGGGAGTTAGTGGGAAAAAACATTTGTATGAAAAAATCTAAACCGCGTAAGATAGACGCTTGAAATTTGGCATGCAGGTACCTTAGTAAACTTAAAGCTTAGTTACAACAGGATATTGCAAAATTCCCACGGGAACGGGAGTTAGCGGGAAAAAACATTTGTATGAAAAAATCTAAACCGCGTAAGATAGACTCTTGAAATTTGGCATGCAGGTACCTTAGTAAACTTAAAGCTTAGTTACAACAGGATATTGCAAAATTCCCACGGGAACGGGAGTTAGCGGGAAAAAAAATTGTATGAAAAAATCTGAACCGCGTAAGATAGATGAAGGGGGGGTAAAATATAACTACAAAACCATACGAGCAAAATCGTCACTTTGGACATAGGGCCATAGAAATCACTGAATGTATATTAAAATTTTAATGACAGCCACATCAGTGATGAAATATTTTCGAAAGTCGGGCCCAAGCGGTATCGGGCCGATGCCAATCGCACGCCGAAGGCAACTCGCTTAGATTTATCTGGGCCGTTATTGCACATTCCCGGCAAATGTGCGCGGCGTATGCAGTAATGCACTCTGCATGGCTCTGCGACTGAGCGACCGTATTTCAACAAAGTGGCCTATACTGATCACCAGCTTAGCTTAGCATATACTTAGTTTCACTCTGAAGCCTATTTTGAACCTTACGAAATTACATATTTTGGTTGACTTTTTAGTTTTATTGGAGGTGATCGTAGTAAAGCACAAACGAAGCAGGAAGCTAATTTCAAACTCGAGTATTAATTTAAGAAAGCCTGCGATTGGGAGATTTTCAATATTCTGAGTTCTAACCAACAACAGACTTCTGCGTAATTTTAATATGTAGTGCTGAATGCTGCACATTGTAAATTGCAAGGGACCTTAAAGTGAATGTGACTGTTCAATGTAGCCGAAGGCACCCCGCATAGATTTATCCGGGCCATAACAGCACATTCCCGGCAAATGCGACGCGTGCACTTTGCATAGCCGCTGCGACTGAACGACCGCGTTTCAATCATACAGAGACTCATTAACATTACATAGGAACGTACTAGGGTAGAAAGATCACTCGGAAGATATGAACAATTTTTAGTTTTGTTTCGTCTTCGAGATACTTGACCTTATACACTATTCATCATCATGATTTCAGCCATAGGACGTCCACTGCTGAACATAGGCCTCCCCCAATGCTTTCCATGTTAATCAATTGGTAGCGGCCTGCGTCCAGCGCTTCCCTGCTACCTTTATGATGTCATCGGTCCACCTTGTGGGTGGACGTCCCACGCTTTAAATATTAAGGTGGCGACTAATAAGGATAACACAAGTCAACAAAAAAAAACTTTTTTTTTGAGTTTCTTATTTAATTGATATTTTCTGATTGTCTACATCTAAAAGTACCCAGAGGCTCTATGCATTGCAAATAAAGTTTGCTTTTGTGCATTTTACAATGAAAAAGTTAAAGCTGGTATTTTCGTCGGTGCATAAATTAAAAAAATAATGGCCACTGAAAAATTCCCAGAGTAACTGAACGCCCACGAAAAACAATCGTGGCTCAGTCTTAAAGCAGTAATCCATGGATTTCTTGGCTATAAAAAAGCTGCAAACTATAAAGATCTAATTTCTAATATGCTTAATAGTTTCAAACTCATGGGTTGCAGAATGTCCCTTAAAGTACATATGCTAGATGCTCACTTAGAAGAGTTTAAAGATAACTTAGGCCCAGAACAGACGGTGAAACGCAACTGCAATGAAACTGCAACTTTCTGATGAATGAAACTGAAACTGAAAGTTTCAAACTGGTCGCGTCATGTGTGGTCTCTCTACGGACGCTATGGCAGAAACTTAGATGCAACTCAAAAGTAACTAGCAGTTTCAGTTTCGTTGCAGTTGCGTTTCACCGTCTGTTCTGGGCCTTAGGGGCATATTCAGAAGAGCAAGGAGAACGGTTTCATCAAGATGTGATGAATTTTTGAACAACATTATCAAGGACAATATAATGAAAACATGATGGGTGACATTTGGAGTCTAATACGTGAAAGTTCCTACATAAACAGAAGAAAAACAAAAAAAATCTTCATTTTAAAGCTTCTTTCTGTTTCATTTTAAGTATTTTGACGTTTATCTTTATTGTTCTTTGTAAATAAAAGTGATTAACACTTAAATTAAAGTTATATCTCTTGTTTTCGCATTTGATTGAATTAGAATTATTAGATTTTCTTAAAATTTGATATTTCGTTCTAGTTGCTACAAAAGCAAACTTTATTAGTAAAAGTATTTTTTCCTAGTATAGTTAGACAAAATTAATCAAAATCAGCACTACAGAACTCAGACTCAAAAATCGTGTTTACTTGTGTAATCCCATTTTATCTTGTCTTTAAAAATCTAAGTGTTAAAACTGTACCTTATCTGCTTATTTATAAGCATCTTATCCATTAACGTAGAATAATGAATTACGTACATATTTACAAACGAATTGATCCTTAAATGTAAAAACCAATATTTTATGTTTGTCAAATATTATTTTATTTGAAGGCGTAAATACGTTTTTTATTGTAAAAATACTAGTGTACCTCTACCTCCATTAGCTAATGGGAGTTTCTGCGATTGAATGTTGCCATCTCTATTTATATTTCACAGAATAACTCATTATATTATTGCAGCTGCAAAAGCGAAAACGAAAATGAAAAGTTGCAGCCGGGTTCCTGTTGCCCTGATTCACGGTAGTAAGAAACCCTGGAGACAATTCTTCGCCAAATACCGTCGAACCTAAGTCTTTGGGATGACAGACGTTGACAACTTAAGCCACTGCTTCCCGTTTTCGGTTTCGACGACTGCCAAAGCTGACAGGAGAAGTTTCGACTTAGTTTCTATCGTGTGAAAAAAGAAAACTATAATCTAAATGGTTCTTGACTTGCTTTATCAACAGGGCAAGTGAAGTTGTTACTCGACTAAATACATTTAATGAACGATTTGAGAAACAAGGTAATGTATATAGCTTTCAGAGTTTGAATTTTCGTGAAACAATAATAATTACAGATTGGTCCCAAGAATAAAATAGTCATGATTATGTATCTTAGACATCTACGATGACTTATTAAGTCTGATACTTACGATTGAACTTACAACCCTATGTAAGCTAAAACATACTGTAAGAGGCAATAAAAATATGGTCTCTTCTTTTTGGATGTTTATTCTTTGTACTTAGTAAAGAGCTTTTGCCTAACATTACCGGAAAACATAAAAAAAAATATATTCGTAAGACAAATTGACTTATTACAGGTACAAAGTCAATAAAATATAAGAAAACTGAACCTACAATCAATGACTGCTGGCGGGTATTCTCTTTGTGAGTAAGTACTTAAAATAAGTAGGTATATTTCTGAAGCCGAGTGGCTGCTGTAAGGTAGGATAATGTAATACGATCAAACGACCATCAAATCACGGCTATTTATATTTTTTATCAGAAGAGTATTTTACTTCAAAAGAAGGTACGTACTTTCAAAGTACTTACTACTTTGTGAACATTAAAAGTATTTTAGGACAAACATTTCTAGTTATTCCTTTTCAACGCCGTCTTATTAATTGGTAAGCTGCTTACTTGGAACTGAAAAATAATATTGGAAATTCAAGTGACGATTTTCAATGTTATTTGACATCAACGGTAAAATGCTATTTTCATGTTTATTTTAAATTATTATTATTTGCACCTCTCTTTAGATTAGTCTGGCTGGCTGGAGGCTGGACCTTTTGAAGACGCTTGCACTTAAGGCTCTTTCGAGATAAGCAATCTATTAGGATTTGTACAAAAACGGATTTTATCTCTGCCAGCAAGAGCCAAACGTAGCATCCGATAAGTACAAGGTAGGTATATTGCAGAAATATGGATTATTTTTCGTGAAATCCTCTTTGTGTGTGGCAAAATAATTATGAATGTGCGAAGACTTATAAAGAATCCATTAAATTCAGGTAAGAAAATGCAATAACACTTTAGTTTAATAAAGCATGATCTTTGATTACAATCTAGACTAGGCATTTAATACGTAACAATTTCAAAAGAAAAGTAGAAGTTTTATTACAGTTTTATTAGTCCACTTAAAGTTCTGGAACCTAAATTAGGACTGCGGTAAACTGCTGTGCCCTTCAACATACTCGGATTTCCATTTTTGGTTTATTCATAGTTTCAATAAATGTATAGAGTGAAGAACATAGTATGTTAAAGCGGGGAGTGACTCTTTAAATATTAGCGATGACAACAGAAATTATAACATGATACCCAAATTATACTTTATCTATACTAATTACTAATATTATAAAGAGGGAAAGTTTGTGTGTTTGTGTCTTTGTTAAATTGTAAGGGGTAATCTCGGGATCTACTGAACTGATTTTAAAAATTATTTCCCCAATTGAAAGCCACATTATTGGCGGAAAGCTAGTTTATGAATAAAGACGGAGATTTCATTTATATCTCCGTCAGTTCGTTCGTTCGTTCGTTCGTTTCAGCCAAATGACGTCCACGTCCTTCGTCAGTAAATATAAGTAAATAATAATTTGTGTAGTACATACTTAAAACAATTCTTATTCTATTATAGCAAAGTGCGTTCCAAATCGAAATAACTTCAACCCTAAACACTGCAAGTCAACAAGCTGTTGAACGTTCCAAGTTGAATGAAAAATGATTCCCGTGTAATTTATTAGTTGTGAAATCTTAAACTGTACAATCATAAATTGCAATGTGCGAGAAACGTAGAACAAGCGACGGCGTTGGAGGACGTTCACTCAAATTTATGAGTCGCACTGCGGAATATAAATTCTTGCATGGTTCTCCGGCGATGAGACCGCGAAAAATATATAAACTAGGCTCTACTTTGAAGAAACTAGACCAGATTGTTAACCACATTCGTCTGCGACTTATGTGTGCGTAAATAGCCACAATATTTATTTATTTAATTTAATTTGCACCTCTGTATTCTGATCACATGATGTGTAGAAACAGCATTTCGATAAAATCTGTTTAGCAAGGCGTTTAACAGAATATAGTGTACGTTTTGAACTGTCAAATAAATACGATTGTCAGTATGGAAATTTAAAAATTGCTTCTGTTTTCGCATTAAATATCTTACGGAAAATCTATTTATATGGCATGGTATATGACAAAGCATATTTTGAAAAGAGCGAACAATTCGGCTGATTTCGTTTTGTTGTGCTCGTAATTGTGAGGACAAAGTTTTCATAAAAGAAAAGAAAACAGGTTGGGCTTTAAGCCCAAAAAGTGTTTTTAAACACTTTTTGTAGAGAAAAATTACGCAGACAAAACCACGGTCGGATAGAAAGTATTAATAACAACAATACCTACTTGCTTTTAAGTAAAGTGGTAATTGTGAATGCTTAATACTTTAAGTTTTCATTCAACTCTACTGTTTAAAACACTTCCGAAATGAATTAATTACAAGCAACAAAAGCACAATTCTTTTAGGTAAAATATATTTTTAAAATCAGCAACAACGTGATGAAAAGATCTTTTCAAAATGGTTCTTTGATTCACTCTCCTGCTTATTTTACATAACAAATTTTTTATTCATTTATACCCAGGCGTCAGAGAAAAATAAGAACGTTGTTGTTTGTTCAAGGGAATTGTGATTTATTAAACAGTATTCATGAAAATAATTTATTGCTTTCGCAATGGGATTTCGTAAATATTTTTATTAGCTTTGTTCCTTCTGTATTTTATACAGAACCTAAAGCACTAATTCATTTCAAGTTTGTACCTAATTAACAAAACGTTGCAATTTTTTATGTCCCTTGTCCCTTCGCCAGGTTCTGGCTACATCTTTATTTAGGGTTCCGTAGTCCTGACAAGGAACCCTTATAGTAGAGATGAAACGGTTATCCTGTAATTATCCGGTAGGCCGGATATCCGGCCTAAATTTACTATCCGGTCGGATACCGGATAGTAACTCACTATCCGGCCGGATATCGGATATTAAAAAACTACGACAATTTCCTATTAAGAAAATGAAATACATTATTCTTTGAGGTAAATATCAATAAAATGGCTTATATTAATGACGGCTTTTATTTAAAGTTCAAAAGGTTACAAAAAAGCCATTATTAAGGCCTTTCAAAAAACTAATTTCTTTTTCTGGGCTATTCACTCAAATGACGAATACATAAATAGTAAATATCTATTAATGTCGAAATATTGCCAAATAAAAAAGGCGATCTTTTTTTCACTGATGGTCTGATGACGTCATGATGCATGCAGTTCAGTCAGATTACGCAGCAAGTAAAGTAATTTAATTTTCGCTATTCAATCACACACTCACGATAGCAACCGAAATCGGCCGAATTGATCTGCCCCCTAGACAAGTGGCAAAATCTGACATTCTATTCGGACGGATTCGATTTTAGAAAAGTGTGACTAGTCTAGTCTACTAATAGACTAACTGATCGCGTTCGAAGCACCTGTGCGGCGCTAAACTCGTCACGACATGCAACGAGACAATGGGCCAACTAACTATCCGGCCGCCGGATATCCGGCTATCCGGCCTAGCAGCTGGCCGGATATCCGGTATCCGGTATCCGGCCAAACAACTATCCGTTTCATCTCTACCTTATAGTTTCGATATGTCTGTCTGTCTGTCTGTCCGAGGTTTTGCTTGGAAACTATTGGCATAGTATACAGGGTGTCCCGTAATGTAACGTCAAGCCGGAACTGTTATGCTGGTTATCAGAAAAATATAAAAAAAAATCTATGTTGCATTTTGTCAAAATAATAGGCATTTAAAAAAAAACAAAAAATTCTACTCCCGGTGACAGTCTTTTTACTCGTGTTGCCACAAATCTTCACTTTTTCCAAAATTTTTTTTGTTATGTAGCCCTGAATAATCCTTCTCTAAATTGTTATCAAAATTACAAAACTAGCTGCACCAACTTGGATGAAAAAAATACATTATTCCCAAAAAAAATATCAAAATAAAAATTTTGCCTAGTTTAAACTGACTGTACTGAAAAAAAATTGTACTACGCGAGTGTGGCAAGTGACGTCATAATTTGGCGCATTTAGTAAGGATTCCAAAATGGTATAACACTTTGTAAAATCTTGCTGTAATTGTCGACAATTTTTGTTTATTGGAAATAATCCCGTTTTTAACTTTATCTACCTTGGTTAAAAATATTATTCTAATGTGCCCAAAATTCAAGTTTCTGGCTTAAGTGAGGTGGAGAAGCCATTTTAAAAGGTATGAGCGGGACGGAGAGGGCCATCTTACCAAGCAGGGATGTTATGGATATCCGTAACCGTAACCGAAACTATCGTATATCCGAAATAAAAAAATATCCATAACCGTAACCGAAACTGATTCAAAAGTTACGGATAGTTTCGGATAAAGGCGGAGTCTAAGGGTACAATTCCAAACTGCAAAACTCTATGAAATCTGCAGTATACACGCCGCAGCTGCAATGCCGCGCTGCCGATTTCATAGTTTTGCAGTTTGCGGTCTGCGGCCCGTCTTGGAATTGTACCTTAAATCTTAATATTTGTTACCAACTTGTCTGGCATTCGCTGGCACCATCTAATATGCCAGCCTGTTTTACCTTTAACATACATAGGTGTCGTCTTAGTTGGTACATAAAGTAGCTATGTGGGTCACGCTCACGCAGCATCTTGCTATTTGTATTATACCTACATTTTTAAAATTCTAATAATTCCGTAACCGAAATTATCCGAAACTTTCGGATAATCTGAAATGATTTCATATCCGTGACCGTAACCGAAACCGGTATAACATTATTCTAATATCCGTAACCGTATCCATAATCGAAACTTCATATCCTTATTATCCCTGTTACCAAGTACAAGTGCAGAGCAGTAGTAAAGGCGCGCGCGCACGGGAGACTTTTGTCACAGTCAACTACTAATTACTGTCATGGTGACAAAAGTTTCTGTGACTGACTGTACGGTAGTCAGTCACAGAAACTTGAATTTTGGGCACATTAGAATAATAATTTTTAACCAAGGTAGATAAAGTTAAAAACGGGACTATTTCCAAAAAACCAAAAATTGTCGACAATTACAGCAAAAATTTACCAAGTGTTATACCATTTAAATGCGCCTTAATCCTTACTAAATGCGCCAAATTATGACGTCACACTCGCGTAGTACATTTTTTTTCAGTACAGTCAGTTTAAACTAGGCAAAATTTTTATTTTGAATTTTTTTGGGAATAATGTATTTTTTTCATCCAAGCTGGAGCAGCTGGTTTTGTAATTTTGATAACAATTTAGAGAAGCATTATTCAGGGTTACATAACAAAAAAAAAATTTGGAAAAAGTGAAGATTTGTGGCAACACGAGTAAAAGGACCGTCACCTGGAGTAGAATTTTCAGCTTTTTTTTAAATGCCTATTATTTTGAAAATATGCCACATAGATTTTTTTTTATATTTTTCTGATAACCAGCACAACTTGCCTCAACACCCAGTTCCGGCTTGACGTTACATTACGGGACACCCTGTATATTAATCACGCCGACAAAACGGTAGAATAAAATTTAGAAAAAAAAAAATTATTGTTGCTCCCCTACATGTAAAGTGGGGATGATTTTTTTTTCATCTTCTACACCATCGTGTGGGGTATCGTTGGATAGCTCTTTTAAAATGGCTTAGGGGTTACTAAGACTATTTTTCGATTTAAAAGGATGATTTATGTACGTAATAGTTACAATGCTTACTATGCCATAATTTCAGCCTAAACTTGAAGCATCTACATAATGTGTGTATGAAACTAATCTCAGTTTTGTTTGTCAGACATTATGACAGAGCTAATTAGCTTTATCAGCAGTAATTAATTTACGAAGAAATATCAGCTGTTTATTTTATTACAGAATTACGATATTATCGCGGATAATATTGGAAAATAAAACATGGATAAACTGCATCGAGTTCCTGGTTCAAGTTGGGATTATGCAAAATAGTTTCCAATGTAAATTGAGCGTCTGCTAACCTTGGGCATGCTGCTTTACGAGCCTGGGCTATGTTAACTACCTATGTATTTTTAAACGGTATTTTAACTAGCAAACAAGTATGAATACCTACTGCTGTTGCACTTTTATTCAAAAATAGCTGAGCTATTTTATTTAAAAACTCAATTTTGGATTGCTTGTAGTAGGTATACAATAGTACAACTACTATGGTGAACTCAATATCTGTGAAGTTAACTCTAATCGGTTTTATTAAAAACCCAGTGCCAAAGTCAAAAGAGGCAACATTTAGATACAAAAAGTTAGGACGAGAAAGCCTTCTGATTCTTTTTCAGACACGCTACGTAACAATTCAAAATCAAAAAGCAAAAAGTATCTTAACAACCTAAAGGCTGGGTTGCACCATCTTTTTTGTCTTTAACAAACGTCAAAAATCTGTCAAACTCCATGCAAAAAACATCGGATAGCGTTACAGTTACCGTTAAAGTTAGATGGTGCAACTAAGCCAAAACAAAACGCAATAAACTTAGAAGTGTTGAGGCTGAGGTAACCCAATGTCAGTGGGCGGGCAGCATCATTACTCTTTGTCGAAGTTCGCTCGCCAGCCGCAGGCTCAATCTCCGGCGCTGAAGACTTAGATTACCTAGGCTCCGAAGCTGTTTAACATCTAATAAAGACTTTTTACCGCAGTCACGTATTTAATTAAACTGATGACGCAACTTTGTATAAATGGGCTTTAATACTTGTGTTTCGTGCCAATATACTTTTCTTAAAAGGTTTTGATTTTGTTACATTAGGTTACAGCTATTGCTCCTTCTTTCTTCCCTCCTTACTTTCAACTGCATCTTCGTTATTATAGTCAATTTGTTTCTGGCTAATTAGAGAGAGTCATGCTCTTGCAGTAGAGTCTAAATGACTTGATGATGATTATGATTACCACAAAAGGCGTTGCAGTCATACATACGTAGAACGCGCGTTAGTACACCGTGTATTATTTTTTATGCACTTTCACATAATTTCATTTCCATTCTAATCGAGTTTGACATCTGTATAATACTGGGTGGCGCAAAAGTACTGGCACTAAAGAAAATACTTTTTTTTTTTTATATGACATTTTCTATCATTTTTTTGTTGAAAATTGTGTAGTGAACAAATGTAAAATACACTGAAAATAAACATGGACCGTTTTACTCCCCAAGAACGTGGAATAATTGTGTCAATGTTCTTACGGACGCTTTTCCAGGCCGAGTTATCTCTCGTTTTGGCGATTTGCCTTGGCCTGCAAGATCACCCGATCTGACCAGTCCAGACTTCTTTCTTTGGGGTTTTTTGAAATCTCGGGTGTATGTGAACAAGCCACAGACTCTCGCAGCTCTAAAAGAAAACATTCGTCAAGAAATAACGAACATATCGCAGGAAGTGTTACGGCAAGTTATGCAAAATGTCATAAATAGGGCTCAAATGTGTATCAACTCTGGAGGTCACCATTTAAAAGACATCATCTTTAAATCCTAATGGTACGAAATTTAATGGCACAAATATACATATAAAGGACTCTTTCTCAGAGATAAAATAAACACATGTGTTGCTCTGTAAAATAAAAGATTTATTTAATATTAATACATTTCCCATTGAAATAAACTAAATTCCTTATTCATTGGCTATAACACAAACCTGTAAAATAAAAGAAACGACATTTAAAGTTTATTAATATCTCTTAAAATATCTTCATAATTTCCACAATGACTTTTCACTATGACATTTTTTGACAGACATTTTAAGTCATAGACAAATCATAGACCTTAAAGTAAAAAGTATTTACTTTACATCTCCCCCCTTTGAAAAAGAAATTTACAGAAGTAAATTTTCTTTAATATCAGTTCTCTTTAATGTTCTGTCTCTTCACTTTCTGTCTCTTCTTCTCCTTGTATTGTGGATACTGGTACAAGTTTTGTAAGGAGAAGGAGTTCCGCAGGGGTCCATTCTGGGTCCATTCTTGTTTCTTATATACATTAATGATCTACCATATTTTGTTAAGGACTCTTGCGAAATCGTGTTATTTGCTGATGACACGTCTTTGATTTTTAATATCGACAGAAGTAAAAATAACTTTGACGATGTAAATAATGCACTAACAAGAGTTTTAAGTTGGTTCACTACAAATAATTTACAACTCAATGCAAAGAAAACAAAATGTATAAAATTCTCTTTGCCTAACGTAAAAACAGTTAGTACTCAAATAGAACTTAATAATAATGCAATCGATCTGGTAGACTCTACTGTATTTCTGGGAATTACCCTGGATTCAAAACTCCAGTGGGGCCCCCATATAGAAACTCTGGCGGGAAAGCTCAGCTCAGCGGCTTTTGCAATAAAAAGGATACGGTCATTAACCGATGTTTCAACAGCTCGCTTAGTCTACTTTAGCTACTTTCATAGCCTAATGTCATATGGAATCATGCTATGGGGCAAAGCTGCAGATTTTGAAACAATATTTATTTTGCAAAAACGTGCGATAAGATACTTGTATAAAATGAAAGCAAGAGCATCCCTTAGAGAATTGTTTAAAGAAATTGGCATTCTCACGGCCGCTTCACAATACATCTTAAACTGTATTCTATTTATTCAAAAAAATATTACTGAATTCAAAAAGAAAAGTGATATTCACCAAATTAACACTAGAAATAAAAATAAATTGGCTATACCCGCTTTTAGACTTAATAAAGTGTTTGCCTCTTTTATGGGACAAGGTATCCATTTTTATAACAAAGTCCCTGATAAATATAAAGAGCTACCGTATAATAAATTTAAAGATATAGTTAAAGATCACATGCTTAAAAAAGCCTATTATACAACTCGAGATTTTCTTAATGATAAGTCATCCTGGGAGTAGGATTATGGTCCTCTCATGCTCGCACTAAAAATAATTAAAATGAAAAGTAATGTATAAACTCATAATAATTTCTCAAATGTTATAGTGTCATGCTTCTCAATCTGGACTGTTACTTAGCTTTATTATTAGTTTTTTATTTTAAAGAGATAACTTGGAATTGTCATTCTCACTAAAATGTCTCTGGGGTGGTGGCGTAGTGAGGCGGGTCGTTACATTCCCTCTAATATGGTCGAGTGAAGCGATGGCTGGTTCACTCGTCATGTCTGTGAACAGGCGCTGCTTTCGGGGACTGGTCAATCCAAGTTATTCAAATTTATGTATGCGAGTCATTTCTACTAGTATCTTAATATGTAAGTCTAGATATTAGCACGTCACTACCTTGTTTAATATACCACGCAATCTTGTATACCCATTCTTATAAGATACACCATACAAGAATGCATGGTAAATTCAGTGAACTGCTCCTGAATCGAATGTACCTACTTCTACTATTTCTATTTATTTATATTAACCGGCAGACAGTGGTGACTGAGTTTGTTGCGGCGCTTCTTCTCAGCACTTGCCAAATGTTGGTCTCGAAGCGCTGGTAGGGTAAAAAGATTATGAGACATGTAGAGGCTCCTTAAGAGCAAAATGACGATTTGTAAGAACTATTTATTAGTCCAAACAAATAAAGAAATTTTGACTTTGACTTTGACTTTAAAGTGCCAATTTTTATCCGAGTAGGGAAAACTCTAAAAACTAAATTGTTGGCTTGAAAAATCTGGGAAAATTCATGATATTAGTGCTTTTTATAAACTTTCAAGGAAAACTATAGTGGTTAAGATAGTTAGTTCAAGAGTAATAGTCGTTTTACTCATGTATGTATTATACAATTTCATACCTAATAAAACTTCCTTAGAAGAAAATATTAAAAGTGACTTTAGATGAAGTAATTGCTTACTTCTGAAATATATTGTGGTAGTAACGAAGGACAACTACGGAACCCTACACTGCGCGTGGCACGACACGCACTTGGCCATTTTTTTTTATTATGAAAAAGATTTCCCTAGCAGGTTTCTCTAGCCAGTTGGACTCTATTTTTGACAAAAAAGCAACATTCTTACAAAAATACCTGATGGAATAATTTGGCATAGCTGGGCATTAACTCGTTAATCCGTTAATCGTTAATTAACGAAGTTAACATTTCTATTAACGGATTAACTTTTAAGTTAACTTTAAAAAATGTTAACGGACTCGTTAACTTCCGTTAAATTATCCTAAGTCCGTTAATCGTTAATCCAATACCTACTATTTACCAAAAAGATACAGCAGGCACGCTGAAAAACACTAGAAAAACGCGTTCTGACAAGTACTTTCGGGCTTCCAGAACTTCCAGAACCCAAAACAACAGTTTTTGTAACCAGAAAGAAACAATATAATGCTATTTTTTTTTTTTATTTACAAGCTTATACAGGGTGGAATTTTTTAATGCCACCTGGAGGGAAAGTACTCTTAATACTGCAGATAGAAAATTTTACTGAAAGAAAACATTCCTTTATTTTTGAAAAGATTTCCTTTTATTTAATTTATCAAGTTTGTTAGACAGATTTCATCCTTAGGCCTCAGCCTCGAACTTAGCGGGCAGATCTTATGCGTAAAATCAAATAGACCGGTTCTCGAAAACAGCGGCGCGGCAGCGGGGCGGCAGCGGGCAACGAGCGGGCAGCGGCGAGGGAGCGGGCAACGAGCGGGCAGCGCACTCCTTCTTTTGCCCACAGTAAATCGAGCGTTAGGAATAAATTTGAATCGAAATAAAATTGTCGCCGTTGTTCAGACATTTCGTTTGCGAATAAAAACAAATATCTCGACAACACAACCCCGAACACAACACTTCGCCGCTAAAGCGCCGCGCGAGCTGCCCGCTTGTTTCGAGAACGGGTCTGCGTTGCCCGCCCCGCTCCCGCGCCGCCGCCGCCGCCGCCCCGCTGCCCGCTAAGTTCGAGGCTGAGGCCTTATACTTGACCCTAACGATCGATGAAATAAAAATACAGGGTGTAATTTTTAACAGATTTTAGTTGGTTCGATTCCCGGGTGTGGCAAATATTTTTTGGAAACGTTTATTCCCGATGTCCCCCACTATTTGTCCACCGCTGGTGGACATCGAGAAAAAAAGTTGCATTGTCCACCAGTGGGGGACAGCGCTACTGAAATCTTCCCGTTGGGCTCTATGTGGGATAAATCTTGCAACTGAATCTCCTCAATCGATTGAGCTGCAATTTGGTATACTTATGTAAGTACGATGAAAATGCAATGTTGTGGTACCATTGAGTCTATTGATGGATTCAGGAGGCGGCCATAGGAACTCCTAAATGAAACGGCGGAATCGCATCGAATTTGGGTTTGTTGGATTTGTCTTTTCGAGCACATTGGTGCTAAATTGTATTGTAATTGAACCAAGGCTCTGAGATTGAGATACTATAGACTAAGAGCTGGTGAACGCCAGACCAACGTCATTTTATAAAAACTGAAAGTTTGTCAGCGTATGCTCCCAATATAGGTTAGTAGAATGTTGGCGGATTATGAAGTTTGGGTCATCGTGGCTTTGGCAGCTATCCTAAAAAAACTGTCTGGCAAGGAGTTGGAACTGTCAAAACTGTCTGGCTAAAAAGTGGAAAAAATTCCATGCGCGATACAAGTTTTCTAAATTATTTGAACCTTGCATACAATAATTTTTTCGTTTTATTAAAATGTGTTAACGGATTAACGATTAACGTTAACTTGCGTTAAATCTTGCTAAATGTAACGTTTTAACGTTTAACGAAGTTAATTTTTTTATTAACGGTTTAACGATTAACGAAGTTAACTATTTGATTAACGGTGCCCAGCTATGTAATTTGGTGAATCTATCTTTACATCTAATTCTGATTCCTAAATTTAACTTGACAGCATTGTTGTATTACCTCCATAGAGTACTTATTATTATTCTGTGGTAATAGTGAATTTGTGTCAAATATCTTCTATGACAGACAGGTGAAACCGAGGCGAAATTCGGAAATATTCACTCCGCGTCGAAATTGAATACCGATGCGTCAGATTTACTAGTATACCATAGACAACTTAACCTTTGTACGCAACAAGAGCCAAAAATAAGCGCTTGTAAGAGTAATGACCAAAAGTTATAGACAAACAGAGCTCCAAATGGGATGAAACTCTGTCTATTAATGTTTATCACGTTTTCAGGTCTATTTCTCTAATACATTTTTATGGGTTGTCCATTATATTTTTCAATATAGAGACGTGAAATTTCATGTATACGTAGACAAGACATAAGGAATGTTTCAGAATAGTTTAAATACCATCATTGTACTTAATGCTGCCAATTTTTCGTGTGACAGGCGCACACGAGTAAATTATTTTACTTACCTACTACCTACTATCTATTATCATGTTATCTGTGCTATCATATAAAAAGAATAGAATAGAATATTGCTTACAATAAAAAGTAGGATTATTTATAAAGATACAAAGACATGTCAATCGCGGAAATCTATTTCAGGTTAAGTCCATACATGTCCGCGAAGGCTGTTGGAAAACGCACCTGTTGTATATTTGTCAAAACGGCTGTTTGACGTCTAAAGGACTTAGTTGTCTGTGTTGTATTTAAATATACAAATACAAGTGAATCGGGGAAGTCTATTTCAGATGAAGTCCATGCATGTCCGCGAAGGCTGTTGGAAAACGTAGCACCTGTTGTATACGTATTTGTCAAAAGAGCTGTTTGACGTCTAAAGGGCTTAGTTGTCTGTGTTGTATACCTACGAGTTCTGTTCGCGACAAATTGAATGATATATTATATGGTTACTTCGGATTTTGGAGACGTGTTTGGCGTTATGAGGCGAGCTTGGATTTGATACAATTTAACACGTTTGACTGACGGCAACGCTAAGTTGTCCATTATGTTAATGAATATGGTTATGAACATGAAACAACATATAAAATTGAGAAAAAAAGGTTGAACAGAAGAAATGTGAAGAACACAGGCATTACGTTCTACACTTTCGTCTTATTGATGGTTCATAATGTTTTACAAAATTGAAATTATTTCAAAAGGTTAATCAGTATTCGGCTCAAATTTTACCATCCTCATGCTCTAAAATGAGGCTTAAGTATACATATAATTAATAATAATTATTGTCATAAAGAATGTTAAATGCAATAAAGTATTACATTAGTATGATAAAACATTTATTGGATACTATCTAAGTCACACTGCAAAGTTTACTCGAAAAATTGGTACTGTCCATAGTTTCATAAAGATATTTTTTATCCTTTTGATAAGAAATTTTTGATACGACTTTGTACAGTGGCCTCAGCTTAGCTCCTGATGTATCGCGTTCCTAAGTAAGAATTCATCTGTTTTATCGGCCATCAGCGAGGTACCGGGAGCCTTCCACGAACGTTGAAAGTGTTATTTACTCGGGTAAATATTGGTTTATGTTTACTTTGAATTCCCTGAATGTTGTTCAGAGACTTATTGAAGTATGATCTGAGGCCTATTTGCCATTAAAGTTAAATCGGCAACAAGTTTATTTCCCCAGTTGCGGCTTAGATAAAACACTTGGAAATAAGTTAACTACTTACCTAAAGGTCATACTTTCAATAAAAGGTTTACTTCGAGGGCAAACATTGATACTTGTTGAGATTGGCAATCTGTGTGACTGTTGAACTTCCTTTTATCTACAGTTTATCAATCACTTAAGCACTCAGTTCCAATGACAATAAAACTGTTAAATTAGGCACTCAATTATTACCCAACTAATTACAACAGTAACTTAAATCCATTAAAACACGCTTTAAAATTCACCCGATATAGAAAGTACAACTCGAGAATAAGTTTCCAAAAACGAGAGAACTTAAGTGGCAATCCCAATTCTTCGTTTCAAACTAAATAATCAAATAAGAAACTACGAAATCAAAAGCAATTATTCGGATTGTCTTATAACAGAATTCACAAAAACCATTTCAGAGTGGAGTTTCGAAACAAATTAATTCAATTTTGCTGCGCACACTAACGTAATATCAGTTTGTCGGGAAAAAGACTCGCACACCTTGCCTCGTGGCCTCGTGTAGAGATTTGAACAGCTCTCGAATTGTAGACAATATATATTTTAGAGGCAAAATGCGGGAGTTTATTACATTGCATGTTTGCACACTCAGCGGCAAAGTTGGGGAACGCGACTGACCTTTTAATAACAACTTTACCAGCATTGCAATCGTGCCCCTAAAGACAATTTTATTTTAAAAGTGGAACTGCTGGTTTGGAAAAATAATTTATTTAAATTAATAAAGCTTCATTGTTTATTTGACGAAGAAATAAGTATAGCTTTTTTAATAAACGCAAAATACAACAGACTGAAACGACTTAACAGGGACTTGTCTCCTTACCATAGCTTTTAATCAAATTTAATTTGATTCACGAAAAAGCTTTATAGGGATAAAGTTTTGTAAATCGCATGTGCAATCGCACTTTGATCATAAAATTACGCTTTATTCCTTATTAATAGCATCAAAATATTGAATTCCCAATTTTATTGTCGTTTCAATTGATTACAGAATGCTTGAATGATTTCAGACGTAATTACACCCCACGCTTCGGTAAGACTCAGACTCGTCTTTAAATAAAGGCTTTTATAGCGACAATACGCCTTAACGTCAATAAAGTCATATTTACACACACAAAGAGATGGTAGAGGTGTAGGCGGAGGCGATGAGGGACCGAAAAAACCGCTATGAATAAATTACCCTCTCCTAAAAAGGAATAAGGCTATCTAATTTAAAAGTCACCCTTTTTCCTTTAACGCACTCATTCTCAATCAGTCTTCAGAAAAGGACGGGTAGGCGTCAGACCATTCCGTGATTGAGTGTTCTACGGGAATAACAGGAATGCGCGTTTCGTACAATTATTATCAATATACAGTGTGATTTTTTCTAGTGCTTGTGGTTAACTGAAACCAAAAGTAAATAAAAATACGAAAATACTGAAAGAAATTTCGGAGTCGATGTTGGTGAGAGCTAAAACTACGTCTTCAAAATAACAAATTAATTAGAAACCAAACCAAAAAAGTCGCTACATTGTTAGTCACTATTAATAGAGTGAACTACTTATCTAGGATAAGCTTTGGTACTTTTTGCCTTTTAAGTAATCGAAAAGCGTGGGTTCCACACTATTTATTTTTATTTTGATCTAATTATTAAATAAACCTAAGACTTCAACTGGCTGCTATATTATGTCAATTTATTTAAAAATATGTGCATATTATTCAATTTGATGTTACTTCAAAGTCTGAAGCTTGCTTACAGGTTGTAGATAAACTAAGGTTTCAACATCTTACATTTTAGACTAAAATAACAAACAATATACACGTTATAACCATTACGTTTAAAATTTTTAGGCTGAGTTGCACCACCTAACTTTAACGGTAACCGATGTTTTATGCATGGAGTTTTACATATTTTTGACGTTTGTCAAAGTTAAAGTAAGATGGTGCAACCCAGCCTTAGTTTTGGCTTTCAGACTTTCAACTGTACGATGACGCGGACGTGGTGGAAACAATAGGTTGCAAAAAAAGAACTTTCGCGTTGTACAGACAGCAAACTAGGTTCTAGCGTGCGTTTTTATTCATAAACCGTCGTTCAAAAAAGAATTCTAAATATGAAAATGTGCGCGTCGCAAAAAGTTTAACATTACGAAACAAAAGAACTTACGAAAAAGAATCCTCGTCGCGCCGTGACAGTGGCGCAACGGTAATTAGGTCAAGCGCGAGCCTCGCTACGGCTCTCGCCGCGCCTGCCCTCTTAATGAACTGCTCTAACGAAACAAGCTTTTTTTAGCGCTTCCCTATGTACAACTGCCCAAAAGTACGGCTCAACAATGCGAAGTGGATACTGGCTATTATTTGTTTGCCCCAATACCAGTTTTTACTAGAAAGAACAGTCAGAAAAAAAATGCATATTTAAAATTATCGCGTAATCAGGTCGCCCACCTGTTGTCCTATTTGTCATTACTACGAAAGTATCTTAGGCTGAGTTGCACCATCTTATTTTAACTTTGACAAACGTCAAAAATCTGTCAAACTCCATACAAAAAGCACCGGTTTAAACTTTAATTACCATCAGTGCGCTCGAGCGCCCGGTAATCTGGTAAAATCTACTAGTAATTGAGCATAAGATCACTTTCTAAATTCCTCCAAGATGTAGCTATGGTGTAAACTTACACTTTATCAATTTCAGCTGAAACTGAAACTTACTGAATAGGGTTAAGGTGAGTAGAGCATTTACTTATAACAAAACAACGAGCCGCTCTATGACATGTGATATTGTATCATCTGTCACGAATCAATTGTTATACATTTAAACTATATTGTACTATTTGTAATAATGCTAAATTACATTGAAATGATGTCTAAGGCTGAGTTGCCCCATCTTATTTTAACTTTATCAAACGTCAAAAATCTGTTAAACTTCATACAACATGCACCGGTTATTGTTGTAGTTACGGTTAAATTATGATGGTGCCACTCAACCTAAGTATACTCAACTTTACACAAATGTGTCGAGTAAGTTTGATTACAAGAATCTATTCACGATAGCGTGGCAAATGCCTTGTCAAAGCAATTCTGAAATCAAAATTCCTCACTTCCATTGCCTGAAGAAAACCTCCTTTCATTCGAACAGAACTTGAAATTAATAGAGTGTGAGCGCAATTTGTCTGTCATCGTGCCCCTCTCGGTGACTCGCCTTCCCTTTGCAATTTTGATCGAGGTTCATTCCCCGTTTGGAAGCTATCCTCACGTAAGAATCAAACCGACGTCACTCAAGCACCGGTTCGTAAACAATTTTGAAGAACTAAGTTAAAATAAAATAATATGAAGTGACTTTTGGTATAAGGGATTTAACATGTTTCACTACAAACATTAATGTGAGGAATTCATAATAACTTGGAAAAATTTAAATTTAAAAAGTATGTATATTTATTGTATTATTCTTAATCTCTTAATTGCTAATAATCTCTAAATACTTACCTACCTAATGTTAATTATTTTTGTTTAGATTTAAATATGAACTTACTATTTCATCATGCGTAGGCAGGCCTCCTACTAGGTGGACCGACGATCTGGTAAAGTTCGCGGGAAGAGCCTGAATGCGGGCAGCGCAGGAATGTTCATTGTGGAAAACCTTGGGGGAGGCCTTTGTCCAGCAGTGGACGTCATTTGGCTGAAACGAACGAACGAACTTATTTCATCCGTCAGACTATTAAAATGACCTTAATTATCCTCAGCTTTTGTCTATGGAAAAATTAGTGCGACAAAGTTAACTAACATGAGTAGTCGAGCTCGTGATGTGGTTGTGTTAAATACGAAAAAAAACGACGGATTGGTAGAAAGCCCATTTATCTTACAAAAATTATTGACCTTAGTCCCCGGAAGACGTTCGTATGTTATTTCTTATTCCGATAACTCGGAACTACCGCGGGAAGTTTAGCTAGCTACGCCGGAGGACTTAAGCAACTGTTAAATAAAATACTGCACGTCATAAAGTATATCGCGGCTGTAAATTCTGGTGCAGTAACGCCTACCTACAAAGTTGTTAGGTTACCTATCAAATATTTTAAGAAATCTTAGTATTTACAACACAATAACAAACAAAACTTGAAAAAATCGACTTCCTAAGGTACGACTTGTATCCTGCACCCTAGTATGGTTTAAATTCTTTAGTTTTTTTTATTTTTTTCAAATAATAATATGTGCTAAAAATAGTACTCGTACTTATTTATTATAATTTGTTTCTTTACTTAAAGAAAAATTTGAAAATATCACCAATTTATGATAAAATAGCGGCTGAGTCCTTAATTATAATGGAAGCCAGTAACTCTATTTCCAATAACAATAAATTAACAGATTATTATATGATACAAATCCCATCTAATAATAACATTTTATTAATAGATCGATCAAAGTTATAAAGATGATGAAGATCGTAGAGATTAAACACAAAGATCTTTGAAAAAGAGGTTCTTATTGTAGGACATTAACTTTAGTATAAGTATGACCTTGAAGGCTTGTTATAGTTTGGCTAGTTTAAATGGAATTAATTAAAGCCAATTTCTTAGAGCGGAGGAAATCCATCTTAAGAAATACGTAGAATCTTAAGAATACTTTTAGGTGCGTATTCTGGAATAATTAGTATACTTTAGTTCTTCTAAAATAGACTCAGCTTTTAACAATAGGTATTTATTTAACTTCTCGTTGTTTTGGGTAATTTGTTAAACACTTGTTATTTCATATCGAGTCATTTTATGTTACTAAGCTAACCAATTAATTAAAAAAGAACGAATGTTCGTTCAATGAAGGAGACACATTTGACGACAAACGAAAATGTAAATTATGTTTTGCATGGTTAGACGAAATTAGCTAATTTACTCAGGAAATATGATCCTATCTGATTTACCTCACGTTTGAAATTGTATCTAAGCTTTTCTCCCTAATCCCAACGTGTTTTATGCTGACGACGGGGAAGTTGAAAAATACTAAGACAATCTTTAATGACGCACTGGAGTGTACCCCACTAGGGTTAAAACTAGCAGTCCACATTGTCGTTCACATTTTACAAACTACTATAGCCTCTAAGAAAGGGCGCGTTAAGTTCAAAGTCAAATGCACAGCCTCTCCCCTTCTAATTTGCTATAATATCAAGAGCTTCCCAGACACGCATTGAGCATGTCTGTCACTACCTGTCTATCATTTGTAAAAGGGATTGAAACAGATGAGTCTTGTGAAATATTAACGTCAGATTTTTTCTCACGTTTCTGTTATGTTTTGATAAACGTATAAAGGAAAAAGTAGGTAATACATTTACGAGTAACAAAAACTAACAAATAAACCTCATATCTGGGGGCACGGCAGTGCCCCCACCAAGTCGAGCAAAAAAGCGGCACGGCCCACAGTGTGTTATGGGACTGTATAAACGGACATCCTTATTGATTTGATGAAACGTATAGAGCTCAGTTATACAACATGATAGTAAAACTCCCGTTTGAAAATTCCACGTAGTTTTCGCGGTATAAAAATTCAAAGTTACCTATTTTTTTACTTCAAAATTATGCAAAAATATTCTCACTCGTTAACTAATAACATTTAATTCAGAATTGTTATAATACTTCATAGAGCTCTTAAAACTACACGTAATAAGCGTATTAAGTGCTTCGTAAACGCATTCAGTTAATTACGAAAAATGATTTTAGTGATTTTGGATTTTATTTTTTTTATCAATTATACCTTAATATATGCAAACATTTTTAATTGTAAGATATAGTCTGATATTTAATCTAATTGTATTAATAAAATCAGCTTTAAACTCCGTGATATATTTGAGAAAAAACATAAAACGTCTTAATAAAATTTTTACGAGTCTAGGGTCGACAATTTTGGAAGGAATAATTCATGTCTAAAAAGTTTCAAATCCCGCCTGTTATGTGCATAGTGTTGAAGGTTCTAAAAAGTCACATTCACATTGTTTTTAACCGACTTCAAAAAAAGGAGGAGGTTCTCAAGTCGAGTCTTTTTTCTTTTTTAACACTCTTATATTAACTTAAGTTGTATGTAAGTAACTAACTAAAAAAGTATGTAAACAAATCTAGGAAGTCGAATTTATCCTACCTTTAATAATTTTCTCATCGATTTGAAACCTATGTAAATCGAATGTCAATACAATAATTTGGTACAATCGAGCTGATGATATTTAAACATCCAAAAGAAATATTGCTATTAAAAAGTGATGGGAAATTTACAATTCTATATGGCGCATCTTTTCAATTTGATTTTCCTCAAATATATCACGGAATTTAAAGCTGATTTTTTTTATACAATTTGATTAAATATCAGACTATATCTTGCAATTAAAAATGTTTGCATATATTAAGGTATAATTGAGAAAAAAAATAAAAACAAAAATCACTAAAATCATTTTTCCTAATTAACTGAATGCGTTTACGAAGCACTTAATACGCTTATCACGTGTAGATTTAAGAGCTCTATGAAGTATTATAACAATTCTGAATTAAATGTTATTAGTTAACGAGTGAGAATATTTTTGCATAATTTTGAAGTAAAAAAATAGGTAACTTTGAATTTTTATACCGCGAAAACTACTTGGAATTTTCAAACGGGAGTTTTACTATTATGTTTGTATAACTGAGCTCTATACGGTTCATCAAATAAATGAGAATGTCCGATTATACAGTCTCATAACATACTGTGCGGCCGTACCATCCTTTTCTCGAAGCAATTCAGGCCATTTTCGACTGCCTGTAACTTCGTTGTGGATAAAACTAGAAGGCTGAATTTTCATTAGCTATGCAGGCATTGTAAAGACACGGTATATTTAAAATTTCATTCAATTTGAACCAGTTTAGGAAATATAACGGGTCAAAGTTACAAAGTGCATGAAAACACGTGTAAATTAAATTATTTAGTGCGATGGCCAAGTCAATATATTTATGTAAAACGTTAAAGATTTCCTGGCCTGGACTTGGTATTACATGGATCTCACAACTTTTTACCGTAGAACAACTGAGTTGCGAGACTTGGTTTTTTTGACAAGTATTGTTTTTGATGGGATAAAATACGACCGGGAAAGGCGTCAATATACGCCACGGCTACAACAGACGAGTAAATAAAAGGAAAAGGTCAAACAAAGCTTTTAAACCCGAATCTTTAGCTCATACAATTCAAAGCATATCAGTGACCCAACACGTATCGTATCGGACCCAATTCCAAAAATATTTGTAAAAGGTGCCGAGGAAGACATCACTGTCCTATTGCGTTAGAATTTCTCATTGTAGGGAATTTGTTGTAATAATACGTACTTCTGGGATCAGATGCTAAAACTTTTTCCCTGGGCGTGAGATAACGTCCGGGTCTGTCGAAAAACACTTCGAGTACGTGACCTCACACTTTAATCCTCCGGGAACTCCATTGATATATCGTGAGGGGAGACTGCCCCAAGACCTGCCCCACCTAACTATTCTTGCAATTCGTGTAAATCTTACCTCTTGTGAGAATTAACGTTCATTATAGGTGTTCGGAAAGTAAAGGTTCGGCTCGGTTCACTGTTCAGGTCGAACTAATATAAACTTCGCGATTAATAAACTTTGTAATTGATTGTAGTGTTCTGAGGCCAATTCTGTGACATTATAGCTCTCTGATTTACTTTATAGTTCGAGATAGTTAGAATTATTTAGGTAATAATACCTCTTACGAATTCCAATGTGATTAAATCTTACAAAATATATACTTACTTACTTACTAATATTATAAATGCGAAAGTAACTGTCTATCTGTTTGTCTGTCTTGCTTTTACGCCTAAACCACTCAACCGATTTTGATTAAATTTGGCATAGAGACAGTTCGAGTCCCGGGAATAGACATTGGATAGTTTTTATCCCAGTTTTTAAACAGGGACGCGCGCGATAAAGTTTTTCTGTGACAGACAAAATTAAACGCGGGCGAAACCGCGGGCGGAAAGCTAGTACTTTAAATAATTTAGGAGTCTTTTTAGTTTACTTTCAAGCTCTAAGTTGAATTAAAGTTTTTTGTTACGATTACTTCTGTTACTTTTGAATAAAACTTCATCTCATTAAAATTACAAGTAGGTAATATTGGTTTGCTATTTTACCTACATTATTATTTAAAACATTTAAAATAAATACACATTTTAAAAAAGAACTACAAATACAGCTAATTTTCTCAGATAATTCCTCCCTTATAAAGGTTTTCTCTTTAGTCGCTTAGAAAACCTCAAAAAAGATAGACGAGCGGAGCTATGCCAACAAACTTATTTCACTACAATAGAATAAGACTGGCACTAGGGTTGTCACGGATTAAAAGCTTCTTATATCTTTCATCATCTTTGTAGATCTTATTGATTGACCCTTCATATTTACCCCTGTCCATCCACTCATTTATCTAAACAAACTCCGCAGCATTTACCGGACCATGATAGTCGTTTTCGGGCATTATTTACCCACGTGGGTATGTAGTATCGACAAGGCCGAATTAAACCAGTTTCCACGATGTACCCCGTGATTTATAGTACCACGATGAATAGGCATTCAGCTGGGATGTGTAGGGAGTCGGTGCTAAATATCTATCTTATTGAAATCCCAGCGGCACGTCACTTGCCTTAGAGTGCTTTGTTTGTTCTGTGAGGTGCAAACAACCGCTTGTTTTAACGGTAACATGGTTCCCATTAGATTCCCATGTTTGGTGATTGGTGAGTGGAATGTATGGTATGAAACAAAATGGGTTAACGTAATAGGTTACTGGTTAGTGTAATACATACAGGTGCATAATTGTGTAAATTATGCATATCATATTATTATTGCAATAACGGCTACAACCATGATAATATGTATATTGTGAACAGCAACATGTTCAGAAATAACTTGATTTAACAGTTGGACAATAGAACTGTCCTAACCAACCCAAATTGTCTGAAACCCTAACTGAAAACCAACTCAAAGTTACTTAAAAACTTGGCAGAAACATTTTTACGCATAAAAAATGTTTCGCATTTAATTGCCAGTCTGCACGAGCTCGCGGATCACCCAAACATTTTTGCTGGGCCGGCCCCCAGGCGAACTTTTTTAACAATTTCAAACTCTAAGCAAGTATGAAACGGCGGTCTCCGGTCTAATCCCCATAAAGGCGTTAAAGCTGTTTACAGTCTCTCCTCGAACAGTTTTGTAATCCCGGCGGCTGCTCGCCCTCTCCTGAATACGAATCGGGTAAAGGGTGAAGGTGTATTATTGGTCAGGCAGATTTCCGTCTACGTGATCAGGTACTCTAATACAGTGGCCGGATTGCCAGTGTTTTCCCTGTTACTACCGGACTACGTTTTATTTGAGGTCCTTAGCCTATTGAGTAAAGGTGCCTTCCCTTAAATAGATTATAGGATATTCATTGGCGAGTAAATAGCTTGATAGGATACTGGCCCAGATAATTGGCGTTATGAGCATGATCCGGATGTTTGTATCGGGTTGAGTAAATAAAAAGCTAATTAAGTTGAGGAAAGCCTTGAGACAAAAGTAATACCCAAACTAATTCTCTCTCATGTCACCAATAGGGCGTTGAGATTTAATCTTTTACTTGTCATGGCTCAGACCAGTTCGGAGTCGATCGATATGTCTCAAGTAGATGTTTTATCACAATAGGAAGACCCAGAAAGTAATTTGTTTTAAGCCAAAGGCTTCATAACCTAGACAGCTCAACAATCAAATACCCGATATTATACCTATTAATGAAGAAAGTGATATTTAATACAAGTTATTTATTGTTGTATTTAGTTACCGCTAAAAATTTCAAGAGATTTAGCACAATTATTTCAACCGACGTCTAAAGTACCTACTATTAACAAAAAATACCTAAAGATATTTTTTGATTGTGTATACCTAGTATTTTACTTGAGACACAGAACCTAACAGTTGTGTAAACAGAACCCAGTTAATTACTATTGAATAATAATGATTATTCATTGCTAAATTTAGCAACAATCAAAATGGCATCAGATACTGAAATTGTACACAAGCATGAAATTAACTTCGTTGTGCTACAACAACACTCTCTTAACATTAATGAGTGTCTAATTAATTAACTCTGAATAATATGACAGCCGACGCAAGTTTCCTTTCTGGAAAAACGTAATGAGTTGCTAAGTTAAATTAATCATTGTAAGGTGCTGAAAGGCACCAAAATATATAATTAATATAAGCTGTATGTTTTCCTAATAAAGAAAACTAAAATAAAATAAAATAAATGAAATCTTACAGGTGCTCAAGTATTTCAACGAACGCTTAAGAGCGTTGTAGCAAAAAGTTGGCGTTCGAATTTTAGGTTTTTATTGCTCGACGTCGCGTAGTGAGTGCGCAAACTGCATTTATCTTTACAATTTCAACGCTGCGTCGACTAAACGATCTTAATCCGTAGTTGTATCGTACCTAAGTCAGTACGTCATACATAATAATAGAGAAATAATGTATAATTTACCTATTTGATTTTTTCTCAGATCAGACTTTTAGCAAAATCAAGTTACGTAATTAATGTATTTTTTACACAAGTAAATCCCGCGACAAGTTTTTAATCTTTAAATTGAGTAAAGTAATAAGTTGATGGGTTTGAAAGAATTTATGTTTTATTTTATTCTTTTTAGAGCATCAAAAGCTTGTTTATGAAAAATATTTACTATTTAAAATTTACTTTTGACTTTTTAGTTTTTATGATGCGGGATGGAAAAATTAAAATGTATTCTGATTTTGTGACGTTTCCGCACGTAAATATGGATAGGTTAAATAAATAGAATGAAATGTATGAAAACGAGCATGCCATTTTTTAAACGTTATCTATAATATCTGTGTCCATCAGATCCCATTAGGTAGGTACACATACGTTCTGTAATACAAACCCATCAAAAACAATACTTGTCAAAAAACCAAGTCTCGCTACTCAGTTGTTCTCGGTCATTCTCACGATTAGGCGTTCTCAGCCTAATTACCATATCATTTTTGAAATTTGGCTTAATTGGCTTAAACGCATTTAAATATGAAACACATGAAAAGTACGAATTTAACAATCGTTAAGGCGTCAAATTATTCCAAGCGGTTTTCGCGTAAATGAGACCCAAAAATTTTATGGTCACGGTAATTAGATAAGGCTAATATTTAATCTAACGGTAATTGAAAAAATATGGAAAATAGCAAGAAAACAATATGTTGCATTGATAAATTTGTATATAAATATATAGCGTCATAAAAAACGCTGTAGGTACACTTAATAACCCTTTGAAAAAAGGAAAACACTCATATCTATTATTTATTGTATCAAGATATTTTCAGTATACTGCAATAATCGAGGCTATAACAGGAACACTTAGTTTCGGCCAGAAGGGGCTACGTGTCACATTTGATCAGAATCTTAATCATCATTTATTTGATTTCAATGTGGTACAAACGATTTAACGTACAGATAATGGATCAGGAGATCTCACAAATTTGATTTTTCGGATATGCATAATTATATCGAAAAATTAATTAATGATTTAAGTGATTTTTCCTCTTTTTAATCTATCTGCGATCAGCCATCACCCATTATCAGATTAAATTGAATTTATAATAATGACAGTTCCAGCTCAGCATATCCCATGATTTGTCACCTCGATTCTTTTACAATAAGTTTTCAGATTGATGCTATTCGCTTTCTCCTGAGCCTAAATGCAGAATTCTTAGAATTTAGAAGGGATGCAGCAAATAGATTTCATGAAGGTCTAGTCTTTGGTTGCAAGCTTTACAGGATTTTCCACACTCTCTTTGACGTTTGGTATCACTTCAGTGGACTTTGTAAACCAAGGTGCACAGCTCAAGATTTTTAAAACTTTATTTTGAAAACGTTAAAGTATTTCTACATTTGCGAGGCTAAGTCGATGCCATATGTCTAGATGGGTTTTAGGATGCATTTGTATATAGTTTGTTCTCCAAGCTTCTTCTGTCCAGTACCCATTGCATATCACGAAGTTTTTTCTATACATAACAAAGCATGTAGGATGCAGTTTAGGATGGTACAAAGTGCCTATACACTCTTGCCTTGAAAAGTCCCATTGTCTGCTGATTATTTGTTCTCTTTTGTTCTTAATGTGATCACGCCAGGTAAGTGTTACTGTTGGACAATCTCATCTTCTTAGGGCAAAGTAGGGATTGCAATTGCTGGATCCAGCATACAGCAATCCAGCTGGATCCAGCGCCTTTTTAAACATGCTGGATCCAGCATACAGTGCTGGATCCAGCAATGCGGATCCGCAAACATATAAATTTCTATTGCTTAGTTTCGAATTGCCGCCATTTTCAAAACGGCGCGGTGACTTTGCCGTTCTGTTGTAGTGTGCGCTGAACGGCGCCTCTCCGAAGTTACTGGTACGTTTGTGTGCTTGAAAAATCCAAAAAAGTATGAAGAAGCAGTAAAAAAATCTGTCTATTTTCCTTTGTCAAAAACATGGAGTTAGAAGAGAATGGTCTAAATGATGACGCAGAACTCGTGAAAATGACTTTAGAGCAAAAACTTGAGATGCAACTTAAAAGAGAGAAGGAGAACTTTAATAAACAAAAGCCAAAGCCAAGTGGTCAATTAGATTACGAAAAGGTCTTGAAAAGAAATGAGCGTTTATGGACCGAAGGAGTGCGTGGTGAACACTTATCTATGGCGTATGATTATTTAATGACCCTAAAACCGACCAGTGTATAGGCCGAAAGGGCATTCTGAGCAGCCGGCTACATTTACTTCCAGAGGATTCAAAAAAGAAATGGTCAGTCTCATGTCGTCAGATTTTAAACTGTCTAATTATCGCAGAAGATTATTTTGGATTCGTAACTTCTATTGATACAAAAGATAGATTGCAGATTAAATTACGGTCCTTTTCGTAGTTACTTTTAAAATAATTTGTAAGACTATTTCCTACTGATTAGCCGTATTTCATAGATTATCGTAAGAAGTAAAATGTGCAAGCTAAATGTGTTGCTAAGCGCATAAGTCAACAACGCCTGGATCAATTTTTTTAAAGAGAAAAATTCGAATAATTTCCGGGAAAACCCTAAAAACAGCCCTTTTTTCACGCGGGCGAAGCCGTGGGCGGAAAACTAGTTACATAATAAAAAAACTCTTAAAAATGTCGTCTTTTTATTTGCGTTCCACATTTTGCTGGATCCGCGCTGGATCCAGCTGGATTCAGGTCAATCCAGCAAGAATCCAGCTGGATTGAAAACGCCGCTGGATTGCAATCCCTAGGGCAAAGGTATTATGGATAGATTTTAATGGTATTATATTAGAATTAATTAATTATTTAAGATGTTAATATCAATTATACTAATAGTAAAAATAAATATCTGGTACGAGACATGTTTCATGCAGGGATGACATCTCCTGGCCATCAGAAAGCCCCGATTTCACTCCAGGTAACTTCTTTTTGTGGGGTCACCTTAGGGGTTAAAATATACTCTTAAATCCAACAACCATGCAGCAACTGAAGCTGAACATTCGTCATGAAATCGAATCTATTTCGAAGTTACTCTAACGAAAGTTTCTTAAAATTTTGACTGTCAGATTGGAAGAAAAGTCCGTACAGTTGTTATGCGAAAGTCTAGGTATAGCCTGACCAGGAACATAAAAACCCTGGCACAGAGGCGCTTCAATTGCATTTGATAGTGCAACACTGAGTACAGTCGTACATGTGTTAAATTAATAGGCTAAATTTATGTATCAGGATTCAGGATTACGGGCTAATTTGATATTTTCATAAATTAACGAAAAATATTATTAAAGATAACCTGGTTTAAATAAATTAAATGAAACCATCAATCGAGCTAGTAGGATT
This sequence comes from Ostrinia nubilalis, assembly GCF_963855985.1. NCBI lineage: Eukaryota > Metazoa > Arthropoda > Insecta > Lepidoptera > Crambidae > Ostrinia > Ostrinia nubilalis. The sequence goes on from NC_087103.1 coordinate 6,867,924, forward strand.
TATTTTATTATTCATCAATAATCAAATTCAGAACATGAATATTCAACTGCAATGTCTGCTCATGAACGCTTCAAACTCGGTACTTCTTTCCCAATTCCATAAAATTCAAAACTTAGAAAGTGACAAAAAACTTTAAAATAGGTAGTTGAAACAGACTACAGCTAATTTTCATAGTGGACTGTACCATACGATAAACATGTCAGTCAATTTGACAACCTTTGTCGGAAACATTATTCAATGAAAATATTGTCCGAACCCTTAGTATTTCTCTTCGACAAATACATTAACACATCGTGAACCACTTTTCTTTCACGACTATAAAAATATTTTAGCAATTTAATTCACAAAATCAATTGCACAAATTTAAAATAAAGTTTGTTTACACTTTGACAACAATAGACTGACATGCAAGGTGACATGTCAATGAAGTTTTCAGTTACTGTTGCCATTAAAAGAAATTAGTACCATTAGTTTTCCGCAACATGGCGAGGGTTTTTATGTTCCTGGTCAGGCTATATATTTAATATTTTATCATCATACTTATTCAATCGTGAATGCAATTTGTAGGTAATAATTTCATACAACGGTGATTATAAATATACGGTAATTAGTACATGGAAATTATAAAACGATAGTTTTTCTTCAAAATTTTCAAAATCTTCAGTGTATGCAAATACTGTCTTACTACAACGTATGAAGGCCAAAGTACTGAATCTATTTAAATTAACAACGTGGATCTACCTTCAAAAATCGAGTATAAAAATAAGGACATGGTAAATAGAAAAATTGAAAACCAAAGATATGGTAATTATACTCTTACGCAATTCATCGACGGTACGCCAACGCAATAGACGTCTACTTGCTAACAGGTCTTAGAACTAATTAAGGGCTCGCGCCGCGCGCGTAAATGATGTGTCAAATATTATTATTTAGGCTTGTGTGCCCAAAAACAGAAAACGTCACGGGAATTAGGACTTTCGCTCGGACAAGCAGTTTTTTAATTCTAATTATTTACAGAATGATTCTATTGAATAGATATTTTGCTATGCGTAAGACAATCTTTTGTACTCTTCAAAATGTTGAATGGAGTAAACCAAATCTATACGACATAAAAATTACAGCCAAGTTTTAACATTAAGTCGGTGTGCGGACGCGTAACGGTAATTAGAGAACAGAGGTTCATGAAATTAATTAAGTCACATATACTTAAAATAGAGGCCTATGATTTTATGCACAACTGGATAGGGTTGTTAAGTAACATATAAAAATACTTGCATGTCTCTAATTTGTCATTTTTAACGATTTAACAGCCCGGACACGCAAAAACTAGCTCATCTGAGAATGGCCGTTCTACGGTAAAAAGTTGTGAGATCCATGTAATACCAAGTCCAGTCCAGGAAATCTTTAACGTTTTACATAAATATATTGACTTGGCCATCGCATGAAAACACGTGTAAATTAAATTATTTAGTGCGAAACGAAACGAAATTTCAGCTCAATGGGAAAACGGGAAGTAAGTAAATTTTAAGTTGCAAGATTTTACGACTCCAGATGTGAAAGAAAATAAAAGCTTGTAGATAGCTTTACGAAGAAAAGAAAGATTTATGAAGAAAATAAAAAGTACTGTCTACGATACATTTGTTAGGCCGTGTTGCACCGTCTTACTTTAACATTGACATCAAAATTTTTGATGTCAAAAATCTGTCTAACATAAAACACCGGTTATTGTCAGTTAGGGTCAAAGTTAGGTGGTGCATCTCAGCCTTAGTGTACTTTAATTAAAATACAAATAAGGATGACGAAAATAATCGATAAGTGATCTCACTCGAATATTTCTTATAGTAGGTATACAAGATGTCGAACAAATGGTTACTTACTGAAAAAGTGCTTCATGAGACCTAGCAAACGGCATCAATAATATGTTTAGGGTAGTATTTAAACGAGCGACTGTAAATTTATGTTGTAAGTGTCAAAAATAATTAATGTGGGCTAAAGAATTACTAAGTGAGCGACTGAGTGCGAGTGACGAAAAATCAAAAGAACAGCAACTTACAAAAAAAAATTGAGTTCCTTAAAATACAAAATGAGAAGCTTCATAATATTTGAGCGACCTAATATTTGATTGAGTGTCAACGTTAGGTCCTGCATTTTTTTCAATATTTGGTAAATGCTTTTTTTATACTGAGCGGTATTTTTAACTTTAATGAAGTGTTTCGAATGCAAAAACTACTTTGAAAAATACTATTATGAGCAGCGTATTATGAGCCCACATTTAAATAAAAAATGATCTTATGAAATAAATATTTGACGGAACACTATTCTGGTAGCGAAAAAAATAAATCATTAAAATTTAACACGTTGAGTGCGAAACCAGGTCTATAGACCTTGTGTACGTCTCGCTTACCGTGCGGCTAAGAAAATTATAATCTTCCTTGTCGTGCGAAAGGCATAACTTCAATTGGGTCCGGTGTAGGAAAATGATGAATATATATCTATGTTGTATTCATAAAATAGAATCCAATGATGTACCTACCTTAATACCAGGTTTTTAGACCTGGTACCGCACGGAAGTAATAAAATGTCTTCACAATGCGAAACCAGGTCGAAGCACCTTGTACCCTGTGCACCTGGTACCGCACCCCACGCTAGCTTCGTGCAGCCAGTGTTGCCTCGCATTCGTAAGAAACGTACATGTCGACATGGCGTCAAGAGAAACAAACAAAATCAAAACTACAAATTGATTATAATTTAATTTGCTACACGATTTATTGCTAATTTAAGTAATGTTTTTCGTGACAAACATTTGAAGTTTTAACTAAATGTTATTAAATAATATGTTTTCTTTAAATATAGCTTATTTAAGTATTTATGCACGTATGTCTTATTTGTAAAATATTTAGACTAAATTATTAAAACATCTTTGTTTGTTACTTTTTAAAATTTTTATTAAAACTTAATTTAAACTATCGATATTTGTATTTCACATCCCTAGAATACCCACCAGACTTCCCTACTTCAGTGCGGCACAGGGTGCATAAGCCTTGTATTTTAAATATAGCTATAATTTTTATACTAAACAAGTTATTCACGAACGCCTTCAGGTGTATGTCAATAAATGCATTATTATTAATATTCAAAGAAAAAAAACACAATATCTATTAACATGAAGCCAAAAATAAAATTAATATATCTTAAATATTACAAGGTCTTTAAGCCTTGTGCCGCCACAATGTAAGTTTTAATACCAGGTTTACCGACCTTGTACCGAAGGAATGGAAAGTATTAGAAAGTTACTGCCGCAGCAAAGGTGTTAAGGGTAGGTAATCAAATGAAACAATGTATTACGAAAAATGAAATAAATTTGTATTTTCTTAAATCGAATCAACAAAAACAAAACAAAATAAAATAAGTCGCTTCTGTCAACCCAAAAAAAAAGTAATCTTATTAATAAGGTTCATTGATTGGTACCTATGAGGATTGAGGAGCTCTACCTACTCATCGTCACTGTATGATAAGTGCTGGCTTGGACTTAGCGGGTCGGCCTCGTTTTCTTTTTTGTCCAATAGGTATCAGTTTTGCTTCCAGTGGCGGTGTTGTTAGTTTGAGCCGAATTGCTAGACCCAAAACGTGTTTGCATACATATTTTGTTAAAAATTCGGGACAGTCGCCCCGTCCCCATTCGAATTCGCGCGCTGTAACAATCTGTAGTTTTCATTAATAAAGCGTATCAAAATAAAAAACATGAGACCTCAAATATAATATCAGTAACCAATAATCATTAATAAAGCAGCTCACAAAACTTTGCTTAGAATTAACTTTTTTGTAGTTCGTTCAGTAAAACCTCAATTAGAAAAATCTAATGTATCTTCATATTAAAGTTGCCCTCTCTGTATTTCTAGTCGCTCACTTAGTAATTTAGTCGCCCGGATAGTATTTTTATGTCTGAAATGTAATAATCAAAACCCACATTTTGTAAGTTCGTTCTGGATTTTATTATTGATCAATATTCGTCGTTAGTTTGGTTAATTTTTCGCTTACTCAAATTCATACCGCTCAAGGTATTAAAACAGTATGCCATCATCAGTCGCAAAGTTTTTTTTTAGTCGCTCGTTTTATAATTCCCCATATGTTTAAAAGAACGAACTGAATCTATTCAAAAAATCTATATTTCCAGCTTTCATACATTTAATACAGTTACAAACAAACACGAAATCAATGGTTTCTGAGAATTCTGAGTGCCTTAATGCCGTCCCCTTTATCTGTTTATTAAGTATTTATTAATTAGTATCTCTTGATGATATTGTAGCAAGTAAAACCTAAAATCATGTTTTCCGTAAATAATTTAAATAAGAATGCAATTTACGAGTTTGTTGTTTGATTACATTATTCAATTAAAAATTTAAATTAAAAAATTTAACACTTCTAATATGGTAGGTATGGCTGGCGGCATTAGTATGAAATTCGTAAACATTGAATTTTCGCATAGATCCAGTTGTAATGTTTTTAGAATTCATATTGTATTTTATACGATTATTGGTTACTTTTAAATAGTTATTGCAACAATTTTAGTATTTGTATTGTATTTTAGAAGAACCCAAAAACCCATTATTAAATTAAAATACTTTATTTGATTACTTCCTAGGCATTTGGCAGACATTAGAATGATTTTAGAATTTATTTTGTATTAAATCCAATTATTTCATATTTATTATTTAATTTAATTATTTTAGATTTTTATTGTATACATTTTAGTATTTTAAAAATTTAGAAAACAGCTAATTATGAAATAAGTATTGCATTTGTCTAGTTCCGGAGCATGCCGTCGATAAGTCGTTTTGAACCGGTCGACTTTCACTGATGGAAGGGGAAGTTACCTTATCGCTGGCATGCCGCTGGACAGGGAGTGCGATTTGAGCGTTCGAAGCGAGAGGTACTATTAGGTTGACGTCATAATGTCGGAATTGTGTAAATCAGTGGTGCTGAAATACAAGTTACAAGAGTGTTCCATTTCACAGTTTATTCTTTAACCTATTTATTGTTATTGTTTTAAAGAGCTCGTGGAGCTTACAGGAACAGTAAACAGTTTTTCGATATCTTGTATAATTAAGAATCAAGTGAAATCACTTATCGTTTCCACCCTGTACCTATACTTTTAAAAATAAACTCATTTTATATATTCATTTGTATAAGTATCTACAATACAAATACCTAACCAACTTAGTTGACGTTTTATAAAACTATTTGTCTAAGTGTCATCGAGTGACCGCTGGTGGATTTGCCATTTACCTGACCTATCCCTTTATTACTAAACGTTTAATATCAGATGAATAGTTACGCACCAATTTCTTTTATTCAGTCGTCAGTAATTGGACTTTCGGAAAAACATGACGAAGCGTTGTGTGACCATACAGACGCTATTCAACTTTTATTAGTAAGGAAGAGTATATTTTATGTTAGTAGAAACTCAATAGCATAGACTAATGTTTTGACACCCTGTTAAAGTCATTTATTAGTCATTTATTTTTTCCTGACCAAACAGATACCATAATAATAATATCTTTTGTCTATTCTACCCATATTCTGTAAGTAAAATAATAAAAAGTTTGAAAAGAAAGAAATTACAAGTCCGATTTACCTAAACAAATAAATTAAAAATACTTGCGGATCAAAAGTACTCAATCATACTACAATTTACGAAAAAATCACGCGTGACGCATATACGTCAGTGGGCAGTCAACTGACATAGACCCGGCGTCTACGAGTGCCAAAGCACGACTGATTTATGCCATTTGATGCACCCGATTTTATAGTATTTTCAAATTAATTTTTCATTTAAAGATTGAAGATAGATATTTTTTCTTTTTCACACATTAATAGTACTATCTTTCTTCTTAAGTATAAAGTAGTTTATGTTGCCAAATGACTTTTAGATTATGAGATGTGACCTGTTTTCTTGCAGTAATTTTCTCGAATTTTGACTATCTTAGACATGATAAAAATGCATTTTAATGAATTAAACATCAAAATGTTCTCAATACACTTCCTTCTTCAGGGTATGCTTATTCTAATGAATACATTCTATCTTCTTACTTAGAAATAAATTTGTTGTAATATTAGTTCAAAGTTGTGCCTTCGCGAGTTACCTGGAAATCGGGCTTTCGAAATTCGCTGTTTTCGTAGGCAAAAATCCAATTTGAACGAGATTTTGTCAATAGACATTCCGTAAAAACGTATGATAATTACGATGATATAAGTCAAAAGAAGCTATAACAATAAATTATATGACTAAAATCATTTCGAAATCTGCCAAATTCTCGATTTCTGCATGAAAAATGTGACAACGCTCTTAATAAAAAATGTGCCCAAAGAAACTGATCGTTTCTTGACCCGAATGTTGTTGTTCAATACTTTTCGGGATTGGTAAGATATTAATTTCATTTATTTGGAGAAATAATTAATTAATTAACGTTCAATCTCAGGTATCTACTTACTAAACACCGCTTGTGCCTAGTAGCGTATTTGCATTAGATAACGGAAAACATCATGTTACATGAACAATTAATAAAAACAATTTACCGTCACCCGAGTGCAGCCAAATGTAAGAACTAGTTTTCATTATGTCCTTTGGAATATTAATAGTGGAGGTATCAAGTTATAATTTCGACAGACTTCAGAAAACAGTTTTCTCCGTATGAAACTTTTTTCACGGCTGCGGAAAGTTCAACCACTAATTAGCGCATGAAAGTATTACCTCTAACCGCTAATTAAGTCTTCGAGTTTAATAACTTTCAACTATTACACAGAAAATATTTCACTTTATTTGTACCTCGTCTTGGAACAGCCGCAAATACCTTCAGCTTAAAGCGCTCAAAACTAGTCCATTGTGAGCTATTGAATAAGTTAGTACTGAAATGTCGCCAAAGACAAAAGATCTGCTTAGAATTTTCTGTAAATATGTATATTACGCTGGCGCCGGCAACTGTTGGTACGAGAATATATACCCAGAGACCATCCTCTACAGAATGTACACAATAATATCATTCTCTATTTACACTATAATGATATTCCTCGAGAACCTGGCGGCCCTTTTTGGCGATTTACCTGAAGTGGAAAAGAATTCGGCGGCCATGTTTTTCGCTATTCACAACATCGTGCTCACCAAAATGTATCTGTTGCTATACCACAAGAAGTCGATAAGGAAATTGAATTATGAAATGGCCGTGGTGGGGGAGGAATTGGAGGAGGAAGGCAATATGCGGAAGCAGTATTTGAAGACGAGGATTGGTATTATTCTGTATGTGATAACGGTGTATTTGTCGCTGATCGCGTACGGCGTGGAAAGTGCCAGACGGGTGATCGTGGAAGGTGGGTGTCAGCAAAGCAAAATAAGGTTGAAAGTGGCTAGGATTCGGCACAAAGCTGCAAAGCACAAAGCGAACTGCGCTTTGGAAACCGCCAGATGTAGTTTATTAATTTGTGCTTACCAGAAATAACAATTTTATAAATTATGTTTTAACTGGTGCTGCTAGCTACAAGTTAGAGCTTCTAATGTATTTTATAATTAAAAAGTATATATAGATATCCATAGAGATCACTTCGATCATTTACCGTAGTTTTAATTAGGTAAATCAGAATTATGTTTTTAAATAAATAACTTCTTTTATTTAACCACAACGAGGAAGCTCTTGGCCTGTATCTCACCTGATAGTAAGTGATGATCAGGCCGATGGTGAAAGCTAGCTCCACCCGGAATCCTCAACCACAGAGGACTCAAACTTGAAAAAATCGAACTGCCAAGGCGGAATTAATTATGTTTTTATTATGTTTTATTTTGTCTTAGGTGCGCCATTTTACACCGTGGTCACATACTTGCCATTATACGAAGACAACTCCACAACCGCGTCATTTTTCCGGATTTTCTTCTACGTCACATGGCTCTACATGATGCTGCCAATGATGTCAGCTGACTGCATGCCAATAACGCACCTTATTGTTATGACGCATAAGTTCATAACCCTGTGCCGGCACTTCGAAAGGATAAGGGAAGATTTTGACAAGAACATAGTAACAAACAAGAAACAAGCCCTTGCAATACTCAAGCAAGGATGTCTGCAAGGCATTGCCATGCACCAAAAACTGATGTAGTAAGCTCATTTTTTACTTTATCAAATTTATCTCTCAAAAGAAAAGGGATAAGTTCGTGCTTATTCATCCGAAGGTCGTTCCGTCAGGTCGATTTGATCCTACAAGGCATTATACTTCATGCTTCGTTCTCGAGATTAGCATATTAGACACTTGTAGTAACGTGTAGCACTCACCATTCCACAACACTATTTGAGAATTTTTATTTCACACTTTTTTTTTTTTTTTTTGTCGGGTAACTCGATTTTTCACCTTCCCAATAACTTCATTCCGCCATTTTCATCATTCGTGTTCCAGTGCTTCGCCGTTCCACACGCGCTCGTAATAAAAAGTGAAAGTTAAAAGTGAAAGTTATACACGTCACCACTAGTATTAGTTCATTTGTTTATTACGGAAAAATATGCCGAAACGTAAAAGTAATAACGATTGTGATCGCATACAACGGAAAATAAGGAAGTTGGAGAAAAAATTAGCGCGCAAAAGGCGCCGCCGACGTCATAGCCGTTCCGATGAGGAGTTATCGTCATCTTCTTCATCACGTCGATCGTCGTTAAATAAACAAGGTACTTACACTACTATTATTCACGTCGAAACAAGTATGATAGACCTTTGAATTATGCAGTAATATACGTAATTCTTATAATTATTATCGTAATACAATATTATGATATTTTATATTTTGACTTACCCAATTTACCTACATATAAAAATAATTTATTATTAATGTAGATTTACATTAAATGCCTGAAATATTAGTACTGCGGGCAGTACAGTGGGACTGTCTCTTTACTTTTAACAGGTTATTTTCTTATAAGTACATAATATTATGAAATATCAGTTTGCGGACAGTACTTGCTATGCCCTGGGACTGTCTCTTACTGCGAAATAGTAATTGTTAAATATATTAATTGTGGTTTGCGGACAGTACATGTTATAAATAACTAGGGACTGTCTCTTGCCGTGAATTCTACCTACTTAGCTTTACGTGCTCTGCGGACAGTACGTGTTACTTTAACTGGGGACTGTCTCTCAGCACAGTGGCTTAGAAGTGGTATGTCTTTTCAGACTACGACTACATCAGGTTGACTGATGATGAGGATGCGTATGTAGATCTACCCGCGCCACAGTCGGAAACCGATGGAAGGCCACTAGAATCTGGTGATGAGAACAAAACTGAAATGATTTCGTCAATACCCTCTGCCGTAACAGTTCCATCGAATAATGTCGTTCCATCGACTTCGACGACTACGGAACCTTCCACGTCAGCCGAACCAGTGGCAGTTGCAGTCGAAGACTCCTCCAACTTAGACAACGATCTATTGGACATACTGGGGATTGATCCCACCACTGATAAGAAATACGGTAAAGATTTACACAAAGATCTTTCCGTTAGATTACAACATTGGACCACTGTTGGTCTTGACAAGGACCTTAAAAAGGAGTTAAAAGAAAGATATTTAACGCCCGGAAATTGCAAATTGATTGATCCACCAATTTTGAATGCAGAAATGAAAGCTGCTATTTCTGACATCAATGTTAAGCGTGATAAGGCTATTGAAGCTAAACAGAAGGTACTTACCTCTGCTATAGTCTGTCTAGGAGAAGCTATTACGCTTCTTTTACCATCTAAAGACAAGGATACCAATCTTATAAAGTTGCTGATGGACGCAATTCGAATAATTTGTGAATGCCAACATAGTGACAGTGCCACGAGAAGAAATTTTGTTATGGGTGGTCTTAAAAAAGAAATCAAAGAGCAGCTGCAAAACACCAATATAGACAAGTTCCTTTTTGGCGAAAATTTAGCCGAAACTTTGAAGTCAGCAAAAACAATTTGCAAAAATGGTACAGATTTAAAACCACCTGCACCTAAGAACCCTATTAAGAAACCAACGACCTCTAATTCCACTAGGAATTTAAACTGGCAGAATCCGGGTCCGAGCCGCAGGCCAACGGGTCCACCAAGGATGAGGCAGCCTGCTTCGACCTCGACACACAGTCGGCCCAACAGCTCATCAAAGCCGTCGCAGCATCATCAGCAGCGACCGGGCTACAATCGTCGCTAGACTCGGTAAAAACCGCAGGTAGACTAAGCGCATTTTACGATCAGTGGCAAATGGTTACAAAAGATCCAGTCGTTCTTTCATATATTAATGGCTACGAAATCCCTTTTTCGAGGCCTCCAGTTCAAGCTTTCCAACCTATTAATAGGAAATATTCCGAGTCGGAAAGAATTCTTTTTATTGAGGCCATTGATAAGTTATTAATAACAGGAGCAATATCGAAGTGCTGTGCCCATCAGGACCAGTATTTATCAAATATTTTTTTAATACCCAAGCCAAATGGCACAATGCGATTTATTTTGAATCTGAAGTCTTTAAATAAATTTATTGATACGAATCATTTCAAATTGGAGGACTTGAGGACTGTTTTAAAACTTGTGTCAATAGATAGTTATTTATGTAAAATCGACATAAAGGACGCGTACTTTTTAATTAAAATACATGAGGATTATCGCAAGTACCTCAGGTTCCAATTTGAAGATTCCTTATTTGAATTTAATGTTCTTCCATTCGGATTGAACACCGCTCCATATGTATTTACGAAGGTCATGAAACCGGTTGTAAAATTGTTGAGAACCGCTGGACATATGTCAACCATTTACTTAGACGATTTGTGTTTAATAGGACATGACTTTTGGACATGTCTTGAAAATTTGCAAGAAACTAAAAGTCTGCTCACAGCTTTGGGCTTTATCATCAATGATGAAAAAAGTAGCCAAGAACCATCACAGACTTGCACATTTTTAGGATATGTTATAGATACAAAAAAATTCCAGGTCACCTTGCCAAAAGAAAAAGTTTTAAAAATTGAATCGGAATTAACAAAATTTTCAAAGATTAAATGCTGTAAAATTAGAACCTTTGCCAGTTTTGTAGGACTATTGACATCAGCTTGCCCAGCTGTAGAATATGGGTGGCTTTATACGAAACTTTTTGAAAGATGTAAATATCTTAACCTAAAAAATACACTTAATTATGATAAAATTATGTCCATACCAAGGACATTAGATTCGGATATTGACTGGTGGAAAGGTTCTATCCACCATGCGAGTTGCAAAATTAAGGTTGACAAGTATGACCTGGAAATTTTTTCGGATGCCTCAACAACGGGGTGGGGAATAGCATGTGGTAATCAGAGAGCTAGCGGTCTTTGGAGTTTAGAAGAAAGAAGGCAGCACATAAATTTCTTAGAAATCATGGCCGCTTTTATTGGCCTAAAAATATTTGCCAAACATCTTTCCAACTGTCAAATCCTCCTTCGCATTGATAATACCACTGCTATTTCCTACATTAACCGTATGGGAGGTATCCAGTTTCCACACTTGACAGAAGTTACAAAACAACTCTGGCAGTGGTGCGAGTCCCATAGTTTGTTTGTGTTTGCTTCATACATTCGCTCATCGGAAAATGTAATCGCCGATGCAGAGTCAAGGCGAATCCATCCCGACATTGAGTGGCAACTTGCAGACTATGCATATAATGAAATAGTTCATAAATTAGGCACCCCAAATATAGATTTATTTGCAAGTCGAGCTAACAAAAAATGTGCCATCTATGCCTCTTGGCATAGAGACCCGGATGCGTACGCCATAAATGCGTTTACAATTTCGTGGTCAAGTTATTATTTTTATGCGTTTCCTCCCTTTACAATGATCTTAAAATCCTTAAGAAAGATCATTTCTGACAAAGCCGGGGGTATAATGGTTGTACCGCAATGGCCTGCGCAACCGTGGTATCCACTTTTTAAACAACTTTTAGTGTCAGAACTTATAGTATTCAAAGCGGCAGAGAATTTAATTATATCAAATGATTGCAGTCGCCGCCGCCCCATGCACACAACGATTACCCTGGTGGCAGGAGTCTTGTCCGGGAGGCGATGATAAGAAGAGGAATCCCACTTGAATCATTGGACATTATATTAAATTCTCTGTCAGAAAACTCGTATAAACAATACGAAGGGTGCTATAAAAAGTGGTTCACTTATTGTAATGAGAATAAGTTGAACATTTATGAAGTATCGATTCCGGATATAATTAAATTTTTCACTGTCGTGTACAATGAGGGAGCTCAATACGGTACATTAAATTCATATAGGTCAGCTTTGGCATTAATAATGCAAAATAACATTTCTGATAATCAGTGCATTAAAAGATTTTTCAAAGGGGTTTTCCGCTCTAGGCCATCAAAACCTAAATATAACGAAACTTGGGATACATCTCTGGTATTAAATTATCTTGGTAAATGGTACCCTAACGAAGGACTGAATAGTTCACAAATTTCAAAAAAGCTTATTACTCTTTTAGCCCTTGTCACTGCACATAGAGTGCAAACATTTTCTAAAATTAAAATTAGTAACATACATGTAAATGAACAGGAAATCAAAATCAAAATCCCAGATTTGATAAAGACATCCAAGCCGGGATCAGCTCAACCGTTACTGGTCTTACCATTTTTTAATGAACGACCAGAGATTTGTCCCGCAAAAAGTTTGCTTTCTTATATTGAATTAACTAATTGTTATAGAGAGAATCATGATTATCTTTTTTTAAGTCTTCATAGACCTCATAATCCCGTTGGTACACAAACTCTATCTAGATGGATTAAGGACGTCTTATCCTTAAGTGGAATTGATACTTCTACGTTCACTGCGCATAGCACCCGACACGCAGCGACATCAGCGGCAAAAAGGCTTGGAATTAATATTGATCAAATCAGAAAATCTGCGGGTTGGAGCCCTAGCTCCCATACTTTTGCCAAGTTTTATAATAGGCCAATTGTTAATAATATGTCAGATAATTGTATGGCCAGAACTATATTGAATGATTCAACAAATAAGTAAACTAATTGTTTTTTGTTTTCTAAAGTTTCAACATAAATAATGATTATATATAGCCTTTCATTTACATATTTTACGACTATGTCTCTAAATATCTACAAGTGTCTAATATGCTAATCTCGAGAACGAAGCATGAAGTATAATTAGAGATTAAACGAACTTACCTGTAAGTGAAGTTCTATCCTAATTATACGAAGGCTTCGTTCGAAGAGATTAGCAACCCTCCCACCCAATCGCTGTCTCTCTTACCCTTTAAAGTCGTAAAATATAAACGGCATAACTCTAAACTGAATGATGAAAATGGCGGAATGAAGTTATTGGGAAGGTGAAAAATCGAGTTACCCGACAAAAAAAAAAAAAAAGTGTGAAATAAAAATTCTCAAATAGTGTTGTGGAATGGTGAGTGCTACACGTTACTACAAGTGTTTAATATGCTAATCTCTTCGAACGAAGCCTTCGTATAATTAGGATAGAACTTCACTTACAGGTAAGTTCGTTTAATCTCTAATTGTCATGTCTCTCAAAAAGGGCGACGTCCAAAGCAAAAAAAATGCCCCAGACATTTATGTATACTCACATACGAGTACATACGGCCTACACAGGTAGCTAACCTTCGTGTGTGAGTTAGCAAAGTCAGTGTGTTTGCACAACGAAAGCAAACAGCCCACTACAAAACTTTTGCAAATAAAATCTGCTCGCAAACTCTATCCATTCATAATCAACTTAAATTATTTCCAATTCTACCACAACTTTTAATAAGTATCTGTACATTGAAAATGATAGTTATAATAACTTTACAATAACGCTAATTTTATTTGGTTTGTTCGAGTCAATTAATCTAGTTGGAAATCGTGAGTAAAGATTTGACTAAGCAGCGAGATAACTGTTTGCTTTCCTTGGACCGTACTTGTGCTAATACTCAGTTCTCTGACAGGGGTAAATGACCACTATTATCATGACAGAAGGTGGGACGAGCTACTTAACTAATTAGCTGCCGCCAATCTTAAGTTACCCAACTCAAATAACACATTTTAACATGTTTATCACCCAGTTTGGCGGACGAAATACATCGTATTTTCGGAATAATAATGTCACTCCAAGTTTGCGAAAGTTCTGCTGTCGCGGTCTTGCTTTTGCTACGTTTAGCTGTAAGTATTTTCAACTTTGCTAATATGCCGCTCTTATCTTGTAAGTAGGTAAGTGAAAATGCAGCTTTAAATGAAAACAGCTCGCACTGTTCCTTGACAAACTTTGACACGTGACTGAGACACTCAAGCTTCCGCACGTTTTTACGGAATTTTTGGGTCGACTGCATTTTTTAATAAAAGTTAAAACTGTAATTCACTCATGCAGTTGTTTTAATTAGCGTCAGAGCGTGGGATATACCAATTACCTGCACAGCTTAGTTAGCACAATTAGTAATTGCTATACCATTTCTATTCACCGATATCCTACGTAATAGTTAGCTGCAAATAATAATATTTCACTTCCCTTTAAGCCTAGGCGCAGACCATCGATTTTTCGTCGGCCGATAGTTTAGTCGGGTAGTTAATCAGTATGGGACCTTATGGAAGTGCGCACATTACACCAATTTGGTATCGGCCGATTCTTCATACAAATTAAAATCGGGCCCAACTATCGGCTAACTAAAAGTCGGCGGTCGGCGCCTATCCTTAATGTACAAGAAGAAATGTAATTGATTTCAGCTATCACCACATCTTGACTTGACTAATGCGTTTATGACTTACACCTTCGTTGGATCATTATTTTTACTTTTGGCTCTTAACCTCTGGAATGCTGGAGAAATTACTTACCAGGTACCTAATTTTACGATAAATTTACTTTATAATCATTCCAGGAGAAGAATACTATTATTTTGGCAAATATTGAACAAGGCGTCGTACCACTGCGTCGTGATATTATGAAAGGTATTTTTTGATCTTCGCAGGCATCTCTTTTATCCAACGCCATTTTCAACTGTGGCTGGCATCTCAGTGCAATCGAGAAGGAGTCCCACCGCGACTTGAGGCGGCTGGTGCTCATAGCCTGTGCGCAGGCGCAGAAGCCGCTCATCTTGAAGGCCTTCGGGATACAGGATCTGTCTTACGAAACTTTTGTTTCTGTGAGTATGAACATAATTCAGTTTCAGTCAATCAGTCAAGCTCATTAGATAATGTTCCTGTACCTATCAAACTATAATTACTAACTATGAAGTATGTTATTTAGATTTCTCTTTATTTTCAGGTATCAAGAATGACTTATTCGGTGTTTGCTGTGTTTTATCAAAGAGGTGAATAAATCTACAAAAAAACTTGCTGAAATACCACAAGTTTCAATGAATGTTTAATATAAGTATTAGTTAAAAGTTTAATTGAATATTACAAGAAATAAAAACCAGAAGCACATGAAAAAGTCTTATATATCTGAGTTTATCATTGTACCAACATAAGAGAAATTCTTCAGCTTCACTTGATAGAACTGATAGCTTTGTGTACAATCTTCGCTCAATCCTCAAAACGATTGTACACACGCACTTCACACACACAATATCGCTCCCGTACCTCTGTGTAAGCGTCTGAAAATTGCCGTTCGTCTCACAGAGAGTTCCATTCCCTTGGAACTATCCGATAAATCCCTTACGCTTCCTTTATTTTAAATGACGCCCTAAATTATGTCGATGAAAGGAAACTCTACCGGCATTTACGACATAATAACATTGTATACAACTAGTTGAAAGCCTCACCAAAGGACTAGGTGGAACTTATGTCGCTTAATCATTCTAAATTTAAGGTTAATTGAAATGCTCTCTAAGAACATGATACATTAACGCGAAGGGAATCCTAAACTTGGATCTTACGAAATAGGAGAGGCTGAAGATTGTATAATTTAATTAGGACTCAGACAGTATAAGATATATCTAGTATAATCGAGTTGGTGTATTATACATTATTAAGCTAGTGTATTCGACCCTTCGACTTTCACTGTAGCGCTCAATAAGTCCTACGTTCATGAAAATAGAGCCGCTTTTAGAAAAATAGGAGAAGGGAATTAAATCTGCGGGATTCAATATCGTTTTTATTAACAAAGTTTGGGAGCACCTGCCGACGGTGCTATCACCCACTTCTTGATGATCCCACTCGAAACTTTCCATTTCCATTTTAATTTCTAATGGTCCGGACTTTACCCAATAAACCTTCGGGTATTATTGCCGGTTGCGACCCACTAAACCTACCAAATTAGCACTCACTTTGTGCGCTTTCATTATTTTTGTTAATGAAAATGTTAAGAAATGCGGTCGTTCTTTTAATTCCAGTATTTTTGGGAATGTACTGTTAATGAATTACTGTAGGTATTATCTCGTCTTATTTTTTCACAAAATTGTTTGTTAGGTACTATTTTTAGACAATACGATAATAAACTTCTCATAACAATGTTTCTTTCCTCTTTTAGTAGGTAAGTAGGTACAAAATAAACTCTCAAATTTCAGTTTCTCGTTCATAAAATAAACATTTCACATCCAACGCAAAAAAACAAAATTATTCAGTCATTATGGCAACGGTTTCAAAAATACTCTCCCTAATGGTTTCCTGCTATCAAATACGATCACTATTATAGAGATAGCTGAAGTAAATTCAGAGGAAAATTATATTAAGATTAAACATCGTCTCGTTATGCTATTTATAACAACTCTATTAAAATAGCTCTCAGTTAAATGAACAATAGGTTATTTTTCGTCCTTATTTTATAACAAAAATCGTTTACCATCGGTTATTGAAATTCTAGGAAGTGAATATCTTTCATCCCCAACTGTAGGCCAACGTCACTGAATAATTTCAGATTGTGCTCATTTTAATAACCCGGCGTTCCGTACTGTAACACGAAAGTCCTTAGTTAGCCTAACAAGCCTACGAAGACGCCATAAATTTGGGAAGACAACAGAAATTTAATATCGGCGGTAAAGATGTAATTTTACGTTAAAGTTCTGCAATAGATAGCTAACTTCGGCTCATTGGAACTGCCGTTTCAGATAGAGGAGTTATTGAGTGCTACTTTTCCCCTAATAAATCAATACGCTTTGAGTGAACTGCAAGTACCAATAAGTTAGCTTACCGTCTAAATTTACATTATAACTTCGGGATATTGTAAAAGGCTTTGGTTAAAGTACACATTGCACGGCAAATAGGCCAATTATTCTGGCTTTTCTCATACAAATAGAGAGAAAGTTATTAAAAGTAGACCCGTTAAAACTTCGAATAATGGCGAAGTGAAACTTCTGATTGGAATTAGAAGAAAGTCTTCGAGGCATTTCTACATGCTGATTGAACGAGGGTCTTACTTCTATACTATTATTAACTTTACTGTAATAGAGTAGTCTACACTAATCTACATAGTTTAAAGAGGAAATATTTTATTATTTGTTTAGGTCAAATAGGCTCCGATGCTAAGGTAGGTGATTTCAACAATTCTTTTACCGTTGGAATCCTACACCATTTCTCTCATTTCTCTTTTCTCTCAGACGGTACGAAGATCACCATTCACCAGATCAACTAGTAGTGTCTTATAAAACTGATGATCCCATACTCTTAACCGCATAATTATTTTGAGTAGTTACGATATTTGTTTTATAAAGAGCAAATAAGTAATTATATTAACAGAGCCATAAAGCACAACGCGGTAATTATTTTAATAAGATTCGCTCGCTCTGCGTAATAATTATGTCTAGAATTGCTTTTCAGAATACATTTATGAATAAGTTTTTATTCAGTCGTCATTATCATATCAAATTAAAATAAACCTAATTGTATGAAATTCATTAGTAATTGGATACAGTTGTTCTCTACTTAGTTACGAGTAGGTATTCCAATAATATGAAATTGTAATTACTCAAAACTCACAGTTCAGCATTCCAAACTAAGTCAAAAGTTTGTTTTTAATTCTTCACTGAATTGTTGATGAGACCTTTTAGACTGGAAACAGCGTTATATTATTTTACAACCTCAAGTCTGGATGAACCTTGAAACTTGTTCGGACGCATGAAAAATAAAGTATTTTTTACGCGTTTCAGAAACTTTCAAGAACTATCAGTTAAGTACCAGTAGCCTGGAATTTGTAGGCTGTGGAAAGAAAATTGTTGGATTATAGCACCGTCTTCATATTATGTATAGTATTTCGTAGATTAAAGGCACCTACATTGTGTATAATTTTAGGTTAGTACTCGATATACTTACATTGTAAGCATTAAAACGGTAGGTACAGTACGGTACCATTTTATTTCCCGTCAGGAAATGCATGAAATTGCATACCCGCTGGCCCGGGGGAACCAGTGGGTTATGTGAGGCTCTACCTGCCAAATGGGCAGGGAATACTCACTAAAATCTGACGGTGTCCTCCCGAAGTCTTTGGGACGGAGCTGCGAGTTATTGTCCGAGCTAGACGGCCTAGACATTCTTTCGCGGCTCCGCCCCAGACTGTGGCTCGCTATGTTTGAGCAAGCAACGACTGGCTTCAGGAGAGTAGTTCCTCCCCTGTTCTTCGCTATCAGTGCGCGTAAACACATGCGCGCGCCGCCGCCACGGGTCCTCCTTTAGCGGCCACCAAACACCCCCGTGTCTAGTGGCCGAGAACCCTTAAGAAGGGGCATGGAGATGGTAGTGTTTCCTGCGGTGTCCTGGACGTCGGCGACGGTTCGGTGGAGCATCAGGCGAGGCCTCTCGCTCCCTCCCCGCCGCTTCTTTCTGCGAAATGACCTCCTCGCAGAAGTGTAACACCGCATGCCATGCATCTGGGCTCTCTAGCATACGAGGCAGGATGGCCCGTACGATATAGGTACCAAGCATCGCAATCTCCATTTACAAATCTAACGACCAGTAAACGTGTTCAAAAGCCCTATTATCTGCATTAGAGCTGCTAAACTAACAGTTAACCCTCCTTTCTAAAAACTATCTTCTTTTACGGTTCGTAGGGGTTTTAAGGTCCCAATAACACAGAAAGTGCGTACACCCATTAGCGATTTGGCGATCGCTTCATGCTCAGTGTGGTCATCCTTTCGCATTTAATTTTATGTTCAGATATAAAATTTTAGGTACGAATTTAGTAGAAAGGTCGAGGCAACCTTTAGACGCTCCGCTAGATGAAAACAAACAGTGTAAGATAACAGATAAAATTATAATATTTTAGGGTTATAAAATTTACTATTATTGCTATGATTATGCCTAATTAATGAAAAGATAACGAGGTATATTTCGTAAATTTGCTCTTCTAAGTTTCGACTGTAGGTATCTTGGAAACCGCCAGAGATATATCCTCTATGAATACATAATCCATTGGCCGTCGAGTTATGAAATGAGGACCGTCTCTTGGTTATCGGAGTCTACGGCCTCATCAAAATGGAGCGACGACAGACGCAAGGTGACTGGTTGCAGAGACAAGAGAAATAGCTAAGAATTAGAAGATCAGATCCCTCTACGCCGGATCTTGATCTAATCCAAAGAGTGCATTGGAGGATCTATACTGGTGCAAGGTATAATTATTATGGTAGAAGTAAGTACATAACTATATCATACCTATTGCATTTATTACAGTCTTTTAAGATTAGTTTTACTAAATCCTCCTCAGTAGAGGATTTATTTAGTTAAATAAGGTTTATTTAGTAAAATAAAACTTTTTAACACACATTCACATTAATATCGCTTATCACTTACGAACACGTTGCGTAAGTTATTAAATATATATAATTAGCCCAGTTGGGTTCATTACATCGAATTTATTTGTGAGATACGAGTAATAGTAATATGCTCGCTCTAATTGATTACTACTCATAAATCATATTAGCAGACGCGACGAATATCAAGATTCATATAATTAATTAGTTTTACCTCAGACTATATTCGAATGGCGTGAGTTGTGTGCGAAACGTAGGTACGGGCGACGGCACATTAAGCTATACCCTACGGAATCTTAAACAGTTGTAATAAAGACGAGTTTGCAACAAAAATTATAACCTGATGTGCTGTCGATTGTACACCTTGTACGGAATCCGAGTTCCGAGATTCGATTGATAACATCAAAAGATATTACAAAAAGTATAGATCTTTTCAATAGAGAGAGAGAAAATAGAATGAAAAGAGTCCTTTTGAAGATTATAATTAAATTAGTCAAGCTACCTATTATGATATTTATGCTCTTCCTAGTCAATTTAATGTATACCTACTTTTTGACATCATTTGAAGTTTAACCGGCTGTAAAACGAATTGAAAATTTACCACCGTTACTAATAATGTTAACTGAATTGCATAAATCATATCGTTGATCGGTGGGTATAAGATAAACATAATTTCAGCTTTTAACCACTGAAGGCCTATGTGTATTGGGAACCCATTACACGGGTACGGTATAGGAAAGACCCAACTCGTTCATTTTTAAGGCCCACCAGTTAATACTTGCTTGTGAAATCTGACGTCACATTAGCACAGTTTATGGGAGGTTTAACGAGGAGCACCTACAGCTCGTTAACCTTCCTATCATTGGGGAATAAATTTCCCGTGACGTCACGCAAGCGCCCACCTTTTCCCGATTAAACAGATTTATTCCCAAATCGGCCTAATTTCAACTAACTACAGCTCAATTTACAACGACACCCGAAATGTAAAGTATAGCAGTTCAAATTAAATGGTAACGTCCAAACTGTTTAGATTGGACTATTTCGTTTTGCATATTCATCATTAACGGTGTAATGGAGTACAAAAGGTTGCTTTTTTTCTAAAATATTCATAACTTCAAAACGAAGTTCGATCTATTGCTTTTAAACGATTAGCATTTAAGTGTGCGCCTAATTAAAACTATTCGCAAAGCAAACCAAAGTAGGACTTACCTACTTTTGTCATTCTAATCTGGGGGCACGGCAGTGCCCCCACCAAGTCGAGCAAAAAAGCGGCACGGCCGTACCATCCTTTTCTCGAAGCAATTCAGGCCATTTTCGACCGCCTGTAACTTCGTTGTGGATAAAACTACAAGGCTGAATTTTCATTAGCTATGCAGGCATTGTAAAGACACGGTATATTTAAAATTTCATTCAATTTGAACCAGTAGTTTAAGAATTATAACGGGTCAAAGTTACTTAATTTTGTCACTCACTGACTCACTGACTCACTGACTCACTGACTGACTCACCGATCATCAAAATTCTAAGGCACTTCTAGCAGACCTAGAAGCTTCAAATTTGGAATATAAGTAGTGTTTGGTGTATGAATCAAGGAAAAACTAAAATATTTGGGGGCACGGTAGTGCAACCGCCAAGTCGAGTGAAATTTTTCAATTTCGGTCCAGTTTTCTAGATACATAACTGCTGTCTACAAAATACAAAAAGAAGTGAGATTTGGGGGCACGGTAGTGCAACCGCCAAGTCGAGTAAATTTTTTAAATTTCGGTCCAGTTTTCTAGATACATAACTGCTGTCTACAAAATACAAAAAGAAATGAGATCCCATCAAAAACAATACTTGTCAAAAAAACCAAGTCTCGCAACTCAGTTGTTCTACGGTAAAAAGTTGTGAGATCCATGTAATACCAAGTCCAGGCCAGGAAATCTTTAACGTTTTACATAAATACATATATTGACTTGGCCATCGCATGAAAACACGTGTAAATTAAATTATTTAGTGCGATGGCCAAGTCAATATATGTATTTATGTAAAACGTTAAAGATTTCCTGGCCTGGACTTGGTATTACATGGATCTCACAACTTTTTACCGTAGAACAACTGAGTTGCGAGACTTGGTTTTTTTGACAAGTATTGTTTTTGATGGGTTACACTGTTTTAGAAAACTGTCTGTTTTGTCTCTTTACATAAAAGCTATTTCACACAAAGACACAATAAATTAAACGATATCGTCGCTCGTTCTTTATGTTAATGAATCCGAGGGTTGGCTTCTAGTATAAATCCACAAAATAAATGACAAGCCAGTCAAATGTGGACGTAAAACAAGAAAATCAAATAAATTTCTCATCGGAAGCAGAAAAAGTACGTAATCTATATGACAAATACGAAGGACTATTCCCTGGGATCGTGAGATATGGATGTCATTAATTTAAAACAAAGTATACGGTCCAAGATAGATCCCAAATGGATAAGCGTGCATTGATGAACGTTTGTTTGATGGATAGAGGACATTTTGGAATTGTTTTTATATCCTCACTTAGTATAATTTCAGTCCCTCATCCCGCAGTGTTTGCCTATCGTTAATCTCATAAAATAATAAAGGGATTTTGATACGGTTAACGTTGAATTGGTGGACCAATTTACGCAAAAGGTTTATGAAGGTTAGTTTCGTTTATACCTGCGCAAAACCAGAGTAGCTAATTAAGTAAATGACATTTACACTAAAATATATATTGTTAACTAAGTCTTTTTGATTATAGTACGAGTAGATTTTAAGTTCATACAATAACATAGAAATAGCCAACCATATAAGTACTTATTCAATGATCAAGTATTAATTAGTTTACTTTGTTTTTAGTGGACTTCTGTTTGAGATCAAGTTAAAAAAAAATTAATAACGCTCAGACTGTAAACCAGATTCTAACTCATGAAAATTGTAATATCAAGCCAAAAAGAAGGTCTAAATGTGTAACTAGTTTATCTCTAACTAGCTTTCCGCCCGCGGCTTCGCCCGCGTGGAATTTTGTCTGTCACAGAAAAACTTTATCGCGCGCGTCCCTGTTTCAAAAACCGGGATAAAAACTATCCTATGTTCTTTCCCGGGACTCAAACTATCTCTATGCCAAATTTCATCAAAATCGGTTGCGAGATTTAAGCGGGAAAGCGTAACAGACAGACAGACAGACAGACAGACGGACAGACAGACAGACAGACAGACAGAGTTACTTTCGCATTTATAATATTAGTTGGGATAGGTTTGTTTCTTCTCACAAAAGAATCAAGTCGCGTTTTGTTATGCTCCTCCAAGTTTCTGAACCAAACTCATCATTGCTTTAACCGCCGTTGTTTCTTTACTTGTTTAAAGAAAATTGGAGTGGTCCCTGGACAGTCGTTGTATTATTAGGTTTCATCTATTCAACTGAATCCTTGCAAGAGAAGTCCACAGTTTCTAAAACCAATCTTGGACCATTCGTGGCTGATCATACTAAAAGGATTGATTCTAATGCTCAAATACTTATAATAATTTATCCAAACAAATATAACCCTTTCATACCAATTGTCATCATCAGTTAGTACGTTTGTTTGTTAATTTGGTTATTATTCCTGTATGAAAGTTGTTGATCACCCGCCAATGGGTCACCTGTATATTTATACAAGTTTGTTGAAGTTTGTATATCCCGAATTGATTTAAATAGCTCGTGTTTGAGAATACTTTATCAACAGAATTGTAGCTCGATTGTTCCGCTATTTGTAGAGACCAGGTTCCAATTATGTTGACCGTCTATTACTTGATTTGTGGTATTGTTAACAATTCCGTGCAAATTCGAAGACGATCGAGACTAATGTAAATTCACTTTGGCCTATTGGCAAGCGTGAAGTTTAGTTCATAGACTATAAAAGTATTTTGGGGTAAAAGCCCGTTCAATCATATTCTTTGATAACAATTAAAAGCCAATTATGAATGCTAGCGTATAATTTATGTATAGGTAACTCATCCTTATTCCATTTCAGGCTTTTAGGTTATATTAATCTTGTAAATAAATTACCGTAAAATTGTGAATCCCGTCAGATTATAATCTGACGTAGTTAGATTACAATCTAACCTAACCATTCAAGTTGGCATATGCATTCTATGTGCTTACCATGAGTTTTACCTTGATCACACGTACCGAGCAAACGGGCGAGACAGTGCTCTGGGCCGAGTATTCGCCGAGTGCTCGGCCAAACGCTCGAGTATGTGACTCGCTCACCCAACTGTCTCGACCGAGTAAACATTTTACTGTCTCGCCCGTTTACTCGGTGCGTGTGATCAAGGCTTTTACGTTAGGTGTGCTCGCTAGCGAGTACGTCAAAATATCTATGAAGATTTTATTTCTTGAAGGGCGCTTCACAATATGTCATACATCCAAAGTAAGAAGGCATTTTGTGATTTCATCAATTTTACTCGTATCTACATACCTATTAGGTAAATGAAACTTTAATTGTCACTTATTCGCTATTACAATCTGATTGTAATTCTACGTAATCTATTGTTTCCATTCATTGTATTGACACTGTCATCCTCAAAGCGTGAAATTTCGCAGCAATCGAATGTCAAGGGGAGGCTCGCAAGCCAAATCAAATTTTCCGCGCAGAGCCGTCAGTAACATGTCACAAGGTGGGAACTCGAAATGAAGTTTTCTACTCAAGTTATTTCACTAGGTGTCACTTATGGGGGACGAATTGCGTTGTAATATACTTTAGTAGGTTATTAATAGAAGATTAAAATAAACAAATAAGAAAATGAAAATTATGACTGCAGAAATAATGTGAATTTAAATATTATTGGTGATTAATGAATATACTCACGTCCGAAATACCGCAGTGTCTCAAGTCGAAAGTATTTGACCAATGTGTGTTGCCAGTGATGGTATACGGATCTGAGACGTGGTCGCTTACTATGGGCCTCATAAGAAGGCTCAAGGTCACCTAAAGGGCGATGGAGCGGGCTATGCTCGGAGTTTCTCTGCGTGATCGAATCAGAAATGAGGAGATCCGCAGGAGAACCAAAGTAACCGACATAGCTCGCAGAATTGCTAAAATCAAGTGGCAGTGGGCGGGGCACATAGCTCGTAGAGGCGATGGCCGTTGGGGCAGGAAAGTTCTCGAGTGGCGACCACGGGCTGGAAGACGTAGCGTGGGCAGGCCTCCTACTAGGTGGACCGACGATCTGGTAAAGGTCGCGGGAAGAGCCTGGATGCGGGCAGCGCAGGACCGTTCATTGTGGAAAACCTTGGGGGAGGCCTTTGTCCAGCAGTGGACGTCATTTGGCTGAAAAAAGAAAAAATAAAAGATTAAGGAATAATAAATAAGTTCTACAATAATAGCTCATAACTACTTCAAATATGTGTTGTCTTAATTTTAATATTATTTACTATACAAGAATAACGTACTGGTGAAAAGCTACACGGCAACAATAATTTAAATTGCTACGATGCTACGACGCTACGGAGCTACGATAGTGGAAATTAGGCTGCAAGAATAATTAATTAAAATAATATGTTCCTAATACTACAGAAAATATAATCCTTCTTTTATGTATGTTAATTGATTAATATTATTAACTGTATTAAAAAAAACTTTGTACTTAATGGATGATGGTAAATAAAATATTATTTACCAATACCATACAGTAAAAACAACGTAAATTTCATTACCGACCCCAAGGCACAACATTATATCTGAGTAAATGTAAACGAAATGAACTCGGTCGTTGTTTATTGCGGATTTCGGAGGTTATAGCTGAAATACTCAATAATACATAAACCGAATAAGTCGAGCTTCGTTTTCGTTTAATAATGAGGGTCCAATATACTAGCAAATGTGACTGGGTTGAAGCCAGGACGGTAGCGATGTTCCGTGTCCCGAATGTCATCGTTTTTGTTTTATCGATTCTTTTTTATCCTCAGTTGAGATGTCTGGAGAGTTTTTTTCTATTTCCTTTTTTTAAAATATAGCTGCAACTTTATTTAGCGAGAAATAAAATCTCGGGATAAGATTTATCATTTAAATCCCCTGTAATATTATTTTTATTACTAAATTGATTGTGACGATTTGATAAAGTTATAATGATCTGTACAGCACATTCCAAGTTTTAACAGTTTGTGGAAGCACTTGAAGCAAGTTTGATTTGATTAATGAAATTCGAGTTATTACGTTATTACGTTACGACCCAACCTACCGAATAATGTTTGTATTATCTCTTCTGTAACTGGACAAGATATGTTTCTATATGAGAACATCCTACTTAGTTATGTCCATTTTTTTTTCGTGGATAATGTAAACGTAATATACTCAACATCAAATAAACCGCACCTTCCGCGACGCGAACTTTAACGATTTTCTTCGGACACAATCATGGTGCCCCAACAATATTGGTGTTATTTGAAAGCCCAATAAATATCCTTAAAGAAAAACACATTTAATTTCTTAATAAATTATTAGCATATACCATAAATGTGACTTGAAAAAATACCTCACTTTGGGCCCACCTATGGGATCAATTAGACCAAGTTTTATGGTTATAAAACCAAATAATGATTTCACGTGTCCTCTTTAACAGATGGATAGCAATTAAACCCAACTTAACAGTTTTATAGCCATAAAAGTTGTCTCTAGCGTAACTACCTATTTTTTGAAGAAGTGACTCTGGATCCTTCTAAAGACACATTTTTGGGGTAAAAACCTTTCCTTTAATGAAATAAAGGTTAGAACTAGGCTTTTAAATGGTACCAATATTGGTGGGAAGTGGGGATGCATACGTTTGAAAATGCTTGTCGCGGGAGGTGCGATTTATTTGACGTCGAGTGTATATACAAGAGAATGCGGACATATGCTAGGGTAGGTTTAGTACCTACCTTCAATATAAATTATGCATCATCATCACAATGTGGCCAGACAGTTTGGGGAGTTTTAAAAACTCGAAACACTACACAATACATCACAGTAATAGCATTAATATCGACGTGGGTTGCCCATAAAATATTTCCACCAATAAAAAATTCACAGAGATACATTTTTGATCGATTAATATCAATGAATCGATTAAAAATCGACATGGCGCATCACCACACGCGTTCTCGGGCGGATCGCGCGGCAAATTCACCGCTCGCAACGACTTGGCCCCCTGCCAATTGGTCACTGGAAACTACACCCAAATTATTGATTATAACGGACAACTCTGATGTACATATGTGGCTTAAGGGATTAGAGTGACTTAGCCATTTTGGGATAAATGGACTCCGGTAATTTATTAGTGTGAACGTTTTAACGGATGTAGAGCGATGAACTGTGTAAGTGGATAGAGCGAAGGATATCGATGGGCACTGTGATTGGTTTACTATTATTACCAATTCAATTATTTTATTATACTCGTAAATTATAATTTACAGTACATTCACAGATTTACATATTATCAGGAAAAAATCATGAAAAATACAGATGTCGGTTAGGTAACTTATCTTGAAAAGAGATCAAGTGTCAATTTTTTACAAATAAATTTAAAGAAAAATATAAAAAATTAACAAACTACGAGTATAATATTTCCTTCTATAAAAAACCCTAAGGGAAAATATTTCATTCATCATTTCGTTACGGGACACGACTACAAGCACTGGCGTAAATAATTAATTTATTATTTGTAACTCAATGGAAACTAAAAGCGAACTTTGTTAACTAACTAAATAATGAAATCAGATATACCAAATTTATAAACGGAACGAACACTCCAACCTCCAACATAATATTTAGTTTGTGGAGCTAAATAATTTTGTAAATGTTGTTAGTAATTTTGTTTTGATTAAACTAATAAACCTATTGAATTTAGTGTGAAGAATATAATTTATATTAACGGGTGCCTTTTTTACGACATTGTATTTTGTAAATAAATACATATGAATTCCAATAACGCCATAGTAAAGTCTTCAAAATAATCACAGGTTACACAAAGGTGTTATACTCGTAGCTCTATATAAAATGATTGTCTCATGCCCGTTTTCACCATTCATCCCTGATTTTTAAGTGACCCGTATGTAAACAAAATTCCTGTTATGTGTTATCATAGGGATCAATTAAAAATTAGGGATTGATGGTGAAAACGATCAGACGACCAAACTCAGGCGATGAAATGACGCTTAAAACTCGAGCCTAAATAATTTTAAATATTACAACGTTCATCGGCTTAAATCTATTCTTGTTACGTTTCGTAACATGACCCTAAGTCGGGACGACAGCACCGTGCCAATATTGCCCTGAACTAAAAAAGTAAGAAGTTTTTTTACACAAATAACTATGTTTTCGAGCTGATAACATAAAAATAAGCATTATTACGATAGCTGCGATAGCACTTACCGCGCCGCTTACAGTAATGGTATGAACGGGGCATGTGCCAAGGAACCGAGCTCTTGTAAGGCGTTCTTAGCGTAGGCAAAATGCTCTGATAATAACTGTTTTGCTAATTACATCAGTGCTTCAACTTAAATAGATCATTGTTTCCTAATTTTGTTAAAATCTTAATATTTTTATAAGATTAGAATAAAAGCATGTGTAATTTAGAATGTTCATATGTTAGCAAATGCTTAAACAGTGAACTCAGATCGTATCACCAACTCGGTACGATTGGGCAGTCATTTACTGAAAAAGTTTGTTATAGTATAACATTGCATTTGGTTAGGAATATTAGTATGTACCTATTGATTGTCTATACCACAGTTAAATATAGTTGTTACCAATTGACTGATAATAGGCATCTAGAGACTTGTGCATGTAGTCACGAGTTAATCAACAACACAACAGTCTACATTTACATTTTCATTCACACTTAAGACAATTATACATAGGTATAAGACCCCAGTCACAATGCTTAGCCTGTTCTGTTGCTTGTATAATCCGAATCGTAAGCCACATCTCCTGTCTCTGATTTCTAAATACCCAAATATTCATGTGCGCTTTGATAGCAGACAGTTTGTCGACAACATATCAAGTTATGCACTGTGAAATCTGTTGTTATAATAGGGGCGACTTTACAACAAAAATATTTATTTATTTATACACCGTGAAATTTTAGTGGTTGTTTTATATAAAAAATTAGCCTGTACGGAGCGTGTGCGATTCAGTTTATGCTGTAGGTATTATGGTATTACTTAGTGCGATAGCTTCTTTTACTTTAAATATTGATTTCGTGAGGCAGGCAGTATCCAAATACGTCACATTTTTGTAAAAACGAAGACTATTTTTTCATACGCTTTCGAGTTGATGATATTTTTTTGATTAGTTGAGAACATTTTTTTTTTTTCAAAAATAACCACTAATATTTCACGGTGTATATTATGTAACCTAATATGATGTTGTCAGTACACTGATGCTTAATAATAAAATGGCTGAAATCTAGATAGTAGTTGTTCCAGTTTCAAATTCGACAAGCGTGTATTTAGCTAACACTACAGTTCAGAACAGTGCACCGAATGGGCAGAACTAATTGAATGTAGCAGGAGAAACCAGCCTATATTTTCGTGGCGGCGACCAATATTGCATACTAGAAAGCTTTGGCTTCATTTAAAGCTGACCTATATATTATTTATAGAAATACTTTTAAATTAAGTATTCTTTCGAAGTAAACCGATTGGGACATACTCTAAGGCATAACTTTCGTAGCAGTCTGTAAATTTCAGGCTGAGTTGCACCACCTAACTTTAACAGTAACTATGAAGATAACCGTTGCTTTTTGTATGGAGTTTGACAGATTTTTGACTTTTGTCAAAGTTAAAGTAAGATGGTGCAACCGAGCCTAACTATTCAGCACATCAATCAAAAGACTGGGACACCTTGAGGCAATGTAATAGGTTTTATAAATAAAAGAATGAGAGTACTACGAGTATAATTTCAAAACTGTATAAGTACATGAAGTTTTTGTACGTATGTAAAGTAAGTAAACAGTAGAAAATGAGCACCCTCGTATGATTAATGAAAGCATAGGTATTATATTAAATCTTCGAGATGGGCATTCAGTGCGTATTCTCATGTTCAATTCCCAGAATCATTAAACTATTAAGCATAACTATTAAGACGTCTTCAAAGCCCAAATTGAATTGATTAGTTTTGTAGCAATCGTCTGTTTAATGCAAATTGCACAGTCAGCATTTCATTTCAGTTTAATCGTTACTTAGGAAAACACTTTACATTTGAACAAACTGGAATGATATGAGGTAGAGTACTTACTATCAGAGGTCTTCGGTTTGCAGGCTTAAATAATTTTATTTATTTGACTCAATTCCCCCAAAACAATTAGCATATTAAAACAAATAGACTAAGTATCTATGCAGATAAAATTTAAATGGACTTCCTCGTGCCCAACTCATTTATAGACAAGAGTTTAAATTGACTAATTACACAAATTAAACAAAAACAAACTGCGAAGATAAACCAACAGCCACGAATAAAATAAAAATAAACAATGCGGCGGTAAAAGCTGTCTAAATTGGATACTAGTTGGAAATACTCTGCGTTTCCTGCGCCATGAAAAATAAAAAAGGCGAGAACAAAAATTCACTTTGAAGTGAAAGTCAGCAAGGCGAGTTGATTACCTACTTTTAAGGCATTTGGAAAGACCCTCGTCACTCCTTTGCCGGTTTGTTGTATATTTACAGATGCAAATGATCGTGCGCCGCTTGGAGCCAAGAATTACGTGTTCCAGCACGTGAAAACAAATGCTGTTCGACATTAATAACACTGGAATTTAATTATTGAAGAAACTATGCGCTGCTCTTGTTATCTCAGAAGATACATGGTAAGTTTTTATAGTGATAATTTTTTTATTTATTCTATCGTGTGGACTTTTGGAATCCAGACATAATTTGTTTTTCCGGACATTTTACATGATCTACAAACATGGTGTCTTATTTTGTCATCAACTGAATGTTTTTCTCAACCCAAGATCACTGGATTAAATATCTTTCATGAAAACATGACTATACATCTACATAAATCGCAATATCAACACAAAGGTAAGATATCCTATAAAATAGTCACAACATTATTTTACTAGCGATAGCGTGACCTCACTACACTTGTAAACAGGAATTCGAAAGTTCTGCTGAAAATAATCAGACTTTTTCACTCTAGCCATTCTATACAAAACGGAGGCATTGTTTATTCCCAGAATACATTTTACGCAAGAAATAGATACTTAGCTTGATTTGAACTCCGTTAACTCAAAATTGAATTAGCCGATTTATTGCGTCTGACATTTGATTTGGACTACGTGCGTACAAATCACTCTTCCCTTGATGACAAGTCGCCCTTATCCCTTTGACACAAAGCTGGGAATCGGTCGCAAGAGCACTTGTCAGGCAGGTCAAGAATTTATTATCATCCATCGCCATAAAGACTGAAATTACCCCATCCTAACCGTTTAAATGTGTTTTACATTCCACAACAATCTTCTCGCCAATTTCAACGAGCGAATTTCCTCGCCAGATCCACTTCACTCCAAGTTCTGGGAACTTTTCCATTAGGACTTTGGGCACAACTTCCCACTTAAAATTCTTACTTAATCGCGAACAAAATATTCCTTTCCTCGGACTCGGGCGTATATTATTTAATTATGCAGAAAATATTAACTTCTTTCCCTAATCCCTCTTTGTTATTAATTCACTTTGTCAGGTGAACAGCTGAATGACAGTGAATAAAATCAATTTGGAGTCACTTAGGTACAGAATATTGTTATTAAGTGCTAAGTAACCTACTTAATTTTAATAATAGCCTACAACTGAAAATAAAACTATTTTAGAACGATCTAAATTCAATGAATAAAAACGTTTTTCGACTATAAAAGAGAAAAATATTTTAACTTTGGAAATAATGTTTTAAGTGATACAAAGGTAATAGGAATATTTTTAGAATCAAATAATGGAACAATGTTCAAAGTTTGACTTTTCGGTATTCGTTTATTTCGGTCTCAGCCCTGAAAATAACTGTAAGTATATTTTTATTCATCTCATGATGTTTACATATACCTACATAAGTAGTTACTCATGTAGATAATACATACTTAAATCTATAATGCAAACATCACGAGATTATCAGTCCTCCAGTGGTACAGTAATCTAGACTGTACTGCGTATATTCTGTAGTCTAATTCCAATAACTAGCGAAACCTCGTTTAGGTGATTAATTATAATAGTTACATAATTAATATAATCCATTTTAAGTAATTTAGTACGCAACAAGGCCAGGAAACGCACAGGGGACTGGAGTGATTACTCCGATGTTAATTACGTAGACAATTTATGCCGATCCTATATCATGATTTTGACGCCATTGTAATACACGTTACACATAATTAACCTATTTAACATTAATACGTCGGGAGAGTCATGGTGGAACTTGGTTCATGAGGAGACATATTCACCTGTTAGAATACGGAGAAACCGGTGCGGAAAAACTTATAAGAAATAAACAAGCACATGAAAAATATTTTTTTTTGTAAGGGCTGCATGAAAACACAACACCATCAGGAATATGAACTTATCATTTTCCTTAAAACTTTTTATAATACTTAAAAAAGTAGGTACAAATTGTAGAAACTTGAACCTGTCCTAGATATTGATTTCAAAGTTGCTGACACAGGTTCTAGCCGTAAAAATGTCGAAGTCGTATTATTTACAGTGGATATTTCTGTTATTCTGAAAAGCGTACAAAACGGGATCGTGTAAATGGGCCTTCGCCGTGTAAACACAAGCAAAATAAACAACTCAGCAGCGTGTGAACGATCCGTAAACACTGGCAGCGAGAATTCAAACCTACTTGGAGTGAACGTGAAAAATAAAGTGTAAATTTACAAATCTCACAATTTCTTTTTATCTGTTGCTCAGCTACTCGTGACCTAGCACCCCGCGGTGCGACGCCCGGCTGCCATATATCAACCGGTCCGCTTTTAATCTCGCAAGCCCTATTTATTCACATTTATTCCAAAGATATTCTCCCACCGGAATTTCCCCCTTGGAATTGGTAACATTTCCCGCGTTTAGCTGATTTGTACAGCTCGTTATTGTGGTTTATTTTGAAAAGAACAATAGAGTCTAAAATATTTGCAGTGACAAAAGACGGTGCAAACACAATTATTTTAATAGACACTGAATCACAGTCTGCGACTAAATCTTGGCAAAATCCTGTTGCGGTTTTGTGAATTCCTTTAAAAAGATTCTTCTTCGCGTTCACTAGATCTGAAACAAAAAGCACGAATGTTTTACCAGCTCTTTTCAAAATATTAATCATGATTCATAACGTTCGCTTTATTTTTTTGGCAATCATTGTTAGTTTAAATATTTCGAGGTCTCACGTAACCCAATGTACCTAATCTATTGAAAACACACTATACATCTACACCTTTTGTTCGAAAAAAATCACGTGACAGTTGAAAACATGCACGCCAAAGAGAATAATTTAAAAAGTTTCAATATAGTTGCTGGGATTGAAACTCAATTTTCGTTCGCCGGCATCCATACAGGACGGAGCGCGTTCGTGACCGTTTTTATAATTTATTCTCATAACATCGCAGGGTTACGATTCGTCAAGCGGAGCCAACAATGGTAGAAGCGGAGCCGATTTTTCCAACACGAGCCCGAACAAAGCGGAGATTTATCACAACGAAGCAACAACGGAAAGTTTCGAGCAAACGTCGCGAACAACTGTTACGATACCTCTATGCGTCGGTTTTAACACAGTGCAAACCCTCTGAATTTTTGAAGCGCCATCTATGTACGGAGATGTTCGGGCGATCGTCCAGAAGTAGGTAACATGATATTTTTGCTATTCCAAGCGCGCATAACTTAGGTGCGCGAAAATATCGCGTTCATTCTTAACGTTAACTGGATGATTTTCCGCTTCGAAAATATGCAACGATAATTTCTTTCAAATAAATATTCGAATAACATACGATCCGGAAAAACCGGCATCTCAGTTTTGAAAAACAAAATGCAAAAGAACATAAATCTTAAACTCTATCGAGTACTTTACCTTTTCGTAGGTCTTGACACAAAAAGCTTATCGCTCTTATCTTACAAACGGCGTATCTTCAACCTTCAGTGGATAACCGGCATATGCGGATATACCACGATACTTAATAGGGCTGTTGGGAGTTGTTTCATTTTATAATACTTCGCAGTACTTTTTACTGTCGGTTATGTACAAGTAAAGCGGTTTCTTGTTGCCGCAGACTTTCTGTAAACTGTCTCATAGGACTTTGAAACAAATAACTCTGAAAGTTAACTCTTACGATATTGTACGCCATCATAAAAATGAATACACGACCACATGAGTAAAAACTGCAACCATTCCGATATAGAGAAAATGTGATAATGTATTGAAAATGTAAAACAGAAAATTCCGATTTGAATATGCACTCCGGCATTTCTAGCTCTACTTTACACTTGATGACGAATGCGCACATACAAATGTGCATTTTTCAAACCACCTTTATCCCTATTCCACATCACTCACGTTCAACGACTTGGCTGTATTCTAAACTGTATTGTTCAGAACATAATGGTCAATTTTCCACTTAGAATCTTTTGTGTTATAAAAGTGCGGACGCATACATAACAACGACCTCGTTTGTATGTCAAGTGCTACGCCCACTAAAAAAATATGCGTGGTAGTTTTATCCCGTATATTACCGGCACAATGTTTAATACTACATCGTACGTGTCACGCCTTATGCCCTTTTTTCTTCGGAAAAAGAGATCACTGAGTCACGATCAATGGGTACCTCTAGATTTAGTAAGGTACTGATATTTTTATACAATAAATTCAAATATTTCTGTAATTTGCAAAGTTAAAGATAAAAAATCGAAGATCAAAAATGTGTGAAATTGAAAGCATTTAACCTATTATCTTCTAATTTATCATGAATTGGACCCTAGAATATGCAAATAAATCTAATTTCAACTTTAACTACATTCCTACATAACTCGTCCCAAACATGTGTGATTCTAAGCAAATTTTCCAGGTCAAAGTTTCGGTAAAGACATCTCTAGCTCGAAAAGTATTTTGAATTTGTAGAATAGGTATCCGATCGGGATTCAGCGGCACAAAGCTCCCGCTTCATCCCGTAACGCCGTTTATGCGCCTGGAATGGAATTCCGTATCTACCTTTACTTAGCTGGTACATGAATTTACTTGCCAATCGGCTATTGATGTACGTACGGTCAGCAGGCAAGGCATTTTAGGGTACAGACACCATAGTCGATTGATGTGAATATGTAGGTTGCCATATGCCTAACAATGTTTGTAAATAAGTTGTAGAAAGATAGAATGCGGACTTTTTGACATAAATTGAAAAGATTTCGAACTTTGTGTGCCAAATATTGCTAGCATTAGATTACAAGAAGTTCGCTGCTCGTTGCTCAGCCTCCTGCGTCTCGAATAGGCCAATCAGTCGCCTGTTATTCGATATAAACATAGTCAAGTAATTATTATAAAATTTTGTATACAATTAAGTGACGAATTTCGGAAATATCGACGGACCAAAAATCTTAGAAATTAACCATTGCCATGAAAAAATCTTGATAGGAAGGTAAATCTTGTTGGACCTACCTACTTGATTCTGAAAATATTATATCAAAGCCTTTTCTGATAATCATCGCCCCCAAATATTTAAGCAGGGATAGCTTCCGTACAATTTAAGGGGAACTATCAACAAAGCGATCGCGAGTATTAGTAGAAGAGTAGGAAAACATAAAATCCCCATTAAGATGGGTGCTTCCGCAGATATGTGGGGAGCGAATGATGGGTGTATGTACGTGGAACCCACAATTTTTCCACGCAATTAATTTTCACGAAGCATTTGATAATACTCGTGTGTGCCGACTTGTATTTATATTCATGATAAGGCAGTTTTCCTTGTTGCTCTGGCTTGAGATTTATTTCAATGTTAATCCCTTTAATGCTCTCATACCAGCTCAGCTCCAGCAATTATAATTTGATCTAAATATTATAATAATTAATCGGATTTAAAGTTTGCTTAAATGATAGATTTAAAACAAACTTGATTAACTAGTGTTTTTGGAATTTATCATTAAGAATTCAATAATTTTTAATAAAACAGGGGGATATGGATATTGTGTAAGAACTAGTGTTAGGATAATTTATAAAATTGCTTGTATTTAATCCTACTAATATTATAAATGCGAAAGTTTAGATGTCTGGATGTTTGTTACTCTTTCACGCAAAAACTGCTGAACGGATTTTGATGCTACAGTATTATTGTTTATAACCCAGAATAACATATAGGCTAAAATTTATGACGATCTGTGACAAACGAAATTTCACGCGGGTGAAGCCGCGGGAAAAAGCTAGTAATAAATAATTTCAACAACATTAATAATTAATTGAATTTTCTATAAGTATTGAATATCGACTAACATCAGATTAGGCAACTTGTTTCGTCGATTTATTGTAATTCGAGCACACCGGACAGTCAGTCGCTATCCAACCACTGCCGACAAACATGGTTATTCATTAAAAAAATATCCTTTCAGAGCTCATCAGAAATACCGCAGTTTACTGATTTTACGGCATAATATAATAATTCAAATGCAATAAAATTTAGGAATATGTTGAAATCCGGTAAGTGAGGAATTTCAAGCGAGGATCCTCTGCGAGGGCATAGCTTGGCACTTCGCCAGTCCCGCCATCCTTAGTCACGACTGAAGTAAGACATCTTAAAGTAACTCGAGCAAAGTTGCAATCACAAGCTAGTCTCAATAAAGTGGGCTGAAGTTGTCTGGCTCGTTAATGAAGATTGATGAGACTGTAAGACATTCTGCGATGCCACAGAAGATGTTTCTTGTACGTTGGCGCCGTCACAAATATTACTGCCGTGATATTTTTTCCGGGTTGAGAAACCACGTCCGTATCATTAGGCGAACCAACCAACCATGTACCTGAACTGACGTCTGAGTTTCGGTCTCACGACTCTCGTTGCGATACGACGCGATGGTTCGTGTAAGAAAAGAAGAACGACTGATGAACTTCACAAATTAAGGCATGAATGGTTGGCAGGTCTACTCGTAGCTATTCTATGGCTACTGTATTAAGCATAGCTATTGCATCAACAGACGTTAACATATTTCCAGATAAACATAACCATATGTAGGTATATAGTTTTGATGGCGTACGTTGGGTTGGTCATTACTTTTACGTGAAAGCTCTATGCACAGCACGACCAAAAGAGCATAGTCAGTAGGAATGGAACGGAACTTGATTGCAAAATCATAGTCTCCCAACGCATGGGCGTATTGGGCGTATCTATGCGATGATCAAAGAGAACATCACTACGTGTTGAGTACCTTTAGCTTTGCAATAAACAGCCTATACGGTTGTCATGTATTTCCAATATAAGGCTCGGTTTTTACCAAGGCAGAGTGGAGCGGAGCAGAGCGTTCACGGCCCCACACTTTTCCGCTCTGCACCACTTTGGTGGAAATCGGGCCTTAGAGAAGGAAGGCCTTTATAACATGTACGTAAAGATAACTTAAGTTTAAACTTGACAACAGAATAAATATATGAAAGGAGCTACATAAATATTTAATGAGCTCCCTTAGACTGAGTTAGTAAGTAGGCAAGAACTGTATGAACTGTAAAAACTCTGCAAAAACATCATTTTAATTAGGTAAAGAAATATTTAAATAAATTACCTACATATTTAAAAAGTATTGCAGTAAAACGCTCGTGGCAAACCATTTAAGTAACACTGAAAGCCGCAATCATCTCAAGCTATAGCTCATAAAGTGGTTCGAACTGCAAAGTTGTCTGGCTCATTAATGAAGATTGATGACGCTCTTTGTAACGGCACACCCTCTCCGCTGTGTCTTTCGTCTGCTTTAAATAACAAAAAGAAAGAAATTCCATGTTCTTTGTAAACAAATGAATAAAAATGATTTCTTATTGAGTGTAACCCGAATAATAGATTATCCATTTTCAGATGAAGGGAACGGTTTGACGGAGTGTCACGTTGAAGAAAATATTGTGGGTAATGTAGACGTTCGTTCACAATAAACGTATTATCTACGAGTATTCCATTTCGGGAAAATAATGTTGCAGTAACTACCTGGCGACCGAGTTCGCTCTAAAAAGAAGAAAATATTTTTCTTCTTAGAAATGAGCAAGATGGATTTTTTGCCTCTTTGAAAATTGCTCTTGTAGAAAAATTGAATTGTACCTATATTACATTAGCTGTTTTCGAGAATATACATAATTATATTTCTTCTCCTTCATACATAGGTACAAATCAATTAAGTTTCATATACTTATTTAAAATAAACATTGCTCTTTTTAGATTTATTCCGTCTTTTATAAAGACCTAGTAGAGCTCTGTAAATAGTTCACTTTATTTTTCAACAAATAAGTGCGCAGTTTACTTACAAGTAGTTCTTATTTGTTCAGAAAAAGGCAAAGGCTCCAGGCCATGGAAAATCGTCGCTCACGCGTCCCGTCCTAGGAAGCCGTTTGCTTGATTGTTTCCTTACTTTCCCATGTAAACATATAAAATACAGATACTTACACAGATACATTTTTCTGTATGTAAATGTATTATATCTACTAGATTCTTAGTCTAGATCAGCCAATCAGAGGCCTAATCATATCACATGGTTTTCTGATATATGTATGAACTCTATCTAACAAAAAGATTTACCTACTAGTGATTACTGCCACATATGTATATCTTTCTAAATATTGTCAAACCAGATAAGTTCTCAAAAGGCTATCGGTGAAACAGACCCCTAAACCCGTTTTGCAATATGTCATTTATTTATTTTCTTTTATAATTTTCAATCATCCAAATGCCGTGCACATATTCAGGGCAACCGTAATTCAGAATTGATTTAACAAAGTACTGTTATTATGTTAATATTATAACGCAACCTAAACACGGCAGATGAGTATTATTTAATTCACGCCTCAATCAACTTTTTTCGGGCTACAATAACTTTGTCCCTCCCACACGTAGGCGCCTAACCCTTTAAAAAGGTGACACACAAAGTGGTCCCTATCAACCCCCGGGGATTGATAACGACCAACAAGGTTAGAGAAAAAACTAAAGGTCCACGAGATAAAAACTATGATATAAAAAAAATCTAATTAATCTTTTGCACCGACCGTGGTCACATGCTAAATCAATATAAAACAAAGCGATCCACGGGACAAAGAGTTTGAGAATACCTGCTCTTGAATAGCAACCAACCAACCTTATTGTAGCTGAAGCAAATATTTAACCGTTTAACCGTTCCTACAGAAGTGTTAAAATAAAATGCTTAGAACCAGCATCTCTGTATCAAGACTTTTTATCGGACTCGGCCGTCCAATTAAAAGTGATTTCGTACGACTCTTGTAATTCGTTCCCAACAAAGCTTTTGACACACAAAACTGTAATAGGTACGGTTGTAGGTGATTCCTAACAAGTTTCGGGTGCTTACGTAAAATTTAATTGCACTCTACTTTAGAGAGTTTTCTACATTTTATAAATTGCTTTGATTAAAAACATTTTGTTATTATTTTTCAAAGACAAAGGAACTAAACTAGTAAACTGACGAGTCTAAGAGACCTATTCAGACTTCAGAAGCTGTAATAAGTGTCCTATATTATTCAACCGAAAAACGATTTTCCCGGTCAGATTGATTCACGCGTGAAACGTCCTAACCGTACTAGGAACGAGGCCATTACCACTTTATGTACGTACTTTACCTGGGAATTAAATCCAGGACCTTCATAAGGTTATTCTATTCATTAAATCACAGAGGCGTTGCCGACTGAAAACTAATAACACATTACTGTGTAACAAACACTATAATAGATTTGAACAAGTTTACATTGAAAGATTAAATTGTAATTCCGTAATGAGGTATGCCTCGCAAGGGAGTAAATCAGCGCCTAATGTATCACTATATTCATTTAATATGTACGACGTATGATAGATATTTCTCATTAGGGTGCCGTTACATGAATTATTAATTTATTTATCTGAATAGGTACAAGTGTAAACCAAACTGTAAGAAGTAAGTAGTTTTCGGTACATGAAAATAACTACCAAGTCCATAGTAAAAAATGTTCCCGAAGAATAAAATCCGTTCAGTTAACGTCTACTAGTCTATGTCTTAATATAAATAAGGTAAATCATCTTATTTTCGTCCATTTTCCATTCATTTATGTTCCAACCATTCATTTCATTCCTATAATAATATACTAAACATGCAAGTTTTCTTTAGGCCATGTTCGTCCATAATGTAACCTCTTGATATAAGTTTCGTGTCAACCAATACGCCTAATAGGCAAAGTTTATTACTAGATTGCTGAAACCGTTAACGTGACGACATATTAGTCGCGCCTATTCGATGTCATAAGATCTTATACCATGAACTCGGATAATATGATATCGTAACGCACGGTAATGTAGACTTTAACATTCTTATCATAAGCATCATAAACTTTTGTCTTTGTAAATATTATTTACATTTAAGACTACCAAAGTGTGCCGTCTTCTTCTATCGTGTGCTTTGTAATGAGGTGAAATGCACCCATTTTGAGGCGCACCTAAACAATTCTTATGAATCTGTGTTCTAGGATTGTAAATACTAAAATTTACTTTACTTGCTCATATTTTTATTCCTAATTATGTTCGCTATACTAAATCCATAAGCGTTTGGCCGCTCATTAAAACTGAACGACACTCACTACAACCCAACCAACAACAACAACCCAATTACTACAGAATTAATTAAATAATGCTTAATTAATTATACAATTATTATAATATATTATCTACTAACATTTGACATTTTAATTTAACCTTATTATTTTTAAAAAATCTACAGATCAGTCATCATTACCACGGCATTTTTTTTTTGTAAAATCGCATCTATTACAACAAATGAAGAGGTCACAGTGGTGAGCTTGAAGTTCTGTAACTTAAAGTCTGCAGAATGGAAAAGAAAGCATACATGCTCACATCTTGATTCATGGTTTTGATAAATTGTAACAACTTCACGAGGTAGAAAATATTTCATGGCGAAAAGAAAATTAACCAATACAAGAGAAAATATTAACTTATTTTTAGAATTTTGGGTAACCTACATAAAGTAATTACGTTATAACCATAGTAATCTATAAATAGAAGGGTTCTCGTTTTACCTACATCTTAAAAATTATATTAATAAAATAATTGAACGTACCTAACGCCCAACAGATTGCAGGAAAATTTCTAAAAATATTAATTATACGGTTTATTTACGGGAATTTTGGCTATAACCGGTTGTATCCATTCCACATCGTAAGATCGTCAAGGACACTCTTAATATTATTATTTTTCGTAAAATATTCACGACAAAAATTTTATTTCAGTGGATTTGATCCTTGAGTGTTTCCGATAGCTCTCTATGTACTATCAAATGGACTGTCCATCGGACAGGCGTTTTCTATACTATTCAAACTGTTGTTGTTTCAGCCAAATGACATCCACTGCTGGACAAAGACCTCCCCCAAGTATTTCCACAACGACCGGTCCTGCGCCGCTCGCATCCAGGCACCTCCCGCAACCTTCACCAGATCGTCGGTCCACTTAGTGGGGGGACCTGCCGACACTACGTCTTCCAGCCCGTGGTCGCCACTCGAGAACTTTTCGAGCGAACTGCGAGCTATGTGCCCCTCCCACTGCCACTTGATTTTAGCAATTCTGCGGGCTATGTCGGTCACTTTGGTTCTCCTGTGGATCTCCTCATTTATCGGATCTCCTCCTCCAACTATTCAAACTGAAATAAATTAAATCAGTAAGTCATTAGACTCTCGTCAGAGAGAACTAGTTTAAGGTATTGGTTAACTTTTTAAGTGGTCGTTTAAGTCGTTACGTGATGTAAGGTGACGTTTGCAGAACGTCTGAATATGAATGAACAATTTTTTTCATAACGATCACGAAACCTTTTAAAAGATAAATCGTTCAATATAAAATCAAAAATTTAATTCTGTTGCTGGAGTATTTTATGATATACTAGCGGCCGCCCGCGACTTCGTACGCGTGGATCCCGTTTTACCCCCTTCATCTATCTTACGCGGTTTAGATTTTTTCATACAAAAGTTTTTTCCCGCTAACTCCCGTTCCCTTGGGAATTTCGGGATTTACTTGTTGTAACTAAGCTTTAAGTTTACTAAGGTACCTACATGCCAAATTTCAAGCGTCTAACTTAAGCGGTTTAGATTTTTCATACAAAAGGATTTTCCCGCTAATTCCTGTTCCCGTGGAAATTCCTAAGTATACTATAACCTGCCCAGGAGTATGAAGAATAATTGTACCAAGTTTCGTTAAAATCCGTCGAGTAGTTTTTGTTTCTATAAGGAACATACAGACGGACAGACAGACAGACAGACAGACAGACAAAAATTTTACTGATTGCATTTTTGGCATCAGTATCGATCACTAATCACCCCCTGATAGTTATTTTGAAAAAATATTTCATGTACAGAATTGACCTCTCTACAGATTTATTATAAGTATAGATTTTATAAATTCTGATTTTTAAGCAATAAAGATTTTACAAAAATTTCCATTTGTAATATCTCACCTGAAAATATTTTACGCAGAATCGTATGCCATTAAAAACTAACTACCTAAGTACATTCTTATAATAGTCATAATTAATTTTCTGTAAATAATAGTATGCTTATAAAACTCTTTGAAACGTCTCTTATAAAGCACTTAAATTCTACACGTCCCAAGAACATTGTTTATTTAAAACCTATTATCCATATTTAGGTTCTTTTTCCTCAGCCCGGCTCATGGCACTGTGCCCCCGGCTCTGTAAGGCGTTGTCGGTAGTGAAGTGTGGCACGAACGGCGCCTCCATCAATCTTCAGTAATTAGCCCGCGACGCTTCTCCTACACTAACGATCACCGCACCTAACTACATAAATTATCACCTATATACACGGAAATAGGGCCGTAATATCAACTCTGGCAACTTAGCGTGGAGTAACTTCGTGACAGCGATTGAGCGATAGTCATAACGGACATTTCTAACGTTACGTAAGAACTTATACTCCCATTTGCTCTGGTAGAGAGGCTAAGACGTAGGTTCTAGAGAGGTCTTGAAATGGCTTTGTATTTGTTTCCAGTCAAGTAAGAACTTCGCACCTTAAATCAATCTGTCCAATAAATAAGATGACTGTCGAAGAGCACGCTAAGCCGTTAATCCTATTGATCCAAGTCAGACGAGTACGGGTAAAAGAAATATTCGTATTTATAGTATTTCTACTTAGAGATCGTAAGAATTTTCGTTCACATTGTACCTTGAATAAATATGCATTATATGCCAAGCTACGGTATTTGACATCACCAATCAATTGACGTTACTTTTTAAAACTATCAAAACGAGACTCCCCCATAGATTCTGTATAGCAATACTAGCCTGTAACGTCACTAATATTTTGTCAAACTACTTTTTTTCAAATACAATGCAACCAAAAATCTTAATTTACAGGTAATTTAGAAGTAATTAAGTTTTTAAGATTGAAAAAAGTTGTGCTTTAGAATTATTGGGGAAAGGTGTCAAATACCCAATTATACGGGTGCAAGGCAACATCCACAATCATGTCGTGCAATTCATGAAAGAGCGGTCGGCCCTTTAATAGCATTTGTAGCGCGTCGATCTCTCGCAACTTGATCCACAAAGGTTCGATTCGATAGTGCACGCTTGTGGAGTGCTCAGTGAACTAGAACCGAACGCGCTAAGCAAGTTATTTTCAGGAGTATCTTTGTATACTTGTAGCTATGATAACTTAAATAAATAAGAAGGTTTTAGCTGCAATTCAGTATTTTACCATCTCCTGAACTGTAAGAAAG
The DNA here is from genome assembly GCF_963855985.1 of Ostrinia nubilalis. Classification (NCBI taxonomy): domain Eukaryota; kingdom Metazoa; phylum Arthropoda; class Insecta; order Lepidoptera; family Crambidae; genus Ostrinia; species Ostrinia nubilalis. Next base: position 6,911,546 of record NC_087103.1, read on the forward strand.
AACTGTAAAATGGCATTAATTCATTCATAGTAAATAAGATACACACACAACCCCTATCAAATAATATATAGTATTCATAGTTTTAGAATGGATTTACAGCGGATGGTTATTTTTGCAAGGAGAAAAACTAGCTTTTAATACTTTTGTTCACCGAAATTACTAAATTTTGAGCTAACCCATAGTTTGTTGAACAAGATTTCTTTCAAAACCTCTACAATTTATTCTGTGATCTTATGTGTTTGCTGTTTCTTTTTCAATAAACAAGTAAATAAATTCTAAGACGGTACAGTTGAAAAATACTACATTTCTTTTATTGTTTTGTCGTTTGGTAGCGGCACACACAACGTGATCCGCGAAAGTGGTCGCTCTTTTTCAACTTTGGAGACCAACGAGCTATTATATACACTACAGTTTGAGTGTATATCTGTTTGACAATAAATAGGACACACCTGTGTGTTTTGTACAAACATCCCAATAGTTAAATAGTAAATCATACCCAGAATGATTCAACAGGTAGGCAGGATTAGAAATTCTCTGATATTCATGCTAGGTCAGCAATAGACTTTATCGCGTATCCTTTGTCGTTTGGGCGCGACGATCGCTCGCAACTTGATCCACAAAGGCTCGATAGCTCGCTCTACTTTGCGGGGTGCTCGACGGACTAGAAAGTGTAGTTTGTACGTATCTATTTTCCAACAATACACGTAGCATTCAATGTGTCAAGCCGCGCCCTCAGAGACCCCTGCATACAATGGAATTTTTCATCTCATTGCAGGCTATTTTAAATAAGCCATATCAGATGCTTTAGGTACTGTTAGGTTACTAATGTTAACAACACATGTAGCATTCAATGTGTCAATAGCCGTACCCTCAGATACCAAGTCCTGCGTACAATAGAATTTTTCATCCCTTGCAATCTTAAAATGAAGAGAGTTGTAGAAGAGAGGAGACCGAGATCAGTTCGCCCATGACTATTAACAATGTCGTATGTGAAAAACAGCAACTTTACAGGAGAGCGTTTCAAAGTTTAAATTGCTCATATTTTTGTACTTATTTTAAGCAGGGTTATGAAAGTTTAGAATATTACTATGAAAGTTATTTATGTTTAGGACAATATTATGAGTACCCGGTATTTAATGTGTAAATATGAGAAAAGTCACTTGTGACCTTTTTAACGGAGTTATACTAATGCTGATTTGTCATATCTACCAGAACCGACATTGTTGCTTGAACGAAATTAGTGATTACTTGTCGGAAATGCCACTTACGTCCTTGTTTAATTATTTATTTATGATTAGATTATACGTATGTCGTATGTAAAAATTATTGAAAAAAACACAAAATATCTATAGAAATTATATACAGGATGTCCCAAAAAGTAGTGTCAAGTCGAAGCCCAGAGGTAGAGCATCACTAGGGCTACCCAAATCACCGTGACTTTTGATAGTTTTCGAGTTATGATTTTTTTTACAACATGCAGGATTTTAGTTTTCATTCGTGTTATGGATGTAAATACTTCTGAATTAGCTAGGCCTAGTATTCATCTAATAATAATTAAAATATCAGCCATGTTGAGCTTGACTATTTGAGCCACAGTGACCAAAAAAGTGCCTAAGCACAGAAATTTAAAAGAATCATAACTCGAAGACTATAAAAAATCGCGGAACATACATGGGGGTGATTTAGATAGCCCTAGTGATGCTCTACCTCTGGACTTCGGAGCTATTGAGTTGAGCATTATGTCACGTATAATGTTTCCAAAGATCACACTCCCACAAGATATGATGGGCAGACTGCTCATGACTGACTTCATCAGAAGAACACTCACAAAAAGGAGACGGAACTAGTTTGAATTCGTGAAACTTAAGTTTAAAGTTACCTTGCCCCTTAAGGAACTGCGACAAGCAATGGTCGATATCTAGTCATCGCCTAGATATACGTTCGCGTACATTCGGCAAGAATTTATATAATTGACGCCCTTTGACTGACGTATCCCATCTTTTTTGCCATTCAGTAACTAATTCCTCTTCAACGCCTTGTCGGGAATCAATAATCAGCTTATTTTAGAACGATCGCGTTATTGTAGAACTTGGAGGTTATATTTTCCCGTGATGCGAAGTACATAGACGCACGCTTTTGTACCTTTAAGTCGACCGGCAGTACACCAGCTAGGACTAGCAGGGCTTCCGTGCTCACAGTTCTGTAAGCTTTGCAAAGAAAAATCAGTGCAAGGCGTTGACTTTGGAGTAATTTCCGTCGAGCGGCTCCTAGAGTAGCTCTGTTGGCCCAAACTGGTGCACCATAACAAATGGAGCTTAGACACGTAGCCACGTATATTATTCGGAGCATTTCAAATGATAGACCCCACGTCGAGGTTGATATGTGACTTAGAGCATAAAAGTTTCTTTGGTGGTGGAAGTGGTGACGGTACCGATGTTTTAACGGCGCTAGTAGCATTTAGCTTCCTTTACTGATAATATCTCGTCATCGTCATTGAATACATCACTAAGTAATTCCTGCATTTGAATCAATTCCTCTTGAAACTCGCCGGTATAGGAGACTCTTGTGAACTAAAAATAACTATAAAAAACTATAAGTAATTTAAATTATGTAAGGCCCGAATTAACAAAGTATAGTTTATAAATAAAAGAAGGCATAAAAAGACATTTGCAAATTCATGCGTGCGAACAAAAATTATTTATAATAAACATGCTTATTTTATTTTACAGTCAGCCAGACAGTCAGTCAATCATCGTCATACAAGATACTAGCGACATTTTAGTATTTTACAAAACAACTAACAATGGCTAAGAAGTTATTACCGAAAGTTTAACCCATTTGTAGAACGTTATAATAATGTCGGATGTGGAGCTACCGACATTTAAATTATTTAAGAAACATTCAATAACGTCGAATATGGTACTTCTGACATTTATCCCATTCAAAGAAAAGCTTAACAACGTCGTATGTGGTACTACTGACATAAAGTGTTACAAAAATAAGATGAACAATGTCGGATATGGTACATCCTACAATTTTAAGTGATGTGTTAGGAAATGCTAATGCAAGTTGGTATTACATTCAAAATTATTTATATTTAATATAACTGCCGTAAAAAACAAATGACAACACGACGTCCGTTCATCCCGCTAACATAGCCAGAAGTGGGAGATCGCACGCGCTCACCCGCCTCCGCGCACCGCTAAATACGTCGGGAACAACTATCCGGCATTGTTTACGGACTATCTAGGCAATATCCGACATTTTTAATGTAGTTATCTCAAAAACTATGCATAAAATCATAATTTTTGTTTCACCTGATGATAGCTTGTATTATTTACGCACAAATTATGAAATAAAATGAAAATGGCAATTTTGCAGTTCCGACTATGTTAATAGTCATGGGCGAGTTGTAACAGAGGAGAATTGTGACATTGCCGATTTTTTGGAACTTATTGACTACTGTTGAACTCGTAACAGTGCGCGATTTTAGTTCAAGTCTTGAACTAACAAATGCGCGCTGTTGCGAGCTCATTTCCAAAAATCGACGATGTCACAACTCTTCTCTGTTACAACTCACCTTGGTCTCCCGTACTAACTAAGCATTGTAATATTGGGCTTGTTCTGTAGCTCTATCTCAGTTCAAAGTTCCTCAACTGTAAATTGAGGATATTGAGTTCAGTTACATTTACACTAAAACTTAAAATCAAACCTCCGTCCTATTTGAACTTTGTTTATTAGCTTGCTACCATGAAATCTAGAATGTATTTTGCTGACAGACTAATGGAAATGGTTGGGAATCGACTAGACTAGCATTGTCAAACCGTAACTATTGGTTCCTCTTACAGACTGTATTTTCAGAAGTTTACGCTCGGATGAGTTGAAACAAGCTAAGTAAGCTAAAGCGTTTTATTAACAGGTTTATAATTTAAATGCATTTAAGGTTAATAAACAGTATTCAAAACTCTTAAAATATCTAAAACATCCATCAACATCCAGGTTGATATAGGTACCTCACACAGTCTACACATCAAACCCGCCAACATAAGTCGTCGACATTTGACATGTTGTCAAAAGGAAGTCGTCGACATGATACTTTTGAACTAAAGCCACCGACACCATGTCGGCAGGCTAGGTGTGTCTTTAACATTCATGACTAAACATAATTATCTCGAAGGACCATTCGCTGACAAAAAAGCCTCTCTTTCTTCAGTTGGAAAAGTAAGGCTGAGTTGCACTGCCTAACTTTGACCGTAACTATAACGAGAACCGGCGTATTTTGTATGGAGTTTGACAGATTTTTGGTATTTGTTAAAGTTAAAGTAAGATTGTGCAACCCAGCCTAAGTAAGGAAGGACGTAAGGAATCATGCGTCATCAATTCGTATTAGTAGAATGTTTGTAGGCAAATGATCTTTCAGCACCCGCCGTGGGCGCATGTACTCGTAGTAGCGTGCCCGCTGACAGATAGCAATCAGGCCAGCACGCGTTGCTTCTAATTAATGGCGGCGAATCGCGTGAAAACGACCCATTTGTCTCGGCGGGCGTCGGATGTTCACAGAAGAATTGTAAGCGATACAAATACCTTAAATGTCTTCAAACACTTACCTCGACGTTCCCCGCTGATATTTCCACCCTCGCGATCTGCAATTATAATAAACGAGATCTAGATTGTAAGTACGCTGTAATACCGTTTTATTTCGGTTGAGTTATGACCGCCGGAACATTGTAGCGATGCCGGCATGTTATTTTTACGAAATATCTGTGCTACATCGCTCATATTAACGTTTAACGCGAATAAACATGGGCTACCGCCTGCTTTTTATAGGGGAGGCAACCCTACTTCTTTATATTCTAATACTAGCTTTCCGCCCGCGGCTTCGCCCGCGTGGAATTTTGTCTGTCACAGAAAAACTTTATCGCGCGCGTCCCTGTTTCAAAAACCGGGATAAAAACTATCCTATGTTCTTTCCCGGGACTCAAACTATCTCTATGCCAAATTTCATCAAAATCGGTTGCGAGGTTTAAGCGGGAAAGCGTAACAGACAGACAGACAGACAGAGTTACTTTCGCATTTATAATATTAGTTAGTTGGGATTTGTCATGAACTCATTTTCACATACGTATTCAATATCAATAAGACGTTACCAAAACTCATTAATTAATCTTCTAATGTAAAAAAACGGAATAAAGCATCTACCAACTTGTTCCTATTATACCTTTTTCTGCTTGCGGCTTGCGATTCTCTAAGTTGCTTGTTTAAAAATAATCCTGTTGCCTTGGGGATGTCATGTGGCCAATTTGCTGGCTGTCCGCCAACACTCCTATACCCTATTCTTAGGCCGAGTTGCACCACCTAACTTTAACCGTAACTATAACGATAACCGGTGTTTTTTGTATGGAGTTTGACAAACTTTTGACGTTTGTCAAAGTTAAAATAAGATGGTGCAACCCAGCCTTTTAGTAGCCATTCCTACAAGCCTTTCCTATTACAGTAACCATCCGATATAACTATTTTCTGTAATATCACAAGACACCACTTCACTTTAGCTCTTTCTTTGCATGTTTACACAATATTGGCAGAAACCAAAATAACTAGTTACCAAAGTTCACCCATTTAGACAGTTCTAATAATACTACACAAGCACGTTGGCATATCGTCTCATGCTCATGCTCAATCGTTATTGTCTGTGATAGATACATTGGGTACGTTGATACTCAGTGTATAAATAAAATATGTAAGACCTCGTACCATGCTCCATAATATTTACTTAGTCATAAAATAAAATTCAAATAAGTTCGTTTTAGATGACATCATAACTTTTGGCAAAGATTTAGGTACAAGCTATTTTGGATCAAGTTATATCACAGAATTCACAAAACAAATACCTACTAGTTGGTTATAAGATCTAATTCATGTGTGAACTCATTGTAGATGTAATTATAACTGTCGTGGAATTTTAATATTGTAATTTGATCAAAATCCGTTCTTCTTTACCATTCAATTTCCTTCCGTAGTTTTAGGTGCATGTAGAGTACCAAGCATACCAATACCAATCTTTTACAAACTTTAGCCTTTATAATATTAGTAAGATAATAAAATACCTATTACTTAGAGTCCTCGCCATAAATATGTTTTACGTTCATCAACATAGATACATCGTATTTAAGTAGTACTAAAACTCTTATTTTACGATCGTTTAGCTCTGTGCTTTGGGACAAAAAGGGTGTAATTTACAAATTTTATGTAGAAATAAACATCGGAAACATAAGTAAGAATTTTGTTAGCTTTCCCGAAGGCATGCATTGATGTTTACTTGCTTCTTTTTAATTTAGTCTGTGTTGGTTAACCATTGGTTCACATTTCCACACATAAATAAATTGTAAGCGTAAAATCGTCCAAATATAGAAAATTAAATATAACTTAAAATTAAAAGTACTTACGTAATATCTCATATTATGACGCCTAATTTCGCCTAACAAGCGTCAATATATAACTTCCCCCTGTATGTTTTAAAATAAATTAGACTTTTAACCTATAACGTAATTTATAACGCGGGGGAAAGTCTCCTTTTCCCTTTTACATACAGCTGTAATCCAGATTGGTGTTTTAATTTTGTACATGGGTATTTTTTGTTCCCCAGTGACTCAATATCGGAGTGGTCGCCGGGCGGGAATTTTCATTTGTAGCCGTTTTTGTTTGTTAGATCACGTATTTCATTTTCTCCCGGGCCGCGAACGGTGATTATGCAAATTCGGCCGCCCCTTGCGCGAATCACATAAATCGTTTCATATTTTATCACTTTTTGCATAATATATTTGTGTAAGCCGACAATCAGTCAGTCGCGTCGGCGCTCAAAGGTGCCGGCCTGCTCATTTGAAAACTGATTTATTAATTTTATTTTCCGGACGCAACTCGGTTTTAACAATGTCCATTCAAACCAATAATAATCTTTTATAATTCTCAGTGAGCGTTTTATACGACCTCATTAAAATGACGGATTCTTTTCAGAAGAATTTTACTCAACTGGAATCTTTAATTTGGTATAATTGAATATCACATACCTAGTTTAGGAAGTCGTTTATCTTTAAAATAACTTTATGATAGAAAGCTATATAGCAGAAAAGGTAAGTAGAGCAGAAAATTAAAATAACCTCTATAACCTTCGTGCAGCCCATGTGTGGCTTGTTTTTAGATGTAACAAAACGATTGTTTAAACATAAAGTTTAAAACAGTAACTTAAATAATAGCATGGATAGAGGCATCCTACTAGCTTATAGACAAGTATAGTAAAAACCTATTATTAATGCAGATTAGATGCAATGGATTGTGTTCTTTCGTTCATTTCAGCCAAATGACGTCCACAGCTGGACAAAGGCCTCCCTTAAGAATTTCCACAACGACCCATCCTTTTTAAAGGATTGTGTGCATCTATGCTATTTTAGTTTCTCACTTAGGGGAAAGGAGAAGTTAAGTGACAGGGAAATGGAAGTGCAGGATAAAGCCGAGTAGGCCTTGATCACTTGACGTTTTAATGCATTAGTGCATGTAATATTCATGTTTTGAACTGGACTGATACTCTGAGAACTGTTACTTGTTTTTTTTTATCGAAGCTTTCAAATGGACACACTGTGTATTTACGTATCGTAACGTTACATAATGACACTGTGTAGATAGGACCCTCAACATATTCCTTCGCTGTACATTTGTACCTCTTAGTAGCTCAGTCTTGAGCAGTTCTTTTCAATATCAAATTACATTTTATGCCTCGTGTAAAACATTTATTTATAAACTGTTACATTAAACAAAAGTATTTTATATTAAAACAGTAACGGAAATACGATATCGGATTAGTCTTTAATCAGACGTTCATTAGATTCGTTTTCGCTTCATTGTTTACGTAAAGCGATTCTGAAAGATTTATTAGGGCAGTACAGAAATAAACAGACAAAAATTAATTAGTTGTTAAGAACCGAAGCAAATAAGCTTTCTAATTACAGGATTCTATGGAACTCACAATAGTTAATTAGGAACGACTCATTTTATTTTCTGAGATATTTGGTATTGACTGAAAAACATCCTACTGTTGTTTATTGAATTTAATTTAACACATTTTTTTCTGTTCTATCAAAATTTTCTTATGAGTAAAATAGCCAATTATTAATTACTTTTCAAAAATCTTTAATCATAGGAAGTCTCTACCTACCATAGAGTAGATACAGTACATTTGATTTAATAGTATGTACCTATGTTATGCTTATGGTAAACGGTAATAAGAATATTTATTTTATAAGTAGGTAGTTTAAAAATAGTAGTAGGTACTGCTAAAATTTTACCGAACTTAAAAATTCAAATGCATAGGTACAGAAATTCAAAGTTACGGGCATAGAGTAGGTATAGTAGGACCCAAACAAATTGTGTGATACAGATATAAAAACAAATGTTTAGTTCCTAACACATTATGTTCATCTATTATATACCTACCTAGGTATATAACATCACACTAATATTATAAAGGGGAAAGTTTGTGAGTGTGTATGTTTATTACTTCTTCACGTCTAAACGGTTGAAGCAATTTTAGAGTTAGCTGACACCCTGGATTTTTTTACCGCGTGTATCGCGGGGCACAGCTAGTGTTTTAATATAAATGGTATTAGATAGAGACAAGCATATTTCCTAGAATCTGTTTAATTTGTTTCAAAGGGGAACTATTAGACTACTTAAATCTATTAAAACATTCGCGTTGGCTTATAAAAGGCTCCTTTGAACGGGGAAAATTATGATTGTACGAAAGCCTCTTTGAAACATAATTATCCATAGTTAAGAGAACGATGCCTTTCTTATGTGCTGGTAATAACATCGCCGTCGTAATTATAATAATTGCTTTAGGCGACATATTAAATTAACTCTTTTAAAGGACATACAAACAGAAGTGTATGTTTTATATTTTACGTTTAATTTAATTTCTAGCATGCTATGAGAGGTCCGTAATAAATAACAGATTTTTAGTATCCAATAATTTAACATAAATATGTAAAAAAGAGTGTGAAAATGAACAAAGATATAAAATAGATACGAAACGAATAAAAGCTTGTGGTCTAACGGATGACAATCGGCCACTTCTGCCCATTGACATACCGTACTTATAATACCGCTAAAAAGTTTTGGATATTGATCTACTTGCATAAAACTTTAAAAAGTTTGTTATATCCCAAAATATTACCTGAAATATGCACTCATAATCATACTAATCCAGAACAAATCTATTATCACCTTATTTTTTCAGCGAGCAAAGGACCGCGTTGTGTGGAAAGCACTTCGCCTTAACAATGCGCCCCACAGAATAATATATAATACCCACTTAACGTCGCTCTCCCACTTTGCTTCCATACAAAGGCGCATGTGATGAGTATTAACAGGCATTCTTGAATTACGCGTCAAAGGCTTCACTTCGCTGCCAATAAAGGGAACGATGGGAATAGTAATGGAAAACGTGAAAAAAAGGCTGACTGTGCTCCAGCCTATCCTGCCGTATGGGGTCATAGAGCCATGGGACGACTTGAACCCGCGACTCTACCACGCCATCCACATTTACTGGCTCAAGTTCTACGGGATGTGGTACAACAACGCGTCCCCCAAAACCATCCTTTTCTGGCTCCAACTTATATACACGGCGACCGTTTTATGGCTCGTATGTTTTTTGCCCGGCATTGGAGAAGTCGTTTATTTGCTAAAGCGAAGGGAAAATATCGGAGATGTCGCTGAAGGGTAGCCGTATATTTCCACGTTTACTTACAATATTTTGTTTGCTGTGATCAAGCAGCAAGTGTATTAGATAAAAGGGATAGGATTCGCTCCGTATGAAATAAATCTTATTTTCTCGTCCTTATTTTAATGTTCGTACATAATAGTGTCTTTTATCAAACAAAGTCCAGCTTTATATCATTTTACCATTGTGAACGTAACTGTAACATAGACATATTATTTTTCATTAAGATCTCTGTTGCAAATATTGAATGAATTGTAAGGTGCTGAAGTGTAACTGACAGAAGTTTTGATTGCAGATTGTACTTATTCCTCAGTGAAATGTATACGTATTTCAAAGTGGCTGTTTTTTGGTTGAATAAGGATAAAGTTATAAATCTCCTGCGGTATCTGTCTTGCGAGGAGTTTAAGCCGGTCGAGGCGGAGCACCGGGAGATTATACGGAAAAGTATAAAGGCGGCACGCTTCGTAATGACATATTACTCCACCATGTGCGTCGGCGCGGTCTCAGGTAATACATAACAATAAAGAACCACAACAAATAAATCCATTCATTTAGCCCCGAGATTGCACAGTAAATAAAATACCAAGCTTGAAGCTTACCTACATCACTTATTTTACTGACTGAAAATAGATATTTCAACAACTTTATAAATCTACTGGAGATTAAATTAGTTTATCAATTTATTAAATTCTATTTTATACTTGTACAAACTTTTCTAACACGCAAAATAGGGTAGGGATACTAATTTATATTGTGTTTAGGGCACCTAATGAATTGTTTTGATATGTATATTTTAATTCCATATGCCATGTCTCTGTACGTGTTCCAACAGTAAAATGTAATCTATTTCATGAGATAAATGAATTTGGATCGAGTAAATACGATTATTCAGAGCCCTAATAATCTTAACTCAAATTGTGATTGATCGTAAAACGATTTAAATCAATTCACATTGCGATTTGCATTTTTATTGAACTGCTACTTTATAGACGGTCACAGCTTACTTCGGCGACGACTGACTCACTAAACTGCTTTATTCCAAACTTTAATATAACCAAATGTAGAGTTTTCGTAGCGCAAAAATACATTTTCTTTCCTTATACCAAATGTGTGAAAAGATTCCCTCTTAAATCTTTAAATTCCTTATGTTATTTGTACACTATAGAATATGTGTAAATAGTTACCCAAGATCCTAAGATACAAGTCAAGTACTTTATCTAAAACATACGACATCTACTTGCATGAAACGTATCCCGATAAAAAAGTGATGTACATTGTACATTTATTAATGTCGATTTTATTAAAACTTTCAGTCGGCATCATTATGCCATTAACGGAGAACTTCGACATCCTGCCGACAAACGTGGAGTACCCGTATTTTGATGTATACAAGTCGCCGGTCTACCAAACTTTGTATATTCATCATGTAAGAACCGCTTTCGCTAGAACTTTAACGGGAAAGAAATGTTTCCCAGAAGAGCTTTGTATTATAAATACTTTGCAATGTCGCGATAAATATGCCGTGAGTTTTAGAAACTCAACAACTTTTTAATTTACCTATTAAATTATTTTGACCGAGCCGCCTGCGTCTTCTAAAAAAGCTTCAACCACACCAACGCGTGCAGATCGCGCCGGTGATGGCGATCAGCACATGTTGGTGTAGTTGGAACATAAGTGCGTAGGATCTATATCCTAGATATAGGTACTTTCTGCATCAAAAAATAGTATTCATAATCAAGAATTAAAGAAACTGAATGTTTGAAGTCTCTACCCAGCTTCAGTTATTGCTTCGAATATTCCAAGCTATACCTGTGTAGATTTCTAACACAGGTTTAGTAAATAAAAAACTTACCCTGGGTCGCACCATCTTACTTCAACATGCGTATGTTTGTACCAAATTTGATTTATATTTTAATTTATAATTGATACCTCCAGGTATATTACAAACCAGCGACCTGCATTATCGACGGTGTCATGGACACAATATTAGCAGCGTTCGTGGCTTCAGCAAGTAAGTTTTTGCCGGCGCATTGTCATTAGGTACATAGCATGTTTCAGTCAAAATTGCAGTCATTTCACAAATCCATTACCTAGCTGTGGCATAATTTAAAACTTTTATCGACATAAGACTGGTTAAAACAGGGCTAGAAAATATCATTTGATGTATATCAATACTAAGAAAATAATTAATGTAGGTAGGTAGGCATAATTAACGTCCTACTCATTTTCTATTATTGATAGGAAACAGTCAATTCGGCTACAATAATAATACAAACAACACATCAATTACTCAAACATACTGATTAGATCGGTAAACCTATGACATTTAGATTTTGGTCGAAAATAGACAATGTATGTAGAGTCATTATTTAATTTCTTCCATAAATCTAACTAAAAACTACAAACGTACACTCATATGAGTATTGTTAACCCAAGCTGCATTTAGAGCAAACAGTTTCGCTAAAGTTCACTCAAACAGCGCTACAACATGCCACAGCTACCACCAAGTTCAATCTAAGCTAAGCTAAAAATAAGTTATTGAGCGGATTAGCCGTACCGCGGTCGCAGCAAAGTCGTAGAATGGCAACACATTTTCACGCTAAAATTGGGTAATGGACGTGAAAAATTGTAATATTTTCCCATTACAGTCGGCCAAATAGAAATATTGGCGTTCAACTTGCGTAATTTCGACGTGGTGGCGGAGCGGAGGCGCAAAAGAGCCATCGCTGAGAATAAGCCGAGCGCCGCTTGGACTCAAGAACGGCACATTCGAGCGGTGCTAAAAGACTGCATTTTGCACCACAATAGCATTATAAAGTGAGTAGATAATGGTGTTAGTATACTTTCACTGATATCGCTAATTACTATATTACTTTTTAGTTTTTTTTCCTGAACATAGAATACGTACTCGCGCAAAACGTTTTCTCCATTTTTATTTTGTTTAACCTTGTTAAAAACACTATCGTACCAACGGGCGAAGATCATTTTTTGTACTTTTAAAAAGTATTCGACGCAAAATGATTCGATACCTTTGCTCTTATACACCTAGCATATCGGCATGAGTAAGGTAGATAAAGCGAGTGGAAACATCGAAATCGTTTTGAGAATGGACAAAATCGTAAATAGAGATTCAGTCGGCTGCATTCGCAATGGCATTGTTACTTGTGATGTGTAATACCTTTGGTCCGATATAATACCGGAATTATTACGGCTGAGACGGACGGAGCCGAAGGTCAAGGCAGGGAGAGAGGACTTCATAACGTTTGATATTTACAACTTACGTAACTTTTATAAGAAATTAAATATATATTTTGAACACTTATATATAGCTTCGTGCATTTTTACGATATAATTTTATATACCTAGCTTACTCAATTCCTTGACCGACTCGTGTATCTATATGAAGTAGTAAGTTTTGGATTCCAAACATCAAAAACGGAATTTCTTCTCGGTATTTATCCCTTTCAAAGAATTATTTCCTTAGAATTTTACTGGTAGAATTTTTTGCATAGACTGATCCTCCACAACATTCCATTCAATCCCAATTTTAAATCTTGGGGCAAAGATTTCCTAAAATCCCGTCTTAGTCCTGGAGCAATCACAACACGTGAATGTATGAGCCACTCAAAGTTTCTTATAATAGTTCTTTTTTATTTTCAGATACGTGTCGATGATCGAGAGCACATTCAGCCTAGCCTCAGCTTTACAGTTCATGTTAAGCGTTATGGTGTTATGCCTGGTTGGCATTCAGTTTCTATCGGTATCTAATTACTAATATTAATACTTTCTATCTATCTAAAGTTTTAACGATATTTAAATTTCTGTACGAGCGCAGTCCTAGTCCTACATCACATAATATTACATCCAGTCAATATAATATGATGGCAAACAATGTATAAGAATAAAATGGAATGTCCGATGAAGGGCACCAAGCCATTCCCTACAAACATATCTCTGGGTACAAATACAAAGGCATGTATTCAGCGATGAGCGTCAATATACTGAAATATTATGCCATTATCTCTTTCAGATTGAGAATCCATCCAGCCATCCTATGCAAATAATGTGGATGGCAATTTATTTGACCTGTATGTTGATCGAAGTCTTTATTTTATGCTGGTTCGGCGATGAACTGATTTGGAAGGTGAGTTTATTGTTGCCTTATAATTTATATTATAAGTAACGTCTAACTCATATACAGAATAAATTCATTCAGACTGATATCAAAGCTATGTACCTATGTGTTGATGTGTATTGGACTACAAGTATACGTTACTATTTAATTAATTAAGTTCCCGTGCGAGTATTCGGAAGAGACATTCTTAGTTTCCTTTTCATTCTGTATTAACTTAGAAGCTTGGCAGCTTTTATAAGTAACATCAAAGCTTAGTCAAAGAAAAAACGGGACGACATAGTTTTATACAAACATTTTTACTTAAATCTCAAAAAGAATGTGACGAAATATAAAAATGAAGACTGTGAAGAGGCGAAGAGATATTCTTTGAACTATGACAAGGTGACTTGCTATTAAAATTCTTCAAGTGTCCACCTTTTCTGCATTTTAATGCCAAGCTAAGATGGGGATTTATAATAAACAACAATAAAACACTAGACACTTAAAAGTATCTTCATTTTCATTATTCATAACTGAATATTGTACACCAAGTATTTGTTTTTCGAATTTAAAACCTATTCCCGATTTCGGAGTTTAGCGACAAAAGCTAACTTGATAAAACATTGTTAATTGTTTTGATTGTTTGCCGTGAATCTGATTAAGCAATCACGGCAGTTAAAATATTAATTAACAAATAGATAAATCAGCTGTAGGTATTGCTTTGTAAAAATATCGGAAATATACCTACAGTTGTAATCATTTATTACGCAAGTTCGGCAAATGCTTTACAATTTTACCGTTAAATATCTTGTCTACCCTAAGTTGCAACTTTGCAAAACCTTGAAATAGATTGCGACTTTTCTTCAGGGATATTTATTTTAAACTAGCTTGCGCCCGCAGCATTGCCCGCGTGTATTTTAGTCTGTCAGACTGTCATTATCGCGTGCGCATCCAACGATCTTTTTGTTGTTGCGCTCTTCTTGAATACAAAATGAAACAACGTCACTGTTAGCTAAATCAATGCTTTATTTACCAGCAATATATTATTTTATCATCTAGATTCACTCCGGAAAAATATTTTGCCTCTACATTTCCATCGCACACGTAACGTGAGAGATGAGAGAGATGGATAACGCCGAGTACATCGAAATTGATTTGTGAAATAGGCTTTGAAATTCTAAACGGATGGTGGGTTGTTTTTAGTTCGAGTGAGTTTTAGAGCTCAGTATTTACGGTTGTAGAGCACTGCGCTCCGGCAGGCAGCTTTCGACGGGCCGTGGCTGGAGACCAATCATAAAACCATGGTTTTCATCGTCATCTTTTTGGAACGCTGCAAACGCCCACTCAGGGTGACTGCCGGGAAAATATTTACTCTTTCGCTGGACACATACACTATAGTAAGTTTAAGTTATATTCATCATCATCGTCATCATTTCGGCCATACGACGTCCACTGCTGAACATAGGCCTCCCCCAATGCTTTCCATGTTGATCGATTGGTAGCGGCCTGCGTCCAGCGTTTTATGACGTCGTCGGTCCACCTTGTGGGTGGTAAAATATATTAAGACTTGATTAATTTTTCCCTGATCACAATTTCTTGGAAGATTGAGACGCACGTGCGAAGTGAAAAGAGCCATTCGTATCGGTTCTTTCAGTTTGCTTAAGAGCTCTTTCAAATGTACGTTTTTTCGGCATTTCAAGAGACGAGTTTACACGTGCGTTACATTTCACGTTCCAATAAACAGAACTTCATGTCTTTGGTGATAACATTAGCGCATCTAAGCTGGCATAGGATTTATTAAGTAATTGTATGGAAAAATCACCATTTATGGAGTTTTCATAAAAACAGCCGCGCACAAAGTTTCGTACTTTAATGCAACAGTCTTTATAACTGAAAACAAAGAAACTTTCTATAAATAATTTTACTTATATTTACTTTATACATTTAGATAGCGAATACGTACTCAAAAGAAAGCCACAGAGCTCAAATAAATAATACCTACCTCTTAATGAAACCGCTTCATTAAATTTCCAGCTAATTAATTGGTCTTACAAAGCATTCGCAGTCGTAAGCAACATGAAGAAGTAACAACAATACCAAGAAAATCCATCCATTACTTAAAGGAGAAGTTCCACGAAAAAATCTTATTAAAATTTTAAATTCACCGCTATCTTATTCAAAGAAGCAGAAAAGTGGTAACATTTTGTCACGAGCACAAAACATGCAAATAAATGTTAAAATGCAATATTGTTTGTTTATTTTCTTTATCTCCTCTTTTTCTGACGGCTTGTTAACGTCTCCTCGCGGTACTTATGGCTCCTTTTTGCTTACATTAAATAAATACACAGGAAGCTATTTTATTACCGCGACTTTATGACGATAACAATTTTTTTCGTACAAATTGTTAACTTTATTATAGTTGTTGCAATTCACGAAGACGAGTGAGTTTTACACGTGGTGGCTCGCTACTGTTCGTTTTTCAAACGTTTTGATATACATTACACTATCGTTATGTGCATGTACACGTACAGACACACGTAAAGCTCACTCGCCTTCGTGAGTTGCAAGAACTTATTATGTAAGCTGCTAAATAGCAATAGAATGTACTTAAGCTAATGAATCACAAATTTATTTTCTTTGTAATTATGAGATTGTAACACAAAATGAAGAGAACATCCGGATATTAAATCAGCGGTTTTAATAAGGTAATGGTATTTGTTTTTGTGGAGCCCTTCATCAGCCCACGCACTATGAATTTTGCTGTAATTTTATTATTTTTTGGTAAGTAAAGACTTATTTTGGTACGTAGATAATTTTGTAACAAAAATGTGTAGGCTGGTGTCTTGTCGGTCGTACAATCTAAGAAGTTTGTAACTATCTAGTATCAATGAGTATGAGTGAGCACCTACTTAATAGGCTATTTTAAATTGATTACATGACGTCATCGCCGTTAACGCTTTCGTTATCACATCAAGATCTAGGAAAATAAAACAACATAAAATTAAATATGTTTTATTAGGCGACAGGAATTGTGAGTAGGTGTTCCAATTATCATTTTCGTCCAACCCCGAATACCCACAAACAAAAGAAATGTAAATTGATTACATTCCCATGCAAATTGACGCAGCTCCCCGCGCCAATGACATAGGTCGAAGCACCCAATAAATTTCATCAGGCTTTTTATGGGAAATTCCTTCTGCTTTAACGAGAGTCTACTGCGAAATAATTGGTGTAACTCAACCATTTTAATTCAAATTATTAAAAAACGGTAATCTGACCACTCTTTTGTAAAGAACTCTTTATTTACGGAGCCTTTTATAACCCTTACATTATCATTTGAAATAGGAATTCAGGTCATTTATTTTTGGTTCGAATATAGTTTAAAGAGGTAGAGTTTTTGTAAATATAAGGTGTTATTTTTTGTACTGATCATACTTTACCAACGCATCTAATAAAATCATACAAATACAACCCAAGTGTTTTTAAAAAAAAATTCAGGCTAGTTTTCGAGTAAAACGACAAAGAATGTTTCGAAAAAAATAAAAAATAAATCATCCTTTGAGCGCGGTGAGTATTCGTTTGTACGCACTATCGTAGTAGCCGGCCGAGGGCAACGACCACTGCCACGTGCCGCGCCGCGTGAGTCGGCCATATTGATATCGCTCGCTGCCATGCCAGTCGCTCCGCGCCCACAGCCAGCGCCGAGCCGCCGATCGGCATGCGGGAGCGCAACAACATAAATAATCGTCCCAGTCCGTCCAATGCGCCCAAACGTATTGCAGTGTATGTGTGATTTATTACAATGCCGCGCTTGATCAATAACAAAACGCAGGTGAAATTATGTTTCGGGCACACTAACTGGCCGACGAGAAACATTGACGAGTCGAAAACCTTCATTGCTTGTTTGGAGCCGCGCAGCGCTTCAGGGAGCGCAGCCGTATCCTGACTTGACGAGATTCCGTGCGCTTCGAGGACGAAGTTTTGGATTTCAATTTCAATCACCGGCACAGTGCTGGCGGTACCCAGATGCGAGCGCCGCAGACGGCGGCTTTTGCGTAAAAATACGGAATGCCTTATCAAGGAGTTGTTGCCAAAGGGCCACGACCGCGACCTAGTTCTATCGATGGTTATTGCGGAAGTCTACCTAGGTACATACCTACAGTGTGATTTGGACAGATGAGTGCTTGTTTACGCGAAAGGGACTTTTTCCGTAAAAAAGTTAGTGCGCGAATTGTGAATACAACATCCGACGTGGTGTCTAGTGAACAGCAAGCAAGTGTGCAGCCCGAAAGCATTACCTTAATTCGATCGTGGCTAGATTAGACAGTGCAAGACAGTGTTTACGTGAACATTCAACAAAGGCTTGACGTTCAAAATGTATTGTGATTAGTGTAATAATAACCTAGGAACTTTAAATAACAACATTCAAAATAGGTAAATGTGTGAATAAGTAAAATCAATGAATCTAAAGTGTGATGGCAAATCATAATTTAGGAATTAAAACCAGGAAAATTGATCAGTGAGTTTTATTTACAACACCTATTCATATTCAATATTAGGGTGCATTTCCACTGAAGCGAAGCGAAGTAGTAATAGGTATGTACCTATCAATTTTTTATTACGTCTCTAAATAAATTGCGTAGGCATTACGAAACCGTAGATATTGAATTCCAATTTCTATCCTTTTTTAAATTTCTAGTTTAACGCGGATGATTCGCCTCGGTTCGTTGGAAAAGTCCCCCGCTATTACACTAATGAAAATACACTTATTTACCTACTTATGTAGCTAGATTTTGTTTCTCCCAGCGCGTAGTACCTATTAACATGACGTAACATCGTACATACTCACGAGTGATAATTTTTGGTAACGTAGGTTTAGTGTAATCTAACCTTTATGTGTGTGAACGTTGAATGAATGCGCGCGGCCATTGTTCGTACTCGTATGAATGAAATGAGTAAAGAAAGAGAGAGAGGCAGTGAGTGAAGACAGGATGGTTGTAAAAATAATATCTTTTTTTTGTTAGGAAAAGTAAAAACAAAAACTAGCCTGAATTTTTTTTTAAAAACACTTGGGTTGTATTTGTATGATTTTATTAGATGCGTTGGTAAAGTATGATCAGTACAAAAAATAACACCTTAACAGCAAATAGAAATTCAAAGTCTTTAGTAAGCAGATTTTGTTGTAAATAACATTATTTACAGCATAATTTATCACACAGTTTTGTAACCAACCATATAAGTTTTAAATAAATTGCATTTGGGCAACACTCAGCGTCCAACTTAACGTCACGATACCACTAACAAATGAAGACCAATCGTTATAGTAAAAGCAGTTACAGCAGACGTCACAACTAACTGACGTCATCAAGCTGAAACTATGGAACATGCAGCAAATAGGTGTTTCGTGAGTAGACTTTCAAGAGAGATGACGTGAAGCATTCGAACTTGTTCAAAGTTCGCGTGTGAAATATTTCGAACACTCATTCAAGTTTGTAAGCAAATTATGGGTGAAAAATCGGTCGAGTTGTCCAATCAAATTGTGTAATGATAAACCTATATTTCATATCAATCACTTATCATAAGCTACAGTTTAACATTATAAACAATGATTTTTCGACATTCTACAAATAGTTACAATGATTTTACTGATTGGGCTGAAAACTTACAGACTACCCAATGGACGCTTGAAAGTATGTTATAATTATGATACCTAGTAAATATACAGGGTGTTAGGTAAATGGGTATATGAGCCGACACTAGCCCATGTTAACATGGTCATATAAATGGTATGGTGAAGTCAGAAAATTGATATCTTCATTTTAATTATTTTATTTTTCATACAAATCGGATTTTGTAAATTTAATTTTGTATGAAAATTAAAAAAATTAAAATGATGATATCAAATTTCTGACTTCACCATACCATTTATATGCCCATGTTAACATGGGCTAGTGTCGGCTCATATACCCATTTACCTAACACCCTGTATAACAACATAGAAATAATTCATGTAAGAATAATTGACCTCTATCCTCTATACATTATGAAGAAATCGATCGTATGATATATCATCGATTGTTCATAAACAAAATATTGATTGTGAAACAAGTTAGAATTTGTATGATAATTACACTTATGCGATCGAAACTTTCTCTGTCAAAGTCGGCACCTACCTACACGTGTCGCATTAATCCACACTGATAGTTTTGCCATGGGACCGAATATGACTTACTACAGCTACTAGCAACAGTGTAGCGAAATTATTACACGGATTACTCGTCCGTCTGTTCATGCCAAGGACTTTCAATTCATGTCACAAGTTTGAATCCCAAGTGATACGCTCCGACCGCATGAAGGAATACGTTACATACATGATTAAGTATCGCCTAATAGTTTAAATCCATATTTTAATGAGCATCTTAAAAATAGTATTTAATAATAAATAATAATAGGTAGTATGACTATATTATAATATTTTTGGGAAGGGGCCAAAACAAATGACAATCAGTGACTAATAGCACAAATACAACTACAAAGTCTAAAGTCCATACCTCGAATGTTTAGGTATAAATTGTAACAAAAATATTTCTCCCTGAGTAGTTTGTCAACCAGAAATACGTAATGCCACATGCTAACTTCGCATTAATGACAAAAAGTTCACGGTTCTTCTCCTACAATTATGGCTGATTGTCCGGACTTCGTAAGTTGGTAGCGGACAAATTGCTCTGGATGTCAAGGAGTTTTAACTGGAGTTGGAATCCCGGCGCTTGTCAAAGCGCGTCGGGCGACACGACATGTGCAACATAACTTCGCACTAATAAATGAGAAGTTCACGCTCGCCCCGCTATGGAGCACTTTGCCTCTAATGAAATTGCGATACCAGGATTCCAGGGCCGAGAAGTGGATTAGTGCTCAGTTTTAGATGCCATCCACTAGATGACATGACCATGTTATTAAGGATCGGTAAGTTTTTATTTTTTAAGAACAAAGGCAGCTTAATCCGGAAAGTCTCTATTATTAAATTTCTTGGATTATTATCCAAGAAGTTTCCTTTCAAATAAATCAAGGCATTCATTAAAAATGTAACAGAAAGATCTTTTCAATGCTATCATTAAATAAATGCTACAAATCTCAGTTATTTGTTTTAGTTTGAAATGAAAAGAGCTTTTCAATAACTCCGTTAAATAAACGGAGAAGTTATTCTGTTTCATTCCTCAAACTAAACGACCAGAAGTCAAATAGAGGCCCTCCGAATTTACCTATAGGTTTATTTTTATTGTTAGTAATAAGTCTATCTATCGACATTATCGACAAGAACACTATTGAAACCTCTATATCCTTGCCCCTAACTATGTAATACTAGATCTACCTACATTCCTATATGCTGTTTCTTTTATGTACCTACCAATACTGTATGGTTTACAAAAGTGAACAAAATTCCAGTGCCATAGCTTGGTGTGCGGACGCGTGCGTTAGCGGGCTTTTACCAGCTTTGGAGCCATTACAGGATGAGATTTGTATCACCGACTGCGAACATAAATCCTCGTCATGCGTCTAGAATTTAATTTCACAGTCCCACTAGCTTAGGGGATGGTCTAGTTTTGAAGTTGTTTGTAATCCTCGGTTGATCCGAAACCCAAGTAATGCCAAGGTTGTATTAGAATTACTACCTAACCATGAAAGCTCTAAATAGGCAACATAGGTTTTTAAAAGGCAATATCCTAGATTGGATATTTTTTTTATATTTTACTCAACTCTGATTTACAATCTCAATGAAACACAAATGAGATTGGCGTTCAGTATAGCGTTATAATTGAAAATATTAACGGAGATAAAAACAATGAAACTCCTAATCTGATTACGATTTGAATGCCGAGTCGTGTGCTGTTCCAGCCCAAAGCTTTTTAAAGCACAGCCACTATTCATAGTGAAATGTCGTCTTAGAAATTTCGCTTTACGTAGTTCAACTATGCCGAAAATTCGCCCCCAATTCCAATGAGAAAATAAGAAATGGACCTTAAATTTGCATGCAGCACGTCGATGGTAAATTATCGGGGTGTTTGGCGGGCGGCCAGCCGACATTTACCACCAGTATTAAGGACACAAGTGCCTGCTGCTAAAAAGCCGGCGCGTGACTCTAATCTGAATTTTATAAAACGGTAATAAAGCCGATAGATCCATAGATATTGGTTTCTCCCGGGATAGACGTGAGGTAGGTAATTTTACTTTTAAAATTAAAGTTCAATTATGCTCATTGCCAGTGTTTGAGCGCTTAGTTGCGGTCTACGTAATTGAACCACCAACTCTGCAAGACCTCGTAAGTTTGTACAGCGTAGGCACTTCCCAAGACGTCCACGCCACTTTGCACGTCCTTACATTTAAGGAGCGTAAAATTTATCTAGTTGAAATAATCGTGGGCAAACGGGCAAGTCGAGCCATTACGTCTGGCCGGCCGCCAGCACAGCCGTCTTCCACCAGACAACTGAACTCCCCAATGTATTTATTAAACAAGGGAATTAAAAACACTAAGCATAAAGAATTACAGTGGAACAGTTTAAAATGCAAACCGTGCCGTATGTTTTACAGAATGTCCGTTTTTACCCGGTTGCGTTCGTGAGTTGCGAACTCTTTTGCATGTATTCTGGACAGTCAAGCTGCGACCACATGGTGCGCTGTGTTCTGTTTGCTTCGAAGTAGCATGGGAGCGATGTCGAAGCGTCATTTATTTTGTAGCGTTTGTAGATATTAGAATAACGCGAAGGATCTGGGAAACTATACATTTTGCAAATTCAACATTTTAGGAATTCACCTACCTACCTAAAGGCTCAAGATAACTTAGAATTACTTTTTCAACTAAATCGACAAAGAATAATTTTATTTCTGAAGCGCTGCGTAATATACCACTGTATGAACCTATTGCTATAGGTACAGTAATGCGCGTGTACAATAATTGCACATTTAACACACAAACGCGTTGTATGGTCACGGCCTTACTTATAAAAACTAATAAAGATCTTGAGAAATGGCAAACATGACACATTCATGCAATTAAAACATAAATTATGGATAAGAACATGCACATAATAAATTACACTCGACCAGGGTAACTAGAGTTTTCAAACCTTTCACGCTGGTCTTCATAATTGAGTAGCTTTCCCACTTTAACAGCTACAATATGGGTTAATAATATATCTGACTTTTTGTAGCGAAATTCAATTCAACAAAGGTATTTTTATGCCAAGAATATAAACGGATTTTATCTCTGCTTTTGTAGATAAGCAGCCGCATTGCCCCAATGCATCGGAGAATTGCCTCGAAAAACAAAATATTCCAGCGGCGCCTGCATTGGACCCATATAGATAGTGTTCTTATACAAATATTATAAAAAGGGAAAATGTTGATACGAATTGTCACTTATGGACATTTGTTTATAATATTTGCTGTGAGTGTTTTCAAGAACTACTGTGCCTCTAGATTTTGGATTCGATAAAGTGTCATCTATTGTTTTTACAGTCAATACCATACTTATCTGATTAACTCCATTTCTAGTTTAAATCAATATAAGGACCGTCCGTACCGTAATAGGTAATTATTGACCATCCGTTGTTTCCGTGATGTGGAGACAGAGACAGACTGGTTTTTTAATTTAGATTTTTGACTTATTTTATCTACTTACCTTATAACATTGACTGTACAAGAATAGTACAGACGTACGAGTAGCTCAGTTTTATTATAGTTTTCTGCATTCCGTCTCCAGGCGCAGTCATACATTTTCCGATATTCAAAAACAATTTATCTGGCTTGTTCCCTAGACGTGGAAGCTTATTGGCCGTGTGTGCTCCCAAGGAAGACATTACCCTAGTTTAGTGCCGCGCTATGTTTGCACCAGCGCTCGACTGCATATCGGTCAACTGAGAATACAACGCTTAAGTAACAAGTCTCACCAAGTGTAAAGCCTCTAGATTTTTCAAAACATCAAGAAGTTGAATTTGAAACGAGCTGAATGAAATTTGCCGTATCCAGACTACTAT
Organism: Ostrinia nubilalis; assembly: GCF_963855985.1. Taxonomy (NCBI): domain Eukaryota; kingdom Metazoa; phylum Arthropoda; class Insecta; order Lepidoptera; family Crambidae; genus Ostrinia; species Ostrinia nubilalis. The sequence goes on from NC_087103.1 coordinate 6,935,460, forward strand.
GAGCTACTCTTCACATTTTTTTCAGTAAGCAATTCTACGTCCTACTAATTGTAAGTGAAAATACTTTCTACATATACAGTGTGAGTCACGTTAAAGTGTACATATGAAAATAGATGAAACTAGACTTATTTTTATCGACAAAAAAGAGGTCAAAAAATTTTTGAGATTTTTTTTTTAATTTTTTATCGAATTTTTTTTCTTCCAATTACTTATTGTAAAGAAAACGTAATAACTTTTAAACTAAGCGGTATATCCTGATAAAATAAAAACAGTAATAATTCTAAATAACAGGCGATACTAAAAAAATACATAAAATACCCCAAAAATGCCAACAAATAATAAAAAATTATACTTTTTGAAAAAAATCTGCTTTTAAATTCGTGTTTTTTTGGTTATTTGATAAATTTCTCCAAAAAATGCCCCTATAACCGGTGGTTTTTATTACTTTGTATTATTCTCTATCGTATTATCTTTGTAAAACCAAAAATCGCATGTCTCTATCCCTATCACAACATTTGCTATGAGCGTCCGAACAAATGCCTGCCACAACATTATTCTCCGCTGCAGGTAGAGAAAATTTTAATTTTAACTTATTTTACTTCGAAATCTTTTGTTTTTATTTGAAATTTAACTTGTCTTTATTTAAATTACAAATCTAGAGTCATTTTCAGTTTCGTTGTTAACGAAGCGTTGAATAGCGCGCCCGGAGAGGCTTAGTTCAAACGATCATTGCAAATGTTGTGATAGGGATAGAGACATGCGATTTTTGGTTTTACGAAGGTAATACGATAGAGAATAATACAAAGTAGTAAAAACCACCGGTTATAGGGGCATTTTTTGGAGAAATTTATCAAATAACCAAAAAAAACACGAATTTAAAAGCAGATTTTTTTCAAAAAGTATCATTTTTTATTATTTGTTGGCCTTTTTTGTGTATTTTTTGTATTTTTTAGTATCGCCTGTTATTTAGCATTATTACTGTTTTTATTTTATCAGGATATACCGCTTAGTTTAAAAGTTATTACGTTTTCTTTACAATAAGTAATTGGAAGAAAAAAATTCGATAAAAAATTTATAAAAAATCTCAAAAAAATTTTGACCTCTTTTTTGTCGATAAAAATAGGTCTAGTTTCATCTATTTTCATATGTACACTTTAACGTGACTCACACTGTATTTCGTTAATTTTACGATTAAACTTATCCACCTATTTAAGTGGTTACTCAGGTATATACTCATGGTTACTCAGATAGGTAGCCACTTAAATAGTGGTAGCCACTTAAATAGTGGTGGTCCACTATTTAAGTGGCTACCTATTTATTTGCCTAAAATTCTGACTATACTATGTATGATGCAACATTTACTTCTGACCGCTCAGAGGAAAAACTTTCCGAACTTATGCTGCGCAAGTAACTTCCTTTGACTTTCGTAAGAGTTTCTAAACCTATTTACTTGCGCCGAGCTCTTACTTTGTATATCCAATAGCAGAGCGTGCCGTTTACAAATGTATGCAAATGGAAGACGAGCCAGTTGTGCAGAACAATTTAATAACATCTGCCAATCAAATGCCAAGTGCACGTTACGACTTTACTTCGATACGGCTTAATTTACGTCAACATCGGTCGGCGTCGTCCTACCGATATTCGGAACAGTTTCCGTTATCGGAAGGTTGGAGCTGAGCCAGTTGACATTACTTATTCCGACAAATGCCAGATTAGGTACGACTTGGCCAACACCTGTCGTTAAATGAGCTTTATGTAACGAATACATTAGGCGCAGACTAATTTGGCAGCTGCGTTATTGGTGTATCAATAAGTAGTTATCAACCGCGGGATTGCGCGAGCGCGCGTACGTGTGCTAAATACGTGATAGTCGGTTTTTGATAACTGAATCTCATTATTAACTCGTCTGGTGAGCAACAGCTGCTGCGCCTGAAAGCAGATGAGATATGTGCATTCCTAAATACGGCAACATTTTCTTTGAGTAATTTCCTAATTAGCAACATTAATTAATATTTTCAGACAAAGAAGCTTTATCAGGTACTCGGCCCACGTTAATCTTTTGCTCGGAGTCTTTTATTATTTGTGTTGGATGCTTCGACATTTAAAATATTATTTTCGTTTCTCACTTTGGTATTTCAGCAGCTTATAGTCGCTTAACTTTTGTTTGTTAAAAATCAAGTGAGGTTTCATTCAGAATCTCACAAAGTTACATGCTTATTATAAACGGTTAAACACGATGAATATTATAGTATAACATATAAATAATTTATTCATATTCATATCACGCCCTCTTCATTTTACAGTTTTGAAAATAAAAAACAATCTGTGACAAAACTCTGTGTTAAGTAAGCACGACCTAAAACTACAAATCTAACCTAACTAAGCGACCGCACGGCAGCAACGAATTTACACGTAACACCTAAGCTACCTATAGCACTCCCAAGCCTATTTTAAGAATATATGCCGCACTCTCCTCGGCCTTTCATAGGCAGTTTTCTGAAAAATACCCACCCATCATAGAGGAAAGTTATCGCCCTTTTCCTTCCTTTAAGTATATTTTTGTGAGTTAATAAAAATGGGATCGAGGGCCAAAATCGTTTTAGGAAATTACATACGTTACTTCAAGAGCCCTCCACACATGGAAACGAAATGAATTCATCTGGGAACTCTTTGATTTGGAGCACGTTTATAATCTACTTTCTTACCTTTTTTAATCTTCGTCTTCATGTTTGATTCGCGCTAATGATGATTTATTACCGCGACCCAGATAAAGTGAAGAATCTTAGTGAAAAGGCACTCATTTAGACTGAACGATTAAAAAGTCATTTCACTAATACAATCTAGGTAGGTACCTAAGTAAGAATTAATTGTGTGAATTCAAGTCTTTAGTCGATGGATGGTTTTTTTTTTATATTTCTTTGCTTGACCTTACGTTACTACGTACTTTACGTAAGTACTTTAACAAACTTTGTCTGTGAAATGGACCGTCATGTGTGTGCCGTATTAAGGAAAAAAAACACAAAGTAAGTCCCTTACAAAAGTTCGAAACAACATGAGCTCTACAAATGCATCTTATGCTTCACTCGGAAACAAAACGAACAGCTTTTAGTGATAGCAGTGCACACTAAATAACCAAGTAAAGTTTTACAAGCTTTTAAGAGACAAAGTTTAGGTGTCTTTTGGTTCAAGTTGTGCGGAGATTGGACCAAGTTCCGAATACTGACCGCCTGTTCTCGGCTGGGTGGGCCCAATAAACTCGAAAATACTGCACAAATTTTCTGTATAAAGCAAATAATACAAAGCTACTATTCCAAATCAAATACAACATTCTAACTACTCGAGAATACTAAAAATGTGTATTTAGTTTACAATGTTTATTAATGTGGGTACTATAGGTGTGAGGGAAGGGAGTAGAAATCATACTCAGGCTCATTATTGGTAAGAGAAAACCATATAATTAATAAAAAGATCATGTAAGTTCTTTTTCTTGTAAGAAGACATAATAAGCTAGAAGACGGGAAGAAAGAATAGGATAAAAGAAAAATAGGTCTTACTTACATCGATAAAGAAAGTCTAAAAGGTTGGTAGCTATGCCTATGTAGTTCAACATCTTAGATTAAACTTTAATTTAATAATCCAATAAACAACGTAAAAGCTTGAAAAATGCATAGCAAAAATAAAAAATTTTGGTCTCTCGCGGGATTCTTTCACATAGGTAGCCGCTAAATCACAAAGACTTCGATACCTAGAAGCCTGGCCTCCGAGGATATTGCAAAAATACTTACTATTATGCTCTCGAAACCAATAAAAAGCTCGATAAACAACCTGTAAGATTGAAAATAAAGGTACACAAAGGATTCTTTACAAATGAAAAGAATTTCTTCTTAGTACTTATTTGCCAATAGAATCGTCTCAAAGCTACGAGTACTTATATTTCAATACTATAATATTCTTCACTCTGTCCCATCATCACTCAGCGCTAAAGCTCTGAATGAGGAAAATGACAGTAAATAATATTTCCTGTGTCAATGAAGAATGTTCACTAATTTTGTTTTTTAGCTTTCTGTATTCTCTGTTAAAAATAAAAAATACACGTGAAAGAATTATTTCGATACGTCAATTAGTTTCCAAGATATTGAATTTTAAAAGTGCGGGCGGCGGCCGGCCCGCCATTTTATGCGCGTGACGTCATATTACAACGACTGGCTCATATTTGTATGGGTGGAATCTTGCAAGCTGAATTAAGACCCACTTCCAGGCAACCGATTAAGCTGAAATTTCGCAAACACATGTGATTTGGATGACCATGCAATATTATGATGACATGGAGCTGATCTGATGATGGAGCTGGAAGGTGGCCATAGGAACTCCATAATAAAACGACTTAAATCCATCGAGTTTGGGCTCGTTCGTTTTGTATTGATGAGTACTTCAATTCTATATAGTAATCAGGGTCTGATGATGGAGCTGGAAGGTAATTCGCAATAAAACGACATAATCGCATCAAGTTTGGGTTTGGTTCAATTTTAATTTCTGTGATGGGTCTGGGTGTTAATATGTATAATAAGTTTGTATTTACAAAAAAAAATATTTAAGTATGTTTATATCCGTTTTCTAGTGAGCGGACACTGTGAATGTACGTCACGCGGGGTCACGTGACCGTCGGCGGAACTCAATATTTAAGCGAACTTTGAATGCCTATAAAATCATAACTACTGGGTGTTTTTGAATGAAATAAAAACTAATGTATTTGTAAATGTAAAAACCTAACTGTAACATAGGTTTCAAGTGATTTTGCATACCTAGTAACATTCTCAATTCTCAGTTGATTAAAACATTATTTCATAGATGCTTACCGGACTTAAATAATATTACCAGAACTGGAGTTTAATATCTGTAAATGAATCTTCATTGGACTTTTACTAGCCTTCGTTCCGTATAATATGGCTTTTAGCAATATTTTACAATATCAGAAAAATGGTATCTCATGGTCGCCACTCCTGCGAAGATCTTTACAGTCCCATGCCGTCGGCCGATATAATAAATGTGCGGGTTTCTGAATCGCTGCACTGTATCTAAAGCTTCCGGCCCGAGGGTCCCGTGACATTTATATGCTCTAAGAAAAGAGCTCTTCTTTTAATATAGTATTCTTATAAGTGTATTCAATTTTCAACTTTATCTTATCAAATATTGAAGTGTTTTAAATTACTTGGAACTGGGATTTACTCTCACTCTCGTTAAAACCCCCGGAAGGTCTCAGGGATATTCGAACAAATTAAACATTTTAAACATTATTTAAAAATCACACGACGACCCTCATCAACCTCCGCCTGCTCATTTCAGCTTATAAGCAGATTAAGTGACATTCATGAGTAATTTATACGCGTTGGAGAAGTAAAAAAGTGCTTACAGCAACCCATTTGTAGCTACGCACAAATGTAATTAGTTAGACGTTGATACAAAGCTACGCCCCTCATTAGCTGAGAGGATAAACGTAAATAAAAATTCTGACACAATTACAGCGAGTTTACCTGCGGTCGTTGAGGGTTGACATTCTGCCTGATGTTTTATTTTTAGAAATAGCAAATGAATCTGGAATTTAAAGCCTATTGGTGCTTTAAGATTGCAATCAGCCGTAAAACCTTTTAGCCTAAGAACTTAAAATGATCCGGCTAAATACTGCTCTACTAATTGCTCATTAGCGCTTTATTAACTGCAAATTACGTAATAAACGCACCGAATGAAATTGATTTCATAAGATCATAGCTTTGATTTATTTTTGGATTAAATTATGTTTTGATTTGAAAAATAATTCACAATAAAAAGTTGTAATTAAGTGAAATTCGGTGAAATCGTTTTAAATAAACGCGATTGGATATGCCTGTAAAAACTAAATAAAAATGGTTAACTATTTATGTTATATATTATTATTATTTATAGTGACGTCACAAGATCGCAAGTGTCTTGACAGAAAAATCTTCAAATGATCAAAGAATGGAATCCAACGAAGAGGTTCAAATTAACACAATATCCTTTGCGTGAGATGAGTGTTTTAGAAGTGCTGTTAATATCTTGTGGAGTGTGATGGACAAGACAGAAATATCTAAGGGTAGGTACAGTACCTAATTTCAGGAGACGTCTCCTTGAAACAAGAGTCATTGCAGAAAAATATTTTGCTTTCATTTTTGTAATATTTTATTTGAAAATAGACTTATCTAACACAACTAAAAGTAATCCTTCACATGCGGTTGAGTAAGTATGCGGCGGAAGTTTTAAATTGATCCGATTCGAATTTGTTACAGTGCAAATTTAAATACATAAACAAACCAAGTTATTCATACAAATAAAATACCTACTTTCAATCATTCAAAGATAAAGTAAAAAAAAAACATGCAATTCAATTTCTTGAACGTACTTTTGCATTTCAAATAAGGTACTTAACATTTTACTATGCCACAACAAGCAAGGAGGAGTTGATTGTAAAATTCCAGTGCCTATTTACTTACCGCAGTGCAACCTGTATTGAAGCCATATATAAGGCAGACAATAAACCACGAGGCATTGTTGGCCACACAAAACTCCATCTTTCCGCTTAGCTACACGTAACGAACAACAAAATTACGTGGCAATAACTTATAAACTAATTTGCGAAGTGTTCGCCGCACTAAACGGTAGGACGACGAAGACGGTCATTGTCCGTGAAACAATGGCGAGAGCCAAGATCCTATTCAGATAATACTGAACGCGCGCACACGAACGATTAGTCGGCCAAACCGTTCTCTGTCACTTGATTAAATGCTTAGTTCAATAACGTCCCGTTCCGCGGAGTTGGAACTAATTAAATGAATAACTAATGCGCGTATTCGGAAATTTGGGCTGTTAAGTTTACCTTAGTAGATTTCAATAGTCAAAACTCGTGAATTTTTTTTTGTTTTGTTTATATTGTTGATTTCATGCTGTAAGAGAGCTTTCTTAGCTTTTATTTGATACTAGCTTTCCGCCCGCGGCTTCGCCCGCGTGGAATTTTGTCTGTCACAGAAAAACTTTATCGCGCGCGTCCCTGTTTCAAAAACCGGGATAAAAACTATCCTATGTCCATTCCCGGGACTCAAACTATGTCCCTGCCAAATTTCATCGAAATCGGTTGCGAGGTTTAAGCGGGAAAGCGTAACAGACAGACAGACAGACAGACAGACAGACAGACAGAGTTACTTTCGCATTTATAATATTAGTTGGGATTAGGTACTTTAATTTTTTTTTTTAATTTTGTATCAAGTGATTTTTCATCTTAATCGGTCTTATTGATAGACCAACTCGTAACAGGTTGATATAGTGATTTGTATGGAATGAAAAGAACTAGTCCCCGAGCGAGCTTTAGCAGTTACAGCACGTGTTACGCGACAAATAAAGGCAAAGACGATTAATAGTGGCGTAACAAAACGCGGGTATGTGTCGCCCCTTATTGTCGAGCCGCACGCACGGGCCCGTGTCCACTTTGACAAATAATAGCCAAGTATTCTCTGGACTCAAGCGGTCAAGCAAGCCTACCTACTTTTGGCCATTGTGCTCGCTGAATTACTAATAGAGGACTCAAATAAATATTATGTATCAACATAGCTCTCGGGAACAACAACAATTTAAATTGTAAGTTTTTGTACTTTTTCCGGATAGAGACAGTTTTACATTTAGGGTCGTCTATGTAAAAAAAAACTTAGACAGAAGACTATTAAAAATGTCGAAATCCCGAAATGCACAAATAGAAGATCTGTGCAACCTTATTAGCGTAGAGTCAGAATTATTAGTAGTTTGCTCAGCTTTAATACCGACGTCTTAGTGATAATTTCTAGACGGGTGTGATTATGCTTTATATGCTCTAAGCATCGCTCTCGGAAACCAAGTACTAACTCTAGTATCAACGTCAAGCTACGCGCTCGGTTATCCAAACTTTCGAAACACACAAAATTTCTACGTAGAGAAACGTATAATATAGAATCTCTTAAGCTACATTTAAATGCGGTACCATTTCATTCACATTAAACTATGCTACTGCATTAAGTACTGAGAGTCTTGCATACTTTCCATGTAAAATATGAACACATTATTTACAAAACCCTACACGTGTTCGTAATTAAGTAGTCACGTCAAAGCCACAGGTGGAAAAAAAGTACCTATATCCTTCAGGGCATATTAGTTAGATACCTATACTTAGTAAGATATTCCACGTGCCAGTAAAATCGTTTATCTACGTCCTTGATTACTCACACCTATATAATCTTCAGAACTTTTCAACTTATAATCTTATTATTGTAATTACTTATTAAATAATTATCAATGTAAGTACTTAAGTACAATTATTTTTGAGTTTTGTTGTAGGTTAAGTGTATTGTCGATGATACTGAAAATGTCTTATTTCTTTCTTTCTTTCGTTAATCAACCTTTTCAGCTAGCTTCTATTCCACTCAATTGTGCCTGTGAACAAACAAGCTCATTCACACCACCACAAAGGCCATCATTTTAACCATGCAGGTGTGATATAACACGGCCATTCTAAACCCCTTACAAGTAGGTGCTTGGAGACAATCGTTTGTATGTAGGCGCCCTTATTGTGAGTCCGTGCCCACTTGCCACATGACAAATGGCTGTGTTCTCGCCGGACACGACCTGCCCAAACAATAGCGCTAACGATCGTATTAGACGCGTTTATACAGCACCATACAAACAGCTCACGCGTTAACACTAAACATGTCTATGACTGATTTGCGATGACCAACTGCGTGGGAATTCGCGAACAAGAAAATTTACAGCTTGCATCAAAACGAACATAATCTGAAAGTGTTAAGAAAGTTGAAAAGCCAGTAAAATTAAAAATAATAGTTTTTCCTTAATCACATTCATGTTTATAAACCCACAAGATTATCAGCATCTCCTGGCCAAAAGAGTCCAATGATCGGAATGCTCCCACCGAATGTCTATGAGTAATATAGTAATAGTGTAATTGATAGCCTTTGGAAGATCTATGGAGATAGAAAGATAAAACATTTTCTCATCCTTTAAAGAGTAAAAAAGGAAAGTATCAAGTTCTAAAGGTATACGAAATGAACCCCGTGTGACACCATCGACATTTGAACATTGTGCGTCAGACGTTTCCGCTTCCGCCGCAGTTTCCCTCCCAACGTTATTATTTTTAGTACACCCACATAACTTCTTATGACCTTGTAACAATAATATGCCCGGGAAAACTGCCATCCAAGGTGAAAACGAGATCCCCGACAAATTATACCGCCCTTTTTACAAGTAGCGTGTAATTGAAGTATTATTGGGAAATAGATTTTTCCCACAATCCAAGCGTTTTCTATAGCTATTAACGTCTTCGTTCGAATGAATTTTCGGACTAAGATACAATGCCACTTTATACCTAGACCATAATAATTAGATAATTTAGGTAACAATGGTGACAAAAACCGTTCACCGTTGTCGTCATCTAATTACTAGATTAATTCCAGAAAAGAAACAAAATGAAAATACCTACCTACGATTCGAGTAACTTAAAACCAATTTCATGAAGAATGACACTAAATGACCAAATAAGTAAGTAAACAGGCTGATAATTTAACCCAATGACGAGCGATTTCAATTCCAAATGGAATATTTTCCCGGCAACTTGCTTCTCCAAGTGAAAACAAAATTGATACCGCCATTTCCAGGAAGAATTGATATTTCGAGGACAATGCCCGCTGTTGCTGTGCTTCAGTCGTCACCTGGGGAGATTTAAATTAATCTCGAAGATGAATCCGGAGAACACACAATTCTCATTATTTCGTCACACGTTGAAAGGTAAATTTTGAAGACATTCTAATTTTTCGGACCCTCCAATAAGCGGCTTTTTAAAAGGAAACTTTTTGAACGCCACTTTTTAATTTAAGAAAGAGCCTGTCCAGAAGTTTTTCCAGCTTCTAACTCGAGTGCTCCCCGGCGTTGGTAAGTTGAATATTAAATGTTTCGATTCACTGTGCTGCTCATTTGTCATTCGGAATTGGTGTTACCGTACAGAATCTAAAATGTTTCCGTCCGTTGTTAGAGGTAATTCCGTTTGCTCTGATCGCAGAAATTATGCAAATAAGTTATTAATCAAGTTAAATTAATAGGTTTTCTGAATTACACTAAAAAGGTAACACTATAACAAAACTGTTGTCCAGAACATTCTATTGAAATTCTTAATGTAGGATTATTCGCCAGCACCTGACTACTTATTTTGTTGCAAAATCATGCCTGCTTTCAGCTGTAGGTAGAAGAGTTGTAGTGTTTAGGTTGAAATGCCGCCGTTTGTACACAAATACATTGTTTCCATATGGCTAAGCGCGTAATCGTGCTCTCGCAAATGTTTGCTTTACTCCAAAACGAATACTTTTTCAGAACCTTTATAATCTCTGATTTACGCACCCGACGGACTGCGGCCGAACAATAAAAAACAATTTATTTTTTCCCGCACACTTTTTTCATTAGCAAACAAGAGTGACGTGTAAAACAAGCGCTCGCTGTGACGAGGGTCTCCGTAAATAACCGAAGGGAAGTAATTATCCGACTGTATGTGGATCCTACATTTAAAAAGACTTCAATGGTTGCTGGGTAGTACCCAGTACCCACTCACCAATATTTCAGAGCCAAACAATGTTTGTGTTTGCAAAACCTTTGGTAACGTTACACTCGTTTAGTAATTACCTATTTGAACTTATCGGTTTACACAATATTAATTTGGCAGAGAGATTCTTTATGGTCTGGCTATTATTAAAGAAGGTAATAATTTTTGACCATGATTTTGGATAACTACTTTTAATATCGATTTGAACAATTTGATCATCAATGTAGACTTAACAAAAGCTATAATATTAATTCTTCTTGCAAGAGCTAACTCTCTCTAATCCGCGTGTTGCCGTAATAGCTGTTAACTAATGGTCTTTCTTTGTTTTTTCATCCTTGTCACTCAACGTCATCATTACTTTAGTTGCAGACTTCCAGTGCCACCCCTAGAACGAGTTTGTAGCACCAGACAATAAGAACTTTCCATTTCTAAGAGTCAATAATTACTCTACATTTATTAGCAAATATAGGACCCGTTTCTCCTTAGTTTCAAGAAAACGAACTTCGTTAATTGGAACAGGTTGAAGAAGTCTAAAGCAATAAAAAGTTCGCTTTACAGTTAATTCATACTGGAAATTTATTCTGGAACTTGATTTCATAGTAAATGAATAAAGGTCGACTTGTCACTTCAACAAGAAAATTGAATTTACATTGACATAGTACCTGTTATAGTATGTAATATGTTTACCTAGTCCAGATTATTACTTTGCTATAATAAAGATTTGACAGAAACGTACAGCGGTTGAATCCTAATGGGATATGCTACATGATACTCGTACGTCATTGAATTGTAATAAAATTTACGGCAACCCAAACAAATGTCCCGGATAAAAATATCCTTTAACTCGTCACGTACCAGAATTGGGCCCATAAAAACAAAGGAGCTGTAGTTGCTTAGAATTCCAAGTTACACTTCGACGACCGTTGACTTTCACAAATACCTGCCTCTTTCCTCTAGCACACAGTTTTATAGGTTTACATAGGTTTTATAGCATTTTTATAGTTTACTTTATTGAAGCTTAAGTAGGTACCTCGCAAACTAAAATTATTGAACTCTCGTTTAGGTACATATCAATATTTACTTGGAGTTTTGGTTGGTTATTGTTTTTCTACAATCAGGCCATTCCTAGCTCCCACACTATAAATAGAGCGATTGTGAATATCTGTTAATAAATACATTTTGATAAATATGTTATCTTTATTAATGTAAATAAAACTCTATCCGTTTTGTGTAATGTATCAAATAAAGAATTCGTATTTGTGATTGAAATTTCACGATGAAAATTTGTGTTACCACACTGAAAAAACTGAATACTCATGCTGTGCTGAGTATTCATATCGCGATGAGTTTAAAAAAATGGTATCGTAAATATTTATTTCAGTGATAAAATATTGTTATAAAACCGAATAAGCTCAAGTATTTTAAATGTTTCGTATGTTGATATGAATCGAATTGAACTGTTGTTCAGGAGTGGTTACCGCACGCAACAAGCTCGTAGAGTGGAAAACGGCGTCAATTTGCCGCTAATTTGCACAATCAACTTCATTAACGCCCTGTATAAATTCACAGTCGCCCACTACATGCCGAGCGACTCTGCAAAACAGCCCGTATTCTTACAAGGCTACACCCACCAATATTCTACACAATTTTACAGTCTCAGAATTCCTGCTGCCTGCTACCTACATGCCTAAGGAGATCTTACTGGAATTCAACAGTGGAAATAACCCTGAATTCGCGAAATCAAATAACTTAATTATTGATGAATTCATTACCTGACTTCAGTCCCACTTCTGCGTCTCACCGATAACGTGGGCACTCGCCTACACAAACACTTGTAGGTATGTCCTTAGAATATTCTTAAAATAACTTAAACTCCACTGTACACGTCAAGTCACTCTTGATAAATTAGTTGTGTACCTGTCCAATCTCTATATTCTCAACTCTATTTTTGTGTCTCATGAGTTGACATTGTTTTGTGATCTAGGTACGCAAACTTTGGAAATCTACTTAAAAGCTGTCAACGAAGAAAACTAATTTAGAAAATGCGTATCTTCACAGATTCCGTATCTGTGTTTTTATCGACAGGTTTTAAGTAGGGCGATATCTGAAGAATTACTTATTTAATAAATATATCGAATGAACAACAACGTTGGTAACAATATCATTACACATCCCTAGCACCCTGGGGCTGAGGCACAAGGGAGTCTATAAGCATTACATCACGTACGACTCTCATTTATCATTCCAGAAATATCTAAGGGACACCGGCGACGTGTGGGGATGTATCCCGCCATCATGATTAATATTGCTTTAACAGGTAGTGACGTGAGTTACGCAATTTGCCAATTAAAGTGCATATGCGAGTACTTTTCAGTCTCAAAGCTATATGTATGTTTATAAATATTATATTTAGATAAATTGTGGCTAAATTATTACGTTAGTATTACCCTTACCTTAGTGACTAAATTATTATGTTCATAATATTACGAATTTTTCAAAACTAAAGAGGTTTAAAATATTAACAACCCTATATTCTAACCATACATTAATGAAAATCATGAGAGCTATCTTTTAATCATTCAAATAAATAAGTAATGCTCAAAGTCACCGTCGGTATTCTTACGTAGAAATATGTTTACTTAGTATAAACTTGTTCACTTTACATTCGCATATTGTATTATGCGAATTTTAGGACATACTATTGAATTTTGCGGAACTTTTGTCTTGCACGCTGGCAATTCATCTCAGCGGCTATCAGCGCGCTGAATGAGCCCATGGCTGTGACAACAATAGCGCACCTGGAGCTTTCATGTCAAACGCCCAACTAGGTAAGTGCTCCACAACAAACAACACCGAAATATCCCCCAAAACATAATATTATTGCTCTCCCTTTGAACCCGCAAAATTAAGTAAAAAACAAATTTCCGATTGTACAAAAGTTTCCAGAATGAATTAACTCGCTCCTTCAACTCTGCCCGAGAGCGTTTTGCCGACAATAACGTTACATTTAAGAGGCTAAATTAATAGATTCTAAAATGTTTTCCGAAACAGACGTAAAACTCACTTTGAACAATACTTTACCAAATAAAATTAAAGGAAAACTACAAGCACAGGGACACAATAGTGAAATGTAACATGAAATATTAATGAAACTATATCTTACAAAATACAAACTAATTATTGCGCTACTTATTATGTCACATACAAGACGTAAGATATGTATAAGGAACTGAAAAATCGTACATAGATGTCTAAACTATAGCAGCATAGGTAGGTATAGCTCCTAGGACTACATATTTCCACCTGAGGCAGTCGATTACAAGTAACACTTTATTGGCTAACATAATCAGACGCTCGTATGTGATGGTACCTACTTACATAATATGATCTAATAACGACATACCATGAATTTCAAAGCCTACGCACCACTACCTTGACTTTAAAATACGAGACGCGCCAACCCGATATTCTAAGCACTTTCAAGTGAGTTCACTTGTAAATAGAAGTTCGCGAAACAAAAACAGGACACAACAAGAGCTTTGCTTAATGTGGATCATATTTCATTTCGCTGGGAGGGATTTCCGAGCACGCTGCGGGGCTATTACGTTTTCAGGAGGTTTACAGTGCATTAAAACGAGTGATGTTAATGAAACCGACCGAATAGAGCCGAGTGTTGTGATGGTGGGACTCGAACACTTGACTGTGTATTGAACACAATAACGGTTAGAATGTTCTCAATAAGTAAATAAAGAAAATTAACTTTTTTCACGTTGAGTACTTTAATATAGTTCTAATAGGTTGTTATATTTGTGTCTCAATCAATTAAATCTTTTGAAAGACTCAGAATCCTAATATAGTTTGACCTACAATGTAATCAATAGACACTCAGTTTTTAATAAAAGTTATGTACAATTTAACAAATACAAAAATATTTATGCTACAGCTGTACTTACTGCATAGAGTAGCTGAGACAAGAGAATAATTTCGTATCTCGTTACAAACGTCAGCGATCTAACACGTTCTATAAAAGAAAACAATCATGGCACAAATTAGATATCTCTAACAAATGGCTTAGCTTGTAAAAGTTTAAATTAGGGTAATTTTTGCAATTGATAACATTTGTAAAAGTAAGCCAAAGTGGGGCCAGCTGCATAATAGGCTCTCGCTGGGGGAAGTAATGCGAATAAGCTTATGGCACCTGCTCACTCTTGACGTCACTACCAGTGCTCCGTTAGAGAAAGGAAAACGGAACACTTGTCATATTATCTTTTACTTAATGCCGGTGGACCCGAGTGCCTGTTGTGCCACTTTTCATAATGGCACGGATAAGCAATTGCTTCCTGAAAGTGAAAAATTTTACTTTTGACCAGAAATAAGCGAAAACTCTTCAAGAAAATTATGTTAACATTTACTTATGTTAGTACTTAATCCTAATATTTACATAACCAAGCAGCAAAATGAAATATACGCTTTTAAGTTTCAGTTAAAACATTTTCCTTGACTACAAAGTTCAGGAAAAACCAACCAAAATTATGGTCCGTCCACTTTGCGGAATGATAAATTCCGAATTGTGGTAACTAACTTTGTGGACTGGAGATTCATGGATAGGTACTATCGTTCATCACAATTATCTTTTCTGCTAACTCCAACAAAAGTCCTCAGGAAAAAGTTTCCACTTCCAGACTAGCTTCGGCCAGATATAATGGCATAGTTTATTCCAATTTCACCCAACGCAAGCATCCCGAGACGATAGAGTTGCTCTGAAGCAGGGTTTGCTTTAAAAATAAAGGAAGTTTAATACTTGTCCAGTCTTCGGCGCCTGTTTAATAAGAAAGATGAGTCTGAGTTCTGCCAGTAATACATAGGTATTACTTATTTGTTCGCGTAAAAAGTAACGAACAACAGCAGAATCCCAGTCTAAATAATTATGTAAACGTATGCAAGTACATATAAATCAGCATCAAACAGCATCTTACTTCAATATGTAGCATAGGGAAAATATATTTATGGGTTAGACACCTTTTAAGTTCACCAGCAATATCTTTATGATTACAAATATAAACAAAACTATATTTCATTACAGTAATGCGTGTATTGCACAGCTTTGTGTAATATGACAATACAGGACATAAAATAGAAGCTCGTGACATCTTGGGTCAGCGAGGAATTTTATAGACAAGCCAAATAAAGCCTCCGACAAAAGGATGCCGTCAACAAATATTCTGTAGCAGTACGAGTACCTATGTATAGTCTTCAGGAAGTAACAATAAAGTGCAGAAACACAATTTGAAGCTTATACAATTCTACGCAGTCAGCTTCATGCCTTCACAATTGCTTGATACAGCAAGTTGAAAATGTATTTTGTATCTACTTACAAAACAAAGAATTCGTTTATTTTTTCAGTATTTTAGTTATGTTACAGCCAATATCAAATAGAGCTTAAAGAATTGTTTTCGTCCCAATAATTTTATGTGTTCTGTCGAACCGTAAATACTTGTATTTATACGTTTAAGCGAGCTTTTTCTTTGTTCCATTTACTCGAAGAGCCAAGGGCATGGGCATAAATGTTTTGCTATTTCAAAGCTCCGACTTCACAATCAGAGGCACCTATCAATGCCACTACAAATCGTGTTTGGCAAACGCGAAATCGTTTTGCGCGTGACGTTAATGGGATGGGAACTATTCCTCACATCTCCGTTTTATGGCGTCATAGATCAAGTAATGCGGGTGACAGAGCTTGACGCGCATCGCGCGCCAAACTCAATTAATCTACTGCTACGTAATGACCGAGATTTTAATGCAATATTAACATCAAAAACCTTTTAACTGTACCTACCTTCATTTTAGTAGTAATAATAAATGAGGTAAAGATTATTTTCAACGTGACATCGATGTTAAAGATTTTTTTAAACTAGGTAGGTAACCCACATTGAGGAACAATAGCAGTTTTATACGTATGGAAGAATAAACAGTTTCATTTATTGTAATTGGCTTAGAATTCGCTGGCTGACCATTTCAATACGGTTTGATGATTTTTATCCGTTTCATACTGTTTTGTTTCAACAAAAGTCCCATTGAATAAAGAATAAAAATTATAATTTGCTATTGTAATAACATCTGTATGTGCTACGGATTGTATTATTTCCATATTTCGAATATCATCGCATCTCATAGCTTATTATTGCCGTGTCGGCTTTATTAACTAGTTTGTCAACTCATAAAACAGCTAACGAGTTAATCAGGAGTATCTGCTTGTTCTCTGCCCGTGCCGATACTTCGCAACAATTTTCATTCTGTCTGTTTAACGAAGTTGTGGCAAACAAAAAACCATCCGCCTCCAGCCAAGAAACTCCGACATTAACTCTTAGTTAGAATGTTGCAAAACTGAAAAACGCAGCACTATTTGTCACGCTGACTTTACGTCACGGACAATAACTTCACGTTGAGAAATCCCGCACCACCTCTTTGTCACATTTTACAAAGAAAAAGTGTTTCTCCTTTATTTCATTTTGTCGTTTGCTCTTTACGAAGATTGCAAAAGGAACGAAATTTAAAATAACCTCCGATTCTTTTGTTTCACCTCACTCAAATAAAGTTAAATGAAATGAAAAAATTATAAATTAGGTATTGCGGAAAACAATATTTTAATAATATCACGTTAGGGTATCTATCATTCAGTTGTACAAGAATATAAAGGCAAAACTACACAGTCAGAGACAAAATATGATATAAATGTAGGATGATAATAAAATAAGCATTATGAAGCCAAAACGATCTTACCTACGTCACTGATCGAATTTTCTCACATTTCAATTGACCCAAATTGGAAGATTTACGATTCAGTTGTCGAATTGAATACACGCTGTCAGCCAAATGTCAATTATTATTAGGGAAATTTACGACATACGAATAAGGAAACATGAATCTAAGAAAGCCCTAAAATCTTTTATTTATTTCCGTCAATCTATAAATTCACTTTCGTTTTTCATTCAATACATTCTGAGGGGAGAAAAGAGAAAAGTAATCTCACGGATTGGGCTCGAACACGCGAAAAAGATATTGGAAGCCATCCGCGAAATAGGAACGTTTTTATTCTGTCAGAGATTATCCCTCACATATTAAGAAACAAACTTTAGCGGCTAACCGTGTCTATGGCGTTCACGTACAGGTAACACGATAACGTTCGGCATTTCGAAGGACTTTTAACACTGCGCCAAGATATTTAATAACTTCGGTTATTATTACAACTTTTACCTGATATTAATTTATCAATGCACACAACTTACAAAAAATAGAGTATCTCACTAATATAACGAAAATCGTTCATTTCAATTAACGTAGAAGCGTGACAGTACAGCACTAACGGCAACATAAATTACAATACCTTAACAAATCATAACTCGTAGCTAATAAAACTTTGAGAACTTTAAATTCAATAAGACAATAAAAAACAAATGAAGCCTTTCTTTCCTTACTTTCGTATTCAGGTTAGTGCTAACTTATAAAAAATAAACATACGCCTCCAATATGGAATAATTGAATGAGCCTTACCCAGTGCGCGAAGTATAAAATCATTCATAGTCAATTTTAGCTCAATATTTTCATTCACTTCACCTATTTGTATTCATAGGGAAATTTTTCTGAATAGATAAACGGATAAAAAGGGTTTTCCGCATTACATTGGGGTCTGACGAATGGAAGATGAAGACGAACCGACCGTTGTTCATAGACCTACTCATACGTGCTTCAACTTTTTCTGAAACTTTAGTTAGATTGTCTACCCGTTGTATATCTACCTATATGGGGAAATTTTATAAAAATATGTCGATTTGCGTTTTATGGTCGCATGAACTATTCATATTTTTATTTGTGAAGTTAGGATATTAATAGTACAAATATTAGTGTAAGTGAAATTTCCAATTAAAGCACAAATAACATTGTTACAAAATCAATAACATAAATTATAAGGGAACAAATTATTAACGGCGGTTTGCCCCACTTAGCAGCAAAGTTCAAGTCGCCAAAGTTTAATCAAGTATCAAGATTGTTTTTGTAAACTTAATTTTGCGCTTCCCTATAGGTACAGACAGATTACGGTCGAAGTTTTAACTTTCCTTAAATTTATTTAAACGCAAGCAGAACTTTTCAATGCGGTCGAACGAACGCTATGTAGCTGTGTGGCGATGAAGGTAGAGTAAGGCCCAGAACAGATGGTGAAACGCAACTGCAACGAAACTGCAAGTGCTAGTTACTTTTAGGTTGCATCTAAGTTTCTGCCATAGCGTCCGTTGAGAGAGCACACATGACGCGACCAGTTTGAAACTTTCAATTTCAGTTTCATTCATCAGAATCATCAGAAAGTTGCAGTTTCGTTGCAGTTGCGTTTCACCGTCTGTTCTGGGCCTAACAAGGCTATTTGAGTTAAAAATGTTAAAAATTCTAGAGCGACAGTATTATTGAGTGAATAAGTGATAATAAAAGCTCTTTTACGTTATATTTAACGTGTATATATTTAATGTTTAGATAGATAGATAGAACACAATTTATTGTACACCACAAGACAAGAAAATAAAAACAAATTACTTATTAAGTTAATTGACTAAGATAATCTATGCTACCAATTTGCGCTCAGAATATATTCCACCTATTAATTTTTTAGTGCGCGATTGTGAATTTGGCCATTATTCATCGTGTAATTCAAGTTGTATTGCCATGAAACATGAGAAATATTCGTTCATCATACTCTCCTAATTGAAAGTGGTTAGGTAGAGATTATAGAGTATAACCAAGCATGCTAAGTCTGTATAAAATAATAATTTAGAGAAGAATTTCCTAAGAATATCAGCACAACAAACATTACTTAGCACTCCTACACACATCCTTCTGGTGGTTCTTCCATTTCAGCTTCTTTATTATGTTTTTCTTTGATTTTAATATGTATAAAAAAGAAAACAATTATTCAGGTCTAATTATTATATTTAGCCTACCCAAACCAATTTAGTGTATTACTACAACTTCTATTACAACAATTAATGAAAACCAAGCTAATATAGTTATGTGATTATTAAAAAAATATCGTTTCTCCCGCTATATTTTCAGTCGCCTAAACTTATATGAGTCTCATACATATTCGTAACATTATTATGTGATGCCGACGGGAGAGTGCTTATGAAATGTGACAGACCGACGTGAGACATACAAATGAGGGTCTGATAATGTGCCGTCGACTTCGTGATAATATATTTTGCACTTTTATTTCAAAGAGCTGCATTATTAAACCACTTATGTTTATACCTGTGCTGAAAAGATATTACTGTCGTAAAATATTTTGTAAATAAAAATAAGCTTGGAAAAACAGCTCTTCTATTGGCAAATGTCTTTATTACTATTACTATTACTATTTTAACACAACACACAAGTTTCTGGATTGTTACACTCGTATATTATACCTACCGTTAAGTAAAAGCAAAAATAAAAGCGAAATTTACTGAGATATCCTTAATGTTTTACTGTTATGGAAAGCACAGCCTGTAAAAACAAACGATGGATCGTAATCACATTTATTTCAGCCAAACAAGGCAAACAGACAAGTAAACCTTTCACCGCTGAAAATGTTCATTAAACAACAATTCAGTACGGAACAACGCAATATTATTCCGAAAAATTAAACGAAATTTTCCCTCTTACAGGCCAGACGCACCTGCATATGTTTTAAAAGGCTTCATTTGTCGAACGTTTTACGCAATTATTGCACTGAAAAATGGAAATTAACTGTTTGCGATTGGGCAACAAATATTTGCAGCAATCGCGTCCAATTTCCGCTACGGATATTTATGATAGAATTCAATACGTGTTCGTCTAATTTAACAAACATGCGCGATTCGCATGAATTGTAATTAACACTAGGCAGATCGTAAATATGTAGTTACAGTTTTATTATAATTTGTTTTATTAACACTTCGTCAGGTTGTTAATTAACACCAACCAATATTTTTATTCATTCAGCTGTGATTTTTGGGAATTTTATTGCCAATAGTTAGAAGATTTGACTTATTTTTTTTTAGCTAAATAGTGATTTAGATAAAACACAGACTTGTGGTACTTTACTTTGTTAGTAGTTGTGCGAAAAACCTTTTATCACTACTCATCACAATTTAGTAATAGGAAGCGCAAACCGTAGTCTTCGTAGTCTCGTAGTAGTAGCGATAAAACGCTACGGCACAGCTACGGCGTAGCAATTGCTGACTACGAATGCTACGACATAACATTTTTTAGACTATACCTTTACGTATTAAATATATTTTTTTCTTTTATGAAAGACACTGTAATTAAACATCTTGAGATTAACTATTTTGGTAAAGAAACAAAAAACTAAAATTCACCCCCATCAGTAAAATAATAAGAACTACGAGCAAAGTCAAATAGTACAAATGAACCTTCAACTAAAGCATTGAGCATTTTGATCCAACTGTGTCGACATCAATTACCTGAAGCTTTTAGCCTCGAACATTCGGGATCTATGCGGCAAACTATCTCTTTTGCTAACCCAGTTGGCCAACTGACACGTACTCAGTGAACTGAGACCGTTGGAGTCAACAGTTAGTCCGTCGCGGTCGACGAGTGAAGTTTAAATCTATCGACCACCGACCGACAGAGAAGTCGGCTAATTCCTGACCGCCAACCACCGGTACCAATACTGTCCTAATCTGATATTATATTCGGGGAGTTAACTCTGCTTCGGGTCTATTACTATAGGAAAGGCTCTCGATTTAATCGTTCGCGATGTGAAGGACGTTGAGCAATTGAATTCATACCCATAATCATATTAGTCCGTCGCTAACATATTCAATTAAAAAGACATCTTTCCACTTTACATTTACTTAGGTTAAAATTAGTGAAATTAATCTTGAAATGGGTTTTGCAGCTCGATCTTAAAATATTACCTATTACCTAATATTATACAGATGTCAAACTCGATTAGAATGGAAATGAAATTATGTGAAAGTGCATAAAAAAATAATACATGGTGTAACACGCGTTCTACGTATGTATGACTGCACTGCCTTTTGTGGTAATCATAATCATCATCAAGTCATTTAGACTCTACTGCAAGAGCATGACCCCACACTAGGGAAAGCTGTAAACCACATTTTATCAAGGAACGGGTCCTAACTCTCCCGTCACTGTACATAATGGAAGCTGCGCTATTCGTAAAAAATAATAAACATCTGTTCCAAAACGACAAAAATATACGCCGCCGACACCAACTTGCACTCCCAGTCCCAAAGTTAGATTTGTACAGAAACGGTCCACAGTATCGCTGCATCGAAATTTATAATCAAGTCCCTGAATACCTAAAAACTAAAACAAAAACAAATACATTCATATTCAAATTGAGATCCCTATTATTTGATAAAAGTTACTACAGTGTTGACGATTACATAAGTGACCTAACCCTTAAAAAAATGAAAGAGAATGTGTCAATATCTTTCAGAAAGTAAAATGTAATATAGTGCAATATCCTACTTATAATAATAAAATAATATAATATATACTTAGTATATAATTGTACAATAAAATAATGTAATTTATATTAATATTAAGGACTAGCGGCCGCCCGCGACTTCGTACGCGTGGATCCCGTTTTACCCCCTTCATCTATCTTACGCGGTTTAGATTTTTTCATACAAATGTTTTTTCCCGCTAACTCCCGTTCCCGTGGGAATTTCGCAATATTCTGTTGTCACTAAGCTTTAAGTTTACTAAGGTACCTGCATGCCAAATTTCAAGCGTCTAACTTAAGCGGTTTAGATTTTTCATACAAATGTTTTTTCCCGCTAACTCCCGTCCCCGTGGGAATTTTGCAATATCCTGTTGTAACTAAGCTTTATGTTTACTAAGGTACCTGCATGACAAATTTCAAGCGTCTAACTCAAGCGGTTTAGATTTTTCATACAAAAGGATTTACCCGCTAATTCCCGTTTCCGTGGGAATTCCTAAGTATCCTATAACCTGCCCAGGAGTATGAAGAATAATTGTACCAAGTTTCGTTAAAATCCGTCAAGTAGTTTTTGTTTCTATAAGGAACATACAGACAGACAGACAGACAGACAGACAGACAGACAGACAGACAAAAATTTTACTGATTGCATTTTTGGCATCAGTATCGATCACTAATCACCCCCTGATAGTTATTTTGAAAATATATTTCATGTACAGAATTGACCTCTCTACAGATTTATTATAAGTATAGATAATTATTACCATTAAGCATTATTTTGTAATTGTTAATGTTAGATGTTAACTAAGTATTAAATGATTGTGACTTTACTACACCCTCACAGGGTCAATGTATGAATGCATGTATATCTGTATGTGCTGAATATGCTAATGCAAATGAATAAATAAATAATTAATTAGCCAGAAACAAATTGACTATAATAACGAAGATGCAGTTAAAAGTAAGGAGAGTAGAAAGAAGGAGCAACAGCTGTAACCTAACGTAACAAAATCAAAACCTTTTAAGAATAGTATATTGGCACGAAACACAAGTAATAAACCCATTTATACAAAGTTACGTCATCAGTTTAATTAAATACGTGACTGCGGTAAAAAGTCTTTATTAGATGTTAAACAGCTTCGGAGCCTAGGTAATCTAAGTCTTCAGCGCCGGAGATTGAGCCTCCGGCTGGCGAGCGAACTTCGACAAAGAGTAATGATGCTGCCCGCCCACTGACATTGGGTTACCTCAGCCTCAACACTTCTAAGTTTAAATATTGCGTTTTGTTTTGGCTTAGTTGCACCATCTAACTTTAACGGTAACTGTAACGATAACCGATGTTTTTTGCATGGAGTTTGACAGATTTTTGACGTTTGTTAAAGATAAAAAAGATGGTGCAACCCAGCCTTTAGGTTGTTAAGATACTCGTTTACGTAACTATATACCTAAACAGCTTTTTGGTTTTGAATTGTTACGTAGCGTGTCTGAAAAAGAATCGAAGGCTTTCTCGTCCTAACTTTTTGTATCTAAATGTTGCCTCTTTTGACTTTGGCACTGGGTTTTTAATAAAACCGATTAGAGTTAACTTCACAGATATTGAGTTCACCATAGCAGTTGTACTATTGTATACCTACCACAAGTAATCCAAAATTGAGTTTTTAAATAAAATAGCTCAGCTATTTTTGAATAAAAGTGCAACAGCAGTAGGTATTCATACTTGTTTGCTAGTTAAAATACCGTTTAAAAATACATAGGTAGTTAACATAGCCCAGGCTCGTAACGCAGCATGCCCAAGGTTAGCAGCCGCTCAATTTACATTGGAAACTATTTTGCATAATCCCAACTTGAACCAGGAACTCGACGCAGTTTATCCATGTTTTATTTTCCAATATTATCCGCGATAATATCGTAATCTATACTAATACTAATATACTAATCTATACTAATATTATAAAGCTGAAGAGTTTGTTTGTTTGTTTGTTTGTTTGTTTGTTTGTTTGTTTGTTTGTTTGTTTGGTTGAACGCGCTAATCTCAGGAACTACTGGACCGATTTGAAAAATTATTTTTGTGTTGGATAGCCCGTTAGTTCCTGAAGGCTTTAGGCTATACAGTGTGTCCGGGCATGTAGTGATCAAACTTTAAGGGCGTAATCTATGGACAATTTTATCGGTGAAAATACTTTAAATTTGGGGCTTGACCCATTTCTCGCATATTTACAAGGATTTAAGTTTTTAATTTTAAGTTTTCACCTCTTCCTTCAAAAACAAGTGATAGCGTGGGTAACTTAACATTAATAAGCTAATATTTTATATCATGCGATAGCCAATAAAATTATCTACTAGTAGAAGTAGAAAACAGACACAAGTTTCATACATTTTAAGGGAGTAAGAATGGATTTAATTAGAAATAAACATGTTTTTTTTCACATCTTTTTCAGTTATTTCCCAACACAAGAAAAACCAGGTCGTTAAGGTATGTTTTATTTGCATTGTATTATTAGTATTTGAGCCATTCTACAAAACGAATGTAAATTTATTAGTCTACGTCTATTAGTTTCGACGTAATTGTTGAACAGAGATACCCATTCCCAGCGGTTTCCATAGTAATCGGAATAGGTTGTGTGATTCTTTCAGGCAGTGCATTTTCGCATGTCGCGTGCGCTATGGAAACCGCTGGGAAGGGGTATCTTTGTTCAACAATTACGTCGAAACTAATAGACGTAGACTAATAAATTTACATTCGTTTTGTAGAATAGCTCAAATACTAATAATAAAATGCAAATAAAACATACCTTAACGACCTGGTTTTTCTTGTGTTGGGAAATAACTGAAAAAGATGTGAAAAAAATTATGTTTATTTCTAATTAAATCCATTCTTACACCCTTAAAATGTATGAAACTTGTATCTGTTTTCTACTTCTACTAATAGATAATTTTATTAGCTATCGCATGATATAAAATTTTTGCTTATTAATGTGAAACTACCCACGCTATCACTTGTTTTTGAAGGAAGAGGTGAAAACTTAAAATTAAAAACTTAAATCCTTGTAAATATGCGAGAAATGGGTCAAGCCCCAAATTTAAAGTATTTTCACCGATAAAATTGTCCATAGATTACGCCCTTAAAGTTTGATCACTACATGCCCGGACACACTGTATATCATCACGCTAAGACCAATAGGAGCGGAGCACCAATGAAGAATGTTTCAAATCAGTGATTTTTTTCCTTTTGAGAGCTGACGCTGCGTAAACGGTTAAAGTTTCGCAAAAATCATGTATGACAGAATTGTTCCCCTTTAAAAGTTCTAAAAAAAGTCCGCGATAGCATATGTCTATCTTTTAAGGTTGGCTCATAGTAACCCTTTTAATCCAAAAAGAAATCTGTTTTAAATTAATGCATTATTTGCGGAGGTTTTTTCATAAACATGATATTAATCCTTATCCAAATAAATAAGTTATTGATCACAAGTATTTAATTTTAAACATACTTGGCCTTTACACCATTCGATTTCAATAAATATCTTAGAAGATATCGCAGTTTTAAAATATCATCGCAGCAAAATAATGATCAAGTACTGCGCGCGCCACTGATGGATCAATGCACAGCCTAAACCGCTGATCGTAGAGACCTGAAACTTGGACGGTGTGTTATTTGTATGACGCAAGCATCTGATAAGAAAGGATTTTCCAAAATTCTACCCCTAAGGAGGTAAAAAGGGGGGGCAAAGTTTGTATGGGATAACAAGATTCCTTCGTTCAATCTACTTCAAATTTCGCATAAGCATTCTATAACAGAATTAATGGAAGATGTGTTTCGTATTTTAGTGAAATGCACCCCCTAACTATGTTAAAAAGGGGTAGAAAGTTATTTTAGTGGTGATTTGCTTCAAAGTTGATATTAATTACTCATTAGTGCATTTTTTTTTTCAAACATGTCATGTTAAAGACTATCATAATCTAGGTGCCCGCTGCGTGCGCTCGCGTAACAATGCATAGTAATGCATGACGGTCATGCCGCGGGCACAATAAACTTATATTCGCGCGAGAGTTTTGGCGGAGGCCCTTGAGGTAGTGGGAGTAGTCTTGAGGAAAAGCTCCTTCTCCCACGGCCAGTGGCATGCTAAAAGCTTGGTGATTCTAGCACCCGTAGGAAAATAAAAAAAAGGTTTACCAATAATACTGCGGTAGGTGTAGTTTTCGATTTCGTTGTAAAAAGATAATACCACCGATCAAAGGCCGAGCTGCATATTCATAAAATATAAGAAAAAAATATTTTTATGTTTATTTAACCTTTAAGATTTTTATATTTTATAAGTATGGAAATCCTTGGGGGAGGCCTTTGTCCAGCAGTGGACGTCTTTCGTTACGACAGGACGACATTTAGATAATAACGGTAAAACATTTAAAAATCGTATGAGAACGTTTTCGACTTCTCCGCGAAGTCGCGGGCAAAAGCTATTTGTAAAATAATTAGACTAAATTATTAAAAGTGCCTACCCAAAGTCATTATTCCACGCGGACGAAGTCGCGGGCACAGCTAGTATACTAATATACTAATATACTAATATACTAATATACTAATACTAATACTAATACTAATACTAATACTAATACTAATACTAATACTAATACTAATACTAATACTAATACTAATACTAATACTAATACTAATACTAATATACTAATACTAATACTAATATACTAATAATATTATAAAGCTGAAGAGTTTGTTTGTTTGTTTGTTTGTTTGTTTGTTTGTTTGTTTGGTTGAACGCGCTAATCTCAGGAACTACTGGACCGATTTGAAAAATTATTTTTGTGTTGGATAGCCCGTTAGTTCCTGAAGGCTTTAGGCTATTTATCATCACGCTAAGACCAATAGGAGCGGAGCACCAATCAAGAATATTTCAAATCAGTGAATTTTTTCCTTTTGAGAGCTGACGCTGAGTAAACGGTTAAAGTTTCGCAAAAATCATGTATGACAGGATTGTTCCCCTTTAAAAGTTCTTTAAAAAAGTCCGCGTTAGCATATGTCTATCTTTTAAGGTTGGCTCATAGTAACCATTTTTATGCAAAAAGAATCTGTTTTAAACTTCTTTTTGCACCACCGAGTAACTTTCACCGGATCAAAGGCCGAGCTGCATATTCATAAAATATAAGAAAAAAATATTTTCATGTTTATTTAACCTGATTTTTATATTTTAAAAGTATTCAAACATTTAGATAATAACATTAAAACATTTAAAAATAATCGTATGAGAACGTTTTCGACTTCTCCACGGACGAAGTCGCGGGCAAAAGCTATTTGTAAAATAATTAGACTAAATTATTAAAAGTGCCTACCCAAAGTCATTATTCCACGCGGACGAAGTCGCGGGCACAGCTAGTTCTGTAATAAAATAAACAGCTGATATTTCTTCGTAAATTAATTACTGCTAATAAAGCTAATTAGCTCTGTCATAATGTCTGACAAACAAATCTGTTATTAGTTTCATACACACATTATGTAGGTGCTTCAAGTTTAGGCCGAAATTATGGCATAGTAAGCAATGTAACTATTACGTACGTAAATCAACCTGTAAATCCTAATCAAACTAGTTTGTACTGGTTATCCAAAACATGGTAATAAAACCTAGTTTATGCTACTAAATCTGTTTGATTACAGAGCTAATACCTACTATGGATGCTTGAATTGAGGGCAGGATAGGTATGTACTCTAAGTACATACATGCATGATACGTTAAGTAGCGCTCTAAGGATACATGTAGGAGTTTGTTTTTGTAAGACCGGGAAGATCGAACAATTCCATCGGCAATCTGCGAAAGGAACTTGTTATCTCTGCGGCTCTTGCGTTTTGTTGAATTAGTAAGAGGGTACAGACAAATGGGCGTGTAAGAAACACGGAACGATCTCCGACTCGCCCGAAAGCGATAGTGCTCCGCTAGTTACGATAATAAATAGGGGCTTAACGCTAGCAAATGGCCGATTAGGGCATTCTTGACTACAACACGGGCATTCTGATAAAGTTACCGTTTGCTACGCTACGAGCCTCCAGGGCTTTATGAGGACGAGCGGATCGCCTCTCTGCATCACTCACACGCTCGCTTGTTTCGCGCATATCGCTTTGTGGCGATTTGTTTGTAAACGCAGTAAGCAGTAAATACATACAATATGTAATCCGGTAAATGAGGCAGGTAGTCGAGGTAACATTCACGTGTTTTGTTAAGTCAATACACATCAAACTTGTATATTTTAAGGAAACTACGCAAGATGCCAAAATGTTTAGTTTAGTAGGTTCATGTGCATGTCGTCCTTAGTACACAAAAGCGTAGGTACCTACTTAACTATAAATTAACCACCTACCTTGCCATACACGTGTAACCTACTCATAAAAAATTAAAGCAGCCCTATACAATTTTACCCAATGAACGCTTTGTCACTTTTAGTCCAACGTTAACTTCGGCATTTTACAAAGGGACAAAACAGTGAATTAATTAACAGAGTTGCGTTTTATGTACAGTAAGCATTAACAATTAAAGTAGGTCCTCGCCTAAAAAAAATATTAATGAAATAAGAGAAAACGTGTAAGATCCACCTACGCTCTTACGAGATTTTAATGAAAAAAGAATAATCATGCAAATTATTTAATTATTTTGGATTGATGTGATAACGCCTACAAAACGTTTATTAACAAAATTCTCCCGGCTCCATTCGCCGAGATTCTCCCATTATACCTTTCATTAAGGACAATTGAAGAAATTAAAAGCTTATTGTTTAATTAAGTTAATTTTCTAAATCCATTTAAGCTTCATTTCACTTAATACTTTATAATTCTTAATTGCATTTAGCCTCTTTCTTAAGTAGGCGATGGTCTCGAATTTAAGAAATATCTACCTCTGCATTTGAGACTTTTAATAATATGATAAATGATATTGAAATTACAATGTTTACTAAATTACCTTACCAATGAGCTTTTCACTGGCAGTAGCCGAATAAAGAGTAGGTATTTATGTATTTACAAAAGCTTATTACAATGTAATTTTTCCTAATAATGGAATAATAAAACCCGTTTTCAATAGGACACACCGTTCCATGAATATTTAATGACATCTGAACAACAGCATTGTTACCGCAAAGAATACAAAACCAGGCTAGTAATTGAACAGTGGATAGCCACAGTTAACTGTTAGATAACTATCAAACAGAACATAAAAGATGTGGAGTATCCGGATACTGCCAGTTAATGCCAGCGTTAAACATACACCTATCTAATACAAAGAGCCTTAAAGAAAGGAATAAACAGAAGAATACCAAAACCAGGCTTAGGATGATACATACATTAGAAGTTGAATCTAATAGGTAGATGGCATGGCTAAATTAAGTAATTAAAATTCCTAAAATTTTCGTTTGCAGGATTTAACCACAGAAGCTATTTAATTTATTATGCTGTAATAGGGGTTGATTAGATCTAGAAAAATTAACTAGGCTACCTTTTGTCGGTAAACAAGGGGCTAAGTGAAGATTTTCTGTAACAGTCTAAAATGTAGAACTTTTATAGTAAGCTACAGCTACAGACAACCATTAGGCTGTGTTGCACCATCTTACTTTAACTTTGACAAACGTCAAAAATCTGTCAAACTCCATACAAAATGCATCGGTTATCGTCATAGTTAACGTTAAAGTTAGGTGGTGCAACTCACCCTTAGTTAAATAGTCAAATACAAATACAAATCTTTATTGTGAATCATAGCCCTGAAACATCTGCAAGTTATAAAATATCGTATGACCAAAAAATGCAAACAACATTCTTACTCCAATCCTTTTTAACCCAAAGCTCAGAATAACTAATACTAGCGTACCCGAAGGCTATATATTCACACGCAAAGTCATTTGTGCTCATTTTGTGACTCAGAAAACTAGTCATAAGTTATAAACTTATTTATCATTCGTGATGGGCCTAAGAGCGAGGGAAAACAGGCCATTATTCAAGAAGAAACGTGATAATTACGCGAGGAAACTGAGGAAAAAGAAACTAATAAACTATTTAGTGAGTGAGTTAAGAACTTGTACTACCCACGGGCTGCCTTACATTGTAAACAGGGAAATACATTGGGCAGGAAGGTAAACGTTGATACACCATTACGAGCGTACACACGATCAAGTCGGTCGTCCAATTTGCTTGATAGATAGGTACGATTAGGTTTGATTGACTAATTTGCAAAGTATAGATCCCATGCTAATCTATGTGTACCTGCCAAACGTTTATTCTATCCTGCTTGATCGTGTGTAGCGTGAAATAAACAAACTTTATTTTATTTATTCCTGTTAAATTTTAAATTGATGTTATGTTATAATAATAAATCATCAAAGTCCTAACTTTTGACACTAAAACGGTCTTAGTCTAGACTTTAATGTTAAAATAACATTCTGTCGCGTTCAATTTAACACAGAGCTCCTGAAATATTTAATGATTTATTGTAACATTACAGGACTTTTTGGGCGGTTAACTTTCTACTCGCGGTAACTATTCTTATAGCGTTGTTGGAAACACAGTATTTCAGGTTTACTGTAAGTATTTATTTAATCTTTTTACTTTTTATTTTATTATTTTTACAACTATTAAATCTTAAAATATGTATTAAATACTTATGCCTTATAAACCAAGTTACCAAATTCAAAGCCAATCTGAACTATAATAATATGTAGAACGTAGATAATATTGAAATCCAATCTTGATCGAGCAATGTAGAGCAATATAAATTCATTGGCAGACCTCACCGATCGTCACGAGTGTGGAAATGGACTATTTCAACTGGAACATATCGTACCCCGCCATCACGCTGTGCCCGATGTACAAAATAGAAGACGACGACCTGAATGAACTGGTCAAGTATGATTTTTATAGTTCTTTGGTTTTTGAGCTAGCGTTTTTTTAAAGCTTTAACCGTAGCTTGGACGCGTGAATGAGATTCAGCTTCTGTTATGTATTCGGGGATTAAAAAGCTTTTGTATAGCTTGTAAAATTTCTAGGTACCTATACGATTTGCCCATGTGAATTCTTATTATACCTTCCAATCTACTTGCATAATCATTACTTACGTTTAAATCCGTTTGCTACGAGTTTTTCAGTAAATTGTTTTTTTTACCTAACTCCACCCTTTACAACTTATTTTACAATAACATGTACCTAAATGGGACGCACTACCTAGAGACCCTATTACTAATAATAGATTAGCTTAATGACTGACAAGAGTAATGATTAGATGCACCAATTAATTAACCAATTAATTATCAACGGAATAATGACTTAATTTCAGCGAAACAATGGAAAGCACGGGCGAATACATAGACACGCAGCTGAGAGTGATCACTAGCATCTCCTACGACACAGCAGACATAGTGGATTTTGATAACTTGGATGTTACTTCGGTAGGAAAGTTACACGTAACTTTTAAAATTCCGTGTCTGACTATTTTTACTGCTTTACCTGTCTTAGAACCTGAACTTCGAACTCCTCCTATGTTCGTGTAATTTCGTTGCGGGTCCAATGACAGTTTAACTTTCCCCCGGGACAAACTTGACCTTCACTGGTTGGGTTTTTATTGGCGGTCAAGCTGTAGATCCTGACTACACAGGAGTTGCAGCGGTGGAAACAAGAGGTGGGATTAGTCCCGTGCTTTACCTGTCTAGTGACTAATTCATCATCATCATCCCGCTGCCGCTTGACTATCGTGGTGAGCCTACTTGTAACACAAGCATTTAGCTTGGCACGAGGGGCTAACGGGACTATAAGTAATTGCGCAAAATGTACTCCAGGCGAATAGACTCTACCCCAGGTGGGGTCAACAAAAGGGTTTTTAAGAGTTGAATGAACTCCAAAAATCCAATAAAGTCATGTTAAACTGCCGATATTATAATTAAAATAGCAGTTAGATCTAGATCATCAAATCAGTACTTGTCAATGATAATGTTGTGGCGTCAGTCACGTGCTACTTAATTATTAAAGTAACAAATTAATTAATCAATTAACTAATTAAGTAGATAATGTTCGTGTTTATTAGGTTATAGTTCCATCCGATTACGGAATGCTAGCGGCCATGATGTTCAAGAAGTTCGACAACAATTCCCTGACCACGAGCACCAACTGGCCCATCTCTGTGGAAATCTCTATGACCGAAATGGGAATGTGCCACGTCATCAACTCCAATGTCGCACAACTTGATAATCCTCTGTAAGAAAAAATCTGCAACTTTTTTTTCATCATCATCATCTCAGCCATAGAACGTCCACTGCTGAACATAGGCCTCCCCCACTGCTTTCCATGTTGCCCGGTTGGTAGCGGCCTGCGTCTAGCATCTTCCTGCTACCTTTATGATGTCGTCGGTCCACCACATTGTGTGTGGACGTCCCACCCACGCTGCGTTTTCCGGTACAACTTTTTTACTATTTATTTAAGGTAGTTTTAGGTACAAGTTTTAAATGTGTATAACTATGTAGAACAGCTATCTATTTAAAAATATAAATCATTCTTAAAGATGTTGACGTCTATCTATTAGGTAATCCGTTTTCTTTTTTCAGCAAATGGACAACCGCTAAATATGCAAAAAACAATATTGACCTTTCGGTACATGAACGGGATTTCTTCGTTCAGTTAGTAAATTATGCAGATGTGTATAAGGTACCTTGTACTCGTAATACCTACAATTTATTACCTAATAAGCAAGCCTAATTCTCATCAGGACGAGCTATATTCTGATATAGATAAGTGCCATGAAAAGGGCCTACATACTGATAAAGAATTGAATTAAAAGCTCTTTCATATTTATTTTACGATTTTCAGATTTACATTCATAGCCCAAATGAACTGATACAAACTACTACGCCATCTTATACTTCGAAATTGAATAATTACATAGACTTCGGGGTGAAAGTGTGGAGCACGCGAATATCTCATCGACTAGCAAAATATCCTTTGAGCGTGAGAAAATGCAGGCGAGTAATTAATAATTATAATACAAAATAATAACATTATTCACTACCTAATCATAATTTCAGCATTACAGATGCCGATCTAAAGAATCAAGAGAGCAGGGAAAAATTAAATTATTCGTTCTTCAAATTATCTAATTTTAATTAGCTATTTTCGTAGTACCTCCCTACTGGGGTACCTACTTACTTAATTAGAAAAGTAGCGGAGATATTCGCGAAATCTATTCTATAAATAAAAATACCTACTACATTGTTTAGTCATTGAATCCACCCACAGCTGTAATTACTTACAACTTGCGCTTTTTTTCAGGTTTCTGAATGAACCTATCAGCAAAAGATACCCAGTCTATTCATATACCCACTGCATTATTGAATGCAGAATTAAAATGATACTAGAAATATGTGGGTGCATACCACATTTCTATAAAAGACTAGGCAAGTACTACCTACCTAAGGTATAAACGCACATGTGCGGAATTCCATTTCGGTTTCCCCGATTAATTCGGAATTTCGAGGGCAGCAAACTATAAAAGAAATTTTAAAACGGAAAGCTGTGATATGGACTTTGATTTTTTATGGATTTTCTCTCTTCCGAAACGGAATTCCGCATGCTTTTAGCCGGTCTTACTATATTCTAGAAATATAGCTACATGAGCAATAAATGAATTATTAATTCGAGTAACAGTGATTCTGTTACTGTTATTGCTAGGTAAGCAATTAAAACTCAATTGCAGATCACGAAAGAGTATGCAACCTAACAGAGCTACCATGCTTCGTCGAGCACAAAACGGAATTTATAAAATTGTCGCTATCTGATGAAAGCTTGTCAAATCTCACTAACAGTAACAGTGCTAACATTCCGAAGTCGCCGAGCGATTGCGGTTGCCTCAACAGCTGCGACACTGATATCTATACCAAAGATCATGAAACCTTTACGCCTCAGGACGATCATAACAGCATGCGAGTTGGTATATCAGCGTATCCCAAGATAAGGATAGTCAAGGATACCATTATCAACCTATACGATATCATCTGTAAGTAATGTGCTCTGATTACAATATAATTTCGAGGACTGCTTTATAAATAATTATCCATAATTGAAAGTTTTTATCAATAAAACCAATTTTATTTTTAGTAAGAAGCGGAGGCGTAATTAACTTGTGTATTGGATCATCAGTTATATCGCTAATGGAATTGCTCGTGTTACTACTAAAAGTTATTATATTTTATTCACGTGTATTGGCCTCAATGATCATGCGAGCATTTCGTTATATTATTCCTAGAGTTAGAATGTGGACGATGTTCATAAGAATTAAAAAGTAATAAAACAAGTGTTTAAAAATATGTTTTTTATTTGTATAAAAATTATAAAAAAATTAAACGTAATGTATGTATAACTCCATACCACCACTGCCACCGACACGCGTCAGCTCACGATCAGCCTGTAACAAATAAAATTAGTTTTATCCGACTGGAATGAAAATAAAATGAAGATTGTCTTTATGGCGCAAACGTAAGAAGAAAACAGTTAGGCTAGAATACAGTGTTAAATATTAAAAACAATTACTTCGACATCTTACAAGCTAATAGATATTGTGTGGGCTCTCTTTAATTTTTAAGTAAGAAAATTATCAAAACTTCTTAAAATATGTACAAATTCATCTGCCTGCTTTTTACCATACATACTATTATAGTATCTATCCTCCTAAAATAAATAGGTAATATTACTTTCAGAAAGTAGTAAAATTTCATAAAACTTGAAATTTTTTTTTTCACTAAAAATAATATATCATGAACAAATCTTACCTTCGAAGAGATATCTTGCCATTTGAAAACCATCTTATCATAGAGACATCGGTATGATGACCGAGTTGGTTCTTATGATTTCTCTTCATTATCAGTTAACTTTGGCCAAATAGAATCAATCTATTGCCATTATTTCATTGGGAGCCTGAAAAATATTAAAAACTGTTATAAAACCAGTTATCATTGTCGCATCAAGTACGTTGCGTTTAAAATCGGATAAACTGCCGTCTGCTAAAACTGGAGACCACCGTCAAGTGACTATGACACCACCACAGTCGCAACCCAAGCAAGAATGCTCTTCTCGACACTAACTCGCTTAGGCGAAAACAGACCGAATCGATGCAACAAATCTTCTCGGCCACTGCGGAACAGAATCACAAGCTGTGGTCAGCAGTGAGCGCTTACAAGTTCCAATACACGCAGAAGATTTACCGTGTGAAAAGACGGAGGAAAACTGAAGCAACTACAGTGGCTACACAAGATAATAAGGAATAATGACACCCTTTTTGAATCGAAACCCCATGCATGCCCGTCAAAACAAATACAAATCCGTCCGATAACAGATCAACTTACCCTCGGTATTCAAAATTGACTTCGTACAGCAGCGACCGACATCATTGAAGATTTCATCTTCGACAAACGCCTTCTTCTCAATACTAGGAGACTTCGTGGAGCTATTTTTAACAAAGTTTTAGAAGTATGGCACAAGTTATACGGAGAGCGTCTAACCATAACGCCGATATTGTTCGTAATGTGTTTGAAAGTTAAATTAGGGTGCATTAAGATAATTCCTGGCTCGACTTCGAATATAATGTCTAACAGTTAACATTACCACAAACCTTATTACATTTTGTGGCGACTTGGCATCATATTGCCGTGCGCAAGTTTCAACGAAGCCGAATCGACAATATTAGATGCATCATATGGGAACAGTTCATGGAAATTGAGTGACTCATATTGTAGATCCACCTTCGTATGAATTGCTGCTTATCTTTGCAGTGCAGATTTCGCTAAAATCGGTTTCAATCGACCACAGATAAAAGGAATAAACGCTCTCATCTTCTCTGTGACTTGCAACTACAGACTACGCCTCGTTACCAGCAACTGTATTCATTCTGACTAATGATTTTTGCAAGCAGAACTCGACGTATAATTTGTTGGATGGACGCAACAGGCTTAGATGCTGTGCAATAACTGACATTTACTCCGAAGCCTCGCTTATCGGTGATCTAAAATCGGAGAACAACCAACACAATTCAGATTTAGTTGTGACTGCATTCCCACGTTTTAATCAATCTGTGACTCTCCAACAAACTTTAGTCGCAGCCAATAATAACAAAATAATACGATTTCGTTGAAGCCGATTGCAATAAATATAACAAATGACATTGATGGTTTTCCTCCATACGAATCTCTGTATGAGGCGATGTTAGATAATTTGAACTCGCATGTTATTAATAATAACAACACAAATAAGGATGTTCTTCGATTACCTAATGTGACGTGTTGAAACGCAAAACATATTTTACCCGACTGCGCATCATCAGGAAGCCTATTCTGATACAAAAAAATTACCTAAACCGATACAGCTACTGGTTACACTACCTAAAAATGCTATATGGTGTGATAAAATTGATACCGAAAATGTACACATAAGTCGACTTGGCGTACTATTCGGATAGCTTTCCCAAATTCTTTGCATCTCCTTTAGGTAACATAATAACAACTACAACTTCAATTTAAGTTAGAACGTCTCAAACTTAGTTCAAAATTTATTAATCTTAATCATTGGATGTACAGAAACATTAAGACACTTATTCTACTTTATCCTAAGATACAAATGTCGATAGATTGAAATCAACCAGAAGAATAATGTAGAAATTGTAGAGTATACGTTACATCGAGAAAGACTTAAAAACGAAGGTGAAATCCAGGCAGCAGAGTTTTTAGACAGAGCCCACTACAGACCGACTTCAAACCTCATATTCCTGAAAACACAAAACATAACAATTTCACTATTTTATTTTATGACACCAGATTTTTGGACACCTATCATCTCATGTAATCGAATTGGTTCCGTTGATAACACAATTTAATACAAAAAAGGAAATACAATGGGAAGACTTATCGCCGAAAGTTTTTATTTTATTGTTCCAAACAGGGACATGACCAACTGAATAACAGAAATTCAATTCATTACATTTAATGGCAATTTTGTATTACTTAAAACTGTAAGGTTCCAAACCATAGATATGAAGTTTCGGAAGATTATAATATAACGTCATGAATGGTAACGGTAAAAACCAATAACGTTTTTGAATGCAAGACAATAGCCATAGAATTTTCCTACTGCAAGAAAGTCAAAGACGATCTACGAATCCAATGTCAAAAAGTAACAGAAATCTACTAACCTCAAGGTTCCACCGATATTTTAGAAGTAGCGAACATCAATGGTTCTGCCGTCGATACGGGTCCTGTCGAACATTTCTGTTAGTTTGGTGTAAGAAAACCATTATTGAAAACAAGAACTTTTATATGCCAACATTGGAGCAATAAAGAATTTGAATTTGAATTATTGTAACACAGTTTGGCATTAAAACCATTTCTGTCTAAGGAAAAGATCAGATACTACATCTCTTAGGTAACTTTCTTTCTAGAAGGACATTAGACTTAGGTAAAATTGTCGAAAAAGTTTATCTTTTTCAGAAGAAAAAAAAACTTACGTGAAGGAAATAAGTGTCTGAATGTTAGTTACATTCAGACACTTATTTCCTTCACGCCCTGGTTTCATTACATTATTACATTCGAGCCCTGGTTTGGACTCTATAATCAGTTTATGCCAGCCTTATCATAATTTGCAAATGAATTGCACTAGTGTTGTTTTTTAATAATAATTTTAAAGGATACTGATAGCTCTGTCGGCGTCCCACTCTTTATGGAAGCGAACAATGGCGGTATCTGGAGCCGTCATTTCTGCAAACTTGACGTCTCCACACTCGCTGAATTTCTCACGGATCAGCTGCCATGTGACTGTCGGTGGAAGCTAAAAGAACAATGATCATTGAATCAATTTCATATCAAGAAATTTCCTTAACACATTCTCTGCCGCGTAGGTCATCGGCAGTGGCGGCGTAAGGCGTAGGCGACGTGGGCCACCGCCTACGGCCTCGCGGAACAGGGGGCCTCGCGCATCAAAAATTTTGCTCACATGTCAAATTCAACTTTTAAATACTATTAAATATAAATTATTGATAGGTAAACAATGTAGTTAATTTTTTTTTTTTCAAACAAATTCAGCCATAATCAGACACAAAATTAAGCAACAACACGGTTTTAAGTGACAAACATTATTCTTTGGCGCAAAATTCCTTTAAAAATAATCACTGAATCAAGAAATCAGAAACTGTCAATGAATAGACCATTGACCCGTTTTTTTTATTATTTCATAAAATCCGTCTTCAGGTCGCCACAGAACAAGGCCTCGCGAAATCTGTCTTGCCCACATCAAATTTAGGTCTTGCCCCGCCACTGGTCATCGGTGACCTCACCTGTACTGGATCGAGGCGCCGCGGCAGAGAATGTGTTAAGTATCTCACAAGCTTTAGATAAAATCAAAAGACATGAAACTTACATTGGTTATGATAACCATATCAGAGGGTTTGTCCCTTTGCTGGACACCTGAATCGCGATTGTAACCTTGGTTTGTTACAGATACTCCCAGTGGCCTGTTTGAACCTAAAACATGTGCAATTTTTAGTATATAAGAACTTTGTTACCACTGAAATAGATGACATATTCAGAATAAATTATAAGTACCAGAAAGAGGTCCACTGTTCATGCTTGTATTGTTGCCCAGCACACTGGTAGTCAAGCCAGAGTTACTCATGTTATTCATGTTGTTCATGTTGTTCATGCTGTTCATTACGCTTGAACCAAGGTCAGTGTTTGCCAGAGTCAGAGCATTGGTGTTCACATTTGCGGCTTGCGCGGTAAGAACTGTTGCCAAGTCGTTTGCTGTCAGTCCCTGCTGCAGCAACTGATTTTGAAGAGCTCCTAAGCCAGTCAGTCCTAAAGCCTGGAAGTATAATAAATATTGTTAATATTGGTCAATGCAAAATGTCGATTTTTTACTGCATTTACATGCCCTTATCTTCAATCAGGGGAATCTCAGATAACAAAACAAAAAAACATAATCAAACTGATCAGAATGGTGGAAGGCAAAGTAACTTTATCAATGTACCAGAAAATATTTAGTTTAGAGCAGTATGTGAAAATATTAGTGATCAGAAGTCATAACCATACCTGGAGTCCTAGGTTTCCACCCAATGCAGAACCGGCATTCAATGAGTTGGTGGACAGACCAGAGCCCAAGCCATTCAAAGCGACACTAGCTGCTGTCGGCACAGCACCCAACACTCCTGTGCTCAACGGTGCATTCGTGTTGGCCAAACTCAAGTTATTAGTTGTTGACGTCTGTTGCAGGTTTCTAGCAACGTCTCTCAGAGGTTCTCCATTAGGTCCCAAACCAAGACCAATGCCCTTCAGACCTTCAGGTAGCCTGAACTCGGTCTTATCAGATAGTCCCCTGTCCATGCGGACTGTCATCCTCCTATCATACAGCATTTGCTTGTCAAACATAGATATGGCCTGAAAAAATTACATATTCTCAGTAATTCAAAATATAATACTTTAGGAGCAGTTGTAATATTATAATACCATACCTGAACTGCCTCCACTGGATGGTCATATTCAATAACTGCAAATCCTCTGCTATTACCATCTTTGTCAACCGCCAAGTCAATATTCCTTACTTTACCAGCCATTTTATAGATTTCCTTGATTTTAGCTCTGTCTGCTTTGTAATCCAACTAAAAAAAATATTTTTCCTAAATTATCAATTAGGAAATACATCCTATTTTGCATCTACACAATTTAATGTGAAAAGGTAAGTAAAGTTGTTTCTAAAAATTAAAAAGTACTTACATTAGCTACAAAAACTTTCTTTACAAGTGGTGGTTGTACATTGATGGAGTCCAAAAACTGAAGACTAAGTCCATATGTGTTGAAATTCTCTGGTTCCCTTGGCTTGTTCATATTCCATCTGTAAGTTTACATTTTAGGTGTAAGTTAAATTAAACCTGAATAGAAATAAGTAGCTAGCTTGGCAATGTTACAGGAATTAACATCATTGATGCTAATAGAAATAAATAAGGAAATACACATACCCATCTTTGTCATCTCTATTATTTCTTCCACCACCACCACCACCTGTGGACCTTGATGAGTTAAGCCTGTTGCGCTCATTGCCTAAAACAAATTGGCATTATAAACATTGACTTGTAGAACTTGTAGAGAAAAATTTATATGTCTCGGATACCAACCAGTTTCTTCTTTCAAAACTAGTTTCCTCCCATTCAGTTCATATCTGTGCATAACAAACAGAGCCTTCTTCATTGCTTCAGAGTTTGTGAACTCAACTACCCCACACCCTCTTGGTTTTCCATTCTCATCATTGAATAACTCCACATAAGCTACATCTCCCACCTGGAAACAAAAGTTGAAGAGTTTTAATTCCACATTTTGGAAATAAATAACAAGGATGCAAGGGTTTCTGTTATAATAATTATAGTGCTATCAGTCACTAATGCAAATAATAAAGACAAATAAGGCCACACGCCTCCTGTACACCCCAACTAGCACCTTTCATAATGGAGTTAATACTCTTTCAAGTATACATTGAGCAGTTATGAACAAAATGAAGAATTCTCCATCCAGTGTGACAAATCATTAAACTAGTTTTTTGCTTTATCATCAATGTTTTTCTCTTTCAATAAATCTTTATTATCATTTAGTAATCACATCAGCTACTCTACTGGTATGGTTGCTTACAGGTTATGGGCCCTCCAGCAAGAGATTAACAATGATGGATGCAGCAAATTGAACTTCTCAATTTTACATTTATTGATCCAGTAAAGCAGATCCTGCCCTCTGACCCCTTTTGGTTTAACAGGGTGTTAGGGAAATCGATAACCTATTGATCTAACTAAAATTTAAATCTCTGCTATCGTCATTCGCATTGCTGATCTCTACATTGACCTAAGCTGCGCATTAACAGGGTACAGTGGAAAAACACAAACCTTTTCCTTGAATAAGTCTTTCAACTCCGTCCAACGAAACTCATAGGGTATGTTTGAAACAAACAAGCGTTTTCCTTCCGGACGATCTCGATCGTTAGACCGGTCGCGTGTAGCATCTGAGAATCTTGATGGTCGGTCTCCACGCCTTGATCGGTCACGGTCTTTTTCCCTTTGTTGATTTTCCATCTTGATCTAAAATTAAACAGGGCTGCTTTATCCGTCTATTTAAGGCTTCCATGCGCCAAATAAACAATTTTGTTCATCACAATTTCAAGGAACTTGCCGGCTACACACACACAGGAACTGTTTTTGGTGAAAAACAGTACATAAGTGGATTGAAAATAATTTCACTTAATTTTGTTATTTACGGAATGCAAATCTACCTGTTTTAGAAGTGTTTGGTAATACTAAATCCTAAATCCTTTGAATTACAAAAGTCGCACGAAGGCGAAGCAACAACAAATTGATTGCACTTCAACAAAATGGCGAATTGCCGAATTTGTCGACGAAGACAAGTGTTCCGGTTCCGGTCACAGATTAGCTATAAACTCACAGACAGACTGTGGATGATGACTTGGCTGAAAACCTTTAGACACCACACTACCCAAAGTGAATATAATTTTTCCATTTCTACAGCGCGGCAATGTTTGATTGATCGGATCTCCAGCGCTTGTTTTGCCCTAACACTACACAATGAAGAATGTTCACTAATTTTGTTTTTTAGCTTTCTGTATTCTCTGTTAAAAATAAAAAATACACGTGAAAGAATTATTTCGATACGTCAATTAGTTTCCAAGATATTGAATTTTAAAAGTGCGGGCGGCGGCCGGTTCGCCATTTTATGCGCGTGACGTCATATTACAACGACTGGCTCATATTTGTATGGGTGGAATCTTGCAAACTGAATTAAGACCCACTTCCAGGCAACCGATTAAGCTGAAATTTCGCAAACACATGTGATTTGGATGACCATGCAATATTATGATGACATGGAGCTGATCTGATGATGGAGCTGGAAGGTGGCCATAGGAACTCTATAATAAAACGACTTAAATGCATCGAGTTTGGGCTCGTTCGTTTTGTATTGATGAGTATTTTAATTCTATATAGTAATCGGGATCTAATGATGGAGCTGGAAGGTAATTCGCAATAAAACGACACAATCGCATCAAGTTTGGGTTTGGTTCAATTTTAATTTCTGTGATGGGTCTGGGTGTTAATATGTATAATAAGTTTGTATTTACAAAAAAAAAATTATTTAAGTATGTTTATATCCGTTTTCTAGTGAGCGGACGCTGTGAATGTACGTCACACGGGGTCACGTGACCATCGGCGGGATTCAATATTTAAGCGAACTTTGAATGCCTATAAAATCATAACTACTGGGTATTTTGGAATGAAATAAAAACTAATGTATTTGTAAATGTAAAGGCTTAACTGTAACATAGGTTTCAAGTGATTTTGCATACCTAGTAACATTCTCAATTAACAAAAACATGTCAACATATTAAGCTTTGTTGAATGTTGAGATGTTTTTATTGACTGTGTAGGGAGAGCACATGCTTCTAATAACAAATATGAGGTTTGTATCTGTAATTTTATTAGGTAATGCGAGAAAGTTATTGCAATGGGGCGGAGCCGCGATAGAATGTCTAGACCGCGTCTAGCTCGGATAATAACCCGCTATATGACAGGAAAAGCCTCACATCATAATCCAATGGTTCCCTTGGGCCAGTGGGTAGGTATGCAAGTTCATGCATTTCCTGCCTGAAGAAAAAAAAAGGAAAATATTTAAAAAAATATATTTTTTCTTAGGCACGCACGACGACACGACACTGCCTAGTTGTAATATTCAGTTTTACAGCTTTTATTCTATAATTTTAAACAAAATTAAGTTTTGTAAGCTGATTAAAATGATTTTGAAATAAAAGTTTCGTTAAGTTTTAATTAAATTTAATAACAAAAATTGTGAACTTATTTATATGTAAATAACGAAACGTTTTTTGGACTAAAGCTCCATCTGGTGGTGACATGAAACTTTTTGTTTGATCCACGATGACATACTCACACATTCATGATTTTGATTGTGTTGCTTCATAAATATTTTTCGCCTACGATAGCCATGCAGGGGACAACCTGTGTTCGATTTTTATTAAAATAAGTAGATATAATAATTTACAAATTATGGAGCAGGGCAAATCTAATTCACCTAGATTATTCGTGTGCACCGCCATAGAAAACAAGGATGAAATAGAAGAGGTACTGTCTACAATTTCGCAGTTTCCCAACAAAGAATCGTTTAGTCAGCCATGTACAACCGCACTTTCCCATATCGACCGTAGCGGCGCTGGTGTTCCACTAGCGCGAAAGTTCAATTTGCATCAAGTTTGATAACTTGGTAACTTTAGCTCATGTGTGATTTCCCATTTTTCAGAGGTACGAGAGAGCTTACAACTATGTCCACTCTCTGGTGGCTGACTGCAGCGAGAAGGAAGCTCACGATGCTCTCAATAATGCAGTGTGCAAAAACCATGAAGATGTATCACTTGGGCTACTCATGTCCATTCTAACGGAGCCTCATAATGCTACCAAGGGCTATAGAGACCTTACTCTCATCACCAGAGATGGTCTCACATGTGTGCTCAACAATTTGACAAATCTGATCTTAGAAAGGTATTTAAAATTTCAAGATACAACTCGAAATCAACTTTTATGGCTTATTAAGGAAATGATAAGAAATGCAGTTACTGGAGTTGATAGTGTGTGTTGGAATCTGATGCGTTATGCATCTGGAGGCGATATCTCTCCTAAAAACATAATCTTAGTGGAATCTCTACTGGACATTTACATTGAAAATAGAGCTTGGCTTGACAAATTCCCAGTACTTATTTGTATGGTTGTGTACACATACTTGAGGTTGATAGAAGACCACAACATACCACAACTGATGAACCTACGACAGAAAGAAGTCAATTTTGTGATTGCATTGATAAGGGAAAGGTTTGCAGATGTTTTGTCTTTGGGCAGAGATTTGGTACGTTTACTCCAGAATGTTGCTCGCATACCGGAATTTAGTCAACTTTGGCAAGATATATTGACTAATCCAAAAACGTTGTGTCCAACTTTCACCAATGTTTTGCAACTCCTTCAAACTAGAACATCACGCAGGTATTTACAATCCAGATTAACACCTGATATGGAAAGAAAACTAGTTTTTTTGACGTCACAAGTACGGTTTGGCCATCACAAAAAGTATCAAGAATGGTTTCAGAGACAATATCTAGCAACTCCAGAATCACAATCTCTCAGAAGTGATATGATTAGATTCATTGTTGGTGTAATACATCCAACGAATGAATTGCTCTGTTCAGATATCATTCCAAGGTGGGCTGTGATTGG
Organism: Ostrinia nubilalis; assembly: GCF_963855985.1. NCBI lineage: Eukaryota > Metazoa > Arthropoda > Insecta > Lepidoptera > Crambidae > Ostrinia > Ostrinia nubilalis. The sequence goes on from NC_087103.1 coordinate 6,979,930, forward strand.
TTGGCTACTTACAACATGCACGTCTAATGTTGCTGCATCCAATGCAAAGCTTGCTCTTTTCTACGATTGGTTGTTCTATGATCCCGAAAAGGACAACATCATGAATATAGAGCCAGCCATTCTGGTCATGCATAATTCAATGCGGTCACATCCAGCCGTTACAGCCACTTTACTAGACTTTCTGTGTCGAATCATTCCAAATTTCTATCCTCCTTATGCTGACAAAGTTAGACAAGGAATTTTTAATTCATTGCAACAAATTATTGAAAAGAGAGTGTTGCCTAATTTACAACCATTATTCGATTCACCTAAATTAGACAGAGAACTGCGCACAACTGTAAGAGAAACATTCAAAGAGTTCTGCAGTAACGGTAATGGCGAAGGCGTTTCTGGATTACGTGATGATAATAATGAAGAACTACCCCGCGGAGGCCCTGATGAACCGGCATTTTCTGATGACGAGGACGACCCACCGCCAGTCATAGCAGAAGATACAGATGACGACGATCTCCCGTTGTCAGAAGTCCGAGCTCGAGAGCGTCCTGAGCTGGCCGCAGCGTTGCCGCTAATCTTGAGGCCGCTCGCCGAAACTCTATTAGACGAACGTACTGCTGCTGCGGCCACTGCTCTACTTAACGCCTGTAGTGCACCGATGCCTACGCCTACCGCTCTTGCCGACCTCTTCACGGCTGCTATACAAGATTTACCTCCTCTTCGCACCAGTCGCAGTCCCAGTCCCGCGGAAATGGATGCTGCTTTAAATTCTCCAATATTTTCCATGTTCACTTTTCTGAGAGGCACCGGCGAGGGAGCAGAAGCTAGACGAAAACTCGTATTAGAAACATTCAAGGAAATCCACGCTCAAAACACTTTCCACAGTGTGGGATTTTATTTACTGTTTTATTTAAAAGTTGGATACGAACGTGAGCGTCGCTCAGAACGAGACGGGGCTAAAAGAAGGAATATTAAATTCAAAGCAGATTTATACAAAGAGTATTGTAGCTACTTGGAACTCAAACTTGGAGACAGTTTAGCTACCGATTTTGAGACGAGTCAGGAGTGTGATGCAAATGTTCTGGTGTGGCTGATACCAGATGTTTACCGAGAATTCAAGGACCAGGCTCAAAACCACATAAGGTTATTGCATGCTATTGTCTCGACGCTGGACGCGGGTCAGCTTCAAAGGTTGGTGTGTCTGACGCTCCAGGGCAATCTCATGATGTTCAAATCCGACGATATCACCACAATGCTGTCCACCAGCCTTGGTTGGGAAACGTTCGAACAATATTGTCTTTGGCAACTTCTTACCGCGCACGATATATCTGTCGAGGACGTCTTGCCTATCATACCCAAACTCTCATACAAAGACCACGCCGAAGCGCTGACATCAGTTCTATTGATGCTGAAGCAGGAAAGGCCAACAGCGGACGTGCTACGACAGTTATTCTGTAGAGACGTTGACGAAGAGGATACATTTGTTGTGTCAACTTTATTATATTGGTGTCAAGATTATGAAGATAAAGTTGGAGATATGCTTTCGGTGTTACTGAGCACGCGATACCCTGGAACGAGTCCCAATAAGCGAAAACGCCCTGGAAAACACAGCATACCGCCTAACGCCCCACCTTCAGCTGAATTGGTAAGCAATTTTTGAAACCTACTAAATTATTTATCCCTTAATTTTTTAGTGAGCTGCCACACTGGCGGATTACTGGCGGCAGCGTAAATGCTTGTAATCCGCCAATGTGGCAAAGCCCTTAATATGCCAATGGCTTTATTTAACTTATCATAGGTAATGTAGTTATGTTAAGCCAGTGAATCTGCTTTTCCCTGTAATTAATAATAATGTTTAGCAATTAACTTCTATGAATTTAATTAATGCAAACAGTTAACAGGAAAATGTGCTTTAATGTAAACATGAACCCAAAAGTTCGAACTAACGAACGCCTATGGCGACACTCGATGGTCGATGTTAACGTAGAGTATTAAAATCTTTTACAGGTCCTTGGTCACTTGGAACAAATGAGAGTACACTGCGTGGAACAAGATGATATGTCAATTTTCAACATGGAATGTATGCAGAAAGCTTTACAACAAGCACAGTCGAATAGTAGTGATAGCCTAAGGGTGAGTAATATAACTATGCCATGTACTGACATTATGTACGGCAAATAAGCCTAGGCGTAGACCACCAACTATTAAGTAGTCGGCCGATAGTTGGGACCGATTTTAATTTGTATGAAAATAAAATCAGTGTAATGTGCGCACTTAACGCCCGGTTACCAGCTTACTGGTTAACAGCCCGACCCAACTATCGTCCAACTAAAAGTCAGTGGTCTGCGACTAGGCTAAAGCTAAGAAACATTGACATAGCTGTATTCTAGCTAGATTAAAACTAATTACAATAAATATTGTTCTATAGAGCTTATTAAAAAAAAATTACAACTGTTAGCAATTTCACCCTATATATTTACAAAATTGGCACTTTCCTTTGGCGCGGACCATATTTAAAATAATAACATTAAATAATATTTGTATTTGTTAATTGACAAACAAAAAAAAATCATCGCATAGTTTATTATTTACATGTTAATTAGAAGATAGCAATTTGTAAACTGGTATCGGAATGGAAGTCATTGCAAAAATAATAATGCATTGTTGTTTTTTCTTTTCAGAAACAGTATAGCGAATTATTTACTTTAGCATGGGAAGACGAATTACCAATTTCAAGGCGCGCTAGAAAATTAGTCTCAAATTCGTTGCCTATCAACCAGAATTTACATTCATCAAATGACGACAGTGAGGTATGTATATTTTAATAATTTATTAACCATTATGATCAACTAGTTAGGAACTTGGACTCTATGTTTTATAAATTATGGATGTGATTCTCAAGTACTTATACCATACGTTGCGTCGACCGCCTGGCCTTCCCAGACTACTTTACCAGAGGTCGCGGGTTCGATTCCAGCACAATACAAGCAGAGCAGATTATATCTTAGAAGGTATCAGAAAATGGTTTTATTCCAGTATACCCAGATACGTGCCAAATTTAAAAAAATTAAAGTTATTTTAATAACTCACCGTTTTTGTTATGTCACCTAAACTTTAACTAAACGGGTATTTTTTTTTTCAAGGAGGAAGATTTCGTCAAGCCAAAACAAGCAAAACGTCGGAAGAAGGCAATTTCAGACAGCGATTGACATATCTCATGTAAAAAGGATCGGTAATTTTAAACACCATCAGCAAATTGTAGTGTGGGACATAGGAGGTTAAACACCAAAGTGCAACTCTACAATACAATAAATATAGTATTGTGTAATACATAATAATTGTTTGTTACCTTATGTTATTATTCAGGTGCAATTCCAAGAATGGTACCTTTGTTCGACGGTATAAGTTTGCCTTTGTTTATGTACATTTTTAATTTAGTATATGTTGTCTTATTTCCATAGAATAATTACGAAATGTCAGTAGTTGGCGATAATGTTTTATGAATAATAATTGTCTATCGATTATTAATATTAATTTAAATGGCTTAGGAACTACTTATAATAACAGTAACAAGGATTAAGGTAAATGTGTTATATTGCTTTATGCCATGTCACCAACCGAGTTTGATAATGAGTGCTCTTTACTTGCATACAATTAGGGCGGCCATATACTAGCCGTTTGGGCAGTTACTCAACTTGCACAGTCCGCTCGAGTAGTCATTGTCAACTGTTTATTAAATTAATAATCTAATTGCAGTTGTAATGTTAATTTTAAATTTACGCGTCAGAGTAGTAGAAAAGGGTAGTAGTCGAGAACAATTGGTGTCTTGCGATTGCTACTCTGCACTATGTTTTTGCCTTTCTACAAACTGTTTTGCTCAAGCGATCTCGTGCACATAATATTTAAATAAGTGGGACATAATCAATGCTTCAAGTTGCTCGTCTATGGCCGTCCTTATGTGACGTCATCGTACAGTAACTAAAATAAATATATTTTATTGTGACTTGACATTTGCAAAATAAATAATGGTTGCATTTGAATGTAAAAAATACTTGGTGGCTTGGAAAACTCTTACCAAACTGTACATTTTCAACCCATTATCTTACCTATTTGTTTAATGTTAGGTAGGTACCCCATTGTTGTACAGATTATTTTTGTCCTCCATACAGATTTACGTTAAGTATATAAGGTATCAGGCGACCAAGAGTTTTATTCAGAAGATATAATATTGTATTGATGCAATTTTCGAAATACATTTTACACTAGGATCAATAAAGTATTTCCCCTTTCATTTATATTTTTATTTATCTACCTATATTTTATTTAGGTAAAAGATTTCGATTGGTATATTGTTTATAATTAAAACAAATAAGATGAAATATTTTGTTTTAATAAACTTTTATTCTGATAACTCGAATTTATTATAAATGCAAAGTTGTACATACATAAAGTAAATTAATATAAATCCACTCCAATTACCGCATCTTAAATTAACAACACTGGCGATAAAATAACGTAAAAATATAAGTACACTGTGTAAACACCCCACCACTCTCTAACTAGATGCACTCCCATCTCATCCATAGAACATTTATTTTAGTTTGCCCCGTGAAGGATATTATGACGCATTTTTATCGTACGCGAGTCCTTTAACTTTCCACCATTTCGGAATCGAATTGTAACTGACTGAACACATTCATTTCAAACATCAATAAGGTGTACACAAACAAGGTTCTATGAAAAAAGTTTACTTAACAATGAACACAGACTTATGTGACTTACGACGATTGGTAGCAGGGCACACATATTAGGTTTTATATACAGGATGCAAGGGACAAATTGTAAAGTGAAGTTAAGCTTATTAAAATCCTATTACACTAGGTATTACAAAATTTTTGTTACTTATAAAAAAGGTGAAACTTTTTGTGAGTTACTTTACATTTATTTGTAAAGGCTACATTTCTATGCTTTAGAACCGACTCAGTATTCCTGCTAGTTCGATATGATCGTATAACAACGAACAGTTCAATAAATGCTTATGGAGATTAGTTCGATACCCGCTACGAAAATTCGCGACATAGGTATAAGTTGAGATGATTCTGTCACACACGCGAAACTTATGCTTGTCTTATAAAAGTAGCAATTGAAATATTGTAGTGTTTATAAGCCAGGATAAAATGTTTCTTTTTCTCAGTCTATTCTATCTAAATAAGGAATGTTAGTAAAGGGCAAACAATATAAACAGAATGAGATTTATAAAACAAAAGTGAAAATAAGTATATGAACATTTATTATGGAGTTCTAAAATTATAAGAAAACTAAATATACAAAAAAACCTCAAGATATAGACTAGAGCTGATGTAGATTATAAGGCTACGTTCACATATACGGGAGCTTGGCGGATCTGGTTCCCATGTACTTAAACATTCATGCAAAGGCTTCTAACTCAGTGACAACATGACCGGCAGGCATAAAATGTCAATATAGAAAAAGTTGTTGACGCTAATTCACATTATGCGGGATATATAATTGTAATGTAACTACGCCTAACATCACACTCCGCGCTAAGCTCCTCGGGTTTTGAAACGCGCGCGAAAATTTGGAAGACTAAAGTAGCCAATCAAGGATTATGGATAACAAGTAATTAAATCGTGTTTATATTTTACTGTCACATCAATGGTGATTCCTGGTAACCAGTGCCTTAAATCTTACCCTATATAAAAATCTAACAAAGTCAATAATATATGTAATTCAATTCCTTAAGCTACCCAGACCAAACATCATTAAATTACAAAAGAAAAACATTTTTTATGACTAAAGCTTTCCTTGCTTATACCTTTGGCGTGCTTGGGCCTTGCTGTATTTGGTTTTTTTCTCAGGTATTGTTTCTTCTTTGGAGTTGTCAGTGAAACCTGAAAATAAAAATACAAAATCTTTTAGTATAAAAAATGAGAGAAAGGTTGGGAGACTTCACTTTTTGTTAGAGTAATTTTTATGAGATTCAGATAATACATACAGACAAAAAGGATTTAAGATCCAAGTAATGGGCCTGAATAAGTACAGCTTACCTGACACAAAATTCTAATTGGAGTTTTTACATAGAATACTAGCTGAAATTTTAATGAATTCTAAATATAGGTAGGTCAGGTATTTTTTTTTTTACCTAAATCTTCTGGTGGCTGCAAAGATTTGCCAGCATTCCAGCTGCTCATCAGGGTGGCTGTTTTACCCGCAGCATATCCAATCCCAGCCAGAGCTATTGAAAAGGCGACCATACTAAATGGGTGCTGAAAGTAATTGATTTCATTAAAAATTTAACCAATATCATAAATATTTCAAATATTGTAAAGCTGGATAAGTTTCAGTTTATTCCTCTTTATAAAAACATGAGTTTTGGTGAAACTTCATGATCTAATTTTGATTTTTTCAACTGTATGATAACTAAATCCACTAACCGTTAGGGTTGGGTTTGATGTCAGGGTATAATCAAGTATAACCACCAGAATTCCTATAACTAGACCCAAGCATGTGGATATCCAAATTGTATTCTGATTGCCTGAAATAAATGAAGTAAAGTCACATTTTTGTCATAACTACACAAAACATTGATAACTTCGTAATTTACTAACTTACTCTTCATTCTCTTGTTCTGCATATCAGTAATGCTTTTTATGGATTCAATAAGCTTGGGGTTCTGTGGGTCAAGCTGTAATGCCCTAGTGTATGATATTATAGCTTCGTCATGTAGACCACTTGCTAACTCTACTTCTGCACGGCGAAAATACCCCTAGAAATACAAAGATCCGAAATTAGTTTATGCATAAGGAACTGTTGTAGAATGATTATTCGGTTCACTATTCATCTTTGCTGCTTGATAGAATATATTTAGTATGAAACACATTTATCTTTTTAATTACCTTGGCCCATTGAGGTTGTAGTCTAACAGTTTCATTTGCATCCTGGAGGGAAAGGTAATGCTGGTCTATTTTCAAGAAAGCAAAGGATCTATTGCTGTACAACACGTAGTTACTTGGGTCCATTTTAATTGCTTGAGTATAATGTAAAACCGCTTCAATGAATTTACCATCTTTCACACATTCATTGCCTTTATTCTTGAGTTCTTCTGCACTTCCCACTTGGGGAGTTTTCTTAGAGTCATCCATATTTTAAATTAAGCCTGAGCACTTCTTAATAGCATTAAATATTACGGCAATTGATTCATCTAATTATTTTAAAGTGTTTTTTTGATGCTAAGTAATTTTTGGCAGTGTAATGTGAATGTATGTCAAGTTGACAGTTGTTGTCAAAACTGCCACACTGTGCACTGCGTTCCGAAATTACTGGTTTAGTGTCCGAAACTCTTAGATTAATAAAACCGAATCAATTATAACTATGCAAAATCGATTTTGATGGGCTATTTCTGCTTGCTACTAACGAACTACGAGACCACCATCCATCCTTAATAATACGCTCCTAATCAATGCTATAAGCCATATTAAATAATAACCCGTAGAAGTAAGAACACACCATTCCCGTTCCCCTTGTCCTTTGGTCATCTTATATGATTTACATGGTTAGTTGGTGGACTTGGTTGGACTTTACATTCCACAAAGGTCCTGAATTCGATTCCCGGTCTTTTCTAATGATACAGTATTTAGGTTCTACCTCATTACAAAACTTTCTTTAAGTAGGTATTCAAATGTGTTCCTCCAATAATTATGATGTGGCACAGCCACATCATTTTGGAGGAAGTGATTATTGCTCAATGATAAGAGGTACCTACCCATAGTTTAATTTTTTTGTACTCTTTATAAAGATCTATTAGTGTCCGACCGAATGTTCGGTTTCGGTTTCGTTTTCGGTTGAGTTTCGGTAAAAACACGAGTTTCGGTTTAGTTTCGTTTTCGGCGGCAAACTTGCCGAAACTACGACCGAAACCGAATGTGCATTCGGGAGTTTCCGCGCTGTTATCGGTCATGTTCGGCGCGTTGAATGAGCGAATGAATCCGATCAGAGCCAATATCGTGATTCGCTCGCTTGTTTGTTTGCTGTTAGTTTTGTTTTGTTGTGGTGGCGAGTTTTCGAGTGATTTATTTTGAATTTGGTAAGTTTTATCTCGTTTTATGTCGTTATAACATAAGAGCGGGTGTAAACATAAAAAAAAAAGAATATGACTGATAAAAGTAACTATAATCAAGTTTAATCTAACCTATAAATTTTTTTTTGGTTCGCAAATGCTATACGTAAACAAACATTTGTTAAGTAGTTAGTAATGACTATAGTGCATTTCATGGTGATAATATTATGGATTCAAAGTTTCAAAGTTCATTTTAGTATTTATCACCAAGGTATCCAAGTGGCAAGTACAGTAGATACTAACTTATGTACTTTCAATTTTGTTTTGAGAAATTATTAAGGTAAAAGACCCGACCATGGGACGGGTTATGTAGATGTCCTGAATATTGCGAGTAATTTAAAAAAATCTAGACTATTCGCTGGGTGCGAAGTACTAGGTGGGGGTAACATAATCTATCGCAGCGCTCATGGTGGTCAAAAGTAGAAATAATGTAAGCTCTGCCATCAGATGTATCTGTCAATGGCAAAGCGATTCTACATAATACATTTTTATATCATTAATTAATCGCATGAAAAGGGTCCTACTGGGAACTTAAATAAAAGAGTGGACTGTATTTCGATAGGGCTGGTTTAATAGCCGTTTACAATTTGGAAATAACTAGACTATACAACGTGGTAGTACAAAAATGAGTCACAGTAGTTGTTGTGCACAGATGTTTGCCTTATGATGAGAGCGTGAATTATTGAACTCTGCCCTTGTTTTGTTCTGAATTCTTCTACATCTCGGACTTGTCCAGCCAATACCAACAACTTTCCTTTAAATACGGTTTGTGGTTGGAATTTGATATTGTAACACTCACAAACCCGGTCTTCAAAACAATACTCATTTCGATCTGAAAACGATATTTAATTTATTACTAGCGATACAGGAACATTTAAATATATTTACTGTTATATAATGAAACCGTTAAAGTAGCTTTTTCTTTTTGTTTTACTGTAAAACTACAACTATAAATGAAGTAAACAAACCCTGACACAATCAAAATTAAACACATTTTTTGGACTTACCTCATTTGATTTGAATGACCAAAATGATTTCAAAACCTTTTTTCCACCCAAATCGTGGTATCACAACAATTTATTAGTCGAAAATATTTGTTATTTTTTCATTTCGATATTTTTTCACTAATATACGACCTAAATGTCAATGTGACAGAGCCCTCAAAGTTGTGGACGCTAGTTGGCGCTGTAATCGTGCACAGAGCCAATAAATCCTTCTTTTTCTTTTTTAATACATAATTTGATACCTTTTAAAAAGGCACTTTATAAGTTCAATTTTAATGCAATTTAAAGAGAAAACAATATAGACTGACTGATTATAATAACGTTTTCTTTATTTTTCTCTCAAAATATGAGCCTTGTACGTAAGGAAGTTTCGGTTTCGGTTTCGGTTTCGGCCGAAATAGACATCGTTGCCGAAATTCGTTTTCGGTTTCGGTTTCGGTCGTAAAACTAGTTTCGGTCGGACACTAAGATCTATATTAGAGATGAAACGGATATCCGGTAACTATCCGGTAGGCCGGATATCCGGCCTAAATTTAATATCCGGCCGGATACCGGATAGTAACTCACTATCCGGATACCGGATATTAAAAAAGTACGACAATTTCCTATTAATAAAATGAAATACATTAATCTTTGAGGTAAATATCAATAAAATGGCTTATAATAATGACGGCTTAATTATTTAAAGTCCAAAAAGTTACAAAAGCCATATTAAGGCCTTTCAAAAAACTAATTTCTCTTTCTGGGCTATTCACTCTAATGTCGAAATATTGCTGAAATAAAAAAGGCGATATTTTTTTCACTGATGGTCTGATGATGCATTCAGTTCAGTCAGATTATGCAACAAGTAAACTATAATTTAATTTTTGCTATTCAATCACACTAACGATAGCAATTGAAATCGCCCGAATTGATCTGCCCCCTAGACAAGTGGCAAAATCTGACATTCTATTCGGACGGATTCGGTTTTCGAAAAGAGTGACTAGTCTAGTCTACTAATGGACCCACTATAGGTGTACCAGAATCTCATGGCAAACAAAAATATTGGAAAAGTGTGTTTTTCATATGGCCATTGTCTATGGATTTATTGTCACCTGTCAAAGTAAATCAAGAGATCTGTCAGCCGCTGCAGAAATTTTGTAATCTCTTCATGCCTATTTGTTATTTTTGTGAAAAAGACGAAAAAACTCAAGCAAGTCATATTGTTTTCAAAGTGTATTGTAAAATAAGGCATAATTCAAAGTCCATCTTTGATTTTAAAGCGCGTCGTTGAGTTGACAGTAAGTTGGAGTGAAATGTTTTGATACTTACCTACATTTAGTTAATTACCTAACTGCGTCAGAAGGAGGGTTATGTTTATTTTTATATTATTAGCTATTACCAGGCCTGGCTCACTCCGCGCGGTACATCCGATAATTACCTACAGCGAAGTGTCACGCGCGCGCTCGTCAGAACGCTGGCGTGTGTTGTAGTATGATTATAATTCTATGATCGAAGTATTATTTAAAAATGGACATAAAGAGAAAGAAATATTGTGCGGCGTTCGGGTGTTTAAATTCGAAAAGTAATCTACCGGATTTATCTTTTTTTTTCGCTTCCCAAAGATGCTGAAAGGTATGTTGGCCATGTAGGTAATCAATAATTCTTAGGATAGTATAGGAACCTAACCTACTATGAAGGTTTTCCATAATGAATGCATACTTACCTACATACGTACCTCATTACAAATAAGTACATTAATTATTTTTTCACTAGACAGCAACCCTAACAGCGTAAGAAGAGTTCAAAGGCACGCGATAGAAAGAGACAAAACTTGTAGGTGAATAAAATTGTAGGTACGTAGTGCTGTGCGAGCTGAATTCCACTGTATCGCGTCGTAGCAAGACTCGCATTTATTTAAATCGTCTTGCGGAGTAATCCTTCTGTACCTGTACTATTACTTATTCTGTGCTATTACCTAATAGCTGCTTTATCGGGGTTTTCAGGTGTATTTCATGCATTGGTGCAGAGGAATGGTGAAAATGTTATGACCATGTAAAATTATGACCATGAAAATTGAAAAAGATTTCATCAAGCAAGTTTGAGTAATTGAAATGCTGAAAAAGCGATTTATAGTATATTAATACCTCTTTAACTTGATCATCTATTTGAAGAACAAGAAATGCAAGTGGAGTTCTTAGAATCGTTTTCTAGTTCTGAATGAAGTGATAAGTTATAAGTATGATACTTAATAAAATTGTTTACAGTAATATACGGTTTACTTATTTTTCAAGACATGTTCCTATGTTAAAAATCCGATGTATAACAACATTCTTCATACACATTAGGGTGGAGCGAAAAATTTTTTTTTACATTTGCGTTTGTGAATACCTCTTAAAAGTTGCATCTTGTTGCAACGGTTACGAGAAAAATAAATAAAAAAATATTGCGACCATTTTTTAGCCCTCTACTGACTTTCGAATATTTCATAAAAATGAAAAAATAGGACTTTATTGCAAAAATCATAAATGACCTTAGAATAGGTTTTATTTGATAAATAATGTATTTTTGTAACTTTAAATATAATATACATCGTAAAAAATATTTGTAAATCATTATAAGCTTGTCATAAACTTAAAACAATACATTATTAAAAGCGCCGATTATAAGCAAAACTCACAGTCAGCGCGTAACTTTGCAACTTGAACTGTTGACATCAGAATTAGTCCAGTTACCTATTTTCTTCTTTCTATCTTTGTCTTATGTCTTTATCTTTAGTTGACTGATATGAATCAAGTAGATAGTTCGTAATTGCGTTGTCTAATTTTATTCATCCAAAGTCAAAATATAATAATCACTCGTAGGGACCTATTTTAGGATTTCCTTATTTGTTTTGTACCTTAGTCAGTGTTACCACTCACACCTGTTTTTTTAAAAAAATTAGATAGAGTGATTCAAGAGGAAGATTTTTAAGTATAATACATTACGTTGTACCTACCTATGCGAAGCAGGGGCGAGTCGCTAATCGGAAATAATAAAAAAAGGTAAACAGCCCGTTGTATTTCTCAAATTTTAGTCGAAACTAATAGGAAAACTTCTTAGCCTGTTGTTATGTTACGATACAACGAATAAAACAATTGTTAAAGTGTTGTTCTAATAAGTATTCACATTTCATTCGCTTTCCATAACCAAAACAATCAGATAACTTCAACGCTAAACTACAGCAATGTAAAAAATGCATACAAGAACTATTAGATAGTTTTCTTATATATCTAATCTGTAATTGTCCAAAAGATGAGAAATAACATTATTAGAATTAGTCATAAATAAAAATTAAACAGTATCAAGATCGTTTAATCCAATTTCCCCAGTATTGCACTCAACAAAGTTTATTTTCCCCATTTGCCATGAGATTCTGGTACACCTATACTAATGGATCGCGTTCGAAGCACCTGTGCGGCGCTAAACTCGTCACGACATGCAACGAGACAATGGGTCAACTATCCGGCCGCCGGATATCCGGCTATCCGGCCTAGCAACTGGCCGGATATCCGGTATCCGGTATCCGGCCAAACAACTATCCGTTTCATCTCTAATCTATATTATAGTTTTCTTTCTATTGCCTACTTTAACTTCATTTTATAGCTTTCCAAGTAAACAGACAACAAACAATGAGTTAGAATACATTTATTTCTTAAATAAATTAGGTAATAAGTTATAATTTTTCATGAGTTTGTAAATAATTCTTAAGATAGCATACTTATTTTATAAGTTTATTAGCTAAATAAAATATAATCTTCCCCTTCCTTGAGATTCAATGATTTGAGATTGCTTTCAAACTGACCTTTAGTAAGATCCAATTTAACACATATAACCAATGGAGGCTTGGCATCTCTAAAATGTATCACAGGTATTTTTTTAATTATAATTCTTTTTTTTGGACAATATAATTCAATAGTGCGGCCAATTTTTTTAACATCAACATCACAAAATGCAGTTACTTTCTCCAAGTTTTCTGGTGATAAAGCTCTAACTAGCTTTCTTCCAGACTTTCCAGCATTCCATACTATAAAGTTTGACCACTTTGGGAATACATGAATCTGCAGTCTTTCTAATTGGATTTGCCATATTAGTTCTCGTTTTACTGAAAATGTTGCAGAAAGCTCATGATATGTATAAATAACTAATTCTTCATCAATTCTATGCAAATCACCACCTAGATCTACATGGTTGTAGAAGAAAATAAGATCTTCAGGTGTTCCTAATCCAGATTCATTAAACCCCCCAACTCGGTCATATACAGATTTATGGCAAAACCAAGTGGGCATAAGTAAAGTTGGTCCATTAGACATATAAATTTGAAGTTTTAACTGTGCTGGAGTTAGACTGTTAGCCCAATGAACAAACCGTGGTGTGGAATTTATTGGAGCTCTACAAACTCTACTACCAACTAAGGTGTTACGATGATAATTAGCATAATTCCATTGTAACATTATTCTGTCTTGATGCATTATATCATCAATGTCTTGGAAGCATAAAAAAGAACCACAACTTTTCTTAACAGCGCCATTTTTAGCCGCACCAACACCTTTTGAAATTGGTGATCCCGTTATAATGAAATCCACGCCACATTTACTGAAGTGCTCTTGCCATTTCGTTAATAACTTAGCAGAATCGTCAATACTGCCGTCATTGTAGACAACTATTTCAAGTTTTATGTCCGTGCCAATAATGGTTTGTGATGCTATTGATTTCATGCAGTTATTTATCCATTTTACACCATTATAGAGTGGTATTATTATGGATATATCAGTCATTTTATTTACATATAATTTAAATGCACAATTTTATTTTTATTACGACATTTTTGAAAAAAGTGCAACAAACAAAAACAATGTCAAATTGACATTGCTCGCTCGCTAGTCTATGCCCCGCATGAAACATCCAAAGATTATGTAATTTCATTATGAATCATTTATTTAATGCTACGGTTATAATTAAGACTTTATCAGAGTGTAAAAGAGTGGTATACTTATGAAGAGTGTATTCGTCACAGAATTTTAAAAAAATAAAATCATCTCGCTGATAAGCTTATGTGCATTGCGCTAATTTTTAACGTCTCCAATACATTGGCGCTTCTTCACTAGTTGCGCGGGGCCAAGGTCTCCAATGTGTTATTCAAATCTCCTCTCCTCTCCGCTTCGGTAGTAGGAAACAGAGCATCAATAAGGGTGAAAAGGGTGATTAACACAGTTGCTTGTTACCTCACTATCTTTCAGCTGTCAGTTTTGTCACTGTCACACATCTGTCACATTTCTGTTTCTGCCTCTTCGCGTTCACGTCGTCCTCGTCTCGTCATTTCTCAGTTTGAGTTTGAGAATTGAGTGTTTTGTGATTTAAACTATTGGCTTTTTGAACAAATACAATGGGTATCAAGGAAGCTAATATATATCTCGATAATCAACTGAACACTTATTACGCTGGACAAACTGTTAATGGCAGGATTGAATACGTGTTCGACAGTCCCAAAAAAGTTAGAGGTAAGACTCATTGAAGAAAATTATAGTTTGATGCGTATTGTATGACTCATTTATCTTGGAATCCTATTAAAGATAGGTCGATACATTAGTTACATCGGACATAAGCTTATAGTGTGTCGTTAGAGTGTATGTTTGCTTGGATAGAACCATAACCGGCTCCAAAACAGAAAAGGCTAATGCCATAGAAGTTTTAACACTTATTTTTAAGTTCTAGCTCGTTGTTAAACAACAGTCTCGAAAAAAATCTTGCGTACTACTAAAAGAAACAGGATGTTGAGTATTAAGTCCTGTTTCTAGTAATGCCTTGTTCTTCAACAACTGCTACAGGAAATTAATGAGATAAAATTTTAGGCCATATTGCACTTATTTGAAACTATGAGACCAAACTATGTTAATTAGACAGAACCCACTTAAACCATTCATGTATACAATTTTAAAATAGCATTAAAAGTATCACAAATTAAATCTGTATTGTTTTGCAGGCATCCATGTAAAATTTAAAGGTGAGGCCCACACTGAATGGTATGAGAGCAAACAAGAAGAGAATGCCCAAGGAAAAACAGAATCAACTGACACTCTACACTCAGGGAGTGAAGAATACTTCCAAATTTCTTATTACCTTCTTGGCAGCAACACAGGTAATAAAAAAAATTTAAAATATGAATACATATTTGTAAAAATTAATTAAAATAAAGTTAACTCTTTTCAAAATATTGTATAAATTCTCTTTTGAATGTTCAAATGAATACAGTTTAATCTGATTCTGATTATGTCAAGATTGGTGGTAGTTCTAAAAATAGTGATGTAGCAATGATGTCATACACTAATATTGAGGGTCACACACATCTATTTGAATTGTTTAACAATATTGAGGCACGGATTAATGGTGTGTCAACTGTGTGGATTAATGTTTTATTCTATTTACATGCAAAATTGCTTATCTTATTGAAAACATGTACATTTGAAGCAATGTTTTAGGAGGCAATATTTTAATTGCCTATTGCACTCATTATGTCTATTCAGAATGGAATGCACATTTCAACACCACAGATAAATTGAAACTACTTAATTAAATAAATAAAAAATAATGACTCAAGAGTTTTTTAACTACTAGAAAGTCAGATTTCAGACCATTTGACTGATACCCAACTGCTACTATCAATTAGATTTTTAAAATATTTATTTGTAACATAGCATCAGCATTATACCACAATTTATTTTGCAGGTAATGAGATAGAAATCCCTGCAGGGAAGCAAGTGTACAGCTTCACTTGCACCCTGCCCCCTGTGCTTCCATCATCCTTTGAGGGGGAACATGGGTACGTCAGATACACTGTCAAAGTCACACTTGACCGACCATGGAAGTTTGACCAGGAGACCAAGATGGCATTTACTGTCATTAATGCTTTGGACCTGAACCTCAATCCGTCATATAGGGTAAGTTTATGTAATGGAATGTTAAGAGAATTAAAGGTTCTTTTTAATTATTTTTGTTAAAACTAATAATTATAATGCTCAGTAATTTTTAAGATTGTTAGGATTACAATTTGTGGTTTCTTTGAAGCTTGTATGTATGGTTAAGAACTGTCACTATTTGCTAAAGTTATTTTTCTTTCTTAGGAACCAATCCGCATTCAAATTGAAAAGACATTCTGCTGTTTCTGCTGTGCATCTCCCCCACTGTCTGTAGATGTCCAAGCACCAGTCTCTGGATACTGCCCTGGACAAGTCATACCGATACAGGTTGATGTTGAAAATAAGAGTAATGTGCAACTACATTTAGTGAAGATATTTTTAAGAAAGGTAAGATTTGCTTGAAACACCTTAAGTACCAACTACACATTGTTTTCTGGCCTAAAATTATTTAGAGGAGTTTATTCCTAGTAAAGTCAAAACAATATTTTTAGGGCTCTACAGATCTCAATATATTTTTTTTTGACTGCAGCCCTACATACTTTTTTTTTTGTTTATTCTTCAAAGGTGGTGACATATCGCGCAACATCGCCGTCAACTGCTACAAAAAAGGTTAAAAACGTTGTCTTGATGGTGCAAGAAGGCCCAGCTCCTGCTGGAACCACAAAACATTGGGACTTGAAGCTTGAAATTCCTCCCATTCCACCCTCGAATCTCGTCAATTGTAACATCATTGATCTGGACTATGATTTTAAGGTAAACACAGCACTATGTCACTTTTCATAGAGTCCTAAATTGTCTAGTACATTTTTAGGAGGTTCCTTTTTAAACCTTGTTTTACCGCCGCTAATTAACACTATGACCGTGTAATCAAGGTTACTTCAGTTTAAATGCCTTCTATTCTGTTATCAATGATGAAAATCTTACCTTGATGATCATGGCTGCGTTCAAAATAAAGAACTTTGCTTGTTTTATAAATCTACTGTACTATTAAATTAACAGGTTAAGCAATTTCTGGAGCTATTAATCTGGTTTTAAAAATTATTTTACCATTATAAAGCTACATTATTCCCATACTATATCTTTCTATGACAGACCGAAACTTACGCTGGCGAAGCCGCGGGAGACATCAGTATCAAATACAGAAAAAGTACAAAACTTTTTACAGGTTGAATGTGTCGTGCCAAAAATGCATTTGAACATGCGCGACAAGAAGTACATAACTATCGGTACGGTGCCTCTGGTAGGCGTGGGGCAGGCCGCGCCGGTCCCCGGCGACAGCGCCCAATACTCCCCGAGCCAGCCTGCCGTGCTACCGGTTGACCCTGGACAACCTGCTCAGCCCACGGTTAGTAGTATACCTAATGGACACACAGCCCGGCGTCTTTATTTTGCAACCTTGAAGGCTTTAAAACTCATTTTAATTTTACAAGTAGGCTTTTATACACGTCCCAATGTACCCTGCCACTGCTTCGGGCCAATAAATGGGCATGAATGGGCAATGGACAAGAATCTTAGTCATTATTTATCACACTGGATGCGTTCCGCGATCTGCTGTCAGGTCAGCAAAGAACGCAAATCGCACCACTACTGACTGATTGCCTTGTCACGACTGCTGACAGATTAATTGTTTTACCCGGGTCGCTGATCGACAATGTTGTTCATACATGATGTGGGCTGCGTTCACATTGACCTGACCGCAGACCGCACCCAATGTGGCAAATCCTTGAACCCGCGTGTGACGACTAACTTGCCTACAAAAAAAGTCGACTCATATCGGCGGGTTCGGTTTTATACATATTGTAATACACATCCAAGTATTTTTGAGCTTGGAAAATTAGTCATGATTGGCAGACTAACAGTGTTTGTAGGTAACACAAGCACTGAGTCATAGACAGTTTTGTCTTAGCACTATCTCGCTTGTAATTTCACCTTGTTTGTGACAAAGACAGGCGTATGATATAACACGTTATCTTTCTGCTAAGGTAATGTGATTTATTTGGTAAAGGTGTTTCAATAGTTCTGTAAGAGTGGTAGGTATTTAATTTTTGTATTTTTTGTCGTCTATCCAGGCTCCGTCTGCTCCAAGTGGCGATCCTTCGCCAGGATGGGTGATGCCTGGAACGGTGCCTGCGCAGCCGCCTTACCAGTCGCTGTATCCTACACTTTGTATGTATAACTTGTTCTAATCTTTGTAGGGCATGCAGTTTACTGTAGGTCAATTATTTCGCGTATTTATTTAATCATGTCTACTTATGATCCAGTCTTGGCTTTATTACAGTCATGGTGATCTAAAGCTGTAAAAAATCTTATCTCATATAATATTAAGTTGTAACAAATACTTTATAAGCTCTAAAACGTAAGTTTTGCTCAATATAATTCAATTTTGTTTCAGCTCAACCTGTGTATAAGGAGTCGGCATACTCAGCCCGTACGATTCAAGATAAGGGTGATAATAACTACACAGCTATTACTGGCCCAAATAACTTTGCTCCTTACTACCCTACATATGCAGCTGTACAACCACCCCCTCTACCTCAGTAAATAACAGTATTTCGTGTATTTTCGACCTTTTGGCATTTTATATTACTATTTGATACTAACAGCTATGTATAATTGTATGATATTAAAAATAGCACAAGGCGGGTTGTGGCAAATTGATATTTTGATATTATTATTTGCCTTTTATGAATGGCGTGTCGAACAAAAATTGTGAATCTCTAAATTCAATCTGTAATAGTGATCTAGCATTTTATACCGACCTTTATTTATACTAATATTTTTAGTTAAGAGAAATAATATTTGCTGTTATATTTAAATTCAGATGCTATTATGACTCAGACTTATTATGCATATTATGTAATTAATAATTTAAGGACCGAAGCTAAAGAAAATGTTATTACACATTTTATTTGTATATTAACTTAGTGAATAAGGAAAATATTTAGATGGAAATAATCAAAATTATTATGACAATATCTTTTATTGATTTTCCTTCACAAAAGAAACTATAAAAGTATTTGATGAGCTAGATATAACACTTTTCCACAAACTTAAAAACCAAAACGGAAATTATGGCAATGGAATACGATTTAGTGAATTTCATACATTGTTTCACATTATAGATAAGTTCATTTAAGTCGGGTAGAAGTAGCTTCTTAACCCACAAATTGCATACATAATGTGTTCGATTGATAAAGTTGAGTCAAATAATAAAGAAGCCCGATTGTTGATTAGGATGATTGGAATATGATGGACCTTTATGTATATGAGATGAGACATCGGTAAAAAAAGAGAATCAAAGAAATAATTATGGGCTATGAAACAATATCTGCGATGAAAGATGAGTGGAACACAGTAAGATAGTTTATGTAATTAAAACCGAAAGTAAATAGTTACACAAGTACTATTACTTTAGCTTAGTGGGTCAGTGTTTAGCACTACTAATTAGTGCTTTATTACAGTTTTTCGTATCTAATGATTATGTAGATAATACATACAGTGTTATAGTTTCATGTATAGTGTGTACATAAATTTGATTATTTACTATATTCATATGTCCAATAAGCTTTCAATAAAAACGCATGCATAAACTTTGAAGAGCAGTTACGTATTACCACTTACTCGTAGTTTTGTTACATAAACCAAATACAATTTGGTAATTTATTAACACACTTCTTAATTTTGTAATTCATTACAAATGATTTATTTCCTGTTTGCCAGACTTCTTTCATAGAAACATAATAGGCTGACTAAAAATTTTGTGTACAATATCAAAAATATTTAGGAATATCAAGTAAAAATATAAAATATAGACTGGTACTGTATTACATTTATTACAAAAAAACTTTTGTACTTAAATTTTAAGACGAAAAATAAGTAAAGTGGACTGGACTGAAGAAAAAAAAGAAAATATTAAAAATCTACAAAATACTGTAGTTGATGATAATAAATATACTAGTAAAGTAGTCAGCACTATTTCAGAGTTTAATGCTATTAGATCCTCGATTATTTTTTAAAATTATCAGCTCATACAATCTTTCGCCTATGGTTATGATGTGAGAAGGAAAAACAACAATTTGCGTTTTTGTCTAAATTTAGACTGGACATTGCGTCATTATTTAAAATATCGGCAATGTTTATTACGATGATGACGTAAACCACCCTTTAATGAAAAGAAATAATGAATGTTACTCATAAATGTAGCCTAAAATAGTTTACTAAAACGGCTTAAACTGTGTAATTTTATATTGATGTAAAAATAAAAGTAGCATAATGTGTAATTTCTAACGGTTACTCCAGATTTATTAGATTTTAGAGGATGCACTAACATTTTATATAAACTTAAAAATGATCAGATATTATATTATCTTAATCCTCAGCGATCGGAATAAATTTTATTAGGAGTGAGCGGGTCTTCGGAACAGTATTATCCATCCGTCCATTTTTAAGCCCATACAATTAAACTAAAAAAAATATTGCTGAAATTCGCAGTGAGTTTAGCCCGTGGCTGTCGAATCGAAAACGTGCCGATCGACGGTCGAAACGAGCGCATTCAGCGTCGCAACGACCCCACATTCGGCGTTCACCCGCTGCGTCTCATTAGAATTTAGCGTTACTCGCACTCGCTACACGTTCTATCCTTGCAATACAACGGTGAATTTATCGTTACGCGTCCCCTGCGACGTCGGCGACGCCCGCGCTGCGACGGACGCTGTGCGTGACACATTTTCTAAGTTGCAACTCTTCGGAACGGTCTCGGTGGTGGGTGTCGGCCCCGCGCTCGTGGCGGCGGGCGGCGGCCCGGCCCGGTCCGGGCGGCGGCGGCGGCGGCGGCCTGCGCGTGCGCGCGGCGCTCAGTACTGCGAGCAGCGCGCCCGGAAGCCGCCCTGGTACGTGGAGTCCTGCGACAGCAGCCCGTCCGGCTGCGACGGGCAGTCGGGCGCCGCCGACTCCTGGCTGAAGTCGGGCTGCGAGGCGCCCTGCGACAGCGACAGCGGCGGCTGCTGCGACAGCGGCTCCTGCGACAGGCGCGGCGCGCGGCGGCGCGGGCGCGGCGGCGGCCGGTGCGGCGCGAAGGCGGCGGGCGGCACGGGCGCGTGCAGCAGCGCGGCGCGCTCGGGCCCGACGTAGGCCAGCGGGTCGCGCAGCGGCCGCGCGCGGTCGTACACCGAGCCCGGCACCATGGCCTCGCGCGCGTCGAACATCGACGTGGACATGAAGTGCGAGCCGGGGTTCTGCGCGTTCACCAGCTTCTTGGGCTTCGCGAACTGGATCGCGGACTCCTTGAGGTTGGACAGCGGGCCCTCGGTGAGCACGCGGCGCTCCTTGTAGAAGGCGAGCAGGTGGTTCCACAGCGGCTGCTTGCTGAGCACCTTGGGGTTGCCGACGACGATGAGCCCGTACTTGGCGCGCGTGAGCGCCACGTTGAGGCGGCGCGGGTCGCTGAGGAAGCCGATGCCCTGGTGCTCGTTGGAGCGCACGCACGACATGATGATGATGTCCTTCTCGCGGCCCTGGAAGGCGTCGACGCTGGCCACCTCGATCTCCTGGTACAGCTTGGCGTGCAGGCTGCCCTGGTACTGCATGTGCTGCACGAGGTAGGAGCGCTGGCCCTCGTAGGGCGTGATGATGCCGATCTGCTCGGGGCGCACGCCCGCCTTGAGGAAGCGCGTGGTGAGCTTCTCGACGTTGGCGGCCTCGGTGCGGTTCAGGTAGGACGTGCCGGAGCCGGCGATCTCCTCCTGGCCCTGCGTGACGTAGAAGAACATCGGGCGGTCGGGGCGCGGCCACGGGAAGTCGATCTTGTGCAGGCGGCGCTCCTCGGCGCTGACGCCGTTCTGCAGCGAGCCCTCGTAGAAGAAGTCGGACGGGAAGCGCGACAGCTCCGGGTGCATGCGGTACTGCACCTCGAGGCGGAAGGGCCGGATGCCGAGCACGACGAGGCGCTCGAACAGGCTCTGGCTGAGGCCGGCCTTGGCGGCCTTCTTGCACATGACGACGGGCCCCAGCTGGCAGTGGTCGCCGACGAGGATGAGCTGGCGCGCGCCGAGCACGACGGGCACCATGCACTCGGGCTCGGTGGACTGCATGCCCTCGTCGATGAGGATGGACTGGAAGCGCATGCGGGCGACGCGCGGGTCGCCGGCGCCGACGCAGGTGGTGCAGACGACGTCGGCGGCGTCGAGCAGGCGGCGCTCGGCGGCGCGGCGCAGGGCGCGGTAGCGGCGCTCGTCGGCGGCCGACAGCTCGCCGGCCTCCTCCTTGAGGCGCGTGAGCTTGCGCAGCTCGCTGTCGGCGGACCCGAGCGCGCGCGCCTGCTCGTGCAGCGCCAGGAAGGACACGGAGGACTCCATGGCCTCGCGCGACTTGGCGCACAGGCGCACCACCTTGAGCCCGGTGCGGTGGATCTTCTCGGTGAGCTGGTCGACGGCGGTGTTGGAGGGCGCGCACACGAGCACGGGCCCGCCGTTCTGGCGCACCAGCTGGTACACGATGGTGGCGGACGTGACCGTCTTGCCGGTGCCGGGGGGCCCTTGAATCAATGAGAGCGGACGTTGGAGGGCATGTTTCACAGCGTAAACCTGAGAAATGAGAATTTGATGCTTTTAACTGTAGGCTACGTTTCCCTTTCTTCTCCATACTCGGCAAGTTTATGATTCTATTTGTATTATGCTGCTTTTACACTATGCGGAAATTAGCCGAGTCAAGTCAAAAAAACAGAGGAGTGGGGATGAAATTCATTCATAATTCATCCCCACTCCACTGTTTTTTTGACTTGACTTGGCTAATTTCCGCGCAGTGTAAACGCAGCATTATATTATTTATGAATAATCTTACCTGCGAGCGATTGAGGTCGGGCAAGTTCGGGGCGCTGAAATGCTTCGGCAGATGGACGCGGAACAGAACTTCCTCGACTTCGTGTCCTAGCAGGCGGCGGTAAATGTAGCCCGACACCGAAGAATCGTCTACGGCGAATTTGCGCAGGGCCAGTTGCATCCTGGAACAAGAAATAAGAAATGAGTAAACATGCTTAAAATGGTTTCTTGATTTTAAATGGGTATAAATAGCCGTGTGTTTCCAGTAGAGTAGAATAGGACCACCCCCACTCTTCCCGAGAATGTCGGACTCGGAAGAGACAACTAAAAGAGAAATATGCAAACATTAGGCCTTCTCAACACATCTGGGTAGTATTGGGGAATAAATAAAGTCTAAAACCTGCCTTTTGCCTCTGGCAAATTAGAGGGTCATTGTCCTCCTCTAGTAAATACAATACAATATAGCACTGACCTGTCAAACGACGTGCTCTTCCAAATAAAGTCAACGACAAAGTTAGAAGTGCAATCCAGCGGTGCGCCGGCGCCGCTCTTGAGCTCGAGTCCTACGTCATCGCCGTAGTTGTCAGGCACCTTGATCACGTGACCCACGCCCGACCACGCCTTGTGCAACTCGCCGACGTATCTGGGAATAGACAGATATTTAATCTAATTGAATAACTTCTTCTTCTTCTCAGCACTGGCCCATTTATTGTCCTGAAGCAGTGGTAGGGTTAATACTGGGACGTGTAAAAGTGCTTTTTTTAAGCCTATTTACAGAAATAAATCGAGTTTTAATGAGTTTTTCACAAAAACCTAACTGTGTAAAAAATTGTACTGTAAAGATAGAAACGGTGTTCACAAATGCAGTCTGAGGCATCCAATACATATCACCAAAAAAGAACTAGTCATTGGAATGTTTAAGTATTAAATAATTCAAAACATTGACCATATTTCAAAGTCATGTCTAAAATATTTGAATCTACCACCTACCCAAGAATAGATGGAAGATTTTTCTTTATTGGAAATTAACCAATTCCTGGCTTGAATTTATGCTAGCTGATTTAAACAAAATATTCCATTCATATCATTTCTTATTACAGGCTAAGTATGTTTATGCATCTTGAATGAGCAGCAACTACTTCTAAATCTTCTTATTATGTAACAAACAATATCTTACCTCAACCTAAGCTCATCACCATGCATGAGCTTCATATCACTATCAGTTTTGGCGAGTGTAAAGTAAGCAATGGTCTTCTTATTGAGGCCCACGTCCCAGCGAACCTCAATGCCTTCCTGGGTCTGAGACTCTTTTAGTCTCTTGTCATAGTCAGCTTCCAATTTCACTAATGGTCCAAAGATATTCTGGTATTGATAGCCATCTTCATATCTGAAAATAAAATGGAAATCTATGAACTACTGGATATCTGTATTTTATTAGCAAAAGACTTCTACAATACAGGACCTTGGTTTGTCTATATGTACTTGGCAGGATATAAAACTCCGTCACCGCGATGCAGGTTTGTATGAGCGGCGGAGTGTGCCATAGTGTAGTAGTAACAGCGCCATCTGTTGGTCACTAGTTTGTAGTGGCGTATCGTCGGTGTCGCCACACCAGCAAAATCAGTTGTTATGTAGTTCCAGTACACACTTTTAATTTTTCTAGAGATAAAAATGGTGATTAAAGAAACATACCTCAAAAGAACTTGGTTAGGTTCCTCATCCACTCCAGGTTTCTCCAAGTCTTGAAAAGTAGCATCGACGTTGTCACGCCATAGTTCTTCAAGGCGCCCTATTTGTTGAGGGGTCACCTAAAAAGTGAAGAGAAACGGAATTAAGATATTTAAAAAAACTATATCCAGACCTACATTTTGAAAAGATGTTGGACATTGTCAAATCAAAACTAGATTCTTTCATTTCAACATACCTGGCGAGCTCTCATTTGCTCTGCCTCAGATGGAACTTTAACTAGCCAGGACAGGAAGGCACGATCAGCTGTAAATAAATTATATCTATGATTAAATTATCTTGTAGAAAATAACTGGATAAAATATTTTCTTTTCAATTCCAATTAGTTTCTTATGAGCATCTAATAAGGTGAAAACAATCTACATAACATGGTGTAAGACTATGTATTACATAAAAAAAAGAGAGTAAAAAAAACTGATTGGCACAAACATTTCGTGATAGAGGCAAAATAAAATAGCTTCAGCTTAGCTTAGCAAGCTTACATAAACTTTTTTCTATTCTATTCTACATACCTACTATGGAATAGGTGTTATGCTTATCAGACCACTTGAAAACTAATAAAAAAACTTACAAATCAAAGGTTTCCACTGTTCTTGGTCCCAATTCATATCCTTCAATGAGCTCTGTGCAGCACACGGTTGGCTGGAACACAATAATAATGATTTCAGTGATAAAAAAAAACATATACCTACTTATTACACCTTATATGACTAAGATTAATTAGTAAGAATAAGAATAAGAAAAACTTTATTTAGAAGTACAGACAACAACACATCAAGCTTATCACTGTGGTATCTTAAACAGTAATTATTTTAAGTGCTCTTTTGAAACACAAATGACAAATCTGATGTTCTGTTGACAGTACTTATACATTATTTTTTATTGTAATACTCACCGGCACAACAAAACAACCACAGAGTCAGCTTTGGCCGGAATAAATCCAAGGACAAATACATTTCGGGCACCACAAGAATAGCACTCCAGCAATGTCTCTCCAAGGGGTCCGTCACGATGCAGGGCAGCTTCCTTATGCTTGGCCCTGACCAGGTGATTGATGATGTGAGAGCCTGAGGTGTTCCCACGCCCATTGCAAAACCTGAAATATTGAATTTAATAAAATGAAAACACTTTTGTTAACATCTAATTTATATGTTTTACAAAATAACAGGTCCAGGTTAGAGGATCACACAATCTGAAATATCATTCCAATTAATTTCTAACTGGATAACACGAAAATGTATGTTTCTTAAAAACATGTCTTTTCAAAAAAATTTTCTTATAACTGTACAACCATTTATGATTGAATTAGAGGTGACCTAATAATAATACATGTACACAAGCTTCTAGAAATCCAGAAACATTACATAAATTCGCTTCAATGTTTATCTAATACCTTAACATGAATTTCACTTTCAAGACTTACCATTTACTGCATATGTTGCACATAACGACCGTGGCAGGGTCGTGGATGCCACAGTACTTGCAAGCATGATCAGGCAACTCTTTACTGCTGTACAAAGCTTCATCTTCTTCCTCGAATTGCAACTCTGCTATCGCATTAGTCACGTTCAAGACTTTAGATGTATGGTCTGAACGTCCAAGACCGTTTACCTAGAACATTACCATACTGGTTAAATTCACAGAAAACCATATTTCAGTGGAAATGTACTGAGGTTATGTGTACAACAAAATAAGTCACCTGCTAACCTGATTGGATGTTGTGAGTCCGTGGTCATGTTGAGATGCCTGCGTTTGGCTTTGAGAAGGGAGAGTGAAGTCAGTAAACTCAAATTCGGAGCCCTGGGTATCAGCTCCAATAAGATCCGCTTCTTCAGTGTCCAGAAACGTGAGCGTTTGGGAGCTCGGACCATACGCGTCGACACTCATTTTTAGGCAGTTCAGTTATTGCGAACTAAACAAAGAAAATATGTCAAAAAGTAAAGAATACTGCCTTATTTAGCAGAATTCCCATAACAGCCACGCAATAATTATCAAACGTCCAGCGAAGAATGATGAAAATTCGCCATGTTAGCACATGGTTTGTTTCCGTTTACAAACTGGTCATTCATTGGCACATAATTTAATGCGATTTAGAATTGACCAATCAGCTTGACTGTAAGTTTGACGTAACCCAAAATCCACCAATGGCAACGAAGGAAAACATGAACCATAGACAACATTTAATTTTTTAGTAAAATCATGGCAAAAGTAATGACATTGTCTCAAAATTATAACAACGGTATTTCTAAATAACGATACCGTTATCAATGATATGACACTCATACGGGTGTCAAGCCATAAATTCTAGATTTGGGTTAAGGCGGTAGATTTAAACAAAAATTGGGCCGATAGTTGGGTTGGACTGTTAATCAGTGGAGATGTATGAAAGTAACGCACATTACACCGATTTGCTATCGGCCGATTCTTCATACAAATTAAAATCGGGCCCAACCATCGGCCAACTAAAAGTCGGTGGTCTGCGCCTGGGCTACAGGTCAGATCAGATGAAAAGATACTTAAGTACGTAAGTAAGTGCAATTTATACGTTCTTTCAATGAAGACAAGGTTATAGCTGGAAAAAGTCTTCTCCTAGGGGTTTCAAGGTAGTCTCCGTGACCTTCTCAGGATCTTCGGTCCATCAAGTAGGATTATGATTAGGTAATCGTTTTGTACAAACACACCCTAGAGCACACGACACCAGCTCAACCCAGCAGCTTACGTATTACAAACACAATGCAGCTGTGTTAGCGCAGAAATGGCATTGCTTGCATTGACGGACCTCGTCAAAGTGTTGTAAGTATCTAATGATGTCTTAATGTAAGTATTACATTAGGTACTCATTAGCTACTAAGTTTTTGGGGCGCCACTTCATATTATCATTACCAACCAACCAGTCCCTAGCCTACCGATAAATAAACATGCTTAATTGTATGATGAGTACACCGCGGCGGGGTTCGAACCCACGATCCTCGTATCTGACCCGACACCGACACTATTGGGCTATAGTCGCCTGTTCTGTAGTGACAATTTCGTGAAGGTGTAAGGTAGATAGGCTTATTATATTAGGTAAACAGCATGAATTGTATTTCTAACGGTTTGTTTTTACCTAAGCCAGACATTATTTTATTTTATATTGAGTTGCTGAAACGTGACCATGCAGTCTCTCCAATGCTGCACTTTAGGTCTCCACAACATGAGGGACCTACAAAATCTTGCAGGTTGATTTGGTATCTACCTATAACTGGGTAGTACCTATAGGTAGGCTCACAGTTTCGCGTAAGGAAAAATAAAGCTAAATGTGTAATAAAATTTGCGATAGCTTCTGTACACTAATGTCGGCTACTAGAGCAAGAAAACTCTTGACGACTTGGTTATTTTCGCATGGAACTAAAAGTGTTGGCCGGAGCTGGTTTTAGAAAAAATGGGTCAGATATCGGCAGCTGAACGCCGCGAAATTGCTGGTTTCGGTTTGACGAGACGTGAATATTATTTTTTATCGCTTTTCCAGCAAACGATGCGGTCGACGAACCCGTTGAACTTTATAATATTAATAAATCATACGGATTTTGCTTGTATCTTGCGTTCCCTTGATGTCTGAAAGCTCTGAAACTTTAGAAATAGGCCAACTTTTGTACTACTAAGTAGACCTACCTACCTAAGTACCTAATCTTGGTTGGAACTCAACTTAATAGACATAATGAAAGTAAGAACTCACCGATAAAGAAAACTCTAAAATGAATTGAAAGTGCTTACCGCTTAAGTTTGCATGGCGTAAAATTACAAATTCGCACATCAACCGGGCCGCGGACGCTGAAAACCGCAGTTAAGTGTTCAGATATAAAATGCAAATAGATACAGTGCATTTTCGTAAAATTCGAGACGGCTCCTTGGCTGGACGCCAGGGATTCCAAAGAGTGGTTGAAATCAACTATTTCTCATGGAATTGCATAGAAACGAACAGGAAATTAATTATGTCTAGTTTTGGGAAAACAGGAAGATTGTAGGTACATTTTAGTACCTAAACTAAAAATAACAACATTGAAACATCTACAGAGCCATTACTACGTGTTAAATCTCTTAAGGAAAGAATAATTTGAAACGACGTACAGGCGCCTGAAGTGCAATAAAAGATCCCAAAGGGCTTTCTTGACGTTTTTATGGGCTGTGATACATTAAATAATGCAATAACGTTTTATGATACGGCTGATTGTGATGATTGCTCTCTTTGTTTTCATAAGCACCAACTCTGTTATTTGTAACGATTACGACATTTCACTTTAAAAGATAAACAAGCGTCCTTCTTAAAAAGTTAGTAGACGAGTAACTTCTACAAACTAAGTAGATGTTAGAGGTAACTCTACCATTTCTAGCAGTTGCCCTTTGACCTAATTGTAGCTTTGACCGATTGGGGCAATTTTTTTTTTTTTTCGCTGGAAAATGCTTTGCGCATACCTACCGCCCTCGGGGGGGGGGGGGGGGCGGCAGTAGGTTATGTGGGACTCTCCTATTGGGGCATACCCACTAAAAACCAGCGGCGTTCTCGGGAGCCATGAGTTCGGGGCCACGGGTCAGCGCCATCAGCACACATCCACGGCCCTTCACTGACTAGACCGACACACGGTCTCACCCGATCTGGAGAGGGCATAATGCCCCTACCTCCAGCGCCGAAGGAGGGTATCCTCCGGCTTGTTGTCCCGATGATGCGTAGAACGCATTACACACCATCGTGCCTCTTAGTGGGAAGCGGACGCCCCCGCGTCCGCGACCCGAGGCACAGAACGATTTACATGCCTGCCTTAACTACGACTTAGCTCACATGATATCTTATTTTAGCACTCAGTGCTTAGTTTCATAAATCACAAACGCTGTCACATGCCCACATCCAATTAAGGGTCTGGAGTTGTCTGTAGTACTTAGTGGTCGTCAAGTTGGTATCAGATTTCGTCGGGATGCCGTTAGTTGACTCTTAAAACTTTAACTAATTGATGCAAATGCCTTGATTGATGGGTACGATGCCCTTACGCTCGTCTTTATTAGCACAAAATGAATCATTCCCTACATTATTGCCTCTGAAAGCTCAGTTTAAGATAAAGGAAGAAAACTTGTTACAAAGAGCCCGGATTGTTACATCAGCGATAAAAGCAATATACGTTTTACGATGTCGTTTATTCAATAGGAGCCAATATAATTATTAGCGTGCAATGATTTTATTAAGTACTTAAGCAGTAAATTATGCGTGCGCCGTACTGTGCGACTAGCACGAGACAATTGCCGACAATTGGTGCGGAGCGGCGCCACTCGTGATGTCACCCAACAGCTCTGTTCTATATTTTAAAATCTTACGTGATCCTTAAATTTTGTATCACATACAAGTAGCCGTCAGTATATGCTACTTGCCTAATATATCAGTCGAAGTTAGTGATGTACAGCCTCTTGTAAGATTGTGTCTGTGAATAGACATTCTGTATCGAGGAATCGAAGAGCTTTCAATCGGCGGCCCTAATTAGATCGCTGCGCGCTGGTTCTGGTTCTATTTGAGGGCCCCGAAGCTACTGTTTAACTGGTGTAAAACTTTGGCACGAACAAACGATAACCGCACAACGGAACGACATTAGTTACGGACCACTGCCTAAGTGATATTTTTCCAACGTGGCCTAATCAAATAAAATATCAAGCAAAGACATAATGATGCTTTAATTTTCCCACATCTAGTTATTAAGAATAGAAATATACCGGAAAACATGGAAATGTGTTATTCGTAGCTTCTATTTCTGGCTAAGCTTTTTACCTACAGTATTGTTTGTTTGTAGCTTTCGAATTGAGAGCGAGAGAGCAGCTTTCCTTCAATATGTCGCTGCCGAATGTGTACCTGTCAATGTAGCAAGCCTACATATTCATTGATCTCGTACAATGCAAGGACAGTGATCGACGTCATTTGTATGCAAATCTGGAGTGAAATTGTTCCACAACTCTATTATATCTCGGCAATAAAACACAAATGACATCATGACGACAGGCCGACCCGTATTTCGAGCCCATACAACCGTAAATCTATTCGACTGAGCGATGAATTCGTATCGTAAAATCAAAGACTTATCCCGCGCAAATGGTTAGAATCTGGCAAGCGCTACGATATTACAAATTGGAATTTCCGTTGTGGAAAATGCACGACACGAAACTATGAAAAGAAAACAAGAAGCACCCAAATCGTCTTATAGGTAACACGTGGCTCTATAATTAGTTACACAAGATCTAGAAATGCGATGACTAGGTAAGGTCTTAATGAACTTTCACCTTCTTTGCTCGGCTTTCGCGTGAAAAAGGGAACTTCCCATATTATGGGGTCTGCACGTGTCTGTCGCGCTATTTGTAAGATGGATACGTTACAAACTGACATTAACTTGCAAATAATGTGGACGGAACCAATTAGCAAGTCTGTGCTGTGATTAATACAAATTCGTTAGTTTTAGTCCACAGGAAGTTAGTTAAACATGAGAATGAGAATAACGTAGCTGCGTAGGTACACAACAAGAAATGTCTAGTCTACGGTAAGAAGTGATGAATGTGAAAAACAGCTAAGTAGTGTGATAACATTATACTGATGCGATCGCCTTGAACAGTGAATTTCTAGATTGACTGCTAGTGACGTCAGTCCAGAATCTTCGACCATAGTTGGCTGTCTGCACCTCATACAACTAGACACAAGGATATACCGACTTTGGTTCCTACCACGTGGTAAAATATTACCGTGGATGTTTGCTGTTCTTTGCTTGCTTGAATAAAGTTGAAATACCTAAATTGTTTTTTAAAGAATTCTTATGTAAGTACTCTACACCATAGATTTCCGTTGCATGTATTGAAGTCTCCGAATATGAAATAAGAGGGCAACCACAGTGCACGTACAAATAATTAGTCACGCGATTTTCATACTAATAGCCCGTGGATGGCGCCAGGACTCATCGGAATTCACGTCGCGGCCACCTCAGCGGCAGCTATCAATGGCTACCTAAGAAGTAAAAAAAATATGAAAGGTCATTATCACTAGTTACAGTCAATGTCAAGAATTTAAGGTCTGTTACAAAATGATGGACAAGACTCGATTCAATCTCAGACATAAGATACTGTCCTGAATTTTGAAACTCTACCAATCAAATGCCTTAAGCCTAGCCATCCAGGCTTGAAATTGAATCGCTGTTTGAGCTTTGTTTTAGAATACGCACATAAAATGTAGGTATCTCGGTCGGTTATGACTAAAAATCAGTGCTAAATCATGGCCTATGACTTAGATTACACATCGAAAAGAATGGAGAAAGTGAATAACAGCAGCAGACTGAAAGCAAAATTAGTTTTTCAGAAAAGATTTTACAGTCGATTTGAGCAAGTTTTTAACTCTACTAAATTCTACAATCTATACTTATAATAAATCTGTAGAGTGGTCAATTCTGTACATTAAATATATTTTCAAAATAGCTAACTATCAGGGGGTGATACTGATGCCAAAAATGCAATCAGTAAAATTTTTGTCTGTCTGTCTGTCTGTTCCTTATAGAAACAAAAACTACTCGACGGATTTTAACGAAACTTGGTACAATTATTCTTCGTACTCCTGGACAGGTTATAGTATACTTAGGAATTCCCACGGGAACGGGAATTAGCGGGAAAATCCTTTTGTATGAAAAATCTAAACCGCTTATGCTAGATGCTTGAAATTTCACATGCAGGTATCTTAGTAAACTTAAAGCTTACTTGCAATAGGATATTGCAAAATTCCCTCGGGAACGGGAGTTAGCGGGAAAATCCTTTTGTATGAAAAATCTAAACCGCTTATGTTAGACGCTTGAAATTTGGCATGCAGGTATCTTAGTAAACTTAAAGCTTAGTTGCAACAGGATATTGCAAGATTCCCAGGGGAACGGGAGTTAGCGGGAAAAAACATTTGTATGAAAAAATCTAAACCGCGTAAGATAGATGAAGGGGATCCACGCGTACGAAGTCGCGGGCGGCCGCTAGTTTAAAATAAATAACTAAGTTTATTTCAAATCTTATACTTTTTGCTATCATTAAAATTAACTGTATACATATTATGTGATTATAATCACATGTATATAAATAATCGCTGAAATTCTGAAGATTTATGTTTTGCCGCGCACTGATGCTAACGAGCCGAATGGTATCTAGGACTCAGACAAGACTGACTAGTATTTACCTAGACTAAATTAAGAACAATTTACGAGATGGTTGTTTTATGTTTGCAGACAATTCAGTTCACGGCTCATTCGCTAGTATGAATTCTGCAACTACACGCTATAAATGCAGTATCCAACGCTAATTATATTGTTAACAGCTTGTTTAAACAGGACCTTTAGGGTCGCTTGTGTCATACGCTCCTCTTCATCATCTCTAAGATGACTGTTTAACGAGCATTTAGTGTTCTAGCCTTCTGCTTTGGATCATATTTTTATTCTGTGCCACGAAAGTTTATTCTGTCATCTACTTTTTTAGATCTTGTTTTTTTTATAACTTAATGTTACCTACTTTATTTATTAGGCTTAGTTTTTGATATACAAAATGAAAACTGGCCAAATGATACAATAGTTTTTTATTAGGTACCTATTGTTTATGGTCTTCTCCGTAATATGAGTGATAGAGTTTTACCTAGGTATTCAGTGCCCTTTATATGATCGCAATCACTTGCAAGAATCAGCTCTATCGATGTAAATGCATATAAATAACATATGGAAATTGATCGTGTGTGTAGGTATAATGTCTTGATTAACAGTTTCATTTACATACGCGCCAGTCGTTATGCACAACGTGTCACGACCCTATTTATATACGTTTACCTTAGTTTAAATAGGAAATTGCAATTGATTAATTGCGTTTTTGTTTATAGAAAACAACAGCATAACGTATTGAATATGCGTTGTTGCAAGAATGATTCAGTCACAGAGTACGAGCACACATATTATTGTCTATTCGTATTGATTTCCACGTGGCTTGATAGAACTAAGTAAAGTACCTTATACCTATTATAGCTTTAGATTCTGTAACATGGATTTATGAGACAAATTATTATTAAGGGTGAAGGTTAAGAGCCATTTCACAAAAATATTCCGCGCGAATTTAGGTAAAAGCTGTCAACGCAACGTCAAAAGAGTAAAAAGAACGCTGAAAAGGACAAAAAAATCTTGAGCCGTGCGTGACCGTATTAAGACTTGATTTAAGTTATTAATTTTAAGGTAGAATGAGGTATTCAAACTTGATTAATTAATTTAAATTTTTAATAGAGTTTATATTATGGGTATAATATGTAAAATATAATATATTAAGTACAAAATAAAGACAGTCACATAGTGAAAAATAAATCTGCCCCCTTACAGCTCCATCATCGGACCCTGGATACGAATAATGAAACACGAATAGGTATAATATGTAAAATATATTAAGTACAAAATAAAGACAGTCACATAGTGAAAAAAAAATCTGCCCCCTTACAGCTCCATCATCGGACCCTGGATACGAAATATTCGTCAAGGCGAATCACACAAGCCCAAACTCCATATGGTTCTATTGTTTTGTTACGGAGGTGGCCATTGCATCTCCTCCAGATCCATTATCAGACAGAGCTAAGAAATAAATAAATAAATATTATTATAAGTAAACAAATAACTAAAATAATTCATCTTACTATCTTACTTTTTACTAGTCTTACTAATATTATAAATACGAAAGTTTGTGTGGATGTCTGGATATTTGTTACACTTTCACGCAAAAACTACTGAACAGATTTTGATGAAACTTTACAGTACAGTACAGCAGTACTAGGCAGCCTGTGTTCAACTATCACTCGGGTCGGACGTTCCTATCGCAAGACCTTTGGTTCACTCAGTTCCGATACGACTCTAGTGCTGTGTGTAATTATTTTCGTTAATACACTGAGTTTATTAATTTCTACGAGTGGATTTCATTTTTCCTGAGACCTACGCTATGAACCCTGAACCAGAAGACCCTGTCGCCAGCGACAGCGACGCTCATCCATCCCTGGCGTCGACCAGAATAACAATGTATAGGCTATAATTTATGACGATCTGTGACAAACTAAATTTCAAGCGGGTGAAGCCGCGGGCAATACTACAAATTTCATACTAGCTTTTTGCCCGCGACTTCTTCTGCGATGAAGTGGAAAATGGTTCTAATAGAATTAAAATATTCTAAGAAAATTAATTTTGTTAAATGATTATATTTTTTGATATAAAATCTACACATCATTATGTTTAAATATTTGAATACTTACAAAATTATGAGATCTTTCTAAAACAAAATTAAAACACTACACCTGCCGCAGATTTCTTTGTAAACAATGTTTTTTTTTGTTTTTCCTTCAGGTGCTAAAATCACCAGGCTATTGTGTGCGTATACTCTGGAGTATTCCACATACAACTGGTCATCGGAGAAGCATAGATTTCCATTAAGTCTACTCCCGCTACCATATGGAACTCCGCTAAAACTCGTGAGGGCGCCAACACTTGCTTTTTATCGAAAATTAGTATGAGCAGCTGCGCACGCGGTTGCCCGTTGCAGGCTCTATGCAACCACACTATTTTAAACCGTGGTCCCTAAGCATGAGATGGGAAACTGCACTCTCTTGAATTCTCTTGAATTTGATGGTGTTAGGGGAATCCTAGGAATGAATACAGACTTTCCAATGGAATCTCCTCATCAATATTGCGAAATTGCGAGTTGCAATGCAATGTTACGTTTTCACTTGTTATTTTATTGTAATCTGACCTTGATTTTTCAAACACGTGTCAAAATAAAAAAAAAATTAAATCAAAAGTACTAAGGAATATTTCATTGATATCAACTTAGAAACAAGCACAGATCACAGAAACTAAAGGGAAATGTGACAAGGGACAAATTGGAACATATTGCTTGTGAAAGCAATGATGACAGTAGCGACGTCATTATGTAAACAGTTTATATTGCTTGCATAGTACTAAAGATTATTCGAACGTTGAATACTGATACCGCAATGGATAATGAGCACATAATTTGATTTCTTTGTGTGTGTGAATTTCTAATACGACACTGAGTTTCGAACTCAGCGCATTACTTAGCATCTCTCTATATTTCTATGGAACCAAGTTATCTCCAAAATAACATCCCACACCTTTTTAACCTAGTCAGGTAATAATTTTAATAAAATACGAAGCACGTCATCTATCAATAGGATATATGTATATTTTAGAAGTTAATAAATTATGCATAAAATATAAACACTTTAGAAGTTTAGTTAAATCGTAGAATTTCTGAAAAACAAGTACTAAAATCGTACTGAAAAAAAAAGTATTAACATGTTATCTAATTTATTTATTAAACGTCGAATTTTATCAAAGATTTTGGACTAAAGTTTTTGAAAATATTTTATAGCCTACATAGAAAAAAAATAGGATTCTAAATCGTGAAAGAAATTTTTTTAGGAGCCTATTGCCTCCAAACAAACAAACAAACAATTAAATCTTTCCTCTTTTATTATTATAGATTTAACAACAAAACAAAACGCTTCTTTTTCTTCTTCACGAAACAAAACTCAAAGCGGATAAATAAATAAACAAATCTTTGGACAATTTCACAGCGCCATCTAGTCCAAAAGTAGGCAACCAATATGCTTGTGTTAAGGGTGCTAGCATAATGGATATACTTTTTTATAATTTATTTATTAAATTAAATACATGGTACCTACATATTATACATAGTTACACCCAGATCCGTCAAAGAAATTAAAATTCATCATTTCAATTTCTGCTCGGCCGGCCGACTCGAAACAGCCTCTCGGCATAGTATCAAATGTATTTGGTCGCCGTACAAATCACCGCTTTACGACACGAACGCACGTAAACGTCACGGCGGGAAAAATGACACAGGTCCTGCCTTGACGGGCGCTCGCGCCATACTAATCGATGTCGGCTTGCGCATTGTAATTTATACTGATATTCACATCAATATTTTGACAAAGTGGTTACTAATATTTAAACAATAACTGTAGAAATCAATTCTACAATGAATATTCTTTATTTGGGGATACTTTTATTGCAGTTATTGCTGTGTTTTTAAACCAAAAACCACGATCAAAATGTGACGTTAATCTTCAAATTTGCCAAATTATTTTTAGATTTTACTCAATAATGGTAATGAAATTCAAGAATCTATTTCATTAATGGACTACAAGAATATATGTCCGATGATTACTATATATTTTTAAGCTTATTATATGAGCATAAATAATAGATACAGGACTTTGAAAATGAGTCTGCGGCAATTTTTTCGTAAAATGGTTGTGGGAGATGGGGCACTGTGAATTAAGCAAAAGAGTTTTAGTAAATCCGTTTCATTAATGGTCAACAACAAGGATTGACCTATCTTTCGCAGTTATTAAATAATCTCTGGGTGTTGCTTAAGATAGTAATTCATGCTTCCAAAATCTTAGAAATTCGCACGAAAATGTAAAATGGCTCTTAAAAAGGATGCTATGATAGAAAATATTAGAAATAAAACGTTGTATAAAATTGTGCTTCAGTTGTTTGGTCAAAGAAAAAAAACTTAAATAAAAAAGCAACCTTTTGGTTTGCAAACTTTAAACACGATTCTCGCTAAGCCAAAACAACACCAAGTGTTAATGCAATCCGCCCAGCAAAACAAAAGCTCCAAAAGCTCGCGCGCGGCCATTCATCGTTCTCTCATCAGATAAATTACATTTTTAACCCACGGGCTCCAAGAACTATGGGCATTGTTTCAAACTCAATCACGATTCCATTATTTTAACTAGTGAGAATATAATGCATTAACGATTGCTATTATTCAGATAAGGCAATATTTATTCACTATACCCGTTCGTAATAAAAGTATGAGCCATTCGTATCTCTACTTATTCATTATTAACGTTTTATATGCTGAATGTTGACAATCACAGGTACTTAGTCCACAACCAAATACTATGAGTAAAATGAGCTAACAGTGTGTCAATCAATCACGTTACTTGGTTGTTGTTACGAGTGTTATATTTGTATATTTTGACAAATAACTCGACTCTACGAGCGTGATGAAATCTAATGAGAAGAACCCTGTATTGGTCGTTAGTCCACAACAATTTTTTGTCACTTGCTCATTTCTTGACGATTAACCGTATCCGTCCAGACAGTATCCCTTTTTGGTGCTGCTGACCTCGGCAGTCCTTAATGGATAATAGAGTAATTGTATTTAGTAATCTATTATAAAATTATGACGTGGGAATCATCCAAATTTATCCCTATGACGTCAGCCGAGTTAGTTTTGGTTGTCACGACGGTCAATTTGAAGGCCTAATATAGATGTGGATTGCCCTTTACAGTCTTTAACTAGTCTTGCAAAGCGGTGATTTGTTACGATCTTTGTAGTTGTAATGGTACAGCACAAAGATAGCCTCTCAACTTATTGTTTAGCTTAGTTTATGCTGTCTATTTTAGGTTTCATTTTGGTCTAAGTTGACGTCATTAAATACGTTAATCCTTACTTTACGAGGTATATTATTATTTGAATTTGACGTGTTTCAAACTCTATTTTTAGGTACCTAGATAGATGTCATTATTCTGGTAATTGTGTAGCCCAAATATCTATTACAAAACCAATACCATTTTAGAGCAGCGCCATTTATCCGATCTTATCGGAAAAACGATCTGATCACACGATGCCGATGGCCATTAATTGCTTCATCAGAAACATGGAAATGGCATAGTTGCATCCAAAATTCGATTATTTAATTTATCGACATACGACGTTCTTATCATGGAAAGAATGGATCATGCCTATCGTGTGCGAGACATGTCAAGTACCTCACCGTCGTAACACCATCATTTGAATTCGCCAGTCCATCCGGTTAGCGAATGATTAATGGTATCCTAAGGCAAGTAACGATATAGTCTGCAAAAATGTAATAGCTTCATTCATGTGCCATAGAGTGATTAAAGCCTGACATGTTAAACAAACTACCTGGAGGAGTTACTACTAGGAGTAACATAGATAAATTTGAAGAAAGTAGCCGAAATTTTTCGGAGTCCGCTTCCTCGGTTACTCATAAGTCAAGAAAGTGACATCCCTAGAGATGGTCTCGTTTCAAGCATTCATTCACAAACGTTTGCAAGCGTACGTATCAAGCTACTACGATTAACTGGCGTCTATCAATGAACCATTAGCCAAGAGCGGGTCAGTCGGAAGTTTGACCTGTGGCTATTGGCTATCAATTGACAGCTGAACGCAATCATCTGTGGCGCTTCACTCGACATGTGATGATAGCCTTTCACGTTTTTATGGCCAAGTATCCAAGCCAATATTTACAAACAAACGTTGTTCTTGATACCGGATATAATGTTATCTGAACGATTTGCATCTCCCTTCAGTTTATTCAAGGCTACTTTCAAGCGGTAAATTGTTATACATTTACCTCTGTTTAGTCATAAACCACAATTACTTATGTCCTTTAATTTCCTCCTAATAAAACAAAGCGGTATTTGTTTCCCTAGCTTTACTCAATGGAGTGTGACGTGTTTTACGGGCGCAGTCGTCGATACGGCTCTTCTGCCCACGCCCCATCATGCGGCCATTATACGCTCGATTACTTTCAAATTACCTCTTCACTTTGAGGTTCCATATAGCGATGTCAAATGAGCACTATTTAGCCAACCAAAAATCCATTCATTCGATGACAATCGGTTCCTTTTAAATTAAGCTGAAGTGCTTGCGGATTGTGAAAGCGGGAAACATAATTTTACCTTGTCCTGCGATAAGATATGACTGAACAGTTATGACATACAACTGAACGTGGCTCTATTATCCTTTGTTAAGGTAGGTGGGGCCTCACACGTTTACTAGGCCTAAGCGATTACACCAAAGGATCTCTGCGTACGGAATATAAATAGGCTTTCATACACCTTATGCGGTCAGACCACACAAGCAACAGGTACGTAAGATAAGAACAGGATAAGGAACACTTGTCTCGATTGTCGATTGTAAATGGTTCCGTGTTTTCCATAATACCGATCGGCAGTTTTGGATCTTAAATTGATATACGGAACAACTTTCGAACTTAACCGCAAGTGGAAGGCCCATAGCGATATTGAAATGAATCCACACGTAGCCAAGTTGGGTTCATACAATACTTAATGGTTGACATGTTCGCATCAAAGTGCAGTGAATCGTATTACATTAGCATGGACACAATGGGACTCTCGACGTATTCTCGCCGCATTGAGGACCCCCTGAAATCAATGCACATGCATTAATGTGAAAACGAGCTTGCACAACTCGCGTTGGCGTTTTGAGACAAACGTAGCGCTTAACGGGTAATGACACTCGCGACTCGGCTGGAGTAAAATTAACTTCAGCGTAGGATTGCAACAGAAACGTTCTAGATGCTGCAAATTAAGAATAGTGAAAGGAATAATTCATTAGAAGGTCGGTACATCCAATTGTTTAAATTGATCGCTTGTATTGATTCGGTGTACAATAGACGATTGATCTATCTGTAACATGTATCGGTTTACGTGTAATTTGAAAGTGGGTGTCGTCTCCTACGCTAGGATCGGAGCGAGTGACGGACGGACGGAGTAAGTAGTGACTAAGATAAGGAGTAGTTCCCAGCAATAAATTCAATTTATGTGTTTAATATTCTGCATAGCACACGTCGCAAATCATTCGGCGGAAAGGTGTCTGTCGGTAAATTTTATACATTGGCCAAATAGTCCAGTAGAATTAGCTTTTAAATCGGAAATAATTCCTACAAAAGATTTTATTGCTTTAATGGCTTCATTGGTTGCCCATTAAGACTCTCCTAAGTTTTCGACTTCGACGGAGTTGTGCTTAAGTGGTGGGGGCCCCCGAAAGGGGCGCTTTTTCGGTTTTCCAGTTATACCGCGTAAAGGACTTACCCTATCGAAAAGTGGTCTTCCTGATGGTTGAAGGGCATTTAATTCTGCATTAAATAAGACCAAATTCATATGTTTTGAACAAACCGTTCTCGTGCAAATGTTCGGCAAAGTAGAAAATATGTGTATAATTAATGACCCTCTCCACGTCCAATGGCTCGTTACCCGCAGGCTTCCAAGTCTTGAAAAGGAGCGCCTCAACCAGTGTAACCCTATCAAGGCATACGAGCTGGATTCGCCGATCCTTGTTCGTCCCAGCCGTTCCTTAACTGCGGTTGCTGCACCTCTTCCTGGCACTCACCTGAACGACTCTGTGTTACCTACTGTGGCTGCCCCTCTTCCTTGTATCCTCCTGCACGACTACGTTGCCTAGCCGTATGCCTGGTCTAAGGTTTGACGCCAAAAATCAACAACAACAAGTTCATATTAAAACGCTGAAGAGTTTTTTGATTGTTTGTTTGAACGCGCTAATCTCAAGAATTACTAGTTTGATTCAAATTATATTTTTTGTGTTGAATAGCTCATAAATTGAGGAAGGCTATAGGATATATACAATCACTCTACGACTAATAGAGCCGAAGCAGTAAAGAAAAATGTTGCAAGCACGGAAAATAGTATTTAAACTATTTTCACGCGTGCGAAGTTGATTTTGTGGCGTCGAACCTTGGACCAGGCATACGGCTAGGCAACGTAGTCGTGCAGGAGGCTGCAAGGAAGAGGGACAGCCACAGTAGGTAACACAGGGTCATTCAGGAGAGTGCAAGGAAGAGGTGCACCGACCGCAGTTAAGGAACGGCTGGGACGCACAAGGATAGGCGCATCAAGCTCGTAAGCCTTGATAGGGTTACACTGGTTGAGGTGGCCCTTTTCAAGACTTGGAAGCCTGTGGGTAACAAGCCATTGGACGTGGAGAGGGTCATTAATTATACGTATATTTTCTACTTTTCCGAACTTTAGCGCGGGAACGGTTTGTCCAAAACATTTGAATTTGGTCTTATTCAATGCAGGATTAAGTGCCCTTCAACCGTCATGAAGACCACTTTTCGATAGGGTAAGTCCTTGACGCTGTATAACCGGAAAACCGAAAAAACGCCCCTTTCGGGGGCCCCCACCACTTAAGCACAACTCCGTCGAAGTCGAAAACTTAGGAGAGTCTTAATGGGCAACCAATGAAGCCATTAAAGTAAAAAAATCTTTTGTAGGAATTATTTCCGATTTAATCAATTTTTGTGTTTAATTCTACTGGCCTAAAATATCATGGCGAAGATATAAAATATAGACGGATCACGGAGGTACTTCTTTGGTGGTATAATTTAGTATTTTGTAGGTGGAATTAATCTGAGAGTGCAATATTTTGCTAGGAGTAATGGAACACATTACGCAAGTCACACCTCTGCTAACGGGCTTATTATAAAATATCTGAGCTGAACCACGCTGGTAATAGACGTGTTACAAACCACTCACAAATTGCTTGAAAGCTGCTCTAGATAAACGTTTTTCTGGCTCGCAGTTGCCAAGTATAATGATTACATATGTGTAACTATCTTGGAGAATTTTGTCAATCACCAGCTCATAATAGAAAATGAGTTGGAACGCCCACGATATCCGGATTTCTGTCTGCAAGGTATAGGTGTTTAATGACGACTTCATAATTCCTGTAATTCAGTAGGTACGAGTAGCTGTTTTCTCTGCTTATTTACTTTTATGGCAAGTTATTACTTATTTACTATTTACCTATTAACATACACATTAAATATTATACCTAGTTTGTCTGAAATGATTAGATTTTGAAGTCTCAATTATTACCAAACCATGTTAACGCAATTAAAATCGATTTAACTACGTGTTTATATGAATTGACCTTTGACATGTTTTTTAAACTGTACACCTATCTATCACACTCTCGTATTTGTTTGTATCTCAATCTGTGTACAGCCGAGATGGGCGCACGGCGATGAAACGCACTGTATGTATTCCCAGAACCATAACAGTGTTTCTTGTTTTAGTTTCAGTGACGTGAAGGAAACCGTGTTTTCTTACTGTGTGCCTACCATGAGTTTACGTTAGGTGTGCTCGCTAGCGACTGCGTAAAAAAATGACATTTAAATGTATGACATATTGTGCAGCGCCCCTAGTGGCTACTTTCAAGAAATAAAATCTTCATAGAATTTTTTGACGTATTCGCTAGCGAGCTCACCTAACGTAAACTCATGGTAGGCACACTGATTCCACGAACTTGACCTTCCCACCGATGTTAAATCGATAAGAGTAAGTGCTCGCTGTTGGAAAACTCAAATAAACCAAGATTTTTTTAACCTAACTCTATCAGTGCTTTACTTTAAACATATCTTGTGGCTTTTGATGAATCTTTAATGGAATTTGAGTTAAAACAAATGTCCCTGCGATGTTATTCAACCATTAACATCTAGGCAAGCAAAGGCTGCACCATAGTCGTCTATCTATTATTAAAAATGTTCCTTTGTTACCTTTACAATGGAAACCATCTTGAACAATGTAACAATTGCCCAGAGGGAGAAGTAAAGGCAATTGCTATCAAAACACAAGTAAAAATATAAATTGATGTAGCCGTTGATGTCGGCTCGATAAATTAAGAGTTATAGAGCTGGGAGTCTTGGGGTGACCATGATTTATAAAGAGACCATAAAATATCATTTTTACAGATCTTGAAAAAAAATGAGTTTAATTATTTTGGATTGAATACTATGCAGTCTGCATGCTGCAACAGTCTAAAGTATAAAACTATCTGCACAGACATCATCATTGTGAATCAGTCTATTAGTGAAAACCGTAATCTGATCCGTGCATGCAGGCGTTTCCGAGATAAGCTAATTTAGATAGATAGCGCAAACGTGATGAAGACGCAAATAATTGATTACTTGTAACATAAAACATGTTTTATTTTCCTATTAAATCTAGAAGAAAATTATACATTAATTTTCTTGCCTTTGATGTATTTCGATACACTACTACACCTTGTAAATCAGCTAATAGAAGCGAAAGCGATCTCTTCCAATAACCAATTTATTCCGCTTTAACTTCAGTCAGGAGCTATTTCATCCTTTTACTCTCGAGTAATCGCGTTTCGGCCTGTTGATGACGGTGTCGATACCCTAAATATAGTCTGGTGACTGTTTGAAGTTTTGCTTTCCAGCACAAACATTGTGCTTTGCGCTGATAACGCAAACGCAGTGGTTTTGGGAAACATGCGTCCAAGACTACAGCGTGTTAGTGCGTGAGCTGCGTGCTTTCAGTATAAACATGGGAACTTTTAACGAAGTTCTAAACATCATTAGCTCGAGTACGATCTATGACGTGAACAGTTTTGAAATTACTCAGCAAAGCGGCGTGCTCGCGATGTATAGATATTTATTTTTACAAGGCGAAGGCTAATCT
Source organism: Ostrinia nubilalis (assembly GCF_963855985.1). Lineage (NCBI taxonomy): Eukaryota > Metazoa > Arthropoda > Insecta > Lepidoptera > Crambidae > Ostrinia > Ostrinia nubilalis. The sequence continues at coordinate 7,023,931 of NC_087103.1, forward strand.
TAATCGTTAATTCGTTTCGTACACTTTGAAATAATACGGCCGTAGGTTGTGTTGCCCGAACGGCTGGTGCGTAGCTCTATAATAGTCGGGTAATCTTTATGTAGAGTGTCGATCTGTTAATATGTTGCCCGAGAAAATAAACAGATTTTGTTTTATAATTTAAACAAAACGAATACATATTTACATGGTTTATAAGTTAAACAATATGAATATTACCATTAATACTCTAGATAGTTAAAGTAGCTACACACCTACTTGAATATGAGAAGCAAGTCTGCATTAAACAAGTTCAATCATGAGGAAAAGTTACGTGTTAGGTGTTGAAATTTCAGACGTTTGAAGCTATTTTTGGCCAAATTTTGTGATCATCACTTCCAACAAGCGAGTGATCTAATGTAAATTATCAGACATCCCACTCGGCTCTGATCACTATAAAATTGTTATTTAGTATTATTAACCACTGAATCATCGGTAATTACCAGGCTGCCAATCTCAATATAATATTTTTTTGTCTATCTATTTCTAGTATAAACTTGTACTTATTAGGCTGACACGAATCATCCTCATTCCTCAACCAGCGCGAGACTTCATGTTAATTCCTAAATATTATTTCAGAACTACATTTACTAAAATTCACGCGGAAGTCCATATCAAAAACTTCACAAATAATGAAAGTATTAATAATACCTAATGGCTAGGTTTTTACAGGTCGTAACAGGACAAAATTTTAAATATTTTTTATCATGACGCATGCTTTTATTACTATCAGCAACTTGAAGTCAACCTGGGTCACATCGGTATGCATCATGTAGGTACTGACATTAATCATATTTTACTAATTAAGTTAGTTTCCATGAAGGTGATAAGATTCAGCTCATTATTTTATTTTACCCTTTAACTGCACACTAATATTATGAAAAAAATATCGTTCAATAACTATTTGTTGTGTATTTTATTGCATAAGGCTAATTAACCTGGTTCTGTAAATGTTCTTCTTTATATTTTCAATATTGGAAGTTGTGAAAAAAATGTTGCATTAGTGCAGCCAATTGAACTTTTTTAGGTTAACGTCGGTTATGAGCGTTTGGTAGGTAAATTTTAAAACAATTGAACGGTTTTATGAAGTGTGAAACCTCATGATATCACTACACCAAGTGCTAAATTCCATCAATTTGAAACATTAACATAATTAGCATGTTCCGATTGAATAAAACTGCCGATTTGAGAATCATTAAAAGAATGCACAGACTAGTAAAACATACGGAAGGAAAACTGGTCAGCTGGTATATTCTGTCTGGAACGATATGAGCAAAAAATATTGTACGAATTGTATTCATCAAGAGGTTTTCGAGTTGTTTGAATATCAATGTACTCAAAACACCTAGACTGCGAGGCGCTTCGGCTTAGCTAATGATATTTGGCAATATTAACCTTCTCATGTGTAGTCTGTATCTATGTTGAGTCAACGTCCAACTCAAACGTACTTAGATACTCCTACGCCTTAACCAATTTCAACACATCTTTGACCTACAGCAACTACACTATTTTTAGAGAAAATTCTTCTACTGAAAACGTGACAGTATGTAAACTTGCGATAGCCCGATACACGGAAAGATTTCAGACGCGAACGTTGCTCGTGTCGGACCTAATCAAAACTAGGGCGTCTAGTTTCGGCTGAGAAAGCGTCCCATAAACATAGTCAATTGCTCTAACGAGAGAACTTTTATTCTGGGACGATGAGATCATTAGGTGAATGGCCGAAATTGAGCAGATTTGGAGAAAATGGGTCGGTGGGACTCCACCGTGACATTGATGGGTTAGACGGAGGTTAAGAACCCAATCACCATCTTCTATTCTCAGAAATTCGTGTAGGTTTTTAAAGCATTGTAAACATTTGCGCTTCAGTCAGTATGATAATAGGAGCACCGACAGAAACTAAGAATATTGTTTCGTGTGATTAATGGTGTGTAACACAAAAAGAATTGGAAAACAATATAAAACAAGTCCGTTTAATGGAAATTCTTCGCCGACGGTATACAGTTAATTAAATCGATTAAGACAGGGTCAATCCACTGTCGAATTGCGATGAGGTGATAAACATTAATGTTTTGACAAAACTCCACAGCTGCTGGTTATTTATGTAGCTTTTCCTGGTTTAAGAACTATTTTAGACTATTTGTACAGCAGACTGCGACGCGAACTCCGGAATATTAATGAGATTATAAAGTATCTCTATTAAGAGATCTGCCAGGAATCTAGATATTATAATCAATTTCTCTGAAGTTTCGTTGATATCTATCTACAACCGCTTAAATACTTTATATCTGCATGTATATTAGGTTTCTTGAAAATAAAAGCTAAAGTTAAATAATCTATTCGCTTGTAAAAAAGGAACAAGTTTAAAAAATGTTTTTTTTTTAAGAATTGTGAGGTCATTGCTCACCTCACAGCAGCGAACTAATAAAGTGAATTAGAGTTCACACTGCACTCATTAAAGCATGAATCGTTCTAGCTTTGAAGAAAAAATTAATTAAGCTACGAAGAAAAAGAAAATTCGCTAGTTCCATTTTGATTAGAATGAAATGATGCTCGATGTAGAGTTCGATTGAAATTAGATCGAATTTTGAATATCGTTTAACTTTGGTACATTAGCAATATAGAATTCGTATTTCTTGGTAGAGCTTGCGATTGCGATCGCAATTAATATCTGAAACCATAACTTTTTTTTAATTGGACCTTATTACCTACATGTGAGTAATTATATTCGTAATTCCATTTCGTTATTCATTTCAAAGTTACTAAAATAGTAACTTATTGGGTTTTCATGGATAGATCTATGCATTCTTCAGAAGTTGCCTTGAAACTCAATTTTATTTGCAGCGTTTGCTAAGTGCTAACTATTGTCTCTTACATACCCTAGTTATTGTCCCTTTGACCTCTATTTTTACTATAGCTTTAATAGAAGATTGTAATCTCGTTTATGTTTATTAGTGTCCCATTCTCAAACGTCGTTGACATAAATACGCGGAGTCTGATTCAGGTTGGATATTCTGAAACTACGAGAAAATTTTATCAAGATGTCAAATCATTATTCATTTAAACTTTTCCTTCATGAGCGACTTTGTTATCACCAAAAGATTCCCGCTAAATGTAAAAAAAAACCTATAGATTCTACTTACCTACAAATTACCTATACTACGATAGCTACGACGCTACGACGCATTTTCATAGAGCACGCATATACATTAATATACAAAAAAATAGGTTTTGTTTTACGTTACATGTTTCTATTGTTTCCATGTCGTGTGCTTTGCGGGTTGGCCCCCGATAGATCGCTCGCATCAATCTGACTTATTGGTGAAATTGATAGGCGCCGTCTGCACAACTAATAACGCGTGCACTCCGACTCATCTACGGCTGACGTTTGACCGAAAGCTGCTGTCAATACATATCAATATGTCAATTTGAGAGCATGCCGCTTGTCTTTTGTCTTTGTCGTTCCTTTTTTTACAATCTGACTTTTGTTGGGGGTATGTAGAGACATTTCTGCACAAATGAAACTTTCGCTACGCGCACAAATTTACAATAATATGTTAAGCTTTTCGTATGCATTTTTGATTATTACGGAGGTTTGTAGGTTTTCTCAAAAAGTATCGGAATCTTTGAATTAACAAAAAATATGGCGGAATAAAAAATTATTTCAGATCAATTAACGATTTAGTGAAGCCTTTGTTGATTAATGAGCTAGTTAACACTACTAAGATTAAACGATTGCGAAAACCTTGAGCTTTCATTTATTTTCATCAGCCATCACTGAACACCTCCCAGTCAGACCAGAAGTTTTACTCATCACATACATTTTCCAGTCAATACAACTTGTCTGTAGTGGAAGTTGTAGGCTCATTAACGCCTGCCGCCTCGTATGACACCAGATAGAAATGTCAAATGAAAATATTTGACACAGTTTGAAAAAACTCCCGCCGGCATCCGTCTCATGAAGTGGCGCCTACCGCGCGAGTCCAATTCTGTAAATCATACAATTTGGCTGCATGCCGGCCAAAGATTAAGCAGCCATCTAAACAAACAGAAGATTCGTGAGCGTTTTAAGAGTCAATATAGTGGCTGTTATGTTATAAATAGATATAAAGTTTTGCTCTAATTATGAAATCGGTAAGCAAAAATGTGTAATTGTCCTATAATTTGTTGTTGATATCATGTAATATCGCGTAGTCGACTCTACACTTACTCTTGGTCGATTATGGCTACGGTTTCAGCTCAATATGGCATATTTTTCTCGTAGCATCCGCTTGGATGCTAGAATGGATACTTGTGGAAGCTTTTCTATAGGCGTAAAATATTTTATTTAAATATTAATCAATCTTTAGCATAGTCAGCTAAAGATGCAATAACTGATGAAGAGCTAGAAACCTGGAACTTAATGACTACACCAGCAGTCGGTGAACATCTTTAGGGTAGGTCATGAGGAATAACTTGTAGTTAGGTAGCAATTTTGAAATCTAGAGTTTACTAATCTTCACTCAACATGCATCGGTACGAACCACAATAATTTCGTTTGTATTCAAATATCAGAGGGAACACTATGATATCTTAGAAATATTACAACCGTATGTTATTACCGTAAATTAACACATCTAACCATCTCTATTTTGAAACGTGCAAGTGTTGTATATTCTGCTTTATTACGACCAGTAACCGCCCAGACGGCTTAGATACGAGGATGAAACGTTACAGCAAAATTAGCAGTGCAATAACCGACGGGCTCATTTCAGGCAGTTTACAACGGCACGCTACGTCGCTTGGCATTATAGTCACCAACAAATACATTAAATGGATATATTTTTTAATACTATCGGTTATCTTACTGATTGGCTTTATTAGGCTCGAGACGCGGAAGTAATAAATATTATTTGCCTACTGAACTAGGTCGGGCAGCGTTGAGTCATTTCACTCTAGATTATATTAGAAATTATGTCTGTCTAAGAAAATTGCTTTGCATAATCGAGATCATTTTTAATGATAAAAAGTGGTGGGATATTTTTGAGAACACTTTTCACATGTTAAATTATTGTTACAAGTATTAAGATCGACGATTGATTCACTATAAACAATCAATGTGCTAAATTGAGAAGCTAGGCAAGTGGCAACCTATATGTATAATCGAAAGGTGTTGGGTTTTCAATCATATACTGTAAATTAACAATAACCTCAATGATGTTTATAAGTAGAAAGCATATTTATTTACCGCGTTGAAGTACGTTACGTTATTTGCAATAGGTCCGTTTGAAAGGTTGTGAATAAATGAATTAGCGTTAGTACCATCGATGATGGCGGTGGTTGCTGCGAAGCGAAACTTTTACGATTTGTTTGAAGTGGTCCCTGAGGCGTCTGTGGCCCAGTAGGATGTTATGACAGACCGTCATGTCCGCAAACTGGCAACCGGCTACTTTTAGATCCGACCGCGTCGCCGTGGCTTTGTTAAAATATTTTCTACTGGACGATACCTCTTTGTGGTACAGATTTATCTTGAGAACATTTTCGGATGTTTTGGTAGAGGTCATTTGTATTATAACAAGGCATACCAACAAATGAAAATTTTGATACACACGAAACTAAATTCTGCCACACAAAAACATATTAGCCGATCAATCATATAAGAGGATATTTATAAAAAAGTTAAGACGTTCTTATATTGTTGTAACCTTGTTATGGTTACTAAATTATTTATATGAGAGTATCAATCAAAGTAATAGAGTGGGCAGATAAAATGAGGGATTATGGAGTGTTTAGACGTGAGATACCGGGCGCACCCGTTGATAGGATCAACGACAGGAGGGTTATGGCTCGCACCGAGAACTGACATGATCCGATGACTAGTTGACGGATTTATAGGACCACACACGCACGACCACTCACGTGCAATAGCTAAATTGACTTTCTTAGAAAATCACACGTCTCAATTTATTTCTGCAACTGCAACATTTTCAAGAATAAAAACGAATGTTGCTTTTATTTGATCTTTTAAACTGTCAACTAAAGCTCTTTCGGAGATCAATGAGATAAAACAGATTAACTTTATAAACAGATTTTCTATCGTGAACATTTTTATTTGTCGTCTCCATTACGAATTGTGACGTCTCATTTGTAATTCCGGCAATCATTTTGTCAGTTTATTTTACATTAGATACGCAGTTTATAAGAGCTCAGAATATTGCGTGTTAACAAGGCTCCAAGGGCTAGCAGATTGACATGAGATACGAGTGCTGGGGCCCTAATCCCGACAAGTGGTGTCGATAAATCAGGCTGGTGCTGCTGACATCACCGTCTGCTGGCCTTCCAGCTAATAGCGTCATGTACCAAGTCTTCGACAATTGTAATTGCTTTATACGAATCATTTCAGTAATTGAATGAAAAGGGTATACGCAGTTTGTTTTTACACTCGAGTGGTCTAACGATATAAATAGCGCGTCTTGTCAGTATGAAGGTAAGGGTTTTAAGAGCTTTCCTGGCTATAACAATGTAAACATTCGTCTACTTCACAATATAAAATCAATTGTTTCCGGCTGGCGTCTACACCGTGATCGTTCAGCCGTTATCACATTGTCCGGTGTTTATTTTTGCCACGATTAGGTATTTGTTACTAACGACAGTAGTTAAAGTATTCTTTCATCACTCTTTTTAGATTTCAATTTTTCTTTTCATATTTTCATGGAGCGGTCACATATTGTCTTAATACTGACGGCGCCGGTTTCCACGCCTTGTGTCATTATTTTATTTTATTGAATATGGAGATGAATTTGATTAAAATTTGTTGTGAAATCACACGCATCCGAACTTTAACCGGATCTGAAAAAATTTCCGTAGGCTCTATGCCATTTAATAGGATTTTCTAATGTCTGCACCAGTTGCTCATTGTGTTCCTAAATAGGTGCTGTAATTACAGTAGTTTGGCTACTGCTGACGTAGATTACTGTAACCAAGTATGGTGATAGATAGCTTTATCACTATTAGATGAAAAAAACTTGAAGTGAAGTACCAAATGACTTATTTAAATTGATTTGAATTTATAGTGTTAAAAAATGTTGACTCTACTTTGTAAGTAATCTTTATGTAATCTAATAATTTATGTGGTTACTCTTACTTTGGAGTTTATTTTCAGAGTATATTTTCCTAAAGATAAATAAAAATTATCAATTTTATAACAATTTGTTTTATTTTAAAGTACTTACTTAAAAGTACTAGGATATTGAACATAGTTATAACCACCCCTATAAAATCAACCATATGCCCAGGCTGCGTCGATCTTGTGGGCCTGAAAAGCGTGTAGTATAGACATTCTTAAATATTTAAAATTGGAAGAGTCTTGCGTTCTGTGCGCGGGCGCGCGCGCCGTCAGTGGCTAACAAGACGCCGCGTCGCGCGCTCCGCTCGGCCTGCCGCTCAGCCCTCGCATCTCCAATCGAAAATTACGAACGCTCGCAATCTTATAATCTAACCGCACAAATACGAACCGTCGCACATAAAAATTTAACTAAACAACCTCTTCTCCTGACACAAAAATACACTTCGTACTATATCTGAAATTATCAAACACGTGTTTATATATAGTTGGCGCGAACACGGTGTCGACTGATCCACGTTTTTCACTACGAGTGAATAAATAATTAGCGTCCGACGACGTCGCGAGAAATTTCACTTTTTACCGGCGAAGATCTGTTGCTGTCTAACCTTCTGGACCTGTCTGCACTGGATGGACCACTGAGCCGAGTGAGTATGCAGCTTATTTTCTACCGATTTGCAGAATACCATTTCTCGCAAACATTTATTTTTAAGTCGATATAGGGTTTCACTTTTAGGTAAAGTTAAAACTGACAGCTGTCGCATAAATTCATTTTTTGTCACATGCACGATAATGTAATATTTTTGAAAGTTTATTTCTGTGCGATGAATGAATATTTACAGTTGGTAGACATCGAACGATTGGAAATATTTATTTGTTCAAGTTGCTCGATCGCACTTGCAATATTACGCGATCGGTTCCGAGTGTATCTAACCCGTTGACGACCATTAATTGTCAATTACTTTCTATTTGATTAGTTACTAAAATAGTGTGGTTCTATGTGATTTCACCTGAATAAACGTTCGTTACCTACTTAACTGACGAGGATTAAAGTAAACGATAAGTATAATAGAAACCACAGGAAAGTGGAAGTGGTTGCTAAGAAGAAAATTAACTAGATACCTAATAAACAGCATTTACATCACAGCCTAACTGATAGATATGATAACTACAAACATTTTAAGACAAAAAAAAATTCGTACGCAATAGATACTTACTTATTCGGATGATTTTCAGTTTGTAATTTACTTAAGAATCCAAAATGTACGCGCGTCCTTGGACAAAGTAATAAATTACATAATGTAGAGTTTAATGGCCGGTTTTACATCATGATAAGAATTACATTGATAAAAAATACAACTATTTTAGATCAAAATATAAGTACACGTGAATTTTATATTACTTATATCGCAGGTGGCACCACATCACATTTGACCTTTGACATTTGATACCGCCGATCGATGACTCTGTTTTATTCAAATATGTAATTTATTAAATTTATATTAGTGTATAAGCTGAAGTTCATTATCGGTCAGATTAGTAGGTACGTGTGATGTTATTTTTTGCTAGTGAAGCATTCTATACAGTTTCTATATTTCTCATGTAATAAGGTGTGGGTGAATGACCGTGTTTCGTATGTGCTAATTTCCAGCATTGTCACTACTTAGCAGAAACCATTCTTTGCTATTAGCTACAACAAGGCCTTGAGAGTTCGACTTGAGAATTATTTTAGCCTTCCTAAATGTGCATTTCGTGAATCTTTTTCAATGATTATGAAATTTTGCGAATGTTTTTTTCTGAACTCTAAATTTCATCACTGATGGGATTTTAAGAAATTTTGTGTTTACATGGTCCAAAAAAGTAATTGAAAGGACAGGTTTGGAGGTTTCAATGAATATTTAGTGCCCATTAGTGCCTAAAACGATGTCATTAGTCAGAATCAAACCCTGTTATTGTGCCTTGTTCGGTCCCACTTAATAGCGCCATTTGGCTGGCCTCACATCACCTACGACAGTTTGTATCAATTAAATTGTCATTGTTAATTTTCGCCATAGGCTCGTGAGAACGGCTGGCGGTCCTAGCCAGGGCAGGGGTCAATGGGAGCTGTCTTTGACTTCCTAGGGCTACTAATTGAATTACTCCATTAAAGGCTCTGCTCCAAACGCTATGTACAAACAATGGGTTTTCACAAAACGTCACAAAATAAGTCAGTAACATCTTGTCCTTGGTCTATACTGATAATTTTGCTTTAAACAAATTTTAAGACATTTTCGTATGTTCCAAGACGGTAGGTAATAAAAATGGGCAGAAGGCACTGATCCATTGACCTGATTTTATTAGCACTAATCTTTGCGTAGCAGCAAAAAACATTCACGAGGCACTTATCCCAGACCTATTTTGAGCCTGTATGCAAAATGTAGATATGTTTTATAAAGCGCATTATATTGATCGGCTTGCTTTTAAGCTCGCGCACAGACTACTCGGCGATAAAATTGGTAGGATTACGTCAATGAAATGGATGAACAGTGCCGCACACTAGACTACCTATTAGCTACAATTAAGGTGGTATATGTCGCAGTTGGTCAGATGTGGCTTCCAGTGGAAACTACAAGAGACAGTGTCAACTTCCAACTCACTGAGATTAAAACAAAATGGAAGATTTTTCAGGAGACTAGTATTTGACCTACAGCAGTAGCAGCTTTTAGATGAATGTTACACAATTTTGTCATGTTTGCTATTATACCTGTAGTGGATGCCGATAGTGTCCAAGTGTGCTTTAGTTATAGCAATAAAAGTGGCCCTCGCCGTGAACTCGGGTGCAGAATCGCGCCCGCACAGCGAAGCTGGTCATGTCGAGAGCAACAAACATTTATCTTGTCACGTTTCACTTTCGTTTAGTCTATTCACGTACATGACCACTTTTGACCCGTATCACGAGCCTTAAGAATTCCACTTTTGTCGGTACCATTTTTAACCTCATTGGTTATAAAAGTTACCGTAGGTACTAGAGTTTGTGCTATTCTATCTCTTATTACTTTTGTAATGGATAATCTATTGAAGAAAAAGAATGGACAATTAAACCATGTTCCTCTCCATTTATTTCAGTCTATGAATAACAATATCAGATACATTTATATGCAGACTCGTTTGGATAGGTAGGTATTACATGTGCCAGACGAAGCGTGAATGCATTGCATTTTAATTTTCAAATTATATTATACATCCATATTACAATGACTTGAGACTTCGCTATAAATAGGACTCAAAATAAAACGAGAATGGTACCCATACAAATCGAAACATAGTAAAAAGTAGCGGAAAGTTTGTCTGCAGTCTTTTGTTTCTCGTAGCATCTAAAAAAGGTAATTCATATGCCTGCTGGGCATTCTTCGGACAATTTCTGGAACCGCTTTGTACATTTCCATAGTAATGGTATAATGCGATAAAGCATAAGTTGATCGGTATTAGAATAGGGTCGGTAATGATCCAAGAGTCCGCATTGAATGGTAATGATAAGAGCGGTCGTTGAACGAAACTCGTGAACTTGCGCCGTGGCCTTCGGCTCACATCATCTCATTGTTAACGCGTTACTATTTCATACCCAATCTAGTAACTAATGACTAACGTTATGCAATAATAGTGGTTAATTGATAACTTATACGTTTGCCCTCTCGATAATGAATTGACACAGAAGTTTGACTGTATCCCGCATTCCTGCTCTATCGCAATACCTAATTGCAGAATACGGAATTATTGCAGCACTTACAGAATATTGACTCTATAGTAATCAATTGCTAGTGTAGAAATGGCAGTAAAATAAACAAGCATGGGCTTAATTTTACGATATTAGTTACCTGCAAACGTAGCATCATGTAATACCTTAATGGCCTATGTAAGCTGTTTTATAAGATTTGAAATGAATTAATAATAGGCAATAGCTTATCTACCTATGCAACAAGCCCGTGAATCGCAGATAGTTTTGTATACCAGTAAAGGTGAGCCCAATCATGTGACCTATGTAACTGGTCTCAATAGAAATGCTCTCTCGCAATTAAGGAAGTTGTATATTAGCCCGAACACGCCGGCAACTCGATTCGACTTGAGATAAGCCTCTTGAGCCTCAGCCCAACAGAAGACACTTAGTCGATAAGCATTAAAGGAGGAGGAAGCGGATAGTTTTGAATACATTTGGAAGCTGCGATATTTTAATTCGTGACCACGTACAGATATGGCAGCACGTAATTTTAACGACTTAACCTCAGTAGTGTATACATCCATTAGGTATTTTATTAGGGAAATGAGCTTGCCTAACTTAAAATGAGAGGAGCGGTACCTAAGTATGGATCACACTGGTTGTAGGTAAGTGACTTAATTTAGATTGCGACATTTATCATTGTCATCGAACCATGTCAGTGATTGTAAACTCTTGAAACACAGTCACCGCACCATATGTGATGGTGTAGCCCCGTGTAACTATGTTAGTCCACATTTAGGTCGTACGTGATTTCATCCGAATTTGCGAGTATCGAATGTAAATCTGCGGGGACTTGTGGAGTTGACCCGGTTTGTATGCGCAAAATTAAATCTATGTCTGTGACATTATATTATAAATAAGCGGCCCAAATCTGTGTATGGCCGATGTCTGACTTGTTGGCCTAATTTCCACTAGTTCAATAAAACTCTTCCTCGTCTGGTTTCCCTGAACTTGCTCGCGTTCGATCCGGATGAGGTTTCCGCACGAAAATAGACCGCGGTACATCGAGCTACAAAATTTTATTTGAGCAGAATTCAAACACATGGACACGACATTGTGATTTTGATTCCCTTTGTGTGATGGATGAGATAAAAGCAATATAAACTAGCACATACTTTTATGTCAATCATAGTTGTTGAAAATGACAGGCATATTTATTTTAAAGGCCCTTTTTGAAATGCTTCAGTTTAATTTTTCCAATGTCAAAGTAATTCTAGCGTAAGAGTAGTATTAATACCTACTTATTAAATCACGACCGATCGTGATGGATGAGTGCATCTCGATGCCACATCCAATCAAGCTTGTTTTTCTTCGCGAGTGTAGAGTCGAGTTTTATTTTGGCCTGTAGTTGGGCGCAGCGCTGATCGTTAAAATTTTATTGTTGGGCCTCTAGTACGCTCGCTGATTTTCGCATGTACCTTTTATATTTCGTCATCAAATAATCTACCAACTCGATAAATAAGGGCTTTATTTATTTTACTGGTATTATAAATACGGTCATATTGGTATGCCTAATATATTCATGAAACACTACGGAAATTGCTTTTACTGTAAGTAGTTAGCTGAACCAGAGGTTTTTACGTAATCGCTTGTTTACGAGGAATGTGCACCAATAATCTTGTAGTTGTCATGAAATTAACATGCAAAGTTCAATTTACTAATGTCTGTTGCTAAGATCGCATCCTGGTTTTCAAAATTTTTATCTACATACCTATTTAATACAAGATTTGCGATAGGTGCATAGTATAATCCCAAACCGATAAAAATCGTCCGCAGTCCATCCGTTATTGTTTTATAGATTTTATATAAAATACTATCTTTGCTGATGTTATTATCGATTTCGATGTAAGATAATGCAGTTACTATGCTCGTTAAGGTACCTACTCGAGGTCTATACTACTGGATTCCGGCATTAAAAGAATATTATGTATATGTAATCTGACTGTTATCAACCAAGTAATGTCACAGAATACCTACATTGTTGTGCATGGACAGTTCTGGTAAAACCGGGTGGTATTTTTAAGAAAAATGTGATAAAATCGAGTAACTGTACGCTTAGCCAGTGTAATGATGATGTTCGTTATAATTTATTGTTATGACTACTAATTATACTCGTAGTGCGATAAAAGAAGCAAAGAAATGAATAGCATGTGATAGTATTGACCTGTGACATGTAACGTATGTTCTCGTGTAAAAATGCGAACATCAGTTAATTTCGGCGTCTTTGATTTCATTCTTAAATAAAACTCTTGCCTATACCTAAAGTAAATTAACACGGTTTTCTTTTATCTATTCTTTTACTCGCATTATCATTTTGTTCTACTTTAAACACAATTGTAATAAAACGTGGTTGTGACAATTTATCCCCGACTACTGTAAAATAAAAATATAATACTGAAACTTTATATAAAGACTAGCTTTCCGCCCGCGGTTTCGCGCGCGTTGACTATATTATCTATATATTTTACGGAACCCTATTTTTTTCCAAAATAAAATTTAGCCTATGTTACTCGTGGATAATGTAGCTTTCGAATGGTGAAAGAATTTTTAAAAACGGTCCAGTAGTTTTTGAGCCTATTCATTACAACCAAACAAACAAACAAACAAACTTTTCCTCTTTATAATATTAGTGTAGATAGTGTAGATTAGGAAAATCAGTATAAATTTTTAGCATTTTCCGATATGTTGTCCCTACCCTAAGTACATATTTTCAGTCTTAATGACCATTTTCAGACATTTACTAGTTTTTGATTATTTTTCAAGTCTCTTCCTTTATTTTCTGTCTATTTGCACATTTATCGAAACTCGTTTCGTTTAATCGCACTGAATTTTAACATTCAGCTACGTTGTTAATTTAGTTGCGTGCTGAAATATAGGCGCCTAGTTTATTGGGGCCTTAAGGTGCTCAATGTCTAACAAAAAGGTTAAGGTTTAATTGTATATTTTAGTGTAGATCGCAACCGTTGCTCCGCACAACCTAACACTGAGGTATTCCGCGAATTTCAAGTTTATGACCAAAGCACCAATACGGTCTCTGCAGCTCGTAAAGTTGATCATTTTTGCCAAGTTTATTGGGCAGTTCCAGCACGGAAGTCGTTTGCGAATCTGAGCAGTAAACAATGCGCGGCGTGATATCTTCTCGGATAATCGCTAACGATTGTTTGAATGTTAAAGGGCGCGTCCTCATACACTCATATTCTAGATATTAATCATTATATTATGCCTTTAATTATATGCCTTATAGTTGACATCAGAAAAAACACAGACCTATACCTGATGATGATGTACATGATATAATAATAATGAAATAATTTGGTATTCCAAGCATAACGCTCGTTTTTAACGCTACTAGTTTAATAATCATCAAGGTCCCTTATCCATATTCATATGATTTTGTTATTTTAATCAGGTTCACGTAGTTTGGATACAAAGTGTGCATTATAAGTTTTTGGAGTAATCATAATTCTTCAGGGTTTCTACAAATAAAAACAGAAAATCTATTGGTTAACAAATGTATAGGAAAAAGTAGAACAAAAGGTATAAAATAAGCACAAAAATAGTCCACCCACGATAATCTAAATCTATCTAGCGCGGGCGCATTATAGAACGGAGTCAGCGTGCATTTCGCGATTTTCTCCTGACAATCAGGGACAGATTTATAGGTTCTTTCGTCGGCCTACGCTCTACCTTACTCATTACAAAAAGAACTTCGCTAGATATTATAGTACCTGAGCTTTTTTATTTTTGTTGTACAAAGATAGTTTCTATGACTCCTTCGATCTAAAAATAAATATTTTATTAATACATACGTTTTTAGTAGAGAAAATTATTCGAACAGTAGAGAAAGCGTTTGTAACACATTTTTCATTCTATTCCATATTTTTTTAAATTATCAGTCATGTCTTTCATGAGCATGAGTAAATTGGAAAACTTGAGTAACTTTGACACCTACAGTAAACACGTAACTGTAAGTTGTCTTTGGCATTACTGACGTGGATACAGTTATGTATTTACATGTTTCAAACAGTTAAAGTTAATATACCGAATGTAAAATACAACAATGGCAGATGAGCACTAAAACAACCAAACAGCTGGAGATCGGAAATGTGGCCTGTTTAGCATTTATATTGGACGCCTAATGGAAAACTTAGCCATGAAGGACTTTTGTTTAAAATCACACCATAAAATTGATGGTATTTTCTTTTTAAAGGCGATTAAGTTAATTGCCATAGGTGTGTTGTGTCTAATACCGCTTTCAATTAGTGTCAAGTAGGAAATAAGCAAATCCCAATGACTGAGCGTTTTGTATCAATGAATAAAGTACAGTTGGCCGAGCTTACAACCTTGTAATTACGTTATTGCATTCAATTTTACATAATTACTCTTACGCAACACAACTAGAGAATTAACTGCAAATGGATCCATGTTCAGAAGTTCGTATTTATCAATGCTTCACACTTAGTAATTTTCCATAAGTTGAATTATGGATGTTGATTAATGTGGGTTGATACAAGAATTAACGGAATGAATGAAAGCCTAGTGAGGTGATTATCGTTTGTCGAACAACAGAGCTTTCAATAAATGACTTATGTCTGTTGGGAGATAGCGTTAATTTATTAAACGAGAAATCCCAAAATTAATAACTTCGCTGTCTGCGCTTGATTACATTGTATTATAATGCTCACACGGTTATTTGTCGTGTTCGAACGAATACTTTACAACTCTTTTTAAACATTTTAATATCAGAGACTACCTGTCTCCGCGTTTATCGTGAACAGATTAGCATCAGATCGCGGCCTTGTCAAGGCGATAAGGTTGCATTATCGATAACACCCGATAACTTATGCATATGACTGACCGCCATTTTGCCACTGTGCGTTACATCACGCCATATCATGCTCGGAGACAATTTGTCGCCTACTTTACCGCACTTTTCATTTTCGAAATAACCACTGTACATATTTGACACTGAATATGATGAAACGAACTGACAGGTTAAATAAACACATCACAGCCTCTTGATTATGTAACGCAAAAAAACCGTCTGGTCCTATCATAAATCGAAATCGTACACTAAATATTAATTTCGATTGAAGGCTCATGGCGAAAAACATTGTCACAACGATAACACGGTTTCGATCCAAACAGATTTGATTAGATAACCAATCTAGTAGTTAGAAGACTCCTGTTTTACATATCGCGAGGTACGAGTACTTACCAATTGTAAAATTTTAGTATCAAAAATGCATTGTAAAGATATAAACACCATTGTAAATTTATTTTGTACCGCAAACTTTTTCGCGTTTGAATATTAAAAGTACAAAACACTCGGATCGTATCGAATATGATTTCGATACAAAATGTGAGGTAGCGTCACTACTGGTAGACATTTCGAAGTGCTACGCGGCAGGACGTTTCGCCGCCGCGAGTGCACTCCGCATGCAAATCGTATGCAGCTGACAATGTAATTAGCACCTTTATCGGACGCCCGTCGGTGTACCGACAGAAAATAAAGGAATGGAATTGATAATTTGGACTTCTGACGCAACAATACCAACATAATACTTCGTATCATTGTCGCGACAATCTAATTCTATAATTTTTACTGACTATTTGCCGTCAGTTTCTACACTGTCGATGTTTTGTGGCGTGACAGCACATTCGATATGGTTCGCAGTCCAATAAAAAGTATCAATCAATATTAGAACGATCGATGTCTGAAAATTCTACATTGTGTTGTATTTCAAGAAAAAATTCAATCATGATTATTGTAAGCAAATAAATTTCATTATTTGATTGCCAGTACGAGATTGTATTATAAAAGCTAGTTTTTTATTGGCAGTACAATGACAAGCACTAAAATCACAAGAAATTAAAATAATAATATTGGCCCCGGCGCCACCATGCGGTTCTCATTGACAAAATATTTCAAAATATTTTTGGAATGTTTAAATTATTAATTTTTATTGCAATAATTTGCATGTTAATAGATTTCAAGTTTTAAACGAAATCATTTAAGTCACACCCACCTAGATAAGGCTTACCTCAAGCTTCTTCAAAGTCATTTTTTTTTAAATAAATATAATAATATTTTGCATTATCTATCTACGTATTTTAAAAAGCAAATATGTCGGTTCCCTTATGAAAAAACATCGATTCTTATTAGTTTTCGCATACGTAAACAGAAACTATAGGTGATTTTTAAAAATTTGCTTAATTAGGCTTAGATTATTTAGTTAAGATAATTACTACTTATATTTTTTTACTCATCTTATAGCCACTGATTTATATCCTATCTTAGTACCATCACTTTATAACGATTTGATGTGACACGTGACTGTTTGGCTGCAAAAACCACATGCTCTATTCGGATGTCGACCCATTAACATTAGTTTAATGAAACCGGCACCTACTACGACAATATCGGCGAGATGGTATCGCTAGAGCTTATTAAATTCAGAAGACAACACTCGAAATTGCTTCCTGTATAGTATGCGTCCAATAAAATAATAATTTTATACGGGGCGCATGAAGGTCAAGCAGGTGTTAGTTACTTTATAGATTTTTAGCTTTTGCTATTTATTAAAACCCAAGGCCTTCGAGGTATGAGAGAATTGGTATCTTCTTGACAAGCGATTCGCTTTATTATATCACATTTACACTCTCGCCTGAGATTTAAATCTAACTAAATTATGAAATGTAGAGTTAAATTTTAAACGCGCATAAATGAACGCTAAAGCTTAAAATCAAAATTAAATGTAGAGTAAGCAATCTTAGATTTTAATTTTTATATTGGTCAGCAATTTTAAGCAATGAGCATCAAATACAGAAATGCGTTTAAAAAAATCCAAACATCTGATTTTACAGTTAAATATGGTCATAATAATTTTATCTACCGCTTTTGTAATCGTTCATGCCTCATTTTAGCTCTACTGCATATTTACTCGGATAATTAAGGAAATTGAAGATAGACACAAGAAATGACTACATGGCCGTTAATTAAATAACCCATCATGAACATATCTAATGTGAGCTGTGTAGTATCAAGACAAATATGGCGCGCTCCATAACTCTATCTTCTCGGAAAATAATCTTATCCCATACGATTTGTAACACGAATAAGTAGATATCGATAAGCTGCCTACAATGGGACATTACAAGATACGTTTAAGTATTCCGATAAACCTCCGCCTACACATTCGATGCAATTTACAGACATAAAACACTATTTTTAACTGACCAGTAACAAAGTTTATACTTTTTCAAAGCGAGGTTATGGTTAATTTCAGATGTTTAAGTTAATTATTGACTTGAATAGTGGTAGTACTTTTCTTGGTAGGGTAATAATAGTTATGTACAATTTACTTTTAAATGTGTATGCATGCTAGACAACGACTTAAAGATAATTCAACTTGTGCATGTTGCAATGTATATGTGCGTCGAACCTTAATCAGAGTGAATCCGTTGAATACTTGGAAGCGGCTAGAAGAAGGGTGCTGTCATCAGATCGATGGTACTCAGGTTTCATTCATCGCATCGTTGCTCGTCGCTTCGTAATAAACGATTGTCTGTAAACAAATGAGATTGTGAACTAAAGTCATTCACCTTTGATTAATGCCAGATCTACAATAGAGCTGGGGAGAAAGAAAATGTTATATTGCCTATTATTTGAAGACACTTTACTCAAAATCATTAAGACTTAAGATAGGTTATATACGAGTACATTGTACTGTTAAGTCTTTGCTTGGGCCATTTTGATTGACTCGTATTTTCTTCTTGCTCCGACTAACTCAGGCATTTGCATATTTTTAGATAATAAAAGTTCGAATTAGAATTCTTGAAACATATCAAACGTCAAACAGCGTGAGACACCGCACAAAATTAACCCAAATGTCAGAACCGCAGGTCAGACCAAAGTCACCTACTTAATAAGCAGATTTCCGTCAGCAGATCCTTATTCCTATTTATGTTACACGGTATCATCTGACGTGCTGTCAGTTTTTACAAACAATGTGCGACATACATTATTCAAAGCAGTCGATACAATGAACGGATAGAGTGGCGAGAAACTCCCCTTTGCTTTATATTGACTGGTGGCCTAGTGAGGACAGCGCTTTAAACGAGTGGGTTTGCAAATAAAAGAAATCAAGCGTGTTCTTTGTGTAGC
Source organism: Ostrinia nubilalis (assembly GCF_963855985.1). Taxonomy (NCBI): domain Eukaryota; kingdom Metazoa; phylum Arthropoda; class Insecta; order Lepidoptera; family Crambidae; genus Ostrinia; species Ostrinia nubilalis. Next base: position 7,042,990 of record NC_087103.1, read on the forward strand.
AGCCTGAATAGATCATAGGCGGTCACCGACAAGTCTAGCAAATAATCTCACAGATTCACAATACATATATTCAGGGGCTAGTGTACAGTAAAGTTTACTCTACCTTCATGCCTTAGTTGATGTTAAATTAATTAACAGCTGGGTGAAGAATTGTTGCCAACTTACCATCAGTCTAGTGAAAGAATGACTACCAAAGTTTGTGTGTGAAGTAATAATGACTGACAAAATGTAAATGGGTTAGAATCAGCCGAGTTGGTACTTAGGTCGCTGACTAAATGCGTTATTAATGTAAGTCAAAAACCCACAAGTAACCCACAGTTCAAGTCAAAGGTTTTGTGTTTTAACAAACAATGATTTTTAGCATGATATTAAATGGGTCATACTCGGTCACATAATGATAAAAATCGTTAGACACGGCGACTCTCTACCGATAAAAGTTTGTACTGCAAGGATGATAAAAATACAAGGTCATGACCATAAAAAGATTACTGTGACGTGTGCGATGCCCTTCAGAAGTGCACCGTAGTTTTTACGATAAAAGTAAGTAAGAACGTTGTTCAATTGGTGATAAAACAAATGTTATTTCATGTTTTTTTGTTTTATTTACTCGTTTTGAACACCAAGTTATCAAAAGTCAATAAATAATTTTACTTTATCATGACTCTATCCTTTTTAATTTCAATATCTTGTAAACGCATATAATCGGATTACATCATATTACGAGCATATCGCTTTAGTTATCGGACGTTGTAAACACCATGTGGGATTATGCTTTAATTGAGATAAATTTTACACTTCACAAATGAGCTACCTAGAGCCCTAGAGCCAAGTTCAACAACCGATCGTGACGTAGTCTTGACGTCACGTCATAGCTTGCTGATAAGTAGCCAATTTGCAGGGTTTTTTTTAAATAATTAAAAACCCAAATTTTTAAAAATTACACAATGATTATTACTACTAGCACACTACTACATAGTATAAGTAGAGAAGCTGGGTTAGGTATCAAGACAATAAATAAACTTGTTAGTATTTTATATCTGCAGCATTAATTATTACTTTCATGTTATAATATTACTTTGTAAATCACATAGTTATGTAATATCAACTGTCTATACCCACTGTATTAAACGAATAAAGGCCATCTTATGCAAATGCGATTGTCTTATTAGTATCTTTATATCGTTTTATTGATAAAGACAACTCACAACTTCAAAGACACCATTTTTATTTCTATAGAAGCAAAAAATGTATCTGTCATACTAATACGTGAAAGGGTATCTAACTTCTAGATGATCGAAAAGACATATCGCTCGTTCACTATTTCACTAATGGCACCTGTCAACTGTCAAGGTGACACGTGAGGACCGATACTGTCGTCGAAGACAATGGCAGCCACAAAAAAAAACAGTGGTCGACTTAAAACCGGTGGCATGCCTCCTAGGGATCTCACTTCCGGGTTCTTTTAGAGACTTCAATAAAGCCTAAGAAGGCTTTAAATTTTATATAATTCATTAATGATTTAAACCTTTATTATAAAAGTTTAACATTAACTTTATAAAACCCTTTTGGTTCTGTCTTTTGTTCTTTAGATTCCTCTGATAGTATCTAAACCTTTAAAGGCTAATAATACGTTATCTTACTTGCATTCAATCATAACTCCCGCACCTTTTATTATTTTAAAGAGGAATTACGTGCACTGCGTATGGAGAAGGAATAATGGGGTTTTATTAAATTGTATCATGAATCCAATTAACTTATGCAAATCACTTGTAGCTTTATGGATAGGAATAATGAAAGCATTCCACCTTGTTCAACGTTTTAGTTTTTGTTTTACGCATTGGGATCGGCATATTTTATTTATGGCAAGGAAGACAGAGATTAACTTTCGAGTGTAAATTGAAAATAAATAAAATTGCACTGATTTCACCTGCGTCGGAATGTACCGAGGACCCTTAAATGTTGAAGACTTCAATGAGATTAGAGACAAGATAGTAATTTATTCCCGTTCGCTTATTTTGCGTATTGGTAATGCAATAAAAAACAAATTGGACGCATTTCGGACCCTTGCATTTTGCATCCATATCTGTGCATCAATTTCGGAGAAACAGAATGTGTTCGGTACATGTACCTACCAATAAATAGTATTCCAGAATATCTTACTGTACCTTAAACCTCGCCGTGGTCATTTAATTTACAGACGAAAATGTGTGTAAAATTAACGAAAAAATTGCTATAATTTTGTAGAGCAATATTTTCTCATTTTTTTCAAACTCTACAACGGTAACTTCCGTTCGTAGCTTGAATATGTTATTATTTCTTTGTGTATTATTCTGTAAGACCAGCATTACGTATGAGTCTTTTATTTATTATATTTACCTTTAACAACCTTCACGCCTTTTGAAAGTATCATCAGATACTAAACCCAATCATGATGTGTAAAATAATCTTACTCCTCATCCTATACAGGGTACCCGCTTCTCTTAAACTGTTATAGCTCATCGTACCCATTTAACCCTTAAACGCGTAAACGATTTCGAGCAATCCGAAGGCGCTGGGTTCACGTCGGGCAATAATTCGAGGCTGCGAACCGGCGCTACCGGTCGGGCACAATGCGCGCGGACAAAGGCGCGCGCGAGACGATGACGGATCGGCGCACGCGCCGCGTCTGCTGCACAGTTCTGTTGTTTCTTTTGATTCCGTGAGCTTTAACATTATTTTGTAATACTGGCATTATACGTTTCAACTTCATAACCATTATTATCTCTCTTCTATTAGATGTTGGGATGGATTAGAAACATGGTAATATTATATGTATTGTCTGTAAATCATTTGCAATAATGTAAGATATTAATGTCCCGTTATATCTTGATCAATACTCCTTAACAAGTAGGTAAAATCATAATGTAACAAAGCAATTTTTTATGTAAAGTAAAGCAAATCCCGCTCTACATTGGTTAAATAATAGCACATTACATTGTATTCTATGCATTTAATTGGAAAATAAGTTCTATAATTTTATGAATGAGCAATTTTATTGTTCCATTGTCTAAAACCAATAAAGTAATTTCATCCAATTAAGTAAAGCTCTTCAACTTTTATTTGGTTCGCTTCACACATAAAGGCTGACGAACATTAATTAGTCTATATCTGGAAACTAGGAGGGCAGTGTAAAAAGTGGATTAACGTTAGTGTGGGCTGAGGAGCACGTAGCATAACCGGCGACTGTATGCGCAGGAGTAATTTCCACGGCGCCAACGTCTGCGGAGTTTTTACACAACATACCAATGCATTTACAGATAATGTTTTCGATTTTCATTCCATGATTTTATTGTTTTATTCATGAATACAAGATTAACCAATTATATTTTTATTGCTCTCCTTTTTTTGTAGAAATTGGAGGGAAATTAAATTCATGATATTCATGACACGATAGAGTTTATTGAAATAAACTATCTAAGTTATGTGCTTATAAATAATGAAGTACGTGCTAAGCGCCACATTTAAATGAGTTTTCTTATCTTAATTCGCATTTGCGATTGTCAAATGACTTATTAAGTGTTCACATTAGTGTCAGCTGTTTTTTAGTTTGCTATTTAAAAACTTGTTTAAGGCATCACCTGAGTTTATCTCCGTATGTCCTCAATCGTGGAGTACTCTAAATCTCTATTATCTGGTGTTGACGCAGAGGAGACTGAGTCTAGGTCATACGTCATTATTAGCCACCACGATTCGGGTCAGCACTGAGATTAGACGATGTATACAGAGAGATCTTCGCTGATAACGTGATTATATCACGATAACGGAAAACTATAGCGCGATTTAGTCTTCTGTAATCTTCATTATATTTTATCTACTTAGTTAATACGTAAAATTTTCTCGTAGTTTTCATACATGAGCAGGTTTTGCAAAATTAATATGAAACTTGGTCTTCAATGAACATTGTTATGAAATAAAAATCTCAATTTATTATTCATACAGAAGTGTAATGAATATTTTACACAATTAATTCGTTGCCATGTGCTCGAAGTATATCTACCTAACTACTTGATAAACTTTTTTTAAGTTACGATAATGACGTTATAAATTGATTCAAGTGTTTGAAGCATGAAAGATCTAAAGTTGTATTTTATTGTAAGAAGATAAACTAACAGGTGTTCAAGGATAGCACGCGGTGTACATATTGGCGTCTCGCGCCCCTATTGTAATAAAAGTGATTTAATATGTATAGTTATTCAATCGCAGAAAGCAATAATAAAATCGAATAATTCTTATTTCACTCATAAAATGACTCCAAATTACAATGGCCATAAAATGCAATTGTTCATTACATTAATGACAAGTAACAATAAGTCTACCAAACCTTTGTTTCAAGTCATAAAGTAATGACTAGAAAGAAAGCAATAAACCGTCTCAGTAAACAGTAAAAACAATCTGTGATGGCGCCACTCGTCTCTTTCTTGCATTTGAGGTTCTATTCTGGAAAACGTTTCGTCTCTACTTATTGTAGCATTCATGGTGTGAGTGAAAAAGACAGATAGCTGATGTATCGAGTCAGTTTCCGGAGTAGACCCCCTTGCTCTTGAGGAAGCAAACAAAAACAAAGCGGCATTGTGGGGCCCGGCCATTGCCGGCGCCCGTCTTATCGCCCCATCGTATCCACGTGCCCGCACTACCTTCGCCCTCTCATCATTCTTCCTAGAACACATTCCGGTCCCACAGAAAAAGGGTGCGTCCTTTTACTTTTTTAAAAAGAACGTCTGCTTGTTTCTAATTTTTTTACGGCATTCTACGAAAATTCTTGTCGATTAAACATTCACTTTTATGTTTCATTGTTGATATCGAGGTAATGTATGCCGTATTTAATTAAAGTGCTTATCAAAACAGGCTAATGTTATGTCGTGAACTAAAAACTACACGCTTCATTCAATGTCGATAAGGTAGCGTGTTAATTTCCAAGAAAATTATACTTTTCAACCGTCTTGTGCTAGAAAATATGTCAAATCAACACCCTGTATACGAGCAAGTCAGCAACTGTCAATCATTCTTGTTAAAGCCTGTAGAAAACGTCGCCATAATAAAGAAGGAAAACCCGGCAGCACATTTCATTTTAATATCCACCATGATTGTGACGTCACCGCATTCGGTATCACATCTGTTTCTAAGGTAAATACAGCCAATGTCAAAGTTATCACTATGTTAATTTGGTAAATTGAAATTATTATAATAAATTAGTGTATTAATTAAAATTTAATAAACGCGTGGGGATTTTGAAAAGCCTTAACTCATAATCTCCCTGGCCGTGGTGTCATGTCGTAAAGTTTTACGTAGCGCACGATTATTAAGGTACACTTTGGAGATAGTACATGAGATAAATTATGTAACCATAGCTCCTCATTCAGCTAACGCTGCCTGACTCAACGGTCGTTTCCTGAATAGTTAAAATTTCAATACCAAAGGACATCATCCATTTTGGTCCAAAATCAAAAGTGCCGGCCAAAAAATAAAAGTGCTGTATTCTGATAGAATACGTCCGCCTTAGCATTTATTACTATGGCACCAAAGCTGTAGCACCACTGTGCATCGTAGTATTTGAGTTCTAAAAATATATGAAACGACTGACTTTGATCTCAAATACTACGACGCACAGTGGTGCTACAGCTTTGGTGTCATAGTAACAAATGCTAAGGCGGACGTATTCTGTCAGAATACAGCACTTTTTTTTTATTGGCCGACATTTTTGATTTTGAACAAAAAATGTTATGAATTATCGATGAATTTTAGATCACAAATACTCGACGCACAGTGGTGCTACAGCTTTGGTGCCATAGTAACAAATGCTAAGGCGGACGTATTCTGTCAGAAGACAGCACTTTTTTTTATTAGCCGACACTTTTGATTTTGAACAAAAAATGTATGAATAGTCGATGACTTTTAGATCTCAAATACTCGACGCACAGTGGAGCTACGGCTTTGGTGCCATAGTAACAAATGCAAAGGCGGACGTATTCTGTCAGAATACAGCACTTTTTTTTGTTGGCCGGCACTTTTGATTTTGGACCAAAAATATATGAAACGTGGATGATGTCCTTTGTCTCGTGGTTAGGTTTTACCATTTACGAGTATGTGGTGAAATTATTACATAAATTAGTAACTACAATTAATTTCCTATTGACGTTAGTTTATTAGTCATAAATTATTAGAAACCAAAATTAGAAATAACCATAGAATAAATACAGCTTCCTTTACGACCTATTATTACTTTTGTCGTGGCAGTCAACCGGACCACCAGAATAGTTCTTCAAACGTAAAACCTAGACTGATGATGGAGAAATAGAGGTATTGTACTAAAATATTAAACTTTAATTTATTTCTTTATTAATATTAGGGAAAAAATCAATTTTGATCGTTATAATTATTCATATTTTTAAACATTATTGTATACCTCCGCGTTTACCAACTTCGCTTGTCGTTCTATCATTCTTAAAATACTGACTAAATGAGACAGGGTTATTCATTTGTATCAAAGTTGCGTGAACGCGACCTTGTCTTCGAAGCTTTTGATTAGAATCAGAATTTTTAATAAGCGCCCACCGCACTAATCATGTTGGTTTATTTATCAATCACAAAGTTATCGTTACTTGATGTGACAGTTGTCAGTTTTTCACACTTGTAGATCTAATTTGTGTTTCCTCGATGTTTTTGTAGTGTGTACTTGTCTAAAGTGAACTTTGTTTTTGTTTCAGATCCACTATAATGAAATTTTACCAGAGTGGAAGAAAAATTATATATTCATCGAACTACAAGCACAAAATATAAACAGAAGCAAATTATTTCCTCAATTTGATATCGAAGTGAAAGTGTTATGTTTAATTCATAGTGACTGTTAAAAGGGTATAAACGACCCTGTGAGGACAAAAATGGTTGTTAGTGACTGTTGGGTGCTCAGAAATATGGATGTCCGACATTCAATATTCAAACTTTTATTATTCCAAATTTTGGTGGCGTGGTGCAGCGCGAAGCATGTCACGATAGAAAATAACCTACCGAGAGTAGAGATTCTATCGAACGATGTAGAAAATGATGTCCAGGATAGTATAAGAAATTTATTACACAATGGTAAGTAACTTTTTGTTTTAATTTAGTTAAGATTCGACATGCTTAATCCTGTCGTAATTTTTAGCAACGAAAAAAAGTTGCATGATACTCGTACCTTGATGGTGTTAAAAGATCTTAACATTAAAATATCGTATTTAATCAAAGATGACAGATGAAAAGGGTACCATATCGTGAGTTCGAGATAAATAAAATGATTTTAGATATTGTAACTTTACCTAATCTGGTGTCGGTTATAGTAGATGTCACGGTTTGAAAAGTTGATAATTGGATTCGCAGTTTGTGACAGGGTGGGATTGCCGGGAACGATATGTCTCATCAACTTCTTAATTATACTTTATTTTATTACCGTTAGTGAAGCTTCAACCGTCGGCAAAGTTCTTAGGAAATGTGCAAGCTCGAACTTTCGGGTCGAGCCACAAATAATAATTTCGTAACTCATATAATTTACGTCCTGTCCTTTCACCCTTAATTTTTATTTTTCTGTCTTCAAACGTGTACCTACATTACAACTTAAATATTATGTAATGCTACTGAACACATAAACATGCAATTATGGTAATTATCATTCACTACCAACGAGTACTGACCACCCAAGGAAGCGATCTGTCGATTGAGATTTTTAAAATTATATTTTTATTTTGATTTACTGGCTGTTCTAAAGAGTTGAAATATAACACCCTGAACTATAAAATTACATGAACAGAGTTGGGTTACCGTTGCAAGTTTACGCACGTAGGTCTTGTAGTTCATGGTATTGTAATATTATTACATTTTATGATAATTAAAATAGTCAACAGATTGCATTATTTTATTTTAAAAAGCTTACAAATAAACATTGCGCAACATAGTATTGATTGTACAATTCTTGCTAGATGATTTTCTAAAATAAAACGCGTAAACTTATTCCAATTTTTGTCAAACCTTAGAAAGTTTAATTTCATTTCAATAAACTGTTTGTATTGTAAAGTATTAAAAAGAAAAATATTTAAATAGAAATTCGTGAGTGAAACGGCAGTCGGACTCTACTACATTCGTAAAAAGATTTAGAGTCTCGTAGTCGATAAAAAGTGAATTGAATTGAATTGTAAAATTGGTTACGCAGAACTGTGACGAGTTAAATAACCATGCTAACCAAACATTTTTTTGGGGTCACAAAAAGTAAGATCGGCTTTACAAGTAGCAGCACCTAAACACGTAACTGAATAAATCAATAAATAGGTAATAGTAGCAGTATTTCTACTACCTCTCAGTAGATCAAACTTTATCGGAGCTTTAGAAATGGTAACCCGTTTGGGGCCATCATAATAAGTCATTGGGTGCAATTGTCAACGAAACCGCTCACAAAATGGAGCAATGAAACCAATAACCGTAAAACGGCAATCGCTGGCAGGATTTACAAAACAAACCTATTATGCATTTGAGTCGACACGGTCGTCGAACTTTGCTTCTAAAATTGATCCAGGACTGCGGGGCTGAATTCATGGCATATTATTTCTGTGCGTTTATCTCATCACTCAAGTAGTCAATAGTCCCTGCTTGCTTTGATTAGATCTTTGTAGAGCATGCCAACTAATTTTGTATTTTAGTATCTTCAATTTCAGTCTTCATAATTCTGCAAATAATATTCTTTGAATTAATATTTTAAAACTGGACATTTGTTCAAAGACCTGTAATTTTACTCTAACCTAACCTCATCTCTCATTATTGAACTAGCCTATCTGGTGAATACATAATAACGCCAAAATTTATCTCAGTGTAAAGTGTAACGATTCTAATTCTCTTATCTAGTTTCAATATTTGTAAAGTGAATCTTATCTGTAGTGCGAAAAGGCGCGAAACTGTTGCCGCGGTGACGTGTGTACGTGACGTAGCTGTCACCTGCCAGGTGATATTGCGGAGCGTCTAGCTTGCGTCGCGTGCGCATGTCGTATTTGCATGTAGCCAGTCTTATGCAGTCTTTTTATTATCACTTACTTTTGTTGAAATATAATACCTATTACAACTGCATAAGATGCGACTGTGTCATCTGCTTCCACTACTACTACTTACTACAGCCACAACTTGCTGTAAATTAGTCTGAGATGTTTGCAAGGGTTTACGGTCAGGAAGTCCTTTAGTCACAAAGCAAACTTCACGCATCACTAACATGTAACACATCACGCATAATATCTCAGTTTACTCGCTGCGATGAAAACAAATAGGTAGAGTCACTTCGCTACTACTCTAAGATACGAGCAAATTAACTAAGTGATCTCAAGTGATTGTTTTCGAAACAATTATTATAGGCTCTTAATCAAACTTATGTTAATGAACGTAAAAGATTGTCCATAAAACATTAAACACTATTTATTACATTAAGTAATCGTCGTAAACTCTTCGGCATATAAAATTAATTGCATTTTATAAAAGACTACTCGTAAAAATTGCCTAAGGTAACATAACTTTGAATAACATGAATGAAAATGTAAGAGACTACCTAAAGTGTGGTTATTATGAGTCACCTTGACCAAAGACCCGAGCAATAATGAAGATGATTATTGCAGACTGAATGTAGAAGCGTACCGTCTTGGCTTGAAGAATACCAGCAGACTGGTTCCTATCCGGCATTGGAACGTGATAAATAATTAATTCTATTAGATTAGTTATTATAGCCACAGGGGTTCTCCGATAAGGACGATCGAATACAATGGAAATCTTTTCAAATGTTTTTCTGGTCTAATTTTGACTCTAAACCTTTGTAGTGTTTAATAGGATTAAAATCGAAATAATCATTACAAATGCGGGTTTAACCGGCGCATCCTTCCTCATTATCGATAAATTATCTTAACAAGTGCGGACCATAAACCAGTTCGAAAAGATTTCTTACTATTTACGGCAACGAAATCGCTATTCATACAGCTTAGATGGCTCTATGGCACGACAGCAATCATAGGTCGGGTCATCAGGCAGGCAGAAAAAATGCGGCCTAACCGCGTGCCGGAATGCCGGGGAAACATAAATAATATGTTAATAGACGAACAAATGAATAAAAGGACAAGGATGTGGCAGTGGAACTAATATGGGTGTGAAACACTTAACCGATGGGCACGACATATCATTAGTACATAAACGTGAGATTGACGATTCTCGATTTGGTCTGAAGCTGTAGCGTCAGGAAAGAAAGCTAATGAGAATATACTGACTTCTATCACTTATACACTATTCATATCTCCTTTTCAGTAAATCGATAAACTTGGTTGCTATTATGTGAATGACACGAGAATAAAGCCACCAGTCAGTGTCATAAGTATTAGTTATTATTATTTACCTTAGGTAATCTATTTACTATTTAGTACGGTAAATAAGTACGACTACTCATGTACTACACATTTAATGTCTTAAGGCCGTCAATGAGATTGTAAAGTACCTAGTTGCAAAACAGAACTATAAACTTGTCGTACAAATATTAGAAACGTGCGAAGTGTTTTGACCCTCATTACTACCACTTGTCTGTCCGTGACATTCGTAGCGTAACAATCGTAACTAATGCTCGCACAAAAAACGCCTGTCAATCCGATATGAGAGTATGAATCCCAAAATAGACTGACCAAAAAACGTTCTCACTAGTTTAGAAATCCAATTGGCCAAGTCAAATAACTTTTGTCTTAGAATAAAACAGTTCACGTAATTGTTGAATAACTTCTGTTCAGACAATATAGCGTCTGAAATTTGAATAAGTGGCCTAAAGAAATATAGAGTCGGTATAACATTACGGACAGAAATGGAGTTTGTTTAATTATTCATTAGAAACGGATTGGGTTGCATGTACTGCGTTGATTAACATTTAATACGTTCAGTTGGATGTATGGTCCACCCACGCGGGGTTCAGTCGACTCTCGCGGCAGGGGGCGGGAGCCCTGGTAATCTCCGGTAATGGCTGCCATGCCTCTAGAAGCAACAGCCAGCATTCGTCTAGGCGGCCCACGCTGTGTCACAAAAACCTACACCGAGCTAGCTCCATAAATGTAAATGATTTTAATTGCTCATCGGAAGTACCAAACTCACTGCTCTTGTTTGCTGTCGTAATAAATGATCTTACTCGTAACTTGTCATTTAAGGGATTTTGTTATCATTTCCGCTGTGCCTCCAAAGTAACTGTTAATCATTTCCGTTTTTCCTGCTCATTTCATGTTAGCGTAATTTTCCCTAGTTATCTACGTGGTGCCACTTATGTTTACCTAACTATTATAACTGACGCAGACACGTAGATAAAGTGATATCGGCGGATATCGGACATAAAAACAGATTCTGGTTCATTTATCATGAGGCCAGCGTGAGCCAATAACTCCGGTGGAAAGATGATTTCGCCCTATAAGTAGCGATTCTAAGAACCGAACGGTTAATTAACGAGTTGTGGCTGGTTTATTGCAGTTTTTACTTTAATTAAATCGATTTATGTATGTGACAAATATGGTTGAAGAAAAACATAAGTAGCGAGTGGACCCTGTGTGGCCTTACTAGTCAGCGGTGTCGTGTGACTAGCGCCTGCTGACCGCGCTCAGTTTCTTGTGAACCGTGTGTGATGATAACCTATGATTATCAATGAAAACAAAACTAATTACTAGGAAACCTCCGCGGCGCATGGTTACCGCGGCGGCTCTATGGCGCCAGAACTTTGTCAAACGTGTCGTAAGATGATGCCCGTGTATCTAACTAGACTATAGCAATGTTCTGCTTTACATTTTATTTAGATTACTAGGAAACTACTCGATAATCTCATCTCAATATACTCGTACTTTAACTTTACGCTCTGAGGATTTCGTAGCAGTACTTATTTCTTCAACGTTCCTACTATGTAATACCGATGTAATCCTTATATTATGTATATGTATGTATTTATGTAGGTATATATTTTGTATTAATATATTATAATATTTTATGTATTATATTAGTATAAGTTTTTTTGTATTTGTACTATTTTGCACCGCCTACTTAAATTCTCTGTTTTGTCTAATTTTCTGGTTAGCTGGAAGAGAATGCCACATGGCATTAAGCTCGCCTGTTGTACCACTGTTTTTATGTGTGCAATAAAGATTTTAAATAAATAAAAAATAAATATGTATGAACTATGTCAAATTCAAAAGCAAACTTTACTGAAAGACAAGATACTCATGGATACTCGTAGATCTTATCGTAGATAGACATAGAAATGATTGTATAGATGTTACTTTGAGGTACGGTAGAACCAAAGTTGTGACTCTACCAAAATCGGTGCTACGTGACGGTACCTTAATTTTATTTCCACGATTGCGTTGTAACCAACGCCTTATGGAAGATAGTACCCGAAAATAAATCTAATGTTTCATTACAAACAGTGATGTGTGCTGTGTAATCGCTGCTATCAGTACAATATATAATTAGAGCGATAATGACACGGCGGTGTGCGCCGGCGCCGCGTCTGGCGCCAACTGTAGGGCGCAGGGCGTGACATTGACCCTCAAAATTACAGCCACAGTCGACGCATTGTTTGTAGTAACATCATTGAATACAAAAAATGCGTTAAAATACAAAATCTTTCTACCGCCCTGATAAAAAATATGGATTGAGCGTCTGATTTAAGATTTTGACGTCGAAGGAATTGCAAAAAAAATTAGAAGTTGTGTCATTACTTTTGAAAATGTGATGACTACTATAAAAATAGTGAGCTACTTATAGCTCCTAAAGGGATAAGATTTCATTGCATGAAAAATTGTTCTAAAATTCTAAATAAATGATTTAGCTCTCGATAAGCACTGATACAAGTAATATGTACATTGAACTGGTTTCGATTTCGATTTTATTTAACACTGTATATCTTATTTTTTCGATTTTATTTATTATTTCGATTTTATTTAACACTGTATATCTTAATTAAGATACAAACAACATTAGAAAATGTGTAAAGGCTTTAATGAAATATTCTATTAAAATAGTCGGAATTGCATCTAGTTCTAGATCTCTATATTACTTTAAAAATGAATTTAGCTGCAATTTTTTTTTCACAAATTGCAAATGTTAAAACTAAATTACTACTGATTTCAAAACTCAGGTTACTGATTATTTTCGTACTGTGACAATTAAATGAGACTGACCAGGCCCCACAATCACATTGTAATGCTTATTGCATTATGAATCGTCATTATTTTATTTTTGTTCGTGAACCTCTAATAAATACTCGTGACAGCCACAATATGAAATGATCGAGGTTCTTTGGTTAGGGCTTTAAATTGATATTGGCCCTTGTAAACATGTTATTAACAATACTGATTAAATCAAATGTAAGTTCATAAAGATAAATAAATCAAACGAAATTTATCTTAGATACTATTGAAGATGATTTTCGAGGAACTCGGTCTTATTCATACATAATAATTAATTGTTCCACTACACAATCTAATCTGGTTTACTTAAGGTTTTCCGGAGAGCAATTCGTAGTAAAGTTTATACTTTGTGTACGAAAAAGTGTCTCACTATGCTAAAAATATCGGAGTGTTACGTAAAGGAATCATATTACAAAGATGGTGTGATGTTCTAAATTCTGTGACAAAGCAATTTTAAAGAACACGCGTATGGACCGACTTTATTGACTAGTTTCAGCATAATTTTGTTATTAACATGTCAATGCTGATCAGTCAGACACCAGACAGTTTCACTATTCGTAGAATGCATTCTAATAAAAGCTGAATAGGCGGTGAGAAAAATATATTAGCCACTTAAGTAATCAATAACTTAACTAAGCATATTTTCATTTCCGATCGATCTCAATCCAATTTGTGCGCAGTCATGACTGATAAAATATGTTGAAATTAAAATGGTAGTTGACTATCAAAATCAATTAATCAGACTGATAACAATCAAAGCTGGTTGTGTATGCGTAAGTGCATTGAAACTTTTTCTCTATTGTCCCCAGGTTTATATTCTCATCAGCATTTGAACCCATCAAGTCTACAAGTGACGACGCCGGTGAAGGTGACGTATGAGGGCGAATTCGTGTCGCACTCCCTGGACCATGAGCATCCGCACGGGCACGCGCGCGCGCGCCGCGACACGCACGAGCGCGGCCTGCCTCATGACCTGCACTACAACCTCACGGTCGACGGCCGGGACCTCAGGCTCGACCTGCGGTGAGTTAAGCCTCTTCTTTATCGATTGGTGCAAGTACACTATGCGGAAAATTGAAGTACGAAGCGCGAGCCCGAATACCGCAGTATGGAAGACATACGGCGAAACTAACCGAAGTGCATGCTTACACTAACGTCTCGATCAAATTCGCATAGTGTACTTGCGCCATATAACTATAACTATAACTAATCATCTGCTTGGACACACGGCGCTTGCTACGAGACGCATGAGCGCGGGTTACCTTATGACTTACTCTTGAACGTTACCTGAGAACATAGGCTCGATCAGCAGTGAGTGACGACTCCACTATATGCCTAAATGTTACACATGAGACCACATGAGCTGCGACTGCAAATTCGGGTATATTCTATGAATATTGTTTTTCCGAAATTGTCACCCAGTTATCTAGTCTTTTTGTACATAATTTTCATTAGTAAATTATGTAGATATGTAGTTCATTATTTAGAGAGAGTAGAGTAGAGTCCTAGAGTTCCAGGAAATCAAAAAGAGCACCTTGTATAACTTTGCACTACATATGTCAGAAAATTTCTAGAGATGCCTACTCGGGTCGCGTATGCACAAGAATTGTAGAGCAGGCGGTCAGCAAAAGTAAAGACTTTTGCTGCATGTGCGAATGTAGAAATCACCAAGAACTGATCCAATACTATCACGGCTAAAGTACACAATATCAAAACCGAACATCATGAAATCATCATGACACTGATAATGACTGACTCTACATGTTACTGTGTTTGTCAAAGATTTAACATTAGAGTCTTGATACTGTAGCACTAGCACCTATCTCATGTAGCTTTATCAATGAAAGATAAAATCATTTAAATTATAATGAAACTAAAGCAATTCATTAATTGTTTGTAATACCTACTGTAAAACTGAAACACAAAGAGGAGAACAAAGTAATAGAGCCAAATTGTTATATTATTTTTGGCACAAACACAAGACAGTCACGTCATAATAGAACAGCAAAAACAATGTACTACCTACTCTAATAAATTAAGGACATTGACCTTTACCTAAAGACTACTGTAACACGACAGGTAAATTATTTTTTCAATAATATAATCACAACCTGTTATAATAATAAGTGCTTAATCAGATGTACTACTATTTGTCGCTTATCGCTTACAAAATGTTTTTAGTGGCATTAAGGTTATCAAATACATCTCTATGTTTATAGACATCGTAAAAATCTTTGGAGCATTGATCTCGAAACTTGTAGTAATTACAACGTATTGTTACAATTACAATCGTTTCTTATCAAATGACCGTGTATCTTGCTGATAGCATCAACTATGTGAAATTTTGGCCTGAAAAAGGCGAGAGTAATGGCAATAATATTTGATAGGAGAGAACAACAGACGTCTGTTCAACGCTGCTCTCGGTAAACGACTGCCACAACTTTTTTCGCTATCGCCTCTCGCAGATCGACCTTCTCAAATATTTGACTTGAGAGTGTGTCGTGAGCCACGTTTATCTGCGGTCTGCAGTCGAGCCGACTGTCGCTAATGTCCTGTTATCATTATCTCATGTGAACGCTTAACTTTAATACTCCTTATCCAGCGGGTGGAGTAATATAATGCACGTTTTTGTTACTATCATCAACTTGATTTTTTGCAGTTCGACACCCACGTCGAATGACGCTGCCGGACAAAAAGCTTAATTTGAAATAATCAATCATTGGTAATTATAGCTTTATACAATTACACCGTGGGCTCTATTGCGTGCGCGAGAAATGCAGTAATTGATTAAGAAGTGCGCTCTGGCCTCTTGACAATTGACCGTGAGCAGCGACAACCATATAATGTGCTTACACACTAGATTTATTTATTCAGTTACGCTCATTACTTACCGCGGTTAGCGTGTATGTTAGAGCAATTAGATAAATTGCCTTCATTCACATTTGTCAGATTGTAACAAATCAACGTAATGATACGAAACGAATCGCTCCCAGGCATTTATTATTAGATTAAAAAAAACTCGCTGGGAAATGATGCCCTATTTTTTACTTAATTATCTAGACATATTAATTTATTACATTGCTCTTCCGGCAGAACCGGATGAACGATATGTCTGAATCAAATTAAAATCTAATTAGTCCCAATACATTATAACTTTATAAGTCATCAAAAGCCTATCGAAACCTTGGCCTGAGTTTATTATTGATTTCGACACCTCCTTATGAGGTTGATTGGAGAGACTAAATGACTTATGATGATTGATGGCTTTATCGCGAAAGCTGTTATTAAGTTGCGGGGACATGATAAGCGCTGCAGCGGCCTTGAGCGCTGTCTGAGGACCGACTGTTTCGACGAATACGAACATAAATCTTCGTAAGTCCTGTCACTCCCTCTCAGGCGCAGTCGCGAAGATTTAATCTCATTTGTGCCACTCTTTACGCCGATTCACGGAATTGATCAAACGTAGGTAAATTAATCTATACTAAACTCGTCTCAATAATCCAAATAGCCAGAAACGCAGCCACATTTGAATTCGTAATAGCCGCATGAATATTTATATTTGTCTCAATTTAATTTAACGATATTACACGACATATCTTCAGATTATGGACGACATGATTTCCCAAAACATTTCGGGTTTATGAACACGGAGCACAACAGCCGGCAATGTTGACATCAAAGTTTGTAAATTGATAATAGCGTAACATAATTACGTCGTTCATTATTTGTGTTGGATACAAGACTGAGTTTAGACACGCTGTTGGCGGGCGGCCGAACAAGCCGCCTGGAGTGGATATAATAAATATTCCTGTAGCTATTACTGAACTTTTTCAGAACAACTTATCACTCAGACTGACTAATGTTGATTTTTTCCAACATGAAAAGATATATTTTCCTTCGTGTATGCGAGTGAGGTTCGGCAAGGTTAACGACTAAATTCACGAGCAGCCATTAGTTTAGAGCTTTTTAAAATTGGACTACGGTGGAAAATTTACTCCTTCCTAAGCAGACTACATAGTTTTTAGTATTATAACTTGAAATATTGCACAAATGCAAACAATACTGAAAGTAAACCATCAAACTTTCCAAGAGGCTATAAGCTTTTTCGTCAAAAGGAGCTTTTGCTACATTTTATCGTAGATACAAGTAAAATGAATTCCTAATCTATAGTCTTAACAACATTCTTGTCCCAAATAGTGCGTAGATTAATCACGTAAAGTAGGCACTCACACGCAATAAGGACTTTTAATTAAACATTTAATTTTGTGCAATCGTAAAACCTACCAATTCATAAAACTATCATACTAATATCAATTTATGAAGACATCCAATTATAATTGCAAAATATATCATGATTATAAAGTGAAGTATTACCAAACTGGATATATTACCTAGGCCTGGGTTTATTAGATTTTATGCATGTTAATGATATTGCGTTGCAAAAGTGAAGTATCTACCTAATGTGTGAATCTGAAACTTGCCTTACTAGACATTAGAATTTTTTTCACGCATCTGCTAATACAACTGTTTGTTACTTAATATTGATATTTTACTATTACTATTGTCACTTTAGAATTAATAGCGCCTGTGCGAAAACATATTTCAGCTAGTTTGTGTGCATGACTGTACTAGCCAGTGGCCAGCCCTGGTGAGTCAAGAAAATTGCACAGCGCAAAGGCTTTTAGGTACCAGATAAAATGTACTGATTAACTCCAATTAATTACGCCATAACTTATTACGTATCACATAATCACGACGGCAACAGCTTTGTGCATAATTCAAACACTAAATTCATTTAGCTGGTTCTGGTAATAAGACTAGGCATGTAACTCAACGTTAAATTTAAATTGCTAAACTTAACGATATTGAGGGAATTTACTCGGCTGTTTACGGCAATCGTAATGGTATGAACACAGCCTAACGATTTCGAGTATCCTAATGAGCTTTTTATTTCTTCATAACTTCGTACCGAAACGATAAAGTTAACGCTTCCCGTATTTTTTAGTTATTCTGCAAAAAGTTGTAAAATTTAATTTTAGTTGGCAGCAGAGTTCATTCATGGAATTGTAATTAAATATGTTTTACACCTCGCTCAAAATCAGAATTTTCCTTAGCCTAAGTTATCCTAATACGCAAGCTTATGCAAATTGAGAGTTCTCATGAACATTTCTGTGTTTAGAATGAAAATCCATTCATCTACATTATGATGTTTTAATTACTGAGTTAGATGAATATTATAATTTATCTTAAACATTAGCCATAAATAAGTAGCTATCTCAGTTTCTATCTTATTTACGACATGCGTTTACCGACTAATTTGGGCAAAGGCGAGACTAATTCGTTTGTTTGTGTCTGGAGCGCATGCGCCGCCGAGGATCAAAGGTGCGCACGCAACGATGTTATACACCCTAGATGTAACACACTTAAAGCTCAAAACATGACCCGGAAAAAGAGTGCGTAAGTACCTACACTATTACTCACAGTCGCGAGCGAACCATCGATGATTCAATACGCCGAAAAGCTCTGTGAAAATTTCAAACAAATATTTAACTGCTAGTTCTAAAAAGAATCGGGTGAAGTTTTTCCTGTAATTAATAAAAATTAGAGCCAATATTTCTCATTGTGCGAAAAGGCATAAATAATACTAGCTTTACAGAAAGCTAAAAAAATTTTTTAGGAAAAGTCACAACTACTTAATGAATGAACACAGATACGATATTATTTTAATATCGTACCTGTGTTCTAAGTTTATTTTAGGATACTGAACGATTATTTAATTTGGTAAATAAACAAATACTATTTTCCTCATGTACTTGTTCACTACTTTTGAGATACTTTTCAGTCGAAATTTTATGTGCTGGTGCATCTAGAGTATTCTGCATCTATGTGCGCACGCCACGGAAGTGCCGAGTTTCGCGTGCAATCGCTTCGCGGAAGCGCTCCTATCTCGCGTGTGAAACACGCACTAGCTTACCGGGAACCTGCGCGTGCACTGCGAACGCATCTTATGACCTGACCCGTGCAGGTGATAAGAAAGATCAGCGCGTTACTTTTCTTTTGATCTTTCTATGTCTGTAACCGTAATTAAAAAAAATGACTTCAGCTATCTGAAGTTATTAGATACATAAATGGTATTGTTAATATATTAAAATTTTGCCCTGTGTACTCGTTCACTCATGATTTATTAAGGAAAAAGGTCCACTACATAAACGAAAATTGAAAGATACATAAATAATAAGATGTTAATAAATAGTAATAACCATGATTAAATAAACCGAAGGTTCATTATTCTACTTCCTTATGTGGCTAACAAAAAAACATGGCCACCACAGAAATATGTCACCAAAGTTACACACGGCCTGACCTCATCGAATTTCACCGTAGCAGTAACGACGATTCTCATGCATTTTTAATGGAATGGGACAAAAAGCTGACAGTTTGAAAGTCGCTGCATGATTTTCGAGATTCATACATATTTATGCACCAATTACTGTAATACAATGAACGATGAATATTGCAAGGATTGCGCAACGTGACCCTCCCTGTGCCGCTACGCACCCATCTCGAATATGGAGTAGCCATAATAAATAAAAGGTATAAAGCTTACAATGTATTCTTGGCTTTACATACTTAATGTTGAAAGTTTTGACCCAGCAACAGCAGTGTAAAGTCGCTGCCATGGATCGAAAATAAATAGCCAGGAAAATTCCTATGTGAAGGGACTTTATCTAACAGGCGTTAGCGAAACTTTATTAATAAAACAAATATCAATATAGCTTCACAATTTCATTATGTTTATGTTAATAACTTGGCTATCTTTCAGAACAACATATTGTTCTCGTTTATAATAAAAATACGCGACAGTCGAGTTGATAAATATAAACCAAAGTGTAAGGCCAAGGCTACAATTGTTTATGCAATCACCGATCAAAGGAATTTGAACAGTATTTTACATAATGTGTCAATGAAAGTTAAATTCTTTTGATCTTGCACGTAAAGATCCTACCAAAATCAAGTCGGAATCGTTGCCCTACTATCGCCCAAACTCTCAGTATACTTGATAACATCTCATTACTTTTATCTCGACAAATTACTCGACGTTTTATCGCAGTTTATGTGGGTTTCCAACCGCGTAAACGTTATTTGGCTTCACAGCTTTAAACAATTTGGCAAGTGATATAGTAATCGTATTTTTAAGAAAAGGTAGAGTCATAAGACATTTGGGGAACAATCTAAAAATGAGACTTCTTTATGCTTGCAGCTTTTAGCATGTTAATGCAGTGTATCTGCCTAATTTTAAATTACATTTTTACACAAATTGCTTCAGCTTGAGCAGCAACTTCTTGAAAATAAATAAATTTTATTTTTAAAACTTTTACGAACTAATTTCAAATATGAAATACCTACTACCTTAAAGTTTCCAATTATTTTTAACCATTGAAAGCATTCAGTTTCAACACGAAGAATGAAATTAGGGTATGCTTGCCATTCAGATATTTAGGAAGGCATTTTACATTGCAAATACACAAGCCAAATGCTCGAGCGAACCGGCGATTGTGAACACGATTACCAAATGACAGTTACTCGATATTTCCAAATAATATTATTCCGATTAAAGGCAGTAAACTAATTGCACCGAAATGCAGTAATGGGCGCGAGGTGGCGCCGCTGACGATAAATTTTCGCATCGGCACGCGGCCGGATCAGACAGGCCGTGCGTGCCAAGTCGTTAGGTTCAAAATAATTTACATTACACACTAGTGATGTGCTATGGTAGTATGTTCTACGAAAAATAAAACTCATAAGGAGTTTTTTTGAGTGAAGTTTTACTGTCGTTCCTCTGACGTCAATACAGACAATAATCAGAAACTAGAGACTATCTTGTTAGCAATCAAGAATGTCTACCAGGTTTTCTTACTAGAAAAATGTGATAACACATGTTGTCTGCGTCGATAGAATTTGATAATCTTATAAGATATGATTAAAAATGTAGAGAAATTGAACTCTCAGACAGTTTAGGTATTTTACTTAAAATGAGATCACTACGAATACTAAATCATTCATGAAAGTAAAATGTGTTACTAACTCAGACTAAGAAAATAAATCGACTACTCGCAATATACTCGAGTCGCAAGCAACAGGCGCCACACTCTTTTACACAATCTCATACTCGTACCTGCATCGCGCTTTCGAAGGTAGGTAATTTTCGAATTTTTGTACGAAGAATTATGTTCGGCAATTGTTTCAGAAGCGTAAAATTGCAAATTTGCAACCACCGCGCGTACAATATTTTTCTTAAAATTTTCTCACGTTTCTTTTTTGTGCTCCCAGGCAATGTAGGCCAGTATGCCTGCTAGACAATACAATCAGGCTTTTAGACCTTATTATGTTGCGATAAGACTAATTTATCTATTCACATTTAAATAAACTAAAGCCTATTCTAAAAGTTTTGTCTTGAACAAGTTTTGCTAAGGGTGAGTGAGACCACGCCTTGGGTGCAATAACCTCGTAAAACGTCACAACGAAATAAAGGGCCCGCAAGACACTAACCGCACTACTTTCATGCATCAATGCATGAGGTACGCGTAACAGGTAGAGCGTGATCTATAACAACTAGCACGTGTGAAATTTCAGCGAAGTGTCTTTAAGTTATATCGAAATTTACATTTTTCTCATTGTAATGGTCTCGTCGACAATTCCTTTAGGATAGGGTGCAAGACTTGCCAAAGACAACGACCATTCTTAAATCTCTACCCAACCCTTGCTGAACCCAACATTGAAGCAAAGTTCGAAAAAGGACCAAGACTTAGTTTCTTTATTTTGTGGTTTGCTTCAACATGTTACTGCGCGAGGTGTGCGATATCCTGTCTGCTCGAGTCAATAGCTTTTTGTGTAAGGCAATCCTTTAATTTTTTTGAGTTAGTCCTTTATTTTTTAATCAACAGGTAAAATATGCGTCTGAAATACCTTTTGGTTCTTAGAAAAGCTGTAAATAATTTTATAAGTTTAAAGGATGCTGGAACTGAATGTTACGATGTCACACCGCAAATCATTAATATTTTTGTTCTTTCTTTGATCTTGACGTACCTTTATATTAAAAACCATAAAATATAAGCTTTTTATAGTTATTTTATAACTATATCTACGTTTCCAATAAGAATTTTCATGTAAATTGTCCTCAAATCCTTCCACGTACGAAAAAGGTCAAGGTCAAATAATGACCACAGTCCTAAACACCCATACTACGAGGTTCTAAGGGTTAATTCGCTTATTGGCTTTATCTTTATAGATATTAGCATGCTAATCGCGGCTGTTAGGTCGTAATTGTCCAGTTATCTTGTAGAGGTCTTGCAGCAGCGCCGGTGTCGCCTAGCCATACATATAAGGATATTACCAACTATAAAAGTTACACCCACCCTAATTGGTACTAACAGGTATAGGCTCTAAATCGTTACATTTAATGTCCGACCGCGCTTTTACATAAATTGTTACATAAGCAGCTTTATACTCCGCCCATGATGAATGGTTATGATTTCTAACACGATACAGACAACCGTAAAATGGCAATGTAGTTCATTCGAATGATTGAACGGCTGAGATATCGTTACAAAAAGTTTTCTCAAAATAAACAACTTAATTGGGCCGGTCAGAAATTTGTAGCATCGTACGTGTAGACTGCAATTACGTGCCATTATCATCGGATTTGATATTATTCATGAGCTGGAACTCGTCTCGTCGGGCTTCCTTTCAAAGGCGAGTTTACACAGCTAAGTGGGATCGATTCAATATTTGAACTGGTTTATTTGTACACGAAATCGATTTATTTATGTTATCTAATCATAATATTAGCGCAAGGCTACTAATACCTTCACGGCTGAATTAAAATTTTATGAGAAATGTCAACACTTTAGTAAAATCAGGACAGTGACCCTTATTATGTGTAGATGTTTATTAATTTATTTTACTGAATGGACTATTTGACACCATTCTCCAATAATTCGAAAACACAACTTTTCTAAAAAGACACTTCTTTCTGGTCTTAAAAACTTAATTAGTTTTAAATTACCTGTAAATACCCTAAATTACGATTTTTGGTCGCATTGTAAATTGAAAAAAGTAGTTTATTTGAGTTGACAAAATAGTGACGTCACTTGCTTGTAGTGCCATACAAAATCTATGGGAGCATTTCGTTTTGACAGTTTTAAAAAGTACGTCAATTGATTGGTGGTGTCAACATGTCTATTTACTGATCCCATATATAGACCCTAAGAAAATTTTTATTTTTCTGATCAACGTACAGAAGCAATCCTTTACAAGTTGTAGTTAATAATTTATAGGTAGATAGGTGACAGTGATCCGTCCGCGCGTATCAACATTTGTGTCAACACGACCCAACTGGGGCGGCCATGTTTACCTCCGCTAATTGCCATAATGAGCCTTATCTGTGTGCTTAGCCGCCGTTGTGTTTGCTGCCGATCGACAGCCGATGTTCACCCCGCCCAAGGCTCATTGTCCAAACAGGCTTCTATGTCAAGTATTCATGCAGGTTACTCTGAAATCACAAACCCATCGCTAGCCGCGCTTTCTCTTGGCGGGAGTTGAATAAACTTGTAAAACTTTACAACTCTCAAAATATACACAATTCTATCTTCTAGCTCGTTTTACATAAATGCAACAAATGCTCCTAGATTGATTGAAACTACCCACACAGCCTACAGTTTAAATATTTAATGACTACGAGCGGATATAGCCAAATGTAAAATAAATATAAGCCCCTAGTTACATCGTAATTCATCGCTAAAAATCTAGATTGTTTATGTGTCTAGCTTCTAGTAGGAGAATGCAGTTTGAGTCTGCTTTATATTTTATTAACAAGTTTTCAGTGCTAGAGTCAAACACTGATCGGCTCGTCTGTCGGTAGCCAGTCTGGAGCTAGATTACCGACGTAACGCCAATTAATTAGGTGCTAACTACGAAATTTTCTTTCTGCGTTAAAAAACCTAAGAAAAATTATTTCCCAGTTTAAGATTTTTTTAAGAAACCAATTTACTCAGGCACATAGGTAGGTATGTATTATTATTATGTAAAAAAATATACGAGTAATAAGTATCAACTTTAGTAAATATAATTAACTGTACGAATATGAATACAACAGCATACAAAAGGTCCTACAAATTCCTAATAAAGCATAATAAGGCTGCCTAGTGCCTGTCATTTTCCTTTTAGGATTCTACTTAATAAATTGTAGCATTCCACAATTTCTTGGTATCTAAGGCCGTCGGTGGTACTGCTCGATAAATCTTGACCGTGTGCCAGACTGCCTGCGCGAAATCTACTTTTTATGGTCGACGCTATGGACAGATGCCTTGGCCGATATGCGCTTAAACCGACTTGGATTTATTGCTATCCATACACATTTTTCAATGTTCAGCATTATGCATTGAAATGAGAAAATTGAGGCTTATTGAAATCATATATCCTTCTTTATCTATACCTCAACGTTGAGGTAAGAAATAATTCAATAAATACATTTCAGTTCAAAATAAGACTTTTCATAACTTTCGTGTATTTTACAAAAACTTTGAAACTTTTAATATTTTAAGTAAATAATAAATCTTATTTTATTAAACAAGGGTTTCGTGCTTCTTACTGACACATCAAGTCGTAATTTACGGGGAAACCCGAGGATTAAAATTAATAAAATAACCCTAATAAAAAGTGTGTGGAATTAAACGTGAAATTAACGTATAAAAACCTAACTTACCTTCTAGATAACATTCATTTTGGTTGCCTGTAAAATAAAGTTATCCTGTGAATGGGGAATCTTGAACAACTTATATTAACAATCATATCTTTGATAAGGAAAATATTTGCTTACGCCATTATGTGTTGCATAACAACGTTTGGATTCTTGGTTGCTACAATTCCAATTAATCATTCATTATAATTATTATCAAGGAAATATTAAGTTCAGAAAAATGTAAAATCCATACTACATTATCAACCTTATAAATATTTACAAACGCAACTATAAAACTGTTCTTTCCTCGTAAAACGGCAGAAGGCTGAACGCTGACCCTTGACTCAGCCTAAGTGTTTGCAAAAATAGCCAATAGACTGTCTGTTCGAATGTATATTTTTATAGCTTTAGTTTCGTTGTATATCGTAAATTTTACTGTCCATAGATATAAATAAATGTTATGTGTTTTCTTTTGTCTGTGCCCTCTTGTATTTTCAATTGATGCTGTGAAGGCGCTCCTTCAGTGGGAAAATTTACATAATGTTACATCCAAGAATGGATCTTATAGGAGACTAACATGTACTTAAGTATAAAAGTAAAGCTATAAAAGATCTTAAAAAGATAGGATTACAAGTTTTAAGGTGAAACTGTCCTCTGGCTGGCTAAAGAACATTTGCTTGTAATGTAAAAACAATCTAAGATCGGTCAGTTCTCCTCACTTACTGGTGTACTGCCCGAAACGGAACATCATAGCCGAACATACCCTGTAAGGAACAGCCTCAAAACTGTTTTGTCAACTTATTCATGAAATACTTTTTTTCACAGGCCGTCGGTGTCATTCGTTGGACCAGCGATGATCATAGAGCGGCACAGGATCAGCGGGCGCACGCGCGAGCGGCCGAAACCTAAGGCCACGGCCTGCCACTATACGGGCGCCATCCGGGGGCAGCCTGCCTCTAGCATCGCGCTCTCGGCGTGCGATGGACTTGTAAGTAGCAAACATACATATAGAGTCAGCTAATATACAATACATTATTCAGTAATTCATACATTCAATAGTTAATTTATGTCATAAGCAACATAAAGGACATTGTCAGAAACGGCCTCAGATTCCTGGGCACAGCAGTAAAGTATCAAAATTGATCTCTTACTTTTTGAATACATAAATATTAATTAGATTGTAATGGACACTTGAGGATTAGAAAATGAAATAATAAAAGTCTTTTATATGTATTCCATAATACTATGACGACATCCGGACATTTTAGGGCGTGGCCTGCTCCATATCCTATGAAGTTCCATAATTTGTGTCGATAAAATCTATGTAAAATCGGCACAAGGCAATGCCGTACTTCATTGTTAGGAATCCACGTAATAGTGATGTTGATTGCGGTCATCATAGACAATAAGATACCGATCTTGTAAATAAAATAAATCGTCCAAATTGCTACAGTATGACTAGATTTTAATTAAAAGTTAAAAATATATTGCACGATACTACAAGAAGCTATCTAATGTGTCCAACTGGTCTAAAAGGTCATGAATAAAATAAAAAGAATTGTGATCATAATACTGATATTGACAATGACATAAATATGGGATCATCTTTAATATATCTGTAACAGTTTCAAAATCCGATGAAAAATCCAATGCCGCTTAAAGTGAGAGAAATGTCTAAAGTTCTAATAGAATTGAAAGTTTTATTCACTCAAAATGCTTATAACAATAATTGGTAATACATTTCAAATATTAAGTACCTACCTTTATAATGTATCGATAGAACCAAAATGATGTCCTCTCAGTTTGGAAAGGGAAAACCCAGGATTGGGGGAGCGCTCCAGGCAATTTTCAGAACATTTCATAGGTGGTAGTAAATAATATTTATTTTATTATTAAAATTGAATATTTTGATATTGATAAAATTGAATATACCTTTCGATTCAAATACCGAATATTTTTCAATCGATAAAAATTATCGAGAATTGTTAATAATATTCAATTAAAAGTTGTTCAATCCCTAGTCATGCATAGACTAAGACGGTAACCATGGAGATAGTTAGTTTGGTAAGTCACGTGTTAAATGTCAAGAGTGGAAAGTAAACATAGGATTCATGTTATTTATTTACGTGCAAAATGTAAGTAAGTAAATGATAAAAGTGGAACGCCGAGCTATTTCCAAAACCCGTCCAATATTATAATACAATTTGGCTGCGACAACTACAATACAGAACATCTCCCAAATCGATGTGCATACAATATTATAATACAATACTAGTAAGTAAGAGGTTATGATAACAATATTGCTATCAATAAGTTTATAGAATTGGTCCGCCAGGAATAATTGTTCTTACATAAAGATTTGTGTCATTTAGAACCTAGAAAGTATTTTTTCGGCACTGTTGATCTAACGGCGAACAATGTATGGAGAAAGAACATTGTCCTTTGGTTTACTTGGCAATGGACTCATAAAGCGTAACGTAAAACAATCGCCCTTAACTTGTAAAACCAAAGGTCTGCGATTGAACGGGCTCCATCCGAAGAATCAGTGTTTTTAGATATAATGAGTAATTAATACACTGCAATGGTTCGTATTTATTTACATAGCGTAGGTTATATTTTTCTAATTTGGGAAAAAGAACCTCTATTTTACTAATTTTGGGTATTTCATCCACACATAAAAGGAATATGTTACTTTGTATGATTTTATTTGAGGAAAAAGAACATTCCGGAAATTCAAATCCTAACAATAAAAAGTGCATAGACCACCCAGACTATGCATTTGTAGCCAGAAGACTAAACTTTTTGTGATCGCAAGAAGAACTCGTTAATTTTATTGTCAGTTATAAATAAACGGACTAAAAGATAAATCACAGCCAGAGATTATAAAGGAACAAGGTCAAACGTAATAGTACGCAGATGATACTAATGGGCAACCTGTAGGTTAAGCAAATTATAATTGCTCATATTGTAAAATAATAATGTAATAAAAACTTCCATTATACGGCCTTAACAAATGGAGGTTTGATAACATTGAGCTTTAGACGCTTTGCATTAAGACAAGAATCATATCGATATTATCGTTAAATCTCATCAATTTTAAAGATACATATTGCAATATAAACGGCTAATAAAGAATGGACCTGCGCAAAGGGTACCGGTGCATTTTAAGTAATTAAAATTTTCAATTTTATATGATAATTTTTCTTCATATGATACTTTAGAATGTGAAGATTGGAATCGAAGTAATGACAGTACCTACATTTTTCAAACTTGTTCAGTGCCCTTAAAAAGATACTTTACTAGGAACAGTAACATATATTCCGATACCACATCATTAATCACATAAAATTTATGAGTCGTGATGATAAAACACCGCAGCGTCTTCCGGTCAAAGAAAGTGAAACTTGTCGGTCATTCATAGATAGCATACTATTTTTCAATCATAAATAGATTGATCGATTTCCGTTGATTAGCCGTCAAACTTTATTTATAGCCTATAAAATATTATAACATATTCACGACTGCGATGGCAGAAATTGTAGAAAATTGACGATTTCACTTGCGAAAAAGTTGTGTCTAGAAATATATATTTATTGATCGCTATAATTTATATTTTATAGTTTCGCCATTTTGATATGCTATATAGGTAATCGACATCAATCAAAACCTACACCAAGTTTCGTATTTCCAGTTTACTGACAGGTGATATCGTGATAAAAATTAGCGCGCTTGTTATACAATAGTCAAAATATATCTGCATATGCAAATAATTAGACAAAAAGTGGGCGTCACCTGCCGATTGACCGGAGCTAATAGTTTTTGTGTTATGACACAAAAGTATTAATTAACAGTGGCGCGTGTTCGAAGATGTTGGTGATCGATCAATGTAACATTATCTAAAATATAATTCGGCTTCACAAAAAAGAATTATGACCTAACTACGCCTGTGGGCGGTAGGAATGAAACAAATCTTTTTTTCTCCTTAAAATAAATCTCTTTTAATTATAAGCATTTAATCAAAAGCGACAAGAGTATAATGTTATAACAGTAAAGGATGATACCGCGCCATTTATTTATGGAAATGAAAGATGTTCATTCAATTTAATAAGAGTAACATTCTACTCGTAGTGTGGTGCTCAAATCGAATATTGGTACTTATGAATATTTTTATTCGCATGTTTATAAGTATAAAATGACCGACTGATTAATTAAGTGCGTGACCACAGTGTAAGCTCCGAGCCGAATATTAAATAAATTAACCGAAACACTCGATTAAAAGAACATAAGCCCGCGTCCAGCAATGATGGCATAAGGATAATTTATTTAAATCACACCCATTTGTAACTGGTCATATTATGTCACGTGTACGTTAATTAATGTATGCAAAAAAACTGATATTATCTAACAATTATTTCGCTTAATTACAGTCTACAGCTATTATTATTGGCTATTATGGTGCCTGATAAACTAGGCGTTCGTCTTGTTTTACAGCTTAATTAAGTTAAAATGGGCATTCTTTTTTTAATTCAAATGTTGCCTGCTTTTTTGCACAGATTAGGCGATACTTTTTGCACGTAATAAATACAACTCTGTCCTTCTCCGAAAGCTAAAAATAATATACTTAACGTTCGTTACATACATCGATGCACATCTGAACACTTTGTATTCGCTGTGACGGACGCTCCAAAGATCACACATCTAACAGCAAACATCCCATGAATACCGCGTCAACTAACATGAATGGACTTGAGCAGCTGAATGAGATGTCACAGGGTTGCTACTAGCCAAATAAAGAACTAAGTATATTCCCTGAAGAACTCCAAATTAACCATAAAATGATCTTACATTAATCCTTTTCCTCGTTTCAATAAAAAAATCGGTCAATAAGGAAAATTTAGAATATGACGTTCATAAACTGCATTTTTCATAGTGTATTTTCCAGTTTTATGGCCTAATATAATCGTGATAAATATGTATTATTGATTAAATGGTTCATAACACGCCGATTTAAAAATACTACATCTAATATTTTTATTTATGGGTCGATTATAATATAAGTCACTTGCTCGATGTGTCAATATTTATGTAGAGACGGCCACTGATCCTGTTGGTTCGCATACAACGTCAGTGTCAGGCAGGCGTAGGTTCAAATCCCGCCGTTTGAAAATATGTACTTATTAGTACATAGATCAGTATGATGAGATGTAAATATTAATGCTATGTTACATTGTTTTCTATGGAACAAGCTCTACCACTTTTTGGACTAAGCAATTACGAGTATTGATGTATGTATAACTGAAAATATTATGTGTACCCATCATGAACATAAAACAAAAAATATTTTCTGGTTTTGGACAACCCTTCCTCCCATGTGTGGGTACGTCAAGATCCATTAATCAAACACACTCTTCTATTTTGTTGCATATGCATTAATACCGCGGCATTCACCCTTTTTTGTTCAGTTATAGCTATAATTAAGATGCGAATCCGAAAAGGAATTAATTGAAAAAGGCGTTCGTTAAAAATACACATCGCCATTTTTGTTGATGGTCGTTTATCTTTTTTTTTTTTTTTATAAACACAGCTTTTGGCAAATTATTTTCGAATCAACTCAGGAGCAAGGGTCAATTTTAGATAATGATGGAATCAATGGCCTGCACATGCATGTAAAAATAAAAGACATCAAATATTAGTGAGGTTAGTCATCATGGCACATTTTAACAGAACTTTGCAATTTTGCTAAGAAGACATCTATGATGTAATGTTTTGCTTCTTAAGATTTATTGAATTGTGAAGCTAATTTAAACGCCTTACATTTATATTGATGGCCACATAAAACAATGAGTGTTAATTTCGCAATTTTCGCATAAAACAAGGTTTATAGAGGATGTTACGTTCGATGCAACCACTAAACTTATAGCAAAAAATTTGATTGTAATTGCCCTTGAGCATTCAAAAAACAAAGTGTGGGCAGAACGGGCCTGGTAAAACAATGCCAATAATATTAAGATCAAAAGATAAGCAAAGCCGGATTATAAGCATCGTATAATAAAAAATTAATCGATTTCATGAGCATCGCGAGAAGACACTACGTATTTGCATAATGTAATAATTTTAAATGAATTTTATTTAATTTCATTATTGCCATTGCCCATTCCTACGTTCTTATTATTTCGAGATCATACACAGAACAATAATTATTTTATTTTTTGTCTTCATGTCATTAAGGTTATGTTAACTAGTTTAATTTCATTAAGTAGGTCCTTTATAAAACAGTATAATTTGAATTACACAATATTACAAAAATTCCTTCTTACTTGTTTGTAATGTTTTCCTTGGCTTCTGTTACAGATAAATATTTCTTTTACGTTTTCCTTCATTGTATGCCTGCTATGGTAGGCGCTTCTATATGTATTAGTTTATGCTCTATATTAGCTTTAAGATTCTATCGAAAGTTTTGTATAATTGGTCCTATGCGCCCACATTGGTGCCAATTATTATAATCGGTGACCTTGGTCGGGGTTATTAGTTTTTATCATTCCAAATTAATGAATTCTATTTTTAATATACGGTCGACTTATCAATCACTAGGTATGCGGGCGTGGAACTTCCGACGGTATTTTAATATCGTTAGGAACTGCGTTAATAGTAAACCAGCATTCTTTTTATCGATATCGACCATTATCGAATCATAGCGTATCCAATTGCATACATCGTCATCATCGTCATGCCGGTTAAGAATTCGATTCGATTCAAAAATAAGTATTGGGTAATAGAAAGTCGTCTGCTAAAATATTCTCACACTCTCGCGGGCCTTCCACTCTGCAAGGTCGGCGGCATCGGCAGACTGGCTGGCCACACGCCTTCATTGTAACGATATGACTTGCGACTACACGCATATTGGTATTACTAATATTTATGTGATTGACCCAAAACACTATTCCTGTTCAGTTTCTTAGATTTAAGATTGATTTTACTCCCACAAAAAGATCGCCACCACGACCAAGAAAAGATATATGACTCTAGAGATAAGATCACCTTAGCCATTGTATCTGGGTGCCATTAATTCCTTATAACATAAAACTACTGCTATTGTTGATGAAACCAATAATATTAGCTAATATTGGCCCAGACAAACAAATTGCAAACGTTATAGCCGCTAACAACATTAGCACCATTAGTTATGGCTTGACTTCTTTGAATATTGACTTTGACTGCATGCCTTAAAGCAACAAATACTTGTACAATAAAACCTTCAAGTTAACAATTAAGCGGATGTGAACTAAATTCGCAAGAGCTATCTCAAAAGTGAAATCGATTTTATAATCGGGAAATGCAGTTTAATATCGTACATAAATCATGCTTGTGTACAATCGGGCGCGCGGTAAGCTTATCAAGATATCTGCCCAGATGGAATAGTTTCCATTAGATTTCGCGCAAAGCCGCCGCAGGTTCGTTATCAATCAATTTATCTAGTTACCAGCAAACAGACGGCAGATTTGTTGACCCACAACTGCCCAGACCGGTTTGCCACTCAATGGACGTTTTGCCATTCAATGTTACTTTGAAAACAATTTTTGCAAACCTTTTCATACCTCGAGGTTATACTTTTACAGTATAATGAATTTTGCATAGAGAAAATGTTCAAATGCATGTAAGAAGTAAGAAGCAATCAATTTAAACTTTCAAAATTTATCGACTCTAAATTAACACATAAATTGATTCAATTCAGTAAATAGAATATCAATTTAAGCTTCATAAGATCAGATAAAATCTAACACCATTTTATGTTAACTCATTTCCGTTGGAAAACATAGATGACAATGCGTCAATTAAGTTTATCAAAATAGCGGGAAATTCGCGTCTTGGAAATGTAGCGCTAACGAGACAAACGGCCCTTTGCTGACAGGTACACGCTATAAATTACACGTAATACGAACAAACCCGACAACAAATGTAACTGCAAGCTAAGTATGAAATATTGTGCGTTTTGTCAGAGAAGGGCTTAAGTAACCACAACAAACTCGATAAAACAATCCAGATGTTTCTCCGATAAATCACGCAATGTATCTTTGTTCACAGGCAGGCCTTCTACGAACAGAACACGGGGAGTATTGGATTGAACCGTCCAATCAAATATCTTCTGATAGTTCGCAAGGACGGCCTCATGTCATTTATAAAAGATCTGCTCTGATGCAACAAGGCACTCATAGAGGCAAAAGAGAAGTAGATACGAGAACACATTCCGATAGACCTACTCAAAGATTTAGCAGTAATAAATACACACAAAATCAGCCAAACAAGTATTATGACACGGCAAGAAGGGATAGACTAGCGATGGATCGTCGTCGGCGAGAGTATTTGGAGGAAAGGCGAAGACGCTTAGAAGCGATGAGAAGAAATCCTACCGAGTACAGAAGTCATCAAGCCAAGCTACGAATGGAACAACGACGATTGCAAGCAATGTCTAAAAGTATTTCAGTAGAGAGCAAGTCAGTGGAACAGAACTCAGCATTAAAGAACGGGAACCGAAAAAAAATCAACAATGATATGAGATTGCGACGAGTAAAAAATAGACGAAACAGACGTAGGCGATCAAAGAATTGCGCCACGAAGCAGCCGCCTTACCAGTGGAAGACCAAAGACATGGATCATCATGAGCTTGAGCAACATAAAAATAAAGGACAAAATAGGGTAAGTTTTCATGTCATCATCACCACACAAGGTTCTAATTGCTGGCAGTTGACGATTTTAACACATGTCTTTGTTGTTCTAGAACAATCATTACAACAGCAACTATCGTCGCGGCAACCCCAGAAGGCAGAGACGGCCAACACGGTCAGTGAGCAAGCCTCGCCATGTAGAAGTGTTGCTGGTAGCAGATAAGTCCATGACTGACTTTCACGACGAAGACAACATAGAGACTTATCTCCTTACCATTATGAACATGGTACGTACTCGTAAAAGATTAAAAATTACCTTCTAACCAGTACCTATTCTTTAAGTTAAGCTATAGGTTTCTTCTATAAACATCTGTTTTTAAACCAGGTGTCATCGCTCTACATGGATCCATCAATAGGAAACTACATCAAAGTGGTGGTTGTAAAGATCATCTTCGTGGAAGACCTAGGAGCAGCTCCTGACTTGGAAGTGACGAGTGACGCCGACACCACGCTGACGTCATTCTGCCGGTGGCAGCAGCAACTGAACCCGGATGATGACGCCAACCCTCATCACCACGACGTAGCCATTCTCATCACCAGGCAGGACATTTGCAGTCAGCACGGCAACCCTTGTAGGTATGGATGATTTGCTTACTGTGTCCCAAGAAAAGTATCATGTAGTACCCCAGAGTAAATAGAGCATTAGTGCCTGGCAAAAATAAAGATCTTATCATAGTTTACATAATAACATCTTGGTCTTTGTTTCTCTGGATTACCACTTCACACTGTTTTTGATGCATTTTCTTATTTGTAATCTAGAACCTCGAAAGAATATTCTTTAAAACTAGAGTCTATTTACTACAGTCAGGTTACTACTTTTTATTGACGTTAAAAGCAAACCTAATAAATCATTGATATTGTGTTCCGTCATAGCAAAAATCGCATGTAATTTATTACTTTCATTATATAATACAGACTCAAGATCGTTCAATTTTGAAGTGCTGGTGTCTGCTCTTGATCCATAAATATATTAAAATATTGTATTTTAAGCGTATTTTATCATCGAACTTGTCATTTGCACGACTTGAATTATTCGCTCAATCACAAGTAGTGAATTGATTGACACGGTTTTCAGCCTTATCAACGTAATACCAGTAGAGTGCGTGAAGAGTTTTCCCATGGTTATCGTGTCTGAAGTGAATGAGTGCCATGAATGAATCAAGTCGGTGCGTGACGGTCGCGCTGCAAAGGCGCGATATTATTTACAGTCGTACTCCGTGCTGACTCCAGACTGCTTCAAACGTATTAGCATTTATATATTTTTTCTAAACAAACTTACGTTGAGACAAGGTCAATGGCAGGAGCAGGCGTCTGTTCGCAAGTAAACAGTTTTGCGATGAGTAACCGGCTTCGAAATAGAACACTTTCGCATCCTCTCGTCGCCACCTGGGAACAGGTGCGTCCGTAATCAGTTGAAGTCTAATATTTTTGCATTTACGTCATTTTGTAGGTGGATGTATAAATTCTTTCCATAGCAGTAAAATGTTTAAGATGTAATGATCAAAATAAACTGTAAAAGACTTTTAAAGAGTTCACCAATAACCAGAGAACTGATAATTAAATTAAATACGTTATTATAGATAGAGCATGCTAACCAACTGCCATATCTCAAGAATTTGCATCTCGTAAAAATCGTATTATATGACTGAAAGCTATCAATATACCTATGATTTTTGTTTCTACTTAAAAGATTTGGTTAACCAAAACCGTTCTACTTGTAATAAAATGGTCTAGTAAAAGGAGCGTAATCAAAATGAGAACACTCGGAGATAAACGGAGACAAACTGTCCTGTGGCGCTCTGGGCTAAGTAAATAGGCTAGTAAAACTAAGTGGAGATTAAATACAATATTTGGAGTGCGTTAAAATAACAGTGTAATCAGTTGTAATCGGACATGGCTCAGGCCGTGCATACAATGTTGCACAATCGGTGGTATTTAGACTGCAGGCTGTCGGAGCGTTCGTAGTAGAGCATGTCAAGCTTTAACTTACTAAATAAATAGACACCTTCGATACTCGTAATAGGTTCTATATTTCAACAACAATGTATAGTCTAATGTGCTGTCGACTGTACTCAGAAATTCAATTTAAACATTCGACGGCACCGAGGTGTCTGACCACGCAACTGCTCGCCACACACGAGCGACTGGCCAGCATTGAGATCATTGACGTATATATTGATAAATGCAAATTGTACGGTGTACTTTTCTTTTGATATTATGTTATCTGTGACTATATGTAGATAAATGTATCAGACGTTCCGCGTACGCAGTGTATACTGCAAATAAAACAATTTAAAAGTATACTTACGTAGATAAGAGGTCAACAGGAAATAACAGTTAATTATTCTAGTTGACTTACGGTGTACGAGTATAAGCAAAAAATTAAAATAAATACTTGCGCATTTTACACTTAATGCATTTACAATCTCATTCTGCATTTAATGTTAAAACACACCAGCCAAACCTCTCGCAAATATAGTATTAAATGCCTTAGTAACATCAACGTAGTTTTTTGTCCTGTGTAAAATCTTGCATATCATGGACATTTATTTATTTTTTTCTATATATACATTTATGGACTCTAAATTATCAGCCTACATTCGTAAGTGTTCTCGCTGGCCGCCGATCTTTGAATTATCATTAATTACGGTGCTTTGCAAATTATTCAAGGTGCTTAAATGATTGCGTAAACTTTAAACAAGCTTGAAGGCAACACGTCGGGTTGTATCATTTTAGAAATAAAAAAACTAGTAGCGACATACCTTAAAAGCAATCAGAATATATATTTTTTAAATTTGTATTTCAATGATCGGCTCATGCA
Organism: Ostrinia nubilalis; assembly: GCF_963855985.1. Classification (NCBI taxonomy): domain Eukaryota; kingdom Metazoa; phylum Arthropoda; class Insecta; order Lepidoptera; family Crambidae; genus Ostrinia; species Ostrinia nubilalis. Next base: position 7,079,509 of record NC_087103.1, read on the forward strand.
AAAACGCGTGTATTTAACCTGAAAATTAGTTGCAAAGTAATGTTTAGTAAGGAGTTTAGTATGGGTAATACACCGCCGCGCTCGCGCTGGGCCTCTGGACAAATTGCCGTTTACATTATCGCTTTTTTACGAATGTTTGCGAATCGCTAACGGCGATGCGGTCACATCAAACACGCCGACATTAAGGCCAAGGATACTGAGGTGTATATAAATTGGACACTCATTATTTTAACAAAAGCTTACAACCATATAGCGATACGTAAGTAATTACGGACGCAAGTTTTTTGGCCAGGCTTACTTTTGTGCCTTGCACAACACTTGTATGTGCGATGAGTATGGCGTATTCCTAGCAATTTGAATGATTAAAGTCAATATACTCCGACACCTCTACCACATAATTTTCATTTTAATTTTAATTCATTTTTTGTAAGCAAGCTATCGCGCACAGCGTGAGATGCGACATACTACACAACAATGGTACCCATTGTAAGAACTTATTTGCAAAATAATGCATGAGATTTTCTAGTTTTATTATATAAAGTAATAGAAAAATAATGTGCGAATTGTAATTACCAATAATATGAGATTTTATGCGAAAAACACGACTTTCCAAACTTTCAACGTTGAGTAACGCTTCATTTGAATAAAATTCTCACACGAGTAGTACTCATAGTTAGTCATAGTCTACGAGCATTTTCTAAGAAAAAGTTTTTCAAGTGGCTCTTTCTAGTGCGATTTATTTAAATCTTTCATTAATAGGTGGGCGTGTGTTATTTTTACACGAGCATTAGGTGAGTCGTAGGATAGCCCGCAAACCTGGATACTGAACTGAGATGAAGCAGACACAGGTCTTACATAACGCGATCATCGTGTTGAGTATTTGTTTAGAATCAAATATTTTTCAGCGGTGCCGACAGCACTCCAGTCTACTCATCAACACTGCACGTGTTTTCTCACTCGAATTCAGATTTGCATATATTGTATAAATTAGTAACAAGCGTTCATGTTTTATGCATTGTTTAAATAATGTCACTAGGTACACCTACTTTGGTCTGCGAACTGGCAAACATTGTTTTAACTGTGTAAAGAGTGTTACGTGATAATTATTTAGTCATTTACGAGCCTGTGCCCTGACCTTTCCTATATCGACCAACGTAGATACTCTACGTGTTTCTAGAATAAAATCAGTTTTAAACTTCATGTAGGATTTATTAACATGCAAAAGCAAATTGGATCCAGATTGGCCTGGTAGGAATTATAAATCGGCATAGGCCGGGTGCCTTCGGATATTGACCCACCGGCTAGCCTTCGACTGTCAGCTCGCTAACCGGCCGTGCCTAATTTATGTTGATGCAATTTACTCTTACACTCTTGTTAATGTTTTTTCTCAGCTTTAATACTCGTTCAACATTAATAATGACGCGCTTTGTTATGCGAGTAGGAGTATTTACAGCGCATTTTGTACTTTGGGTACATATTTTGTTTCAAAAAATCACAATTGATTGTCTGTAGACCTTTTTTCGTTTAGAAAATGCACTTTGTATGTGAATATAAATAAGACATAGGTAAATGAAATACTCGTAGCTTAAAGGCAACATTACTGATTTTCTAGGTAAGTAGTAAGTAGGTATCTATTGTCGTAGGTCATTATTCAAATTTCGTTTTAAATACCCTATTGCGGACCTCTCTCGCCACAGAATGCAAGTTATTCAGCAAATCGATTCCAACACGGAGCACGTATGACCAAAAACCTGTGCGTAATGAATGCAACGAGGAAGCACGGTTCGGTAAACGGTACAAACGAGTAGTCGAATGTTCTCAGAAGGCGGCAATCAAAGACAATGTGCGGTAACGGTGTCGCCGCGGGCTTGCACATGCATTATGCATCGGCACTCGTAAAAAATTGCAATCATCAATATGTAAACACGGCGCATAAGATACGCATTTGCAGTTGCGACACTGACGCGAATAGCGAAGCCAGAATTTAATAAAACATGCTCTAGAGATTTTGCAATAGCAGTAATAAATTGTTGACCACAACAGATAAATGTTTAATAGTTTTTACCTTCATACTAAACAATAGGTTAATTAAAATTGAACTTATCAGTGTAGAGTGCAAAAATATTAAATATCATCTGTCGTGCACTTAGGTAATTGCATTCAATTTAAGATTTATTTAAAGCTTTGGCATAAACACCAAGTTGATGCAACAAAAAAGATTATTCCAAACGATAACCAAATACTTCTTGCCAATATTACAATATGAAACATGGCCGATAGCAGTCGCAAGATCATCATAACCGCTAATTAAAAAATAAAAAAGGGTCCAGACATCCGAAGAAAGTCCGACAGATGGTGTCCCCATTTCAAAAAGAGGGCAGATCAGTGATAAGCTATCACCTAATCTCGCTTGATTAATCGCCGCGCAATCTAAAGACTGCTTTGACTGCTTCTCGGTAGCGGTCTTTGGACAAAGGGCGCTCGTTAAAAATAATGAAGACAGTTAAGGCGCGGTCATGCACTGAAAATTTAATTACAATATCGTCTGTCATATGAATGGGAGCGATGAAAAGAAACGTTGAGAGAAATTCATACATCCGATCCTGTTGATATATGTACATATTTAGTGCAACTAAATGCCTGACAACCATATTCAATTGCGAGTGTCACCTCCAAAATATTACGTAAAATATAAGTAAATAGGTTACCGAAGCAGTCGCCAGGCTGTCTCGAGTAACCTGCATGTTTGCACAAATGCACCGCTTTGTCGAAAATACGATATGCGATACGTTGGGGTTAAGCGAATGACAATAAATTTTATACGCACGATCGGCTCATCTCTGAAGTATCCAACAGTTTTTCATTCAATACGGTAAAATGAAAATTTATGTAGGTACATAAATTCCATTAAAAAAGCAATTTTATTGAATTTTTACGTTAAAATTATCGCTATTCGAATCGAGTCGAGAGATAATCATAATTCGGCCGATATCGAGGTTACTTTTACTCGAAATGATTCATTTCCATTCATCCGGCGTTCGTAAGTCTACCACTTAACACGGTCTCTGCGGTCAGCCGCCACGCCGTCTCGCTGCGTACCTCCGCCTCTTCCGCTGCAGTCCCAGCTAATAATAACCCAGTTATTAGCACAGACGAATTGCTCAGGAAGCTGCTACTTGCTGTCATTACGGACAGGTGGTGTGGAGCGGCAGCAAAATGGTTAAAGGATACTCAAGTTCGTTGACACTTCAAACTGGCAATGTTTAAATATACGATAACATTTTTTCTGTAGCTTATTAGAAGGCGTGTTTCCTGATATTATGCAAATGCAAAATAATGTATTCAGTATAATTAAAATATCCATTAATCACACGTTTATAACCGTATGGCTTAAGACGGTATCATAGACGTAAAAACATGAATGTTAGTCGCAGTAGACATCCAACTGGATATTTTTAAACTTGAATGACCATTTTGTATTGCTTTATAAAAGTCTTTACAAATAACACAGTAAAACAACGAGATTCCCTTCTGAATATATGAATGTCAGCGAAATAAAAAAGACTGCAAATATTTATTTAGCAAGACATAATTGCTCAATAAAATTGCCATTGCGCCTTCGCGCTATTTTTTGCTGCAAAGGCTCGGCGCTCCAGGCACTCGGTGCATCTTACAAAATTAAGCACAAGTACGGATAACTTGAAACTCGTTAAAGCGAGTGTTCCGTACAATTTAATAGAATTACTAAATAACGCATACAATTTATGTTATAGTTGAAATTGTTATTGCAACTGAGTAATTGCATTTGAGCACTACACAATACGTTTACGGGAACCGCCTTGCAACTCGAGACATTTGATTTACTATTTCCACTTAATAAACAATTTTCGAAACATAAATAATCGCACTTTGAAACTTTATGCATAGCTATTCAATTAAAAATAAATAAATAAATAAATAAATAAATATAAATAAATCTTTGGACAATTTCACACAGCGCCAGCTAGCCCCAAAGTAAGCAACTTAATGCTTGTGTCATGGGTGCTAGCTTAACGGATATACTACTTATATGCTTTTTTTTTTTTTAAATACATACATATTATACATAGTCACACCCAGACCCGTCACAGAAATTAAAATTCATCATTTCAATTTTCTGCCCGGCCGGGAATCGAACCCGGGACCTCTCGGCATAGTAGTCCGTTCTGAACCACTACACCAAACGGCCGACAAAAATGAAGTTACCAATAACTTTGTTATGTAATTTTGACCTAATTTATAATGATTTACGAGAAAATAATTTATTCGAGTAATTTTTCAATGGTGTACATAACCGTTTTAAAATTGATTCCCATAACCCTGAAGCGCTGCGCATGTGGTTGACCCCATTACCGACAATTATTTCCCATAAACGGTCCGTAAACTGTTTAATATGTTGACGTTTATTCACACGCCTACTTTCTCCGTTTTCAACGCGAGAAATCACTGGTTTTGATTCGAAATCTTTATGCACGGGATGAATTTATGTGTCAGGCGGTAAATCAAACACGTAGAATCAAATTTTGCAACTCGCTGGAACTAACACCCGTGTCGGGCCGCGGTGGTCGGCCCTTTGCCGCCGTGATTTACGCGCTCCGTAAAAAGAAAATGTCAATCGATTAATGTCATTAAAACACAATCACATGGCGATTGAGCGTTACAAAATAAAACCTTATTATGCGCCGACTATATCTGGAAAATGACCTCTAAATATATGCGGGTTTGGGCATTGACCAAGCCCGTCCAATACCTACACACGTCAATAATATTAATTGCCTAATTTGACGCTTCGCAACATATTTTTTGTACATACAAGGTGTGTGTTTTATATCTATAAAAATACAACAAACATGCCGTATAATCATGATTAATATGGTGTTGCTGTATTTATTTCTTCGAGCTTTATTTGGTATTGTCTGTTATTTACGATTACAAATACAGTCATATTTAACTGTTATAGCTACTGTAGACCTTTTGCATAAAAAGTTTACATATAAAGTAAATATATAAACCTATATTTTACTATAAAAATATGTTTATCTAAATATTTGGTACAAAAGACATCAACGCGTTGGTAACTTTATTATTTTTATTTATTTTGCATTTGCAGTGAAAAGCTTGATATTTAATTTTAAAAAACTTTAAATTACTAACAGACATATAAATTAATCTGAACCAAAAATATACGCAATCACCGATGCAATCATATGATACCTATGGAAGTAGTAATATTGAATATTCAAAACCGTTTTACAGCAGCTGCATTTACGAGTACAATCGAGTAGACCTCCTTTTTACTGTGCCACTTCTTACGGTCTTGTGCCCTTTAGCCCAGTACAGTCTGAACAATGAAAAACACCAACACAATATTTAGACGTGTCGTAAAGTACGCCGTATGTAGGTTTGTACTGCAACCGGGAGCCCTTTTTACTGGTCCATAAATAAAAAGCTTAAACGCTCTGCTGTTTTGTGTATGAGTAGAGTATATTGAATTTATTGCACGCAATTTATAGTGCTTTTCATCGGCTTCCGCGTGGCTCTGAGTCAGCGGCGGCGGTATTATTAGCCGCCTATTCCCGTACGCGCCGGCACAGACTAGCCGACAGATATTTCACAGAAGTGAATTGCTTTCATTCAAATTATGGAATCGGGGATTGTCTACATTGATTTAGTTTAGATTTGGTCTGTCCCCTTAACTGTGACTTTCCTTTTAGCTACTCATGTAAATGTCAGTATCCTTTTGGTTTTACTAATTGAAAATCTTAACTAACTTACCCATTCTCCAAGTAATGATTTGCTTGCAAAAACGACTTAAATACTCCTCACTTGAGTCCTCAGCTCCTCACTATGAAAATTGCTGTATTTTTTGCAAAATTATATGATTTATTACGATCCTATTTCCATTTATTCTTTGAGTATGTTCAGTTATTCGTCGCAACGCTACCGCTGCGTAATCGCGACGCACTATGCGTGGCCTGCAATTAGTGCATTGCTGATATTTGCGACACGAACCGCGATTATCTGATATTACGCGCCATTCATGACATACCTTCAGTGTACACCGACAAAATTGTAACCGTTTTCCTTATCGTAATGAATGAACACAATGGCTTGCACTTTTTCCTTAACACTAGCAATATTCGCATTTATCTATAGATATGTAATATGTATGTACTATCCATCTATGTAGTTTTTCCATTCCATTAAGTGATGAAAATGACATATTTTTCCCCGAAAGTGTGTTGAAAAACATTGCTACGCGCGTGAGCTTTACTGAAGCTCTTAGTAGCGGCTGCAATTCCGCCTCGACGATATTAATCAACTACGCATTCATTAGGATCCAGAGCTAATTAGCATAAACCCAGTTTTTTTTATCTGGGACTTAAGATACCTATTGATAATCATCTGAATAGTAACTGTTTGTGAGATTTTCCGACAAAGCAGTAACAAGTTTTTTGTAGATACGACATGCTGTAACTTATCCGTTTGTTAACAAAAAATAATGTTTTTGCAAATCTCAATTTGTCCTATGACCGTTGCTCTTTAGCTAGGTTTAATTATTCGGTAATTCTGCGTACGCGCACGCGCGTGCAAATTACTGCAGCTACGATTTGCGACATACTCACGCTAATAAGCGGCTAAACATCACACGTCTCACTAAACATAACCACTAATTAATTTAATAAACGTTTAACTTGAAATTACAGTTTGGTTAGAACCGATTATAAAATTAATTTGTTGGTTTTTCGTAAAATAATTCTGACTTAATTTTCTGCTTTATATGTTTAATTTCTGATGTCATTAACTTTATGACATAAGTAGTTAGTAAATATAATTTTGAGTACTACTGATCTTTCTTTAGGTTTGAAATCGATAACCTGAAAAACCTGAAAATACTTAGGTATGTGCTCGCTTTCTGCATTATTGTTTTCGTTTAAATACGAGTATGTCATTGTCTACCTACATTATTCTTACACATTACAAACTACGTCATAATCTCTACACTTTCAGTAAAGTACACAGCTCCGTCTTCTTTTCTGTTTAGACTTAATTTTCCCCCATTTTCTGCTCAAGCAGTTATCATCTACTAAAGTCTTAAGCATATTTTCCCCCATCTACTCTATACTCTATCGGTTATTATCAGCACACTAAGTCGTTTGTTTGTAAACAGTACGTTGGGCGTGGCGCACGTGGCGGGCATGTGCAAGCCGGACCGCAGCTGCTCCGTCAACGAGGACAACGGCATCATGCTGGCGCACACCATCACGCACGAGCTGGGACACAAGTGAGTACCATGGCTTCTTCTATTTTATGACTTTGAGCGGTTTTTTCCACTTCTTCTATTATCATCTCTCGTTCCCACCGCGGTACCAAATTATTTATTATTCGCGGTATTTCGTCCAAAATACCGCAGTGCCTGAAGACGAAAGTCTACAACCAATGTGTGTTACCAGTGATAACTTATGGCTCGGAAACGTGGCCTCTCACTATAGGCCTTATACAGAAGCTCAAAGTTGCACAGCGTGCTATGGGGAGGGCTATGCTTGGTGTTTCTTTGCGAGATCGAATCAGAAATGAGGAAATCCGTAAACGAACTAAAGTCGCTTACCCGACGGATTAGCAAGCTGAAGTGGCAATGGGCAGGGCATATAGTACGCATAACTGACGGCCGATGGGGCAGCAAGGTTCTGGTACCGTTGTTACTCCTATGTAATCAGGATGTAGATTCTTTTCTTAAAAGTCCTTGTATGTCACCTGACATCCACTTTGGACTGAGGGGAAGTCGATCCATTACTTAGAACTTCTCATGTTCTTCTTTCGTTGCGGATCCAATGACAGTTAACTTTTCCCCGGGACAAACTTGACCTTCATTGGTTGGGATTTTATTGGCGGTCAAGCTGTAGATCCTGGCTACACAGGAGTTGCAGCGGTGGGAAATAGAGGTAATATATATTGAGGATCTCTATGACTTTGAGCTGTTTTTCAAGGGATTATTCCCTGATACTTTTAAGAAAAACTGTATCTTGGCAAGAAGTTGCAGCGATGGAAACCAGAGGTGGGAATAGTCCCGTTAAATGAGTACTATGTTTTTTTCTTCTTTGAGCGGTTTGCATAAAACTCATTTCCATGAGTTCCAGTTTTAAAACTACTATCAATTATCTACTTTAAAGTAGATATGCATTGCATGACATCATTTTCTTTTAAAAGTTAGGCAGATACTTTTAAGATCAGGAATGTATAATACTCAATGTGGTTCTTTTTTCTGAGCAAAATCATGACTATTAATAATATCAAATTCAAAGAGTTTAGAGTTGCTGAAACAAGGTGTCATTCTTAATGACTTCGGTATTATTTATGACGAGTTCTCAAATTGCCCAGAATCGTTTCACGTGCACAGAATGAAAATAAAACAGTCAAATTATATTGATATATTTTTCTTTCTTTCCTTCGATGTTTTTATAATACAATCGTGGTATGTGTATTTTTCTTTAATATCTATTTTTCTGTTCAAAAAATAACCAGTTACTATTATTGTTAATAGAAATGCATCAGTTTGTTATGACTTGAGCGAAGAAATGTTTACATAAACTTTTATATGTAAATTGTTATTTTAAGAAGATTGCACCATTTTTCTCTTGATATGTAATCACAAATCTGTGCGTAGATACTAAACCGAAATAGAGACGGTTTTCATAAATCCGCAATAGATAATATCTACTGAATGTTTTACTATGCTATAAAGAATTTAATGTTCGATTAGATAAGAGAAAATTATTTAGACCATAAGCAAGATTTATGGCGGAGGAGCGATCGAGCGATGCATTATCGGCCGGCGCGGCATCGATGCCTAGTATTCTGAAACTATAAAATACTAATAGGCATTGATAAATTCAAATAGATTTCATGCTTTACATCGGACTGTAAATTTTATGTGATTTATTAAGACCACAATATAAATTACAACAGTCAATCAAATGGGAACTTTACGGTTTGTGTCGTAAGAGCTGTAAAAGCTAAACGCAAAGTAGGTGAACTTTATAAAGGTTTGTTGTTAGTTCAAAATTATAATTGGGTTTGTTTATCATTGCAAATGCCGCGCTGTAATTTAAGCTCTCATAAATTAGGTTGTCTAGATAATAATATTTCGCTTGTTTGACCTTCCTGAAAGTATGATTACATGCAATTGATATTGTTCAACTAATTACAATTTGCATACACTGTATCACGAGTCCACGATCAGTAACATGCTTAGTTGAAATTCACTGTAAATATGAATATCAAGTGAACCAGAGTTCCCATTTCACTGCGTGTTCGATATCCATCGTCTCACAACAGCAAATTATTCCTAGCCGTATTTACGTTGATAGTTTTACGCAACGTAACGTTTATAGTACGCAGCTAAGGGCCACATCCCACGACGGTTCTATGGCGACGTAGGCATAATAAAGCTTCAAAACACAAACTTCAGCTTATCATATTTTTTGATATTAGGTAGAATTGGTTATTTGTAGTTCTAGCTTTCATACCATCTTCCAGATTCAAACAATTTGATTCAATCTTGTCACTATAGAACTGCTGCTGGCTTCCCATAGCTTCATAGTGAGATGTGCGCCTAAGTTCGACTGGCTTCGCAAATAGGTTATTGTAACATTGCAACAGCATCATTAGTCTGTCGTCCACTTCGCTCCAGGCGCCTACTGTATGGGCTTCACGATATTCACTTCGATCGTCTATCGAAATGATAAATTACAGTTGAATAGCTCCATCCAAATTATATTATATTACCAATACATTTCATAATAGCTGTATTGTGTGATAAAAGCACACTTCATTATGCGTAAGTTGTAAAGATTTCAGCATTAGCTGATTGTAAGATTATGAAAATAAAATACGTTTATCGTAAGTTTTATCACTTGCACAACACTCGACAGTGTTCAAAAAATGTTTACAACGACAACAATGTCTTACGGTTTCACCAGACGGATAAATCATTTCCCCACAAAATGCGAAGATATTTTAAGCCCCACGAGTGCTGTTACATTGTTATGCTATATTATTTTGAAAATAAGTGCTAATTTTATTTGGCAACTGTTGCCTAGCGCTTCGCTATCGACTGACTCATGTTACTAACTCGGGATTGCCGCAAGGACGTTGCGTTATGATAGAAAAATTAACAAATGATTCTTCCATTCCACTTCTAATTTTAGTAATCATTATTAGAGGTGCGAAATTGATGATGATAAGATACAATTTGCGAGTAAATCTTGCGCAATATTTTATTAAAGATTTTACGCAAGTGTTTGTTGAATTCTATCCACTATAGCTTATACAGCTGAATTTACATAATAATAACACCTATGGGTCTTGCATTTCACTTATCTTAAGTCTGAGCTTTTCTTTAGAAGTCGCAGAGGCTTTCAAACTGCCATCAATACTGCAAGACACCGCTAAAGAGCTTTAAATAAAGTACGATAGTTGGGTGTAAATCCGTGTAATTTAAGGCCAGGGATTGTGTGAACACAAACGACGGCTGATTATGAGCCGACAATGTAGCAAGAGCACATCAGGTTTCACATATTTGTCGCAAAATCACCCTTAGCACTACTACATAAGATACTATAGTGCATGAAGCTTGATGTGCCATCATGGATACGAGAAAAGACTCCGTGAAATGTAGCTGAGGCATTGAACGGTTTGAATACGTATCGTGCAATTGTGTATTTACAGTTTACAAGCCGTAAATAGCCATAGAGGGATTTGTGGGCGTGGGCCTTTAGTACATGATTGTGCAAAAATATTGCTTGGTATCAAGAATAATATTCGAATAAGTAGTGTGATGAGCATATATCTACGAGTATACGCGGAATCATAGAAGTTTTGAGTACAAAAAAACGTATAAAGTGTTAAGTACCAAATCATCGATCGACTTCAACAATAAAATTGACGATCAATCATAGGTAGGTGTGGCAGCTTTGACCGGTTTAGACAAAACGTAAGCTATTAAGTAATGGCCATAAATTCGATCGCGATCCAAAATACCTACAAAAACATAATAACACAGATATCGTATCAGGCAACAGCAGGTGTATTTATGTCAATTTGAACTTCCGCTCTATCAGTAAGTAAATAAAGGACGTAATTGGAGTTGCGTGCTAGACAACACCTACAATCATAACGCACACAAAGGTTACATAACTGGCGCACAACGACCTTCCGACGAGAATGCATCATTCGCGCAGAACGATGCCCCCGCGCGTATCTCCAAACAACATCGTTATTTTTTAACTTATCTCGAACAAAGAATAATGGAAATGATAACCGGCGCCAAACTACGCCTGTTTATGCAATTAAAGATTTTATTACCAATAAATGTATCATCTTTCCGTATTTCAGCAATCAATCAATGTTGACATTAATTAGATAATTTATGAAAGACGGTCTTATAAAAATAACCGCGTTTGCTATTCTTGTAGTACAGTCATCAACAGATAAGCAGTGTCATGTATTGGGCCGATACGGAAATAATACACTAATATTAAATATTGACCACAAATAGGTAATTTTCCTAATTTATTTAACTCCGAATGAATGGGCTGTTGTAATCGATTTAAAAACTTAACGAAATAAGCCATAAAATCGTTATAAGGCAATAAAATTAAACATAAAGTACCAACATTCATTGACTAAGGACCATTTAAAAATTAAAATTGGTAATTATAACGATAAATAAAGGCAATAAAACGACTTTCAGAAGACTTATAAAATCATATCAGTGTCTTTTTATTTTGAAGTAGGTATTTATGCCTGTTTATGGGAATATTTGTCTTTTATAAATAAAAAAATAATAATTCGTTTTATGATTCTTATTAAATATTGTAGGCCTTGATCATACTTGGACATTTGCCACTATAAATAAAGGTCGTTTAGCATACATATTCTTATAGGTACTTAAGTAGTTAACTGAGTGAACTGTGCGATAAAATCCGCAATTTATCACTGCTATGATCTGATGAATGACACTGACATGTGTAGGCTAGCGGCTATCGTCCAAATCGTTTTTCAACACCCACGCTCATGCGTTGCAAATCGACCATTTACATCGCTTTTAAAACTTTATCTACACTAATATTATAAAGAGGAAAACTTTGTTTGTTTGTTTGTTTGTTTAGTTGTAATGGATAGGCTCAAAAACTACTGGACCGATTTTAAAAATTCTTTCACCATTCGAAAGCTACATAACTCACGAGTAACATAGGCTAAATTTTATTTTGGAAAAAAATAGGGTCCCGTAAAATATTTAGGATTTTCATAAGACGTGGAAAAGCGCCATCTATCGTCATTGGTTAAAATCTTCTTGCGCCTGACAAAAATTTTTGAGGTACGTAAATATTCATGAAGGCAAAGCTGTCAAACGCCATCTATCGACATCATTAGTAAATTAGTAACTAAATATTACATGTACTATGAATAGCGCTGTTCGTAAATAATATTGAAAATTTAATAAATAAAGATATTTTATGTAATTGAACCATTCACTGTATGTACCTATTTGAATCATTCACTGTGTTTAAACGAGCAAATCAAAGTGTTAATTAGTTACTTTTTACAACTTCCTTGCAAATTCTTACTATGTGCCGCCATCTACCGAGATGAATATTAGGGTACGGTTCAGCGGCGGACAAATGGGATGGGCGCGTGGGCGATTGTAGTTAAATAGGATAAGAATTACTTCGTTTTTATTTTCTGTATGTAATTTGTAAATTTTTTGATAGGGTCTTTATTTTAATTACTTAGGTTGGTAGGTACTTACTTATTTGATTTTAATGATAATTACTATAGGTACGTATTAGTAGAAAGAAAGGTCATTGAATGACTAAGTGACTCACTCACTCATCACGAAGTCTCGGAAACTACAAGTCTCAAAAGAGTTCTCATAGGCGTTAATGGTCTATCTATTCCACTTTGATCACCTGGCTTTGATCACCAAGATGATCAAAGTGGACTCCAGTTAAATGATTTTTTTAGTGTTCTTTGATCACCTATAAATAAATCATACCTCTGAATTGTCACATACATGTCCAATTTGTTTATTGCGGTTTTTAGAAAATATCAAAAATGTTACAAAACAAAATATTATGTAGTACAACAATTGGACATGTGACTATTCAGAGGAGGTGTGATTTGTTTGTAGATGATCAAAGGACACTAAAATAATAATTTAACTAGAGTCTACTTGGCTCACCCAGGACATCGTATCCGTGGCTGATCAAAGGCACAGAACAAATTCAAAAGACACTAAATTGTCGCTGTAAGTCCACTGGCTTTGATCAGCCAGGTGATCAAAGTGGAATATACCTCCTTTTAGAACGTAGGTAGTCTCTAAGACGAAATTTTGCAAAATTAAACCCTTATGGGAGTTATAAAGGGGGTTAGAAGTTTGTATTGCAGTCCTCGGTTTTTAAAGTAAGAGACTTGAAAGTTAAAATGTATGCTCACTATGATCTCTAGATATTGTGGAGGTGTACATATACTGTTCGGTATACTTTGGTACTGTGTACACATAGGTTTGCCGACGATTGTCGTCATGCCAGAATCGTTGGAAGATCTTGGCACAATGCTCGAAGACCTTAATCGATTTTCCCAACAGGTAGGCCTGAGGATGAACATGGACAAAACGAAGCTAATGTCGAATGTCCATGTTGCGCCCTACCCAGTTTCAGTTGGGAGCTCAATTCTCGAGATTGTCGACAAGTAGGTATGTCTACCTCGGACAAACGATCCAGCTAGGTAGGTCCAATTTCGAGTAGGAGGTCAATCGTCGAATCCAACTCGGCTGGGCAGCGTTCGGGAAACTACGCAACATCTTTTCGTCCAAAATACCTCAATGCCTTAAGACTAGAGTGTATAACCAATGTGTGTTACCAGTGATAACTTATGGCTCGGAAACGTGGCCTCTCACTATAGGCCTTATACAGAAGCTCAGTTGCACAGCGTGCTATGGAGAGGGCTATGCTTGGTGTTTCTTTGCGAGATCGAATCAGAAATGAGGAGATCCGTAAACGAACCAAAGTCGCTGACATAGCCCGACGGATTAGCAAGCTGAAGTGGCAATGGGCAGGGCACATAGTACGCAGAACTGATGGCCGATGGCGCAGAATGGTTCTGGAATGGAGGCCGCGTACCGGAAAACGTAGCGTGTGACTTCCACCTACAAGGTGGACCGACGACATCGTAAAGGGAAGCGCTGGACGCAGGCCGCTTCCAATCGATCAACATGGAAAGCATTGGGGGAGGCCTATGTTCAGCAGTGGACGTCCTATGGCTGAAATGGTGGTGGTGGTGGTGGTGGTGGTACATATACTGAAAATGTATCATTAGAAATCAACTACGGGGGCTAAGGAGATAAAAGGAGGGTTGGAAGTTTAAATTATGAAAGTCCTATGTGTTTAAAGTAACAGAGTTGAAATTTAAAATGTATGCGCTCTAGATGCTAAGAGCGGATTTTACGAAACTCCACCCCTAATGGAGTAAAACGAGGTCCACGCGTACGAAGTCGCGGGCGGCCGCTAGTTTTGGTAATAAATTTGGAAAAGATTTACAACTTCAACACCAATTAACCGTGTACCTTGTAAATCAAACATCAATATCATATTACGCCCCAAAATTAATATCTGAAAATGGAAACCATTCTTCAATCTGCCCACGCTGCTAACAATGGGTTTTCATCAAACGTCGACAAGAAAATTTAATCTGTTTTCGTAAATTGTTCGGGACCATAGCCGCAGCACTAAGTCATATTTTCATTGATGTGATTACAGCCCGCGCCCGGTAACAGCGATTACGCTCGATTCTAATAGAGCCATTAAAATAGCCAATACCTAAGCTTGTTGCCTCAAACATGCGCCGACCGAATGGCTCTGATATACATACAGTTTCTTGGTGGGTTAATCGTTATGAAGGCTATATTCGACTTTTTGCTACATACATGGATCAATTTTCACCTCAGAAAGCGAGGCGCTTTTCCGTAGCAGGTAATTCGTTGGCAACCAGACGAAAATGTTTATAGCGCCCTGCTGGATATTTTCTTATTCAAGTCGCGAAAAAAATATGAATAAATAATAGAAAAAGCTAAGCATCCATCAGCCATCAATACTCTTATCCATAGACATGCAACAATTATACAATACAATATCCAGGCATAAAATAGTATTTACATTTAATTCAACTATACCATAGACTATACGTACCTGGGTTTTCTTTTATTTTTCTTAAACTTAACTTCATTCGAATTTTAAATCCACGCCTTTGTTCCAGTTTTGGCCTGTACCATGACACGGAGAAGATCGGGTGCCATCGGCGCGAGGGATCTACCCTGCACATCATGACGCCAATCTTCGAGGCTGACACCGTACAAGTGGCTTGGTCGAGATGCAGCAAGCGGGACGTCACCAACTTCTTGGAGTTAGTGAGCTCTACCTACGTTTATTATATGTAGAGGATGTTTTCAATAGCACAGCAGATGTAAAATTACAATGTTACCATTCTTATTTAATAAAACTTGCTGTTATAGAGTGCTAAGCTTACGTGCCTGAAAGTACAATTTGTTAAAAGCAATCGTGAAAAAAATCTGTAGATGATGAAAATCGGTAATGTTCTACAAAAAGCGGGTATTTTATTTACGAAATGTTTGTGTTACTACTCCAAACCGCATCTGGCTTAGTAGCTTTACAAAAAACCTGTGTAGTAAAATCTCAACAATGCCTTGAAAAATCATGAAAAAAGTTACTTAACTTACATTGTTGCAAGGAAAATTATCAGTTACATTATCAAATAAGACGAAAAACAACAAGTAGGTAATGTACGAATCAGTATTAATTAAAACTTGAAATAAAGATCCAATCAAAATAAATACGTGCAATTAACGCAAAATCCTTTTCATTATCATCGGCGTGTATCTTTGATATCCGGCAGATATTATAAAGTTAAATAGGTACGCTTTAAAATAAAAGACCTACGCGAGTAAAATGCGTAAAGCTTTTAACGCTTCCTACTCACAGCGAGAATTAAATATCAAAGCTATTATTGATTCGCGTTATCGCGCGATCGCAGATGCCCCGCAGCGGATCTATTGAAGTGCCACTATATAACTTTCCTTATTACAGCCACTTAGTTCCAAACTAGTGTCGTTTAGCATAGAAAGTTATTTGATTGTACTAGTTATCTGTCATCTTATTACACGCTAATAATACGAATGTTTTACGACCATAATAAAACTGAAAGTTGAAATAGAAATTCTACGCGTATGAGCCGCCTCACAAGGCCAGATGTCGTGAAGGCTTCAAAAATTTAATATTTATGCCGTGATTCAAATCGTCAATATTTATTATGTTCGACCCAAAACTGCGTGTCCGAGGTATTTGTCATCGAACACACTAATCACCATAAACCATCGCGTTATGGCGCATCACCCGATATTTTATAGCGGTCTTTACTTAATTTAGATACGAATGTGAATGTAATTATTACATATTTATGCTAATACAATACAATTAGCTGTACTATGAATAAAAGCTAATGGTTTATGTTTTAAAATTATCTATTTTATCTAAACCAGGTTGTATGTTTGATATCTTTATTGTAAAAGTAATTTGATGTAAATTAAATTAGCCTTAGGTTCGCTCGCTTGTAGTATGAGGTATCGTAATTTATAACTCATTAAATTAATCAATAAACTTTTGATGCTTCATGTCGGCCTCCCATGACACGATATTAAAATAGTATGTTGACAGGAGAAATAAAATAACACGAATTTGTATTCCCACAGTGCTGGCATGGGCGAGTGTCTGAGCGACCGGCCGTCCCAAGACGAATACATCTATCCCGAAGTCCCAGCTGGTAAGCATTACATCGATAAATTATTAGATCATAATGAATTTGGTACCGAACGTGTCTCTCTTACGACATAGTAAAATCTTTATCCGCTACATTATTAATATTCTGCTGTTCATGTAACCAAAATGTCCTATGGGTATTTATGATTTCTCACGATCTGATTTGAAGTTTATCTAATTGCCCATTGCCTTGACTCTTGCGTCGTTGTTTTAATCCAATCGCTGTTTGCACCTTAACAATTAAAAGTGAAGATACTGTTTTTAGATAAGTACCTAGTTCTTTTTCTCAAAACCATGAACTTTGTTATCCAGGGGTGATGTTTGACGCGGCTACACAGTGTCACCTGCAATTTGGCGCGGAGGCAGTAGTATGTGCGAAGCCATCGGAGCTGTGCGAACACCTGTGGTGCCTCGTCAACAACACCTGCAAGACCATGCTGCGGCCCGCCGCGCCCGGGACCACTTGTGGACCTGATATGGTATTTATTTATTCATTCATTATAATCGATGCACCGTATACCAAGCTAAATTAGGGTAACTACCTATACTATCATCATTTGCCTATAGCAGCCTACTACTGGACATATGCTTTCGGCCATATGCGCCATTTAAACTGTCTCTCCACCTACCTGGAGGGTGTCGAGAACTCCCAGCGGTTCTTTGACAGATATGACCACCGCTGTTCCTAATTCGACGTAATCCGCAATAAACAAGCACCAGATTAGCAATTCAAATCTGTTCCTAGTCCCCACTACCGGATAACCTCCATTGCTTTCAGAATCAGACATTGGTATCAGACTCCGAAAAGCGCTCTAACGATCATATAGCAGTAATTTTTATTGTGTACTAATAAGGCCTATTTGTTTCTAGTGGTGCCAAAACCAGACGTGTGTAGCCCGAACTCCATCACCCGCGCCGCGTCACGGCGGCTGGGGCCCGTGGAGCGAGTGGAGCGAATGTTCGCGCACGTGCGGCGCCGGAGTCTCCACGCAGTCGCGCAAGTGCAACAACCCGGAGCCCTCCAACAAGGGCAACTACTGCATCGGAGATAGGAGCCGGTGAGTGTCTTCCCTAAGCTCTGCACCAGACGTGTGTAGCCCGAACCCCATCACCAGCGCCGCGTCACGGCGGCTGGGGCCCGTGGAGCGAGTGGAGCGAATGTTCGCGCACGTGCGGCGCCGGAGTCTCCACGCAGTCGCGCAAGTGCAACAACCCGGAGCCCTCCAACAAGGGCAACTACTGCATCGGAGATAGGAGCCGGTGAGTGTCTGCCCTAAACTCTGCACCACGCGTGTGTAGCCACGGCTTATATTTATACAGCATAACAAACTAAGGATACGTAGGTACGCGAGGTCTGCTACTGACTGCACTAGACGTGGGTATAATAAACTGTGTACCTGCGCTACTAAAAGATTTGCTACGGATAATATGCTTTTCTTCTTTTTTATGTGAAACCAATTGCTCTAAACGTTTCACACAATTCAAGTTCGTGACACAGTGAGATCAAAGAGATCTTCATTTCTGATCATACTTCAAGAGTGACTGGGACGACGGTCTGTTTAAGTAGGCACTTAGACTTTGAAATGTCTAGGCTACTAGGCAGGTCCTAAAAGCGTGAGAACTATGATTCATGTCAGTCTAACAAACGTGAGACGAATGGACACGACTGCTTCGCTCCGGACATCAGAAATGTCCCACTACCCTACCGATACGCAGTCTGCGAATACAAACTAGTTTATTACCGATTGGAGACGCAGTGAATATTAAAACGGTAAATGACATAGATCTCCGTTTATAGCAACACTCGATAACCGCATAGTACTTATGCACGCTCGTAAACCTTCATCGTAGCTAGTAACTGGTTGCAAAAAGACCACCGAAGCCCTTAAAATTGCAAATTAATACTTTCTGTGAATCATCGACCACTCGAACTAATAAAACGGCGAATTAAATCTAAGCTCAGCTTTTTGCCTGAAGTTACGTCACGGTTAATTTGACAAAAACCCTAGGAGGTCCGAAGGACGAAACGGATTTGATGAAAACCGAGACCGCAACGCTTCAGTTGAGCTTAAACAAAACGATTCCATTAAAAAAGCGCAAAGATTAAAGGATGTCTACAATAGCCGACGACTAAAGGTTATCAAACTGTATTCTATAGACGCACAATATTTTTGTTTTCGAACTCAATCATAAGATTGTTTATAAATATTTTATGTATTTTTCTAGATACAAGATATGCAATACGGATCCATGTCCAATCAACGAGCCGACGTTCAGAGAAGTGCAATGCGCCAAATACAACAACAGAACATACAAGAACGTCACAGTGGCCGAGTGGATACCTTACTTCGACCAAGGTAGCTAACAGTCTTTATTCTCCTTTGTTTCTTAACTTTGTAATATATTTTTTTTGGGATAGACTGTCCCGCTGAAGCGCAACTTTGTAATAATATTATGCTTTTGTATTGCCTGGATTTCTGACGTACGTCACTAGTGTTGCAAGCCCCTAACTTGAAGTTTGTGCCTACAGACAGGCCGTGCGAGCTGAAGTGTGTGCCTCGCGATGACAGCGACCTCCAACTGATGTCGCCAGCCTTCGTGGCCGACGGAACACCCTGCAGGCAGAGCATTGGCTCTAGGGACATGTGCATTGCTGGTGAGTTATCTTCCTTAACCTGCAGCTGTCTACTGGTATGCTTACCGTATTTCCTGCGCATAAAAGGGGTAGAAAAACACGAACCAAATCCAAATCGTAACGAGAAAACAGAAGTATGCATAAAGTACTACTCGTAGATCTTTTCCACTCTCATTAACACATGAACTTTTCCTCTCCATTTAATTATACAGGTAAATCTTTTTTTATTTTCGATTAACTTAATTTACTGTCTTGTTGGTTGTCCTAATTAAATAAAAAAATATATAAATAAATAAAGTATTCCCAGTAATCACCTCTAAGACTGGGAATTGTCTTGACATATTTTCCCAGCTGTTCACTTTTGATTCATTCCAAAGAGGTCAACTGGTAACTTTTTTCTCAATTTTCTCTCTTGACACCTTCCCATTTGTCCACTCCTAGTGTATTTTCTCTTCTTTTCCCTTTCTACTAACATAAAACTTCAAGATGAAGAAGATGCCAGTCTTTAGCTTGATGGGCAGTCGTCTGTACTCTATGAAGCATAGACGTAAAATTACAGCTTTTAATTTGTTTCCAAGCTTTTAATTTGGGCAGCAAGGTTCTGGAATGGAGGCCACGTACCGGAAAACGCAGCGTGGGACGTCCACCCACAAGGTGGACCGACGACCTGATAAAGGTAGCGGGAAGGCGCTGGATGCAGGCCGCTACCAACCGTGCGATGTGGAAGTCATTGGGGGAGGCCTATGTTCAGCAGTGGACGTCCTGTGGCTGAAATGATGATGATGATGATGATGAATTTGTTTCCAGGCGTATGCTACAAAGTTGGCTGCGACTGGGAGGTGAATTCCGACGCAGAGGAGGACGCTTGCGGCGTATGCGGCGGCAACGGCTCCGCCTGCAAGACCGTCAAGGGCATCTACAGCAAGGGCACCACTAAGCAGTCCGGCTTTAGCGAAGTAAGACCCCCTCGATCAACCCCCCCCCCCCCCCCCTTCATAAGTCCTAGGGCACCCCCTGGAACCCCCCCAGGATTTTGGGGGGTTACCTACCGATTCGAAGATTGAAAGATGAGATTATTGAATCTGCGTGACTATTGTCACCCCCTGATGCTTGGCACCCGGGGCGGACCGCCCCCACCGCCCCCCCCCCTTACGCCGCTAATGAGTAAGACCATTAATACTTCAAAGACAAATTTCTTTTATCATTGCTTGCCTAGAATCCATTCGGTATCAGTCGTACGTAGAACTTTTGAAATGGATAAGACTACCACTTGGTGGATCGACACGTTATTTATAAATAGTTGCGGGAAGCAACTGAATGCGGGCAACACAGGTCCATTCGTTGTGGAAATCTTTGAGGGAAACGGCCTCTCTGGCCTGAACTTTATCCAGCAGTGGACGTCCTTTGGCTGAAATGATGACAGTCTATCGTATGTACTCGTACGTGTAGACTCGTAGTTAGCTAGCAAGGACATTACGTGAAAGGTCTTCTTGGTTGGTTATTATAAAAAAATATAAACCGAGGAATTATTTCGTAGGTTGCGGTCATACCAGCCGGCTCAAGAAATGTGAAGATTCAAGAGAAAGTCAGTCCTGGAAACTACATCTCCATTGGAAGCGCGAAGTCGAGGAAGATTTATTTGAGTGGAGCAAGGTTGGTATCATCTGTTTCATTTTCATTCCATTTTCTCATTTATACAAAACTAGCTGACCCGGCGAACTTTGTTCCGCCTTAACCTTCAAGCGGGCGCGCGGTCTTTTGTAACGGCAGCGGTCGCGCGTAAACGAAAAGACCTATGGGGTCTAGTAAATAAATAAAGCACTTATTTTCCAATAATCATTTATTATTTTGTATGCAGATATATTTTGATTGTATTTAAGTCTTAAGTAATTTGAATTAAGTTAAAGAAACAATTATTTAATCAATTAACATGACGAAAATATTTGGATCAAAAACTAATTTTTGAACACAAAATGTTTTAAAATACCTCAGAATAGTTCATATACCTGGTAAAAACGATAAAAATGGCAAAATAATGATAAAACATAATTTTATAATTTTGACTCAGTTTAGCTTGGTATCTGAGCTCCGATTCACTCTCTTTTTCATCTTTTCGTAATAATGCCTCTGTTATTTCACTTTGTACTAGCAGTCTACGACTTATTTAATAAGAAAAAACAGTATTGCAAGCTTAATTCAATAATATTGGGTGATAGCCGAAGAAATGTTATATCGCATAGAGAGTCGCGCGTAACCTTTTCGACGACAGGCGCATGGCGTGCTTTCGACGCCGGCGCCGCGACTAAAACAATAGCAAGCCATGGGGTGGGGAAAGCGAGGAGAGCTGAGATAAGCTCTTTATTTCGCTCACAATGAGCAAGCGACAGGCTACTAAAAATGAGAAATATGTGTAACATGTAAAAAAAAAGTTATGAACGAAAATGTGTTAGGCGCGGTCGATTCGACGCCGCGCGCCCGCTTGAAGGTTAATGGCAATAAATAAGCAGACTTTTTTTTTATTTCGAACGGGATAAAAAGTATCCTATGTCCTTCTCCTGGTTCTAAACTACCTCCCTGACAATTTTCAGCTAAATCGGTTCAGCCGTTCTTGAGTTATAAGTGGTGTAACTAACACGACTTTCTTTTATATGTATATATAGATAATCTAAAATATTTTATAACTTTTGATTGCTTCTATTATAGAAATACCACTTTGACTGAGTACTTCGTGGCTGGAGCGCAAGCAATCTATGAACGAGATCGCGATTGGGAGAAAGTGAGAATCTCAGGACCAATCGAGGAAGACATCAAAGTTTATGTAAGTAATAATTACTAAAATTGCGACAATTACAACTATAGTCAACTTGTAAATCTTCGTCAAGGGGCGGGGAGATGCTGATGCTGAATGAAGGAGTTAGCATAATGGCGGCAGACGAATGCTTAAAACTTATCAAGAGTGCCTTCAACAAATAAGTTTCAAAGACATTTAAGAAAATCAACTAAAGAGAGCCATAAAGAAAGTAACTAACCTGTTATTGCCATTCCAGCAACGAATATACCGCGGCCGCCACCGCAACCCGGGCGTGACATACCAGTACACGGTGGACCGGCAGCGGCAGCGGCGCTTCGGGTACCGCCTGTCCGACTGGTCGCCCTGCTCCGTGACGTGCGGCGTGGGCTACATGCGTCGTCATTACGAGTGCGTCGACGAACACAACCGTGAGTACAAGGCTTCACATACGAATATACCGCGGCCGCCACCGCAACCCGGGCGTGACGTACCAGTACACGGTGGACCGGCAGCGGCAGCGGCGCTTCGGGTACCGCCTGTCCGACTGGTCGCCCTGCTCCGTGACGTGCGGCGTGGGCTACATGCGTCGTCATTACGAGTGCGTCGACGAACACAACCGTGAGTACCAGGCTTCGCATACGAATATACCGCGGCCGCCACCGCAACCCGGGCGTGACGTACCAGTACACGGTGGACCGGCAGCGGCAGCGGCGCTTCGGGTACCGCCTGTCCGACTGGTCGCCCTGCTCCGTGACCTGCGGCGTGGGCTACATGCGCCGCCACTACGAGTGCGTCGACGAACACAACCGTACGTAAACACTGTTTCGATTCTTTTTTGTTTTTTCTGTACAGACTGAAACAACCGTGTATCAGGCCCGGTTTCCACCAAAGCGGAGAAAATTATAACCAATTAGATTTCATTATTTCCACTTCTTATCTCCGCCCCGCATAGGAAAAATTTTACGGCCCGACACTTCTCCGCTCTGCTACACTTTGGTGGAAACCGGGCTTTACACTGTCGAATCACTTGACTCTTCAACTTTTACCCAAACGATTAAGTATAGTGATGATGATGAATAATTTTCTGCTGAAACCCAATCAATTCTTTCACTCCCTCCTACACTGTTTTCCTATACCTTGTATAGAAAAAAATTAAAACGCCTCACTGAAAGAACAAAAAATATTCCCAATGCTGAAAAAAATCTTTGTCAACAGACCTGGTAGAGCAGTCGCAGTGCTACCACATCGAGCCGCCGCGGCACGAGGCCCTGATGCAGCAGTGCCGGCCAACCGCCTGCCCGCACTGGTGGGTCGGCGCCTGGAACCACTGCTCCAAGCCCTGCCATATGCCGGTAAAGACATAGTTTTAACTAGACGAGACTTTAAGGAATTATGCCTAAAACTCAATACATAATCAGTCATAGATTTTGTACTGTCTTCTCAGTCGTCAGACTCTTGACAGAATGGTAGTGGCGTCATGAGTGTGATTTGTTGTGGGTGGATATTGCTCGCCTTAATATCACCATCTTTCTCAATGGCGGTCAACTTGGCGCACTCATACAGCTTTGAGTCTACTCTTAAGAATCCTGTGATTGATCCAAAAATATTGACATCACACCACGGAATCACACGCTTGAATTAAGTTTACGGGCCGAAGTCAGAGATGATGTATACAGGGTGTTAGGTAAATGGGTATATGAGCCGACACTATTATTTAAATTTTCATACAAATCGGATTTTATAAAATTTATTTTGTATGAAAATTAAAAAAAAATAAATGATGATATCAAATTTCTGACTTCACCATACCATTTATATGACCATGTTAACATGGACTAGTGTCGGCTCACATAGCCATTTACCTAACACCCTGTATAATTCAATCACACTTCATAATCATGATGTTTTGTAGGGCGAGGAGGCAACGAAACAGCGCAGCGTATACTGCGTGGACAAAGTATCAAACGGGGTCGTGGAAGACTCCAAGTGCGACGCGGCGACCAAACCGATCAGCATCATCAAGTGCGCAGACGTCCCCGCGTGCTAGCGGGGCCACTACGCCTACTAAATGGATCACGTTACCTTGGATCAAACCAGAACAGAAACCTAATACACGAATTACAAACAAAATATGAGAGTCAAATGACTGAAGATAATAAGAGATAAGTAGCAGATTACAGATTAATATCACTAAACAAATGGTGGCTACAAAATTAGTGACGTAACAAAATAATATAATGAAACGGTGAAAGTTTATGTGAAGTGTTTTGTCTTGAGTGAATCTAAAATTCGGACAAGAAAACTTTATTGAAACGACGATTGTGAGAGAGCCGGGAATATGTGTTACGTTTTACTTACAATA
Organism: Ostrinia nubilalis; assembly: GCF_963855985.1. Classification (NCBI taxonomy): domain Eukaryota; kingdom Metazoa; phylum Arthropoda; class Insecta; order Lepidoptera; family Crambidae; genus Ostrinia; species Ostrinia nubilalis. Next base: position 7,104,228 of record NC_087103.1, read on the forward strand.
AATAAGTAACCCATCGAATAGACTTAAAATTACGCGTAAGAACTCGAATAGTATCACTTTGTGGTGACGTGCGAATCTCGCGAGACACGAAACAGTTTTCTGCAATTACCACTTACTGCCATATTACATAAGTAATTTCTAGTTTTAACATAGTCTCCGCTTAGTTTTTAACGACTAATAATATTTTTCAGTATTAAAGTGGTGTATGTATTTCTGGAAATATGCAGATTAAATGTGAAAGTGTTTTTGTAGGTACTATAAAAATTGGACCAAAAATATTTTAGAATTCAAATTCACGTTGCCATAATCACGGTTACTGCCAATATGACACTGTATTATAATAAAGTTAATGCATTAGGTCTTATTTAAGATTATCTTATTAGTTACTAATAAAGTTGATATTTTTATACAAATAAATTAGAAGTAGGTACACAAGACGTAGTGGGTAAAACATTGCTTACCTTTAGAGTATAGTAATACGTATACAGCTAGTCAACAATTTATGCAATGTTTAGCAATAATGATAAAGAACTTACTATCATTTCATGTCATCTGATAAGAAGTCGTAGTTTTTACGTACACATAAACTAAACTATATTTTAATGTAGTACATCAAAATTTTGTACCTACTTCTCTTGATTATGTAACTATCGTAACAAATGCATTTGATTGAATATGACTTAGTAGTTTTATCTATCGATTTGTATGTATAAAAATATTGAAATCATCTTTAGCTGGAACAAATATGCCGATATTTACAAACTAATTTATATTATGTTTTGTGCCTTCCCTTCTACATGTGACTATGCATAATTTTATATAAATTAGTAATATGTTATTTATATACGTACCTATAGGTATAACCCTTGTAAAAATAAGTTCATTGATGTTTCGGTTCTAAGATTCATCAAGGAACATTGTCGATCAATTGATACACAATTTTAATTGATCAAATGAAATGTATAGAACTAACTCGCTTAATATAGGTAATAAATATACTGGACATTTTGTTTTTGCGTTTTAAAAATTTCACATCGATGTAGTAGGTAATTATAATTGTGTATTTAATTAGACAAGACAATAAATCTTGCAATGTTATAAAACATCTTTTATTTTGTACCCTTCAATAGTCAATCTCTACTCTTCGTTTTTCGAATGAAAAAAAAAAACAACAAATTCAACAGTGAAAAAAACGCGTTCGCGCAAGTTATTCGATATTTCTGAGACACAGAACGACATAATACTTTACGCTATAATACTTTTTATCCGATAAGAGTCCCAACTGTAATCTGTAAATTAAAGTGAAAAAAATAATTGGGTAATTACTGAAAAACGTTGTTTAAAGTCGAATTTTGTTTAATTCTAAAGATGGAATAATCGGAAAAAAGTCACAGTATTTCAAAAATTAAATTATTCACAGGCAAATAAATCAGTATTTTTGTAACTAAATAGGCCAGTCTAAAATGTATCATTATTTTCTATCTTTTTAGGCAGTGATTAGCATTGAATTCCATTCATTCTGTATTATATAAAAGAAAATATATGTGAAAAAAAATACAAAGGAAGTCAATATGTTACTTCCCATAATAGGATATTGAACGTACGAGTATGCTGTCATTTTAATAACCTTTGAACCACAATAAAAGCAACTATGAAATGGGCATCTTTAGTACAAATCTCCGCATATAAAGACGTAGGCAATACCCGTGTTAACATCAATTGTTTTTTTGTTTAACATTTCTTAGCGTTGTCTTTGAAGACCTACCAAGTAGGCACACTGGCTTTCAAGATAGATTTAATGTGATATAGAGGAGGAATAAAATATTATATGATTCACGTGTTTTTTCTTTATATCAAGCAATTAAATGATATAAAAGAATGCATTTAATTGTTAGAGTGAACATTGGTGGAAATAGAAGTCCAAAATAGACACGAGTTATTATAGCGGGCTCAAAACGTGGGCCTATTTGACGGGTCGCCAAAGACAGACATTTTCAACTTTATTTCTATACAATTTAAAGACATTTGCGTCCCGATTGCGCTAAATATTTTCAACTGCAACGCGACTGGACGACGAACAAAAATCAGCTGTTTGCACAAATCCGTATCGCAGTGTCGCTTTGACAGCTAGTTCAAACGAAGTTGTAACGTAAACGAAACGCTACTGCGTCTTTATGTAAAAGCTGATAGAAAGCTACCTTTTTTTCAAACGCAAGTCAAACGCTTCAGGAATTTTAGTGAAAAATTTGATGTGTTTTAGTGAAAAAATAAGGTGTTGGGACTTTTAATGGAAAGTGCTAAAATCCGTTGTTTCGTCTTTGTTTGCGCGTGAACTTTACCGCGATACCGAATTGCACATCAGCTGGAATAAAAATGGAGAGTGACTGGAGTGTGGCCTAGAGATGAAATGCGAATGTATTGGAGACATTACAAATTAGAGCAATCGGGGCATTGGAACTGTAGTTCAGATGAGTCATTAAAGACGAGGCAGATTTCTTTTCACTGTTTATCATTTTTATAGCATGAATGTTAAGATTTTTTAAACATAAATTCGATAGGAATAATAAAACTAAACTACAAATATATCTAGGTTTAAAACTAAGAGATCTTATAAAAGAAGAGTATTTTACCAAAATATTGTTTTCTAAGTTTATATGAGTAATAAAATAGGTGGACTTAATAAACGCTCTTTATGATACCTACCACATATAACTAATTGCATTAAATCATCGTGATGTCGCACTACCTATGTAGAATGCTGTCATTTATCATAACTCACAACTTTTCTTTATCATTGCCTCCTTTTTTCTTCTGAAAATAAAGAGAAGATCTGCCTTGAGCGACAAAATATATTAACATTCAAGCATATTAAAAATGAAATAATAAATTAGTAACTTAATCTTCAAAGTTCTTTATTTCAAGAAAGAATGTAGCTACTAACAAAATTGTTTGATATTTCACAGTCATAAATTAAGCAGTTCCTGTACTTGATTCTTTTGATATTATTGCTTCGGAAGAAACATCAAATCGAATATTTTTCTTTTTAGCAGAGTATTTCTGAAAAATATGGCTTGATCAAAGAACTGGTTGAAAATTTTAGGTAAAAGCACAGAATAATAATAAGTAGGTACTACGTATAGAAAGTTTTCTTGGTGAAGGTATTTAAAAAAATGTATGCTCAATGCCGTCAACAATATGGTGTAATTTAGCTTGTCTCAAGAGTCGAGCACCGTTTCGTTGACATACGTCAGTGATCGGTACTGTGACGGCGCCATAGGGCTGACTTCGGTAAATTAATGTGTGACGGGAAGTGCCAAACTTCGGAAAATGGCAGAGGAAATACAAGATTAATTATTTTATTATTCAGGCAGTTAAAATACTGCACAGTATTTAATACACCACCACTTTTTTCTACTTTCCATCATACATAGTTTATGTCTTTACAACGCAAATGGGTGAAGAATACGCGTGCGTGCGTCAATGCTCGCTTGTGAATGTCCTATCGATTATACAGGGTGTTACTTTGCATTCTTGCCATATTTACAGAGGTAACTATATTACTGATACTGACTGAACACAAATCCGTTAAAAAATAATGCCCGAAAATTTTGATTTTTAATTTTGAGTATTTTATTTTATCGACAATCTGTTAAACACATCACTAATTATCGTAACGCATGCACATCACTTATTAGCGATGGCGATGGAGACTTTTTTACTTTTTATTGTATTTTTAAAAATCTATTGCAATCTATTGTCTTTAAAATGTCTTTTTGACACTTTTGTAAAAAACTGATAAATCCATCAATCACAAATCACGTTATAAATAATACAAAAATGACTGAAGTGTATTCAAACAACGAATATTTAATTCAAAATGGTGCTTGGAGTGTCTGCAAGACGTCTTAGACGAAATGCTTGATGACGTACCCTTAGCGTTACACCAAATGCTCTACTACCAGCAGGATGGTGCTCCCCCACAATAAGGACGTCAAGTGTGCGAATAATACGTTTGGTGAACAGTGGATTGGACGAGGGAGTCCAGTAGCTTGGCCACCACGATCCTCGGACCTAACACCAATGGACTTGAAATGACCTGGTATGCGCAGAAGAGATAAATAGTGTAAACGACAAACGTGTTACGTGAAAGTATTGTTTCAGCGAAACTGTGAGACAAAACGTTTATGTGTTGCGAAAACTAAAGCGAAATACCTATGCTTCGCCGTGCTAGACTGTGCCTTCATCAGAACGGAGGACACTTTGAACACTTGCTTCGCAGTACGTAAACTTTGTAAGTAGGAACTTATAAATAAATAATTAATTGTGAATAAGGTGATTTCATTTCATACTTAATTTATTAATTTATAAAAATAGGGAACAATGTTATAAATTAATTAAAAGCCTAATAATTATTACGTATTTTTGAGATTTAAGCCCGTAAAGTAGAAAGGAAAATCTAAAATCAACTGAACAGTATTTTAAAATAATTATTATGACTGGATAAAAAGACTGGTACCCAGAGCCAAAATACATCACAGATTAATAAGAACTAGGCCACGCCCACTAGGTTTATTCCACTTGCACCTGTAGAACGTGCAAGACAAAATTGGTTTATTCCAATTTGTACTGCAAAACCAAATTTACTAAAAACTCAGTGTACTTTCTTTATGGGAGTCTCTAGTTTATCTTAAATAATAGGTATTGTTCCCTACTTTTATCTCTGTGAATATGGCAAGAATGCAAAGTAACACGGTGTATATCCCAGGAGGGGTCGTCGCGCGTATTTTGTTTTCCATGCAAACTCGCGGAGATGAACAGGCCTGGTAAAAATTTAAAGATATACTTAAGTATGTCATTACCTTATCTTTAGTTCGAGGGTCCTGAGCATTCTTTGAACGTTCTTTTTCGAGTTCGGTGTGCAAAGCTGCCAATTCGGCATTTAGCTCCGACTGCATGGTTCGCAAGTTTTCAACTTCCATTAATACTTCGGCTTTGTCTTTCACTGCGATTTAAAAAAAATGGTAAGTCTTAACTCAAAATATATCTTAACTGCAGAAAAATACATATATGACACATCCTTAAGATAGAAATTTATGATAGATAAATTATTATTCAATTTAAGTCCTTGGCGGCGTGGGGCGTAGCAGGTGTTGGGATTGTTTGAGAGATATATTCAGCACTCATAATAATTTACACAAAATGACATTTAAGAGAATGGGCGTTAAATAAATTAAAAAGTTTCCCACGCGCCCGTCGACGTTGGTCCTTGTCGCGCGTAGCACCCTAAAGACTATGTCTGTCTATGGAAAATCGATACGACATTCTTACAAATTTGTCATGCTGCCTTGAAAAAAAACTAAAATAATGTTACACTTAAAAAACACTTACTTTCGCCCTGGCCAAGTATATTACACAATTTTTTATTCCTTGATTTTACTGTCAAAAGCTCCTTTTTAATAGAACTTACTTCTTCTCGTAAAGCTAATATCTCTTTATCTTTCCGCTCAAGGGCATCAATAAACTGAACTCTAGTTATGACCTCATCTGAGACTGCCAAACGGTGTCGGACTTTGTCAATGATTTTGTCTTTGATAAGCTCTTGTTTTGTGTCATCTTTGATTCTTTCAAAAAACTCGGTATCCTTTTCAGCAGCTTTTTCAACTTCAAAAGTGTCAATTGCATCTTCAAAGTTGACTAAAAATAATTTATTATAGTGATTAACATAGCTTTAGCTTGGAAAGTTATACACTATTTATAAAAAAATATTCTTGCAAGTTTAAAAAATCAACTAATAACTCATTTACCTTTTTCTTCACCAGAATTCACCATATCATTAAACTGATCAAGGCTCATCACATTTTTCTTCTTTTGTTTCTTTGTTGTGGTGCGTGAATTCTGTTCACTCAATTTCTTCTCATTTTCAGCATCTTTCTTTATCTGTTTGTAAACATCTTTTTTCTCTTCGTAATCTAGTTTTGATAAAAGTATAGCCTGAAATGAGATATTTAAAAATAATTAAGTAATGGAAAAAATAACAATTAAAATTAATTTCAGAAAAATATTTTTTATTACCTGTTGTAGTTCACTCTCAAAGTTGCCGTCCACAAGTTCCTCATCCTTCTGCTTCCAAGTTTCCCATTGTTCAGAAGTAGCAGCATTTTGCTTGGGCTTCTTCTTCTTTGGAGCAGCCTGAAAATTTTATAAAAAGACTAGTTTTATATCTACCCTCTAAGACAATAATTATCATACATCAGTACTAAAACTCTAATATTTAGATTTTTTTATATTTAGGTTTAATTAGATAGTTATTATATTATTCATGTAATATTTAAATAAACTGCTCAACACCAAATAAGAAATTTTGATGACCTATAATCAGTTTGGATTCAAGTTTGAAATTAAATTATGTAAAGCAACTACCTATATTTATATGCTTTCACATTAAGATGAATATTTTTAGCTAATTTGCACATCATTAAAACTACAGACATCTCTTGGGTGAGCATAATTACAAAACAAAGGTTCATCAAGTACCTGAGTCTTAGTAGCACTTTTATTTTTTTTAGGAGGTTCAGCAGGCTTCTTAGCAGCACTTGGAGCTTTCACTTTCTTAGATTTCTGAACATCCCCGGTAGGAGGGTAGTCGTCGTCCTCAATTTTAAGTCCGGCAAACCGAGATTGTACAACAAGTGCAGCCATGTTTCTTAATTCAATCCTACATCAAAATAATCGCTTATTAATTATAGAATTGCAGTTTCGTTCCTCAATCTGATAAATTGTTATTTAATGAATTTTAATACAAAACAAAATGTTTACGTTAACAGGGAGACAATTGTTTGTGCATGTATCTAGCACGATTGAAATTTGTCCTGCATTACGTATTTAAATTGTGAATAAGAAATTAATTGTGATAAATGAAAAATACTTACTGGATTAGAGTTGAAGTTTTTAATTTGAAAACAATTTCGTCGTGTAAAATCCACTAGCCGAATTGACAGCTTTGTTGTTACAAGTTTCAGTGTTGCCAGTAAACATAAATAAATTGTAAGTACACTATTTAAATAGTGATGTCACACATAACTTGTTTCACCCCCAATTTAATGCTATGCTTAAATATCAGACTATTGACTGTAATACCTATTAGCCAATGCCATTAAAGAAATTAAATTTAAAAAAAAATTATAGTGACAGTTGTCACTTTTGACAGTTGTTTGTTTCGCAGATTCGCGATCACAGATATGGATTAGAGTAGATACAGCAAGTTGCTAGTCAAAGCGTGCCATTCCGATATGTCCAAATGGACATACATGGTCGAGTGATGTTCATGTAATCCGATTACAACAATCGGATACGATGATTTTACGAGGACAGTAGTACGGACACGGTAGAGAGAAGAAATTATTTACGGATTGAGAATTGTAATTAACAGCAACGAGTAACAAATATGTAATTAATTAGAATAAAGTAGCAGAAGAAGAATTATAAAACAAGTTAGATCAGTGATCGCGGAAGACAGAGTGCACTGTATAACGTCGAAATATACAAATCAAGAAGTTAGGTCAGTGATCGCAGTATACACTATTACTACTATGTATACGACGCCCGAGATTTTGTCGTTTAGAAATATCTTCAAAACTAGGTGCCTGACTTAGCTTTATGAAAAAAAAAACGTATTGGCAAAACTACGCATTTTTACATCTATTAAAAATAAAAAGCTTGAGTAAAATAGTCTTTATTTTATGAAAGTAGGTCATTTACTTACTAGGATATTTAAAAGTATGGAATTAAGTATGAATTACTAGTAGTACTATTTAACATAATGGAATAACGATCATTACTTTTATAAACATTAGGCACAACAAAAATATTATTTGCAAATTAATAATGTTGAATTGTAGAGTAACGTCTACCTACCGCTACATAATTATTTTAATCCACAGTCAGACTAGCTATAAATTTAACAAAATATCAGTTTTATCGGAATTAATTAATTTTTGAATCGAGTCACACGATATCATTCGATGACTTTGCGAATGCAGTACGATGATACGATTACTTTTACGTTGCGGCAATCACTAAAATTCGCTAAAATGACACTAATGACGTTTAAAAAGTGGCACGCTCGGCTTCATACAAATTTTGACACATGCTGCATCTATCCTTATCTGTGTTCGCGATTGTGTGGTTGTTGGTTTCTGTTTGTTTACTAAAATTTAAAATTAAAATACAATGAAACTTCAATGCCAAGTAGAAGTGGTAAATAGATTGTTAAACAACCTCAATATTAAATCTGGTGGAAGATACTTAAAGTCTACGTTAGCTCTTGCTAGGGAGCCAAAAAGTAAAGGCGACAAACCAGAGTATGTTATACTGCTTTTCTCTTCTATTAATAAAACGGGCACTAAATACAGGGTTAAATGTATGAAACAAGTATTCTGCAAATGTATTAACAAAGGCCTAAGCACATTGAGGTTTGAAGATCCACCTGTTGATTTGTGTATAAAAAGTGAAGTCACACAGTTGAAGTGTTTCTTGAAACTGCTGAAGTCATGTATAACAGGAGATGTGAAGGATTTAAAATTGAGTGACATATCCAATATATCAGTAACAGCCACCGATAATATTCCCACCAAATTATGCATCCGAGATAGAAGTCAATTTCCAGACAAAGGTTTGCCAAGGACTCTGGAATCACTTCAAATTATTGGGCTCAAACTGCATAATTTCCGTAGAGATATCTTATTACTACGAAATCTCGTTGTATTGGATCTAAGTGATAATGAAATTGAAAAAATTCCTGCAGAATTTGGTAAGTAGGAATAACAATTTTTAAATAAAAACTGAAACATTTCAACTTTTTAACCTTCTAATATCTTACAGGTAGAATGCCCAATCTTGCTGAACTAATTCTGGCCAATAATCAACTTGGTAATAAACCTGACATAGATTGGCGCTGGCTTTTTGGACCCCAAGTAAGTTCCATTATTAAATTACTAAAATAATAATAAAATACTGCTGCTGTATCATTAAAACACGAAATTTTTACCTTTCAGATCACAAATAAACTAAAACTATTAGATTTGAGGGGCAACAAACTGAAAGAACTACCTAAAAGTATTTGGAAGTTACAAAAGCTTGTAACACTCAATGTGGATAACAACATGTTGTCTAAATTGCCTTCAACACTCGGCCGCATCAGCACACTAAGGTAAAAAGTAGTATAATCTTTATCAGTTATAAATGCCACCAAATGTTCCCAAAATAATAATATTAATTTGTATTTTTTTTTTCAGATACCTCACTTTATCTCAAAATGAATTAGAGTCCCTGCCATGTAGCCTGATGCATTGTCGATTGGAACACATAGACATCTGCAATAACAAGTTTCAACTTAAGAAAGGCAAAACAGAATGCCAAATGAACAGTCCCTGGGACATGTATGTGGGAAGTTTAGTACACTTGGCATCCAAGGTCGTTTTAAAACACAAATTATTCTATGCTCCAAATATAATACCAAGAACATTAGTGGAATTCTTAGACAATGCAAACATGTGTGTCTGTGGAAACCCAGTTGTGAATCATATATTTTGTCTGATGGAATTTGACTTAAAAACCTATTTTAATGTTGTAGTGTTTGATAACTATAGAAACAGCTCTGTTGAATTTGAGTGTTATTTTTGTTCACCAGTGTGTCTTTCAATTTGATTTAAGTTATTATTTTCTTATTTATTTTAATTATTGTAAGGTCTGTGCTGTGACTGCTATGAATAAAATCAAAATAAATCTTTCCTTAATTGTTATTTTATTTCAGTAAATATACATGTATTTATATTATAATAGTTTATTTTGGCTAGACTGTAATGAATGCTTGTAACATTTGCCACCATCAATAACATTTTTAAGATAATAAAACTGAATTACATTTTATCCAAACATCTACTATAAAATTGCTTTGAAATATGAATAAATAACCCTGCTGGTGCAGTCGGGTAAAGATCAGTGTCTATCATAATGTACATAAATGTGCCAACAACGATTTTGGGCGACTTGAAAGGCTAATAAGTTAGTTTCTGCTCTGGCGAGTTTATATTCATGCTTCGCGAGTACATACAGCACCATCGTAACGTAGTCTCGGAGTTCACGAATATTTGTGGTTGAGGGTGTAACAGTGCTATACAAAATTTTCGATTGTTGAATTTATTCTTGTTTTTCATGGAAGGTTGGATATTCACCAACTGGTCTGGTTCAGTGAGGCACCATCACTAGTTTAAGCCTTCCAGTTTCCATTTCACATCTTGGATTACTGGTGCAATTCTTATGTGCGGTTCTGAAAGAAATTATAATGGTTAAGAATAAGAATGTTAAGGTTGTACTGTTTTGAAATTTGTAAAGTAGGTACATAATTGTGTGATTACCTAAAGTAGCTATGCCCTCAAGTTTACTCCCAGTTTCTGGACCAGTCTGTGCTGTTATTGTAGCCTTTGTTGCTTCCATTACTAGATCATTAGTCCAAATATCTCTGAAACTATCTTTCATCTCTTTCAAACACTTTTCCAGTGTCATCTGAAATAAATTACACATTTTATTAATGCTTTAAATATAATAAACACTGAGTTTTGTTGGTAATAATTACAAAAATAATTACTTGTAAGATTAATGCTTCCTTGTCTTTATCCAGGCAGCTTAAAGCTACATTGAGTTGCTTCACTTGTAGCCGTAATTCGAATGTTGATGTGACGACAGTGTGAAGGGCCATTACAAGTGCTACATCTTCGTACTGTGAGCCTTCTTTTAGAGATGCTAATTTTCGCTCGTGTTTTCTCCTATTTTTGCTTGACCGGAAGCTTCGACTGAAACAATTATTATAAAAACACATTGTTATAACTTAGCAGTTTCAATAATTTGTTATTTTTAAAACTACATCAGTTATTAGGCACAACTATTAGTCTAGTATAAATGGCAGAAGGCCGCCTTTTTACCCTGTTCTATGTGCATGCATAGGTGAATATCATTTGCTCTCACCTTGAACCCCTAGATGAAGATGCTAAAGTACTACCAGCGTCAGAATACAAGTCGCAGTCTCTGATGGCGTAAGAAGGATCATATATTTCACTGGGTCCCTTATTTTTATTTTCTCTAACTACTTGCAGACGGTCTCTATGCTTTGTGAAATTGCTCCAATTTGCATCTATTAATTCTTTCAAGTTTGTATAATCTTCAAGAACAGCTGGCACTAATGTTGTTTCTGTAAATAAGATATTATAATAGGTTAAAAAATGTATTGAATAAAATAAAATTATTACTAATCATGCTAATAACAGAGACATACCCCTCAAGTCAGATTTGCTGTGTTGTGAACATAGTCTCAATGCAGTTTTGTAATGTCCACTTTCAATTGCATAGGATATAGTTTTTTCACAATCGTCATAATATTTCTCTAAAATATTTAGTGCTTCATTATGACGTTTTTCTTCCTTTAAAGCATTCACTAGATCCCTAAAACAACAAGAATGAAATAAATTTATACTTAGACATTGTATACACTTCATGAACTATTTTCTAAGATATAACAGAACACTTACCAGCACAATTCCTTAAAATGATCTGATGTCCACCTGTTGTATGCTACTTCTATAGCTAATTCCCACTCTAATGCATCTTTATAACATTCAACAGCCTTTTCATAGTTTCCAGCTCTTTCAAAAACAATCCCTGCTTCAACATGTTGTTTTTTTAGTTGTAAGTGATGTCCAAAATCATTTGATATTTCCTTGTAGATGTCACTTCCCACAGGAAATTGATCCAACGCCTCCCTGTATAGGCTGTGGTACTTCACAAGTGTTTTCAGCTCCTCATACTTTTCAGGACCACACATCACCAGGGACTTGACAGCCTTACTGAATCTCTTCAAATATTTATTAATTGAGAACTGTTTATAGTTTTCGTCCATTTCATTCAATTCATTTAACATAGGGATGTACTCCTTTGGGTCCTTTTGAGACTTGTCAGCGATAAGCAGAACTAAACCAAAGTCGTACATACCTAGAGCTATATTAAACAGCTCATTAACATCTACCATATAAAGCAAATATTTAATAGCATCATCTGATCCAATGGCTAGTTTCGATCCACTGTTTTCTCTTGTTTTCAGTTTTTTGATGATGGAAAGAGCACTTTCCAGATCTTCCACAGTATTTTTCTTCACATACGTAGTCAGCAAAGGCACTATTTTATGGTCAATATCAGCCCTTTGCTTTAAATGTGAACGAACCATGTCACAAATAGTGTGTACCTTTGTGTGGCTCACTGTGCTTTTTGGTTTATTTGGGTAACTACTTGCGTACATTGTTTTGGTCACATCCACATTTTCTAAATCTGACAGGAAAAGTGTCAGCCAGGAAACATTTTGTATAGATCCCAGGAATATGTCAATTGATTCAACAAACTTTATTGGATCATGATCATAAATTAAGTTCAAATTGATCCTCTGCTTCCTCATCAAATCAAATGCTTCATGATATTGCTTTGCATCAAGGTATTCACCAATTACTTTCAATGACAGTGGCCTTGGTTGAATAGCTTCCAAGTTTCCTCTTGGCATTTGAAAGACTGTTCTGGTATCATTTGCTAATGCAACTACTAATTTTGTTCCCCTTTCTATTTTCCTTTTGTAGATCTTTTCTGACGATTCATTGGTTTGATACTGAATTATTGCATCAAGTCCTAACTTTGTCAATTCAGTGCATAACAGTAAATGTTGTAATGTAGTTATAAGTAAAAAGTGAGTGTGAACAAAATAAGAACTTACTCCATTCATGATAACATTCCCATTAATGTTCAAGGTATTTTTGTGGGACAAACCCAAGTAATACAATGTTTCGTCTATGAAAAGCAGACTGAATTTTGGACAAGCTACTGAAAAAGACATGCCTTGAGACTCTATAGAACCTCCCTTGTCATACCTTACAATTTCTCCATTTCTTAGCTGTATAAATACCACTGTATTCTTAGCAGGATGTGGTTGTATTCTTAAGCCCCCACCAGGTAGCAATGTCCTACTGTCTTGGACAAACTTCCCAGGTTCAAATCTGTATTCTAGTACATAACAGCTTCCATATTCTGCTTTTGTGCATAAAATAGTGTCATGGTTCATCCAAAACCAGTTATAATATTGGTATGGGAAATCACTGACTTCTATATTTAAAACTTGTGATTGGTTATACTCCAAAGGGAACTTTTGTTTCTGTTCATAAAAAATAAGCTTATTATTAGTAGTTATAACAAAAAAGTTGTTACTACAAACACCCTGCTCTGAGGGAGCAAATTGTACACAGTTAATGGGGGAGTCTAACTCAATTTCTGCAGCAGACATTGGTGGAGGCACCACTGTTTGTCTGAAACCAGTAACCAAAAGTTTTTTTCCATCTATCACAGCCACCACAGCATCATCATCAGAACTCTGGCCTCTGCTGTGGTCTACATTCCAAATCCATTTATACACCAAGTGTTGACCATTTTGTAAAAATATATGCAGGGTTTTATGACTTGAAACATCAAAATCATTATCCCAGATGATTTTGTTTATTCTCTGCTCACTTTTGAACTGTAGAGTCTGTTTGTGAAACCAATGGTAATTACTTGATGTGAATAAGAGTAGCTCTTGTGTGTTTGTTTCAATGCTTCCACACAGCAATGTAAGTATTTCAGAATCTGAACTCCAAGTAATATGTTCAACGTAAGCTGTAGGCTTTACTGGTATGGAGAAACTGCCATGTTTTAGACCATTTTTCTCAAAAAATGATACAATATACTGATCAGAAAGTCTTTGTGTTGTAGTAATGACATTTCCACTGGGTCTCCATGATAGATTGGCTTCCAAGCCTGGTTGCTTTTCACTTGTGTACAGAAGATGACCTTCTCTGTCAAAGACTTTAAATCTTCTTAAACCGTCCATATTAAAACCAATGGCATACATGTTTCCATCGCCTCTCCATGTTATTTTGATTGAATCATCTACTCCTGATTCTGTAAGAAGTAAAAGAGGAGTAAGACTCAACAATTTCTAGCTATGTGTATTATCAATTTCTAAGAAAGAAAGAAAGAAAAAGTACATTTTAAACTATGAAACCTTACCTGGTGTAATTTCTGTTTTCACTTTTGCTGCCTGTTTGCCTTCAGACCCATGGAATTGCGTTTCTTTCTTGCCCCAGCCAACAGTCATAAATTTTCGCTGACCAAATTCCTCATCCAAGAGGTTTACTTCCTGTATAGTGTCATATGTGCATGACATCAATATAGTATCGTAACTTTTTGTAGCTAATACCAGTAACTCTTGGTCTGGGCTCCACTCCATAGCCTAAAAAGGTGCATTTGTTATTTTTGTTTACAAGCAATAATGGAAGGAAACACAAAATTCTTTGGTTACCAAATGTTTTTTTTAAATGCAATTGGACAAATTTTAATGATATGGATGATGGTCAGCTTACCAAAATGCCACTTTCACACACTCCAGCCAGCTCACATATGCTACCAGACTCGGCAATGGTAACAAGCTCTCCATCTTCTAATCCCACACACAAAGTGTCCAGTAACGAAAGATAAGTCACGTTAACTGGTTTGCTTTTATTTAATATAACGTCGGAAAGGTCTTTCTGCCATTTAACTTTACCATCATCAGCAATGTTGGTGACTTGGAGGTTATGTGAACATGTATACAGCTCAGCAGAACTACGTTCATTATGGCTGTAACTTAGGGTTAAAACATCTTCCGCATTTATCTTATGATTCTTTTTAGACACATCCCATAAGATTAAATTCTTCATTGTTAAAACTAAACCTAAGAAATTATAAAAACACGATCTCCGAACCAAAATTTTCGTCTTTTACAGGTGACACTAATGACATTTTTACTTTTTTTTATCTTTTTAATATTTTTGAATCACGGCTGTAGACCTAGCAACTAGTTTGAGCTCAGAAACACTGAGCTCATTTAGAAATAGTGACGTTCTTCTAAATTATTTATGTAGGGTGAAAGCACAATCTGGGGCATTCTGGGGTATACAGCAGGGTGTTAGGTAAATTGGTATATGAGCCGACACTAGCCCATGTTAACCCTTATTCAAATAAAGGTAGATATATTACCACTTTGTTTACTTTTAAAAAAGGATCCTAATTTTCGATATGGTAATACTTAAAGATATTTTGGTCACTTATTTATATTTTTAAATATATTTTTTTACTTATCTATGCCATTTTACAACTTTTCCACGTCATTTGTCACTGTCAGGTAATGTCAAAGTCAACCAAACGGTTTTGGTGTGAAAAATTTCAAGTTTTTAGCGCGCGTTTTTGGTATTTTTGAAACTTTGTTCAACGAAAATTCTGATAAGTGTTTTTTGGATTCAGATTCCTAAACTATAACATTTATTGTATAATCTCACTTATAGGCAACGTCTGCAATTGATTTATTCATATAATTTAGACATTTTAAAGAAGTGGTAAATAGTTTACCATTGTCCGATCCCGTCTTGACAAAAGTTTGATGATATATAAAAAAAACTGTTGTTTTTTCTATGTGCCTAAATAAAACTAAATAAATATTTGGAGAAATTTTAAGTTATTTTGATAACTATTTACGTAACATTTTGACGTTACGTAATTAGTGAACTGTTAGTTTCAGACTCAAGGTAAGCATCCTAATTGTAAGCATAATAAGTAATATTAATAAATATTTTTTTTTATAAAAACAATAAATTTATTTCCTTCCCAAAATATTTAATAAAATATAGGTAGAACCAAGAGGAAGTCACTAGTCAAGAACCAAAAATAAACCAAAACGGACAATGGTAACTATTTTACCACCAACATTTAATAATTTGTAGTCATGAATGGATAATGGTAAATTATTTACCACCCAAAAAACTACCCCTTCCCCTATTTTTTTATAAATTTTAATCAAAAATATGAAATAAGTGACCCACAATTACCCAAAATCCACTTCAACTTTGTAAAAAAAATGCATACCAGCTCGCGTTTGAATAAGGGTTAACATGGGCTTATAAATGGTATGGTGAAGTAAAAATTTGATATCATATTTTTTTTTAAATTTTCATACAAAATAAATTTTATAAAATCCGATTGTATGATTAATAAAATGAAGATACCAATTTTCTGACTTCACCATACCATTTATATGCCCATGTTAACCAAACATCTTGTATAAATTCTTATTTAGATAATAGATAATTAAAAAAATATTTTTCTTCTTACACTACATTTTTATTGAAATAACAATTAAAATGAAAACTACAAAAGTAATAATTAATTTTACACATCAGGGTAGTAAGTGGTTTCGAACTTCTTCTTGCTTCTTGGATATGGTCGGAGAACTTTAGGAATATAAGGTGGCAAATGTTCGTCCAAACGTCTCTTGTAAGGGTTTATGTCAAGTTCAAATGGCCTTCGTTTTTTCTCATGGTATCGTGTATCAAATTTTATTTTATAAATCTTTTCCCACAGATATACTTCTGGTTCCAAAAAGTGTTTGGGCCTATTTGATACTAAATGCTTATATCTGCTTTCTAGCCAACACCGCTTTTTATCATCTTCTATATCTGCAACAATCTGCTCTTCTTTTCCTAAGAATGGCTTCAAATCATGTTCACGTTCCTCTGGAGAGTTCAGGTAGAACTGTACTAACATTTTTAAGACTTCTTCATTTAAACCATTAACTTTTCCATTTTCTATGTTATCATACAGTTTCATTGGCTTTGTACCAAAGCAAATATTATGTTTAGGGTTTTCATCCATTTGCTCATTATGCATCACTATTGTGTTCAGTTGGTAAGCATAAAAAGACCAAAGTTGGCCATTTGTGATTACTGTTTGTGTTACCAAGGGATATGTTATGTCATTGTATGTAGTAAATCCTTGGAAATTTGCTTGTGCAAGTAGCCATCCAAAACTAGCCTTCATAGCTTGACAATGTAGTGCTTCCAAGTTATCTTCAGGTCCAAAAGTATCTTTTCTATCAAGAATGTGTCCCCTGCCATGATATGACAGCACACCAAACTCATCATAATCACCAGGCCAATATCCTGAAACAGTAGAATAATTTTATTCTTTTAAATTATTCAAATCAAGAGTATCAAGTGGTATAAACCAAATTAATTAATCAAACACATTAATTACCTGGTATATTAGTCCCATGTCTGAATTCCTGAAAGTACCCAATATTGTTAGGGGCATAGGTAAATTTTGGTACTTTGAAATCAGGATTTTTTGCTTCACTATAAGGTATAATGGGTTTCAAAGGCAGCTTGTTTCTCAATGTCAAGAGAGGAGTACCTATAAATCAATATAAGACATTGATTACAAAAACAATTGCAAGTTATGAAAACAGCTGGAACATTTTATCAGATTTTTATGAGACATCTTAGCTGAAGATGTCTTAATTTTTCAGTTCTATTTGTGCATTGAAATTAATATTATTATTTACCTTTGTATTGTACAGGCCTGTCAACATTCTCGTCCATTCTTTCTTCATAACACTTGTACTTTTGGCGCCAAAGGCGTACTGAAGTGGGGATATCTACCCCTCCAACAAACCAGAATGCTTCATGACGTGGTTCAAAGTCTACCTAAAAACCAAAATAACCTTATTAATAATTACCAAATGTTTGTGTGAAATATAGTTATTTTAGTAAAAACTAGCATACCTGTGAGGACAATATATGAGGAACTTTGTCTGTCAGATTATTACAAATTATTCTATTGATCTGCTTTACGATGCACTTTGCAACTGCATTTTCTTTTTGGCTGAGTTCTGATTTGTCTGTAGACAGCAATACCTCACGACTGAAATATAAAATGTTATAGAGTTCTTTTTTTATCATCTAATAAATTATGAGGTTTAAAATATCTACTTACTCCACTCCCTCTGACTCAATACATACAGCATCTTCAATAAATGATTTTACTTCTTTTGTGATTTCCTCTGCTGTAGAAGTATTATCTGCATAAGAATCAGGAAGTTTTTCTGAAGGTATGAAATGAGTTCTAGTGTAACATTGAACTAAAGGCATGGCATTATACGGTACTTTATCTTCATGAAGCATAACACACGGCCACCCATAATATCGTGGCATATTCAGAGCCATTTGTTTCTCTTCAACAGTATTCAGTTTTTTTATTTTCTCATGAATAATTTGCCTTTCTCGTAATTTTCTTCCTGGAATGGACATATCCAATATTGGCGGATACTCCGGTGTTTCAGTGTATTCATTCTGATCAACTAAAGCAGCTTGCGAATAGTGTCTTGATAAAATAGTTTTAAGTTTAGAAAATGTTCTGTGCGTTCGAATTAAATACATTTTTAATATTTTTGTACAATAAAAATTAGGTTAGGTTTTTACAGAAATGACTTTTTACTTTTTTTGGTATCACCACCTCACGAGGGATGTGACACAAAAATTAAAATTAGATTTGTTTCGGTTTTACATCACTAAACCTCTTTTCTAGCCAAAGTACTCTTGTCCAATGCCGGTACAAATGAATCAACGAAAAAGTTAGCAAATCTGATGCAACAATTTTGACGTATTCTTTCATTTCTCAACTCAAAGGGTCAGTACATTTTCTAACCAAAAAGACATCGAGTGTGTTGTGTTATTTTATATTGTGCAATCATGGAAGAAGAAATGATATTTGATCCTTCTCTCAAGAAGAAAAAGAAGAAGAAGATTGGATTCGACGTAGATGCAGCGCTAGCTGAGCAAGAAAACACGAGCGTGGAAGCACCCGCTGAGACAGGTGACGTCGACGTGCCCGACGACGATAACCTTGATTTAGATACTTTTGGGAAAAAGAAGAAGAAGAAAAAGAAGTTCTTCAATCTGGATGAAATAGAGAACGCCCTGCCAGAGACTCCTCCGGCAGAGGAGCCAGACCCGCAGGAAGAGGAGGTCGTAGACGATTTAGTCCTAGAGATAGATTTTTCGAAGAGTAAAAAGAAGAAGAAGAAGAAAAACGTAGATGATCTGCCTACAGAAGATGATGTCAAAGGTGAAGATCAAGAAAATGTTGAAGATGTACATGGTGACTGGATTGGCAGCGATCGCGATTACACTTATGACGAACTTCTCGAAAGGGTCTTTGACATCATGCGCGAGAAGAACCCTAGCATGGTCTCAGGAAAGAAACAAAAGTTTATAATGAGGCCGCCCCAGGTTGTTCGAATTGGTACAAAGAAGACATCTTTTGCCAACTTTACAGAAATCTGCAAAACCCTTCACAGGCAACCAAAACATTTGCTAGATTTCTTACTTGCTGAGTTAGGTACTAGTGGGTCAGTGGATGGTAACAGTCAACTTATTATTAAGGGCCGTTTCCAGCAAAAACAGATAGAGAATGTCCTTCGTAGATACATCAAAGAATATGTTACATGCCACACATGCCGCTCTCCTGATACCATTCTCCAAAAAGATACTCGATTATTCTTCCTTCAGTGTGAAACATGTGGATCACGCTGCTCCGTTGCTAGTATCAAGTCTGGTTTCCAGGCAGTCACTGGCAAACGTGCAGCCATTCGTGCAAAGACTGCATAAAGTATTAGTGCATAGTGATAAACTAATTTTACTGTTAAGGGTCTGGGGTACATACAATAATAATTCTTGTCTGTGTATTTTTTGAGTCATACCTATCTGTTCAAATCTGGTGCTGACATTTGTAATTGTGTTCAACAATTGTGCAATCGAATATTGTAATTATTAGACTTGGTTAGGTAAAGGTATGTATGTACCTTGGGCTCTAATCAAAAATATGTTTGTATTAATAAAAAAGCTGTTTTGCTCTTGTTTAGATTAACTTTCACAATTTAATACCATGCCATGTTATTATGTGCAGTGTACAAGATTATGCTTTGCAATAGCTGGTCTAATATTTGCAAAGCTGTATAGTTAGCTAAAGTTTTTTTTTGTATGAAATTGTGTTGTATAAATACATATTATGTGCTCAAATAGTAACTCTTGGAACCATTAATGAACAAAAGGTTTATATGGATGTACCCCATCATCCTGTAATCCCAATATTTATGTATAGCTCACTTCTGTATTATTCTCATCATTGATACACAATGTTTTATACATAGTTGTTTTATTTCATAATTTTCCTTCTGTCCCCTTAATAAGCGAAAAATCAGCATCCGCTGCAATGTGATAAAAGGTGCTTCAGCAAAAAGCAAGGCAACCCAGCTTGTATGTTGGTATTGAACAAAAATATTTCACTTTGGCTCTCTGTGGCTTAAGTTTCTAACCTTCCAGGAGATAAATGTTATTATTATTTTTTTCTAGTCTTTTTTTTTTCTCCATTCTTTCATAAATAAAAACTCTGGGTAGTTATGTAGTTAACCTATCATTTATTATTATTATTCTGTTTAATGGCTTCAATAGTGCGTATTTGAAGCACACGTATAATGTTATTTACAAACTTTCAAGGATACAGAAAAACATCAAGAACTTCAGAGAACAAATTTAATAAAAGTAGTTTAGATCTTAAAACTAAAATTGGAAATTATAAAAATAATAAATAAAAAGATATTTTAAAATTAAGATTATGGAATTTCTTTGAATCTTCCGTTGCTTCCTCGGCTCTTGTATCTACCCTATCATAATGGTAAAGCAAATAGCATGATTGTTTTTATTGGATATTTTATATAAACTATATTATTAATTTTATTTTATTATGACGTAGATGGGTAAGTACATGCATAAGTGTGTAGCATACTACATTTTATTAAAGTTGCCAAAAATTAGCATCCGTTAAATTGTTTCAAGTTGTCACATCTTATTTATTTTATTTTACACAGTTTCATAAAGATTGTGCATTATGAAAAAACTGAAATGGATAGCTGGAACTGTGGCACTGTATTTGGTTGGATTATTATTGGGTACATTGGCCCTTGGACTTCCGGGACTCCCGGACCGGGAGTGAATGAGAGTGAATCCACCACAATGTCCAAAATGTAAAGTCTAGTCCACATTGATTGCATTTACGATCGTTCTTTTTCAAACGAAACGGAACCGGAAGTTTAAATTGTAGACTATAAAAAGTAGTCAAAACAATCTCTATATAATGGGCAAAAGTAAACGTAACTGATAAAAATAATAATTTTCTGAAAATAAGTAATATTAAAATTTAATTAATAAACAACATTTCGTAAATATCTCTTGTTATAAATAACAACATTATAAAAAGTTTAACCTACATTAAGTAGATAACCCTTAAACACCTGTAAGCGTTAGTCACCAACTAAAAAACATTTTCTATGAAAATAAGATTTAAATTAAATTCATCGATCTTACACCCTTAGGTGGCAAAACGATAACTGTAATATCTAAATTCCTTTACGGAGTCAAATAAACTACATACAAAAAATACCGGAGAGATTGGATTTAGAAATTACAACTGTTACGTTTTGTCATTTTGTCCAGGGGGCTGTACAATTTATGTTTATTTTTCTTTGTTTCTGATTACTTGAGGTTCATAATCATGTTTTATAGCTTTATTAAGGCTATCCGCATACATGTCTAATCTTTGAGTCATAGTAAATGCCCATTTATCTTTGATTTGACGGCAAAGGTTCAAATCAATTCGTGCAATGAGTAAGCCATCTTTGATTCTCGAAAGTCCAGGTGTCCTCGTTCCATCAGGAGCAGTGATATAACTCGATCCATAAAAGTGGCCAAAATCTTTATGAGCTGGTTTCCCATCCCCTGAAGTAAATTCATTCGGGAATGACTCAGTTCCCACTCTATTTATAGCACAAGTAAAATAACTATTAGCTATAGCAGCGTTGCGGGCTTCAACCGCCCAAAGATGTTCACTTAAACCATGAACAGTTGCTGAAGGATTAAAAACTATCTCAGCTCCGTTAATGCCAAACATCAACCAGTTCAATGGGTGATGACGACCATAGCAAATATTAACAGCTATTTTACCAAACTTTGTTTCAAAGACTGGATGACCAGTGTTTCCTTCAAAATAATAAGTTGACTCATTGAAATCGCCTACACGAGGTATGTGATTCTTTCTATGCTTTCCTACAACTTTTCCCAACTCATTTATAATCACAGCAGTGTTCCAAATAGTATCACCATGTATATCATCTCTTTCTAAAATGGGAGATATAATTACCATGCCATATTTTAGAGCCAAGTCTTTCAGAAAGTTACTACTAGGACCATCCAAGGCAGATTCCGCGAATTCACACCATGGTTGCTTTTCTCGAGTGCAAAAGGCAAATGGCATACTCCAAGCTTCTTGTAAGCATATTACGTTCACACCTTCATTGGCTGCAGACTCAATAATATTCCGTATTTTATCAAAAATGGCTTGCCTTTGTTCTGCAACAGGTTTATTGGTGGCAATAGCGATAGAGTGCTGGATAACGCCAATTTTTACAATACGAGGTGACCGAATTTCTTCCTTCTTTGTAGGAAAATCATATGCTGCAACTTCAAACCCATTTTTAGCTGCAAGTTCAGCAGAACTCCTACTTAATTCAATTACATTATGGTCAATTCGCCCATAGTGAATCCTATTATATTCTTGCAATTCTTTTTCCGAAAGAGAACTCATAATCAGTTTATCTAAACTTGGGAGTTGGGATGTCGATGCCATTTTTGTAAATAGAAACTAGATGACACTTAAACAATTTTTTATGGGCGCGTGACACACTTTTGTACTGCACAGAAACAAGTGAACTAGCAGATCATGTATTCAATTCAACTATTTCAATCCTGAAGGCCACTTTAATCACTACTGTAGGTCAACAGTCGACTGTTTGTAGATAGGAAAAAGCGATTTGAATCTTATGAGTTTTAATAAATGCGATCGGAACGAATCCCGGTTTTAAACTGCCACTATTGTGTTGTTGTGACAAAGTTTTATAGTGCGCTGTGAATATTTTCTTATCCTTATCTAATTGCGTTCTCTTTACATAAATTATTATTGTTACACATTATCATAATGTTATGTAATGTTAAACAAACAGCGTATTACAGTAGAAAACTTTAAACATGTCTAATGTTTCATGGTTTTAGGGGAATTACACTTAACGGCCACTCTATGACTCTATCATTAAATATTCTACCAGTAAACGCTATGATGAAACGTTTTTATTTACATGGTTAAAATGTTGTAGATTTATCACCTCTTTTTATCCAACATACGAGGGGCACCGCCCTTGATCTACGACGGCACATCACTATTGTCGTGTTCGTTTTCATTCGTCTTTTTGCTATCGTTCTGTCAATTCTGTCAAAAAACTCGACCAAGCAGCAGCCCACACAAGTGTCAATCAAATGTGTTCGTTTCGTTTCGTTTTGTGTTAGATGGTGCGTTGTTGTTACAAAAAACATTAACGAATTAATTTTTGTGATCGTTGTTATGTGTAATACAAATTAATATTGATTGCTGGTGTCAAGGATAGTAACCTCCAATAAAGCTTTTTTATCTTACCGAGCAAAGGTTTTGTGGGAGCAATAATGTCGAACATAAATGTTTTGCCTGCTCAACCCATGGGCATTCAGAGTACAGCGGGAGCTGTACCTGTTCGAAATGAAAAAGGTAATTAAACTAGTGCTTAATTAATTTATGTTTTATACCTACTTTAATTTTAAATGAAGAAATCTGTACCTGGAGTTAATAATCCAACCAATCCAGTTTTCTCATTGTGGAGAAAGAAAACGCCAAAAAAATCACTCATCGGTATGTAATTTATATTTTTGCAGGTGAAATATCTATGAAAAAAGTCAAGGTTCAGAGATACATCTCTGGAAAGAAGCCCGACTACGCACAAGGAGTTTCCTCATCAGAGGAATCTGACAGTGAGGACTTTATAGAGCAACAACGCCCTGAGCGGAGACAGCAAATCCTACCTCAGATTATCAGTCAGAAAGAAGACTTCAGTGATACTGAGAAGGAGGTAGGTATTCTGTACAAACAAGAGCACATCAAGCTCGACATGATTAGGTGTGATTTCACAATAAAAATATTCTCTCTGACCAAAACTGTAGTCAAAATATGTATTGTCAACAGCATGGACCTATCAACAGTATACAATTTTTTTTCCAACCTTATTAATTTATTGGACTTGTTAAAGTTATTGGACACTCAAACCTCATAAACTCATAGAAGCCAATATATCAAATATTTCAGATTGATGATCCACGTTTAAGACGATTGAAAAATGCAGCCCGCTCACCAAATCGTCGTGCGGAACACAAACCAGAGATCATTGATGCTGAGCCAGAACAAGAGTCTGAGGACAGTGCCAACGAGGCTAAGGACAGTTCGGAAAGTGAAGATGAACTTGATGAGGAAGAGATTGAAAGACGTCGGCAAGCCCTCAAAGCAAAACTTGCAGCAAGGTTTTTTTTTTTTTAAACTTTTCATGATTTCTTGGCAAAGGCTTTCTTGGCTTCTCCCAGGCTCCTCAAAGAATCCTGATTCTGAGGCCAGTTTGACACACTTTCTTATGACACTGCCTTTCTTGAGAGTTGAGATTCTGATTCTGAGGGCTTCATTCACGTGAAATTTACTTTGTCACAGATCGTCATAAATGATGTATAGCCTATATGTTATTCTGGACTATAAACTATAATACTGCGAAGTTTCATCAAAATCCGTTCAGTAGTTTTTGCGTGAAAGAGTAACAAACATGTTGACATCCAGACATCCATACAAACTTTCGCATTTATAATAGTAGTAGGAAGTAGGATTAGAAAAATTAAGTACAATTTTTTATGTTCGTTCGTTCGTTCGTTTCAGCCAAATGACGTCCACTGCTGGACAAAGGCCTCCTCCAAGGTTTTCCACAATGCACGGTCCTGCGCTGCCCGCATCCAGGCTCTTCCCGCGACCTTTACGAGATCGTCGGTCCACCTAGTAGGAGGCCTGCCCACGCTACGTCTTAATTTTTTATGTATATTTATTATATTACAGAGAAGCAGAAAAAGAAGTCCTAGGCAGGGATGAAGATGAAGATATGCTAGAAGGAGATAAAGAAGAAAGTGGCTCTTCAGACACTGAATATACAGACAGTGAAGAAGATACAGGTTTGTAAAATATTACTAGCAGGTCTACTACAAAACCCTGTTTACATAGTTTCGGGTCTATCTGTCACCGTCGCTCATACTGGCATCTCGCTTTGCATGAGAGGGATGGCAATATTCGAAACTTCGGATAGCGTTTTTCGGAGTAACCCCGTAGATTTCGACCGCTGAGGTTTTTGTTTATTTTTAATCTAATAAATATTTATTGTATTAACATATTTATGAACTACATAGACCAAATATTTTTGGTTTTGAACATCCTTGTAGAATAATTTTCTTCTGTTACAGGACCAAGAGTAAAACCAGTATTTGTCAGGGCATCTGAACGAATGACTGTAGCAGAAAGGGAGCGTAAAATGAAACAGCAGAAGAAAGAAGAAGTTGAAGCAAGAAAAGAAAAAGAGGAGAGGCGCAGAGAGGCTTTGAAATTAGTTGAGGAGACAATCAGATCAGAACAAAGACATACTCAGGTATTTTTATACTTTATCATACTGATCTGTATTTTACTTAGTTTCAGTGTCACTGATTACAACAGGAAAGTTAGTATGAATATCTTGGTAGCCCACACCCACAGTAGGATAGGTTGGGTTGACCAGCTAGTGACAGTTTTTTTTTGGTAACTTGCCCGATGCAGTTGTATTTTTTTACGTTGATCATGTCTATTGTAGTAACAGAAATTGTTTTTTAACAGGGTGAACAAAAAGAAGGCAACATTGATGACGTATGCACAGATGATGAGAACGACGAATTGGAATATGAGGCGTGGAAGTTGCGTGAGATGAAAAGGATAAAGCGAGACAAGGAGGAAAGAGAAGCGTAAGTCATTTGTAAACTGCAAGTATTCGATGTTTGCCTCATTTTACAATGATTGAAGTCATATCTAAAGACAAAAATGTTGTATCAGTTTCCTATAAATCACATGATCAAGTTGTAACGGCTTAAAACACATTTATTTCAGAGCGGAGAAAGAATTGTTGGCGATCGAACGGATGAGAAACATGACGGAAGAGGAGCGCCGCGTCGAGCAACGAATCAACCCGAAGCAGGTCACCAACAAGGCTGTCAAGGGCAAATACAAGTTCTTGCAGAAATACTATCACAGGTATGACAAATTTTTGTTTTTATAATTACTACATCTTTGAAATTTCGACTAAAATGTCATACAATTAAGGTTACAGTTGTTTCTCTAAACTCTAAAGTGTGAAATGTTCTTTATTTCAGAGGTGCTTTCTACTTGGATAAGGAGGAAGAGGTGTTCAAACAAGACTTCTCTGGGCCCACCCTGGATGATCACTTTGATAAGACTGTTTTGCCAAAGGTTAGAATTGTTCTCCTTTGCTTTTTGTTTGTGTTTTTAATTCAAAAGATTTTCCATTACTTCGTAATTTAACTAGGCTCAATAGTATAAAAACTTGCATGCTGCATTCGTTTGTTGTATTTCATAAGTTTAAAAAAACTGCCAGTTTCCGGCAGTATACCAAGCTATACATTTTTATTGTTAAATAGCACTTACAACTACACAAGATGACACACACACTGTATTGCTTGATATGCCGGCTGTACATTTCACGCGTATAGTGTCGTCATTATACCTGTCAGTACATTGCTTAACCCAAAATATTCTTTGCCAGGTGATGCAAGTAAAGAAGTTCGGCAGATCTGGCCGCACAAAGTACACGCATCTTGTAGACCAAGACACCACCGAGTTCGACTCGGCGTGGTCCAACGAAGGTGCAGCGGCGCGGCTGACCAACTTCAGAGGTGGCATGAAACAAGTCTTCGACAGACCCACGGCCAAGAGGCAGCACAACGTCTGACGTCGATAATGCTTCACTCATGGCAGCAAATAGTTTGTCATCAGCTCAATAGATGTCGCTTATTCTGGGTCGGGCTGTTTTTTGGAATATGAGCTGGCAAAACGCGGCTCTTTTTCGCCGATTTACAATTTAATTTATTACAAATATACTAAAAATCATATTAATACGTTTAAACTAATTCGGGTTTCAGAGTTGTGTTAATATTGATAAAGTTGTGCCTTGTTTATTACGAATGCCCACGAAAGCCGTGGCCGTAAACTAAGGTAAGTTATTACAAATTCTTAATTAATTAATTATATTAAGTCAGATATTTTTTTAAATAAAAAAGTAGCCCTCGTCAAATCAGCGCTGAGATGGTGACAAAAATGTTGGCTCCTATCAGAGATTATGTATTATGATTATTGTTCTATTACAAGTAAATGCTCTAACTCTAGTCTATAATCTAGTATATAACCTTAAAATTAAACTTAGTGAATAAATTAAACATATCGTGCGTTCGTGAATGTTGTCATTATTTTTTAATTAGGTACATACAAACAAGTAAAAATGATGGGTATTCCAGATATACAAAGATGTACCTATCTCCAAAGTCCAAACCAAGCTATGAATTTAATTATTTTCTTAACTATTTTGTTAGCGATAATTATTATTTTCAATCGGTCTCCTACCAATTTCAGAGGATAAACAAATTTTTATAAACCGGTTTTAAAATTTATGACGTTAAAAACCTTTATTGTGCAGTGGAAACATTTATTATTTTCGTTTAGTGTGAACATTCGTGTATTCTTCAGTAGATAGCAAATAATTACATTATCAGTGCGGGGTAGTTGATGCCTTTGTATAGTAGAAATAGAATGGAATAACTATTGGTTTAGTAGACTGACAATTTCATTATCCGTTGTAAATTCTAACATAACATGCAGACTGTTTGTATGATGTTATTACGTCTTTGTCTCGTTGTAAATAGCGATAGTTTATAATTACGTTATTTTTAAGCGATTTTCAATAAATTTAGTTAAAAATACAAATATTCGTTTGATTCTATCCGATAATTTTAATTCTGCTTTGTTTAATAAACCGCAATTTTAGTAAAAACTGCGACGAACTGAAAACCAAAATGTAAATTCTGTAATTTACTTTCTCATAACATAAAACGGTCGACCGTTAGTTAAAGTGATGAACAGAGCACGTTTCAATCGTTATACAATTTGAATAAGTGTTCAAAGTTAGACATTATACAAACTCCTTCAGCCCGTCGGCTTGCGGCTTTACGTTCGTACCACGAAGTCTAGATTCATCACCGACACTCAACAAATGCCCAAGAAGTAGCGACTCGAACGGATTTAAGCACGAACTTCTATCGTTAGAACTTTTATTCTTTACGACCTCGGTGCCCTGACGACACTGGAGCGATCTTAACTTGATTTATGCTCAAAGATTTTCTATTCAGAAATTCTTATGTGCCACTTATTTATCTCGGATTACCTATACACGTTAACATCTGCGTCTAGCTTATATTTAACTTATTATTGTCCTTACATACTTTGTTTTACTATCTATCGGGGTCCGGGGGATATCGGAAAATATTCCTCGTGTTCACTCTCAATAACTTTAGGTACTATCGGGGACTCTTCCATAGAGAAAAGTAATACATAGGAAATAGAGAACCCTCTCTGTCAAATTTTTGAACCTACTGATTGACAGCCTGGTGTTAAATTCCCTGTACTTAACCTACGTACGTAACGCTCACATACATACATAGTCCACGCACACATACATACATAAAGTCCACGCACACATACACACAGTTCACGCACACATAGGCCCTCATAACCTTCAAAGAATTATTGTTTTTTTGATGTACAATGTAGAATTTTTTCAAATCCATTATTTTGAAAATATTTATCTTTATGGTGTACGTATTGTATTCTTTTCAAAACAATGGATTTGGAAAAATTCTACATTGCACATGGAAATGCAAATAAACAAAAACTTTTCAATTTAATAATTTTACTTTATTTATGAACACACATAATATTATACACCAAAAGCGTCTTTTCGCAAAGTTTTCAACAACACTAAAAAGCATTTGCACTTTGAGAAAACTCTGATCACTTGTGAACATAACAGAAAGTTTCTTCGCGATTCACGAAGGAACGAACAAAACTCCGATGAACCAGAACAGCAGCAGGTACGAAGGAATGAACTTGAATTTGACTCGACTCTTCAATACTTTTATAGGGCCACAGAACTCATAAACGATGGCTAAGAAAACAAGAATGCATTCAACCTAACAAAAACAACACCGGCCATTTTGGAGGAAAAACAAAGTTGCCATATGTTAAATAGTAATTTCTACTACTCTATTATGTAAATTATAACAAAAAATGTCACCGTTCAGTTTTAAATTAAAACAAATTAATTTCATTTTAAAAAAAGTTTTCACATTGTAATTAACAATATTCTCAAATATATTTTAATTAAGAAAAAAATTAATATATGAAGGAAACAGGAGCAGCGACATCTAGAGCGTTTTAGGGTAGTTAAAAAGTATTGGAATTTATCGACTGAAGTCGCTGTTTGGAAGCAAGTTTCACTTGGATGATCGTAGTATGGAAGTTTCCGCACCCTGGACTCTTCCGCCTGACCACTTTGTAGAAATTTTAGCGTAAGCGCATCGCTCCGGTCACGTGCTCACCCCGTCTCTAATTGGTTACGCATTTTACTATATTTTTACTACGACCAATAAGAGACAATCAGGGCTTAGGTTGCAATACGAAATACCATTGTGCACTTTATTGTCATACGGTTAAGGTTTAAAACGAAATGTTTCTTTTTCTTCAATCTTTCTTAGTTTTAGGCTGAGTTGCACCACCTAACTTTGACCGTAACTATAACGGTAACCGGTGCTTTTTGTATGGAGTTTGACAGAATTTTGACGTTTGTCAAAGTTAAAGTAAGATGGTGCAACTCAGCCTTAGAATTTTAATAATAGAATTTGGTTACAAACAAATAGATATTTTTTTTAATATTGTGTTTTTATACGAGGTCTGTCTGCTTTTTGCTTTGGCGATCTGTCGACATATTCTCTCCTTTGTTTTGTTGTGAAGTTTCGTGATCAATAACCGATTGATTTGTGTTGACCCGTGCTAGTAATTGGACTGTTTGATTGCCTTTTTATTGACCTCCGCTCGATTACTGAACCATGCCTCTCAAAATAATTCTTATATTTACTTACAAACTTATCTATACATTGTTAACTGTTTAAGTATTATTTAGTTTGAAGTTTAATTGTTATTGATTTAAGACCTTGTGTAAAGACACTTAATGTGCAATAAAAAATTGAATTTGAAATAAAACTAACTTAATATTATAATATTTACGATAACCAATTACCTGGATCATTGCTACCTAGTGCAATATTTATATTAAATTTTAATAACGTAGATAAGTGTTTCTTTAAAACGGAAAACAAAATATGCATTAAAAATAAATAGAAACCTATTATAAGTTTTTATTTACATTCAAGGATTTAAGAAAGTTATAGCCAGATCTTACAATAATTGTTTTTAAGCCACAAATATTCCTTAACTCTTTACTAATTAATTCAATAACATATTGTTTTAAATTATAAGTTCCGAATAAATTAAATACCTATTAAATAAGTAAAATTCGAAAGTAACTGTATGATTTTGTATTTCTCGCCCTAACTAGCTAAACTAATATCATGAGATTTACACTATCAACAATAATTGTAGAAAAGGCTACTTTTTTCTCGGGAAATTGCATAGTTACCTCGGAATGTGCGATAGCAATTTTGTGACCCGAGCGGGCAATCGCTAGTTCAAATTTTACACGAAGCCTCATATAATATTTTGTAGCGATTCTTTATTGGGTTTCAAATTGACTAAAATGCGACGTTGCCAAACGAGCGCTACGGATGCGGGTAATAAGCAATACTCAATCCTAAATGCTTTACATAGAGCTTGGTTTGCTAGGGCAAACATCTACAGTGGTGCGCCGACGCTGCTTAGACCCGAAACATGAATGAACGGGGGCGGAGCATAATCGAGCGTGTGTGTGCAAACAATTTAGGCCCTTAAGGTGTCAAGGCGTTCGAGTCCCCGATAGTACCTACTTGATAGAGAAATAAGGGCTAGCCAGATAGGTTTAAAAGTTACGTCGCGAATGCCTAAAATATCAATCAATTAAGTTTCTTTTCCGTAAAATTTTCGTCAGAATCTCGACATCGTTATTGAAATGTTTGATGAAGTCTTGGCACGGAAAAACTTCGAGTTAACTCCGCAACGCTCAAACTTAAGATAATAATGTAATTACCTACACAGAAAGCTACTTAGGGCACCCAGATAAAACGATTTCAGCTTCGCAAAATTCCTGGTTTCAGACCGCCCACGATGATAATTGTTCGACGTTAGAATATCAGGCTGCCGAACAGTCTGCCAACATCGCTTAAGAGTTAAAATAAAAGTTTAACCCCGGCTCCCCAATAGCGGGTAGATGATAAAAGTTTGTCCCCCTGTGGCCATTAGACAATGTTTACTGGGATGCGGCGTGCTCCAGGGTTAAATTTGCGTTGCTCATGCCTTTTGTTCGTCAAACATCTGTTTTTTGGGCCTTGTTTACCCTTTATGGAGCGACCACTGTAGTGTTATGAGGATAGTTTTATTAGGCAGTTATTTGCTCATAACAAATGAGAGTTTCCTTATTGAACGGGAAAGTTACATGAGCCTTAAGTTAGAAGAAAATAAAGAAAAGAATGCCACATAGACTTTTTAATTAGAGAAATATTCACTTTAAACACAGGTCCTCTCGGTCAGGTTGTTTGTAGTGCTTTGGGTCTGGTTGCGGCCCTGAGCGTGAGCATTCGCGCATCATAACTGCACGTCTTCCATATTTTGGTGGTTGGCGGTGGAATGCACTGTCTTTCCATTGCCAACTAATAACGTTTGTGCTTGTTTCACAAAAGTAGTATTTCTCATCGGGGATCTTTCGCTTCCTCGCATTGAGATACTGTGAACGGCCTCCCACAGGTAATTCTTCGTAGAGAATTTTACTGACTGTGGGTTCCACCGGGAGCATTACGGGGTTGCGGGGTGGTACGAGTTGATTTGGATCGCTAACATCTGTTGTAATTGACTTGCTTTTCTCCACGCCCAAAACTGGCCCATCTATTGGAACCTTTTTCCGGCGATTAACAGCACTTGTTTTGTGATCCACAGTCACCACTGGCATGCAAATTTCTATCGGTGCTCTTCGGATATCATCTACTCGGTATCCTTTATGTTTTTCAGTCAGAGTTGCGTGTTTGATGAGTGTCTCTTTATTGGCTAGGAACCATCCTACGCGCTGATCTTTTTCTTGCTCGTAATTTTTCTTCAAAAATTTTATTATACTTGGTTTTGAGTAGTCAAGTGGCATTTTGATGATTTTATTACATAAATAAAAAAAGAAAGTAAACAAATAAATAAAAACATGTAAAAATGGTTAAAAATCTTCAAAAAACGTATAAAATACAAAAGTCAAAAATATGTCAGCGTGCATAGAGCACATATAGTTCCAAAATACTGAACTGTCCTATGCATGACATTGACAGTAGGGCGCCACCGTCAATACCGGATCGCTGGTTCCGATTTTTGCCATGTTGGAAACCATATAGTTGAACGATGGTAGCGCCCCCCTGTCATTGAGTTTGGTGGGACAGTTCAGCGTGGGTCATCTATAATTTTAGGATATTACCAAAGATGATACAAAATTTCCTTAGAGGATACAATCCACGCTATTCCTATATTCAATACGCTATGTTGAGAGTAGGACATAGGTATTCAGAAAATAATCAAATTGCTGTGTGTGTTCTAAACACGAGGATTTTTTTAACTTTCAGCCAACTAAGGGCCTTGCAATTATTCTACCATAAATAAAGTATTGATGATTCTTGATGCTTCATTATTAAACGTATTCTATACTTACGTTGGTGCAAGTGTTTCATGTATATGCTAATAAAATAATCCCATCAAAAACAATACTTGTCAAAAAAACCAAGTCTCGCAACTCAGTTGTTCTACGGTAAAAAGTTGTGAGATCCATGTATAGCCTGACCAGGAACATAAAAACCCTGGCATAGAGGCGCGTCAATTGCATTTGATAGTGCAACACTGAGTACAGTCGTACCTGTGTTAAATTAATAGGTTAGGTTAAATTAATAACTTTATGTATCAGGATACAGGATTACGGGCTAATTTGATATTTTCATAAATTAACGAAAAAATATTATTATAGGTAACCTGGTTTAAATAAATTAAATGAAACCATCAATCGAGCTACTAGGATTTATTTTTATTATTCATCAATAATCAAATTCAGAACTTGAATATTCAACTGCAATGTTTGCTCATGAACGCTTCAAACTCGGTACTTCTTTCCCAATTCCATAAAATTCAACTGGAAAGTGACAAAAAATTTTAAAATAGGTAGTTGAAACAAACCACAGCTAATTTTTATAGTGGACTGTACTATGCGATAAACATGTCAGTCAATTTGACAACCTTTGTCGGAAACATTATGCAATGAAAATATTGTCCGAACCCTTAGTCACGGTAATAATATCATACAGTATTGTAACTTCATATAAACAGACGAAACGAGAACTTTATTTCGAAATTCAAATCTCGGTATGCGCTCGGTATGCAAAAGTCGGGGGTGTCGCGAATGTGCCGAATGGACGTCGGTGGCCAAGTGTTAAAAATGACAAAACTGATTGAATTTGACTGACCGTCATTTACGGTCAAATTGGTCAAAAACTAGTCAAATTGACATTTTCAGTCAGTTTGATTTGAAATGAAAATGATATTGTATTAAACCAGCTTTTGCCCACGACTTCGCACGCCCGAAATTAACGTAACAGATCATTATGATTATTAAAGTTTTAAAAATATTTAAGTAGATTTTACTAAATTAAATCTACTAGTTAATCACAAAACAACACACATTTTTAAACTATTCCATTCACAAAGTATGTGGTTTGTCTAACTAAATAAAAAAATACAATCTCAAAACTATATAGAAATTCTAAGTAGGCAGATGTAATTAAACTGGGTACTGTAGGTGGGCAGCCCTATCGCATGTTGTCATACTGTGACGTACCGCGGGACTGTTGACATTTATTTCAAAAATATGGCCGAGTTGGAATACTGTATAGATAGTATTACCGTGCCTTAGTATTTCTCTTCGACAAATACTTTAACACATTGTAAACCACTTTTCTTTCACGACTATAAAAAGATTTTAGCAATTTAATTCACAAAATCAATTGCGCATATTTAAAATAAAGTTTGTTTACACTTTGACAGCAATAGACTGACATGCAAGGTGACATGACAATGAAGTTTTCAGTTACTGTTGCCATTAAAAGAAATTAGTACCATTAGTTTTCCGCAACATGGCGAGGGTTTTTATGTTCCTGGTCAGGCTATAATACCAAGTCTAGGCCAGGAAATCTTTAACGTTTTACATAAATATATTGACTTGGCCATCGCACTAAATAATTTAATTTACACGTGTTTTCATGCGATGACCAAGTCAATATATTTATGTAAAACGTTAAAGATTTCCTGGCCTAGACTTGGTATTACATGGATCTCACAACTTTTTACCGTAGAACAACTGAGTTGCGAGACTTGGTTTTTTTGACAAGTATTGTTTTTGATGGGATCTCATTTCTTTTTGTATTTTGTAGACAGCAGTTATGTATCTAGAAAACTGGACCGAAATTGAAAAATTTTGCTCGACTTGGCGGTTGCACTACCGTGCCCCCAAATATTTTAGTTTTTCCTTCATTCATACACCAAACACTACTTATATTCCAAATTTGAAGCTTCTAGGTCTGCTAGAAGTGCCTTAGAATTTTGATGATCGGTGAGTCAGTCAGTTAGTGAGTGACAAAATTATGTAACTTTGACCCGTTATAATTCTTAAACTACTGGTTCAAATTGAATGAAATTTTAAATATACCGTGTCTTTACAATGCCTGCATAGCTAATGAAAATTCAGCCTTCTAGTTTTATCCACAACGAAGTTACAGGCGGTCGAAAATGGCCTGAATTGCTTCGAGAAAAGGATGGTACGGCCGTGCCGCTTTTTTGCTCGACTTGGTGGGGGCACTGCCGTGCCCCCAGATGAAAGGCTTAAAGTAGAATAAATCTATATAATAAACTATAAGAATACTAAGAATAATAACATAATACGAAAAGTAACAATCAAATCAATCAAAATAATGCAAATTACATAATGTCAAAAATTAAAATATCAATACAAATCATTTTATAAAGGACATTTAGAGACCCCTGGCGGTTCAGACTCCTTGTAGTGCGCCGGGTCCGGGTGGGGACCCGTTCGACTTTTGACATCACGAGTCAGCCTCCAAACGCGGCCACACTTCGGAGCGTTCTTTTTGAAGAAACTGTCTCCCAATCTCCATCCATAGACCCATCCACTGCATTCGTTGAAGTAATACTTTTTCTCCGGCATAGTTCTAGTGCGATTCTTCAAATAAACAGCTCGTCCGTAAGTCGGCACGTCATCGTACAAGATTTTCTTTTCTTTAGGGTCTATTGGTCTCATAATTGGGTCTATCGTGAGGTCTGTGTCTGGCCGCGCGAGTCTTGGGTCATCCTTGGGATCCCCAAGGCCAACATCAACAATGGAATGGCCTTTTTTCATTTCTGATACACCATAAATGTGGACACCGTCTCTGATAGGCGTGCGTCTTCTGTTGTAGCCGGCTACCTTGAAGTCTCTTGTGATCGTGGCCATCCCCCCTGCCATGCTCTCTTTTAAAACATCGGCTTCAAAGTACCCCTTTTCATCTCGATGTAGTGTGGCAGCTTCTTTAAGTTTATCAGCATGTAACCTGTTCCACTTCAAGCGCAAACGTGTGGTCTTGTCATAGCTTTCTACAAGAAATTTGATTACGTCTGGGTTAGTTATGTCCGCAAGCGGCATGCTTCAATCTTGAAATGAATATTTTCAATAAAACGTAATCAAAAAGTTGTTGCTCTCTGTATACAAATATCAAAAGAACATTTTCAAAATAATGAAAACTTTAGTATGGAAAAATAAGACTCAAAATGCGTCCTATGTCATTAATGACATCGTGTGACATCCAATAGTGAGTTTGCAAAAAAGTTTATTATTATTTTGACTTATTTTATTCCAGTCTTTCATTTCATGTAAGTATTTGCTTACTATCAAACACTACGAAATTAATTGACCATTTAGCTATTTAATTAAGTTTATTTAAAAATCCAATAAACCAAATTTTAATTAATCTTTATCATTGCCTACCTGATGTAACCTGATGTCAAGACGTGTCATTATTGTGTCATGTGACATTCATCATATTGTGACATCGTTGGTAATATAGCGAAAAGTTCAATAATTTTAATAATACAATTTATAGAAGAGCTTAGTAGCTTCTCTTCACAATGCCTGTTTTAGATGTTAGTAATCCGAAAGTAATCAACTTTTTGTTAGAAAACTATGAAAAAGAAAGTCGCCTTCGGATGAAATGGATACAACTTCACGCAGGTAACTTTGCTAAAGCTGCTACGTTTACTCGAGAAGAGAGGAACTACAGCAAAGAAGACATAACGAAAACTGTGATAGAAGCTGGTATGATAGCCACTACTCGGGATCATATTACTGCAGCAAGACATAGGACTACTGCACCCATTCCGGACTATTTACTAGCAAAAGTTGGTGCAACTGATAAAGAAGTTATAGCGTCAATGAAGCCGGTTGCGCGCGAAGTGAAGGACACTTTGCAGGAGAGTACGTTCGAATACCTGAAGAAGCGAAGTAAATTGAAGCCGGAGGACAAATACAATTTTGCGGAGTGTTCAAACTGGATGTATGGGTGGCAGCTGGCTGAAAGTGAGATCAGGATGTCTGGACCTGCGCATGGGCAGGTGCATCATTTGCTGCGGAATCTGCGCAGCCGAGTGGGGCCGCAACGGGATCCTGACCATTATGGCGCTCCAGACATTGGTCACACACTCTTTGCAACCATGTAGGTTATAATTAGATTTACATAAATATTTTTACGCGAAAATACCTAACTATTAATATATGTATAGATTTATTTAGGTAGCAATATAAGTAATTTAAATAAATGAATAAACCTTATGTAACATGTTTTATTATTGACACCAGCGTTTTCTTTCTATCCATTTACAATAATAAAAATAGCTTAGGCAGTTATATTTTATTCCAAGAATTACACAATAATGTGAACTTAAACTTGTAATACAAATACGTGTTTACCTAACCTTCCAGCAGGTAATAAATTCTTAATAATGTAGATTTAATTAACAATACCTTTTTAAAATTTCTACTTTATCCTAAGGTTCTCTCATCTTTTCCGCTGGGGACCTCGGGTAGCGGAAAATGTATTGGAGTGCCGTCTCCTAATCTCTTTGCAATGGAATTTATCATTTCGGGTGTGGCTTCTCTGAGGTCGTAAGCCCAGCCGATCTTCTCGAAGAATCTGATGAACCACGTCCCAAAATTGAAGAGGTCGAAGTGCTCAGCTGCCTTGTAGTCGAAGGGGAATGCGTGGTGGTAGTTGTGCCAGCCTTCGCCCAAAGTACAGATAGATACAAACCGATTTTCTGCGGGGACAATGTTTCTGCAAAAGCACCAATTTGTTGTAGGATAAATGATTTTTCCGGTAACGGGGTTATATTAAAATCAAGACTGAGTCAATGATAGCGCTTAAAATGATAATGTAAATAAGTAGGTATACGGTAGATATGATTACGATTATAAGACCTCTGTTGAAATCACCGAG
This sequence comes from Ostrinia nubilalis, assembly GCF_963855985.1. Taxonomy (NCBI): domain Eukaryota; kingdom Metazoa; phylum Arthropoda; class Insecta; order Lepidoptera; family Crambidae; genus Ostrinia; species Ostrinia nubilalis. Next base: position 7,142,018 of record NC_087103.1, read on the forward strand.
GTTGTTAAAAACGCTACTTTAACCTGAATGTTATTCAAAATCGAATACTTACTTGTTATAAGGTTTGTATCCAAAAGTGTGAGCCAAGCTGTTGACAGTGAGTTCACTATGGAACATACTGAGGAATCGTATGAAGCATTGCCACGCGACTGCGCACTTCCAGTTTTCTTCCCACAGCCAAACCCCAATCATCGTGGGCAAGATGTAGCAGAAGATCAGTTTGAAGAGCCCGAAATGCCTGTAGCGAAATATTAATGTGAAATTACTGAATTGAATTCAATAACTTTTAGAAGCTTTTGAAATGTCTTCTCAAAATGAGAAGCCAAAACTGGCGTCCCTTTTGGAACATAGATAAATCTAAAGAAATTCTTATTATCATCATTTAGCCACAGGACGTCCACTGCTGAACATAGGTCTCCCCCATTTTTTTTTCACATTCCTGCAATCTTTATAAGGTCATTATCTGTTCACCTTGTCGCTGCGCTTGCCGTGGCCTTATTCCAGAAAATACTCACCTATCATAAAACCTCAGTATAGGGTCGTTCTCAATATCACTCATATCGATCTGCTTTCCGCGAAGAAGCACTTCTTCGTTCTTCTTCATCATGAGCCAGCCGATGTGCGAGAAGAACAGTCCACGGTTGGCATTGTGAGGATCTGCCTCCGTATCGCTGAACTTGTGGTGGATGCGGTGGTCTCGTACCCATTGGTATAGGGAGTTCTTTGTCATGAAAAAAAATAATTTTGAGATTAATTGATATAAAATCAGTAGATCCTGGCTACACGGGAGTTGTAGCGATGCAAAGGATAGGTGGGAATAGTCCCGTAATTTCTGATAGAAAATAAATAAAAACGAAAGATAATAAAGTTCTTTACCTGTCCAGCACTGGCAAAGCATAGTAGGAAGAATAGCTTCAGTGGCGTGTTGACTTTGAAGGCCCTATGTGTCCACAGCCTGTGCGCTCCACCGGTGATTCCAAAGCCCGAAGCCACGTACATAATCAGGGCTATGTACAGAAATTACTTTATTTAATTAAATATTTCACTAAAGATTGTTATGTAATTTTATTTATCAAATTATTTTAATACTTTTTCAGAAATCTTCATGCTAGGTATACAGGGTGATTTTGTAATCAGTATCAAGTTTTTTTAATAAGCTCTATAGAACAATTTAACAATACAACTTTGTCTTAATTATTTTTAATCGCGGTATTTTTTCGCGAAATAAATAATGATAATTTATATATGATACTACTTTTTAATACAATGAATAAACAATAATACTACTCACCGAAAACCAAAGTTTGCCATTTCACTGGAAACGCGAAATAATAGCACCAGTAAACTCCGATAATGTGATACAACGTGATCGCAATAAAACTGGGCCATTTTATTTCATTTTTAAAACCTAAGGATTTCTCAAAAGCTCTCAGTGTTTCACTTAACGACAACGGTTTGATTTTTTGTTCCATAGTAAAGTTAAAAATACATTGATGACTATACGAGTGTACCAGTCAGGCCCGAAATCGAAAAACGTTTGATTAATTTCGAATACAATAAAATAAGTTAACCTATTTTAAAATACTGTATTGTTAACAAGAGGTTACTTGAATGTAAAGGCTGGCATTGTTTCACAATAAGTAGTTAAAAGTTCTTCAAATGTTGTTAATTTATTCTTCGAATTTGAGTAATGACGGAAATACGTTTAGGTGTTTTGATTAACCTTCTGCGACTGTGATTGACGTGCAATTGTTTAAATTCGACGGAGATGTCTCTCAGATATGCAATTTGCAATTCAAAATCTATAATAAAAAATTGGCCAAGTGCGTGTCGTGCCACGCGCAGTGTAGGGTTCCGTAGTTGTCCGTCGTTACCACAATATATTTCAGAAGCAAGCAATTACTTCATCTAAAATTCTAAAGTCACTTTTCATATTTTCTTCAAAGGATTTTTTACAGGTTATAATACATAGTAGTATTATTATGAATTTTTCCAGATTTTTCAAGCCAATAGTTTAGTTTTTAGAGGGGGGGGGGGGGGGGAGGGGCGGGGGGACACGTCCTACTCGAACAAAAATTGTCACTTTAAACTTTCATATCTTGCAAACGGATCCCTAAATCGAAAAATAGTCTTAGAAACCCCTAAGCCATTTTAAAGGCTATTTATATTCATCCCCACTTTACATGTTGGGGATTACCCTAAAAAAAAATTTTGTTTTGTCGGCGTGATTAATATATGTACATACCTCCACAAAATTACAGCTCTCTAGTGTCAATAGTTTCCAAGCAAAACCTCTGACAGATAGACAGACAGACAGACATATCGAAACTATAAGGGTTCCTTGTCAGGACTACAGAACCCTAAAAGGGCGCATTGTTACGAGTTCGCTAGTGGTAAATAAGTTCCAAAAAATCGTCAACGTCACAACTCTCCTCGGTCTCCCCTGTATGTTAAAGCCATGCGTTACCTACCTACTTTTAAGTAAATGGGCTAATTTAAATTGATTATGTAGAGTTCATTGTATTTAATTAACAGTTTCGTAATTACTTACGAATTCCACATAACCATTAGCTGAATTGGAGTAAATTGATTAAACGGTTTGTTCATTTTGTAACTTCTGATTTCATTTTATTCGAAAGATGAATGATATTCTATTTTGTTTAAATTATTTAGAGCATAAATGGTTTCTTTCTACGAGATGTATCTAGTACCTACGTACATTGAGTAACTTTTATTTGGTAAGAGTTCTAACTTACAATAATCCGGTAAAATCTGTATTAATGTTCCGGGTATTGGGTATAAAATGCGGTCTCCCGCAAAATTTATATCCGGCTGCGATGTTACTTATTACAGGCGTTAAAAAGGAAAGTTCCCAGGTGATTTTTTTCTTCTAAGCTTTGTGAATCCCTCCGCTGAGAGTTTTGGAAGTTGACTATTATTTGAACTCTTTGTGTCCGTTCCTTTTGTAGCGCATTATTTACAGCTTGGCGAATAATTGTGGATTAAAGATTTACCATACTTATTATTGCGGGTGCTTTTTCTAAAAGTAGGTGATTTCTATTACAAGTCATAAACTTTTTGGGATGTGTAAGATAATTGAATATTTTCTTAAAATATTTAAGACCTTGTGTCGCTTTCACCTTCCATCAGGGGAGATGCAAGATTACAGCTTCCTCGTTGTGGATAAAATAATCAGGCAAGTGGGTAGGTACCAACCTATTTACATAATTATGTTATTCCTGGAAAATTGATTTTCTGCGTGTAGTTACTACACGTTGCTTCGTGCTAAAATATAACATTGTTACAAAACTTATTACTTAACATGATTAGATTAATATAACACGCGAACATTGTAACGTTTGTTTATTAACACTAAAACTACGTGGCATGAATAATCCGACCGCCTTTACAGGCTAAGGTTTCCCATCGCGTGAACTTTTATGTTTTTCCAATAATGGTGATAGGTTTTAAATTCGAATTGAAAACGACAAACAAACATTTGCCGGGAGTATTCACTGTAAACTTTGCTCCAAAACATCTAAATCGCATCTGATGGGGCTGACGGTTCGCTGCAGCAGGGTAGTTTCAATAAATGCTGGGACGGTAAACATTTAAAGTTTTTAGAACAATACCTATTCGAAGTTTAAGTTGGAGGAGGAAGTAAAATCCAGGTAGGTAATTCATAATTTATTGGCAATGTTACTAGAAATATTGTCGACGCCTGCATTTTATGAAATTAGATTGAAAAGTTATGTACGTAAATAACATAGGTAAAGTTGTTTTAAGCTCACAAGCAGGCACTTCAACTTACGTATTGTTTACCTACCTTCGTGGAAGGCATATAATTTGACAGTATTTGTTATTGTGCTAATGAGTTAGGTAAGTAACAACAACAATTTGAAAGGAACGTTTCCAATTTTTTCAGATTATTATTGCTGAAATAGCTGAATTACCGTCGAATAGCTGAACGACCTATTGTGTACGCTTTACAAAAGTCGCTCAATTGATAACACTATAAATGTAACATGAGATTTATGAATGTCAATATCCGACAGATATTGAATTTCGTCAGTTGCCATAACACGATGGGGAAAAGTTGGCAACCCTTACGACCGCGATAGGAAACAATAATAATATTATCAGCGGATGTTCGTAACCATCGTTATGTCTTTATCAGCGCTCGTCGTCGTAACTCGATGTCGCTGGTCGTTATTTCGTTATACACACGCGTACCTAATTATTTATACGCAACTTCGGCATGAAGTAGGAAGCTTTTTCATATGTTTACTGTAAATAAGTGGTGTGTCGCGTCAAAACATTTACCTACGACTCTACAGGGTGTTAGGTAAATGGGTATATGAGCCGACACTAGCCCATGTTAACATGGTCATATAAATGGTATGGTGAAGTCAGAAAATTGATATCTTCATTTTAATTATTTTTATTTTCATACAAATCGGATTTTATAAAATTTATTTTGAATGAAAATTAAAACAATTAAAATGATGATATCAATTTTCTGATTTCACCATACCATTTATATGACCATGTTAACATGGGCTAGTGTCGGCTCATATACCCATTTACCTAACACCCTGTATATTAAAGTTAGATTATTTTATAAAGTATTCATTCATATTATGAACCTACTCGGTGGCGGGCGACACAGATAGATAGTGCCATAGCATAAGTGTCATCAAATGTTTTGGTCTAGACACTTATAAAGAAGAACATAGGGCTTTAATCGTAATGCTCCCTGAACTTATTATTTCGAATTGTTTAACTTGGAATAACATGTTTGTTAAGGCAGTGAGTTCGAGTCTCAGCCGCACCGAAAGCAATATGTAAGCAAAATCGTAAAGGCGTCGTTCCATTTTAGTCCATAGGTGTTTTTATACGTCGTCATAAAACACACGTGTCTCCCAAACTTTCCCTGACGCGTTTCCACAAAATGCGACACAATAAATGACCTCTGTTTAACTATAAGTACTTTACTTAGATATTAAATTCTGAGGGATTAATATGAAATTCGATAAATTTTTAACAGCCGAGTTGAGAGTTCGATCATGATTAATATAAAATGAAGGTCAAAGTTGGACGGCGACCTAATTCATTCTGTAATCTCTTAAGAGTTCACGAAGTAATCAAAGTCGAAATAAAGTGCTGAAAACGCACACATAATGGCAGTTAGTTTGCATTGGCAAAATTAAAGGTACGTATTTCAAATAAAAATATTATTCATGTTGATCATGTTGATAACGGAGCTATGGATAAAAGTTGTTGTTACTAAATATTTTTTGAGTTTTAAATGTATAATCATCTCCATAAAGCTTATTAGCAAATGCATCCCTGAAAAGTAATCTAGACACTTGAGATAAGTGTAGCTTAAAGGTAAAATCATGATTATGAACAATACTTTCTGCAATAAGCACCTACCTCATGTAAGAACTTTATCTTATCATTAAAATCTACTGAGATTTCCAATCACAAAAAATCGAACGTCATTATTATTTGTCATTCAACGGAATGGTATTCTGTACAAAGGCGAGAATGCGGCGGCCAAGAATAGGCGGCCGTTTGGCATTCCACCAAGCTTGGCCGGACATCTTCGGGGCGAGAAACAATGGCCAAGATTGGAGGCCTGGATTGGCACGAAAAAGGCCCGCAACCGGGTTAATAACAACTAACAACACTGGTAGGGGTGGATATGAATATTTCCGTTGATTTATGTACAGAAGATAAATTAATATCAAGATAAACACTGTAGCATCGTGTGTCATTGTAATGGATCTTATTTTACAACAAAATGCATTTGATGTGCTGTCGTCGACAGTCAAATACACTGGTAGATCTGGTATAGTTACTTCTACAAGTTGTTCTATTCATGAAGATAAATCATAAATGACCTATTTACATTCTGTAGAATGGAAACTTTTAAATCTGCTAATTTTTGTCACCACTTATGGATGAGGGGTATTTAAAATAAAACCGACCTTCCTGTCCTTTCCATGCCGTTCCCCTCAACTCCTTGCCTACTCCAGATAATGAACGAGGCTGTAGCGTACAAGTGCTCTCACTAACCCTTATTGGACAGGGCTCGGATAGCCATGGTTCAAACACTCTACCTTACTTACCCCAGTAGTACAGAAACTCGGTTGCAACTTTAGAGGCCGCAGGTTCGATCCCTGCACAACATTATCTTTTTGTTGGGGAAAATTATACTATACCAGATAATTATACAAGATAACCAAGAATATTACATTTAATTAATGATAGAGTGGAGGATACTCACTCATATCGTTCATTATCACCAATTTAATTTTAGAATCTAGTAGTAATAATTAAAAAATATTTTGCTTAAAATTAGAATTTCATACATACCCGGCCCCGAGGCCGGCATCTTCCGACATCTCTGCTTACCTAATTAATAATTTAAAGGTTTCAAATAACATGGCAAATTCCCAGTGAACGTGTTCAATAAGCGATTAAGTCACAACCCTAATGATAAGGGACCGTGTATTTAACGAAACAATGGCTCGGACGAAGGGACAAATTCTTGTCGTAAAGGCTTTATTGCCGGGGCAGATGTTTATAAATTATGTCCACGGTACTGATTCATATCTGACTTTTCTGGGCGGAACGACTGTTATGACGGAATGGACGGAAAACCATTAATCTGGATGAAATACCGTTTATTGAGAGCTAAAAAGTTAATGCACGAGCGAGTAGCAACGATTGTAGGCAAAGAAAAACAATCACAAGTCACTTTCAAATTCATGCTTGTACAATTACCTACATTACATACGAGTACAATGAAAATGAATGTGGTTAAAGTAAACAGACTGATGGTAAATTATTAACCATGGAGTTCCGTACTCAAAGGGTGTCAAAGTTTTGAGTTGTAATCATAATAGCAAAATCGTAGGTTGAGAATTAGTTTAGTGTGTTAAATATTCTGCCGCTGAAACAATAAATTATAATAGAGGAATCTAGAGATGGGTTGAAAAATGAAATGTTTTAGTCGTATGGAGCCTTGAGAGCTTTAGTTCAGTCTTTTTTTAATGAACCGGCTGGTCAAAAGTTCTATAATACATAGTTTCAATTTCAGTAGCGGCTTTCTGTTTGAATTTGTTCAGAGGCCTTTGTCGAATCAGGTCTATGCAATATGTTATTAGATATTAGCAATACGCCTTTGGGCAATTGGACTAGAACCACATTGACGGATCATACGAAGCTAGTGGTTTGCATTTAGTGTGTGCAACTTTGCGGGCAATTGATAAAGTTTTGATCGATAAAGTTTAAAGGCAGTTTGCCGGTTGTTCTTGTGAACTGTGGCTGACACGACGTATCCCTGCATTATACATGAGGTGCCCTCTAAATATAGTCATTGTTTGCTCACGATGGGCCGAGGGGAAAAATCTTGGCGAGAAAAACTCTGACGTTCATGGCTAGCACGTACCTATTCATGCGCCTGTTTTATTGTGTTCTATCCTTTTTTTCTTAAGTAGATCATCAACTTGCTCATCTTGGCCTAATTAACTACTGTGCTGAAGTTCAATTTGGATGGAGACTTGTGTTATGTTATTATTTATTCTAAATCTATTTATACACGTATCGATGTACCATTTACTAATTAAATAACAAAATAGTATAAAAAAAAATCAGTTCAAGTAAGGACGACAGCACAATGTGACTAAACATATTATTATAAGTAGAGTTGTGGGACGAGCCTGTCTGCAGAGTAGTGCGGGATAATTTACTTCAAACGTCTACCAACTCTGCAGACCGCGCTCGTCTCCTAGCCGTGGCTGAATGGGAATCAGGCCTTTGGCTGAAATCCTTACCCTCTCCTGCCCTTGGCACTCTGATAGACAACATTTCGTTCAGAGTGGCCATTAGTCTCCGCTTGGGGGCCCCTTGCTCTGTACCTCATCGATGCTCTTGTGGGAAGGATGTTGATCAACTTGCTCACCACGGTCTTTCTTGTAACAGAAGCGCTGGCCGAATCCCTCGTCACGCTGGTTTGAACGACGTCATTCGCCGGGCGCTTGTCAGCGCTCGTATTCCGGCCATCCTTGAACCGAGCGGCCTGTCTCGCAGCGATGGGAAGCGTCCGGATGGAATGACGCTTGTTCCTGGGAGATGGGGAGGCCTTTAGTGTGGGACGCCACTTGCGTTGACACCTTAGCGCCCTCCCATCTTCCTTCCACCGGCGTCAAGGTGGGTTCGGCTGCTGCTTCTGCAGAGGACCTCAAGCGGCGCAAATATGAAAATCTCAATGAGACTTACATATTTGAGCCGTTTGGAGTTGAAACTCTGGGCCCGTGGGGACCAAGCGCCCACAAACTGTTTCGTAAGATGTCTCAGCGCTTAGTTGAGACATCTTACGATACAAAAGCTGGCCTTTACCTTGGCCAACGCATCAGCCTTGCCATCCAGCGTGGCAATGTGGCCAGCCTTTTGGGCACCTTCCCCTAAGGGAGCGACTTAAACGAAATTTTTTATTTATAAAGCTTGTACATATTTTAATTTTTACCCTTTTTTATTTAGTTATAGTTTAGTTAAGTAGTTATTTGTTAATATTTAGTTGTATAATATATAGAATATTGCTAATTAATAAATTATTTATATTCTGGGTTATTATAAACTTTATATCAAAACTTAAGTGTTTATAGCAATGTTACTGCCAAAGCAAAAGTAGAAAGTTGACTCTTTTTCGTTTCCGTTATACGCAAAGTTTAAAATTGATTTCGTATTTTAATGCATTAACGTGTTACTTAAAATGGATAAAAAATGTACAAGTAAACATTTCATTTTCCACGAAAAAAATTTGCACTCTAACTAAACACTCGGCCATTTTTCAGACGCGAAAAAATCTCCTGGAAAAGCTGATATTTACAAATGTTAGCATACTGATGGACGTTGCGGGGATTGCATTTGCTATTCCCTGTATGGCGTTTTATCAGGCTATCGTACAGTTCGAGTATTTCTCGCTTGTATCAGAGTCGGACGTGAAATTGTGATGCGTGAAATTGAGGGGTCACTTCCATACGAGTAAACATTTGTAAAACGTTTGTTGTGCTATCGGCCGCTCCGTGGAAGTGGTTGAAACAATAGTACCAATTGGCAAATGGAAACATTTTGATGGTGGTGTACGGAATGTTTGTAAGGGTTCCTCTTTGAATAAACAGTTTTCGAAAGTTAACGTTTTTAAAGTTAAAGTTTTCGAAACTAAATCAACAACCGATGCAATGAAATAACGCCAAAGGCACTATCTAAGATAAGATAAACTGTTGACAGACATCAGACTAAATACACATTTTTGTTCCAAAATAACTCCTATAACAACTACACACATAAGATAAAGGTAAGTACAGTGTTTAGTTTGACGTGCAGTTGTCTCTACTTACATTTACAATTTTCTACCGACTGCTACTACCACATTATATTATGAGTTCTATGCATAATATAAAACTATACGACCAAATTATCTTCCTTTCTTCTTTTTGTATGGCAATGGGAAATTGGGAATTTTCAAATCATGAGCACAAACAGGTAAGGTAATCATGCCAAATCTCGAGCTTTGTCATTTGAAATATTTCAGCTTCATTCCCCATTCGTATTGTTTAGCGAGCTCGGTTTGATTCGAGGGACATAAGATAACATCCGCAATCCCACTGGCCCTGAGCTGTTTGCATTTCAATGTTCATAAATTTTGATTATCACGGAGCGTAGCTCGCAGCCTATATTCTAATGTAATGCACTGAATTAGAATTTATTCGGCCATAATTCATAGCCGACTGGCCGACTCTTGGGTTGACTGTGTATCATACAGCCGTAAGATTACGCGGTCGTGGCCACAGAGCACGGAAGGCCGCTCTGTTCGCGGAACACCAGTTCCTGTAGCCTGAAAGCGGTAACCGCAAGCCCCTACCTACTCGCAAATAGTATTATCTACGCTCTGCAATTGGGGTAAGCCGTATTGTTTAAGCCATGAGGTTTATTGTTTTGAATTGTTTTCAATTGCACGTGAGAGTTTAGTTATCTAAATCAATAAGTAGTTAAACCATCATTTAATTGACATTATTTTTGCGAGTCGTCAAAATGAAATTCCACCATTAATTTTGTATGGCAATTTAAGTGAGTGCATCTCTTGTTCGCCTACTCAACGGAACAAGGATTGATATTAAAGCATCGATAATTTAATCAAAACTGAGGTCAAATTAAAAGTGTGTAAAAATTGACTTAAAATTAGGTTAATTTGTGTCAACTCAACTCAACTATGATTGTTAAAAGGACTGATCGAGTGGACTGTATTATATTGTATTGAGATAGGTTTGCTGGTGGTGATTATGCAAGAAGCTACTGAGGAACTTATGGAAAAACTCCAATTAAGGGCCAAACGGTGTATTTTGAATCGTAGCTATTACTTATAATATTACGTAACGACTTTGAGCACCATTATGGACCTCATTATTAAATTAGTGGAAGAAAATAACTTAAGTAAGCATCAAATTGATTGTATATGATGATGATCCCTAAAACAAATAGAAAAAAGTTAAATAACATACAATGGCGAGGTCTGACTAATTGACTGTGCCACAACGCGGGTTAATTTAATGTAAATCGAATTTGGCCTGTTTTATTTGAATGTGTACCTAATTAGTATTGCCTCGAAGTCGAGCACTTATTCAGACTACATTCTGTTTGCTCCATTATTTTAAAGTTTCCATTTGTCTCTGGTAACACTTCTGAGACTTGTTCTCTCTCAGGTATTTTATTTTTAACGACAGCAGGCAATATCGGTTCAGTGCGAAGAATAATTTTCTTTTTAATGGGGAAAATGTTTTTCATTTTCATAATAAATTAATACGCTTTTCACGCCGGCTTTTAATGTGTTTTTGTGAAACTTAACTTTAGAATAAATTTATAAAAATAAGAAAGTTCTTATAAATATACTATCTTCGATGAAAAATTCACCTAGCAGTATTTTAGAACAAACCATTATCTACAAGCGGAGTCGCGTTAAAAGCCAGTAACTTATTTGTTTTTTCGAATGTTATAACTGAGCGCAAATGACAGCATTCATAATTCATAGGTCGCGCAGTCCATCAATATTTGTTATTAATTACAGCGAAAATAATCGTGAGTTTGTGAAAGGATCGCATATCCCGACCGCCGGAGGCTGAAGGTAGTAAATCTCTTTGCATTGCAAAGATGAGCTGCCATTCAACTTCTCGATATTAATATTCATTCCTTCCATTATTTCCATGACGGGGCTATTAAAATCTCGAAGCGAAATTTTCTCCCGTCTTATTAAAGATATGTCCGGAATAAATTTGATTAATTTCTTATATTCCACGTCAGTCTCAAATTTATTGGGAATTACCATTTTTACCTGTAACACGTTATTGATTCAAGCAAAATTATCAGTTTGATGAAATTATTTTGATAAAAGTGATGGGGATTTGTTAATTCAATTTCGCGTCTGGAAGTTTTCCAATAAAAGTTTTGAATGATCTACTGGAATGTATTGTTTTGAAGTCAACTAGTCTGTCGTAGTAATCTATTTAGTGGGAAGTTTCTTCGAGGTGGGGCGTGAGTTTGGACACTTCGATTACAGTTGTTTTGGTCTCGAGGGAGATTTTCAGTTTCACAAGCGATATGCCCCAACAGAACTTTCCGCTCATAAACAGATTGTATTGGATTTAGTGACCTTTTTCCTCTTGGGCCGCCACCAAGGGCTCAATGTTTTGCTGTTGGTCCTTTAAGTGCATTACTTTATGAGTTGACGAAAATTGTTTCCATTTATTTAAGTAGGTAGGTACTGTGTACAATGTACATTTATTTAATCTATAGATAAATGCTGTGATTTGCTTTATTATTGTTCTAAATAAACACACAACTTAATGGTCTTCATACAAATACTGAAATTCAACAACGTATCACAAAGTTGAATTTCAATATTACTCGGACATTGTTATTTTAAAATAGGTAGGCTCGTGTCCAAAGGTGATTTTACTAATCAAGTAAAATAGTTTAAAAAAATCCTTTTAACAATAATTCCTGGAACTTTCCTAAAAGTACTAAGTAATAGAAAGTAACTTTTTCTATAATAATACAAAACCTACCCAAATCTCATCTTTTCTGCCTCTGTTATATCGGACGCTTTAAGTTCCTTTAAGTAGTACAGCCATCTACTGAAATTATCGTAAAAGAGCGATATAGAAGCGAGAAGTGCAAACTTCACGCTACTTTGTCTAGGGCCTACTGCGGGAAGTTTTTGCAAACATTGGCGTCGAGCCAGATTGCAAAGTTACCTTGCGACGCTCCGTGCTCGTCTAAGCAGTTTTTAGCGAATGGCCACACTCTGTGATAGTTGGGACTTGGGAACTTGCCGCGGTCAGAACGTCTTCAACATTTCTCTACTTTATCGAAGACTGCGAATAAAGTTTAAAATTTTAACGCAACTATCAATTTTAATAAGTACCTAAAAGTTTAATATTTTTCGCAAGTTAAATAGAATTACTAGAAAATTTTAGCTTTTACCAAAGCTTTTTAAATAACGTAAAGCATTTCGTTTCATAGAAATGTATAGAAACGTCTTTTTAATTCAAATCCATTGATTGATTTATAATTAGTTTAATCTTTTCGGCGATTTGAATTCAATGCTACGAGTATTTCAGCATTGAAGGCCAACGAAGTATGAAATAAAACTGCGTTCTGAAATGTTTTTTCAAGTTATTTAAAATGAAAGATTCCCGTTAAGTGGGAAGTGAGTAGGAGGTGGATGGGTCAATTTTGCTGTCAACTTATTTATTTTATAGGAGAAGAGGTTCCTTAAATTACAACCGTGATATTTCTCAAAGTTGTAACAAAACAGCATACAAGTTGAAGAGCTTAGAAAAGGTTTGAAATGGTTTCCGGAAAAAAATGTGATGACGAAATATGGCTTTGTAACAACCGATAAAACAGTTTTAAATTCTGTTACTGTGTGTATAAGGCACGATTATTTCACCTAACACACTTAATATAAGCAAGTTATGTGCGCACAATGTGTGTGGTTGGGAGTTAATGGCGTAGAGGCTTGTAGGTAGCAACCGGCTGAAAAGTAACAAATAATAGTACATGACAGCGCTTCTGTATGTTTTCCTTATTGCCTTAATGATAAGGGTCGAAAGTAGTCAGCAACTTTTGCTAAGTAAGTATACACACCCCAAATAGCCTGACCACACTCGCCTACGGGTGTGGGCTTAAATGCGGCATATCAAAGTTAGGTTACTTAGGTAGTTGGTGTGCTTAGGTTAATTCTCCGGGCACAAATTCAACAATGGATTAAAAATTTAAGTGTAAGTACCTATAAGAATGTCGGTATTGAAATTCATTTATTAACCTAATCAGAAACGTTTTTCTCTATCTTTATAATTACACTAAACTTCGTACGCGTGAAAATATTTTGAATAATATTTCTCGTATTTGCAACATTTTTCTTTACTAATTTACACATTCTCAATAACTGTCTAGGAACTTAAAGATGTAACTACTTATCTGCTTTCTGTCGTACAGTATTATGTAACCCTTTGGTGTATTTTCTACGTGACATCGCAGTACATCAATTGTACGAAGTTACTGAAGGCAAAGGCAAAGGAAACCGGTCACGTAGTTAATGCCCATTGCACTGGACTGATCCGATCAAAGTCGGCTTTGAATGGCCCTTTACATGAATGCATCAGGAAGACGGTTGTCTCGGACGAGACTCGACAATTGGCTAAACGTCACTAGATAAACGACGATCACAACCTATCTTGCTACAAACGCGTGCTCTTAGCATTAAATACCTTCTTCAAGTGTCTTGATTCAATGTTTATTAAGTGGTTCATCTTACATTTGACCGTCCTCAATCTCCTTAACGTGTTAAATGGTCCAAGGTGTTCCATCACCTCCCTATTTAATGCTATTCATAGAAATGTTTGCAAGATAGTCAATTACATGAACGACGACCAGCCCAACGCGAATTAACCCTTTTCCAAATCATTTGGAGCCTATTGATTTCATTGGAGACGTCTCTCTAAGGGATTATTTATGATAATCGAGTTTTGTATTCAATTTCCTTTCTGCAGGGAACAACATCGATGAAATACGGCAATGGGAACTAATCTCGCCGATTTATTATGTCTTATTGACAAAGAGGATTTAATTGGCAGCATTGCTGGCGGATTATAACAATATTATTTCATTTCGCCGAGGTATTTGATTTATGGAGAGAAATAAAAATGTAGCAAGAGATTTAAGAGCGTTTCAATTTTAAGTAGCTTAGCTGGTTTATTCTTAATAAAAGTATAGAAAAGGTATTTTGTAGTTTTAGGTCTAGACTTTGCATTTCGTGAGCCTTGGTATTTCGATCAGGTCAGCGCGGTGGCCGATCACCGCTCCGGGCCGACAATGCACCCGTGTTGCACATATTCAAATAGCCTATTTCTGCGGCCAACTGGCATATGCGTACACTCCGGCCTTTATACACGGACTATTCAGAGAGCACCCAAATGCCGCCACAATACCATGTTGAATTTCGATACGCATTGTATTATTGGCGATTGATATTCACAGCTCATTACGGCAAAACGAGGTGCAAAGCCTCTGTGGTTTCCACATAATACTTCAGAACCGAATTTCAGGTGTTTACAGCAATAATAATGAGCGCAAAACGAATGAGCGCCAATCTCATTATTGTTCAGTAAATTGCTGTAAATTCAAAGTGCTGTGTGTATTCTTAAATTTCATTTGTTTGTTAACGTAATATTTATTATACTTCCAACCAATTAAATTACTAGAAAGAGTAAAACATTAACGATCTTGGCTATGCGAGAACACGTTAACCTGTCGGCACTGTCTTCCATAAAACGGTGTCGTTACCCGTATCGGATTTCAGTGGGGCAGCTTGAAAAACTTTGTCAATTAGTTTAACTACTGGCGTAAAACCAGCTCTAAGCTGCACTGCTCTGTGGCTGTGGCTCAATGGTTAAACTTCCTGAATGGGCTTTTCTTTAAAGCCGTGAACTAGTCGGTATTAACCCATGGATGAAACCGACGAGAAATGACCGCTTTTTCAAGTTCAGTAATAAATGAAATGTTTTAGGTACAAAAATAAAAATAATTATAATTTGTTCACGTTGAATTTATCGTAGCGCGTAGCTGCGACTACGGCGTAGCATCAGAAAAACAAGCCCTGTTAGATAATGAAGTAGTAACAAGCCTAGCCTCATAATTAAATCCAGTTATTAGCTATTGCCAGATTAGCTGGTCACTGTTAGTGATAGCTATCATGCCATTAGTATGCATGCGGCCGTGGCGTCACATCGTCCACGCCCAAACGGATAAATCTCCGGCGGGTATCAGCGGCGGGCGACAGCCGCCGAATGTGGCTGGCATGAAATGTTAGACGGCTCGCCCACTCGTGATATGATAACCATGTAGCGAAACCCCAAAATCAACTTTCGGAACGGCTGCGAAATTGGAGATGCTCTTTTGGTTTTTTGGAAAGGCCGCTCGACTGAACTTCTGATGGTGCATCGATTGATTCTGTTTGCCGTAAGCTCGTTATTCAATGCACCACCGCTTTTTTTCCTTTCAAAGAGTGCACGTTACGATGCAAATCGATGACACACGACTGTATCCTCGTACATGTAAACATTATGCAAATTTTAATTTTGATATTCTGCTTTTGAAATATTCAGAAAAAAGTGGAGGGCACAGTCATTCTAATCTGAGTTTAAGAGTTTGTGGACCATAAATTTTACCTGACTTGCACACTAAAGCGCTTGGGTATACAATTTAACCCCAAAAAGCTTTGCTTAGCCAATCTTTAATAATTCCATTTTGAATAGAAGAGGTTACGCCACGAAAAACACGAATCGTTTTATAAATAAATGCAACTCACATTTATGTAAATTAAATTCAAATATTTTATTGCACACATGTAAACTCCGAGTAAGTCGCTCGAAAGCCGGAATAAGTCTTAGTTTCTTTGCTTTTATATCACCGTTAGCTTTAAGCGTAATGTGGAGGATAAGACGCGTCCGTTTCTTTTATGTTTCGCTGATAAAAAATATACGTATCGTAAACATAAACGTAAAATGGCTAATGAGTGAGCCGGGCTGCGTTCTAACTTATCGCTATTGGAGGGAATCTTCATAAAAACCAGCTTTTCAGGAACAGTTATTTATTACGATGTTACGAGTACAATGGTGACTTTCAAAATTTAATTAGGAGCGCGGTACGTGCGTGCGGCGCGGTGTCTGACGGCGAGTGAGAGGAGAACGGCGAATGTATGAATACGCCGAACGATGCTCGGGCGCCCTTCAGTGGGGGGCGGAGTTTTGTGCGTTGACAGGCTCCCCGGGTTGAAACGCTGAAGCGTTTAAAATGATCAGGGTAGTGGGCAAAGTCTGTTGTATGCCCTTCGTAAAACTCCTGCCGATGTGTTGACGTCCACGACGCGGGCGATGCTGTCACGGCCGGGATGGAGGCAGGCAACTCGTCCCAGCAGCCAGCGGTTAGGTGGGAGGCGGTCGTCTTTCACCACCACCAGGTCTCCAATGCGCAGCTCTCCACCTTTGGTTGATTGCCACTTTGTTCTCTTCTGCAAGTCTGAAATGTATTCTAGGTAGTAACGATTCCAGAAATGCGTTATGAGCGCCTGAGCGCGACGATAACGTGGCAACGTTTGTATCCTGGCGGGGTCTTCTTCAGCAATCTGAGGATGAGGCAACATTGTGAGTGTTCGTCCGATAAGAAAGTGAGCAGGCGTCAGAGGTACCAGGTCGTTAGGATCAGATGAGAGGGGAGTTAGGGGACGTGAATTTAGAATTCCTTCTATACCTATAAGAACGGTATTCATTTCTTCATAGATTAAATTAGTCATTGAAGTAACTCGCTTTAAGTGGTGTTTAATAGATTTAACAGAACTTTCGGCTAAGCCGTTGAAATGGGGACTGTATGCGGGTGAAAATTTAAAGATTATAGACTGCTCCGCTGCCTTTTCACTTAAATCATTACACTTTACACGTAAAAATTTAGCTAATTCATTGGCGGCCCCTACGAAATTAGTTCCGTTGTCGGAATAGATAAAGCTGGGCTTACCCCTGCGCGATATAAATCTGTTCAAGGCAGCCATGAATGACTCCGTGCTCAGATCTGTGACCAGTTCCAGGTGCACTGCCCTTACAGCAAGGCAGACAAATACGCAAATGTATGACTTAATTAATTGACAACCCCTACCCTTTCTATTGGCAATCAAAATTGGACCTGCATAATCTACAGCTGTATTAAAGAAAGGAAATTGACTATAAAGTCGTTCATTTGGAAGGCTGGCCATTATAGGCTGAATAGTCTTGCCTGTGAATCTACAACATGTGTGACATTCATGTGTTATTTTTCTAGCTAAGTTACGGCCTCCCACTACCCAAAACCTATGCCTAATGATTGACAATAACAATTGGGGCCCTGGGTGCATTAGGATTTTATGATAATATTTAAATATTAATTTAGTAACATGATGTGACGCGTGAAGCATAACTGGGTGTTTTGTATTATAGTCATAATTGGAGTTAGACAATCTGCCACCGACACGAATTATGTTTTCATTAGATATGAATGGATTCAAATTTAAGATTTTTGATTTTAAATGTAGTGGCTTTTCATTACATAAAGAAGTTAATTCGTCCGGAAAGTTGTCTGTCTGAACAAATCTACACAATGCATAAGTGGCACGGTTCAATTCATTCACTTTTAGGTGACCACTGAATTTATTACTAGGTTTTTGACAATTATGTATGAATCTCAATAGGTAAGCTGTGACCCGCTGTAACCTATTAAAATCTGAGTAATTTTCATAATAGTTAAGTTGCGCAGAGGCCAGTTTACACTGTAACTTAGTTTCCGGTAAATCAGTCGGTGTATAATTCAACTGAGTGGGCCATTGAGACTCAGATAGCAACAAATATGATGGGCCGGAGAACCACAGTGATGAGCACTGTAACTGTTTGGCGTTACACCCCCTAGAACCGATGTCAGCCGGGTTCAAATCGGTAGGTACGTATCTCCATACATCTGAGTCAGTGTGATCTGTAATTTCATTAATTCTATTTAACACGAAGGTCTTTAAGGTCGACCTGGGGGTTCGAATCCATCCTAGGACGATTGCAGAGTCGCACCAAAACAAACAACGATTTATTGTAAGTCTTAATGCAGACTTGACCTTTTCTACAAGCCTAACTGCTAATAATGCGCCACATAACTCCAATCGAGGTATCGTAGTACTTTTTAGGGGAGCGACCTTGCTTTTAGCCATTACGAGTTGTACAGTAATGCTACCGTCTGCGGACACCGTGCGTAGGTATACACATGCACTATAGGCATGTTGGGATGCGTCGCTAAAGGCGTGTATTTCGATACATACAGGTGAGTTACAAACAATACGACGTGGTATAACAATTTCGTTGAGTTGTGGCAGTGATTTCAAAAATAATAACCACTCCTTTTCAATTTCAGGAGGGAGTGGGTCATCCCACGAGATCTTAGAAGCCCAAAGTGTTTGTAGTACTATTTTTGCTTGTAAAATACAGGGATTAATGAGACCTAGCGGGTCGAAAACTTGACCGATTGTTGATAAAATTGATCGTTTACTAAGTCGAGTGATGGACGATAAATCTATGTTATTGACTGAAAATAATAATGTATCGGATTTCCAAGACCATCGTAAACCTAACGTTTTTGCGTCGTCATCATTCACTAGCTTGAGTAGACCATCGTTGGTAGTTTCACATTCAATATGATTTAAAACTTCAGGAATATTGGAGCGCCATTTTCTTAAATAAAATTGACCAGTTTTAAGTTGCTTAATTACTCCGTTAATAATGTGAATAAGAGTTGTTTTAGAGTCGTGGCCGCTTATATAATCATCTACATAAAAATCATGCAATATAGTTTTGCGTACCAATGGATCTAAACATTCCCTACCTAACTGTACAAGGCAACGGGTGGCGAGGTACGGCGCTGACGCGGTGCCATACGTCACAGTGTTAAGTTTGTATAGTTTAAGTTCTTGAGTGGGATTAAAACGCCACAATATTTGTTGTAAGCATCTTTGTTGCTCGTCGACTAGCACACAACGATACATTTTCTCACAATCCGAAGTAACTACATATTTGTGTTGTCGAAAGCGAATTAAAATTGTAATTAAATCATCTTGTACAGTCGGGCCTATGTTTTGAATGTTATTAAATGACAAGCCCGACGTAGTTTTCGCTGAAGCATCGAATACCACTCTCAACTTTGTTGTGAGACTGGATTCTTTTAAAACACCGTGGTGAGGTAATATGTACTTGTGTTTATCGTCATTAATGATTGTGTCTGGCGACATGTGACCCAAATCAATGTATTCCTGCATAAAGTTGCAATATTTTTCTTTAAGTAATGAGTTTCTAGCAAATCTACGCTCTAATGATTGAAATCTAGTAAGTGCTTGGTCGTATGACTCACCTAATACATCTGGTGACTGTTTCAGAGGAATCTGTACAATAAAACGACCATCCTTTTGCCGTTTTGTTGTTGATGAAAAATGTAGTTCGCAATCATTTTCTTGTTTAGTAGTTTTACGAGGCGTGGGTACAGATTCTAATTCGAAAAATCTGTCGAGTGACGTTTGAAGTTCAATATCGTTGATAAAGTGACAGTGGACTGTATGATTATGTGTGTATTTATTGTTATTATTAGTGCGTTGCGACTGTATTGCACCCGATACAAGCCAACCGAATTTAGAGTTACTGAGTATTGGTTTGTTTTTGCCCAATGCAATACGTTCAGTACCTAGTACATTCCAGAATACGTCGGCGCTAAGTAACATGTCTATCTCGGAAGGCGAGTTAAAGGTTGGGTCGGCTAAATTAATATTGTTTGGAATGTTTAATGATTCTATATTGAAATGTATGGAAGGTAACATTTGAGTTATGTGTTGAAGAATGAAACAATTAACGTTAGTTGTGTAATTCTCTGTGCGGGAGGAAATAGTGACATTAGAACGCTTTGTAATGCGTACAGACTCACGACTTAACCCTTCCACTGCAGTTGAGGTTGAAATAACATTAAGTTTTAACTGTTGCCTCAATTTCTCTGTTATAAAGTTGGATGTACTGCCATTGTCTAACAAGGCACGGGCAGTGTGACGAGTGCCATCACTACCGATCACATTAACGAGTACAGTGGACAAGAGAACGCAGTTGTTGTGAGTAGATGAAAGTACGACCTCACTGTGATTGGAAGTGTCGTCATCGTATGATGACTGTGAGTCGTCGTGATCGACAGAGGCTGAATCTGTGACTTCCTGAGCTTTCAGCATTATGTTTTTGTCGTGTTTAGAGGATGCGTTGGGCAGAGCGAGTCGACTCGGCTCCGCTGCTGACGTTGCATCAGTGTGTAACATTGTGTTGTGCCATTTGGCACATATCCTGCACGGACCGGACCTACACTTATTAACCTCGTGTCCCGAGCGCAAACAATTAACACAAAGCTTAAGTTGTTTTACTTTATTCATTCTCAAATTAATTGACAATGACTTGAATTTTGAACACTGATAAATGGCATGACTTTGTTTACACAATGGGCACACATGAGAAACTTGTGTTGTATTAGCATTCGATACAAATGCGCGTAAGCGATTGTTTACCGGTTCGCTATGCCGACGTTTCACTGTCGTTAAGTTAACAGTTTCAAGTAGCTCTGCACGTTTCTTAATGAAAGTGATAAATTTGTTCAGATCAGGCAATTGGTCAGAACTACAAGTATGTTCTTTCCACTTTCTACTAGTCGCGTTATCAAGTTTAGTACAAACCAAATGAATGATTAACAAGTCCCAGTTATGCGTGTTCACGTTAAGAGACTCTAAAGATCTTAAGTTCTTTTTGATGCTGTCAATCAGATTTCGTAATGAAACTGACGATTCCTTTGTAAAGGGCTCGATGTCAAACAATGCTTGTATGTGGTTGGTGATTAAAACTTTGTTGTTATGATATCTTTCACATAACAAGCGCCAGGCAACTTCATAGTTGTTGGCAGAAAAATCTACTGAATTTATGACACTTGCGGCTTTATCCTTTAATGAAGATTGTAAATAGTGAAATTTATTAATGCTAGGAATATTGTCATTTGTATGAATCAATGAAATAAAAGTGTCGTGGAATTTAAGCCAATCCTCAAAATCACCAGAAAAAGTAGGTAGTTGTATAACGGGCAAATTCAAAGAAGGCGTACCTGCTGTAAGGACAGTACCTGCCACCGAGGATGTGGCTGCGTCGTCCTTGGCAGGCTGCGCAGAGGTGAACCTGCTTACCCACTCTCGAGCGCGGCCGACGATCGCGAAGTACTCAACCTCAAACTTCTCGCGGTACTCGTACTCTCTCTCGCACTCGGTTTCTGAAATTTCCATCGAACTTTCTATTTCTATTTGTAACGAGTCATACTCTCCGTACCAAGACTCCACGGTGGAAAGTCTGAGGCCGAGATCACTGAGTTGGGTTTGACTTGGTTCGGTTTGATTTGTTAAATTATCTAAAAAGGTTTTAAAATGCGTAAGCTTAGCTTTATACGAACCACGCTTTCTTTTGAGTTCAACTAATTTCGTCATTGTGAATAGAAATTAATTTAGTATGAAGTGGGGTAGTTAAAACTGACAATGAATAAACTATAGCGGTTATGAGAAAATTATAACGATCTGTGTAAAATGTAATGAAAAAAGATACTTAAGCGTAGGTGCAATGAAGAGAAGATGCAAGCGATGATGAAGAATCAGATAAACTGCGTGGAAGCGGGAAGCGAGGCAACCTGGACCTCGTCTGCGTGCGTCACAGCCTTCGTGGATGAGTCTCTGCTCTGTTGTCCTCGATTTGCTGCTTGTGATAGCTTTCGTGGATGAGCCTCCGCTCTGTTGTCCCCGATTTTGCTGCTCGATGATGACGTGACGTGGTGATGACTGCGCCTTCTTCAGATTTTGAAGTAACGGTTCCGCCGTTGAATAACTTTCCCTCAGTCCAAAGGTCGTTGCCGGTCTTCTGCGTTGTAATCTTGGCTCGAAGGTCCAAAGCTTGGAGGGAATCTTCATAAAAACCAGCTTTTCAGGAACAGTTATTTATTACGATGTTACGAGTACAATGGTGACTTTCAAAATTTAATTAGGAGCGCGGTACGTGCGTGCGGCGCGGTGTCTGACGGCGAGTGAGAGGAGAACGGCGAATGTATGAATACGCCGAACGATGCTCGGGCGCCCTTCAGTGGGGGGCGGAGTTTTGTGCGTTGACACTATCACAAAAGAACGTACTATGCACATAGATTTCGGCGGAACGCTACAAAATAACACTAAACTGTGCCGCCAAGGGATTCGAAACGTGTTATAAAACCGAAACAGTCAGCAAAATATCTGCTCAAGAATGGCACGAAATAAGACATTTTTGATAAAAGCTTTTGTAAGCAATACAATTCTAGACGGACTAACGAGCCCACACTTGAAATAACCTAACGTGGTTGCAGAGCGTTTTGTTCACCCGTTCGTGTAAAATTACTAAGTGCCTACAAATAAATGCGCTCAAGAATTTTCTACAATTTCTCTAGCACATGCTTCAAAGGAGCTACAAAAACTTATCCGGGGCATGTTCACTTCACTAACTTAGTTTGTACGTTTTACGTAGGTACGAGTACGTTTGCACTACCTGCTTGATTTAATTAAAATGTACTACGTTACAAATAAGCATTTGAAACTGAAAAAGTTCTAGACCAATGACCTATTTAAAATGATTATCTTACCCTCATCATAAGTAGTTTTAAAAGTTAGAAGTATGGTTATAGAATGCGAGGCCAAAACCCCTCTGTGGCAGAAACAATTGAAGCGCGCTCATTTTGCGTCATTGCATTCATTAAGTTCAATCTTCGAGTTTCTTAAGAAAACACAATAGGTACGAATTAAAATTTCGACGGAAAAATGTTTGCAGAGTCTAAAAGAGTTTCCCTTTTATTACCATATCAAATTGCCGGGCCGCTACTTTTAAATTGCGTATTATTTGGAGAAAAAGGACTGGCATTTTCGCGGGGTCTCGCCGGGCTATATTCCATTAGGCGGGGAGCCGCGAGTGTAAGTAGCCTGCTTAATTGGGGAGTTCATGCGTGGTTCGCTTTTATGGCGCGAATTTCAGTGGCGGGATACAGCACCTTAGGGCTTTGACGCGGCTTGTGAGTTTTGGGACCAGTTTCGGTTTGTAACTTTGTTAGTAAAAATATAACGATGTACTTTTCTTCGTTGATGGTTCCACCATTAACTTAGTTAGACGACGCTAAAAGATTAAATCTGTTTTAAAGGTTTTTTTTCAGGCTTCTGTGCTTCAGGCGCTGGATGTAGGCCGCCACCAACCGGACATTGTGGAAATCATTGACGGAGGCCTATGTTCAGCAGTGGACGTCCTATGGCTGAAATGATGATGATGACAGCTATTCTAGTTTTTATTTTACGTAAGAATAGGTTTTGTATGTGGATGTAATATAGCATACAAGCAGTTGTAACATAATTTAGAAAAGACAAGTTAGATTTTCAATAAATCCAGAAATCATTCATCAGGGACTTATAAAGAAGTAAAAGTAAATAACCTAGCTCGTTATGATTTTCTTGTCAGTCGTTACCATCAATGGCTGACTTGACGACTTCGTTTATTTTCGTCATTAAGCCCTAATACCACATAAAATACTGACGGGCCGACTTAAGTAGTGTCAATTAGTTCCATGTCACGTCGTCAAAGTAAATTGGTAATCCACGAACGTTTCACGCCGTTTACAGTCTCAGTAAACATTGACATGGCTAATTCTGCTGATGTTATGGCTACTGTTATTTTACTTGGCGGCTGATACGTAGAATAACAAGTCTGTGTTGCTTCAGATCAACGAGTTTACTTGGCAGTTCATACTAGTAATTTGGTTTGCTAATCGACTGTGATGTCTGTGTATACTAATCGGTTAGAAGTAAATCGTGTGTAGGTGTCATGGAGAACAACGATTGGACGCTCTATGACAGTAATAATTTTACAGAACGCTTTACCTAGGTTGAGTTGCACCACCTAACTTTGACCGTAATTATAACGATAACCGGTGTTTTTTGTATGGAGTTTGACAGATTTTTGTCAAAGTTAAAGTAAGATGGTTCAACCCAGCTTTAGAATTCCGTACAGGTTTTCCTCTGTACATCACTCCATTTTACCCAATCGAATCGTTAAATAAATCCGTTGACTTTTCCAATTGAGTTCTGATTGAAAATTGGTATTCCTCTTGCATTTCCCTTCATTGTTTTTCGTTCGATCGAGAGAGACCTGCGGCCTAACTTGATCATATCCGAGTCTATCCTGGTGTGACCATAGCGTCTCGCTGTAGGCAATTAGGTCAAGGCGCCTGTTCCGTAATACGTGGCTTAAACAGTTTGTGCAAACGTATCCGACCGAAGTGTGGTTTGTATTAATTAATGCTCAGTCTTCTGGGAAATAAAACGTCCAAATAAGATTTTTACGAGCTGTTTTGTGGGCTAATAAAGAGGTCGACATTCCGTTACGGACACCTTTTAAGAGAGCCCGCACGGACCCGTGTTACGTATCAGCCTGCCTTTGTCCGGGTTTCTGGGTAGGTAAACAACTTAATTACTCACGTCAAAAAATGTTTTGTATGTTTTATTGCGAAACATATTCTTTGTTTTTAGGTGCTTCATAATGTATTTTGTTTCAATTCATACCTCGGGTTTTAAGAGTTAAAAAAGCAACTCAGTAGAAATTCAAATTACCAGTGTACGAGGTATTCGTATGAGTGAAAAGTCATTGAATTACAATTATTAATCACGGATAAGTTTCCTAGCAATTTTAATATCAACAATATTATAGTTCAAAAAACTTTGCGCAGTCAAACTAGATTTTTAAAATCTAAGATGATACCGTTTTTAAGAATACTTAAGTAGGTACTTTAATTAAAATTAAACAGCAATATTTCAAGAATTCTGATTAAATTGAAAATCCTTTACTCAAATAATAATCCATAAGATATTTAGGTAGCATAAGTCAAATTGCTTGGTTTTCGAGAATTAGAACAATGCGAGCCATTAACAATAAGATTCGTCTTTCAGCAATTAAACTGAAACAACCGACAATAATCCTTTTACAGCTCAATCACAGTATTAAAAGATCAGAAATTGAGTACTACAATTAAATATTTTATTCTAGACACTATTAAAACTTTCAAATAGGTACTCTGAAATTTCTGGGAAAAGGTTGCTCGTATTATGTTCTTAGTTAATTAAAAAAGTGTCAATAAGTCGGACAGTCTCCGCATTACTCTTATCAAACTCTGAAAATGAAACAAAAAATATTAATTCCTTAGAATGATTGTCAAATTAATGTTTGTTCGACCTGTTTGAAGTTTCGAAACAATGCAACAAAAGACAAAAGGTCCTCTTTTAAAAAAGCTGCTTTGATTTTAAAATACAAAGCCCAAACTGTGAAGCGACGTTTTCCTATTTTGATCTCTCATGTGCATACCGGGAACTTCATTTGAATTTGAAGTCTGTGCCTGTTTAGATATTACTTAGAAGTGGGTGGAAATGAATTCGTGATCAAAAGTTTACGTCTTCTTTGATCATTCTCAGCATGATACGACTCTTAATATGTTTTCGGTTCCTATCTGTCTTACATATTATATTTTAATTTTGAAGTACCTAAAATGTAAGGTATAGCAGAATTTTATGATAACTCGTTTGATTATGAACATAGCATTTAACAGTGTTTCAATTTTGAGTTTCAAAAAGAAACGGTAATTAATAAACTAATTAGTTCTTATTAATGAAACTGAGTACTGTTAATTATGAAAAATCTAAAACGTTTAAATAGCGGTATCGTTATAGCCAATGAGCTACTGTCATAGTGACATTGACGTATTGTCAATGTCACGCTAGCATCAAACGTCAGAATAGAGGGACGCGCGGAGACGACTCCGCGCGCTTTTGTGCTAAGTGATGAATTGTATTTAAAATAAGGCAATATAATGTGAAAGTTAAGTATCTAGTGTTTTATTTATGAGAATAGATCTACCGGCCTCTAATAGTACCTACTCGTAGTAAATGTACCATACAACGTAAAATAACTTTAAATATTAAATTCATATTCGTATTCGATGCAAATATACATTTTCATTTCAAACGTAATTTCTAAATATGCTGCTGCAAATTTATAGGTTAGCTCTGTGAAATCAGAAGCGAAATTAATTAATGAAGTATCAACGAATGCTACAAACTATGAGTTATGTTGGTTCTCCTTTTCATTCGTGAATCACTTCTTATATTATTTGTATTTGTTAGGTACCAGGATACATTTCCTTTAGCGGTAGGCTGAATGATACCAACAACCACTATTATAGGTGTACCAGAATCTCATGGCAAATAGGGAAAATAAACTTTGTTGAGAGCAATACTGGGGAAATTGGAATAAACGATCTTGATACTGTTTAATTTTTTAATTTTATGACTTTATTATTAATGAACATGAAGTACGAATATACATTTTAGGTAGGTATGTGTATGAAGAATGTTGTTATACAATGGGTTTTTAACGTAGGAAAAAATCTTGAAAAATAAATAAATCGTATATTAATTTAAGTAACTAATTTTATTATGCATCATACTTTTAACTTATCACTTTATTCAGAAATAGAAAACGATTCTAAGAACTCCACTTGCATTTCATGTTCTTCAATAGATGATCAAGATAAAGAGGTATTGTAAATAAATTGCTCTTCCAGCATTTCAATGGCGAAGTTTCCTGATGTTAAAAACACTATATTTCTCTGAATGGGATTAAAATATATACCAAAACTAAAAAGACGGTGAAGTTTTTTTTTTGAAATCGATCAAATGGGAAATTAATTATTTAAATTACCTACATATTTTCGCGTGGAATTGAAACATAGGCGGTGCCGTTCTTTTTATATAAATGGCCAGGTCTGGGATATTTTAAAAAAAGGTTACAAAATTTTACTAAGAAAGAATCTTGAGTGACCCTAGCTGAAAAATTAAAAACTGCTAGATTTAAAAAAATGGATCTGTCAACAGCACTGGATCAGTGGGTTTAGACAAAGTGCAAATTATAATCGCAAACCAGTCGAAAAGTGGTCGAAAAGCCCCTTTTTTGTATGGAGTTTTGACGGATTCGATTTTCGATTCGATCAAAAAGTGCGTTTTGTCTAAGGGGGCAGGGGTGATTTACTGTTTGTACTCCGAATGACTGTCGTGAATACACCGATCAAAATGGCGTGAATAGTTATGCGCAACTTTAGGGCCCTGTAACTTATTTATTTGTAGAGATATTTTCATGATTCTTTCACAATTATTATTAGTTTTACTTATATTTATTTCAAGTTTATTTAAAAGAAAAAAATTTGGAACTTCTCCATTAGTCCTTACTCCTTGATGAAATCTTTTTAAATTTTCTTTACATGGTCATAACATTTTGACCATTCCTCTGCACCAATTTGTGAGATATACCTGAAAAACCCAATAAAGCAGCTATTAGTAAGAATAATATAAAAAAAACATGACCCTCCTTCTGACGCAGTTGGGTAATAAACTAAATGTATCAAAACATTTCAGTCCAACTTACTGTCAACTCGACGACGCGCTTTAGAATCGAAGATTGACTTTGAATTATGCCTTATTTTACAATTCACATTGAAAACAATATGACTTGCTTGAGCTTTTTCGAGTTTTTCACAAAAATAACAAATAGTCAAGAAGAGATTACAAAATTTTTGCAGCGGCTGACAGATTTCATAATTTTCATTGACAGGTGACAATTAAACCATAGACAATTGCCATATGAAAAACACACTTTTCCAATATTTTTGTTTGCCATGAGATTCTGGTAGACCTATACCTACTGAACTATTGTATCGGTCGAGTAATACAAATTCGTATCCACTATTTATAAAATCAGTTCACAGTTCGAAGGTTTAATTTATAGTATTTCTGATTTTATGCGAAGTTAATTTTAAATAATCGGTCAGTCCAAACATAAAGCGTCCGCTTTAATACTGCATGAAATATGGTTTTGTCGGATATTTTTTCTGCTTTAGTTGGCAACTCGAACGAAATGTTGCCAGTCCCGCGGGTTTGGGCCGGCCCTACTAACGTATTTTGAATACGAATTGCTATGATGAATGACTGTAATCTTTTAGTTATTCTATTCATGAAATTATGCATTTACTGAAATCACGATCATGTATTGCAGTGGACTTTTTGAAATGAGGACAACAATTGATAATGGTAAAAAGACAAAAATGCTCTAGTACAATGGTTCCACGAGTCGGTGGTTCCAGAACAAACGAGATATAGAGCAAGAAAAAATACTACTGATGGCCGTCTTAACGTTCAAAGCCCAAATAATTTGGCACAAGTCAACGCTCCATAATATTAACGAGGAGAATCGAAATTGCCACTTTAGTTACAAGCCACAAACTTCGCAATTTGCATAATTTAGTTAATTCAGAGTGGAGAGTTGGAGTTATAAAAAATCCCTTCGAGTAGAGTGGAGTCGTTAAAAAGTATGTCCATAAAACGGATCAAACGGGGCCGATCGCCGACAGATTTATGGTTGCGAGGAGTGAGTCGAGATACGCCGAAAATTCTGGTAACTGCGGCCGGACGGAAATCCTTTTGCAGGTTTATCGCGTGTAAAATCGACCCTCGCCGATTTGCCTCAGGATTAAGAGCGGCTAAAGATCGCGTCTTGTGTTTAAGACGCATAGATATGTCACAAGCTACTTTATTCTCCGTGACAGAATGAGATTCCTTCACTCTACCCCTCCACTAGGTACTTTGTACTGATACGAAATTTTTCCAAGCAGATTAAAACAGTAAATGTAGTCCGGGAAAGTGCTCAGACTCTTATCGTAATAAATGTACAGCACTTTAGGTTTCCGGTTAAGAATACTGTTTTCTTCGTAATATGAGAGCGTAGCGTATAAAGTAGGAATAGGCACGCTAATGCAAAGTTTTTTGGACCTCACATGTAGTTTTTACGATGCTTATCAACACAACGTCTCTAGTCTTCCATACTTTTGCGTTGAAGTCTGTGACATAAACGGTACAGTTGTTGTGTTTGCGTCCATCGATGTTTTTGTAGTTCGGCGTTGCAATGTTTTCTGTAGGGAGAGAGATGTGAATAGGGAACATTTTGTTGTGATAGCACGTCGTGGAGGGTTCTCGTGGCGTGGTAGCGTCTGTGTTGTCTTGATAAGAAAACGTTATGGCTATTGCTGACGGCCCTCCCCGGGGCCTTCGTGCGTAACAACATGTAAGGCGGGTTTTTCTCCGGAGTCACTTTTAATCTACGCTCTAATTTATTGCGACAGAGAACCACTACGTTTTCGTGTAGTGCCATACATTCAGGCGTTGCGTTGGAACGGTTGGACGTGTTTGTGGGAATGTAACTGCTATCTAACATTAGCATCTATCCAATAAAACGTAGGTGGTAGAATCCAGAGTAAGGCAAGATTGCCGCTGGCATTTAGCATAATAATAGTCGTTGTTATTTGTAGTTATAGGTGATTCTTCTTTTGCCGAATATACCGGGCGTATATTTTGGTTTAAACCGTGTTCCCAGCAGGCCTCACAAAAGTATAGACCTAAGTTGGCTAGCGCCGAACGCGACCGATTTTAGAGATTTCTCGTGTTGAGCTCAAGTTCGTAAATCACTCTGAATAATGCGACTCCATTTCGGGTTTTCTCTGCCATTGGGCGTACTTTAGAGGATTGCTCGAAAAACCTGTAGTCACTCGGCTCCTTGTCATGTTAACTTGCCTAAGTAATGCTTATTTCAATTTAAATTTTCAACACGCCTGAATTAACATATCTCTTCACTTGAGCCTCAATCAGAAAGGCAGTTTGCTTGAATGATGAGTTATTTACTTTATGCGTCTCGAAGGGCGTAGGTACACGAAGGGCATACGAACGTTAAACCAAATTCTGTCTTATTTTACTATGAGTGAGTAGAGTGTGTTTCGTTTGTAATATGTATAAGAGGTATGTCTGTTTTAGTTAGTTACACGAATAGCCTATTTTTTTATGATGCGGCTTAGATAAATCCGACCGCAGAAGAACAGTTTTAAAACCACTAAATCAAAATAATCCTTAACGCTATCTCGTTTCGAGTTTTCTTTTTATTTTTGCCCAAACTTGCATCCCGCTCCAAGTTCAGGTCTCCAAAACTAATTGTAAGTTGCGCTGCAGTGCAGCTGATGTTTGTGTACAGTCGACTTTTACATTTGTGTTGGAAAATCGCTCTTATTATAACTAAATAAAAGCTCGATGTGCTGTTTTCTGTACTTCGCACATGCAAATGTTTGCGAATAAACTTGAACACAAAATCTTGAGATGAAGTTTATCATCGCGATACATATTTTTGGACGACTGTACAGACTGGTTTTGTGATAATAATGCTCCACATTCTCGTAACATTTTACTTGTTTCTTCTTAGCTTCTGAATTATTTCAAACTCAAGTCCCAAAAGACGTTCCGTCTTTACCTACACAATTTGCGCGGACTACTGGTCTTATCTATACCTTTTACCTTTTAAATATAAGAACAGCTTAAAACTTTTTGTTTGTAGCACTTAAAAACAATGTTTAGACTTAGATTGATAGACAAAATAGGTATTGAGTCTTAAGCACGTTTAGTTTTATAGGACACATGTTTTTTCAGGACAAACTACTATACCTAATTCAGTACCTATTCACATAAAAAGTTTAGTTCTTAAAGACTAAAGATTTTTCTTGCAAGCACATGTAGACTTCGAGAGAGTGTGTTACTTTTAAGATAAATAAAGGGCGAGGGAAAGTTCTTATAATGAACGACGATGTAAACTTGGGTGGCAACACTGGCAACACTGGCAACTGAGATTGATGTGTGGAGATTAAACGGGTCGCAAGTTAATTGATGATGGTGGAGAAAAAGTATTTGTTTACGTCGTAAACTTTACGAGATTCGGCGGTAAACGGATTTGAAGAAAAGCGAAAGGGTATACATACAAGTACCAGAGTATTTAAAAGGTACTGCTTCTAGCGGTTTTTATGCGTTTCAAAATCTTTTTGTTTTTATATACGAGTGACATTAGGTCTTTCTTTAGTTATGGTATGACCAAGGTTACCTATTATGTATCTGCTGGGCTGATCCAAAATAGATAAACGTGCCAATTATATGACTTGTAAATAAACTAAATTGTGGAATGGACTGTCGTCTGCGGTGTTTCCGGACGGATACGACTTGCAAGCTTTCAAGAGGAGAGCGTATCTTTACCTTAAAGGCCGGCAACGCACCTGTAACGCCCCTGGGTCTGCGGGTGTCTATGGGCGACGGTAATCACTTACCATCAGGTGATCCGTTTGCTCGTTTGCCTCCTATCACATAAAAAAATAAAAATAAACTGTTAATTATTATAATTAAGTGGTACGTCAATTATGTTATCGTTTGGAATCAGACTACGTCCTATCTATATTAATCGACGCTACATTCCCAATTGAATTGCACGAGACGCACGACTATGAAGAGCAATTACGTTTGACATACCTACCTACTCGGATAAGTCAAACTTGCAGCCAA
This sequence comes from Ostrinia nubilalis, assembly GCF_963855985.1. Classification (NCBI taxonomy): domain Eukaryota; kingdom Metazoa; phylum Arthropoda; class Insecta; order Lepidoptera; family Crambidae; genus Ostrinia; species Ostrinia nubilalis. The sequence goes on from NC_087103.1 coordinate 7,173,732, forward strand.
GTATGAATCGAGTAACTTAGATTACTGACATAAGTTCAGCAACTAAACCGACTGAGCATAGCTTAACGCTAACACACAAACAGCTGTTTGTTGCAATCTAGCTACTAATAAACTTGTGACTGCACAATTAATCTTCCATGCATAAGTTTATACTAAAGAGAGCGAAGTAAGCAAACACAAATTCAATAAAGACTATTCATATGATGACAAAATATTTTCCCATAAATAAGCTCAATTAGTAATATCACTCATAAAGGTATCAGCGAAGCGCTGGACGTAGGCCGCTACCAATCGATCAACATGGAAAGCATTGGGGGAGGCCTATGTTCAGTTTCAGGAGTTCGTCCTATGGCTGAAATGATGATGATGATGACAATGAAGCTCAATAGTCGTAACATGCTACGACGAGGACCACCGTCGATAAAACTTAACCTATTTGCTTTTTAAAAGCCTTATTTACGCAATATTTGTTAAGTGCGAGTCAATAGTGATTGACATAAAAGATCTTAATCTCCTTGATGGGTCATACTTAAATTTTATAGTAAAGCTAGATTTAACTTCAGATGGACCGTAAAATTGGTGGCAGTTAAAAGATAGATTAGTTGTCGTAATCGTGTGACCGTTTGACCTTTGAGAGATCAATTTTGCAACTGGAGAGAAATAACAGTTTGAACAATAATAGCTGAAGGATTGTTCGATTATTTCCTACTTTCAGTTTATGTACCGCAGGTAATTTATTTTATTTTGCATTTAGTATTAGTAGTGTTTATAATTAAAGTAAAGCCAATTACAATAAAATGTATACTCGTATTAGCGTGTTCTCGAATAGAATATTACTATTTCAGGCGATTACAAACCACCAAAAAGCATGGTCTCCCGTTTTCGTTTTCCCATCAAACTGCTTTTCTTAACATTTTCGTAATGAAACTATATCAGCTCAATGTTAAATTCAAATGTATATTTTTAAGCGTTGATTTAGTTAGACGATTGATTTTATTTAAACATTTTGACCAAAATAGTCTGGAATCTAATCTGGAATACTTATAGCTTTATACTTAAGTGTTTCCTAATGTTTCTTGTTTTGTTTCAAGATGTGAGTAGGTATAACCTAATTTACTGAATTGTGTCCATTTGTTCCATGTTACACAATTTCTTCCATTATCAATATTAGCTGTTTTATCTTAGTTGCAAGTTCGTGTTGTGTCTAGATCGACCGAGTTTTACGAGTCCCCGGTGAAGCGGCATTAGTATTCTTCCAAGCTACTTGGATGAACGAGAGTTGAACTCAGGCTTTGCAGGTTTATTGTTTTTATTTCAGGCAGCCATTAAAATAAGGTTATAATAAAATACTGAACCATATGTCCTTTGGGGAGGGCTTTCGACATCGCTGAGCGGCGGTTGACAGCCGTCCTCGCGGGGAGCTATCAAATCGTGATTTAGAGCTGTATCACGAACTATGTACAGTCCACAGAATCTCGGAAATTTTTGCTGCAAAATCACACTTATTACAACTAAGTTAGAAGCCACGGTGTTAAGCTCGATGTGCCGTTGTATGTACATCTGTACCCTACATAAGCGGATTAATATTACGTACTCAATAAGTTATTGTAAAGTTATTCTTAAGTAGATAGGTACATAAAATGTGATATTACTTTTATAGAGACTCGCAATGAAAATAAGAGTATGAAAGTTCTTAGCTTTTCTAAAATTTGCTATTGAATTTTAGAGAAGACTTGTTGATAGTTTCAATGTTTTTGGGTATATCAATTATCATGTAACACTTTATTTACCATTTACCATTTAGAATATTGAATAATTTTATTGCATTTGCGAGGTGAAATAGTATACAGACAAAATGTGTTCCAGAAAATATAGTTTTTCATATAACAAGCATTAAGAATCCATTTGGAAATATCGCCCCAGGCTAGTTATAACGAACCTCCCCAAATTGAGGGTAAAATATTAAAAGTCTACGGGATATTCTGTGGAAAATAATTTCATTTTTGTAGTAAATATTTCTTTGATATTGAACAAATTACGGATTCTGTTTCGCATAAAATGGTTGAATCTTTATATTGGCAATAAAATTACGTGGAAAATTCCTTTTTTTTTCTCAGTATCTAATGATACCTTCTGACAAATTCAGAAACAAATTAGTACAACTTTGTAATTATTTGAATATTATATTTATGAACATTTGCTAAGTGAGACAGTAGTTGTCGATTTGTGGTATTGAAATACTAGTTATAGTTACTCTTAGCTAAACCGACATTTCCATTCATTAGACAAAACGAACACCGAAACCATTACGGTCGAGCCGAGTTACGAAGACCGCCACATACCTAATTCGTTAGAATAATCCGTTTATGTTACCTACTTGATAATCTTAAATTATGCATTTTAGCAATTTTATGAGTGTACAGTTACCATCTTAACAAACCATGACCTACATCTATCAATTTTATTAATGTAGGTTATTAATCTAATAAACATCCAAATCTCTCTTCTCACATAGAGACGAAAACTAATCATGTAACCACAAAGCTAAGCTTTACAATGAGGTGATTACTTCATGAAATAAAAAAGATTTAAAAAAAGGTAAAATTAGGTTTAGGTAAGATTTTCAGGTGGGTGTACGTTCTATTTTTATTCAACAAGGAGCAAAAATTCCACGGGCCGCCTGAGAAATCTGACGACAATAAAATTGGTGTCATCGTTAAATTTCGATCAGAAGAGTTTTTATAATGATGAAACCATGTATCGTAAGAATCTCAGCCCTAAATGCTAATACTGGAATTAGGCGTGTGGTGGTTTATACTAAATACTTTACTAAAAGCGAGTACATACGAGTCCTATCCTGCGGAATAAGATTATCCATGGTTTAACAACCCAGCCGGTTAGCTAGCTTCCACATTAATTTAGGTAACGTAGGTAAATTAATTTACATTTTAAATGTATGTTTCATAAAGTAAACCGCAAAGAAATACCCTCAGGGTATTCAAATTTCAGCCCTTGTTTGTATTATATGGTGCTCGGGACGTCCCAAGCCCAACATAATAAAAACATCTTTATAATTTTCGGATAATGTAAAAATAACTTTTTAATCAACGATTTTCTCTTAAAATATACAACAATACCGGTAGCTATTATTACACATCACAATCAGACTATTCACATTTGATAACAAAACCCGGAAAATTATTACGAACATGAAGTAAAATTAAGTCTGTATAATTTTTGGGGTACCTATTTATATTAGGAAAAACTTAAGCATCCGTTTGGTTACTTGAATAAAGAAATATTATAATCTCTTACTTTTCTTACACGCGTAAGGGCTTGTTCCCATGGAGGCATCCTGTATACCTACGTGTTTTAATATTATCGTTCACACGAACATCCCGTTTACAGTGTCCCGAAAAAAACGATCCGTTGGAATTTGTAAGTCGAATTTCAAATGTTCTCACGATAGCATAAGGGCTACCTTTTCTTTCTTTTTTCTTTTTTGACGTTCATAAGTGCCACTTGTGGTCTAAACTGAATAAATGATTTTGATTTTGATAGTCTAGTTTTGCGGGATCACGGGATCATGCAGTACTGGATCCCTCAAAAAACTGGATTGCCAGGGAAACGAGCCCTTAGTTTAAGGCGAATAGTTTCAATACATCTCTTATGACGCTCCGTCCGCGTGCTGAATTCCTTATCAGAGATCAGCTCAGTCTCATGTAACACGGAATGGAAATGACGTTTTATTTTAAATAGAGCATACGGGTATACTTTTGTGAGAAGGATACCCTGGGGATTGCGAGTTTTTGCATAATAACTACTTTTGTGTAGGCACGCGGAACGAAGATCTGAAGTTAGCTTACGTGGGATGTGGAGTTTATTTATAGAGTATCTTCCAGAACTTATATTTATGTTATAAAAGAAAGGAAGAAATAATATTTGGTAATGAAAACACAACAATGACTACAGAGGAGACAGAAAAAAACCCTGTAATTACAAAAAAAAAAAGCGATGGAAATTGTAATGAACGCAGCATGAAAATGTTTACCTATTTACATTGACATGGCTTAGTGCTATTATTTAATTTTAAATACATTATGAATTATTATTTGTGGAATACCCGGCTCGACAAATAAATTCAAAATGTATTTGAAATCATATGAGTCAGTAATAATTTCAACAATTCTGCATACAAATAATTTTCTCTATTCCAGTCTGCTTATCGAGGTTATGAAAGCAGCTGCTTTAAATATTATTGCTGTATATTTTATGAGCATATCATACGGAAAACTAACTATTAAAAACACGTTGAGAATATTTTCTAGATAAATCTTTACTTTATCTTAAAGTTTCACGTCACTTCGAAGTTGTAAAAGTTAATATTGCGGTACCCCGCAGCCTTTCCTCACTTCATTTTAAGGCCGAATGAAAGGAGAAGTGTAAAAATTCGCTAATAGGGTTCTCCAAACAAGCCGGCCCCGTGACTTGGCCCGCGTCCAGTCCGCTTGGCCCGCGGCCAATTGAATCTCCTCGCCTTCGTCCTGTAATGGCGACGGGTGTCACACGGTGGCAAGGAGCAATCGTCGGCCAGTTGTTTCTTTAATTAGTAGCAGTACGATTTTAATTTCAAGCTTTAGAATTTTTTCTCAAGTTGCGCAGGTATGCATTATACTGGAATGATAAGCAAAAATAATTTCAGTTTTTGTCATTAGCATATTATTACTATTTCTGCTTAGTTCGAAAGAGATAGGTAGTCATACCGTATGGGATAACATCTAACACTATGACATTGGTCTCTACAAGGTAAGGGAAAAGGAAAACTTACTAAGGTGTAATTGTGGCCAAATACCAGTAAAATACGAGTATATTTACGAAATCGGCTTTGGATTGTATTTTTTTTATAAAAGCTAGCTAAATGACCAATCGTACAAATGTTCAACCATATGTGCTTGGTTCGAAGTATTCGTAGACCGATTGTCAGTAACCGAGCGTCCAACACACTTCCTTTGTGAATTGCGAGCGGGCCACGCAAAAAGGATGGATAAACCAAGGCTTTTTTACTCGACGGTGTTGATTACAAATCAATCCATAGTCGATTTCGATTCGTTCGCAAAAAGCCCGGAACGTCAGTTGAATTAGCATTTGCCAAGATTGAAAATGCAAAATTGAACGCTAGAATCACCTTTTGGTGGAGTTGGATCAATGTTAGTCTTCAGTACCAGGTAAAAAGTTCACGTAATTATTGTTTTTTTCAAAGACAGCTTTAACCTGAATACAAACAAATGTAGAGGACAATTGTAATTCCCTGAAATCCTGTATTAGTTAATTGTTGCAGGTAGCACAGTTGCAGCAGAATGCAGGCGTTGCATAACGGCGTTTGCTCGCTTTAATTAGAGATGTGTCGACGGGTCGAGCCAATGAGTTGACTGTGTACTCGTACTTGGATGGCATTTGCTTCTGTAATCTTTGGTTATAGGTACTCATAAGATAGAAAGTTAATCTCAGCTGGGACTTAGCTTGCTTAGCTTAACCACTAGTCCGTAGTAGGTCCGAACAAAACGATGATTAAATTGCACCTATTGAAAACAATTACTTGACCGTCTCGGTCCGATTAGGAATTCCAAGAACACTGGATTAGTAGAAATTGTAAGAGATTAAACGCTCTAGCAAATTCTTGTAATGCTAAGAAATGTTGAACGGTTCGGAGTAATTTCAATTGTGTTTGTAGTGTTTACAAATTCAATCGTGCGAATCATATTGATTATCAAAACTATGCAATATCAGTCCACTTCACAACTTTGAACGCTCAGAATCGGTAAACAAGAAAGTTTAACAAAATAATGTAAACTGCTGATAGAACTTTGAACAAAAAGTTTTTTGATGATATTGGCAAAAGCCCTGCTACATACAGGCTTTTACTCGTTCTCACGATCATTCAGCCTATGCCTTGACGTAAGGAATTCCCCAAAGCACGATCTCCCGACTTTTTTACCGACTCGTTTTTCTCGGTTCTACTACCATTTTCCATTGACCCGTATCGCAAAATACGTCTGAAGATTTGCAAATGACCCGAGTTCATCTGCGGGTATATTGCCGCACCTCAATGCGACGCCGCGAGCGACGCGGAATGCACGAACTATGCCGGATGCTCTCGGAGTTCCTCTGAGGCATATATTTGAACATAAAAATGTCAGCTTCATTTGCAGACGGTAATGTAAAAATGATTTTCTTTGATAGATTTTACAGAAGATTTCAGGTTTCATTTTCTTATTGAATAAATGTGTACCTATCTAGTTAGGTTGTTCGTTACCAAATGTATCTAGTAAGAATGAGAGTGTAAGAAGCAGGTAAGAAAGTGTTAAAACACTGAACTCGGTTCGCGATTTTTACATAAGTTTTATTGTTTATTTCTACGTTATCGTCATTTTTGAGATATAACATACCTACTGCAGTAACAACACAATACTTATGTACCTACCAAACAACGACACAATTTTGGCACACGGTTCATTAAAACAAACGAGCCATTGAATGCCGGACGTTAATGATTAAAGCTTTGCTAATTGTGATTAATGAAATCACTAAATAGATTGGATACGTTCGTTACCATAATTAGAGTTTGGAACATTTGATTAGATAATTCCATTCACGTGCAGTAAAGTGGTTATTTAGTATATGACTATACAAAGGGTGTCATGATTGAAAGGCCCGTAGCATAACGAAGTTGAGTAATTGGGTTGATCTACTAATCAGTTCATGTCTATAAAGTATTGAGACTACAAGTTTGCTCGTATACATTAGCGAGAAACTACCAGCACTTTCTAAAAATAATACATTATTGTTTGCGTTGCGTACATGCAAAAACCGAACTCCGGCAATTTCAGCTGGAGATTTAAAAAAAAAACTAATCTGTTCAGATACATAACCCCTCATCTGGCACGTGTTCGCGCGCGCCTACATTTACCTAAAGTCCACCATAATAGATCATTCATATTTAAAAGTGTAACCGTAATCGTACGAAAGTTATTTGTTTAAATAATAGTAGCTCAATAAATGAACGAATCATGTCAACTAAACATTTTTAAAAAGTAGCAGTCTAGCATAACAATTTTCGTAGTTGCTACGGCGTAGACTACGGCCTACGACACAAATTCGTAGCCGCTTGAAACTTCTTTTATCACAATGGATTCAAGCCAAAGAGGAAAAAAATGTGTGAAAAATAATGAAAGTCTGAGTAACGGTGCCAAGTCTCAATCAAAAAGCAGTCGCGCCGCTGTATTCTGAAATGTTCTTTAAGTTGTGCGGTTGACTGGTGTACCTACTCTAGTGACTTTGTTTTTCCTCTTTTTACCCGACTATGGCGAAGATAAAAGGAAGTGTTATGATCTTTTATTACAATATAATAACTTCTATAAAGATGGTAACTTACTGAGAGCATTGCTCTATTATGTAAAAAGCACGAATTTACAACTTTACGTAAATTAAAGTACCTAAAGCTCAAAATGGAATCACAAGGCACCGGCACACTGTAGACACGTTTCTATTCAAAATCAATCCACATGAAAATATTTAAAAATAACTTAATAAGGCCTTTTCTAAACAAATTCGATTGAGAGATATGTGGCCTAGTTGAGTTCCCTATATTCAGTTTCAAAATTAGCCGATTCAAGAGGAATTGAGATAGGCTCGTCTTCCTCACGTCTTGACCATAAAATCATACTGTGAACAATACGTGTTCTGAGCGAGAAGTATTGACGTGCCGTGTTTGACAATTACAAATCGTATTCTTGTAGAATATCTAACCTTCAAATGTAAGGCGAAATAAAATATGAGGCATTGTTACGCAATAGACCGAAATTGAGAAGGGCTTTTGCTAAGTCGTTTCTAGAATAGTCGGATCAGATAAATTACTTGTTATTCGTCAAAACGGAGACAAGAGTTACTTGATAAATGAACTTATGTCTTTGAATAAGTTCGCTCTCTGTAATGTATCTCCTTATTATCGTATGACAGATTTATAAGAAGTATTTTATTTAGAAACATGTTATTTTATACATTATAGTTTACGGAATCGCTTGCACGTAAATAGCTTTTGAATCGCTAGTTATTCACGAAGCAATCAAGATGCTTAATTTATGGCGCCAACTCTGAAAACATTCCGTTGGCTTCTCGCATTTCGCCAGTTTTGCAACACAAAAGCAGTAAATCGTGGGGAGATATTAGGTATTGTTGTCGATGCAACGACCAAACGGGTTCCTGGCTTTACTCGCGATATCATCGATAATATTACTGACCGCTTTACGTTAAGAGGACACTGATATTGCAGTTCATAATAAAGTATGCTCTATAAATTTTACAGTAATACGTAGCGTGTTTTATTAGCTGCCATAATAATGAAGGCAAGCACAACACAATGTGTAAAGTTTGAATCATCCGCTTTACGTAATAAAGTAGCAGTTAAAAACTTTTAACTCGTGGTTGAAATAAAGAAGCCGGTTTTTGAAAATGTCCCTTGGAGCCCGTAAACTCGGTCGGCGATTATAAAATCGGAACGTGCCTTTAATTTTGTTCTATCACCGCCGAGGGCAAAACTTCGGTCTCGAATGTTTGAAAACTACGAACAGCATAAACCAGGACGTTTCTATCTCATAACAAGTTCGGAGAGGCAGCCCTGAGGAGATGAGTGCATAAACTTGCGACGACACACAACTTGTTTCGTCTGGGGAATAAAAAATTTTAAAAAAGCTCTCATTAATACATCCGTCCTTTTCAAACATCACAGAGAGGAAAGGAGGCCGCGAAGTTTAGAGATCCGAAACGTTATACTCGTAAATGTTTTCTTTTTTGACAGTTAAAGAGATTGGAACGTGGATGCACTCGTAACTGACGGTAGAGAGACACGACTATAGTATCTTAGCGAGCGAAGTCGCTCGTTACTTGGCTGATACTTGCGGGCGTGATGGTTCATAAAGGAGCTTATACGATTGCGTGCGACTTTATAGTGCAACGCGTATGCAATGAAAGGAGATGTAATTTATGCATGGAATTTAACTTCTTAAGGGTCATTGATACGAGTCTACAAAGCATAACTTTAAAGTAATTAATGCACTCTTAATTGTAAACTGAATAAACGCCCAATTAAATTACGACGAGTTAAATGTTTCGGTAAACTAATTTAGGTACATATCGGTACCACTGTGTCTAACCCAGAACGTGCAAACTAAACGAGCAGTCATCTCACGTGGAGGACACTAGAAAATACAGGGTCTAATTCGTGGCCGGTGGCGAGGGCAGCGCGGTTGAAATGTAAACACCGCCGCTTTGTGGCGTTCGATGCGCTTGGCGGTTGTGCGTGCGAGCTGCGAAAATTACTGGCGATATTGACTCGCACCTCGCATTAGAGTGGTATTTGCAAGACTGCAATGTAGGTGTACTTTATATTGCAAAAAAAAAGCTACACCAGTAGGTTTAAAAAAGTCTTTGCTATGGGGAAATGAGCAATGAACTTGTTGGAAGAAGTGAGCAGAAGCCAGTGAAAACGGTTTAGTCAACCTACATCTTAAGACTTCGCTAACTTTAAAGCAAATCATTCTTGTGCGTCACAGTTCACTCAAACACCTTCAGAAGGTCGTCCATAATTTACTAAATAAAACTCATGAAACTCATTTTATTTTTGCCAGTAGGCTCTTAAAAAGCACTTTTACATGCCCCAGTATTAATATTAAGTAAGTTGGCGAAGTTTTTTTTGCAATTTCAATTTCTCTTTTCAACCAATAGACGTCCACTGCTGGGCAACGGCAAATTTTCCGTGGCAATCGGTCTTGCACCCGCATCTCGCATCCACTTCAAAATATTATTCCAAGACTGTTGAAAATTTTTACGTCAGGAAATAATGGGAATTAAAATGTTTGCTCGACGGAGCAACGCATTCAATCTCCAAGCAACCGACCGGCTACGGTTGTCAGCTGCCATAACCTACACTCGCCAGCTGGTGCCATGTCGTATTTCATAGGAAAAGAGTAACATAAGATGGTGAAGAATCTTGTTTCCATATTAATTTTGTAAAATAATAGAGCTCTGAGAGTCGCACTGACTAACATTTAACTCCATAATAAAGATATCAGTATGCAAATACAGCCCATTCAAACTGAAAAGTGGGTCAAATCCAACTTTCAAGATTTGTCTGACCGACCACGGGGCGGAGTAGATACAGAAAAAGGCACATACATATTTAGACCCAACTAAAAAGGATGTTAGTTATACATTATGTATTGTTTACATCCACCCTTCACAAGTGAAATATTAAGGGCATTATCATCATCCTGTCCGAGCCACTCTTTGTGCCTATTGTCGGAAGTCATTAATTTCGTTTAAATACTGCCGCTTGTAACGCAATATTTTTTAATATTTTTTGTTGATAAAAGAACATTGTACATAAAAAATACCCGGTAAAGTGTACAGAAAACATTCACATAGATAGGTACACCCAATATGTTTATGAATACCTGAGAAAAAAGGTTTTTTTAATGCATAACAAGGGAGGTAATTAACCGCAATGGCTGCAGTCTAGGATGGTGCATTTATCTGCCCTGTAGGTGCCTATTTACTCTCGCCTTAAATTCTTTGTTATTTTCTCTTGAGCGTTCAAATGATGAACTAAAGTTACCTGTTCTGAATTTGCTCTGAAACAATGAAAATGTTAACATACCTACTCAATACCTGCACTTAATTAAAGTTCGCAACTTTGTTTAACTCCACACGTAACGATGTACTTACTCGTATTTAAAAGTTATGCACGTTTCACATCCTTCATCAGGAGTTTATTCGTTATTTGTTTCATCGGATATCATACGTATCGATGTAATCAATCTGAAGTATTCGAGTAATTGAGATTGAATTTAGGGACAAATGATTTTATAATGAAAATGGATGGGCGAATTAGTTGGCAACTTTTGAAAAGTCCGATGTGTTACTAGGCAGCCAGATTTTAGGACTGTAACTGTTGAAATTTGATCATGACTAAATTTAGGCGGACGATAAATTACAAATAAGGTTTGTGGGAGCAAAGTTTAGGCTACTCAACAAGCATTTAGTGTTTCTATAGTTTTAGGACGCCTTGTGAAGTAGATAGTATTTTAAATGCGAAAGTAACTCTGTGTATCCGCTGATCTAGTTTTGATGAATTGTGATATAGAAATAAATAGGAAGTAGAAAAATCACATACTTACCTACCTTTTGGAGAGGCCGCCCTCAAAAACCCACGTAGGCGAAATCACGAGCAATAGTTAGTCATAACGATAAGCTACTTTTTCTACCTACTAAAAACTTAACCCAAAAACTTCCAAGTTATCTTCTCCCAAATCAAGTGATTACTCATGAAGGCGCAACTCCCATTTGTTAGATAGGGGAAAATTCAAATGAATCCGCTCGATTATTGGAGATAGCCCCTGGCCAACGTTCGGTGATTTGTTCGGGAAGTTTGATCCGTGGGTCCCAAGGGCACAATGAACTTCGTTCGACCGCGGGTCCATCATTTGGCCCCGAAGTAAAAACGACCCGTGTGCTACCTCAATTAATTTGCAGGGATGGTTTTAATTACTTCAGGTGGACGAACGGTTTACTTCCACAAATGCTTGAACACAATGTTACGTTAATGTCTCGCTTCTGTATTAGTAACTGTTTTAAATTCTACAGAGCACTCAAAACGTTGAACTTAGTTGTAAAATAAAGCATCTCAGTAAACTGAACTAATAAGTTATTCATATTGTTTATGTATTCATGACTTGAATTTGTCAAAGATAGAAATTATGTTTACTAAGAATTCAGTGCCATATAATTTACAGAATCTACATAAGTTTCACATAAATCGATTTAATAGGGCTTCCAGACATTAAATGGAACAACAACAAAGGGAAACGTTACTTTGTAGTCACAAAACAAAATATTGTTACTGGGTCTTAATAATAAGACCATTATACTCTCCATTATTAAAATATCTAATGTAATATACAATGTACAATTTAACCACGATGTGGGATATCGTGTGACATGGATACGTTTGCGTATGATTTGAATTCTAAATTGATGCGAAATCAAGTTGCGAAAAAGTTACGTTTTTATTAAGTGGAACGACTAGATTCAAAATATCTTAAGTTATTTGTTTGTTGCAGACATAATTCATAGTCCTCCGGGCATTTAATCTCGTAATTTGGCCCCATAATCTCGGAAGGCTCTTAGTCATAATGAACAGATTAAAAATTCTGGGTTTAGTAATTGCTTAAGTGCTTAAACCAGATTTTCTTGCGAGGCGCATCAAAATAAATTTTGCTAGCTACTTTTTGCTGAAACTGGACTCGGTTTGCTCTGAATTTACATCGGCTAGCAATAATGTTTGTAGAAAATTTCGTAAATTGAGAAGTGCATGTATTGTTTTGGTTTATGAAATTGAAAGAAAGAAAGAAAGAAGAAATGTTTATCGGACTATATTATCCAGTATAATACTTACGGCTATTGGTAGTTACGGGCGTTACGGCACAGAAGTGTAGTGGAGTGGAAGAAAAAGTATTTTAAATCCACTTTGTGTAATGCAAAGAAAAGAAATGTTGTAATCCTTTTTGCAGCATTTTATTGATGTTATACCAGGAAATTGTATAAAATTCAATCGAAGGGGTTCCGCGGCGTTTGTCCCATGGTAAAGTACTCTCAAATAACTTTCTGAAACAAAATAGACAAAGCTTATATTGGACGAAATACTTTAGCTATTCGCAATATTGGAGACTGCAAGAATTTTCATAAAATTGAACCGAGCGGACGGATATTTAATAAAGCTGTATGTATTTAAGATTTATTATTACAAGCCTTTGTTCGGCGACAAAAACTGACCGCGGGAAAAATCAGCTTTTAAATTAATTATGTTAAGCTAACAAATACTTTATGCAAAGTGACATTATTCGCTTAATATTTGCTGTTCTGGACATCTATACTAATATTCTATAGAAGTTGTGTTTGTATATTTGTTAAATTGTAAGGGGTAATCTCGGGATCTACTGAACCGATTTTAAAAATTCTTTCACCAATAGAAAGCCACATTATTGCTGAGTGTCATAGGTTATATAATAAACCGAAAAATTCCACGCGGGCGAAGCCGCTGGCGGAAAGCTAGTAGATATAGGTATTGACGATTGTTTATTTACATTTAAGTATGTTACAAAAATAGAACATGGTTTTGAAAATTGTCTAGTTATCAAATTTTTTATTTAATTGTATGATGACACGGAGGTAAGGCAATTATTACAGTAAACTAAGCAGTGCCACCCAGTTACAACTCACAATCTTGTTGCTTGCTTGAGTTTTTAATCCATCAAAATGGATTGGATGGACATTGGACATCAATCACAAACAACAATAAAAGAAGATCAAAAAATATTCCCATTTTGTTTCCAGATGCAATATTGAAATAGAATTGTGAGTTCGGCGGATGTGTAATAGCAAATGGGGTTTCATTACGTATGCATTTTCCCCAGTTTTTGTCCATAATATAAGTTATATTAGTAGGCAGGAGCCGGTGGCTGGCTCATGTTCCCTTATTCCGCTCACGGATCCCGCATAAAGTTCCATGGGTAACTTATTGCGTATTTGTGTTGAAAACCAATTACACAGGATTCCGCACTCGTTTTTACTTTCCAAAGAAAAAAGGATGGCAAGCAGAATTTTAATTTGTAACTTATGGTGTTAAGCCCACGATAAATTGTTAACGCTTTTATACCGAGAAAAGTCCGTGGGGAATAGGGGATTTCGGAATAATTAAAATTTCCTGTTTAATTTGATTTCCTTGGAAATACGGGATAATGTGTTAAATAAGCTTTGGAAATTGATTGCGTTTTGTCATTAAAGGGACATTATGTTTATTTGTACCTATTTGTTTGAGAGCTTTCCATTTACTAGGGATATATACGCCCGTATTCACAAACATTACCCAGTTACTAGTTACTTTTGAGTTGCATAGCTAAGTTTCTGCCATAGCGTCCGTTGAGAGACCACACATGACGCGACCAGTTTGAAACTTTCAGTTTCAGTTTCATTCATCAGAATCATCAGAAAGTTGCAGTTTCATTGCAGTTGCGTTTCACCGTCTGTTCTGGGCCTTACAGTGCGCGTGGACGCACAGGGTCACACACGAACCAATCATCATTATCATTTCAGCCACAGGACGTCCACTGCTGGATATAGGCCTCCCCCAATGACTTCCACATCACACGGTTGGTAGCGGCCTGCATCCAACGCCTTTATCAGGTCGTCGGTCCACCTTGTGGGTGGACGTTTCTCGCTGCGTTTTCCGGTACGTGGCCTCCACGCTAGAACTTTGCTGCCCTATCGGCCGTCAGTTCTGCGTACTATGTGCCCTGCCCATTGCCACTTCAGCTTCATAATCCGTCGGGCTATGTCAGTGACTAGTTCGTTTACGGATCTCCTCATTTCTGATTTGATTTCGTAAAGAAACACCGAGCATAGCCCTTTTCATAGCACGAACCAATCACAGAGCTCTATTCAACGCTGTGCGTTCGATTTGCTGCTTCACGTAAGCATCGTTTCTGAATACGGTTGATAGTTGTGTGTAATCCGTCTATTGCGGAATTGGATACAAACATGTCTCTTCAGTACGCCTATTTGGGTTCGGAGTCCAATGCCGGTGCTTCAACTATTGCCGTGACGAGTGTTGACAGCGAACCGACTATTGATATTAGAGTATTGGGCTTGTCTCACTTGTGTACAGAGCCAACCTAGAGATTACAATTAGATCGTGATTAAATCGTAGGTATACACCGTGATTTATATCCTATACTCTAAGGCTAAGTTGCACCACCTAACTTGGACCGTAACTTTAACGGTAACCGGTGTTTTTGTATGGAGTTTGACAGATTTTTGACGTTTGTCAAAGTTAAAGTAAGATGGTGCAACCCAGCCTTAGCCTACATTATAGTACCTATTGTATAACTCTAATTGTTAATTTGATCTAGATTAGTGTTATTGTAAAAACCATAATACTTTGAAATAATAGTACGATTAAAAATTATTATACTATGCCCGGTTCCTGAATTTTATTGAGATTTTTAGCTAGAAGTGCTATGAAAAGTGAGATACAGGCCAAGAGCTTGCTCGTTGTGGATAAAAAAAAACTTGAGAAGAAAATGAGGACGCTCAAGCTTAATATTTCAATTCAGAAATTGGTCGTATACCAACGCCGATAACTCATACCTGTACCTATTACATACCTAGCCTAGCTAAGTATAAGTATAATTCAATTTTGCTTTTAACTCAAGGTACCTAAGTACTACTTCAGTTTCTCAAGTCAATTGTCCGTTTGCCGTCGAAGTTCCGAATTCTAATCGCAGTTAGCAACGTCTTTCAGATTAACCATAGCTACCTGTAAGATAGTATTCCTTCTGAAGGCGTTGAATGGCCTAGATTCCGTTGCCGTCATCACACTATAGGTTTCAGCTGTATTTATATACGGATCTCACATTTAAAAGGATAGATAGAATGTTGTCTCTGTCGCAGTTTGTACATTTAATAGTCTGGTAACACTAAGTATTATTTTCGCACTGCAAGTTGGTATGTTCAAATTATTCAATAGAAAAGTCCCATATGAAGAAAAACACTATCAAGTAAATGAATAAGTGTTTTATAGAACAAGAGTTTTAGCCTTTATCTACCTACATATTTTATAGAAATTTTTCTGGCGGTTATTTTTTCCAGTAATACACAAAAAATTCTTGTGCTATTTATTCTTCTAGCTTTCAATAGAAGTATTGAGTGAGGCTAGATAAATGATGTGTGCTCAAAGGTGCCTTTACACAAATAGGATTTTCATCTAGGAATAGAAAGTGGGATTGACTTATAAATATGGTATCGTCTTAGTGTGAGTTCAGCAGACGTTTAATTCAATTAGCTTTCCTTAGGTTGTTTATTTATGCAGATCAATGCCTTGAACTCCGTAATTTCTTTAAAAATCTAGGTGATTGCGAACCACAGAAGCCTTTTATTGTTGCAACGTTTCTTTTATTTTAACTAATGTAATATAAATAATACCTATTATGTAAAGAAATAAAGACCAATTTTACTTTAACTAATCTAAATAGGTACAGCCAGTAAGTTTTCAACCTTGACTGGATGGCTCAAAAATTACTGAATGGGATCTGATGAAAGCTGTAATATTATTGCTGTATCATACGCTGTAATTAATTACGTTACGTCTCGTAAGTCGGCCTTTCTGTAAAAAGCTAGTTTTTATATTTAAAATACATCAGTACAATGAACACGTGAAAACTAAATAGAACGTTGAAAATGCAAGAACCGTTTTAAATCGGAGCCGTTGTGGCCTGAAGTGGCGGCTACGTGTTAATATCCTGGGCATCAATCAGACGTTAAATCGACATGAATTCACTCGCGGCGGCTACGCGGCGGGATGGCTTTTAAGTTTTGAGAGTTTTGTTAAAATCGACTATTCAAATACTTATACTATTAATAGTACGTATTTAGTTTGGTCATGTAAAACTACATCATACAAGACGAAAAAAACATAACCCTCATTCTGGCGCAGTCAGGTAAAATCCCTGCCCGATGCGAGAACCCCTTCTCGAAAACTGAAATAAATCAAGATATACGTAATTGAGATTTGGATGTTGACCAACATTTTGTATGAGAATAGGACCCCATTCATACCTATAAAAAGTTGTATTTAAGCACATTTCGGATGGCTTTTTCGCAGAACGTCCACTTCGCAAAATGTCTATAGGATCAAATACGTTTTAACGTAGGTAGCTACTGTGGATGGGTATATCTTTGAACAACAATGCGTCAATTGAATTACTGCTATTACTGAAACCTAAGCCTATCTAATTACGTCTGTGATCGTGTATCACCCCTTACAGTAATTGATGTCAATGCTGGTTATTGAACTTCCTATTGTAATTAGCATCTATACGCTTGTGTGATTTCATTAACACCGGAGAATGGAATTG
Organism: Ostrinia nubilalis; assembly: GCF_963855985.1. Classification (NCBI taxonomy): domain Eukaryota; kingdom Metazoa; phylum Arthropoda; class Insecta; order Lepidoptera; family Crambidae; genus Ostrinia; species Ostrinia nubilalis. Next base: position 7,190,756 of record NC_087103.1, read on the forward strand.
TCATTATATTTTAGGGCCTCAGTAAATACGCTACTTTTAGCATTGACGATCGGTAATTTTGCAACTGTCTAAAAGTAAAAAATGTCTGTTAATGGAATATCTAACACAACATTTTTCAATATGCGAGTGGCCAAATTTCAATTATTTGTCCTTCAGACAGATAATAAGATAAAATAAATAAATAGCGCGTGACGTCGCGGGAGGTGCCTGGATGCGGGCGGTGCAGGACCGGTCTTTGTGGAAATCCTTGGGGGAGGCCTTTGTTCAGCAGTGGACGTCGTTCAGCTTAGGTACAGCTGCAGCAGAACGAACGAATAATTATCATCTGTCTGACGGTCTAAATACAATATCGATTTCATTACCCAGTTCACATCCCTATTCGAATTAGTAGTTACTGAGCTCAGCGCTTTCAACCAAATAAAGGAAGTCGTCAGCTTTAATTTTCATTTTACAAACAAAATAATCATAGACTTAAAAATACTCTTGTGGAAAGTGTCTATTGTTATGTGTGTAGTAAGGACGTTTATAAATCACAACACAGTCTTAGGGAAACACCAAACAGTTTATTGACGTCACACACAGAATAACTGTCCACAATAAGAAGGAGTAAGAAGTAGATAGATAACAAGGTCACAGTAGAATATCAGAACGGAAATTTACATAAAACTAACTAGGTCACGAATGAATTAAGCGCGCGCGCAATGTTTTTATGCAAAATCGACAGCTGACTAAGATCGACTGGCGCGCGTCAGGCGAACGCGGCGGCTGCGGCGGGGGGCGTTCATCCACGGAACCGGTCGGCCCGACCGCCGCCGCTCGCGCCGTGCTGATCGTGCATTCACAAAAATATCTAATAGTAAAACGAATTGCGCGCGGTGTTTGTGCGTTTAATTAGATTGACAAAAGTTATACAAAAATAAGTATGCTATTTATTATACACAGTGTAGTTACGTTAAGTAGGTTTAGTACAGATACATATTTATAATATTTTTACAATTGTATTAATTTAAGATAAACTATGAAAAATATATGTTAACTTAATTTTAAGAGGTTAAACGCCACATCACCCCCCTCCAGAGACCGGGTTACGGGCGATAATAATCTGGGAAACGTACTTTACGTCCTGACCGTGTCGTTCTAATATTATTATCTTGTTCGGTTTCAGGAGTAGTTTTTTGCCCTTGATAATCTGGGGATGTCTTGGTCTCGGGGTGTGTCTCGCGAAGTGAATATGTGGGTTTGACCCGATCGATCGAGACGGTCGCTGGTTTCCCATTAATTATGATTTTAAAAATCTTGTCTCCTCGCTCTAGTACTTCATGGGGGCCGGTATAAGCCGGTTGAAATGATCCGTGTGTTGTATTGTCCCTAAGAAATACGTATTTGCAAGTAGCCAGATCTTTGAATACGAAGACTGGGTATTTGGTTATGTGTCGGGAAGCAGGAGCTGGGAGCAAGTTGCGTGCGAACTGACGTATTCTATGGGTGAAATCGGTCAAGTCCGGTACATTGTCGGTTTGGTGCTCGAAAAATTCTCCTGGTAGGCGTAGGGTCTCACCATAAACTAGCTCGGCTGGTGATGCGTGGAGGTCTTCTTTGTGTGTAGCCCGTATACCTAGCAGCACCAGCGGGAGGGACTCCACCCAGTTACTATTGGCATGACAGGTAATAGCGGCCTTCAACTGTCGATGGAATCTCTCGACTAGCCCATTGCAGGCCGGGTGATAGGCGGTGGTACGGCGACGTTGGAATCCTGCTAGCTCGGCTAAGCGGTTAAAGAGCGTGGACTCAAATTGTCGGCCTCTGTCTGTGACGATTTCAGTAGGACAACCGAAGCGAGCTATCCAGCCTTGAACAAGTGCTCTTGCTACGGTCTCTGCCGTTATGTCCTGCAACGGTATTGCCTCAGGCCAGCGCGTGAAACGGTCGACAATTGTAAGGCAGTAGCGATAACCTTGGGATGGTGGCAGGGGTCCGATTAGATCAATGTGGATCTTCGTGAATCTGGTACGCGGGAGTTTGAACGTGCCAAGTGGAGAATGAACATGGCGGGTAACCTTTGCACGTTGACAGGCGATGCAGGCGCGTGTCCATTCGCGGCAGTCTCTCCTTACTCCGGGCCAAACGAAGCGTTCTGTGACCATCTTCGTCGTAGCTGTCGCCCCCGGATGATTGAGGGAGTGTATGCTCTCGAAAACCTGTTTACGCATTTCTTTCGTGACGTAAGGTCGTAAAGTCTCACTACTTTCATCGCAGTACAGTTCAGAGCTCAATCCCGGCAGTTTAACCTTTTTTAGGCGTAACGATGTCGTGTTGTCGAGGAGTAGCTGGAGTTCTGGATCGGAAAGTTGTGATTTGGCTAGTTGGGCAATGTCAACGGGCTGAACGATCTCGTTTACCCGTGAAAGAGCATCAGCTACAACGTTATCCTTACCAGAAATATGTCTGATGTCCGTGGTAAACTGCGAGATGTAGTCCAGGTGTCTGAACTGTCTTGGTGAGCAATTCTCTTTTCTGTTATGGAATGCGTAACAGATGGGTTTATGGTCGCAGTAGACGGTGAAGTGGCGAGCTTCCACCATGTGCCTGAAGTATTTGATCGACTCGTATACAGCAAGCAGTTCTCGGTCATATGGGGAATACTTCTGTTGTGTGGTGTTCAACTTGCGGGAGAAGAATGCGAGTGGCTCCCATAAACCGTCTCGTTGTTGCTGCAACGCGCCGCCAATTGCAGAGTCAGAGGCATCTGTAACGATGGCTAGTCTGGCTTCGCAGTTAGGATGTGCTAGCAGTGTTGCTCGGCATAGACTCTCTTTACATTTGGCAAAGGCGTCGTGTTCTGCTTTGGAGAAACTTACGGGGTGTGAGCCCTTGACCGAGCCAGTGAGGAGTGCGTTGAGGGGTGCTTGGTGCTCAGCTGCGTCAGGTATAAATCGCCTGTAAAAGTTGATCATGCCCAGAAATCTTCGTAACTCTCTCACGGTTTTTGGGGTCGGATAGGACTGGATGGCTTCCACCTTCTCAGGTAGCGGCATTGTACCGGCAGCAGAAATACGGTAGCCGAGGAAAGTGACCTGAGATACGCCGAACACGCACTTATTAGTGTTGATGACCATGCCATACTGTTGGAGTCTGGAGAAGAGCTGGCGTAGATGGGCTTCGTGGGTACTCTGGTCCTTCGAAAAGACCAGGAAATCGTCCAGGTAGGCGTAGCAAAAATCCAGTCCCCTCAGCATCTCGTCGACGAATCGCTGGAATGTCTGCCCGGCATTTCGAAGTCCGAACGTCATGAACGGAAATTCGTATAGACCGAATGGCGTGGTGATAGCGGTCTTCGGGATATCGTCGACGAAGACGGGGATCTGGTTGTAAGCTTTTACTAAATCGATAGTGGAAAAGACCTGGCATCCGGAAAGACTGTGAGAGAAGTCGTGGATGTGGCGGATGGGGTACCTGTCGGGAATGGTTCTGGCGTTGAGCATCCTGTAGTCGCCGCAGGGGCGCCATCCGCTGTCCTTCTTAGGGGCCAGGTGTAGTGGGGAAGACCAGGGTGACTCGGAAGGTCTGGCGGTACCGTTCTTGAGCATCGCGTCAAACTCTTCCTTGGCAATTTTCAGCTTGTCAGGTGCCAGTCGACGCGACGTACTGCAAATAGGTGGGCCAGGTGTGGTGCGAATATGATGCACCGTGTTATGAGCCGGCGTGCGGAGTATACCAGAAGGACGGGTGATGTCTGGGTATTCCCGTAGTATGTCGTGGTATACAGAGGCACCGGTAATTACCTTGACCGAGGAAATCGCATCTGTTGAGCTGGCAGGCGAAGCCTGGGTCGCGAGCGTTGTGTTGTTGTCGATGAGGCGTTGATGTCTACAATCTACAATCAGATTATAAAAAGATAAAAAATCAACACCTATTATCGGCTTCGTAACGTCGGCGACTATGAATCGCCAAGCAAAGTCGCGGCGTAGGCCTAGGTTTAGAACGAGATGTGCGTAACCGTAGGTATTTATTGTAGATCCGTTCGCTGCGCATAGTTGGTAATTTGTCGGTAGACGTCGCTCCTTTAATGCAGACCGTGGGAAAACGCAGAGGTCGCTACCAGTATCGACCAGAAACTGCACTTTCGTCCGGTGGTCCGTGACAAACAAGCGACCGGAGCTAGGGCGGGCGTTAGTCGCCATTACCGTCCGCCCGACGCGTTTCCCGCCTTATAGTCGCACGGTTTAACACATTTGTTCGCTTTAGCCCCGTGCGTTGCGTGGTACCAGCATATAGGATACTTATTGTAGCTCGACTGGGACCTGTTGGAGCGGGAGCGGTCGCGGGAGCGGTGAGCGGCTCTCGCTGTAGGTCTGGAGCGCGAGTGATCTTGGGCGGTTGTGAGAGCTTGCACTTGTTTGGTTAGCGCTGCGACCTGTTGCACTAGGGTATCCAATGTGCTGCTGCTGGCTGCGGTGGCTGACGACATGGCTGCTACGTGTGGGCTGGACGGCACTACGTCATGGATCCGATCGGCGAGATCAGCCAGGGCCTCGAGTGACGTCGAGGGCTGCGACGCGACGATGGTCTGAGTAGTGTTGGGGAGTCGGCTGGTCCAAATTGTCCTCAGGAACTCCTCAGGGACGTCGGGGCCACCAGTGTGGAAAGTGTCTATTGTTATTTGTGTAGTAAGGACGTTTATAAATCACAACACAGTCTTAGGGAAACACCAAACAGTTTATTGACGTCACACACAGAATAACTGTCCACAATAAGAAGGAGTAAGAAGTAGATAGATAACAAGGTCACAGTAGAATATCAGAACGGAAATTTACATAAAACTAACTAGGTCACGAATGAATTAAGCGCGCGCGCAATGTTTTTATGCAAAATCGACAGCTGACTAAGATCGACTGGCGCGCGTCAGGCGAACGCGGCGGCTGCGGCGGGGGGCGTTCATCCACGGAACCGGTCGGCCCGACCGCCGCCGCTCGCGCCGTGCTGATCGTGCATTCACAAAAATATCTAATAGTAAAACGAATTGCGCGCGGTGTTTGTGCGTTTAATTAGATTGACAAAAGTTATACAAAAATAAGTATGCTATTTATTATACACAGTGTAGTTACGTTAAGTAGGTTTAGTACAGATACATATTTATAATATTTTTACAATTGTATTAATTTAAGATAAACTATGAAAAATATATGTTAACTTAATTTTAAGAGGTTAAACGCCACACTCTAATAAAGTTCTAAGATTTATCTTTTGTTCTCTTTATACAGTGTGAGTCACGTTAAAGTGTACATATGAAAATAGGTGAAACTAGACCTATTTTTATCGGCAAAAAAGAGGTCAAAAAGTTTTTTTTACTTTTTTTTTATTTTTTATAGAATTTTTTTTCTTTCAGTTACTTATTGTAAAGAAATCGTAATAACTTTTAAACTAAGAGGTATATCCTGAAAAAAAAAAACAGTAATAATGCTAAATAACAGGCGATACTAAAAAAATACATAAAATACTCAGAAAATGCCAACAAATAATAAAAAATGATACTTTTTGGAAAAAAACCTGCTTTTAAATTCGTGTCTTTTTGGTTATTTGATAAATTTTTCCAAAAATGCCCGTATAACAGGTGGTTTTTATTACTTTGTATTATTCTCTATTGTATTACCTTTGTAAAACCAAAAATTGCATGTCTCTATCCCTATCACAACGTTTGCAATAATCGTTTGAACTAAGCCTCTCCGGGCGCGCCATTCAACGCTTCGTTAACAACGAAACTGAAAATGGCTCTAGATTTGTAATTTTGATAAAGACAAGTTAGATTTCAAATAAAAACAAAAGATTTCGAAGTAAAATAAGCATTTTAGTTAAAATTAAAATTGTCCCTACCTGTAGCGGAGAATAATGTTGTGGCAGGCCTTTGTTCAAACGATCATAGCAAATGTTGTGATAGGGATAGAGACATGCGATTTTTGGTTTTACAAAGGTAATACGATAGAGAATAATACAAAGTAATAAAAACTACCTGTTATAGGGGCATTTTTTGGAGAAATTTATCAAATAATAACCAAAAAAACACGAATTTAAAAGCAGATTTTTTTCAAAAAGTGTAATTTTTTATTATTTGTTGGCATTTTCAGGGTATTTTATGTATTTTTTTAGTATCGTCTGTTATTTAGCATTATTACTATTTTTATTTAATCAGGATATACCTCTTAGTTTAAAAGTTATTACGTTTTCTTTACAATAAGTAATTGGAAGAAAGAAAATTCTATAAAAATTTAAAAATTATCTAAAAAAAAAAATTGACCTCTTTTTTGCCGATAAAAATAGGTTTAGTTTCACCTAATTTCATATGTACACTTTAACGTGACTCACACTGTATAGTTCTCACAGATAAAAATAGATAAAACAAAACCAACCTAAAAAGTTCTTGGAATAACACGATCTTCATAGTTCAGCGAGGTAGTGCCGTGACAAGTGAGTTCATAAAAATTTAATTAGCGAGAACTTGAGCGATGAGTTGATTTTTGAGTGTTGTTAATGAAAAGCCGAGTTCATCAGGAGTTGCCAATTTGCCGTTTCGCTTTTGTTTTCAAGCTGGAGAGGATTTATGTACCCATTTGATGGTGGCAGTGTATCACTGTGTAGAGTTACTCCCTTCTATAACTATGAACTAGATGATTTGCCTCTCATAGTGCGATCCTGGATGAGAGTTTATCAATTCCTCTAAAATAATAGACTCAAAAATAAGACAATTGCTTTTGGGAAATGCTCCTGTTCATATAAATGTTCTCTCATTTAGAGCTTTGGGTTATGGATGAAATGACCAAAGAAATAATGTGTTGTTTTAATTTTCAACAAGTTTTTAGAACGTCTAATAAACAAACATAACGAAAACATCGCCTTTGATTTTCTCGTAATTAAAGTACCTTCACTACTAATAACCGCTTATTTACCCCGAGATCCTAGAGAATATTCGAAGTTATTAGTATTTCCTTTGGTAAATAACGTTCTTACCTTTCGGCAAACCAACAAGTAGGTAAAACAAAAATGGCACATCAAACTATACACTGTAGGACCTTATCTAGTTGTAATAGAGATTATTTTGCAACGAAAACGTATAGTCGATGTGCTATCGTCAGTACATAAATCTCGCCTAGACTGAAAGGTTTAATTTAGGCAGGCTTTGACGGCGGAGTGACATAGATATAAAGAATCCTACCTAACTTATAGCCAGTTAATTAAGTGTCATACTCAAATACGTGTATAGAAAAGGCTCAGCGCAGCGATTCTAATTAATTTTCATGTTGCGAATGTTTCTCGACGACTTTATGAGCAGAATTTTGTTGACAGACTTTTTTGCTAGTTTGTTATGTGAAATAATTAGTGAAGCTTTTGAAATAAACTTTAATCACAATATTGGAGCCTTTACTGTTTTAATTTTGCAACTAATGAAAGGCCAATTAGTAGAGATAACTAGGTACAACAAAATTTGGCAAAGGGCCAGTGAAATAAATGTAGTAAAAAACTATAGTGCCTTGCAGGACTTTAGTAGTAATTAAGACTTTGACTTCGAATTATTGTTTTCTAGTTCTGTATTCTGAGGTTTTCTATTACGAGTATTAAGATTTCTCCTCCTGTAGAATGTAAACTTCTTCGTTCTTAACCTTCGCAGTTTTTCTCTATTTAAGCCTCAGACTGCAACAGCGTGTGACGTCATACTCTATCTATTTCCATTGATCCTCTTAAGTCTAAGCAATGCAGTGCACGTTCATTTGTTTTAAATGGTTTTCTGGAGCATCTTAATCGTGAGAACTTCTCGTATACAAACGTTTAATTAATTGGTTTTCCGCCAGGATACACGTTTAACTTAACTTGGAATTGGTTTCACTGTAGCAACTGTAGTAAGATAACTCAGACTAATAGAAAGTCGTGAAAGATTAAAACCTCCTTTTAAACTTTTACTTAGGTTCTGTGGTTTGGCCCTGAAAAAAAAAGGAAACAAATAAATTGAGTTGAGAGATTACAAACGCTAAAATTTCATCAAAATTAAGTAGTAATATTTCATAGCAACTTGATAGAACCGCAGTTTGGTAATATATTAATTTGCGGCAATATTGATTTGCAAACGAAATGGCGTATTATTGGTTTACTGCCTATTACCAGTACCTGAATTAATGTTCAGTATTTGCTTTACGTTAGTTACATTCGGTAGAAACGCCAATGACTGCTGAGCTGTCGAGTGGTGCGTAATACTGCACACACTCACAAGTTCACAACTACTAGGGTTGCCAGATATTCGGGATATGGCGCGATTTTCCCGAATGTTTGTCCTCCCGATAGAGTTAAAAATCTCCTAAAATCACTGAACAGAGTGATGCGGCAGGTACAAAAGACACTTAACTTCAGTGATATTCTATTTATTGAGAAGATAATTTACAACCATGTGCACACACTTGAAAATGGTAGGAAAAAGAGGCCATAGAGAGGGGCCATAGACCATACAACGCTTCTGGGTTGCCAGATATCGTTATTACATTTTTACCATACACCCGCCCCATTGAAATTACATTTCAATCTTCAAACAAAGAAGTTAAAGTTATTAACATTACAGCTTACATTTTGCAATATAATACTTAAGCAATGAAATACACCTACAAACAAGAAGAAAGTAAGTTAAGTTAGTTAAGAGATGCACTTAACAAGAAAGAAATTAATTAAGGTAAGTAAGTTCAACAAACCTAAGCGCTCTTGGCGTCATACATAAGTACAAGCTCTTGGCGTCATACATAAGTACACAACCATAAGGTGTCCTACGAGCTATAATAGCCTACCAGTTACATACTTACTAGTAGTAAACAAGTTTTACTTATTGTAAATCCTTAAAATATAACAATGTAATTATCTATACAATATTTAGTTTAATACACAAGATAGTATACACTCATAGTGTAGAAACAAATCAAACTATGTTTTTAATAATGAAAGTTAAACAAATACATAATTAACCTTTTAACTTTTACAGTTTAGACAGTAATTATAAAATTACATTTATCAGTTCTTAAGTTAATTATTTTGCTCAATAGGCAATGGGACAATTTTTGTAATAGGTCGAGAATACAAACCAGTTTTAGTTTTTACAACAACAGCTCGAATATGATTATCTTTACCTTTATATAATTCAACTACACGACCCAATGGCCAAGACATTGGTGGCTGATTATCATCCTTTAATAAAACAATAGTATTTAACATTAAATCTGGGTTTTCTTTGTAACATTTATACCTCATTTGTAATGTATTTAAATAGTCAGTCTTCCAACGCTTCCAGAAGGTTTGCCGTAGCTTACATATTTGTTGATATACATCCAATCTATTATCAGGAAATTCTGCAAAATCACCCTCTGGAAACGAAGTCAGACTGCTCCCAATTAAAAAATGAGCTGGCGTGAGACACTGCTCATCACCATCGAAGTCTCTCAATGGAGTTATTGGTCGACTGTTTACAATAGCTTCAATTTGAGTTAAGAGAGTATACAAATGTTCATAACAAAGTACAGTGTGTCCTAACACTCTCTTTAAATGATGCTTTACAAGTTTTACAGAGCTTTCCCATAACCCGCCCAATGAGCTGAATGAGGAATTATAAACCGCCATTCAATACCTTCTGAAATTACATAATTTGAAACTTGTTCAAAATCGTTCTTAAACATGTTGAATAACTCATGAAGCTCATTTTTTGCCCCATGAAAAGTAGTACCATTATCACTGAATATTTTAGCACATTTACCTCGTCTAGAAATGAATCTACGCAATGCATTTAGAAATTCCTTAGTAGTGAGATTCGACACTAGTTCGATATGAATAGCTTTAGTACTCAAGCACACAAAAAGGCAAATATAATCTTTAGTTATAATAGGTTTCCTTATACGAGCAACTTTGACAGACAGCGGTCCAGCAAAATCTATGCCTGTGAACAGAAAGGGTCGAGAAGGAGTAATACGACATTTGGGTAGGTCAGCCATTATTTGTGAAGCAGTTTCTGCCTTAAACCTGTAACAACGTACACACTTGTGTATGAAATGACGCACAGAATTTCGAGCGTTTAGCGGCCACACAAATCTTCGTAAACTGGACAAAGTCGTCTGCGTTCCAGCATGCAACAACCTCTCATGCTCATACCTAATCAACAAGTCAGTGACATGACAACGTGCTGGCAGTAGCAATGGAAATTTTTGATCAACAGGGATATCAGCATAACGTAAGCGATCACCCACGCGCAACATTCCTTCGCCATCTGAAAATATGTTTAAAAACTTCAAAGACTTAGAACCAGAACCAAGTTCCGAGGAAACATTACCATTAGCATTTTTTTTTTAAAATGAGCATGCTGCACGCATTTGATGATACAACTTGATGCTTGATTAAGCTCCTTACTTGTGAGAAATTCAGTGATTTTAGATTTAGCATTTTTCATATTGTTAATAAATCGACGTACATAAGCCATGACTCTAACCAATCGACTCCAAGACGAATATCTCTCAAATAATTCAAGAAAATCGTTTTTAGTCTCCTCAAAGGTAGGTAGTGCTACACTTGGCATGTCATTACAAGTGTCAACACCCACTGAGTCATCCTGAGAAAACACTTGAGGTGAATGAAGCCAAGGTGAGTCACTTTGAAAAAGCCAGTTAGGTCCATTAAACCATAATTTGCAATTGGAAAGATCCTGTGGTTCCAAACCACGTGAAGCCATGTCAGCAGGGTTCTCTGAAGACTTGTCAACCAACTTGACATGAAACCAATTGTCTTTAGGAGACAAATTTTGTATTTGGCCAACTCTATTCGATACAAAAACATCTCGTCTAGCGGGATCACTCTGTATCCAACACAGGGTAATCATGGAGTCAGTCCAATAGAATGAGTTCTCAGAACTAATATTTAAAGTCTTGGAAACAGTGCTCATAAGCTTAGCAAGCAACAGTGCAGCGCAAAGTTCTAACTTAGGCAGAGTGACAGGTTTGAGAGGAGCAACTCTTGTCTTCGCACATACTAAGTGGACTGTAGTTTTTTCAGGACAACTGCAGCGGATGTACACGACGCAGCCATACGCCTTCGTGGAGCTATCTGCGAAGCCATGAAGCTCAACCCTCTCTGCGTCAGTATTAACCATGAGACGAGGCACTGAAATGACATTCAAGCATTCAAGATTGGCACAAAAAAAAATCCATTTAGATAAAATAGCGTCAGGCACCTCAGAATCCCAGTCAACGTTTGCCTTCCAGATATCTTGCATTATCAACTTAGCATAGACTGTAACTGGAGCAATAAAACCCAAGGGATCATAGACCTTAGCAATATCAGACAAAATATTTCTTTTGGTATGACTAGTGGAAGTATATTTAGGTACCTCGACCTGAAATTTATCTGAGTTTGGCTCCCACTTCAAACCTAGCGTTTTAATACAAGAACCTTCTTTATTGTCAAAGGAAAAATGACATTTTTCAAGTTTTTCAGGAGGAAATTGCGACATTAACATTGAGCTATTAGAGTACCATTTGTGCAATTCAAACCTTCCTTTAGCTAACAACTCTTGCAACTCATTTATGGTATTTAATGCAGAAGAAAGATCATTCTCGCCATGCAAAATGTCATCAACGAAGGTACTTTGAAGTAATGCCTTAGAAGCAGATGGAAAATTATCACCTTCATCCTCAACCAATTTCACCAATGTCCGTGTAGCAAGGTAACTGGCTGATGCTGTTCCATATGTAACAGTATCCAGCTGAAGACACTGTATATCATGCGATGGATCATCTCTCCACAGGATGCGCTGAAGTGCTTGATACTGAGGTTTCACTCGAATTTGCCTGTACATTTTAGTTATATCAGACACAAAAACATAAACATAGGTACGAAATCTCAGAAGTATGGTAAACATGTCAGGTTGAACAACAGGACCCATAAGAAGTACATCATTTAAGCTCAAGCCCGTAGAAGTGGGTTGAGAACCATTGAATACAATCCTAAGCTTGGTAGTAGAGGAACTTTCCTTCAAGACAGCATGATGAGGCATGTAATATTCAATTTCATCACTTTTGTGTGGATTTATATGAACAAAGTGAGCATGGCCAAGTTTAAGAAATTCCTCAATAAATGCTTTATAGGCCTTAAAAAAGTCAGAATTATTTTGGAATTTTTTCTCCAATGACATAAGACAACGAAAAGCAACATTGTAAGAATTACCCAGTTTTGGTAGAAGTTCTTTGTTTATTGGCAAATCGACATGATACCTTCCTTCTTCATCCCTGGACACAGAATCAAGGTAGCTCTGTTCGCACCTTTTCTCCTGAAATGACAACATATTATCATTAGGCATTTCTTCTAATTGCCAAAATTTTTTAATGTCGTTATGTAGGACAGACAAATGACATTGGCTTTTTAAACCTGAAACATGTTGACCTACCACAGACAATTCACCACAAAATACCCAACCAAATTCAGTATTTATTAATGTGGGCATATTTGGACCTAGATCGATCTTGCCTTCTCGAAGACATTTTGCAAAACATGAAACACCAAGAATCATATCAATGTCCTTAGACACATTGAAATTAGGGTCAGCTAAATGCAAATGCATGAGAGATGGCAGTGCCTCTTTAGACACATTGACCATTGGTAAAGGATCAGTAATAAAATCTAACACACCAAATTCTGAACAATATTTAAAATCAGAACAGTTAGAATAAACTGATAGTGCAACTTTATGCTTTATTTTACAAGTATGACCTCCCACCCCGGCCACAGTTTGACTAGCATCTTCAAAATTAACATAGTCCAATTTATTAGCAAACGCAGAACTAATATAATTCTTTTGGCTACCTATGTCCAAAAGCACAGTGCAGTCATATCGCTTACCATCACTGTCACACACATTCACTAATGCAGTGGGCAGAAGGGACACTTGACATACAGAGGTACTATTTTGTGTAACTATTGAAGATGTCATTACAACATTACTCGGGGAATTGATGTGAGAATCATTTGAAGTAGAGCTACGGGCAGAAGTCTCATTACATGTCTGCGAATCAAGATGTAATAAGTGATGATGCTTTTGTAAACACTTTTTACAGACAATATTGGATGTGCAATTGCTAGTACAATGTTTATCTGATAAACAAACAACACACAAATTAGTTTTGTTAACAAATGTCTGTCTGTCATTGGGACTCAATTTAATGAATTTAAAACACTTGTAAGTTGAGTGATTTTTGTTGCAGTACAAACAAGAAAATAACTTACCATTTGCATTACTGCCGCTGCCAACAGTCACATGACTAGTGCTTTTTGCCGGAGGCACAACCTTTGTAGTGCTCACTGCTTCATCACGGCATAGCATATCTAATGCTTGGCAGCGCTGCTGTATAAAGTTAAGAAATTGTTGCAAACTAGGGAAATCACTGGAATCTCTATGCAATTCAAAGTCACGCAAAGAACTGTAATCAATTTTTGTTGACAAAATATGTATGAGAATAATATCTTGCAAGTTTGAAATATTCAGTGATAATAGTGAGTTATAATACTGCATAAAATCATTTGTTAATTGCCTTAGTGTATAAGATTTACCATTGACTTTATGTAAAGACAAAATGTGTTGCAAATGATAATTAGCTATAAGAACCTTATTGTCATATCTTGATGTAATCGCAGACCATGCCTTCACGTAGTTTTCGTTCGTACATTCCAAAGTCGTAACCAAAGAGGCAGCTTCGCCGACCAAACACGACTTCAAGTAATAGAACTTCTGCACGGGACTTAAATCTTCATTTCCGTGTACCATAGTGACGTATAAATCCTTGAACGACAGCCAGTCTCCATAACTTCCACTGAACTTGGGCAACGATATCTTGGGAAGATTCGGTTTATGCTGGTGCTCTTGCGTCGATCCGGAGTCACTCGCCGATGAGTTACAATGATGCTTCAGCGCCTCACGACGTTCACGAATGTCAGTTAGTATTCTTTGACACCTTGACTCGATTTTCGATCCCTCAGCGGTCTCTGAAGTATCCATCGATTCCAAATTGAGATTGACGTCCTCCAATCTCGTAAAAAGACTGCTAATTCGTTCGGCGGCAACATCCAACATAGCGGTGGATTTTACGGTAGAAATGTCCCCCAGCTCATTTTCCACAAGTGATATGCGGCCTTTGATGTATCTTCTCACATTTATCAATTTTTGCTTGTCTTGATGAGCAAAATCACTGCTGGTATCCTCGCCGGTTAGGGGCATTTTGAAAGCACGCAATATGTGGTATGCAATGCGTTAACGTCACCCCGAGCCGGCAGCACACAACACGAAAAAAAAACTGCTCGAAGTACAGATTCTCAGTACAGACTCCTGCATCCAGCTCTGAAGGACCATGAACAGAGTGATGCGGCAGGTACAAAAGACACTTAACTTCAGTGATATTCTATTTATTGAGAAGATAATTTACAACCATGTGCACACACTTGAAAATGGTAGGAAAAAGAGGCCATAGAGAGGGGCCATAGACCGTACAACGCTTCTGGGTTGCCAGATATCGTTATTACATTTTTACCAACCACTCCATTTTAGTGCGCACTTGGAATGTAGGGGAGAACAAGGAGAGTTGTAACAGAGGTAAATTGTACCCAAGCTCATTTCCCTGCTCCTATGACGGTTAGTGAGCTGGCAATTTCACGAAAACTGTGAACGGGACTATTCCTCCAGGATCTACAGCTTGACCACCAATAAAAACCCAACCAGTGAAAGTCAAGTTAAACTGTCATTGGACCCGCAACGAAATTAATCAGAAGAATAGGAGGAATTCGAAAACTGTGAAGTGTCGAAAAAGCAACAAATTCGCGAAATTGCTAGCTCGATAAAATATCATAGGCTCAGAGAAATTGACTTTGTAATAACACACGTGTGTTACAACTCTCCTCGGTCTCCCCTAAACATAATATCGTTGTTTTAATCATAAGTAAGTGTTTTTAGTTTAATAGTTTCTCAAAATTCCTACAAATTGTTGTTTACTTTTTCCGATAATAGGGTAATTCGATCCGGAAACCCTACTCGGTAGGTTGTTGTTAACGTTTTCATTTCGCCTTCCTAGAAATTCAGACTGTCGGAAGTGTTAATTGGAAAATAATAATTAAATAAAAACAATAATATTATGTTTTCGACATGAGAGTGGGAAACGGTTGGAATTTCTTTTTTTGTCACTTGCATTTGATGATATTATAGTTAAATTTTAATAAATATCGTTTGGTTAAATTAAAAGTATTTAAAAGTAATAAAATGATGTTGAGTTTGTGCATGTGTGAATGTAACATATTTCAATGTGGCTTTACTCAAATACCCCTGCATGAATTCGTAAAATAAATTATCGTTAATTAACAATAACTGAACACCTACAAGACCTACAAGGTGGACCGACGACATCATAAAGGTAGACTAGTAGGAAAGAGCTGGACGCAAGCCGCTACCAACCGGGTAACATGGAAAGCATTGGGGGAGGCCTATGTTCAGCAGTGGACGTCCTATGGCTGAGATGATGATGATGATAATGATGAACAAAAGACATAAAAGTATTACTTTATAGCAATTAATATATATAAAACAGCTAATATAATAATGATTAGTCAAGAAAGATAGGGTATTGTCTAAAATTGATTAAAACTCGGGAACCAATTACCCGGTTTCGATTAGTTCATTGAACGTAAGACAGCCGTGTGGAGGACTCACGTGTCCATTACAGACAACCACAAATAAAAATGGGTCAGTAAATCTAGAATGAAGGAAGCTAGAGTTCAAAAGTATAAAACAGTTAGATAGACCCAAGGCAACTTAATACAATGTTATTAAACTGGTTATACCTACCTGCAAGTAAAACGACTTTCATTTACGTTTTATCATCGAAACTTTTAGCTTTTTTTAGTGATACACGTGTAATTTCATGGATGCTTTGTTTTTCAACAATGACTATTCACTGAAATCATCTGAATAGTAGAGACTTAAAGTTTAATTTAGGATTTAAGTAGACAGTCCCCAAGAAGTAGATACACTTTGAGAACTGATTAGAATGCTGTTTCTAATAGATCGAAAGTACCTACTGATTTCTGAATCTTTTTTTTGTCTTATTTATATGAAAATACATCCAGGCACAACTGGGCATAGGGCTATACCTGATGACATGTGAGTTAGGAGTAGAGTAAATTTAGACAAGCCAAGAAAATTACAAGTGCCACTGTGTATACTTACGCTGTGGACTTACGTCATTTACCGCTGAAGTGCTGAATAGGGCTACCACACAACTCGCACATGTTATTTCAGGTCTATTCACTAAAGCCATTGAGCATTATTCGTTCTTGTCGTGTGAAGCTTGGATACGCACTTTTGCGGGAGGTCACAAAGAAAAGGTAGCACAGATACACGTAAATGCGAATAAATAGGTAACAGATTTTTCTCTTTGTGTGTTGCCTTAAATGTAGGAATGGTAATACTAGTAGGTTGTCGTCCACAACTCTGTGAGAAAGTATTTCCACTTAGATCTTTTAGGAATTTCAATCTAACTTCAAAGCTCGAACCAATTTGTAATACATTTTATAAGCAGTCTTTTGAGTAGTAAGTAATACGTCAGCATAATATTAGGTATACTTTTTGGTCATTGAAACTCTTTGAAATTATAATGATTCATCGAAGATTGTCTTAAGTATTCTTCGTGGGTTGATCTTAGTGGAAATATAGCTATTTATGTTTATCACAATGTTACATAGATTAAAGTTGATGAAATATGGGTTGTGTTCGCAGCAATATTTATAACTTAACGTTCGGCTCTGCGGTATTCGTAAACACAGCTCGCCCCCGCCAACCTTTTAACAACGCATACGTTTTGTATATCGACGGAGGCAATCCATCGCTGGCTTACTTGAGCAGAGAGCGGGCATGAATAAACCATAGCGCGAATGTGGAACCCGTGTCGAGCCACTGTTGACTGACGCGCGCCCGTCGCATTGCATTGCCTGAGAGCGATTTGGCCTGGCTTGTACGTTTCATTATGCCGATATTTTGGGCACAATAAGGGTTACCTGCCCCGTTTGTTACTTTACTACTTCTATGGGCCTATGCTATGAACTACCTTTGATAGTTGCTCAATAGTTGCTTGTCTCATAGCATTGCCTGAGAGTGATTTGACCTGGCTTGTACGACTGTACGATTCATTATGCCGATATTTTAAGCACAATAAGAGTTACCTGCCCTGTTTGTTACTGTGCTACTTCTATGGGCTAGTACCTATGCTATTGTGAGCTACCTTTGATAGTCGCTCAATGGTTGCCTGTCACATTGAACATTATGCTGTTATTTTGAGTACAATAAGGGTTACCTGGCTTGTTTGTTGTTGCTACTTCTATGGGCTGAATCGTCAAAGATAATAATTGCTCAATGAATTGAAATCTGAACTGTTATTGTTCTCATAATCTCAGTCAATCAGAATATTTGTAATTAGTGGTACCTATCTTTAAACCACTACAAAATGCTTAATTCCAGTAGAAGTTCTAGAAAAAGTCATGAATTTGAACTCCATTATGGTTTCATCAAATTCAACCAATGTTAAACATTTTCAAATAACAGATCTAAAAAATCATTCATTGTATGTACAAAGGGTACTTAAGTAGGTACTCAAAATCTGTCGAAAATTTTCTAATTTACGTTGCCTGAAATGTAAACTGTGGGGTAGATTTTATTTCGATTAGAAATAGTAATCCGTTCATTTTGCTTGACCTCTCTACTGAGCGACTGTCTGGAAAATGGTTGGAACAGATCTGGAACGCACATCCAGTGTGACGTAAAACACTTCGTATTTCCATTCCGAGCATTCAAAACCGGTGTCTCCGTCTACGTTACTTACACGTAAAAATAAAAATACTACATAAATTCCAAAGACAGATAAAGATTTTATTCCATTTCAGACTGAAATTGCACAAGTAAAATGCAATTGAAAAGACAGCAGAAAGATTTAGAATCCCTTGTGACGAATCAGCGAGTACAATCTCCTCCTGCGCGGGTCGCAGAACTTGGAATCATACGTTTTGTACATTTCACAACATGTTGAAGTTTCATGTCATGAGAATGCTATGCCAATTCAGCATAACATTCTCAGAAACATAAACTTTGACGTTTACCTGACATTCAATTAGAGGTTGATTATAAATTAAATTCATACAAACAGAGTGAACTACATTTTTGTTGATATACTGAAGTTTTAATTCGGCTGGATACAGTTTAAAACATTATGTGAGTGGCCCCAAAGACAATTTCACTAAGGGAGATAAACAAGCAGTGCTTGTATAACAAAAGATCAATAAAAGGTAAATGCAGAAATCAAACAAAAGCCATCAACGTCGTCCCAATGGGAATTTATTTAGGCTGATCCAGAACGTGGAATATAATTGGGGCCCACACACTGTAATAATGTTTGCGGGGCCGACTAACCTCGACCGGAGTAATGTTAAACACCGCTGCTAATTTGTTGATTATACAACGAAGAGCTACGAACTAATTCTGGGTGGAGTGAGAATTAACACGCTTAAGAAAGTGTCGCCTTCAGCTGAAGTTGCAGCGTTGCGATTCATTAATGTGCCTTTAAAGAGATGGAAAACATTTGTTCTCAGCGAGACACAATTCTAGCGAGAGTGTAAAATGTAACAGCCTTGACACTGTCCTATAAGTGTCTCTGTAAAAACGTGTCTTCTTTAACGTTGTTAACACGTTCTCATTAAAAGGCTTTGGTAAATTTTCCGTGAATTCTGTGAATAAAGAGGTATGATGTTACACACAATAATTGTAAGAAACGACCTAGCCACCGACTTATGATGGGCTCAATGCGTAGAACTTGGTAACAAACACGTTTGACTCCCAGTTTGTGGGTGTCACGTGTAACACCGATTTTAAATAAACAAGTTAATGAAATCGAAATTTTATGTTAATGCTCTGAATCGCTTTACATTGGTTAACTAACACCAAAGAGTGAATCGACTCTAATGTATTCACCAGAACCCACTTAATCTTTACGGTTCAGTTATTTGACCTTTTATGTCTGATACCTACTGGTCGCAATAGTGAGTCTAAATATGTTATCTGCCTTCATATTTGAATTCGATATAGAGATGCGAATGAAGCAGAAGCTTTCAAAGTTTCCACGAATGCAATTTACGTACTGGTACTTCTTTAGAATGGAAATTGCGTTTGGTCAACAGTATTTGAATTCAGAGTCGTATTGTGATTTCCAACGTCAGCCGTGGTCGTCTTTATTTGCGCAAGTTTCAGAATATCACGATTCTGTACACATTATGTCACACGTGTATTTTTTGTTGTACCCAGACTTGAAATTGACACGATTTTGCAGATACCAATTTCACCTTTATGTCCTCACAAGAAAATATAATTTGTTCAGATTTTCGGCTGCCGTCCATGCCAGCCACAGGCTCTGATAAAATGAGATATTTTATGAATATCCACTAAAGTTTCGAACATAAGGCTCTATTCAACCAAATTGGAATGTCTTTCGATTTGTGTAAGAGAGTCAGAAGCAGCAAACATATTCTGAAGTAACACTTTTCATGTATTTTATACCGAAAGAAATTGGTATAATATTCTTGTTGTCAAATGCGCCCTCCGCTGTAATAACATTCTGGGTTTTATACTCAGATTTCATAAACATAATTCTGTCTTATGACAAGATTTTATGATCTTGGGTTTTTAGTATCATATTTTCTTTGATGAACATTGTCAATTGATAAGAAACTTTATAGTGTACTTATTGTTATATATATATCTAATCTACTTTTTTATATTATTCGTATAAGATGAAAATGTGAAGGTCATTTATTTCAAATTACTTCGTCGTGTTAACTGGGTCAAAAACGTAAAGCGTTTTAAAGTACCCGTGTGATTTTGGGCCCGATAAAGTTGCAGTGTCCACCGTTCGTGTCGAGTTTCGTCGTTCAGTTGTTTCGTGGATTCGTGTCGTGTGTCCAACAGAGACGCCCCCTTGCGGCCGCCGAACACTGAAATCAAATTAGCCGAATCCCTTTGACAAAGTTTGGGTTTGAGCAGCCGGCTGAAGTGTGGAAATTATTTAGTAAGAACACAGACGGAGGGGACAGGTGATCGATCACCTGTCGTTGTGAGGTGATTATTTTGGAGTTTTCATGTACTGAAAGATTAATAGCGTGAATACTAACTAACCAACACTGCTTACCCAAAAAAGGGATTAATGAATTGATTGGGTTTTGGATATAATAGACATGGGAACAAATCCAGTTTGTATTGAACAAAATTTTCAATTAATTTCCCATTTTACACATATTTTCCTTCTTGTCTAATGTTGAGTACCTACTTATTTCAATTGCAAAAATAGTAACTCATTTTGTTGTATTTTATCAGTGAATAATTTCTAACTTTGTAATTGCGAATAATTAGAGTTAATCAACTAAATCATACTTTCAACTTTGTGGAAAGTGATATAAAATATTCAAGATTCCCTTAACGATTCAGTACACGCTAAGATCATCCATTACTGTCTGTTGGAGGAAAACTGTACGATAGTAAGTTATTAAACTGAAAATACGGGTCTCTATTAAAGTAATTTTGTAGAGTTTCTTGCAGCGAACTTGCAGTAAACTCTTTTCTTTAGTCTGAAAATTATGGGCTTCAGAAAAATTAATTGCTTCAACCGCGTCACGAAGATCAACCGAGCTTGGATAGCAAGTAAACTTTTAAGTAGGTACGTTTACTAGTGAATTAATTAAAGTCTAGCAAAACTGGAAAACAACGTTAATTTAGGAAAATATAGCTGTAGCACGAAACCTTGGTGAATTAATACCTAATAGAAGGAAAGGTACTAATTTGTGAAACGGCAGATGCTATAATATTTAAACGTTAATTTTAGACGAAAATAATTATACGTAATTAAGTAGTTTTGGGACTAAAACTTAGATATTTTGTGCGTATAAATAGCTACATTTTATAGCTAAGGAGAATTAATATGTATTATAGTAGAAAAATAAGTTTATGATAATAAAAGCATGCTTTATTTAACAAGCTTCTGCTACGTTCACCCGCTGTTATCCATGTTGACAGGATGTTACTAGTGATGTTAAGGTGTCAAAATAGAAAAAATCGTGGTGTAAGTAGGTACTGCATTTAAAATAAATACTGAGTATTTTGTGCGTTATATTTGTACTTATTGTAAACATAGTAGAACTTATTCAATATCTGTAGTATTATTAGTGTTATAATAACTGCAGTATTGTTTTAGTGATTAAGGAAATGAGCAGGACGTACTCTTATAGGGTTACGTCTACGTGCCTACCTAACGTGTAAGAAAATATGTCTTTTACCAGCACAGCAGCAACTATTTTTTTTATTCAAAATATTCACCAAATGGTTGCTTAGAGATGGTTTTTATAACTCTATTTAGTTACATAATATTCCTGTGTATTTTCTAATTTACTTTTTAATAACTAAAGGTACATCACTAGAAAATATTCCTTCATTTTAAAGCCATCCCTGGGGAATTGTGCGTCGGTTCGCGCCTCATAAAACTTTGTAACTCCATATAAAATGTTTCTATACATTAAATTCAATGGAATCATAAATTATGCGGACTACAGTCTGGAGTTTGTATTAAGAAGGAGAAAGTTTTGGGGACCCCGAATGAGTGACAGGGTCATTGACATTTTGAAAAGAAACTAATATCTCAATACATCCACAGAAGCGAAACATAAAGTTAAAGCTTACGACTGACGCTCTGTATTTTAGCTTTTACGAGTTCGATATGTAGGTATTATCATTAAGAAGAAAACTCCAAGAAGTATGAGTAACAATCCTGAAAACGTTTTTGTAAAAGTTGCTGAAAGAACCCTTTGTGTTTTGTTATCAGATTTCGACATTCTCATAAATATATTTATTTACTCAGGTTTTACAGCGACGTAAAAAACTCGGATTTCAATACTTTATAGGACTGCATCATTTCACGTGAACGTTGCCCCGAGCCGCTCTACAATTCCCATGGGAATAATAAAAGCAAAGAAATCCATGGAAAACGAAATTTATCGGTTTCCAAGTAATGTTCGGCAATTGTTTCTGTTTAAAAGTGGTGATGGCAGTGAATTTATTTTTCTCATTCAAGAGCCGTAACGACTTTGGGCTTAAAACATTCAATTCATTCATTCAATTCAACAACTAGTCTTTTTAGATTTATCTTTGCTGCCTGTCGTCAAGACCGCAAAGATTTTGCCGTAAATTGCGTCGCACCGCCGCCGCAACGCATCGTGTGCTTTACCTCTAAGGCTGAGTTGCACCACCTAACTTTGACCGTAACTACTACGTTAACCGGTGTTTTTTGTATGGAGTTTGTCAAAGTTAAAGTAAGATGGTGCAACCCAGCCTAAGTAAGTATTCACATTTTGACGTAGTTATTATTTAAATGCTAGGCGACAGTTAGTAATTTAGTATGCATAGCTGTAGAACTGAATGCATTTATAAGGATTAGTGTTTGTAAGCCAAAGTTGTCACTCTTGCTAACGAAGATGCATTTGATGCAAGCCGTTCGAATAATATGTGGTTGGTTAAGCTGTTAGCGCTAAGCGATTCGATGTTGATACATCCAAAGTGCTGTAAGAAAGTCACAAACAAGAACTTCACCGCTTTAAATGGGGGCTCGTTTTATATTAGATAGTATTAAATTTTTTACCCACTAAGGAAAAATAGACCTAATAAAATGCATCACAAAAAAATATAAGTTTTTTTGTTCTGTGACATTGACACACATATTTAGAGTAATTAATAGTATCAGGCGTTACATTGCGGAATAGTATAAAATTTAAATTACTGTAAAAAGATATTAAAAAGATAAAATTTCCGCTTAGTGACGCCGGCATTTGTATGTTGGTTTAGTGGTTGGTTACTTGTGTTTATTATCATATTTAGAGTCACTGCGAGCTAAACCATACAGGGTAAGGTCGCAGTGACTCTAAATATGATATTGAATCTGAAGTAATTCATGGTTGAAAGTTTCCTGTATTTTCACTTCTGTAATTTGAATATTATGTTGTGTAACATCGAAGGTAGTATCAAATATCCCAGACGTAAAATTTCGGTGCTATTCTACTAATAAACAAACAAATTCAAGGAAACAATAAACTTGCCAATAATATTGTTATGATTACTTGTTATACATACAAAGGCTTCCTTCTCAAATAGATGGTTATTTTCTCAAGTTTCGCAGAATTTACATTTGAATAAATATAGATATTGGGAACTGTCTGTCTGCTGTCATAAACAATATCGCTTTTTTAAAAGGTGTTTTTTGACACCATTTTATAAAATTAACTTTATTTAGGTTAATAAAACAATGTAGTAAGTAAGTAGTTAGTACGTTTTGTTTATTTATTTTATTTATTTTTACTTTTGCACATAATACCGATGTACAGTGGTGGTCAATGCCGGGTGGCATTCTCTGCCAGTCAACCACAGGTCAAGTAGAGAAACTAAGGTGGTGCTAAAATTATGTCAGTTTATATACTTACATAGGATTAGATATAATAAATAACATAAGAATACATAATTAATATAACAGACATACACATCAATACATAAACGTGTTTTAGGTGTTTTGTTATTTCAAACAGGTCGAAAACCAACTCCATCAAATGAATGATTATTTTGCGTTAGGATGATTTCTGTTTATGTATAGAGTTTCATTAACCGAGTTAGTTCGAACTAGCTGGAGAAACATAATAGGATCGGTAGTTATCGGATTTGGTGAAAGCGACTCACGTTAAATCAATCAGAACAGGTTGGGGATATTTGGAGAAATATTAGCTTGGGTATGTTTATGTTATGTCTGGACTCTGGAATTAATGCTTTAAGTGGTTTGTGTATAATAATATTTGGTCCAAGTAAATCGTCTATGTATTTGCCTCTGGTTATTTAGAGAAGGTCGTCCTCCTGTCGTCCTAAATGACCTGATGATGATAATCATTAATAAGAAAGAGACTCTTGGGACTCGAGACTTAGGTAGGTACCTTAAAAAAGTCTAAAGATGTGAATTGTATCTACCTACATTTTTATTCTTACTAGCTACATATTAAAACTATTCTAAACCTTATTACGTATTTCATCTATTATGTACATTTTATGTTAGCAATATAGTTTTTTATTACATAAACAAAACACTAAAACAAATATTTTATGCAAACGTTCACTGTACTAACCGTAGCTCATTTAATCATGTTACTAGTTGGACAACTAAATTAAACTTGGGATTGTAAACCGAGTTCGTATAGCCGGCATTAACAACATTTAGCACTTACAAAGTAGTGTTTTGCTTTTATGCAATGCATTAAGAGGTCTTGTGAATAAATTAGTAGTAAGCATAAATCCTGTAGTTTGAACGCAAGAACTAACAACACAAAGCAAGCGTTGCAGCGAGGACGAACTTATTATCATAAGTGTTCGTTCGACTGAAGCGAAATCCAATTCTGAGCTAATAAAGGGGAATGTATGGAATCAAGTTGCTGTCGAGTTCACCTGAAAGCGGCGGGAATGCTGGAACTGCTAACTTGTGACTTGTTACCGAGCAAACTACGACATGCTCAACTGTAAATTAAGATTAGAACTAACCGGGTGCGCTGCAACTTGCGCAAAATATTTGCCGTCAACTCGACGCTACATCCGAGCGAGTGGAGTTGTGGGATCACTTTACTCGAGATCTGCTTCGATTTTTAAAAAGAAACTGGCTGCTTCCTACCTTGAGTTACGGTTTGGTGATTTTTGTATAAAGTATTTATAATATTTTAACTTCACTGCCTGTTTCTAACGCTCGTAAGTATTCACAAACGATGCTTGCTAATGTGACGCAGCAAATCGAAAGCACAGCGTTGAATAGAGCTCTGTGATTGGTTCGTGTGTCACCCTGTGCGTCCATGCACACTGTGAGACCTCATACTAATGTTGTGAATATGGGCGAAAGACACTTGAATAAGAAGGAGCAACACTACAAAAATAACTACATTGAAAGCTTTAGTTAAAGATCTTACTAAGCAGCACTAGTATAGTCGTGCATATTTCAGCACTAAAACTAACGTTTGTTTTGCCCCCTATTTCCCCAAGATATTAAATATTGGCAGAGAATTTATCGTATTCAATATCTTTCTTTTTACATAGGAAGATTTCCCTTTTCAAGCCTGGGTCAGCTTTCTTGATATCGCCTCTCCAATTTACCCTGTTTTGTAAGTCCGAGGTTCTCATATCCGCTTTTATGAGGCACCGCATTCAATATGAACGGTAAAGGTTTATCAAAATAGCGGATTTGATGAGCCTCCCAAGAATGTCGCAACGCAGGTATCTGTTATTCAGTTACGTATTAATACGGTTCCGTTGGTACGCTGAAAAATTGAAACTGATTTTATTTACTTAGAGCGATCCGCAAATGAATGATGAGAGATGAAATTTTAACATTACTTTTAAAATTGTAACAGAAATTTAATTATGAAATAAGTTTATATTCGTGATACATGTCAGTAGCAATCATAATTGAATGAACACAAGCGTAAAACAGCCTACAGCAAGCATGATAAAAGTATACGAGTATTGTGTGCATGAAAAACTGCCAATTGATATTATTTAATAACTTATCATGCCTCGCAATTACAGTTAAACAATCAATTTGAATAATGACATCGGCTGTAATTGAATTACAATTGAAATTGTAGACGCAGACGCGCATTAACCTTTCACTTGCCAAATTTTAAAGAAAAGTTAAACAATTTCGCTCACATTTATTGCGATGCGGTACAGAGCACCGTCGTGGGAATTTCAGAATCACTCAGTTGTTTAATATAAAACGGATTTGTCACAGCTCTGTTTTCCACTGTGTTATTTTTACTGGGCATTTTGCCTATTGAATTTACATGCACCGGGCGCGCTTCCATTGCTGTCGGCTCATGCATATGTATGGCCTTATGCAAACGGCATTTTTGCCTTTCATTGAACAAAAATAATTCAAACTACACTCGTCGCACTGATAGGTGATGGAGTCAGATAACTAAGTTTACTTTCATGATACGAAACCGAATAGATTGAATCGGATCCGTTCGCGCTTGGAATTTCTTGTTTTGAATTGAACAAGCTAGATAGAGAAGATAATGTGAAAGAAAAAATGACAAAACTAGAGCTAAAAGTAGGTAGGTAGGTAGAAAATATAAATTATTTCCTATTTTTTTTTGTTTTTGGTAAACTTAGCATTATGATATGGGAGTGCACCAACGTTTCAAATATTTTTTTCGGATTTTCACCATGACACGCAAATCCCAATCGTAGTAAAAGTAAAAAGTAACGGACATGGATTTTTAAAGCTTCTACTCGTAGTATGTTCTCGATAGGGGAGCGATATCACACGTCCCTGACGGGCCCGTGGGCACGCCACCGGGAATCCGGGATTCACAGTAACAAGAAGAGTATCGGATTTTGGAAAAATCCCACCATCTTGTTACTATAGTGTGATTTTTTAAAACGGTTTCGGATATTTCACTGCAACTTTAAAAACGGTAACACGTATATACGAGTACCTATGTTTCGCGTCATTCCACATTCATATTTATTTTAGTAATTTCGTTATGAGTCATGATAAAAATATATATTGAAATGTCGCAGTGATGTCACCATTATTTCACTTTTCAATAGAAATAAAAATAAGTAACCGTGTGATCTTTCAGTACCACGAATTCCATGCTATTTATTGGGTAGACCGGTCTGTCTAAATTAGAAATTTTGTAAATACTTTGACTGTCACAGTGATCTCAAAACTGAGTTATTTTATTTTGCACTAGCTGAACCGGCGAAATTCGTACCGCATATATTCATCAAAAATAACGTACGCTTCTTTTGGAAATCCTTGAGAGAGGCCTTTGTCCAGCAGTGGACGTTTGACTGAAACGAATATACCTAGTATTCTAATGGTAAAAGTACTTTTCAAATCAGTCCAGTAGTTTCGGAGCCTATTCAATAAGTTACAAACAAATTAGTGCAAAATAAAAAATAATAACGTTTATTTAAGTTTCGATAATTCCAAAAATGGCCCACTGTGCACTGGCGCCTATCAGTACCAGCGTTGCCAGTTTTTTTTTCGCCAAGTCGGGACTTTGGTACTTTTTGAGTGAAAATAGCGGGATTCTTCCGTCAAAAGCGGGACATAGTAAAAAAACGTATACAATCAAAGGTTTTCAAATATTTTTTTTATTTGACTTTAAATTACGTTTACGTGACAATAGATAGACAAAATTAGCCATAGAAAATGTATTTTAACAAAAAAATAATATTTTAAATCAGATTTACTCTATCGTTTAATTCGTCTTTAGAATAAAAAAAGAAAAAAATAACAAAAATCGAAATTAAAAAAGTTTTATTCTTTAGAATAATATGGCGTTTCAAACAATAGTCAATGCCCTGATTACGCTAATTTTAACGTCTCCAATACAGACTAGAGATGGGTAGTGGGTAAAAACCCATTTCACCCGATTGGGTTTAAACCGGGTGATTTGGGTAAAAACCCGGTTTTTACCCATTATCACCCATTCTGGTGGGTGAAAAGAAAAATAGCGTTTTTTTAAAGTGAGAAGTGGTATTTGTTGCTAAGGGGGCGTTCTAGTGTTACGTAATGCAATCTGGGGGGAGAGGAGGTCTTGAAAAACGTTACAATGCGTTACAGTGGCGGAAGGGCGGTCGATTTCAAGTTTTTAAGCAGAAGTACTTTGTAGTTGGTGTTGTTATTTGTAACTTTATACCGTAATGTCATCAAAGAGAGAGTTTGGCATCTTTGGCATCCCCCCCTCCATGTCCTTGCCATGATCACAAATTATTGTGTTCCTACTAAACTTTTAAATCGGTTCAACGATTCTTGAAATAACACCATTTTATAAAATAATTGGTCACATCATCATAACGTGATCAATTTTACGATTTGGCCACGATATAAATGCATATTAGTGTTAAATTTGACTTATTACTTATTAATCAATAAACTTAAATGAGAAAAAATCAATAAAAATAAAGAAAAGATACCAATTGAAATAATTATAAAATTATTTGTTTTCACCCGGTGTAAACACCCACGGGTGGAATGAAACGGGTTTTTATTGGGTTTTTACCCTCATATGGGTTTTTACCCGGGTGGAAACCCATCCCTAATACAGACGCGCTTCTTCGATTCTGCGATACGATTGGTCAAAACAGCTGACGTCAACTGTTTTGACCAATCCGTATCGCAGAACCGAAGAAGCGCGTCTGTAATAGTCTGTATTGGAGACGTTAAAAATTACCGTAATCGGGGCTCTGGTGAAGTGAGTGTCTCTCTCCGAAAAGCGGGACCGAGCCTGTCCCGCGCGGGACATTTAAATTTGATTAAAAAATCGGGACGTCCCGCCAAAATCGGGACGTCTGGCAACGCTGATCAGTACCTACAAATTATGTTATGCGACAGAAGGGATTTAGAAGCAGCACAGTTCCGGGGCGATTGGCCCAGCTAATGGAGTATGAGCGGAAATGGGCGGCAATGATGATGAATGATGCAGTAATTCGGGATGGCTGGTATCGGTGCGCATGAGACTAATTGACTCCAAGCTACTGTGTCCCACGTTTCCGTTCATTAGGACGTATAAGTAGCTGATCACTCTTGATTGCAATCATTATTGATTGACATTATTCCGGTTTGACAGTTTATTAAGATATTCAATCTTCATATCCATAAAACGGCGGAATTATGTAGCATAAAAGTATTTTCCTCCTGTCAAATTTTGAGCCAACCAGAGTACCAACTAGAGAGTTAGTGGATAGTTTGTTATAAATTTTGTGAAAGTGAAGAAAAGTGAAAATTTTGTGCAAGTATTATTCACATTATATTATTATGAAGCATTGGTAGGGTTAAAGTAGGAATGGAGGACCTGTAAAAGTTCTTTTTAAAAAGCCTACTTGCATAAAATATATGTGTTTTATGAGTTTATTATAAGTTGTGTGGCACTAATGTAAGTTGAACTTGAAACTTGCAATGTTTTACTTATCAATAATGGTACTATAACATTCCTTCCATTAATACTGTAAAAAACAATATTAATCAGCTTAATTTTGGCCGTCAGTTGCCACGCCGTGTCACAGTGGGCCTGATATACGGCGTCCGACTGAGTGAATTGGATACGGGGTTCTTTGTACTATATCCTGATACCCCGAGGAGGGCGATTAATGGCCTATATTGTAGCAAGTGCGGGCGATACATCGACATGATTACGATAGGGTGAGCACACGTTCAGAATTATATTGGAATAATAATAATTTCGGGGCCGGAAGACGTAGTGAGGGCAAACCCCCCATTAAGTGGACCGACGATCTGGGAAAGGTCACGGGAGGTGCCTGGATGCAGGTGGCACAGGACCGGTCGTTGTTGAACGAATGAATCATAATTTAATATAATACTGAGCACAACGGGATTCCAACTCTACATTTATTATGTGGCTCATGAGTAGGTACTCTAGTCACCGCACTGCCTCTGTGTTCTAGTGGTGACCACCTGGCTCAGACCCAGAGGTCCTGGGTTCGATTCCCAGGGAGCAAAATTTCCAGCCAGTTCGTGTGTGGTTGAGCTTGATGTCTTCTGTGGTGAGCTTACTTCTACCCTCGGTTAGATCATCACCATCAGGTGTGAAAATAAAACTAATAGATTTACATTGGCGTAGTAATACAGTGTCAGTGTTCGTTGCTTTCATTTTTAAATGAAAAACTTTATACACTCGACATCAAATAAATCGCACCTCCCGCGACAAGCATTTTCAAACGTATGCATTCCCACTTCCCACCAATATTGGAACCATTTAAAAGCCTAGTTCTAACCTTCATTTCATTAAAGGAAAGGTTTTTACCCCAAAAATGTGTCTTTAGAAGGATCCAGAGTCACTTCTTCAAAAAATAGGTAGTTACGCTAGAGCCAACTTTTATGGCTATAAAACTGTTAAGTTGGGATTAATCGCTATCGATCTGTTAAAGAGGACACGTGTGATCATTATTTGGTTTTATAACCATAAAAATTGGTCTAATTGATCCCATAGGTGGGCCCAAAGTGAGGTATTTTTTTAAGTCACATTTATGGTATATGTTAATCATTTATTAAGAAATTAAATGTGTTTTTCTTTAAGGATATTTATTGGGCTTTCAAATAACACCAATATTGTTGGGGCACCATGATTGTGTCAGAAGAAAATCGTTAAAGTTCGCGTCGCGGAAGGTGCGGTTTATTTGATGTTGAGTATATTTTAATGTATATTACTAGGATAATGCCAATACAATATTTACCCACCGGCTTACCATGAATGCAAAAATAATAATATAAAAATGTTTTCCGCATCCCGGATATCGGGCCGCATCTGAAAGGGGCTGCTAAAATATACATACGTAGTATTTTGCATTGTATGACTGGCATAAGAAGGATTTCTGTCGTCTCCTGCATTTCGTTGACGTTTTAAAGCTTGGATTTCGAAAAGCGCATACTTACGGGTCTACAAATGGTGACAATTAAATTAGAGATTATTAATTATAATTCAGACTGTATAGAATTTTGTTGCAAAATCGCCGCTATTATAATATAAGCCCATAAGAGGCCATAGTTTAGCTTGATTTGCCGTCGTCTGTACATAATAATGTGGGGCACATAGCTCGTAAAGCTGATGGCCGCTGGGGCAGGAAAGTTCTTGAGTGGCGACCACGAGCCGGAAGACGTAGCGTGGGCAGTTCTCCCACTAGGTGGACCGACGATCTGGTGAAGGTGTAGGTGCCTGGATGCAAGTGGCGCAGAACCGGTCTTTGTGGAAATCCTTGGGGGAGGCCTTTGTCCAGCAGTGGACGTTTTTCGGCTGAAAGGAACGAACGAACGTACATAATAAACAATGGCATACCTACCTATTGTTATCCAACCTACAGACATCAGACTGCACTTTTGTTGCAAAATCGCCTGTAAGTATTATTAAGTTCACAAGAGGCCACCGTGTGCCTTGATAACAGACCATCAAAAATAATGATGAATGACCACCATATCCGAGGA
Source organism: Ostrinia nubilalis (assembly GCF_963855985.1). Classification (NCBI taxonomy): domain Eukaryota; kingdom Metazoa; phylum Arthropoda; class Insecta; order Lepidoptera; family Crambidae; genus Ostrinia; species Ostrinia nubilalis. The sequence continues at coordinate 7,221,913 of NC_087103.1, forward strand.
TTTGCTTGAAGTTGGTGTCGCTAGCCCCAGTCGGGTTTCCATCAAAAAGCCTGCGGTCTGGTCCTTTGTTGTCCACGCGGCCGACACTTGTTCATTCCCAAAAGGGGGCATTTCTGAGGTCGAAGACGTTTTCCTGTCTTGTGTATGAAGGCCCGTGAAACTTGCGCAGCTGTTGCTGTAACAAAGGAGGAATTTATGTAGCGAATTACAATTTGTAACAGTTAACTAACTGTTGTTTCGTTGGTCTCACAATCATACTTAGTAATGTTACTAGAATAATTTGTATTTGATATTGCCTGATTAAATTAATAAAATATTTGCTTTGTTGCATAGTTTGTTATTTGTTGATATTGTTGCTAATGATTCCGTTGAAATATCACCATAATTGTTTCAGCCACAGGCCGTCCACTGCTGAACATATGCTTCCCCCAATGATTTTCAAATTAACCGGTTGCTAATGGTCTGCATCCAATAGGCCTTCCGTTCCATAAAATAAACTATAAATATGTTTATGTGTACCTACTAAATAAAAATAAAGAATATGAATTTAAACATGCCCACTACTCTCTAGGTAGTTTAACTGTAACTGTTAATAATGCAAACTCCCAAGTAAAAACCAAACCGCTCCAAATAGCTACAACAACGTGCCATATTTGCTAAAAGGATTTCGACACACGAAAAAAAAAACCGCCGAAAAATCAGATTAAAATACGCAAAAATAAAAGAGCCAAAAGCTCAAATAGATCCTCGCCGCATATTCAAAAGAGAATGAGCCAAAACAAACAGATCAATCACACCGTTACGTTTTAATATTCCGCATAAGTAATTGTTGTAACCGATGAGCGAAAACATTAATGCATGATTCGTAAATCGCCCGCTTGCGTAATTACGAAACCGTTTCATCTTAATAACAGATATTATTTTAATATATGGAAGACTGTTTCATCATCATTTATTTACAGGACATGTGAGTGTGTATTTTTAACAAATAACTCCCGTCACACCTACATGTGAGACACTGTTTCTTAGTCGTACCTATGAACCTGAATGAAAATATAATATTTATACAAAATGGGCATTATTAATTCTAGTCTAGTATTTTCCATATTACTCAATCTGATGACTCTAAAAGCTTCACAGTATGCCCTGCAAAACCTAAACGTAGGTACCTAATATTGTGTAAAATGTGGGAGCACAATATTTTTTTCTTGCTAGAAACAATGCTTTTGTCAATATTTTTTTTCAATTGTTTTAAAGTTACGTATGTATGTATGTACTAAAGAAAAAAAACCGGTATTCAGTCATCATTAACCAATAAGTTTTTTCATAACTGGGTCAAAGACTGCTGGGCATTAATTTGTACAAGCAATACATCAGCTTGTCACCACGTTAGTTAAGTTCTGGCACGGCGGCGTCGACAAACGATTACAGCACTGCCGCTGACAACCGATACCGAATTCGGTGACAGGAACAAATCCTATCATTCGGGATGATTAAGCCGGAACTAATGCCTGCGGTGAGCACTCCGCTCTACATTAACGTGCTGTGAATATTGTGGTGGCCAGCGTGTTACGGTTGGCTTTCAACAAATTGCTCGGTTTATGCAAGATTTTTCACCTATTTGAGGTCATTTTATGCTACATACGTTTTGGGAATGCACTTGCCGTGAAGTACCAGTAGGTAGTTTTCTTACAAGGGCAAAATAACAGTACATTATATTTTATTATGTAGGCCTTTTGAGGGAACTTTTAGACGTCCCAAATATAGCTTGCTTCACCACCACTTTGAGACAACATTATCGGCTGGTGGTACAAACATAGGATACTTAATTATGCCATTTCCATAATTATAATGATTCACAATAAAATTATTATAATGATGCATTATCTTGAAACTACTACTAGCTAATATATCTACAGCCTACATAACCCTCTACTACGTCATCAGAAAGACTTATCGCCATATCCACCAAAATTACCGACGCACCGAATTCGATGACAGGAACAAATTCCATCATTTGTGATGATAAAGTCGGAATTAATGCCTGCGGTAAGTATAACGCTCAAAATTAATGTGGTGTGAACGCGAATGTTTGAGGCAAGTACCTACTCGTTTGTATGGTGAGCAGTTTGTAAATAAATGGCTGCGAGCTGTCCTATTTTTTTCAGAAGCTTCTTCTTAACGTACTGCATAAAACATACATTTGTGTGCGGTAATTGAATGACGTGTACTTACAAATCGTCAAATAAATCTTGCATTTAAGAAGGCTTTACATGTGATTTTTGCCCTACCAGCGCTTCAACGAAAACATTCGGCAAGTGCTAAGAAGAAACTCCGCCAGAGTGTCATCATCTAATTACTTAAACACCAAAGACTGACATGCTAGATTCGTTGACAGGTACAAATCCCATCATTCGAGGAGATTAATTCGGATACCCGCGGTGGGTGGTCAGCTCAACCCGATGTGGTGCGAATAAGCCGGCGGGCAGTCGGTAAATGGATGTCACCGTTATATGCATAGGTGATAAAATTATTTAATCGACATATCTGAGTAGATAAGTTGGTTTTTGTGGTAGTGGAGTGGCATGGGGGGAGTTACTTGTGATATACAACCTGATTAAGCTAACTGCGTATCTTGCTGGAATGCGACTCTCCCTTTGTAATTGGCTACAAATAAAGTTTTATTATTATTATTATTTCACTCACCTGAACACCACCCCGCGCTCGCCCCGTCCGTACCAGTGAGTTGATGTGACGTCACGGCTGCCAGGTGCGCAGTTAACTCGACCGGGACGTAGTAACAGAGCTGTTACGGCATACACGATTGAATCACATGTTTGAAGTCAAGCAGCATTTGACACAACAAAAAAAACCCTCCCGTACCGCTTCTCTACTGTTAGAACCTACTCAGTTATACAAAAAACATTTATTCTACTATAAAAATAAAAAGGAAAATGAGAGAAAGCGAAAAAGAGTGCTTACAAATTCACCGATTTAATTCGGTGACACCCAGGAACAAATCACATCGTTTAAACTGAAACTAATGCCTGCGGTGAATGTGTACTACGCTCAATATTAACGTGGTGTGAATGTTGTGGAGGCGACTAAGTGGGAGCATGTCACGGCGGGCAATTGGCAAATGGGTGTGATTATTTCACGCTTTTGTTTGGTAAGTAATTGTTTTAAACATAACATTCTCCCAGAGATGAAAAATTATGTCAAAGTAAATTTCTTCATTTGTATGGACTAATTAAATTAGTTCTTCATCATTTCAGCCATAGGATGTCTACTGCTGAACATAGGCCTCCTTCAATGTTTTCCATGTTGATAGATTCGTCTAGCGCTTCCCTGCTAAGTACCTTTATGATGTCGTCGGTCCAACTTGTGGGTGGACGTCCCAATCAGTGCTTACAAATCGTCAAATATTTAAAAAAATAAAGAAAGATTAAAAGAAATAAAAAAAATGGCTTTGTTCTTTTTGGAGTCGTTACGTGTCTCATACTCTTTTTGCGCCATACCAGCCAGCAATAAGAAGCAGAAGTGTGCACTGTTGGTTGGTAGTAGAAATAAACGGAAGAAAAAGAAGGTTCTGAATGGGGATCACTGTCATACACACACACACACTTATGAAGTTACTTCGGCAGGCCACGTCTCATAGACAACCTGACTACAGGACATACCTATTAGTAGCAGGCTACATTACATCATATCATTGGTAGTCAGTTAGGAAGCTCTTTAGCAATGAAAGTGTATATTAATTGAGATGAAGATTAATTACTATCTAAGCTACGGTGCGTAATTACATGATTGCAGAGTGTTTGGAGTAAAGCGAATTAATCAAGTCCCTCCAGTGGTTAACAGCAGGACAGTGCGAGCGTGAGGGCCTGTGAGCTAGGTATGGGGTGAGTAAGTCTAATGCTAAATGCATCTAAGTGCACTTGTAATAAGGTCTATAGCAAGGGAGCATGTTGGGTGATTGAAAGTACAATTACACATGTTCATTACTAGCATGAAAGCATCCCACTATTAAGCAATTGCTACTTAGTAGCATGTGCGTCGAAATATTGCTAATATGAGCATGCTCATTTCACGTTTGCTAAAAAATCATGGGTCGTGCGATTTTTGGTCATTCTACTTGCATTGTAGCGCGAGTGGAAGGGACAAGGTATAAACAGGTTTGCTTAATCGGAATAATGAATGCTCATAGTTAGTTAGTTAGTTTTGCAGGGCAATCGAATACCGCACTTAGCCTCATGATTGGGCCATTGTGCGCGATTTGTGGTTTATCTTCCTACTCCAACCACCCCAGATCCCCCCAGAAGGCGAGCAGCCCGTCTAGGCTGCTGCAGGCCTCCCGTAGCGACGGTGGTGATCGAAGAAATTGAGCCCGTTGTTCTTCCACGCTACTGCACTCCATTAGCACATGTTGCGGTGTTTCCTCTGCCTCCATGCACCCCCTGCACAGTGGGCTGTCTGTGACACCTATGTTGTATAGGTGCTTGTTTAGCATACAGTGTCCGGTTATGACACTTAAGACCTTGCGGATGCTGTCCCTGTTTAGTCTGATGAGGCTGCGGGAGAACTTTTTCGATACGTCCGGAACCGCATCTTTTGTTTGCCTGCATCCTTCGCTATTTTTCCATTCTGTGTGGTGTTTTTCTTCTGTTTTGGAACGCAGCCAGTTCCTGATCTGTGCTTGTGGTATCGGCAGTATTGGTTCCGGGCCAAATACTGTTGTGTCCGAACCTCTTTTTGCCAGTTCATCCGCTGCGTCGTTGCCTAAAGAGTTACTGTGCCCTTTGATCCATTGCAGGGTAACGCCATTTACAGCTGCAATGTCTTGGAGCGCTTCATGGCATTCTTCATAAGGGCCGTTGTTATTGTGTTGCTTTGTAGCGCTTGCAGTACGGATGCACTATCCGAGATAATTCTTATGTTTAGACCTCGGATGTCTCTGGCTGTTACCGCCTGTGCTGCTTTGGTAATTCCAATGCATTCTGCTTGGAAAATTGTATTGTGTTTATCTAATGTTGTTGATATTCTTATATTAAGATCATTCGAGAAGACACCAGCTCCTGTACCCGTTTGAGTTTTGGAGCCGTCCGTGTATATCCTAACTTCATTGATTCCAGAGTAATCTCGCGTCTCCGCTGTAAGTTGGATATTATATCTTCGGTCGAAGATATGTTCACAGGGTATCCTATCGATGGGTGCCTCAGTGAGAGGTATTTCTTTTATGGTTTTCTGCAGGATCGCAGAGTGTCCTGTCTCCTTGTTTTGCTTCCATAGGCCGTTTCCTTTAAGTCTTAGAGCGGCTGCTTGCGCTTCCTCCTGAATGATTAGATCTAAGGGTCTAAGATTCAGAAGGTACTCAAGTGATGCCGATGGTGTGGTTCTCATGCAACCAGTGGCCGCTATGCTTGCTAGACGTTGCAGACTTTGGAGTTTTAATCTTACTGTGGATAGTTTTGTTCTGGGCCACCAGACAACTGATCCATAAGTGACAGAGGGTCTGATAACTGATGTGTAGAGCCAAAGTGTTATCTTTGGGTTAAGACCCCATCTGCTACCAATGAGTCTTTTACATTGATAAAATGCTATACAGGCCTTCTTTGTTTTGTTTTCAATGTGACTCGCCCAGTTCAATTTGTGGTCAAAGGTGATGCCCAGATACTTCACTTGTGTTGAGAGGGAGAGTTTTGTTTTAAAGAGTTCTGGTAGCTGGAGCTCTGGTAGTTTCCTTTTGTTAGTGAAAAGGATTAGTTCAGTTTTGTTTGGGTTTACTGACAGCTGGTGGTCGCTGCACCAGTTTTCAACAATGTTTAGGGCTGAACGCATTATTTCACATAGCACGTTTTCAGCCCCTCCGTTTAACAGTATGGTGATGTCATCTGCATACCCAATGGCTGTGTACCCTCTGTCATTTAGTTTCCTTAACAGACTGTCCACTACCATGTTCCATAGTAGTGGCGATAGGACGCCTCCTTGAGGGCATCCTCTGACGACCTCTGCTCTGGTAGTCGTGTTCGCCACCACCTGAACCGCCCTTTTACTAACTAGTTCAGTGACCCAGCTTCTTACGTCTGGTTCTACGTTGAATTGTTCCAGGGCGTGGTTTATGCTGTTGTGCATAGTTTTATCAAACGCTCCTTCTATGTCTATGAAGACAGCAAGGGTTGACGCTTTGTTTGTGATGGCCGACTCTATTTTATGTACTACCATGTGTAGAGCCGACTCTGTTGATCTGCCTTTCCTGTAGGCGTGTTGTTGGGGGTGTAGTGGTTTGCTTTTCAGCACGCCATCCCTGAGATGCCGGTCTACCAATCTTTCCAGTCCTTTTAGTAGGAACGATGTTAGACTAATTGGTCTGAAGGATTTTGCCTGTGTAGTCTTCTTTTCCCGGTTTCGGTAAAAAGATTACTTTTGCTTCCCTCCATGGCTTGGGTATGTATTTAAAAGCTATGCATGCCCGGTATATCTGTACTAGGTACTTTAGTATTTGGGCTGTTTGCCATTGTAATAGCGCTGGGAAGATTCCGTCCAGTCCTGCGGATTTAAAGGGTTGAAAGCTATTTAGCGCCCAATTCACTTTATCCGCTGTTGCTATACTATTGGCGATTTTCCACTCTTCGTTTGTCGGTGTGCTTTGTTGTTCATCCTGCCACCTTGATCTTACAACCCGGAAAGTGTGTTTTTAGCAGCATTGTGCTTGTTTCATCTTCCGTGTTCGTGTAGGTGCCGTCTTCCTTCTTTAGGAAGCCCAGGAGATTGAGATCACCTTTTGATAGGATTTTCTTAATCCTAGCAGCCTGGCTTGTTGAGTTTATGCTACTACAGAAATTGCGCCAGTGTTCTCTACTACGGAATCTGATCCGCTTCTTGTAGTGCTTCTGTGCTTCTTTGTATTTATTCCAGTCTTCATTGGTTCTGGTGTTTTTCGCTCGGTTGAAAAGTGTCCTAAGTTTTTTCCGAAGGCGTTCAAGTTCCGGCCCCCACCAGGAACCTTTGTTCGCAACTTTGGGAGTAACTTCTGGGCATGACTCTTCGTAGCTTTTCGTTAGAGCAGTTGTGAGGTATTGTATGTTTAGCTCTATATTGTTAGTGCTAAGTGTTACATCTGTCATTTGTGTATTACATCGTTTAGTGTTTTGGTTAGTATTTTAGTGTACCTTGTTATATCGGTTTTACGGGGGTTACGATATGGAACAGGGTCTGTTAGTTTCATTTTTATTTGGTAACATATGCGTCGGTGGTCCGCAAAGGATGGCTCGTTTGACACATGCCAGCCTTCAATCAGTTCCGCCGCCTCATGTGTTGCCAGCGTCAGATCTATTATAGTTTGGTACCTTGAACTTACGAAGGTGGGTTCAGCTCTTTTGTTCATAATATTCAGGTTCGATTGGAATAAATATTCAGTTAGTAACTCACCCCTTTTGTTTGTATTCGTACTTCCCCACAGCGGGTGGTGTGCGTTGCAGTCTGCGGAGATGATCAAGCCCCAGGCCTGCTCTCTGCAGTGTTGTACCAGTGCGGTGAGTTCTTGTGAGGGAACTGCATCCTCACTTGGCATATACACTGAGGCTAGCACTAGGGTTTGTTGTTCTGTCACGGTTTTCACTGCGGTGACATCTCTGGAACAGAACTGATTTAACATGGTACAGCTTAACGTGTTCGGCATGTAAATACACGTTCTTGGTTATCAATGGAGGTGTTTACTAGTAACTTACCTCCTGTGTTGTTTAGGCCGCAGATTTTGTTGTTTCTGATCCAGGGCTCTTGGATCAGGGCGACGGTCCTATTGTTATTTACCTCCAGCACCCTGCGTAGTGACGCCGCCGCTATTTGTTTGTGCTGGAGGTTGGTTTGTATGACGTCGATGGTGGATTTAAGGACTGTTGAGGAGGCCATCTTCGTCTTCGCTGGTCCCTCCTTCCGTCTTTAGTGGCGAGGCTGTCTCCAACTCGCTCTGACCCTGATGGGGAGCTGAGGTGGAAGGCTCTGGGGTCGACGACTCCTTCGTCGCTGCTGTGGTTGTGGTGGTGGCCTCCGATTCTTCCTCCTTGCTACTGAAGAATCTGATGTAGCCACCACCAGACAGGTGTGATATCCGACGGTCTCTATCGAGGATGGTCTGTTTTTGGTCCTCAGGGATCCCCAGGACCAGGTACACTACTTTGTACCTAGACGACGGACCTTCCTCCGCTTCTACTGCTCCCTCTGTCACCGAGGCGCTGATGCACTGCCAGGTGTCCACCTTGTACCAGGGGTTCTGGTTGCTGATGACCTTTTGCAGCTTCACAGGGTCGGTAATGTGGCTGTGTAGGAGAAGTCCCGCTCTCAGTTTCCTCCTTACTTCTGACAGCTTTACAACTGTCAGGGTTGTGTCCGGGATAGGTGAGGGAATGGCTTTCACCTGGTTCTCCAGCCATTCGCGGGACCTCGCATCCTCGCACCAAAACGCGAAAGCCCCCTCATGAAGATAGGGACGACCGCGCAATGACGGAGCACGCGTGCCTGGGGTTAAGGTTCGGACAAACCAACGCGTGCAGCGATGGCGATGGCGATGGCGACCACTGCGCGTGCAAAAGTTGTTTCACACTGCCGCGACCGCGATGGCGATCACTGCGCGTGCAGGTTGTCACTGTCACCACAACTGTCACGCATATTGTCAATCACGCCTATTCGGCAAAATGGAAACTGAATTAAATGATTTGTTTGGAGCTTTTGATGCAATTGAGACAGTGGAAACACTTTTTCACTCAAGTTTATTCAGGCGGCCATATATTATAGAATGAGACAGGATTACATGCGGTATAGGTAGTAGGTATTGGTTACTCATAACCAAGCTATATTTCTGGCTTCGTTTGTAGTCCCTAGAGCCCTGACAATATCTTTTAATTAGATTTAAAGAAAGGTTTGATAGGAAGGAGGACTGCACTAAGGCTTTCTTGGCCTCAGTGGGGGAAATGAAACACAACGCGGACGGTTGATATCTGGTTTATTATTGTTATTGCTATTGCTATATACAAGATTTACATAATGTACACAATTCAATGTGTCAAGTCCAATGTGCCGTCGGTGTAGAGTGCCTACGGTGCACGTTCGTTCAGGGTTCATGGGCCAGTCGGCTAGCATGTTGTAGGCTCAGAATACGGAACAAACCAGAAGGAGTGTTCGATAACATTTCTACGCGGCAACTTGTGTCCAAAATACTTCCCCTCCCGCGCCCCTCTACCCCCTTTAGTGTTACTAGCGCCGTGTGACACCCCCATTTTTGGGGTAAAATTATGTAATTTTTTAAAGAGATGTTAAACAAGTAAAAAATAAGTAAGTGAAATAAGTAGGGGGAGTCCGGGAGAGTTTACCCGCCTTCCACTAAAATGCTCATAAATATTTATATACTTACAAATTGCTAATTTTTATTAATTGTATCTAATGCTACATTATTTAGCTATATTTTCTTCTAAGAAAGTTTAATACATCATTATTAGTTTAAGAGTAATTAACAATTTTAACCAAAGTGATATTTGGCTAATATCTCCCGCCTGGGTGGGAGACTTGACCCCCAAGTAGGGAGCCTTTACCCGGGTTTAAAAATAAGCAAAATAATCACTACAAAATATAATTCTATAAAGAAATTTAATCTTCTAGAATGAAAATGTGTAACAATTAATTCTTTAAAGTTTTCAAAAAAATCAGCGACGTTTTTTCTATTAAAACTGGTTGATCTGGATAAACTGGTTTCTACTGGGGCAACACCTCTAATAATTTTCCTTTATCAATGTTTCATACCTATATCATTTCTTATTACTGACAGGTCTAAATTGCTACTGTTTATAGATGTTCCTTTTTATATTTGAAGCCTTTCAAATAATTTTGGATGATTATCTGCAATTAAAGTACCAGATTACCCTGGGTAAAGTATCCTCCCGATGCCAGGGTAATGTCTCCCACCCCAGGCCAAGCTGTCCATTATTACATTTTTATAAAAAACTATAACACTTAAGTAAAAACTGTGTACCGTAAATGGTACTAGGATAATTACATTTACGATGTATATAAATCACATGCTGGAATCTATTCATAGTAAACAACTGAAACCAAATATCGAAAATTGAAAAAAGTTACTTTTCGGGCTCGAAAATGTGTTATCACTTGTCACTCCTAAACCAAACTGCCAATCACAACGGCAATGCGTGGGCGAGGTGGGACGCGCCTATGGAGTCTAAGAAGTGTGGCTACATTGCAATATTTAGTTCCACAAAAATTCTATGAGCAGTGGCTATTGTCTCCCACCTGCTAAACTTTTCCGGACTCCCCCTACACACGGCCACAGTGTTAACTATCCATTTCCGTTTTTGCTCTCGCTCTTATCAAATGGTGATTCTTTGCGATAGAACGAGACGACATGACTGGCCATAGGCATAGATAGTACCTACCTACCTATGAATTTAATTTTTACTCCGAAGTAACTAAGTGTAGATGATTATTTATTTCTATTAAATAGTGTAATATACTATATGTAGGTATAATATTATGTTATTTAAAAGTCAATTACAAAAGTCGAATATAAATTTTAGAATGCCAAGTAAAACAAAAAAGAAACTTAAGGTTCTTTATTATGTAAACATATCGACAACAAAACATTTGTTTACGGCGCAGTAGTGCTTTTAGTTTAACTTTTCTTGGAGTCAAAAACAGAATCCAAATCAAAAACATCACCAATACTTGAATTTGATTGCGAGGCAACTCTGGCTGTGTATCCTGAAAGAAAATCAGAGTAAGTATACAGTGTGAGTCACGTTAAAGTGTACATATGAAAATAGATGAAACTAGACCTATTTTTATCGACAAAAAAGAGGTCAAAAATTTTTTGAGATTTTTTTTAAATTTTTTATAGAATTTTTTTTCTTCCAATTACGTATTGTAAAGAAAACGTAATAACTTTTAAACAAAGCGGTATATCCTGATAAAATAAAAACAGTGATAATGCTAAATAACAGGCGATACTAAAAAAATACATAAAATACACAAAAATTGCCAACAAATAATAAAAAATGTTTCTTTTTGAAAAAAATCTGCTTAAAAATTCGTGTTTTTTTGGTTATTTGATAAATTTCTCCAAAAAATGCCCCTATAACAGGTGGTTTTTATTGTTTTGTATTATTCTCTATCGTATTACCTTTGTAAAACCAAAAATTGCATGTCTCTATCCCTATCACAACATTTGCTATGATAGTTTGAACAAAGGCCTACCACAACATTATTCTCCTCTACAGGTAGGGACAATTTTAATTTTAACTAAAATGCTTATTTTACTTCGAAATCTTTTGTTTTTACTTGAAATCTAACTTGTCTTTATCAAAATTACAAATCTAGAGCCATTTTCAGTTTCGTTGTTAGCGAAGCGTTGAATGGCGCGCCCGGAGAGGCTTAGTTCAAACGATCATAGCAAATGTTGTGATAGGGATAGAGACATGCGATTTTTGGTTTTACAAAGGTAATACGATAGAGAATAATTCAAAGTAATAAAAACCACCTTTTATAGGGGCATTTTTTGGAGAAATTTATCAAATAACCAAAAAAACACGAATTTTTAAGCAGATTTTTTTCAAAAAGTATCGTTTTTTATTATTTGTTGGCATTTTCTGAGTATTTTATGTATTTTTTTAGTATCGTCTGTTATTTAGCATTATTACTGTTTTTATTTTATCAGGATATACCTCTTAGTTTAAAAGTTATTACGATTTCTTTACAATAAGTACTTGAAAGGAAAAAAAATCTATAAAAAATTAAAAAAAAATCTCAAAAAAATTTTGACCACTTTTTTGTCGATAAAAATAGGTCTAGTTTCATCTATTTTCATATGTACACTTTAACGTGACTCACACTGTATAAGCAATAATTAATTACTTAAAATTATTATTAAATATACAAATATTGCTGCTGCTGATCTGTTGATACCAATGCCTTACTTTTGAATAAATGGGAAAGTATGAAATTCACGATAGTAATTTATTATCTCCTCATTATTAGGGAGTAATATTATAAATAAATTAACAGATAATATCCCAATTTTATTTATGAAGTTGAAGAAGCAGGTTCTCGAGAAAACTAGAATAATTTGTTTATTACATAAAAATAAATTCTGATATTGATACTTTATTCTAAAACCTTTTTTATTATTCAAGTAGGTCAGACTAGTGGTATGTTATGAATAATTCATTTTTAATTGTGTAAAAACTTTTTAACAGATCCTACTTACTATTTATTACATCGATTTTAAAAAACAGAAACGTCACAGTGACAAATGTCGCGATGATCGCTGATCGCTGCGTGCAGACGCTGCATAGATCGCCGCGACCAATGACAGGACGCGTTGATGTGAACCTCAGAATACAGAACAAACCAGAAGGAGTGTTCGATAACATTTCTACGCGGCAACTTGTGTCCAAAATACTTCCCCTCCCGCGCCCCTCTACCCCCTTTAGTGTTACTAGCGCCGTGTGACACCCCCATTTTTGGGGTAAAATTATGTAATTTTTTAAAGAGATGTTAAACAAGTAAAAAATAAGTAAGTGAAATAAGTACACACGGTCACAGTGTTAACTATCCATTTCCGTTTTTGCTCTCGCTCTTATCAAATGGTGATTCTTTGCGATAGAACGAGACGACATGACTGGCCATAGGCATAGATATAGTACCTACCTACCTATGAATTTAATTTTTACTCCGAAGTAACTAAGTGTAGATGATTATTTATTTCTATTAAATAGTGTAATATACTATATGTAGGTATAATATGTTATTTAAAAGTCAATTACAAAAGTCGAATATAAATTTTAGAATGCCAAGTAAAACAAAAAAGAAACTTAAGGTTCTTTATTATGTAAAAATATCGACAACAAAACATTTGTTTACGGCGCAGTGGTGCTTTTAGTTTAACTTTTCTTGGAGTCAAAAACAGAATCCAAATCAAAAACATTACCAATACTTGAATTTGATTGCGAGGCAACTCTGGCTGTGTATCCTGAAAGAAAATCAGAGTAAGTATGTAAGCAATAATTAATTACTTAAAATTATTATTAAATATAGGTACAAATATTGCTGCTGCTGATCTGTTGATACCAATGCCTTACTTTTGAATAAATGGGAAAGTATGAAATTCACGATAGTAATTTAATTTATTATCTCCTCATTATTAGGGAGTAATATTATAAATTAATTCAATATATTAAAATCAAATCAAAATCAAAAATATTTATTCAGTTTAGACCACAAGTGGCACTTATAATTTAATTAATCAGGTTGTCATGTCATGGATGAAATTACACTAAAAACTAATTAAAACAAAGAGGATGGGGAAAATATTCCATTATTCTGTGGTAACGCTAACAAAATTAACGCGTGAATTTTTTATAGACAAATGTAATTCAATATAAAAAAGTAGGGTAAAATATTCCGTTGACCTGTGGCAACACTTACAAAATACAACCGTGATTTTTTTTGAAAATTATTATTTAATTAAAATGAATTGGAAATGTGCTACTTACGGATAAAACATGATCCCATGCACTTTCTTCGTAATTCCAGTAGCATTCTTACATGTTGGAACGGCACAAGACGGCATAATTTAATTATAAAGTGTCAATCTGACGGATATGTAAACAATGCGCGCGCCGGCCATTGACTAATTGCTCTAAAGTCAAATTAGTGCGATTTGGAGTAATTTATATGAATACACATTTACGCCCGTTGACGGTTTCTGGTTTGTTCCGTATTCTGAGATGTGAACACATCGCTACAAATTCATACACGCTGTCTGGTCGCCATCGCCATCGTCATCGTGCACGCCGGCTGCACGCGTTGGTCTGGTCTAACCTTTAGAGCAGCATCCGTGATTCTATCATCGATAGCAATACGGATCCGCTCCGCTTGGCTCATCGTGAGGTCCCTCGGCGGGACGGTGGTCACCGCTATCTGCAGATGCGATTGACTCGCATCCGCGTAGCTCATCGTCCGCTTTGGCCTCACGTCGGTTTTTGCACGCTTGGCTTCCCCCCTGGGGGACCTGGTTTCGTCCAGGCGGGCGCGCTTCGCTGAAGCGCGTTCACACTTCCCAGGTTGCGCCTTTTCAAGCGCAGGGGTTGCCGTCGCTGCAGTCCGCCGACCGTGATAACCTCCCGGAGCCTTACCCTTCGCCTGACTGGGTAACGTAGGTGGGGGTGGGGGAGGAGGAGGTAGTGATGATGGTGGTGGTGGTGGTGGTGGTGGCGGTGGTGGGGGTGGAGGATTTTGATTCGTGGTGCCCTGCGAATCGGTCAACACCTTGGAGGTGGACGGCAGATTCTCACGCTGCGTTTCCGCCACGTGGGGTGTTCTTGAGTTTAGCGACTGGCGGGCTTTCTGTCTCGCTCGCCTGCTAGGACGAACGCGAGTCGGTTTGCCTGCCTGTCGTTGCTGTTGTTGTTGTTGCTGCTCCTGCTGCTTCTTCTTATCGCCCTTCTTGGGCCGCTTGTGCATCACCACGTTCCAGGGCGACAGGGTGTCGACCGGCGCGGTGGATGGGATCGCCTCTGCTAGGCATGTTAAATCCAGGCTAGAACCTGGCTTGTGGCATTCTTTGTCCCCCCCAGAGTACGTGGGACAGACCGGATTGGGTCCGGTGAGGGATTCTCCACCTTCGGTGGTACCCTCCTGGGGCAATACATTTTTCGAGTCTGCCATCATAAGGTGTGCGGGCGGAAGATAGTAACGCACACTGCCACCTGCCCATGGTGAAAGTGTGGTGCGAGCTTTTAGGGGGTATTTAGTGCCCCAGGGCTTTGCGGGCCCGGTGTGGTTATGCGCCGCCACGGTTCGGCTATGTAGGGTGTGGTGGGTGGGAGACTGGAGAGGAGTGGGTTGATGGGGAGGAGTGAGGATTATTGAGGTGTGGGGGGAGTGGAGGGGGATGGGAGGATTACACATGTCGCTTTCCCAAGGTGACATGGCCATGCTTTTAGGGGGGATTTAGTCCTCCTTGGTTTATGGTGCACCAGATGGTCAGGTTATTTAACCGCCGCCTGTTGTTCGGCGTTGTCGCTCATTTGGCACCACCCGGGGGGCACGTGTAGGGTGGGCCTCGGAAAAGGTGGTGTTTCCTACGGACGCGAGCAACTTCTACCCCCCAATGAATGCTCATAAAATCTGCTTGCTCAAAAAAGCAAATATAGAGCACGCTTCTTCAAGAATGCTAATATGACGACGACATTTCATGAGCATGTGTAACTGTGTCTAACGCTAGGCTAACTCACCACGGTGTGTCCGCCTAAGTGCACACGTAATAAGGTCTACAGGCATGTTCCAGCTGTTGACAAATGAGCGCGGCGCTGCCGCTGACAGTGCGGCCGGTTTGCCCGCCAAATCGTAGGTTAACATAGATCACACAGGTTTCATTACAGAACATCAATTAATTAATCATCCACGCTGAGATTACTCCGCTATGATCACTTAATTAAGGCCACGTGGACACTATACGAGCAAAATATGTATAACTAATGTAAATTGTTTGTCTATAAGAATAATGATGATAATTTTATCGTACCTATACCTTCATCCATCACTCAAAATCAGGCTTTTCAAGTGACATCCTAAAGGGTTTCGGTAAGATCTTAACTTATGCTTTAACATTAAGATTTCATACTATCTTAAAGATAAAGTTCTAATTCCTTAATGCAAGTCACCTAAAACCTACGATCGGTTTATTCTTCGCAACAGTTCCTTTTAAAATCCTGATCTCTAGCCAGAGCGGCACGTTCCATTCCGCTAAGTCTATTGTAAATAACCCTCTGAATGCTGCAGTTTCGCACTATGGGATTATCTCCGAACTTATTACGACAAGTTGCAGAGCAAACGGGTATTTCCCCTTAAACCCATTATTGAATAAAATACTTCACACCCTTTTTATCCTATTTGACGTTGTCGATATTCTACTCACTATTTTCCGATGAATTTAACGCTCAGTTCCTGGAAAATTTCCTCGTAAATGATAGTTTTATTTATTTCCAGTTCAGCAGACAGATTGGAGTATAAGCTGAACATTACCTAGAATCTTATGTAAGCGTTATTGGTGCGAATTTTCACAACATGTTTGATGTTCTGATTAAATAGGTCCAGTTACTCCAGTCAATGAATGATTTAATTACGGTTTAGAGGGAAATGCTTGAAACACAATTTTTGACTTCGTACCATTGTTTGAACCAGTTAGGAGATGAACATATCAAATGTACCATGTTCCCTACATTTCCTTCTATAATACTTTATTGACTGGACTAAATAAACAATAATTGGAAATGAATAATACTGGCTAGTTTCAGAATATCAAACAATGATATTATTAAAATACATGTATTAATTAAAAGGCAGTAATTGAATTAATATGAAATATTTACAACAAGCAAAACGTCTGAACAATTAAAAATTCAGGTGCTATTAATATACGATAACCAAATGGCTTTTATTGAAATGGACATATTTTCAATAACAGATAAAGTAATCTGAATTTAAAGCTTTCTGTGGAATTAAAAGTGTTAATATTAATCGGCAGATCGCGCCGCCTGAAAGTAAATAATGTTAGTACAACTCCATGGAGGTTGATTGCTGGACCGACGGGTCCAATAAATTTGAGCCGACCAATTTTTTACCTAAAGGTTCGGCCAAATCAACTCGTGTAGCCTGCGTGCGCGATGGCGATCAGATCATAATCATCATCATTTCAGCCACAGGACGTCCACTGCTGAATTTCACATAGCCTGGTTGGTAGCGGCCTGTATCCAGCGCGTTCCTGCTACCTTTATGAGGTCGTCAGTCCACCTTGTGGGTAGACGTCCCACGCGGCGTTTTCCGGCGATCAGATATCGTGTATGAATTTGTAGCGATCAGTTCACATCAACGCGTCCTGTCATTGGTCGCGGCGATCTATACACGCGCAGTGATCGCCATCGCCATCGCCACCTGCTGCACGCGTTGGTTTGGCCGAAGCTTTACTGAACGCACGCAGGCAAAGAGGAAACGGTATCATTTATCACTTCTCGCGTTGCCATCAATTTTTGTATAAACTTACATACACGGGACCATCCATTAGAAAAAATGCTATTGTTTTCCCAATACATAACGCTTTTTGTTGTCACTTTGAACTTATTTTCGATATGAATTTCCGTTAGAGTAATTTTCTCGAATTTTTCTTTCACCACCTGCTTTGTGGTTAACTTATCAGACTACTTTTCCAAAGATCACTCGTTGGTAATGATTTAGTTATAATAAACACAGGTAGGTATATCTCAAAACTACTCAAGTATGTTTTTTGTCTGATGTCAATAATACAAGCTTTGCTTAGTTTGCTACTAAGTAGGTACACGTATAATGGTTTAATATCGTGAAATCTGAAGCTGGTATAAAGCCGTTAACGATAAAAGAGTAAAAAAACAATTTTCCGTTATTACTAAGTGCCAACATAAAAAGTTGATTGTGAAACAATTTGAATTTCAGCCAATATTCCGTGTAATAACTTAAAAATAAAAGTGCATTAAAATACAAACTCGTTCGCGCCGCGGTCGAGCTCAGGTCTCGTAAACATCTTTATTGGAAAATGTTTACAGCAGCTTTATTGCTCTGGGCGCAATAAGAACACTAGATATGAAAAAATCCGTCCACGATCCTAAAATTATGTTATTAAGGGATGCTCTGTTTGTTTTTGACGCGAGTTTTGTAAAGCCACATTCACACTGTACGGAGAATAGTTTGGAATGTAGCGAAATCTGACTGTCTCAAGATCTTGGAAATTGTAAAATGAGAAAGGGAGTTAGGGAAAGTTGTCGGATGCCTATCCTAGGTACAATTACTTAGTTAAGCTAAATTACTCTCAATCTCAAACACTGATTTTGGTAAAGGTGGATGAGTAGGCAGGGTTACTGAGAGACGTCTCACACATTCCTCGGCTGTTCACCCGCTTAGAGGCGGACTACAAAATCATTTTAAATATATGCTAACTTTTTTAATTTTTTTTTATGCATAACAAAGCAGTTATTTGACCACAATCGCACCTGATGTTAAATGGGATGCAGTCTAGAATGATACATATCTGCCCTGTAAATGCCTATTCACTCTCGCCTTGAAAAGGCCCGGATTATAGTCTTCGGGAAAGACAGCAGCAGGCAGCGAATTCCAGTCCATAGCTGTTCGCATTATAAAAGAGTCATCGAAACGCTTAGTGCGAGCTTGTGGAATGTCAACAATATAGGGATGGTACGCTAACCTGCGTCTGGTTCCCCGATGATGGAAGGGGGCTGGTGGAATTAGTTTGGCCTTCTCATCACTTTTGACTAGATGAGATGCAAGCATAGATTTGACTCACTCACATTATAATTTTTACCACTTAAAAACACACATGGTGTAACAACACCCTTAGTGGGACATAAATATTTTATTACCCTTGTAAAAATAAAGTAATTATAAACTGTAATTTACTTTTATGTCCTACAACTGAATGTATTAGTGTTACTAAACTGTTTGTAGGCTCTAGATAGTTTTTCAGATAGAGGCAGGTAATAAAGTTTACGAGATTTTATGCCCGTTTTCACCATCAGTCCAGTTTTTAAGTGACCCCTATAACAACGAAATTCCTGTTATGTGTTACGGGTCACTTAAAAATTAGGGATTGATGGTGAAAACGCTATTTCTATATCTTTTCTGCATCATAATAGGCTCTCGATTCTCTGCTCAGGGGCGCTGGCACGATTATTGGAAGTCAGAGAGACATATGGAATTGATAATACTATCCTAATGAAATTCCTAGTTACGTTAAGTTAGGAATGCCATCGTGGCTAAGTGGTGACAAACTTAATTTATGGGTTCAATACCCACTAATTGTGTATTGTCTTGAGTTGAATACATTGCACACTTAGACACGTGAAGCCATCGGTCTGCCATGTAAATTGGGTAAGGTGGGGCACAATGTTACACGGGGTACAATGTTACAATGCATATTTCTCCGTCCCTTTCCATAGTTGTATGATGTTCAGCGGCTCAGTTCAGCAGCTCTTATGAGCTTGACAAACGTGTATACCAACATCATACAACTAATAGAAATCGACGGAGAAATATGCATTGTAATATTGTACCCCGTGTAACATTGTGCCCCACCTTACCCTACACTTAATAAGCCCTAGCAAAACTGACCTTTACGACCTCATTTGACCCAAAAAACAAACGAAAATACCTAGTATTTTTTTTAAATTTAGGGAAAGTATATTTTTTTGTTTAGTTTCTGTTTACGGTATCAAAAACTGGATCAACATGTAACCGAATAATGATTCGATTGTATTGAAGCATGTTTTCTGATACCAATTAAAATCCAAATTGATTGCTTCAGAAATTACATTGTAATAATATCAAACGTGATTCAGTAAGCGGACGCATCTCGGGTCGACAATTTTCGCACCGTTCGTTTTGCCTCCATTATTTAAGCTTCTTACCAATGAATTTACTTAATTGAAAATACCTAAGTAGTTAATTGTTTTACCGTGTACTTTTCCAAACTTTGCTTGATGGAATGAATTCTAAGGAGGCTGTTTAAGTGGAGTTTGTGTCTGAATTAAGCTGATACCTTTTAACCCAGCAGTATTTAATTTCGGAGTTGTATAGTAAGTATAATTTAAATACAGTTTATAAATTAGTTTCTTAAGTTTTTAATTAACACTTTATAATTACGAGTTATAAACAGGAATTAGTTTGCTTTAATACTTGTACGAGTATCTTGCAATGGAGACATTATACATAGTATAATAATATGGTTAAATAATTTGAAAATAGAGAAAAACTAGTACTGTCTCCTGAAAATAAAGCTAATAAAAACAATAGAAAAAAGTCCTCTTTTATTTACGGTAATTAATTTACCTCACATCTATAAATAATACCCTTATAGTAACTTTATTAAATTTTGCCGTCAGAAAAATAAACAGTCCATCTTGGAAAGCCTTATGTCGTAATTTTCCCTGTTGTAAGACCGACTTCGCAGTTTTGTACGGGGAATTATGTACGCAGCTTACAAAAGGCTTACAGAGACAACGTACTAATTGTTGAGGCTTATTAATTGGACGCTGAACGCTGTCAAGGTTGAGTTTTGGGTTCGATTTCCAGTGGGGACATGCTAATAGAAATATCGCTTTCACCAATCTTAATCACATGTTTATTTGATAATGATGACATTATGATTCGATGCTTTCTTTTTCAGTCAATTGACTCAATTTTAAAATGTTGACTATAATATTAAAAGTGTGATGTTTCTTGTTTTGATGTTAATGAATTAATGAAAAGGCCTGAAAACTACTGAAACTGACAAGATTTAGGTGAATCAAAGTGGCTTAAAGCTATGGTTAGAATGGTTACTAATAATAAGCTGTATAGTTTTAAAAACAAATCTGCTCAATAAAAGCCCAATGCTCACAAAGTTCATTGCATAAAAGCTCAATGGCAACAAAGTTCACCAGCTCGATTGGAAGTAACGCGTAAATATTTTGAGCAATAGTCAAATTTCTTGGCCACTATGAAATAAGACTGTGCCCTTTCCGCTATTAAACTGGAACAGTACTAGATATTAATTTGGCCAAAGGCTCGCAAACTTGTTCCAAATGAGTTTCTTCTCCCAATCTCGGGCACTGTTCAACTTGAAATCTTATTTATGGAGCAATTACCACCACTTACAATGAATAACATTCAGCTAACGGATAATAATGAACACTTAGCTTTCGGCTCCGTAATTAAAATGTTCTTAAATTGCCGAGATTATGATGGTTTATTAGTATTTTGTGGCAATCAACGGTCCACTAATTTCAACAGACGGTTATTAACTTATTACATTGAATGATATACAGGGTTGGAAGAAATGATATCACGCACGACATAAATCAAATATGTATTAAATATCAATTAAGTTTATGTAACAACTTTACATAAGTTCAGATCCTGAGCGGCATATACCTACTCTGTAAAATTATAGTCATACTCGTACGAACCAGTTATACTCGTACTTCATAATTAATAACTTTGTGTGTTTTTACTTTGTTCTACTTATTTAGTTTGTTAGAAAAAAATATGGCCTCAAAGTACTTTTATGTAAAGCGTAGAATGTTGAATAAATATTTTGTTTCCTTGTTCCACCATGTATTGTAGAGATGTTTAGCAAGTAGGCTTTGGCTTGACCTATTTGAGCCGCCCACACAAGTTGCAATGAGGCATTTGCCTAATGGGACGACAAACACTTCCATAATCTGCAGTCAAGACTATAGCTGCTCAGTTACTGTCTTTCTACGACAGCACATCAAGCTTCACTCTGAGGATCTTCTGTAATTGTAACAGGAGTTATTTTGCGACAAAAATGTTTAGTTTGATGAAGTTTACTGTGACATACACCCGTATTAACAAACATTACTGTTAGGTCTCACTGTGGGTCTCACAGTGCGCGTGGACGCACAGGGTGACACATGAACCAATCACAGAGCTCTATTCAACGCTGTGCGTTCGATTTGCTGCTTCACTTAAGCAAACATCGTTTGTGAATACGGGCGATAGTGACAGCGTTTAGCAGCAAGGCACCAAGGTTTGGTTTCCTTCATCTAACTCCTTGGGTAGTGTTATTATCGTCCCTAATACCCCCTGATGGATAATCCATGTCTTAGTTACGTGGTGTGAGAAGGTCATAGGCATAATCGTGCCCTGAGAGATATTAAATGCCTGGAGAAACTGACATGGCACTTAGACTATGCTGCGTTGAAAGGGTGGAGTGCATGGTGCTAATCTTGTTAAGGCAGTCACTTGTTTTGAGTCTAAATAAAGGTCGAGTGAGACACACAAATTCGTCTCTTGTAATCTGTAACTCTGTGTCATATTTAGGCTCAGTTGCACCACCTTATTTCAACCGTAAAAATAACAATAACCGGTTATTTTTGTATGGAGTTTGAAGGATTTTTGACGTTTGTCAAAGTTAAAATAACATAGGGCAACTCAGCCTTAGTTATTTAATTTTTAGCGTTAAGAGTCGCATCTCAAACGTAAATGGCCGTAACAGCGTATTACACTTGAAAATTTCGACGGGTTCATCCAGTGTCTAAATAGCTCAGTTGGAAGAGCAGTCGCCCGGCAAGCGGAAGGTCGTGGGTTTAATTCCCGCCTTAGGCAGTTCGATTTTTTCAAGTTATTTATAATTCTGTGTCATATTCAATAGTGTGTTTGGAAATGCTCCATACATAACGCCACATGCATACGATACAACTACTAAAGTGAATTTAAGTGTCGTTTACAGGTTGTTAGGGTCTCTTGAAAGCATACTAACCTCTATCTATATTAGCTTAAAACTTTGGCAATTGAATTCCGTGTGCCAGTATGTAAATAGCCGCTGTTATGAACCGAAATACAATATGGTTAGTCGAAGTATAAATGACCCGTGAATATTTAAGTGGACTAAAGATTAAACAATAGGTACCTACGTAAAGTTTTTTGATATAGGTAGTTATAGAAAGATTTTTGTGCATATAATTTTATGCGCAAACCTAAGTTATTTCCTGTGAAAGTGCCTGTTGATATTCTACATAGCATGAAGCGTGAAGAAAAACTTATACTTACGTAGGCAGATAACATCAAATAGATGATATTATTATGTACGTTTATTTTTAGCTATTTTTCCGTGTTGTTTGTTTCAACAGGTGTGTGACAATGGTTCAATTTAGTGGTTCTTTGAACCATTTTTAGCCTATTTCGTCGAAACAAGAAGTAGTGTGGGCTGGCCCCCCACTAGGGCGACGATGACGACGATCTGGTTAAGGTTGCAGGAAATACCTGGTTGCGGGCAGCGCAGGACCGGTCTTTACTGAGATCTACTGAGACCTTTGTCAAGCAGTGGACGTCGTCATGTGGCTAAAACGAATGAACGAACGAACTTCAAAAGATTGTATACTAAGGCTGAGTTGCACCACCTAACTTTGACCGTAACTTTAACGATAACCGGGGTGTTTTGTATGAAGTTTGACAGATTTCTGACGTTTGTCAAAGTTAAAGTAAGATGGTGCAACCCAGCCTAAATCTATTGTAGGTTTAAGTGATCTTACGTCAATAATTGCCCGTTTACTAATTAAGGACTACTGTTCACAAGCACTTACCGGGGCAAGTTCTCAAGTACTCTTAGAAAATAATACGCAGATACAACTACTTACTGTGTATTTCAGTTGAATTAGCGCATAAATATATTACCTACCAATTCTGTGTTTTTAGTAAGTCAAACTGAATCTGATATAATTATTTTAGGCTTTAATCTGTAATTGAATTTCAACAAGCTTTAATATCGGTGATTTATTATGTAAAGCATTATACGGTCATCATTAACAACATGAAAAATATCATCCGATATAAAACACAAGTCATTAATTTTATTAGAATACGGTTAATTAGGTTAATTTAAGCACATTATCGCACAGTTTAAGAGGGTTTCGCGCTCCGTTAAATTATGTTTGTGGTGACACTAATAAACATAAAACCAAACTATTACAAGGACAATGCAAGGCCGCTATAACACGATGTGTTATTTTTTTGGACAAAAAGTCAGACCCGAGTGTGTTTGAACTGACGAACCGACGGAAGGCAGTTGAAGAAGCGTTCGCGCGCTACCACCAGCTGGCGGACGAGGCCATTCTGCAAGGCCAGGAGGTGTTGGACGGTGACGAGGAGTTCGAGGACCGCTATTACGATGTCCTCTCCCGGATCGACGCTCTTCTGGACCGCCGCAGCAGTGCTTCGCCGCTGGGGTTTGCGAGTGCCGTGGACGCTTCGACGCCGCTGTTCGAGACCACGAGGCTGCCTCCAATAGAAATTCAATCGTTTGACGGTAACAACGTCTGTGCATACAAGCCATTCGTTGAGCTTTTTATGGAATTAATAGGAAAAAACTGTAAGTTATCCAATGTACAAAAATTATATTATTTAAAGGGCTATTTAAAGGGCGAGGCCTTAAATCTTGTAAATAATTTGCCTCTCATAAACCAGTCGTATGATGACGCTCTTGCTTTGTTGAATAGGAGATACGACACTAAGGGACTAATGATTAAAACGCATATTAGTGCTATTTTAGATCTGCCTAGTATTACGCGTGGCACTGCCCAG
Organism: Ostrinia nubilalis; assembly: GCF_963855985.1. NCBI lineage: Eukaryota > Metazoa > Arthropoda > Insecta > Lepidoptera > Crambidae > Ostrinia > Ostrinia nubilalis. Next base: position 7,246,102 of record NC_087103.1, read on the forward strand.
GCCATCCGTGCCTTAGTGTCACAGATTTCGCAGCAAATGAGCGCGCTACGTAGCTATGATGAACCCGTTGATAGCTGGGACTCCATATTGGTTTGCATCGTGATGAAGAAATTAGATTCACTGACTGTAAGATTGTTTAGTGCAGAGCAGGACTTTTGTAGCATGCCCAGTATGGAGTCGCTGTTGAGTTTTCTAGAGAGACGTGCTATCTCGCTCGAGGCTAGCTCGGCTTGTGACACGAGCCGTACAGAAAGGGCTTCGATGTCTTTTCACATTTCCACATGTAATACAAAACCTAATCCAAGGTGTAATAATGCAAAATCAACAATGATTCCTTGTTTATTGTGTAAAAATAGTTGTCACAAATTGTACAAATGCCCTACTTTTTTATCAATGACGCTTTCAGAAAGGCTGTCACATGTAAATAATTACAATTTATGTAAAATATGTTTAAATAAGCATGCGCAAAAATGTAGATACAATTTTACATGTTACTTATGCAAAGAGAATTCGCATAATTCTTTAATACATAATAGCTCATTTGTACAATTAAAACCTGTACATATTAATTCATTGCATGCATCCAACACTGTAAATAATAATTCATGTGAATGTGAATCTGTACATACTGATACAAATAATAATACAAAAATTTTGTTTCCCACTGCTTATTCACACAGGCAAAATAATATGCCTCATGTCATCAAGACTGTATTAGACTCAGGGAGTCAAACTTCATTTTGTAATCAGGCCTTGGCTTGGTCGTCGTGCCAGGTCTTCATGCATACAATGCAAAAACTTTTCATTCTTTGGGTCAAAGACGGGGTCTAAGTGACTCTGATCCACTCTACACTAATAAGTTGGACTCTAGACCAAAATAAGTCTCATCTTTATGTAAATTTAATTGCTTTTACATTTTATTATCTTTTTATTTTTATACAAAGGAGGAAGCCTGAACCAAGTTTTGTTATTTACATTAGCTTATTAATTTCAATTTCCAAAACCAATAATAATTATTTCATTGTTTATAATTCATTACTTTCGTATTAATGCTAAGTGTTGTGTGTTTCATTGTTTATGTTAAAATCGCATACCTACTATTCGACAATTTAATGTTAAAATTTAGGTTTCATGATTGTTTTGATTTATACACATGAAAATGTTGTCTTTCATAATTGTATTTTAAGAGTACATTGCGAGTTCAGTTATTTTAATTGTAAGTTTTTATGCATTGATTGTTTAATACAAATAACTTTTATTCTAGTGCGTGTTGCATTTCGCGCGCGAGACTATGTTGAGAACCAACAAAAGAGTTTTTAATGTTTTTTTACTTTTTCTTACAAACAAAATAAAATCAACTTCTTAACTTTGACAGCTCAAGAAAGTTGTTTTATTAATACATTTTTATCCATATTTTAATTCAATAATTCATACACATACAATAATTAATTTATGTCATAAGCAACAGTAGAGCCTAAATTAAACCTCTCGATCTGCATAACCATTTACTAAAATATATTTAATGAGTTTTAATTTCAACAACAGTACCTAAACAGTACTGAAAGATGAGTGTAAATTCTAGATGAGCATTTCTTGAAAACGACTACTTTATAATATTCAGCGAGGGAATACTTATTCTTGAAAGAAAAATACAGCGGCCATAATGTAACTTTTTGTTCAGTATTAGCAAATTAAATTGAAAAAAATCGGATGTCTGTTGGTACCAGCAATTCATTTAAAGCACAACGTATTTACGAGTAAACGATATTTTAAGACAAAAATCGTCGAAAATTCTATATAATGGTAATTGCTTCTTCAAATAATCGCAGATGAAAATATAAATTTTCATCTTGTAACTTTACAAAATGTTAGTGCTATTCCGATCAAGTGTTTGCCGTTCACCTATCGATTACTAGCAGTCAATCCCCAAGGGCAGCCGTGATAAATCTTGTTTGATCTGTCGTGTTTACGATCTCATTAGGCCAGCGCACAAAAACTTTTTCACATGAACTTGTTTCCGCCGAGGGAACTCCGACAAAAGACAATCTCTCATTTTTCTCGTGAAATAAGACGCGTAACAAAGAAAAAATACTTTCCACTGCTAAAGAATGATGTATTATGTAGAAGCACGGCAGCCACGGAATAGGTATTGCATTTCTCCGCTGACCCCGACATCACCGTAAATTAAATCTTGGAGAATATCCCGGCCTGTTGAAATGTAGCGGGTAACGCAACTGCAGCAGAACGATGTCGTCCCACGTAATTGGATGTAAGGAATCTAACTAAGAATTAGGTGACTGTGTTTTCTTTGCGACGTCCCTTCTTGTTACCAGTCAGAACGCATTACTAGTTATGCCAGATTTAAATAGTTCTCGAATACTGCTTATTTTTAGGCAAAATTCAATTGTCCCTTTTACAAAATTTACAAAATAAACCTAAGTAGATAATACGAAGAGATGTAAAACTTAGTTTTATCGTGGGTTAATGGATTACTAGACCAGTCATAACAAAATTATTTTGGAAAAATGATGAACAATTTATAATTTAATAGTAATCGACTAAGCGACTAAGCAGATTTGTAGAATCAAACTCCATTACATAGTTACGAAGTATTAATTATCAGTTTAGTAGATATTACGAGTATAATTTCAGCACCCAACGCGGCGAAATAGGATCAGCTCGAATCCAAATCTCGAAAAATCACTTGCAGGATCCGCAAAATTATGAAATTCTACGAACCGTGGCAACCGCAAGCCGACCGGAACAAAAAGCGAGGTTCGCCGGTAAAATATTACGATCAAAGTCTGATCGGAACAAAGCAAAGGTAGGGTCACCTTACCTTTGTATTAGTACTGTGTTATGATACCTCCAAGTTCCAACGCTCGGCTCAAACGCCGTTTCTTTTGCTCGCACTCGCTTAGCCTTGCGTGCGGATTTCTAAATAGGTACGGCCCTTTTAAGTTTGGGTCGTATTAGTTTAAGGGTACGCAAATACAAACGTAGACTTATACCCGTTGTTACAGTATGATTTGCGCAAGTAAGTTTAGTATTCAACGCCTAGCCTTAGGTGAAGATAAATCAGTTGTGTTCCAGAGCTCTTTGAGTGCTTCGTGGCTTTCATCTTTTCCAAAAAGAGTAATAATATTATAGGCAGTTTTTACGATGTTCTGAGAAGTTGCTATTTTAATATTTATGACACGAATATTCATCTTAGTAAGTTAATCTACAGGGACTGAAAATATCATCGCTAAATATTTTTCAAAGGCTCATTTACGAATACTTTCAACTTTCCTGTTTTATTAAAGTAAGCATTCAACGAGATATTACCTAGTAATAAGCAGCAGTGTTGGTTAGTGCTTCAGTAGTCGGGTAATAACATAAAATAAACAAGGCAAGGGCGTAAGACCCTCAGTTGGCCGGGTGGCCGCCGCCGGCCTTTATTTCATAAACAGGAGTGGCCAGTGCTTACTTTAATTTTTCATCGACCTGTTAGCTTGGTCGAACCTGCTTCAACATCAGACAATGCCTGATGTAATTTATTTAAAAGGGATCGACAGGTGCGGCTTTTGTAGTTTTAGTGAAAGTAGTTTGGTGTTACTTTTCAATCTGCGAAATACCTTAGTAATTTTAGGTTTATTGTAGTACTAGTATTCGTCCAAGTCATGGACCTATAAAAAAAGTCGGACGGATTCTCATCAACAAAATACTGTGACATTAGGATACACCAGCTTACCTGTACGTACAGGCCGGCACGTACACATTCAAACCCTGACGCACCACTTCGAGTGCAAACTTCACACAGTTGACACATTTAAGCAGCGAAAAAACAACACGAATACGACATGTCTTGTGTGATGAAATTGTGTAAAAACCGTTCTGTTCGAACAAACAAAAATTAACGAATCACATTTCACAGGTAAAATGATAATCCAATCACTTATTTCCCGACATTAAAATATTGAAATTAATTGAAATCAAACGTCATTCACTCGAAAAAATAATACGTCAAAGACCAGTGTTCTTATTTATTTACGTGGGAAAATTACCCGAAATATGGGAAATTAATAATAATTTTAGGACTTTTTAGTTATTACGCATACTATAGAAATAAAATAATTTATCATAATAATTGTGTTTTAATGGGATATATTTTCATTGGCAGATTTGATTGATCCTTCCCAAAAATGTGGAACAGCGAAATTCAAATTTTCTTACATTGATTGCAAGTCAGTGTCAGATTGTATGTTAAAATCTATCAGAGATTAAATACAATAATAATTATATTGATGATGCATAAGATTATGATTATAATGTACACAAGATTCGTAATTTGTAACTGCTTGAATAATTTTTGATCAACATTAAGTACATACCCTGACACTGACTTGCAAACAATATAAGAAAATTTGAACATTGAAAATTTCGCGCCTACCTCAACGCATTCACCTTTCACCCTTTTCAAATTGTCTACATTTCCAAGTAACATCTGCCTATCTATGTTTTTCTTAAAATAAATGGGTAAAATGTTTTGGCTAACATGGCATCCCTAAATTCACTCACACAATAGACAAACGCCAAAATTTTGCGTCACAGTTTTGCTGTAGCGCGAGTTCCGTCCGCCTTTTTTTATAGGTCCATGGTCCAAGTATTTTGTAATCTTGAAAGTTGGTCTTTATCGTCAAGTTACTGTTCTTATGTTGGTGTTACAAGATGGCCTTGAACATGATGCTATAAACATTCGTATGTAACTTTTAATTTATAACATTTTTCAAAATCGCATGAATACTTGACTCAGTATAATAAATTAAGTATACGCTTTATGTGAAATGAAATGAACTTAAATGAAATGACTAAAATGAAAATCAGCTTAAGCCCTTGTTCCCGTTTCCATTTGTCGGATTCAGTTATACGAGTATAAATCCTAATAAAAAGTAAATATTGTACATGTATATTGTATAAGTATGTGCTCACAGTTATACAAACGCTAACCGAATTGAAACAAACAACCTTGGAAAACTTATCCTATTCTCTGAATTCGGGCCTGGATAGTGCTCAAACAAGGGCCCGGGCATCGTCTATACAACACTTTTATTACTCAAGCACATACCAATCGATAGACAGTTTGAGAGGACCCGTTTTAAACATCTCAATTTACTAACAAGTTTCACGTAGGTACCCTTAAAAACTAAATTCATGTAAACCCTTCATAGTACGCCTTTTGAGACGAAGACCCGTATTAAGTAACGATACTCAAATCTCAATTGATCTTAAGCATTACAAGGTAGACCGATGACCTCAAAAAGGTAGCAGGAAGGTAGGATATTTGAGGAGGCCTATGTTCAGTAGTGAACGTCCTGTGGCTAAAATGATGATGATGATGATAGTTTTAAGTCTGTGACTGGTTTTGTTACTTTATTAAGATTAATTAATTACTCGTACGACTATAGTAGAGTCTCGTTTTCTTTGGCATATTATGTCTACGTTTAATCACAATCTTATCTCTCTATTAAGCTCTGTAAATTCTACCACCCATTTTAGGAGTAAGAAGAAGCAGCTGCTAGAAAATCCACCCCTTTTTCGCATGATAAACATACCAGCCAAAATAGCAAATAACTTTGCATTAGCATTCAACGAATGAATACAAAACATTGTAATTTTCCAGATAATGTACACGTCAATCTGAGTTCCATTTTAAATCCCAGATATTGGCAAGACGTCGTCGTATCAGATTGGTAGTTTGCATGCTCTTTGCGACATGGCAGCCCGGGCCGGGGCACGTCGGATCGTGATTGATGCCGTTTCCGTGGCCGGAGTTACACCAGATAGTTTTAGGCTTTGGCTACAAGGATAAAGACATAAGATTAGTAGATAACGTGCTCGGTAAATTAATATTTAGTGACGTACAGTGTGAGTGCACAAAAGGAGATCAAAAGCCACAAGAAACGAGGGTGTTAAAACTTAACAAAAGTTAACCTATACATATTTTTTGCTAAGATGACATAATATTTGGTGCGGTACCATTACATCACTCCTAATCATACATTACGCAAATCTCCTTCAGATGTACGTTACAATGGCATAATTTTTCCCTATAAAAATACCCAGCTAGGGAGTGATCTGTTTCAGAAAATGTGAAATGTTGCAAACATTTTGAAAGGAATGTTGTTTGAAATAAAAAGGAATTAAAATAAAGCAGTGCCATCATGTAATTTCCTTTTAATTTTTCAGCAAATGTTTGCAAATGCTTGTAAATACCACGTTACAAGTAAGGTGTTTATTTCATTTTGGACTTACAGCTGTGTGTCATTGCGCGCCGCGGCAGTACGGTTTTAAGCTCATAGCAGACTTATCAACTCGGAAAGGGATCAACACCGTATCGCTTTTCGCGAGCTGTCATCGCCTTTCGCGAGCTGTCATCGCCTTTCGCGCGCTGTCAATCGCGAGGCGAGGCGTATACGTTACGGTGCGGATAAGAGTAGGTTGCAGTATGGAGTTTCATACAAAGAATACCGACCGACTCGAGTTGATACAGTTACGATCCTGTTATGGGTTGATAAATGTGCGACGTCCTTTATGCGGCGCTGCACTTCAGGGGAAACGTAAAGTGGCCTTAAACACCGGCTTCTGTAAAGTGGCGCGACTTACTCGCCTTAGCCTTAGCTTAGCGGTTTCTAGCGAAATAAACTTGAATAAACTTACACATTTTGTTAGTGTGATTTGTGTGAAGTTTTGCTTGAATAAATGTTTTATTCGACTTCTTCGAAATGGTGAAACTTCTATTCGAAACGACGAACTTTAAGCTTTGCTAGGTCCCAAAATAATGCACAAAATACAATATAATGTCTTATGATAAATCTGTAATGGAAGCCTTTTCAGGAAAAATATTATCATCGTCTTTGTTTCACGACGTTCAATGCTGAACATCCCTAATGTTCTTGATTTCATTGAACACGAATCAAAATTAAAATGGAACCTCAAGGTTACATTGCAAATCCTACACTTATGAGGAGTGGCGGAGCACCGGGCCGGGGTCTTTTAGAGGAAAAAAAAACGAAAATTAAAACTAAAAGACTCAGACGCGATAAGTCATATAATTCTTTAAAGGCTTATATATAGGCTTTAGCTGGTATATTGGAGAAGTCATGAGTGAGGCGTTATATTTTTATACACCTTAAAAGACTGCGTCTCTGGTAAATGAATAGCTTGCGGGTATTTCGCCTAACAGTAAGTAGGTGCATGTAAGCTAATACACCAAAGCTCCCTGATAAAACTAGACATGTCGCGCTTTGAATAATGACACTCCTGGGAATAGAGTGCATTAAGCCAGTGCGGTATGACGCTAGTTGCTTGTGTGAAATAGTGCTGCAACTTTTAGCTGTGTACTGGGTGGTGCTGTAGATGGCTAGAAGCTGAATAGCTAAGTAAAGAAAAGCCTTATGTAAGAGAACAGAAGACACTTTTGGGACTTAGAATACAGATGATATTGATTGAATTGCATTCATTCAAGTTTAGTTGCATTCTAGTATACTTTTATTCTAAACTTGGAAGAATTTTATGCTAATTTAATACGACATTTGCTCGGAGTCGATATTGGGTCGGGCACGGGAGCCCCAGTGCAGTCTGCTTCTAGCCCTCCGATAACGTGACCCTTTAGGAGTTGGTAGTGCGTTCAGAAACTAACACTTTTTTGACCCGAAACCATATCTTATGCCATCATTCTGCTTCTTCCTCCTCTCGGGGGAGTCCTGACAGCGCGGCAAGATAAACAAAGGACTATCGCGGTTCCTGACAGCCGCCTGGATATTATGATGAAGTATTCCGTCAATATAAGATAAGCTTAAGTATATCTCGTCTTTCGTTTACGGTCACAGCGTTATCATACTGCGGGTGATAAGCGCAAACGAGTTTGCGTCGCGGGAAACCGCCATCATTTTTTATAACGCAATATGCCGCCATAAATACTCGCCAGCCCTCCCCCTAAGTTATTTGCTTTTGTCTTAGCCTAAACTGACTGAACTGAGAATGGTATTTAATGTTCGTCTAAATGACCCCTCACTTTTTATTGCCGTATCTTTTTGTTTTTTCCTTTCTTTGCGTGGGAAATACAATTCGGCGTACTATTTAATAAAGGCCAAATGGTATTTTATTTATAGTTATTAAAGACGGTGCCATCTCAATTTTGAGATGTTTATTGTTTCTTTGTCCGTTTGAACTTTTTGTGATATTTATTACTAAGAAATAATATATTTCTTGTATTATAATTTCACAAACAAGTATTAACCTTTAACCGACGACGTGAGTTTTTTGTCACGCCGTCTGCGACGTGCGGTCTGTGGGACCGCTATACTGTTTCCTCAAAAAATAATATTTTTTTGTATAAAAGAATGTTGGTTTTATATTTTTTCAGAACATTATAGTATTACAAATAAACGTGCGTATAATTTGTGAGGAATCAATGTATATTATTTATTTAAATATGGCTAAAACTCTTTTGACCCTTAATTTTATTGGAATTACACTAGAGCTCAATATTACCTATATAACTTGTAAATTTTAATCAAAGCAAGAAAAACTATGCTCCTTCCTAAATATAGTGAACATAATGAATAAAATAAAAATAAATGACACGTACATTACATACATAAGAAAAATGTTGACGTAGGGTAAACATTAGGCACAATTAGGGCATATTTTTTACCGCATGCTTAGCATTTTCGGTATGCATAGGTAACACCTGTAAGAGAAATTCGTTTTCAATATAGGTGGACAGCTGGTGCAATGGCATCAGGCTGATTTGGCATGTCAGAGCCTAGAATACATGACCCTGTTTGCTTTACCACCCGTTCCGCAAGTATTTTTTACAAACTACCATCTTTTACATAATGTTATGCCCTAATATCAATATATCATTAGGAAATGTCTTTTTCTAAGTTGTGATGGCCCAGGATCCATCATTTTTACGGAAAATCAGTCATCTAAAACAAAAGTGCAAGTTTTAGTATGGCACAAAAATGTTACGTAGTCTGCGACGTGCGGTCCCACAGACCGCTGTTGAACTTTAAATCGAATTATCTTATTAAAACTGCCCTCATCGATATAACCACTAACTGCAATGGCGTATGGGCAACTAAACTCGAAGGTACTGAGACGCTCGGGACACGGGAGTAAGTAGAACATTGCAATCCAGAAATTTCTAAAACCGAAGCGGTCTGTGAGACCGCACGTCGTCGGTTAAAGGTTAAGTAGGTTTCAGAGAATTATAATTTTCTCATGTGTTCGCATTGACAACAAAAGTTACCACGAAATGTACCTAGTAATACAAAAAAAAAACATAATGGAAAATAAACTGAATAATGTTAAGTAAGTCGGTGAACTTAACATGAAAAGATTATCGGCATTGAATTATATTAGATTATCTTAAAAGCAAACTTTAGATACTCCATTTATTTTTTCTACGAATTAGAATTTATTAAATTATTGCGGGACCTGTTAGCTACTTCAATTCTAATTTGACTGTGAGAAAAGATTAGTCCGTGCTGTGTTGACAGAGCAACGAACGAAGCATGATTACATTTTAATCTTTAAGTGCAAAGAACGAAAGGACAAATTCTTCACTGGTATTTACACTGCTAATTTATTTGTAACAATATTTCTTAATATTTTGTACTGAAAAACATAATACTGAATTAGTCTAGTTCTATCGTTTCATATAGGTACATACTTAATCAATATCCATTAGGGTATCTGCTCTTTGGATCAGCTCATCATCATCATCTCAGCCATAGGACGTCCACTGCTGAACATAGGCCATCCCCATAATCCCCAATGCTTTCCATGTTACCCGGTTGGTAGCGACCTGCGTCCAGCGCCTTCCTGATCCAACTTGGATTGGATCAGCTATTGGGTACTTATTTGCCTGTTCTTTGTTTATATTTGGGAAACAGCTGTAATCTTTGGAGCGACTTCTCTGTGCATGACTTTTCCTGCTTTGATCATTTAATTTCAATCTATTAATAATTAATTAAGACATGGGTCGACGTTCCTTATTTTCTTTGATTTCCTTAATGCTGCTGCTTTGACAAATTTAATTGAAGTCGTGAGCAATATTAGCAAACTTTCACTTACTCGTCCTATGTGACATACAAAATCTTACTTATCATATTAATATTGCTATTAGGTGTCTCAACTATATATTAATTTGAATTGTCTAATAAATGTTTCAGAGTTTCACAGAACTCAATATTGAATGGTACGGCTTAGATGTGGTTTCTAAAGACTCTTAATTAATATTCTCTGTGACGTGAGCTTTTGTACTGGGAATTATTTTGGATGGATATTCAGTCAGATAGTCTTCAGTCTTCAGGACCAAAAAATGGAAATTAATCTAAGATTAAGGTATAAAACTCAAAATTCTAATTATTTTCATGATTTTTCAGCATGGTTATAAAGCAGAATGTCGTTTTCTAGAATCTATTGTTATCCAGAAGAATAACAAATACTAGTCATTTTATCAAAACTTTGGTTGATAAATAATAAAGAATCGGTAAAAGTTTAGGTTTTTGAGTACCTATATTCCTTTTATCACACTAATGTAAAAATTATGTTTTCCTGCATCAACCTTAATCGACACTCGACACCGATCATCCTCTATAGCACGTAACCTAAACGTAAATGGATATTGGATGGCTTTAGGTTTAGGTTTTGTCAACTCCATTCGCGTTCGAATGGCATAGATGTTCGAATGGGAACGTGCGCATGAAAATTGAAAGTGTCTACTAGTAAAGCAATTTTTCTGTGAACACTCAAAGATTACATGCTTTGATATGCTTTCACATTGCCACCCCCGGAACATCAAAGGCGATTATTAATGCCGAAATGCGCCGTTCGTTCGCAGGTAATAGTGTCTGAAAGTGTTACGTAGTGTGCCTTGTGACGTGACACGTATGTTGATAGATATACAGGGTAAAGGTAAAGGGTAGTGAATTTGATAGACTGCGAAAAAGGTGCTGTTGTAACATAATGCCTTACAATAGTGTTTCAGGTCATAGCTTTTGCTGTGTTGTTAGGTTATTTTCAGTTAGTAGCCATACAGATACACTGCGTGATCTGCATGGCTCTATTGCAATAAAATTACTTGTAGTCTGGCGTGTAGCAACCGTCTGCACCACTCTAAGGGCCCACGAAACAAGCGTACATAGACAAACGTCCCAAAATAAGCGAAAAATAATAAAATATTCCGTTTTACATTCACAAGTAGTAACTGTTTGATCTAAGTTTCTGTTAACGTACCGCTCTATGAACCGCTCTCAAAGGATTTCGAGCCGCGGCGGCTATATTTCAAAGCCTACAGCTCACCAGACTCCTCGGATATCTTTCCGTTTCATCTCCATTTTATTTTCGGCTTAGATAAGCCGCTAAGATTTTTAGACAAATGAGATACACGAAGGTTGCGGGCATGTTAATTTTTTTCTTCCTTATTTATCGTGGCTGCGGTATATCATTTCATGTTCAATTTTTCTCGCTTGTTTTCTGGGCACGTTTTTGTTTTTTTTCTCGCTCTGATTTACGTTTCTTTTAGGTGAAATGATTTCGCTTTATACAGGGTGTTTGGCGCATCGTGTGCCAAAATGATTTGGCGGATAGAATGGGTCATTTCCTATATTTTCAGCCCCCATAACACGTTCCATGTCAGGCGGCTACTTTTATATTAAGTTTTTTAGTAATTTCACCAAAATACCCAAATCGCATCATTTAATTTCGATTTAAAAAAAAACTACTAAGCGTAGCCTCAAAGTAAATATTTTGTTTTGACGTGCATTGATATAGGGTTGCATCAAATCTAAATTTACTGGCAAATATCATCTAGTTTTTTTTAATTCAGCTTTGAACTTTTCCGAAAAGTTAAAAATGGACTGAACATTTAAGTTTACATGGCTATAAAATTTTTTTTAAAAGAGATAGCGATCTCCGGATTTTATCAAAACTTCTCTAGTCTATCCCCATTCAAACGGTATACTAATCTTGTTTAAATAATAACAACAACTTCACAAATTCCCTAAATTAGTGCATTGACTCTATTCGGACTGATTTGCGAAATTTGTGTTTAAAGCCCCTTTTTGTGTGAATAACACGTTAAATACCTACAGGTAAAAATATTTATCTTATGCAATGTAAAAACTTTTTCCCTATCGTTTTTCAACGTGGATTTCTTGAAATTAAAGACGAAAATAATTATTTTGATCGTTTATTAATTATTACAAATTTTGTTCAAAATTTCCGCCTCGGCAACGTATACACTCACGACATCTTCGACTGTTGTCGTATGCAGCCTCATTTCTCTTTTTATTACTATAAAGGCGTTTTCTATTCGTTGTTGTAGTTCTTCTAATGTTTGAACTTCCGTTACGTACACCAGTTCATTACCTCGTCCCCAGACGTAAAAATCTAACGGAGTTAGGTCTGGGGAACGTGCAGGCCACTGTATAGGGCCAGTCTAAATTAGAAGAAGATGTCGTTACTTAGTATATACGTTGCCGAGGCGGACATTTTGAACAAAATTTGTAATAATTAATAAACGATCAAAATAATTATTTTCATCTTTAATTTCAAGAAATCCACATTGAAAAACGATAGAGAAAAGGTTTTTTACATTGCATAAGATAAATATTTTTTACCTGTAGGTATTTAACGTGTTATTCACACAAAAAGGGGCTATAAACACAAATTTCGCAAATCAGTCCGAATAGAGTCAATGCACTAATTTAGGGAATTTGTGAAGTTGTTGTTATTATTTAAACAAGATTAGTATACCGTTTGAATGGGGATAGACTAGAGAAGTTTTGATAAAATCCGAAGATCGCTATCTCTTTTAAAAAAATTTTTATAGCCATGTAAACTTAAATGTTCAGTCCATTTTTAACTTTTCGGAAAAGTTCAAAGCTGAATTAAAAAAAAACTAGATGATATTTGCCAGTAAATTTAGATTTGATGCAACCCTATGTCAATGCACGTCAAAACAAAATATTTACTTTGAGGCTACGCTTAGTAGTTTTTTTTTAAATCGAAATTAAATGATGCGATTTGGGTATTTTGGTGAAATTACTAAAAAACTTAATATAAAAGTAGCCGCCTGACATGGAACGTGTTATGGGGGCTGAAAATATAGGAAATGACCCATTCTATCCGCCAAATCATTTTGGCACACGATGCGCCAAACACCCTGTATAACTTCACTTAGGCTGAGTTGCACCATCTTACTTTACCTTTGACAAACGTCAAAAGTCTGTCAAACTCCATACAAAAACCATCGGTTATTGTTATTGTTACGGTTAAAAATGGTGGTGCAACTCAGCCTTAGATACGTAAATAGTTTAAAATCTTAAGTGTACATTAATTAATAAGATTTTGACTATTCTGTACTAAATTGGTACTTGTAAAAACATTTGAATATACCACAAGTAGGTCATGTAAATACAAAGTAACAATAAGTTCCATATTTGACAAAAAATCAAATAAGACAAAAAATATTTTTTGAGGACCTCGTTTTTACCCGATGTGGGTTTTTTAAACATTTGGCATAAAAAAGAATTCATACGGCATCATGCTCATGAGGCTTCGTCGAAGGTTTTATACAATCGTCTGTGATTATTGATACAAGTTTAAACTCGTATTGTGTTGGGAGGTCGACTGAGTTCCAGATTGGGCAGGGAACTCACCTGCCATGTAGCACGTAAAGTAGCATGTAACGTAACCAACCTTCAAGTGAGTACGGCTCGTCTACGGTCATCGCGTATCTGGCTGCGAGCTCCTGGATCCTACTGCGAGCCGTCTTTGTGCTCAGCAGTGATACCGCCACTCAGCGGGTCGCTACGATCTCCCTGCGAACCACGCGCGAGCAGCTCGCAGCGGGCTCGTGCCTATGTACTCCACTTGATACAGTATCTGACACATTACATGATACTCGGCTAGATGAGTACCCTGCTTAAGAGTCTTCGTTCATGCCGCATACTTTAGAAGTGGAATTCAGTTTGCTAGATATCAAGCTTAGTAAGATTCTGACAATGTAGAGCCGTGCAGACACCGAACACCTATTATATCCTAACATAGGATTATTATAAAATAGGTGCGATTTTGCAATTGCTGATAATATTTTTTCTTATTTTTTATTTAGCTAAAATAATAATCCTTAAAATTTAAAAGAGTTACTGCTGAAGTGCTGATACTAAATATGTCAACTGAGTTTGCATAATACAGCAACTTTTTACACGAATTATGCTGCATTCTGTCGACACACCATAATAAATGAGTTACGATGGCATTTCCATGGAAATATTGTGACATGGACATAAATATCTGTTGCTGCCCAGGGGCAACATATACGCCCCACGGGGTGTGAATTTTCTCGACTATCAAGCTAATGCTTTTTAACTTTTAATAATACGGTAACGGCGAATGGCTATTGGGTAAGCCACTATAGCCGAACGGTGAATGGGTCGGATCCCACCGCCGCGGCGCTCGACTATTGTGGTGAGCCCACTGTATATTTAGCTTACCACGATGGGCTGACGGGAGTATTAGTAAACTGTGCAAAATCAAATTACTAATAATCTTAAAAAAAAATAACCTAAGTTTTTTTTAGAGTTACAAAAATCGATCACTTTTTTCTTAGGCTGGGTTGCGCCATCTTACTTTAACTTTGATAAACGTCAAAAATCTGTCAAACTCCATACAAAAATCACCGGTTATCGTTATAATTACTGTCAAAGTTAGGTGGTGCAACTCAGCCTTAGACTCTAATTTAAGTAACCAGTCACACATATCGTGTTTCGCATCAAATCAAATTACACAAAATATTTCCCGAATATTTTGGTTGACATACATGACGTGTTATTGCCCAAGCCGCCACGTCCTGTCGTTCTGTGACGGATCATGCCTCCCGCGACACGGTAATAAACCATGTTTCGATACATTACGCATTCCCAAATATTATCTTTTCAATTTCGCCGAATTTGGCTCGGTTCGGTGCATACAGAACACTCAGTTCTGAAGCAAACATGGTTTCGAATGCCAAATAAATACCAAGTAAACTAAAGTATAATGTAACTCGTCGTTTTCAGTAAGATCGAAAACCATGCGTAGGTAGGTGTACCAGAATAGCCTGGGCACTGCAGGATTTTTGAAAAGAAAACTCCTTGATTTTCAGAATTGGTGTGTAATCCCGTGGATAGAAATGAAGAGTGACAATAGTAATAGTAAATTTTCGTTTGTTTTAAATTATACAATGCTAGCACCCGCGGATTGGTGCGCAAAATTGATCGCGGACGAGGAACGTTCCTGATTGGTTGTTGGTCTCGAGCGTTAAGACGTTGAGCGAAGAAATTGTAGCAGGGAGAAGGTATATGGCCGCCAGTTCTCATAATGAGTTGCGTAGATGGCGCTGTGGGTGTCCAAACAGTAGGTATAACATGTCTTAACAAATATAAAGTTACACATAGGTACTAAGTGGTACACTTTAGAGATATAAAAAATTGGTAAGTAAATATGATTAAAAAGAGGACATTACGTTTGTTTCGAAAAACAGATTTTACTGCCAGGCATACGAGTAGATTCAAATCCATGCACTTTATTTGGGGTTCGGAGCAGGTGCCTATAATCTGCCTCGTTTTGTACAGGCGTATAAGAAGAGCTTGTGTTTTACCTATCTGTCACCTCCAGAAAGGAATACGTCAAATACGGGTAGCCCTGTTTATCCTCATGAACTGGATGATATGTTTCCTCATAACATTATGATTAATTGGAATTGATCATACCTATGTTAAATTGATTACGAGTCACTGGATAAGTTTACGTTACTATTGTCTAAAATAACCTTAGTTATTTTACAGCTGTTGATTAGGAAACATTCGTATATTATTATTTCTAAACATAAATAGGCCTCGCACACCTCGTCTGACCAAGGTCGGGAGAGTAGGTTGTCCTTAATTAGTGTGAGGTAAATAAATTAGAGAGTGCGATTAAGACTAAATGACCTGATGATGACAAAAGTATGATTATTTCTTTTTCTTTTATCCACAACGAGGAAGCTGTTAGCCTGCTTCTCACCTGATGGAAAGTGATGATCAGGCCGAAGGTGGGAGCGAGCTTTACACGAAACTTTATATTTATAAAAGTCATTATGATGAATGAACCGTATTTTTCTATATCAAAAAATTCTAATACGAGCGCACATCGTAAATATAACGCACTATTGAGCTTGCTTATTACCCATGCATTGTTGGGAGCGAGGAAGTTGACTTAGGCAAATCGTTGACTTGTTGGAAACTTCGGCAAAGATGATGAGGGTACAATTTACTTAGAACAACAAACAATGCTACTCTGTATTAAGTAGTCACCGAGATACGGACAGCTTGTAAACCTCACTGTTAATTCCTTCCTGAAATTCATTGTTAGAAAGTAAGTTATTATTGTTTAAATTCATTTTGGAATCAAAGGCACTTTCTAAACTATTTTTGTTTCATTCATTTCAGCCATAGGACGTCCACTGCTGAACATAGGCCTCCCCCAATGCTTTCCATGCTGATCGATTGGTAGCGGCCTGCGTCCAGCGCTTCCCTGCCACCTTTACGATGTCGTCGGTCCGCCTTGTTAGTAGCTGAACGTCCCACGCTACGTTTTCCGGTGCGCGGCCTCCATTTCAGAACCTTGCTGCCCCATCGGCCGTCAGTTCTGCGTACTACCTATGTGCCCTGCCCAAAATTATATTTATAAGAGCGAAATACCACTCGCTGATTACTCACGAAATCTCAGAAACTAGAACACTTACAAACTTGGTCAGGTAGGTTCCTTTTACGGTGTAAACATCCGCTAAGAACGGAGTAAGACTAAGTCGCTGGCGGCCGCTAATATTTAATCAATTTAACATACTCGTATAACAACTGTGTGTGTGTGTGATATCTAACGTGAAATACCTTTGACAAAAAACCAACCTTAATACGAAAATACACGTAAAATTAATAAAAATAGTAATAATACCGTTTCGCCCACAATATTTTCGTAGTCGACCCTTCCTCCCTTAGGGGCCATCCATAAAGTACGTCACACGAATTTCATGATTTTTTGACCCCTCCCCCGTCCTTGTCACAGGTGGTCACATTTGTGAGACCCCCCCCTCCCTAGTGTGACGTCACATGTTTTGCAATTTCACATCGAAAAATTATTTAACAAAAAAATAGCAACAAATAGAAACAATAAAATCACGCGCGAGGTACGGTGCGTTTGGCGGCATTATAGGCCAGTAGAATTAGATTTTAAATCAGAAATAATTCCTA
Source organism: Ostrinia nubilalis (assembly GCF_963855985.1). Lineage (NCBI taxonomy): Eukaryota > Metazoa > Arthropoda > Insecta > Lepidoptera > Crambidae > Ostrinia > Ostrinia nubilalis. The sequence goes on from NC_087103.1 coordinate 7,263,429, forward strand.
CAAAAGATTTTATTGATTTAATGGCTTCATTGGTTGCCCATTAACACTCTCCTAGGTTTTCGACTTCGACGGAGTTGTGCTTAAGTGGTGGGGGTATTTTTTAGTTTAATTTATATTTAAAATTACGCGATTAGTACCTCTAGATATATTAGATTTTGAAATGTGATGTCACGAAACTTAGGACCCCTCCCACCCCTTGTCACACCATGTCACACTTTGTCGACCCCCTCCCCCCCTCTTTACGTGTGACGTACTTTATGGATGACCCCTTATCCGGGCTTAGAGCGGTCATAACAAAACCATTATGCCTTTGAAATTGAAGTATGTTGTGGAAAATATACTTAGTTACGAAAATAACGTGGAAATATTTTCGTCCCTTCTGATAAAACTCAATTATGAAGTCTTTATTTATCTATGATTCAAATGGGAATTAACTGAACATTTTCAAGATAAAAATATAGGGGAATTTCCTGTATCAAAGAATTAATAAAGGTGTATTATGGCGGTAATATTCCGCTTGGGGCGTTACGAGGCGGGCAACACTGAGCTTCGACCTGAGCTTCTGGCCAGTTAGTAAAGGCAGGCCTATTCATCTCCGCGAGTTTACATCGAAAACAAAACACGCACGATGGTCCACCTACAGGATACTTTTCGACAAGGCCTCACATACGAGCGAACATTGACTCACGCACGCGTATTCTTGTGTATGATGGAAGAAAATAAAGAAAATGGTGTACTAAATGCTGTGCAGTATTTAACTGCCTAAATAATAATAAAAGCACAGAATGTACTTTTTTAAGTTGCCTCAAGACACTGAGAGGTAAATAAGTAGTTAATATTATTCATGATAATTCATGCTAAATCATGTATTTCCTCCGCCATTTTCCGCAGTTTGGCATCTCACGTCACACATCATTTTACCGAAGTCAGCCCTATAGCTTCGGCGCAGTGCCGATCACTGACGTTTGTCAACAAAATGGTGCTTGACTCTTGAGACAGGCTAAATTACACCATATTGTTAATGACATTGAGCATACATTTTTTAAATACCTTCGCGAAGTAAAACTTCTGTACGTAGTACTTATTATTATTCTGTGGTAAAGGTAACGGTAGAGCATCTGTTTTTCGTCGCAATTTCTATGTTGCTCATATAGCAGATATTTTAACGCTCGTATTCACAAACGGTGTTTGCTTAAGTGAAGCAGCAAATCGAACACACAGCATTGAATAGAGCTCTGTGATCTGTTCGTGTGTTACCATGTGCGTCCACGCGCACTGTGAGACCTCACAGTAATGTTTGTGAATACGGGCGTTAAAACCGTTGCTAAGCTTTACTTGCATTGATACTGGTACTGTATTATCTACACTGTGTAGATACATAGATTCTACAGGTACACTTATAAGTAACTTGAAAGAATAACATTATCTATAGTTTTCCTGTTCTGTAAAATATGGAACAATGGATTAGAATACAATGACAAATTGTTTTAAATATACAATTTTTAGGCTGGGTTGCACCATCTTACTTTAACTTTGAAAAACGTCAAAAATCTGTCAAACCCCATACAAAAAGCACTGGTTATCATTTATAGTTACGTTCAAAGTTAGGTGGTTCAACTCAGCCTAAGATTATTAACAAACTATTGGATTATTACAAACAACATACTTCTTATTCTCTTCTCATAAGGGATATCCAAAAATACAAAAGAACGAATCGTTTATACAAATAGAACTGTTTACGAGAATAATATGATTATTAATTTTTATTTAATATCCAAAGACGACTTCTGTCTTTAATGTATAGACTAAGAGCTAGTGAACGCCAGACCTACGTTATTTTATAAAGGCTGAAAGTTTGTCACCGCATGCTCCCAACATAGCTAAGAACCATGGCCAAACATGAAGTTTGGGTCATGGTGGCTTTGGTACTAAAGGTGTGTAAAATACCAACTTAATTACGTCAAAGTATAAAGGCTGATTTTTTGATATTTCCTTCAAAATGTTATTAGAAATGACGTCATTAATTGACAGACACCTACCATGGTGGCAGCCCTTAGCCAGACACCTTATAGTTCATGAAAATGTAGTCCTACTTACGTCATACTATAAAAGCTGATATTTACATAAAATATTTGAACTATCATTTGATGAAGTTTCCTCATCAGCCAGACACTTCTGATGGTTCCTTCGCCTTGCCAGACAGCTTTTAGGGTGGCTGAAAGTGCGAACGCGAGGCACTATGATTATTGTTTTTTGTACTTTTTCTTAAGTTACTCAAGTATTTGAGTCTGTAAATCATCATCTCATGTTGATGAGCTGATGATGGAAGGTAAGTACAACTCCTTAAGGCTTTAGGTAATCCCTAATTTTAAAGTGATTACCTCTGAAAGTTGCCTAGAGTAAAGTTCTTAGCAACATTATCATTACGTATGTTAATGCTAATGTTGCTAAGAACTTTACTCTAGGCGTTTAGCAACTATTTTGAAGATAAAATTTGTGGCACCACATTTTCCGCGTATATAAATTCTAGTGAGGATTTGGGGGTCCTAATTCAATATAGAATTCTTATAGTATTATTTGATATTATAAATTTGATTATATTATGCATAGTAATAGATATATCGTGATGGTTTCGCTGGAAGGATACTCTGCAGCGCAACCACTTTTAATAACAAAATACGGCAAAACCTGTGACATAGTTTTTTTTAAAATAGGACTAGAATTTTACAGACATTTCAAAGATTTATTTTAGAAACTCACACTAGACTAGTTAAATCAAAAGTAGTTCCGCCGGGGAGCATGACGTGAATCATCCTACAACTCCTAAGCGTTAAGGAGTTGTACCTTCCATCAACATGGGATGATGACTAGCTGATGCAAACACCCAAATAACTTTAGAAACTATACTTATAGTATATACTGGTTAAAGAATTGTCCTCCAAATCCTAAGATTTAAGGAGTTGTACTTACCTTCCATCATCAGTTCATCAACATGAGATGATGATTTACAGACTCAAATACTTGAGTAACTTAAGAAAAAGTACAAAAAACAATATTTATAGTGCCTCGTGTTCGCACTTTCAGCCACCCTAAAAGCTGTCTGGCAAGGCGAAGGAACCATCAGAAGTGTCTGGCTGATGAGGAAACTTCATCAAATGATAGTTCAAATATTTTATGTAAATATCAGCTTTTATAGTATGACGTAAGTAGGACTACATTTTCATGAACTTTAAGGTGTCTGGCTAAGGGCTGCCACCATGGTAGGTGTCTGTCAATTAATGACGTCATTTCTAATAACATTTTGAAGGAAATATCAAAAAATCAGCCTTTATACTTTGACGTAATTAAGTTGGTATTTTACACACCTTTAGTACCGTCTGTCTGCCAAAGCCACCATGACCCAAACTTCATGTTTGGCCATGGTTCTTAGCTATGTTGGGAGCATGCGGTGACAAACTTTCAGCCTTTATAAAATAACGTAGGTCTGGCGTTCACTAGCTCTTAGTCTATACCTACTTATTACAAACAAATAATATTTGTCTCTATTTGTTTTCACCTTCAAGTTCATGAATTTCTTTTGAAGAATAAAAATCACATTGTCTCACACTCATCAAGCGTGTTGATATAGGTCACAGTCTTACAAACATAATTTCCCACAAGCTGTCTTAAGGATTTAACCGGGATAATATATTTCCCGGTTTTACAGCTTGCACTAAGCGTAAAAGTCAAAGCTAACCGGACAGGAAAATTTAAGAGTAGTTGTCAGTTTTACGGGGGCAGTAGTTTAGCTTTTCCCCTGTCCCTTTAGCACGAAAATATCATTTCATTTGCGGTTTGCGTATTCAACCTTCTTACTACAACATTGACGGTGAAAGAAAATTCGATACCCAGCTTTCGAATTCAACAACAACGTAACGATCTCGATTGTCAAAATTAGTTTCAGGCTACCATTTCCCATACCTACTAACTTCACTTTACGTCACGTTCACTATTCGATCTCGATATCACTATTATTGCGTTCTTTTGATTTTTAGTTCTCGTTATGGCCGGCACTAAATCTTTCGATGGTGATTCGAATACGCGAATGATTTAATCACGCTTTCGTCGTTTTTCGTGCTGAAGGTACTGTTCACCTCGGGACATAGAGATCACTTGAAGTTTGAACGAATTGACGTCATACTTTATTCGATGGACGATCAACACGTATCAGTTTAGGTAACATGACTCCTGGTCCTTGGGGGGTGTTGCGGAAAAGATATTTTCCTGGATCATTTTACCTGTGTAGTCATTTATAGAAATAAGCTTTGTTTTAAAGTATTTGTTACAGAGAGTTGTTGTACATTTTGTACCTCGCAACGATTACACTATTGATGGTAGGTATTATTTATAGTTTGAAAAATATTTATTTCGAGTATGAAAAATATTTGAATACGGGTAAGCAGTTCATTTATCATTTCAGCCATAGAACTTCCACTGCTGCGGCTTCCTTCAATAGAATATCCTAATTTTAAAGTTAAACTAAGTTATGCATAATATTCGTTCGAAAGTTCTTATTCTTCAAATAAACATTACTTAGCTTGGAATAGGAGTGAGTCAATGTCATGACAGCTTATAAAAAGTATTTTAGTCAATTGGTATTGTTACTGACTGATATAGCAGTATGAAGCGGAGTTGAAAATTAACTTGGAATGTTATCATATCGTTTACCTTTAGAGGTGATTTTCCAATACCAGGTAGGCGTTAGGTATATGAGCCGATCAAAAATTTGCTTCAACCTTCGTTTATCATAAAAAAAGATGATAACGATTCAAAAAAACATCGCTTTTGGCCAATAAGTAACTATATTTTGAGAATGAGGGCTCTCATCTTAGGCTAAGGACGATATCGTAATCTATTTTCCGAAAAAGTTAGCCGCCTCGGGACATAACTTCTTACTTCTGAACGAAGGTACTTTTATGAGCTCAAGGGAAATCTACACTTGCTGGTACGCAACTTTCATACAAAGTGCCTTCGTGTATAGTTGTGTAACAAATTCATGTCTTGTCTAGTCACTGATGTCAAGACGTTACGTGACGTGGCAGGTGTTGTTTTAACAGATTTTTCTAACATTAGGTCTTTTTCCTGTGATGCGGATTTTGTTACGCGTGCAGTGTGCTTACCATTAGTTTACGTTACGTGTGCTCGCTAGCGACTGCGTAAAAAAATGACATTAAAATTGTATGACATATTGTGCAGCGCCCCTAGCGGCTACTTTCAAGAAACAAAATCTCCATAGAGATTTTTGACGTTTTCGCTAGCGAGCACACCTAACGTAAACTCATGGTAGGTACACAGATCTGTGCTTACCATGAGTTTACGTTGGCTGTCCTCGCTAGCGAGTACGTAAAAATGTCTTTAAATGTATGACAGATTGTACAGCGCCCCTAGTGGCTACTTTCAAGTGCGAGTACACCTAACGTCTACTCATGGTAAGCATACTGGTACTACCCGATCGCGCTAAGTTTGCCGGTCCGTGGAATGCGCGTCCCCTTCCCCAACCGCGATTAAACGCAATTAGTTACTGATTAAACGCAATTAATGTGTCTTATTTTACGCAAATACACAATTTTTATCAATAATAATAAATAAAAAATATTTTAAATATAGTTTGTTAAAGTTATAGACGCTTTTCTTTGAGTGACGTCATATCGCCAGCGGCAAACTTATCGCGAACGGATAGTACCTCTGTAATCTGTGGCGTGCGTATATGATCACGCTACTGGTTGTGTATATTATGTATACGCATGTGATTATTGTATATTATGCCCGCGTAATAAGAAAAACATGTATATAATAATGAAACAACACTGGTATTTGGCTTCTCCCACATTTTCGTCCCACACATGAACTTTAATAATCATGCTACAAATTGCTGTGACTTTTCGGAGTAGGATATTGAAGGTAAATCCCTTGATTCGAATTCGCTATATCCGTATGAATGGTCTATTATGGCTATAAATATTCGTCCCCGAAACGATATTGTTCCTTCCTTGTATAGCGAGACAAATGATGACTATTTTAAACCCAATTGTTTCTCATCACAGCTAAACGAGATAATTATATGTATAACAACGTGCTCCTTTTGTTTTCCGGAAATTTTAGGGGTATATTCTATGAAAAAAACTAGTTAAAGAGTCTTACCTAGTTGATTTAGATTATAGTATCATCAATCTAGATTTTTTTTTTTTAAAATTGTCACCTAGTCTTTTTGTGCAGACTTTTTATTGATAAATGTATGTGTAAATTATGAATAATTTCAGTGAAAAATTAAGTTTTTAAATAATTTCGTATGAAAAAATAAGTCGAAAAAAATTGTTGAATTTAACAAAAAATTTAATGCCATTCCATTCTTTGAAGTGGTCTTATTAATACCCTAGAGTTCCAGGAAATCAAAAAGAGCACGTTGTATAAGAATGTTTAGTATTATTAACTTTTGTTGAGGAAATTCAATTACGAATCCAGATTACGGTCAGGTATGATTTTACTGATATGAAATACAAAGTAATCATTAATGTCCTTTCGATTGGCCGATTAGCTCGTGGACCTAAAGGTCGCATGAGACCGAGGTAACAATTTGGTTTCTATTGTGTCTCGATTTGCTGGTACTTGAAGTTACTTGAAGTTTTTTTACACAAGAAATAGGTGAGTATTGTTTATTTTCAAAAGGTACGCACTGATTCTATCAGAATATAATTTTCCTCAAAATAATTACGTGTATTTAACATAGATATTGAAACATGAAATCATTAACACAGGTTCTAATTCACACCGTGGTCCGAAATGCACGTGGTGTGAAATTGTATCCGTGATCACACTCAAGCAGCTTCGGGCTATTACCGGCCGTGTTACGTTGTTATGGCGCCCGATTATTGCCTCTGCTCTATGCCTGCGCCTAATATGGCCTATTCCTGTCCATGACTGTGTAAGCTGGATGATCTGGTTACATTCTAGTTATAGACTGAGTACCAACTATTCTCATGATGATACTAACTTATTTGTTTCATAGTCAACTAATATTTACGGCATTGACTACTGACTAATCATTATGAATCAATGTAGGTGATATAAGCTTACCAAGTCCTACTAAATCTAACCATAGATCCACTATAGACTGGAGAACGTAGAGTGACCATCCCATGCGGTGTACTGACGATCTAGTAAGTAAAAGTCGCGGGAAGCACCTTGATGCGGGTAGCTCATGACTGGTCGTTTTGGATTTCCAAAATTTACTAGGGTGACGCCTTTCTCCAGCAGTGGATGTCATTGTCATCGATAAAGTAATTACCTACAGAATTATACAGAAGACACATAAAATAAGCACTTTGAACATTACACGCAACATAAATCAGTACAACAGTTAACTTTCGTTCCTAGACTTCATTATTCCTAAAGCCCAACTTTTGTTGCAAAGTATCTTTCAAACTTCTAAATGACAACGTTAAATAGGCAGTCCATTATGTATGCTTAAGACATGCAAATTAAGTAGGAGCCCGAATTTTATGAGGCGAAAATAAAATTTGGGAGTTATGATAGGGTTGCCAGTAATTAGCTATGGAGATTAGGGGACAAAGGTGACATTATACTGAGGCTGCTGATTTGTATCTCGGCGACTTTAACCTCATTTTGGAGTCATTATGTCCGTATACAGACAAAATTGTTTGTAAAACGTTGATTTTTATCTGCTTTGTTTTATGCTGATGGGTTTTCTTTAAATCAATTTGCATTTGTCTTAAATCTTTTTGGGACCGTATTTGCATAATTATTTAAAGTTTACTCGGTGAGCGATGGCCGCTTAAATAGCTTTGTATCAAACATTTTTTAATGTAACAACATTTCTAAAGTGTTCTGCTAGAAAGCGCGCCATTATTATTTTTAATAGAGGCATTTTACTCGTATTGTGTTTAGACGATAAGCCCATCTTCGATAAGATTATATCGTGCTGCGCATTCTAGACCGGCTGGTGTCTGGGTGAAGATCCTTTAGCACAAAATATTTTAAAACTAATCCCAAGACATTTTTTCCCTGTAAGTACTACTCGCATTCTGGTCCAAAATAATTATTGTCGCTTTGCTAAATATATCTAGCCATTATAAGGTTAGTGAGATTATAAATAAGCTTGTGCGGTAACCTCTTAGAATGGTCATACTTTTCCATTGTTGAAAACAGGAAAACTATGTTTATATTTATACACATAAGGTTCAAAGTGTAACAGTAAACGTTTTGCGCAGACTTGTTTAACAAGAACTGGGTGTCGGTGTGACACACGCAAATTGTAGTGGAAAACGCCATTATCGTAAATTGTCTGTAAATTGGCTTTATTTTACGTTAATATCTAGGTGCGAGTTTTAATAAAACAGTACTGTGTTAATTTCTTACAATATTGTAGTGATATGCTCAGAATATTTATGAATCGTTACAAAATTTTAAATTATTCTTTCAAGGTAAGTATAAAGTTTGTACTGTAATAAATTTATTTTACACTGTCAAGCCCATGCCACAACCCATGCCCTGTATTTTTATTAAATAGTAGTTACCTACATTTTATTTAAAATAAGACTAATATGTGTTAAAATCCAAGTAAACACTGCTGATGATGTGGACAGAGTTTAATATCAATAAATGACACGAATAGAAGTATTCTGTCAAAAACACACAACTCCAGATAGAGCAAAAATAACACTGAATGCGGGATAAGCCGCAGACCTTCCTAGTAGTTTTAACCTTTCATTAGGCTAATCAGCTGCTTCACTAAACAACGTTACGTACCAATTCCCAAAACCGTATTCCTAGAAATTAGACTGGAGTCAGCGAGTGGGTGAGAAGTTATTTACCCACTCACAGCTGCGCCCGAGACCCGACAGGCTAATCATGACGTCACGAGCATTCACAGTAAGGGTGAGGCCCCATTGGTCCGTTGCACTGCGACAACGCATCGCATAATGCCGAAAGGCATTAAGTCCGCCTTATGTACACCGTTCTATGTGCATATAAGTTTTAAATAAAAAATAATATTAAATAATGTGGCATATTATAAAAATATTATGGAAAACGTCGCAGCGTCGTCGCGTTGCGGCGCCGCATCGCAAAGATTTCGCCGTATCGTGTGGCGCGGCGCCGCAACACTCGTGTGCCCGCCACCACAACACCACAGGTATTTCTACAATGCGACGACGCAGAGACAACGCTCCGGCCCCGCAACGCATCGTGTGCTTTGGCTCTAACAACATTAATAAAGTAAATTGAACTACAAAACGCATACATTTGAAAACCCACGATAGTTGCACTCATTTGTAAACAGATGAAACTAGATCATTGGAACTGATTGTTCTTGGTATACGCTTGCTCTAATCCAACTTGATGCTAATACGTTTATAGCATTAATATTGTTGCTCGATTCAATTGGGTTAAGTAAATCTACTTTGATCTATTAAGGCAAAGAAGGCTTAGCTGTATAGTGTAAGTTTATCACATTAGATGTGACAGCTTTCCTCATCAAGATTTGTGTCAATGTGCTTAATTGAATACAGTGTATGTGAGGTGGGATTGACTGCATCAAGTAAGACTCAGTTGATATCGTTGCCGCTGGGCATATGACTCCCAGGGTTTTCCACAGCGACCCGTCCTACGCTACCCTTCTAGTATGTTAGGTACATCTTTCTTAATTTGTTCGATATTGTTTCATAGTTTCGTGCATCGGTTGCAGATGGACGTGCCATCTGCAATTATTGTATAATTTTCACAATACAGTCTATAAATCTGTGTCAGAATAAATTTGTGTCAGCGTATGTCCGTCATGCACGCTCTGACACGCTTACTAAGTGTTACAGTGTTGTTTACTGAATTGTAACAAAACAATGGATAGTCCCTTCAATAGAAGTACGATGACTAGCCGAAGCCCGCCTCCACCGCAGACAAGATCAACTGAGAGAGCTTCAACCCTCACACCATCAGTCGTCGAGGTTGTATCAACCCATGAAATCCAGCAATGGATATCATCCATTGAACTATGCCTTAACGAAATATGCAATATATCAGCAGAAGGCAAACTGAACTCGGACCAGAAACTGAGAATCAGCAACAACAGCAGAAAAGTGATAAGCGGCGTGTCTCAACTAGCTGTGCAATATCAGTCCTTGAAACAAAAATACATATCAGCTCAAACAATCATCAATACTTTAACTGAACAAAGGGAGTCATCTGCCCAACTAGAAGATCAGATCGAGGATCTAAAAGCCTGCATTCGCTCTGCCCCAAAGGCACAATAACCGAACGTATCTTTTGCTGACGTAGTGAGAACAAGTAAGAGCACTATAGCAAGACCACCAAGCACCAGTAGTATAGCCGTTTACCCAGCAAGCAAGGATAAGACGAGCGAAGAGACAAAGGAACTAATTCAGTCAATCATCAAGCCGAACGAATTGAAACTTCATATCCGAGGGATGAGAAAAACCAGGGGAGGAGGTATTATAATCAGCGCTGAAGGCAAAAATGATCTTGAGAAGCTGAGAAAGTCAGAACTTCTGAAAACTTCAGGTCTCAAAGTCGAAGAGTCCACGAAACGGAAGCCTAAGGTGATATTGCTAGGAGTACCCACCAATACAACAGACAAGGACGTTTTTCAATGTCTGTGTGAGCAAAACATCGCGGGTAAATATCAACACATGGACCACAGTAAGTTCTCAAGCTCCATAAAACTGAGCCACAAAACTGGCAAAAAAGACGGTCCCTACTGCAATTATGTCTTAGAACTCACCTCTGAACTAAGAAAAATCCTCATAGAACAGGAGCGAGCCTACATAAATTGGACCTCTTGCCCAGTCAGAGACTACACACTTGTAACCAGATGTTACAAGTGTCAACAATATGGACACTCGGCGAAGTTTTGTAGAGAATCATCGTCCACCTGCGGGCACTGTGGCTGCGCTGGGCATTCAATCAAAGAATGCTCAAAATTAGAAGAACCTGCGACCTGTGCCACGTGCCGGCGTTTTAACAAACCAAGCCAGCATAAAACGGGAGAAGAGAGCTGCCCTGCCAGGAAAATCGCTGAAGCAAGATACTTAAGTTCAATTGACTATGAGGGCGCCTAGAGCGCCACAAAGGCCAGTATAGGCAGGACAAGGATGGGTAAAGTAACTCTTGATTTATATAACGAATTAGATTCTTCGTATGAGTATGAATCACGAATATGTGACCCTCACTCGTGTTCCTCGTACATTAGTAATATTAAGCATAGTCATAATATTTTCTATGTATTTACCCTATGAATAAAGTCGCATGCAAAAAAATCATACAAGATTGGCTAAAAAAATAAAACCTATGACGAAACAGAAAACCTATTACAGATTGTAACTTAATTTAGATCAAGGTAAAAATAATGCTTAGTAGTTAAGAATAGAAATGTATTTATATTTAGTTACACACTGTTATTGTGATAATGTTTAGTATGCACTAACCTACTTTTAATAAAATACCTAAGACACAGGCAAACAATTTTGCTTAGTTTAGGTGTTAATAATTTTACCTTCGCACACTAACCTTAATTTAAGTAAGTGAATTCAAATGTATCTAGGCTAAGTTTTATTAAGTAATAAATTTATTCTTATTCTTATTCTTATTCTTATAGGGTTTTCCGTTATACCTTCACTCCGATTTAATCGTTCATTTAGCCACACAAAAGAAAAAAAGAAATGAAATTGACACTATAATTTAACTTTTGAAACAAGCTAATACTTACCAGTTTTTCAGAATAAAAAATGTTTGAAGGTTATCAAATCAGCCGTCGCTCACCGAAGACTTTCGTTCAACAATTAATTAGGCAAACACGGTAACAATTTTGGATGGCTAATGAAGTTTTAACAATGTTTCAAAGGTTGTTAATATTTTCCCCTTAAATAAATTGAGAAAATGTGTCTCCAGATATTACGGAACTTTTCCGTCTGACGGCTAATTAAGAACGTGTAATGAATACCTAGAAGTTTAATTAAAAATTACACATATTATGATTTGTAAATAACGTACTTCTGAATCTAGATTATTAATCAAAGAGGACTAATTAATAAAACAGTAAGATATAATTATTTAGATTGCGCCTGAGACGGCGTGGGATGGCAAATATTCGTTAAATATTCGTTTAGACATTCAAACTTTATCTACTGACCTGTCAAGTCAAACGCGAATGTGAGGGAAGCATTTAAATATCATGTTACTAACTTAGGTAGGTATATCCTTAAAACAATTTGTTTTACCTGGAAATAAGTGAGTTTACCTCCCACTAGGTGGACCGAAGATCTGGTGAAGGTCGCGGGAGGTGCTTGGATGCGGGCGGGCGCAGGACCGTTCTTGGTAGATTAATCCTTGATGGAGGCCTTTGTCCAGTACCTCTAGCATGAACAGCTTTCGTCTTCGAATCGTTTGCGTACTCGATAAAATTCGATACTCAGTCTTCGAGTTAAACAATAACGTGACAATTTTGATTCTCAAAATAAGTTTCGTGCAACCACATCTCATATTAAGTTCACTTTACGACACGTTCACAAGGGCGCTGTTGTAGTTTTCTTACTAAATCTTTTGATGGCGATTCGAGTACGCAAATGATTTGAACTCGAAAGTTTTTCGTGCTAGCCATACAGCAGTGGACGTCATTCGGCTGAAACAAACGAACGAAGTGAGTTTAGTTCAGTCAATCACTGATCTATTGAAACTAAGCGTAAACCAAATGAACACAAGACTGTACTCCTACGCTTCACTGGTTAGTTTAGCTAATTCATATGAAGTTCTAACAATAGTAACATAGTTTATATACAATAGTTCTGTATTGGCATTCTGCAGGCTGTCTAAGTTGAGCCGCGTATAAACGAATTAAAATAGGCGTCGCTGTCACGAAGCCGCGACACGTGCATAAGTTGCCGACTTGGAGCCTTTCCACAACTTTGCGCCACTCAAGTAGGGACACCACCCGTTTATGTTACAGATAGGACTGTGTGTGGTATTATTAACAATATGATTTTGTCTGTAAGGCTGAGCCAGCTCTCAATAAGTGAGGTTTTACAGAAGATAGACAAACTGTCACAGTCGGGCTTTTATGTCTTAACTCTACACATTGACATCACCATGTCCCTTAGCCTTTTCTAACGGGAATAAAACGTCTAGACAGGATTTTCAGGACTAATCGTAACGGCCTAGTTCATACATTAAAAAAATTCATTATTCCTAATTTTTATTAGTTCAATTTAGATGCTAACATATATGAATCTCAATAATTATCTTTATTATTTTTTAAGCAAACAAAACATTCATTTTGATGCAAGTTTGGTGACCCTACACTCAAGTCTACCGCGAGCTGCATAACTAAGCGTCTCCACTGAAGTTGCATCGCAGAAACTTAGCTTCTTGCTTCCTCTGTCACCGTTTCATTTGCTCCATCAAGAGCTTTGGCAGCGCGTGTTACGGCAATTAAGGTGGATATATCATGAATATCCATATTAATCTTACTTGCTGGCGACCCTGTAACTATTAAATGGCTTCGGAACTAAGCATCTTCACAAGTTGCCTTAGTAAAACTTATCGCTTTCAAGGTCGTAGATTCATTAGTATACAGATGTTAGTTAGTCTCAATAAAATTCGTTAAATTTTTGGATAAGCCATAGTTATTTTACGACCAGCTGGAGTCTGACACAAACATACATTATAAAAATATGGCGGCTCGGTGCAGTGTGAAAATTTCCGCAAAATAAAAAATAAATTTTTTACAATCATAATTTTTTCTTGTCCCTGTTGTTCCCAACAGCTAGCAAAATATTGGTAATCCTAAGCACACTAGTGCAGCTATCAACTACCTCGGGTTTTATAATAAAAGTTGCCAGCTTCCCCTGCTTCTACCATTTGTTCTATTAAAGGTGACGGCTGTGTGTGTTGCTCTAAAATGAATTCCAATGAAGTCTTTGTTGCCTTTTCACGCTACGCTTTCAGTTCATAATGAAGAGTTAACTTTAAGCTGGCACTTTTGCTGCTTCAAGTTAAATATGCAAAGAACTTTCTTCCTTGCACTTTTCGTGATAATGCTCGCCATGCAGAGAGTAGGGTGATTTTTAAAAAGTTGTAACAAGTAGTTAATACCTAACTGCCGTTAATTTGTTTAAAAAGTTGTTGATAAGCAACATAAAAAAAGATGGAATGGAAAAAGAAAAGCACCAGATATAATTTTGCTAGTAAAATCGTCTCAAGCATTGTGTTTGCGATCAGTTAAATTAATTAATTATTGTGTTTAAATATGTATTGGTAGAACGAGAAATTGTCTGTAAGTATGCATGTATTATTAAATATTGCACTGCTGAAAGTTCTCCGTTTTATAGCATAAGTGTGAAGTGTTAACCCCGAAGTGAACAAAATAAACTATCAACGAGAAAACGATAGTAGTAGGATAACTAATTAACTATTTCAACTGGACAATGTTTGCTTACAAGGAATCCATGATCGCCATGGTTTGAGCTATCCACGTTTCGCCCAACCCTTCCGGGAAGCCTCGCGTTCCATCAAACTTATAATCGCATGCTAATTTCGATGGGTCCTAATCCATCGCCCCAAACCTGGAGGGGAAATAAAAACTCCTATCAACAGATTCCTGGTTTTTCAATTAAACTTTCGGTAATCACCGTTTGTTTTGCAACGGACGCCAACTTTTATGGAAGTTTCGTCAATCTAATCAAACTCTATTCGGGGTCGTTACGGTCCTGTCGTCTTTAAATTTTAATTAATTTAAGCAAGTATACACAACGCGTTTATTATCGTAGGGTGGGTTTAACCTACCTTACCTTTAAGGACTCTACACACCAAGCTCGACAATGGCCCGGCTTGTCGGCGGCTTTATTTCAAAAGAATCATGTCGACTACATGTACCTACTTTCTATGACTTGTGACAATGTGTCAAAACTTACATGGTGGGTTTAGTACCTATGTAGACTGCAAATTGTTTACATTGATGAAAACACGCTCGTGCTGATTCATATTTTAAGATACTAATTTTAACACGTGCCTACTTACATATTTTCACAGCAAAGTGGTTAATGCACTCAGTCATGCTAAAGGTCAAGGCAAATTCTACCTAATCCAGGTGGTCTTATAGAGTAAATCATATTCTAATGGAACAATCCCTTTCACTATTTAAAATGTTTCATGAAAAATGATCACCAAAGCTAATTACTTTAATCCGCAACAAACGACGGTTCAAACCATCATAGGGTTGCCTGAGACATAAAGATAAAAGTCACAAAGGTAATTTAGATGTAATATTAGGAATATTTAAATTCATATTCGTTTATAAGCTGATATTTAGCTCAGAATCTGCTCACAACACAGTGAAACGTGGAAAATATTCGAACCAGATATTTCATATCGCAATGTCGAATTAATTAATTGAAAGTGAGTATCAATATTTATCCACGGTATTTGTATTAACACGATATTTTACGTCAATAAATGCAAGTGGCATAAACAAACTTATTTCATGGCCTTAATAAAATTCACCTCTATAAATGTTTAATTAAAAACCTTGTATTTATATTAGGGTAGAATTTATAGGCCAATACGGCAATTTGTTAACGTAAATACGAGTATCAAGTAGAATAATTATGAACAGTAGAACTTCTGTTTATTTTTCGCTCGGTGTAAAGAGTTTACGTAATTTAAACTATCAGTTACTAGAAGCTGTTTTGAGTTACGTTATTTTATAATGTCGATTCAAGGTCTGCCCCTTGGTCAAAGAAATAAGGATTGAACTTAGTAATCGATTCATAAAGAAAATACATACGTATTTACGTAACACATAAATAACCCTCCTTCTGGCGCAGTCGGGTAAAAAGCCAGGGCGTTGCGTTTCAGAATGTAAAGTGTTACATAAATATTATTGTGTGTGACCCTACTGACTTATTTACCTACGTTATGCCACATTTCAGCATACCCTAGTAATTTGCTTATATTGTTTAAAAGCTTAGTTTGCCGATATTGTTAATATCGAAACATAGAACCCGTCCCTACCCGAATGAATTTTGATCTACATATATGAAACATTTAATTAAATCCAAGGCCGGTTCCGTAATACTGATCTAAAAGTTTGTTTGCTTGTGTAGGATGGATTTGATATCGATAAAATAGGTTATCACAATAATTGTTATATTATTTACAGTCTTATTTTCAGGATATTATACATACACATAGTTTGAAAACTATTCGAATTACACACGATGCCAGACACAATGTGGTCCTGCATAAAGTAAAACCCCAGGAAGGGGGTGAAACTAGTTACATCTTAAATTATCGACAATTGAAAAAAATGTTTGGTTACTGCTTACACAACAAAAGTGACCACCGAACTAAGTGTTAATCATAACCAAACTAAGTTTAGCTCACTAAAGAATTATTTGTTTAATTTACACAACATTTTGTTCCTCATAACCAAAGTGTTCGGTGGTCATTTTTGTTGTGTAAGCAGTAACCAAACATTTTTATCAGTAAAAAAACATAGATCTTACAGTACATACAAGGTTATTTCCTAAAGATAAATAATGAACCCAAAAATAAGCGGTAAAATCTGCTTTTTACACTCGCTCATATTCTGTGTTTTGGAGAAATAGAAAAAGTTGTCGTCAATGAACTCTACATGTTACGGGTACTGATAAAAACAGAGTTCAGATAAAAAATCCCTAACGTTCATAGTTAGTGCAAAGCAGATAAAGTAATCTCCCTCAACTCTGTGAAGTTGGAAATATTTTGAAAATCCGTGTAGACCTGGAGTTTCAGTTGCATTGTATAATCCAAACAAATTGTAACTCCTAAGTTGGAACATTCCGAGGTGGAAGTTTTCCGGAACAATTTGGTAAACAACTTAGGATTCCACGGTCTTCTGTGAACCCAGAGACAGTGGATTAGTGTTGGTGGCTGCGTTCATGATGAAATACAACATCAGAACAAACTAAGTAGGTAGGCAAAGTAGTTTCTAGGAAACTTCAAGGACTTATTTGTAGGCTGATAGAGAGTTTCAAAATTTTAACTCTACTACATACCTATTATGATAAGATAGGTAGGTATTCAACAAAAATATTATGGTATGTCTCTCAAAATCATTAGAAACCTCAGCAAAATTGATAAAAATATTAGCGAGCTTAGTGATATTATGTTGTCATCAATGATACTCGTAGATTAATGAAAATGTCAATGTTATAAGCCTTTATTAATCTCTAATATTCTGCCAGTTTCTACAGGTGCGGATTGTGAAAGTTTTCTTAATTAGCACGCGTGTAATTGAAAAAACATATAAAATTTTACTTCTACCAACAAGTAATTAATGTGATAAAAGATAAGACTGTTACCGACGAACAGAAGAACTAGCAAAGTTGGAATATGAACGAATATTTAATGGGTGGTAATACGCCGTAGCTAACGGATCCTCGCAAAGATATTTCAGTGGGCATAAGACAAAAAGATGTGGTGAGATTCTATCTTTTGCGGAAAGCCGCGTATCTCGTTTGTCAGGCAAACCTCAAGAGCCAGATAAAATGGGGGATTTGAACTGGTGAGTTCCATGGCTGTAATAATTCATACGAAGTTCTGTATTAGCGGGAATTTTTCACATCTCACCGAATTGCTCCTCAGAAGTTAATCTTACTTAGATTTTCTGAGACTCTCTAAAGATTGTTATGTTACTATAATATTGTTTCCACTCGTCTCTCTTCATACCGTAAATATTTCATAAATAAAAAAAATAATGTGCAATTTTATACAATCATCTTTTAGAGAAATGCTTCACATAAAAGTGACTAAAAATACTGAGATACTTAAAAGTATTTAACTAACTTCAAAATTTTTTACTCTACATATTTTCAGGCGTGCTATAAGCCTAAGAATGGTCCTTTACGGTGAGTAGGTATACTTACTCCCGATTATACCTACTCAAAATTCCAGCACACAGTAAACTTGTTTCAATGTACAAAGTGCTTAAAGTTTACTACCAACCGTAAGATAGCATTCCGAACTTACCCGCGAAACATATTGTAGCGTGATAGTAAAACTATTCGAACCAATTTCACTGAAAGTTAGTCGGCAATCGTTCGCCCCGTGGTTGTACTTTATTTACTTCGCGTGAAACAATCAGACATCAGAAGTTTCGTTCTTGTTTACTGAAAGTGCAATGTTAAGTAAGTAACCCTTAAAAGTTTGAAAATGTTGTTTTTTCGAAGAAGAAAGGTGTGCTTTAAGTAAGAAAAGACTAGGTATGGTTTTAATTAGAAGTAACGTTACTTATCTACGTTTGTATTTTTCTATGATATCCTAATAACGCTTTGTAATATTATTCACATTAAAAGTAATAGAACAGGAAAATCTTATTGATTGGCCTTTTGAGTAGTACACTATAGAAAGTGTCCCTTTGAGAAGTCCTACATTTGAATGATTCAACTTTAGTAAATAAGAAATTGGGATCTTGCCTTCACCTTTTTCTTTTTAACCTCATTCCTAAACTCCTTGAAGTAAAATATCCGAGTGAAATATTCACGGGAGCGGAAGAGTCAACAAATTCAATTTATATTTGCGTTTTCGCCAAAGGTTCGTAGGAAATTAAGTCATTCCCGGATTTAAGTGTCACAAACCCAGTGACAGAATTGTTTAAATAAGGCCTTACACATACAATCGACTAAGCCGAGCCATGCCTTTCTCGACGTAGGGATTTGAGTTTATACGTCTTCCGAATTTCCACGTGTTTATTTTCTTTTTGATGTTACCAAGATGTTTGAAAAGTTCGTTGACTCTTTCCCGTTTCTTGATAAAATGAAACACATTTTGCATAAACTAGAAAAACTATTTGTTTTGAGGGCATCGATTATTTTTCTTTGATATCAATAAAGGTAACCTGAAGGTCACAAACCTTTAATTAGTACCACATGGATAAGTCAAAGTTTTAAGTGATTCAGTAAAAGCTAACAAATTATTTTATGAATCATAGCTGAAGAAACGAAAGACGTCGTACCGGCAGTAATTTCGCATCATCGATTGGCTTAAATGATTAATTTCGTAAATTAAAGGTTATAAATTTGTTCACCTGCGGCTAACCTAACAATTAATAGACAAAGCGCCTTGTTTACCTACAGGCGAAGATTAATTAAAAAGCTTTTAAATAATTTCTCTCCTCGCAGTACCTAATTAATACATTTCTTGGAATGCTCACTAAGTTTGTTTCTACTTATTTATTTATTAATGTTGTATCAAATAATGAATGTTCATTCAGATTTCCGTGATAATTTGTCATCTTTGTAGCATGTGAAAGTAATTATAAAATAACGTATAACAGATATTACAATTTCTTAGAAGTCAAGGAACTTTTTAGCTTTGCTAGCTGATGTAAATGTAGGTACTTTCTACTCGTATACTAATTTAAAATTAACTGTATGTATCGCAAAATCTAAACCATTAATTATTTTCCCGACAAACTAGTTAACACAAAAGTGGAAAATTTTAGTACGCATTTCCATAAAAATATGAGGCAGTTTATTATTTTTAAAATGCCTTCTGGTGCGGAAAAATAATAGGGAATATGCATCGCTTTTAAAAGCTAATAAATGATTTATAAATAAAAACTTTAGTTTAATACTAGAATTTCTGTAAGATAAGTTTTGAAAACGGACTGGAAACATAAAAAGCTAGAAAATGTTTTTTGTATGGAAAAAGTAGGTACTATGGAGGCATGAAATGAGCGTGACGTCATGTCATGCATTCATTGTATATGAAAATAAATTGGACTCTGTTGTACATACACCGTGGCCAATGACGTCACGAGATTTTAATTTCTAAAACGCATGAGAAATTAAAAAAACCTTGATATTTCATCCTATTATGTCTAATTTTTATTTTTATTTAAGAGATTAGGTTTTAATACGATCTGATACGTGTCTTAGCCGAGGCCGGGGTATATTTAATTCCTCAAGTCATAAAACAATACGCCAATTACGCACGTTCAGCGTTTACACCACGGTATCCCTATAAAACAGGGCCCAGTTAATGAGGGCATAAAACTGCTCCCTAAATTATTCCTTGAATTTGCATTTTAATTGGAAAGAAAATGTTACTGTATAACAATTTTATTTTCAGCATGTGTCATTTGGCATTCGGACGTCCGCGCTCCTCTGTTGGAAAAAGTTATTTGAATTACGGTTAGTCCATGTTTTTTAAACGTCGCCGTGCTAGCTCTATGTTTTCAGTATTTTCGTTATTCTTCAGCATTATTTTAAGTAAAAGGCTTTGGAAATTCTGAGATAACTTTATCGCTTTAATACGTCATAGTTTAGTCCGTGTTAATTCTGAATTTTTACATCCTCTGTTTAAATGCATGGTGATTATGATTAAGAACATACCGTTGTTAAAAAGAACATTTCCATACTTTATTACTTCTATAATACAACTTTTTTATCTCTTCGTATAAAATGGTAAGAGGATACATCGTTATAAAACATTTTCGCTAAGCTATTAAAGTGTTAGGTTGTTGACTGCTTATCCTTAAACTCATCTTTCCAACTTTGATACTAGGTATTTTGGAATCATTCGAATTGTAATCCATAGGGAATTACATAATTCGTATATTTTTAGAATCAATGTTGTAAATTGTCCTATTTTTCTACATTCAAACCTGAGAAAGACGTTAATTATTGAGTTCCTAGTATAATTAATAGAAATTATTTATTTTCGTGCCCGAATCCAAATTCGATTGCTCAAAAATACGTCGCTTGCACCGTGCAGGGTCGTGCAATCGAATGACGCGCGAGATTGATGTACGGAGATTAGGTCACTCAAGGCGCGTCAACGTCAGCGCGATTGATGCGCGACTCGACGGGCTTTGTCTGACAGTGCTGCTGTAAGCTCGCCATTTTGCGTGCTAGGAATTTTGAATTAAACTGACAGTTCTTTGAGTTTCAGTTACACCAGTCACTTACCATCAGATGATCCGTCTGCTCATTTGCCTCCTGTCACATAAAAAAAAAGAAAAAAAAAACCAAAGCACTAAAGTAACATTCGACTATTCGAGACAGTTCAGGGGGTCCAACCTCGTAGACAAATAATTATGACAGTTGTAATTTCGAAATCGCTTCATCTAGCGTTATTTTGTCGCGCCAGATTTTTAGCCAGCTTCGCAAAGAAAGCTAATTATGTTATTTCCACTGATACCTATCTTTCAGAGAACTAAATTTTGTCAGCACTGTCGTTTAGCACTCGAACTGATCGTACGGTCAATTTGGTTTGGTGTTCGGACGCGTTAGTACGAGTTTGATTGGGAATTAGGATGGCTCGATATCGCTGCCGAAGCGGTGAATCGACTCCGAATCAAAGGATTCGCGAACTCATATAACCTGTCCTCCCTAGTTATATGCATGTAAATCTTTTCACATGAAAGCTTATTTAATGGTGAGATTAATAACTATGACCTATATTAAAGTAACGGCGAGGCTCGCGAGTGATGTGTGATTAGGCTGAATGCTGATCGATTCTGTAATACTTTATAGAGATTAAATTAATAAAACTCATTGCTTAAAACGTAGTTTTACTCGTAGTAGTTCCTGAACTCCTTTAGATAAAGTTAGTTTATTCAACACAAGGTGTTATGTTTCCCAAACTACAAAATAGAAGCCTACGCAGATTTGACGCAAGCAAAATTCAATTTTAATAACGGACCGAGTTCCCGTTATCTGAACGGGATTCCCCGGAGAGCTGTAAAACGTTTAATAGCTACTAACGGAGTCTGCCACGATTGTTCAACTAACTCTAAATTAAATGAAACACTCGCGATTGTAAGTATTCGCGAGTCTAACTCTGAAGGCTCAATCGAGTTTTCTACGGCGATATTATCTTTAGTAAAATGTTCCGTACCATCTTGATAATTTAGATTGTTGTAATAATTTATCAGATGGCCAACTTATTTTACGTTATAATTATCTTAATTAAATGGCAGACATCTATAGTCTGCGCCAATAGATACTGGGAACTTTGGTATTAATTAAAGCAGAATGACATTAAACGACGATTTATCTATGTATCTAGTGATTGAAGTAAACTTATCTTTGATAGCATTAAATTACTTTATGTTAAAGAAGCTAAGATTTGATCTCTCAGTCGATTTTTATCTCACAATATTTACAAAATTGCCAGTTTCTATTGGCGCGGACTACATTATGGAAGTGCTTTGAACCACTTTTCTACTGCATGAACGGCATCTCAACTATTTCAGCGCACCTTTGATGATACCAATATCATTTTATGAGTGACTTCACTCTAAAATACTCGTAGCTGCGTTCATGTAACGTTATTTTTCAAGGAAAGCTTTTTTCTCATGCTAGAGAAGCTTTACTAGACATAATACATTAATATATTTTTTGCAATCAGGCAGTACGTAGGTAGGTATATACTCTGTACATAGCATTGGTAGTGCTATTTCAGGTAAGTTCTTGTATTTCAGTTAGGTAAGAATGAGGAATGAAAATGTAGTGAACCGACGATCTGGTGAAGATCGCGGGAGGTGACTGGATGCGGCCAGCGCAGGACCATTCGTTGTGGAAATCCATGGCCTTTGTCCAGCAGTGGACGTCATTCGGCTGACACGAAAGAACCAAAAATGACTTGCGTACATCGTTTTCGTTACTTTAGAATCTTTGATATGCGCATTGTATTTAATGTGAATAGCCTATCGCATAGTTTGTGATGCAGTGTATGCGAACAAATAAAGTCAAAAATAAATTTTAACAAAAGTGTTGCGAATTTGATAACCAACCAATTTCAATGGTTTGGAAACAAATATTTGTATCGTAAACTCCATTGAAACGGTCTCAGGGGCGCAGTTAGGTCTTGATATTTGAATTTAAAGTCTGTAAATATAACAGTGTAGCATTTATAACCTTATATCATTGTCTATAGGATTATTACTGCGAAGTTCATTAGTATTAGAACATAAGAAATAAATTATCGTAGTAAAATAAATTTTCACGCTATCTTGTTTTAGAGTTCATTCCCTCCGTACAAGTCTGTTATAAAAATAAAAACTAATTCCCATTATGTACCTATTGGGTATTCTTGATATTACAGACATGTATTAACAGACATTATTAACTGTAATAATTGTACCTACTGTATCCACTATGTGTAAGATACGCCATATTTCCTACCATTTAACTTTGTAGCAACAAATAGGGTCAGGTAAACACTCCTGAAACAGGCCATGTGTACTTTTTGCACTTGAATGCCAAGAAAAAAAGAATGGCTATTGAAGACGCCATTTTGTTTCCTGTCATTAATCTGGCCGCGTCTCGTTTGGTCGGCTTATCTAAATGCCGCGGGACACGCAACAACATGAGCGCCTGTGTTGAGGAAAGAAGCTGCCCTACTAAGCAAAACCTTTTCGTATTTTTGGCTCAAACTAATCTGCGAAATATTTTTGCATGGACGAAAACAAAGCGTGCGCGAAATAAATTTTTTTATTTTACGTATTTTTTTAATCAGTTGAAATTATAGTATTTTACATCTTCGTTCTTTCGAAAAACTCGTTGATGTAAGTAATGTAGCAAAATTCCTACAAGAACTTCAATTCGCATATTTCCTTTGCAACAAGTTTTTTCAAAAATGCTTTACTTACTTAATTTTACTGAGAACATTGGTCTACATTAACGACGTGAAAAATGCAAATGAGTTTTTTCAACGCTAAAACGACTGGAACTTTTCAAATACTTCCAGGAATTTAATGAAAAAAGTTCGGGAAATCTTAATAAAAAATTGCACCCTTTGGGCTAGAAGGTTTGATAAATTTCATTTTGGTATAATTAGTTAAGAACCACCCCTTTATTTCGGCAGTATCTGAGACTGTTATTGATTGGTGGATCTATAGAATTACTTTCACGAGCATTTCATTAAAATTATAAGATCTAAAGTACTATTTTATTAGTAAAATGTGTGGGAGAAGGGAGAATTGTAGGTATGTATTGTTCGAAGCTGGTTTAATTTGTAGGTACATCAAATTAATGAAAGCCTCTTTCAGGCTATTTTTGGTTCGAAAACATTTCGACGTGTAGTGGGTATAATAATTTCGCCCTTCATAATAAGGTCTATTGTTAATAGGATTTCGTGGAATTTAGTGGAGCATGGGACAAAACAGTTTCTCTCAGGAAACCGTATCTCGGTTCGCATACCGAGACATTTGTCCAAAATGTTACCAATTTACTAGCTCGGTCCATTGTTCATTCATGGGAAATCTGGCAATTACAACGTTACTTGGCTTGTTAACGCTTAACTTAGTATTGAATTGTCAAATTGTTTACGTCTATAGTTGGTGTGAGTCCTTGGATGTGTTGCTATTAGGTTCAAAATAGGTTAATAATTATTCTATTTATATGTATAATAATCACTAAAGTAGGTTGATACTTTTTCTGTCTGCTAAATAATATTATGTACTCAATGCTATAAATATAGAGAGTGGCCAGGGAGTTGACGTTTAAAGCTAAAATTTAGATTTCTTACATGTGTATGCCTATGGTTGGTTTTAATTTTTTTTCACCCCCATGTACCTATGTTCTACGATTTTGCTTAGTTTAGGAGATAGAGTTCATTTTGTGATTAAAATTTATCCTTAACCACCTATGGTTGGTTTTTATTTTTTTTTTCACTCGGGTGAGCACTTGTAGTTTGTTTTAACTTACTTACGCTACAAAAGCTTCCCGAGTTAGAAAAAAAAAAAAACCAACCATAGGCATACACCTTGATGTAAGGAATCTAAATTTTAGCTTTGAACGTCAACTCTCAGGCCACCCTGTACTTATAGGAATTCCGTGGTGGAGGCATTTGTCCAGATTGCATTAGATTGAAACTAATATTATCTGTAAATAAATTTTGAAACCTTAAACGATAATACGTGTACTACTATTAAGATCAATCACGTTTTCCCGTTCAGTTAGAAGTTTTACAAGAACACAAAAAGGTGTAAAAACTTCCGACACCCGTTCTAAAACTTTATAAAAGTGGACGGTGATCGGTAAAGTAAATTTTGTCTAATAGTAGATGACGAGTACGCACGCACTCTAGATATGGCTAATGTTCTTCCATTTACCGAGTTTAATGGTGGGGAAGAAGATTTTTAAACTTTCCCACATAATGGTTGAAAGTGGTTCGTTTTATATTTTCGGTGTAAAAGTTATTGGTCCAATTTTTCTTTTTGTTAAATTGGATTGTTAACGCTTAGACTTTTGGGTTGATTATTTGTAAAATGGCATATTCTGGTAATTACCTGTGATTTGGCAAAAATTAGTTGACTTATAATCAATTAGAGAGCCGGCAAGCGAAAGGTCGTGGGGTTGATTCCCACCTTAGACAGTTCGATTTTTTGAAGTTACTTAATTAAAATTTAATTTGAGATGTGATGAAAATTTAATAACTGGTAACAGTATTTGTATATTTTAACCGTAAATAAATACAAATGAACCTTAAAATCTGGCTGATTAATCCTTTCTTTGAGCCGAGAGTGTTCTCTCTCAATGCACCATTACCTTAAGTAGCTTCGTTCAGCGTATTTACGTCAAGTCCTTTATTTTATTGTCGAAAAATGTTTTCTTTTTGTTACATTTAACCTTTTCAACTTTTTACCTAAAATGGCGCGCGCGAAACGCAAATAATATCATCCATCTAAACAAGTTTTTCCGTCAATGATAAGTTTATAGAATCCTTAATGGACTAGCCAGTTTAGTGTTACGCTTTGTTTCGTGCCTATTGATAAGGTTTCATAAGAACCTAGGTACTCCATAATATTCTACCATACATTAAAAATTTACCCAGGAACGTAACTTTGTAACATGAATAACTTTGTATGAGTTAGTGAAATTTTATTACATTATTTTGGATTTAGTTGTACATTTTACTAACCTAATAAAGTATAAAATTTATTATACATAATAATATCAATGGCAGTGAAGTTTAAGTAAACAAAATATTATGTAATGGAAAACACAAGCGGTAAATTAACCTGGTTTGAAGTATTTCTAGTGAAACTCTCCATCAAAACTTTCCGTTCCGGGAAAACTCGTAACTCAGTACATTTTTCTAAACTGAGGTTTCTGGACATGGATTGCGTTTTACCGGAATGCAACGGAGAAGAGAAAATGGCCGCTGTCATAAAATAGGAGATGTTTGATGGATTGTAAAATGTTTTATGTTGTTCTTCTTTTTTGCTTACTTGCCAATGGCGTTGTCTATAAAATGATGCATAAGGTGGCAGTTAACAAATTCGTTTTCATGATAATAAATTGTACATACTTATTAGAGAAAGTTAAATGATAACCGATTCTGAAGAGTTAATGTGGTTCGAATTTTTCAAGTTCGTAACTTTAACATAATTCATTCATTAACTGCTATTAATGCATAAATTAAGCTACGAGTATATTTAACATTTTAATATTTTTAAACGAGGCCAAGACTACAGTTCGATAAATATTTTAGGTTAAATTCAAATCGAGTTAAAGTAAAATTACCATCTTAAGAAGCCAAACTTAAGTAGGTTCTGCTTAGTTAACCTCTGCAAAGCTATTGCTATACGTTGCCAACGGTGATATCAATTTACCCCGGTTTGTTTTCCTTTAATTAAAGGAATTCAGCAGGCACCATTCCGAATCCCACGGGAATCTCGAAGGAACGCCTGTCACGGACCGAAACAGACGGCGGAAGCATTAATAAATTGTGTTTTTAGAAACGGTTATACTAAATCTCAATGCTGTGGTAATACGATCATTCTGAGAATTAATGAATTAGACTTAATTGCTTCCTATTCTCTTTATACAGTATTTATTTGATTAAATTTTCAAGGTAACAATAATCTGTAAGATACTGAACGTTTACATTTGACTTAATGACACAAAAGAAAAAGTAATTATTAAAGAGAAGAAACAGAGTAACGCTGAGATGGGTTCCAGGTCATGCGGGAATCGAGGGCAATGAAAATGCCGACGAACTAGCCAGAGCGGGAGCGGAGGGAACACAATATGGTCCAGAACCCTTTTGTGGTGTTCCCAAAAGTCTCGCTCGAATGACCCTGGAGAACATCTATTTAAACAAATCCTTTATGGCATGGTCAGACACGCCAGGATTAACTCATTCCAAAGCTCTCATAAAAGCCTATGATCGAAAAAGCTCTAAGCAGATCATAGGACTGAGTAGGACCAAAATGCGCATCTTAGTTCGAGCCCTCACTGGACACTGCAGCTTAAACAAGCACTTGTCCACTATGGGACTGTCCGAAACAAGAACGTGCAGGATGTGCCAAGAGGCAGATGAAACGCCACTACACATGCTCACGGACTGCGGACCTCTGATGCGCAAGCGGAGCTTACACCTGGGCAAACACATCCTAAGCCCACAAGATGTAAAACATATCGCCCCCCAAAAGATACTGCACTTCCTAATGGATGCAGGACTCGGAGGCGAACTGTAAGGAAAACAGCGGCGATCACAATAGATCGATAACGGTCGCAGTGATACTAGGACTTTATTGAACTAGAATAGCCGCTCAACACAAATAAAAAAAAAAAAAAAAAATATTAAAGAACAATTAAAGTGCCGAAATTAAGTTACGGATAAAATCGTCTCCGACAACTTAATAATTACCTAAAATTAATTACGTAATCTTCTTTTACACTTCCTTAATACCTACACGTGTCGGGAGTCACAAAGTAATGATCACGGAAGAAATTAAGGTAGGTAATTAATACATCAATTAAGGCTCTAACAACAACAAAAGTAAAACGTGTGTAAGATAAACAAAATAGTATTCACAAATGTGTACGAGTCACTGAATAATTCACCCAAAGAGAGAATTGTTTCACCCCAAAACATGAGATAAGACGGCGGATTCCTCACTCCTCGAGCAATAAATCTTGGGGCCACCTTACGTCCTGATTTATTCCGTCGATAATCTCGACTTGTCCGAAACTTATCTACTAGAAAGTTCGATGTGAGTAGAAAATATCACTTTGAGGATTGTACCCCATGATAAATTCGGGGATATGGCGAAAGTTACACACCATCATCGACGATCGGAGGTGTCACCTATGCCGTCTTGATGGTGGTTACAATTCACTTGTGACTTTCTTTTGTTGTCATTTCAAGTTCAACTTTCTACTTACTTTAGCTGCTTTAGTTTCCTAACTTATTTTCCAATTTATTTGTTTTATTGTTAATTAATATTTAATGAATGATTTATTATTGCTTTGTAACATTTCAATGCTAATAAGGTGTCTAAAGTGTATTTTATAAGAGTATATTCTATGCTATTGTGTAAGTAGGCATAATGTACTTTTTCGGATCCAGATCGAGCTTGATGTACTCTTATGGAGTTACGTGTATTTAAGCAAGATACTTTGAGAAAGTTTGTTGGCGCGATGGCTATTTAAAAATTTACTACTGGTTAATTATGGTAATCCCTCAAGATAAACTGACGCTACCGCAAAAGAGCAAATCTTCGTCCGCTAACAATTTCGCAGTTTAACCGAGTTGCCTTGAAACAAGAACTTCGTCAAAGGGATTTGGTTAATTCAATTCCAGTGTTCGGCCGCTGCTTCCCCGCTACAAGAAAAGCGTAATGTTTAATTCCAATATCACCTTAAGATGGAGCTTAGTAGTATCGAGTTTGGATCCAAGATAACTGTTTGACGGGGTTTTTGTCCTTGCGACTTAAGATGGTTTGCTTTGGCTTTGTAGTGCAGAGGATGTAGGTAGGGGAGACTGGGTACGGTTGAAACAAAGGACGGTTGAAACAGAGCAAATATCTCGTAAACGGTTCCGCGGGGAGTGAGGGGTCCTAGGGGAAAAAGAAGCGGAAGACAGGTCCGAACACGAATTTAGTGCCTAATAACTTCCTAACGCGTTGACGTTGTGTATAAAACACCATTTTGTTTTTTACTACCCAAAGTAAGTATTTTTCTTCAGACATTAACGCTTATACTACCTGTTCTTTTTATGTGAATGTATCGAGTGTGCGTTTGCGATTATAATGAAGCTTGTAGAATAAGGGACAGTAACTATTTTTAATGTGTGATTATTAATGTCGAAACTATAAAGTATATTTTACCAAAAGTGGGGTTGGGGACGGTTGAAACATTTTTTTTGGGTACGGTTGAAACAGAAAATGTATTAATGTTTATTTTTTGTAGATGCCGAGAGTTTGGGTAATGAAGATTTCCAGCTAGGAAATTGACTTGGTAAAGCATAAGAGGAGGTAAAAGCTGGAGATTCACTGCGGAAAAGTATGGTTTGAAAAAAAAATTAGATTTTCGTCAACTTTATTCAGAATGTTAATATTATTTTATTATTAATGTTTATTAGATTTGGAAACATCATTTATTTTATCATATTTCTGTTATTTTTTTAAATGTTTACTACTTATCAAGGGCTAATTAATGTTTTAGAAATATTAAATACTTAGACTGAATAATGTCGTTATGTGTTACCATAATTTTAATATTTGTACTATTAATGATCAATAAAACACGATTTATTAGTGATTATTGTATTATTTGTATGTATTTCAACAGACCCCAATCGCTGTTTCAACCGCCCCTGGCATGGGGACGGTTGAAACAAAATTTCTTTTTTTTTTAATTGCGTATATTTCTAAAAATAGTAACCCGGGAACTTTAATGATACAGCCATATCGTAGCTAAAACTTCAAATTTCAATTTCACGTATCGTAATCGTCACTTGGTTATGAAACAACAAAATTACAGCCAATAAAAGCAAAATTGTTTCAACCGTACCCAGTCTCCCCTACAATAAACTAAACATTGGCATTATAAGTAGCTGTAATCGTTGTGAGTTTGCATCAAAATGTTGTCAGTCAGAGTATAGGCTTAACCTACTCACTATTCTATTGTATTCTGGAAGAGTATTAAAGAATAATATTCTTCAATACGAAGAATTATGTCATCCCCACAAATATGTAGATGATTCAAAATGAAACTAACAAGACAGCAAAACGACTTCTAAGAAATTAGAACTTGAATTCTTATTATAGTTGTTAAAGGTGTAAAAAAAGATCGGATACATCATATCCGTCGCTTACTAGTTCCCCTAGCATCTATATTACGTAGTGTAAGTAATGTGACCCTGATCCAGGAAAATAATACAACTTTGGCCGATATTAATCTTCAGGGCATTGTTACGATTAGCAATAATGATGCCCCACGGAGCAATTTCTAAGGAAATTTATTTTTCCTTGATAGTGAATTCGGTGTATTTGATACAGGAGGCCATTGAGTTAATTGCTTCCATAATAATAGTACCATTACAATGATTGAGGCAAATTCTACAACAAGCTTAGCAGTTGAAGGGGCTTCATCAATAATAGATACATAATTATTGTGTGGCTTTGATCACGTTATTCACGTTACTGACATTGTTATTTGATATATCGGTTAGTAAGTTAATTGAAGATACTCTGACGAGTCTTCAAATGCATGGTGTCACTAACGCTGTTGGAACTGTCAATAAGGTCCCTACAAGTAAGTACTTCTACCTGTTGTGGTAACTGGTTACCTTAACTGCTAATATTTCAAGGTCCGGTTCATTAAACGGCACTCAAGTACATAAATGTAAACCCAAGAATAGCCTGTGATTGGTGTATTAAAATTCAACCAATTCTGAAGGTCTGAGTTTGTATCAAGCATTGTTTCAAAAAACTTCTTCATCGATGACTTCATTTACCAGATATCTCCAAATGCCTGGCAGATAATATTCTGCCATATACCATAGCTGATGCATTGTGATAAAACGTTATTGTGTCAGAAAACTATCAAAAACATAGTACTTTCAAAATTGGTCCTTATTTTCTGAATTTAAATTCACTTCTTTTCCATATCCACTGCTATATTCGTAGGTCACTTTCGTTTTTCACACACTATTCGTTCGCCACACTGAAGGCCATTGTGTACATTCACTGCATGGCTAGGACACGCCTCGGTTAGAATGCATGAGTTAGCTTCTGATATGATCCCCTGGGACTTAGCATGCTAAGCGTCTTCCTGATTGCATTATGAATCGCATTCGTATCGCTTTGCTGCCATGTAGACTGAGCTAATCTGTATTGAAACCATCTCCGATTTAATTGAATATTCAATCAATAAGAGTAGGTAAGTAAAAAAACTATCGCTAGAAGACCATGAAACTTTGATAAACTAATGTACAGACGACGGCAAATCTAGCTAAACACTGTGGTCTCTTATGTTTGTGAAATAGGGGCGTTTTTACAACAGAAATGTATGGTCTGGTGTGCTTTTCGATTGTAGGTAAGTACTTATTTGATTTTGCTTTGTTTAATTGAGCGTATAAGTGATGTTATCAATTCGAGTAATTAAACGACTAATTGACATGAAAAATAATAATACTTTGTTTTTCTTTCTTAGAATGTACTCCTTTGTTTTTAGGCAAGAATACAATGTAACATAGCGTTGTACTGTGTACACAGGTACTCAATTTTATGTTAAGACTTACAGCAACTCCTATAACTTCCTTACACGAATGACTGACATAAATATAATAACCCAAGTTATGGCTCGTACGTGGTCAAACTTTTCCAAAAGGACGTGGTTGATTAAAACGATGATTAACTTTGGGTTGTAAACAATACCCTCTTGTCAAACTTTATTATGTGTTGCACTGGAAAAGGGATAACTATTTTGGTTATAAAAGGAAACTGAATTAAAATCTGTTACCTACCGATTTTTTTTGCTTAACTACATAGTTAGAAAGTTTGTAAATAAAAAAATGTATTAATAAACACCATAGATTTAACAATAAAATTCCATTAAAGATCGCAGATTTTCTATCGTAGGTACTTATTTAAACATTTACATAGCAAAAAATGTCGCTTGAAGTTAGAGAATTTTTAAAATCAAAACAGTGGACTCTGGCTTGATTGTATGCAAAACATGTTTATTTCACTGGCATTCAAAGCTTTTTATATAAAAGTGTAATGAACTGATAAGTTCATTTTCGAAAACAAATGTTTTGCTTTAATGCATTTGGACGAATGAGTTTTATTTGGCTTTAGCTGTCTAAAAGTTAGTCATTAGTTAAAACAACAAAACTTTTTGTTACAGATACTTGTTTGGAGCTTCGAAAATAATTAATTGACTGAAGTAAAAAGTCTGGCTCGTGCAAAGGTTCATTGGTAGATTGATAAATTTTGTAAAAAGAGAAACAAAAATGTTCGACAATGTTGAGAAAAAATAATGATGGATGGACAAAAACGAAATGATATCACTGTAAATCATTGTCTGGTTACAAATCCCTTTTCCATCGAGAAGGAAACGAGCATTTTCGGATACAAATTAAAGAAGATCTGATTGATGTCCCGGCACCAGAACGAGGCCTATGAAGGCGCTTGAGCCGAAATAAAAAGAAAATACAATAAATAAACCCTTACGAAGCGCAGCTTGAATTAACTCCCCAGGGACATTAAGCCCGCTTGTCCCGACATAATGTATTGTTATCATATTACCCCGGGACCCTGTCTCTACAGCCTATTATGGGACAGTCAGGCCACTTCATACGAGACTTGCATGCGAAGGAGCGATTCTTTCTCTCAACAATATTTTTTTAATGATAATCAGATCGCAGCAGCAGCAGGACCGGTCGTCATGGAAATCTTTGCGGGAGGCCTTTGTCTAGCAGCAGACGTCATTTGGCTGAACTGTAGTGGCCTGCATCCAGCGCCTTCCTGCTACCTTAACGGCTGAACTAATCAGATTAGTTTAATTAATAAGGCTAAGTAACATAGTCGATTGGACGGTTAAAAAAAGGTTATTGCCTTGGGTGTTGGTCAGTGGATGGTCGATAGATCTGATTAAGATGGCAGGAAGCTTCTGTATACAGACCGCTTATAACCGGTCAATCTTGAAATTACAAGGGGAGGCTTATGTTTAGCAGTGGACATCTTACGGCTATTCGATCTTGCTTGTTACAATATTAATTAAGAGTAACTAATTATTTTTCATTCAGGTGGCCGTATATTTAGGATGTGCTTCAAATCTCGGTAATGTAACTAATGAAACGTAGTCTTATATCCGCGCTGCGGTTATCCCTCCAGGGTTTGTAGACTTGCCCTATATTTATTGAGCAATCAGTTATGAGATATAATCTGTTGAAGCACTAGGTCATTGATTAGCATTAGACAGTTAAATAACTAGCGTTTTCAGGCCAGACAAGAGATGCAAAAGATACATTTAATTTTACAATCATCGTCATCATTAAATAGATATTGTAGCACATAATGGAATTTAATCCGTTTAATAAAGTTTAAATTTCAATGAAAGAGTAAGTATAATTTATTTTCTCTGACTGAATGCTCTACGTCTTTTTACTACATATCATATAGCAGAGCTGCGTGTTCACACTCTCATTCTGTATAACACCAAGAAAAATACTAAAACAGAACCTTATTAAGTTGCAATAGATCACGCACCCGGAAAACGCGAGTAACCTCGCTGCGAGAATAAGAATGCGGCTGGTGAAGCCCGCTGACGGACTGCTGATGTTATAATAACGTGAAGAAAGAGCTTAGTGGGAAATGGGAACTGTACATTTAACGAGTACAATATTGGAGATCCTACAATATTAAAAATGTGAAAGTTTGTGAGGATGGAAGGATGTTTGTTACGCTTTCACGCTTAAAACATTGAAACCATTTAGACGAAACTGGCATAGAGATAGTTTGAGACTCAGGGAAAAACATAGGATAGTTTTTATCCCGGGTTTTGGAAGATAAACTTTTTATGACAGATCGCAATTCACGTGGACCAAGCTGATATTGTATCAAATAGTACCAGAAATGCTGATTTACAGAAAACGCAGTCTAAAAGTGGACGTGTACTTAAAAAAAAATTACACTGAAAGTGTTTTGAAAGGAATATAATGTAGGTATAATCCACCGAATATAATGCTTAATGGATATTTTTAATAGTGTTTCATTAAAGGACATCATCCATTTTGGTCCAAAATCAAAAGTGCCGGCCAAAAAATAAAAGTGCTGTATTCTGATAGAATACGTCCGCCTTAGCATTTATTACTATGGCACCAAAGCTGTAGCACCACTGTGCATCGTAGTATTTGAGTTCTAAAAATATATGAAACGAGTGACTTTGATCTCAAATACTACGACGCACAGTTTGTCAGAATACAGCACTTTTTTTTTTATTGGCCGACATTTTTGATTTTGAACAAAAAATGTATGAATCGTCGATGAATTTTAGATCTCAAATACTCGACGCACAGTGGTGCTACAGCTTTGGTGCCATAGTAACAAATGCTAAGGCGGACGTATTCTGTCAGAAGACAGCACTTTTTTTTATTGGCCGACACTTTTGATTTTGAACAAAAAATGTATGAATCGTCGATGAATTTTAGATCTCAAATACTCGACGCATAGTGGTGCTACAACTTTGGTGCCATAGTAACAAATGCTAAGGCGGACGTATTCTGTCAGAAGACAGCACTTTTTTATTTATTGGCCGACACTTTTGATTTTGAACAAAAAATGTATGAATAGTCGATGCCTTTTAGATCTCAAATACTCGACGCACAGTGGAGCTACGGCTTTGGTGCCATAGTAACAAATGCTAAGGCAGACGTATTCTGTCAGAATACAGCACTTTTTTTTGTTGGCCGGCACTTTTGATTTCGGACCAAAAATATATGAAACGTGGATGATGTCCTTTGTAGTTGAGGAACTTATTTATAAATTTATTATGAACCACATACAGGGTTTGTAGTTATTATAACTGGTAAATCCTTTGTTATGACGGAAAACTGAAAAGCTCCATTGTATGCTAGAAGGAGTTTAATAATGTAACGTGTTATTAGTCGGTATAAACAATATTGAAATGTATAGGTAATCAGTAACTTTATAGATAGTCTGGTTTATGTACCTACATAATGAACGATATACAATATAATGAGTCAATTTGTATGATACACGGGTATAATTAATTACTCTTCAATAATTAATGTAAATTGATGAGTGATCACCCACTTTTCAAACAAGCCACAGTACAATACAAACACTGCCTAAATTTTTAATAATTTAATATCTGATCCCCATATTTTTTCATGTAGGCACTTCATTCATCTTTACATATATTTTTTCGTAAGTACCTAGACAAAAATAATAAAGTAACTTGCACAAAGTATCTCCTACAATATGTTTTTTAGTAAAAGTTTGTGTCTGCCGCAGCAATATTATTTTAGCGGGCCACAAAAATACAACCCTTAAAAAAGGTGCCTTTTATGCCTCACAAAATGATTGGCAGTTTAGTCAAAAGTCGCTCAGCTTAAGTGATTCGAGTTAAGTACTCACTAAAGTATCTCTGCGGCAAGACACGCAGCAAGTGTTATTATGCCTGAGTCATAGGTACGTACTTAAGGGTGCTTAACTTCATTAAAGTATTTCTGTGACACTCGAGATCTTCTCAGAAGCCTTCATTATTATATGGCTTCCATAACTTTTGATTTGATTTCTGATTTCTGGATTAAAGAAGAACGGTCATCTGTGACCCAGGCCCGACAGAAACGAGACATGCCTCAGTTTTTTTGTCATGTCTTAATTAGTTAAATTATATATTTTTTATATTCGGAATCTATGTATAACACCAAAATATTACCCTTTGTTTTTGTTCAGGCGTTATACAAAAACTAATACAAAATGCCTATTTATCACCCAAATTGGTAAATGTATGCACCTAAATGTCTATTACAGCTGCTATGGAATGTATCTAGGTGACCTGGAGATACAGCCGGATTATACAGGGTGGTTATACATATGGAACGATAAGTGATCTCACTCGATTATTTCTAAATTATACAAGATATCGAAAAACTAGTTAAAATATCCTTAAATAAATATCCTTAGACATTTAAACACTGCGCTTCTAGTCCCAAACTAAGCAAAGCTTGTACTATGGGTACTAGACAACGGATATAAACATACTTAAATACTTTTTTTTTGTAAATACATACTTATTATACATAGAAAACACCCAGTCCAATACAAACAAATATGTTCATGAACACAAATGTTTGTACTGTGCGGGAATCGAACCCGTTACCTCCGGAATAGTAGTCCGTTTCGAACCACTACACCAAACGGCCGACAAAGTTACTGATTCTGAAAGTGCTTCACGAGCTCTTTCAAATAGTACCAATAATAGGTTACAGATTATGGAAGCTGGTAACATTGAATTTTTGGATTTTGTAACTTCTCGTTTCCACCCTGTATAATCCGGCTGTAGCCCCAGGTCACCTAGATATATTCCATAGCAGCTGTAATAGACATTTAGGTGCATACATTTACCAATTTTGGTGATACTAAATAGGCATTTTGTATTAGTTTTTGTATAACGCCTGAACAAAAACAAAGGGTAATATTTTGTTGTTATACATAGATTTCGAATATAAAAAATATATAATTTAACTAATTAAGACATGACAAAAAAACTGAGGTATGTCTCGTTTCTGTCGGGTCTGGGTTTTTTTTTGTATGAGGCGTGACCGTTCTTCTTTAATTATAATGTAATCGATTAAGGAAATGATCCTTTATTTAATAATAAAATTAAATAAGTATCCTTAATGGAGAAAGTTATTTTGAATTAATTTATTTTTACTATGCTTTCTTTAATTAGTTTTTCCTAATAAAAGGTAGCCTCTGTTAATTCAAGCTTCTAGCATCTTTTAATTTAGTTAGAGTAGAACCACAATGACACGTGTTTTTTAGTTTTCCAAGAGCGAGCTATAAACATTAATTAGTCTATTTTCATTCCAAAGCTAAGTACAGACAAAGAGAAATGTGCATTCTGTAATCTTCTAGGTAATAAGTCACAGACACAAACCGAGTTGGTTTACGCCTGAGGGGTCTTTTCTTTGTTACATTTGGGCAAGTTTTTAGATACTTTTTTTGGGATAGAAATAGCTTACAATATTTTGCAGAAGATGAAAGGTGGTGAGTATATTCAAAGTACTTTTCTCGGCGCTGGTGGCCATTGGGAATTTTATGAGTAAGATAATAAGAATAATAATAAGATAAAACTTACCGAAATAATGATTGAACGGTCTCAGAGATCTCAAGATCATGTCAATTTGATTTCAGATACATACAGAGTGCCAATTTATTTTGCTGTAGATTATCCGTGGACTGCGTGAAAGAAATCGTAATATGAGTTTATGCTCATACTTGTATTCACGTATGTAGCAATGTAGCTACATAACATGCTGCGATGGACTGAAGAGCCATCGATTTAGGAGGTTAGTTCAAAACTCTAAAGGAGCTGCAAAGTGTAGTACCGCGAATCAATAAGGATAATAAATTTCAAGTTGTGCTCAACTCACCGTAAGAGATTTAGGAAAGCCGATAACGGAATGTTTTGGCGAGGGTAGTTTCCGAATGAATGGTGCCGTCAGGTATTTATGCACGGTTACGGTTCACTTTATCACAGCCGATGGAAAACAGAAAGCTTGTTTCAATTACGTGTATGGGCCCAGTGACTTGTCGGACATTCGGTGATGCAGCGCAGACACAAATCTGCCATTTGCGCTGGGATATTTAATCGTATCGTATCGTTGTTTACGCTGTTCACGTGGGCAGAGTTTCTAGTCCAAAAATATCAGTTTTCGGTTAAAAGGGACAATTTTATATTTTTTAAGCAAAGTTTTAATTTTCTTTACAGGCTGTATTAAAGTTTACACTTGACATTATTCATAATTCAAATAGGTATAATACGAGTTAGATATTTGATCAGTGTTTTACTTTTTTGTTTTGATTCAGGGACTTAACTCTACACCTGATTAAAAATCACAAAGGGTTTAAGCTTTTAGAGCCTTCTTACAAAAAAGTTAAAACTCGGCATGA
Organism: Ostrinia nubilalis; assembly: GCF_963855985.1. Classification (NCBI taxonomy): domain Eukaryota; kingdom Metazoa; phylum Arthropoda; class Insecta; order Lepidoptera; family Crambidae; genus Ostrinia; species Ostrinia nubilalis. Next base: position 7,301,422 of record NC_087103.1, read on the forward strand.
ACAATTGAACACTGGTTTAAAATTACATTTCCATAGTAAATGTCAACTGAAACTAGAGTTTAACTTTTTGTAATAAGGTGTTAACAAGGTATGCAAAACTATTGCCAAAGAATTATGGTAGAAATAAATGTGTGGCTGTTAATTTCGGACTGTGATCGTGTAGAAAGAACTCACTGAATGCGCTTTTTGGGACAATTGGTAATTTATATTCCAACGTGTGGAAACCACCGCACTAATTGAAATAGGAAATGGAGTTATGACCAAAGGAAGATTTTGGAAATAGATTACACTTAATTCAAGGAATAACTTAGAAACGCTTTTGGTTATAAGTTAGAGTACTTTAATAATGTAGGTATCATTAATATCATATTAAAAAAAGCTATTTTCGGCCACTTAGTAACTCACATCGAATTGAAAGGAACGATCTTTGTCGTATTAAACCTATAGTACCTAAGTGGATACCTAGTTATTTAAGACAAGCTTTTGCCCACGGCTTCGCCCGCGTTGCATTTAGCTTGTCACAGATCGGTATAAATTATAGCCATGTTATTCTGACGTAAACAATAATACTAAAGTTTCATCGAAATTCGTCTGAACGAATAGTTTTTGCTACTAATAGTTTTTGCGTGAAAGGTTAACAAACATATTACATCCATCCATCTACACAAACTTTCGAATTAAAAATATTAGTAGGATGATAAGATCTTCGTCTAAATTAAGTAATTACAAAATCAAGCTCATGAATCTTCTTAAGGTGAATCTGACAGTTATACGTATCTCTTGGATCATACTCGAGATCTAAGTCAAATTAGTCGTAATTATTTAAATAAGTTACTAAAATTATCTCACCTGGATGTGTGACCTAGAAAGTGTACGTAGCTAGTACCTATACAGGCTGGATCTATAGATAGTTAAACGCACAAAGGATGCACCAATCCGTTAAATGCATACTAAATCGCCTGGAAGCGCAGTCGACTAAGGAGCGGTATTTTTAGATGCCACTTTAAAAGCTCAGAGAATGGCATCTTTGAAATCTTTATTCATCCCCCATTGGGGAAATATGTTACAACTTTTTTGGTCCCGTAACTTCACCATAAAAACTGAACGGGAAAATTCAATTACTGTACTCCAACTTCCGACATTTATTGAATATTTTAATTTAGGTTAAGGTTATATGTAATAGAATAACCAAGTGAAAAATCTTATCATTTATTTTTTTAATAACAAGAAAAGGGACATACCTACATACTCGTAGGTGGAATAGTTTTCGAAAGTGTGTTTTGTGATATAAAAGTTTAACGTCCGTATTCTCAAACGAAATCGATCGCACAGCGTTGAAGAGAGCTCTGTGATTGGATCGTGTGTCACCCTGTGCGTCCACGCGCACTGTGAGACCTCATAGTAATGTTTGTGAATACGGACGTTAGTCATATAACCTTACAATCTTCTCTGAGAATCTCTTACGCACTATTGTATTTTATTCAGATCATAAGGCGGAAATTTTAAGAGGCACGTACCAGAGTAGATTTTCATTAAGTCTATTTAGCGTGGAGCGGGCTCTATCCATTTAACGTGGTTTACAGTAAAAATACCTCTCGTCTAGCGCACACTCACATAAGTTTATTAGCGCAGCGCTGAATGTAACCGCAGATTTTAATTTCGCCTCTTGTGCTCTTAATTTAGTGTGCTGCCAAGCCCTGGGTGATTCCTCGCTGGTTATGCAACAGACGCTTTGTGAGTCTCTATCCAATCTACTCCTCAAAAATTTAGCACTGGGTTTTTACACTTTGCAGCGCCATACTAAGTTTTTGGAACTACTACTACTTTAGGTCCTAAACATAGAATTAAAAACCCTGTGTATAGCAAGCATCGGCCACAGAAACCAATTAATTATACTCGTATCAGTTAGTTTTCCAATAAATTGCTTTGCCGTCGCGACTCCAACCTCTTTGACTTTGACTTTCATCGCAAAGAATTGTTAATTTCTTTTAAATTGTCGTTTTCGACTTTGTAAAGTTATTTACGACGAACTTTTCTAATTTCACGTTGTCAATCCCGACATTCCCTTTTTAATTAACCATTAAATTATTGTTATTCTCTTTCGTTGTTATTTGCATTTTGCCGGCCAACTGATGAAGATGTTCTGTCTATGCTAGAAGGTACTTTGGACTTGAGACCTTTGAAATTACTTTGTAATTCCATTCTGATTGGTGAGATTGTGTACTCATTGGAATTTATAAAATATCAGAAACATTATGCAGAAACGTGTTTTTAATTAAAAAATAAGTTACATTAAAAATAAAAAAGAAAGCATCGAGTCGAAAGTGAGAATAATTAGAAATGTAAGGAGCTTCTGAAAATAAATATCTTATTCGATAAAGGTCATTTTTGATTAAACGTAATACAGTAAACAAATGTACATCGTTGAACATGAAACCTCCTCTTTTTAATTCGGTAGGTAACTAATTAAGCGACAGCAGTAAGTACAGTTAAACATAATAAAATTGGAAAGGTTTAACATTAGCGCAGAATCGAAAGCTTAAACTAGTGAACGTAAAATCCTCATGTTTGTACAAGCATCTCATTTAAGCGAGCATTCAAGTTTTCAGATATTACGACTGTACAAATTAAAGTGAAATCAGATGAGAGCTCAAAACAGCATTCGCTCGATAACGAATTCGCAACACGCGCTGTAAAAGTTTCAATTCTGTTTGGTGCCGCCGGTCAGGGCAGAAGTTAAATACTCTAACTTTCATTGATACATAAACCTGGTTTGAGTAGCTGTAAATTTAGGGAAATACAATAAAATTAGCAGTTTGGGCTGTACAGACCGAGTTCATTTAATCTAGGATAGCCAAAAAAAATGCCTGGATGCGAGCGGCGCAGGACCGGTCTTTGTGGAAATCCTTGGGGGAGGCCTTTGTCCAGCAGTGGACGTCTTTCGGCTGAAACGAACGAACGAACGAGCCTAAAAAAATTTACAAAAATTAATTCATGAAACGTTAGTTTTGAGCGATTAAAGATTAGTCTTTTTGTTTTTTTTAATTCATCAAATTAACAACTTTTTTTTATAAAATATACTTTTTTCAAATTTCTCCTTACAATACGAGCCACAATATAAATTGAAATCGGAGCCCACTCGCCCGTAATGCAGTGGCGACGTTTGAAACCATCTGCGGCACCGAGCTCACGTTTCAGAGACGTGAATTTTATTTCACGCACCACATCATGTACAGTAGGTCCTCGATAGCACATCTGACTATACATTTTTACTGTAAAATAGCACTTATTACGACTACATAAGATGCTACAGCGTCTAACTGGATGTACTCGAGTACCTTGGGGTATTGGAAAAGGCACATTTCGATGGATCACTCGCGAAGAAGACGCTTTAAATTTTTTTTAATCTTCTCTCCAGCCAGTGACATCGAGCGAGATACATTTGCATCGCCATTTTGTGGGAGCGAACCGTGATTTCGAATTATCCAGCCACTGTTGTTTTAGCTTTTTGCTCGTGTTGCAAAACTTGTGCTTCGCGAAATGGAAGAAAATCGCAATTGTTACAAACGAGACTCCGACAGCGACACTATACTTGCAGCAATTTAAAAAACTGATCTCAGAACTCAATTCATACCTCGAGCTCAAGATTTCTTTTTTTTTCTTGGTTCTATTTGGAGTGGTAGATTTAGAGTGTAATTAATTCAATTACTGGCCTATAATACACGACGACACCAACGTGACAATATGTATTTACGTGCATTACGCCTAATAGGCGCAATTTGCTACAAAATTTATCTGATGTGCAGCCGACTTTTGTCTTAGTCTTATTTATTAATACAGTAAACACTGCATGCACCATAATTATATTGTAGTTGTAATATCATTGCTATTTTACAACAAAAATGTCAAATGATGTCAACTGTACCACGCGACAGCATTGAATTTGTAATAAACGCATGAATCAAAGTTTGAAAATCCTTATTTTCAATGAAAATATAAATTCATCAACCGTGATTGACGTCCAAACTATGCAATGTTTTGTTTGAATCGCCCTGAATGTTAATTTACAAACAATGACATTTATGAATACCTATTGTAAATTGCTCGCTGGATAGAACTCTACAAATAAAAACAGATATTGCATATTGGTTTAGCGTTAGAAATTAATATGTATTGTTTTGTTATGGGAATTGTGGCTCTCTGATAAGTTTATTTATTTATTGAGTAGACTATCCTGTCCAAATAAATTTTTGATTCATTACTTATTGATGTGTAACATAAATAATTAGAATAACATTAAAATAAGTATGGAAGTCTATGCTAACCACTAATACTCGTAACGATGTAAAGTAAAAAAAAAATAACTTTCTTTTGAAGTCTTACCAAAGTATAGTTACTTCGCTCATAAATAACAACTTCTAATTTCACACATTCATTCCTATTTTCATCCATATCCATTCTGCCACAAAAAGCAAACATATGACTATCGAAACTGAGCTAGTTTTGTTTCTAATATTAACATTAATGTAATTATAACACAATTAATTGACCAGCCATGTGCTAACTTTACTCTTAATTAGATAGTAGCTAGTTAATTACGATCCATTAATAATTCCCTTTGATAATTAAATACGGTATCGTGTAAGTTTATTAGATAATGGTCATTATCCAATGTTGCATTCTGGGAATGTCAAAGAGGGTATCTGGGTGTGTAATTGGATATTTCCTATTGGGTGTTCTGTTAATATCTAATGATAATAACATTAATATGGGATTACATAACGACTCTCTGATATGTTAAGGGACTCAAAAGGAACTGATATATTGTGCTTGTAGAAATCACAATTGATTGTTGACAATTCTGACAATTTGAAATTCCACTAAATATGAATTTTGATGTTTCTTATGTTAAAAAAAAAGTTAGTCACGAATAGTAATACTTGCTATTAGTCGTGAAGCCTAGTTACATGTTTTAGGATGGCAAGGTAAAGTCGCTGGGTCAGAAAGATCTTGGAGTGGAGACCCCGCAATCAGAGGAAGAACGCCTAAAAGATGGACAGATGACATCCGACAGAAGTCGGAGGAAGGTTGAAGAGGAGGCCTATGTTCGAAGACGAACCCCAAAGGCTGATATAGATAGATAGAAGGTAAAGTGGTCAAATAAGAATCATTGGGCCCGCTTTTTGGTTTACCTTGACGAGACATATAGTTTACAGCATCGCATAAAATCAACACAGTTCGAATGGCAAACATGATTAGCAGAGAGTGTTTTTTTCAGAAATCAAAGAACTTAATTAACGAAGATCATAACTAACATAGGTTTCCCAATTTATGGCTCCAAAAATAATATTTTAGTTGATAAAAATAGTATCTTATTTGATCTAGCGTATCTCGTAATTGAAAACACAAGACGCGGGTGCCAACTAGAGAGGCGTCTAGCAATGTTTACCTTTGAAATTGGATATAAAGGCAGCATTATTAGGGGATACTCCTAGAGAAAATTTAATTATACCACACTGCAGGGACATCACGGATATCCCGGAGCGTAACCGATACCATATTATCGGGTTTCTGGACTAAAATGTAACGTGTAATATTATGTAGGTGATTATGGAAGCAAAATAAGGCAAAAGTTAGTATTGTAATAACATTTTATTGGTATTTTAGTAAGTACCTACTTGGTATCCTGAGGCTCCCAAGTTTTTAAAAATATCAAGTCAATGACCTGGTCAAGTTTGTGAAAAGCAGCTGAACCCAAACAGCCCAAACTCTTTCACTGTGAGAAATGTTCTTGTGTTCCACCAACCAACCAAGTGTTCTTCATAACTAAGGTATTTTAAAAAAGAAAAAATAGATGAAGGCTGCCTACCTAAACCTTAACAAAATTTTCCGAAACCATAAAATCCGGTATTACACATGACAACCTTTACCTACCTACCTTTACCTGATGATGAACCGTCCCAATTTGTTTTGGATTACTCAAAGGGGCTCATAAAAAGGCCAGGATGTGTGTACTGGTGCTAGATTAAATTTAGTTCGGAGTCTGATTACCCAATCTGCCAAAACAAAAGATCGCATTTATACTGATAGTCTAAAAATGATTTAGAATATTGTCATTTATAGCATGGTTACTCGTAAAACTAGCTATTCAGTCCATATACGTTGAATAGGAGTATAATTGTTTTTGCTATTATCCAACGAAAGATCTGCAAAAGAACATTCGAATCCAACAAGTTTTTTTACCTTTTCAGCAGATTCATAAAATAATGTCCTTTGATCACTCAAGGGGAGCCCATCAGAATGAAAATGATTGCAAACTTTTTAAAAGTCAACTGTGAGAACACAGAAAGTAACTTGTGATTTGAAAGGAACATCTACTTGGAATACATTGGGGTAAAAACTTTCTTGTCTGGTTTACCGAGAATGCCTACTTTTAGGTAGTTTATTTAGCCGTCTTTTATACAGACAACGGCAAATCTTTACTAGCACTGAGTGCCACTTTTGTAGCTGTAACAGGTGAATATTGTAACAGCTATGTAAGTTGATTTGCTGTCGATAATACTGTAATATCACATTTTGTAATCCACATGATATAATCAGAAATGAGGAGATCCGTAGGAGAACCAAAGTGGCCGACATAGCTCGCAGAATTGCTAAAATCAAGTGGCAGTGGGCAGGGCACATAACTCGTAGAGATGATGGCCTTTGGGGCAGAAAAGTTCTCGAGTGACAACCAAAAATAAATAAAAAATAAAAAACAAAGGGCCGGAAGACGTAGCGTGGGCAGGCCTCCTACTAGGTGGACCGATGATCTGGTGAAGATCGCTGGAAGAAACTGGATGTGAACAGTGCAGGACCGGTTGTTATGGAAAGCCTTGGGGGAAGCCTTTGTCCAGTAGTGGACGTCATTTGGCTGAAACGAACGAAACAAAAAAATAAATAAAGAAAACAAAAAGAAGTAATAAAGCTAAGGTTTTAGTATAAACCATTAGGTTTTGCTAACCTTAGGCTACTGAATTTATTAGGCTACTTTTGTTATGGCTGTACAAGCCGCGTAGCTGTAAACAGGCATAATAAACCACGGTACAGCCAAACGCATGAAAATAAATACTTATTTTTAAAACAGTAGGTACAACTCGGTAGCAGATGGTATAGTAAAAGCTTTAGGTTATTAGACACTATTACTAATTGATAAAATGGCGTCTATCCTCTCGCAAAGGTACCAGAGATTAAGTTACTAATGTATTTAGATATTATAGAACTCGTGTTAAAGAACATCGTCAAACGAATCGTCTAGGTCGATAAAGTTTATTGAAACTCTAGTAATATTACTGTAACAGATGTTACTAATTTCTAGAAGAATCTTTTTGCTTCTATTTCAACAACTTAAATAAACAACAACCATCTTCGTTTAGACCATACTGTGTCATGGGAGAAAAGGAGTGACATAAGAATCACAGTAAAGTGTTAAAGAGGTCATCACAAACCTTCGGAATGGCTTCTTCCTTACCCTTTTAAGTGCAGGACCTGACCTTTTCTAAATAAATGGACACTTACAGTATTGTCTTTTTGGGTCAAATGTTCACATTGAGTATTTTATTTTATATTCCTATCTATACTATACTATCATCATACAATAGCAATTTCTAAATGTGCCTTAGTTTAATTAAAAATTGTATGAAACATGATTTATATGGAATACTAGCGGCCGCCCACGACTTCATACGCGTGGATCCCGTTTTACCCCTTTAGGGGTTGAATTTTGAAAAATCCCGTCTTAGTAAGCACGTTCTAAAAGGAACTCCCATGCAAAATTTGAAACTCCTAACACTTGTAGTACCTATCTGAGATTTCGTAATGAGTGAGTGAGTCAGTCAGTCAGTCAGTGACCTTTGACTTTTAAAGATATAGATAGATAGGTTACCAAAGTATATTATTGCTTATTCCTGGCCTGAAAATACAAAACAAAATTGGAAAAATAAAAAATGAAAGCTTATTTTTGGCTCGAATGAGACGACAGGTAACAAAATCATTTCGATTGACACAGATAAATATTTATTGAAGATTTTTATTACGATGGCATAACAAACAGAAAGCATTGTGAGGGGAAAAGTGACTTGATATTACCTACTTATATTGCGTAAGGAAAGACGATGGGAAGGTACCTAAGTAGGAAAACAACTTATGTATTATGAAAATGATGAAAACTACCAACTTTACTTATTTCTAGAACATAATAGAACAGATACTGCCGTTATTTAATTACTTATTGGTAAAATTTTCTTAGAAAACCATGAGACAAATTGACATTCTACTTCGCGAAACTATGAGATAATTCGACATTCTACTTCACTTTGAGATCATGATCGCGGATAAAAAATAGCCATAATACTCAGAAATTGCTGATGTTTATTTGCCTGAAGTCTTGAAAATACAACACCTTAGATAGTATCAGTATTTAATCTGCTCGTTAAAGACTATAAACATTATACTCGTACTTAGGATATCTGTAACAAGATTAAATTCAATACTGACTTCATTTAACAGCTTTTTTTAGTGTAGAACATCTGCTGATAGATTTAAAAGGGTAATCAATTCAAATACATTCCATAAGTTTGCGCAATCCTTTTAGAAAAGTTTAAATTACACTATCTGTAAAACTCGGTGAAATGTTACACTCATTTGAATATATCTAAGAAAACTTCGCGTAACGCATTTGTTTGTGTGTTACTTTGTGTTCCAGTTTCGAAAGAATCTTGGATCGGTTTCCAACAAACTTGTTGCATTTGACTTTGGTTGCAGAGTTGCTCTTACGGAAAGCTATTTTAGTGTTGGCCGAGACAAATAGTTTTTGGTCAGTAAAAAAGTTCTCCAAGAAGCACAAAGACAGCAAAGACTTTGATTTGTTTACAAGACTAAGGTGTGGTTGTGACAAAAAGAAATAGAGTCTGATTTTCTTTTCGACTAATTCGGATTATTATTATCCGAACTTTTATCCTTAAGACTAATCTATTATTGGCTTTAGTAACGACAAGAAAACACGCACATAAGGCTCAATATTGCAAATAAGAAAATGCGAATAACTTCAAAGAATAAGCGAGGGAAATCATGCATTCAATATTCAAGGTAGCATACAAAGGTATTTGGGATAATTTGGTAAAGGATTACGCGATTAGTGTGTGCTCAAACAAAATGAGTGGATTGAAAGAGCCCAATCCGGCACCGGTGCGGAATATTTCGAGTGTTTCGCGATTTGACTTTTCCTACCTTTGCCATTGTGCGTTATTTTCGTTAGAGTCGAGTGGATGATTCTTTTATTATCCAAAATACACTTGATTCAAACGGCCCTTTCAAGGCCCTTGACACAAAAGATTGGGGAATCCGGAAAGCAAATAAAACGTGACTGCTCTCTGAGAATTATTGTGATTTACATAATGTATTTTATATGGAACATCCCGATACGGGAATATTTTTTGAGATCTTTGTAGCTAATAGGCTTGTTGAGGTATTTTGGGAGAGGTGTTTTCTTTCACATTACAGGTAAAGTATATTGTTTTAGATTCTAGAATCCTTTTTGTGAGTTTGATGGATGTTCGTTTTAGCTTGTTACAAGATTATCATTCTACTAAACCGCCACAAAACTCTTCTCTCAAAAAAGATAAGTTAGATAAATGCTATGAATCAGAAAGAAGAAAGATTAAAGTTAATCCCGAAACAGTAAAAGAGTGTTTTTTTATTTTGCAGCTGCAACTGCATTGTTTATAGCCTGAACTGCGAATATGTTGTAGAAATTCGCATACAAGGGAAATAAAGGCTTGCCAAAGCCGTAAATATGTGCACTTTATGAATGACATTAACAAACGGAACTGAGAGAATATGTATGAAAATGTAGATACAACAAAGGAATGACTGTTGTCATTTAACCTTTGTATTTACGACAAAGTTCTGCAAATCATGTTTTAACAGAAGAGTTGAAAATTTCACCTGGCATTGAGGAAATGTGGTAACAGTAGTTTTTTTAATCATTCTTATTCAGAAACGTTTGTCATGTGTGCAGAACAAAGCAGATATTTGGCTACAATCAAATCTGATGATAGCCCTGAAGGGACCCTATTTAATGTTCTATTAATTATTATTATCTAAAGAGGCTATTATAATATGTATAGTAAAATTGAATCAAAATCTTACCAGCAGTTTTTACGTGAATTAGCAACAAACATCCATCTATTCAACTTTCGCTTCTATAATACCAGTAGATACTTCATGTATCTTGCAAATATGCCACAAGCAAGCTCTAAGCAAAGCGGAACCCTAAATTGGTATCTCGCGCGACGGAACCCACGCTGTCTGTTTGTTCAGTCAAACATTCATCAACGTCAACAGCTAAACAGATAACTACACAGTGATGTATGGAGTGGGCCCACTGCGAACGACGACGGATGACTGAGACTGAAAAATGATTTTTGATTTTAAGAGCGCTGTTTAAAATAACGGTACAATTTGTTGTGCAGTAATGGCCTGTCGTAAATTTGCTTAGTCATTCGTTTACTATTTCAAATTGCTTTGTATGAAAGAGTATTGCAGACATTATATCGCTATTAGGCTGCGTTTCCACCAAAGATGTGCGAGAATGCGTAGCGAGGGATGTGTCTTTAAAGAACCAACAGAATCGCTTCGTTTACCGAGGCATGGTATCGGCTACCTATCTAAGGGCTTATGACACTAGATCTTGTTCTTGTATAGTTCTATAATCGGATGGCAATACAATATTTGTATGTACACTGAGCTAGTACTTATGAAGCCGGAATGTATCATATATCATTACAAATTATTTGTTAATGTATAAAATCACTCATTTATGAAGTACTCTAATGTATTATGAACTCCAGTAGGGCTAATAATATCATGGTGTTTATTACCGGACCCATGTCACGCTTCGCCATAAGCAATCCATAAATGTATTATGTCGCCGAACCGAAATCTTAATTAGCCAACTGTGTTAATTTATTATCCACAAGTGTCTTAATTTGTTATAATTAATTTAACAAAACTCTGCGTCATTTATCTAAGCCCACAGGTGCCGTAATTGTGTGACTTTGTCAATTTTCAGTTTTTGGTCATTTTTAGTTTGTTTCATTTACAAAACGAACCACTAAATAAGCCAATAAATGCGGGTTTCTAAGCGCTTTCACTTAACCCTTGTCAATCCCATTAAATGTTGTCATCGGTGGCCAGATAGTTCTGATTTAAGTTTTTGAGCATATAACAGAAATAACAGAATATTCTAAGGCTGAGTTCCATCTTACTTTAACTTTGACAAACGTCAAAAATCTGTCAAACTACTTACAAAAAGTACCGGTTGTCATCATAGTTATCGTTAAAGTTAGGTGGTGCAACTCAGCCTAAGAGAATAATTTTAAAATATCCTTAGTTGTAATTTATTAACATTCTGATTGAAGTAAGCGTTTAACTTTAAAATACTTGACTTAAATCTATCATCCAGGTTTATTTGAAGTTGTCTTATCTAGGGAGCGGATCAAAATCTACAACTTAGTCAATCTAATATTATGATAAATAGCTGTTGTAACATCTATAATTTAATATTTTTTTTTATAAGTGCCATTGTAATGCACTTGCTAATGTTAAGCAAGTAACATTACACAGTGATTATTCATTCATTTCTCTTCACTACCTGGGTTGCTTTTTTAAATGTTCTGCAGGAAAAAGAATAGTATTTGATCAAACGGCTAAAGTTTAGAAGGAAAACTAGTCATTCGTGCAGTAGAAACTATGAAATGGTCCAATTATTTTGGGGAATCTCTAATTAACCACATCCTCCAATATTTCACTCGGAATTGCAACAAGTCGAATAACGTGGTGTTTATTATTGTAACGCATCGAACCCATGTCACGTGGCGTTCCCGTAACGAGGGTGAGCCGAGAATACATTTGAATCAGCATTAGCCTTAAGCTACGTCGCCCATAAGGAATTCCCTTTGATTCCTTACACTCTATAGGGTCCGTACAGGTGTTCAGAATAAATAATTTGTTCGGATTAGGATCACAAGGCTGGATAGTAAAATATACAGTTTTATTTTGTTCGACACACTTCTCCGATGTGACTGAAAGTAACGGGCTCTCTAATTCTATTGAGTGTTTTCTGGCACAATATGTGTGTAGTGGCAATAAGAGCCAACTCTCCTGCTGCTGTTCAGTTGGCCTAATTTTATACTTAGTTAAGGAAACTTGAAGTTCACTTCAATTCGTGGTCACCAACACTTAAACCGAAAGAAAAAGAACGAGACACAGTTTACCCTTACAAAACCTATAGTAGTGCGTACTTAGCTAAGTGGACAATTAATTTTTCTAATGCCCGTTTTCACCATCAATCCCTAATTTTTAAGTGACCCCCTAGGGTAACAATTAAAAGGAATTTTGTTTACATAGTGGTCACTTAAAAATAGGTATTGATGGTTGTAGGAGATTGGGATAGGAACGGGATGGGATACCTTCGATTGAGCAGACTCCACAGGACGGTCCAAGCTTGGTTCTTCTTTCACTTTCACAAACACTTGAATTTTATTGAGATGAGTTTAGCGCGCGATTTGGGTTTATTTGAATTGGTTTATTTTGGATACTTATTTATTATTAACGCCCAGATAGGTAGGCGAAGCGGCGCGTTGCGATGCGAGAGCGAGACTGAAGGTGGGAGGGAGAGGATAGGAAAAAAAAAGGACTGTCAGAATGAGTGATAGAATAGTGTGACATGAGTTTGAATTGCATGAGGTTTTAATGCTGGCGCGTACAACTCCCCCGGCCTAGAGGTCTTCCTCTAGATTGAGTAGCGTTTGTAAGAAAAAATAAAGTTAAAAACGTAAAAAGCATGCGTTAGAGAGAACTAAACGAGTTAAATTTGAGTTAAATGAGCGTTAAAGTTGAGTTAAATTAAAGTTAAAGTTGAGTTAAATTGAAGTTAAAGAAAAATTAAAGTTAAAAGCATTATTTGAGTTACTGTAAAGGAAGAGGACAAACTCTAACTACAGGCCGAACATAAATACCGGTTGCAGTGCGAATCTTTAAGGTGCGAATAATTTTGTCCTTTCCGGGATATACTTCCACAACCACACCCAATGGCCAACAAAGAGGATGCGCATTGTCATCTTTTATAACAACAACAGAGCCCACATCTATCGGTTTGGTCACCGTATTCCACTTTTCACGGCGTTGTAGAGAAGTTAAATACTCCTGACTCCAGCGACGCCAAAAGCTTTGCACTAATTTATTGACTAACTGATAACGCGTTAACCGATTGTCAGAAATATCAGAGACATCCTCTACTGGTAAGAATTTCAGTGGAGTTATATTGAGAAAGTGATTGGGAGTGAGAGCGGATATATCAGATGGGTCAGAGCTAAGAACACACAATGGTCTACTATTCAATAAGCCTTCTATTTGTACAAGTACAGTGTTGAACTCTTCGTATGTTAACACTTGAAGACCAATAACTTTATAAAGATGCGTTTTTACATAACGAACATTTATCTCTGTGATGCCGTTAAAGTGCGGACCATATGGTGGACTATGAAGAAACTTAATGCGTTGTTCAGCCAAATGTGAACTTAAATAATTTTTGTGAGAGTCAGATTCTAAAAAAGCGTAAATTTCGTCAAGCTTGCGTTTAGCGCCAATGAAGTTAGTACCTCCGTCGCTATATATCATGGAAACGGGGCCTCTTCTACAAATGAATCGACGAAAAGCGGCGAGAAATAGATCAGAGCTTAAGTCTGAAACTAACTCTATGTGTAGAGCCTTAGTTGTAAGACAGCAAAATAAACAAATATAAGCCTTCTGGCTTTTAACACCTCTGCGGCGAATGTGAGTAATAAAGAAGGGACCTGCATAATCGACCGATGTATAAACAAAGGCTTTAGCTTCTGAAACGCGAAATGATGGCAAGTCGCCCATAAGAGGGTTTGTAGATTTAGGGTTTAAACGAAAACAGATATTGCATTGATGCACTCTTTGACGTACTAAGTTACGTGCGGAAAGTATCCAAAATTTCTGTCTAAGCAGACTGAGTAGAAGTGAAGGACCAGTATGTAAATTACATACATGAAAGTAATCAACTAAAAGTTGAGTGAAGCGATGTTTAGGCGATAGAATGATTGGATGCTTTTGTCCATAGTTGAGTTGAGAGTGAGTGAGTCGACCTCCGACACGAAGTATATTATCAGAGTCAATGAAAGGGTTAAGTTTGAGAAGCGATTTGTTAAAGGGTTTATTATTTTTAATTGCGTGCATATCTTGAGTAAAAAATAGTGCCTGTATATGGCGTACTAAATAGAGTTCAGCGAGTTCTAAATCAGAGGATGTAACCACTCCGTTTGAACGTAGTATTTTAGCGAAGCGTAACACGTACACAGTAGCGCGTAATAATTTTGGGTACGTGGAAATGCGATCAATTAATCGATCGAAAAAGTGAGAGTTCGATTGAGAGTTTGTCTCTGAAACAAGAGCGATAATTTTCTCTTCCAGTCGAACACTGTTAGATGAAACTTGAAATGGCTCGATAGGCCATTGCGAGATTGGCTGAGCTGTCCATTGAGGAGAGTGAAACCAATTTAATTGATTTAATAATGCTTTAGGAGTTACAGGTCGCGATATTACATCTGCAGGATTTTCATTTCCATTAACATGATGCCAAATTTTTGCGTTGAGTTTCGAATTAATTTCAGTAATTCTATTCGCAACAAATGTGTGAAATTTGTACGCGGGAGAATGTATCCACGTGAGAGTGACAGTCGAGTCCGAAAATGCGTAAATTGAGTTAACAGGATAACGATTCTCTATACTATCGCGAACCGATAATAAAAGATTTGTCAAGAGCAGCGCTGCGCACAGTTCAAGCCGCGCAAGAGATATTTTCTTTAAAGGCGCGACGCGCGATTTGGATGCGATAAGAAAGACTTCACCGGGTGAATCTGCATCAGAGCTCACGCGCACATAAACTACAGCTCCGTAGCATACTTCGCTGGCGTCCGCGAAGCCCATGATAGTGACGTGGCAACCCGCGGTGATTCCTATATGACGAGATATTTTTAATTGCGATAAATAGTTAATCTCACTATCAAACCGATTCCATTTATTTTTTATTGAGTCTGGAACTGGCTGGTCCCATTCAAGTTCGCGCTGCCAGCATTCTTGAATTAAGAGTTTGAGAAACGCTGTCACAGGGCCTAGCAAACCCAAAGGGTCGAATAATCTAGCGGTTGCGGAAAGAATCGTGCGTTTTGTGCATTGGTCAGAGTTAGTAGAGTTAATTTTGTAAAGAAAAACGTCATCATTAGGTTGCCACTGCATGCCTATGATTTTTGTCGTAATTTCTGAGTCAGTGTCAAAATCGACGAGCTGTGGATTTTTATGCGAATCGGGAATCTTATTTATAAGCTCAGGGTTGTTCGAGATCCACTTAACCATTTTAAACCCCCCGGCCATGAACATCTTAACCATTTGATGGTAAGATTGTTCAGCTTTTTCTAACCCGTCCATCGGTGAGACATAATCGTCCATATACATACAGGATTGAGCTTCAGACGCGGCGATAGGATAATTCGCGCGCTCGTCCTCAGCGAGTTGGCGAACGACACGCATAGCGAGGTAAGGCGAGCTAGAAACGCCAAAAGAAACCCTATTGTATTGATAAGTATCAATCGGTGATTCAGGATCAAATCGAAATAATATGCGTTGAAACGGGTCGTGATTTTGATCAAGCTTTACACAGAAATACATCTTTTCAATATCAGCAGATAAAGCGACTGAGAAAATGCGTAAGTTAATTAAAAGATCAAAAATATTACTTTGTAAGTTTGGGCCAGTGTAAAGAACATCATTTAACGACTTTCTAGAGGTTGTTTTACAACTTGCATCTAAAACGACTCGAGTTTTTGAAGTGAGTTTATCTGGTCGGTATACTGCATGATGAGGTATATAATAATTTGGAGTATTTTCCTCTGAATTCGATGCGTTTTCGACTTTTGACAGAAAACCGCGATCGATACAGTCTTGAATATTTTCATTATAGTTAGTGCGTAAGCCTGGAGTTGAGTCTAACTTTTTCTCTAAGTTATAGAAGCGACGCCTAGCAGTAAAGTAAGAATCGCCGAGTTCTGATGGGTCGAGTTTAAATGGCAAAGAAACGGTATACGTCCCAGAGTCGTCGCGAGAATGAGTTGATTGGAAAATGTTTTCACATATTTCGTCGTCAGGGCTGATGTGTCTCTTAGTAGGTACACTTTCAAGCTCCCAAAAGCGTTGCGTGAGTGATTCTAATGAGTGCGAGTCTACATTGCAAAAGAATGCTTTATTATCATTGCGTGAATGAGCTGAGTAGCACTGAGCGCGTCCCATAGCGAGATATCCGAGCGTGGTTTCGATGGCGATGACAGAGGATTGCGGTGAAGTTATTTTATTACTACCTAAAAGAAGCGGGAATATCTCATTGCCTAACAAACAATCGATTTCAGCAGGGATATCGAAGCTGTCATCAGCCATAGGAAGACCTTGTAAATGCGATAACTGGGTTATGTCAACCCTTACATTAGGTAAATAATCGGTTATTGTATCAATGACGCGTGCGTTAATTGTGTATTTACACCTGGGATCAAAGCGTGAGGCAATTGTGAAAGATACATATCCTAGCGACACACTTTCAGACTGACCTATGCCCTTAATAGTGGTAGGTAGCGGATTGACCTTTAAGTTCAGTCGCGCACAACATTTATTTGTGATAAAATTGCTCATCGAACCTGTGTCTAGAAACACGCGTAATTTTTGACACGTCTTATTATTGTCATAAGTATACACTGACGCGGTGGGTAATAAGACCGTGGTACTAGATTCATCAGCGATCGACGGCGTGACTGCAGAGAGAGATACATTGTTGGTTGGCATCGATTGCAACGGCGGCGTGACCGGACCGGGCGCGGACATGGACGCATCGGTCGGCGAAAGCGTCGCGCTGCAAGTCAGCTGTTGTGACGTCATAGGTCTATTCACGTTAAAATTATCTATATGAATAAGAGTGTGATGTTTACGTTGGCAAACTGAGCAACGATTTTGAGATTTGCAATATTTAACATTATGAAAGCCTAAACAATTGAGGCAAAAGTTACATTTTTTCACTAAAGAGTAGCGAGTTGGCGCATTTTTCGAGCGAAAATAACTGCATTTGAACAGGGCATGTTCAGGTTCCGTCTTACAAAGTTGACAATTCTTGCGTACAGCGGATGGAGTGTATGAGCCTTGCGAATTCGGTTGAGATTGGAAGTAATGTTGATTGGGTTTTACTCCAAAAGCTGTATTAGAAACAAACGACTGTGTCGGTTTCGAGTTTTTAGACTGCGATGCGAAATTCGTTTTATTATTAACGTACGGCTTATTCTGCGTAAAACATAAGCGTAAAGCATGGATTTTATTCTGTTCTTTTATAAAAGTCTTGAGATCATTAAACGTAGGCATTTTTACGTGCTTAATGGATTGTTCAAATAAATTTAGAGTGTCTTTGTCTAATTTACTGAGAGCAATATGAGTCAAAATGAAATCGGAAAGATCATCAATCTGTAAACGTCGTAAGGCAGCTTCAGCTGAGCAATACTGTTCCAAAAATTCATCTAAAGATTGCGATTTGAAATTTATTAACTGTCCCAAATACATAGAGGCTTGTACTCTTATGTCTTGGTATTTTTCTAATAGGTTGTTCCAAATTATGTAATAGTTCTCACCAGTCGGTGGAATACCCGAGCAAATTGTAAGTGCTTTTCCGGAAAGTTTTCCTATAAGGTATTGAGCCTTTTCACCTGGAGACAAACCAGTGTTCTCATGAATAAGCGTTTTAAAATTTTGGTAGAAAACGGGCCACTTGGAAGGGGCTCCGTCGAAAGAGACTAGTTCTAAAGGCGGTAATTTTTTTATGAAATCCTGTTTGCGACGCTCTGTGTTGGCTTTGAGTTGTGCGATGGAGCTTTGCACCGAAAGGATGTTACAGTACAAATCGTCAAACGAGTTGAGTGCGGCAAATGTAGGTTTGAGTTCCTCATCATTTTTCATATAACACAAATTAAGTTCGTCAATAGTATCAAGAAAATCCGATCTTGTTTTTTCAATCGAATGCATGCGAGACATGAAAATTTGTTCAATCTGAGGGTCGGAGACCTTTAGGCTGAGGTCGTATAATTCCTGAACCCTCTGAAAAAGCGCTTCTTTTTTAGCTTCAAGCAAATTAATTTTGCGTTTTACTCCCTCCATTGTATTGTAGGTGAGCAAACACACGCACGAGAGCTAGCGTTAAAAATGAGTTGAGTTGTGCGTATTTATTTATAATCCAGTAGGAAAATAAAATGCGTAGCGTATGTAAGCGAATTTGAGATTGAATTGAAATAAAATTTTAAAAAATTGAATTTAAAAAATATACGTGTTTACAAACAACGAGTTGACGTTTGAGCGAATAGTAATTTCTAGAATGTGTCAAATGTCAAACGAATCGAACTTTCCAGAAAGAATGTGTCAAACGAGCGAATTTTCTAGAATTTTCTAGAGAGTTGTCAAAATGACGGATGCGTGAAAATGTGTAGTTGTGATTTTCTGTAAGTGTAAAGGATAGGAAATGAACCATGCGGCTCGGTAGGACCAGAAAGGAGTTGTAGGAGATTGGGATAGGAACGGGATGGGATACCTTCGATTGAGCAGACTCCACAGGACGGTCCAAGCTTGGTTCTTCTTTCACTTTCACAAACACTTGAATTTTATTGAGATGAGTTTAGCGCGCGATTTGGGTTTATTTGAATTGGTTTATTTTGGATACTTATTTATTATTAACGCCCAGATAGGTAGGCGAAGCGGCGCGTTGCGATGCGAGAGCGAGACTGAAGGTGGGAGGGAGAGGATAGGAAAAAAAAAGGACTGTCAGAATGAGTGATAGAATAGTGTGACATGAGTTTGAATTGCATGAGGTTTTAATGCTGGCGCGTACAATGGTGAAAACGGGCATAAGTCTAACATATAACAAAGTATTTTAAAAATTAAATGATAATGATATAATGGTACCTATTTACTTAATATAAGTCAACGGCTAATTAAAAGTAAGTTCTTAGCAACTAACTACCTAATCGAATGATTTTATTTTGGTTTCATTAGTTATTTTGGCTTACACTTCCTGATTATTCTATTGTATCCTTTGGTCCATTACCCTATTAAATATTTATAACGTGGAACTAGTAAATCAGTCAAGTAACGAAAACCGTTCCACGTATTTAGTTCCAACATCTTGCGTAAGTGTTTTTACGTGTACGGGTTTGCCGCTGATGGCATATCGTGGTCCCTCGTCGACTTTTCAATTTATTTGTGAATGTTGCTCTTGAGGAATTATTTTGAGGCGACTTATTTCGGTCTCATAGACTGTCGGTTTTAATAGATAGTAAACTAATTAATGTAATAGAATCTAGGCTGGATTCAGAACATGAAGGCGGGTAATGAAGTTATATTTGTGTTTGATGTAGTTAGTTTATTTTTAGTTAAGTTTGTAATTCAATCATGTAAATTATTTTTATTCCAAATTTACAAATGATTGGATGACGATTCTCTGATCCTAACAAAAAGTGTAAGTCGTACTTACTCTATAGTTTTATTTTTACAACATTTGAAATTTTGCCCCATTAGAATGTTATGTTCCTGACTTGAAACTGAATATTTACCGCACCAACAAACCGCCAAAAAGTGAAAACGAATAACGCCCATTTTCATAAAAAAAACGGTCCGATCCGATAAACCAAAATCGGCCAAACGCTCACACAGCCGTTTTTGCTACAAGCTACGCGTTATTGTGGGGGATAACGAGTGAAATAATTCCAGCGATACTGTTGACGGAAATTATTTACGCGCGCAATGGCATCACGCGCGCCATCTGTCGCCTTTCGAAATTTCAATCGGCATTTATTAAAACATGCGCCATTGTTCTTGATTCCTTCAGATTGAAAGACTGACTGTTCCCCCCGGGATTAGGCCGGGCTGCACTCGCGTTAATATTAACGCCTGATTTACGAACAGCAATAAATTCTGCCATGATTCCGTTATGACGGTCGGAGTTTGAATTCCGCTCACCGTTCACGTCCCGTTTATGTTCGATGTTTTGTTTCAAAGTCGTTTGTTAATTGAATTCCAAATGTTAGGTAACGTTAGTCGGTAATTTTCATGTTTTAACGCCGCGCCTGCCTGCGCTGTTAAGTGAACAATTTTATTATTTAATTTTGCACTTACTCATACACTTTACAGCGAAATTGTGTTTAACAATTACAAGCCCACAATTTATTATTAATTCAGTTTCGTTTAATAATTGGGTACGGTAAAATGTTGTACAATAAATCAACTGGGCAGATTAACGTTTTAATTAAAGTAAACTGACGTTAAAACTCAGATAGCCGGGTCGGTGTAGCCCGTCCTCAAAGCAATTGACATCTATAAGAACAAAGGAGCGTAGGTCTCTCGGTCCTGTCTAGATTGGAAAATCGATATTGGATTACGAGAAGAGTCTATTGAAAACGTTAATATCTATTAACGTCGCGTCGACGTTGCATTGCCAAAGACCAATAGTTACAGAATCTGTGTATAGTTGCATAATTGTTTTGATATTTACCAATATCTCAAAACTTTATCAATAATTACCCACCCTTGTAGTTAAAGTGGAACGGGGTCCGTTAAATGCTATTAATAATACAATGGCAAACTTTGGTATATTTTGGTTAACGGTATTTCAAAATCTACGACCGGCCGCTAAATAGTTTATTATAGTAGACCAAAATATGATTTCAAATAAGATATGGCAGAACCTAAGGATTAACAATATGGTAAAATCTGATATTGTAAAATCTTGGAAAATTAACCTTCGGCAGGCAACACTTTTTTTGTATACGTAAAAGGCAACAGGGGTGACCAGTCACCCCACAAATATAATTTGAAATAAAATAGCTTTGTAATGAAAAATCAAACTTATTAATGATTAGATCTATTACTTTGTTTCATTATAAAACTAAAAATGCTTTCATTCAACAGTTTATATATTTTTAATAAATTAATTTTTAACATAAAGCACAGTTAAAGCAAATATCTTTTCGATTTTCAGGGCATGAGGGTAGTTGACATTTTATACGAGATGTCATAACTTTTTGTTCAGTTTCCTTTGACACAGCACTCACCTTGCCTGCTTCTATAACTTTGCTGAAGGTGCACCCTCAGGAGGTCCCTAGTTCATATTTAGAATGCCATGTGTAATTGCTCTATAATTCTCGCATCTCTCGCAAGAGTTACTATATTTCGTCGAGGTGTTTGACTCCAAGGTGATGAAACCAAGAAGACCAAACATGTCTGTTATTACATAGTAGCACATTTTTACTCCAAAACCAACCATTTACTTTAGCAACACGAAAAAATAAAGTATACGTAAAAGGCAACAGGGGTGATGAGTCACCCCAGCAGTGTCAACATATCAAAAACATGAACCTAACGCGATATGTTGACGCATGCGACTGATAGCTCTCCCTCCAATTAGAGAATAGACCAAACGACAGAAAGACACAACAACTGCAACTAAACGTATGAAGACTTTTTTTAACTAGTGGGGTCACCCCTGTTGCCTTCCGAAGGTTAAAGTTTAGTCCAAGGAGTTCGAGAAAATCGTCGTTAATTTCGACTATCACTGCTGAACTTGAAAGCGTAAATTTGCAGCGTCGTGACTATAGATTTCATAGTTAAAGGTCAGTACTTCTTGACCTACCTTAAGCAATACTTCCAGCGGTCCTAGTGAAGTGTTCTCAAGCTGCCTTATTGTAATGGTTCTTCCTGAACCGTAATAAAACGTTTCACATGTCGACCGCAGTCCAAGCGACCGCGTGCGGTCGGCGTGGAGCTAAATTGATGGGTCACTCCATCGCCAATGTAATGGCCCTTCAAAACGAACGACCCCTGGCCAGTAAGTGAAATTCACGTTTGATTAACTTTTACTAGAGGCCGGTGTTTTAGCGAAAGTGCTACTACGCTTGGGCGCCAATAGCAAAGAAATGTTTACGGCCTTTGCTAACCTAACTTAATTTGGCGACTTTTTGGGGCAATTGCATTCTCCTTGTAAGCTACGGTAAGCATCAGTATACTGATGATGCAAAAACCTCTCTTAATTAATGGAATTGTCATACTATTACTGCAGTAGGTAAGCGTACATCTTTATGGTTATAGCAGTCCGTACGCTGCCATAGGTAGTAGGTAGATGAGACGTTAGGAAGAGGAAATGTTTTGTTTTGTCTTAAGACAGATGCTTTTCTGCGTCTTAACATCTACTTTTTGAAATTAAGTAATACCTACTATATTAGTTTGGCAAAAAAAAAATATTTTAGATATAATCGAGATGTCAATGAGCCATCAACTTGTAAGTACCTAATTTATAATCAATAGGACGTAGACGTCATCAAAAACATTAGCATGGCCAGCTCAGTCTATCGATTGATAACCCTTCATTTCCCTTTTTTCCAATTGCCTTTTTAATTTTCCTCCACGTCATACATGTTATGTTAAACGTCAATAAACTGTATTAATGAACATTTCACCGATAATACGAAACGCTTGTTACCACGAAGTTGTTTGCGCCTATAAAAGGCGATAGGTCACGCGGGAGCGCCTCGTAAACTGAGGATGAGTTTACCAAATTTATGCACAAACATAGTCGTTTTTCGGTAAAGGAAAACGCTGGCAACCTGCTCGTCTAGGGACTAACTTTTGTTAAACTACCGTCTATCGTTTGGTGCAAACTGCCCTGCAGGTTCGAACGGTTATCGTGTTGGGTTGTTTTTGTTTACCGAAAAAAAATCTGCTGTTATTATTCTTTATTTCAAAATGAAATACATAATTAACTTGCTTGAAAGAAACCAATTCTTTGTTGTCAGTTTCATATAACATTTTTCAGGTTTGTTTTGTATCTAAACAGTAACTTTATACTCGTAATTGAAATTTAACATTTTCAGTGATATTCTTTACAGTGTTTAGTAATTGTCTAGCTAGTAGTTATTTTAAAGGTTACTAGAAATTTGTTGATTACATAATATTATAAACAAAGCTAGATAAGCCTCACAAAATGTATTCTAGACGGCCTATTTTATGATACCTGTACCATGGTGCAATGCTACGGGCTTTATCGTTTCTCATAAATGAATGGAAGCTTGGAGCAGTAGGAGCTTGGAATAAATCCTTGTCATAAACTATGGTTTTGTACTATGTGGGCGTGTGGAGTGTAAAATACAGTATCTATTTTATCTATACGTCGAAATAAACCTTAAAAGACCCCGTGTGAGCTCGATGGTAATGAGCGGATGCCCTGAAGCGGTAAAAGTTTAGACAACGGCTGTCAAAACTTTTTGACGAAAGTCGGTAATAAGTATAATGAATTACTCCTAAATTAAAACCATTTTTACGGGGAATTAATATTTTGTAAAAGTTACTTTAAACTCTATTAGAATTCTGTAAAAAGGTACAGTTTAAATTGACCCGTGAAGACATTAATTTTATAAAGCATCATTTTATAAAACCGACCTTATTGTCACGAAATCACGGAGATTAAATACCCCATTGAGCTATTCCAGAGAATTACATTGTTAGACCTTTATCATTAAGGGGGATCGCGGGCCATGGGGCTGCAATAACTAATGGTCTTTCTAAGAGGTTGTCCTTCACAGGAGAGAAAACCACCCGAGTGTGGAACGGGACCCCCTAAAGTAGGGATACGAGAAAAATGACGGGATTTCACCTTCAGGCTTTATTATTTGTGACAAAACAACATACAATCTGAAATTGTTTCGCAACATGTCAATTTTGGAAGACGTTTGAGTTTTTCCTAGCTCAAGTGTCAACTTAAACGAGAGATTGCTTGACTCGACCTTTTTACCGTTTTAAAAATATTAGCCGCAGTACCAGTAGAAAGCATCCAATGTGCTAATGGATGAAGACATTTGCAGTTAATGTCTTGTATGCAGACAAAATTAATTATGATTCAGCTATAAACTAAGCATAATAAGAGCTTCAGATGACATCCATAAATAAGAATATAAATAAGGACGTTGATGGCGGTCTGTTATTTCTTATTTCTAGCGTTCTCTGCAGCGATCGGCGCTCATTTTAATAACATTAACTCCGTTCGTTGTCTGATAGAACATAAACCGAACGGATCCTATACAATTACGCGGATCCGCAGTTAAATTTGCCCAATAAAAACAATTATTGCTGAAATAAACGCTCGACACGGACTGTAACACAGAATATTAGTGGTTGTGGAAGACAAAGACTGTATAATAAGTACATTACATCGGTCCAATGACCGCATCCCTGCTTTATCGGCCAATAACATTGGCATAGAAAATTTATAAAAGCCATTACGACAAACTCCGACTTTACGAACTGTGAATTCTTATTTCCTCGGCTTTCTTATTTATATTCGACGTGGCTTTCTATAATACTGATTGATATGTGTTCTCCGTTGGTTATAAACTTTTGCACTCAGATTTTATTGGTCACAATTTTGATGTCGCCGGGTGATTTGTAACGAGATTTTTTGTCTCGGAACTGATTGAATACAAACAATGCTATGGGTGAAGCTATAGCTTGTTTACATAATATTTCAAAGAATGTAGAAACGTATTTAGGAAGATTCTTACCTACAACACGCAGAACATTTTGTCTGAAAAGCATCTCTATTCATTTAAGTATATTTAAAGGACTGTAAAAATTAAATGTGACTTCAAGCACGTTTAAAATTTATGTTATATTCATTTTATGATATTATAATAGAAAATGTAAAAATAACAAAAGGTGCGAAATAGAACAAAGCATTTTTGTTACATGTAATGAGACTCACTATAGACCCTCATTGTTATTCAAACTTCCCGCGTACAAACCCTGGCACGTGAGTAAAAATGATACACTATGGTTTTTTAAAAAGTTAGATTTGACAGATTGTTTTTGTTTAATGGCGTCTGTACGGAAAACTAAAGGAATATTTTAATTGTGAAGCAAATAGCTTTAAATGTTGTTTCTCTTTTCAGGTAGGTAATTACCTATTTAATTCTATGTAAAATATGTGATTGTTAAAGCAGTTTATTAAAAATAAATATTCTCTTTTCAGAGCAACACTTTTGGCTTTTTGTATTATAAAACAACATTTACTCAGCTATTAATCAAGAATGGAGAAACTAAAATTTGAATTTGTTATGAAATCGGGCGAGGACCCGAAGACTAATACGATCTGCATAACTTCTATCACGGATGCCGACCAACGTACATTTGGAATTCCGGAATCATTACAACCTATAAGATTTCACGAAGAAATAATTAGAACAAAAAGTTTCCAAAAGGTAAAAACGACATTAAAAAGACGTCATGATAAAAGGCAGGTGTGGATAACCCTGTCACCAGAATTAAAAAGGGCTTATGTCGATGAGGATGGAAACTTCGAAATAAACGGCTACTTATTGGAGGTAAATAAAACTATAGATAAACCTACTTTGATTGATCTCATCGCTACAGGACTTCCAAATTTTATAGCAGATAAAATTGATAGAGGGAGCTTAAAAAATGTTGAGGATTTATTTAATAACATTAGAGGCTTGGAACATTTAGTAAATAAAAGGGCGTTTGACAAAAAAACAAATTTGGAAAATAATATCAAAGATAAAAATACAAGGGAACGGCCATGTAGGATTTGTGAAAAAGAAAACAAAGGAAGTCGGTATCATCCTGAATCTGTATGTTGGTTTAAAAATAAAGAAAATAACCAGTTTAAGAGAGAGCAAATTAGGAGTGTCAATAACTCAGAATTAGAGATTGAATTAAATGAGATAGATTCAAAAAACTAGATATTCCACCATTAATCAAAACTAAAATAATTATAAATGACACCATACATACTTTAGGAATTTATGATTCAGGTTCGAATGTATCTTTAATAAGTTCCAGGTTATTATCTTTAAAAGGTGACTCATTTGATAGTTATAATAATAAAACAAATTTAAAAACGATTAATGGTGTAAAAAAACCTATTGGTATGGTAAACTTAAAATTAAAGATTTTTGAAATTGAAAAGAATATGAATGTTTTTGTCATAAATAAAGAAAACTTTGACTATGATTTTTTAATTGGATTAGATTGCATAAAACAGTTTAAGCTAATTCAAAATGAAAATTTAGAAGTTACTCAAAAAATAAATATAATAAATGGAATTGAGAATCCGAGCACTATTGTGGAGACTGAAAATGATGATTGTAAAATTAACTTTAATGAACACATACAAATAGAAAACTTTAACATTTCAGTTAATCATTTAAATGTCGATGAAAAATTGGAAATAGACAGATTGATAGAGAAATATGGATCACTTTTTGCTAAAGATAAATATGATATAGGTACAGTGAATGGTTATGAAGCACATATTGATTTATTGGTTGATAAATACTGTAGTAAAAGACCATATAGATGTAATATTGTATTTTATTTATAAAAACAATTCCAGTAACTCAGCGTCATACCTTTTCCAAAACAATTCGTACCAGTAATTCGGCATCAGACCGAACGTTTCCAAACTTTGCTTTTTATTATTTCCTTTCATCTTGGTTTCATCGTTTATACAGTCGAATATTCTTAGGACCCTTTCCTGATCCAGTTTTGCAGGACCCAGTAATGCAGTATTCCGCAAAATGCTTGAAATTCGTTTGCTCCGAACGGATCGGTTTTTGTGAGAATAATTTTATTATTAAAACACGTACTTACTATATATTAAACTGTTTCTGCACGAAACGGGATATTATCTCCGTGGGATAGAGCCTTAGTTAGGTTTCGGATATAATTTATGCCTCACACGCATATGACAATATGCTTACCTATTGTAGTCTACCTTTAAGACCACTCTATATCCATAAAGCATCTCCACAGGTAGGTACATAACAATTTAGGTTAATCCCTTTATTTTAGTGTAGGCACATAGCCTCAGCTCAAAGCTAAACCGTATCCGCGAGCATTTCAGGTTCGTACAAAGGAGTTAGTAACAGCCCAAAGGTGTGTTTTAGACTCTTCATTTCCAAAGGCTAAGATCTACAGGCAAATAGGCTGTAATTTTCGATAGTTTATCGGAGCAATAATGGGGATGCTGGGTTTTGTTTCATTTTGAAGTTTAACTTAAAATTTTCAACCACTGATTTTCATCAAAAGACCGCCTGTCCATTCGACCAGCGATTTTAAAATTTCGTGTAAGTACTATGTTGCAACCTGAGCTCATTGTTATTCCCCTTAAATACAAGTAACTCAAATTGATTAACCTGAAAACTAAATACTTGCTGTAACGTAGGGGAGACTGGCCCAAAGCGGGCACCTTAAGGTAAAGTAAGAAAAAAACACACAGAATAAGCAAAACGGAATAAGTTTTTATCGTGATCAGTTACTACATTTATTGTAGTTTGACATGGCGTTTTCAAATCATTCATTTGTCTAATATATAAAAAGTAGGCACTCAAATACGAAACACTATCACTTGCTCACTTTGCCCGAGGGGGTGGCCTAAAGCGAGCACCGGCACACGGGCAAAACGGGCATGCAGAGGGCAATAGTATTTTTTTATTTTTACTATATAATTTTGACCTTTGAACAATAAGGAATGTCTCTATTCAAACACAGAATAAGAATCATACTTTCTTTATTGCGAAAAAATAGATTCTAGACATAAAAATTCATCAAACAACATAAAAATTAAAACATAAAACTAATCAGAAGGAATTCTCTTTAAATAATGCACTCTTGAATCATTATCTTCTAGTATTTTGAAGCTTTTGAGCTGAAGTATTACAGCTTCACTCCAAGAACCTTGTTGTGATTTTCTATTATATTTATTTACCATCTAAAAAGTCAAATAATAAGAGATTAATGTCTACACTAAAGTCTGTTTTTCTTTGCTTGTCCAATATTGTAAACAATCTTAATAATTTTTTTTAACGAAATAATTCGTTTTAAAATAAGATAAACACAAAGCTCACAACCTACATAGGTAAGTCATCGTTGAAAACCGATATCTTTTCAAATCATATAATTTATTAACTTTTTTCACTGATATTACTTTAAAATTTATAAAAAGATTGTTTGCATTGTTCGACTAGCAAAGAAAAACGGACTATACCTACACGATAAATATAGAGGACTAACAATAAAAGCAAGTTAGTTTATATGGCTATGAAGAGGGTAAAGTGAGCATGCTCATTTTGCCCTGCTCACTTTGCCTTTTGCGCCACACCACGTTTCATAAAACATAAACTATAATTCCTTTTAAATAATTTTCAAGGAAATATCCTTAAAACACGGTAAAGTAGGTGCAACACATTACGCATACATTGATAATAACACGTCGTTAGGTCGTACGTCACTACGTCACTCAGTTTAATCCAAAACACAACGAACATACCTTTGTTTTTTCAAATAAAATTGACGAATTTCGTTTATCGCTGTCCACGCGTGGTGTTGTCACTCGGAGGTGGCGCATACGACTTCCGCGGGAGCGGCGGGGCGGGGGGATAATGTTAACAAGACAAGACAACAAGTCGAGCAAATGAGTATAAGTTTAGAGGGGGGTGCTCGCTTTAGGCGGAGTGCCCGCTTTGGGCCAGTCTCCCCTACTCCGTGTTTACGCTGAGTATCACAGAATGAAACTTAAAACTGGTTTCAATTTCAAGAATAAACTTAATTTAATCTTTTTATAGAGTGAATTTTAATGTGTATAATGTTTCAATGTATAAACAAGACAAAATCTTTGACTGACATTGAATCTGGTCTTGAAGTTGTTTTGTTAAAGTGGATTTATATTTGTCTGATATGCTGTGTCGTGACGCATCATAACGGAATCGTATACTAAATGTTTGAAACAAATTCCGTATTAATGCGTCTCGATACGCCAGACAAAAAATCAGAAGTTCATCTTAGTTCATTTCAAACTAAATAAGATTTGCTGTCTTTTATGTAGTTGATTTCGTGAAAGCTACTGAAAATGCGTGAGCGGACAACATGTTAACTATTTATCCTTACTAATATTATAAATGCGAAAGTAACTCTGTCTGTCACGCTTTCACGTCTACACCACGGAACTGATTTTGATGAAAGGCATAGAGATAGTTTGAGTCCCGGGAAAGGACATAGGATAGTTTTATCCCATTTTTTGAAACAAGGAAGTGCGCGATAAAGCTTTACTGTGACAGACAAAATTTCACGTGGGTGAAGCCGCGGCCAAAAGCTAGTGAATATAAACGTCAGCTTTTCGGGCTGTGTACACATAGGCTTGTCCATTACATCACGGCGTAAATATATTAATGAATTGCTTTACATTTAAATAACCTGATTCTGTACGGGGATTTTGTATTGAGGTTGACAGCGTAGTTTAAAGGAATTTGTAGTTGAAGCACTGTAAATATTGGTAATGTTTTTGGCAGAGTATAAATTCATGAATAAATTGAGCTAATATAAGCGTTGACTAAAATTAAAATAGGTTTAATTTTTAGATTAGGTAAAGCAATTTCAAAAACAGGTTAAGTTAACCCCTGTAACCAACAGGGGTAAGTAAATAAAAACGAAAATTCTGATATGCTCTGACTGATGTATTTTCCGAAGATTTTTTTGGATCAAACAACAACAGCTGCATTTTATATACAGACAGTGAAAACAATTGAAAATTGTTTTTATTATCATTCAATCACCGAGCTGGTAACAAAATATTGGCTGTAAAACAAAAATAGTATGTAACTATAACACTAAACTTAATTTTCGCTAGAGTGATATTGAAATTTAAAGTGAATACTGCGTACGAAATAAAAATAAATGAAAAAGCAATTAATGTTTCAGCTTCCAATACTGGATATTAATTATGCACTTACATTGAAAAATATTTATCTTCAGATTTTTAGTTAGAATATAATTGAATTAGTTTAGCCGATAGCACATCAGACTCTAATTACTGTCGCAAAAACTCAGTATAACTTTTTTAAGAGCACAGTGTTTAGAGCCTAAACACATGATGCGTTGCGGATGCGTTGCGGATGCGGTGCGACGCCGCGGCGGTATCGCTGCGTCGTCTTACATACATATAAATAACTGTGGCAAACGAGTAATACGTGAGATACGGCGAAATCTTTGCGGTGCGGCGCCGCAACGCAGCGTCTGCTTTGGCTCAGGTTTTTGTGTTGTCTGTACATACTCGTATTCTACTATTTCAAAAATGCAATTAGGTTAGATACGTTTATAATATTATCAAGGTTGAATTCAATGAATATGCCTCACATGGCAAGTATCTTGGGAACCAATAGTGCTGGTCACCAGATTTACTATCTACACGCATGAGCGACCTCTGATGGCGAAACGTTAACGCCGGGACCCATTTCCTAACGGAACCGAGATATATTATGGGCCATTGCGTCGAATGTGCAAACGGCAGCACAGCACTAAACACTGCGAGATCTTACGAACTTTGTAATAAGTGCTACTTTACAATAAAATGTTAGTGTGATATGCTGTCGACTGTGCCTCGCCTTGCATTTGTTTTGTTACTGAATCGAATGGCTGATAATGTGTGATGTTGAAACTGGTGTTAAAGATGTGTAGAAGGGTTTCATCGATTTAAATTGTACCTTAATATGAGAGAAGTAAAAGACAGTTGTGTATTAATCGGTGAAGATGAACTGCGAGCTAGGATAGTTGGTCAAGTGCTATCTTTAGTCGTAATCTATATAAATATTATAAATGCGAAAGTGACTCTGTCTGTCTGTCTGTCTCTCTTTCACGCCTAAACCACTGAACCGATTTTGATGAAATTTGGCATAGAAATAGTTTGAGTCCCGGGAAAGGACATAGGATAGTTTTTATCCCGGTTTTTTAAACAGGGACGCGCGCGATAAAGTTTTTCTGTGACAGACAAAATTTCACGCGGGCGAAGCCGCGGGCGGAAACCTAGTATCTTATATGCTTCTAGATACCTCTTTATCTCCTACCAGTTCCACTGGACAGTCTCCTGGCCGAGCCCCGTGCACGAACTTTACGGCTTTTCGTCTTATAACATAAGCTTTTAGTTAGGCTGTAGGCTTTTAGTCCCAACCACGACAACATAGAGTGACATTATTTTTTTGCTGTGAGCAATCACCTTGGACCGAAATTATGAAAATGTCCAGGACCTAAATGTCCATTCTACGTTTTGGTACTTATGCGCATAATAATAGAATTTCTCTCAGTGGGATATAGTACATACAATACGGCAATTCCAGGTGTCAACTTTCAAGCAAAGCCGATGTCAAAGGACCTAAGTATTATTGTCAGAAGAATCTCAACCTGACGCGAAAACCGTCAATTCAAAAATGTATTCTATTTTTAACGCAAAATGACATAATGTAAGGTATTATTTGTGAAACAACAGCCAGGTGTGAACAAAATAAACAAACATACAGAGGTAGACAGGGTCAGATTATCCAGTTTCAGTATAAATATTTGTATCGGAATTGAGAAGCAAACACGATCGCTCTGTGCAGACGAGTATCAGCTCTCGCCAACCTTTTTAATATTTACTCACTACGTTTTAAATCAATTTGCATGTCTGCACTGGAATATTGGAAATTGTACCTTATATTTGGAAGTCAGCAAGAAATGCATGTAATCTGTTTTTACCACTGTGAAAACAAGGAGGTTTACGATTTATTAAAAGTACTCATAACCTGGAATATTGCCAGATGCGATGCTATTTTTTATTAATAAGTTAATGTATTACAGAATTGCTTCAGCTTTATCCGCTCTTTTATTTAGGTATGTGCTTTTAAAGTTAGATCCTCTTACCTACTTATTAATTTTTTTTTGCTGTTGCGGAGGAAATGCTTTGCGCACCGTCACCACTGTCGGGGGACAGGGTGGCGTGTGGGACTCCCGGCGCCCTAAAAAGTTCAATCTTACGTTAACCGTAGTAACTATAAACAAAACCGGTGTTTTTTGTATGGATTTGGACAGACTTTTGACGTTTGCTTTAAAGTAAGATGGTGGTAGCAGGAAGGCGCTGGATGCAGGCCGCTACCAACCGGCCCTCGTTCATTTGGGGGAAGCCTATGTTCAGCAGTGGACGTCCTATGGCCGAGATGATGATGATGAAGATGGTGCAACCCAACCTTACATTCTTGAATTGTATCTAAAACAAAAACAGATATCTTTTGTCCTTCCATTCTGTTAGTCACTTCGAAAGTCCATATTTTGACGAGCACAACTGCCAATTAATTCCGTTATCAATTTCATTTTCAATTTATTGTTAATCTGATTGCTCCGTGTCCTTACAATTTGGAATCCTATCAGAGTACATCTCGAATTTCCAATCGTCCAAATTGCGAGTGTACCGAGTGCCCAGTATACGGAGTTGCTAAGCTGGTTGCATTGGCCATTTGGCGATGCGGCTTATTGGTATTATTTGCTCTGTGACCGGATTAAAGCGGCAAAATGTAACAAATCGACTGATATTTTGAACCTTGTGGTTTTTAATTATAAAGTTAGTATTTAAATTAAAGTACCTACTGTAAGGTTGTCGATGTCGGGTATTAAAAGTAGATTATATAAATTCAGTGTCAATTTTATTTTTAAGTCCGTTGCGGATGACAATCTGTAAAATCAGGGGTGAAATTTGTATTTTAGTTATTTAAAGATTTTGATTTATGAAAATCGATATACCTATGACGCGAGTGAAGTGCTAAAAACTAGTTATTTCTAAATATAAGGTGTGTTCCTGAACTTTACTTTCTGCTCTACAATTTTAACGCTGACTGAACTTGGATTTGTCGTAGAAATAGTCGTACATTTGTTTATTTCGCCGGGCTGGTCATTTGTCGGCATAGCTTATCGGGGAGTTTGCTGTGCGATGCGATTCAATTTCCTACTGGACCCACGGCTTCGTATGTGGCGGAACTACAAGGGATTGTAGAGATCTGTACTCAGATTTATTCATGCATAGCAATATTGTATTTTATTTTGAACAAACGCTGCTAGTTGTAAATGTATTTTATTTGGAAAAAGATATAAAGTTTGACCTTACAGATGCATAGTGCATCTGAACTAAAAATTCTACGTCATGTGTTAAAAAAATTCGAATGAATATTCAATCTTCATTGCTACGCGTATAGGAAGCTCCTAATACATAATACGTACTAGTATGATAGTAATAAATATTATGTACTATTTATCCAAAACACTAAATCACAAATTTTATTGAAACTAAAAAAATACGTGGCCTACATAAAAATGGTCGGACGCGAAATAAATGAAACTGGGCGGAATCCAAGGCAGACCTTTTGAACTAAGTGGCCCGTACTGTCAAGGGCATTGGGCTAAATAACTTAATAATATCATAATTTCTACGCAGTTTGGTACGGCCGACCGAACTTTTAAAAGGAATAAAAAGTGTTTTTCCGGAGATTCACGAGAATTTGATTTCCCTATAGGCTCACTGTTTAAAACAAGTGGGTAGGAAACCAAAATGTACTTCGGCTTTACCGTTAGGTACTAAAATGTAGCTTCAGAGATTGACCCGAGTCAATTTAAGCCCTAGTGGTTTTGTTTTTGAGTCTAATAATAGAAGTTCTTTGACGGAAATAGTGTGTACAAGTCTATTTATATCGAACGTTGGGATTATGGGAATTAGGACCAAATGGATTGTCAGTGTTCAGCTATTTAGGTACTGTTTGGAGGGGTTACCTACGCCATATCGAATGACAAATGATCGAAAATCAAAATATCGAATACATTTCATCGAACGATCAAAATATCGAATGCTCAAAATATCGAACGTTCAGAATATCGAACGATCAAGGGGAGAGTTTGTTGTAAAGACAATCCCATCAAAAACAATACTTGTCAAAAAAACCAAGTCTCGCAACTCAGTTGTTCTACGGTAAAAAGTTGTGAGATCCATGAAAACACGTGTAAATTAAATTATTTAGTGCGATGGCCAAGTCAATAATTTATGTAAAACGTTAAAGATTTCCTGGCCTGGACTTGGTATTACATGGATCTCACAACTTTTTACCGTAGAACAACTGAGTTGCGAGACTTGGTTTTTTTGACAAGTATTGTTTTTGATGGGATCTCATTTCTTTTTGTATTTTGTAGACAGCAGTTATGTATCTAGAAAACTGGACCGAAATTGAAAAATTTTACTCGACTTGGCGGTTGCACTACCGTGCCCCCAAATATCATTTCTTTTTGTATTTTGTAGACAGCAGTTATGTATCTAGAAAACTGGACCGAAATTGAAAAATTTTACTCGACTTGGCGGTTGCACTACCGTGCCCCCAAATATTTTAGTTTTTCCTTGATTCATACACCAAACACTACTTATATTCCAAATTTGAAGCTTCTAGGTCTGCTAGAAGTGCCTTAGAGTTTTGATGATCGGTGAGTCAGTGAGTCAGTCAGTGAGTGACAAAATTAAGTAACTTTGACCCGTTATAATTCTTAAACTACTGGTTCAAATTGAATGAAATTTTAAATATACCGTGTCTTTACAATGCCTGCATAGCTAATGAAAATTCAGCCTTCTAGTTTTATCAACAACGAAGTTACAGGCGGTCGAAAATGGCCTGAATTGCTTCGAGAAAAGGATGGTACGGCCGTGCCGCTTTTTTGCTCGACTTGGTGGGGGCACTGCCGTGCCCCCAGATTATGCAAGGCATTATGAAGCTACAATAATATGTGCAGACGGCGGCAAGTCTAGCTAAATAATGTGTCATTTGAAGTACCTACTTAGTTGTAAGTAATATGGGCGAATAAGACGAATATTAAATATTTGCTCATGAAGCTGGACTATTCCCACCTCTCGTTCCCACCGCTGCAACTCCTTAGTAGCCAAGATCTACAGCATGACCGCCAATGAATAAACGAAGCAGTGAAGAAAGAAAAATTTGCTCCTAAATAAACTAATCGTGGTGTAAAGTCATTGTGCGCATTTTACTTCAAAGAACATTGGCACCAATAATTAGCGTGACTTATCATTGCCGCCGATAAATGACAAGAAAGTAGCACTCAAACCAATATTAATTAATTATGCGATATTGTATCCGCTTTTATTAAACAGCGAAAATTATTTCGAATAGAATTTGCAACAATCATCCTCTGGGGACAATTGATTACGTGGCCTAACATCCGTTCATCAATTGTAGAGAGATAAACGTCAGGCAGAGTTTGCAAATGACAAATGTTCGCTAATGACTCGCCCGGCGAAAACCGAATAATTCCGCGAATATTTTACAGAGCCGCTATTATGCTGAGAGGAAATAATTATTATTGTTATACGTCTATCTTTTCAAAGCGTCGCGTCGTTAGTGAAATCGAAAACACGTTTTTAATTTACATAGACGTCCTCAAGGTGCTCGAATCTCCTTCTTGTTGTTCTAACGACATTGTTCAGTGCGCACTTTGGAAAACAAATTACGCGAAAGAATTCCGCGTGATTGATGGTACTTTAACGCCGTTATTAGATTGAAGGTTTCGGGATTGGGAATGCATTGTGAGTTTTCGTATTCAATTGGGGCCGCGATAAGCCGAGACACAATGACACAAGTACTTATGCCCTTAACGGTGCACAGTGTGTTATGGGACTGTATAATCGGACATTCTCATTGATTTGATGAAACGTATAGAGCTCAGTTATACAAACATGATAGTAAAACTCCCGTTTGAAAATTCCACGTAGTTTTCGCGGTATAAAAATTCAAAGTTACCTATTTTTTTACTTCAAAATTATGCAAAAATATTCTCACTCGTTAACTAATAACATTTAATTCAGAATTGTTATAATACTTCATAGAGCTCTTAAAACTACACGTAATAAGCGTATTAAGTGCTTCGTGAACGCATTCAGTTAATTAGGAAAAATGATTTTAGTGATTTTTGTTTTTATTTTTTTTCTCAATTATACCTTAATATATGCAAACATTTTTAATTGCAAGATATAGTCTGATGTTTAATCTAATTGTATTAATAAAATCAGCTTTAAACTCCGTGATATATTTGAGAAAAAACATAAAACGTCTTAATAAAATTTTTACGCGTCTAGGGTCGACAATTTTGGAAGGAATAATTCATGTCTAAAAAGTTTCAAATCCCGCCTGTTATGTGCATAGTGTTGAAGGTTCTAAAAAGTCACATTCACATTGTTTTTTACCGACTTCAAAAAAAGGAGGAGGTTCTAAAGTCGAGTCTTTTTTCTTTTTTAACACTCTTATATTAACTTAAGTTGTATGTAAGTAACTAACTAAAAAAGTATGTAAACAAATCTAGGAAGTCGAATTTAGCCTACCTTTAATAATTATCTCATCGATTTGAAACCTATGTAAATCGAATGTCAATACAATAATTTGGTACAATCGAGCTGATGATATTTAAACATCCAAAAGAAATATTGCTATTAAAAAGTGATGGGAAATTTACAATTCTATATTTCGCATATTTTCAATTTGATTTTCCTCAAATATATCACGGAATTTAAGGCTGATTTTTTTTATACAATTAGATTAAATATCAAACTATATCTTGCAATTAAAAATGTTTGCATATATTAAGGTATAATTGAGAAAAAAAATAAAAACAAAAATCACTAAAATCATTTTTCCTAATTAACAGAATGCGTTTACGAAGCATTTAATACGCTTATTACGTGTAGTTTTAAGAGCTCTATGAATTATTATAACAATTCTGAATTAAATGTTATTAGTTAACGAGTGAGAATATTTTTGCATAATTTTGAAGTAAAAAAATAGGTAACTTTGAATTTTTATACCGCGAAAACTACGTGGAATTTTCAAACGGGAGTTTTACTATCATGTTTGTATAACTGAGCTCTATACGTTTCATCAAATAAATGAGAATGTCCGATTATACAGTCTCATAACATACTGTGCGGTGGCATTAAAAGGGTGCTTAACACTCAACGGATTGTGCCCTGTGAATAATGGCGAAAGAATAGCTGAAGGGGCCACCATTTTTAACGTCGACTGAAAAGAGTCGTAACTCGGCAGTCATTCAACGCAGTAATGTGAGTTACGTGACGTCGTGTCGGGCACGTCCCGGCGTCGGATGGCTTCGGTTTGGTTTGCCGGGCTTAGAGCACCGATTCCCGTACCGCATGCGATTTATTATACAAATAAAACATGGCTCGACACTAAACAGCCTAAAAAAACCCGCTGCCTGCATACACAGTACTAATTTCGCCGGCAGTGTGTAGGTGTTCGGGCCGAATTGGGTATATAAATTCAGATGATCTGTCATCTGGTCCGCGTTACGGCTATAGGGAACAAAAAGGCAAAAACAAGTTAGCTTTCCTGACTTCAACGAAAATACAAGCTCTAACTTCATTTTATTTTTTGAACTTTACTTTCGTATGAATGTGAGTAGGTACTAGTGGAATGTTATCCCCTTTTGCACAAACAAGCCATGAAATAGTTCAAGGCTTTTAGTACAAAACTTAACTCACAATCGGTTTTGGTTCATTCTTTCCGATTCAATACCAAACCGACCGTCGTATTCTCGACAATGCTCTAATAATTTAAAATGGTATGGCGAACATTTTATAGAAAATATTTTACGGTAAAAGCTTCGTCATACGAACGTTGACCAATGAGATCCAGTCAGCTTACACTAGGGACATTCCACTCACGTATATTTCAAGGAGAAATGCATTCGGTTCCATAACGTCCGTCCTTATAGCAGACTCGAGTATGGAATCCATTTGCTTGGGTTTTCACAAACGCTAATAGACGTGGACGTTTCTGATAGAACCGTTTTAAGTGCCATAATATATTGAATCAATATCACTAAGAAAAACCCAACTCTTAGGGAAAAAAGGAATCTAATAAAAAAATATTTGAACAAATATATTTCCAAGTGTCGGGAGTGTTTAACCGATATTTTGGTCCAGTATTTAGATTCAGGGAGTGATGACTGATGTCGATGATGACGATTTTGTTTATTTCATGAGGTGAAAAAGATTTCAATATAAAAGTAGATAAGGAAAGTGCAAGAGCCACATTGCTAGTAGATGTATGATGAACGGAGAATATTACCTGCAATGGACTATGAAAGCCGATATTCTTGCGCTCTATTTTCCATCCCATACGTTCTATCGCGCACGTACTATCTCCGCTATAAGTTCGTATTTCACCATATCTATTCCGCCAGCATTTACGAATGGCTCAGACTTCGGAAGCATTTGATTGTCTCTATCACAGTCTCTATCTGCAAGCCGAGCTGTCATTCTAAACACGTTTGCATAGTGCCATATACAGAGTCGATGCTCTCGTTGACATGAAATTGCCCTCTTTACGGTAGCGCCGAAGGTTTTATGTTGCCACTTACGAACAGTGACTTCCGAAGTCGACAATTTCCTGTATTCTAAACGTGTTATGACTCTAAATGGGCCCGATAAAAATTCGATATCGGATGCACTGGTTCGCCGATGTTGCATTACCGGCTTCGGCTGATAATACAGAGAATATGCCAAGCTAAACATAGTGCGATCTTATGTAGTCGTAATAGATATGGTTTTGCAACAGAAATGTGTAGTCCGATGTGCTCGACTGTACAGCGCTCGTTCTGGATTCTATGCTCTAAACGACTTAGTCCAGCAGCGGTTACAGTTTAACCTTCTTATTCGTAACTAGTTTCTACTCACGGCGTCGCCCGCGTTGCGGTCTGTCACTGAAATGATTTATCTCGTAACTCACTGTTAAAGGCCGATTCACACATATCAGTGAAGTCACAGTTCAGGCTCAGTACCGGTGCTAAATATTCTTTCATACAGTTTCTATGAACGCATCCCCACTTGTCAGTGTCAGTGACGTACAGTGCTCTCAGTGTCAGTGCCGCCACCGGCAATCACGGACGTATTCGTTGACGACGATATTTTTTGTCGGATCACGGACGCCGCCGCGGCATCTAAAACAAAATAACTTACTTCATAGTTTCTGAACAAGAATATTGAAACAGCTCTCTGACATTTTAAAATATTCAAAATATTTCACTGACGCAC
Organism: Ostrinia nubilalis; assembly: GCF_963855985.1. NCBI lineage: Eukaryota > Metazoa > Arthropoda > Insecta > Lepidoptera > Crambidae > Ostrinia > Ostrinia nubilalis. The sequence continues at coordinate 7,340,573 of NC_087103.1, forward strand.
TGATACTGAACTGAGCGGACACTGTGACGAAAATGTGGCTTCACTGATATGTGTGAATCGAGCTTTAAACACTAAACCATAACCACATTTATTCGAAATTTTATATCCCTAAAATTAAAAATATTGAATGCCCTGCTAAAACTTTTCACGCTTTTATGATTTTTTTTACAATAAAGTGTAGACTGTGTATCTCGACACAGAAATTCATGAACATTGGTCAGCGGTTTTGCTGTGAATTATGTAAAAACAAACAAACAAAAGTAAATTAGATTTATATAAACTTTGGATTAGTTCATATTTGGCCAAATGTAACCTAAGTTACACATATTTGAATTCTTATTTTATTGTATTCTAATCCAGGTCAGTATTGTAAAAAAAAAACTTAATCTCATTTCGTATTGGCAACTTTTGTTTCCAGAAATTTAACGGTCTCTACATAGCGACATTACTAAGAACAGTGCTCATATCGCGAACCATGATAGCACTAAACGTTATAAATGCCATCATTAAAAGTCGATATCGAGAAAATATGTTTCGTATTCCATTGTTGTCGCACACCGTTACTGTTCCCACGATAATCATCTTCAAAGTATCGAATTGTACTCAATACACAGACAAAGTATCGTTGGACCGCCTCCAAAACAATGTTTGCCAGAATGAGCCGCTGTTACGTTTTGGCTAATAAATTAGGCATTTGTTCTTTCTTTCGACCAATCACTTTCGCAAGAATGTTGTCTGGATTAGTTTTATAGCGGGAATTTTTATGGGGCCATATATCTCGGTGTGTTCGCACATAAGTTGAGATTAAGCTGATAACAAACACGAGACAGTGACGCAAATGGTGATTGATTATGTAAGTTCGCTAATGAGTGAACGACACATGAGTCGCAATTAGAAAGAAACCAGAGTAGCGTTTCAAGAATTGGGTCACTTAACTCTAATTGTAGAAAATATTCTGTTATAAGTCACACCATTTAGAACGTAAATAAAAAAGTCTTTATAACTTACTCAATAAACATTAAATGACCCTTGACGTCGTTGGCGTAGTCATTAATCGTCAACAACCAATTAAAATAGCTGTTAATAGGCTCTTTGTTTGCGACATTTTTGCTCAGTGACTTTCAGTATTTTAATTAGTCAATCACTTCCAGTGCGGCTTTCCAAGTAGGTAGGTATATAAAATGTTCGCACCGGGCACACAAATACAAAGTAATATATATTCTTAATATTAATTATGTAAAGATGTATCTACATTTGACTACACACCTCCCCAGATACAAGGATTTAACATTCAAGTTTACTTCATTCGTACACTCATTTAGAATACAGGGAGACACACTTACCATGATCAAAGAAATGTGTTCATAATTAAGATTCACAAATACAATTACACACTGAGCTCTTTACGCTTTTAATTTAATTATTGTATTCCGTTCCACACTGGGTCTGTCTGCGGGCACGAAACTGGCGACGGCCGAGTGATGGCGGGGCGACGCGACGGCGGAGCGGCGGCGATGCATTATGTTACAGTTAATGTGATAAATTGAAAATTATGAATAATCGCCGGTTATTATGAATAATCACCGACAGTCGAGGTAAAAGTGATAAATTAATCACATTTATCAGTGGTTATTTAATAATGCAACCTTAATACTAACAAATATAATAAAAGAGAACACCTCGTGTACAGCGCCGGTGTACAGCCACACATTTTGAACGTTTTGATATCATATATTAATATAATTTGGCATAATGACTTTAGACTGTTTCTTGCGTAGTTAACATTACTTTGCCATAATGCCCATAACATATTGTTTTGATTTAAAGTGAAAAATAGGTTAGGGTGCGGCGGGGGTAGTCCTTGGGCCACCCCTAAGCCGCCTATTTAGTTTTATACACACATAAATGATCTCATATTAATCACATATTACCAAATCATGAGGTAATTAATCATAATAACCGGCGATTATTCATAATTTTCACATTTATCACATTGACCGTAACACATTCAACAACATGGACAGTATAATTAGGGTGACGCGCACGAAATGGGCGGTGGCGGAGCGGGGCGATCGCAGTACTATTTCTCATCGACGCCGCTCCGCCGTCGCGTCGCCCCGCTATCACTCGGCCGTCGCCAGTTTCGTGCCCGCAGACTACACGTGCGCCTACGTGGGTACAACAAAAAGATCCCTGCCTCGTTGGTGGGATTAACCCGTAATCTTTATTAACGAATGGGGCTTCGTTTCGGGTTGATACACGTCCGTTAACCACGAACTGACAGGGAGATTTTCCGGCTCTTTGACGTTTTGACTTAGTAAGACATTGGGGCATCTTATAGGCATAGTTTTAGTAGATGCGATTTTGCAACTAAAATATTTTATAAGCACGTCGACTATTTAAAAATTATACCTACATCTGAACTTTAATTACATTTTGCTCTGTATTTCAAAACAATACTTATAATTAAGTACTTAAACTTTGTTTTAGTTTACAACGCATTTTCTCATAATTGTCTCAATGGAACAAGTTTTAGGACCACCTAATAAATGAATATAATTTGGAGATTTACCAAAATTTTGGTAAATCTCTAAATCATTTTTTTTTTAATTTGTGTTACAAGTAGATATTAGTTTTGGACGCGAATCAAACAATTTAACTATTACAAGTTTGCTTAAAGTATCTTAAAAGTAACAGTAATTTATTGTCTTTCTATCTTGCATATAATTAATCAGATGCTAATATAATCATCGTGACGTCGCCTTTTATCCTTCCAGATGTTAATCTCATTCCAATTATTTACTCTGATGTTTTCCAGGTTCCAATTTGTGTTGTTTTCCTTTTCCCGGATTTTCCCCTTTATCTCGTTTAATTAAGCATGTAATTATACGTTAAATAATCTTTATATGAATGAATAGAACTTGTATTGCATACAAATGAGAGTTTTTGACCGATAGATTTAATTAGAGATAGATTAAAGGTGAATTTTTAAGAAAGGTTTTTTTAGTTTTTAACATAAATAATATAATCAGTAAGTCGTTAATTGAAGTCCGCGATAAGTTGAATCGTTATACTCGTATCTAAATCAATTACAATCTTAAATTATGCTTCAGCCCCTAGCTTTACGTCTGAAAGGTCATGAAATTTATTTTCACAGTAAGTACTAGTTAACGACTTACCAAAGAGTCGTCTTACCTCTTACATCTTAGAGAATTAAAAACCGCCACTTTAAATTATAGTAATTTCAATAGTTATATCAAAATTGTGTTATGGTTTATCACAATATTCCGTTTGCTCACAAAATATTCAGAACCAACTTATCTGTGCACGTATTTTTTGTCCAAATAGAGGAAATGTACTATAGAATTGTAAATAAAACGGGATTATTTTATAAATACCACAGCAAAGGTTCCAAATAACAGAGGACTTAACTGAAAATACTTTTATGAAGCAGATGTTTTGTGTTTTGCTGTACTCGACGGAGGCGTGGGCGTTGGTTAAATAACAAGTGTTGGCGTTTACCACATAAATTGTTGGTGATACTTTTTGCTACGAAAGTGTATAATTTTTTCGATATTCTGAGTCAAATGAATTAAGTCTCGGCACTTTTAAGAGTTTTTAAGTTTGAGATAAATTTTAAATTAAAGGATGTAACCATCTATGTAGAAGATGGTTGAGATGGTTACGAAAAACGCAGCGTGAGACGTCCACCCACAAGGTGGACCGACGACCTGATAAAGCAGGAAGGCGCTGGATGCAGGCCGCTACCAACCGTGCGATGTGGAAGTCATTGGGGGAGGCCTATGTTCAGTAGTGGACGTCCTGTGGCTGAAATGATTGTGATGATGATGATGTAACCATCTAATCTAGGTACATTTGAATAATAAGTAGGTAACCACTTAAAGCCGTTATAGAACCACTATTTACATTATTATAATTTTAATTTTCTTTATTTTGTAAACCGATATCCCACTGTACATACAAGCTAACAAAACGCGTTATCCAATATTAAATTCTTGACATGCCTCCGGCTATCCAGAAGTTGTAAGTTATAACATACTGCAGCTATATTTCATAAATTTCATAATACATCTTAAACTTGCTGAAAAATTGTAAACGTATCCACTAGAACTCCAAAGAACACAAAGTAAGAACACACACTGAAGAATAACACATGTTATGTATCGAATTTTTAAAATAAGGACGTGAGCGCTCAAGTTTTAAACAACAGTAAGATAACTCTCGAGAAGTTTGTTTTTACTGATGTATTGTGTAAGAGTACGCAACTGATAAAACTCCCGGGTTGTTGCTCTTCTGTAATGAGAGATTTGGAGTTAAACATTTCTCGGCGCAATCTTTTTAGACATTGCTATGACAGAGACAAGACATCACGATCCTAAATTACTCGTAACAAACAAGTATCTCCTTACGTTACGAGAGACTTTGCCGGGGCAGTCTCATAGCACTTGGGTGATCTCGTTTCAGCCAAATAACGTCCACTGCTGGACTTTGTCCAGCCTTAGGTGAGGTCTTTGCCTCCCCTAAGGTTTTCCGTAATGAACGGTCCTGCGCTGCCCGCATCCAGACTCTTCCCGCGACATTCACCAGATCGTCGGTCCATCTAGTAGAAGGCCTGCCCACGCTACGTCTTCCAGCCCGTGGTCGCCACCGTGGTTGGGTGATCTATCAAAGTAGATTAAGAAAATGACTATATTTTAATGTTCTCGCTCAATTGGGAATGATTATAAGAGTATTGAATGCGATATCTAGTAAAGTTATTGAAGGCATCACTACGCCATTGGGTTCATCAATATTTTCATTAGATTTTCTTATTCATAAAGCTTTGCCTTTTTTGGATTTTAACGTAAAGAACTTTGTGATTTACTTGTTTAGATAATGAAAAAAGTAAAAGGTTACTGACTCTTTTATTTCAACTGCCATTATCACTTAGCAAACAGGGCAAAATTTCGGGGTCAGCACAGTCCTTTACCAGTTATGGTCCCGGGGCGTGCAATGCTGCATTACGGTCGGTCGTGCACACCTGACGAACATTATCCTTAGGAACACGTAGGTAGGTAGGTATTCACGAGTTGCGAACGCTTTGGTCACTCAGGGATTCGATATCGAAATAAAGGAACGATCTCACAATGTTAGAGTTTGCTGGATCTGTGAATATGATTGCTTTCGTACAAGATCACGTAGCCTAAAAGACTTGTTTATGTTTAACATCATCATCATCATGATTTTCAGCCATAGGACGTCCACTGCTGAACATAGGCCTCCCCCAATGATTTCCACAATGGCCGGTTGGTGGCGCTACTTTTATGTTTAACGTAATAGTTAAAATTCTTATTACAATGACAAGAAAGACCCGGACTTTTGAATTCAAATACATTTTCACTGAAATGATGTCGACCTCTAAGATGGCATTTATCAAAACAGTATTTATATCTCACTAACTTACTAAACTTATTACTCACAGTAAGATTCAGGTGCCTAAACAAGATAAGAGTGCAGTTTAATCTTAGAGCAACAGCCCTCAGATACTTTCGCCTGAAGCTGTATACAAATTGGTTTGGTAAACCTCCATTATTTTCATTAATTTAAGTTCTAATTGTTTCTTTCGCATCTACCTACTCGTCTATATTCGTCGACGAGAATGCTAATTAAATATTATTATTGTCTCAGTGTGCTTAAGTTTTGTGTAAAATAAATTGGGATAGATATACACCTCTTCCATTATATCAAATCAACAATACCTACCTACTACGGAAACTCAAATGAATCATAGATTTCTCCTCTCATACCCTAAAAGTCAGATCAGCTACATAAGTTATGCGAGTATAACAACGTTACAATATGCGAGCCCTCCGTTAGGATTGAAAAAGCAATTTCTATAACATTACACATCCCATTTGAGGACCCGCCCGCTTCCAAACATGGTCCAGACTGGACTCAGCAGTTTCTTCAGACTATTCTCCCAAAGTAATATTACATTTTTATGACAATAAGGGTCGATTCACGTCTTGGATAAGTACTCAGCACATGATCTCCTAAATTCTTTGTATGAATTTATGGAAATTTAAATGAATGAAGAGAATGTTGTACTCCGAGCTGAATTATACGAGATATTTTGTCATTCTTATTATACGAAACGTTTAAAGTTGCAGACGTATTGTAAGTTCCATTTTCTTTGTGAGATTGGGTTGTTTTCCAATTTAGAGTACCTATCTTACTTATTTTCCTCGTGAACAAAAATAAATTCCCATCGAGCAATTAAATCATAATCAGTGACTGAGTTTCATCTGCAACTTCTTTACAGCACCATCCGATATTTTGCTCCAAAGTGGTCGTAAGGCAAACTATAGGTATTTGCGACGTGTGCCCTGAAAGGTACATTCTAATAATAGTGAATTTGAATTTGATTATCAAATTGTAACGCGTCAAGTTTTTTATCTGTACATACATAAAGCGGTTTCGAGTCATTTAATCTCTGTAGCCAGTGCAAAAAAATAATTCCGCCATATTGTTTCTCCACGAATGGTCGAGCACGCATACGCATAGTACCAACGAGCACCAACGGAACAGTTATTGGGCATTTAGTTCTGGTTCTTGATTTCAGACAACAGAGAAATATTCGTGTTTTTCTCTTTTGTACGAAATCATATTTTCCCTTTTGTCACACTTTTTACTGGTTGGGAAATTACAAACAAACATTCGGCGAGGTTTAATGCAATGTTTATTTACTTATGTTTTGTTATTTGTTTTTGCCATTCTGTTTTTCAAAAATTTTCAATTTTTGGTCACAGCCTTTTATGTATATCCTAATAGTGTTTGTAGTGCGTTGAAATAAAATTTAGGAAATGTGCTTATGCTGAGCTAAACTAAACAATTTGGCAATTATGCAGAATGGTTTTCAGGATGGTAGGTATAGTTTCATTTTTGGCTAAGAGTTAGGAGTTCACTCAAATTGTGTGAAACGATTTATAACATTTTGCCTTGCTCTAGCAAACCTGTTTGGAGTGTAACTGCGCTTGACAATTTATAACTTATAAGTTATGCAGATGTTTGTTTGCTCCGGGGACCGAATGTATTGTGCGGGTGAACAATAAAGAAGCTTATGTCTGACATCAAGTTGAGTTGCGAAAGGCCAAAGGTGGCCGTGGGCCTCGTCACATTGTCTGTACTAAGCCTAATGAATTAATTCGAGCCCGTTGTTGTTGCATATTCAAACAAAGGCTGGATTAACTCACTTTTTAGATCGCTCATTTAGTTAACAGTTGGCCATTTGGTTAATTGGGTAGTTTGAAACAAATGAGACAGCACACGTTGGCTAATCAAAATCAGTTTTTGACAATTACTAGTACCTAACTAAGTAATTTTCAAAGTGTTATTCAAGTAAAAAAAATTAACCAATTAATCAGATATAAGTCATGACAAAAAAATTTAATTATCACTTCTTGTGAACCAAATAAAGTTTAAAATAAAGTGAAGAAAATATGAATAAAATTTTCAGCTTGCAGCTTTGTCTCGTTACATTTTTGTCGTGAATTGAAATATGTTTTAATTTTAAATTCAATACAAACTGTTTTCTGGGTATTTCACGAACAAGTATCCGGACAGAAAAAGCTCACTTTTATATGAAAGGTCTGCATAAAAGCGTCGCGTTGTATAAAATAACTACAAAGAATATCGTCGCCTGAGGCTTGTTTACCTTTTAATGTACACTTAAGGATGAAATATGTGACCATACTGGGAGTTTTTACGTTATTAATACCGGCCCCTCATTGTGCCTGATGAAAAACGTCAAGGAAGGAGACATTTTAATATCTCGGGACAGAGTCGTCAGCCCACTTACCAATGTGACACGGCGTGTCTATTATGAATTATTTTGCTGTGATAAAGTAGGTGTAATGTGACGTCACAAACATTTACTCGTATTATTCGAAAATAGTTACACTCTACAGTACTTCAGACTTCTAGTTTGTCACGAAATTATGTTTATTAGAACGCATTGCATGAGATGTTATAAGTACTGTATTAAATAGGTATCATCTTACGCATTGTAAGGCATATTCAGTATTTGACTCTATTTAGACATTCATAGGTACATAGGTTTGGCGGCTCTTAAAGTCTTATACGAGACTTTTCATTTTTACGAACAAAGTTAGTTCGTTCGTTCGTTTCAGCCGAAAGATGTCCACTGCTGGACAAAGGCCTCCCCCAAGGATTTCTACAAAGACAGCTCCTGCGCCGCTCGCATCCAGGCACCTCCCGCGGCTTTCACCAGATCGTCGGTCCACCTAGTGGGAGGCCTGCCCACGCTACGTCTTCCGGCTCGTGGTCGCCACTCAAGAACTTTCCTGCCCCAGCGACCATGAGCTCTACGAGCTATGTGCCCCGCCCACTGCAACTTGATTTGAGCCATTCTGCGGGCTATGTCAGTCACTTTGGTTCTCCTACAAGACAAAAATGTCAAATGCCCGTGTTGTACCCACTCCTCTGAAGGTTCGAGACACTACACTCGAAGTTGTTGACAATTTGTATACCTGGGACAAACAGTCCAGTTAGGTAAGTCCAACGAACAAAGTAGTTCAATTTAACTTTTAACTGAAACACAATACCTTTGATATTTTTCGACATCTGACGAGATTTCTGTTCCAAACATGTTTGTTATTCCTCCAGACATGTTTTCAAAATACTTTCCACATCCGATAACCTAGTTCCAAAGAATCCTTTTTGAAAATATTATGTTTAATTAATTAAACATAAACGGGTTGTTTATGTTTCCTCTTGTTAGAGCCGTCATCAATCAACGTCCACAGATAACCGATGGATGAAGTAAAGGGAAACAAGAGAACTGCGGAATCCACAGATAGTTCCGAATTCCGATAGATTTTGTTTGCGGATTAAAAGGGTTTTGTTAAGTAACTCCAGACGGAACAATGGGATGCTAACCACTTAATTTTAACTCGGCTGACATCTGTTTTTGAATTTAGTCGTAACTAGGTAATTACATTTATTTACCTATTTGTACTGCACCATCTTACTTTACTTTGACAAACGTGAAAAATCTGTCAAACTCCATACATAAAACTTAACTAAGGAACTGCTAAAGTTCAAAAGATACAAAGCCTGTGCAGTGACTAGAATACTAACCGGCACTGCAAACTAAACAAACACAAATCAAACATGAACATGACCGAGGAAACTCTGTGCAGATTCTGCCATACAGAAGAAGAAACGGCCATGCATGTTCTTTGCTCATACGGCCCGCTTATGAGCAAAAGAAGTATCCATCTCGGGCGACACATCATGCACCCGGATGAGATAGCAGATATCACGCTCCAAAGAGTCTGGAAATTTATAAACTCAACGGGACTAAACAGTGAACTCTAAAGACAAGGGCTGCCACAATAGATCAAACCTGGTCGAGCTGGCGCAAATGAAAGCCCAAAAACCAATAATAAAATAAATAATACATAAAACACCGGTTATCGTTATAGTTTCGATAAAAGTTAGGTGGTGCAACTCAGCCTAAGTATTATGAGCAGTAGGTACTCGTATTTTTTACTTTAAAAGGAATAATAGAGTAACCAGGTTTTCAAATTACAATTACAATAATGGTGTTAGTATCTAACCATGATAACATTGTGATTTTAGATGAAATTACTCACTAAATTCTAATAATTTTGTGATCTCGAAATGAAAAGGAGATTTCGCATTACGATACGTTTGCATAAACATTGGGTACCTTGGAGTTTTAAAAAAACACACAGAAAATCACCCCTTTCATTCAACGCAAATCATGTTATCACTGTGCCTTTGAGTCCCTGAAACGAGTTCAAGTTACGTCAGGTACAGTTGACATCACGTTATGCCATAGCAGCTTTTTCCCGCGGCTTCAAACGCGTGAAATTTAGTTTGTCACAGATCGTCATTAATTATAGTCTATATGTTATTCTGGGCTATAAACAATAATACTGTAAATTTTCATCAAAATCAGTTCAGTAGTTTTTAGTGAAAGAATAACAAACACACATTCATACAAACTTTCACATTTATAATTATAATTAGTAGGATACATTGGTGCGAAATCGTACCAATTAGTACAACTACATATTACATAATGATTTTATGCCATCTTTTACAATGCGAGTATAGCAGGCTGTTATCCCATTAAATAACCTGCGTGGTCAGGTGCATACCTACTCGGAGTTAACTAGAGTCACCGCAATCCACCGCCCCGCTCCGATATCGCAGCTGCTGTAACTCGATTACCTTGTCACTGTGCTTTTTGGTCATTTATAACAGTTTAAGTTACTCCAGGTTCAGAGTACATCAAAATATACATTTTATTGGAAAGTTGCATTTATTACAAGTACACAAGATACCAAAGCGTTTAGTTCTGCCATCTCTACATAATAATGCCTTAGACATTTAAATTGGGCAATCTAATCCCAAACTAAGCAAAGCTTGTATTATGGGTACCAGATAACGGATATAAACATTACATAACTTTTTTTGTACATGCATAATTAAGTATTATACATAGGTAGAAAACACTCAGACCAACACAAACAAATATTTTCATGCCTACACAAATGTTTGTACTGAGCGAGAATCGAACACAAATGATCACTGCCATAGTAGTCAGTTATGAACCAATAGAATAAACGGCCATCTGCATATACATAACCCTTATCCTGTTAAATAACCTGCGTGGTCAGTTGCATACTCAGGGTTAACTAGAGTCGCCGCAATCCACCGACCCGCTTCGATATTGCAGCTGCGGTAACTGGTTTCACTTCAGGCCCCATTGAATTCAACTATTACTGTTTGCAGTTTGGAGTTTTACATTAGAGGGTTAAAGTGGTAAAACCGCATATAAATATTCCAGGAAAGCCAAATTACTAAAACAGACTTCTTTCGTGGGGGTTGTGTTGTGGGTCTAAGAAAGTAGCATTCTTGGAGAATTCGGAATTCCTGAAAATTGTTGAGAAGTTGCCTTAATATCCCCAAACGCACGGACATGGCTGTAAGTACTATCGGCCACAGTTCCAGCTACCATTCCGGTCCTTAACTTCGAACTCCTCCTATGTTCTTCTGATTAATTTCGTTGCGGGTCCAATGACAGTTTAACTTTCCCCCGGGACAAACATGACCTTCACTGGTTGGGTTTTTATTGGCGGTTAAGCTGTAAATCCTGGCTACACAGGAGTTGCAGTGGTGGGAAAGTGAGGTGGGAATAGTCCCGTTACCATTCGCAGAGATTCACTATTTTTGATAAAAGTGGGGGAAAACACGTAAATGGGTAGCTGAAACTGTGGCCCATAGTAGGACATCATCCAGACTTTTAACTAAAATCCTCACTTTACACTGGTTTTCTTTTTTCCCATGACCTTCCAACAGTTGTTAGGTAAGTGTATAAATATTAGAAAAGTTTTGACTCAGATCTCAAGTTAATTACAAAATAAAATTGTATGTTTTCTACTCTTAGTTCCAAATATCCAACAATTCAACTATAAGTCACTGGAAAAAATCGAACTGCCTAAGGCGGGAATCGAATCACGACTTTTCGCTTGCCGGGAATCATTTAGTTTGGGATGCGACTCTAATCGCTAAGCCATTTTAATAAACCCAACAACTCACTAACTTACTAATTACTGAACTGCATACATTTCACTAATGATTTAAGTTCTGTTTCCTAGCTAGAAGGAGGAAGAGACGGCTAAATTGCAAATATCATATTTACACCGACTAAACTAGCGCTAAGATCGGTGTCTGCATTTGGGTCAATTTCCCAAACACATTTTTTGAGCGGCGTAGCTGAAAATCATATGTTTTTTATGACATAGAACTTTGATTTTTTTTTACACGAAAATATACAGAGGTTCCATTTTGAGGACAACATTATTAATTAGTATTTTCTTTTACAAATTCGACAAAAAATAATTGAACTAAGCGTTTCTAATTTTGGTGCAGTGTCCACATCCTTAATTTCTTACAATATGTATTTTTTTAGCTGAAGATCAAAACAGAACTTAGGGAAAAAGTATATTTTTGGATTATACAATCTATCTATTATCTAAGATTACCAAATTAAGCACGTTTCCCAAATAACTGTGATTAAGTCACGTCCTTAAGTTTTGTCCGCGAAAAATTTATGATTTTGGTGTCAATAATGAAATAGCTCGTCAGTTTCTTTAAAGATCAAACAGGATTTAAACACTCCCATCATTCGTTAGGTTAAGTACCGCCCCCGCGAGCAGTGACGGCAGACGGGTGCAAGACCTCTGCGTCTTCCCGCCAAAAACGTAAATGTGTTGTTTTTTTTTAAACGGACAACAATTCTGCAATTTTGGTGTCTTTTTGTATAAGATTTCTAAGCTATTCTTTTTAGTTGAATTCCTCGTATAATGTAAAGGAACTGTTTTCATACCATGTGTTAAAATGTTATTGTTATATTTAAAACAGATTTCATATAATTTAGCTTTTTCAACGAGAATCTAATTTTGGTGAGTCAATTTTGGTGTTTTTGGTGGTGCACCAAAGCATTTTTAACCGACTTAACTCCGTCAATTGTGAACCGATTTTCAAAATTCTTTTTTTGTTCTATAGGGTACACTTATGTGGTGGTCCCATTGTCACCAAGTCAGGATCTGATGATGGGATCCTAGGGAAATCGAGAGTAAACCTCAAATTTTGTAGGAATACAATACGTTTTCTAAAGTTATTCAAGTAGTCATCATCTAATGTTGATGAGGTGATGATGGAAGGTAAAACTCCTTAACGCTTAGGAGTTGGAGGATAATTCTTTAAATATTTTAGGTAGGTATGTACATACAGTTGTATTATTTCAGGTATTTAAGATGAGCTGATAATGAAAGGTCAAACAACATAAGTTAGGAGTTAGATGATACTCAATACTCATTTGTTGATACATACATTGACACATGATACATTGATACTTTTTAGTTGCCGATATTTAAAGTAGGGAGCCTGTATTTTGCTAGGAAGATTATTTACACTTGGATTGTGATTAAGACTATAATTTTCCATTACAAAATGGAAAATTATAGTCTTAATCACATTAAACATAGGTACTGTCCCTCTTCAGTGACAATAACAAGGACTAATCAACTAAAAAGCATGAAAAAAAATAATTTTAACAAAAAAATTAAAACCGACGCCAACAATCACTTAAAAGTAGAAAATAAGTACGTCGTTATTTATTTATTAGGACAATATACCATGATTAATATTTTTGGAGTCGGTGCTGGTAAATTTAAAACCATTTCTTGAGCTTGGCACTAAGATATGACCGACTGACAGCATATTTTCTAATTTTGGTGCTTTAATATAAATTTTGGTGTTCTCTTAATTTTGGTGTAAGGAAAATCTAAAAAACTACTGGACAAAATTTAATGTCTTAATCATTTTAGAAACAGTATAAGTTTCCAATAAATTTGATCTATAATTAAAGAATAAAAATACACAAATAACAATTTCCACCAAAATTAGGCAAAAATATGCACTTGTTGAAATTCACCCATTTACAATACCCAACAATTTGCATACAACATTTTCAACCCTATCCCGAAAGTCATAAAGAGAAGTATATTCACAAATCTCTGTTGGCGATGGTATATCATTTCACGTATGTAGCGGGAGGTTGGGATGATGAATGGTCTTCAACTTGCTCGATTAAAGGAACCACTATGTTACTCAGTTTTGGCGTTAATATTTCAGCATAGATACAGAAATGTTTGTGACATGATTGAATAACTTTTCCGTTAAAGTTTCGGCATCGTAATTAACGCAAACGGACTTTTCTGAGTATCTCCGTGATAAAGATACTTATTGCAAATATTTTTACGTCAATTGTAATTATTTCACTGACATAGCCCGACGGATTAGCAAGCTGAAGTGGCAATGGGCAGGGCACATAGTACGCAGAACTGACGGCCGATGGGGCAGTAAGGTTCTGGAATGGAATGGAGAATTATGATGTCGTCGGTCCACCTTGTGGGTCATAAATCATAAAGGTAGCAGGGAAGCACTGGACGCAGGCCGCTACCAATTGAGCAACATGGAAAGCATTAGGGGAGGCCTATGTTCAAAAGTGGACGTCCTATGGCTGAAATGATGATGATAATGATGATAATTATTTCACTACATACGAGTAAACACACGTTTTTAATCAACGCTTAAACTTTAATATTCATGTAAAATTCCCGAATAAACATGATACAAGTAATTGCAAAAAGATGAAATACAACACGATCAATCTTTACGGCCTTCGAATGCAGTTTGTTAATTTGCTTCTGATAATGAAACGGCAAATAACGACGCCAGCAATGTATTGTGGAAAACATACGATTTAAGGGCGCGATTACATTGGAGATTAATTTTGCAAATATTATTTAATATTTCCCGTGAATTCATACCTCAATTCTATTTTGTTCGTTCGTTACTTCGGGATACAACTAAGGCTGGGCTCCACCACCTAACTTTCACCGTAACTATAACGATAACCGGTGATTTTTGTATGGAGTTTGACAGATGTTTGACGTTTGTTACAGTCAAAGTAAGATGGTGCAACCAACCCTAAGCCTCGCAATCTCGAACTAAAACTGTTAAAATTGTCTACAGATGGTTTAGTAGTTCATTAAGATATAGCTTTATTTATTAAGCTATTCTTTCTACATCTATTCAAAGAGAGTGGTGGTAAACGCCACCAGTTAGTGCCAACCACCACCCCGGTGGCAAGCTTGAAGGTGGCAGATGAAACTAAATAGGTGCCAGTCACCACCCCGATGGCAAGCCTGAAAGGGTAGATGGGAATAAAGGACTAGGAGGTCCTACTGTCTTGTTGCTTTAATTTTCAGAAGCAGTATCGCAGAATGCTTTTGGAAAGAGAACAATGGAATCAGAACGTTTTGTTTTTCATTAGTCAAAGACTTCTTAATTAGTAATACACTAGACGATATTTTCAGAATGATGTGTAATAGCAAGGGGGCGCATTTACCTAAATAATTTCAAATCACGTACCTTCCTAATTAAAATAAGCACGTAAACAATGAAAATGTTTCGTTAGAGTACTTTATATTATTATGCTTATAAACAACTTAGCAAAGTCAGAACAAAACAACTGTCTTGGCATTAACACGTTGAGTGCGAAACCAGGTCTATAGACCTTGTGTACGTCTCGCTTACCGTGCGGCTAAGAAAATTATAGTCTTCCTTGTCGTGCGAAAGGCATAACTTCAATTGGGTCCGGTGTAGGAAAGTGATAAATATATATCTATGATGTATTCTTAAAATAGAATCCAATGATGTACCTACCTTAATACCAGGTTCTTAGACCTGGTACCGCACAGAAGTAATAAAATGTCTTCACAATGCGAAACCAGGTCGAAACACCTTGTACCCTGCGCACCTGGTACCGCACCCCACGCTAGCTTCGTGCAGCCAGTGTTGTCTCGCATTCGTAAGATACGCACATGTCGACATGGCGTCAAGAGAAACAAACAAAATCAAAACTGCAAATTGATTATAATTTAATTTGCTACACGATTGCTAATTTAAATAATGTTTTTCGTGACAAACATTTGAAGTTGTTACTAAATGTTATTAAATAATATGTTTTCTTTAAAAATAGCTTATTTAAGTATTTATGCACGTATGTCTTATTTGTAAAATATTTAGACTAAATTATTAAAACATCTTTGTTTGTTACTTTTTTAAATTTTTATTAAAACTTAATTTAAACTATCGGTATTTGTATTTCACATCCCTAGAATACCCACCAGACTTCCCCACTTCAGTGCGGCACAGGGTGCATAAGCCTTGTATTTTGAATATAGCTATAATTTTTATACTAAACAAGTTATTCACGAACGCCTTCAGGTGTATGTCAATAAAGGCATTATTAATAATATTCAAAGAAAAAAAACACAATATCTATTAACATGAAGCCAAAAATAAAATTAATATATCTTAAATATTACAAGGTCTTTAAGCCTTGTGCCGCCACAATGTAAGTTTTAATACCAGGTTTAATGACCTTGTACCGAAGGAATGGAAAGTATTAGAAAGTTACTGCCGCAGCAAAGGTGTTAAGTGGGTAATTATCATAATATCTCAATAAAAGCTATAACTTTGTGTAGAAGTATCTTCATTAATATGAATTTACTGAAAATTTCCATTAACGTAGGTATCACTTTACCTACATAATGATAAACAGAACACTAAATTGAAGTGTTTACAAATATTTTGATAACGATCTATCATAAGTATCTCAAACAAAGCCGTCTCGAGTAGCATGTGAAAGATTTCTACTCATTACTTAACTTAATTCATCATCATCATCATCATTTCAGCCATAGGACGTCCACTGCTGAACATAGGCCTCCCCCAATGCTTTCCATGTTGATCGATTGGCAGCGGTCTGCGTCCAGCGCTTCCCTGCTACCTTTACGATGTCGTCGGTCCACCTTGTAGGTGGACGTCCCACGCTGCGTTTTCCGGTACGCGGCCTCCATTCCAGAACCTTTCTGCCCCATCGGCCGTCAGTTCTGCGTACTATGTGCCCTGCCCATTGCCACTTCAGCTTGCTAATCCGTTGGGCTATGTCAGCGACTTTGGTTCGTTTACGGATCTCCTCATTTCTGATTCGATCTCGCAAACTTAACTTAATTGTATTTGTTTTATTTATATGACGTATCTTTTATAATTTCTTGTATGATTGCGTACTCCATTCGGTACCAGATGTGATTTGGTTTGTAGCTCTTGCCATGAAGTTTTCAAACTGTGTGCTTACCATGGAACTAGTTATCAGATCTAGTTCTAGATAGCCCATAATGATGTAAATTACAGTTGAAATATCGCATCATGTGCATGTAAAGCATTTGCCGCTATGAACAAGCCCTAACAACAGTCACAAATTGGCCGTCAGTCGGACAATGGGTAAGACAAATTGGGAAACAGTGGCGAATCGACGTTTTCATTGTTCGTCGTAATTTTTGCGATGAACAACGAACAAAAGTTTGTACATCAGATATGGTGCAGACGAATCAACGCATCTTTTGTACAAATGGAAGGGAAACCAATAAATCACTATCAAGATAACATTGAAAGTTTAAAAAGAGAGAAAATTGACGGTTATTCCGCTAAATCACCTGTTAGATTTTGGCTGGGAATCTGATATTTTGATTTAATTTTGTTCCAGGAATTCAGAGACTGCACGCACGTGGATATATCTATAGGCTTTTTACCGCAACCGCACCTTTACGTTATATCTTTTTATGTAGATGTAAAGCATTAACCCATGAATATGACAACATATCAATTATCTCGATTGTGTGTCGGTACGTGAGGCTTGAAGGGCAAAATTGATATTTGAAATTTGGTCAAAGAAGAAAATACCATAGGCATAACTAAATGTGCCTACGAGTGAATACTCGTGTACGTATAAATATAGCGCGACTTAACATTATGTTACCAACACAAAGAGGATAAAGAAATTCATCAGACCATTTTCCCCCATTATAATCATAAGTGGCCTTATTGTTTCATAAAACCTTTCTTTCATGTTTCGCAAACCGTAAACATTATTCCATCAGATTTTCGCTCGTACAAGGTAAGTTAGGGAGCATACACATTGCGACTTTTTGCAGCGATACAGCGTTTTGACAGTCGCGTGACTGCAACGCGTCGCGACCCCTGCAATGAATATGTATTTTTATCGATTTATACGCACGTTAGAATCGATGGGAAGCGATTGTATTGCTGCTTTTAGTAAGGCTGTGTGTAAAGGCAGATGTTTTGCGACTGGACTGATGCTGCATCGCGACTGAAACGCATTTGTATCACTGAAAACAGTCGCAATGTAAAAGGGCCTCAGTATAACAGAAAACAAAAAACGACGGCTGATTTATGAATGAACGAAATTATCTCTGCTTATCTAATGAAAGCGTTTTATCCAACTCTGTCAGTAGCATCTAAATTAATTTATGGAGTTCTAAGTAAAAACAATTTTGTACATCAGATTTGAGATATACGAGAAGAAAAATCGGCGTAATTAGGCGGCCTACGTTGTTGTCGCATACCAGACTTAGAGTCGTGGTTGCGGTTTGAATCCCACTGGAGACAAATGTCAGAGTGCGAAGGCATTTATGTCCGGAGCCATGTAACCTTACTTAAGTACATACTTACTTAAGTGTGTTTTCAGCCATGTATAATGACCGTAATGGAGGTCAGCTAAGTTTGGAGCTAGGTAGGTTATAATAAAGAGATTGTCGGAACTGTTTATGATTATAATTTTAAATGTTTCATGAAATACATTTAGAATTATTATATCGCACTATGCATGAGTAACAGACATCCATCTATCTTCACAAACTTTCGCATTTGTAGTATAGCTAGATGAAATAAATCAGATAACTTTTAATAAGAACATATTTTCGGTGACATCTTTGATGTTTTTTGTATGTATGGAAATTAATGTTCTGAGGAAACATTTGTAGTTAGGGTCTTGGACAGACTTGAAAAACATAACCTATCTTTATCTGAGTAAACTTTCTTAAGCCTAGAAATTATAGATTTCGTAGGTAATTTGTATTCAGAGTGCTTGTGTTTTAGGAAAACCTAGAGGACTATTTAGTAAATCTAATTTAGTGTAACGGCTCTCAACAAAACTAAGAGTGCGCGTCTATTTAATTGAATACATCCGCTGTTAATGGTGAGGTGCTCTCCGTCTGACGTGTAAGGATTTTGTGTCTTGTATTCTAGTAATAGGGTTGTTTTTCATGTAATGTGTGCTATAATGGCCGACTGTACTTACTACTTACGTAACGTAGACAAAAGGGCGGGAACGCCGCGTAATAGCGTCAGCGACATTTCATGTGTCAAAACATTTATTGTGACAACAGTCGTACTTATGCTCAACGTACCATTCTGTACTAGAGGCAAATGAATGTGCATTTGTACTACCATAATAACGAAACGTTTCACGTGAATACCAGCCTTAAAATATTGTTGTTTTGTAGGAATCTCGAAAACGTCGGAATAGGCATGAAATTTTCCAGGCCTTTCTACTCAAGAGTTGAATACCTAATTAATGTTCGGCATAGCGAGTACCACGCCGTTTATTGTGTGCCCGTCTAAATGGGGAAGAAAAGAAAAATAATTTATTTAGTAAGATGTTTCAAACAATAAAATTATTAAAGACTAGCGGCCGCCCACAACTTCGTACGAGTGGACCCCATTTTACCTCCTAGGGGTTCTAAAGTTTCTGAGATTCGTGATGAGTTTCGTGAGTCAGTCAGTCAGTGACCTTTTTCGCTTTTATAAATATAGATTGATTGACGTTTTAGCTTCCCTAAAATTCCGTTTCTTATGCCTATGATAATGAAGATTAATTCGTGTACTTAAGCAAATTATTTTTTACATTTCGGCAGTATGATACATAGGTCCCAAAGGAGCATCAGCGAGCTACCCGTTTCTTGCTCACCGCGCCTGCATAAACGAAATGTTAATTTCAACGAGCTGAGTAATTAAGACATTACTGCAACGCTAACTCGCTGGAATACGGACGCGGCTAAAAATATGACGGCTACATCATCACAGAGCTATTTTCTAAACCAGTGCTTTCAACTGTTTTCAGCCTACTTTTTCTGTTATGCCAACTCGTGGGAAGATTAGCTGGTCGACACGGGAATGAAAAAGCTCTCAACTTTTTGCAGGGTCACTGAGAGTTAGTAGTAAACCTGGAGTCCTAGTGTAATTTATATTAATTAACCTAATTATGTGATGATACTCAGGTTAATATAATAAATTGCCAGTAATATTTTCAGGTTGGATCAACTATGTGGAGTCACTACCTACGTGAAAATTTTGAATTGTTGTAACTTTTCTCATCAATAAAGCTCGGCTCTCAATTATGTTTTGAGATTTTAAGAAATTTAGGACTAATATTTCGATTCATTTCTGGTGCCTTCGTTCTAGGCCATACGATCCACAGTACAAAACAACGCTCAAACTCAATTCAGTCTCAGCCTAAATCTATGACTATCTAGTACACATGGTCGAAATTAAAACTCAACCAATCAAAATCATTGCTAAATATGTTTGAGATTGAACCGAGTTTTGTGAATCGTTCTGTAGTACAGATCTAAGAGTTGACTGTTTTTAAGGCAGGGATTCTCTCAAACCTAGCTGGCAAACGGCTAAGCAAGACAAACGACGGCGCTAAGCCTGGCCAGGGCTAATTTTGTCTGGCCAGTTGTCACCGGCCTGGGACCCTCGTCCGTGTGATAAATCGCGAATCTGATGCTGTGGCATAGCTGTGAAGGATGGCTTTTGTTTAAAAAAGTGATTTAGAAGATGCCAATTAATACAAAAGTTCTAGGTCTAAATCATCGAGATCACTTGCTTCAGACCCAGAAGCACCGGGTTCGATTCCCAGTGGTGGCAAAATATTTTGCTCGGTTTGGTTAGCGTTATGGCTTGTTCTACGTCAGCCTGGCTTGCTACCACCATCTTACAAAATTTCGCCATAACAACAATGTTTAATAGGCTTACCATGAGTTTACGTGAGATGTGCTCGCTAGCGATTGTGTAAAAAAATGACATTAAATGTAAGACATATTGTACAGCGCCCCTAGCGGCTACTATTAAGAACCAAAATTTTCATTGTTTTCTTTGACACACTCGCTACACACACGAGCACACCTAACGTCAACTCATGGTAAGGACACTGCTTGTGTTTCAGACATTGGCGATACGATAGCCATTTTGTCTGTAGTTAAAGATTCGAGGTGAAGCTCGCTACCACCACTTCCACCTTGGGCCTGATCATCACTTCCCATCAACTGAAAAGCAGGCCAATTCCGCGTGACGATTTAAAAAAAACACAGTTTTATTTACAAAATTGTTTGTTGGAAATCAATGTGTACGTGAGCCTTTACCACAGTGCACTAAAATTTTAGATCGAATAATTGTAAAGCAACACACAATTTTGGTTCGTTTATCAAACCGACCGAGTATCAGAACACGTTCCACATCCATGTATTAAGTCACGATGGTCGTTACATAGTCGGTAGCGCATCAGCTTGTATATTTTGGCTGCAAAATGGTACTTATTACGTCTACACAAGATGCAACAGTGTAAAGTTTGATGTGCTTTGTTGCTATGTTTCAGTCTACAATATATTTCTCTGCGCCAATAAATGTCATGCTGCAGCACACAGCACTCTTCAAACACCTGGTGAGCTACGTGGAACTGGGAGCTCGTGAGCTACTTAGGTATATGCACTGCAGCTTCATGGAGTATTAACGAGCTAAGCTACAGCTTGGTAATAACTGCAATCGGAAGATTCATTCTTACTCCTACGAATATTAAACGCGAAAGTTTGTTTGTATGTTGGTTGCTCTTTCACGCAAAAACTGCTGGACAAACTTTAATGAAACTTTATAGTATAATTTTTTATACATCAGAATAACATATAGATTATAATTCTTAACGATCTGTGACCAACTAAGTTTTCACGCAGGCAAAGCCGCTAGTATTCCATTTTATGTCAAAGTAGGCTTACGAATTTCACGTTGAATGAATTATTTATCGAAATGAGGTCATTGAATATGTTTTAATTAACAATTTTCTCACTTTTCAGGTAGGTAATTACGCTGAAATCGGATTATTGTCATACAGTAGTAATAAAAAACCCCAGGTATTATTTTATTATTGCGAGGATGCGTAAGTACAGTAGGTACCTTGCTTCTGTTCTTTCTTTCTTTTTTTGTAATACTAGTATTGTAACTGTATTTTTTTCTATTTTTAACCGACTTCAAAAAAGGAGGAGGTTATAATAATATGTTCGACTGTATGTATGTTTTTTTTTTCTATGTATGTTCACCGATTACTCCGTCAATTGTGATCTGATCCGATTTTCAAAATTCTTTTTTTGTTCGATAGGGTACACTTCTGAGGTGGTCCCATTGTCACCAAGTCAGGATCTGATGATGGGATCCTAGGGAAATCGAGGGCAACCCTCAAATTTTATAGGCACGTATATCGTTTTTCAAACCTTTTCTTAAGTTATTCAAGTATTTGCTCCTGGAAATCATCATCTCATATTGATGAGCTGATGATAGAAGGTACAACTCCTTAATGCTTAGGAGTTGGAGGATAATTCTTTAAATTTTATAGATAACTATAGTTTCTTAATTTATTCAAGTGTTTGCATCAGATAGTCATCATCTCATCATGATGAACTGGTCATGGTAGGTACAACTCCTTAACGCTTAGGAGTTGGAGGATAATTTTTTAAATATTATAGGTACGATAAGACCCACAGTTGTATTATTTCATGTTTTTAAGGTAGGCTGACGGTTTAAGGTCTTTTTAGGTTGCCGATATGATAACCTGTATTTTGTAGGGAATATTATTTTACACTTGACATGCAGAATATAGTCTCAATGTACTGCTTTCAGTGGTAACATCAAGGTAATAATTAGTTAACTAAAAAGCAAGAAATAGGTATTTTTTTATAAAAAAAAAAACCGACTCCAAAAAACAAACACTAAAAAGTAGAAAAATAATTACCTACTAATTACTTATTTATTAGGACGAATTAATATTTATGTTATACCATGATTGATACTTTTGGAGTCGGTGCAGGCAAACTTCACACGTTTCATAATCTTGGCACCGACTCCAGAAGTATCAATCATGGTATAACATAAATATTAATTCGTCCTAATAAATAAGTAATTAGTAGGTAATTATTTTTCTACTTTTTAGTGTTTGTTTTTTGGAGTCGGTTTTATTTTTTTTAAACCAGCAGACAGTGGTAATACATAATCTGTTGGGGCGCTTCTCACAGCATTTTTCAATTGTTTGTCTCGAAACACTGGTTGGTAACAGGGCAAAAAATAAAAAAATTCATGTAAACTCATTATGAGTAATTGACGATTTGTAAGTTGTTAAGTATTTTAAATAGGTACCTACTTAGTGTAGACTTTTAAAATATATTTTTATTTTGATTTATGATTTATTACTTTTATTCTACCGAAACCTTCAATGTATTAGATATTTATCTCCATTCCACTGTTATGTAACCCGTCAAAGATTACTTTCGCTAATTTATTCCGAACACAAAGGATTGTGGATGAAATAGAATCTAGGTTTCGGTAAATAAACGTGACCAGTGTAATAATGTGAGAATTCTCATAAAGGCTCAGACTACTCAAATATTTAGCTTAGAAATAGTATGAGAATGGCAGTTTAACTGACACACCACATTTAATTTAATTCAACATGTGAAATTAAGTTTGGGAAAGTTTTTAAATTTAATATTTCGTAAAAGTCATCGCCTTATTTATATGAAAAAGTAACATTATTTTTAGTCGGTTTTGAAAAAAAAAAATTTTTTTTGTACCAAAATCTTTGCTTTTTAATTCTCACTTACTTTAAAATAAGATTACATTTACAATAACGGGAGTAATTCGTAAAGCGAAATTATACATTTAATTCCGTTGCGTCCAACAAAGGCAGCTGCAAAAACCGCTCGTTTATCTCGATAAGGATACGGATAAAGAAGAAAGTTAACCGGCTGTTTAGGTTGATATTAATACATCACAATGGCGGACGTCAATTTATCAACTGGACAGGGGCCGGGCTGCGGTGACACTGTTGCCAGTTGAAATTACTTGTAACCCAGCAGAGGTTGCCAGCCATCCGTCTTGTTATCATTTATCAATTGTTTGTTAATAACGCTCGACGTTTAGCCGGGAACGGGGTCTGGCAGGTCAGAAGAAATGACGTTTAGCCTCGAATTTATCAAAGGCAAATTATCCGCGACTGTACTCGTATACAAATACATAGACGGAGTCGATCAATGTTTTGTCGCACGGAACGTAGTGTGCGTTAAATTTTAATATGATTGACGCTACGTGATACACGCCCGTATTAACCAACGATGCTTGCTTAAGTGAAAGCAAGCAAATATAACGCACAGCGTTGAATAGAGCTCTGTGATTGGTTCGTGTGTCACCCTGTGCGTCCACGCGCACTGTGAGACCTCATAGTAATGTTCGTGAATACGGGCGACAGACTACTAACTTATGAGAGCGGTATACCACTTTCAATGTAAGAGTACCTACTATTTAATTATTTATTAACGTTGCAAGATTTCATTAACATTCTGCCCTGTATTTTTTTCGTAAAGGAGTATCAAACATCCATATCTCAAAACGTTTGGTTAAAGTAGTTGAGAATGAGAAAAGTCATCCGACACGTAAGAGCAACGCGTGTCGAGGGGTGCTTGTATTTCAGTGGATACCTACTCAACTTTTTTCGTATAAAACTTTTCCGTGTTAAAACGCTCCCCGGAAATCAATTCAGAAGTTCAGTAAACAACGCAAACAGTTTTAAACTACTCTTCTAAAGTACTTTTTCATTTATAAAAGTTGTCATTTCAATGCGTAGTTTATTAGAATGGCAGTAATAAAACATGAAAATGGCTAAAATATGTTAATCTGCGTCCAGTTTCATAAATTTAAGTTAGCTTAAAATACTATAGATACTAATATATTATCCGCAGTACTAGAGCTCTGACTTTTTAGGCACGAGTCCATGTTTTCAACAATAATTAATATGTTTTCAGTGACAACATTAAAACGCTGGCTGAAAACCCAGGAAAGCTGAAAAAAGCTATGCATACGTTATGCATTTAATGACAGGGTAATTGGACGATATTATAGCGCGGTATAAGGCTATAAAATGCAGGAAATAATAGTGCCCCATTTAAATATAAATATCCTAATTAATAAGCAATGAGCTGATTGAGGGACACTGGAAGAGAAATTCAACACCATTTTATAATATTTACTGTAGAAGTAAAGCTCTTTGCGAAGACTTTGCGTTGACTTTTACTCCTTGGTAATGACGAGTTTGAATGTTAATTAGTTGTGATTAAAGCTATTTATTATATTATTCTACAGGCTGGGAAAGTTTCTGGTAACGTCTCTAATATTTTCAGTCTACGGCAACATTGAAGAAATATTAATATTTTAATTGTGAATCTTCTATGCACACCGATCGAAGCTAATTAAACCTTTCTCAATAAGCTGTTGAGAGTAACTGTTAGGTAGTTTTAGTAAGCCTCTTAATTTCAAGCATTCCTACCAGATTTGTTACAAGGCTTTACAGATTTATATTATTTTGTTGAGAGAACCAAAATATACATATTTTACAAATAAATCGCATAAATACCATATTTTACGGTTCAAAAATATCCTGACGATGACACATGTTGACTTACAGCATTTCATTAATACATTGGTGGGCCGAATGATTTATCATTACAACCGCAACCCGTCATTCCACTGTCAGCTGGCTCGAATGCGGGTCTTTTTGTTTAATATTTATTTCGGTTTCCGTTATTCATGGAATTGGTGCAGAAAAATGTCTCATTAATTGGTTATACATCCCTTATTTGAGAGGGATAAGCAAACATTTCCCAAACACACCCACACACAGTCTATTTCGGTGAGTGTGGGAGTTACGGATCGTATTACTATGATTGGTGCTGAAAATTATAAAAGTAATTAAACGTTGGCATTTTGATTACCTATGTATTAATAAGCCTAGGCGCAGACCACCGAATTTCAGTTGGCCGATAGTTGGGCCCGATTCTAATTTGTATGAAGAATCGGCCGATACCAAATCGGTGTAATGTGCGCACTTTCATACATTTCCATACTAATTAACAGCTCGACCCAAGTTATCGGCCGACAAAATGTTTGCAAGGCTTAATATATTTTATTTTATTTATTTTATTACGTATACAAAACAGGACAATGTCCTAAGCAATACAATGACAATATGAAATAAAAAGCAAAACCAGACATTATCCCAAAGCATGTATACACAACATGGAATATTGCCAAGCAGTTGTTGTAAAAATCATGCAAATGAATCTAAGCCTAAAACTATTACAATTTTATTAAAAATATAGTTAAATTAATGTTAATGTTACAGTCAGTTAACATTTTCTAAAAGGATGCCAATTGTTGACTTTTTGAATCGAGGTAAATTATCATTAAATATATCTACACTCGGCATCAAATAAATCGCACCTCCCGCGACAAGCACTTATCAAACGTATGCATCCCCACTTCCCACCAACATTGGTACCATTTGAAAGCCTAGTTTTAAACTTCATTTCATTAAAGGAAAGGTTTTTACCCCAAAAATGTGTCTTTACAAGGATCCAGAGACACTTCTTCAAAAAATAGGTAGTTACGCTATAGCCATTTTTTATTACTATAAAACTGTTAAGTTGGGATTAATCGCTATCCATCTGTTAAAGAGGACACGTGAGATCTTTATTTGGTTTTATAACCATAAAAATTGGTCTAATTGATCTCAGAGGTGAGCCCAAAGTGAGGTCTATTTTCAAGTCACATTTATGGTATATGTTAATCATTTATTTAGAAATGAAATGTATTTTTCTTTAAGGATATTTATTAGGCTTTCAAATAACACCAATATTGTTGGGGTACCATGATTGTGTCAGAAGAAAATCTTTAAAGTTCGCGTCGCGGAAGGTGCGGTTTATTTGATGTTGAGTGTATTTTATTGTGATTAGAAACTGTGATTTCGTTGTACAGGCGACACATTCTTACAATAGGATTGAAATAAGAAGTGTTGTTTTTATAATATATTGGCTGTGAAGAACACCTTTTGTTATTTTACTCGTATTTCATTATTTCCTATTACTAGTTTATAACGCGAGACATATCAGTTTCTAATCTAGCCCCTACGGCTATTAATATCTAGTTCGATAAAACTATAGCGATAGTTCAGTCAGTCTGAAATTCTGAATATGCTCTAATTTTATTACAACACGTTTGTTGCTGCAGTTACAAATTTAGATACTTTAAACAGGCATCGTTATATTTTATTTACTTCTATTCCCTTACCTGATAGCGAGCAACTAAAATGTTTTATTTTTCCTATTCCCTTATTTGCCAGATAATGCGAAGGAAGCGCGTATTAGAGAAGTTTAATTAGTCTGAAAAGTTTGCGATCCAGACAAAAGTAAGCCCACGCATGTACCATAATACGAGTATACTGAGAAATTATTAAGATAATATGATTTAGCTTCACCTGTCTTTGAAATTTATATTATTATACAACGTGCTCCTTTTGTTTTCCGGAAATTTTAGGGGTATATTCTATAAATAAAAACTAGTTAAAGAATCTTAGGAATATGTGTTTCTAAAAGCATATTTTTGAAGATATTGTGGATTCTAGATTTAGAAGATACCTAGTTTATTTAGATTATAGCATCATCAATATAGTTTTTTTTTTTCAAAATTGTCACCTAGTCATTTTGTGCAGTCTTTTTATTGATAAGTGTATGTAAATTATGAATTATTTCAGTGAAAAATATTATTTTTTAATAATTTCGTATGAAAAAATAAGTCGAAAAAAATTGTTGAATATAACAAAAAATGTAATGCCATTCCATTCTTTGAAGTAGTCTTATTAATACCCTAGAGTTCCAGGAAATCCAAAAGAGCACGTTGTATTTAACATAGAGGAATTGTTTAATTCTCTAAGATATTTAACGAACTCTTACCAATTAACCCAGTTGTTACGGATATCCCTTTTTTCTTACGATTCCTGTGATTTTGCATATATCGGCTATTTAATGCATCAAGGCAACAGGAAAAATAAATAAAAAAATATTGGTCTTACGGAAACGCTGCAAAATGGTGTTTGATATACGGAACGCTAGTAATATGTAGGTACGTACGGCCACTTGTATGAACTTAGAGATAATACCAACTCTTTGCGACTTGCGTAAGTTATTAAAGTATTTGCATAAAATATGGAATATTCATTAATAAAAATAAATTCAGAGTTAAATTTATTATTTTTCAAATTTAATTCCAGTAGTGTGAACTGTATATTATGCCCAAAACATTTTCTGGGATAAGTAAAGGGTAGGTAATATTGTATTTCTTGCAAAAATCATTGCATTTGTATCAAAGCGTGAGTTTCATAAAAACTGTGTGTTGTGACTGAATTTGAGATGTTAAAATACTTCTCCTCTGTTTATGTGGCGGAGAAAATCTCTTCGTTTTGATAGTTGGCGCAATTTTCAATGCATTTGAAGCAACTGAAACCACACTAAATCATCTCATTTACAAACAATAATTTCTTCATATCTTCATACATGACTGACCCTGTCTAGGGCATAATTGGCTATCTAAGCTAACGGGATGCAGTCTTCTTCATCATCAGGATGAAAAATTTTCTCTACTGATTTCTACGTGGGCTCTCATTTGTAATACAGGCAAATCTATTGACACTTTATTTTTATCACCAGAGTTCTCTTTGGTTAAGTCACCATTACAATAATTTTCCGGATTTTCCGGCGGGAAAATTGTGATTGAGTTAGGGATACACTCATGTTCTCTTTTTCTCCAGTTCTTCAATGATTTCATTTAAACGACAGGGCCTCGAAGGCAGGCGCTAAAACAACAAAATACCGCAGTTCATATTACTAGCGTTCCTTATACGGATCACTAAGTTTAACGTTAAATTAGTAACAGTTACTATAAAAATGTTTATAATTATGTTATCGATTTACAAAATGTGGGCTACAAACTTTCATATTTTTCGGCAAGAAATACTTTAGAATAAATACTTATCATGTTTGTATTCACCTTGAAAAAGTCATCGTAAAATTTACCAAAACAATAAAACGCTTACGATTGAAATGTGACACCCAATGGAGAACAGAACACCTCTGATGGACAAAGGGACCCCACAGCAATCGTTTAACATAAACAATGTTATCAGAAACCACCCTCATTGTTTATAATAATTTAATTTTTATGTTGATCCGTATATCAAACGCTAGTAACAAGTGGGTGTTGACTCACTTCTCGGAAGGCATTAGTGTGATGTTGTTCCTAGTTATAATGTCATCGCGGTGTCACTGACTATTTTTATACGCATTATTTTGTTCCAATTATTAGGTTTAGTATTTCTCATTATACATAAATTATTGTAGGCTTATCAATAACACGAGCTATCTATGTATTTGTATCAATCTAAAATAGTAGTCTGATTGACGCCTACATTGCCCAATTGCTTAGCTTAGAACACAGAAAAGCTTTTGGGACACATTTCCGTCTAGGTTTCGCGAAAAACACATTAGCATCGAAAAAAGTTAAGTGCTTGGAATACGTCTGTGGCATATATTAAATTGGACTTTTACGTACAAAACAGTACGTGACATCTAGCATCACCCATTACTTGTAAGTAGTTTTTGCAACTTTCAGTACTCGTACGAGTACTAGTTATATTATGCACAAATACATCGGAATATTATTGTAATGACAGAAAGATCGATAGAGTAAATGCTTGGTAATTATTTTTAAAAGCTTAATTATAAAAACCAAATTATTTGACAATTCTCTTTATCAGTTTTCTTGTAATTACTTTAATTACTAATAAGTACCTAAGTAGTTGACAATGAATAAGTAACTTTAATGAAGACATTTTATAGTCTTCATAAGTCTTACAACTAGAGATGAAGCCCTGGACATGCTGTTTCCAATTCATGATAGGATCTCGTAGCGTTGTAGTATCGTAGCTTTCGTAGCCCTCGTAGCGCCGTAGCACTAAGTTGTAACACTACGGCCAGTATTATGAGCTTTGTCTTGTATTGTATTAATGCCTATGATTGCTTCAATAAAGTAACAGCTACTGACTCAAATAAATTGAAATGTTATACCCCATCATAAAATATATTGTTATTTTCTGCGAACAGATTTATTCTAAGAAGCTGCACAGAATCACTACCGGAAAACACAAGTCATCTGTCATAGAGATCGAGCGCCGCAAATTATGCAGTCTACATGTAATTTCCGTTTTATATTATGCACTATTGTACGTGTATGTATGTCTTGTGGTAAGGACGTCAAGTCGACAGCACATCAGACTATCTATAATGTAAAATCAATCTTATTGCAATACCATAGTGTTTATTTTGATGGGCCTGGATTTACCTCTATTTGTTTCCACAGTCGCTTTTCTGCATTTATTGCTGAAAACTTTATCATATTTTGACTTTAAAATAATATTACTTTATTGGTGTTTGGCTTACGCTCTACTGAGTGTTAAAAGCCCATGAATTGCAAAACCAAATGAAAAGATAAAAATTTTAAGCGTCATCGAAAAGCCAGTCAAAAAGGTATAAATAAAAATTTTCTCTTCCCTCTTCTCAACGAAGCCTGCTTATATTTACGAGATTAACCGCTTCTCCGGACCGTAATTAATAATGTCGAACTCGTTAACACTAACAGGTGCTGCAGCAAGAAAAACTTCCAACTAACACTTGTTACAACAGCGGAGAAAGAACTAATCAAATTAAAAGTTGTTTCCCGAAGGAAGTTCGCTTCCACTATCATTATAATCTCGCCTACATGTTTGGGGGAGAATTCCCTAATTTAACTTTCGAGAAGTGCTATCAAACATTTGGTCTACTTTTAGAGGCTCCGAAAAACAGTTCGGACCTAATTAACATTGCCTAGATTGGTTCGATTGCGGGATTACGAAGTGATCGAATTTACAGTGACGTAACAACTTTTTCCAATATTCCCTCAGTTGTTGTTTCTAAAGAATATTAGCAATTTGTAAAATTAAATATCGTTCGTTCGTTCGTTCGTTCGTTTCAGCTGAAAGACGCACGTATGTCCACGTAGCGTGGGCAGGCCTCCCACTAGGTGGACCGACGATCTGGTGAAGGTCGCGAAAGGTTGTTTGGATGCAAGCGGCGCAGGACCGGTCCTTGTGGAAATCCTTGGGGGAGGCCTTTGTCCAGCAGTGGAAAATTAAAATTACTAAAATACGTTAACCCATCGTGATAAGCTAATTATGCTTGTGTTATGAGTGGGTTCACCGCGTTTTGTAAACGCAGTCTATCGGGTCACGAGCAAATTAAATCTCTACTTTTAAGTTGTTCTGCATAAAAAAAAGTTCTAAAATATTTCAAAAACTGTATTTATGATTATTCTGATTTATCGCATTAAAATTAGCATGGTTAGTTAAAATATTTTACTAATTGGATAAAAAATAAAGTTAATTCAATATTGTAAGCGATTTTCATACCTTCCAAATATAAATCAGATTTTTTTTCACAGCTATAATTCTTTTAGAAACCATTTTCAAATAATTTATGCATTATGCTTGCCTGCGGGTTATTTACGGAAAAAAGGATGTGTAAAACTTTTTTAAAACATACGTAACGGTGCACAGTTTCACCAAGCAATTTCGGACCGTTATTTATAATTTTAACGCGCAGGAATAAAATTACGACACCCATATATTTTTTAAAATCCTCTACTGGTTTGGCCGAAAATATTTTTAGCGAGGTAAAGTGGTGACTTTTTCTAATAATAACAAGTGGAGCATCGTTAAAAAGTAGATGCAAAAAGAACAGTTTTTAATGCCAAATAATGGCATTTAACTCCTCGTATTGGTCGTGCAGTGAAAGTTGAGGTGAAAATCACGGTAGGTACTGACACTGATGTAATATCTGAATACATATACACAATCCATTGGACATTCAAGCTCAATATTGAATACACTAGCTTGCTTATTCTTGCTAAAATGTGTGCAAGCAAGACAGAAAGCACTTATCTATCAGATTCAGACTACGCAAGATTGATTGAAAATTAAATAAATAAAGATATTTTATGTAATTGAACCATTCACTGTATGTACCTATTTGAATCATTCACTGTGTTTAAACGAGAAAATCAAAGTGTTAATTAGTGACTTTTTACAAACTTCCTTGCAAATTCTTACTATGTGCCGCCATCTATCGAGATGAATATTAGGGTGCGGTTCAGCGGCGGACAAATGGGATGGGCGCGTGGGCGATTGTAGTTAAATAGGATAAGAATTACTTATAGGTAGTGCAAGGTTGGATTTTTTTCCTGGCGGCTTGGTGACTGGAATTGAACCGCCACCGGTGCAGACGGAGAAGATGGTGAATTGTCTGCACGTGAAAAAGAGGTTGTCCGGCTTGCAGAAATTTATAAGAGTTACCGTTCCTTGTGTGAAATTAGAAAATGTAAATAAAACAGCTCCCTCTCAATTGACACAATTTATTTTGTCTCGTAAGCTTGAATACAATTGACAATTACGATATTATTACTACTGTAATAGATAGTGCCAATCTCAAGGGATTCAGGGTCGTTAATTAGGTTCGGTTTGGTGAATATTATTGCCACTACAAATTTCTTAAAACTCAGCCTAAATATTAAAAGACTCTACTAGTTAAGATAACTGCGCGATGTCAGGT
The DNA here is from genome assembly GCF_963855985.1 of Ostrinia nubilalis. Lineage (NCBI taxonomy): Eukaryota > Metazoa > Arthropoda > Insecta > Lepidoptera > Crambidae > Ostrinia > Ostrinia nubilalis. The sequence goes on from NC_087103.1 coordinate 7,372,969, forward strand.
CGGAAAGACTCCTACTTGAAGGATGGAAAAGTGGGTACCTTGGAAGCCATGCGGTTATAAGCCGTTACCCTGAACGTTCCTCTCTTCTTCCGGGGTCCAACGGGTCTCGCACACTTTTAGGCTACAAGCAGCGTCCTCCACGGCCTCAAGCGCGCAGTGCCAGATGAAGCTCTTGCATCTCTTCGACAGGTAAGCGTTCAAACTCTTGCAGAGACAGAGGTTTGATGACAAGGAGGAAATGCGAAGAGATCAGCAGTTTAGAAAGGAGAAATATTTCATACGAAATGAAGAGAAATTAAAATATTATGAAATGTCATCAAAATATTATGTTTAAATTATAAGTAAAATAATGAAATATGAAATTTGAAATCCCGCATGAAGACCGTTCGCTAATCTGAGCTTTACTCACAGTCTTCAGCATCCCAGCCCTCGTCCAACATAACGTTTAGGAAACCTCTCATGTGTGATTATTTTAAATTATATTAAGAAATTATCGTGGATGCATTCTGCAACACACGATTTGAAACACAGGGGATTACATCCCCGAAAATAATAAAATTGCGGTTGCGCACGATCGACCAAAATTCCAAAGTGATTTCACAGCTCAACTGACAGTGACAATGACTCGTATTGACATCGCGAAACGTTTCGTTTCGCCGCTTAGATAAAAAGCAAATACTAATAAAAACCATGATGAAAACAATCTCCTGAACACTGAAAATATTCTATTAAAAAATAGAATAATCAAAACAAAAACATTAGGAAATGTTTCAATAAAATATATTTGAATTGACTGAGCAAAAAGCGCCATCTATTGCAAATTAATTCAAAATCACGCCAATAGATGTCGCTAGTGGTATCCTAAATCCAAATATCCAGTAAGAAAATCAATTTGTGAAAACAGCCAAAACTGCAACGCTACAGTAGGTACTTACTTATTTGATTTTAATGATAATTACTATAGGTACGTATAATTTTAGTAGAAAGAAAGGTCATTGAATGACTAAGTGACTCACTAACTCATCACGAAGTCTCGAAAACTACAAGTCTCAAAAGAGTTGTCATAGGGGTTAATGGTCTATCTATTCCACTTTGATCACCTGGCTTTGATCACCAAGATGATCAAAGTGGACTCCAGTTAAATGATTTTTTAGTGTTCTTTGATCACCTATAAATAAATCATACCTCTGAATTGTCACATACATGTCCAATTTGTTTATTGCGGTTTTTAGAAAATATCATAAATGTTACAAAACAAAATATTATGTAGTACATCAATTGAACATGTGATTATTCAGAGGTATGATTTGTTTGTAGATGATCAAAGGACACTAAAATAATTATTTAACTAGAGTCTACTTGGCTCACCCAGGACATCGTATCCGTGGGTGATCAAAGGCACAGAACAAATTCAAAGGACACTAAATTGTCGCTGTAATACATCTCCTTTTAGAACGTAGGTAGTCACTAAGACGAAATTTTGCAAAATTCAACCCTTATGGGAGTTAAAAAGGGGGTTAGAAGTTTGTATTGCAGTCCTCGGTTTTTAAAGTAAGAGACTTGAAAGTTAAAATGTATGCTCACTATGATCTCTAGATATTGTGGAGGTGTACATATACTGTTCGGTACACTGTGCTACTGTGTACACATCGGTTTGCCGACGATTGTGGTCATGCCAGAATCGTTGAAAGAACTTGGCACAATGCTCGAAGACCTTAATCGATTTTCCCAACAGGTAGGCCTGAGGATGAACATGGACAAAACGAAGCTTATGTCGAATGTCCATGTTGCGCCCTACCCAGTTTCAGTTGGGAGCTCAATTCTCGAGATTGTCGACAAGTAGGTATGTCTACCTCGGTCAAACAATCCAGCTAGGTAGGTCCAATTTCGAGAAGGAGGTCAATCGTCGAATCCAACTCGGCTGGGCAGCGTTCGGGAAACTACGCAACATCTTTTCGTCCAAAATACCTCAATGCCTGAAGACTAGAGTGTATAACCAATGTGTGTTACCAGTGATAACTTATGGCTCGGAAACGTGGCCTTTCACTAATTATAGGCCTTATACAGAAGCTTAGTTACACAGCGTGCTATGGAGAGGGTTATGCTTGGTGTTTCTTTGCGAGATCGAATCAGAAATGAGGAGATCCGTAAACGAACCAAAGTCGATGACATAGCCCGGCGGATTAGCAAGCTGAAGTGGCAATGGGCAGGGCACATAGTACGCAGAATTGATGGCCGATGGCGCAGAATGGTTCTGGAATGGAGGCCGCGTACCGGAAAATGTAGCGTGGGACTTCCACCTACAAGGTGGACCGACGACATCGTAAAGGGAAGCGCTGGACGCAGGCCGCTTCCAATCGATCAACATGGAAAGCATTGGGGGAGGCCTATGTTCAGCAGTGGACGTCCTATGGCTAAAATGGTGGTGGTGGTGGTGGTGGTACATAATATTATACTGAAAATGTATCATTAGAAATCAACTACGGGGGCTAAGGAGATAAAAGGAGGGTTGGAAGTTTATATTATGAAAGTCCTATATGTTTAAAGTAAGAGAGTTGAAATTTAAAATGTATGCGCTATAGATGCTAAGAGCGGATTTTACGAAACTCCACCCCTAATGGAGTAAAACGAGGTCCACGCGTACGAAGTCGCGGGCGGCCGCTAGTAATTAATAAAATATTGGCGAGTGTGCATCTTTGTCCATAATTACTTTTGGCCCCGCCTGACACGAGTCTTTGGGTCGAGTATAACCGATAGCCATATTTTATGTGCTCTAAATGCGAATGTGAATGCTGAATAAAATACTCAGTTTTGGTTCAACCAGTTTTCATTCTCTATTCCCATACCATCACGCTATCCGGTAGGTACATTCAGGAATCATTGAGTTGAACAAATCTATTTATAAGAGTAGCATTTCACAGACACATCGCCTTTTGCTGGGATGCGATTTCCCTGGCATTTGACCCCGCACTCGTTCCTTTGAGGGGAAATATTTTTCAACGTTTGACTTCGACTTCTACCCAAAACATGCTCTGAATTGAAATTTCAAGCAAAACGGAACAGAGAGGCATAAGGCAGGACAGAACGTTATATGGAATTTATAGCAATTTCGTAGCGATGAAATTTCACGATATTGGTCTCTGAATTGAATTTTTCGCTCGATGCACTCGAAATTATCTTATTTATTTTCGTGAGGCTATTTCCACAATCACATACTCGTACATTGCTATTTGGAAACAATATAGAACTAATGTTGGAGTTCTTTATTAGCTTATTGGACTTTCATAAACATAGGAAACAAAGGACTTTGGAAATACATAATGGAATTCTTAAGAAGAATAAGAAATTAGTTTCCCGGTTTGGTTCTGGGATTAGAAAACTCTGGTTTGGTTACAAAACTGTTAACTAAGTAGTCTACCTATTTTATCTGACTTACAACATCCTTATAATTTGCAGGAAAAACTAAATACCAAATTAAAGATAAAACATCTGAAATAAACATGCAAACTCTAATCAAAAGGCGAATAAAAATCGGAAAAAATGAGAAAAAGCGGACGCGAACAATGAAAGGCGATCTATTAAAATGAAAAATTGAGTTAAGTCAGCAAACGGAGTAAGTTGTGATTCGCTAAAGCATGCTAAAGAGCACCAAAGGAGCGGGCTCATAACGAAGCGAGAGCAGCACGGTTATTACTCACGATCCTTTCAGAGCAATCTCGATAGTGGTGTGCCTTTATTTATTTAGTCGACTGGACTGTGGAAATAAATAAAACTTTTGAGCACGAATCGGGTTGTGTTGTGTTGGTATAAAGTCGTCAATTTCAGTGACAATTAGTAACATGTACAATGTTTTGGTTAAATACGGCCAATGTATTACAATGTAGTTAAATGTACAATGTTCAGGAATTTCTTTGCGTTATGCAACAAATTAATTATTTTAGAGTGTTCAACAAATTAATATATTTTTTGGTTAGAGCTGATATTATTATTTAAAGGTAGATTGCTTCAAACGATTCCTAACAAAAGGATTTTGTGAATTTTTGGTCCGTCAAATGTTGTAGTAAAAACCGGCATATTTCTTTAAAGTCTTTCAAAGCTACTATTCCTTTATCATACCTTTCCAACAAAAACATTCCACTCGAACTAACCACACGGATGTCATCACAATCGAGACAGTTCTCGAGTCAGTAATCGGGCACATCACTTATCGCAAATAGTTCATTCTTTTCTATCGCTTTGTGAAAGAGAATCGCGTTTGCAGTTCCCGGTCTACGTTTGTTCAATTTTTTTTTAAATTTCGCATTGTTCTTCAAACTGGAAAGTAGAATTTACTTTACAAAGTAAGAAAAGTATGCGCGATACTCCGAGTCACGGTAATAATATCATACAGTATTGTAACTTCATATAAACCGACGAAACGCGAGCTTTCCTTCGAATTTCAAATCTAGGGACGTGGTCGAGATCCAAACGTTAGGGGTGTCGCGAATGTGCCGAACGGACGTCGATGGCCTAGTGTTGAAAATGACTAAGGTGATTGAATTTGACTGACCGTTTTAAACGGTCAATTATTTTGTCAATAACTAGTCATTGACTGTCAGAAATGGTCATTTTCAGTCAGTTTGATTTTAAAATGAAAATTATATATTGTATAAAACCAGCTTTTGCCAACGATTTCGCCCGCCTAAAATTAAAGTAACAGGTCATTAAGTACTCATTATGATTAGTAGATTTAAAATTATTTTAGTATATTTTTTTAATTAAATCTACTAATCACAAAACAACACGCATTTTTATCCTATTCCATTCACAAAGTATTTTGTTTGTCTAAATAAAAAAAATTACAATCACAAAACTAGACAGAAATACTAAGTAGACAGATGTAATTAGAGTGGGTACTGTAGGTGAGCACATGAGGCTACAGATAAAAATGGAGGCCACACTCCGAATACCTACTTGAAGCACAAACTATGTATCACTATCTCGCTCTCTGTGGGCAGACTCTCTTTCTAAATAAACAAAAAATATAAATTTGCTCAAATTCAATGAAACTCAATGTAAAATCTTTATTTTTTCTTGACATAGGTATCATTAAAAATGATAAGTGTAAATACTGGTAAAACGTTTTAGGAAGAAATTACTGTGAAAAATGTTTACAATGATCCAATGTCGGAAATCACGAAATAAACACTTACGCGTGGAATCTTATGTCACTTCCAGAGTTCCAGGACACCACGTACTACCGCAACCACGCACTACAAAATTTTGCATCATTTCTTGTGATAAAACAATGATTATTTCCTGTTAACAATCTCAAACGAAATTAACTGCATAATAAACAAAATAGTAAACAACCGCCATGATGGGCCGGATTGGGCCGACGTTGCCACACGGTACCGATTCCCCAGGAATTGGGATTGTAATTCCCTGATTCGCCAACACATTAAACCTAAACGGCCGACAATTTTGTGATTTTTAATTCAACTAGGTAATCGTAGTTCAAATATTTAATTATTTATTTGTTTAACTTATGATTTGGTTAGTGAATTGGCTATTTCGAAGAATTTACTAGGAGATTTAAATCAGGAGATAGCAATACTGCAGTTCACACTAAAAAGAGAGGTAGGGCCACAGAGAGCAAGATAGATATAAGTAGGTACTTGACTCAAGTTTTTGTTCCAAGTTTGCCCTCCATTATTATCTTTAGCTTCATGGGTGAGCAGCCCTATCGCATGTTGTCATACCGTGACGTACCGCGGGGCTGTTGACATTTATTTCAAAAATATGGCCGAGTTGGAATACTGTATAGATAGTATTACCGTGTCCGAGTTGTGTTTGAACTTCAAAAATAGAACACAGTAGGTACGTACCTACTTACATTTGTTGCATTCGTATGCGTTGTAAAGAATTTGTTACTAAAAGTATGTATTTCAAATAAAAAATACTCTAAAGCAAAGGATGAGATCCTAGGAGATTGGACACTGTTCATGAATAATTATCTCATAAGAACGACGGAAAGGTGGCTCATTTTCGTATCTTTCATTTTTTAAACCAATCTATCGGTCTATAAATTGGCGTGTGTATATCCCATCTGTCCTTTCATCATCAAAAGCTTATACAAAGTAATTTAATTGATTAGTGGAGTTCGCTCCCGTATAAACGTATTATAATGTGAGTAGATGTAACCTGATATGTTGATATATTTAGGCCCCGGAAGCTTTGATTATGGCAAAATCAAACTCATGTTACCGATTACAGAGGTAAACCATAGATATATTAGTTACACATAAGCCTTGAAGCTTTGGGGTATTCATGTTACGGAAACCATTTATGAATGAGTTAACGGTTATGTGATTAAAATCGACAATTAACTCATAATAATAATATGTTAAGCCAATAGTTTTGGTATTTAAACGTTGTTCAATCGACAAAGTGTTTATGCGAAAGAACGATATCTTACAGTCAAAAAGTTCTAAATAAAATAGCAAGCTTTTTAATAATTGAAAGAAATGCAAACCGAATGACAATATTGAACGGAACAAAGCCTGTGTAGGCATTCTAATTGATATTCATTGTTGTACACCAAGGCAGTCTGATTTGCCTAGGCAAGCTATCTACACAGCTATTTCTTTTTCTGGGAAATTGCCTTCCGTGAGCCTTGCCAAAGCTTGCTCCGACATTTTTTCATGAGTATCTTCTAATGCGCTGTTTGCTGGTGTTTTTCTATTATTGTTACCATATTACTAAAATAGAATTACAAGAGAACTAAAGAAAAGCAACAGAAGATTTCAAACTTACTTTAACAGAAGTCAAAAATCTGTCAAACTCTATACAAAACTAATAGTTTCCGATGAGACAAAACATACTGGAAAAACTACACTTTTTTAGGGTTCCGTAGTCCGGACAAGGAACCCTTATTACTTATTTTTATTAAAAACAAAAAGCTTGAATTCATTTAATCTTTATTTCATAGATCAGGGACTTTTAAAGATATTGAAAATTTTCTAACCGACCCTTTTTCTTTCGATTTCTCTCTCCGCTTAATTTACTGGGTATTGAGTGGAGTGAGAAATTAGATTTCGTTGGAAATTGACAAGGTACATACAGGTGTTATACCTAATTATCGTTAGCAGATTTAATAACGTGTATCATTACCAGATATCAGGTTGCGATAGTGGTAATTGAGTATCGCTAATTAGCACATAATTGAAACTATCAAGCAACAAATAAATCAACAGACAGCGCAAATTGAATGCATACCTAATTAGTACAATTGCTTCAAAGAACAGACAGTAAGCTCATGAATAGCGGCAGATGATTTTTTGTAGTTTTAAACTCACATTCCCTTTAAAATATAGGTAAATATTATTTTATCACAGGTACGTAGGTATCGCGAGTTGAAGATGTTCTTAATTGGGCCTTATTGAGCACTGAAGCTCAAAGTTGCACAGCGTGCTATGGAGAGGGCTATGCTCGGTGTTTCTTTACGAGATCGAATCAGAAATGAGGAGATCCGTAAACGAACTAAAGTCGCTGACACATACCCTAGTTAGCTAATGGGCAGGGCTCATAATATGTAAAACTGACAGTCGATGGGGCAGCAAGGTTCTGGAGTGGAGGCCGCGTACCGGAAAACGCAGCGTGTGACGTCCACCCACAAGGTTGACCAACGAAATCATAAAGGTAGTAATCAAGAAAGCGCTGTACGCAGGCCGCTACCAACCGGGCAACATGGAAAGCAGTGGGGGAGGCCTATGTTCAGCAGTGGACGTCCTATGGCTGAGATGATGATGATGATGATGGAGTACTGAATGCTCAATCAAGTGACAAAAAGTAATTATTCGTTGGATCTACGCAAGTAATGTATTATTCTCTAACAAAATAATGATCGTATTACGGTCCCCGTGGAAAGTTTTCCTATACAAAAGATTATCTTTTCGTCATAATTTTTAATTATAATCCGGTCCTGTATTACGAAGCCTACTAGCGCCTCAAGTATTTTATTTTATTCTATAAAAAGCTACAAGGAAAATGTTGGCCCATCTCTTTCTTGGTAATCTGAGATGGCTTCAACACTCAACTCATCGCATATCGCCGCTCAACTCATGCTATGGTTCTTAAGTCGCGTCTTATGTCAAGAACTTATAAGTAAGTAAAGATTTTACAGACAGTAAGTATCGTAATTTCAATATTTTTGGCTCTATCTTTTACTTTGTTTCTCTCACAGTTGTAAAGTTGTATCTGCTTACATTGTATTTATTTATAGCCATTTCAATTTGGATACCTTAGTAAGGTAAGATTAATTGATTTAATTTATTTAATGAAGCAGCATACACTGTATTTGTTTATGTACCAAAATGACATTAGTAAAGAAGAAAATTGACCTTAGTTATACATTATCGCCCATATTCACAAACATTCTCAGGTCTCACAGCGCGACACATGAACCAACCACAGAGCTCTATTACAGTCTGTTTTATTTGTAAACTGATAGTTATTCTTTCTCTGATTTCCTGGGCCTCTGGACTCATTCTGAGTACCCAACGAAATCTGACAATAAATATTATGAATCATTGCTGATCTAAAGAATTTATATCTGTTATCAAAAATTTACGTGACAGTAATAAAATAGCAATAGGAAAGCGTTAGTGGCAGTTATAGAGAACAATAAAACAGCAGCGGAACCCTATTATGGCTATAGAATACGGAATTTTGAGGCTAAATATTATGTTCCAGAGATAAAAGATTGCAGTTCCATGCTAGCTTGACATTGAAGCCTTTAAATGGGAGGCTTAATTAGAACCAATCACATCAGCTAAAGATTAGCCTCTGAAAACTTCAGTTTCACAATTAATAATAATTATGTGTGTCATTACATTATTGTCATTGGATGTGTCGAGTGCCTATCTAAGCCTAGGCACAGACCACCAATTTTTAATCAGCCGATAGTTGGGCCCGATTTTAATGAAGAATCGGCCGATCCAATGTGCGCACTTTCATACATGTCCATTATTGTCCATACTGATTAACAGCCCGACCCAACTATCGGCCGACAAAAACTCGGTGGTCTGCGCCTAGGTTAAGGGGTTTGAGGAATTTTAAAGAAAACTTATTTTATGAAATAGTGAGATCTTTGTCATCTAAACGCTTTTAGTTTAGGTCTTCTTATTCCTTTAGTCTTGATAGTGAACTAGACTTTCGCTTCCAAGCAATTACTTTCAGCAAGGCTGATGTTTCATCAAATTAGTTTTGTCAATACGTTTCAATTTCGCATCTTCGTGTTACTTCTCAAACGATATCGTAACATCTTAGATTGCCTAACTATTTATCTGATACATAAGTGCTTTAGTGCGAACACAGCCTAATGCCATTAGGTACTAAACGTAATCCGTTCAATTTTACTTCTTAGGTCCCAATCCTCTTGGATTTTATCACGAATCGTCACGAAGCGCGTATTAGTGGTCTCTTAACGCGAAATTTAACTGCTCAAGTTTATGTAAAGGCCTCGCAATGCGTTGAAAGTGTTAATGTTTGCCACATTAAATAGCTCTCTAGGTTAGGATGACTGCCTTGGGACGGATAACTGCCGGTGTTTTTAAGTTTAAGCTGTCATAAATGTGAACCTAAATGATTTACTTACTTATTCATGGATATGCATGAAATGTAAGTTTAAGCCTGAGTTGCAGTCTTACTTTAACTTTGACAAAAGTCAAAAATCTGTCAAACTCCATACAAAAAGCACCGGTTATTGTTACGGTTAAAATAAGATGGTGCAACTCAGCTTTAGTTAAATTTAAACTTCTTTCGGGAAAAATACACATTTATAAACATTTTATACCCACTTTTAGACGATGTTTGAGAAGATTCTTAATTAAAATTGTTCTAGGACACACTGTTTAGTCTCGAGTTTCTTAGAGGTCCAAAGATTTAATTATTTGGAAAACCCAACAATGCAAAGCATGACTAGGTATCTACAACTACGCCAAGACAAAGTCTGTCTAGGTTCATTGCAGCTTGAATATACTTATTAGTAGAATGTTTCGCAGACACACGAGTTTTCTCAAAGTGTTTCATTCCAAGTTTCTGTGGTACGGTAACTGTCTTGCTGTTTTGCATAGTTGTCGGTGCAAGACTCCAGAACATTGTCCCAACAGAGTGGAATTCTTCAGTAAATTGGGACTCGTATTTCAGTAAAAGTACGGATGCGCTTTGAGATCGAATGGTGCTCGTATGTCAAACAAAGAATATTGAAGGCAATCGATCTTGTGCGAGGACATAAATATACTTGATTCGATTCTGTAAGGGAGTGTATTTTTGTTACGCTGTGGGGTATGACAGATTGCGAAAAACTAGAGTATTATTTTTTTATACCAAGTTGGTAAAAAATTTAGTATTATTTTTTTACCAAAAATAACTGGTATGGTAAAATAATATCAGTAATGGCTTTAAATTACTGTTCCCTGGATACGACTCTATTTATGACATACTTAATTTTGAATTATCCATTAAAATACTGTACATAGTTTTCTTGAACTGTTCCATGTAAAAATGGTACAGTTAATTACCAAAAGAGATTGATATTATTTAGCTACATATTATTCATGATAGTTCTATCTATCATGAATAATATGATATAAAAAGAAGTCAGGGCTACATATTTGATTTGATTTGCTAATTTCGACCAATTTAGTCATGCTTTCATAATTATGGGGCCATTAAATAGGGTATCCCATACCTCTGTTTCCGCATTCTTGAACCTGTCCGTCCCATAACACAGTGAGATAGTAGTATAACTAACAGCAGAACATAGGCAGAGATAGATACATAATTTAATGAAGCAAATACTGTTGTGATTATTTACAAACGAATAATTTCATTAAGAAATACTAATTTCACTCCTAAATAAAGAGGCACAGCCTATAGCTTCAAAATAAACGCAACATTTTCCGCTGTTTTCCTATTTAAATGTGAGTACATTTGCCTAAATTACTGTTAAAATGTTCAAAGTATAAGTCAGAAGATACAATCGCGAGCGCGTATGCGGTGTTGACACAGTGATTTGAAATTGCAGTAGGCCTACTTCAAACGGTGTTGAATAAATTCATCAAAATAAATGATCTGTCATAACTAAGCAATTGTCTACTAAGCAGCATGCTTCGCTGTAATACTCCCAGAGCAATGATCAACAGCCAAATCGCATTTTTCATGATGACATAGATACTACAGCATGACGTTCAGTCTGTACATTTTGTCATGTGAAACGCGAGAGAGTGAAGTGGTAATTCGAGTTTATTTTTCTTAGAACTCATCGTCATTTACCGCTTGATGAGATTGTTAACTCCATTAGTCATCGTGTATCGTGGACGCAGACATAGTTGTAGAACAGAAAATCGGAATGACGACATCGTAGAGATAAAGAGCATAGTGTATAGATAAATGTCCTACACTGAACCGTCCCACCCGTGACATTGAAAGGGGGCGCCACCGTCAACACCGGATCGCTGGTTCTGATTTTTATCACGTTGGAAAACATTGAAATGCCATTTGGAGGAGGGCGTTACTATAAATGCCAATACTATTTCCGTTCTTTGCCATTTGACGTTTCAAAATCGTTCAACTATAGATACTTCTTTAAGTCAACCTGCTGGATTAACCTCCACTGTGGCACGGACTTACGACCCGGTTACGGCCGAGCGCGTACACGCGTAACATTAAGTTACGTGGTTACGCACCATTAGTTGAGATTTCGCAGTTTCACCCTGTCTCAATTCCGTGGACTATTAAAGGGGAAATTTCATTATAAGAATGGTTCCTTGAATAAGCGATGAAACTGGAGATGCGTTAGAGATTTAGCGGCAGCCGCAGATTAAGGGCGCATTCAGATTTTGGTGGGTTACAGCGGTGATCAGGTTTACGTGAAGGGGTAATAATTAGAGAGGTACGTAGGGAATGTTATAGTTTCATACGAGATAGGACTGTGGGAAGTCTTCTTATTTGTTATCATTTCGTATGTCATTTAGTTGTTCATAGGTATAATATTTTATTTCTAGCAAGTTTTGAATTTTTAGTTTCAGTAAAACGTTAAAAATTGGGCAAGTAAATTATGTTATACATTATTACATATTGTACTACTTCTCGTTAGATTGGTATTGGTTTCGTTTGAGAAAGGTAAATGTGCTCGTTATTATTTTGTTCGTATAGTCGACAATAAAAAAACCATACTTTTTTGTTGCAAAATCGCATTTTCTGCAATAGTTTTAACGAAATTCAAGGACATATAAACCACAGTTTGACTGGCTGATCTATCCTCAATGCTATCCTATAAATTCATATCAGCGTTTTTTACATTTTATGACAGTAAAATTCTCCCACAGTGTTAAAATTAAACTAAACATTAAAATTTTCATAGCGATATCTGCATATTAAACTAACACACTTCCCCAAACAGCCCCCGAATGATGTTAAATTAAATTTGCTCACAAAAATTATACGCAGTAAGCCTGCTCTCATTCGCCTTGATTACTTATTTAATTGGTAACTCACTTCGTTGAGAATTCGACGTGATGGTAATTAGAGCTGAAATTTTCATACCGTCTCAAAATATGTCTGCTGACCGTTTCAGTGTGTAATTTTTATGTTTTCACTCTTGGAGGTGACTTAAATTACTATAAAATTAATGAAAAAAATATTATCGTGTCGTCTTTTTCGTTAAGTCAATCCTTGAGTCATTGAGATGTCGTTAAATTGGATTCACAGAAATCTGTACAGTTTTAACTTTCGCAAGAGTAAGGCTGGGTTGCACCATCTTACTTTGACTTTAACAAATGTCAAAAATCTGTCAAACACCATACAAAAAGCACCGGTTATCGTCATGGTTACGGTCAAAGTTAGGTGGTGCAACTCAGCCTAAGACTCCTTCTTAGATTCATAAAGTCTGAAAGGCAGCATTTTGCATATTAACTCAAATTCGGTTACTACTTTTAGGAAAATACTACGTAACGACGCTAAAAACTCCGTTTAAACCCAAAAATGTTAAAAATCCCTAATTATAGGCATTTTATGTTTCAGTATTCACTTTGAAAATCCGTTCGAAATAATACCTGTTCAATATGCCAAAGAGTGTACAGAAACATTTTATATATTACAATAAAACGAATATCTACATTCTGAACGTGTCAAATTCGTGACAAAGAGGGCCATCTGTCAATGGATTGCGACTAAAAAATGTAAAAAGAAAATACAAACTACAGTCCATTTTAAGCCATATTCTGCCAGTTTTAATAAAAGCCTGCGCCTGCATAAATCTCGAGTTTGCTCTGTTTACTATCAATATTTTATGCTTTTTATTTCAAAAATGGATAAGCTAAAAAATAACACTCGAGCTTACCCGCATCCGTTTTTTCGTAGTGTTTTGTTGGGAGCAAGTAGTGATATCATTTAATTTTTCAAGCTGATTTAGTTTTCCAAGTTCAGATTTTAGATTATTATTAGTTTTGTCAAAATGGGGGAAAATCTACGCAACAATCTATGTAATGAACATTATGAATAAATTTCTTATTCTTATTCAACTTATCTCAAAGTTAAATACGAGATAATAATTCAAATTACATTTATGTACATAAACTGCTTCTTTTGAACACTGGTCAATTTATTGTCCCACTGGAACGTGTAAAAGCGCTTTTTAAATGCCTTTTTACATAAAATAAATTATGAAGAATTATAATAGATCAACATAGAATACTAAAATTAATTTAACTGTTCATAATGATATGCAGCTTCAGAAATTTGATCATTCGTAAGTTACATAATGTATTTACAAAAGAATCCACCATTACAGTAAATGGTCGTGTTTTCTAAAATCAATAGAAACTGCTAATAAGAGAGCCACGAAAAGAGACAAAATCAAAGTCCTCAGCTGAATCCCGTAAAAGGGAACCATTAGTCAAACCAAGCTTTTAAACTCTGTAAGCGTCGTGATTTATATCATAGACGTTGATTTTTACTCTTTAGTAAACTCGCGTATTTTGAAACGTAACGCCCGTTCCATTAGGTGCTGAAAGGGGCTAAATGAAAAAGCCGCTCATGTATTAAATGACACACATTACATATGAGTTCCGTGTGAAACAGTGAGTTTCGACAAAAAATCGGCTGTTGTTAAGCTAATTTGATCTTTATAGTGTTATGAATAAAATGTAAGATGGGCTGCAATGATGGAGTTACAAACAAATAGCTTTTTTGATGTTTGTGCAGCTCTGCGTTTTTTACAATAGCCAAGTAAACAATCTGTATTTAGGGTTAAAAAAGGTTTCACCTGCGTCTCTAGTTTTCGTTACACCCAAAGAGATGACAGAGTTCAGTGCTCCTTAAAGGGTAATTTAATGATCGTTTCAATGCGTAATCTTAGAACACACTAACTCATATTGTGTGCTCAAATTATAAATACAAACTCAACTCACAAACGTCATGGTATAAACAAAACATTTAACGAAGAAATTATAAGTTTACCTTTCAAAGTACCTATCTAACAACAAATTAGTTCGTAAAACTTTCAATCGATATAAAAGTTCTCGCCACCGAGCTGATCAAAGTCTGTGTTTTTGATTTTTTTCTAATTTAATTTGTTTTTCGTCGCTTCGCCTTTGCAGTTTTGCACCGTGAGGAAACTTCGCCAAGCCAACTTTAATTAGAACGAGCAGAAACGGCGTCTAACGAAATTTGATCAGCTGGTATAGAGTATTTTGTAAGTATTTACTTTGCTAGATTAATATTAGACGTTGGCTGTTCGATTCAGTTTCATTTTGAAATGTTTTATTTCCATGAAAACGAGGTATTTTACCAATATTTTCAAGTATAAATCGAGTTCTACCAGGAGAACTTTCAACTCTTATCATGCAAGCGATGTTTCCCAATGTTTACAGCCGTAAAAATATGTCGATGGTATCAAAAAAGTACAACAAATCTGTAACTTACAAAATTAGGTCTCTAGGTATCTAAATGTCATAGCTTGTACTGTGCCAATGAATAGCTTTACCAGTTATATAATCACTGAAAATGTATTCAAGCAAATACTCCAGACTTAGGAATGTTCTTGCATAGTATTTGAGTCGTCGGAGACCACGGTCTTCTATTATTTTTTTTTTTTTTTTATGTGATAGGAGGCAAACGACAAATTTAAATTTGTTTAAATTACAAAGTTAAACTGGAGTATTATCTTCGTTAGAACTACAAGTAATTTTGGTTAGCCGCTAAACTTTGTGACTGGCCATCTTGATGTCCTTAAGATAATGCGGGCGAAACAACTAAATTAACAACTGAAGGATTTGTTGAGTTTGCAGTTCGTCGAGTCATCGCCTAAAATTTGAACGGCATCGTGTCACAGAGAAGTAGTTTTCGTTCCGCGCTTAAATTATTGCGCCTTCTGCATAAGCTTGACAAAAATTTACTGCGCTCGTTTGTTTTCATAAAGTTTTAATTGCATTTTGTCAACAGCTCTCATTTAAACCTATTTATTTTTGTTTTAATGACTTATTTTTGTTTTTCGAATCATAATACAAAACGTGTCTTCTTAATAATATTTATAACTAGCGGCCGCCCGCGACTTCGTACGCGTGGACCTCGTTTTACTCCATTAGGGGTGGAGTTTCGTAAAATCCGCTCTTAGCATCTATAAGCGCATACATTTTAAATTTCAACTCTCTTACTTTAAACACATAGGACTTTCATAATATAAACGTCCAACCCTCCTTTTATCTCCTTAGCCCCCGTAGTTGATTTCTAATGATACATTTTCAGTATATGTACCACCAGCACCACCACCATTTCAGCCATAGGACGTCCACAGCTGCTGAACATAGGCCTCCCCCAATGCTTTCCATGTTGATCGATTGGAAGCGGCCTGCGTCCAGCGCTTCCCTGCTACCTTTACGATGTCGTCGGTCCACCTTGTAGGTGGAAGTCCCACGCTACGTTTTCCGGTACGCGGCCTCCATTCCAAAACCATTCTGTCCCATCGGCCATCAGTTCTGCGTATTATGTGCCCTGCCCATTGCCACTTCAGCTTGCTAATCCGTCGGGCTATGTCAGCGACTTTGGTTCGTTTACGGATCTCCTCATTTCTGATTCGATCTCGCAAAGAAACACCAAACATAGCCCTCTCCATAGCACGCTGTGCAACTGAGCTTCTCTATAAGGCCTATAGTGAGAGGCCACGTTTCCGAGCCATAAGTTATCACTGGTAACACACATTGGTTATACACTCTAGTCTTCAGGCATTGAGGTATTTTGGACGAAAAGATGTTGCGTAGTTTCCCGAACGCTGCCCAGCCGAGTTGGATTCGACGATTGACCTCCTTCTCGAAATTGGACCTACCTAGCTGGATCGTTTGTCCGAGGTAGACATACCTACTTGTCGACAATCTCGAGAATTGAGCTCCCAACTGAAACTGGGTAGGGCGCAACATGGACATTCGACATAAGCTTCATTTTGTCCATGTTCATCCTCAGGCCTACTTGTTGGGAAAATCGATTAAGGTCTTCGAGCATTGTTCCAAGATCTTCCAACGATTCTGCCATGACCACAATATCGTCGGCAAACCGATGTGTACACAGTACCACAGTGAACCGAACAGTATATGTACACCTCCACAATATCTAGAGATCATAGTGAGCATACATTTTAACTTTCAAGTCTTTTACTTTAAAAACCGAGGACTGTAATACAGACTTCCAACCCCCTTTTTAACTCCCATAAGGGTTGAATTTTGCAAAATTTCGTCTTAGTGACTACCTATGTTCTAAAAGGAGGTGTATTCCACTTTGATCACCTGGCTTTGATCAGCCAGGTGATCAAAGTGGACTTACAGCGACAATTTACCTAGTGTCCTTTGAATTTATTCTGTGCCTTTGATCTCCCACGGATACGATGTCCTGGGTGAGCCAAGTGGACTCTAGTTAAATTATTATTTTAGTGTCCTTTGATCATCTACAAACAAAAATACACCTCCTCTGAATAGTCACATGTCCAATTGTTGTACTACATAATTTTGATTTGTAACATTTTTGATATTTTCTAAAAACCGCAATAAACAAATTGGACATGTATGTGACAATTCAGAGGTATGATTTATTTATAGGTGATTAAAGAACACTAAAAAAATAATTTAACTGGAGTCCACTTTGATCATCTTGGTGATCAAAGCCAGGTGGAATAGACCATTAACCCCTATGAGAATTCTTTTGAGACTTGTAGTTTCTGAGACTTCGTGATGAGTGAGTGAGTCACTTAGTCATTCAATTACCTTTCTTTCTACTAAAATTATACGTACCTATAGTAATTATCATTAAAATCAAATAAGTAAGTACCTACCAACCTAAGTAATTAAAATAAAGACCCTACCAAAAAATTAACAAATTAGGTACATACAGAAAATAAAAACGAAATAATTCTTATCCTGTTTAAGGTGATGCCTTGCGAATATTGGGCGTTTTAAAGAAGCGCAGAATTAGTTTTAATCGTAGGTACTTTTCTTATTACTTATGTTCTTATTTTGAAATATGTCATAGTTGACTAATAAATCTAGTGTCTGGTCGAAGCCGAAACATGAATGGAAACAATTTTCTCGATAGAAAAAAAATCCAAAGATGACCCTTCTATTACTCGGTTTTTCGTTTTATAAGCAGATAGGCTAATATTTCAATACCAAATTTTGTATATTGGTAAGGTAATAACATATTCTAAGTACTGGTCGAGTTATTTTCTTTAAATAGTGTTTGGTTTTTCAATAAATACATGATTTCCGATTTTTGTCGCTTACGTTATTTTATTCCGCGCCGCGCGCGCTATTGCTGTCCCTTTCCTCGCACTGAGAAATCATATTTCTATCCCTCTGTGTGCGAGGCATTCAGTCGGCCGAAAACTTTTACGAGGTAGCGCCTTAACTACAATCGCCCACGCGCCCATCCCATTTGTCCGCCGCTGAAACGTACCCTAATATTCATCTCGGTAGATGGCGGCACATAGTAAGAATTTGCAAGGAAGTTTGTAAAAAGTCACTAATTAACACTTTGACTTGCTCGTTTAAACACAGTGAATGATTCAAATAGGTACATACAGTGAATGGTTCAATTACATAAAATATCTTTATTTATTAAATTTTCAATATTATTTACGAACAGCGCTATTACGTAGTACTTATTATTATACTGTGATAGTACCTACATGTAATATTTAGTTACTAATTTACTAATGATGTCGATAGATGGCGTTTGACAGCTTTGCCTTCATGAATATTTACGTACCTCAAAATTTTTTGTCAGGCGCAAGAAGATTTTAACCAATGACGATAGATGGCGCTTTTCCACGTCTTATGAAAATCCCAAATATTTTACGGGACCCTATTTTTTCCAAAATAAAATTTAGCCTATGTTACTCGTGAGTTATGTAGCTTTCGAATGGTGAAAGAATTTTTAAAATCGGTCCAGTAGTTTTTGAGCCTATCCATTAGATACAACTAAACAAACAAACAAACAAAGTTTTCCTCTTTATAATATTAGTGTAGATAGATAATATTTTGCAATTATGTGAACCTACGTATTCGTAGTACCTACTGTAACTGTACTGTACATTTTCATAAATTAATAAATAAAAATAGAGAAAATTTCCTGGAAAAACGATTCTACTAAAATTATATTTGCTTGATACAAGTGGGTTAAAGGCACAGAAAAACTTGAGAAAGTCCTTTCCACGTAAAACATTTCACGTTTGATTCCGCCATCAACCTTATCCGAGGGTTAAAATTGTAACTCATGCCCCGATTCGTCACCTTTTCCTTATCGGAAATAAAGCAGCGGCAGCCATCTTAGGTTAAAAAGGTTTACATTCATAAAAATATCGTGAGGGTGTACACCACAAAACAATTTTGATATCCATTATATCCAATTCCATCCGTCTTTATCGCTCTATACAGGGTGTTGATTTCAATACCCGCCATATTTAGGAAGTTGATTAAGTAGCTTATTCTGATCACGAATCAGCAAAATAACTGACTTCAATTTTTTTTTTTTTTTTAATATCTACGATGTCCATAATCGACCACTACAGTGCAAACGGCGCGCGGCGCTCACTACCCGGTGACCCGGGCAAACGCTGCGCCCCCCGTCCCGCGCCCAACTACCCGCGCTCGCCCATGAGTCAGTCAACTATCAGCTGTATCAGCCACAATCAGATGTGCTGTGAGTTCAACGACTATGGACTAAGCTTAATCCAAATCTACCCTAAAAATGTAATGAGTAAATTAGTTACTTACACCTTATCACGTTACAAGAACCTCCATTATTAATATTTTTTAACTAAACCATGCTTTTATGTGTGTGATACGATTGTACCTACTTATCATTCAAAAGTACTGTAAACAGATGACAATAACGCTCTTTCATACAGGTTCGTTATTCCTTACATTTCTAGCTCTCTACCTTAATAACTTTTACGTCTTTACGATAGTAATTATTAAAATAAAACTTAACTTACTTAATACCGCAAACTGAACACCTAGAAATAACACACTGGCAAACTCTTGTTCCTTCACTTTCGATAGGAGATAAGACAAGATTTTGTTTTTAAACTCGATTGATTTCAGTATCTAAACAAAGGACATTGTCAGAAACCGCCTTAGATTCCTGGGCACAGCAGTAAAGTATCAAAATTAATCTCTTACTTTTTGAATACTTAAATATTAATTAGATTGTAACGGACACTTGAGGATTAGAAAATGAAATAATAAAAGTCTTTTATATGTATTCCATAATACTATGACGACATCCGGACATTTTAGGGCGTGGCCTGCTCCATATCCTATGAAGTTCCATAATTTGTGTCGATAAAATCTATGTAAAATCGGCACAAGGCAATGCCGTACTTCATTGTTAGGAATTCATGTAATAGTGATGTTGACTGCGGTCATCATAGACAATAAGATACCGATCTTGTAAATAAAATAAATCGTCCAAATTGCTACAGTATAACTAGATTTTAATTAAAAGTTAAAAATATATTGCACGATACTACAAGAAGCTATCTAATGTGTCCAACTGGTCGAAGGTCATGAATAAAATAAAATGAATTGTGATCATAACACTGATATAGACAATGACAACAATATGGGATCATCTTTAATATATCTGTAACAGTTTCAAAATCCGATGAAAAATCCAATGCCGCTTAAAGTGAGAGAAATGTCTAAAGTTCTAATAGAATTGAAAGTTTTATTCGCTCAAAATGCTTATAACAATAATTGGTAATACATTTCAAATATTAAGTACCTTTATAATGTATCGATAGAACCAAAATGATGTCCTCTCAGCTTGGAAAGGGAAAACCCAGGATTGGGGGAGCGCTCCAGGCAATTTTCAGAACATTTCATAGGTAGTAGTAAATAATATTTATTTTATTATTAAATTGAATATTTTGATATTGATAAAATTGAATATATCTTTCGATTCAAATTCCGAATATTTTTCAATCGATAATAATTATCGAGAATTATTAATAATATTCAATTAAAAGTTGTTCAATCCCTAGTCATGCATAGACTAAGACGGTAACCATGGAGATAGTTAGTTTGGTAAGTCACGTGTTAAATGTCAAGAGTGGAAAGTAAACATAGGATTCATGTTATTTATTTACGTGCAAAATGTAAGTAAGTAAATCATAAAAGTGGAACGCCGAGCTATTTCCAAAACCCGTCCAATATTATAATACAATTTGGCTGCGACAACTACAATACAGAACATCTCCCAAATCGATGTGCATAAAATAATATAATACAATACTAGTAAGTAAGAGGTTATGATAACAATATTGCTATTAATAAGTTTATAGAATTGGTCCGCCAGGAATAATTGTTCTTACATAAAGATTTGTGTCATTTAGAACCTAGAAAGTATTTTTTCGGCACTGTTGATCTAACGGCGAACAATGTATGGAGAACGAACATTGTCCTTTCTATCTTTTAGCACTTCTTTCATTTAAATACATTACAACCCGATGTCCGGTTCGCACTGATACAATACATACTTCGCTCATCTTCGTGTTTCGGGCGTCATCGGCGCTCAATCGTGGATCATCGATTTTCTCCATTCATCAGTCCGATATTGCTTTCCACGTTGAGAGGCTGCGCGCACGCTCCGCGAAATCTAGCTCGTATTTAGAATTCCTAGTACTCAATCGCTATTTCTTTATTTCTTGCCTTGTAACTTCAACTTTTCTCTTCCTCTCTGCTTGATAAATGTTTTCTAGTACATAAACTTCTTACTACCGTGTTCTATCTCTGTAAAAATTTGATTTAAAATAATAACGTAATTTCATTTCTATCGGCGTTTAATTTTAATTCCCTGAACGACTGTTAGGCTGTTAGTTAGGTTCAGGTTAAACTTCCATTCTTCATAACTTACTACATAAAATAATTCATCATCATGTTCGTGATTATTTTAAATGAAGTTAATTTTATTACTTACACGAAATAACTATCAAAATGTATTGATATTCTTATCGTTTTAATAATAACGATTGAGCTACTACAAATCATTTGCATTTGAGTATTTTGGAAGCTTGCTATAAGAGCATTAATTATGATAGGAAGGATCTTTAGTTAACAAAGATCTTCGGTCATCGAATGTGCTTTTCTAATTGCAAATTTGCGATTTTTGATTGTTTTCTCGTGCGGTTTTGAGTAATTAGTGTGTGAACTTGTGATAGTGAGTGTGGTAATAGTGAGTGAGTGTTAGGAATATGCCTAACCATACGTACAGTGCTCGTGAGTAGGTAGATACGTAAACATGGTTTACTGTTACGGGAGGGCACGTGGAAACGCATCTGAAGTCGCATCGGTAAGTACCTAGCTCTAAACTTAAAGGACATTCCTTTTTAATGTATGACGGTTTTTTAATGTAGGAAGTGAATAATCTGGTAATTTTGTGTAGAAAATACTCCCGCCGTCGCGGTAGGTAGTGGCACGTAGTGGCGGAAAGCGCTCCAATACACTCACACACACATAGGAAACAGCAAACTAATTTAAAACGAACTATAACTTTAGTTAGTCAAAGAAAAATACCTATTTACACTACCTACTTTACGTGGCTTCCTTCAGTAGACTATCCAACATTATAAGCGAGCGATCCGCGTAGCTCGATGGGTGCCACAATGTAAACGTATTGCATTATTGCGAGCCATAGTACAGTTGATGTTGCACGGAAAATATTAGCTAAAAATTCCACTTTCGTTTGTAATTTTTTTTTTGGTGGATCATGCGTTTATGTAAGTCATAATAGATCACCTAAATAAATATGGCGAGTATTGAAATCAACACCCTGTATAGCTTCTGGTATGATTGAAAGAGACAGTTGAGGGTAAGACGTATAACCTCAGCTGAGAACGACACAAACATTCAGAGGGAATTATAATTGTAGAAATTATGTAGGCATGTAGACTATTGTAACTAGAGTATCTTTAGTATTTTTGTAGGTTAGATTTTTTGTGAAAAGAATTTGGCTTTCGCTGTATTGTTGTATTTGAAATTCAGTTAAATCAAGCCCTCTCGAATAACACAAAGCGTTGATCAAAATCCCTTCGTTTTACTTAAAAATGGAGTTTAAAGAAAACGATTGTTCCAATAACAAACTGTTCCAGTTATTTGACACCTATAGTTTAGAGAACAAAAGTATTTGTTCCCTTTGTACGTCCGATCGTAAACGTCCGCCCGTATGTTGGGACTTCTCTTTTTGCGATTGTGTATGTACGATTGTGATGTTTCTAAATGAATACAAAAATCTGTTGCGAAGCTACGTTATTTTAATAATTGTGTTATTTTAATAATTGTATTATTTAAATGCTGAGGTATCTGAATGGCTGAGAAGAGGAAGAGAATCGGTGATATTGGGCATTAAAACAGGATTAAAAGATACGTAACAAGGATCATGGCTTTTTACTTAAAAAGCTTAGGAAACTAATTACGTGCTAAATACTATGCACTTAAAAATATGTGTTTTGAAGTTGAATTGTTGAATGATTGTTTACTGTTATTGATTATTTTCGTACTAAATTCCAAGTCCATTCAGAAAAAAGTGAGTCAACTTTTTTCTAAAGAATGTCGCAACCGTTAACTGATCGCATATCTCTCCAACCTTTTATTTTTTCTAGATAAAATTATAGAAACATTGTCGCTTGTTTGTACAAAAATTCTGTAGTGAAAATCAAACAATGGATTTATCTGATCCAACGATTGTTTGTTATTGCCAATGTTTGTCAGCCAAAAAAATGTTTCGGCTTAACACTGACAACTGTAATCGATCAATACTGTTTGAATGGCTGATAAAATATATAGAGATAATACAGAAATATTCGCTGGAAACATCATTAATGCCAGTAGGTAGTAAAATGCCGATACAAAGCTGGCGACAAGATTGATCGGGTGCGCTCCGAATTCGGTGGAGATGGGAAAATAATCTAGACACACGGCAGTGCGACAGCCAAGTTTGCAAGCCATTTCGGACCATTTCTGAGCCCTTTACAAGGAAGGCCCTGTAACCATAACTTATTTGCCACGCAATACCGTAGTTAAGAGCATGTTCTAGCTAGGTAATTACTAAATCCCAAATATCAATGTATTATTATGACTAGCAAACTGCTTCTTATCATGAGTTTAGGCAACTTAAGGGTGGTTTTTTACTATTTGAGCTTTAGGGTGTTAAGAAAATATTAAAATTAAGTATAGTAATATCCCTAGTAGGTATGCGAGTAGAAAGAAAGAGAAAAAAAATGCCTTCTAACAAGGCAACTGCTATGATATTATTTTATTAAGTATACCTAATCAACTCTTTCGCAACATTGATTTTTTTTTGATTGATTATGTATGAATTTTGACTGTAAATTAACTAAGTATTGTGTCAATAAAGTTTTTTCTAACTCTTTCGTCCACTTCGAAAGTTTTTTGTACCGAACATGGCTCTTATTTCACACTTATGTTTTCGTTGGGTATCGTTAGCACAAAATAGCTCCATTACAAAAAGAAACGAGTTCCTCATTGAAGATAATGCAGGTGTGTTTATCTGTCCATAATCATTTGACACAAGGATTTACTGATCTACAGGATGAACCGATATTAATAAAGTTGTGAAAAAGCTAATAAAGACTGTTTTGCAAGTAATGCACAAAATTCGATGAAAGGATAGTAGTGGTGGTTCGTTGTTACAAAGGAATTTTAAGGTGCTTATGATAATCGGGAGTAATTTAAGCTACACGTAGGCTTTCAATTGGCCAAATTACAATTACTCTACTGATGAGTAGGTTAAGTAATTATTAGGTACAATTGATTTCAGGGATTTTTTGTAATTAGTCCAATGTAGTGTAATGTACAACTTGAACATAAACAAAACAATGATTTAATTATAGAGATTATAAATTATGAAATTAAAAAGACAACCTTATTATCATCAAGCTAATAACAAGTTGTAGCAAATATGAGAATGACATAACAAACAATGTTTCCTTTTGTTCTCCCAACGTCTAACCACAGAATAAGTAATAGTACAGGTACAGAAGGATTACTCCGCAAGACGATTTAAATAAATGCGAGTCTTGTTACGACGCGATACAGTGGAATTCAGCTCGCACAGCACTACGTACCTACAATTTTATTCACCTACTAGCGGCCGCCCGCGACTTCGTACGCGTGGACCTCGTTTTACTCCATTAGGGGTGGAGTTTCGTAAAATCCGCTCTTAGCATCTATAGCGCATACATTTTAAATTTCAAATCTCTTACTTTAAACACATAGGACTTTCATAATATAAACTTCCAACCCTCCTTTTATCTCCTTAGCCCCCGTGGTTGATTTCTAATGCTACATTTTCAGTATATGTACCACCACCACCACCACCATTTCAGCCATAGGACGTCCACTGCTGAACATAGGCCTCCCCCAATGCTTTCCATGTTGATCGATTGGAAGCGGCCTGCGTCCAGCGCTTCCCTGCTACCTTTACGATGTCGTCGGTCCACCTTGTAGGTGGAAGTCCCACGCTACGTTTTCCGGTACGCGGCCTCCATTCCAGAACCATTCTGTCCCATCGGCCATCAGTTCTGCGTACTATGTGCCCTGCCCATTGCCACTTCAGCTTGCTAATCCGTTGGGCTATGTAAGCGACTTTGGTTCGTTTACGGATCTCGTCATTTAATTTTCTGATTCGATCTCGCAAAGAAACACCAAGTATAGCCCTCTCCATAGCACGCTGTGCAACTGAGCTTCTGTATACGGCCTATAGTGAGAGGCCACGTTTCCGAGCCATAAGTTATCATTGGTAACACACATTAGTTATACACTCTAGTCTTCAGGCATTGAGGTATTTTAGACGAAAAGATGTTGCGTAGTTTCCCGAACGCTGCCCAGCCGAGTTGGATTCGACGATTGACCTCCTTCTCGAAATTGGACCTACATAGCTGGATCGTTTGTCCGAGGTAAACATACCTACTTGTCGACAATCTCGAGAATTGAGCTCCCAACTGAAACTGGGTAGGGCGCAACATGGACATTCGAAATAAGCTTCGTTTTGTCCATGTTCGCCCTCAGGCCTACCTGTTGGGAAAATCGATTAAGGTCTTCGAGCATTGTTCCAAGATCTTCCAACGATTCTGCCATGACCACAATATCGTCAGCAAACCGATGTGTACACAGTACCACAGTGTACCGAACAGTATATTATGTACACCTCCACAATATCTAGAGATCATAGTGAGCGTACATTTTAACTTTCAAGTCTCTTACTTTAAAAACCGAGGACTGCAATTCAGTCTGTATTCAACCCCCTTTTTAACTCCCATAAGGGTTGAATTTTGCAAAATTTCGTCTTAGTGACTACCTACGTTCTAAAAGGAGATGTATTCCACTTTGATCACCTGGCTTTGATCAGCCAGTGAGACTTGTAGTTTCTGAGACTTCGTGATGAGTGAGTGAGTCACTTAGTCATTCAATTACCTATCTTTCTACTAAAATTATACGTACCTATAGTAATTATCATTAAAATCAAATAAGTAAGTACCTACCAACCTAAGTAATTAAAATAAAGACCCTACCAGAAAACTAACAAATTACATACAGAAAATAAAAACGAAGTTATTCTTATCCTATTTAACTACAATCGCCCACGCGCCCATCCCATTTGTCCGCCGCTGAACCGTACCCTAATATTCATCTCGGTAGATGGCGGCACATAGTAAGAATTTGCAAGGAAGTTTGTAAAAAGTCACTAATTAACACTTTGACTTGCTCGTTTAAACACAGTGAATGATTCAAATAGGGACATACAGTGAATGGTTCAATTACATAAAATACCTTTATTTATTAAATTTCAATATTATTTACGAACAGCGCTATTCATAGTACATGTAATATTTAGTTACTAATTTACTAATGATGTCGATAGATGGCGTTTGACAGCTTTGCCTTCATGAATATTTACGAACCTCAAAAATTTTTGTCAGGCGCAAGAAGATTTTAAGCAATGACGATAGATGGCGCTTTTCAACGTCTTATGAAAATCCCAAATATTTTACAGGACCCTATTTTTTTCCAAAATAAAATTTAGCCTATGTTACTCGTGAGTAATGTAGCTTTCGAATGGTGAAAGAATTTTGAAAATCGGTCCAGTAGTTTTTGAGCCTATCCATTACAACTAAACAAACAAACAAAGTTTTCCTCTTTATAATATTAGTGTAGACAAGTTTTGTCTCTTTCTATCGCGTGCCTCTGAACTCTTCTTACGCTGTTAGGGTTGCTGTCTAGTGAAAACCGGTAGATTTCTTTTCGAATTTAAACACCTGAAGGCCGCACAATAATATGCCATTTTATCTTTATGTCCATTTTTAAATAATACTTCGATCATAGAATTAGGTACTACAACGCACGCCAGCGTCCCGACGGGCGCCCACGTGACACTCGACTGATATAATACCCGCCGGCGGGGCGCTTCGCTGTAGGTAATTATCGGATGTACCGCGCGGAGTGAGCCAGGCCTTTTTTTTTTTTTTTTTTTTTTTTTTTTTTTTTCGACTGGAAAATGCATGAAACTGCATACTCACCGGCCCGGGGGAGCCGATGAGTTATGTGGGGCTCTCCTCGCCTGAAGGGCAAGGCCTACCCACTAAAAACCAGTCGGGTCCCTCTGGTCGCGCTTAGTGGGGCAGCGTACGAGTCGGTGAATCGTTCGCATGCTTGCCCCCACGCAACGGCCGCAGCCTCGCTCTACAGATCCCAACAAGGGGTCCCCTCTCCAAAGCACGCGGGGACTCCGCGCGCACTTCGGGCCTCAGTGTTAGGAAGCGGACGCCCCCGCGTCCACCTCCATGAGGCTAGCCGTTTGACCGGGCCCAGAAAGCACCGGTTTCGACTTCTGCTGCGGCTGAGGGCAATCTTTTGTCCCCAGCGTGTGGTCCGCTGCCTTTCCTACCGCTGAGCAAAGTAGACAGCGGGGTTCATTGGCGGGACACTCCTTCCTCTGGTGCCCAGGCTGACCGCATCGGAAGCAGAGCGCACTGCGGTCGCTGACGTTGGCAGCGCATTTGTGAGCGACATGCCCATCGCCCCAACAGGACACACACCTCAAAGGTCTCGGTTTTAGTAACGTAATTTGCACCGAGGCCCATCCTACAAGTAGCCGGCGTAGACTTGCCAGCTGTTTCGCCGTTTTCGACGGCACCCGCGCGATGACACTGCGGGTGTCCCGGGTTCCGCTTATTTTACCCACTTTAATCTGTTCTAGTGGGCACCCAGTTTTGATGGAAATAGCCGTCGCGAGTTCCGACTGCTCGATAGATTCATCCAAACCGGACAACCCAACCCACCACCACCCATGGCCATACCAACCTTGCGGTTATACTGGCCGAATCGCGGGAGGTGTGCGCGGAATTGCGGCTGCCTAGGGCAGATTGCACTCCACCGCGCCACACTTCTTGACTCCCTACAAGTTATTTTTCTATGTCCTTGTCCCTAAGTTGCAGTTCTCCCCCTTCTGGGGCCTGACGTACACAGCACGGATGACACCATCTGGTGCCGTGCAGCGCTAGCGGTCCTCCTCCTATGCCAGCCGTACGCAAATTCGCGCAGCCGGGCGAAGTTCGCCTCCGAAGAGACGAGATCGGAATACCAGGCAGGTCCGGGTCTCTCGAGCACGATTCCCTGAAGCAGAGCTTGGCGTAAGTCTTCGTACAAAGGGCAGGACCACAGAACGTGGTGCCTGTCCTCTTCACGTTCCCCACATTCGCATTCCGCGGCGGTCCGGAGACGCATATCGCACAGGCGCTTGTTAAAGCACCCATGCCCCGTAAGTATCTGGGAAGTAACATAATCTGGTACGACCCAGCGCATGCCGAGTCTCCCAGCCACGTCGGGGAAGAATTGAAAGAGCTCGCGACCCTTCGTCTCCCCCTCCCATCTGGTCTGCCAAGTATCCAGCACCGACTCCAAAATTTCTCGTTTCCGTCTGCCCATCGCGTCCCTGGGCGTGTCCCTGCGGGCAATCCAAACCGGACAGTCGGATGTCTTCACTCTTTATCGGTCGCCTTATAGCGACCATTTCCGCTGTGAAAGCGGGGACATCACGGAGGGCAGCAGCCAGCCTATCCGCTTTCTCCTCCGCGTCTGGACCACAAAGGACGAGGAGCTTCGCTGCCGTTTGACCTGGCTTAAAGCGGAGGCCGTCCATTATGCCCAGTTGGGCGAGATCCACCTGCTGCTTTGCAATGTGCATAAACCATTGGAAGTCACGAGGTGGATCCTGACGAGCGGCCTCCGGCGTAAACACGACCGAGATTGCGGCCGTTCTCGGGACACGAACCCTGCAGGCTTTGCCCTTCTCTCTGCCCGGCCCAGCCTTCTGTTGGCTAGGCGGTTTGGCGCTGGTTAGTGTGGCTTGGCCTCCTTGCTTCTTACCCTTACCACGCTTTACAACCTCTGTCCACTCAGCATCCATGGACACGGGGGGTGGAGGAAGTGGGCGAGGTTCTGGACGGGTAGGCATGGGGGCAGGTTGAGATTTGCCCTTACCTTTCTTTCTTACGCGGCCTCTTTTAGGAGGCGACGCTAGTTCCACGGTCGCTACGAGAGGCTCGGCAACCAAGGATTCCTTCTGACTGGTGTGCACCTGAGGGGCTGCGGTTGTTGCAGCTTTTGCAGGTGCACTCCTAACGGAGGGTGCTGGGGCAACCCTTTTAGCCGACGCCCGTGTGGTTGGGCCGGTTTGTTTTTTCATGGCGAGAGCGGTTGAGTCCTCGGCTGGGGCCAGTACTTTCGCTTTGTCTGCTGCCAAAGATGGGCGAAGGCGCTTTTCTGGGAGGAGTCTTTCCTCTATACCTTGCAGTTTGGCGTCAACCATAGTTCCTACGCGAACCATTATTTCCCTCTCAATATCTCCCGCCTGTGTAGAACATACGGGGGGAGGAGCAGTGATGATGGCTGGGGTGACCTTGCTCCTTTCCTCTTTGAGGTTGCGAACCTCCTGACGAAGTTCCTCCAATTCCTTTTTAAGAAGGGAGTTGGCAACGTTTAGTCTGTGAATTTCTTCATCAGGAGGCCGATCAGCCAGTGCCGTGATTGCTGCCTCGATAGTCAAGGCGGCTTCCTTAAAGGCCTTCCCCTGCTCAGTGCCTCTGATCTTGCTGCACTTTCCCGCGCACTTGAAAACCGCCTGAGCACTTGTGCGGATAGTCTCCATCAGCTCTGCTGCAGTAAGTGTGCATGATTTATCCTGTGCGCGAAGTCGCGCCGTCTTCATTTTGTTAGTCAGTCGTATGGCTGATTCTTCGGAGTCTTCAAGTTGCTCCTTGGCAAGCAACCTCTCTTCAGCCCACTTCTGTCTCAAGCCGATATATTCCCCGCTTGTTTGGGCTCTACCACGGCCACGGGGTTTTTTGCCGCCACGTGACGATGCTGTGTGTTTTGTTGACGGAGCCGATTCAGTCGACATGCAAGAGTCATCCGTGTCGGCTGCTAAGCATCTTTCAATAAAGCGATCAACCCTTTCAGAATTATCAGTTTCTAAATCCGAGTACTGTGACTCTTCCGATTCCTCGATCCGCCGCTTGGTGGCAGCCCGAGTGACGGAGTCCTCACTATTCATCCGGGAGCGGCTGCGGGTAGTGGGAGTCAGATCCCCGGGTAGAACCGGGGGAGTCTCAACCACCACCTTTACTGTCGTCAAGTCTGGGTTACTTTCTGGGACAGGAGTCACACCGCGGGTTGTATCTACGGCAGTCTCAACTGTCTTTTTAGCGATCTGGTCGATTTTAGGTTTAGCTCCGAACATATTCCGAAGCCCTCGGTCAAAGCTGGTCAATTCGACCTTGCAAGATTTCGGCGCATTCGCCGGCGAAGACACAGAACACGGTGCGGCCCCCCCAGATACGTGGGCCGTGACCGCCGTAGCGGCAGAGGATTCTCCGGCTTTGCCGGTACCTCCCTGGGGTAGTTTAGTTTTCCTTGTGTCCATGTCATAGTTTACTGCTTCCGGGCGCAGCTGCCCACACCCTCTCTCAAGCAGGGTAGCGGCCGTACACCCTACGACCACGCGTCCCCTCGGCCCCTGTAGACCTTGGGATTGGGGGGGTTTTCTGAGATGTCCCCTGCATCGCGGCCCGGGCAAATGCCCCGACAGCCCCCGGCCCACTCCGTTGTGGGTTACGGGTCGCCCGACAGGCCCGCCGAATTGACGCAACCTGCCGCGCAGGTGAGAAGTCAGCCGCCCGCGTCAAAAGACCACGCTGACGTTGCCCGGGGTGCACCACGTGGAGGTCCCTCACCATCGCACCCCGAGTGAGCCAGGCCTGGTCTAACTCAATAATGCAATTCTAATTAAGTTTGACAATTCGCGTCGGCAAGTTCTGATTTAAACGAACATACTCGCACTCGCGTTATATCGAGCTGGCGCTGAGTTAAACTTACTTCAACTCAAAACACAATTTACACTTACTGGATTTTTTATGAGCACAGGCTCCCGTCTAAATTTAAATCCACCTAGTATGAAACTTGTTTTAGATTTAGAACATAAAGTGAAAGGTTAAAAACTCCCTTTTTGGTGTTCCCGAACTGCCAATTCTGTACTTATTAATTTTCATAAGAGGGTTAATTTGTAATTAACTGCTTTAAAAATAATCTACTAGTTTTCTAAAAAGTTAATATTTTTGTCAATCAAACAATTACAAAGATAAGGTGCGTTGAAGCTCCGCGTAACGTCATAAAGTGCTACATTTTTAACCACGACTTGACGTCATGTGCCTCTTCTTTTGAACTTTGGCGCGCTTTATCTCTTTTAACTTTCATTAGTTTGAAAAAGTGACCTAAGTATGTGTCGAGTATTTTTTGTTAAGTTAATTGCCGGACTAATTTTAGCTCTTGCTTTTTTTACCCAGGAAACATCTAAAATTGGAAGAATTTTTTAGCAATCACTTTTGTTTTTTGAAAGGCACTTTTATTTGATGATAAAGGAAGGGTGACACACTGTTGATTACTTTGAAACTGTTTGAACGGAAGTCATGCTGAGTTTGGAAATTGAACAATTTGGTTTGATTTGGTGACTGATCTTAACACCAAATGTTTTAACACCTTGTAACGAAAGTTACTTTGCTTTTGTATTAATTACAATAAAAATAATACCGGTTACAGTTTATTTAAACTGTACTTTCTTTAATTAGGTACAATTTTTATTCTTGAAACTAATATGTGTGATATGAAGAAATAATTCGTAGTTATTTAATTTAAACGGAAAAGTATTAATTAAGCATTTCTCCCTGGAAACCTGCAGGGGTATATTCTGAAATCGTATTACAGGTGCTTTTTCGATTGCATAGTTGGGAAGTCATATTAAAATCTTCCTTCCGAGGCTCAGCTCCGCGGCTCAGTGCTGTAATACTTTGAATTCCATTTTCATTCCGACTATCATAATTTCAAAATACCGACCTTAGGGCGGGTTTGCGCTTACAAACTCCATTACTAACCTGAATTTGCTTTGATATTTAAATATTTAATGTAAAGATCACTACGTTTGAGAATTTAATTAAATTCCTCTTCGTGTGTTTTCGTTGTTAATTATTTTATCTTTCTTTATATTTTTTATTTAAAGCACTTCGTTCGTAAAGTATCGTTTGATATCTGCTACTAGTTGATATAAAAAGTAACTAAAGAATCTTCTAATTTATTGAGTTTCGTAATCATCATTTCAGCCACATGACGTTGACTGCTATAGGTACCTATGCTTTCCCCAATTAATAAATGAAATATTGGATAAGATTATTAACTTACCACCGTATTTATACTTCACTAGCTTTCCGCCGGCTGCTTCGCCCGCGTGAAATTTTGTCACAGAAAAACTTTATTGCGCGCGTCCCTGTTTCAAAAACCGGGATAAAAACTATCCTATGTCCTTTCCCGGGACTCAAACTATCTCTATGCCAAATTTCATCAAAATCGGTTCAGTGGTTTAGGCGTGCAAAAGAGACAGACAGACATACAGAGTTACTTTCGCATTTATAATATTAGTATAGATTATCTTGATCTTGTGAGTTAAAATAAGATTTTGGTATAGTTAAATTACGACTCTCTGCACGTTACGAGCAAGTAACCAAATTAATCACCAATTGAGTAACCCAGAATGCGAATCTAAATCAAAACGTCTCTCCATTATGGCTTCCGTATTAATGGCATCAAAGGAACTACAATAAAGACGTCCCGGGAACATTAGACACGGGTCAACTCAGCACAACAAATTGATTGACTTCGTTTCCCATGTGTTCCTGTAGTGTCAGGATCGCTTCTAACGAACCATTGAATTTGGGGATACACGGGCCGATAAAATTTAGGAATCGGATAATACCTTTAAGAAATATGAGGCCGACGTCGGTAGAACACACTGAATACTCGACAGATGATGTAGGTACGACATCAGAGGTAAATCTGAGCAATTAGGGAAGAAGATATTCTTGTTTGTTCTTGAAAACTAACTTTTACCTTTTTACTCGTACATGTTTATTATGTACTTATGTTCTAATACTATCTTCCTGCACATTTAAGTATATACAATTAAATGCTGTTGAAACATTGTTAAACAATAAAACTAAGATTGTTAGAGGCAGGTCGATTTATTCTTATAAATAAAACACTGGATACTTATCTTTCACATTATATTGCCTCATTTTAAATACATACTTATTCATCACAAAACATAAAAGCGCGCGGATTCATCTACGCGCGTCCCTCTATTCTAACATTTCTCGAGTGACATTGACTTTACTAACTTTACTTACGCCAATGTCACCATGACAGCAGCACATTGGATAAAACGATATCGGTATTTTAACGATTAGATGAATAATATGAATCCTTATTTTTTATGTGAAAGAGTAACCATCATCACAATGTTAAAGTTATAATATTAGTTTAGGTTTCCGTTGGTAAAATATACTTCCGTATGTCACTGGCTACGCATAGTAGGTATAGCTGACGCAATAATTGGCCGACCGCATTCTTTCCCCGTAACGGCGGACGTGACGGACTGACGAGCCCTTGTAACGCCAAACATACGCCGTAAACGATGTGAGGTTTGTACAATACAATTTATACAATGTACACGTTAAGTAAGACATTCTTACGATGTCTTAAAAAATTTCGTAAAGTTATTGTTGAATCAGAAAAAACATACCTACTGTTTTCGAAACTTACTTCGTGCATATGAAAAAATGATTATTATCGATTAACCTCCCGTAATTAACTCTAAATTAAATCATCATCATTTCAGTCATTGGACGTCCACTACTGAACATAGACCACCAGCAACGATTTCTTAGTAGTCCGATTGAAAGCTTGTTGCAACCATCTTTCCACCATGTGCATGAATGTCACACGCTGCGCTTGCATTACACTTCCATTTCATGAATTTTCTACTCCATCGACCGTCAGTTATACAACCTAGGTACTACAATAAATGAAGTTACAACGAATGGTTAATTAAATTTGCAGTTATCTCTGGTTAACTTCATCTAGAGCCAATAAAAGCAGGAAGAACTATAATTGGATAGAGTGGTTCTTCAATTACGTATCAGTTAGTTGGCAAACTTACCGTGCTAATCAATCTGTCAATTTAACCGTCCAGTTCGCACTTTAATTAATGCATCCTAACTGGATCGGAGAGACCTAATCGATGGGTTTGCACTCTAAGCGCTAACTTTAGATTGACTATCGTTAAATCGATGTATTAGAGCCACTTCAAGCATCAACTTCTAATGATCATCGCTGTGCAAACGTTCGAGGCGAATATGGGCTTATGCTTGGGACTTAGTTTAATATTTGCTTAGAAAGATTTTGTTCAAAATGTTGTTTAACGTTTGAAATCACGATTCCCAATTGGACTTCTAGTTTTCCCCAATTTTCAGAGGTCTCAATGTTCGTTTTGGAAGAACTTATTGCATTTGCAGTACCTACCCACATTGAATAATAATTGATAGATTTATTTTTCTTAGTAGGTATAACATAAAAGTCTTAAATAAGTTTCTGAGTGATTTACAATGTTAGAAATGAGATACTTATCAATAACTTTGTGGTACATATAGATACTTGATTATTTTTTCTAGTTATAATCTTCTGCTTATAAATATTGTTTCCATACCAATATTTCGAAGCGTTCATAAGACGATTTTAATAGAATCGGGTCTAATATCTTAAAAAATAATATTGAATATTGAAATATGGTTTTATTAAATAAACAAATTCAAAAGCAATTATAAGTGACAAATGAAGTGTGCATTTCAGATATTTTGCCCTGAGACGACAGTAATCCTACTTGATATCGCCGCCCGCCCTGAGTATAATTTGGTGGGC
Organism: Ostrinia nubilalis; assembly: GCF_963855985.1. Classification (NCBI taxonomy): domain Eukaryota; kingdom Metazoa; phylum Arthropoda; class Insecta; order Lepidoptera; family Crambidae; genus Ostrinia; species Ostrinia nubilalis. Next base: position 7,407,876 of record NC_087103.1, read on the forward strand.
GTTTTTGTGACGTCATTTATTTTGTTGGTATAAAGCACCATCCCATTCAAAGTTAAGAGTGACGAAACTTCTGGAATTATTGCTTTTTTGTTACATTAATGTAACATAACGTTAACATAAAAAGAAAGTGTATTAAATGACTTGGAAAAAGTCACTATACCATGCCGATTCATTTTAAAATGATCAATCTTTTTTTAACTTTGGTGTTGTATTTGTGCTGTGTGTAATTGCAGGCTCATGTATCGGAAACCATAGTGTTCATAAATTAGTGCCCACGTATAATGCTGTTAGCTTCACTCACTGCAAGATTAGCCAGATCTAGCATACATACACATGAAGTAATATATTATAGTTAAAGTATAATAACAAAACAATGAAAATACACGCGCTTAGCTCTAAATACGAGTGTTTAACTATCTGACATATATTGTGACCCGCAAATGACCCAGGATATGACATATGACCTATTTACAGCTTATTTAAGTAAACACAAAGACCATTTTAGCCCTTTAGGGCGTACTTAAGCGGCCCATAAGGGCGAGTACACACTAGCAGAGAGAGTATAAATAAATTAATATCTCTCAACGATATTGGATATTGTGTTTCGGTTTACTTTTATTTTATTTGCTAATGCTAATAAATAGAATGGATTTGTTATTTTTTTAGATAAATTGATGTAAACATTTGTTATGTTATACTAACAATCTTATTAAATTGTTCTTATACTAATATTATGTTCTGCGAATTCTGATCCTAACGCTTAATTTTGGTAGTCTTCAAATTTTTATTATAAACTAGTAGATTAATGAAACTAAATGCATTACGGTTGCTAGATAAAACCTATCTAATGTCTTTTAACCTAAATACGGCTTGGACGTAGAGACCATTTAATTAGTGATTGCTCCTGCGTACTTATGAACTAGATAATATTCATAATGACTAGTTAATTGACTAAAGCTTTATTTCAATAATCAATAGAGATGTTATTTATATGTATTAAACACTAAACTGTTGGTTTTGACGCTCTTGTAATTACATTTCGGAGAGGTGGGTAATAGTTTTCCTAATATACCATTTCACTATTGTGTATTCGGTGTGATTGAATACTAATAATGTTAATTAACAATGTAGGTATTGTTTGGTCCAGTTAGGCATGTAATGATAGATTACGACACCCGAATCATTCTTATTTTGATAAATATAACGATTATTTAGTAGGTACTTAGGTACAAGAAAAAGTTGTAAACATGTAGTTTATTCAGATGATGGATCTACCATCTACCTAATTAGTTTGAAGAGTTTTATTTATTTACCTGCGGCCGCCCGCGACTTGGTACGCGTGGATCCTGTTTTACCTCCTTAAGGGTGGAGTTTTGTAAAATCCTTTCTTAGCGGACGCCTACGTCATAACATCTACCTGCATGCCAAATTTCAGCCCGATCTGCCCAGTGGTTTGGGCTGTGCGTTGATAGATCCCTATGTCAGTCAGTGAGTCAGTCAGTCACCTTTGAGTTATATATATTTAGAGATTTAGATTCTCTAGCTAGAGCATGCTTCGATAGTAGTCAGCGTCAAATAGTACGTGACACCTAGAGTGGTCAAAAAGTTAACAACACAACCTTATTCCAACTGTAACAAGACCTGTTCCAAACTTTTGGGCTACTTTGGGTGTCACGAACTGTTTGACGCTGACTGTACCTTTATTTTGTGTAGCAAATAATTTCGAGCTCAAGTCTTTTTTTCGTCGTTTCAGCCGAAAGACGTCCACTACTGGACAAAGGCCTCCCCCAAGGATTTCCACGAAGACCGATCCTGCGCCGCTCGCATCCAGGCACCTCCCGCGACCTTCACCAGATCGTCGGCCCCAGCCCCAGCGGCCATCAGCTCTACGAGCTATGTCTTTTTTTACTCGTGGTTTAAAAAAACAGAATATAAACTTCTTGCTCCCACAAGATCGCACCCTTACAAAATCGTTAGATATAACAGCGTGTATAATCAAGAAAATTACGTCGTTTGTACATAAAAGTATCATTTACATACGTGGCCTAATGGCGTGGTAACGTTTAAGAAGAGCTGATAAGTGGAACTAAACGATAGAATTTAATTTAATAACCTGGTAACACTATTGTTGTAGTTTGCTTATGTTGAGAATAGTAGAGTTAAAAATAAATAACCCTCCTTCTGGCGCGGTCGGGTAAATAGATGTCACCGAAGCATTCAATCTCTTCGTATCTTTATGTATCTGAATGAAAAAAGTGGGAAATGTGCTTTTCCCAATTTACAATTCCTTGCCATAAGCGTCCCTTTACGTCTAGTACTGTACTGCCAAAAGCTGAATAATGCGAGGCCTCCATCTGTGCTGAAATTATAATAACGGAAATGAAAGATTACTTCGAATACAATACTAAATGACGTAAATACATAAAGTTTATGCTTTTTAATTTTAAGGTAAATTCTTTAAACCAAGCTATCCAATATTAGTTTCGAGCAAAAGAATAAAATCAACTCAACGCTTAACTTCTAGACTAAAACTTGTTCTCTAAAAGCCATTCAATACCGACAAATTATTCCGATAGTTCCAGACTAAATCAATCTTCGATTACTATCCACTTACCGATAGACTCAGGCGAGAACTACACAACATAGTTCTGTACTTACGGCAAGCTCTAATGACCGAGTATTGTGCGAGTATATCTTGAGCTGATTCGATTAATTAGAAATTCGGAATAATTTCGATAGAAATTATAATCGATACTAATAATAAAGAAAGTGGTTTCCAAGCGTGTGTGTTACAAGCTACATAAATTATTTTGACAACACGCCCAATTCACAAACGATGCTCGCTTAAGTGAAGCAGCAAATCGAACGCACAACGTTGAATAGAGCTCCGTGATTTGGTTCGTGTGTCACCCTTTGCGTCCACGCGCACTATGAGACCTCATAGTAATGTTTGTGAATACGGGCGACTATCTTTGTCAACATGATGTCTAAAATACAAAATATACGTTTCTGTCTACAATCAATATAGAAAAGCTAAAATTTTTAAGCCTTACTCTGGCAAATACAATATTCTAGTGTGCTTCAGGCGTTGAGTACCGACCTGTTTTCAAATATTCTGTCTATTTTACTGAATTATTCTTTGTATTTTATGCCCAGAAATAATCTCCAAGGAATACCATAATATCTCATTTTGACAACCGCCACTTAGGCACGTGGAAGGAAGGTCTTTTTTTTACATTACCCACTTACAAGTTTGTACTTCTATTTTTTGGACTTGAGAAATACTTTTGCTGATTTATTCAGGATCAAGTGTAATTTTGAAAGATGGAGAAATAAATAAATAAAATTAATTAAACGTTGTTTAAACAGAACTTTTTGACTTTTTAGTTGTAGGATCTAAGCACTGTTAAGTTTAGTATCTGACCCTTAGTAGAGCTCCAGTATTGTAGATATTTGAATGTACAGTCGACAGTACATCAGCCTATACATGATTTTTCTTGCAAAATCACCTTTATCTTAACTACATAAGGTGCCAGTGTTTACCTTGATCTGCCTCGTACGAAGAACATCATTGGAGGCTCGTAAATTGGATGTTCGCTAAACTAATTTCTCCCCCTCAAAACTTAATCCGTCACTAAAGACAACCATTATAGCATAGACTACGGCGAGTCTATGATGAAAATTGAGTTCCTGCTCAAGTGGAGGCTTTGCATATTTCTACGTATAGTTTGCGAGCCGTAAGCTGAGCTTTGCATTTGTGTGAGTGATCACTAAAAGTAGAGTCAGACAAAAAACTTCAAAAAAATCGCAAAAATTTTTGTATGGAAAAATTTAACATTGATTTAACATGAACGATTGCCAAAAAACGGTAATACAACTGTCACAATCTCAGGTTTAATAGTAAAGTACTCAATACTTTATTGCTTCACCACATTAGCATTTAGGTCTTACAATTCAAGCAGATCAATGTGGACCCAGTTTGGGCACAGCAACCTTACTTAGTACCTACTTAGTAAGGAGCATTTAACTTATAATTAATATAAACATGTGCTTTAGTGCTTTCACGCTATAAGATGCGCGTCTGGATAATAATATGCAGTTATGTGATTTAAGTAAAAAATCTTTCTACCCTCATTTTTTTGCATCACCTCTGACCTACTATATCTTTTATACTTTTTGCATAATTTTTAGTTTAATGACTTTAAAACAAGGTCACTTCTGAACAAAATGTCTGTTTTCATTAGGAAACTAAAATGTGGTAAAGAGCTGCCTTAATGTTTCCTACGCTATTCGGTGGACCTTAAATGGGAATGTTATTGTCTAAAAGCTTTGCGGTCCCAAACACTGTGTGAGACGTCTAGATTACCCAGCATTTGAAAGGAAAAAGCTTAGAAAGTATTTGTAAAAGACCTTTACCAAATTCACTTTTATGTAGTGTACGAGTAGACCAAAACCGCCGACGCGCCGGCTTGAGTCGCTGACTTTTAACATGTAGTCAAAAATCATAGAAAGTAGAAGTCGTTGATTAGACATGATTCTTCTGAAATAAGACCCAACATCATGCTCGCACTAGGCTGTCGGCGGGCTTGGTGTGAGTGCATTCAGATCTCATAATATTCATATCGTCTGCCACATATCACACAAAATAAAATATTTTCAATTTTCAAACATAAATTGAGGTTTTTCGTTGAATGAAAGACCAATAACCGGCTTCCCCATAGGTATTTCGGAATATTTTTCAAATCTATTCATGCTTGAATGTCATAAATTATGAAATTTGTAAATTGATTTGCTTAGATGACTCACCAACCTGCATTGAAGTCTTTCTTTTATATGCATGCTCCTTGCTTCTATGCTGTCATCCTTTCACCGTTTAGTACCGTTGGAGTTTCTTCCCAGAGGACCGGGCGATACGCTTAACGAGATTTTGTCTCAAATAACGGACGGAGATTTCGTCGTCTTGTTTACACAGAACTTTAATAAGAATTAAGCGCAAAGTTGCCGTAGAAAAAAATGTTATAAGAAAAAGTCGCGTTACACTGTAATCACCTTGAAAATGACAAGAAATTCATGGATTCAACGAACGGAATTTTCATAGAATTAATATTTTCAGTGTTAGGTCTGTTTAATTTTGTTTTGTTTTTAACAAAATAAACAAGCCCAAGAATTTAATTTTAAATAAGATAGCAACTGTTTAGCAATTCATTTGAAAATTTTTAATTTGAAAATTTTGCGAGAATCGTATTCTATTGACTCCAAAAAGACAGGCTCCAAGGCAGTATAAAATAATCTTCTTCGATGTTGCTAACTGACAAAACTTGTATCAAACTGTCGTTAAACTGCTTACTTTAGCATAATAATTATGATACTAAAAAATAGAAGGTCACCACTACACGTGTCCAACGAAACATGAACGCGTTAAAACTATGGTTAAAATAATAACATTGCTTTTATTAATTGACTGATGACAGCCTGACTCATGTCAAAAAGGCACACTTTAACTTTAATATGTCCGTCATTAGAATTTTACCAATTCCGAGCCACACATGAAATACATCATGCTGTCACGAAGGACTGGCGCCTTTGAATGATGGATGGATAAAACGTTAATTTTACCTACACGACAAACTGTGCTCGAAATTTTAATTACCTACCATTTAAGTTTGGAGTGGAGCAAGTTAAGATTAAGTGGTGGTTTAACTTGAAGTTTATAGAAGACGAAAACAAAGCTTTGGAGTTACTAAGCATCAAGCAAGCAGTTAAAAATATTTTTATAGCCAATTCAGAAGTTATAGAGGTCCCAAAAAAAAACCGGACCATACCATCAATTCGATGATAGTCAAAAGCAATAGGTACCTCCTCCTCACCTCACTGGAATGTGATTCTCCCTCCCACCTACCCGCACACCTACCCGCATTCGCCCTGTCCTGCATGCTCTGGTACGAGCATCGATGTGACGTCACGGCTGCCAGGTGCGCAGTTAACTCGACCGGGTTGTAATACCCATTTTTATTATAATAAATACTGAAACATTTGTAGTCCTTAGATTCCATTGCTGCGCCGCCATTGTGTCCTCTATATGTATAGGCCTTTGATAATAATAAGTACTGCTGTCGAACTTACTATGGGCCTCATAAGAAGGCTCAAGGTCACCCAAAGAGCGATGGAGCGTGCTATGCTCGGAGTTTCCCTGCGTGATCGAATCAGATATGAGGAGATCCGTAGGAGAACCAGAGTGACTGACATAGCCCGCAGAATCGCTAAAATCAAGTGGCAGTGGGCGGGGCACATAGCTCGAAGAGCTGATGGCCGCTGGGGCAGGAAAGTTCTTGAGTGGCGACCACGAGCTGGAAGACGTAGCGTGGGCAGGCCTCCCACTAGGTGGACCGACGATCTGGTGAAGGTCGCGGGAAGTACCTGGATGCAAGCGGCGCAGGACCGGTCTTTGTGGAAATCCTTGGGGGAGGCCTTTGTCCAGCAGTGGACGTCTTTCGGCTGAAACGACGACGACGACGACTGCTGTCGAAAATTAAACTATCGATAACTATGCAACACTATGCCGAACCCTCAGTTATCTTCTATTCCTCGTTATCTAAGCCCGGCAATGTTCCATAAGTTATTGGAGCCAACAAAAACTTACAACCCTCATTCTAAGGATATTCAATATTTACATAGAAACCTTCATAGGCTTACATATCTTACGAGGGATAAGATATCTCGATATTTCGCTCACCCAATTCATGGTGTTTTTATGACTATAACGTGAGGGGAGTATCGTTCCCACAATACACTGGTGGGAATTGCCACCTATTTAAATATGATACGTGGTTTCTTATTGTCTTTTTACCCTGTTTTAGTAGTTAATTACGTGATTTCATTGCGATGGAAAATATTTTCACAAAACATATGCAACGTTCTCTTTTCGTTATCAATTCCCACAATTATTTATTAATGTATTTTCCAAGATCTTGTTCAAGCCTTTATGATAATTTTTAACTTTACCTTGATCGTTTTATTAAAATTTTGGTTACGTTACTACAATTTTTGTATCGCAACAGCAATTTCAGTCCAAATAAGCCTTAATTTTGATTGTAAAACTCGTGAAAACGGAGTTAACAGTCACTTCAGCTTTTGTAATACCCGTTTAGAAGTTGAAACACAAACTGCAACTAAATTTTTTTACAGTTTTTACTGGTGTGGACTAAAATTTAAGGAGTAAGATCTAAGATCAGTACAAGTCGGTCTTCGTCTACTCGGATGGATATTGTATCAACAAACTGTGCCCATAAATCCTTAGTTAAAATTGATACATAAATTCACCGATATGAAATTATAGACAAAGTTCCCGCTAATGGGAGTTGCAAATTGTTTTCGGCATTATTTTACTTTTCTTTTTCATCTCAGTAGCAACTTGGTAAATGCAATTATGGGCTAATAAATGTTACTTTTTTGGAACCCCTGCTTAATTTATTGCCTTGCGGGGGACTGGTTCTCTTTAACAAACGATTAAGGATATGGACTGTTATGATAGCTAATACATAGCAGATTATGTTAATTTTGTTTACGGAAATAACTTGCTACTTAAACTAAATTAATCTTTTTATAAATTGATTGGAATTAAAAAAAAAACTTATTTCAATAAGATCCGTTTTTTTTCAGATACGGAGAATAGATCTCTATAGTCTGAAAATACAGTTTTAAACGTTGAATTTAAATTAAAATATCTAGAGGATTAAGCTACAACAGTTAACATCGCATTTAAAAAGTTAACCTCATTTTCTTAGCGAGAATCGATAATTCAGCAATTAACGGCAGCGTTGCTAAACAGTTCGTATCGAGCACTCGGACTATTTCTGTTGCAGATTCTGTAACCGATACGGCGGGTTTACTTCGAAAAACGTTATCCGAACTTTCGAATGTTGCCATCCCTCTCACGCAAAGCAGATGCCAGCAAGTGCGACGGTGACAGATAGCCCAGAGACTACGTAAACAGCGATTCGGAGTATCCCTGCAAGTACTAGTAGGTACAGTGAAATGTGCGCGAGTGTTTTTCACTGTAATAAATCACTGGCATGCAGCGTTCCCGTGTACGAATGCTAATGAAAAGAGATACGTTGAAAGAAAAGCAAAATAAACGCAAAATGTTGGGAAAGTAGGATACCATTCTGTCATCATTCTATTGGCTATACAGTACTTAGCGATTACTAGAAATTAAGGTTTTCAATTTGAGGGACCATTGCATATTATAAATCAATTTTGTCTACTTATCTCTATTCATAATGAACTCAAAAACTACAAAACTTATTTTCGTGTGGTTTTATTAAAACAATAGATAAGTGACTCACAGTGAAGTTATCTTTCTGTAACAGACCGAAACCTAAGGCGAAGCGACGCGCAATACTAAGTAGGTATTATTAAAGAAGAAATTTTAAAGTGCACACAAATGGACTTTCTAGTCAGTCTTCATTAATCTGATATTCATCTGTTAACTTAAATCTCAACGTTAAAGTCTCGAAAAGTTAGTCAAACATAACCTCTGAAATCTTCTACTTTTGTCTCGAATGGCAACTTTTATAATAGAAATACGGTTTCTAAAGCTTCAACATAATACTTAGTAGCAGTTTGTAAATATTTAAATTCTTTGTTTGAAGTACGAGGTATTCTCTTAAAATAACATTATGGACCCTTTCAGCACGGTCTGTCACAACTATGCACCTCCAAGATTTTCAAGTTTTAGCTCGAAAATTGTTTGATAGAGGTTAGTGAACTGATAAATAAATGACAAGCGAACGCCTGCGGCTTCGTCTGCAATGTAAAGTTTGTTCGTCAAAAAGTTGGGTGCGTGACAGTTTATATAAGTTTATATGATATAAATTCATTTCAATAACGTTCATATTGTATAATAAACGTATGTTATAATAACACTCGATATAATTTTTTAACATATAATGTTTACTTCATATAATAAATCATTTCTAATAATGTCATTTCAGATACCAATCAAAACGCATAAAGACATTTGATATAAACCTTACTTAATCTAAGACTCATTTGATGTAATTTTGTTTAATATAAATAATATTTCATATAACCATTACATAAAATAAATATTATTTGTTATAACGACTATTTGGTATACTCTTTAATTGATATAATTTCTGATAGATATAACTTTTAGTATGTTCTTCTTTAGCTTGACTTATAAATGACTTTAGTGACAAAAACGAATCGCCGTAAAACCGACTCCACGTAGTCTTGTCTGCCCTACCCCTAGAGTGTAATTTAGAAGCGCGTAGGCACGGAGGGGCGAGGCGGCCCGCGGGCTGAGGAGCAGGTGGCTGGAAGCGAGGCGCCGCGGCTGAGGCTGGCCGGCGAAGCCGGCCTGCAAGCCGAAGACGCGGTGTCGAGCGAAAGCCATCTGCGAAGATTAGCACGCGAGGGACCGCCAGAGCCCCGCAGTGCCGGAGCCGTGACAGAAGTCTCAAGTTTTTAGTCAAATTTGCATGCTGCATGCCTGCTTGCTTGCTTGCCTGCTTGCTTGCCTGCTTGCTTGCTAGCTTGCTTGCTTGCTAGCTTGCTTGCCTGCTTGCTTGCCTGCATGCTAGCTTGCTTGCTTGCTCGTTTCCTAGCTTGCTTGTTTGCTTGCTTGCTTGCTGCATGCAATGCTTATTATAACAATTGAACTTTATTTAAAATTATTATTGTTACTAGCTTTCCGCCCGCGGCTTCGCCCGCGTGGAATTTTGTCTGTCACAGAAAAACTTTATCGCGCGCGTCCCTGTTTCAAAAACCGGGATAAAAACTATCCTATGTTCTTTCCCGGGACTCAAACTATCTCTATGCCAAATTTCATCAAAATCGGTTGCGAGGTTTAAGCGGAAAAGCGTAACAGACAGACAGACAGCCAGAGTTACTTTCGCATTTATAATATTAGTTGGGATATGATTTAAGTTTTATAGGAAAATAATTTTATCTCATTTGATTGTTCGACACTTTATTTTTATATGATTTGAATATTATTTGTTTTAAATTTTATACATTGTAAGTTTTATAGAAAATATTCATTATATCAAACCATTTTATATCAGTTAATAGTTATTTGTCTTAAAATTATTCGTTTTAAAATTATATTATTCGTTTATTATAGTAAATAATTATTATATTAAATGATTTTATATAATTTGATGTTATATCCTCTAAGTATTATATGATATATAGTTATATCATACATTACACACCCCAAAAAGTTTGGATTGCAGATTAATTTTAATTTGATTCTAGTGGCGTGTGTTTGAAACGTGTAAATGTTATATTAATACTTTGTTGTATGTAAACAAGTTTCAGATTTTTCCTCGGATTTAAGAAACAAAATAAAAAATGAAACACATTTAATTTTACGCTACTACACTTACCTCGATACCTGAATCAAATTACTCGTACATGCAAAAAATATTTGCACAAAATCGTTTTATTAATCTTTGTTTACTTATTATTGAATTTAAAATAAACTTAAGTTTACTCCACTCGATAGCGGGATCGTGTAAATAAATGTTGGGACCTCAGTGATAGACGCTAGATTTACATTTGAAATGCGGGCCGCAATTTTATTGCCTTTTTTAGGAAAGGTGAATGCATGACCAAGGCTGAGATTTATCCAACGTTATTTTTAATGCCTACTCCGGGAAACGGGGAATTTAAAGGCATCATTTACCTTCTTTTGGGGAGATTCTTTATGGGATGTAAAGGTTACTTTTAATATTTGAACGCTGAAGTTGAGACTTCTGATCCTAGATTGTACTTCGTGCACCGGACTACAACGCCAGATGAGGTAGGTAAGAAGGTTTGAATCTCGCGTTGATGAGCACAAGCATACGATATGGATCTCATTATATTATATTAATTAAGGTATTATCCGCTAGTTCCCATTGTTCTCTAACTTTACTTAGTTTCTGATAGTTAGAACAATTTTATTAAAACAAAAAATTAGTTAATAGAACTTTATACAAGGTAATAATAGCGATAACTATTAACAATCATAATACTACGACAAAAGTGCACTTGGGAAAGACACTAGAAATAATATTCTCTTATAAGCACAATGAAGTCATATTTATCTAAGATATTGCAATCTTTAAAACACAGTCACACTGGCATGGAAAGATAAAATTACCCGCGTAAATCTTAGGGATTTTTCTATTAAAACTATTTCTTTCTATCGCATAAATCTTCTAGTTCTGCCGAGAGTGATAAAAAGTTGCTACCAGCTTGCAAAGAGGATTAATTTGTCGTTAGCGCAATGGGTTTCTCGATTCAGGCGATAAGGACAAATTTTTCTTCTTTTTAACTCAAAGACCCGCAACTGAGGTATACATAATTTCTCGATCAGTTTATTCATTGGTTATGGTGTCTATCTGCTATACGCACTTGATGTCTTTGACCATAGGGCTCCATCTCCAAGAGACTGTGATAAATTTTTTCATTACTTTAAACTACTTGATTCTAATATTTATTTGCGTAGCTCGGAATCTAACAATCTTTTAATTAAACTATAAAATATTGTTTGTGTGTCAAAACTCGTTAATACATTTTCGTAAAGATTTTTTAATAGGTACCATAATTTAGTACGTTCTTGGCAGTCAAGGTCGTCTATGTTCTATCAATGTAAAATCGGGTCGTAAGCACGTAAGTGCGTTCTATGCATAACTCGTTACTCTTATGCCATCGTTTTTATACCGAGTGGGACATTTTTCTTCCCCAAAAGTAGGGGAGACTGGGTACGGTTGAAACAATTTTGCTTTTATTGTCTATAATTTTGTTGTTTAATAACCAAGTGACGATTACGATACGTGAAATTGAAATTTGAAGTTTTAGCTATGATATGGCTGTATCATTATAGTTCCTGGGTTACTATTTTCGGAAATATACGAAATTAAAAAAAAAGAAATTTTGTTTCAACCGTCCCCATGCCAGGGGCGGTTGAAACAGCGATTTGGGTCTGTTGCAATACATACAAATAATACAATAATTACTAATAAAACGTGTTTTATTTATCATTAATACTACGAATATTAAAATTATTGTACCAAATGACGACATTAATCAGTCTAAGTATTTAATATTTCTAAAACATTAATTAGCCTTTGATAAGTAGTAAACATTTAAAAAAATTACAGAAATATGGTAAAATAAATGATATTTCCAAATCTAATAAACATTAATAATAAAATAATATTAACATTCTAAATAAAGTTAACGAAAATCTTTATTTTTTTTTTCAAACCATACTTTTCCGCCGCTTTCCGCAGTGAATCTCCAGCTTTTATGCTTTACCAAGTAAATTTCCTCCCTGGAAATCTTCCTTACCCAAACTCTCAGCATTTACAAAAAATAAATATTAATACATTTTCTGTTTCAACCGTACCCAAAAAAAATGTTTCAACCGTCCCCAACCCCACTTTTGGTAAAATATACTTTATAGTTTTGACACTAATAATCACACATTAAAAATAGTTACTGTTCCTTATTCTACAAACTTCATTATAATCGCAAACGCACACTCGATACATTCACATAAAAGGAACAGGTAGTATAAGCGTTAATGTCTGAAGAAAAATACTTACTTTGGGTAGTAAAAAACAAAATGGTGTTTTATACACAACGTCAACGCGTTAGGAAGTTATTAGGCACTAAATTCGTGTTCGGACCTGTCTTCCGCTTCTTTTTCCGCTAGGACCCCTCACTCCCCGCGGAACCGTTTACGAGATATTTGCTCTGTTTCAACCGTCCTTTGTTTCAACCGTACCCAGTCTCCCCTACCGTTGACTGAGCCTCAACCAGAACGATTTGCAGCTTTGTTGTTCGTAATGCGTGCGATTTCGGAGCGGGACCTCAGTAAGTCGTGCGCTTTACTGGTACTCGACTTTGTAGAATGAATTTTTTTGTTTGTTTTCATTTGTTTCTTGGGGTAACAAAATAGGCCGTGTTGGATGCCTCTCGTGGCAACGAAACGATGGCGTTAGTGTACCTTATTGTGTATCACAATGAGGAGCATAAAAATATCTACCTATTTTACAACAAGTCCTGCACCACGTTTGTATGTCTGTTCGCGAAAAGTTCACATAGAACGGATTTTCGTGTAGTTACCACCAGAGTGATTTATAAGAAAGACCTTCTTTGGCAAGAAGAAAATCGGATACTTAGTTTTTAACCAGGTTTTTTAAATTCACGCGGGCAAAGCCTAGGGCAAGAGCTAGCGTACCTACCAATTAATTATTATACACACTGCGGCTTTTAAATAAAATAATGAAACTTGATGGTCTCAAGTAGAAAATCAAAGCGTAAAATTGCTTCTTCAATATCCAAAACCCTTATCTAGATTCAGCCACAAAGTGAGGAAGGAATGCAAACTTGCATTTTATCTTCCAAACTTAAGCGAAGTTAGCTATGTAAACGACTTCACACTGAGGAGCCGGCTTGCTTTATCAGAGGCAGATGTTCTGCGCTGTACCCGGCCTCTATTTGGTTTACAATTTAGTATGCAAATTGTGGACTTCGCATTTGTAAGTACTCGAAAGCGAATTAAAGGCTTCCCCTTCATAAAATCTTTGAAGCTGCCGTTGGTATATCGCGTTAAAAAGAAAACTTGAGTGTCGCTTGGAGCTTATAAGGCGCAACCTAGAATTAAATCAGTTTGAATATTCAAATCGGTTTTGTGATTAGAGCTACCGCGTGTTTACTGTTTAGTGTGTGTATAAGTGTTATTATTCTAAGGGTTGCTTACGTATTTTAATGTATACTATTTAATTAAATAGACCATGAGTTCCGGGCTCCAGGAATTAGCTCTCAGTTGAATTTGTAGCATTTTTGCTCCCTTTGCCAGCTGCTTTCTTTGCTGCATTAAATACATTAAATTTTGAGTACGTTTCTCTTGAAATTAGCTTTGTGTTTATACATTTAGCGTTGTACTGTTCAGTTGAGTGTGCCGTTGCTTATTTGAAGTAGAAAATCTTTAGAGCCTTAATTAGAATGTATTGCAACTTTGCTTTTAGCTTTGATAATTTTAGAATCACTTACCTTATAGATTGTTATTTCCTAAACGCGTATGTCGAGTAATTTTTTAGTTTTCTGATTAAATCCTTGTTTTTTTATCATTAGAAATGGTACTTTTTTATGACTCTCAATTTCATTTCGTACAAGTAAATCTATGTAATGGACTCACCTCGTTCCATTGCATCGACTTTTCAATCTTTTGAAAAGAGGATAATGTAGAGTGCTGAGGGATTCACAGCACTCCCATACGGTTTCATTTCAAACGAATGCGGATAGATATGCATTGAAACGACCCAAATGCAAGTGGAACCGAAGTGAAACCGCAGTGGAAGGCACCGAAAGGCCTTAAAACCGGCGTTTATGTCTGCCTGGGCATTACCAGTGATTTGTTAGGTAAACCGTGTATGCCTATTAGGATTAGAGCGGTATCACTTTGAAATTGTGTCTGCAGCTCAGTTTATTGAAATCAACCATGTAGGTTAAACTAGTGAATAGTAACTACCTACCTCCTGTAATTGTTATTCTCTCAATCTTTAAAGTCCTAATCAAACTTTTATGGTTGATTTTATGTACTCGACTTGACATTTTGCTGTGACTTTAGAAAGCGTTGTTCAAGGCAGGTTGTATAAAAGTAAAAATACGCATTTTATGACATCAACATAAACACAAATGGATATTTGTAAATGGAAAGTGGACACCTGATAAGGGTTCAGTTAAAAATGTTTGTCAGCCAAAACATTACAATGTCTATTAATTCACGTTGACATTCATTCATTCATTTATTGCTGTCTAATAAAATATAACCATTGACTGATTTTTAAAAATTTGATAACTAAGTTACAGATCGTTGGACACATTGATAAATTTTATTATTGATTGATTACTGACTGACAGACTATTATTTAGTGCATTACTGCTTGGTACTTTCCTGGTTTCTTGGTATTTTTCTCTTAAATAAAAAAAAAATATTTATTTACATTGGCATCTTTTGAAGTTTTTGCTATTTTGCAACAAAAATAGGTTTAACTCTTATGATGAGTCGACTATAGGTACCTACTACCAATTCAAATATTATAATGAGGTATTAAAATAGATAAAATTACTTAAGATTTCCGCTTAGTAACGTCTCTATGGTAAGATAAATCGCGAGTATATTGACCTTTTAAAACTCTTCGTATACATCCAAATAATTAAACTCGTGAGCCGATTTGTCTGAGATCCATTTTGTCTTACATTAATTCCGCGCCAAAGAGTTCTTATGGTTTGTAAAGCCACGATTCACGCTCCTACTCCTTTTGAATCGAGCACGTACGTTTAATTATCCGCTTAGTGAATGTATTTTGAACTAAATTCAATAAAATATATAAAGAAGCTCATGTTTTTACTAGGAATACGCCGCGCTGTGGTAAAGAACTTGGAAAAAAAATCCAGAGATCGAAGACTCGATCGCATAATGTGACCTGTAAAAAGTAGTGCCCAATACTGAGAACTAGGCTTGGTTGGGGATTAATGAAGCTCTGTCGTCGCAAAGACTTTAAGAAGACTTAAAAGATTAAACAATATTAAAATTTCGATCCGAAAATCGTGGATTTTGGTCCAAAAACAAATTGAAATTTGACAGTTGACGGACAGATTTGGATTAAGATTGATTAGGAAAGTGGGCGTAAATCCGCGATCATAATAATTAAGAAAGTACTAAGTAGCACATCAACTAATCAATCAAATTCTGTTAACCTAACTTGGACCGTAACTTTAACGATAACCGGTGTTTTTTTTTATGGAGTTTGACAGATTTTTGACGTTCGTCAAAGTGTAAGTAAGATCCCATCAAAAACAATACTTGTCAAAAAAACCAAGTCTCGCAACTCAGTTGTTCTACGGTAAAAAGTTGTGAGATCCATGTAATACCAAGTCCAGGCCAGGAAATCTTTAACGTTTTACATAAATATATTGACTTGGCCATCGCACTAAATAATTTAATTTACACGTGTTTTCATGAAATAATTAACTGTAGCAATTTAAATAATTTAAAAAATCTACACTTTAAATAATTGTGAAATATAAATAGCAAAAAAATATTTTAGCTGATAAAAACATTAACTTTACTTCACCGTGTGTATTTTCCGACACTACACCTTTTAAAACTGTTTGTCCAATTTTGAATTATCGCAACTCTGAAGTTTATTAATAGGACTTTAGAGATGGTACGATTATACAAACACCACTAGATTAAAGTTTACCAATCGTAAATACAATAAATGTTTCTTAAAATTAAGTTTTCTTTATTTTACTTTGCTTATACAACCCTGACGCTTGAGCTGGGAGGTAGATCAATTCTGAATACAAAAAAATTGCGCTCTTGTGAGCGTAGTAGTAAGGTGCGATTTCGAATGCACCATGTGCGTTGGATATTTTGCATTATTATTATTACCGTTAAAATGTCGGCATCTGATCCTACACAAAGGAGTGCAATTTCTGTTGCTACTATTATGTATTCTGTGGTTTTTCCTTGATTCATACACCAAACACTACTTATATTCCAAATTTGAAGCTTCTAGGTCTGCTAGAAGTGCCTTAGAATTTTGATGATCGGTGAGTCAGTAAGTGAGTCAGTCAGTGAGTGACAAAATTAAGTAACTTTGACCCGTTATAATTCTTAAACTACTGGTTCAAATTGAATGAAATTTTAAATATACCGTGTCTTTACAATGCCTGCATAGCTAATGAAAATTCAGCCTTCTAGTTTTATCCACAACGAAGTTACAGGCGGTCGAAAATGGCCTGAATTGCTTCGAGAAAAGGATGGTACGGTCGTGCCGCTTTTTTGCTCGACTTGGTGGGGGCACTGCCGTGCCCCCAGATAATATGCAACCCAGCCTAAGAGGAAAGCGACGAAAAAACAGGCGATATGATGCAAACACATGTGTGGGATATCGGAAATCTAAGATAGCAGAACCATCCGATAGAAAGCATTTAGTGAAACGAAACCCGGCCCGGAAAGTGTGGAGTGAAATGAACCGGGTTACGTTCATCCGGGTATCCCGGAGTGGTACGAGACGGTTTATTATTTTTATCGCGGCTTATGCGATAAACTTGTATCTTTTTGGATAGGATATTTATTACATTTCGCAGCAAATAATAAAATATGGTTTCTTTATAATAATATAAGGGTAAAATTGGTTCAATGTAAATGAAAAGGATTATAGAAAATAATAAATACGTAAGTACGAAAATAATAATAAAGCACATGAGGCCTTATGGCACATGAAATATTAAAAATATCTCATTTTATTTTTTTACTAAGAATCTGAAAATATCGCTACTGGAAACCCGAACTAATTAATTCTTATAATAAACATTTTAATTAGCGAACTATACAATAATAACGTTAATTATCCACCTTTTGTTACTTTTAATTATGAGCAAAATATCAATTTGCTCTAATAAGCAGAATTCATGAACAATAGTGCTCTTAAATTTCTTAATTAAGGCCCCTACTTTAGTAGAACTTATTGAAAGTCTGAGTTAAGTGAACTCAAAGTTAAACCACGATTATTTCTGGTTAATTTAATTAATAGATTGATTGATGAACCAGCGAACCCTACCGCTTTTAACTGGCCCAAAATAGGTAGGGGAGACCGAGGAAAGCTGTAACATTGTCGATTTTTTGGAACTCATTAACTAGGTACTAGCGAGCTCGGAACAGTGCGCGTATTTTAGTTCAAGTCTCGAGCTCAAAAATGCGCGCTGATGCGAGCTCGTTGAAAGTTAATAGGTTTTCAAAAATCGACAATGTCACAACATCTTGTCGGCCGTTTGGTGTAGTGGTTCGGAACGGATTACTATGCCGAGAGGTTCCGGGTTCGATTCCCGGCCGGGCAGAAATTGAAATGATGAATTTTAATTTCTGTGATGGGTCTGGGTGTTGTATGTATAATAATAATATGTATGTATTTAAAAAAAAAAAGCATTTAAGTATGTTTATATCCGTTGTCTAGTACCCATAGTACAAGCTTGCTTAGTTTGGGACTAGAAGCGTGGTGTTAAATGTCCAAGGATATTTATTTATTTATATTTATCTCCTCTATTACAACTCACCTCGGTCTCCCCTAAGTGATTTACCTGATTCGTTAATGAGTTCATTTAGGTTATATAGGTCAGTGGGGTCTACGACTTCTCGTAGTTAATTCTACACTTAACCTTGTGGTTATACTAAGAGCTAATTAACTCGACACTATTACATATTATGAGACTCGCTGGTGTCCTAGACTTACAATTTAGGATAATTACTTTATGTAGCCTAGAACTGAAAAAGTAACTACCAAAGTATTAACAGGTAACTAATTGTTAATTACATAGATAAATAAATGTTCAAACACTATATGAGATGGCTTTTAAATCCTAAAAATTCTGATTCATCATCATCATCATCATTTCAGCCACATGACGTCCACTGCTGAACATACGCCTCTCCCAATGACTTCCACCTTCCACATCGCCCAGTTGATGAGGTCGTCGGTCCTCCTTGTGGGAGGACGTCCCACGCTGCGTAATCCTTATTATTTCTTCCTGAATAAAATTCATACTTTACACGCATTTTGAATAACTAATGATGGGCTACTCTCTCTTGAATTTTCTATTATTTATTCCATCTGTATCAAGTTTTGTTTTGCGTTGTAAGGAAATGAAATGCTTTCTTTTTTCTACCAAGTTCACTGTCGCATCTCTATGCCGCTCTCTTTCTCTCGTGGTAAAGCCGAAAATTTTACGCAGATTTATACGTACAGGTATAGAGTACAGATCCAAAGTACTGCCGGAGAATGTTTGCTTGATTTAAGACGAGAAATAAACCCGGGATTAGAAGCTAGTCCCCGTAACTTGACTTCTTTGACGGTCCCCTGTGAATCGAAAAAAAAACGAATTCAAAAAAGTTTTCCCCGGGAATTGAAGTTTTGCCCTTCGTTTGCATGACCTCTGGGGTTACTTCGGTTCATCTCACACACTTTTTGTGCAGAACACTCTCAGATCCTCTTTCATATAGACAAACTACCTAATAAATCGACAGCTAATAAACATGAAACTTCTTTATACTTCTATTTAAAAGTATTTGGGCAAGCGGGTATGAAATTAGCTGTCTATTGATTTGAAAACTCAAAAGTGTGAAATAGTATGATTTGAAATTAAATAAGTGAAAGTTGGTATGAGACACTTTTTGTAATAATATTCGAGGAAGAGATCATAGGCAGTAACTAGTCTACATTGTGAAAAAGGTTATAAAAGAATATGAAAGTTTTAAAAGTGTTTATTTAATGTAACCTTAAAAGGGTCTTTGTTTTTCTTGTTTAATAGTAGATTATGTTATCATAATATATCATGATAGCTCAAAATATTCATATTGTTCTTTTTACGTTAAACCGTACGCTAGTTAGCGTAAATGTATGCATGCCTTCACACACCCTTTAGTAGCCTCCTAACATATGAATATATTTGAATAATTCGAATAGGCCGTTTTGAACGCCTTCTCTCGCCTAACGACCGTACAGATTACAATTCCATTTCTTAAATCGCTTGCATTTTGAGTATGATAGCTTAAGGGCGGAATTCCAAAGCGATTAAGCACTTTTAAAGCGCTGATTAACGGCATTGCTTATATTTTCGTTACGTAAATATCAGGATTTTTTTTCGCGTTTCAATTATATTCAGTAATTGAGGCCTATATCTAAACTTTACTATAAGTACTTAAACTGCAAAAGAAGAGTAAACTTTAGTTGCTAATAAACACAGAAAAGCCATTACCAATTTTGTCTAAATTATGCTTTCAACATGTTTTCAGAGAGTTTTAAGTAGAGATGAAACGGATAGTTGTTTGGCCGGATACCGGATACCGGATATCCGGCCAGCTGCTAGGCCGGATAGCCGGATATCCGGCGGCCGGATAGTTGGCCAATTGTCTCGTTGCATGTCGTGACGAGTTTAGCGCCGCATAGGTGCTTTGAACGCGATCAGTGGGTCTATTAGTAGACTAGACTATTCACACTTTTCGAAAATCGAATCCGTCCGAATAGAATGTCAGATTTTGCCACTATAGATCAATTCGGGCGATTTCGGTTGCCATCGTGAGTGTGTGATTGAATAGCAAAAATTAAATTAGTTTACTTGCTGCGTAATCTGACTGAACTGCATCATGTCATCAGTGAAAAAAAGATCGCCTATTTTATTTGGCAATATTTCGACATTAACAGATAATTACTATTTATGTATCTTATCAGCTTCTATTAAAAGGTAATCTTAAAGTTTTGCCTCGCATTAAATTCAATGAAATAACTGTTAAAAAACGGGAATCTGTTTGCTATCTCGGACTAATTTTAGAGAAAAACTTTAGTTTTGTCGAGCACATTAAACAGATCGGTGAAAAAGCTAAAAAGAACTTTTATGCCTTAAGTCACATTTCAACCTCGACGTGGGGTCTAACATTTAAAATCCTCCGAGTAATATATTCGGCCACTTATTTAAGCTCCATTTGCTATGGTGCACCAGTTTGGGCTGACAGAGCTACTATAGGAGCCGCTCGACGGAAACTACTCCAAAGTCTACGCCTTGCATTGATTTTTCTTTGCAAAGCTTACAGAACTGTGAGCACGGAGGCTCTGCCAGTCCTGGCTGGTGTACTGCCGGTCGACTTAGAGGTACAAAAGCGTGCGGCTATATACTTCGCATCAAGGGAAAATATAACCTCCGATTTCTTAAATAGCCGCGGTCGTTCTAAAATAAGTCGATTATTTGATTCCCCAGAAGTCGTTGAAGAAGAATTACTTAATGAATGGCAAAAAAGATGGGATACGTCAGTCAAAGGACGTCACTTATATAAATTCTTCCCGAATGTACGCGAACGTCTAACTAGGCGATGGTTAGAAATCGACCATTGCTCGTCGCAGTTCCTCACGGGACATGGCAACTTTAAACATAAACTTCACGAATTCAAACTAGTTCCGTCTCCTTTTTGCGAGTGTTCCACTGATGATGTCAGTCATGAGCAGTCTGCCCATCATATTATCTTGTGGGAGTGTGATCTTTGGAAACATGAACGTGATATAATGCTTAATTCAATACAACATACATCTGTTTCCGCAATATATTACACCGATCTTGTCGCGACAAGGAAAAATTTCCGTGCTTTTAAGCGATTTTGTGAAAAATATTATTGGCAGGTAGTTGCTAATTGCTCATAGGATAGGCCCCCTTAATTTAATTTATAGTCCGTGGTGCATAATCTTTTCTTAAAGGTTTTAAACCTTTGTTTGTCACCTGTCATCCGCTTTGCAATGGAGGGAAGTCGAACCTTAATTTCGAACTCCTCCTATGTTCTTCTGATTAATTTCGTTGCGGGTCCAATGACAGTTTAACTTTCCCCCGGGACAAACTTGACCTTCATTGGTTGGGTTTTTGTGGCGGTCAAGCTGTAGATCCTGGCTACACAGGAGTTGCAGTGGTGGGAACGAGAGGTGGGAATAGTCCCGTATTTATGTATTCGTCATTAGAGTGAATATCTCAGAAAAAGAAATTAGATTTTTGACAGAATTTAATATGGCTTTTTTGTAACTTTTTGGTCTTTAAATAAAAGCCGTCATTACTATAAGCCATTTTATTGACATTTACTTCAAAGATTAATGCATTTCATTTTATTAATAGGAAATTGTCGTAGATTTTTTAATATCCGGTATCCGGCCGGATAGTGGGTTACTATCCGGTATCCGGCCGGATAGTAAATTTAGGCCGGATATCCGGCCTACCGGATAGTTACCGGATATCCGTTTCATCTCTAGTTTTAAGTGCAAAAAGTTCTGTGCAGGCAAATGTTGAATAATATAAAATTACTTATTCACCTGTGATTTAAATAATGGCGTGAGAAAACAGCTGCTGTCAACTGAGCCGAGTCTATTCTTTGGTGAAGTTTTTGAAATTGAAAACAAATCTCGTGAGTCTCGATAAATTGGATAGATTTCTTCAAATATGTAAATTCTGAAGTATATTTCACTTGTTTAAGTCCATTGGAAGTATTTTGATCTGTTCTATTTGAGAAGTAGGTAATAATATATACTTTTTTAGATATGCGATGGTTTTTTCAAAATGGAAAATTCATTGAGGCAATGGTCGGTCGTAATTGAAACGTTACTTACATACTAACTCCGTCGTCAATTTATCTTCTTCATTAAAATAGATTACAAGACTAACAAATACTGTGATCTCAATTCTTTTTTTTTGTCAATGCCTTTAAGATGCTGTCTGAAAATCTCGTCTTCTCATCGTAATTTCCTAACGTTATTCAACGTTAAGAAAACGAGAATTCAAGTATTTATCGTTACATAATCATGTAAAATGTTTACTATTTAGGTTCCATTCTAGTTTTGTATTCAAAAGTATAGATTTCACAGATTCCATAAGGCCGGCACGTTTTCCGAAATAAAAAAGGGAGAAATGTATTTCGTCACTGTCACGTCTCGGAAAACAGAAAAGGACGAAATTTATGAAGCTGTTACACTGTTTTAGTTTTATGAATAGGGTCTGTCTGCAGCTTAGAGGTCGAGCAGTCTTTGACCGATGTGCCTACACAATGGGATAAGACTGGGAAAAAACGTCAGATTATTTCCCGCCACGTCATTCTCTTTACAATAAGCATTCTTTTCAGCCGAATCACAATGAACGCTGGAGTGCGGCGCAATGAGAGTTGATAATGTAAGTTGCCCCTTAGAAGGGGCTTATTAAAATTGAATCACCCTTGGAATGAGATCTTCACGTATCTCGAGAAGCATTTTGTCGTCTCGCGCCTATTTAGACGGAGATAATGAAATTTTAAAAATAAAATGCTATTTCTCTTATTCTTTGGTTTATCCCGCGAACCTTATTGCAACGCGTAAATTTTTAGCGTGTTTACATTCATGTGAAAATGAGTAAAAATACTTGCGGTACGAAATGATTTCCTGTTTGGAAAAAGGGTCTGGAAAAGGATTTTAAATCTGATACCGTATGGAAATATTATATTTCTAACATAAAGGGATTTATGCTACAATAAGTTACATTTCACGATAACGATAGGCCAAAACTCCAGGCATCAATTTGTTTTTGTTGCTGTTCAAGCCTCATATTTTGTTTATCGCTTCCACGCAAAGTAATTGATTACACAACCTTATAGCCTTTTGGTTTTATCTTTGTTTTAATAAAAAATACCACCAAAATATATTCATATTTCTATTCCATAGGTTCAGTTTTGTATCAAATTAAATATTTAATTCGACCAACTTCTGTTGTTTTCACAATTTTTTTTTATCAATATCGCTAGCAAGTTAAAAGTATTTTTACTCTTTAGAATAATCAAATACATACTTCTCTCACATTGCCCTGTTTTTTAAGTTAAGTAAGCAGGCATGAAAAGCAAAGCGAGTCTTGTGACTATTACTTAAGTCGTTTTTATGAGACGAGAATGTTCCTCTAACATCTTGCTAAGAAGTTATTCCTGGAACTAAGTAGGTAGGTACTCCAGAAACTAGCACAGACTAGGTACTTTCTGCTTCTGGAAACACTTTTACTAAGATTAAACTTTATTGTGCTGTTACGCCTTCAATTGTGTAGGTTCAACTGTACTTACACAGCTAAGTAGCACTTAAATATATTACCAACTGAAACATTTGAGGGTGTATTTATTACATGAGCTAATACTCTCGATATTTTTTTTA
This sequence comes from Ostrinia nubilalis, assembly GCF_963855985.1. NCBI lineage: Eukaryota > Metazoa > Arthropoda > Insecta > Lepidoptera > Crambidae > Ostrinia > Ostrinia nubilalis. Next base: position 7,431,656 of record NC_087103.1, read on the forward strand.
TTAAAATTAAAATTATTACATTGCATGCCACATGGGTAAGGGTTGTAAATAATATTATTATTTGTACAGTCGCGGAATGAAAAGGTTCGTCACCTTAATGTCGGTTTTCGCTTGCACTAGGTACTGTAAGAGTCAAACCTGCCAACATAACCGTGCAAGAAACAGTGCTGATAACATTTAAATAAATATGACTTTTGCTAACGTAAGGTTTTGCTTGTTTATTTTTCTATCCCATCAATGCAATGCTACAAAATGTAGTTTTTTTAATTTAATAGATAATGGCAGGTTGAACCAACAAGAAGGTTTTACTTTATCAATCATAATAATCTTCTTGACAAGTTAAATCGTCAAACAACTTTGATCTGAATAATTTTGAACTTTACTGACGAACAGTTAAAGATTATTTTCTCTAACTCGAGATTATTCTGTAACATAATTTCAAAAGGTAATATGTGCTCGCGATTCGTTGAAGGAATCAATTTGAAAACTGACGAACCTTTTCATTCCGTGACTGTACATGTGACGCCCTGTAAAGGAACTTCTTTTGTAGGTACTATGTATTTATTGTATTCGTATGAAGCCAGAATCTGCATCTTGACTTTCAAGCAATGAAAGCTGCACTTAAGGTCACGCAGAAGTCTTTGGAAGAGACACGAAATCATTTAAAAGAAAACAGAAGTAGTCTATAATTATGGATCTACTTTCTTCGATAGGTATAAGCGAATGATAAGGTCAGAAATAAAGGTATCACGTTGTATTTTGTTGCAAAGTTGCTGAAAGCATTAAAACGTTTTTTTATATTGTTTTAAACTTTCATAGTCAATAACATGTACCGAACAGCTCCGAAATATCGGAAACTCGAATTAAGGTACTTGGTAGCAATCACGTCAATAATAATTATAACGTTTTCTTACAGCGACAAATCGGTTTAATAACAGCAATTTAATACACTTGAGTAAATTGAGCATAATTTCATGTTCATGTTCATGTTTCTAAAGATCACCCTTCTATTAACTATGTAATAATTGGCTCGTAATTCTCTGAAAATACGGTAAGCACATCCATTTATGGTTTCAATAAAAAATGCAGAAGCATTTAACCCGGCGCTGCGGGTCTAACAAACCCTATAACAATTAAAATCTGTTTACCTACGAGGTCGATTTTATACCAGCCGTTGTTTTAACATAATAATTAATGGGGATCAGAATGAGTTTATTAATTAATTATAGGTTTATACACGATCGCGTAATTGCATATGACATTGGTATTTAGGTACAGATTATTATAGCATGCCCCGGGGTGATGAAAGAATTAATATTGAAGTTTTCAGTGGACATAATTTTATTTGCGAGGCATATTGAAATACATCGTCTATCATACATTTTGTAATCATTTAATGAAACATTATTATTTTGTTTACGAGTATAATGTGAACGGAGATTCTAGGGATAATATTTTAATTTAGAGTCTTATCCGAAGTAGTCAAAGTGGATGGACAGGTGTTATTTACAATACTACTAAACCAACTGTCATAAATAAGATATCGATACAATTACGATAATATACATTTATTATAGATTCCCTCGTTTTGTGTGATGATGCAAATGTTATGTATTTTACATGCAATTTAAGTCGGTTCCCTGAGCAATCCAAATGTCAACACGGTCACTGCATAGTGTCAGTATGGATAGCTACAAACACCAAAATTGAGCACCAGGCTTATACTTACACAACTACAGTGAAAACTTACTTGTAGATTATGATTTAAAAATAATAGTTTTAAAATTTTTAAAATTTTAGTTTTTAATTAATTTTAAGTTTATGTAAATTTATGTTATAAAATTATTTATTTAATAACAAAAAAGGTTTAAAAATTTAACCTACTGACAGTGCATTAGAAACTACAGTGTAAATAGGTATACCTATGTAAGCCATTTAAAATACAGAATAGAATTTGAAACGTAATTGGTATACGTAGCGACTTTGTATTTGAAGAGAATCAGTACCAACGAATACCATTTCTGATAAAAACTACGCGTGACTAACCTTCATGTTAGCTATGTAAAACTTGAAAATATAATTTTGCTGAACAGTTTTCATAGCCCAGATTATTGACAACGAAAACAACGAATAATTCATGATAACACCAAAATGGTTCTGTATCACAATATGAATAACAAAATGAAGCGTAATAAAAGAAGAATAATTTATAACTCGGCGTACATTTCAAAAGAAATGGCTCCTGTCTGGCCAAAGCTTTTTAAGGCTAGGTGGATGCAATACTCGTATAAATGCGAGCTGTCAGTCAGTTTTGACGGAGGTCTCGGTGGACAGACGGAGAGACGGGTCGGCCTCTAGTTTTATTTTATCCCGTGACAAATGGCTCCTCCCCGTCCTGGTAATTGGTCAAATTAAAGGTTATCGTCCATTTAGAGCCGCAAAATGACTAGGCTTAAAAGATTTTTTGTCCCCGCTGTTGTTTTGGTAGAAGTTAATAAACTTAGGGATGTCTTTTTCCAAAATCATTTTATAGTTTTGGCTTATAATTTCTATTATTATGATATTACCTACTTGCTATGCCATGACAAATTTCAGTTAAACTAACTTGAAACAAATTGCAAGACCCTGCATGCAAGCGGTTGTAGTGGGTACAATTAATGTCACTCAGTTGTGGCCTTTCATAAAGGGCAGAGTTGTTCAACTCTGCAGTTATGGTCGAAAAATGAAATAAAGTGCTAGAAAAACAAAGTTCAATGAGAAAGCTCATCAGCAAAGTGACCTAAAGTGGCAGTAAAAGGCCAGCAAGGAAAACAGATTTTTCACCGATTGGCAGAATGTTATTGGATGGACGGAAGACCTCATAAAATAGGCAGAAAGCAATTTTATTGATGCATGCCGCTTTAACCAAAAGATTAACGAACGTGGGTGGTTCGGCAACTAACAACAGGATGGTAACTGGCAAGATTATTAAACATAATATCAAGATTATTAACTCAGATTTAAGTCCCTATCAATATTATGAATATTTATTTTCCCTAAGATGAAAGCTGAATGTTTTTTACACATTCCTTTTCATTACTCCCCAATTTACAAGGTACTTTTTTCGTTATAGTATCCAAAAATAAGTCTTCAAATACACAACAATGTTTGGTGAACAACGGCCTTTATGTATCAAAGAAAACTGTTTTCCCGGACTGTCTCAGTCCGGTAAAAAAAATAAGATACTTCACGATGAGGTTTTATTTTGTCACGTGTAAGTGATCTTGTCAAAAACTATGTGGCTTAAAAAAATGATTGGTAGGTACTTTTCAATCGATTTCCAGTGTTCAAATTATAAGCAAAAGTTTTAAAGCAATTAAATACAAATGTATTTTTCTTCTGGGTTATTTTTATGATAACAAAAGTTATTTAGAAATTTTCTTCGCAGTATCTTCAGCAGCAGTTTCATTTCTTGACAACTTCGAAATGCTCTTTTATATTGCCACTATATTCACTTTTAACTTAAAATATATTCAATATAGTGCAGTTCACCGTTGCATAGTCTAATAGATTTACTTGTCAATATGCATCTGTGCCGCTTCCCGGCAACTGAGCGCGAAATCGGGTTAATTCACGTCGGGAACGCTCGATTCCGGACGCTATTCTTGTGTTCGTTATTCGATTTTAAATAATGGAACGCAAATAAAATGCATTTACTCTGTGGAGCTATTGTCACGTGTGTTTAGCGTTACTTAACAGTATGAATACACATATTAGTGAATTATAGTTTTCATAGATTCTGGCATAAGAATGTTTTAGTTACATATTATTTTATTTTACTGTAGCAAAACGATGAGGTAAAGAAATCGGTGGGTGTCTTGCTTAAATATGAACAATAATGGATGTATAACGGCTTACCTATACAGGATGGGCCAAAAATTTATTTTGTAGCGAACTCGCCCCTATTAAAACTGCTGAAAATGCCACAATGTTAACCTTGATATGCTATCGTCTATACATAAACAACGTACATATTTACAGGAGGAAGTAGCCCATCAAGGCAGAGTTTATTTAAAATCGTGCCCTTCGAAAAATGTCCCTACCGATCAGGATAAGACTGATATCATCAGTCAAGCGGCTTTTCATTTCATAGATACTCCAAGATACTTGTCAACCCGTACGCCTTCCCCTCCAATCGCTATTGGGATCAGGACCATCAATTTTTCCTCCGTTATCTTTTTGTGATACTGATAGAGTGTGGTCTAATGCGATAGAATGATAAATTTCAGTCTCGTGAAAGGGACTTCCGAAAATATGTGGCTTACAATAGACGACTCAATGGGACCTAATGATCTAGTTTTTATCCTACAAAAATGTGTTATTTTTCTTTTGGACCATTTCTATTAATACCGTTTAAAGTAACATATCTTAAAATATGGTTCAGCGTCTCTCGTGTATTCCAAAATTATTATAACTATAGTTTCTGTTAATTATGACAGCATAAAGTAAGTATAATTTTTATTATCCAGAAATCGGAATATACGAGCCGCCAAAAGCATGACTTGCATTCCATAGTCGGTAATCAGGCAGAGTCTACCCAGTAAACGATGTTTTATTGTAGAAGTCAGTGACTTAATTGAACCTACTGTTAACTTTGATTAAACTTAATTCATGGCATTACATCAGTGACTGCTTTTAAACATGACGTACAATAAAACTAACGATCGATAAATGTCTATAAATCTTATTAATAATTGTATGTACCTATATCATTGCCTCTAAGCAGTGTTTTTGTTATGAACGAAGGCGATACTCATATTAGGTATTTACCGTTTTATGTAAAATAAAACTACATAAGACGCCTATTCACAAACGTTACTATAAGGTCTCACAGTGCGCGTGGACTCACAGGGTGACACACGAACCAATCACAGAGCTCTATTCAACGCTGTGCGTTCTATTTGCTGCTTCACATAAGCAAGCATCGTTTGTACTTATCTATGACGTTCATCAATTTGTCCGGTATCTGCTCCAAAACCTCAACAATTAGTTATAAAAGTTATAAATGCAACTTAAAATTCAAAGCATGCAGTCAATTTGCGGGGAGTAGTTAAGAGGGGTACCGACCCGATCCATCCACGGCCGCAGATATAAATGGACCTATTTAGCTACCAATCGATTTCCCTTGAATTCCTTTAGTTCTTGACCCCCACTTGGTTGATGGGAGGAATTCATTCCGCACTCTTTTTAAACTGTTTATATATTTAGCATTCCTATTGCTGTTGTTTAAAGACAAGTTCAACGACCTTTTCTAAAGAACCTAAAGATTTTGGTGAAAACTTCCTAAAGTTAATTCTTAATGTGAATTAATCCATGCTAAACAATCATGATGTCTCTTAAATAAGCAATTATTACAAACATACAAATTTGGTTTACATAATAGCCTAATAAGTTTTAATTCAAAATAATAAGCTCTTTGAAAGAATGAATTTCCGAATAAAAACTCAAGAAACAGTGAATAGAAATTTGAAAGAGCTAGCTCGCACAGACTCTTTGACATCCCCTAAATCTCGTCAGAGGCCGGAGGTTCTAAAATTATAATGATGTGTACAGTTATTGACCTGTAACTTCATGAATAAGCTAGCGGGAATCGAGGGTAAAGAATTTCCCGCACGAAAAGCTAAAGTGTTGAGCCCGCAAGCGGGCACAGCTAAAGCTACGCCTGAATTTTATATGAAAATTGACGAAGCCGAAGACATGGCATAAATTTTTAAATCGCCGCAGATTTATCGCCGGGAACGTTTATAGTCACTATTTTCATAATGGTAACATAGTTGTTTATGACAACACCGTAAAATAAGCCGTATTGATAACATCATGGTCCACTTTCCCATAGATTCGTTGCTAATAATGGTTCATGCGAAAATAAATTCCCATTTCCTGTTATGTGGAATGACACAGGTAGTCGTGTGTTTTGAGGGAAAAATGTGAAATTATTGGACTTGTTTTGCCATATTTCCGTGTCATAATTCAACCGATAAAGGAAGATACATTTGACTTCAGGTATTGATCTTTTGTAAGAAGATTGAATATGAAGAACACGGATAAAGGAGTTACCAATAGAGCTTTAACAGTAGAATTTTTCCAAAGTGATTCCAAAACAGGTATATTGTGACACCACAGCAATGATAATATTGTTTTGTATGGAAAACAAACAGGGAAAACTGTAACTGTAAATTATTTTTATGCGACAACAATGAGACAGAAAAGTTCTCGAGTGGCGACCAAGGACCAAAAGACATAATGTAGGCAGGCTCTTACTCGGTGAACCAACGATCTAGTTAGGTCGTGGGAAGCACTAATAGTACTTAATTAAAGTTAATCGTTTAAATATTGGTACTCTTATGAAAATGAAAATGCAAATATTTTATTAAATCAAAATCTGCAACTCTTGAATTAAGGCTTGGTATTTCTGCTAAAGTAGGTATTTCGCGCTGTCAAAATCTGCGCGCGCAATACTTCGCCGAAGACAGCGCGCCAAAGAGCTCTCGCGGCTACACAGTATAGAAATACGCAGTTTAGAAATACGCAGTTGGTTAGGTTAGGTTGACTTCCTTCCGTTCAAGTGTCACACTCACAGCACTTTCTAATACAAATCATATCCAAGTGATACAAATTAAAACAACTTTCAAAATTTTTGGGAATATATTTTAGAATCGAATAATTATAGAATATAACTGCCAGAGTAAACACGGTTCAAAGAGGCGTGGCGTCACCCGACCTTCCGGAAGTTCCGCGCCGGCTAAAAGAATTTCAAGATTACGTCACCCGACCTATCGGTAGATCCTCGGGAGCTTGAGCGATTGGAAAAACATTTTATGATCAGTTACTCGTAGTAGCGATTATTTAGAGCTTGGATAATAAATTATAGTTGTTGCAATTCACAAAGCTTTGCATGTGGTTAATTACATTAATCAGTACACGCATCAATTTTGTTCAGTCTTTTTGTTTATTAATAAATAAAAATATCATACTAAAATTGCATACATAATAATATTTGTTTGTATTGGTCTGGGTGTTTTCTTTCCATAATTTATGTATAACGTATGTACGGGGCTCTGTATCGAAAATCACTATGAGCAATAAGCATCACACACGGTTACCTAGAGTGCATTACCGCAGCAAAAAGCTTGCCATCTTAAATGAACGGTATAATATCGAGGTTTCGTCAGTACAGTTGCGAACAAAGGTGTTTGTGTAGTGTAGTTGAGTTGAGAGGTCAGATTATTAAAATAATAAAACGAACATTTTATTTTTTGAATACATTTTAAAAATAATTTACATTACAGATAACAATGAGAGGATGACATTGCAAGGTGGTGCCAGTCCAGTCTAAAATCCGTTGATATCTGCTGCATCTGCCATGTTTTTGGCTATAAGATTCTTCTATCTTACGGCTTAGACCTTTAGCAGGCCTCCGTCACTCGCCTATGCCGGCCGAGATAATTACCTACAGCGCGCGACAACTTCAAGTTGCAAATCAGTCATGGCCGCCACGCGCGTATCTATATATATGTGTACACACGCGTACCTATACTCGCTCAGTCGATCATCGTCGCAATCAAGGTTTATTGTTCCAACAGCACTGTTATTCGTCTTTATAATGGAAAATCGTATATTTAGAAATAATAATTAACTGTAGTAATTTAAATAATTAAAAATAACAGCATTTTTTTAAAATAAATTTGAAATACTTATGGCAAAAAGCTATAGCAAAAACATTATTTTAGCTAATAAAACATTAACTTTACTTCACCGTGTCTATTTTCCGACACTACACCTTTTAAAACTGTTTGTCCAATTTCGAATTATCGCAACACTGAAGTTTATTAATAGGTACTTTGGAGATGGTACGAAATACAAACACCACTAGATTAACGTTTACTAATCGTAAATACAATAATTGCTTCTTAAAATTAAGTTTTGATTTATTTTACTTTGCTTAAACAACCCTGACGCTTGAGCTGCGAGGTAGATCAATTCTGATCACAAAAAAAATTGCGCTCTTGTGAGCGTAGTAGTAAGGTGCGATTTCGAATGCACCAGGTTCGTTGGAAATTTTGATTATTATTATTACCGTTAAAATGTCCGCATCTGATCCTGATCAAGGGAGTGCAATTTCTGTTGCTACTATTATGTATTCTGTGCCTTTAGCTACAGACCTTAAACAGTATTTTTGTGAAAATTCTTACGCATAGTGGAGGAAGGGACGCTCTAGACACTCAAGTCTACAAGGAGTCACATCAACTCCAGTTTTAAATCCGTTGACATCTGCTGCATCTGCCATCTTTTTGGTTAGAAGATTCTTCCATCTTGCAGCGTAGACCTTTAGCTACAGACCTTAGACAGTATTTTTGTGAAAATTCTTACGCATGGTGGAGGAAGGGACGCTCTAGACACTCAAGTCTAGAAGGAGTCACATGAACTCCAGTTTTAAATCCGTTGACATCTGCTGCATCTGCCATCTTTTTGGCTAGAAGATTCTTCTATCTTGCAGCTTAGACCTTTAGCTACAGACCTTAGACAGTATTTTTGTGAAAATTCTTACGCATGGTGGAGGAAGGGACGCTCTAGAGACTCAAGTCTACAAGGAGTCATATGAACTCCAGTTTTAAATCCGTTGACATCTGCTGCATCTGCCATCTTTTTGGCTAGAAGATTCTTCTATCTTACAGCTTAGACCTTTAGCTACAGACCTTAGACAGTATTTTTTATTATTTATTTGTGTCAGTGTGCTCTTCTAAAGAGTGTAAGACGATTGTATGTAGGTACTATTAAAATGTAATTTTAACTCATTGGTTTTGTCTCATATTTGAGGAATGTACTATGTATCATGAGTAGAGTCTTCGTTTAAAAGGATGCGAACGATTTAAATTTCAATAGGTAGACAAAATTGATAATTTTTAATTATCAAAAATTTAAGCTTTCTCCAGTTACACTGATATTATTATACTGTGACTCATCAAAGTCATCATTGTCAAAAATATTGACAAATCGCGAACTGTCACGGCCAAAAAACTGACACGCGTCCGTCCTCCGTAAGCGCCACCGCGCGACTGATTGAGATTGTCCAAGCCGTCATGGACGATTTTTTCCACATTTATTAACATAGTAACTAAATAAGACGCAATATAAAAATTTCATCCGTTAAAAGCCCTCAAGTTATTTCTGAACTTTAGTTTAGTAAAAGATTTAGAATCTCAAATCGCTTATTTTAAAAATAAAACCATAAATAGAAAACGAATAGAGGTAACTTTGGGAATTTATTCTATCGAGTCAACTTCATCAAATCGTGTTTCCATCCGTTAATAGCCCTAGAAAATATCCTCAACTATGCCCAATAAAAATCTTAGCCTTTAATTTTACTGTTTAGTACCTCAAAAATGAAAAATGAAAACCTCATTTTCGCCATTTTCTCTGCTACCCGGCCTTAAAACGGAAAATACTAAATATTTATTAACCTTATTATCATTTTGTTTGTCCGCTGAATCTTCAAAAATTGTGTCAAAATTTAAAATTTTGATGCTCTCATTACATTCTGTACTAAAGCTTGTTAAATGCTTGAAGTTATTTTGGGGATCGTCGTAAAAAATTACGACTCAGTTTATAGAAGTAACAGCATTTACTGGGGTAAAGGTCTTGTCACATTTATATTTAAATGAACTTTATTGTGAGTCTGGAATACAAATTTGCGATCTCTACACCCGGTTGACTTCGCTGCCCCGAATTTTGTAGCTTCGCTCGTCGGCAATTAAAGTGCTAGTTAAGCTACGGCTTCACTGGTTGCTTGAGATGGTGCTTACGCCCGTATTCACAAACATTACTATGAGGTCTCTAAGTGCTCGTGGACGCACAGGGTGACACGCGAACCAATTACAGAGCTCTATTCAACGCTGTGCGTTCGATTTGCTGCGTCATTTAAGCAAAAGCATCGTGTGTGAATACGGGCGTTAGTCAATCTAGGTAACAATCGATAATCTTAAGTTCCTGAATTATTGAAAGCAATATGAAAGAAATACGAGTAAAACGGACGCATATTATTATTTTTAATTGAATACAGAGTACGATTATTTATTATTTTTAGATAATCTTCTGGTTACAACGCTCACATAGAAGAAAGGGGTATTTTTTCGGCGATTTAGCCAAAAACATTACTGCAAGTAATCAGCACACCACGATTAATATTATGTAATAAACATTATTATGTCATTTTACCAAATAGAAAAGCAGTTATAATTTTGGCGATATCACCACACGATAATGAACTGATGACTAGCGAAATGAGTTCATAAAAACTTATTACTGCAAAGATATGAAGCTAAACTATGGCATTATACGGAGTTGTAAAAGGTACTAATTTTCAACGAGAATAAAATAAACTCTGGACTGTACTTCTAATGTGAACTTACGCTTATATTGGTCTGCAATCAGATACCGTTTAGTTAAAGCTATACTTTTGTAAAGGATTTGAATCTGAATCTTGTTTAGAACTTAATTGTATCGTTATTTTTCATTCTCACTGAAATTGCTTTATTCAGTTCATTTAAGTTCAAAAGTTAACTAATAACTGTAGTGTCTGATCAGCAAAAGCTATATTTATTGTACACCAGAAAAGCCACATACTGTAGAAAGGCAAACATGTATTTTTTAAGATCATTCATCTAAAATTCTAAAGCAAACTAGCAAAATTAATACTATACTAATTGCACCCGCTATTCTGCGAATTCGTACGAGTGCAAATCAAAGTAATCGTAATTTTTCCCATGTTACCTAACCGTTTAAAAATTCCCTAGACTACCACAACCATTACAAAACCAAACTCATTCAAATCGGTCCAATCATTTTCGAGATTTAACGAGACTAACGCACAGCAATTCATTTTTATTATTATGTGTAGACTAAAGCATTGCAATCGACATTATTATGTATTCTAGATTTATATCGTCTTCTACTTCATTACTGTCGCACTAAACTATTAAGTATGCAGAGTACGTGGTTAAGACACTCAAATTAACCCGATATTCCAAATTTACATACATAATCGTGTTCTATTTATGAGATAAATGCACATACTAATCAGTAAAGTACGTACTTATTGAAATTACAGCGTACCACCTGATGGTAGGCAATTACATTTAGTAATATTATAGTATAGCTACACTTTTACACCAATCTTGTCTTTCGAAATTTTCATGAAATAAAATATTAAAATAAATAAGTGCTAAATTGCCTTATAACCGTGTTACAGTTCCATTGTCTCGAGCGACTTAAAAGCAAGATTCTTATTTGGAGAACAATGAAAAAAATAAAATTAAGACCTTAAAGCTTTTCGCGCCTTTTTTTGTAGATAATTTACATTTTTATTAGAAAATCTATTCTAACGAGGCTATTTTTCCATCGATATTGGACGATAAGCTGAAATTATCTCCGAAATTATTTCTGAAATCCATTTTTATCTTATTCGCCTAACAAAGTAATTATGTGAGAAAAATAATTCCGCCGCTTTGCTTTCTAATCCCCGAGGAGAGAAATTTATGAACGAGCATTGCGACTCTAAATTCTTTTTAACACGCCGGCCGGCATTCCGAAAAATGTGAGATACAGCGGTTAGGGATCTATTCGTCCTTGCTGGGAAATTCCCCAACATTACTACGGGGATAGTTGCGCTTCCTCTAAGGAGATGCATATTTTGACTAAGTGTAACAACTGGATATTTTCGTATTTCTCAAGTTTCTCTGCTACGCTGAGATTATTTCGCAGCTGCCTTGCCGACCCCCTCCCGCGGGGAACGGTTAGCTTCACTGTAGGCAAAATGTGTTGCCGCAGACATTTTTGTACCCAATTTTGCACCTCCACAAAAAAGATTTATCTTCGGAGATAATTTCAAATTCGGAGCGAAGGCTAGCGGTAAACACATCGAACAAAGGTCCTCTCGGAAAGAAGTATTTGTAAAGAAAATTAATGTTTAAAATAAGATTGTAATCTTTGCTTAGCTCTCCGCCGCGGACGGTGAAGTTTTGACGTTTTTGCATTTTGATTAGGCCGATGAATTTACATTTAAGACATCGTAACACAGATTGGAACGGAATCGATATCAAGGGCTTTGATTTTTTCCTTTGTCTGAAGTTTTTGCGGTTGATTGTGCTCGTTTATAGATTTTCAGGGTTCCCTCCCCCAAACGGAAAAAGGAACCCTTATAGGATTACTTTGTTGTGAAAGAAACCATCCAGAAACGTGTAGAGGTTTATATCTTGAAATTATCCACATGAATAGGTCTACTGTCCTGATAGATGTAAAGAGAACTGATTTGAGATAAGTATTTAGTTTATTCATAAATCCGATTTATTAATTTATTTCACAAAAAATGAGGATGATAGGAAGGCAAGAAGAGCACAGAATATAGGTACTAAGAATTAATTATTTTTTGTAAAGAAATACTAACTATTTTTTTTACATTAACCTAGAACACCTTATTCTTGTTTCCACCCAAGAAAAATTTGACCAATCTTTTTTAAGCGAGACGATGAAAATATTGTACATAATAGGTCTTGCCTTTGTTACCGACGCCCTCACACGCGTTATATCCTGTGCCATAAGAGCTCGTAAAAGGGAATGAGTAATGAATAAGTTTGCTCCCGTACTTAAAGAAAAGTGGATCCGTAAACGCAGGCTCGGATGACGGAACACCTTTTCAAAATTGCTTGACTTTTGTTAAAGATTTATATTGTTGGAAAAAAACAATTGCGATTGAATAAAATGAGAGTTCAGAGATCTTTTCCATATTTTTTTTGAATATTTTATGTCATTTATAAATTGTTTTCATAACGTCGCATTGACATGTCTCCTCCTTTCCAGGTTAACGGAACTGGCGAAATAGTACACTTCCTCATGCTACAAAACTGACAGATAGCACAAAGTAACTGTTTCTGAGACATTCACTAATAGGCTCTCATCAAGCCCTATTCCATATTAGATGTAATAAAAAATAAATATTAGTTAGGCGCATACTTATGGTGACAATCAAAAATAACGAACGAATAACTTACAGATCCTCACCTAGGTACAGATAATCACGTAGCTTAGAGCTTATTAGATCCAAAATAGAGCTCATCCCACAAATTTAGGAGCCCACCCGCATGCTGGCTACAGATTGATGGTGACCGATTTCTCAAAACGATATCACGAGACGTTACGACTTCGCCCTACCGAGTCGTAATTTTTGGAGATTGACGGAGCTAGCACAAAATATAGGATTGTGATACGACCCTTCATTTAGAAATAGGCGTTCGTTCTTTTTTTTTCAGCGAAATGACGTCCACTGCTGGACAAAGTGCTCGCTCAAAAATTTACACAACTACCGGAATTGCGATGCCCGCATCCAGGTACTTCCCGTGATCTTCACCAGATCGTCGGTTCACTTAGTAGGAGGTCTGCCCACACTACGTATTCAGACCCGTGGTCGCCACTCGAGAACTTTTCTGCCCCAATGGCCAGGCTTGTAAAAGTCGTTAGTAATTATTTACTACAGTCTTAATACTTGAATGGTTCCTAAGTTATTCCGTCGATAAACAACACACTTATCATAGCGATGGCTAGACAACGGATGACGCACTGAAATAAATCAGTAAATATTATCCGACAGACTATAGTCGAGAAGTGAGGAATTATACCCTTATACTTCACTATTATTGATTTTTAGATATTTACATAGATTGTTTGTGCACCTTTAAACCTGTTTTGATAGTTTGTTCTTAGGCCAGCTTTTGTGGGAATCATTGGAAGAAGCTATAATGACGTGAGCCTCTCCTCTTACCACTGGCGCTGAGCTACATAATGCTGCCACTGTGTCCCGTTAGAGAATATCACTCATTCTGAAAAAGCCAAAGGTAAGTAAATAAGATTAGCAAACTTCAAGCGCATTCTACAAATACCTGACGACTCCTATATAATTTAGCTCAGCAAACATTTTCAAGCGGCCATTAATTTAATACTAAGGCGTATTCTACACGTTTCGAATTTTTTCAAGCAATTGACTCGTGATCCGCGCGACAAATATCGGGTTAGTTCGCCAGGTCACGTACCCACGGCCAGTCGAGCGCTCGTGTGTACTCGCCCTATTTATTTACGTCCTATACCGGAGTTAGGGGTTGGCGCTATCGCTTTAAAATATTATTTTATGGACAGACGTAGTTATGTTTTAGAGGATGTTTATTGGTTTCGGTAGCGAACGATAGCAATCTATCGGTTAGCCAAAAGTTTTGAAATAACTTGAACGTAACTTTTTGCACAACTACATACCTAGTCGTATTATTTGACAAAGTAAGTACTCCCCTGCGTCTGTCTGTTCGCGATAATCTCCAAAACTACTGAAAGAATTTTCATGCGGTTTTCACCGATACATAGAATGAGGTATATTAATTCTGTAACAGGCCGAAATTAATGCTAGAGAGGCCGCTGGCAAAAAAGGATTGGTTGATGAAAAATTTTGGATAAACTAAAGATGCAGGTACCAGTATTTTAGTTCAGGTGATTACTACAATACTCGTATGTATATGAAACTACTTGAGAATGGCATAACGACGACTGCATAATTATCTTTAGAAACGCCCGAACTTCGACTTTGAAATTCAAAGAGGTTCTTATGAAACGTCTCTGCAATAGTCGTAGTTAAAGTTTTGTACATTATATATTCCATTTAAGATTAGCAGAACAATCGAGCCTACAGCTAGGTCACCCTGAGTCTGAAATTCGGAATTTAACAGGCTCATCTTGATTCATTTAATTAAATTGCTGAAGTTATGGGCCCTTCGAAGATAGCCTAAATAGTTATGGAGCCCTGGTTGACCATTAACAGCAGGGACTCCGCATACCAGACATACTAATTGCTATAATGATTGCCGGCAATTTGAATCCTTCCTAATTATTTTGAAGTTGGTTTAGTAGAATAGTTGCACGCATCTTGAAAACGTTCACAATTTATGACGTAGCTACATTAGGTTTAAATTAAATTATAGCATAAAGTCATAGAAAATGTAATTCGTCCACATGATTCTTTTGAATTAGAGCTGACGATAGTCTGCGGACTTGATGTGTAGAGTCTTTTACAGTTTCTTTTTAAACAAAAACCCATCTAGCTTTTAGATGTAATGTAGGTGTGTATACCATAGCATCTACATGTGCTCTATTCGAGTCTTCAACGAGTGACGAACAAGCCTACCAAAATCAAATCAGGGGCTCTTATATCTACGTATAAAACAACAAAAACAAAACCCAATCAAAAAATCTTATTTCAGCACGAGATTGTATCGCGAAAAGTTTATGAAATGCCTTCCACCGCTTACCTTAAGGTATAAATATGCGGGAAAAATCGCCTTTTCCGTGTGAACGGGCGAAAATAATCAAGTTAGGGCCCCACGCGAACTGCATGGCGCATTTTAGGATAAACAAAAACGTTACGTAAAAGATGCTTGACCCAATTGTGTTACTTGGGCCAGTTTTGTAAACTTTGCAGCTTCCATTCTGCGGATGAAACAATAAAAATATCTAAAACTGAACCCGGAATCAGAACAAGTTTAATTTTATAAGCATTAGTTTAATAGGTAGATAGAGGCTACAATGAAAAGTTATGAAATATTTGAACTTACTCTGAACCCATGTGAACCTTAAATAATATTTCTCTTAATTTAGGAATGGACTAGGTAATGTGAATTATGTGTTTTGGTCTTTCGTGTGTTTTGCCTTTATTTTTAAAATAGATTTGTTGTTTCCACACAAAGACGTTGATATAACATTATTGTCTAATCTAAAAAGTAAATCATGATAAAATTAGGCTTTTATTTTCAACGTCTGAGATTAGGAGATAATCTCTGAAACCTGATAATGAAAATATTTACACCGACGGGAAGTTCTCCTAGGTGTTATAAGCTACTATTAATCCAGGATTATCCAGAGCTTCCAATAAATACTCAATCCAGTTTAGTTCCACTCGAAACTGGATTGGAGCAGGCAAAAATGATCATAAAATAAAGCAGCTTAAGACTTAAATTATAGTATGAGCTGGTTACAGGTTAGGGGACGATATAAAAACACTTTGGTCCTACTTGATCACTGTCTTCACTGTAGGAACACGATCATCTCCACACGGGCATCTCATCTTTAAAATACAAATATAATTGTTTCCACAAGATGGACAAATTACCATCTATAAAGGTTGCAGGAAGGCGCTGGATGAAAGCAACCTACTTCCAACCGGCAAATCTGAAAATCATTGGAGGAGTATAGGCTGAATATAGATTCAGCAGTGGCTGAAATCATAATGATGGTGAAAGAGATTGGATTCTTTTTAGTAAAAATGAAGAAAAATATACTTTAAAAGTTCACAGCTATCTAGAAAGCAGGTAATCAAACCGCAGGAGTCCTTGTAGTAAACTGCGCGTCGCGCTCCAAGCGCAGTTGAGCTAAGGGACACTTGACCCCAACTCTTTGTCGCGTAAGTGTGGGTACAACACTCTTTGGGTTCCATTTTATGGATAATAAAATATAGGGCTTTTGTGTAATCTTTAAAATTTTATTTGTGTGACAAGGTGAGCGGAACAGACATTTTTTGCTGACAAAATATGAAACTTAATATTCGCTTTCATAACATTGTGACATTAGAGGCAGAAGAACTGAAAAAATTCTGATAACATTACAAATTAATTTCCAGATTTATGACTGAGTTACTCAAGAAGTTGCGTATTTTAAACATTTTAGGCGTGTACTTAAGTATGTTCACAACTTTGATACACACTAATTTAGTTGGATTGATGAATTGAATAAACTCTTCATAAAATCTGTTTATAAAGTTGAGTAAAGTATACTAACTAACTTAGTTAGTGTATTGGAACTTTAAAACTTGTAATACACGGCTCATATCTTTTTATTAGTTGAAACCCAAAAAGCGATCGACAATGAAAACAGATAGCGCAAACTATCGCGTTCGTATCGAGAGTTAGTATTGAAAAAATGACTTCCATTAGTTGTTTTGGCTTATCGCCAAGCGTTCCAATGGTTTCTCGAGTGACTTTTGTTTTTGAATGGCCTGTGTCAATATTGTCGGTCGAGTTCGTCCCTACGTGCGAGAAATAGTTCTTAGAATTGTCCGCAAGAACGCAGACTATTGGCTAAGGGCCCCCGTGCATTAAGCGACATGGTCGCTCGGCTGTCGCCTAAAGGATTTACCACACTGAAAGCGCTTTAGGGTCTGCGGTCAGTTCAAAGTAAACGAACCTCGCAGCCTGTATGGACAATAGTCGGTTTTTAAACATTTCGTAGACCGTGCGAGGTGGTGCGAGCATAAGCTAAGAATGCAAACCGCACCGCTGACAGATTGTCCTGATCGACAATGCTGTTCATAGATGATGCGGGCTGCGTTCACTTTGACCAGTGTGCTTACCATGAGTTTACGTTAGGTGTGCTCGCTAGCGACTGCGTAAAAAAATTATTACATTAAATGTATGACATATTGTGCAGCGCCCCTAGCGGCTACTTTCAAGAAATAAAATATTCATAGATTTTTGACGTACTCGCTATCGAGCACACCTAATGTAAACTCACAGAACGATAAAGGCATCCAGTGTGGCAATTCTTAATGCGCGGGGGCACTTACCTAGAATTGTCCGCAAGACGACTAAGGCTAAGTCCACACTGTCTTGGAAAGTCATGTGTGCCAAGTCCGTCTTGGGACTAATCTTAATGAAGATTTATGATAGTATTGAACACTGACCCACTAGAGCTGCCGTGATTCTATACGGTGTTAATGAAAGACAGAGAAAGGCCATATCAAGTAACTAGACAGGTAAAGGTAGGTATACCGGTAAAGGTCATTAATAGGTACGATTACAAAGTCCCGATTTTATCTGGAAGTAAAGGAGTCGTTTATCAAATGATAGACAGAGTGATAAAAAAGCATATAATATTACCCTGGTGTGTAAAAACGTTTTATTAAAATAAGTAATAGTTTGAAAATCACGTCAAGAGTATTTGCTTGTAAAGGATTTCTGAACTTTGACTCTGGTCTAAGACCATTTCGGTTACATACCTACTACAGAAGGCTTGCCTCAGAAGGCAAGATAAATTGCACCATATTGTTGACGATATTGAGTAGACATTTTTAAAACACCTTTGCAAAGAAATTCTTCCTACTTCTTTATACCTACTATTATTATTATTATATGGTTTAACTAACATTAAGCTATTGTAATGTGTCTTCAGCCTAGAGCTTGAACGATTTCCCACGACCATTGTAATCCCGAGAAGTTTTCAAATAATACTCCTCTACAATAAGAGCTTGATTTTCTTTTCAGTTTGATTGTGGACAGTGCAGTTATTTACAGGACAGTGCAAATAGAAAGGTATTAAGGTACTTTATTCAGTTTGAATTAACACATTATTCTTTAGTCTGAAGATTTTAAAAACAAACGGTTTGTACGCAGTAATCCGGCCAAAGCTATTTGTAAAAAGTAACAACTGTGTTATTTTGGTGTTTTGTTATTGGTTACAATTCAATCAATTTACTTTTTAAACCATAGAAGATAATCAATAAATCACTAACGTTATTAATTTAATTTATTTAAATATCAATCAAAATAAATGTACACTAACCTGGACTTGCAGTTTCAGCAGCACCTTCCACCAGTTCCAGCGCCACCAGTTCCAGCGCCACCAGTTCCTTACTTAGGTAACAGTAACACAAACACTTCACTAAGTTTGCCTCGACACGTCCGTTCACTGTGGAGGTAGGAGAGCAACTGACATTTTAGTACTCGAATCGTCATAAAGTAAACGAGTGAATGAGTGAACGAGTGAATCGAGTGAATGATTGTACTTAGTGACTATGTTTTAAAGTACCGAGAGATCGTAATCTGTTAAAATTGAAGATTTCAATAAGATACAAGTTTTTTTTTAAATCTATACCTACTGATACGAATATTATAAAGGGGAAAGATTTGTGAATGTTTGTATGCCCCGAAACTACTGGATAGATTTAGAATATTTCAGCATTAGAATCTTATTTTTTTTTTTTTCAAACTTTTTTAATTTTTAATTTTTTTGATAAATATATACCCGCACGAAGTCAGGGCGCACCGTTATAGCGCTAGTGCAGATAATATAAATAAGGCGTCATTTGACTAAACTAACCGAATTAAAAAAATGTGTTTGCATAGGTATACTACTTTGTCAAAAATTTCTGTCGTAAAAATATCTAGAAAATGCTGAAATATTTTTCGGTTGTTTATATTTGTTGTAAATGCCATTGTTTTAACCACTGATGATACTGGGAAGCCTTAATACGCCGTTGTCGCCATTATACTGCGGCAATCGGGTTATACCATCGCGTAAAAACGATTCGCACAATAGTTATCGTTGGGTTGGAACGTAAAATATTTAACTAAGGACGTTTTTAAAAAAAGTAGAGCAGGCTATTTTTTGACTTCCTTCCGTTCAAGCGTCACACTCACAGCACTTTCTAATACAAATCATATCCAAGTGATACAAATTAAAACAACTTTCAAAATTTGAAAATTATAAATAACTTGAAAAAATCGAACTGCCTAAGGCGGGAATTGATTCCCGCCTTAGGCAGTTCGATTTTTTCAAGTTATTTATAATTTTCAAATTAGTTTGAGATGCGACTCTTAACGCTAAAAATTAAATAACTTTCAAAATTTTTGGGAATATATTTTAGAATCGAATAAATTTTAATATAGAATATAACTGCCAAAGTAAACACGGTTCAAAGAGGCGTGGCGTCACCCGACCTTCCGGAATTTCCGCGCCGGCTAAAAGAATTTCAAGATTACGTCACCCGACCTATCCTCGGGAGCTTGAGCGATTGGAAAAACATTTTATGATCAGTTACTCGTAGTAGCGATTATTTAGAGCTTGGATAATAAATTATAGTTGTTGCAATTCACAAAGCTTTGCATGTGGTTAATTACATTAATCAGTACACGCATCAATTTTGTTCAGTCTTTTTGTTTATTAATAAATAAAAATATCATACTAAAATTGCATATGTCGGCGCCGGACACAGATGCTGCAATTATTATTGATGATTAATAGTACCAATCTTAATATTATGTTATCTGTATAAATCTGTAGAGCGGAAGGTTTGTGATTCCTAAACGTAACACCCGACTGATGCGCAGAAAAAGATAACTGTCAATCAGTTGTGTCATGTCAAGTGTGAGTAAGCGGCTACGAGGTTATCTTTGAAAGCGTGTTGAGTTTGGTGGAACGTTAAATTGTAGGAAAAGTGGTTGTCAACCATCCAAGATATTATCTCCTTGCCCGTTAACCCACGCCAATGGAGATTCCACCCCAAAGAGTTCCTTCTGATAGAGACCCAGTGCCTTTATCAGAAGTGGGATTCGAAGGGCACTATTCAAAGGAGATAAATCTTTCAGCATGCACACCTACGCTACGCAACTCATCAAGTTTTACATGGAGGATGCTGACTCAGACGTTGAGAGTTGGTGCAGGTTGACGGAAACTATTGTGATTGACGTAAACTGGAAGGGTCTTTGAGTGAGTTGAGGGGGCCGGGCCAAGGGCGCCCGGGCCACCCTGTTGCCGTGGTTGAAGGGGCTGTTTACGCCCGGGCCACGCTGGTGTAATGTTGGTTTCCTGATCGCACGGCTGCATGCCTGGATCAGCAGTAATAGTGGTAGTTGGGTTTGAGGTAACTGGTTGAAGGAGCCTTGGCTTAAGCCTTGCGCATCGGGCCATGTTACCTAAACTCTGGTTTCCTGGTCGGCCAGCTGTAATGTGTTGGTTTCCTGGTCGGGCCAGCTGTAATGTTTTGGTTTCCTGGTCGGCGGGGCCTCACCCCGGGCCAGCTGCAATGTTTTGGTTTCCTGGTCGGCGGGGCCTCACCCCGGGCCAGCTGCAATGTTTTGGTTTCCTGGTCGGGCCTGACGCCCGGGCCAGCTGTAATGTTTTGGTTTCCTGGTTGAAAGGGCTTCGCGCCCGGGCCAGCTGTAATGGTTTGGTTTCCTGATCGAGGGTCATAACGCCCTGATCAGCTGTATTTATTGTGATTCTACGATCTGATATTCGCACGCTCTGTAGTCAGGAATGGACGAGCTGTGATAATGAGAAATTGAATGTTTACAGATGGACAAACCCTGGACTAAGCGCACGAGGCCGTGCGATAGTCAGGCTGGCCGTGTCGGCGCCGGACACAGATGCTGCAATTATTATTGATGATTAATAGTACCAATCTTAATATTATGTTATCTGTATAAATCTGTAGAGCGGAAGGTTTGTGATTCCTAAACGTAACACCCGACTGATGCGCAGAAAAAGATAACTGTCAATCAGTTGTGTCATGTCAAGTGTGAGTAAGCGGCTACGAGGTTATCTTTGAAAGCGTGTTGAGTTTGGTGGAACGTTAAATTGTAGGAAAGGTGGTTGTCAACCGTTCCAAGATATTATCTCCTTGCCCGTTAACCCACGCCAATGGAGATTCCACCCCTAGAGTTCCTTCTGATAGAGACCCAGTGCCTTTACATACATATTTGTTTGTATTGGTCTGGGTGTTTTCTTTCCATAATTTATGTATAACGTATGTACGGGGCTCTGTATCGAAAATCACTATGAGCAATGAGCATCACACACTGTTACCTGGAGTGCATTACCGCAGCAAAATTTTTATAAATGTTGTGCTTTAGAGAGTCGAGAGTATAGCAGATAATTAGTCCATCTTGACCAGAAATTTGTCCACTAATAGCAAAATTCGTTCAAATTATAGTTTTAAAGTTATTGGCTAGAAGATTCTTTTATCTTGTAGCTTAGACCTTTAGCTACAGACCTTAGACAGTATTTTTGAAACATTCTTACGCATGGTGGAGGAAGGGACGCTCTAGAGCAGTGGTTCTTAACCGGTGGTCCGCGGACCACTGGTGGTCCCTGGAGGCATTCCAAGTGGTCCACGATGTGCACTTGCACACCTTGGTCAAAACCACTTTTAACTGATTTTTACAGTCAAACTGGTTTTGACCGATTATGAGGTGGTCCCTGACAAGACAGAAATTTGGTAAAATGGTCCCTCATGACTTAAAGGTTAAGAACCACTGCTCTAGAGACTCAAAACTACAAGGATACACATGAACTCCAGCTTTAAATCCGTTGATATCTGCTGCATCTGCCATGTTTTTGGCTATAAGATTCTTCTATCTTACGGCTTAGACCTTTAGCTACAGACCTTAGACAGTATTTTTGTGAAAATTCTTACGCATGGTGGAGGAAGGGACGCTCTAGACACTCAAGTCTACAAGGAGTCACATCAACTCCAGTTTTAAATCCGTTGACATCTGCTGCATCTGCCATCTTTTTGGGTAGAAGATTCTTCCATCTTGCAGCGTAGACCTTTAGCTACAGACCTTAGACAGTATTTTTGAAACATTCTTACGCATGGTGGAGGAAAGGACGCTCTAGAGACTCAAGTCTACAAGGAGTCATATGAACTCCAGTTTTAAATCCGTTGACATCTGCTGCATCTGCCATCTTTTTGGCTAGAAGATTCTTCTATCTTACAGCTTAGACCTTTAGCTACAGACCTTAGACAGTATTTTTTATTATTTATTTGTGTCAGTGTGCTCTTCTAAAGAGTGTAAGACGATTGTATGTAGGTACTATTAAAATGTAATTTTAACTCATTGGTTTTGTCTCATATTTGAGGAATGTACTATGTATCATGAGTAGAGTCTTCGTTTAAAAGGATGCGAACGATTTAAAATTTCAATAGGTAGACAAAATTGATAATTCTTAATTATTAAAAATTTAAGCTTTCTTCAGTAACACTGATATTATTATACTGTGACTCATCAAAGTCATCATTGTCAAAAATATTGACAAATCGCGAACTGTCACAGCCAAAAAACTGACACGCGTCCGTCCTCCGTAAGCGCCACCGCGCGACTGATTGAGATTGTCCAAGCCGTCATGGACGATTTTTTCCACATTTTTTAACATTGTAACTAAATAAGACGCAATATAAAAATTTCATCCGTTAAAAGCCCTCAAGTTATTTCTGAACTTTAGTTTAGTAAAAGATTTAGAACCTCAAATCGCTTATTTTAAAAATAAAACCATAAATAGAAAACGAATAGAGGTAACTTTGGGAATATATTCTATCGAGTCAACTTCATCAAATCGTGTTTCCATCCGTTAATAGCCCTAGAAAATATCCTCAACTATGCCCAATAAAAATCTTAGCCTTTAATTTTACTGTTTAGTACCTCAAAAATGAAAAATGAAAACCTCATTTTCGCCATTTTCTCTGCTACCCGGCCTTAACCGTTTCAAAAACGCTAATGTGATTGTCTCTAGTTAATGTAATCGTTTGTTTTTCTTATCTTTTTTGCTCTGTTATTAAATAAGATTTGTATTTACGACATTTCGTCGATTCGATCGAAATTAATATGAAATATCACATTGTCTACCCACAGATTCTGATATCATTGGTTAATAAGTCGTCAAAGAGATGTATAGAGATATAGAGAGATAATTATGTTAAGAATAATCAAAATTGTCACTGGTTTTTTCCTGCTCCTAATAGCAGTAATACCTACCTCCTCACACATAATAATATTTACTTCATCTCACTGACGTAAAATTACCTTCATTTCCTTATAGAGAATTGTCAGCAGAGCTGCACTGTGTTGGATTAGAACAATGAAGCAAATCTTGTTAACCGTTCTGATGCGTTTGTCGCTTAAGCCATAGGGTGCAAATTCAGTATTGGACTGTCCAGTACGAAATACTATTGTTTTTATTCTAAGAACCACGAATTTTGGTCTTTAATTGCTGATTTTAGAGCATTAATTTTATCTACAAGACTCACAGAAGCCTGGGTGAGTTTTCGTAAGCATTAAGAAATTTCTCTCCATTTACAAACATTTCGAATACAAACGGGACTTTCAAAAATATGGATTAATTTGTGTCTAATCTAAAAAATAAAATCCCTTTAAAAATACCTTAGTTTTCAAAAGGTGCCTTACTTGCCTCCAGTGCTTCGCAACAACATTTTAGGCAAGTGCTGAGCAAAAGCGCTCGCTAAAAGATTTAGTACTCACGTGGTACATAACATACACTCAGCGGCACGGAATTTGGCCCAAGCCTAAACACCCTGTTATGAAGCCAAATAGGTGTTGTATACCTAAGTTTCGTGTGACATGTTAACAGAACATTTGTTTTTGTTAATTTAAGAGGCTAGATTATGAGAAAAAAATGCGTCTGTTTAACTTTTTTGACTCTAGAAACGCATTTCGTTGTTGGAGCGTAAAGAGTACGGGTAAGTTTAAATTCGATATTAAATGTTGTAAGGGTTTGGTGTTTTGTTTCTTGTTTTTAAATTAATCTTATGGTTATTCTCGTTTCCATAATTTGAGAATAATGCCCATTACTCCAGCTCAAGGTGCTCAAATAGTGTTGCTTAGAAGTCAAGGGCGTATGCAGCGGGAGATGGCTAAAACTTTCAATTTATGGCGTACAAACTTAAGATACACGTTAAAAAGGCATGACCAGACCGCCTTTTACACAAGAAGACCAAGAAGTGGGGAATAAAGGTGTATGTCAGCGCGTGATGACCCGATTATCGTGCTTGCAATATCAAGAAATCGGGTTCTCACTACGTTTGAGTTACGCCAGCGTTTACAAACAGCAAGCCCAGTGAATGTCAGTGAGCACACAAAAAGAAGAAGGATGGAGGATCATAACCTGCATACTCGAAGACCAACTCGAGGACCAGAACTTCTCCGATACCTTCGCGAAGTGCGACTTACGTTTTCTAGAGAACATGCAAATTGGACGCAAGACTAATGGAGTAAACTCTTTATGAAAACTGTCTGTTTGCGTAGTAACTCTTCTCCACACCTTCTCTATACACTTCCACGGCCGTCTGGAGCTCTTAAGGTGACTCTGCAGTCATCGATCCATAGAACTTTACTCCATTAGTCTTGCGTCCAATTTGCATGTTCTCTAGAAAACGTAAGTCGCACTTCGCGAAGGTATCTGAGAAGTTCTGGTCCTCGAGCTGGTCTTCGAGTATGCAGGTTATGATCCTCCATCCTTCTTCTTTTTGTGTGCTCACTGATATTCACTGGGCTTGCTGTTTGTAAACGCTGGCGTAACTCAAACGTAGTGAGAACCCGATTTCTTGATATTGCAAGCACGATAATCGGGTCATCACGCGCTGACATACACCTTTATTCCCCACTTCTTGGTTTTCTTGTGTAAAAGGCGGTCTGGTCATGCCTTTTTAACGCGTATCTTAAGTTTGTACGTCATAAATTGAAAGTTTCAGCCATCTCCCGCTGCATACGCCCTTGACTTCTAAGCAACACTATTTGAGCAACTTGAGCTGGAGTAATGGGCATTATTCTCAAATTATGGAAACGAGAATAACCCTAAGATTAATTTAAAAACAAGAAACAAAACACCAAACCCTTACAACATTTAATATCGAATTTAAACTTACCCGTACTCTTTACGCTCCAACAACGAAATGCGTTTCTAGAGTCAAAAAAGTTAAACAGACGTATTTTTTTATTAATCTAGCCTCTTAAATTAACAAAAACAAATGTTCTGTTAACATGTCACACGAAACTTAGGTATACAACACCTATTTGGCTTCATAACAGGGTGTTTAGGCTTGGGCCAAATTCCGTGCCGCTGAGTGTAGACGAAACCGTGACGAAACTCGACTGTTTTGCATAGTTTGAGAACAACAACTTCACCAGCATTCAATCCCTGTCATTTTAATTAACAATATCGAACTAATTAATATTCACACGCGTAACAAACTTTAAATTAATTCAAGATAACGCTTAGCTCCCTCCGATATGGCATGAATAATGTTATATGTGTCTGTTACTACATATACAATACATTATATCATAAAGGTATTTGATACGGATCTAGTTACTTGTTCTTTGGGTTAGGTTCCTATAATATTAATTGAAGCCACGATAGCCGAACGGTGCTGAAGGGGTCGGACTGGCCGACTCGTCACCCGAGGAACGCGGGTTCAAAACCTGCTGACGCTCGACTATTGTGGTGAGCCCACTCGTGACACAAGCATAATTAGCTTAGTACGAGGGGCTGACGGGACTATTAATAATGCCAATACCTAACAAATTAATTCGGACGCAATGAGCTTTCATTATTAAACTACACATTTTTTATAAATACCTGTAATATCAGCGATCTAGTATATCGTAGAATAAAAATAGCGATATCGTAGAATAAAAATAGAGGTACACAATCTAAACTTTGTGATTTGCTACAATGTTCGCTGTTTGTGACTTTACAATGCTTAAAGCCAGAATGAAAGGCAAAATACCTACATGGGTTTATGGTCTATTTAGTTTTGTTTTAAAACGACATACAAAACTCAAGAGACAAATGACCAGTCACAGAATTTAGGCCTATAATTTTCACCCTGAATCTTCTTGAAACCTTAACATGTTCTTAAAGTAGTTTTGACCGCCGTTTTTTCATAAACGAGCTCTAATCTACAATTTAGAAAATTATCGTAGTTAGTCTATAACATCAAGTTATATCAAACTAAACGATCATTTCAAATCTACGATCCCGTTTCATAGACGTAGACTTACCAAGCCAGCTTAGCCAACGTGATTAAACGTCTGGAATTTCCTCCGAGTGTCAATGTTATCTGTTAATCTCGCCGGAATCCTATCCCATTGTTTCGTTAAGTTTCCGTCTCATACCCGATTTCCAATTAGAGAAATGTTACACAACAGTTTATTTCATTTTATACTTTAGGGTTGAGCTAGTTCACTTAATTGTGCTCGATAGTGTTTTACGACGTAATAACGTATTTCGTGAGCACGGGTCAGATAAACTTCAAACTATAAGATAAGATAATTTATAGGTTTACGTTTATGGTCCTGTCACATTCTTGTAGTAAGAATTTGCGAGTGGACGTTTTGCGATTGGAAGCTCAAGACTTTATTTGCAAATATAAACCTTATGTGGTAAAGCTAAAGCTGGAATCTGTTTTAGAGAATTCCATCTAGCTTTACAATGTGTGTCATCAGTCGTTGTATCGAGCTCCAAATCGCTTATACTAAAAATATCCAGAGTCCGATCAAATTTAATATGCCGAGGTCAAGACGATGCAGCGACTTTATTTTCGCTGACACTGAAACTAGTGAGTGTGCACGCCCTTTACAAGTCCGTCAGTCGCGCAGTCGTAACTCCGATGTCCTTTATTTACTTCCCGAAACTTTCTGACCCTCGCGAAATTAAAACCAACTCTGTGAAAAAGAGAAAACAAAATTAAGGCGACGGTGAACATAGATAATAACTCCCCTTTGCCCTCAAGTGCCTAAAAAGACAAGCCACTTTCATAAATCTTGAAGGTGGTTAACGCCTCGTCCTGAGATCCGAGGAACAAGGGGGAATGGCTTCGAGCGACAACGAGGAAGGCTCAGCAAAGTTTTAAGTACTCTCCAGTAAATGTTTTCACCAAGTGATCTCTTTAAGAATTGTTGGGAACCGTTTTATTTGCTTGGTTAATTGTGTGCGATGTGCCTCTTGGTTGTTACTGTAGCAACTGTATCTTACAGAATGCAAAGATTTTTTAATGTAATAAACAAACATTTTTTACAAATATTGTACGAGAGCGAACTTATACCTGAGTACACATCTCGCTCACGTTTAGAATCTGCCATTGCTTAAATCGAGAGTGTTAGCGATGTAAATACTAAAACCAATTCAATTCCTCTCTATCGTACTCGTCTGTTCAAACTGACAACTATCAGAAAACATGAAAATATTATCTTAGTATTTCAGTCATAAATCCAAACGACATAAAATCAGAACTCAATTCCTCGATCAGTTTAAAGTGGCTCGCATTTGCCTATCCGAGTAAAAACGCTCATTACCGCGATACGTGTCACCGATACAAAACAAAAACGAAACTAGCACGCCACGAACAACCCTAAAAATACGATCCAAAAATCTCGTGCTGCGTCAAAACGTCGAATCCGCCTCAGAATAAACACATCGGATCAATCATTCAAATCGGTGCGAACCAATCAGAAACAGCCGAGTCGCGGCTCAGCCGAAATAAAAGCCTGATTCTGTTTCTGATGGTACACTTACAAGCTTATTGATTCGCAGCCACCATTCGTCAAGACTATACGAATATCCCCCAATGAATTATTCATAAAGGCGCGTTACTTCTCTAATAGTGGTTACCGAGACAAGACGGGGTAGTCAGCTATCCCTCATATGCGGGGCTTAGGCTTGGGACGCATATTACATTTTGTTTTACTGCGTAACTATGATGCGGGTGAAACAATTGAATAATAATTTTGTTTTTCCAACTTTGTATACTCAAAAGGTTTTAATTGATCAAGTAATTAGTTGTGAAAATCTGGCTACTTCAGCACTGAATAACTTATTTTGTAATTTTGTTAAGCATTAAACTTTCAATGAGAAAATTAATCCTTGGCTTGTCTTTGATTAGCGGTTTCACAGTTTATTAAGTTGCTGAAGTTGGCTACTTTGAATTATAGCGTTTTAAATCTTTTAAAATTAAATATTTAGCAATAGAAAATATTTTTCTCATATTTGATAACTGGAATCGAATCGATTTTGTTGTGTTCGGTCGAGTCAAGAATGGTGTGTGTTAAATGTTAACACTTTTTGGTAAATCTTCCACTAGCTATTACTTATTTTATCCAGTTGACTCTCCACAGTTCTAAAACAAACATAGACAACATTTACCTGTGCTCCCAATACGCATAATCTATGAGCATCTGTTGTGACAATTACAGCGCATCTCAAAGACATCGTCAACGCCAACACAATTGGCTTGCTTCGGCGCACAATGCATTATGGGTCTTTGTCACAGTTGCTACGTTTGACTGCTGAATGCGAAATGTTCATAGTTACTGTTTGTTGAGGCGATGAAGTTGACTATGAAATTAATGTAGCTAAATAATTATGGGAATTACTTAAAAGTTCTGTCACTACAACCTAACAATTTTGTAATACTGATCAATATGAGACATACCTAGTTATGAACTTTGTGATGTAAATATTGGTAGCACTTTTTCAAGTAGGTAGGTAGGATAGATTTTTCATAGTGAAAAAATATTTAATATTTAACTGTTAACAAAAGAAGATACATAATTAGGTATTACAAAAG
Organism: Ostrinia nubilalis; assembly: GCF_963855985.1. Classification (NCBI taxonomy): domain Eukaryota; kingdom Metazoa; phylum Arthropoda; class Insecta; order Lepidoptera; family Crambidae; genus Ostrinia; species Ostrinia nubilalis. Next base: position 7,460,919 of record NC_087103.1, read on the forward strand.
GTACAAAAAAAAGAATTGCGTTTCAGGCAATTTACTTAAAACTACAACAGAACAGTTTAAAAACTAGTAATGTCGTACTATGTCACAAATTATAATTTATGTGTCTGCTGGGTGACTTTTGTGTACAATAATTATAAGGGGGTTACTAAAACAGTATAAATCTAAAGACATGAAACAAAAAGGTTGTAAAACATTTCAAACAAGAAGAAATAATTATACAGAATACCTTTTCGTAAAGAATAACGAGTGGCGACGATAATAGATTCCAATTAAGTACGCGATTCTATTAGGATACTCACCTTTTCAGGGCCAATTAAGATTATTTCATTTCACTTGACCCTTTGTGCGATATTTCTTCGGAGCGTTTTACAATTGTGTAACTTTTACAGTTGTTGTGATGTTAAGGTTTTATTATTTACTTGCTTTTCATGAAAAATGGGTACTGAAAATTTACAAAAACGACTTTACTTGGAAGACACATTTTCTGGTATATAAAAATTTCAGCTAAGATGTTAGCTAAGATTTTGGGAAAACTGTTTAGGTACTAAACGAGTGTATTTAATGAAAACACATTATGTTTCATTATCGTTGCGTGTTAGTAGAAAAATAATGCCCGTATTCACAAACATTACTATGAAGTCTAACAGTGCGTGTGGACGGACAGGGTGACATACGAACCAATTACAGAGCTCTATTCAACGCTGTGCGTTCGAGTTGCTGCTTCACTTAAGCAAGCATCGTTTATGAATACGGGCGTAAGTCTGTAAATAGAAAATCAGATAGACAACTTCAACTGAATTGTCTAATTCGTTTACTTTAATTACACTTCAGCACCAAACCTTGAACTACTTATGGAGTGAAGAAAATCCAATCTTGGTTGTCATGGGGCGAACCGTTAGTAATTCAATAAATCCTCAATGAAAAGGATCACACTTTTTCGTACGCAACATAATATAGCATTCCCTTTCGTCATAAAAACGTACCCGCTAGTGATGCGCTCGATGTCTGAGGGCCTAGTGTGAGTTTTTATTAAATGCGCTCACTATCACTATCACGGGCTCACGCCCGTCAAAAAATGACATTAAATGTATGACGGATTGTACAGCGACCCTAGCGGGAAACTTCCAAAAACTAAAATTTTTATACATTTTGTTAAACGCGCTCACTAGTGAGTGCGTTTAAAAAAACTCACACTCAGCCCACTGGGATATTATAGTGAAAATGAAATAATAATAACCGTAATTCATTTTAGATCGATAATTGACTGTAGATAATTTTAATAATAACTAGTTCAAGTAAATAAATGCATCTCTATCCATGTCACTCGTATGGCATATAATCCAGTAACTTAATTGTTGCTAGGTGATGACGACTATTATACAATTCTAAAAAAAATTTACAATTAAATGTCATAAAACTGAAAGCACAGATGACTTCAGCAGGCTATATACATTTTTGTCGCGAAGTCTGTCTCAGTTTTTACAACCATAATAGATCCCACAATGTTTGTGCCATCGTAAGCACTAAGCCCGTATACAGAAAGAAAGCTGGAAACTTATAAGCGTAACCCGCGCAGGAAAATATATGAATGCGCGCCGATAAGCACTGAACGGCCCCGACAAGTATCAACACGCGCTGGTCAGCGCTGGACGCTGCCATATAAAATGCCATTCAACTTGCTTCCTTTGTGAACGAACGGACCAGCGCTGACAAGCGCCGGTAAGCGCTTATAAGTTTCCAGCTTTCTTTCTGTATACGGCCTAAGTAGCGACACACGCGCAACCCTACCCGCCTATCCGTGGATGTATTGCCAGTAATAACTCACGCCAGTATTCATTCGTGTCAAACAAATCGTAAAATGTATTCCCGATCCAGGTTTCAAGTTAAAACGAGTTTGCTGCGTCATATCGTAACATCGATACGTGATATTAAATCATATCCTATATAGATTTTGATTTATTCTATTTTTTTGTCGTGTTATATTAAAAACGTTCAAAAAATATTTTTTGCTTCGTTGCGGATCGTTTTCAAAGTGCGAAGTATCCTATCCTACTAATATTATAAATGCGAAAGTTTGGATGTCTGGATGTTTGTTACTCTATCACGCAAAACTGCTGAATGGATTTTGATGAAACTTTACAGTATTATTGTATATAACCCAGAATAACATATAGGCTATAATTTATGACGATCTGTGACAAACGAAATTTCACGCGGGTGAAGCCGCGGGCAAAAGCTAGTAATAAATATTTCAACTTAGTGTTTTGCTAATTAACACTAGAAAGGCCGCCGTCCCATTTTTGTCCCACTCGCGAGTTTGATCGTCTCTAACTTTTTTATTTTTCAACGAAAGTCCATGAAACTTTTTGACTTTTACTGATTTATTGAATTTTATCATTTTTTAATGTTTTTGATAATGTAAAATTAATAGAATTTTTTTTTAAATCGGTTTTACCTAGAAGCGCCACTGGGTCATTTTTGTCCCACCTTGGTATTTGCCACAATAATTCGACGAAGAGTCCTTGTTTCGAGGAGATACGAAAGTGGAGAGATGAGGAGAGTTTAGGTAACTCGTGACAATGCAGAAATGTAAATATATTGTACTAGTTTTTGCCTGTGACTTCATTGGAAGAGGTCGAGAAGTTCTACGGACAATTATACACGAGTGTACGTGCACCTGTCACAAATCTAGCCGAAGACCCAAGAGCTAGACTGACCCGACACTATACCGAAGATATCCCGGACGTCAGTCTGTACGAGATTAGAATGGCTCTCAAACAGCTGAAGAACAACAAGGCACCGGGTGATGATGGAATCACGGCTGAGCTTTTGAAGGCAGGCGGAACGCCGGTACTGAGGGCTCTTCAGAAGCTGTTCAATTCCGTCATCCTCGAAGGAAAAATGCCTACGACATGGCACAGAAGTGTGGTGGTACTCTTCTTCAAAAAAGGTGACAAAACCTTATTGAAGAATTATAGACCCATCTCACTTCTGAGCCATGTCTACAAGCTGTTTTCAAGAGTCATTACGAATCGTCTCGCTCGCAGGCTCGACGACTTCCAGCCTCCCGAACAAGCCGGTTTCCGAAAAGGCTTTAGTACCATAGACCACATACATACGCTAAGGCAGATTATACAGAAGACCGAGGAGTATAATCAACCACTTTGCCTGGCGTTTGTGGATTATGAGAAAGCCCTCGATTCGGTCGAGACCTGGGCAGTGGCAGTCTCTCCAAAGGTGCCAAATTGACTATCGATATATCGAAGTGTTGAGGGGTTTGTACAAAAACGCCACAATGTCGGTCCGCCTCCAGGATCGGGATTCGAAACCTATCCAGTTGCAGCGAGGGGTAAGACAGGGAGACGTCATATCTCCAAAACTGTTTACCACCGCCCTGGAAGATGTCTTCAAGCTTCTGGACTGGAACGGATTTGGCATAAATATCAACGGCGAGTACATCACCCACCTTCGATTCGCGGACGATATCGTAGTCATGGCTGAGACCTTGGAGGATCTAGGCACAATGCTCGATGGCCTCAGTAGAGCCTCTCAACAAGTGGGCCTCAGAATGAACATGGACAAGACAAAAATCATGTCTAATGTCCGTGTTGCACCCACTCCTCTGAAGGTTGGAGACTCTACACTCGAAGTTGTCGACAATTATGTATACCTGGGACAAACAGTCCAGTTAGGTAGGTCCAACTTCGAGAAAGAGGTCAATCGTCGAATCCAACTCGGATGGGCAGCGATCGGGAAGCTTCGCCATATACTCATGTCCGAAATACCGCAGTGTCTCAAGACGAAAGTCTTCGAGCAGTGTGTGTTGCCAGTGTTGACATATGGATCCGAAACGTGGTCGCTTACTATGGGCCTCATAAGAAGGCTCAAGGTCACCCAAAGGGCGATGGAGCGGGCTATGCTCGGAGTTTCCCTGCGTGATCGAATCAGAAATGAGGAGATCCGTAGGAGAACCAAAGTAACCGACATAGCTCGCAGAATTGCTAAAATCAAGTGGCAGTGGGCGGGGCACATAGCTCGTAGAGACGATGGCCGTTGGGGCAGGAAAGTTCTCGAGTGGCGACCACGGGCTGGAAAACGTAGCGTGGGCAGGCCTCCTACTAGGTGGACCGACGATCTGGTAAAGGTCGCGGGAAGAGCCTGGATGCGGGCAGCGCAGGACCGTTCATTGTGGAAAACCTTGGGGGAGGCCTTTGTCCAGCAGTGGACGTCATTTGGCTGAAACGAAACGAAACGATTTATTTATCCTTTAAAAATAATAATGATTAGTTAAAGTAGTATAATTTCATTATTTTAATACAGTATAACACCACGTAATATATGACTATTTTAAATGAAACCAAAAATATCTGACTTTTAATAATTCAAAATTAAAATTGAATACATTTATATTTAAAGAAATAAGTACATATTTATTTAACTACATAGATAAACCTTTTTTTCAGGATACTACAAATAGTTTTAACCATAATATTCAGGCCTGAAACTAAAAAATGTTACAAAATATATGCTGGGACAAAATTGACCCAGCGGCGCTTTTAGGGGGGTCGTAATCTTCGGCACTTCTAGTGTTAATTTTGATAGCTCTTTATAATATGGCTTTCTAATATTATGCTACAGTTAATTAAAGGAAGTTAAGTAATTACTGTGGAACACCTTGATTTATCAAACCAGATTTACGTTAAGACACTTAAAAATAATATAACTTTTAAAAAAAATAAAACCGACTTCAAATGCGTGAACACAAAAAAAAACTAAAAATTAAAAATATTGCGTATAAAAAAGTTCATCCCCAATTTTCCACCCTTGGGGGTGAAATATTTTCTTCAAATTCGCATGAAACCCCCCTTTTGATAATACCTATTCAACAAAAAAATAATCGTTCAAATTGATTTATAATCGGCGGAGATATTGCGTATAAAAAAGTTCATCCCCAATTTTCCACCCTTGGGGGTTGTTTTTTCTATTATTAAATTTAAATGGGACCACCCTTGAGGTATTACCTATACGCCGAAAAAAGATTTGTTCAAATCGGTTCATAATTGGCGGAGTTATCGCGTAACAAACATAGAAAAAAAAAAAAAAAAAAAACATACGGGTCGAATTGAGAACCTCCTCCTTTTTTGAAGTCGGTTGATTAATAAATAAAACTTACCAAAACGGAGCTCTTCGAGATAAATTGACCCTAAAAAAAGTCGTAAAAACTTAAATCATGATAATAATTTTCACTAAAAATATGGTTTTCTTTTGAAAAGTTTGTGAACTTGGGAAATTATTTTCAGGATTTTCATCTTTCAACAACTCTTAAAACTAAAGTTTGCGTGTTATTATAGCCGATGTAAAAGGTCCGAAAAGCTACGGAGTAGGATAAAATTAAAGGTAATTTATTATTATTTATGACAAACAACACGTGTAAAGTACTTATTTAATTTACGAATTATTTTTTCACTGTATTTTTCCTGCCAAGCTTATTAAAAAATGTTGATGTCACTTTATTATTATTTACGGTAAAGGACACGTGTAAAGTATTTAATTTTTATTAATATTTTTTCTCTGTATCATTACAATACCTATAACTTACAAAAATCTAAGCAAAAACCGTTTCGCTGTCACTATGCACGATGAATGGATTCGATGGAAGGTTTTAAAATAAAAATGTCTGCCGAATGTTGATTAAAAAATGTTTTGATCAAACCGAAGTCCGCCCAATGTTATTTAGTATAACATGTCAATGGTATGAAAAAGGGTGTGAAAAGACTTTCCCAAAAATTGAACTCTTTTGTTCAAAATACAATAGTTAACCCGTGTCCACAAAAAAGGAATCTCTTTGCATCCTTTATTCCGCACATCCACAGATAACGTATTTCTTCAGTCCCTTTTAACTTTATCCATTATGCTAATATGAGGTCAACGCTTTATCATGTTTAAATGGATTAGGAAATGTTGTTTTATCTCCTAATGCTTTTATGCGAAGAAAAAGCTTTGACAGACGTCTAAGCCTTTTGTTTTTTTTAACACCGTGGAAGATTGCAACGTTATAACTCAGCAGAATAAGGGTTAAATAAACATTAAAGTATGTTTAGCAAAGGATTGAGAGATGTAGTGCATTCAAGTGTACGAGTACGTATTTCTCAACTAACATTCCCAGTGAGAAAGTGTGATAGGTTTTTATGATCGAGAAAAACTTTTGCCAATACTCGAAAACCTGTAACCCAAGTAAAGTCAGCTCAATCTCAGCAATGAATTACCAATTTTCTTCATAACAAAGTCGTGACTTTCCCAGTTTTAACCCTTTCAGTGGCTAAGTTCGTTCATTACGCTGCCGACTCGGGAACTTTTTGCCGAGTGTCGAATATTCGAGAGTAGCAAATGAGAATTTGTTGAGTAGGTTTTGATCAAAGCCGCGACGCCATGCACTGTTGGAGGCGGCAATTTTTCTCGCGAAACTTTTTTTTCGTTTGAAGTCAGAACTCTTGAGTCAATGAACTCACGGCCGTTCGGAATTTGAATGTTGATGCTAACGCGTCCCTTTGTATCGTAAATTTTAGATCTCGCGCTATTTAACTCACAGGCCTTTCATAAATTTTAGGATATAATAAGTCTTGGCCCAATCTTGAGCTTACTCATTAATTGAACATAAAGTGCGCCCTAGTTTCTCAAGGAGATCAAATTACACGGTGAATAAAAGGCAACAATGTAGCAAGCTTGTGGTAGTAGCAAATAATGTACTGTTAATTAGTATATTTTATCTCGGGACGCAAACAAACTTTAAAATTCCAAGCTGTTAACCACCCCGGGTCGGGTGTCAGGTGATTCTTTGTATAATGGGACCTTTATTCAGGGTCCAAGTATTAAATAAATTAGTTTTGTCTGTTGACTTTAGAATGATGGTCTATCACGAACACGGCTTCGACTTGCCACCGCGGCAGCGCTTTCGTGTAATATTTAATATTAAAAGGGCGTTCTGGGTATTTGTGTGTCTAGAATAATCATTTCTACTTTCATAAAATTGGCTTCTCAGAGAAAAATCCCAGATTTTCTTGAAGACAAGTTGAATTGAATTAGGTTATTATACCTATGTACACTTTTTCGAATAATATTCGGAATGTTCCAAATAAAAAGGAGGCTTAGCAAGGTACGAATGTTTGCCGTGTACTAGGTATACTTTTTGTGGGTTGATAAAAATTTCGATCACCTTATTAACTCTATACAACAAGGCCGCCGACAGCCGACATGACTCATGTCGGCGCGTCGGGTTAGATATGTAGACTGCATTAGTGTTTAATGCCGATGGAGCAGCAAGGTTCTGGAGTAGAGGCCGCGTACTGGAAAACAGCGTGGGTCCACCCACAAGGTGGACCGACGACATCATAAAGGTAGCAGGAAAGCGCTGGACGCAGGCCGCTACCAACCGGGCAACATGGAAAGCATTGGAGGAGGCCTATGTTTAAGCAGTGGACGTCCTATGGCTGAGATGATGATGATGATGATGATGATTAGTGTTTAGTGCTAAAAACATGATTTTTAAGAAAAAAACAAGTATTTAAATATAATAGTCGTGTTTGATAAAAATCTTACCCGGAATGTCAAATTATTTATTTTCATACAACTACTTTATATAAAGTCTCCATTGTATATTTCAGTATTCCTTGTGCCCGATGTATGGTTTTACACACGCTCAGTGTAGCGCCCGTTTCACTCAAACTTGGTAATGAGAATAATTTATTCTAATTATTCTTTGGTTCTGCCTGTGCGGGCCATTGAACGCTTTTACATAAATTACAAAGTAAACTGGGTATTTATTTATTAAAATATTATTGTACTGTATGTATTGTATTGTAATATTATTAAGTGATAAGGCTCCGAGTGACCAAGTTCGTATGAAGAATTTGTTTGACTTGACAGCAATTTAGTTACAGAGGCCTTTGCCCGTTAGAAATACCACATGAAAAATATTGATTGTATTCAGTATCTTATTAATTCAAATAAATATAAAAAAATAATAATTAAATAGTGTTTAAACTTACGATATAGGGATGAACACGAAACTTGGACGAATAAACCACTGGACGCGTAACGAGTGACGTTTTCGTCTTTACCCCGCTAGCACTTACCAAGGCTAAATTAGCCATGGTAAATGTTGTCAGGTTGTCACTTTGTCAGTATGACGCGAGCTCTCGAAGAGTAAAAATATCACGAAAAATGGGTAAATGCGCCGTACTTTATTGCAAAAATTATTCCGGTCACACAAGAAATGTTTCTTATCACGCGTAAGTACATTTTAAATCTATTATAGTAGCTATTTTATCGTAAAATAAATAAAATTTGATATGTAAACAAAATATGATTACGTCATTTTAAAAAGTACTCATTGTACATGTAAATGCTTAAAACATGTAGCATATTTAATTTGGTTCGATTATAGGTTTCATTCATTCATTCACATCTCATTTTTTATGACGTAAAGGGCTTGAAAAATGTCGATAAGTTTATCGATATACCAAACAAACTGAAACTGAAATTATTCAAATTAATTTAAGATTTCCAGTGGATCCAAATAGAAGGAGAAAGTGGATAGAGGCAGTCAGAAGACAAAATACGTGGATTCCAACTAAAAACCACTGCATTTGTAGCATTCATTTTGCGGAAGAATGCTACAATGCCAATTCTACGAAACAGAGAAAACTGCACAAAGATTCTTTACCTACATTGAATTTGCCTAAATTTGTAAGTACAATCATCATCAAATTTTATTAGATATTTTATCTTAAAAGTCAACTAATTCACCAAAATATCAGTAGACACAAAACATTTATGGTTCAAATTGTGTAACTGGTAGGGCTCAAAAGATAAGGAGACATATAAAGTGCCCTGAAGGGCTACCTTTTTTAGGGTTCCGTAGTCCTGACAAGGAACCCTTAGAGTTTTGCTGTCTGTCTGTCCGAGGTTTTGCTTGGAAACAATTGGCACTAGAGAGCTGTAATTTTGTGGAGGTATGTATATTAATCACGCTGATAAAACAGTAACATAAAATTTTGAAAAAAAATAAATAAATACGGTAGCTAGTTGCTTTACATCTAGGGGTAGGTACATGTAAAGTGGGGGTGAATTTTTTTTATCTTCTACCTCATCGTGTGGGATATCGTTGGACAGGTCTTTTAAAATTGCTTAGGGGTTTCTAAGGCTATTTTTCCATTTAGAGATCTGTTTGCAAATTATTAAAGTTTAAAGTGCCAATTTTTTTTCGAGTCCCCTCTAAAAACTAAACCGTTAGCTTGAAAAATCTGGGAAAATTCATAATAATAATTTATTTTATGAACTTTCAAGGAAAACTATAACGGTTAAGATACATCAGTTAGTTTAGGAGTAATAGTCATTTGACTCATGTATTATACTTAACTAATAAAAATTCCTTAGAAGAAAATACAAAAAGTTACTTTACTAATTAATTATAGTCTTTTAATTAAAGAAACTTTCAATAATAAATCAATCCATAATTCATTTATCTCGTTAGGTTCATTCATTCATTCATTTACATAGCTATCGATAAAAATTTACGATCTTTTCCCAGCACTAAATGTCATTATTTGACAATTGTCAAACCTCTCCCCCCGCAAAAAGTGGTTGATCGTGTTTCCTTAGAAATCTTGTAGGTTTCGTGTCCAGTGGTTTATTCGTCCAAGACACGAAACTATTATGAGCCGTACAAAATTTCAAAAAAACAGTAAGTTGTTGTAGCAACTACTTACCTACGCGACATTACGAACAACGAATTGTCTGGTGTTTCGATTCTAAGTATTTCTAAGTAAAAAGGTTACAAAGAAAAACTATGTAGTAGTCGTTTTACTTAGTAGGTAATAGGCTTATTGTTTTTTTCTGTAACATCTTATCTTTATTTGGAATATGACTAAATGAAAACCTGTTGAATTTTTGTCGTCGCGTCTGGTACATCGAACCCTTCCAGCCTTCCATATTATATCTACAAACCAGAGGAAAAAATAAACCTTATTTTTTGGGGACAAATCGCGATAAAACTGATTAGCATGCCACAACCCTACTCTGCATTAAACAAGATCTGCTAACAATATTCCAGTACGTATTGTACGTAGAATACAATTAATCTACGGATTCCAAATCCCATTCATAAATATTCTAGATTTATAGCACGTAACACCGTAGCGATTACACGCCGACCAAAATTGTAATTTGCGTTTCATACGGTCAACCGATGGCGATTCGCGAGGTTTGTCGATCGTAATGTTAGGTTTTGAGCGTTTTCACCGCTGTTTTCGATATAATTTATTACTGGTAGCCAATTGCGAATGAAATTAATTAATAACTTAGGCAATACTTTTGACCTTCGTTCATTTTAAATTAGTATTCCTATGTCAAAGTGCCGATCGAAATTGTATTAAACAGTTTAATTAACGCAGTCTTAACCAGCATGTTCCAATTTTTATCATTATTCAATTTATCACATAACACAGTAATAAGTGTAGGTAAGACAAGAAACTAAAATTTCTACATTCAGTCTCTTCTTTTTAATTTTGCTTCTATATTTCTTAAACGACAAAAGTAAGTGGCTTAAAAAGTTGCCAGCCGTTAATCTTCCGTTGCAAAATATTATTCAACAAACAAATGAAAAGGTGCAAATCCTTGAGCAAAACTTGGAATGAAGTCAGAGGCCTAAAATTAAAAATAACAGATCTACTGGGAAATGAGGCACCCTTAAAGAGAGCTCGTTATCTTCGAGGTCTGAAGAAAATAATCAGCGGAAAACAAAGAAAAGAAAAATAGCTGGATGAATAAATTGTGAGTAAAAATCTTTGGTACATTTTACTAACTGCATTTCTTTAATCCGGGATCCTTAACTAAGTATTTTACTCACTTAAGACGGCAATAGACTTTGACAAACAATGAAAATGGCTTTTAGTGCCCTTAATTACTGATAAACTCACGCTTTGAATTAAGAAGAATACGCTATAGTAATTACTTTAAGAAAACAGAGAACAATTCAAAGTACCCATTCATTTGAGTATCTTATGTTTCATGAATACTAATTAACTTATTAAGTTGTGAAGATTTTTGTGTTGTTATTTTCTTATTTGTTATAAATTAATTTAACTAGTGGTTTAATCGAGATTCACGCTTCTGAGTGTCAAATACCATCACCATCTCACTTTTCAAAAATCTGTCAAATTTCCTACAAAAAACACCGGTTATCGTCATAGTTACGGTCAAAGTTAGGCGTGGTTAGGTGGTGCAACTCAGCCTTAAATTCGAATTACAAGTTCGAACGAATAGGTTTTTGGCAACACGTCATTCGTGTGAACGTTTATATTAAAACTTATACTACTAAACGGGATCCTACAAAAATCAGGTCCTGCAAGCACTCCTGTAGAAACAAGCTCTTAAAAAGGATGCAACGCATTTCAGAGAAAACTAAAAAAAAAGTGGAATTTAGAATTCAGCGTCGACACGAAAAAACTTCTATGCAGAATTCCTATTTACACGCTGCTAAAGAAATATGAGCTCTGCTTCTGAGTGAATTATACCAGTCGTACATAACGCTTTTTAAAATGTCTGTTCCAGTTTTACACACGAACAAGTTCCAAGTATTCAATGTTCATGAATAAGTAATATCCTTGTTACGAAAGGATACGGAACCAAAACTTGTACCGCCTCGATAACTTGGAAGTAGTTAAGAGTAACATAGCCGACGAGCTCTTAGCAACTAATTGCAGTTTTTCTTAAAAAGAAAACGAATTTAATAAGCTAAGGATCAGCAAAGTTAGCTCAGTAGATGCAATCTCAGATTAAACGGCTCCAAAAGTTAAGGATTAACTTTCAAACTCGAGATGATTGTGGCTTATACTTTGATGTTATTAGTCTCCTCCAAATTTTTAATCTATACTTATAATAAATCTGTAGACATGAAATATATTTTCAAAATAACTATCAGGGGGTGATTAGTGATCAACACTGATGCCAAAAATGCAATCAGTAAAATTTTTGTCTGTTAGTCTGTCTGTCTGTATGTTCCTTATAGAAACAAAAACTACTTGACGGATTTTAACGAAACATAGTACAATTATTCTTCATACTCCTGGGCAGGTTATAGTATACTTAAGATTTCTCACGGGAACGGGAATTAGCGGGAAAATCTTTTTGTATGAAAAATCTAAACCGCTTGAGTTAGACGCTTGAAATTTGGCATGCAGGTATCTTAGTAAACTTAAAGCTTACTTACAACAGGATATTGCAAAATTCCCACGGGAACGGGAGTTAGCGGGAAAAAACATTTGTATGAAAAAATCTAAGCCGCGTAAGATAGATGAAGGGGGTAAAACGAGATCCACGCGTACGAAGTCGCGGGCGGCCGCTAGTTCGATAATAATCTTCGATTAAAATTATAAAAAGTAAAAAACTTTGACTAATTAGAATTTCATAGGCTGCTGTTAGATGCTAAGGTAAACGATTTAAAAAGTTACCTACCTACATCAAAATAAAATTGATCATATTTTGATTTTTAAGTAAAAAAAATCTCAGGTATGCTATTTGATATGGTTATTCACAAATTCGTTTATTGGCGTAGTTAATTATTTAAATTGTATTAACAAATGTAATAAAGAATGTTGCCGAAGTATTCAGAAATAACGAGATTTAGCATTTTAAAAAATCACTGAAAGCGTAGAAAACTAACAGTGAGAAAAACAACACTAGCGGAAAGAATTCTAAATAAAACACAGGGAACAAGCGTAAGTGATGTAGTAAATAGACTGTGACAAATACCCTTAACCGCCGGGGAAATCAGTGCGAAGCCGACGACTGAAAAGAAAATCTGGAGTTGCAGCCCTCCGGTGAGTGCATTCCGGAGGTTAAATTAGTATGAAACACAAAGGATTCTTTCTCCGTTGGTATTTGTTGTAACTTCCTCAAAACATTTATGGAAATAAAAAATAGTTGCAAATGTGTTTTGTTATTGCTGTGTATCTTTTATTTAGGTTATAATGAGTTACAAGAAATTATACAAAACTAAGATTTAAGTATTGTTTCACGGTGTGACAAAAACCGGTTGCCTAATTCACGTATCAAAACTTCAATGACATGCAAGCGATTTGATCGCTTCAGCTGGTGTCACTTTTCGTATTCACGTATTAATCGCCCGATTATGTTTAGATTTCGTTTTTATGCGTATGCGATCGTGCCTCCGCGGTATTCACCTATTACTTATTTTGAAGTTTGGTGCCAGTGATTAAACGCCAAGTGACAAATCGCTGAGTAGCGATCCTATTGAGTAATCGTTCTATCGGAAATGACATGTGAATACGGATTTAGGACTGTTTTTCAATAGTACGACTTCTAAACGTCAACGACATTTTGACCGTTTCAAAATACGTGAAAGGTTTGTTTATGGTGTGCAAAACCAGCCTTGAAAACAAAAGAATATTTGTATGTATTCCGAACACCTCGCGATAAGATCTTTGTTGCTGATTTCTAAAAATATAAAATTAGTTGGAAATGTAATATTTACTTAGTAACAATGTACAAGAGGGAAAGAGGCGTTAAATGAAAAACGTTGCCTGTCTTCGTGGAATTTGGTCTGTGGTTTATCGCGAGCTCCCTGTAAATGATGAGCTTCAATGGGATAGAAGTGTCTAATAATCTTTCACAATACTGCCTATTTTGAGCCAAAAAAATCTGGAAAAAGCATAAGAAAATTCATCAGGAGAGTAATTAACTAACCGCAGACTTTACCGTTCAAAATATTAAATAGGTTTGGTTTAACTCTAGGTTTAGGTAATAATTCGTGAGGAGAAAATAGGGTTAGTAGTTATTTGGTCTAGACTAGAAGATTGAACGTCATATCAAAAATAGTTTCTCAATTATATTATAAATAAATGGCCTTTCGATATTTACAGACAAACACTGAAAATCTGGTTTGTAAAATCATGCCTCTTTTGTGTGATTTTCCAATAATATTCAATGTTTTAGATTTTTGATGTCAATCATTTTTAAACTCACTTTCACTCACAGGGAATAATTAAAAATGACACACACAGACCTTTGATTCTGTCGAAATCACTAGCATACGAATTGTGTATTGTTTGAAAACAATGGATGGTGGTACCGTCGTTAGTTGACGTTGGCGAGGCGCATTGTTCACGCAGTTGTATGGCTAGTTGCCTACATGGGAAATAAGTACACAGAGGCCAACGTTATTTTAAACTAAGAAGTGCACACAGGTGGCTGGGAATTGACCATTAGTGGCAATTCCTTGCATGGCAACTTTATGAATTTAAGCTTGTTTAGTCTCATTTTGTGACTATTTTTTATACATAACGAGGAAGCAGCTCTTGGCCTGCATCTCACCTGATGTTGAATTATGTTCGACCGAATGCAAGCGAACCGTTGTTGCAATCCTTCGATTTTTCAAAAATCGATTAGGGAATGTGAAAATAAGGAAAAACTTCCGTGGTATGAAAAGGCCAAAAAAGTAACAAAACTAATTTGTCAAACAATTGTTTTTAAAACGAAACTAATCCCGCAAATAAACTTTATTCATCATCATTTAGCAATTCCGAAATTGGCCTTTAATCTGTCAGGCTTACCCAGCAATATGGAACTAATCCTATGACAAGTGTGTAACATAATGCTCGTTTAATTTTATCAGTTGCAAATGACAGATGCGCATTTAGGACATTAGAGAGCAAACCGCGGCGACATGTCGCGGTCGATTCAACTATGCAAATTGATTGCACCGTCACACTCTCGCAGCGAAACCTCATTACTGTAATTACTGTACATGCTTTTCGGTGCTGTAACTAGGGTTGCCAGGTCCAAAAACACAAAAGCCGGACTCTGTGCTTTATTTGGCCGGACATTTTACCCTAAAAGCCTAACATCTTGATGCGTGAGCTTGATATTATTCTGTAGCTCGACTTTCGCCTGGCGCGGCAGCCACATAAAAGCCTAACAAAAGCCGGACAGGCCGGACAAGCCAATATTTGGCCGGACAAGTCCGTAAAAAGCCAAACTTGTCCGGCTAAAGCCGGACACCTGGCAACCCTAGCTGTGACGCGATGTGGCTAACAGACGCGTTATATGTTAATGTTTTATTGCCATTAAAGAGGTGGCACTGGCAGGGTTAAACTGAAAAGATTGTACTTACTATACCTACATAGGAGAGACAGTACGCGTGCGATGATTCGTGGGTCTCATTGAGGCGTTTCAAGTACTAAATGCATCTTATGAAGTCTGAAACCTGAATTAAGTACACATTATTTCTGACCAATACCGATAATTGGCTGTATGGTTCGAGCAGAGTAGAATAGGATCACCTCAACTTTTCCAGTGGATGTCGTAAGGCTGCCTTATGACATCCACGGGAAAAGTTAGGGAGAAAATATGTGAACATCAGGCCCCGAGCCAACGTGTGGATTTTAGGCCAATCCTTCTTCTTGAATTTAGTACCTAAAGAACAGAGGGTTACTTTGCTGTAATGGAGCTTCAATGATGATTACTTAAAGAATACGCCTTCACCGCTTATGTTTTTGAGTTTATTAAATTCACAAAAATTTTATCCATCAAAATTAGCTCACTTAATTACCTCAATCTCGAGGCTACAGTCCCCAAATCAAGTAAGAGGTGCTTGCAGCTCAGTGTTGAGAGCACTTCGGCAGTGATTATCTAAGTTAAGCGACACATCGTGAGAATGAGCTACATATTCACCTTCTTATTAGGTATGAGGAATATTATTATCATGATTTTAGCAGTCAATGTATGTAATGTAACAAGTATGAGTATGTAATGTTTATGTAAGTTTTGTTTACGTATGTTCTTCCGTAGCGCCTAAATTATTTTCCGATTTTGATGAATAAAGTTTCAGGCTACGTTTTATTAACTAACTTTAATAATAGGAAGAGTCGTTTTTCGGTCAGAAAGTCGGGCCACAGATTTTTCTAACTTCTTTTTAATTAATTATTAAGTGACGCTGTATAATGTTCATCATCATCATCACCTCAGCCATAGGACGCCTACTGTTGAACGGCCTCCCAATGCTTTCCATGTTGCCCGGTTGGTAGCGGCCTGCGTCTAGCGCCTTCTTGCTACCTTTACGATGTCGTCGGTCCACCTTATGAGTGGATGTCCTACGCTGCGTTTTCCGGTACGCGGCCTCCACTCCATGTGTTCACTATTTAGTAATTTAATTGTATAATCATACAAAATAGGACGACTGTCACTTGGGATGCATTCTAATTTTCTCTGTTTTCTCTTATGTAAGCTCTATATAATTTAGTCAAATTTTGCTCATGTCCTCAGATATTTGGCCCTAGCGGGCATAGTAATCTCACAGTGCCGTAGTTTTAGAGGTACCCAAATTTCGTTGTTTTCATAGCAAATAACTTTGACTTCACCCAGATGGTAGCATGTAACTAGTGACATGAATAAAAAACATCTTATTATCCTATCCAATGAAGGCATGCAGTACATCTAAATATTGTTTGCAACCAATGAAACTCATGTTTTTATTAAAAAAACTGGCACTTTTATATAGAAACATCCCAACTAAATAAGAGTATGTTGGTCTATTCGAAAGATAACAACTAACAATCTTATAAATTGCTGTTTTTAATAAGTAATGAAATTATTATTGTGGTTACATGATCAACTATGTGTCACTATAGTAAATATCTAGGTCACAATTATTATTATCAATTAATCTACCATATAGGTAAATAAAAAAAGGGTAAAAATTAAAATATATGTACAAGCTTTATAAATAAAAAATTTCATCTAAGTGGCTCCCTTGGGGGAAGGTGCCCAAAAGGCTGGCCATATTGCCACGCTGGATGGCAAGGCTGATGCGTTGGCCAAGGTAAAGGCCAGCCTTTGTATCGTAAGATGTCTCAACTAAGCGCTGAGATATCTTACGAAACAGTTTGTGGGCGCTTGGTCCCCACGGGCCCAGAGTTTCAACTCCAAACGGCTCAAATATGTAAGTCTCATTGAGATTTTCATATTTGCGCCGCTTGAGGTCCTCTGCAGAAGCAGCAGCCGAACCCACGTTGACGCCGGTAGTAGGAAGATGGGAGGGCGCTAAAGTGTCAACGCAAGTGGCGTCCCACACTAAAGGCCTCCCCATCTCCCAGGAATATTCTCCTCGCTGCAAAATTAGCGTTTATTACAACTCGCCAAACAGTAAACTCATGCTTTAGTGAAAAAGTAAAAACGTATTTCAATTTAAAAATTAAACAATAAAAAAACTTAATTAAGTGGTCACGTGAGCACGCGGTGTTCTACGAAACAGTATGGAAATGTACAAATTAACCAAAATGTGCTCCTCTTGGTACATTCTCACAATTTAGTGGAGTGTGCATATGTGTGCGGGAATTCCCAAACGTTAACTTAATTAAAACCACATAAATGGTATTGTATTTCTAGGGAGCTGTTAAATGAAGTGGGTAACTTGATAATATTGTTTCAAGTACTGTAAATCAACTTGAATGTGTTTATTTTGACTGGATTCCTTTTCGTCTGTTTTGGGATCGTGGATGTGATAAAATTTACTTTAAATATTGTGCCTGTCTATAGCTGTGAACATGGATGTTATGGTATACGAGCATATGTACCTAATTGAACTCTGATCGCTATTGCCGTGCATCATAGACTTAAGGGGATGGTTGTCTTCAATGTAGCGTACTTTGCACTATTTATCTGACTTTAGACTGGGCATTACAACGCGTGTGAGCGTACTATGCCTAGAGCCTAATTAAGATTTTTAGATGCCCATCTTTAGGATCTTATATTTTTAATGATAATTTACACCCACTCCAATAAACTACATCTTATTTGTTTTTATTTGTGAAAAATAAAGCTTAAATAAGCTTTAAAAAAAAGGTAATTCCTATTTGCTTATTACAATTTTGTCGTCAATTAGAAGCAGCGTCTCTTTTGTGAACATAGTTCAGCAATTTCGCTTTTATTCTATGGTAAAATGAACACTGTAAAACACCTTTTACTAAACATGGGCTGGGCTGGTTATTTAACTCGCCTGTGACGTTAGGTCAGGAGGCTCTATTTCAGCTAGCCCCTAAAGCCACTACAGTTTCAGCATGTTGCGCGCAAAATATCCTTTGAAGGAAAATATGGAATGTCGATTATAAGACCCGATCAAAATTGTACTCATAATTTATGATTGAATGGAAAATTGACTAATATTCAAAATAGAAAAATCATGAATCATGTCTTTAATTTTTTCATTCAAATAAGAACTGTAGCCCTGCAAGTACCCGCGAATCGAGACACAACAGAAATCAATACATAGTTACCGCGGTTTCATGATACAGCGCCGGGTGAACACATTAATTTGACAACAAAATATCAAACGCTTGTTTACTGTTTATCCGTTTATCCTAGGCGCAGACCACCGACTTTTAGTTGGCCGATAGTTGGGCCCGATTCTAATTTGAATGAAGAATCGGCCGATACCAAATCGGTGTAATGTGCGCACTTTTATACTAATTAACAGCCCGACTGTTAACAGCCCGACTAGGCTTACAGAAACGACTTCCAAAATCACGGTATATTTCACTTTGATTACCTGGATTTGATCACCTAGGTGATCAAAGTGGACTTCTTGGAAGAGGAGGAGAATGATAAAAATATCTGTGAAAAGAAAAATCTGAAATAATTTTTCGTCAATTTGTTTATAATCAGCAAAATCAAAGGAACAGGATTGGGCCTTTAGTGACTGATTCTGCCAATGTCAGGCGTAAAGATACACCACAATATTACGTAGTCACTGTCAAGAGACTATTTAAATTAATGACTTAATAGTCGTCAAGTCTTCAACTGATCTCGAAATTAATTGAACCCAATTAGAGGTCCCACAAACCATAATAGGCTCTTCAATAAATTAGATGGACGATTCCACCTATATAGTATTGTTTGTAACCTAGGTCCATTAAGGGCTACGTTTGTTTTCAAGTAGCATAGTTGAGTTCGTTGGAAAGTTGAGGAATTCGTCGTAGTCATGAATGCTTAATATTTGTTTTCGTTGCTTGTCAGCCCTAGTTTGAAGAAGACCAAATATCCACTCTTTAGATTGACCACTAAAGATGACGTCTTTGTGATTTCAGAAATTCTAGAGAGAGAGGTTCTAGGAAAAATACCTCTAGAGTTAAGAACTAATTCAAGTAACTAAAATATGTTACAAATCATCAATGTTAAATTAATTCTGCTGCTTAGATGTCATAGAGGATGGAGGACAGGACAAACAATTGTTTGTGCTGAATTGTAAGCTTAAAATGATAGAATTTGAACTTCGTTACACATAACTAATAACTATGCTTAAAATACTTCTCATTTGCTTTATTTTCAAACTAAATAATCAAAACCCGAGCATTGACTAACTCAGCTTATCACTCGCCTTTTCACTGATAAATTCTAAAGGTTCGTTGATTTCAAAAAGATCCTATTCACAAACAATCAAGTAAACCGTAGATAAACGAAAATTTACATGAGAACGGATAAAGACAGTAGCAATCAGTGTTTAAACGATTTAATGTTGCAACATCCAACTCCAGCCTTAAAACATTTCAAAGATTCCGGGCGAGTCGGTATCAAATCAATTTTAAGCGCCGTCCTTTATTTAGTATTGAGTAACTTGGCAATTATAAGACAGGGATTCTGATTTTGCCTTTGTAAAAGGATGTTTTTGCGACAAAAAATAATTTTCAGGCGTTGAACTATGATTGAAGTATTTTTAGGAACTCGTCTTTTGAGTAAATGATAAAAATAGACCAGTTGTTACCTAGTAAAACGTTTGTTAGAATATTAAAGACAATATTGTTGTAATAAAAACAAACTTAATTGTAACATAAAATTTCACGGTTCCTACGTTTCTATGTACGAGCACCTAATAATACAACGAGAATTTAGTGAAACTTGTACCTACTCGTATACCTTATATGTCTCACTATACTAGCAGTTAGTACATACTTGCCGTGATACATTATTTATTTTATAAGCGTACAAAAGGAAGATAAGAAAGCGTTGAAATAAACTCAAGATAACGAACCTTATTTACTGTAAGCAAATTGCCTAAATCTTGCCGAGCCTAAAAATAAGGTTGGCTTATTTTAGCATTTTAACGATTTCCTTAATTACAATCATTTTGCCCGAGAACAAAATACGTTTGTCCCTTAATTGCCTAAGTAAATTGCGAATGGAAAGTGAACATTTTCTTTTATATTACAATCAATAGTTGACGTTACTTCGATAGTATGTGTAGTGGAAGTTAATAAATGAAATAACGAGTGGACTGTATAAATTTAGTTATCTATTCGATTTACAATGGCAAGATGAGACCGTTTAGTGCCAAGACGTTGAAGAGAGTGCATCAGGGTCATCTTCGTGGATGTTCGCTCGCGAACCGAACATTGCTCGTTCGCCGAACACTCGCCGCCTGCTCGCTGCTCCCTCCGGTCACGCCGCCAGAGTAATTAGTCCACCTCTGCCCACAGTTGGGTAAATAATTTCTATCATCATCTACACTTTGTGAAGCTACTAGTAATTTGAATATGACTGTAATGGCCACATAATAGTATAATCAATATGATTTATGTATTCTCAGATTAAGTTTGCGATCGACTATTGAGTTATTACTCTCTATCACAATCAATGGTGAGTAATAACGAAGACTGAGAAATGAGCTCGATTACCTGAGTCGTCTTAGCTGAATATTAGATTTTTAATATTTGACTAAGTATGGATTGAATTGAATAATCGAACCGTTTAACTAGTCTAATAAGTTCAAGTTCATGAAAATTTCATTTGATCATCAACATTTTCATTTTCAGGCAAGTTAATATCCACTGTAATACATATAACACACAACACACACATACACACACACACTCACACACATACACACACACACACACACACACACCAGATAGATATATATAGTTAATAAGTTTAAATTAAGCAAAGTAATATGTTTTAAAATACTGCATGCAATCTGTAACTTGCTCAATTTCCAAGAACGCCTCGTTTTGATAACTGCACTCTCTGAAACCCAAGATACAAGCTATACTGCTTAGTTTGGGTCTCACTGGCAAATATTTAAATAGGTCAATAACTAGTGCATAGTTTAAGTACATTGTTATTTTAGTCAAGAATATGTATATCTTTTTGGAAATAAAATATTTATTATTATTATTATTACTGTAGGAGCACGATCCTATTTAATTTTCCAGAAGCAAATGGAGGATTTCACCTTGATTCCTCATACTATCCATACGGGTCAGGAAGGCCTTATGTTCGCATGCTTGTCCCTTAGTTGCCCTGTTCTACATCCAAGAGAAAATTGATGATAGACCTATTCTACACTAGGGTGGAGCGAAAATTTTTTTTTTCAGATAACTGTAATGTAATAGTCAAAATTTTGTGCCTTTAGGGCTTAAATGAAGTCATGCAAAATATTAATCAATTCGGTTTAGAGTAACTGCCTCCGCATCGACACTGAATTTATAAAAAAAGTTGGTTTTAGACCTCACTTAGGCGCCACATATCTGTGCAATATTTAAATAAAAATACTATTTTTTTGTCACAAATCGTTTACTGATATGCTATATTTTCAATGTAAAATACACAAAAAAGCCAGGCTTTGGGTTTATAATTTTAATAAGGGCAGTGAGGGAGCGCGAGAAGAGAATTTTTCTGGCCCTTTTCGCGACTCGCGTCTTTGTCAGATAGTCTACTGGAAAAGCTCTGGAAACATGTGAGAAACTGCCTATCTATAAATTTGAACAAATTGAAGGACAAATGTGATCAGAAATGGCCAATTATCTGAGTACTGATCAGCAGAACTTGCATAAAATTGCTTCGGCGGTAATTAGGCGTATTCTCACAAAATCTCGCAATAATTTCTCCTGGTGAATTGTAACATGCCCGTTAGATCACACGAGCGTACCGAATACTACGTTTGTATTGTAGGAACTTAAAATCCAATAGAAATTTTGATACCTCTGGCTACTATTGTGGTTAAAGTCTATGCTTCGTCCTGGTTTTTGATTAAGAACAAAACCATCATGCAAAGATGGCACCCGTCATCTGTTTAAAATTATTATGGCCTCGAGAGGCCTGCCAGATACCCTATGAAAGATTAAAGAACTAGTTACCCGGAGAAAAAGCTATTACGAGTATCCTGATAGTAGTCTTCTTACGATGTCAGAGAGCTGGCCGCTCGTCGCATACTAAAGTCACACAGTACGAGTCACCCTTCAATACCTAGAATTTTTTAAGTACCAGTGATACACTTTAATGCTATTTTATATATTGATTTAATTAACTTAACCGAACAGTCGCTTTTGAGATATTTATTTGACTAAGAAATTCAGCACATTGTCAAATCTGGTGGTGAGAGCAAACCTTTGTTTTAAGGCTTCTCTACTTCACTATAGCTGTTGAGGGACCTGTGAAGATTAAGATCAAAGATTCTATTTCTCACTGCATCCAGAAAGTCACTAATAAGGTGCAATAAAAGTTAAGTTGGAATCGCGAAACGTGATGCCTAAATTTTGTTTAAAAAAGGATTTTCAAGCATAATAATTAAAGTAATTTATCTAATTCTTGTATGTATTTCTTGTTATATTACCTTAGTAAATATCTAATCTATAAATTATCTGTTATTTAATACCTTCTTACTAATAAATAGATCGCAATATTTCACCTTAGACGACTTTCAACTTTAAATAAAATTTTAAAATTTTGAAGTCACTGCGGATGCAGAAGATATTCATTAAATGGGATAAAAAATTACAGTTATTTATACTTTCATATAAGGCACAAATCCCCCCCTATTAGAACTTCGAAACTAAAAAAAATTTTTTTCCCATACAACCGTGCTCCACCCTATTCTACACCTCAAAGATTAATTTGCAATTTAATCATTAATTCTACAATTGTATTTATCACATTCTGAGTAGCTAATTGTTCTTAATAACCCAGGGCCGGATCTACCATATGAATTTTTGGGCTTCAGCCCAGGTTCCCGTGAACTCACGGTCCGGCCCTGCAATAAACTAATAAAAGAAAATTATGACGTAATCTAACATTTCCCCAGTTTTTCCTCTGCTTGTTTATATACTTATTTAGACAATATTAATAAACGTGTGCTCAGGTGTGATGATTACCGCACTTCGCTGGAAAGTTTCAGGAGTCTACCCCTTTGGTGCTCCCTCAGGATTCAAGTTTGTCCCAATTTCCAAGGACGACATGTCAACGGTACATTACTGCATGTATGTTTTCTATTGTTATGGAATATTCAGTTTAAAAAGATGAGCAATTCATGTTGAATTTTACTATCAAGTCAAATTTGTGATAGAATGTTGAAACATTTGAATACAAACTTAACTAGCAAGTTATGCAAGGCCTATCAAAAGCACTACATAAACTTTCATATAGTTATTAGGCAATAAGTCAGGTAAATACACAAATACACACCATATAACGCTAATCATACTTACTTCATTACTTCAGAAGCTTAGTGCTTAATTTTTTATTATGTGACTTTTCTGATTACATTTGCTCCATGTTTTTTCTTGCGTTGCTCCAGATTTGGGTAAAAAAAGAATATTCGTCATTGTTGCGATAATGGGAGCAAATCAAAAGGTGAGGCCGCGTGCTATCTTGTAACTCGCGGTGCTTTAAACAAGATATCTTTGACAATTGATCTCAAAATTCGTAGCGCGTTTCGACCTCGAATTTGTTGAGCCGGTATTCGGTGTAATTACATTATGTTGCCTTCTCTTTAACTTTGATTATCTATTTGACATCGCTCCCAGAACACTGTCTAGCGCCTAATGAGGAACATTGGACCTTAATTCAAGAAAACATTTTTCTTAACCTAATTATTTTGGAGACGACCTTTGATGAAGCCTTTTCGTCCTAAGTAGCTATTTTGACGAAATGCTTTTATTAATTAGTGAAATAAATATTTAAATTTCATTTACTATAAAACACTAGGTATTCGGTTTTATGGTTTGTCAGGAAAGTGTTAAGTAGGTACTTCCTCAGTAATTAAACAGTACAGAAACTAAAGAAGATTTTGATAATCCTACTACCCTTATTGTTCTCATCCCATTCTTAACAAAAAAAACAATATGGCGTCTATTCACTACTTGACACAAACTTGTAGGTACATACTTACCAGTAATCAGCTGTATCATGTAACCACGAGAGATGCAGGCCAAGAACTTCCTCGGTGTGGATAAAAAAACTTAACAAAACACAATAAATCGTTTGTCTTGCTAGAGCACAATTGGTATACTTACCATGAAAGCATTTTTCCATTTTCATTCTCCGACTTGATCTAAGCGTGAATTGAAAGGCTCATAAATTGTCATACTTAGGGTTTGTGAGTGCTCCAGACAATTCAGCCTTCATTTTTGTTATATACTTTTGACAGAATGAGGGTAAGCCAAATTAGCTTGTCTTTTAGGACGCACTGACCTCTATATGAAATATGATCCCAGTCTTATAGACAATAAGGTCTTATGATTAATCAAATATCTATGCTGAACTCTGATGGCCATAAAAGGCATTTTATTGAAACAAGAGAAAATAATATTGTATTGTACAGTCTAAGGCTGAGTTGCACCATCTTACTTTAACTTTGACAAACGTCAAAAGTCTGTCAAACTCCATACAAAATACACCGGTTATCGTAATAGTTACTGTTAAAGTTAAGTGGTGCAACTCAACCTAAGTCAAATAGTTTGTTACACCCAAACCGTTCAAAAAGATCGCAACACGTCTTTGGTTGTGTTGTGAACATTTTGGCCACTTTGAGTGTCACGAACCATTTGACGCAGACTGTTCTATTAGAAATTACTTTAAAAAATTAGGTATTTTTATTATGTGTAAAGATGGTTTTTTAATAATTTCCTCTTTTTTTTTTAAGGGACGCGCGGTATCTTGAGGAGCTTTTCCAGCTTCACCGGGCAGAGTGGCGAGTACAGAAGGTACTCTAACCGTTTGGCGATCGTCGGTGCGCGTTTCCTCCATCGAAAATCTTATTAAAGTATGTAAAATACGTAGGTATCAGTGTTGCTATCAGCGCGGCAGCGTGGTTATTCATGAGCAGTGACAGCCTTTGATAAATATTCAATGTTTAAGTTTAACCTCCTTGTTCTGTTATGTATGGTTTTCTGCTGGTGGTGGTTTATAAATAATGGGTGTATATATTCTGAAGAACATCACCATTATTATTATGGAAACGATTTAACGCCACTGCTTCAGCACCATATTGCTTAATCCGTGTAAGATTTTTGGAGTCTCTACCCCACCATCACCACCACCAACCACCACCATAAGGCTTTACTTGGGCATCCAATTACTCTTATTTTATCAATTAAACAGTAAGTATTTATTCTATTCTGAGAAAAAGACAGCGAGCAAATAAAGACCCACTATCTCTAAGCTTAGGATCAGTAAGCGCTGCGATAAGCTTTTTATCGATTTCCCACGATAAGCCCATACGTAGGTCACCTAAAATCATCGATAAGACTGTATCATGGCACGCATCCTAGATCGGCTGGTTTGGCGACCGACAATAACATAAAAAAACAATAGTATCAGATCTGAGCTGCATCAACTGTACCTACTCGTTAATTTATTTTGTGATAATAGGTAATTAATTTGAGCTTTCAGCTAATTGCTTAGGTAAATCCAATTCATCTGAATCTGTTCATATCAATTAGTACTAATTCTATAAACAGTCATGCCACCTAAAACGCAGGTGTAAATTGATTGACAATCGCAAACTTATCAGCGATATAGATCTAGTACAACCTGCCGGGTAAACACGATGTCTGACGTTTGATTAGTTAGATAACACGGAAATTAGCTCAGGGATGTGAACTTAATTGCACAATAGGGGGTCATCTACGCAGAAGGGAACCAGATAGTCGTAATCAACTGGGTACGTCAGAAAAAGGTTTATGAGTCGCCCTCGCTGAAGCA
The DNA here is from genome assembly GCF_963855985.1 of Ostrinia nubilalis. Lineage (NCBI taxonomy): Eukaryota > Metazoa > Arthropoda > Insecta > Lepidoptera > Crambidae > Ostrinia > Ostrinia nubilalis. Next base: position 7,486,968 of record NC_087103.1, read on the forward strand.
GGAAAACGGTCGCAGATATAACAGACTGTAAGAAAGAAGTTATAGCAGGTAAAGTATAAGTTAAAACTGAAACACACCTACCTAGAACTTATACACTATTTTTGTAGAGGAAAGGAAACATTTTTAAACATAAGTAAGTATATCATTATAGCGTGAAAAACATTATTATCTGATCTTAATTTTAGGACCAAAAATTAATCAATTTAGGTTTTTTTAATTAATATTAGGTACTGATAAAAGTAAAAGACTTTTTTTGATAAGCCACTCTACTCTTACTAACATCTCAGAATATAAGTATCAATACTAGCTGCTTTAAAATACCTACCTATATTCAATAAGGCAGTAGAACACGTGGAATTAAGATAAAAAGGATAATCCAATAAAGCGAAATATTAGGACAAGGTCACGTCGGTTTCTACTCAGCGAATTTCCACTCACCCGATAAAATTATATTGGCGGCGCTAGTTGGGAGTAACCCAACCTCTGCCGTATAAACCACAAAAAGACGCTTTTATTTATTGGGCCCAGAAAATAGGTAACGCTTACAGAGTATGACGTGTAATATTAAGTATGTATGTGAGTCAGGCGGTGTCCACATTAATAAATGTGATGTATGCGACTTTTTGCGAATTACATAATTCATCTTGTAATACAATCTCGTCTCAGATTAAACCAATTCCCAGGTTAAGTCTGGTAAAGAAATCGTATAATGGTTTTGACATTAAAACGAGAGATTTGCGTAGTGCGTGAATTCTAGTGCGGCTTCAGATGTTCGGGGAGATGTCAAAAGGCTATAGAAGCCAGAAATTACTAAACTAGATAGAAAGATTAATATCTAGATAGTCTTTTTATCATAATAATATAATAACCCCCGTGGGGTTCAAACTAGCGTTCCTCGGATCTCAAGTCGGCCAGTCCGACAATGACACCGTTGGGTTATTGTTGCCTAAAGTTATTATTATATTAACATACTTTTTGTCTGATTTATGATACTAGAGCGTGTATTTGTTATGTATGGTTAATTAATTTATCTTAATCTCAAGGTTAGGAAACTTTTCACATGAAAGGGGTTCATCATCATTTCAGCCACAGGACGTCCACTGCTGAACATAGGCCTCCCCCAATGGTTTCCATAATGACCTGTTAGTAGCGGCCTGCATCCAGCGCCCTCCTGCTAATTTTATGAAGTCGTCGGCCACGCATAAAATAGAGGTTAATAAGAGGTGAAAAGTTTTAACTATAGTAGTACTAGCTCGCTAAAAATCTAACCGAGAATATAAATTTTTGTTACAGGTTTCCTGACATGCGGTTACTGATCCCACCACTACTAACTGCATACAACGGATTCGTCTGAAGGGCTTTACCTTATGCAATCCACAATGTAGACCCACCCTAACAAGCATGTGAAAAGGTCTAAGAAAAACACGCCGCCTATAAAATGCTCAAAGTAAATTGAACAGGAAACTACTCCTTCTCTATTTCTTATCACGTACGCGCGTGGAATACACGATAACGACCTTCCTGGAGTTGTGATATTAAAGAAAATAACATGGACAAATTGTATTATAAGAGCTTGCTACAAGAAATGTGTGATAAGAAGTTGGTATCGAATATTGGAAGTATTGGAGCCAACGTCGTGGAATTCTACACCGTGGGTCACGACAAATTATGCTGAGTGGGGTCCATTGTGCCAGAGTTTCACTGCTTAGGCTGGGTTGCACCATCTTGCTTTAACTTTGACAAACGTCAAAAAGCTGTCAAATTCCATACAAAAAACACCGGTTATCGTTATAGTTACGGTCTAAGTTAGGTGGTGCAGCAACTCACCTTTACACTTTCATTTTGGATTGGCGCGATAATAAATTAATGTTTTTTGGTAGGTAGCGTTCACTTACCTTACCTGCGTTTAAATCTAGTTTAAAATGGGTACTGCACGGAGTATATCAACTGTATTATATTTCAAATTATACTTGTAATACGTACTGTGTAAATATTCATAACAGTAATTTATTATTCATGGAAATCCAGGTGGGAGCATCAGCGTTTACATACTATTTACTGTTCGGATTAAGCGCACAAAAACGTCATGTTCTCTCTTTGTATTATCCCACGTAATTGAAGTTTTACCCCAGAATTTGTAATAAAAGCAGCACATAATGGCATGTTATGGCCTATTAGAGGCACGTTAGAGGCGATGTCCGTTGCTTTTTCATAATAAAAAAGTTATTCTATGACCACAGTCGTCCTTTTGGCTGTTTAAACAAATGAAACGCCAGGAGTGGTTTTTCTTCTTATTTGCAGTGTAGGCACTATAAAGTCAGCTGTATCGTTTCGCTATAATTACTTTGGTTTACAAAAATAAGATGAAAGAAAAATTATACGGACAGATTCTTGGGAGCCTACTTACGTAATGAAGCTACTTAATAGTCTATGATTAAAATTACCCCAACCGTAAGGTTTACTTAAAACATTTAGTTTGTGGCTGTACAGTGTATTCAAGAAGCTAGCCCAGACTATTTACTAAAAATCTTGCTTTAATGTAACGTCTTGCTTTAATATTAAAAGTAAGTTATATTTTGTAGGAACGTTCGAAGTAATTATTTGAATCTGCGACTTGATTAGTTCGCGGGTGCAGTTTTGAGTCCGTAAACTTTGAATGCTGAAGTGCGGTAAAGGAAAAACTAAAAGGAACTTTAGTTTCTTCATCAAAACTTATGCACAGACACATTTATTTCCATCATCTACATTAGCCTTTAACCGACGACGTGATTTTTTTGTCACGCCGTCTGCGACGTGCGGTCTGTGGGACCGCTATACTGTTTACTCAAAAAGTAATATTTTTTTGTATAAAAGTATATTGGTTTTATATTTTTTGAGAACATTATAGTATTACAAATAAACATACGTATAATTTGCGCGGAATTAACGTATATTTTTTATTTAAATATGGCTAAAACTTTTTTGACCCTTAATTTCATTGAAATTACACTAGAGCTCAATAATACCAATATAACTTGTAAATTTTAATCAAAGCAAGAAAAACTATACTCCTTCCTAAATATAGTGAACATAATGAATAAAATAAAAATAAATGACACGTACATTACATGCACAAAAAAAATTGACGTAGGGTAAACATCAGGCAAAATCAGGACATTTTATTTTACTGCATGCCAAGCATTTTCGGAATGCATAGGTAACACCTGTAAGATAATTTCGTTTTCAATTTAGATGGACTAAAATGTACGTCTTTTTTGCAGCTGGTGCAATGACATCAGGCTGATTTGGCATGTCAGAGCTTAGAATACAGTCACTGTTTGCTTTACCACCCGTTTCGCGGTATTTTTTTACAGACTACCATCTTTTACATAATATTATGTTCAAATATCAATATATCATTAGGAAATGTCTTTTCCTAGGTTGTGGTGGCCCAGGATCCATCATTTTTACGAAAAATTTGTCGTCTAAAACAAAAACGCCAGTTTCAGTATGGTCCAAAAATGTTACGTAGTCTGCGACGTGCGGTCCCACAGACCGCTGTTGAACTTTAAATCGAATTATCTTATTAAAACTGCCCTCGTCGATGTAACCACTACCTGTAATGGCGTTTGGGCAACTAAACTCGAAGGTACTGAGACGCTCGGGACACGGGAGTAAGTAGAACATTGCAATCCAGAAATTTCAAAAACCGGAGCGGTCTGTGAGACCGCACCTCGTCGGTTAAAGGTTAGTAATCTTGTGGAAAGTCAAGAAGGTTATATTACGAGGGGCGGCTGAAAAGTTTTGAGCCTAGGGTATTAAAAATGCCGATAGAAAAGTATAAAAAATATATTTTTCTATTTAATCTCCCTCTACTACAACGGACTTCTTACATTTGTGTAAAAGAGCTTTTAACCCACTGAAAAAAAATTCGCAATCTTTGCCTTGGAAATGAGCCTTTAACGCCGCCTTCGTTTCTTTGTCACTCAAAAATCTTCGTTCCTAGAGGTCTTTTTTCCAATTTGAGAATTAGACAAAATAGCTAGGGATTTGGACTAAACTGTGTGGTGGGTGATTTATTTGTTGAAATCCAGTTTTACCCGCAGCAAGCCATGCAAAATGCGCGGTATGCGCGGGCGAATTGTCTTGCAATAACAGATTTCCTTTTGCCAGTTTGCCTCTTAATATTTCAACAACCACTTGACGCACTCTTATCAACAGTACAGCATAATAATCCCCGTTTATTGTAGTTTTTTTTAAGTAGGTACTCAATAAATAAAATTCCTCCACAATCCCAAAAATAGTGGCTATGAGCTTGGGTGTCGATCGCTCCACTTTGAATTTCCGCGGCGGCGTTTTCCCTTTAGAATCCATTGCATTGACTCTTATTTTAACTCTAGATCGTACTGCCGGATCTAATATTTATCAATAGTGACAATGTGAGAAAAAAAATTGTAAGGATTATGGCCAAAGATGTCCTAAAACTCCTGCGAAGTTGTGACTCGACGCTGGTTGTCGAGCGGCGTGAGCATTGTTGGCACCCATCGCGCGCATCCCTATTTCATGTGCAAATGAGTATGAAAAATATCGCCGATACGTTCCTTGCTAATGCCTATGGCTTCAGCTATCCGTCACAGCTTAATTCGCTGATCTCTAAAGCAAGATTCTTTAAATTTTCATTATTTTATTCGTTAATGGCGAAATCTGGCCGCCCTGACTTGTGGTCATCTTTTAGCGACTCCCTGCCATGCTTGAACTATCGGATCCAATCTTTCATGATGCCAAATGAAGGCCCGGACTCCCTATAAACTGTAGACATCTCTTCAAATGTTACCGACAGCGTTTTGTTCCTCTTTTTGAGGAATTTTTTGACAACTGTGTACTTCAATTTCGTACATTGCGCGGATGACTGAGACATGATGATGTTTACGGATTAATTACTAAAAGCGTGATGACGCTAATGAAATGAAACTTTGTACATATATTAAGGAGGTTATCGGCAAATTAATTAAATTTAGCGCGAGTCAATAATAACACTTGAAGATACTTAGGCTCAAAACTTTTCAGCCGCCCCTCGTAAGTATGTGTTGTTTTTTTTTTCCTTCTATTTGTAGTGTATGTAGGTAGTTTAAGATAACTAGTTGTCAGTTAAAAAGTGTAAGACCCGAAATGTAACGCCAGTCTAAAATAAACCGTGCACACAATAGACGTGTTTCCTTTCTCTCGTATACTTCAGTGGCGAACGAGGATTTTAAATATTAACAATTATTATCGGTGTCGTTGCAAGATTTTGTTCTGTCGGAATGGCGTCAATCGGCAAAATCGGCGAATTTAAAGTCGACGGTGGTAATTGGACTTTGTACGTGGAGCGGTTAGAGATGTATTTAGAGGTCAACAAGGTCGACAAAACCATGTGGCGGCCAACGTTAATTGCGGTCATGGGGGACGAAACCTATGAGCTCCTGAGTAATCTAACCAGCCCAGAAAAACCGGCTCAGCAAACATATGAAGAAATAGTGAAATTATTGCGTGAACACTTACAACCGAAACCATCTGTCATGGCGGAAAGATATCGCTTTAGACAAAGGAGGCAAAAAGATGAAGAATCCGTTGCGCAGTACGTATCAGAACTGAAGAAGTTATCAAGATTTTGCGATTTTTCGGCCAGCCTAGAGGACAATTTACGAGATCAGTTCGTATGTGGATTACGCAGTGACATTATTCGACAACGCCTGTTCGCGGAGGACGATTTAAAATACCAAGGAGCGGTAAAATTGGCATCGGCATTAGAAGCGGCGGAGAGAGACGCAGCCGTGGTGGAATTTGGGAATAAGGCGGCAGGGATGTCAACGGCGGCCGAGGTGCACGCGATGAGGTCATTCTCGCGTGGGCGCGGCGGGAAAGCGGGGTGGCGCGCACCGCCACCGGCAGCGCCGGCGCACGGGGGCCCGTCGGACACGTGGCGCGGAGCGGGGTGGCGCGCGCAACCACCGGGGCCGGCGGCACGCGGAGGCCCGTCGGATGCGGCGTGCGGCGCATGTGGCGGACAAGACCATCGCCACGAAAATTGCCGTTACAAGGAATTCATCTGCAGTAGATGTCGGCGTCGCGGGCATTTGCGGCGGGTGTGCCCGGAGCGGGGTAGCCAGGGCGATTTCAAGCGAGGGATGCATCACGTAACGGAATTCACCGAGGACTCTGCCGGTGAGGACGCCGCGGATGAGCGGCTGACGCAAGCAGAAGAGGAATTATTCCAGCTGAACTTGAACGGATATAAACCGGTGAGCCTGTCTTTACTTATTGATGGACACAATATAGTGATGGAAGTCGATACGGGATCAGCCATATCGTGTATAAGTGAAATTACATACCATAAATATTTCAAGATTAATCCTATAGAACCATGTAAAACCATACTCAAGTTCTACGATGGCAGTAAGATTAAACCGTTAGGTACTATCAAACCGCAAGTTAAATATAATAATGTTTGTAAAAGATTAGAATTATTTGTAATAAAAGGAGGGACGACGTCCCTATTAGGGCGATATTGGCTTAGCGAATTAAATATCTCCATTCCACCGTTTCATAAATATCAGGTTTCGAATAACAATTGTATTAAAGACAGTAATAATAATAGTTTGTCATCGTTACTCGATAGGTATAAGGAGTTATTCGAGGAGGGACTGGGTCGGTTCACCGGGTGCAAGGCGACGCTGCGCGTGCGCTCGGGCGCGGCGCCGGTGTTCTGCCGGCCGCGCGCGCTGCCCTACGCGCTGCGGGCGCGCGTGGACGCCGAGCTGGACCAGATGCTGGCGGCGGGCGTCATCGAGCCCGTGGACCACTCGGACTGGGCGACGCCTTTAGTACCGGTGAGGAAGGCGGATGGTGGACTCCGAATTTGTGCTGATTACAAAATAACATTAAATCCAGTTTTGTTGGTTGATAGGTTCCCCTTACCGCGTATCGAGGACCTCCTGGTTGGTCTCAAAGGGGCGAAAATGTTTTCCAAAATTGACCTCTCCCAAGCCTACAATCAGGTTGAGTTAGATAGCTCGAATGAACTCACTGTAATCAACACACACAGGGGGCTATTCAAATACAATAGGCTAGTTTATGGCTTATCTTCAAGCCCGGGAATTTTTCAGCGCATTATGTATAACCTTCTAGGAGATATTCCGAACGTAGAAATATTTTTAGATGACGTAATAATTGCGACAGGGGGAGGGGACAGGGAACATTTGGCTACTCTGAGTAAAGTACTGCAAAGGTTACATAGTCATGGAATGAGGTTAAAAAGAAGTAAATGCTCATTCATGGTAGATGAGGTTAAATACTTGGGATACTTAATTTCAAAAGAGGGAATAAAAGTAGATCCTGAAAAAGTAGAAGCTATTAAAAAAATCCCTCGTCCCCGAGATGTTTCAGAATTACGATCCTTTTTAGGTTTAGTTAATTTTTATGCGAAGTTCGTTAAAAATCTTAGCTTTATTCTAGCACCTCTGTACACACTACTAAAAAAAAATGTGCCATGGAGATGGAACAAAGAACAAGAAATATCATTTTTACATATTAAGTCAATTTTAAGCAGTGCTGAAGTTTTAACTCATTATGACCCGGAACAGCCTTTATATTTAACATGCGATGCAAGCGCCCGCGGCATAGGCGGCGTGCTGACGCAGCGGTCTGCGAGCACAGCTGATGGCGGGGCGGGGGGCGCGGGCGCGGGGAGGGAGCGGCCCGTTATCTATGTGTCCCGTGCGCTCACAGACGCAGAGAAAAATTATTCGCAAATAGATCGCGAGGCGCTTGCGATTGTGTTTTGTTTAGGAAAGTTGCATCAGTATTTATACGGTAGACGATTTGTTTTACGAACCGATCACAAACCCTTGGTCAGTATATTCGGCCCTAAAAATGGCATACCGCAAATGGCGGCAAGCCGGTTACAGCGTTGGGCGATTAAATTAGCGGCTTATACATACGACATAGAATTTGTTAGCTCTAAAGACAATGGAGCAGATGGCCTGTCTCGGCTCCCCGTTTCATTAAAATTACCCAATACGAGCGATTGCTTGGAATTACCTGAACAAACTTATTTACATTTTGCGCAAAATGAGATGTTACTAGATTATAATGAGTTGAAAAAACAAACGCAGCGCGATGCTATGTTAGGTCGGGTACTCAGTTACATAAGAGACGGCTGGCCTAGTAATTCCGAGATTAAAAACTTACAACCATATTTTAATCGCAGAAATGAGATTTATGAGGAATTAGGTTGTATAATGTGGGGTCACAGGGTAGTCATACCTGAAAATTGTAGGAGTAAAGTATTATTACAATTACACGAATCCCACATGGGAATAGTAAAAACAAAAGCGACAGCTCGAAGTTACGTCTGGTGGCCGGGGATCGACGAGGCGGTGGAGGCGCTGTGCCGCGCGTGCCCGGCGTGCGCGGCGGAGGCGGACGCGCCGCCGCGCCACGCGCCCAGCCCCTGGCCCTGGCCCGCCGCTCCGTGGTCGCGGTTGCACGTAGACTTTTTGGGACCTATTTTTAATAAAACCTACCTAGTAATTATAGATGCTAAAACCAAATGGCTAGAAGTGTTCCAGGTACCGAGCACTGCGGCTACGAGTACTATTCATAAACTTTCGGAGTTATTCGCGCGATGGGGACTTCCCAAGCAGTTAGTTTCGGACAATGGGCCCCCTTTTACAAGCAAAGAATTTTCAGAATTTTTGCGAGGTTGTGGTATCGCTCATTTTTTTACTGCCCCCTATCACCCGGCTTCGAACGGTGCGGCCGAGAATGCGGTTCGCACGATTAAAAAAGTTATTAAGAAGGCGATAAGACTAAATCTCGACGTTCACTTATTTTTGAATACTTTCTTATTACACTACCGTAACACGGAACACTGCACCACAGGAGAAAGTCCTGCGGCGCTCATGTTAGGTAGGCGACTCCGGACCAAATTAGATATCCTAAGACCTAACGTCGAGAACAGAGTCAGTATAGTGCAGGCGCGTCAGGCAGAGAGTGGGGGACAGCCAGGAGATAATCGAGAATTGCACGCGGGGGAGGAAGTATGGTATAGGAACTATCAAGGTACGACGCGATGGTTACCAGGGGAGGTATCGCAGAAAATAGGAGGTACCGACTATAAGGTACTAGATGGGTTAGGGAGAGAGAACCATAGACATATTGATCAGCTCAAACGTAGGTCAAGGAGTTCACTCATTTGTCCTAACTCACCCCTGTCAGATAAACAGGATGAGAACAGGCTATCTATCCCCAGTACCACTATGAATGAAGCCGGTCCAGAGGAGACGCGCCCGCCAAGCCAAGAACCAGCGGGAACCACCAGCACCACCCAACCGCCCAGCAACGAGCGCGAGCCGAGCGCCGGCGGCGCCGCGTCCGCGCCCAGCCCGCCTGCGCCCGAGCCGCCCCAGTCCCGACCGATACGACAGTGTAGGCTCAACCCTCCAAAATATAAATTGTAGTTTTTATTGTTTGTATACTTATCATTATTATTAAGGTAACTTATGCGTACGTACGTACATAGAAATGTAATTATAAATTTAGTTCGTAAAAAAAATGTTAATTAACGATAAATAAGGGTGAAGGATTGTAGTGTATGTAGGTAGTTTAAGATAACTAGTTGTCAGTTAAAAAGTGTAAGACCCGAAATGTAACGCCAGTCTAAAATAAACCGTGCACACAATAGACGTGTTTCCTTTCTCTCGTATACTTCACTATTCATCTTTCAAATCATGATTTTTTTAGGTTTTGAAATAGATTCATTTCAATAAGGGTTATTCCAACTTTTTTTATGAAATAATAAATATTAAACAATGTTTAATAAACATACTTAATTAATAATTACTTATAAATATACATTATACATATATTAACATTGATAAGCCAATGATAATGTTTATACCGAATTATAATTTACATTTAAATTACTCTTTAAAATAATTAATTACCATTTCGTGTTTAATTTTGGCAACTTGCGGACTTATTACATTACTGGATTACACTTTAAACCTACATATTTTAAATTAAGCAATGCCCGAGTGGATTCAATACAATTATTTTCTCCCACAAAGTGTTGTACCTCGCTTTTGTGGCGCTAAATGTTCACCGAAGCCAGAGTAAACGCATTCTGTCTTTATCCCCCAAAAATGTAGACCGGGCAAATTTCTTCGAACAGTCTTTGAGAGCTTTGTTATTGTGGTCCAAAGATTTCTGGATAGTTTTTTTTATAGTTTATGAAAAAAAAGGTAAAAAAGCTCGATGAATGGTACGGATAAATGGTACGGGTAAAAATGCCTATGTCACTCGAAAATTATTTGTTACTACCTACTGGTGAAAGAATTTTCAAAATCAGTTGAATAGAGAACCACAAAACTTAGAAAGTTTATTTCTACTGAGGATGAATCAATAGACCATATAATCTGATACTAAAACCGCACCATTGACATATTGTTTTGCCCGGATTGCCACAGGGCAATCCAGGGGACAGCCCCTTACCGTTAAACGTTGTTCATACATGATGCGGGATGCGTTCACTTAGATCTTACCGCAGACCGCAGAACCACTCAGTATGGCAAATTTGTTTTTCATAATTTTCATATTATTAAAAAACAAATTCTATTCACAAAAGTTCAATTAGATCTGCAGTCCGTAATTAAAAAGGCGTTAGAGTATAACAAAGCGTGCGTTCATTTGCCTGTTGTGCGCTTGGAACAATGACACACAAAGTTCCGCGGAATCTTAGCCGTTTGCGAAAGGAATTCTCCAAAGTGCTTGGATTTTGCAATAGTGGCGCCAAATTATCGACATTTTTATCGACAGTAAGCCCAAAGACTGGAAATTAAAATATTTTTTTTCTATTGGCTTTAAAACTCACTAATGTTTTATTTTGTCTTTACGTTGTTCTAATCTATCTATTGCTGAATACTAAATTATCAACGTTGCAATTTAACACTAGAGTACACGCGTGGCCTACTATGGGGGACCAGGGTAACATTTTACGCTATAACTTTTTTAAAACTTGCGCCAGAGAGCTGGCATTCCAGGAAAGCCTCGTTTACTAAATTTGTCAATAAGCCAGTGAAAGTTGGGTCGCTAGTGTCTGCGTACTTTTCTAAAATTGGCCGTCAAAACTGCGAGTCTACTCAAAAGCCCGAAATCACTCGACAAAAAAATTATGGAAGACTTGCAAAAAACGGATTTACCCCATGTACTAGGCATTAGAAAGTCTTGAATACTATGAAAGATAAAAAAACAAACCATATTTTTTCATTAAATTATTTTTTTCTACCATGGATCTCAGAGTGCAATTTTGGTCCAAAAAATTTACAACTTTTAAATCCGTTTATAATGTTTGATCCTAAATAGTTTTATAAATAAACTTTGATTATAAAAGAACTATAATAAACACTTTTATCACTTTTATCATTTACATAGTAATTATATTCATAAATTGCTTACAAACTGATTAACAGTGATTTTAAATTGGCTTACCAGAGTAGGCCGCGCGTGTACTGTAGTGTTAACTTTGTATGATTCAAAAGAAATGTAGTTAACTAAGAATTTTTTGGAAATAAAACTTTAATCCTAATATAGTCCGCATGTAGGTATACGAGATTGACTTCTTGTCGGTTGACTATTTGATCGAATAAATTACGCAGTATCCTAATTTCTTATACCTTCTGAAATAAGTGCCGCAGCATAACAATCGTACTAGTGATGTGCAGTAACTTATCGATATTTTTGCCTCGAGGAACATCACTAGCGCACAGTAGTGGGCTGGAACTCGTCGCCTCATTGCTTGACCTATATACGCCCTTCATTACATTTTCTCTTTAAAAAAAGCATTCACGTCTGAAGATTCATAATTTGGCACAGATTACCCTTTTTGGCATTTAATAGGATAAAGTAGATCGAAAAGAGCCCGAGTATTAATACAAAATTGAAACGTAACTTTGTAGAGAGTTTATCGATATACATTTTTAAGAGGGTAATCACTATTTTGAAAGTAGCTCAGAAGTAGCAATATTATTGAATTATAGGACAAAATTATTGTATTCCAAAGAAAGATAGGTACGAATGAATAAAGAGATGAAAAAATGTTTAGTAAGTAAATGTCATTAATTTGTCAACCTACCTACTTTCATCGTAACTCTGAAAAAATAAATCTCTTTTCAGAGATCTAGCCATAGATAGATAAGTAATTTTATGAGCCCTAATTCTATTAAGATAATCAACGTTTTCCCGTAAACTATTTAGTTTTTTTAAGTTAGCTAAGACTGTTTTGGTTAGGCAATATCGCGTCCTTTTGTACTCGTAGTTTAAAACTCGTGTAAAATATCGTAGGCCACATTGGTTCCCTAAGTACTCCCACGGGCAGGAGTCGGAGTGTGCCTACTATTTTTATTCGGGTCAAAGATTCCCACGAGATTTCATACCCAAGTTTAAGCTAGTGTTTATTCATTTGGAAATTCCGTACCTAATTCAGTTAGTAAAAATGTTTTTTTTAGGTTGTGTAATCTAAATATTTTTTCATTTCGAAAACTGACATCTTTTAAAAATAGGTATTACACTTTCTATTATATTTGGGAGCTATTTGAAAGAAATAAGCCTATTTCATGCAAGACACGTCACTCAAGCGATATTTCTTTCAACATCTCTCAATATGTTTCTTCACGCGGTAAATTCATGCTACTCGAAACCCCTATTGTTAATAGAAACATCGTAAAATGGGGCTTCTTTATTACTCTTTGAAGTCAGCTGTATAATTGATTTTCTACATCGTCGACCTTTCTCCCATTTTCCCCTGAAAGGTGCAGATGATATCGTGGATCACGAGACGAAGCGATATTAAGCTATACTGGAGTCTATTGTAAAAGGCTTAGGCTTCATGCGACGTAAAGTTGTGTGAGCTTATTCTTACAATACTTACTTCAGTTATTACTTGCCGCATTACGAGTATATCACACGGGTGCAATTTAGTAGAATGGTAATTTGTGTTTACAAAAGCACTACTCAA